>NW_027093944.1:0-2400000 GCF_022343315.1 Plenodomus lingam | reverse complement strand
CAGCCGCACTTGTGGGGCCATTATGCAGAAGTTCATGCTCGCTGTGAGGTAGGCCCGTCTCGCCTCATGGAGTTGAAAGGCATCCTCCCTCAGGGACGATGCCTCCTTGCTCTTGACCTGGCCGGCGTAGCGCGCAATGGCGCCATCGAATATTCGCTGTGAAGAGTCGAGATTTTTGCGTGCCTCTTTTAACATACGCAGGTCCGTTTGCAGAAAATTCCTTATGGGCTCGCAAACAGTCGTCTCTGTTCTCCGTAGACTTCGCAGTGTGCTGTTCCAGAACTCGCGTGCCCCTTCTCCAAAACGCTTCAAAGCCAAGACGGTGTAGTCGTGGTCGAGCACCGCTTCTGAAAGCTGCAGTGGTGGGTGCGACGCCGATATGTACGTGTCGACGAGTGACTGCATGTTGTTCGTCTCCGCTGCGAGGCGTGAGGCCGCTTGTATGAACGAAGTCAGCCATCGCTCGATGAGCTCGATCTGGTCGCCAAAGTGGACGGCGGTCGCGCGAAAGGTGGGCGAATCGAGGGCTGCTTCTTTGATCACGACGGGGCTACCATGAAGTGAGTTACAATGTGTTTCCTAATTGGTGCATGTAGCATCCTCTCAACCTACATCAAAGCCAGTGGCTTATCCACAGGTTCGACAGCGACCTGTGATGGCTGCTCCTCTGCCATGACGTCGTCGTACCGACAAGAGGACTATGCTACCAACAGACCAACCGTTTCTAATCAAGACAAATCAGGAGAAAACAAGATGCAAACTATTATACATGGCGGAAGCAGCGGAGGAGAAGGAGGGGCCGCGTCGTGGCGTAGTCGTTGCCCTGAGCGCGGCGCAACTCGATGTTGATGAGAAGGTCTGGCGGTCGGTCGTTGCTCCCAAGGCCGACGACGACAGGGTCCACTGCTAAGGAAACCTAAATTAGCGCCTTCCAGTTTCCCATCCAATAAGAAAAAAATTGATTAATTGAGAAGTTGTAATTCTCCCGCGCTGTTGCTTTACATTCATACCACCCACACTCGATCCAACCACGAACCATGGCTGGCACGAAGGAAAAGAAGCACCACAATGGCGTCAAGCGCGAGCTGAACGGTGACTCTGTTGCGCATAAGAGCATGCCTGAGAGGCCGGCGAAGAAGGCCAAACTACTCGACAACACCGACGACGAGGGTTCTGATGAAGAAGAAGGCGGCGTCTCCCTAAAAGTCAACGAGGAATATGCACGTCGGTTTGAGTACAACAAAAAGCGCGAGGAGAAGCAGCGGTGTACGTGCTGACAATTTTATATTTCTTTGCGCCCATGCTGACAGACAGTGTGCAGTGGAGGAGAAGTATGGAAAAGACAGAGGCATGGACGAAGACGAAGACTCCGAGGACTCGGAAGAGGGCGTTGAGGAAGATGATGCAGCAGAACTTCTCGACGAGGATCTCGACGATCAAGTCAATGCCACCCTACAGGCCCTGCGCTCCAAGGACCCCCGCATATACAACAAAGAAGTCAAGTTCTATCGTGACCCAGAGGGCGACGACAATGGTGGTGCAAACGGCACAGAGAAGGAAAAGCCAATGACTCTCAAAGACTACCATACCAAGAACTTGCTAGAGGGCAGATTTGCGGACGATGAGGAAGAGGCACCGCCGAAGACGTATGCCCAAGAACAGGAAGAGGCCAGGCAGGAGCTCGTCAAAAAGCTTCACGACGCAGACGAGGAGGAAGAGGACGACTTCCTAGTCGCCAAGCCTAAGCCTGCCTCGTCCAACAAGGACCGTGTCAAAATTACCGCTCAGGATGTAGAAAATGCCGACAAGGACCCCGAGACCTTCCTTTCCAACTTCATGGCGTCGCGCGCATGGGTACCATCGGACAAATCCCGCTTCCAACCACTCGAGTCTGACGATGAGGAAGAAGACGCAGCGGCCGACGAATGGGAAAACTCCTACAATCTATACTTTGAAAGCACGGCTGGTGCAAATGAAAAGATTGTGACATATGCTCGTGATGCTGTCGCCAGTACCACCGTCCGCCGCGACGATGTGAACGGACGACGCAAGGCTCGCGAGGCTGCGCGTGCTAAACGTGAAGCGGAGAGGCAGGAGAAGGAAAAAGAGTTGGCTCGGTTGAAGAAGCTCAAGATGGAGGATATGGAGCAAAAAGTCAAGCAAATCCGAAAAATCGGGGGTCTGAGTGGAAGGGACTTCAAGCTTGAAGAATGGAAAGATGTCCTCGAAGCAGACTGGTCAGATGATCGTTGGGACGCTGAGATGCAAAAGCGCTTTGGCGACGCTTACTATGATGAGGGCGATGCAGGCATGGAGAGCGAGGAGAATGAAGGCACGAAAGGGAGGAAGAAACTGAAGAAGCCCAAATTTGATGACGACATTGATATCAAGGACCTCGTTCCTGACTTCAAGGATGACGATGAGGAGGTTCCTGATATCACGCTCTCTTCGGACGATGAGGGGGCTGATGACGACGAAGATACGGACGATGCCACGTCCGCAAAGTCATCTAAGAAGCGAAAACAAGAACGCGCCGAAGCCAAAAGTGCGAGCCGGCGCGACCGCCGCCTCATCGAGAATCTCGTCAATGAGAATCTCGAATACGAGAGAGCGCTCGCAGCAAAACCCAAAGCCGCTACGAAATTCCGCTATCGCGAGACCTCGCCGACCACGTTCGGTCTTACAGCACGTGATATTCTGCTGGCGGACGACAAGCAACTAAATGAATTTGCTGGCTTGAAGAAGCTAGCTTCGTTCCGAGATCCCGAGAAGAAGAAGAAGGATAAAAAACACCTCAGTAAGAAGGCGCGTTTGAGGCAATGGAGGCAAGAAACTTTTGGAGATGCTGAAGGGCCCAAGGGAGGCTTTGAGACGCTGCTTGGCGCTGAGGCTAGTGGTGCAGTACAGGAGGATCCAAGCAATGTTGTTGAAGGCGAAAAGAAGAAAAAGAAGAGGAGCCGGAAGCGGAAGGCTGGGACGGAGGCATAAGTTATACAAAGTCAATTATAATCTAAGATACGATCTCAAGGGCCCCAATCTCCAAGGTTCTACTAAAACACAATTATCATGGCATAACACCTAAACAGCGTGCTACAACAGTTGACAGCATCAAAAGGAGGACACAGTCTCCAACGAGAGCAAGCAGAGTCATTCCACACGGAAATCTACAAGAGGAGACGCTTCGTTGCGCACCGCGAATAGGTCAGAATAACAGCATTCATGACGTTCTCCCGTGCAATCGGGGAACCATCTTTCGTAGTCCATTCCCGTATCACCTGGGGATTCGACCTCAAGGAACCCCAATTCTTCACCATTCGCGGACCCGTCTGCTTTCGCTTCCTCTTCGCCACCCCAGCCGCACTCCTCTTCTTCTTGATCTTCAGCGCAGACGCCGGACTGCGCACAAGCCTCATGCGCTCGCGAACTCGATCGTCGTTGACCGAAAAGATGCCCGTATCCGCATTCACGGACGCAGCCCAATGGCCAAAATGCAGTGTGCCGGAATGGGAGAGCACGCTTTCGAGCTGGTACTCTAAATGTGCCTTGGGCTCAGGCACGTCCTGATATACGGAGAGATCGAGCTTCTGCGGTATAGCAATGGGGTTAGGATTGAATATGGCCTGCCCTGTGAAATGATTCATCATGGATGGGGAGAGGCTGATGCGGAGAATCTCTGGGACTTTGTTCATGGACTGGCGTTCGATGCGGACACGTTTTCTCCCGCAGACAGTACAGTCTTGGTGGTCTGACCAGGTGGTGTCGGCGTATTTGGCGTGGATGGAGCGGTCGACTGAGCCTGGGTCTTGGTTTGGGTCCTGAGATCGACGCGGTGGGGGAATGCTGACGGATTGGATACCTATGGATGTGGTGGAGGCGCCGGGGCCTCCTGGCCGGGAGGTGTTGCAGGTCCCGCAGACCCAGGTGGACACTACTTCCAGTTCAAATAGGGCGTCGAATTGGTCGCGCCAGAGACTGTTTGATAGTCATTAGTAGGGACAAAGGGGTATGGGGAATCACATACTCGTCGTCGGTAGACGCCCAGCACGCCACCAAGATTCTATCTTGGAACTCTGCAGGATCCTGCTGTGCATCGTTTCCTGCTCCACTCGTGAGGGCGTATAGACTCCTATCCAGAGCACGAATCTCACGCATCACCGGGTGTCCATGTGCGAACGCCAGCGGCGCATAAGGCGCAACTTGCTGGCACAGTGCCGGCCCCCAGTACTCCTCAACGAAGCGCTTCACAACGCAAGCCGGACAGGCATGAACGTTCAAAGCCTCGGCTTCCCATCGCATAAATTTGGCTGCCAGTGCCTTGCCCACTTCCCACAGCGGTCGACATGGAAACCGCGCGGTGTTGTGCGAGAGGATCCAGTTGAGGAATTTGGGAAGGTGCAGCAGGGCCTGGAGGCCACTGAGCATGAAACATGTATTCCCAACACGGGAGAGGCCCCTCGTTGCTCGACTGCGTCTAGTAATGGGCCATGATTTCTTCAGGCCTCTTTTGGCAATGCGGTCACTTGCGCATTGTCTGGCGGTTTGGTTGGGAGTCGTGGCGGCAGGAGCGTGAATGGCTGTGCCGCGGAGATTGTAGCGGCCACCCGTTCGGCCAGTTCTGTGGAGTGTGTTTGAGGGTGCCATGATATGTTTAATTTGAATATTTCTGAAGAGTAAAGTGAATCCATGTATAACGAAATTTGGTGTTGAGGCTACACGTCTAGCAAATATGGTGGGCTGCTGGCAATGTATATACAATGGTGAAAGGAATCCAAGACAAACAATGACTTTGTACAATGTAGGCTTCTTTAATAATTCCACGGTCTAGGATAACAATGCGTCCTACTGTGCATTTAACGCTTACTATCCCATCTTGCATTAAGCTAGGGACAATAGAAGTAGCCATTGTGCGTAGGCCAAGTGCAGTCTGAAAATAGTTGCTGCCAGAATTCACCCTAGTTATCTGGAGGTAGTTTCAATGAATCGGAATGGTATTTCGGTCTTTTAAACTAGAGGTGAATCGTGATAGCAGTCCTAGCAATTTTTCTAGGTCGGTCGAGGTGGGTGAGTACATTCACTCTTGGCCTTTGAACCATACGCCCTAACATTGAGGCAAGAGAGTAGTTAAATCATCTATTTTGAAGGTTCTATACGTTATTCCAACACGTAAGCGCTTGCTGATAGATGCTTCTAGTGATCACACGTGTTTTTGTAACACATATGAATGATCTCAAGATGCCATATGACGGTCAAGACCTCAAACTAAGGTCTCTTGACAGTCACATGGTCATTTCAAAGCAGCGCGATAGATTATATGTCGCAAATTGAGCAAAATGTTGACTTCTACAGAGGATGCCATTAGACGAAAAAAAAATTACGAAAAAAACAAGCAGGATCTACGAAGCCTTGTGCACAAAGCTTGCATTACAAAAACATTTCGATCCGGTGAATGGCATTTACACCATCTCCGACACGAGGGCCTGGGCTTCACGCTGTTTGCGCGTCAGTGGTACATCTTGTCTGATATATGTCAAGATGTACGCCTCCTTCGCCCCACGGGACACAAATCTGGGCTGCTGCGGGCTTTGCAACAGTTGCGCCAGCGTAAATGGCTCGGTGCCAGCATCGGAAATGCAGCGAATATCTCTGTCGTCAAGAGGGCCACGGGCACTCGCAATATAGTGGCCAGAGCCAGTCCCTGACCCTTCATGGGATATGACACTGGAGAGTCGATATCGAAGCGGGAAGTGATCGTGTAGTTGACGGGCCTGAAGGTCCAGGACGTCAGGGTATTGAATCCTGTGTTGCTGTTTGACCATCTCATATGATCCTGACTCTGGCACCATGACGAACATGTTAAGCTTGATCTTGAGGATTTGAGGCGCTGCCACGATCTTCGTTCTGGTGACCTGACTGGTCTGGCCATCGCAAGTCGGACATTTCAAGGGTCCGATTGCGTCTTGGAAATAGGTGTCAAGGATATCGTCCCAGGTCAATTCAAGATTGTGGACTAGCAAGATCATTCCCTGCTCGCGATGTGTTGTCTGGAATCGTTCTTGATGACAAATATCGCAAATGACATTGGTGGAGGTGTCTATAGAGAACAGAGTGTTGAACTCATTTCGCCACACCTGATCGCTAGTAGATGTTAGTCAAGTGCTCTAGATACCAGAGTCCCGTAGCCACTTACTTAGTGGCAGTCTCAAGCCGTGATAGCATGAGTTCGTAAAAGTCGAACGAATCATCTTGCTGATATTGTTCGAACAGCCCACTGTTGACCGCAATTGCCTCAAAGGTGCGCGGAAAAGAGAGTGCCCGCGGACTCCCGTCTTCTGACCAGTATCGTAGGACCAGGGATTTTAGTGCACAGCCTCCACAGTCCAATGGGTTGTTGCAATTACGTCGAAACACCTCGGCTTTCTTGTTCCCAGCGGATCTGTGAGTCAAGATCCAATTCAGGAAGCTTGGTAGGTGCATGAAAGCTTGTAACGCCGAATTCATGTAGCAGTAATTGCCGGGGTTATGTATCCCTCTGCTTCGACGTTGAGCTCGGCCAGGAAGCCATAGCTTACTGATACGTTTGTTCTATGTACTAATCAGTGAATCATCCTTCCATGGAGACGGTAGTTGTACAATCACATCGCGCTGAGTTTGGAGATCCGACTTCAATCTAAAAACTGGAGCAGCAGGACGAGGTGCCTGAGGGTTCGCAGCTCTTATACGGGCGCTAGATCGGGTAGGAGCACTCCCACGAGGACGAGGAGCCATGTGTGCTGTATATATTGGACGAGTGAACGAGACAGAAGTACGGTAAGAAGGTTGTGTTTTGAGGAAAAAGTATCATGGACGAGCAATCTTTTTAGTCAAGATTTTTTTGCTATATCCAGAGTAAGGACAAGCGAACAATAGCCTTTGTTCCATTCTGGCTTGTTCTACCATTGTCGATTGTGTCGTGAATGGGGACACAATGGATGAAAAGTGCCCGCCAAAAAACAACACAACAACGTTGTGAGTTTTCCAAACAAAGATCTAGATTTTGACATTGTGAATATATGGCATGAATAAGGTGTATATCGGCTAGCTATTAGAAACTGTGAAAGTGAAGTGTACATGCTGCAAGTGACCTGACCATACCTGCAGGCCTGGCTGTGAAATAGATTCCCCCACTGAAATATATTTCTGTTTGAGGTCTTCACAGACCACAGTCATACCATCCGTGTCCTGCGATGTTCTAGGGTGCGATTTGCAGAATTACCATGCATATGATGTCGCCGCGTCTGGCAGTGAATGTCGGAGGTCTCAAGGTTCGCGCATTATGGACAGAGACAGGGGGCATGTTCGGACTTTAGCCTGGCTTTTGGCCGAGCCTCGGCCCCAACTACGCTCAAATGCAAATGAAAGGCTGACAAGTGAGAAAGCGCCCAGCAGCCATTGCGACGCAGTCCCGTTCCTTTATCGGTTTTCGAGCGTTTTGCTTCTTCTTCCCTTTCTATATAGACTCCCTCATTTGATGTATTTTGCTTTTGGTGTCTTGGGTATGGCGCACGTAGCAGGCGTTGCTCTAGCCGGCGCTTCCATGATGGCAATCGCGTCGCAGCCTACGCTGAGGGGGAATTTGATGGCCAACTTGTCGCGATACACTGGGTATGATGCGCCTGGTGGCTTATGGCGAATCGCAGCCATCTTGTTGGCTCTAGTCAATCTCAAGAATCTCCCATTTGTGTGGCATGTATGTGCCACTATCCCGGTCTCCAAGGCAAGCGAGCAACTTTTACAGAGACGCTTACAATTTATCACAGCTGCGTGTTTTCCGCGCCCTGTTATATCAAATTTATCTACAACCAACGGCGATTCCTCCTCATGCACTTTTCCAACCGGCCATCACGTCTACACGTACCACACTCCTCGAGACGGACTACAATCTCCACAAGTCCAACAGTACTTACTTCGCGGACATGGACATCTCGCGCACGCACCTTTGTACCGCCATACTCAGAAACGCGATCAAGAAGAACAGTCGGTTGTATGGTGCGAAGAAGAGCGCTGTCGCGGGTAGTGTGGGGGCGACAGATGGCACACGCGGGAGGCATTTGGTTGCACTCGGCGGAATCAGCTGTCTATTCAAAAAGGAGATCCCGCCCTACAAGAAGTATGAGATGTGGTCGAGGTTACTTTGCTGGGACAAGAAATGGCTCTATATTGTCACCCACTTGGTCAAACCTGGTGTTGCGCAACCTTCGAGCTGGAGTCTCCAACCCTGGAAAAAGGCTAAAACAGTAGACCAGAATGTTGACAAGGACAAACTCCTGAATGCAGTATATGCGACTGCCATTGCTAAATATGTGATCAAACGAGGACGGGTCACGGTACCTCCTGAGGTGGCCCTGACAGACGCTGATATGGTTCCACTGAAGCCCGAAGGATGGTCATACCAGGAGAAGGCGGAAATTAGTGGTGACGAAGATGAGAGTGTGGAGGGGTTGCTCCCAAAACCTGTCGGTGCAGACAATTGGAATTGGGATACCATCGAAGCTGAACGACTTCGAGGGCTCAAGGTGGCAGTCAAGTTCGCGGAGTTGGATGCATTGCACAGCTATTTCGATGGTGGAAAGGACGGCGTGTTGGGTGAGTTCGCGGATTTATTGTTCTAGTGGCCACCATCGAGCGAGACAGTGATGCTCCCTTTACACTGATACCCGTCTGCTGCGCAACTGCAATTAGATTTTGCTATGATGCGATTCCAATTTGACTCACGCCCTTCTGTTTGAACGAAACGTCCACTTACGGGTCTTGCGCGAGGATGCTTTGAGCATCAAAACCATAATTGGAAGGCTGTCGTCTACCTATGTAGTACCGGTAGCCTAACCTTGCAAGCTAGCGTGCACTGCCGCCGCCGCCCATTGAACCTTGCTAGGTGGCTGAGCTTCATCACTCACGGTCACCATTTACGGACAAGGTGCGGAACATGCATATGCACCGTGTTGCATCTTTTCGCTTCGAAGCCTTTAACTGGTGTTAGCCTGTCAATCTTTAGATGGTGGTGATTGGAATAGGCCCCCAATACATACCTCAGTGCCATCTTGTGCCTGCACAGGATGCCCTACGTTCTTAGTACACCGTCGGTCCTCTTGGATATCATGTGTATGCACATGACCTTCCACCTCGATTGCTTCTACTAAGAGGTACTTACACAACCGCACCGCTCATCAAGTCGCTACTACTATCTCGGGGAACACAATGCTTACGTTTTTGCGCGGTCCTCCTGGACAGACCATGTCTCTAGACTCTAGTAGCATAGGATCTGGCGACCCGGACATGATTCTCATCGGTGAACTACTAGAGGAAATCTCTGGCAATCCTCCGGCCATTGCAGCGAGGAAACTTCTCGTCGAACACTACTTCTCGGTTGGCTGGCACGACGCTGCATTGGAAAATGCGAAAGAGCTAAAAGAACTGGCTCCCAAGGACTCCGATGTTATCAAATCACTGAAAATTCTCGAAAAGAAAGCTCCTCAACCACCTGCTTCTGAAGAACCCAAGAAGCTGGTGTCCCTGACGTCAAATCCTTCAGCAAAACAATTAGAGTGGGATCCTAAATCGGCCACGTACAAGACTGTTACCCAACCAAAAGGCTCGAAACAGTCCAGTGATCCAACGCCCCCAGCAAATATTGACCTAGATACTGCAAAGAAAGATCTGGTCGAGGGCTACGCTACTCTTCAGGCAAGAACTGCCTTTGTTTTTTCCAACCTCGTTCATCTGCAGACATTACAAAAGAAGGCCGGTGTAGCCCAGTCACAAAACATATCAAGAATTGAAGTTCTCGCACATGGAGGGAAACCAAACTCGAGTTTGAAAGCTGAACCTCCGAGCAGTGTCAGATCTGTGGCACGCAAGGCCAAAGATTATCCTACAGATGCTACTGATATTCTCGTGATGGACCTAGAGCATGCAATGAAGTGGATGCGAGCTTCCTATGACAAGCAATCAGATGCCGATAACGATAACATCCGAGAATTCCTCGTAAAGCGCAAAAACATGCTGGCCGATGCCCTCCCGGACCAGCTTAAGATACACTGTGATCTGGCTTTGATGCACATGGAGCATGAGCACCTGGGAAGGAATTACGCAAATACAGAAACCATGCTCATGGATAGCGTCCGGGATATACCTAGAGAGAACTTCTACGTCACAGAGGACAATTACGCTTGGGTACGTAACCAGCGGGTTTGATCATATAAGCCTATACTGACCTTATGTTTCTTTATAAAGGATCTATCAGAATTAGTCGACGCAATTAAAGCCAATAGCGGTGTATTACGCAACCCTCTCAGCAAAGAAATGTTCACACCCCACGATATCAAGGGTATCCTCATGCACCCTCTCGGACGGCCAATTAGTGCGCTTGCGGTTGCACAGCACGAGATGTCGAAGGGTATCCGCATTGCGACTATCGAAAAGATGGAGGCGCTGGCTAAAATCCTTCTGGAAGATCAGTCCAGCGAAACACTGCCAAGTCGCGTAGCAGTCGATGAATTCCTGGCGTATATTGCAACGCGTACGTATTCTTATTACCCATCTCAACTTTCTACCGTAGACCTGACCTTGCTGTAGTCCCTGAACTCGAACAAAAAGCAATTGACGAGTTCAAATGTCCGGCAAAGGATTCACACACTGGGCAGTCTTACGACTTCAGTATTGGAGAGAGCGTCCGGGATGCCAAGGGCAATCGGGTTTGTTTTCACAAGACGGGCGATTTCATTACGCAAGCTGCGGCATACCTCAGACAGAATACTGGTGTCGCTCCGGATGAGGAGAAGTGTATTGTCATGTAGATCTACAGAAGGAAACAGGCGCAAGTATCAACCTCGAGTACGCCAAATGGAACATGTGAATATGTGAGCACTGAGGTATTAGCCAAGTCTCAGCCTCCTCCGCAATATTGAGCTAAAATGAACACATGATCATGGCACATAAACTTTGTAACGAGCCTGAGGCTTATCCTCTTTCAAGCGTCTCTTTCCACAACACACAATTCGACGGCAGTATTTCGCCCAGATTTCATGTTCCTTCCCCTTAGTCGACCTCTACACATGGCGCGGCTTAGCATTTGCTGCTGTTTTCGAATTCGCTAACCCCCGTAGACTTGCATCGCCAGCGTTCACGATCGTCACTCGACTAGCCGTTTTCGGGGAACCGGTCAAGCCTCAAAGCTATGAGCCACTCCGTGTCCGCCTCGTCCATAGCTGCGCAGCCTCAGGCGAGTGACCGGCTAGTCGGATACTCTGGATATGCTATCCGATCTCTATTTGGTGATATGCACCATGGCGAGAATACTATATTCCGACGGTGACCCTTTTCACTCATTCGGCTCGTTTGTCGAAGTACATGAGAATTCTATACTACTGTACGGATGTAAGCTATTCTTCCAGAAAGCGTCTGACGAGACATCTATACGGACTTCAACATATTACTGCTTTATTTTCTTAAGAATATACCATCACGAGACTGCGAGAGAGCGCTGTGGCAGCGCGTAACTACTGAATTACGATTCCACGACACTCCATTTTCTGCAACGGCGAGTTCTTGGTCACAAAGCTGTAAACTCGCCATCTGAGAATAGCAATGGACACCTTACTCATGGCACCTACCGAGCAGCGAACAGCAGATAAAAGATTCCGTCTATCCTGGACCAAGAAGACTGTCCCACTGAAGAACTCAGTCCTGTTCTCAAAAGCAAAACACAGCCAAGAGTGGCACCAAAACATCGAAGCCACATCTGGAGTGCTACATCCATCCGATAGCAAATTCTCATACGCAGCTCTACAAAATCACACCGACTCCTATCTCCAGAGGAAGGGAAAACTCAGCCAGGCCGATACAGACTTAAGACTAAGAATACTAGTTGAAGGCCATGAACCAAGATCCATCGCCATTGCTGCGGTATCGCATGTAATGACAGCAAAGACTTTGCGCTCCCTTCTCTCGTCAGAGTTGAATGTTGCGCAGGTGAGCTACTGGGGTCTCGATACATGGTTGCAGTGCCTTATTGCTGCAAACCACGGCAACCCTGCATCAGTGACCGACTTCGAAGCAAGCTGGGCGCGTATGCTGCTTCCATATGCCAGCCATGGGGCTTCCGCGGCTGGTCTATATATCCAAGGAATATATGCGACTATGCGTCAATCAAACGTTTCGAATCTCGATAGTCTCCCAGAGTTTGGGGTGCTCCTGCGACGCGCGTTTACGGACTATGCGGCGCAGTTGGAAGGCTTTAGGGTGCGGTATGAGTGGAAAGCGGCTCGTGAGGCGACATCTTGGCTGGAGGATTTGAAGATTACGGCGGCGATGAAGCAATCGGCGGGAGTGACCAGTGCAGAACGTCTCTTTGATGCTTTCTTTCCGGTGTGGAGGATATGGGCCTCGTGGAAGCCTGATGTCAAACGCCTCGCAAGACTCGCTAGTCTGGACAACTCCTGGCTGCATTTCATCGGAGATGTTGTTAGTCTCGAAGGGCCAGATACAGTGACCCACAAAGAGGAAACGCTAAGAGAAGGACTGATCGCTCGATACGAGGTGGGAAAACCATGGTTACAGTATCAGGGAATGGTAATTGAAGTACCCAATCGCAACAAACAATCCTTACGAGCAATCCTCCTCAGAGTCACAGCGGGCATAGACAAAATGCACGAGCTTCGAAGCGCAGGATCAAGCGTATTACATCTTTTCAGACAGCTTGTCATCGCCCAACCCATCACAGACGAAGGCTTGACCCTCTTCGAGGCTGTCGGGGCAATCCATAATCCTCACAGCGAAGACATTTACACATCGATCCGAGACGTATACACGCATCGAGACTGCCTCGATGGCGAGCACATTGCATCCCTACACCAACTTATTCATACGTTTGACAAGCCCAGTGCAAACGACCTGCTCACCGCGATGATCCATCCCTGGCTCTCGCGGGGAATCAAGAAGTGTATATGGAGCTGCCGAGATGCAGTAAAAGAACATATTGAAAAGGGCTTAGATTGGATGCCCCTGGCATTGGAGCTGCATACCTTTTGCATAGATGTTAGAGAGTCTCGTCACGTCTTCCCGTTTGTGTCGGTCGTTACCAAAGCATTACTTCGATCATGGCTATCGACAGAGCAGATGGATATGATTCGAGAAATTCTGGAAGTCTCGCAGAAGCAAGCATCTAAGAACTCTACCGTCAGTCTCAAGACAGGAGCAATCGCCGCCAAGCCCAAGACATCGGATTCGAAGGTAAATGCAACACAACAACTCCAACAGAGTATGCGGCATCCGCTGGAAAAGATTATTGAGGAATTCTACATATCCCGGTGTCTTGATTCAGGCAAAATAGCCCCTGAAACACAAGATACAATCGAAACCCTCCTTCACATCTGGAAGAGCACGGTGGGCAATACCATTGATAGCGACAGGCGATCCTTAGCCATACTAGTGTCAAAGCTGATTGACGCTGGCGCCACCTTACGCAATGAATGTCTGAAAGAGATAGCCACAGGGAACAGACTTCTACGCCCCCACTCTTTCATCAAGCATCTCCTTGCGATAATGCAACAATACGAGACTGAGCCTGCGCCCGCTACCATCGCCATGACCAGACTCCTAACCGATAGACAGGCCTGGACAAAATGCTGGAAGACGCTCCTGCTCACATGGATTGCTCGCGATGGCAAGCCCGGCCTAGCTAAAGGCTCTGGGTTCCTAGACTATACTTTGCAAAGTATGCGGGCGGCCGAGTGGCTGGCGTTTATGCGAACGCTTGAGACGCTGTTCAATGGCTATTTGGAAGACACAAGCTGCGAGGTGCCTGCTATCCTCCAACCGGATTTACTTGCGTGGAAGTCACGGGCATCGAGGTTCGTGGATACGCTGACGAAGCTCGAGGAGCGGTTGTCTGGTGGTAGGGTGGATGCGAGTGTACAGTGCATATTATCCCGTGGAGGAGGAGGAGGAGGAGGAGGAGCTTCATCTGAGCTCTTCGTCAGCATACTTGAGTGTCTTGAAGAGGTACAGGGAGATTTGAGGGAGTCAATCATGTATCTTGCTGTGGAGAAGCTCTCGGCTGCTTCGAAGAATGTCGAGGTAGTCAAGAATTGCGTTTGTATAGTCAAGCAAGCGACGCCCCAGGAGCAAGAGTTGTTCAAGAAGATCTGGTCAGTGTGCAGTGGAAATTCAGAGATTCCAGAAGGGACCGAGTGTTCTGCTCGAGCAAGGCCAGAGAAAAGCGCAGTCGTGGCTGCTCACACACGCAAGAAAGATCTTTCTTCCGCTGTTCGAGAGGTTATTATTGCGGGCTATCTCCAAGATGACAACATACGACCCAACGTCAAAATGGCCATCGAATCCATCGCCCTCCTATTTGACCTTGAAATCTACAAGACCGACATACCAGCCGCAAAGCTGGACGAAGCAATTGCCTTTTGGGCCCCAATCGAGGCGGAAATCTTGCAAGAGGCCGAACGCCTAGATAGCCTGATTAAGCAGCTCAAGCAAGTAGATCCACAGGGCACACTGCGCTTTCTCGAGGAACACAAGATTCCCGACCACGACCCGCTTGATGAAGAACTCAGAAATCTACCCCTGGACGCCATCGACGCGGTTGAGAAACTCGGCGACAATACAGTGGAGATCAGTTTCTCGCTGGCCGTCTTGTCTCCACTCCACCGCACTGTAATGGGTGTGCCAAAGGAAGCTACCACGGTCTTCCTCTTTCTTGAAACCGATTACAAAGGACGAGAGCCTCAACAATATAGCCTACGCTTGGACTGCACCATGTCAACTGTGGATATCAAAAGGCAACCAGCTCCCAACCTCTTTCTATGGCACCTCAAGCGCCTCGTCCACACACAGCTTCAAGCCGGACGCGTGGGGATAGCAGAGTTGCACGGCACTGTCAAGGCGAGGCTTGAAAATATGCGACAAGCCTGCGTATCCTGCGGACGCTTACAGACCTCTCGCGGCATCCAACTTCTCCGCCCGGGACCCTGCGATCAGAAAGCGTGCCAGGACACATGGAATAGCTTGCCAATCGACCTACGAATCCCAGACATCAAAACCAACCCGCTTGTCACCGACGTGCTTCTCGCAGGCCTGTACGCCGCCGCCCTAACCTCTCGGCCAGAACTCCTCCCCGGCGCCAAAATGGCCTGGATCGACGTCAAGAAAATCGCAAATCTCCTACCTGCCCTGAAAGTCGTGAAACCCAGCGTAAACCTCTCCTTCTTGCTCCCTAGCTACAATATCCAAGCCGAACGCCTCCTCTCCTGGTCTCACAGTCTCACCCCAGGTATCCTGGCCCTTGCTACCAGCACCACCAAGATCCCCAATTTGCCCCTGGACACCGTGCAATTCATCCTCAGCAGCACGCACCCTCACGCCGAAACCGCATTCACCGCGAAACTTCCGCCCAAAGATCCAAAGACTACCATCCTCTTCCACGGCACCTCGCTCGACCGCCTCCCTGGCATCCTCGCCCACGGCCTCAAAAACTGCTCCGGCACCGCACTCCAGCGTGTCGGCGCCGCTCACGGCCACGGCATCTATCTGGCAGAGGAGCCTGATCTGGCATTTTCGTATACGGCTGCGCCGCCGCATGTGGGGTGGCGGAATAGTGGGGTTGGTGGGATGCGGCTGTTGTTGGGGTGTGAAGTTGTAGGTAAGGGGAATGTGGTGGTGGAGGGGATACATGTGATGAAGGAGGAGGGGGATGTGGTGGTTAGGTATGTGTTTTTGGTGAAGGCGGAGGAGGGTATGCCATTGAGGAGACATATTGTTCCTGCTATGGAGAGTGGGGTGAGGGCGATTGGGAGGGGGGAGGTTTGATGGGGAGGGAGATTGCTGGGGAAGGGGCCTGGGGTGTGATGATGATATACAACAGCATGAAACTTCCAAACCCCATTGTCCCTCTACATTAACAACACTCGTATAACGTACCTCTATCCCTCTCCCCACCCATCCCATCTCTTCTCCCCGCAACACCACCACCCCGTAAAAGCCTACACCCACTACCAGCATGCAAGCACACCAGCAAAGTAAACCCCTCGTTCACTCCTCTGCCAAGCCGAGTCGTACAGTGTAGAATCTTGGGAGAAATCGACACTTTTTTTTTGTCTTGAGATGTCCTGGCCCCCCAACGTAATGATGAGGAAAAAGGAGCGAGAGGGGCACATACGCGCGTGAAGAAAGGAGCATACCTCACGGAGAAAACATATGTGTCTCGGCTTTTCCCTGAGCGTGGATGGAGTATTGATGTGTGTAAGGCTCCACTAGGACGGGATGAGATGGTAAGGCTTGAAACCATAGGGAAATAGTGGATTTGCTTCTCTTCTTCTTCTTCTTCTTCTTCTTCTTCTTCTTCTTCTTCTTCTTCTTCTTCTTCTTCTTCTTCTCCCCTCCATCCACCCTCCCCCCAAATCTCAACCCCCCATCTCCCTCTTCCCCAACCACGCCCCCCCAACCCCCCTCCAACAAACCACCGACCTCGCCCCACCCCGCCCAAAAAATTTATACCCATGCTCCTCCGTTCCTACACCCTCTGTACTCTCTTTCGTATCAGCACCTGCATCACCATTATCACCACTACCAGGCTCATCCCGCCAAATCTCCACACCCTCAAAGCCACCCAACTGCGTAGCTAACCGCGCCACACGCAGCGCCTGCGCGAGATCGGCAACCTCGAGGAGTAAGATTTTGGCCTGGAGACGGCGGGCGTGGGTTATGAGGTATGGGTAGAAGGAATCTGCACGAGCATCGTCGTCGTCATTGCTCCCGCTGAGGATTTTCTCGTTTGTGCCTTTATTACCATGGTCGTGTTTGTCGACGTTTTTGCTGGATGCTACGCGAGGAAAATGGCGAGGCGAAGATGAAGAAGAAGGAGAAGAAGAAGGAGAGAAATGATTCCCAGACGCAGACGGCACAAGCGCAATCCTCGGCTCCCAATTCCTCACAGCTTTCATCGTCGTGCTCCAGAAGTGTCGCGGGGAAATATATGGCGGGTTGGAAATCACAATGTCCCAGGTGAGCGGCTGCGAGGTGGATTCCATGGCCAGCGGGAGAGCAAGTACCGGCACGACGTCTGCATCCTCACCACCAACGCTACTGGTACTACCTCTCCTACTGACACGACCACCATTCCCAGAAGAGCACCCCAATACATCAGCCCTAACCAACTCAATCCTACCTCTCCCCGCAAAACCCCCCGCCCTACCCCGCACGCGCCGCAGATTCCAGCGCGCGAGACGTAAAGCGCGGGGACAGATGTCGACGCCCAGGGCGCGGACGTGCACGTCCTGTCGCGACTTACCCAGTTCGTGCTGGAAGAGGAGCGGGATGCAAGCCGAGCCTGTACAGAGATCCAGCAGGCGGAGTTCGCGGGGCAGGGGTTGGGTGGTGTGGAGGAGGAGGTGGGCGAGGTGGCTTGTTGAGGCTGCGGTTTCGGGTCTGTGGGGGTGGGAGGGAAGGGAGTTGGTTAGTTTTTGTTTTTGATGGGTGAGGGATGGATGGTTGATGCGGTTGATGCGGTTTGAATGAATGTAATGGACAGATGGTTTCCAATCTCCCTCCTCTTCATATTTACCATATAACCCCCCCCCCCCAAAAAAAAGAAAAAAACACCTCCTACATACCGTGGAATAAGCACCCCCCTCGCACACGCAATCTCCAACTCCCCAAAGAATTCCGTCCCCAATAGATACTGCAACGGTACTCCCCTCGCTCTTTCTTTGACCAGGCGCTTCAGCAGCAGGGCGACGGCCTGTCCCCGTTTCCCTTCCGGCCCAACCCTCCCCCTCACATACCCCCTCAACCACCCCAACTCCCTCACCGCCGTATCCAAGTCCCGACAAGGAGCAAGAAGGCGGGGCAAAAGCGGAGAAATGGCATAAGCTTTGCGAATGAGGGAGTTTGGGATACGGGGCATTTGTGTTGGTTTTATTGGTTAGGGAGAAGAAGAAGAGGAGGAGGCATGCATGATTTTTTGTTTTGATGTTTGGTGGTGGTTTTGTTCCTAGCGTGCTTGAGAATTGCGTGGGTTGGAACTTTGGATTTTTCATTCTTGCAAAAATTAAAAAACCAAACACAAACAAGGCTTTTTGGGGATCAAGTGAATGGGTGTTGCAATCACATGATATAGATACACAAATATTTGGCAAGATGTTGAGATATCAATGGTGAGATGGTACAAGTTGACAGAATATATTGGATTACATGGTATATTACAGACACCCTTCACTCTTGCCCACCTATTCTGCAGTCAGGGCAGGAGTAACGCCATCAATCCAACATGCCGTCCGTTCAGATCTCTCCGCCCAGCTCAACACCCAAAAACGCCGGTCCTATGTATATACAAATCCTCACATCAATCACGATCCCTGCGCCATGACATCCACATAGCGTCCTCCCTTCTTCTTCTTCGCCCCGGGCCCCTTTCGCGCCTGCGGTGCGCCCAGCAAGTCATCAATGCTACTTGCATTGCTCATGCTCGTGCCAGGCCGCGATGGCGGACCGGATGCGGCTCCAAATGAGGGTCGCGCAAGGGCAGGAGGCTTGGGCGGCCCTTCGACATCGGATCCCATGTCGTGTAATCCTGGCGTCGACGCTCTCGATCCAGGAAGCGCCATACCAGGCGGCATCGACGAACTCCGTTGAGGTTCGGGATTGGAGGTTGGTGGTCGCATTGGGCCACTGGGGGGACCCATGGGTGGTGCTGCACTGCCGGAGGCGCTGCGGGACCCAGCAGGACTGCTACGTGGAGGTGGTGGCGTGGCTGCGGTCTTGGTCTCTGTTGCGCCGCCCTTCTTGTTCACCCACTTTTTGAGTTCGGGGTCGTAGACGAAGCTGTTCTCTTCACCCAGTTTGGCCTTGATGGGCCCAGGTCCTGCAGCGGCGTCCTTCTTGAACCAGCCTCCGAACCAGCCTCCTTTCTTTCCACCACTTTCCTTGTCACGCTGTGCATCTGCTTCGGCGGCCTTACGGAAGGCTTCATCAGCTTTCCTATCAGCTTCGGATTTGCCGCCGCTGATCTTGAGGGCTGAAGCGCGTTTCGCGAGATCATCATCGTCATCATCCATGTCCATGAAGGACTTCTTCTTTGATAATGCCTGCTTTTGCTGATCTTCTCTCTCATCGTCGTCGTCCGGATTGTAGGGCTGGTATGAGGGCGGTTCAAAGGTACTCGAAGGTGGCTCATACCCACTGTAGGACTGTCCATCTGCTGCGGACGCTGGCTCATCGAAGCTTGCTCCAGGTTGGAGGAAATTCTGTCCAGGAGTCGACGCTGACTCTCCTACTGGGGGCGTGGGCATGTAGGGACTGCCGTATGAAGGCTGAGACATGTTATGCTCAGCTCGAAGAGGGGAGTAGGATTGCGCCTTGGCTAGCCCACGAGGGGGGCTTAGTTGGGACTGCGTCGGACTGTATGGACCCAAGCCGGGTGTTGATGGCGAGTAACCCTCAGATACAGTACGCATGCCTGTGCCATCTACAGAGTCTAAAGAAGGTCGACCGCCAGGTTCATAGCGAGATCGGTGTTGTTCTGATGATGTTCTTGGCGCATAGGCGTTCGATGGTGCATATTTTGAGTTTCCGACAGCGGACTGGGCTGGCGCACCGAAGCCAGCATAGGCGGCATAAAGATCTGAATTCGACTGAGAAGGTGTTGGTCCTTGACTGCCACCGGCAATCTTGGCAAACGGCCCAACTTCGCCGCCTCCTTGACTGCTCGTTGCCGCATCCTCTGCGTCACCAGCAATGAAGCTGTTGAACTTGGATAGTAACGAACTGCCAACCTTGTCCATACTAGGCTTTGAAATCCATGATGAGGACCCATCCTTGGGGGACTGTGATAGACGCTTGCTCAAGTCGTCCAGGCTAGCGATGAAGCTTGCACTGTAGTATGGAGAAATTCTCGTCGTCGCTTTCATCGCCGCTGCAATAGCATCACAGTATGATTGTGCCTCTGTCCGGTATCCGTATTCAGCCAACTGATATGCATGTGCAAGTTTGTAATTTTGCAGATGCGGAAGGATATGTGCACCCCCTGGCAACGACAATGACATGGCAAATTCGAACACTTCGGTGAGCAAAATGGGTTCCAGATCAATACCAAGCTCCAACGGGTTTTTCCGATGATCAGCACCAATCAGAACGAGATCGGCCTGGGGATCATCAACACCGCTGATGTTCAATATAGAACGGGCGAAGATGAAGCAGATATGCGCAGCTTCGATACGATCGTACTGCGCAAGAAGCCGACCCAGAGACAGCAGTGCCGCTGCATCGCCCTCGCTACGATTGTTCATGATCAAGGCGACAGTCTGGCGCCATTTTTCCAGGCCCTGCAAGGCATTCTGTGTAGCTCCAGCCCCATCAGCGCTGACCATTTGAAAGCCTGCGCGAGCCGATGCAGGGACAAGTTCGTCGATACAATCTTGATGGTTGCCTGCGAAGACTTCGTACAAAACAGCCAGTGCTTGGTTGCTCTGGCCAATCTTCTTGACTTCCTTGCGCACAAACTCTTGCACAACCTGCTTCCAAATATCTTTGCTCAAGGTGGATGACAAGAGCATGGCGTGACCCCATAGTCGTTGGTCGACCGCGTGCCAAACAGCCTTCTCTCGGTCACCCTTGATGAGCATGTTTTGCAGAGCCTCGACGGCTCTCGGGTCAGTAGGCTCTGCCTGGAGACTGGAAGTATTTGATCGTGGACGTCCAACAATGTCTGCAGCTGTGGAATAAGATGGCTCCACATCCGCTGCATTTGGATCTTCTGGTGCAAGAAGTTTCTTGACCGTAGCTTCCGCAGCACTCCCCTCAAGTCGGCCATCGTGCTCCACGAGGGTAGAAAGTAGTTTCCAAAGAAGTGCTCGGTCTTCCAGACGTTTGATATCGGCCTCGGTCGAGGAGTGTTCCAATGCCGGATCTTTAAGCTGCGCCTCCAAGGACTCGGTCTTGCGTCCCAACCAAGTCAAGATTTCCTTTTTCTTGCTTTTAGACTTGAGCGGTCCAGGGAACTTGGCAATATCCTGTGTCAAGGGCGATAGATCCTTGACGCTCTGTAGTCTAATTTCGCCAGGACTACATTTCATCATCGGTGCTGATGCACCACCCCCGTATCTAGGAACCTGTTTGGGGAAGCTTGTGACTACAGTGCCACCCAGACCCCAAGTGAAGACTGGATGACCTTTCCATCGCTGCAGTGGGTCGTTGGCGCGTTCATCCTCCGGGACTATGCAGTCGTAATCCAAGAAAGCTTGTTGCCGAGGAGGAATAGTATTGATTATGCCAGAAGCAAGAGAATGCATGCTCTGAGTGGTAGTCGGAGGCATGAACCCGTACGCGCTGTTGGAAGGTTCCGAAGCTGACAAAGTTCGAGGGGGCTGCTTGAAGTTCGATGTAGGCGACTGAGTGATGGCGTGTTGTTGTTCTGGTATAGTCGTGGGTGGATAGGTTGGAGCGTAGTTGCCACGCTTCCTCGGCGATCCAGTCGCTGAAGATGGCGAGCTTCGCAGAGGAGGCGTTTCCGACCTTCCCGTAGTGCCCGTAGGGGGTCGGGAGCTCAATCCTGCATCCGCTTCCTCGAGTTCACTGACGTCGCCAAGCGGGCTTTTGAACGGAGGACGAGGTACACCGTCTGCTGATTGTGTAACATAATGAGCAGGAGTGTAGTTGTTCTCGGATGCCTTGTCTTGCTGTTGGGAGGTAGAGTGGAACGCCAGCGGACTAGATGTACGAGGTGCAAAAGGCTGTGAGGGAGTGCGGTGCATATTCGAGTGCGGTTCCGACACATATCGAGCGTGAGTTTGGCCATGAGGTGCCGATTGGGGCGCGGGAGAGTAGCGTGAATTCGGTGCAATGGCATTTGGTGGTGCGGGGGAGTATCGAGGATTGGCAGATGGCAGCGTGGAAGGTGGTACAGGAGAATATCTTGCCGTGGGGGGTGCTTGCGCTGATGGTGGTACCGGGAGGCTGTTGGTTCTTGTAGGTACGGATGGCTGATTTGGGAACATGGGAAGCTGTTCAGGCTGTCTAAGTGGAGGGGCGGTAGGTCCTGAATCAGGATGGAACTCATTGCGTAAACTTGACCATGAAGCTGTGCGTTCCTTTAGAGGAAATTGGGGAGGTGCATGTTGTACTGGAGGCGGAGCAGAATTTTGAGCAGGCGGATGCACAGGTTGTTGAGCAGGGTTGTTCGGCTGTGGTGTATAACGCCCCGATGGCCTTGGTTTGGTCGTCACAGGCAGTTCAGCGAAGAAATCACTCGAAGGGGACTTGGACGGTGGGACGACCTGGTTGGGGACAACAGCTGGCAAGCCTGTCACGGACTGCGTCGAATTGGCGGATGGTGGTGGGGATAGGCTTGCTGCAGACATGTTCGATGCAGGGACAGGCCGAGGTGGTCCTGTGATCGACGACACGCTACTAGTCCGGGGCGGTGGGTGAGCAGGAGTAGCTGTGACGGCGGTTCGTGGCGCTGGTCGTTTTCGAGTCGTGATGATATCATCTGGCAGGTCATAAGGCGAGGCATAACCCCCTTTAGACTTGTCGACGAAACTTTGAGCTGAGCTGGGCATGGGTGGCCGAGGCGGCTGTTGCTGGTAGGCTGTATTTTGACCGAAGCCATTGTACGCCGGTACAGCTGGGCTCCTCTGTTGTGTCTGTGGTATGCTGGCCATCTGTGGACTCTGGGGGGCATATGGGTTCGTTGTCGACGAGGGCTGAGCAGCCTGGGGCGCATATCGGCTTGCACCACTCGATCCTGGGGTAGCAGGCTGCACAGGCTGTGGTACTGCCTCCGAGGTGTCTTCTTCGAGAAAGCCATCGTCGTCACTCAACTCAAACACCGGCGCCTCTGTTGTCTCGGGTAGGAACTCATCGTCTAGATCCAGATCCAGATCCCACTCATCTCTGGTAGTCGAGAAAGTTCCTTGGTCCACCACATGTGCTCCAGGGGTGACATCTTGGTCCTGTGCGGGCTCAACGGTCTGGTTAGCCGCACTTCCAAAGAAGTCCTCTCCTTCTCCTGTGTTGCCCCAATCCATGTCTTCGCCTGCGTTTCCTCCCACATTTGTGTTTCCAATCATGTCGTCCCCGACTGTGGTGCCCACTGCTTCTGCTACCGGTGTCTTGAGGGGAGCCGCGTGTAGTTGCTGGCCAAAGTCAAGGGCCTCGCCTGAATTGCCCCACTCATCTGCTTCGCTATCGGCTACGAGAGGAGCCTGGACATTGTCTGTCATGGCCTCTTCCAAGGCTGATGTCTCACCCTGGTGTTCATAGTGTTCGGCCGGGCGCTCCTCTTCCTCTTCAGAGCTCTCCTCACTGCTCTTCTCATCAGAACCCTCCTCTTCGCTCGATTCGGCCTCCGACTGGTCGTTGATGTCGAGAACAGTGGTGGCAGCGACCAAGGAATCGTCCTGGCTGTTATCGACGGCACCTACTTTCGCAACGGCTGATGGTGGGGGTAGAAAACTTTGGGAGGTTTTGTCGTTATTGGTCTGCGCAGGAGAGTCGTGATTCGCACTGATCTTGTCGCCCAATGTGTCCTTGTTGGGAGGTGCAGGTTGCCGCACCTCTGCTGGAGTTTCGTCCTCTTCGCTTTGCTCGTCACTTTCTTCCTCGCTTTGCTCCTCCCCTGCTTCATCCTCTTCCGACTCTTCCGACTCTTCCGAATCGTCTTCGGTTTCGTCCTCGGAAGATTCAGAAGCCGACTTCGCGGGTGGCTGTGCAATGGGCGCGGGACGGACGTCCTTCTCGCGGCGCAAGGCGGGATTCCATGAGGCGGACCCATGGCTGGCTGCGTCGACCGACTGGGCCGCGGGTTCGCCTGCCATTTTGGCGGGAGGTAAATTACAAGGCAATAAAAAGGGTATCTACAAGTACTGTGGGGCAATCAGTGGTGTTGTGGCGATAGGGTGTGCCGACTGCAGGCTGATCGTATGGGGGCGGGGGTTGTTGGGGCCTGCAATGATTGCGTGTGGACTGGGCGACGGAGCAGGGCGGATGGCCAAGCCGTATGCAGTAGGATTACGAGGGAGAAGGGAGAAAGGAGTATGGGCGATGCAGCTGCTGTGGGAGCAAAGGGGTCTTCGAGTCGTGGTGAGGGAAGTATGGTGTATGTGTGTACATGAGGGTAGCGCATGCTTGATCCCTTTCGGTGCTAAAGACGGGGCGAAAAGAAGACGTAACATACCTTTTACAGGAGAAGCAAAGGCTGGCAAGAGAGGCAGGTTTCCGAGCGTGGAGGAGGCGCACAAGGCAGAAATCAAGAACAGAGTGCAATTCCAGACTGCATTATGCGCAAAGAAAAGAAAAAAAGGGCGGTACGGTGCTATGGTTATGCAATGGTCGGAATGTTGTGAGAGAAGAGAACTGGCCAGTTGTTCCTGGATCGAGCCCTTGGCGCCATTCTCTCTCCACATGGAGAGTCTGGAGAGAGTATAGTCTACTAGTTAACTCGGCTGGTTTGAGGATCACGTTACTTGTCTTGTGCCATCAAAATAGCCAGGATGTAGCAGTGGCAAATCACATGATACTCAAACCACCCGGGCGCATGAGTTAGTCTACTAGAGCACTCTAGTGTAGAACCGAGTTCCAGCGAGGCTAGTCTACTTTTGGGAAGTCTGTCCCTCTGCACAAGCTTGCAAGCCACATAGCACGATTCATAGCGCCACACGCGCGACTCACGCGCCACACACCCTCTCTTTCTCTCTCTCTCTCTCTCTCTCTCTCTCCACTAGTCTCTCCCGCTCTCCCGAGCTATGCCTAGTGACGAGTGACGCGCAAATTGTCGCAGGCTGCCAGCCCAGGCGCAACATGTATATAGTACCTCCCAGTAGCTACTAATAATCCTGCCACGAGCCACGAAACAATCACCGCACAGTCTCGCCCACACACACACACACACACCCCCTTCATCCATCTTCTACCTTCTGCCTACCCTGGCCTGCCCTCTACCCTCGTCATGGCCGTCTGCGCACTCGAGTGAACAGAGTCTCCACTTGTACATGGGAGTATCAAAGTCTATACCACCACCACCATTCCCACAAACTGTCCCCTCCCCTCCCCTCCCCTCCCCCAATCAACTGCCCAGCGCCTGCATTCAGCCTTCACCTACCCCCGAACCGCCGCAGACTCCCGAAAGACACATCCATGAAGTGGTGATAGCCTTTTGCCGTCTACTCTGTGCACTGCACGCATGAGGCATGGCTACCCCACATCAATACCACCAGCCCAATGCTCCAGACTCGGACGACTCGGACCTGGATCTCGCTCTCGAAGAACTGGACCCTCTGGCTGCGACCGCGACCACGACCACGACGGCCTCGACAGCCACCCCAACCCACCGCCAGCCCACCGAACAAAGACGACCCTATCATGACTTGGGCGCAAGGATACCACTGCGAAACCTTAGGGTAGGAAGGTTGCGGGGAAATCGGAGAAAGGAAGAGCCGCAGGAGGAGGAGGACCTGCGAGGCTTGCTAGACGAACACGACACGCCAAAGCGAGATTCCGCTGGCAGTTCTGCACAATCTGCAGACGACGATGCCCCTCTACTACCATCTCATAACATGCGGCTGAGAAATCGCCCGCCTCCTCGCGCTCTCTCTAGGCTAGGCTCCAACATTCGCCTGCCTAGCTTTCTCTCTCGTAACCACAATTCGGCCATACAGCTGGGCGAGCAAGGAGCAGAGTCAGATGCAGACGAGGAACACGACCCGACTACGCAGAGGACGATCGCTGTCGGCCAGCCTCAGTCCTCCAAGTTTCCCGCCAACGCTGTCTCCAACGCAAAATACACACCATGGAGTTTTCTCCCACGAACCCTGTACAATGAGTTCTCCTTCTTCATCAACATGTACTTCTTGCTTGTCGCTCTTTCCCAACTTATACCCGCCTTGCGACTCGGCTACCTTTCAACCTACATTGCACCTTTGGCCTTTGTCTTGACCATCACGTTGAGCAAGGAAGCCTTGGACGATATCGCGCGACGGCGGAGAGATGCAGAGGCCAATTCCGAAGGCTACACGGTACTGATGTTTGAGGAGAACGGGGCTGGCAACGGCATGGCGCCAGGGAAAAGCTCGCAGAAGAAACGACGGCTAAGAAAGTCGTGGAAAGAGGGAGGTCGTCTAGCAGACATGGACCAGGAGGAGCAACGGCTATCTACCAAAGGTCTCGCGACGTGCACTTATTGGGAAGTCGTTAAGCCTTCGAGGAATTTAAAAGTGGGCGATGTGGTCAAGCTTGGTAAAGATCAGCGAGTACCTGCGGATATGGTCCTTCTGAAGACATATGCTACCGAGAACAGTACTGCGGTTCTGGAGCCTGTGAGCCCCAAAAGATCGCCTCTGATAGACCAAGATTCGACAGGCGATGAAGAGCCAGCCAAAGTCGAGGCTACCTTGGCTTCAGGAACCTCTGGCGAAGCCTTCATACGGACAGACCAACTGGATGGCGAGACCGATTGGAAGCTGCGCCTGACATCGCCTCTTACACAAAACCTAGATGTTGGAGAATACACCCGGCTCCGTGTGGTCGCTGGCAAACCTGACCGAAAGGTCAACGAGTTCTACGGAACCGTGGAGCTACCTCCCAGGACCCAACGCCACTACGATCCACATGAGGATGAACGGCCCTCTTCGTCAGACGAGAGTCAGTCAGCGCCTCTCAATATCGACAACACCATTTGGGCAAACACCGTGGTAGCCTCGAGTTGTAGTCTACTTGCCGTTGTCGTCTATACCGGTCCGCAAACTCGGCAAGCTCTTTCTACCTCACCTTCACGATCCAAGACAGGCTTACTGGAGCTGGAAATCAACTCGTTGACAAAGTGGCTGTGCATCTTTACACTATCACTCTCCTTCATCCTGGTGGCAGTGGCCAAGTTTCGGGTCATCGATGGCCGGCCGTGGTATGTTTCCATGATGAGATTTCTCATCCTGTTCTCAACCATCGTTCCCGTCGGTCTGCGTGTCAATCTGGACATGGGCAAGTCTGTCTATGCGTGGTTGATTGAGCATGATCAAAGCATTGCAGGGACGGTGGTCCGGACGAGTACGATACCCGAAGACCTAGGTCGTATCGAGTATCTTCTAAGTGACAAGACGGGCACTCTTACTCAAAATGGTTTGTACAATACATGTCTACAGGTGCGCATGACTGACTAGCCCCCAGAGATGGTCATGAAGAAGATACATGTCGGAACGGTATCCTACGCCAACGAGGCCATGGATGAAGTCTCATCCTATGTGCGCCAGTGCTTTACTGTTCCTGCGGGAGAGACTCCCACCATGGTCACTCCATCTTCCGCATATACCGCTCCATTGACCTCGGCTACTCGTACACGACGGGAGATTGGGTCTCGTGTGCGTGATGTTGTGCTAGCACTAGCATTGTGTCACAACGTCACCCCTACTATTGAAGAGGAGAATGGCGAATCCATCACCACGTACCAAGCATCCTCCCCGGATGAGATTGCCATTGTACGCTGGACTGAGGCTGTTGGCCTCAAACTTCTTTCCCGCGATCGGGAATCCATGACTCTACAGTCATGCGAGAGTGGCAATGCAGTCGTCAAGGTGCGCATACTCACCGTCTTCCCCTTCACATCAGAGGGGAAACGCATGGGCATCGTCGTGAAGTTTTACCACGGACCAGAATCCTCTCCGTCTGAAGATGACGGCGAGATTTGGTTCTATCAGAAGGGCGCCGACACCGTCATGACGGCCATTGTTGCTGCCAATGACTGGCTAGACGAAGAAACTGCAAACATGGCGCGCGAAGGTCTTCGAACACTGGTCGTGGGTCGCAAGAAGCTGTCTGCGCAGGCTTACCAGGACTTCTCGATCAAGCATGCGCAGGCTTCGCTAGCTCTCAACAACCGTGATAGCGCCGTCGCCAATGTTGTCAAGGAGTACCTCGAGCACGATCTAGAGCTCCTTGGTGTCACAGGCGTTGAAGACAAGCTCCAAAAAGACGTCAAGCCTTCTTTGGAACTCCTCCGCAATGCAGGAATCAAGATCTGGATGCTGACTGGCGACAAAGTCGAAACCGCACGCTGTGTTGCCGTCAGCTCGAAATTAGTAGCACGAGGCCAATACGTGCACACCATTGCAAAGTGTTAGTCCCTGCTTTGACCCTTCCCACTTGCAATACTAAATAAGACGTCACAGTGAAGCGCAAAGATCTCGCCCATTCCTCTCTGGACTTCCTCCGCGGCAAAACCGATGCCTGCCTCCTCATCGACGGCGAGTCCCTCGCCCTCATGCTAACCCACTACCGGCAAGAATTCATCTCCATTGCCGTGCAACTCCCCACTGTCGTCGCCTGCCGCTGCTCGCCCACGCAAAAAGCCGACGTCGCGCGCCTGATCCGCTCCTACACGCAGAAACGGGTGTGCTGCATCGGCGATGGCGGCAACGACGTGTCCATGATCCAAGCCGCCGACGTGGGCGTCGGCATCGTGGGCAAAGAAGGCCGGCAAGCCAGTCTCGCCGCCGACTTCTCGATTGAGCAATTCTGCCACCTGGTCAAGCTGCTGGTCTGGCACGGCCGCAACAGCTACAAGCGCAGCGCCAAACTGAGCCAATTTGTCATTCACCGCGGCCTCATCATATCCATTTGCCAGACGGTCTACAGCATCGCGTCGTCGTTTGAACCCAACCCGCTGTACAAGGACTTCCTGCTCGTCGGCTACTCCACAATCTACACAATGGCCCCCGTCTTTTCCCTCGTCCTCGACCGCGACGTCGACGAGAGCATGGCCAATCTCTACCCAGAACTCTACGCCGAGCTCAAGACGGGTCGCAGCCTCAGCTACAAGACCTTCTTCGTCTGGGTCGCCGTCTCCCTCTACCAGGGCTCCATCATCCAAGGGCTGTCCCAGCTCCTCATCGGCGTAGGCTCTAGCTCCGCCACGCCGAGCGACCCGCTCTTCCTCCGCATGGTCAGCGTTTCCTTCTCGGTGCTGATTGTCAACGAGCTCGTCA
Organism: Plenodomus lingam; assembly: GCF_022343315.1. Classification (NCBI taxonomy): domain Eukaryota; kingdom Fungi; phylum Ascomycota; class Dothideomycetes; order Pleosporales; family Leptosphaeriaceae; genus Plenodomus; species Plenodomus lingam. The sequence goes on along the minus strand of NW_027093944.1, from coordinate 2,370,988 downwards.
TGGTGGCCATGGAGGTTACGACGTGGCATTGGATCATGGTGGCCAGTCTGCTTGGTACTGCGGCCTTGTATTTCGGCTCCGTCCCCTTTCTCGACGGCTATTTTGATCTCCCGTTTGTGGCGAGCTTGCCGTTTTGGTGGAAGGCGGGGCTGATTGCGGGGGTCAGTCTGTTGCCCCCGTATGCGGTGAAGATTGTGAGGAGGAGGTGGCGGCCGCCGAGTTATCGCAAGGTTAGGGCTGTTTAGGGGGGTTGTGGGTGGGGTGGCGGATGGGTGTGTTGGAGAGGAAGAAGAGGGGAGATTGTTTGATTGCAAGCGTATCCCATGGCGTGTGTAAATTCTATGACATTTCCTATCCTTTCCCATTCCATCCCCTCCCAAGCTGGAATTGATGGGAACTGAAAACTAAACACAAATGTGCTGCTGCGTTTGACCAAGAGTATGGCTATGGTTATGGGATACCGTCGTTTAGCGTACAGCCTATACTCAAACTGTACAACACTGAAGAGGAATTCCTCACGCCATCGCACCCGTTTGATCTTTCTGACCACAGACACGGATGAAACGGCGATTCGTACCTCGTGCATTCATTGCTTGATCCTGTTGCCCTTGACCTCCTCACCGCCTGGACGCCTGATATACAGAATACAGTCAGAGATGGGGGTGGGATATCTTCTATGCGAATGCGAAACGCGCTTGTTTTTGGAAATTGGGGAAAGGGGAGAGGGAGAGGGAAAGAGGGAAGGAGAGGAGGAGAGGAGGAGGGGGATGGAGAAGGAGAGGAGGAGAGGAGGAGGGGGATGGAGAAGGAGAGGAGGAGAGGAGGAGGGGGATGGAGAAGGAGAGGAGGAGAGGAGGAGGGGGATGGAGAAGGAGAGGCAGGGGGAGGAGCAGAGAGGTTGGGGGTTTCAAGGGGGAGGGGATGTGCTTTGCCGTCGAGGTCAGCATGATACGAGGGGACTGCAAACACAATCCAACCCAGGCCTTACTCGACATCCATCGCATCTGCATCCACAACCCCAAGCACACCGACCCCATGCCCATCCCCGGCAACCCCAACACCCCCCCGCGCCACGCCCAAACCCCGCAACTCCTCAACCTGTTTCCGCAACAGCTCAATCTCCTTTTCCTGCGCCCTCATCTTCTCCAACGCCATCTCAATCAACCGCGCCTTATTCACCGTCTGCTTGTCGCCCGCCGCGCCCGGCACGCTCAAACTGCGTTTGCGCGCGGTTTTGCGTCTCGATTGCTTTTCGCCGCGCGTGGGTGTCGCTCCAGCTCCAGCACCCGGTCCGGCACGACCAGACCCAGACCCAGAACCCGCAAACGCATCATCCCCGTCCTCGGCCTCCCCTTCCCCCTCCTCTTCCTCTCCAACCCCATCAACCCCCTCCCCCCCCTTGCCCCCACGCATAACCACAAAACACGTAGTCCCACTCCCAAACGTGACCTCGCCATCGAGCAAGAACTCTGCGAGATCGACCATTGCGGTCTTCATGCGATCGCGACGGGCCTGTTCGGCGGCGCGGTGGGTGGCGCGTTTCATCATGACGCCCGTGGCCATGGCGGTGCTGAAGTGTAGACCCATTTCTAGGTGTTGGCCCGTGGAGATGAGCTCGTAGTTTGATTTGGAGGCGAGGAGGTCGGCTTGGGGGGTTTTTACGCCGCCGGCGACTGGAGGTGGGCGGGGGGGTTAGTTTGGGTGTGGTGAGTGGGGGGGGGGATGGAGAGGGAGAGAAGGGGAGAGGGTTCATGGGAGGGGAAGAGGGTGGATTGGTGGAGTGGACAAGTGTGAATGGGAAGAGAGAATCTTGATAGTTCGACTTCACAAGATGATAAAAAAAGACAAACAAGTACTGTAAAAAACCACGCCTATAACAAAGTCACATACCGTTCGTCTCAGCCGGCGCAATCGAGCTCTTCCGTCTCGCAATCGGGACTTTCTTCGAGGGTGCCGAGGAGGCGTGGGAAATGGTGGACATGGTGCTCGCGGTGTCTGCTGCCAGTGACGGCGACCGAAGCGACGCAGATGTGGATGGCGCAGAGGGGCGGATGGGGTGGATTGGGAGTTGCATGGGTTGTTGGTTCTGCGGTTGGTGTTGGGACGGTGGAGGTGGAGGTTGGAGTGGAGGTGGTTGTGGGGGACGGTGTGTACTGGGTATTTGCCCTGAGGTTTGGGGCGGACCATGATGGTGATGTTGGAGTTGTTGTTGCTGTTGTTGTTGCTGTTGTTGTTGCTGTTGTTGTTGCTGTTGTTGTTGCTGTTGTTGTTGCTGTTGTTGTTGATGTTGTTGTTGATGTTGTTGTTGATGTTGTTGTTGATGTTGTTGATGTTGTTGCTGTTGCTGTTGTTGCTGCACACTCTCCCTCACAGGACTATATCTCCTCCTCTTCTTGAATATCTGCGGCCACGTCCTACTCAACGGCCCCCGATGTCCCGACTCATGTCTATCGTGATCGGGCGCAAATTGGGGCTGAGTATAAGAATGCATGCTTCCATCCAACAAGCCAACCGTATCCGCGCTCTTGCCCAAAAACCCGCCCAACAAAAGAAGAAGAAGAAGAAGAAGAAGAAGTACAAATAAAACCCACCAGCGTTGCAAAGACGTCGTCTGGAAATTATTCCCTCTCTCCAACCGAGCAGCCACCACCAACAAGGGTATGTCAGTATGTAGCCGACTTGGCCGTCCAAATCACCAGACTCCTGCAGCCGCGTGAGGCGGCCAACAAACAAACAAGCAAACCACAGCACAACACCGCACACCACACCACAGCGCCAGCTCGAGCGTACGGGGACGGGACGGTACGGTGCAGAGCCAACACCAGGATAAGGCGGGGCCCCAAAGGAGTACTTCCGAACAGCAACACACTCCCAAACCCCGCACGGCCACACACGCCGCAAGATTCGGTAGAAAAGAAAAAGAGGAGAAGAACTTGGCTTGGATCACTGTAGTCGCAGTCGTAGTCGTAGTCGCAGTCGTAGTCGTAGTCGTAGTCGCAAGTAAGCTCCTCTATTCCCAACAACAACAACAGCACCAATCCCCCACAAAAAAAAAACTCCCCCTGGCTTGCAGCAGCGCCAGCAGACAGGAATGCACGTCGCTGTGTGTTGCAGCGGGTATGGCGCGTTGCAGCGCAAGTTTTATTTTTCTTTGATTCGCTGGGGTTGGGCGGGTGGTGGTAGGGCAGGATGGTGGGGAGGTTGACTTTGGATCGGATCGAAGTCGCGAGTGGCGCGGCGTCGAATGGGGATGGGGATCTGGGAGCGGGCGAGCAAGTCGGGTCAAGGTCAAGGTCAAGGTCAAGGTCAAGGTCAAAGTCCAGGTCAAGGTCAAGGTCAAGAGAAGAGAGCGTGGACGTTGCGGCGGGGGATTTGGATCGGATCCTGACCCATGCTCTCTCCTTCTCCCTCTGTCTCTCCTTCTCTCCGCGCGTGTGTGTACCGGTATAGATACAAAAGTAAAATCCCCCCCCCCCCCAAAGAAAAAAAAGTAAATACCAACGATCAAGACGAGCGAGCCGTGTGTCTCGAATGCGCAATTCCATTCAATCCTCCACTCCGCTCTGCTCCGCTTCGCCCATGTTGACGTCAGCGTCCGAGCAAAGCAAAGCAAAACAAAGCAAAACAAGGTACAAAGAACTCTCCCAACTCCCCTTGACAAGCAAACACCCACCTACCCAGGTACCTACACACCATACCTACTCTACACCACCAAACACACCGTCTACCAAATCCCACACCCTCTCTCTCTCCACCACCAAACACACCGTCTACCAAATCCCACACCCTCTCTCTCTCCACCACCAAACAAGACAACCCATCACCCACCCCTCCAAAACAGCCCCCTGCACTCCAAACTCTCGGGCCAGCCTCTCACACCCAACCACACGCCCACGTTTTCGCCACGGACAACGTCTGTCCGGCCCCCACGGCCCACGGCCCACAGGGGTTGCGTTGCGTTGGCGTTGAAGTTGCTTGGGACTGGGGTGGGGGCACTGGACGGGGGGGTAAGGAATCCCTGCGGCTCGCGCGGGCGTATTGTACTGGTGGGTACGGGTACTCCAATGTAGTCGTAGGGTATGGCGTCCGACGGCCGATACAACCACAACCACACACTTCTAGCCCCGGCCTCTCCCACACGCCAGCCCAGCCTGTTATTTCTATATCAGCCATAGTGCTTACCTTGTATGAGGTGGTGACTGCCTACCACCATTGGCGACTCCCCTATCCCGGGTTGTCCGGGAGACACCTATTTAGGACTAGTGAAGGTATCTATATCTAGCCACCTTAGCTTCCACGTCTATAGATTCTTTAATTAATACTTTTATTATATTAGGTTATAAGCCTAGCTTATCTACTAGTATACTTAGCTTTATTTACTAGTACCTGCTTATATTAATTACTCTTTATTAGCTTCTACTACTTTAGCTACTATATTACTATAATACTATACTACTAATATAGCTTCTTACCTAAATCTATTTAGCTTATTACCTATATACTCTAGCTCTTTAGGATTAGCTTTACTAAAGGTTATAGCTATCCTATACCTAGAGCTTCCTCTAATAACCCCTCTCCTATAGTCTATACCCTTATTACCCCCTAGGCACACTATAGCTACTAAACCTATATTTAACTTTTACCTAGACCCTTCCTTATTACTTAAGCTAGGTTCCTAGGGTAAGAACTACCTAGAATAGAGGTTAGCCTAGACTATAGTATTTAGATATATAGGTATCTAGCCTATCCTATTAGGGAAGAAGTTAAGACTACTACTTCCTTTAGAAGCTAAGGAATAGGATAAGGCTAATAATAAAGTATTAATAATACTCCTATCCTCTATTTATAATAATTTAATAATAAGTATTACTAGCTATAATACCTCTTTATAAATATAGAAATATCTTATAAATAGGTTTAATAGAGATATAGGTAATATATCTATCTTACTCTTTTAGTTATTAATAAACCTTTGCTACTATAATAGAGATAACCTTAGAATCTATCTTAATAAGTTTTATTAATAATATACACGTATAGCAAAGTAATACACTATATCTACCTAACTAGTAGCTATAGCTATATAGGCTATGTTTAAATCTAATTAAGTTAAAGGTTCCTTCTTTCTTGCTACCTTGCCTAAGATAATAGACAACGTTATAGATAACCTCTTTACTAGGAATATTACTATATTCTAGGATATTAAACCTAAGATCCTAGATATCTTAGAAAAGCACTCCCTAGATATTAACTCTTTAGCTATATACGCAGCTAGATAATTAGTATACAAAAGGCTATTATACTTATTAAGTAAGCTACTAGACGCTAATGCTACTAAGTTAATATATACTTAGTGCTAGAAATATAACTTGCCCTGTATAGGTTACCTCTACCCTATATATGCCGCTCTTAAGAAGCATAAGGAGAAGGCCTAGACTAAGGATAAGATATCCTAGCCTACTAAATATTAGAAGGCATATAATACTACTACTAATAATACTAATAATTTAGATAATAATAGCTTAACTATAGTTATTAGCTACACTATTTATTATATTAATCTTATAGAGTCCTAACTATTATCCCTACTATTAATAATAAACGTAAATAGTAAACACCTAAGAAAATTAGTAAGTACTTATACTACTATTAAAAAACTAACTATTACTAACCTACCTATATAGCTATTTAACACTAGTGCCTTAAAGTATATATTAGGTAGTGCAGATAACTTTATATTCCTTATCCCTAGAATAGGTATAATTACTATTACTAGCAGCATTAAATTACCTATATAAGGTAGCAGGATAGTTAGATTATAATATAGACTCCCTAATAGATCTACTAAGGTAGCTAAACTAATAAACACGCTTTATAGCACTAAACTTTTTAGTACTTAGCTATTCTTATAGACGTATATTTACTACCTAGATTTTAAGCTCTATACTAAAAAGAATAACCTCTACCTATTATAATATAGTATATACACACTATAGGCTAGATATATTAATAGTCTTATTTAAATATAGATAGAAGCTCTACTATATCTACTAATAAATACGCTATTTATAAGCATATCCTTCTATATTAAGCCTCTAATAGTAACTTCTTATATAGTACTAAGCCCTTTACTAATATTTACCTCCTAATCTCTAATATATAGTTATATATTTATAATATAGATAATAGGGATAGTAGTAGTAATAAAGGTAAAGGATATATAATTTAGGTTATATTAGGAATTCTATAAGGCTATAGAACACCTAAATATACTAAACCTATTATAGGTATTTACTAATAGTAAATTAGTACTACCTTAACTAGAAAACTTTTTATATATAATATACTAATAATCTAAATCTATATATTAAGTACTATCTTCTAGGGAATCCCTAATTACTAAGCTACTTAAACTTATTTATTCTAACTTGTCTAGGAAGATACCTACTAAAAGTATTAGTAGTTCCTAGTACTATATCTCCTTTATAGATAACTATATAAGATATTTATAGATTTATTTCCTAAAGCTTAAGGTAGATACCTTATAAGCTATTAAGGACTTTATTACCTATACTAATACCTAATTCTAACCTAAAGGCTCTAACTTATAATTATTAGTTATTAAAAGGTTTAAATTAGATAATAGAGGGGAATATATTAGCTAAGACCTATAGAAGTTTTTTAAATACCTTAGAATTATTTATTAGCTAGTGCTACCTTATTACTATAAGATAAATAGAATTCCTAAGTAATTTAATCGCTCTATTTTCTAAATTACTAGAACTATAATCCCTTTAGATAACCTTTTATTCCTATAGGCTAAAGCTATAGTCCTAGCAAACTTTATTAAAAATATTACGCTATACTCTATAGATAAGCTACTTTACTCCCTATATAAATAGCTCTTTAGGAAGAGGCCCTCTATTTAACATCTATATTTATTTAGTATCTATGCTTATATATATATTCCTATAGAGGCCTAAAAACCTAGTATAAAACTCCTATACCACGCTAAGTAATATATCTTTATTAGGTATAGCTAGAGCACTTAGATAAGCTATCTCTATATACTAGAACGCGCTATTATTATAGAGTTATAGGACGTGTTATTTACCCTATTTATTCTAAAGCCCTAGAACTTCTACCCTATCCTAGAGGATAGGATTTATAGTGCTAGGGAATATCCCTTCTAGAATAAAAATATTATAGTACTATAGCTAAAGGAATTACTATCTATATTACCTCCTATTAAAATTCTTAATAAGATAATAGGGGGATAGGATAATATTTTAACTACTCCCTAAACTCTAGGTCTAAGATTAAGAGTAACTAATATATTTAATAACCTTCTTAGCACTCTAGAATATATCTCTACACTACTATAATATAAGATATAGATAGGTAGCCCTACTCCTTGCCCTAGGAAGAATATTAACTATAAGAGTTAGAAGAACCTATAGCCTTAGGATATATTACTATAGACCCTAATAGCAATTATATATATTAGCTACTAGACTAAAAAGCTATTATAATACTAAGGCTATAATATAATAGTAGGCGTATTCTTAACTACCCTAAATAAGGATACTATAGCTAATATATCTATCTTCTCTATAGCATTTACTATATTATAGTATATAGTTAATACCCTATAAATATATATAGAGGTAGTTAGCCTATTATTTACTCTCCTATAGTAGCTAGCTATAGATAAGGAAATTACTAACTATAAAGATAATAGTATATAGGAGATTATACTACCCTACTAGATACCTTAAGGTATAAAGCTTATAGGTACTAGGTAGGTATTTAATATAAAGCAAAATAAGTTAGGTAAAATTATTAAGAGAAAAGCTAGACTAGTAGTATAAGGATTTTTATAGAGGCTAGGATTTAACTATAATAATATATATTTACTAGTAGTTAGATATAATAGCCTTTATATCCTACTACTACTCTCTATTATCTATAGCTAGAAACTTTGCTAGGTTAATTTTAACGCTGCCTACCTTAATAGGTATCTTAAACACAAGATCTATTACTAACTACTACTAGGACTCTAAGTCCTAGATAAAGCTACACTTTATCTCTATAAAACTCTATATAGTCTTAAGTAATCTAGTAGAGAATAGTATATAGTACTATTAGAATAGCTAAAGAGTTAGGGCTTTATATAATCTAACTTTAACCCCTATATATTTATTTTAGAGTACCTAGTATTAGGGATCTATATAGATAATATCCTTATAGCTAGAATAAATATATAGATTTAGTCTATACTTACCCTTACTACTACTAGATTTTAATTTTACGATATAGGTAAACCTAAGATACTTATAGGTTTAGAAATAGATATTTATCTAAATAGTTAAAGTATTTAACTTTATTAGAGGATATATATTAAAGTAGTACTTTAGTAATATAATATAGTAAACTATAATAGCTAATATACGCCTATTAACCTAAGTTTATTCCTACTATAAACTCTATCTTATATCCTAGTTAATAAGGATAGATAGAAGAAATTCTAATCTATTATTAGTTCTATTAACTTTATAGTAGTTATAAGTTAACTAGATCTAGTATACACTATTAGGCTTCTTAGATCCTATAATATAAACCCTTTAGAGTTACACTTAAAATTAGCGTTTTAGGTATTATAATATATCTAGGTAATATCTAACTATTACCTTAATATTACTATCTATCTAACCTACTAAAACCTAGCTATAATAATAATATATTCTAACGCCTTATATATATCTAATCTAGATACTAGTAAATCCTTCTCTAGCTATATTCTAAAGATTAATAGCTCTATTATCTCCTAGTCCTCTAAGAGATAGAGCTATATAGCTAAAAGTACCTATAAGGTAGAATATATAGCCACGTTATATACTACTTCCTACCTTATCTAGGCTTACTATACTATTTCTAAACTCCTAGATACCCTAATATACTATCTATTAGTTAATAATAAACTAGCTATATTACTTATTTAAGATTAGAAACTTATATTATAATCTAAATATATCTACGTTTATTACTACTTTATCTAAGAGTAATACCTAGCTAATAATTATACTATCTAATATATTATATTAGTAGAGAACCTAGCTAATATATATACTAAAGCACTACTACGTCTAATGCTAGAGAAACTTAATTAGTTTATCTTAGAGCTTACTATCTAATATAGATATTTTCTTTATATATTTATAATTACTATAGATTTAGGGGACTATTATTTCTATATTAGCTATAGTGCTTACCTTGTATAAGGTGGTGACTGCCTACCACTATTAGCGACTCCCCTATCCCGGGTTGTCCGGGAGACACCTATTTGGGACTAGTGAAGGTATCTATATCTAGCCACCTTGGCTTCCACGTCTATAGATTCTTCAATCAATACTTTCATCACATCACAGCCCAGTCCAGCCCAGCCCGCCTCTCCCGCCGTCCCAGCCGTGCAGCGGAGCGGATACTACGCCAGCCCAGTTGACGAAGCTCCCGCAACGGCCGTGGACGCTACCGGTGCTATATCCAACAAAGCTCCTGTATCAAATGCTCCACGTAAACAAAGAAAAATTCGTGAGTCCGGGGGAAGCACAGTGGCGAGGCAGAGCAGACGGGATGAAGCGTTTGGGCTTTGGGGAGGGGGGGTGCCGCGTGTGGTGTGTGGGTGGATGAGTCGGATGTCGATGCGCGATGGGAGGGTGGAGGTTGGGGTGTTGGATGGGGTGTCGGGATCGGAGGAGGGGTTTAATGTTCCCCGCGTTGAAAGGGGTTGTGGAGGGGGGGCGATTGCTGGGGGGGTTTTTTTTTTTGGCAGGATATGTGCAGGGAATGGGGATCGGGATCTGGATGTGCAAAAGGAGAGGAGGTTTGGAGTGTTTGTATGCGTCATCTGGGTTTCTTGGGGGGGTTTACCTGGGGTTGGGAAATGGCAAATGGTGAAAGAGATCTGATGGATAGGGTACGGTAGGGCATGGCAGCTACAATACATCAAACCATCCTTGCGAACCACTCACGCGCTGCTGTCCGTCCTACTACCCATCTCATGACTCTCGATGCTGCGCTTGCTCTTACTCTGCACACCGGGCACATACTCCAACTCCTCGTCCTCGAGATCGGTGTCGAGATACTCTTCGCTCAGCATCTCCGGGTTGAGGGAGAAGGCGCCCTTGGGCACAAACGTGCTCGATAACACGAGCGCACAGAGGACGGTAAACTGCACGCCGGCCACGTTGAAAATGGCCGGCTGGATCTCCTCGTTGTTCCGGTCGGAGACGCGGTCGATGTAGGTGCCGAGGAGGGCAGAGGCAATAGCATAGGTGACAATATAGGAACTGTAGAGAAAGGCCATGACGGCACCGAGAGCCGACACGTTTTGCGTCGTCGACTCGATGCGCGCGAGCGAGGCCTGGATGTAGGCTGCGAGCGAGACATCGCCGGCCGCCCAGCCGAAGCTGATGGGTAGGAAGGTTGCGGCTACGATCCATGCCTGTCCGACGTCGTTCTTCGGGGGGTGCCAGTAGGGTAGGTACCAGACAATCAGGAGCGCCAGTGCATCGAGCCGTAGCCATGGCATGGGCGTATGCACCAGGTTGGTGAACATGAAGACGAACAGCGCGCCCAGCAATTCTCCAAAGTTGGAGCCGCCCACCATGATCTGTGACCAGGCCGAGTTGCCCAAGTATCGACGAGCCACGGCGGGCGCAATCGAATTCTCCAGGTACCGATGGCCGTACAGTGCAATCGCGTATCCGGGAAGCAGCCACACAAACTTTCTGTGCGTAAAGATGATCTTCCCGCCCGTCCACACCGACTCGAAGAAGAGATAGAAGCCGCCCATGACCGCCTTGGCGTACGTCGGCTGGTTGTCCAGCCCGGATGGCCGGCTCTCGGCCGGTATGCCAACGGCTTCGTGGATGAGGAACCAGAGTATCGAGGCGGCGGCGAAGAAGATGGGGGTAATGATGAAGGAGAAGTTGTTGCCAAAATGGGGGATGAGCGCGAGCGCCGTGCAAAACGCGCCCGCCGTGCCCGAGATTTCGTAGAAGATGTGCACGAGCGAGTCCATCCGTCGCAGCTTCTGCACGTTTCCACCCACAAGGTCTCGGGGAATGACACGGCGGATGAGTTCTACCATGCCGTACACTACACCGCATACACAATCTAGCTATCGTGTTGGCTCAAGCTTGCCGTGCAGCGGACCATGCCGGAGGGGTTTCACTTACAAATGGGAATGATGCCGTCCGTATTATAGTTTCCATAGTAGCTAAAGTCCCCCTTTGGATGGTTTCTCGGTACAAACGTGCCCCCCGTTGCTGCGTCCAGAATCAACAAGGTACTGCTCATGAAGCCAAAGATGAGCACGGCACACGCCAGCACATTCTTCGTCGGATACCGCTTGATCAAGGGCGCGATCAAAATACTACCCACGCACTGAAACGCCTGGTTCAGGCCGGTCAGCACGCCAACGCGCTGGAACGTAATGGAGATGTGCCTCTCCTTCTCCAGTTCATCGTAGCGGTTGGTGGCGAGGGCAATGACGGAGCCGTTGAAGGCCTCGAGGCCGAACTTGTACATCATGATGCCGGCGATATAGATGGCAATGTTGCGGCGCTCGGTGGCTGTGTAGATGTCCCATGTTTCGCGGATGACGGTTATGGGGCGGCAGCCCATTGTGCCCTGCCTCTTCCCTTGCTCTTGCTTGTGCTGTCTTGATGCGCGCCCGAAGACGTTGGCTTGCACGCGAAACCGTCCACGGACGAGGCCCAGGAAAGGCTGTTGCAGCAGTCGTCGGAACCCCCTTCCAGACTATAGGAAAAGAGGGCGCCCTGACCTAATCAATGATGACAAGAATCTTGCAATTGACAGTGTTTGTGTGTGTGTGTGGGTGGGTGGGTGTGTGGGTGTGTGTGTGGGTGTGTTGTGTGAAATTACGGGGCCAATAGGAGCAAAAGGCTATTGCATGTGTAGACTCTCTGGTCGAGCTACGCAGGCTCAGGCCAAGAAAGTGGTCAATGAAACACAAACAACATGGGGTGTATTGGTGACGAGGACGCATTTCCATCGCGGTCCGCAATGGTGGCAGAAGATGCGGCGGCGCATTGCAGAGGCAATGGCCAAGGTTGTGCCAGCCTTGATCTGGAGACGCGGCCTTGTGCGTGTGCACCCACCAGTGAGGGTTGAGAAATGCGCCACGGGTGGTTGGGGTTCGTGACCGGTACCGAGAGCGGACGGTTCGCTTCACCAGGAAGAGGATCCCTAGAGGGCGAACGACTTGGCTAGCATAGGCAGCCTTGCCAGTTGCTTGGAGATCATCCGTGATCAACAAAGCATGTACTTGTTGTGGTTGTCGCTGTTCCTCTTGGTTGAACTGTCCATCGCCTCTTCTCCATCCCTAGTCGTTCGGACAACCTGCCCACACCCATCTGCGCCCACGCTCAGCCAAGGTAACAGGAGACTCCTGCCCAGCACCATGGGAATCCAAAACAGTCTGATCCACCTCCCAGCCATCTCACACGGGTTCCTGCATCGAGCTCTCACGATATACATTAGCCGGATATTACACTTGCATGTACCGTAGACTATAGATGGTTGATTTCGCGACTAGGCTAGCAAGGCAAACAGCAGATATGTCTTCTTCGCATAGTCTGCTGCATATTTCCCAAGTCTGGTCAGCGCTGTCTCATCCAATGTGGCCACGTCTACTGCCGCGCTCAACAGTTTGGCAACATCCTGCCCGTCTTCGCTTGTTGTGGTGAAGCGTTGAAGATACAGTGCGTCAAACAGCAGCTGCTTGAGCCTCCCCTCCTTCGCCTCCTTTTCTGATGATGACAATGAAGAACAAGGCAATGTAACCTCAGGTTCCTTGGACTCAGTCTTGCCCACGTCTGGCCCATCCTTTGATTCCTCCGTCTCATTAGTTTCTGTCTGAACCTCCTCGGTTGAGCTGAGCTTCATGACAGTGTCAACATGCTGCACAAACACCTTCTTCACTTCCTTGCACACTTGTTCTTTGAGCACCAGGACGCAACCAGGAGCCCAGACATCGTTTCCCAAGGCTGCCATGCTCTTATTCAGTTCCCTCAGAAACCTAAAGGTGGTTGGCGACGGCTGACTCGGCAACGGCGGCTGACCTTCCCATAATATATGGCTGTTCGTCTTGATCTTTACCGACGCAGCTAGTGACTTCTCATACGACTGTATGCTCGGGTGAACAACATACATGGCGAGCGCCATGTACAACGGCTGCACTATCTGGGTTGTAAAAGGCGATGCGAGTGCCGTCGATCGTTCCTGTAGACGAAGTCTGGGTATGCGATCGTCTATCTCTCTGACCACACGGAGCATAAAGCTAGCCTTTCGAATGAAATCCCCATTGTCCGTGTTGGCTGCCCCCACAATCTTGGAGAAGCTCTGACCGAGGTTCTGTAGCGCATCGCTCATAGCTCCCTGCGTTACTTCTTCTAGTACTTTCGGATCATCATCGCTGAGGAGCGTCTGCTTTGACTCGCCTAGCTCGTCATCAGAGTCATCGTCGACATCATCTGCGAATGTGTCGTCCCAACGTGCCTCTTTCATGCTTTTGACAATACCCTTGACCTCTAGCCCAGACTCCATCCACTTATCAAATGCAGACGTGACACTTGTGACGGGCTCATCGCGTCCGTGGTATGTATCAAGGACAGTTGCTTTAAATGTTTTGGCCCCATCGCTCAGATCAGACGCTTGGCTTGCAGTGTGCCATAACGAAGCATTCGTCGCGCTGTGCGATTGCAAGTTCTCGAGCTGATGAGTGAGCTTCTTCGCAACACTCTGCAGTCCTTGCGAGCGGGTGCGCACTATACTTTCGAGCTTCTCGTTCATCGTGTCTCTCAGATCGTCAAGCACATTGGTAGACTTGACGCCTGCCATACGCGATCCTGACAATATCCACGTCTCAATCAACTCTGACCTCAAGCTTGCAACTTCCGTCAGCCTCTCTTCGCCTTCGAGCGCTTTCTTGATCCCCTTCAAAAAGTGCGATATCGCGTCCTTTGACCAACAGTGCATCATCTTCTCGGCCTGCGGTCGCTGTAGCTCATCGTGTCGGGGGTATGGTGTGTAATTGCGCGCTTCATCGCCGATCCAGCGATCGTGAACATCGAGGTTCAGTTCATACAAGCTCCGAACGTCGGGGTCCTGAATCAACGGGTGCGCCTTCAATTTCACAAGAGATTCCGCTAGGTGCCGTGGAAAGATAGTTTGCGTGTCCAGACATGTCTGTATGCATAGCTTGAGCGCATTAATGCCATGCTTTGCTAGCTCATCGCCTCCTTGCAGCAGCTCGCTGTTCATCCTTTCCAGTCGCACTTTATGGAAGTGGTTTAATACATCGGAGGGTGTAGAACTCGTCGCGAGAGCATAGGCGCACATGCTCTCTACCAAGGTCGCAGTTTCTCCAGTCGTGCTCGAAAGGCGCTTGTCAATCCTGCGCAACAACTTCCTGCGAACCGATAGGAGCCGTTCCCATAGCTGGTCCACGATTGATGGTTTGTCCGTTGATTTGGTCAGCGCCTTGTGTACAAGTCGAGAGATGACTAGGACCTTGGCAATTAGGAGATACGATCCCTCTGTTCTCATCAGGCGTGTCATGACCAACGGGGCATTGCGCAAGACCGAAAGCTGCGATGCGAATGCGTAGCGCTCCCCATCTGTCATCCGTCAATCCCAGATCCAATCTAGACTCCTATCTGTGGACTGACCGCGACTTTTGCTATATACATCCATTCTGCCTGCATTGTTCGATATCCGCTCTAGACCTCGCGAGTTGCAACTCTGTCCTACTCTTGCCAATTTAGACTCGACTTTGTCCATGCGCACTTCCATATCGATTATCGTTTCGGCCGTGTCGAGGAGGCTTCGGTAGCTTGCTCTGTACAATTGTTAACTTCATATACCTACAATTCCTAACGTAGCGTCTCGTACCCAACAAGCGACCGCAGCTTCTCTCGATTCGCGTCTGCATTGTTGCGAAGCTGCTGTTCGAGCTTACGAACCACGGGTATTGGATATTGGAACGCATCTTCCCAGTCTTTGAACTCCCTCGGATCCGGTGCCTCGGTGGATAACGCCATTGGTACTGAAAGCAATGTACGTTGTCATGTTGTTAAATGTAGCTATGATCGCGCAGGTCGGTAACACGTTTCCCCACGACCCCCACGCTTAGTCAGCCTGTCTACCTCCAACCGACGACATAATTGAATTGCAATATAGTTGTGTATTTAATACAGTTGGTTTGACATTTTGTATGAATCCCTAATTAGATGATGGCGTATATTTCCCAAGGTTGCAACCTGAGTTGGCCAGAAAGACTCAACCAAATGTTGAACCCATGCTATCTCAGACCTTCACATTCTGTAATCGCTGTAAATTTATGAAGGTGTTGAACCTAGACGCCTCTAATTCTATCTCATGTAAACTTGGTATCACATATCGGCCCTCTCCTTATAGGAGCGCCTAAAATCAAGAAAGTCGCCCAATTCACTCCACTGACCCAGCCTCCTCAGTCAAATCCTCTTCCATCTCCCCCTCCATCTCCCCCGCAAGCCCTTCAGCATCCTCCGTCCTTCTAAATTGCGACAAAAACGCGTCGACCAACAGATGCATATCGTGATCGCTCAGATCCGCCCCCATCATGGCCAACAGCTCCGCGTCATCATGCTCAATAATCTCCACCGTCGGGTCACCACCCAAAGTCTTTTGTGAGGATTTGAAGTCTGTAAAAGCGCGTGCCGTGCTCTGGAACTTTGCAAGCATCTCCTCGTATTCGCCTTCTACTGTGCTTTGACTGGTGATGGCACCGCCTGCGCTGATGTGCCAGACATCTTCAGCCTCGATAGGATCGGTGTCGATCTTGATGGCGGTTCGAATGACAACGCTGAAATCGCCGCCGCCACCTACGTCGAGGTAGCCGAGGACACCAGAGTAGATACCACGTCTGATTCCGTCTTCTTCCTCTTGGAGGATTTCGCAGGATCGCTTCTTCGGGGCCCCGGTCATACTGCCAGGAGGAAGGCTTTCGACAAAAGCTTGAAAGCCCAAGTAGGGGAATGAAGGTCGTTCCGAGCCAGAAAGGTATTCCTTCGGCTCATGCCAGTCTTCTGGTGTCACAGACTTTTGGATGCCATTGGGCACTGCATCGACAACTGTGACTAACTGCCAAAGCGTCTCATACTCCTCAATCTCCATGAGCTGGCTAACATGGACATTGTGGGATCCATAAACGCCATGTAGCTGATGTCTAGTGAGATCGACAATCATCAAATTCTCTGCACGCTCTTTGGAGGAGTTGAGAATCGCCTGTGCCATCTCTTTCGTTACGCCTGGCTTCTTCTGAACGGTTCCCTTGATCGGCCGGCACTGCGCCGTCTGTGAGCGATCCCAGCAGATGTAGCGTTCTGGAGAAGAGCTCAAGACGTGTACATTGTGCAGTCTCATATAAGCGCTGAAAGGCGCAGGATTTTGACTAGTCAGTCGCTTGTAGAGGTTCCAAGAATGCTCGTTATCTGCTAACCATGACATTCTATTAGATGTCGGCTTAGGAGCGCGGATCACGTTTCGAGTCGTGAGACAAAGCTCATAACTTTGACCATCCGCTATGGCTCTTTGACATGAGCGAATCTTGTTATAATACTTGGTCTCGTCAGCGGTATAGTGTGTGCAACGCTGAATATATTGCCTCATCATTTCGTCTGATTCGTCATCAAAGGGGTTCGGTTTTGACGTCGACGAGATGCTTGGTGTTGTTGCTTGCGATTTGTTACTGACAGCATCGTAGATGGTATTTCGGACCATCTCGATCCACTGCAAATCGTGGTCGCCGCGGATACTTTGTACATATATCTTCTTAGTCTGGTGGTCCATGACGACGCTCCTGGTTATATACGCGAAACAGATGTCTGGATATGATGCTTCCTCGTGGCCATATACGTCGATAGTCTCCAACCCAGCTTCGTAAGAAGCATAGCCCATCAGTCCTCCCCAGAATGGTGCCCATGTGGAACTCTTTGGTAAGACTGAAGGTCGTAGACTTTGCATCACTTCCCGTATGTACGGCCATGGATCAGACACAGTCCATTCGGTGTGTACTTCATCGTTTCCGTCTCTCAGCTGCATTCTCCGTGATCCCGCATAATAGTGTATACGGAGAGTTTCCTCTGGTATGACAAAGCCAACAATGCTGTATCTTCCAGTCCCAACGGCCATAGGGGTCAAGTTGGGATGAAGCCCTGATTCAAGTATTATAGCCTCGTGTTTCGCAACATCTAGCAGCTCGCAGACTTCTGCAACCGTAAGTCGCCCACTTCCTATTGTAGCACAATGCACAACGTCAGGAGGTAGGTCGGGCAGTTTCTGTCCGTCTCCATGTGCTACTAGGGAAGCTAGCTCAACGGGAGCAAGAGTGTCGCCATCCAACTCTTCGGCGAGCTCGGCATGCGAGTATGTTGTGCGTTTCTTTCCATTGTAGTAGCCAAGTTCGCGCCAGAAGTCGTCAAACGAAAATGGCAATGATCGCATATCTGATGTGAAGTTTTTCTTGGTGATGTTGCGAAGTATCCGCTTTCTATTCCATGATTGGGCGTCTTCCCACCAATTTTTGATAATGCGCGCCCCTTCAGGATTTGTACACACAGATTCCGGGTGGAATTGTACACCCCAAAACGGTTTTTCCACATGCTTGACTGCCATCAGAACAGCACCATTTTGCCCGCTATCAAAGTCCCAGGCCAATGGTTCCAACTGAGGACAAGACTCGGTAGGTTCCCAAAGTTGCTCTGGATATCGTACTGCTCGCTCAGTTTGAATAGGATGGCCCAATGTGACATGTAGTGAATGATACTGGGTAGTCAAGAGTTGTTCGACGCCTCGAAATAATGATTTTCCCGTGTGCAGCACGTTTGTGATGATCCCATGCTTTGGTTCTTGTAGTCTTTCGATGCCGGCGTCGAATGCCAGGCAGAGAGACTGAAACCCAAGACAAATGCCGAGTACAGGAATGAGATGTTCATCTTGCAGCTTCCACAGCTCTTTCATCAGCCCTACATCCTTGTCACATTTGGCCCAGCCCGGTCCTGGACCAGCAATGACTGCATCGAAGCCTTTGAGACACTCGATGAAGGCTGTTTGGTCACGTGAGGCTTTCACCTTGGTAAGGACCGGATCATCAATGAAGATTTTGATGACTTCGACTTTGACATTTTGCTCCACAAGCGCAACTATGTTATTGGAAAATGAGTCGTACGCATCCAAAAACAAAATGCGTGCAGGCGCCATAGTCCGTTGTAAAATCCCTGCCTGAATGCCGAGATCGGTGACTCACTCTCTCTAGTTGGTCACAATGCTGGTTCAAGGGCGGGTGGCTGTTGGATGTGCCTCGCTGTACAATTGTCCAGAATTCGCAAAGTTTGATGATGCATTGACGGGGTTGATTGCAGCAGAAACCCGCGCGTTAGGTCCGCGGCAAAGCCTTAGCGTCCAAGAGGTCAGAGAGCTCCTGCGTACGAAAATCTCAGTTGTGATGTTTCCACGCTGAACGTACAATTTAGTTCTTCGTTTAACGGTGGCAGCTCGTTGTAGAGAACAAAATCTAATGCGTGTGACTGATGAGGAACAATTCTTTGCAACGGGTGTTGAGAAAGGTAGTCATCGCTTCACATGTAGGGTCTCTCGAGTCTAGCCAGTTGTGGAAATGACGATCCAGCTTGGACCACGCCTTCGTGCACATCGGCCACGGGAAGGAGTGAAGCCATTTTGTCGCCTGTTTGAGATCAGCTTGAGTTATTGAGAAGAATGCCACACCTTCTGGTCAGGGCCAACATGGTTATGTGATGAGAGTCACTTACAGGATCAGTAGTGCAAATCCATGATTGTATTCACGATCAATGTGCCATATTTTAGCGCTGCACTAACGTTTTGATATGTGCCATGCATCTGGTAATTCATCTCTGTTCAGTGAGATGAAGCTGAATACCAGTTCAGCATGCTGGTGAAGTCCTACTACTATTCGGTTCCCCATCTTCAACGGCGTCCATCTCATCGTGCTCTTTCCTTGGCTGCACCCGTCCGCCAAAGTACACCAGCAGCAACAAATCGTATGTCGCCTTCAACGACCCTGCAATCACAAAAGCGACCCAAAATCTCTCATGACCAGCCAGAACTCCTGTAACCGACGGCCCACTGCTCTGGGACAAGGTCTTGAGAATGTTAACCACGCCCATGACGGCTGTTCGTTCCTCCGGCAAAACCACAATGGAGAGAAACGCAGACCGCGGCGCTTGGTCCATAGAATTAAGCACTGAGCGTCCGACCAAGAGGCAGATTGTTAGTGCGAGGCCTGATGGCGCGGGTAGAAGTGCGAGGAAGATTGATGCTGGGAGGTGGGTGAAGACCATTGCTTGGATGAGGCCGAGGCGTCTGGCCAAGGAAGAGGCAAATATGTTGCCGGCAGTAGAGGCAAACTAGCCTGGGTCATTACAGAAATGCTAGTTGGGGTACTGGTAACTTACCCAAGTTGCAGACATTATACCACCTAGTTTTCCGTTAGGTAATTTGAATTTCCGCTGCATGTAGTAGTTGATTAAAGAGAAAGGTACCATGCCTACAGTTAAGTTAGCTCGGGTTTCGCTTTTGGGAAAACGTGAATAATATGTACCGCTTGCTAGTGAGTCTAGGAAGAACAAGCTGCATAATTTGACTAGTACGATGCGACTCGGCTTTGAGATCGTAGTGATCGCATGCCAGAATCTCTTGGTTGGTTTCTTAGGCGTTTCATAAGGCTCGACGGATACGCTAACATTGGGATCTTCAGCACCGTTGAGCAAAGGTTCCGTCTCGGGCTGGTTCTTGTGGCTATTATGCCAGCCACTCAGTTCGCACTGCTTGCTCAAGAACAGAGTCAACAAGGCTTGCAGGCAGCCAACGCCCGTGTAGATCCAGAAGATAGCCCGATACGCATCCAGACTCGTCCACCCTTCAAGCGCTTGTAGCTGATCGAATGCCACACCTCCTAGGGCCAAGCCGGTCGAGGTACCCAGCACAGCTAAGACCACATACCACGTGTACACGTCTGAACGCTTGGTTTCAGTGACCAACTGTGCCAATGTTGATTCTTCCACAGCCCTGAATGGACCGATCTCATTCCCACTTGGACTGATCACACCAATGATAGCAGCCACAAGCAAGGCAGCATAATTGCTTGATGTCGCGAAAACCGCACCAGAGACGGCCATGGACATTGCGCCTAGCAGCAGTGTCCTTCTGCGGCCAAGGGTGTCTGCAATGACTGTCAAGAGCAAACTGACAAGGACGTCTCCAAGCAGCGTCAATGTCATGAATAACCCAATCTGCTCATCGGTGTAGCCTTGCTCTCGGAAGAAAAGTGCTATGATGAGCGCGACAGCACCATACGCTGCTAGTCGAATGTAACGCGTCAGGATGATGATGTACACATCCTTACCTGCAGATGCCATGGTACCTAGGCCGAGCTCTCGACCAAGCCATCGTCCTGATTTCGCAAGAGTGCTAAACACCGACATCTTCTCTAGGTGAGGCGGTTCTTATTCCCGATAGGCCTTTTTCGAAGTTGAAAAAAAGTTGAGAGTCGGAATGTTCATGTACTGAGCTTGCAACAACGAGTGTGATTCGAAAGGCTCATAAGAAGGGAATTTTGTGAAGCTCACCAAAAACTCCAGTACAAATATGTTTGATGTCGAGTGCTGTCTGGAAGTCTAGGAGTGGTTGGTTTGAGACCGGGTTTTAGCTACGTCAGCCCGGGCGTTTAACCACATGCGGTCAAGAGCGTCTGCCATACATGGAAACTTCGTCTATGTATCTACTTGGGACCCGTGTTGGAAGCTAGCTGCGAGATCGTGTACAATTGTGAGTTGGGGCAGGGTCCTGCAAGTACATGGGAACAAAGCTGTCCTCAGCAGCCTTGGCGAACCTTCACTTTGCTGCACGTGTCAACTGGTCTAGTAGGAAAGTATGATTGCCCAGATTAAAGAACACCTAGAGAACACAAGAGGACCCAACGGCCACCGCAAATTGTAATGCAGACACCAGACATTCCAGGAAATCCAATCAAGAGCCCCATTCTAAGCGGCGTCGCCATGCAAGCAGAGATCCGGGGACCGAGAACCAGCGACGGTCGGGGACATGCGGCATTCACACGTTGTGATGTAAAGAAAGCCGTGTTCATGAGCATTATGACACCGTGCCAAATTCGCAATCGTACCGAACTGGAACATAAAACACCCAAGCCCATATCTTGCTCGTCTTCAGCGCTTGCGTGACTTCTCATTTCCATACACATGTCTTCTTTATTCGTCTAGCAGCAGCCACCTCCGGAGCCGCTTTGAACACCCTGGCCTTGTCCGATGGGAACTGTAGGCTTGGTGTTTGCCGTTGTGGTACCCATGCGCTCCTTGATCTGACGAGCCATGGTCAAGAACGCCTGCTCGACGTTGGTAGCGCTCTTCGCCGAGGTCTCGAGGAAAGGAATGCCAAGGCTGTCTGCAAATTCCTGTATAGCATGTCAGATGTTGCGCGAGATCAGAGCCTCGAGATGGACTAAAAATTACCTTTGCAACAGTGTACTCGACGACCTTCTTGTCAGCCATATCGGACTTGTTGCCCACCAATAGCTTGTTGACGCCCTCGGTCGCATATCGGTCAATCTCCTGCAGCCACTGCTTCACGTTGTTGAAAGAGTCCATATCGGTGACATCGTAGACGACGCAGATGCCGTGGGCGCCACGGTAGTATGAGGATGTGATGGTTCGGAAACGCTCCTGGCCAGCGGTATCCCACTGGGCTCGCTATTAGCATATGATATAGTATCTGCCTATCATCGGAAATGACGCACGATTTGTAGCTTTACAGTCTTGCCATCGAGTTCGATGGTTCGGATTTTCTAGAGCATGTTAGACGACTGCGGGCCTCAGCAACATGTCGGTGGAATTAACGCACAAAGTCGACACCGATAGTCGAGATGTAACTCTCCGTGTATGTGTCATCTGCGAAACGGAGCAGCAGACAGGACTTTCCGACACCAGAGTCACCGATGAGCAGGAGCTTGAACAGGTAGTCGTATCTATGGGGTGCAACGGGCGGTCAGTGGGGGGAGCGCTTCTACAACGACAGCACCAGTGACGATATAAACGCGGGCGCGGGTTAGACTCTGTAGGTGGTCAAGTCAGCATATAACAATACGCCGATCCGCCCTCACAAGGATTCGACCAGTGGCGGTGGGCTTCGCGTGGAGGTTACGTACTACTCAGGGTTCATGTTTGCGGTGGTGTAGGGGCGAGATAAGGGTACGAGTGCTATGTGTGGATGTCTACTGTCGCGACGGTAGGAGACGTGGGGTATCAAGAGTCGCTGGGGTAGAAGGTGTTGAGAGAAGGGTGGGTGAGGGTGCAGAGCGTGGTACCAGGTGTGGAGGACTTGGCACTCAGCGCAGGGTCACAAGTTCGCCGTTGGTCCCGTACCAGGCAGAGAACATCACATTGTCGCCCCGTGTGCTGCCTAGGCCACTGCAACAAAGAGGCATTCAGTGAACGTGCCATCTGGCTATGACTAGATGCTTTATAGCTTCTGCTGTTCACCGCTTCCAATGCTACACCCATTTACTGCATCGCATCACTCATGTGGCCACTCCACCTTGGAGGGGGGTAGTGAGGGCGAGCTGTAGTCGCACGTGACAGTAGTTTCGGGCGCCTTCGCTCGCTGTCTCAGGTTCCCTGTCTAGACAGGTACATGGCAGATCATATCAGCTTGAATTGGATTCGGTCGTTTCATGGATTGGAGAATTTCGTGCATTTCGCTCAAAGCGATACATGGTACTCGTATGCTGGCCTCGGCGGAGAGCCACCGACCAGTCCTACATGATTCATCGCTCAGATCTTGAATATATCTATAATACAAAAAGTCGCTCGTGTATCCCACATCACACATTACATTATCTTTCCAAAGGCGGGAATGAGTGTTTGAGCCAGCCAGAAGGAGAAGACGAGCTTGGGTCCGGTCATGAGAAGCTTGGGTGTCAGACCCTTGAAGAAGGAGGTGATTCCCTCGTGCTTCATCATGTTGGACACGATCCGCATGCCGCTCTCTGGGTTCTCAAAGTTTCTGTTCTGGATACGCGTCTTGATGACATCGAGAGGGGCGGAGACGACGAGCGAGGCGCTAGCACCGGCGATGGATGCGACGAAGTTCTGCATCCATGTGGCGGAGTTGTAGTCGCTGAGCTTGTAGAGAAACTCCTTCGCTACAGCAGAACCACCGAAAAGCTTTGGTGACGTTAGGTCTCTGGACACTTTATCATTTGATGGCAAAACGTACAGCGAAGGATCCGGGCGCATTGCGCGCTGCTGTCCAACCCCACCCGCGGTAGAGGCCAAAGCCCTCATCAGAGATGATCTTGAACAGACCACGCCCTCTGAACGCTTCAGGGTTGGTCTGTCGCTTGATCTTAAGGACATCGAGTGGCAGAAGAACAATCTCGCCGATACCGATAATCGAACCAGCTGTGGCGTGCATAATGGCCTTGCCCTTGGCCTTTCCGAATGTACGCTCAAAGCTGCCTCCATGGTGTTGCGCCAAATAATCTCGTACAAAGGGCTGTCCACCAAACTTGTATACACGTTGAAGCACCTGGGGCTGTCAATTCATCATTCGTGCCAACTAATGGGCCAAATGTACCTTGTATGCTGCAGCGTATCCGAGACCTGGAAAGAGCGAGAAGAATCGTGTTGAGACGGATGCTGCGGCTGTGTCTCTGAAGACTACCTTGTTCAAGTGTGATACCGATTCAATCTGCGGAATACTCGCGTTAAATTTTTGTACATTCAGCTTCGGGAAAGTATCGCACCTTGCCAACATTGCTCATTAACCGCTTCGCTGTCGTGTCTACGGGGTGAAACACCATAAGCTCTGCAATACCAGCACATCCTGCGCCCAAAACTCTGGCTGTGTTGCTTTCCCGCTTATACACTTTCACTGACGAATTGGCACCCGATGCGGCTTCGGCGACTTTGGCTACAGCCTCTGATGGTGAGGGTGTCATTGCGTCGATTTTTTGTGAAGAATTGAACAAGAGAGACGTAGGGATTACAACAAACAGCGCAGAGAAAAATTAGGGTATCGCACGAAGGAGAAAACTACGAGTTGCGCAGATAAGACGAGAACGCTCACCAACCCTGGTCCAAAAAAAGTCATTGGGGAAGCGAGCTTCGGAGCTAATGTTATAATGCCAAGGCGCTACTACCGGGTGACTTTGGTGGGATATCATTTCACATCTTCCAACATCATAGCGATTTCCCTCCAGCCGTCACAACACCGTGCCCTCACCAACCAATATGTTAATATTGACATTACGCAAGGTTGGAAGTAAGGATTCTATCGAGTCTGAGGACGAGTTCACTAGCTAGCGAGTGGGTCTGAGAAGTAACCATTCAATACAGGTTACTTTCTACCATAACAAACGCCTCAAGGTCCTTGATTTTGTCGTACGCGACCTGTTCACTGAGCGGTATAGGCTGTTGAATGTTCTTTCTCACGCTTATACTTCATATCCTTAAGGCACAAATGCCTCCAGTGGAAAGCTTACTCTCGTTATCTTGTGTGTTCTCTTTTTTCCTGCTCAATGAGACCCTCAACAATGTTTTATCTGTTTGCATCCTAATTGTGAGGGTTGTAGTACTTCCTCCAGTCATGCTGTTCCTTGAAGCCCAATACCTCTTTGATTTTCCTATTGCTCAACGGCGCTTCCCACTCTCCCATCTCCCTCGTAATGGGCGTGTTGGGCGCAAACTGCTCTAAAAATTGCCTGGTCGGAAATGTCGCCGTGATAGTATCATTGGTCGCATTAAACACCTGGAAGCCCAGTCCATCCTTCTTCACACAGAGATCACAGATCTGTCCTAGATCCCTGGCGTCGATATAGCTCCATGCGTTGCGCTTGCGAATCTCGGGCTTGTTGATGTAGGCAGGAAAGTCGCGCGCATACTCGTGAGGCTCAATGACGTTGCCGATGCGAAGTGCATAGATATCCGCGTCGAAACGGCGGGCGAATCCACGAGCTACGCGTTCACCGCAGAGTTTGGAGATGGCGTATGAATCCATGGGGTTCACGTCGCTGTCCTCGTCCAGTGGAAAGGATGAGTAGTCTAGATCACCTTGACCGAAGCATACCTCATATGTGGTTTCACTACTGGCTATTATGATCTTGCGAACACCAAGCTTGCATGCGGCCTCGATAACATCTGAAGATTGTTGGTGAAAATTTCCCGGTATAAAAGTTGAGAATGCTCACTATAAGTTGATTGGACGTTGGCGGCATAACATTCGTTATCAGGGACGAGCATGTTGCGTGCGTACGCTGCGAAGTGGATGACTGCATCGGGAGGACCAGGGACATTGGGTCCCTCATAATCGGCGAAATTGAAGTGGGTTGTCAGTGCATTGAACACTTGTCCGCTTTTACTTAGATCAGTCTTCAGAGTGAACACGCCAGCATCCTCGATTGGAAAATCTGTCAGATCCAAGTTCAGAACCTCGTAGCCGCCCTTGATCAGCTCAGGAATGACGTGTCGACCAGCCTTGCCTGAGCCACCTGTAAAGACAATTCGCTTTCCCAAGGATGCCATTTTCCTTTTTTTTTAGAAACGAAAATGGCTGACAATGATGGGTGCCAAGGTTCAATTGAGTGAATGCTGTTGTGTTTTGATAGTCCTGTCCAGCGCGGTGTCGTCTGGATATGAAATGTGATGTAATGGGGATGCGAAAGTCGAAGATAGGAAAGACAAACTCCGATATTTATAGGTATCACATTCTGCAATTCCACTCGCTATTCCCACCGGATGAACTATCTGCGATGGCGGGGCTTGTTTGCTTCGTTACATCGACCATCAGCGCTGGTAGGGTAGGGTACATGGAGGTCAGGTAGTTTCTTGTGCTAGGCCATCGCTAACGACGTCACCATGTCTCCGTCATTCGCGCTTCGGGACCCACCCATGGACTTTTCCGTCCAACGGGCACGGCGAAGGCACCGAACGCATCACTCCACACTCCTCTTCACAAGCGTACGCTACTCCCCATTCTATTCATTCTCTATGGGCGGACACTCTTATCCACACAGATGACCAACGGTCTGCTACGGCGCTTTTCGAGTTCCGCCCGCTCGCGACTTCCACCTTCAGCGGCAAGGCCACTCACAGTGCCTCGTATACTCGGATTCAAGCAGTATCAGAGAACTATCGCAGACGTTCGCCCACGACAGGCGGCAGTATTGCGGCAATGGTTTACAAGTTCATCACCTTGCTTCTCCACAGAGCCCGATGAGAGGGACAAGCAACGACAGAATGAGCGCAATCTCAAGTTGGGAAATAGTAAGTTTGCATGATCATTGAATTGCGGCCGCACTCATCGACTCATTTCTGCAAAGCAATTCGCATCCTCCACGATCGCCTACCCACACTCCTCATCTCGCCTCTCCCACAAGACGTTCTCTCTCCACACGTCAGCCTCCACCTCTTTCCCTCGACGCATCCACATCTCCCCAAGGTCACCGGGAAGCTCGCATACGCAGCAGCTCTTTGGACAGCGCCAGTTGCATGGGGTCGCGTGCCAGTGCTCGGCAACGTGAAGCTCAAAATACTGTCTGAGCGCATGGTCAAGAATGGCGGAACCTGCGACGAAAGCCGCATGCGCAACGAACGATTGATAGTCCGATGGCAAACCTGCGGTAAAGCCAAGGACGAAGAGAATGGACCGGTTAGCGATGTGGTGAAGAAGATTAAGAGCATCATACCAGGAGCGAGTCGGCCTGACGAAGAATTCACTGGTCTGTTCAAGTTTGAGTTTGATGAAGAGGGCCGTATTCTTAATCACATTATAGAGCATACAGAGGAAGGGCAGCATTGGGAGAAGACTGCGAAGATGATCTCGGTCACCGACTGGCTTCTCGGACGGGCTTGGGGAAGGCAAAACGAGGGCGGTCCAAGTTTGGCGTTTGCAAGATGTCCGAGGGGAAAAAATCTTCGCAGTCGTGACAGGGGCTCGTAGACTCTGCTGAGGTGGCAGAAGGCAAGAATAGTTGGTGGAGAGCTAATGGGATGATGCGGGGCACCTCTCTCCCCTCTGTCGCTCTCTCGGCCTCTTGGGAATAACACCTACTTTGTACTAAACATGTATCAACGAAATCACGAACAAGTCCTGTACAACAAAGCCTTTAGAAGCAATCCGCCAAGCCTTGTCAATCAGCGAGATCTGCCATGTGAGGAGCTCTTGTGTGATGGAAAGCATGCGACTTTTGTTTGGGTCTATCAAGTCAGCCCTTTGATGATAATCTTCGGTAGGCATGTACCCAGTAGAAAGTGGCTGGGTGGAGGGGGGGCTGCAAAGAGAGGAGAAGAGGAGAAAGGGTCATGTGCTTCCCATGGGACAGGCCGCGGATTGGGTCGGCAAGGTGTTGATGCATGAGAGCATGAAGACAGACAGCAGACAGCGTGGCTGATTCGCACGACATGTGCTGACAGCTGTCGTGACCCATCCAATGGCCTCTGTCGCAAAGTCCATTCGTTCGAGATGGGATTATTTAGCGCCACTGTCGCCAGACGCTATGGCACGGCGACTAAGAGGCTGGGTTTAAACTCACTAGATAGCTTAGCATGTCGACGAGCATGTGCTTCCGGCGCATGTGTCGCCGGCCTGCCGCTCGATCAACAACAACAACAACACCATCATCGCCTCCGCGCCCGTCCGTCGTCCCCCTTTTGCTATTCCATACCAGAGCCGCAGTTGTTTTTCACCGGCGTCGACCTTGGCCTGTGACGACTCGACTACACCTGGCCGCCAGCCTCCCTACTTCCTTGCACCCTCCGGCCGCCTAGTTACAGCTTCCCCGCGCTATTGCACGACAGCGAGCGCCGGGAGCTGCAGCCTCACCGAACAGGCATCTCGCATCTCACATCTTGCATCCCCCAAATTTCCCCTCCCCCTCCCCCTCCTTACTCTTCTTCTCCCCACCATCTCCACCGCGTGTGCAGTCCCACAGCCATGGCGGATCTCGCAGCCAGCGGGGAACTGAGTAGGCCACCGCCCTCGCCAATGGCGCTTCCTACATCGTCTTCGGTGCGCGAGCTAACCCGGCGCAGACCAGCCCATCCTCAACCTCACCCCCGAGGAGAAGCGCACCTTCCAGTATCTCTTCCAGCAGGCCGACACAGAGAAGCTCGGCGTAATCACAGGCGAGATCGCCGTCAAGTTCTTCGAGCGCACAAAGCTCGCGCCTGCTGTCTTGGGCGAGATATGGCAGATCGCAGACACGGAGAACCGCGGTCTCTTGACCATGGCCGGCTTCTGCCAGGTCCTGCGTCTCATCGGCCACTACCAGGCCGGCCGTGATCCTGCCCCAGAGCTTGCATTTAGGCGTAATGGCCCGCCCACCCACCATCATCTATATCATGTACTGACAGCTGTCTAGCTGCGCCGCTGCCCAAGTTCGAAGGCCTGACCATCCCAGCCGCACCCGCTCCTGCACCCAGCTTCTCGCCACAACCCACGGGCTCAATACAACCTCAGGTCAGCGGTAGTGGACCCATTCGCGTGCCTCCCCTACTTCCCGCCAAAGCCGCTGAATATGCTGGCTTGTTTGAAAAGTCGGGCGCCGTCAATGGCGTGCTGTCTGGTACTGTTCCCCAGGCGCAAGACGGGAGACTGTTGGACTGACCATGTGCAGGCGAGAATGCAAAAGAAATCTTCGAGAAGGCCAGACTGCCCAACGAGGTCCTGGGTCGCATATGGAACCTCTCAGACACCGAGCAGCGCGGCGCGCTCAATGTGACTGAATTTATCATTGCCATGCACCTGCTAGCCTCATATAGGACCGGTAATCTCAAGGCTCTACCGACCACCTTACCACCTGGCTTGTACGAAGCGGCGTCACGGCGAGGACAACTGCCGCCACCACCTGGCCGGCCAGATCAATCTGGCTCCCGACAATTCAGCGGTCAATCAAGCGCTCCTCGAACCCAGAGCCCTCTCGGACGATCACCGTTTGGCGCACCACCTCAGTCAGTGCAAGCGACTGGTAGCGATTGGCTGATCAGCCCTCAAGAGAAGGCCTCCTATGACAACCTATTCAAGGGTGTTGATACGATGGGTCGTGGCTTCATAACCGGAGATCAGGCTGTGCGATTCTTCAGTGACTCAGGCCTACCGGAAGATGTACTAGCTGGTATCTGGGATCTTGCGGATATCAATTCCGAGGGCCAATTGTCCAAGGATGAGTTTGCGGTAGCCATGTACTTGATCCGACAGCAGAGGAAGGGTGACCAACTACCAACGACGCTACCGCCCAGTCTGATACCCCCAAGCTTGCGCACAACAGCAAACCAAGCTGTACCAATTGTATCGCCACAACCGGCGCCACCCGTTCCCCGTGTTACAAAGTCTGCTGCAGATGATCTGTTCGGTTTGGATGCTTTCGGGTCGCCCCCTCCCGCGCCTCAGCAGGTACAACAGTCGACAGGTGGATCTGGTACTTTTAACAAGCCATTCGATAACGACCCCTTTTCAAGTAAGGCGGCTTCGCCCACCTCGCCACATCCCTTCCAACCAGCGCCACGCAACCCTGCTTCGACTTTCAAGCCATTCATGCCAAGCTCGTCCTTTGGCCAGACCCTCACCTCGCATTCCACTGGCCAGTCGGGCACTTCAGGTGTCCAATCTCGCGCGAACCCACCATCAGCTATGGATGACTTGTTAGGTGGAGAGACTGATGCTGAGATTAACAAGAAGCTTACACAAGACTCGACCGACCTGGCCAACATGTCTAACCAGATGACTACGTTGCGGAACCAGATGCAAGAAGTGCAGAACAAGAAGACTGCGACAGAGAGCGATCTGAACAGTGTGAACACCCAGAAGCGTGATCTTGAGCTTCGCCTCTCGCAGTTCAAGAGCCAGTACGACCAGGAGATGAAAGCGGTCAAGGCTCTAGAGGACCGACTAGTCGCGTCACGGAACGAGACCCGAAAGCTGCAGAATGATCTTGCAATGATTGAGGGCTCTTATCAAGACCTTCAGACACAACACCGTCAAGTCGGTGGCCAATTGGAAGCTGACCAACGAGAAAACAGCAACCTAAAGGAGCGCATTCGCCAGCTCAACGCCGAGATTGCACAACTGCGACCACAGCTTGACAAGATGAGGAACGATGCTCGGCAGCAGAAGGGCATGGTTGCAATCAATAAGAAACAGCTTGCTACAAATGAGGGCGAGCGAGACAAGCTGAAGAATGAAATGAATGACTTGGCAAAAGCCCAAGAAGAAGGCTTCCGCAGCCCGCAGATACAGACACCGGCAGTCGTCAGCCCTGCTGCTTCTACAACGAGCCAAAGTACCAACCCATTCTTCCGCAAATCGCCTGCGCCAGTCGCGGAGAACACAATGACGCCATCTGGCTTTGCGCGCGACGGCCCCCATAAGGATTTCGATAGCGTCTTTGGATCTTTTGCGGCGCCCCAGAACAACGCACCGCCCGTTTCGTTCCGCTCTGACAGCCAAGGCCAGGTTCCCCATTTCTCAGCTCCGTCTGGCCAGTCTGTTCGTTCCTCTGAGGGACCCGATGTGCCTACGCCGTCCACCTCGCCTCCGCTTTCCTCTTACCAAGAGTCTCCACGTGTCGCTGACCCACCTGCACCTCCCGAGTCTCGTCAGTTTGGTTCGTCATTCTTGCCCCTGAGAGACGCCGGCCCACGGTCCGATTCTTTCAGCTCATCTGTGAGGGGCGGAGCGTCTGCTAGCAGATATGGTGGACAAGCTGTACCCGGCAATGTGACGCCGACCATCTCTCAAGCATCTCCCGCCAGCACCCCGATCCCAGAGAAACCTCTGGAACGATCTGATACTAACAGAACCGAGACTGACAACTTCAATTCTTCCTTGTACAACAGGAATTTCTCAGCATCGCCTGTAGCTAGCGTCACGAGCGATACGCAACGCTCGACTACAAAGGCTGAAGAACGTAAGGATCCCTATGCAAGTTTTGGAATCCCCTCAGTTACTCAGGAAATCCCAGGAGCGTTCCCACGCGAGTCTGCCACACCTCTCCAGCCAACGCAAACAGGGGAGAGCGCTCTGAGTGGGCAGAGTAGAAACACCAACCGCGGCGATCCTTTTGGTAGCACTTCTGGTGATCAGACTCGTGGCGGAGGCAAGGATGACTTCGATGCGGCTTTCGCTGGCTTCGGCCCCAGTCGTCAAGCCACCACCACTGCATCCAATGCCAGTGCGCCCGCCGAAGGCTCCAATCGATTCAACAAGGAGTTCCCTCCAATTGAGGATCTAGCTCATGATGACGACAGTGATAGTAACGATGGGCGTGGCTTTGAAGACGACTTTACATCTGCTTCGCCTGATCAAAAGCGCTCAAGTGCCGGCCAGGAGCAGCAAAATCAGCAACAGCACCAGCAGCAGCCAAGGCCGGGCACTGCGTCAAGCGATGAGCTCTATCGGGCCCCTCCCCCAACAACCCGTCTTGATTCTAATGTTGGTGGCCTACCTTCAGCAAATGCGCAAAAGTCGCCGCCGACATACGAGTCGTCTGTCAACCAGACCAGAAGTGGATCAAACCAGTTTCCTCCTGAGTTTGGTGGCCTCCTTCCTTCGCGTGATGTCCCAGGGTCGCCGACTACTTCGCAGGGTCCTGAGAAGTCGTTTATCAACCCCGGTGGTCATGGAGCTGCTCTGTTTGGCGGGTCTTCGTCCAAGACTGCAACGTCGCCTCCACCGACAGACACTCCGTCATCGACTGTTCCATCTGATGCTTACCACTCGGCCGTGTCGTATGGAAGCAGTGAAACGAACAAGGGTCCTTCCCCACCAGCCAATCTGCCTCAGCTTGGCAAGTCTGCCTTCAACGATGATTTCGACGCTGGCTTTGACGACCTCGCCGATGCCAAGGAAGTAGATGACCGAGCCGATGACGACTTCATCTTCTCGTCGCAACACCGCGACGGCCTCGATGAATTTAACCCCGTCTTCGACTCGCCCGCAGCCTCCAAATCCAACACCATGGCCTCGCAACAAACTCCCACTGGCAAGCGTGGCGACGACAGCTTCAGCGACTTCGAGCATATGTCCCAAAGCTTCGGCCAAACCCAGCAACCCCAGCCCACGGCCTCGTCTTCGCAAGACTGGGACGCCATCTTCTCCAACCTCGAGTCGTCGCAGCCTGACAAGGCTGGGCACTCGCAACAGGCGCCTACGGATTTCAGCCAATCGGTCTTTGACACATTGGACAATGATGAGAATGTGGCGTCGTCTTCGACTTTGTCGCCCTCGATGCCGGCATTGGGTCGCGCGATTAGCTCGGGGACGGAGCACGACGACCCGATTTTGAAGAAGTTGACGGGCATGGGGTATAATCGGAATGATGCGTTGAGTGCGTTGGAGCAATTTGATTATGATATTAATAAGGTGAGTTTTTAGCCGGGCGTGGATACGACGAGACCCCCTATGCATTTTATTCCACAGATGCACTCTTTCTCTCTAGACATGTCAATCCGACCAATGTAAATTCTAACGGGTTGTGGCCAGGCTGCGGATCACCTTGCGTCCGGTGGGAAGTAGAGTCGGGTGTCTTGAGGGAACGGGGGGTATATATATAATGTATTTCAAGATGGGTATGTTGGGATCTAGGGGGGGAAGGGCAGATTGGATGAGAGGTGGGTGGTGGTGCGGGACTGGGCGGGTTTATATAGCGGAGTTGAATTCAGTGGTTACTGTTGTGAGGTTTTGTTTGTGTGATTTTTTTTGATTGTGTGGGTTGTGTGGATTGTGATTATGTAGGGTATGCATGGAGTGGGGAGAGGGTTGAATTCTTAGTGGGATCTTTTCTCTTGTTGTAGAGCGAAGGGGTGGGGGCGTTTGGAAGTTGGATGATGTCTGGTGCTGGGCTTTTTTTCTTGCCTGAGGGAGCCATCTTGGGTGCAAGATGGGATAGCCGCGGGTACGGAACCGTAGGGGTCGGGTGAGGGAGATTCAGGGAACTTGGCTGCGTTGGGTCCATGGTAACTAAAGACTTTTTTTCTGTGTGGTAGGCTTTTCACCGGTTAGATTAGTGTCTTGCAGTGCGCCTGAGAGTATGATGTCTTATGGTGGATACTTCAAGTGATGTTTTTCTGCTTTAGGACGGGATGTCCTAATTGGGTAATTCGACTATATGGAGTAATTATTGTAGGTATCATAACCATCGTCTTTCCACCACCAACACAACGATAACCGCACAACCACACAGCCCGCCCCCACACTATCAATGTCCAGACTAAAACGCTATCCCATCCCCCTCCTCATCCTCGGCACCTCCGCCGTCGCTGGCGCCACATACCGCATCCTCGCGCCGCCCTCTTCCTCCAGCACATCCTCGCTGAATCCACACACCTTCACGCCCTACACACTCGTCGACAAACAGCGCGTATCCTCCACAAGCGCGATTTTCACACTGCGGCAGCAAGGGGCAACGGAGCCAGAGAGTGTAAGAGAGGCATGGAGAAGGGGCGGGATATGGAGCGTGCAGATTAAACAACCGCAATTGCAAATCGCAAGAGCGTACACGCCGTTGCCGTCGGTGGGGGTGGGCGTGCAGCCTGGACCTGACGGGGCTACAGCTGTTGATGGCGATGCAGCGCGCGAATTGAGACTGCTGATTCGGCAGGAGGTTGGAGGCGAGGTGTCGACGTACCTGCACCGGTTACCGCTGGACGCGCAGATTGAAGTGCGCGGACCGCATGTCGAGCTCGAGCTGCCTGCGCATGTCAGAGAGGTTGTTTTTCTGGCGGGTGGGACGGGGATTGCGCCTGCGATGCAGATTGCGCGGGCGTTGGGGGCGAGGGGGCATGGTTGTCGGATGAGTGTTTTTTGGGCAAATCGGAGGCGTGAGGAATGTGTTGGGGGTGTTGGGGATGGGAGGGGGGATGGCAAGACGACGCGGAGATGGACGGGATGGTTCAATGGTTTGGGTCGTGGCTCTGGGGATTTTACACAGCAGCAACATCAACGACAACAAGGACAAGACCAGATATCCCTGACAGACCGCCACGAAGACCAGGAAAAGGGCGATATTGTGAAGGAGCTGGAAGCACTGAAATCACAGAATACATCTCAGCGCCCATTCGATCTCAGCCTGCACTACTACGTCGACGAGGAACGGACGTTTATCCAGCCCAGCGAGATTGCAAGGCGCATAGGCCAGCCGCGAGACGAGGGTGGCGTGGGATCACGAGTAATTGTTGTGTCTGGGCCCGAAGGCTTCCTCGAGCATTGGGCGGGCAAGAAGCGGTGGGCGGGTGGGAGGGAGGTGCAGGGCCCGTTGGGGGGACAGCTGGGGAGAATGGATTTGCGGGGCTGGGAGGTGGTTAAGTTGTGAATGGAGAGGGGGGGAGGAGAAGAAGGAGAAGAAGGAGAAGAAAAGAATGACGCTTTGTTAAGGTTATTTTTGTACATGTACATTCTACATGTGTGGATTATCATGATACCCCCATAACCAAATTCCCTTGCCACGTTTCTCACTTTCCATTCCACAGTTGCACGCAGTCATAGCATGCGATGGATAAAATATAGCCATAATGCACAGAGATCAACGACTTGGGGTAAACCCAAGGTCTCGGACAGGAAAGCATGCTTACATACACACATGCATACACATATGTACATGGTACCTACTTACCGCGTCTTGCAGCAGCTACCTAGCCATGCACTCCAATGCCCGCTCGCTTTCCCTGTCCCCCCACGTGGAACGAGCGCAACCCTCGTTCTATTATAGACCAGCGCAGCCAACCTAGACCTAGACCTAATGCCGCCCCAACTCTACCGGTACCCACCATCGTTTGCGGGCTGGCCGCCAATCTGGTCGCTGCGTTGATACAGCATAAAGGATCCAACAACCACCTGACGGGCAAAAGAAGGCCAAGATGGGGCCCGCCCTTCTCTACTGTCCTTGTAGCTCGGTGTTTGCTGGTGGCAGAAGCAATATATAGTCTTACTGTACTGTGCACCATAGTGATGGTGGAATCCAGCCCGCGACAACAATGGGCAAATCTCGCCGGTGGGCCGCTTTGGGCGTCGGGCATGGCGATCCCGGCGAGAATTCCCCAGTGTCAGGAGGTCAGGGCAATTCCCCCCACAAGTTCCCTCAACACACCTGCACACTGGCTGCACACTTTCACACCAATCCTCGCCTTTTCCCCGCAAAATTCTTCCCCCAGAGCTGCTTCGTCGAGCCTCCCCCCAAGGCCCGATGTCCAGGCTTCCGTTGCCGACGCCAACCAAACCCCTCCTCCCTCCACCCCACCTTCTCCCCTCCTCCTCCTCCTCCTCCTCCTCCTCCTCCTCCATTCCCCGTAGTCTGGGGCTTCTGGAATCCCCTTTGGTTCGGGCCCATCTCTCGGTGCCTTTTTGCTCGCTCGCAAGGGAACAAGGCGACCATGCCCAAGCGAGCAAGTTGGTCCATGGCTCCATCCAATCAGCAACACCATCAGCCGCAGAGATTGAAAGGTCCCACGCCGACAACTGGACCCGAAGGACAAGACTGGCTGGCTGCCGACCCGTTCTAGTCATGCTAGACCCCCGCAGAAATCTTCAGGCTTAAAAGGACGGGCAGGCGACGATGTTTTGGACGGCTGCGATAGTACATAACTCCTACTCCAGTTGCCCGGAACCCAATCCATTGCCCTGCTCCCTGTGAGTTGCTGAGTGGGGAGGAGACCCTCTCTTTCTCTTCACGTTCACGTTGCCATTCTTTGCCCCACACGCCAAACCCACCTTGTCTGCATTGCCTGTCTCATCCAACCCCTGTCGTCCCAAGTTCTCAACGCCCATTGGACTGCAAAGTCTACCATTCTTGACAACAGCCTCAGGCCAGCTGTCCACCATGGCCATGGGCCAAGAAAAGGATACCCAAGACAAGGACATCTCCCCCAACGTCACCGCTCCCTCGGAACACGATCACGATCACGATCACGATGCCGACCTCAAGCGCGCGGCCGATCGCGTCATCTCGGATGCGCGCATGGCCACGGACAAGGAGCACAAGATGACGCTGTGGCAGGGCATCAAGCTATACCCAAAGGCCATTGGCTGGAGTATTCTCATCAGTACCTGCATTGTCATGGAGGGCTATGATGTCTCCCTGCTCAACAACTTCTTTGGCTTCCCCCAGTTCCAGCGCAAGTACGGCGAGCAGCTCTCGGATGGCTCGTGGGAGATCCCGGCACCCTGGCAGGCTGGTCTGTCCAATGGTATCATTGTCGGCGAAATCATTGGTCTTTTCTTGAATGGTTGGGTCAGCGAGGCCATTGGGTACAGGTGGACGCTCATCGGCTGTCTGGTTCTCATCATCGGTTTCACCACCATCTTCTTTACCGCCCAGACGGTTGTGCACTTGCTGATTGCTGAGATTCTGTGTGGTATCCCGTGGGGGGTGTTCCAGACGTTGACCATCACGTATGCCAGTGAAGTCTGCCCTGTGGCGCTGCGCAATTACCGTAAGCCAATGCCTGCCTCTTACAAGACAAGTGAGCATAAGAGATGCTAACAAGAGATACAGTGACTACCTATGTCAACTTCTGCTGGGGTCTCGGCCAACTGATTGGCATCGGTGTGATCCGCGCCATGCTGTCCCGTGACGACGAGTGGTCATACCGCATTCCCTACGCTCTTCAATGGATGTGGCCTGTCCCCCTCATCATCGGCATCTTCCTCGCCCCTGAATCCCCATGGTGGCTTGCCCGCAAAGGCCGTCTCGAGGATGCCAAAAAGGCCCTGCTCCGCCTCACCAGCCTCGATCGCGAAACCGACTTCGACGCCGACGAGACCGTGGCCATGATGGTGCACACGACCGCGCTCGAAGAAAAAATCACCGCCGGTACCTCGTACCTCGACTGTTTCCGCGGCGTGGACCTGCGCCGCACCGAAATCGTATGCATGGCCTGGGCCATGCAGAATCTCAGCGGAAACGCCTTCTCAGGCTACTCGTCCTACTTTCTCCAGCAAGCCGGACTCCCACCCTCGACCTCGCTCGACTTTGCCATGGGCCAGTACGGCATCAACATGGCCGGCGTCTTCGGCGCCTGGTACCTGATGAAGCTGGGCCTGGGCCGACGCACGCTCTACCTCGGCGGTCTCTGCGGTCTCTGCGCCATGCTCTTCGTCATGGGCTTCCTCGGCCTCGTGCCCGAAGCCCAGCGGGACAAGGGCGCCATGGCCACGGGCGCCATCATGATTGTCTGGGCTATGTTCTACCAACTCACCGTCGGCACCGTCTGCTACTCGCTCGTCGCCGAACTGTCGTCGCGCCGACTAGCCATCAAGACGATTGTACTCGGCCGCAACCTCTACAACATCATCGGCATCATCACCTCCGTCCTCACCCCCTACATGCTCAACCCCGGCGCCTGGAACTGGGGCAACTACGCCGGCCTCTTTTGGGCCGGCTCCTGCTTCCTCAGTATCGTGTATAGCTACTTTCGGCTGCCGGAGCCAAAGGGCCGTACGTTTGCAGAGTTGGATCTCTTGTTTGAGAAGAGGGTTAGTGCGCGCAAGTTTGCAAAGGCAGAGGTCGATGTGTTTGAGCATGACACGCTTGAGGGGACAAAGGTTATGGAGCGCTATGAGGAGAAGGTCGAGGTTCGGCGGACTGAGTCGGTTGTTGAGTCTTAGGGGGGTTTTGGGGCTGGGTAGGCAAGGAAGGGGTGGGGTGGTTTCTTTGCGCGCGCCTGGAAATCTTGTTTTCTTTTCTCTTGTCCTGAGCCGCTGCGTTTTGTAGGGTGAGGTGGGTTTGATGTGCTCGAGCAGCAGGCGAGAAAGTAAAAGAGAGAGATTTTGTAGATGTTACTCGGATGCCGTAACGAACACGAACTCGAATACACACAACAAACACCTTGATATCCGACTTGACTTCATTCCACCGTCTTTGAGCCTCTCAGCCCCCTCTAAATTATATGTTGGATGGAAACACAGCTCCAAACCAGAATATACCATGAAATACACACCAGGCCAAGCCGAAACCGCAACTCGGAAATTCACACAAGCGACATGGCTGGAGATGGAACACCAAGTATTGGTAAGATCGAGTATTGCTTTGAGTTTTGCCATCTTCATTCTTGAAAGGGGTTTCAAAACAAGGGAGGGGAATAAAGAAGCCCGTGTGTGTGTGCGTCTGTCTTTTTGCACTAATTGTGCGCATGTCCTTGCAAACCCGACCCAGGAAGAGGGAAAAAAAAAAAAGAGGACAAGACCGGAGAAGAAAAACGCCATGCCATGCCATGCACAAAAAAGGCGGGAAACGGGTATACACCGACACCACCATCACCACCCCAATCTCCACCCCCCTAAGCCCCAAAAACATTTCCTCCCACACCCCATCAAACCCCTACACCGTACTCCCAATCTCCTTCTTAACCCAATTCTCCAACCCCCCCAGCGCAATAATCTCCTGCACATTAGGAGGCAATTCCCCAACCTTGACACTCCACTGAGCGCCACCGAGCCCCTCCTGCACCGTCACCATACTCCTGCGCACATCCCACTCGAGCGACCACCCGGTACGACGGGTCAATTGTTTGGGGGGAGCGGGGGGAGCCGGGGGAGGAGAGTCGAGGGATTCGGAGTTGTTGGAGGGTTCGGTGATGGGGGGGTTGGAGGAGGAAGGGGAGGGGGGATCGGGGGAAAACGCTTCGCGAAGACGGTGTGCGAGTTTAGGGACCTCGACGCCCATGAGCGCGTTGTTGATGCTGTTGCGGCTGAAGATGTTGCCGAAGCTGCCGGCGACGACGAGGGGGATACCCTTTGCGAGAAGAGCGGTGGCGGCCTGTTCGCGGCTGCTGCCGCAGCCAAAGTTGAAGCCGGAGACGAGAATGTCACCCGCCCTGGCCGTCTGGCTGAAGCCCGGGTCGTAGTTTTCCATGCAGACTTGGGCCATTTTTTCGCGCGTCACGTCGTCTTGGTAGGTGTATTTGCCGGGGTAGATGCCGTCCGTGTTGATGTTGTCGGCGTCGCAGAAGACGATTTCTCCGCTGATCTTTTCGGGGAAGCCGGGGAGGATCTCAGTTAGGGTCTCAGGCTCAGTGGTGGAGGTGGTGGTGGTGTTGCTGGTCTGCTCCGCGCGCTCATCAGCGTCAAAGGTGTCGATAGCAGCCTCGGCGTCCTTGATGGCCTTTTCGAGCATGTCTTCAATCGTCATCATACGCTTTTCATCCGGAATGCCATCGCCTTCTCCACGGCGCACACCTGCGTAGCCCTCGGGAGCTTGAAACCAGCCAGGGCCAGAAATCTTGCCGGATAGCGCACTTGCTGCCACGACTTCAGGGCTGGCGAGATAAGCCTTGGCATCTGGTGATCCCATCCGACCCTTGAAATTACGATTGCTGGCACTGATGCCCACTTCGCCGGGTTCGAGGAGACCAGTGCCGAGACCGATGCATGGCCCGCAACCAGAGGGTAGCGGTTGAGCACCAGCATCTAGGAGGGCCTGCCAATCACCCGCCTCTTCAGCTGCCTTTTGTTCTGGTATCGAAGCAGCAGCAATGTAAAAGTTGACATGTTCTGGAATCTTGGGGATTTTGCCTCCGTTCAGAATAGCTGCATCCTTGAACACATTTGCAGCAGCAGCAAGATCAGAAGCTCGAGAGTTGGTGCATGAGACCAAGTAGGCCTTGTTGATGGGAATGCTCTGCTTTTCGAGTTCGACGAGCGGTGTGGCCACTTTGACGGAGTTGGGGCCCGAGACGTATGGCGACAAGGTGGAGAGATCGAGGAAGAGCTCCTTGGCGTAGACGGCACCCTTGTCAGCAGCCAACGCGGGCTTGAAGATGTGCCCTAGCTGCTGTCCGACGATGCCAGTCGCTGTGAAGAGTTCATCGATGCGTTCGTGCAGAAACTGCTTCTTGTGGTGATCCTTGACATTTCCTTCGGTCATGGCTGCCAGCGTAGCTCTCGCTCGAAGCCAGCCATGGAGGATCGAGTCAATGGGAAACAGGCCGGTCAGAGCACCCCATTCCGTGGTCATGTTTGCGATCGTGAGGCGGTCATCTACTGGAATGCTGCCGAGGGTTTCATCTGTCCCCGTGAACTCGATGGCGTGGTTGAGGACTTCGTCGTTGTTGAAGAGACCGGCGAGAGCGACAATGACGTCTTTGCCCGTGACGCCCAGGGGCATCTTGCCATTGAGTGTGACTTTTGCGACGGGTGGTATTTGCCACC
The DNA here is from genome assembly GCF_022343315.1 of Plenodomus lingam. Lineage (NCBI taxonomy): Eukaryota > Fungi > Ascomycota > Dothideomycetes > Pleosporales > Leptosphaeriaceae > Plenodomus > Plenodomus lingam. The sequence continues at coordinate 2,330,674 of NW_027093944.1, read as the reverse complement.
ACGTCTTTCCTGTCGCCCAGATGCTGGCGGCATCTGTTCGTACCACGGGGGTGCCCAGACATCCAATACCGCCATACATGTTCGAGTGACTGTCCGAGGCTACCGCGAGTGTTCCTGGCCAAGCGTAGCCCTCTTCCACCATGATCTGGTGGCCGATGCCTCTGCCAGCCGGATAGAAGACGACGCCCTGTTTCTGTGCGAATTGCTCGATTTGGCTGTACTTTTTCAGATTCTTCTCCGTCTTGTTTTGCACGTCATGGTCGAGTGTCATGACGATCTGGTTCGGATCACTGATTCTGGTGGCGCCAATGCCCATGAACTTGAGCGCGACAGGCCATGAATTGTCATGGGTCATGCACTTGTGTGGTTGCAAAGTCACATAGTCGCCCGACCTCAGCACTTTGCCCGCTGCGACGCCAACCGCATGCCGCTGCACAATCTTCTCTGTAAGCGTCTGTGGCGTTTTTGGTGTTTCCTGGAGCGAGGATAGGAAGTTCGCTGCGGGGCTTTCCTTGAGCGAATGGAACACATCTGGCGTGCCAGGCCTGCATCGTGTCGTGGAGAAGGAGCGTGAAGCGAGTGTGATTCGGGGTAATTGGGTGGTGGCCGCGGTGCGAAGCGAGAGGCTCGATTGTCGACACTGAAGATGCAGATTGAATCGGGTTTGACATGGGACAGCTTCCAGCAGCTGTGTACCAAGGCTTTGAAGTAGACATACCACGAATTGCCGGCGACCTAGCAGCCGTGCTGCGCGCAGTGACATTGCCATTGCTGCTGGCCTCTTCCCTCTGGCACGAGTGTGTGCGTTGAGTGTGTTGATGGAAGAAGGAAGGGTCAGCCGTTGTTTCTTGCCTTCAATGGTGTTCCCCCATGCCCGCGATGGATTATTTTGTCGCTTACCTGCCAGTACCGGTACCGTACCTACTCTACCGGACTTACGGTGGTCCGGAATGAGGCCGCACCGAACATCGGCCCAAGAAAAAACAAGTCATCGATTTCACTTGAATTGCGATTGGATGATGCACAAGAGAGACACTCGAGTTCTCTCACATGTCTGCACATGACAAGCTCTTCATATCCCGCGCGGGACATGGTCGAGAACTCGTGGGATGCGCACCCATCTCAACAGACTGCCGGCCAAATCCATTCTCGTCCATCTCCAGCATCTCCAGACCGCTGTCTCGCCGACATGCGCCAACCCGAGATCGGACGCGTGTGTCGGGTCAAGGCAGGAGAGGCAATTAGAGTATCTATTATTCATTGGGAGTCATCGAGACATGACGCAGGGCCTGTAGTTCTCATACACTTTCTTGTCCATCCATCCATCCATCCACCCCGCCAACGCTCTATAACCCCAACTTCCATTCCCAGACCATCCACTGACATTTCTGTTTCTGTTCCTGTTTCTCCTCCTGATCCTCTTGGTTCCAGGTCGCTTCTTCTCCTTCTTCACCATGGTCAACCGCTCTGACGTAAACTACTTCGGCGCAGGCCCCGCCCCGCTGCCCACCGAGGTGCTCGAGAGGGCTTCGCAGGTGCTGCTCAACTACAAAGATAAAGGCATTGGCATTTGCGAAATCTCGCATCGCTCGCCAGAGGCCAATGAGGTTCTCGCCGAGGCAAAACAGGCCCTCACCACTCTACTCGACATCCCCGACGACTATGACATTCTCTTCCTTCAGAGTGGTGGCAGCGGCGAATTCAGCGCAACGGTATACAACCTGGTTTCCATATGGGTAGAGAAGAAGCGCGCCAAAATCGCCGAGGAGGTCGGCGACGACAAAGACGAGGTGCTGAAGCGACTACGTAAAGTCGTCGACGAAGAGCTGAAGCTCGACTATCTCGTCACTGGCTCCTGGTCGCTCAAGGCATCACAAGAAGCAGCACGTCTCGTGGGTGCCAAGCATGTCAATGTCGCAGTGGATGCGCGCAAAGCCAACGAGGGCAAGTTTGGTAAGATCCCCTCGGAAGACCAGTGGAACCTCACCCCACGATCCAAGGGCGGGCCCGCCTTCGTCTACTATTGCGACAACGAAACTGTGGATGGCGTCGAGTTCCCTTCCTTTCCAGAGAGTCTCAAGGGTGACGATGCGCCCCTGGTGTGTGCTGATATGTCGTCAAACTTCATCTCTCGCACCATCAACGTGCGGGACTATGCTGTCATTTTCGGAGGTGCGCAAAAGAATATTGGCAACACAGGCATAGCGATCGTCATATTGCGCAAGTCGCTTCTCCCGCCCCACTCTACACCAGCTTCTCCAGACCTGCTAAGGCAACTGAATCTGGCGGTCGGACCCATTGTACTGGACTATCCAACGATTGCCAAGAACAACTCGCTGTACAACACACTGCCCATCTTCGATGTCTGGGTCGCTGGACAGGTCATGTCTGGACTCGTAAACACATACGGTACCAAGCGCATTGGCGGGCAAGAAGAGATCTCCAATGAGAAGGCCCGGCTGATCTATGGCGCTCTCGAAAAGTATCCCGAGGTTTACCGTGTGGTCCCGGATAAATCTGTGGCGAGCAGGATGAACATCTGTTTCCGAGTCAACGGCGGGGACGCGGACAAGGAGAAGGCATTCTTGACAGGCGCAGAGAAAAGGGGCTTGCTGGGCCTGAAGGGTCATCGCAGTGTGGGAGGCATCCGTGCCAGCAATTGTAAGTGACTCTATAATTTGCCTGCTATCAATATCTGTGCAAGTCATGCCTTGGGTAAAGCGGACGGCCGTATCTCCTTGTGCTCTCCTTCGGGAGGACCATGTTCGGATAGGAACCTTTTGCTTAGTAACGGATCACTGTAAGCTAACCTCACACGTGCGATAGATAATGCGGTCTCTCTCAACGGTGCCAAACTTCTTGTTTCGTATCTGGAAGATTTCGCAAAGTCGACCTAAGCAGAACAACTGAGAGTCCCACATCAGAGACTAATTGAGATACCCTCCATCGTGTCCTTGTGGCATTCAACAAACCCATCAAGACGCCACGATGAAAAAACCCAATCTATACTACTTTTATGCTGTTTGGTCTTACTGTGCTGACCGCAACGCAAGGTCGCCTAATATGCATAACCGCCTTCACTTTTTTTTGCATTGTTAGAGCATTGTCTCGAAGCATTCTGCTGTTCCATGAGCCACATTTTCTGCTAACGGCTGTAGCGACACGCATGTTGGATGACCAGCCTTCTAGAAGAATCACTCCCTCCCCCTGGATTGTCATGCCTTCCAGCCGTTGCCGACGTTCCTGACCAATGACCTCCAAGATCCATCCGTGCTGATGTCGACTCAAAGGTGACATAATTGTCCACGAGGCCATCTTTTCTTGGCCTCCTGTGTGTATTCCAGAATCGGACCTGTTTTCCAATGAGAAGGTACCGTAGCGCAAGCCTCTCCATCTTTTCCACACGTCCTCCAACAAGAATCTACCTATGAAACGGTGTCATTGATAGCATCAAATGACGACGACGTTGAGGTCTCGCGCGACATTGGCCAGAACTTGCCGATACAACACCTTTCCTCACAGTGACAGACCACCAACTCGTAGAGGGTGTTTCTCATTGCAAGTCTCTATCTCTACAATGTAAGGCTTAGTTCCCGTTCGACGGTCCGCCACATGGAGTGCTGTTACATGGCCAACCACACACCCACAATTTACTCAATACCTTTGACGCCTGACGCTATTTGGAGATCATACTTGGTGGCCATACAGCGGCTGGCTTTCATCCTTCCCAAGTGCCCTGCTTGATGTCTGCTCAGCCCCGCTAGATATTCTGCTTTCAGCACGGCTTGGACGGTGGGGGTCTTGCGCCTACATATCAGGCATGATATACACAGTACATTCTGAATTGGTACACACGTCGCTTGCTCCATCATGCGGCGTGCCTAAATGCACAGGGATGCCCCAGCAACCTCTGCGATAGCAGGGGTTCTGGTGTTCCCAATGTCTCGGCCAAGGGTGAAGCGAGAACCTGCGGCACAGTCTAAACCCCGCGAGCATCAGAACCTTAGTCTAACCACCTCAACCTCACAACAACCGCCCGTATTACGCCACTCGTCTATCTCAGTCCTTCAGTGTAAGAGCGGGATGGAGCAGAGATGGCTCATTGTAAAGAAATGGGATTGCGGGTGCTCTCACTGTGGAAATGCTACGACAGGAACTTCTCTCGTGTTGGGACTCTGAGCACGACTGATTCCAACTTACGCAGGATCGCCTTACAGTGACGTCTTTCTGGACACCCCCATCCTAGTTAATAACAACGCAAAGGTCAGTATATGGTCAAATCTCCCCAGCCGCCGTTCCGTTGCGGTTGTCATGATCCGTAGTCATGGCGTCTGCACGGGTTTCGTAGCATCCGCTGTCCAGGCCACCCTGATTGCGTCTCGCTCGCATGAGGTTGAAACCCCACCTTTGCCCAGTATGGGCGTAGTATCCTGTAAAACGAACAGACACGATGGGCGAGAGCGCCACCCATCTGGCGAATGAGGTGGCAGATGCCTAAGGACCACCGTCCCGAAACTGGTGAGCTACTGGTTATGCTCCGTAGTTTCCTCATATACTGTTTGGCGTCTCATACTCGCCTCCGTGTCGTACGCTTTATGCTCACGTTCCTTTCTCCTTCCTTCGTCGCTCTGCTGGCAGGCTCAGACAGTTTCTAATCGTTACTGAGCTGGTTTCTCGTTCGTTCTCAACGTCAGTCAAGCGGCCCTCATGACTACGTAGTCGATACCTTTTCCCTTGCAGCCGCTGCTGGTTCCCAGCGATTTCAGCTCTTTTCTGTATACCTTGTTCTGTGCGGTGCGGGAGCTGGCATTATGGAATCATGGGACGCTCACTCTCCTCGACTCGACGCTCGAGCGCACTTTAACATGACGCTCAACGGCTCGTCTGTCCGTGAGATGCAATGGACTCAGACCAATGGGACAAGAAGACTTATCCGCAACCTCCAACTCGCTCAGGTACAGACGCTACGCACGACACATCTTACCTTGGGTGCATTCAGTCTGGCATTGGCGCTGTTGACAGTCCACCGTATCATATCGGACGCGAGAAGAGCAGCCGCTCTGAAAGTCACAACCAGGAAGCAGTAAATATATCATCTCTAAACATTTTGGGGCATAATTGACTCTCTTCCAGGAGGCTCAGTGCTCTTCACAATGTCCATCCCGCCGAAACGTTTCCACTCGCGCTGGCTTGCGGTGCCGTCTTACAACAAATTACCTTCGTAGCAGTGCAGAGCACTTCTCTTCATAGTGTCTTATCCAACAAGTGTCGGGGATTCTCGATGGTCACTCTTCCAGGTAAGCTCAATACCAAAGGAAACCGATTGAACAGTCGCTCACCAATGTAGCCATGTTCATCATTGGATACATCACTCTAGTCTTCGGTGCTGAAATGGCTTGGCGTGCATTTGGAGAGGAACGATTTGCTCCCCGCGGCAAGTGGAATACAGCCATTTGTATTGCAGTGGTTTTATTCATGCTTCTGCTCACATGGTTACCAACGGTCATCTGGCCAATGTTCGATCGGTGCTTCGGTGGTCTCATCTGGTTCACCATGCGATACGATCTTCTGATTCTGGTCGTTTTGTGCATTCTAGTAGTCGCACTTTTGACGTTGGCTGCTGTACTCAGCATACAACTCATGAGGTCGCCCAGAGTGGATGCGCACGAGCGTATCTCAGCGTCTCGCATGACGTACTTCATGATCGTCACTGCGTTAATATACGTAAGTAGAAGAGCTGAGATTAAGGACTGCGAACTAACACTGACCAGATTCTTGTCATTCCTGTTGAGATCCAGTCCCTCCGCAAAGACTTCATGAACGCCCTCGCCACAGCCAGAGTCGCAGAGATATCGCTTTTCTCCTCCGGAATGATCATCACATTCTTTCACCTATTCCTCCGCACAAACGCTGTGCGAATGGTAATTCGACCGGTGGAGGAGATGAAGGGACCTGAAAAGCAAAAGCGACCCAAGATTCGATTTTTTGGGCCCAGTGACCTGGAGATGAACATCAGTGGTCCCATGTCTTTGCAGACTACCCGTAGACCGGAATCTCGACAAGGCCTGATTGATGTAGGACCTGAGAAAAACCGATTCGACATTGACCCTGAATATTTCGCTCGACCCGAAAGAGCTCTCAGTCCACTATCCGCCAGATCCGGACCCACAATCGATCTTACTAGGTGGCCTTTGCCTCCGGAGCCTCTCGAGACGGACAACAAGGTTTCAAGCGAAGAGCGGAATAAGAAGAGCTACTCGTTATTCCCCACACGGGCCGAGGATGTACCTCGTCTTCCTGCAACCGTCTATGACCCATCGTCCCCCCAAGACAACGCATCAGTTTCGAAGCTCGCCATGCGCCGATTCACACGGAGGAGCTCCGTCACCAATGTCACCGACGCATTCGACTTCCTGACCAAGCCGAGACCATTCTTTGGCGAGCGACACACGCGCAATCCCAGCACTGACAGCAGTGCGACTGTTCAGATTGGTCTACGCTTCTCTGTCGCGCCAGCCACTCTTGCCGCAGCCAAAACCAGCAAACCTGAGCGCGAAGCGGACTCTATAACTACCGACGCACCTTCTCTCACTCGCAAGGTGACTGATTCCAGTGATTCTTCACTAGGCCTTCCCATTCAGTTACCATCCACAACCTACACGCCAGAAGACAGGACGCCTAGCCCCAGTGTCTTCCCCAGTCCTCCACCGCGCGATCCCTCACCTACGCAGCCCAGGGCAAACAGCCCCGTACGAGCTCCAACATCTCCACTCCTCCCAGCACTGAACAGCGGCGCCTACCTCCAAGCCCAACGCGAGAAGGTTCTCTCCATTCCACAACCATCTCCAAAGCCTGCTCCACGGATCATCACTACAACACCTCCCACCATTTCAGGCTCATCCGGATCCAGTGGCCTGCAAATGAACCCCATCACCCCAGTGACATCCGCATCTTCCTCCACCCCTTCTTCCCCAGACACACCCGTCTCAGCCCCCACCAACCGTCTCAACACCGACCGCACCGCCCCATCCCCCACCGCCCGCATCCCCCTCGGCGCAGGCACCATGTCGCGCAGTCCTCCACGAAACGGCTGGATTTGAGCTCCTCCCCCCCCCACCTTGGCTGATCACGAGGCCATGGATCCTGGGTTCTGGGTCCCCCACCCCCTCTAGGAGAAGCCGGGAGGGGTGGCTGTGCAAACAAACTGCATTACCTATTGATGAGTTTCAGACCGAGGGAATTTGATTAGACCGGAATTGGCGAGAGCCGCTGTACGATTAGACGAGCATGGGTGTTATCCGCGTTTCACATTGGGTTCCTGGCCCGGTCGAGGGGATGGCTGGGCTTTGTGAACGGGGTCAATGCGCGAGGGGAAGTTGGCGTTGTGGGTTTCATGTTCTTTTCTTTTCTTTTCTTGCTTTTCCTTTTTTGGAAGTGGGGGTCGACTTGGGGGTTCCCTATGGGGGCTTTGGAGCTGTGGTGGAAGGGTCACACTGTTGCTGTGTGGACTGCTGTGTATTGTATTGCATTGCTCCGGTCGTATTTGTTTGGGTGCTGGGGCTGGGCGTGGTGGTGTGGCGGTGATGATGGCGTGTACCGTACTGTTGCATGACGTCTCTCTCTCACACACACATACACACATACTACACAGAGTACGCATTCATGCTTCTTGTTTACAGTTCCATTTCCCTTGTTTGTCTTTCATATTCTTCTTTGCATACACATGTATACATACACATGCAGATATACAACAAGATCACTCGAGTGCTGCGCACTCCTATTACACCACTACCTCTTTCCTACACATAGGCCCCCTTCCCATTCCTATACCTATGCCCATGACCATGCCCAAACCAAACGCATCCACATATGTACACAACAGCAACAACCACCATCCGCGCCTTGTTCATCGCACAACGCAACCACCTTCTCCTCCTGCTCCTGGTGAGGTTGAGGAGGGGAGGGGAGGGGATCATTCGTACAGCGCGTGACTATGACACAGAATATAGTATGCGTATAACATAACATACCATGTGCCTATGACAGCCCTTCCCCCCCCCCCCCCCCCTGCCTCCAACAGCCCATACCACATACCCACGCCACCCCTTCCCCCCACCTTTCCACCTAGCCATGTTGTAAACGTGGAGGTAAGATGCACGAGCAGGATATCCATTGTTTGAGTTACAAGCCCAGCTAGACTTCATCTGTGATAAATGTTGGATGGCGCATTAGGCATCAACGAGGGGATTGGAAACACTGGAACCACTGTCCAGAATTAACCTTTGAGAGTTGTTTATTTGAAAAGAAGAAATCTTGATTAAAGATAAACCTGCAATCATGGGTTTTTATACAGACATGTCCTCATTCATCTACCATCTTAAAATTCCGCATATGCAAAAACATGAAAAAACGCCCCCCCCCCTTCCCCTTCTTGCCAAAGACGCCAAGCGACACCATCCTCACCTCCCCCAGCGCCGCCAAAACCGCCATCCAAAGCCCTCGGCTCCGCCCTCGACACCTCTATACCGCTCCTTGGCACCTACATTGCGCCGTCTGCCAACCCAAGCAAACCAAATGAGCAGCCCGGCAAGCATAAAAGCGAGCACGAGCAGGGTCTGCAAGGGCTCCGCAAACACCGCTCTACTGAGGAGGAACAAGCTGACGCAGCAAAAGATTATGGGCGTCGTGATCCACGTCTTGTACGGGCGGTCGAGGTCTGGTTCGCGGACGCGCAGCACGATGAGGCCGAGCACGGTTTGGAAGTAAAAAGCGTAGCCGGAGACGCCGTAAAAGGTGACGAGGGTGTCGAAGGAGCCGATGAGGATGTAGATTGCGGTGAGGAGGGCGTTGAGGGACATTGCAGCTATGGGGGTGAAGAAGAAGCCGGCGTCGGCGTCGGCGAACCAGTCGACGAGTTTGCGTGGGATTTTGGATTTGCTGGTCGAGGAGTAGAGGGTGTGCAGGCGGATTGCGCGGTGGTTTTTGCCGAGGCCGATGGAGCCGAAGAGGGAGGGGAGATAGCCTTCTTTTCCGGCGGCATAGACGAGTCGGCCAGAGGTGAAGGTTGTGGCGTTTAGGGCGCCGAAGCAGGAGCCTGAGACGAAGAGGGCGAGGACGAGGGAGCCGATGGGACCGAAGACTTGCTGGCCAAAGGCTACGGCGACGGTGTTTGTGGACTCGATGAGTGAGGCGGGGAGCACGAGGAAGTAGGATATGTTGGCGAGGATGTAGCAGAGGATTACGAGGGGGAGGGAGGTATGGATGACGCGGGGGAGATCGCGGGCGGGATTCTTGAACTCGGCGGTTACGTAGTTGACCTGAGGCATGTTAGTTGGTGTGATGGCGATTGGGAGGATGAAGGAAATTTACATTGTCCCAGCCGTCAAAGGCCCAGAGTCCGGCGTAGAGAGCTACGGCCCAGTTACTGACGTTGGTGTTTGTGCCTTCGAACCATCCTCTGGTCTTCCACTCTGTGTTTGGCTCGCCGTTGTATGACAGGCCGGTTGCTGCAACAACGATACCGATTACTGTGACTCCCAGCAATGCCATGAACTTGAGAAACATGAAGACGTCGGCGCTCCTCGTGCCAAGCTTGGTCGATACACAGTTCAGCAGTGTGACAACGGCGAGTCCCACCAACGCGATGCTCTTGCACAACCACGTGTTCTCCTCGACAGCCTCGACTCCCATGACAGCACTAACCATGTACTCTCCAAATATGATGGCAATGATGGCTGCGGAACCCGGCTTCAGCACCATTACGGCGCACCACGTGAACAGGAACCCTGCCCATTCGCCAAAGATCTTTGATAGGTAGACTTGAGCGCCCCCGTTCAAGGGTATGGCTCCTCCCAGCTCCGCATAGCTCGCGGCCCCTGTCCACGCCAGAACTCCAGCCACCACCCAGACCAGCAGCGATGCGCCCGGCGACCCGGCATTCTTGTTGACTTGCGAGGGGGACGAGAAGATGCCACTGCCGATTATGAGACCTATTACCAGCGACAGGCCATTGAGATAGGTGAGACTCTTGTTCTTCTCCAGTGAGCCGCCATTGAGCGCATTCAACGGGTCCAAGGCAGGATTCGCAGGCGCACCGAGGGCAGTGTAGCCTTGGGCTGTGCTCGATAGAGGGAAGAGGTTGGGCGCAAAGTCAAAGGCCGAAGACACGCTATACGAGCGGTTGTGGCGGGGGCGGTTCGCGTCGTGGCCGGCAGGGTTCAATTCGGAGAGGGGGTCTTGGTCGTCAAAGGACAGCCGGCGCGACGAAGGGGTGCCTGAGGCCGAGGAGTCTTGCGAGGAGCGTCGCGAGGGCGAGGATGAGGCCAGGGAGGCGAGCTCTAAGGAATCGCGGGTGGGTGGTGGGGGGTTTGAATAGCGGCCAGCCATAGCAAGGGTGTGGAGGAGAGGAGTAGAGAGGAGCGGAGGGGGGGCAGAGGAGCGAGCGGAATTGGGGGGGAAGGACAACAACGGTGAAAGGCTACGTGCAGGCACAGCAGCTCGCCATGGAGTAGGTAGGCAAGGTAGCAGTGGATGAATATATTAGAAATAAATAGAGGAGCCTTCACCAAGGGGGAGGGGGGGGGATAAGATGGAATTACAGTTTTTGATCTTCCCCTTCAGAGACTGCGAAACCTTCCGCCGTCTAGAGGAAGAAGAGCGTCAGTGTCTAAAGGCTGGACTTTTGGTGGATTTGGGTACAGTTGGAACGGGGCTCCTAGTAGAGTAGGCCATCCTGCCATCGGGCTAGCTCCCGTCTTTTGATGCTCCACCACCAACCGAAAGCGCGTGGGAGCTGCTCCAGATCACGGGAAGCTTGGCACGGAGCCTTTGCCCTTTCGGGCATGGAGGGGACGACTTCCCATCGTGGTCGAGTCGAGACTTTTTGTTCCACCAAAATTGGGAAACCCATCCATGTCCAGCCGCCAGCTTCCTTCTTCTTCTTCTTCACGACATGCGCATGCAAACAGGTAATGCCAAGCCCATGTCTGCACCGTGTAGGCTGGCGGCCTGCCTTGACCCGTCATGCTCTCTTGCGCCCAACTTGCACCCAGTTACGATGGAAGAGCCCTCATGTCGTCGGCCCCAAGCGCGCTGAAAAAGTGCAGTTGAACGCGCTTACTGCAAAATGGCAGCCGCACTGGGACAAGCTGGCGGCGAATTGGCATGATTTGCGCCCAATCGACAGAGGAGAGGCCTATGTTCTGCCCATGTTCCCCTACCCTTCTGGCACCCTCCATCTGGGCCACCTGCGAGTCTACACCATATCCGATGTCTTGGCAAGATACAAGCATATGCAGGGCTACAAGGTCCTGCATCCCATCGGCTGGGATGCCTTTGGTCTGCCTGCTGAGAATGCCGCAATCGAACGAGGGGTCCATCCTGAGAAATGGACGCTGCAGAACATCGAGGCCATGAAGGCCCAGATGCACGTTATGGGTGGACGATGGGACTGGGATAGTGTGCGCACTGCTGGAGTCGAATGCACGAGAAACACAGGCTGATAGCTGGCTCAGGAACTTCGAACATGCGACCCCGACTTCTACAAACACACCCAGCGCATCTTCCTTATGCTGCACGAGCGCGGTCTAGCCTACCAGGCCGAGTCCCTCGTCAACTACGATCCCGTGGATAAGACGGTCCTCGCAAACGAACAGGTCGACGCCAATGGCTGTTCATGGCGCTCTGGGGCCAAGGTCGAGAAAGTCATGCTCAAGCAGTGGTTCTTGAAAATCAAAGAGTTTCAAGAGCCTCTGCTGAAGGATCTGGATGCTTTGGCAAAAGATGGCAGATGGCCTGAAAAGGTGCTGGCTATGCAGAGAAACTGGATTGGAAAGTCTGAAGGCACAAAACTATGCTTCAATGTCGAGTCGACAAGTACTGGCACACAATTCGCACCAGTCGATGTTTTTACTACCCGAGCAGATACCTTGTTTGGTGTGCAGTATATTGCACTCTCTCTGCGTCATCCCATCGTTCAGCAGTTAACGGTAGACGACGACGCTCTCCGTTCCTTTATTGATCGAGCAAACGATCTGCCGCCTGACACCAAAGAAGGCTATCGACTTCCAGACATTGTCGCAAAGAACCCGATTGCAAACTTGATCAACACTGACCATGCACATATTCCCATCTATGTTGCTCCATATGTCCTGGATGACTACGGATCAGGCGCCGTCATGGGTGTACCTGGCCACGACACTCGAGACCACGCATTCTGGCGCACCAATGAGGGAGACCACCCAATCAAAACTGTCATTTCTGTCAAGCCTGGTAAATCACCAAAGCCACTAGTTCCGGGAGACGATGACGTGCCAGTCACTTGTCGAGGCTTCGTAGCTGCCGATGTTGAGCGTTTTGGAGGTATGCGGTCCGAAAAGGCCGTGACCAAGATTGTGAACGCCCTGCAACGTATCGGACAACCAGCCAGTATGACATCTAACTGGAGGTTGCGAGACTGGCTGATCAGTCGCCAGCGCTACTGGGGAGCGCCCATTCCCATTATCCATTGTGACTCTTGCGGTCCAGTGGCTATTCCGGAGGAGGATCTCCCGGTTAAGCTGCCTGATCTACCAGACAGCTTCTTCCAGGGTAGAAAAGGCAATCCACTGGCTGAAGATGAGAACTGGAAAAAGACCAGCTGCCCCAAATGTGGCTCAGCTGCAGAACGAGAGACTGACACCATGGACACATTCATGGATTCGTCATGGTACTTTTTCCGATTTCTCGACCCGAAAAACCAGGAGGCATTAGTAGATCCAGATAAAGCAAATGCGGGTATGCCAGTGGACCTCTACGTGGGTGGTGTGGAGCATGCTATCCTGCATCTACTTTACGCCCGCTTCATTTCAAAGTTCCTCGCCACAACATCTACCTGGCCACAGGGCAAAATGGTCAATGGAGAGCCCTTCTTGCGGCTTATTACTCAAGGCATGGTGCACGGGGAGACATACACAGATCCCGCAACGGGCCGGTTCCTTCGACCCGATGAAGTTGATTTGACGAACCGCTCGAAACCTGTTATTAGGGCAACTGGTCTCACGCCCAACAAAAGCTACGAAAAGATGTCCAAGAGCAAATACAACGGTGTGGACCCCGGAGTCACCATTGCAAAATACGGCGCCGATGCTACACGTGCACACATGCTCTTCCAAGCTCCTGTTAGCGACGTGCTCGAATGGGACGAGATGAAAATTACTGGTGTCCAGCGCTGGCTACAGCGCGTAATCCGTCTCTCCACTGGCTTCTGGATCCCCGTTCTCGACTTTAAAACCTTTCGCGTACCCGTTGAAACCGACACAGCCATCCTCTCCATCCTGGAGGACCTCTCCTCCCGCGGTCTTCTCAAAAGAATATCAACATCCCCCAGTCTATCCGATGCAAGCTTCTACCCAAGTCCACACAATCTCCTCCCCGCTCTTTCGGAAGGCGAAACCCACCTCTGGGCCGAAACCCAACGCACAATCTTCACCGTCACAAGATCCTACACCGAAACCTATTCTCTGAATACCATTGTTAGCGACCTCATGACCCTCACGAATACCATCTGGGATACCCCGCATCTCTCCCAAACAACCCCCTATCTCAAATGGCACGCCACCGCCCAACTCGTCCGCATGCTCGCCCCCATTGCGCCCGGCGTCGCAGAAGAATCCTGGTTCAACTTACACAACATCACTACTACCGCCACCACATCCCCGCCTGCCGCATCCAATTCTCCCGAGATTTCCTCTACTGTATTTGCATCCGGCTTCCCCACCCCTGATTTAGACAGCCTTGCATACCTCCTCACTACCCGCACCTGCGTCGTCCAAGTCAACGGCAAACGCAAGTTTCAGGCTGAGATTGCGGCACTGCCGGATCATCTGGTGGGCAGGCGTGAGGAGGTGGCGCGATCTGTGCTGAAGCAGTTGTTGCGGACGGAGGAAGGGAAGGCGTGGTTTTCAAAGGGGGAGGGTAAGGTTTGGAAGATGGGGGAGGGGGCAGAGAAGGGAGAGGGTATGCTTGGGGGGTTGTTGCCGGCGGGCTGGAATGTTATTGTTGTTAAGGGGGGAGGGTTGTGTAATTTTGTTGGGCCGAGGAGGCGGGGTGGGGAGGGGGAAAGGGGAGGGTGAGTGAGGGATGTGGTGGGTTGGGGATTGGAAGAGTGAGGAATGTTTGTGTATTTATACCGTGTACTATTTGACTAAAGGGATCCTCTATATCTATCAAGTGATCCATTGTATGTACGTCTACACTTTTCCACCACACCAAGGCACTTCATCCCCCAGTAAACAAACTTCGAATCCTCACCCCCTCGCCCTAGGCCTCAACCTCAACCCCCCTTCCCCTTCCCCCTCACCCCTATCCCTCCTAACCTGCGCTTCAACAATCCTCCCGACATCCCCCCCACCCTGTCTAACCCCACCCCTCAGCAAATCCACCACCACCCTCCCCCTCCCCAACGTCTCCTCCACCAAGCCCTCCACCTCCGCCGTCCCCACCCTCCCATACCAAATCCCACACCCAGCCAACGCATTCCCCGCCATCCCCGGCGGAACGTAAAAAATCACGTTGCCGGCATACTTGTGGCCGCCAATGTGACTAATGAGTGCGACGTCGGCGGTCCAGCTGCGACGCGCGAGATGCGTGCGGAATGCAGATTGCAATATGGGACCGAGGGTGCCGCAGCGGGAGTCGCGGGAGGCGTGGCCGCAGATGAGAATGGTTGGGGTGGTGATGGGATCAGGTTTGGGAAGGGTAGAAGCGCATGCGGGGTTGCGGGTGAGATTTTGCTTTTGGGCCGGGGTGAGGGCGGTGTGGAAGGGGTGGAGGGAAGTTGGTTTGAGGTAGGCGGAGGCGAAGTTTGAGAGGGCGGGTTGGGAGTTGGGCATGTTTTTGAGTTTTTGGAAGCTCGGGAAGAGGAGGGCGGTTGTTGTGTTTTGGGGGTTGGATTTGGGGAGGGAGGAGGCGGTGAGGAGGATGTTTGTGAAGGGCTGTGTGGGAGGAGAGGGGGGGTTGATGTGTCAGCTTTTTCTTTTGGTATTGTTCTTAGGAGGCAAATTTTCTCTCTTCTTCGTGGAAGGGTGGAGGGTGGAGGGTGGAGGGTTAGGGGACGCACCTACATCGAATGCGACGCCGCCTTTGCCAATGATACCTTTGATCCCGTTGACGAAATCACCCGTCTCGCCTTCCTCCTGCGCAATATTGCTGGCCCAGTCCTCCTTTCCGGTACAAATAACAACGTGCTCAGCGTATGCAGCCATTGTGTTTAATAGCGGCGACTTGCGATCGATATCGAGGTCTGGCGGCATCGCAGCGCATTCGCAGGTTGGGGAGGGACATGTCTGCGTATACGGTATTGTTACTTGTCGGCGTGAGGCTATACTGGAGAATTTCCGGACTGTCTGTGTCGTTGGTGCCCGAGGGAGACGCGTGAGGAACATGGCGTGTGCGGAGATCCAGACGATTGGGAGGAGAGCTGGGGGAAGGTTGTATGTTGGATCGGAACGAGGTTCCGCAAGGATGACGGCTTTTGTTGTCGGCGATGACGGAGCTCGGTCTTCGGACTTGGTATCTTTGAGCCTAAATCCAACGACACGCGCCTTTTCTTTCCCTAGCTATAGGTCCAATAGCATACGTAATTGTCGTTCTGGCAAGTTTTGAGTAATTGCATCCTTCTCACAAACCAATGTAGACGAAGTCAGGCAACCGTTCCTCCCTGGAAAAAAAAGAAGATATGAAACCTCCGCTTATGCTTATGCCAAATGCCTTGCCCCAACGCCAGCGCTAACGATCAACAACCACCCCCATCGCCAACGCCAACGCCAATCGCAATGCATAAATATACAGTCTAAACATGACCTAAAAGTTCCTCCATCAAACTATTCCTCACTCAATCAATTCCATCACAACCCTACTTCCCCCCGAAAATCCTCTTGATATCCGCAAACTTGACCGGCTTAACAAGATACATATCCACACCCGCCTCCTGTGCATCCCTCTGATCTTGCGCACTTGCTAGCCCCGTAAGCGCCACAATGTGCGATTTCTGCAACCCACTTTTGACCTCAAACTGCCGAATCTGCCGCGTACTCGTCAACCCATCCATGACCGGCATACTCAGATCCATGAGCACAAAGTCAAACGGTCGTGTGGGAGGCGTGGTGGAGAGGGCTTCTGATTTGTAAATTTCCAGGGCTTCGAGGCCGTTGGTGGCTTCGGCGTAGCGTAAATTTTGTCGTTTGGCAAAGACGACGAGCAGCTTAAGATTGATAGCGTTGTCGTCGACGAGAAGGACGCGTGGGGAGAAGTATTCGCCCGTCTCGGTGCGGATGGGGGATGTGGGTGTTATGGTGGAAGGGAACGCGTGGGAGGTGGGTGGGGAATCCATGGTGGAGTTCATGGTGTACATTTTAGATACGTCTTGGGAAAAGGCGTCGCTGAGGCTGCGGGATATGTGGCTACCAGGTGGTGCGAGCGTTTGGAGTTGTTGCACGATTGCGGTGCTCAAGGAGCGGGAAATCGGGCGTTCAGTGTGGTGGGTGGAGGCGCGCTTCTGGCATTGGAGAAGGGCGCGGGCTAGCTTACGGGGACCGCAGCTAGAGTGGTGTTAGATCTGGTTTGTGTGGGTTCTGAATGGACTTACGGTTGCGTGACTATCTCTGCTACCCAACCCAGTGCTTCAATTTGTCGGCCTAGTCGTGACTCCACATTCGTCCTCTCTCCTGTATCTGTGCAGATGCAGACAACGGATAGCGGCGCTTTGTTGACTCTGCTTGCACCCGCCTTGTGTATCAACTGATCGAGGGACGGCGAGTCCGTGAGCAGAAATTCCACGTCGGAGATGCATGTGTCGGCGCCAGCGTCTTTGGTAATGTCCATTCCAAGCCCCCTGCAAGCATTCACCATGGAGGCCTTGGTCTTCAGCCCTCGTGCAATCGACCGTGTATCCGACTCACAGATGATGCTGACACGCGTTCCCTTCAAGACTTTGGGACAAGCAAGAAGATCCGGATTCTGGATAGTTTCGCTTTGCCCAGTTGGCAGCTGCACCGATACCTTGATGGTAGTACCCTCGCCAATGGCACTGCGAACTTCAATCTCTCCCTTAAGTGACTCCACGATCTGCTTGACAATACTTAGTCCCAAGCCAGTACCAGAACTGAAGGGGTCTTCTTGGCTGAAAGGCGAAAACAGTTTCGATTTCTGATAATCGACCGACATGCCTCGGCCAGAGTCTTGTACACTCAGAGAGAGCTTGACCGAATGAGGCGAACTGTTGGCCTGAACCATATCTATCGCAATGTAGCCAGAATCGGTATACTTGAGCGCATTGCCAAGTAGATTCATCACAATGCGTCGGAGAGCGCCAGGTTGTGAGCGTACTATCCAACTGGCCCGTGGTTCAACAATCAGAGACACAGCGACCGAGCCATGAGTGTCTCGGCCCTCGAGAAGAATGCCATCGCTTCCGGGAGTTCTCGCGCCGTTTGCCATGGCACTCTCTGCTTGATCGTAAATTGCAGATCTGCTGATATTACTAGTTTTCCGGAAGGTGTGCCCAGTGCAGACCGTGTCGCAGACTTCTTCTACGAGTTGCGCCACATCGAAATCAGCAGTGACTCCCAGGATAGAGTTGTCGGCTGGAAGTCTCTTCGATCGCCCTTCGCCCCTTTGCTTCTTCTTTGAAGTTGCGTCGCGCAATTTGTTGATCTTGGCGTAGTCGAGAACATGATCAATCGTATCGAGAAGCGTCTTTCCACATGTTTCTATAGAGGAGACCAGTGATTCTTGATAAGCGTTTGCTACCGTATCGCGGAGGAACTCGACTGAGCCGAGAATGCCATGCAGCGGCGAACGCAATTCATGAGAAATAGATGCAATGAATGTGGTTTTGGCGCGGTCGGCCCTTTGCGCACTAAGACGTGCAATCTCACTTGCTATGCTGTTTCCGAAGGCTTGCAGATATGGCAGCTCATTCTCGGGGCTCATGAGCCTTCCCGCTTGAGTAGTCCAAATGAAGCCCCCCGCTACCCACCGTTCAGAGGCAGGATCCCATACTGGTAGAAAGATGAGAGTCCGCACGTTGGGCAGCACTTGGAGGAATTCCATAGGAATAAACCTTTCACGCCTTTTCCTAGACTTCTTGGCCGCTGACGACGACTTGGCGCCCGTGGGCGATGCGGGCATGTTGCGGTCAGACTGGTCAGTTTCGGATTTCTCGGATATTTCATCTGAACTGTTGATGCCAATTCCTTCATCGCTGTAGTTGAAGAACTTGCCAAAAGGATATTTCTGGATATATCTTTCCATGGCAGATTCCGTAAAAGCAAAATCTGTATGAACTAGTGCGGCGATGCCTTCTCGCAATGACAGCCCTGCCACCGGACAAGGTTTTGCGTTGAGCAGCGGATTATCCGTTGCTCGATCTGCTATGATCTCCTCTTGACGCTTCCTGCGCGAGGTCGCCATGGAATCACCGGTATCAATGTCCGAGGTGTTATGTGTTCCGCTCTCATCGCTGCTCCCTACATGTCGGCTGGCTTCATGGAGATGGACTTCAATACTGGCAGCCGATGTGTCGAAAAAGACTACACCATCTGCCTCAGTGCTCTGCCGCATGATGCGAGCTGCTCGTTGAAATACGCGCGTGACGTCCGACTGATGATCAGGTTTACGCTGTGCCTGCTTCTTGGCCGCTTGGATCACGGTGGAAGGCAATTCTTCCTCCTCATCCAAGGTCTGGAGACGGGCATTCTCGGTCTGCTTGTCCATGGTCGAGGGCCTGTTGCCGGCATCGTCACGCGAATCTTGGACAGAAGAACGCTGAATGAACTGCGTCAGGCCACGGACCATACGTTCTCCTTTGCTACGGTCAAGGCTGTCCTTGGCCAGCTCGAGGTGCTCCATGACGGCGGCTGCCACGTCGGCCATGAAGCGCAATTCAGCAGCGCTAATGCCCTCGCGCGGGTGCTCATCAGAAATGGCATAGACGCCGATGCGGTGGCCTGCTTTGGTGACAATGGGCACACCAGCGTAGAATCGAACGCCGGGCTCGCCCTTGACGTAGTCCTTGTCAGCGAAGCGAGGGTCCAGGCGACAGTCGGGAATGACCATGGCTTCCGCCGTGTAGGTGCCGCCATCGGCTTCCTTGGCCGTATACGTGGACGAGAAAGTGTGGTAGCAGACGGCGTCCGTCTTGTTCAAAATGGCGTTTCCCAGCCAGACCTCGTCCTCTGGGTTTTCGGCCGTTGGCGTGAAGAGGGAAAGGGTGCGTGTGGCCTCGGCTAGAATGTACTGGCGGTTCGAGTCGATGAGCGACACCATGGCCCGCCTGGCGTTCAAACGAAGCGTCGCAAGCTGCGCAAAGGCCGTCAGGCTCCTGTCGCGGCCAGCCTCTGGACGGTAGCCCTCGTACGTCAAGCCCTTTTTTCCGCTGCCATCAGCATCGACGAGGCTCTTCGCGTCCAACCAGGGCCTATAATATCTGGCGGACACGGTCGTCAGTTCCCCTCACATAGCAGGATAGACACACACGATTTAGGCGGGTGTACCGACCGATGCAGGTCGCGCTCACGAGCGGCCTCGGGAAATGGTGTGGGCATGGCGACGGGAGGTGGGGGAAGGGAGGGAGGGAGGGTATGTGGTTTTTTTTTTTTTGACTGATGCTATCGCATGACCAGAACCTTATGTGTGTACACAGTCTAGGTACCGGTAAAGGAAATTCTTCTCTGGTAGAATATGAGTGCTGTTCTCAACAGATATCTACAGCGTCAGTGGCAACAAACAAACGCGACATCAGAACGTGTGGCAGCCGCGGAAGACAATCGGATTCTGGACTCGGCAGGCAAATGGAAAGGGCCTGTAGGTCGTATGTACTACCGGTATGCACTCGATTGGCATGGCCTCGATTGGTGTTAGACATGGCTGCCGCCCCCTCCCCTCTGCCCCTCGGGTGGAGACGAAACGGTGTTCTGTGCTCCAACCCCGTCACCGTCTTGCAGAAGGATTCAATTCGCTGTGCACGAGGTCTCGAAACGGCATGGGCCGCTACAGGAGTTGGCGAATCAGGGGGTGTCTGCTGGAGCCGTTGGACAGCGGGTTGCCTGGCTGAGCAAGTGAGCGAGGATAAGGCGGAGACTCTTGGCCTGCGTTCCCCACTGGAAAGGTCTCTGGAATGTGTCAAGTGACGAGTCTGTGTATTGTACTGTACGCACCCAGCACCGGCTGCGACCAAGAAAAGAAGAATGTCTCGTCTCCGAGAATCTTGGGATGACGTGGGCAATCCAATCGAGATTAGGAGAGCAACACGGCACGGTACGATTCAAGTACAAACCTTGGAAGTGCCTAGCTTAGCGGGCGGCCAAGGCTGTTGCCGATCTCCCGTCTTCTGGCCGATGTCCAAGTAACTACACAAGCTTCAATTCTTCAATTCTTCTCTCTAGCCGGTCAGCAACCTTGACCCGCCCGCCCAGGTGAAAAAAAAAAGAAAGAAATTGCTATCGCTGCCTCACGTGGCTTGGGCACCATGTTTCACCTCGCGGGAGCACAACGGTAATTCTTTTCTCACCGCCCCGCTGTGTCGGCAAACCTGCATCCTGAGCTGACTGGACACAGTGTACGTCGTGAAGACCTACAGTCGCCGTCATCGTCGCCGCGATCGTCACCTGACCCGGCCTTCGAAGAGCTCCTGCGCGCAAAGATACAGACAGATTTTACGTATACTACCACCAACACTACTGCTACCGATCACGATCTTGCAGACCGCGTCGATGATGCCCCACCTAGCGACGATGACGAGGCTGAACTACGACTCTTCGCCGCGCCCTTGAATGCTCCTCCAACCACCCAAAAGATTCGCCTCTCTTCCCCAGGAGCCCAAGTAGGAGAGCCTAGCATCTTGACCAAAAGGCCCCTGACCTACTACTTCGCCGATGATCCGACAAGCGACGAGGAAGCTACGCTCCAGGTAGCTGCCATAAGCGGGCAGACAGTAATAGAGCTGTCGCGCCAGCCATGGCCGGGTTGCGCACTCCCATGGAAGGTGCGTACGATTTCAGCCACAGGGATGAAGAAGGAGGTCCTGGTCGGCCATCCTCCGACCCTCGTCACGGTAGAGGACAAGGCGCACAAGCGGACACGGAAGAACAAGAAGACGCGCATCGCCATCAGGAAGAAGCTGCAGGCTAGAAAAGAAAAACAGAGCGAGAGAGAGAGGGTGGCGCAAGAGAAAGAAGAGGCAGAAAGAGAGAAGAGAACACGAAGGAACAGGGAGAAGAAGTTGAAGAAGAAGGCAAGAGATCAAGCCAAGAAGGCCGCTGCTGGTGTTGGATCGGGAGATGAAAACGTGGCAGAGTCGGTCACGAACCAAGATTCCCCCGCTGAAGACTGAGGGCAGAACACGAAAAGACCAGCACGCTTTCATACTCGGTCCCTGGATCTCAGTATTTGGTCTTCGCAATCTTGTGGTTTGTGAGGAGGAAATCTTTTCTGTCTTGCTCCATGCTATATCTGGCGACCACGGCTGCCATCACCCTACAAGATGCTTCGTCGTTGCGCAATGGTCGTCGGGCCCCGTAGCCGACGAGGACAAGAGCTTCATTCGAGCCGCCGATGATAAACCCGAGATTCCGCAATGCTAGAAAAGAATGCCAAGAGAACCAAACGACTATGCAAAAAAGATCAGAACATCAATGAGACGGCAGAATACATCCACTCCAACTATTACCTGACCCAGCCACGGTGGCATAAAATCAACACCGAATAGGTATATCGCTGCTTTCGTAGCCCAGCGAGACTTTGTTCCAGGGTCCACCCTCCATTGCTTGAAGATATCCAGCTAGATCTCCGCTGCCGAGTTCGCCCCTCTTGTGAAGAAGAAGCACAACGACAAAGAAGCTCGAGCCGCATATGCTGCAAGCAGCTATTACCCGCCTGTGAACACGCATCGCTGGCCTTGGCCACGCGAAGACAGGGATTGGAACATCTGAACTATTTATTCAGGCGAATTGTCGTTTTGAAGGTTCGAGTACATTGGTGCAATATATGTACTCGAGGAGAAATAAACCAGTCATGGTTTAACCTAGTACTCAGCGCAATGCCAATCCTAGATGTTGGAGGAATAGTATTAAGGCCTTTTTGTTTCCTACGGTATACCCAATATGCCTGACATCAAGTAGAAAACTGAGGCCTAGAAACTCGAGAATACAAAAAGCAACATGCAAAAAATCCAGCAGAAAAACACTCAAATCAACTCGGTTACCCCTGGACTCACATTCGCACTCCAACCGCTCAAACTGCGACTCTCCAATGTCCAATGTCCAATCTCAAAATTCTAATCATTCACTCCCTACACCACACTCCAACAGCTTCGCCATCACGCCCACACGAGTCCCGCCATTTAATCAGTCTCGACTCGCTATTAACCAGGTTCCATCGTATGACGGCTATCCTGTAGCGTACAGTGCTGTAATGTATAACACTCGTCCATATAATTACAACATCGCAATCACCACAGTTCCCCTGTGCGCTGAAACGGCGCTGTAGCTCGTCGGGAAGGGGCGGTGAGGTTGGGGTTTAGATAGTGCTGTTGCTGGTGGTGTTGGTATTGCTGTTGGTGGTGTTGTTGTGGGTGTCCGTGTCCGTGTCCGTGTGGCTGATTGTGGAGTTGTTGTTGCTGATGCTGGTGTGGCTGGTATGGTCCCTGCTGCTGTGGCATTGGCCGTGGTGGTGGTAGTGACTGGTGTGTGAAGGGCGGACTTAGAGATGATTGGGTGAGTGGGTGAGGTTGGGGTTGGTTTTGGTACTGGTGTTGGAGTTGAGGCTGCGGTTGAGTGTAATTCTGATACACAGCCGGGTCGTTAGCAGCACCAGCACCAGAAGTCTGAGCGTGAGCGTGGCCTTGCATGTGCGAGTGAGGCGCAAATCCCAGGGTTGGGGTTTGTTGTACCGGTCCCGCAGTGCCCTGGAATCCGTTTGTGAGGCCAGCAGTACCATATGTGCCCATACTCTGCTGTGTGCCTTGTCCAAACCCATAAGTCCGAACTGGTTCTTGCACAGCTTGTCCAGCACTAGCAGGATTAGTAGGCCCAGCGACTCCAAAACCACCTCCCACTATCCCCGCAGCGGCATTTGCATTTGCATTTGTACCAGCATTTCCGGCGACCGCACCACCAGCACTCACCTTATCCTGTTTGTCAAACAACGCACATCTCCACGTCCCCTGCCCCAACTTATCCCTCACAAACGCCATCTTCTCTTCCACTCCAGCTGGACACTTGTCTTCACACCCCTCAAACGCCCACACACACGCCCTCCTAACACTCTCCCACATACGCCTCTCCTTCCCCCCAAGCACAGGATTCCCGTGTTCTTGCCGCACGCGCTCAAGCACCGCCATCATGAGTCCCTGAATCCGTGCACAGACTTTGTCTGCGTCTTGGTCGGGCCTAGGGATCAGGATGTACAAGGGTGACGGGTTGGCGGGGCGGATTTTCCGGTTTTGATAGGAGATGCAGATGGGAATGGCAAGGTTGTGGGTTTGGATGGAGGAGGAGGGCGAGGCAGGACCAATGGAGAGGCGGGCGAGGGCTGGGATCCCTTTTCCCAAGACACCGTCAGTGTTGGAACTGCCATTGCGGCTGCTGGTAATGAGGCCGGAAAAGCTGAAGCGTGCGAATGGAGCATCAGCTAGGATGACGGCATGGTGTATAGCTTCTTCGCGGCCGGCAGCTCTGCATTTTTCCTTTGTGTAGCTGGCTTTGTTGATGCAGTCGGTTGCCCAGTGGCGAGCAGTGCTCGCATCGAGATGTTTCTGTACTTGGCGGACGACGTCGCTACCATACCGGCCTTCACTGGCGGCACGCAGGCGGAATGCAAAGGTAATGAGTTCGTCTTGGGCTTTGTGGAGATGGGGACGGGAGAGGGAGGAAGGGAGGAAGGTGTTGATGTAGTAGGCGTGAAAGTACATATAAGTCGCTAGATAGTCGCCTGTGATGGATTGAGAAGATGCATCAAGGAGGACTACGGGAATTCTAAGTCTCTTGGCATACGACTCCAGACGATCAAGGGCAGCGAGTGTGTTTGTGCGGCCAGCGGGCGAGGGTGAGATGCTGTTTGTTAGGTCAAAGGCTCCAGTGATTGTTACGCCAGCGAGGCAAGAACGCAGTGTGGGCGTTGTTCTGGCGATCCATGATAAGAGAAAATGAACCACTGGCCCGTGATGCCACACAATCTTCTTCTTATCCCCGCTCAAATTTCCAAGTTTGAAGACACGCTCGAGGGCGATATTTATACGCTTGATGGTCTTGTCCATGGCTTCTTGTTGGCCACTTAAGATGGTATTGTCCCAGCCACGAACGATGACGATCTTGCCAAAGGAGACAACGGTGCCTTCTAGGTGCATTTTACCATCTGCACCGGTCAGGTACTCGATCAGCTGGCAGACACGCCCAAAGTTGTTTCGGCCTTCCTTCTCTTCGACCAGGATGAACATACTGCCATCCTGCGACTCGACACCCTTTTGTTTGCGCACACCGAGGTCACATATTTTGGCGACTACGGAGGTCAGTTGTAGAAGGTTGTCGATGTCCGAGTCTGTCTCCCATAGATGGAGCACATCGGGGTTGCAGATCGTTTCGAGGGTAGCTTTGGATGCGCTGGCGATGGAGGGTTTGTACTGATCCGGCATCGACTGCACAGATTTCTTCAAGCTCTCAAGGTCCCTTGACCACGGCCCATTGAAACAAATCATCCTGTAGTGATCCCTAAAAGTGTGAGGTTGGAGATGACCCCGCTTGGGGCGATGATATAACTTCTTGCGAGGGCGAGGATGTGAGAAGTGCGAATCGCTCTGTGTGTGGCTAGTGGAAAAGTGATTCAGTAAGCGATGGAAATGATTTTTTGTGGATGTGTGGTGGTCAGCGTCGGGTCACTGCTGTTACCTAGAAAAGTGCGGTGGTCATGGCTTGGCGCTTCACTCTGGTGTGAAGTGTGCGGTTCGACCAAACAAAACAAAACGTGAATTAGATGATACGTGTACTTTGGAAACTTGACAAAGATTTACAAGAACACATCTAAATGTAGAGTCGGAGTCAGATATGAGAGCCGTGGAGGTGTCAAATTATACCGAAATGTGAAGTGAGAATGAGGTGAATGTGAAGACGCTGCATGTGAGCTGTTGATGACCAAATGGCAAACCTGACCTTCGATGACTGTTCGACCTTGAACAACCCCACGTTCCCCAAAACGCCATGTGAAGCATACAAAGCTATTTGCCAATGCCACCACCATACTCGACGACTGTTTCCTTGTCGAGCTTCTCTATTTTCCTACTAAGTAGAGCACGCAATTCAGGACTAATGACCTTCACTTCACCCGACTGCTCTTCCCCTACTTGTTTGCCGTTGTCTGTACCTGAAGCGGCGCCTTGTTCATTCGATGAGGAGGACTTGGGGCTTGTGCTAGGACCTGAGCCTGGTCCGGACACCAGTGCAGCAGCTAGTTTGCGTTGCCTTGCTTGTGGTGCTGATGGGAAGTTGCCCTTCTTATCGATGGTCTCAACTGTTCGCTGGAACCTTTTAAAGAGGGACTCGGCGCGGACAAGAGTTGACTCGAGGTCTATGGTGCCTGAGAGCTCGTTTACTATGAGATGTCAGCCTCAGTGTTGTTTTCAGTATAACGATTCCAAAGCTTACCATATTTCAGCACCTCATCGAAGTGCTTTAGATGAGCCATGATTATATCTCGATGCTTTTCCAGGATAGCAAGTGCAATGAAGATGTGGAAGTTACTACTATAGTAATCGGTCCATAATGACTCCCACAGCCGTAGAACATCTGGCCACTCGAATTCTCGCTTGTACCAGACAAGTAACATTCGGAAGAAGAAGAAAAAATTTGTAGATTCAGCAGACTGGAGATGGAGGTACAGCTTAGGATCCATGATCTGAACTAGGTGGTCCAGTGTGGTGAGTTGCATGCGCATACCAGACTGGTTTCGCAGGAAGTTTCGCTCCTACTATAAAGTCAGTTTCTATTCCTTGGTCACAGTTCTTCGTCCACACTGACCATTCGATCCATGAAACAGACAAAACCCCAGAACGCGACTGCATCGTCTTGCATGACTGCATAGATGGGTGCAAGTAGATCACTCATGCCTTGTACGTAGCCAAGGTCTTTGTTGTATTCATTGTACGTGAGAAGCATGTCCTTCAACTGCTCAAGATGGACATTGGTGCCAACATCAGAAAACGGCGAGTCGGGCTCAGGATGCGGAATATCTTCGCCTGCGAAGATTGGAATATTGCGATCGGTTCGGTGCACATCCTTTTCTACACAACGAACCCCATAGAATTGGGAAAAGTCAGCCAAGATGTTCAGAAAGACGACTTGCGTGGTAACACGAACCTATCCTGTTCTTCTGCTCCCTCCACCACTCTTCTTGCTCCTCGTTCTGGTTGCCTTCGACCATCCGTTCCCACCATGCACCCTTGAGTCTGATGTATTCGTCTCGTCGGCTGTTGATGTTTGCGCGTCGTTCTTCCTCTGAGCTGTCCCACTCGTAGACTCCAAGCAGGAACAACCACGCCTCCTTGCGTACGCCATCGTCCGGATCCAGACCACCGTGAAAGATGCGATCCTTGACCTCATCTGGGGTCAGCTGTAATCGGCCTTTGGTGTCGAAAAATCCTTTCCACTCGGATAAAGTTACAGGCTTCCGGCGATCAGCCATGGTCATCTTATCCATGTCCAAAATCTCAAAGTCGCCCAATTCGCCTTGTTCCATGGCCAGAACATCCTTTGCAGTCCATATTCGTTGATTTCGATCGCGTTCGCTTTGTTCGGCAATGCCCATAGCCCACCTTGCCAAATATAGCCGTGCGCTGTCGAACTCTTCTTGTAGGGTCTGAACTTCTGGATTCTGGATGAGGCGTCTCACCTGTGGCGGCACCTTTGGATTGTCGGCCACAGCTTGAGCCGTCCTCCTGGTGAAGGTTGTGACCTGACTCAGCTTCTCCAAGAAATTCCATCTTGCTTCTTTGAGCGCTTTGGTAACAGGATCCATGCCACCATCCCTCTTTCCCGCTTGCTGCGAGGAAGAAGCTTCACCAGATTTCCCTTCGGCGCTCCTTCGTTTCACAGCGTCCTTGCCAAAGGATCGCTTGTCTTCTTCGGTTGGGTCAATCAGGTAGATGCTAGGGTCGGCTCCAGATCGTTCCACGGTGACGTATCTCTTGAGCCATCTCAAAACCTCATCGCCGCCCCAGAACATACCTCCGCCATCCCCAAATGGATCAAAACTTTCCTTTGCCAGCTTCTTCCTCTGCATGATGGTAGACTGACATTCACTGTCATGAAAGAATAATGCTGGGAAGCTGTCGCCGGCCTTGGTATTGACTACCACACTTCCAAACCACCATCCAATACTTGGTGGTCGTACCAGTAAAGAATAAATTTCGCTGACTGGCAGCGCAAATGCATATCCGGGCGTCACACTGTGTGTCGATGTGGTGGGCGGTGGCGGTACGAGGTATGACTGCTTTGGTGGAGATGACGAGTCTGAGAGATCCACTTTCACATAGGTGTCGTATGCGTCCCCGAGGCTGGACTCGGGAACCCAGGCTAGCAGCAGCGAGGACGCGTTGAGGCTTCGTGCAGATGACGAGGAGGCGGGGCGTGCATCGTTGGAGTTTTTGGCAGACTTCTGCTGCACGAGGGCTACGAAGCCTGGGATATTGTCTCTGGAAGAAGGCGATGGGTGGACATAGACCTGCACATATCAGACGTCGTTCACGCCACTCGGGGTCGAGAGAAGGATGGAATTACTTTGCTTTTGGTGTACAGTAGCTTTACGCCCTTGCCACTGCTTGTGTGTCTGATGGTGTTGTATTCGCCCTCTTCATCATCACTAAGGTCATAGAAGCTGGCGGAGGGCGACGGGGGGGTCTGCGCCGAAGTAGCCATGCGGGGCAAGACAATCAATCACTCCCAGTTGCAGTAATGCGCGATGACAGTGTAGCTCGATCAAAGACAATCTACGTGCTGGAGACTCAGAGTGGTTAGGAGTATTGGCACGAACACACAGAAATAAGTAGGAAGTTTGTCAATAATCAGGTGGACAGGACTCGCCCTTCTTTGGCCGGCGCAACTCGTTACAGGTGACGACGGGATGTTTAAGAGCTGGGAGCTAGTCGGCAGCGTATGACGTTGGGCTGTGGCTGTGCGAGGGGGGTTTGCGGCGCGACGGCGGCGACAAACCACGGAGCTTGTTTCGGGAGCAAATATGGTCCGCAACAGTCTAGAGGGAGTCACTGCCAGTATCTTATGAATTTGTTTGATTTCGCCAATGTGAAGCTGAGTAGCAACTCTGCAGGTCGGTTACCCTGCCCAAACACATGGTAGACGCCGTTCCACGCCGCAGGCCCCCAGCATGCAATGCCAGCAAATGCAATAAACTCCCCCCATGCGCCCGATGATATTAAATACCTAGTAGTTATATGTGAATATTGATCACCGCATGCGCGGTCCACTGGGCAGACCGACGCGCCCGCCTTGCGGCCCGCGCTGAGGGGCGCCGCCGCCATATCCTCCGCCCCCTTGGGCAGCGTATGGGTCTTCGTTTCCAGTCCAAGGCGAGTTCGCAGACATTCCGCCTTGCTGTCTCCCACCGCCACCGCCACCGCCACTGCTTCCATAGCTGTTGCTGCGCTCGTCAAGATGGGGTGCTCGCCCGCCTTGTGAGCCTCGTTGCTCGTATGGACTGCGCGCGCCTGAGGGAGCCGTGCTGACTGACTCCTGAGAGTTGGTTCGTGCGGCTGGGCTGGTTGACCTCCCGGAGCCCCATAGCCTGGCCTTGAGCCTTTCCTGCGCTGACGTTCCCCCTCCTGAGCTTGGTGGTGGTGATGCATCGGTCGATGAGTTTCCTCCAAGCGAACTCTGATAGCTCCCAGCCCTCTGGCTTGGTAGTGGCCTGCCCAATGACTGTGGTTCTGGTGTGAGGGAGTTGCCCATGCCCGGGCGATTGTAGCCAGCGCCTCGTCCGCCAGGTCCTCGGCGCAGCGACTGAGGTTGTGGCGGCTGCTGTGGCGCCGGGTTATCCCAGAGATCGCTCAATCCTCCCCCGCGACCCATGGGCCCTCCTGGTTGTCCTTGCTGGCGACCAGACGATGACGCGAATTGGACGGGTGCTGCTTGCGGGGCTTTTGGGTCGGGGGGTAGCCATGGCGGGAATGGCCTGCCTTTTTCTGTGTAGTATGCGCGGAGAACTCGAGAGAGGTGCGAGTCGTCTTCTGTGTCGCCGTCTGTTTCGCTAGAGAGGAGCTCGCGCCGAAGGTTGTTATATCGTGATGTCGTGTTCGTGAGGAGATTGTTTAGGTAGGACGACATGGCGCTGTAAGGAGCCCTCTCGGCCTAGGCAATGTGTCTGTCGGGCGACGGCCGTCAATCTTGTCGCGCCTCGACGTCGTAGTGCTTGGCGGAGTCGAGTGTTGGAGTGGATTGCGCGCGCGTGGGGTCGCTCCAACGTTGACCCTACACTTATGTGCGTTGCCGGCCCTTGTTAACCGCTCCTGCGTCTATTCTTGGCACTTGCTTCACGCTAACGGACTTGCTGGTCGGCGGGTGTCTCGCACTCCTTCCCCATGCCCCGTCGCCCTCCGTATCCTTGTCGCAACTACATGCTCATCTACATAGATAGGTAATGCTCTTCACTAAACACGCCTTTTTTCCCTGGCGTTTATCAGACACACTGTCGAGGGCTATCTTCTGAATGTTCTTTCAGCTAGACGATCGATTCACGGCAGCTACCGCACATCGCCTCGCTGGAACAATGCTATTCAAGCTCGAAAAGTAAAAAGACCAAAGAGGACATTTGATCGCATATCCTGTCCTTAACTATATACCCCTACTCCCCAAGGCACTACTTCTTGCCATATGCACACTTCTTGCCCCGCAGGATGAAATCCATCCAGACAAGTCACGGGTCATGTCCACTAGGTACCGCCTCAAGCTGCGTTACCTACACCAACACAAGTTACTGCCAACGCTCGGTCGACATGCACCGATTGCTGACCGTTGAATTCATCAATAGTATGAACGCTGCATTTCATTCGTTCCAGCATCCCTATTTGGAACTTCGTGCGAGTTTCCACGTACAAAGCACAGAGGATGGGAACATTTTTTTAGTACCATCACTCCTTGTCCTCTCCTACAAGGCAGGTTATGAGACAGCAAATTTCGGTCGCACCGAGTGTACCACGATTCTTGGTAATCCGTATTAGCTTCGTGGGAGACAGCATGCATAAAAAACCCGAAGCCCGCGGAACGGGGCGTCCGATCCCAGTCATCATCTTTTGGCTAGTCGTACATGCGGAAGAATAGACAGGCATAAAGATTGAAAGATTCCATTGTAAAATCTGAATCATTCTTTGTTAAAGCACACAATACATACGCCTCTTTCCGGTTCTAAAGGTTGGCTGGCTTGGCTTTGGCTTTGGCTTTGGCAGACAATGCCAGAGTCTACGCTATCCATTGTCTCGATCTACATAACCGAATCATGTCTTCATACTACGGGCGAGTAACAAAGTACATGTCAGGATACCTTTTATTCTTTGTCTTGGTATATGTGGTCCTCTACAGTGTATACATTAAGTACAGATCGCCAATGTCCAGGGGTCGTCAAGCAACATTCAAGTCATCTTCAGACGTCAAGAAACATCCAACTCATCTTCAGACGTCAAGAAACATCCGACTCATCTTCAAAATTCAATACAACTTACCCTAATAATCCGAAACCCAACAAGCTAATCAACGATGCCTCCTTCAACCCGAAGTGGTACACGAGGAAATCAGCCAGCCTTTCAGCTGAAGTCTGAGCTTCAGCGACAACATGATAACTACGTACGACTCTTGACTGTTTTGAGCACTGAAGCCTCAAAAAATGGACACTGACAATTTATAGGGCCAAAAATTGAACACCTCATGGCCCGTGGACGAGCTGAGAGATGACCAGGGCCCGCGAGGGTTCACTCGCCCTGGTGCCATGGGAAGTGCATCTCACATGAACCATCACAATGCTGTATACCAGTCTCTAATGCATCTCCCAATATTCGTCAACTGGGTTCGCACCCATGATCCCGATTGCCCTTTGGAGAACTGCCACACATGCCATCTCAAGGACATCACGAATCTCTATTGGGGCCATGACACTGCTCCGACCGTGCCAATCCCCTATGCGGAACCAGCTGTCATGGCCATCCGTCGTACAGCTCGGCGACACGGTAACAACCACACGAGTCCACAACGGTTCTACTCGTGGCTTACTAGGTTGGACAACCTGCGAGATCCTCTCAACGCATCGTGGAATCATGAGGCAGCGGCACTTTTCGAGCTTGTCCTCAATGAAACTAGGACATGTCAAGCATGCAATCGTACGCATACCGCTCGCCGTAACGAGCAGATGTTGGAAGTTGACTACGACTCGAGATACCACGCGCGTCTCGAGGACATGGTCACCAACTTCTTCAGGGCGTACAATATAACACAATACTGCCCAACCTGTGACGATGAAAACAACATGGACGTTTCACGTACCATTGAGGCTGCCCCTCAGGTTCTGAGGATCAGTGTAAATATCTACAAGAACGGCGGGAAGCAAAGCGAAGCTTTTATCATTCCAGAGAACCTCCAGCTAGTGAATTCTCAAAGGATGAATGCACTTCCATTATCGTATACGCTTAGTAGTTCGATTGCACATGGTGGTCTTGGAAATGCGGAGAGGATGGATACGCGTCAAGATGTTGAAGAGCTCGAACTTGATCGCCAAGAGGAGGAGGTTCGAAGCCCAATGCATGGTTTCCACCACGATTCATATGGAGAAGATGTAGTTATGCAGGACATGAGCGACGACATTGACAAGGAAGAATTGGCTTCCCAACTTGGGCCGATGGACCGAAGGAAGTATTTCAAGGGCTTGAAGGAGGCTACTGAAGAGCAGATTCAAGAGGAGTTGGGGCTGCAATCAGATTCGGATGGCGAGGAGTGCAGTGGTGTTGTGGATCCTATGCTGCTTTTCGACGGGCCAAGACAGCAGATTAGTCCTAAGATCTTCCTGAGGCGAATGTACGATGATTCCTCTGAGCCAGAGTCCGTGGATTCCGAGATGGAAAGTGTACACTCATTTGCTCCAAATTTGGACATAGATGATGATGTGAACATTGATCCTGTCAGACCAGATCCCCCCAATTGGGGAAGAGCTCCGGTTCCCCCGTTGCCCGGCGGTCTTCCGGCTCTAGTCCTACCTCCTCGTGACGAAAATGAAGGGGCTGATATTCAGGGAGATCTTCCTCTTGATATATTTAGGGGGGGTAGGGTGGTTCACAATGACGCTGCCGACGACCCCGAAAACCCTCGCATCACCTTGACCATTCCAATCCGATACAGAAGTGAAAGAGCACCCGGGAACATAGAGTCGTTTTTGGACGCATCCTATCAAATTGATGTCAATCAGAATCTCGTAATTGACCATGGCGGCGACGAGGAAGATGTCCCGCGTTTTGACGACAGGACCATAGTCGTCGTTGTGAATGGCCAGCCAGCAATCATGCTGTTCAACAACAACCCCATTGTCGATACCGATGGGCCGATAGACTTTGACCTGGTCACAGAAGTGATTTACATTGAGGGAGACGCTTACCCGACCGTCACCCAGGACCAACACCGCGATCCGGCCCTTTACCTTGTAATTTATGGGCCTACTAGGAATGGACGCAATTATGTCAGGAGGATAGATATGGATCCCGAGAATCGAAATGGATTTGGAGATGACGATCCGAATGAACCGGAAGATGACGATCCTAACCCTGGTCCGGATTCCTGGGTAATCAACATTAATCTTCGGTACGACTTTCTCGAAGCACCAAGAGATCCATTACCATGGCAAATAGTAGCCACCCGTGTTGAAGTCTGGGATGATGGCAACGAGTATCAAACTTTCGTCATCGTTCTCAACGGCCAACAACGCATCATGCTTTACAATAGCAACCCTGATGTTGATCCCAATGACGATGTGGACCTCGAGACAGCTACCCAGATTATTTATATCAATGGACAAGTCCAACTCTTCGAGGAAGCGGAAAGAATCGAGGTAACCGTTCCACGACGTGACGGGCCTCCCAATTTCGTGCTAATGCCTGCTCGAGCACGCGAGAATGGGTCTCTCGATAGCGGAGAGGAGCAGTCTAGAGATGGGGAAGAAGAGGATGGTATCCTACAATTCGAAATCAGCGGCAGAACCGAGGACGAAGATGAACAGGAATGGAATCCCTCGCAGCAATTACAGCAGCTGTACGATCGCGCGTACGGATCTCGTCGCGGAAACCGGGACAGTCCGTACACGACCATTGCGATTGTCAACAGGGAAGACCAAGCATTGCTCCTCTACAACACTAACCCCGCCATTGATTTCGAAGATGAGGTGTATGTACAAGATGTCACCGAGGTGATTATGATTGAAGGGCATGTCACCAACATCCGACGCATTCCCTTTTATGACGAAAACGGAGAGCAAGTCCTCGACAGAGCGACTGTGAGATTTGGAGTGCAGTTTTATCCTCCAAGCAGCCGAGCAAATACGCCAAATGTGCCTCCTCCTGCTCCTGCTCCTTCTCCTCCGCCACCACCACCACCACCACCACCAGCCTCGATTTCACCACCCCGGGTCCCCCACAGCCCAATTAGCTTGGGTTCCGCCTCACTATCCTCTTCGCCCCGCCTCCCACTACCCACACCATCACCCATCCTATCCGAAACCCCAACCGTCTCCTCCTCCTCCTCCTCCTCCTCCTCATCCCACACCACACGCAGCGACAACTTCTCCCACTACATCGCCTCGACCCGTGGCTACGCCCCCCGACGCCCCGCCACAGCCCCGCAATTCCACCACATTGCCGACGAGCACAGCGCCCGCATTGCTCATGACCAGTTGGCTGGGAACCCGCAGCGTGTTGGGCAGGACGATGCGTGTCCCGTGCCGCCAGAGGATGGCGAGTTTCAGGTTGTGGTGTTGACGTATACGAGGGATAAGTTGAGGGGTAGGATGGGCAAGTTGGAGAGGTTGATTCCGGATATGTTGTGATTTTGTGTTTTTACTTGTTTCGTCGTGGTTATTTTGGTGTGATAATTTTTTTTGGCTTTTGGTTTTGTCGGGATTTGTTGTTTTGTGGGTTAAGAGGGGATGGAGTACGATGTACATTGGGAGGTTTTATGCGTAGATCATGGGTTGGTATAGTTATTTTTTTTAGTCGGTTTATGCGTTATATTTGCCTTTTGAAGAGGTGTTTTCGAGTGTCTTCTGTGTTGGAAGTGGTCCTGATTTCATAGTGTGGGGAGTGTGCGAGTATGTTGATATATCAACATCATCATCTCCGTCTCCCTTCTTGCCCCTCTTCCCACCCCCAACCACCCCCTCTCTCACCCCAGCCTACCCATCACCATCAAACCCCCTTCCCCTCCACCCCACCTCGCCACGCCAAATCCCACCTCCGCCTCACCACATCCAAGCTCTCCTGCGTGGACCGCCCCTTCTCCCTCTCCTCGCGGCTGATGCGTGTATATGCCGCCGCCAGGCCAATGGAGATTGCGAATAAGGGGTCGAGTGTTCTGTTGTGTGGGTTAGTGTGGATGAGGGAGGGGGGCAAGGAGGGATATAAAGTGTGCATAGTGTACAAACTCCACCCCATCATAACAAAACGCCACAAACCTAGAAATAAGATACTGATACGCCATCTCGCAAGCCCAAGCCCGTGAATCCTTTGCGTGTTCGTGTCGTGTTTATGTAGAGCGCGGTCGTGCCGTGTACCTATTGTCGGGGGCATTGGCCACCACGGTCCGTGCGAGGTGCCAGCGACGCCTTACCTGAAATAGCCTAGCGGTTCTGCCTACGGTACGCCGTTCCCGACTCTGGGCATTTCCTAGAGTAGCCCGGGTGGGGATATGTGTGGTGGCATGTCATATGACCATGGGTTTAGCGTCGGGCGACTTGGGCTTTACTCCAAGTGGTTAGAATATCCCTATAGGTTCAAGTCTATATTACAGCAGCAAATTTTTATAGTTATATAAACTAGCCTATAGTTAAGTATAAATTAGGATAATTTAAGTAAGTAAATATAGTTTTTATTACTATCTTTTTTAAATATATTCTAAACCTATTCTTAATAATATATAGGTATTCCTAAATACTATACTAAAGTTTAGTATAGTAGTACTAGATAATATATCTAAACTAGATAGTAATATTAGAGATAAATTTAGGTAACTATATAAAGTGCTAAAGGAGGATAGTAGTAGTAGTATTAAGGAAGTAAGTAAAAGTAAATAGAATAAGTTTAGAATAGGTTAGTAACACGTTATAGGGGTATAATATATACCTTACTTATAGTAATAGTTAAGGACTACTACTTATACTAGTAATTATTAAGTATATAGCTATTCTCCTAGTATACCCTTAATTATATAGCTAAGGGTATAGGTATATAATACTAGTTTAGTAATATAAAGATAGCTCTTACTTAATAAGAGAAGAGGTGATTATACAGGCTATATAGGTAACACGTTAAGAACACGTTCTTAAATTATTCTAATTCTAGTAGGTATAATACTCCTGCTAGTCTATCTATCTTAATAGGCCTACAACTTTACTATTCTTTAATAGCTAGCTAGCAAGCTAGTATAAATACTAATACTCTAGGGTAAAAGCGTGTAAGTATCTTAAGAATATATTATAAATATATTCTTATTATATTATTAATAATATATTATATAATTAGATCTAAACCTTAAAAAGTATAGTACTTAAGAAAATTTTATAAAGAGAACTATAAATAAGAAGCTATTATTATAGCCTTATTAAGCGCTTCTCTTTAAGGATTTATAAGGACTACTAGGTATCTTATTATCCTATAATAAGGACTATAGTAAATTAGGTAAAGAGCAAAACTTAAATATATTTAAAACATATTAATAATAAGTTAGTAAATTATAGAATAGGCTTAACTATATATTAGCTATTAGAACTATAGCCTAATATCTACTACTAGGAAAAAATATTATTTTAGTTAGGTACTACTAGAGGTAGACTCTATATATCTATAAGGTCTTCTAACTAGGGAGATATTAAATCTTTCTAGTAGTCCTGCTTTATATTCTATAGTTAAGCTATAGTTAAGCTAGATAAAGAAGTATAGTAGGTATATTACAACCTATTCCTAATATATTCCTAATATATTCTAGGCGTTAATTATCTATAAGGGTAAGGATCTCTATTTAAAATCCTATATAAAGTTACCTTCTAAGTAATTATACTAATAGATATAGTAGTAATACCTTTTTTTACTATTATTTCTTTTAGTATATATATATATATACCTCCTCCTCCCTTAATACTATCTAATAGTAATATTAAGGAAGTAGTAAAGGTGTTATAGCCTATACTTACTCTATAGCTTATATAATATAAGTTATTTATAACCTATTATAAATATATTCCTAACTTATTATAGCCTAGTTCCTAAACTTAACCTAGCTCTAAACCTATCTCTAACTTAAAGGTTTCTATTCTATTAAAGAAATATATATTAGCTTTGCAAATAAAGATAAAATCTTACGTATTATAAAGCGTAAAAAGCTTCTATAGTTCCTATTTAAGAGTAGCCTTAGAGGAGTATACTATAAGTAAAGGATAAAGTATTAGGATCCTAAAACTATATATAGTATAAGAGAATAGGTTTAAAACATATTACTAATATATTACTATAGGCGTATATATAGCAAATCTTTATATTAAGCTTAGGTAACTTAATTATTTACCTTTTTAAAGAGTAGGTATTAATTCTATTAGATTAAGATATATTCTAGATAGATATATTATATAAGAGGTTATATAGGGTATAGGTAGAGATTCTAATAGTAATCTTCTACCTATAGGAAAAGAAGCGTATATATTAAGAATAGGTTTATAACATATTTCTAATATATTATAGTTATTATACTTAGCTAAATTATTATAGATAAGGATATAACTAAGATATATTAAGTTACTATTACTAACTTCTTTTAGAAGTGTAAAGCACTTATAAAAAGATAAGTATTATAGAGGTATATTTACTTATAGGGATTCTATAGAACTACTATTAATATATATAATAAGTAGATAATAGGCAAGTTTTATAGCGCACCACAACCTGTTTATAATGTGTTTCTAACTTGTTTCTAGGACTTAGGCGCTATCTCTAGTTAATTAATCCCTATAAGCGTAACTAGCGCTAGTAACTTTAATCTTGTATAAGATTTTGTTAAGTACATCTATAAAGAAGTATTTATAAAGCATGTAAAAGAGAGCTAGATAATTAGATAATAATAAAGCAAGTCTTGCTATATCTAACTTAACTAGATATGTCTTAGTCCTAATAAGAAATAAAAGAGCACGCTTAAAAGCCTAAAGCTAGAGGGCAAGTAGTAGAGTGGTATTAGAAAGAAGTTTACTAGCCCCTTTTCTATCTTCTCTACTACTAGGCTCTTCTCCTCTACTAATAGTAACCTAAAGGTATGCTTTGCGAAACACGTTTATAATATATTCCTAACTTATTATTAGTCTATAACTATAAACTTTATAATAAAAGGCTCTTTTTAGTAATTAGGCTCTAAAGGAGAGAAAAGAAAAGCTAGAGGTAGATAAGGAAGAACTTATATAGAAAAAGGCACTATTTAAATTATAAAAGGTATAGTTTAAACTTAAGAAAGAGATAGCTACTTTTTATATAAGGTAGGGTTAGTTTATAAATATAGTAACTAGTTCCTAACTAGTTCTTAATATATTCTAGTCTATTATATAAGTATATATAAGTAGATAAATATATATTCTTTCTTCTTCTCTTTCTTCTTCTTTCTTCTTATACTCTACAAGAACTTTTTATATTTAAGAGTTTAATACTATTTTACTATCTATCTTTCTTAATATTATTAGATATAACTAATTAATATAGTCTATAAAGATCTTTTAAAGTTAGTATATAATAGAATATATTAGGAATATGTTATAAACTTATTCTAATACTAAGTAGGATTTATACTAGTAATATATTAAGCTTAAGTTACTTCTATCTAATACTAGGGTATTCTCTCCTATAATATCCTACCTAAATAATAGGTGTATAGTATTTCCTAGCGAGCTTTTCTACTAGGCTATTTAGGCTAGATTAGGGGTATAAGAACTTTATAGAATATATATATATATAAGTTAGAATATATTTATAATATATTAATAACTATTTTAGTATTACTTCTCTAATAGAGGTAATCTTATCTACTACCTTAAGAGGTATTATCCTAAGGTTTAAATAGCCCTAGTAAACTATAGTAGAATTATAATATAAGGTATTATAGAAGCAAGGATCTTCTATAGGAGCTTAATAGTAAATGCTTAAGAATATGTTCTAAACACGTTAATAATACGTTCTCTACTAGTAGAGTAAACTATACTAAGTGCCTCCTTTAAGGTTTAAGAACCCTCTAAGATAGCTAGTCTATAATAAGAAGTAGTAGCTAGAGTAGAGGCTAAAGAGGAAGTAGAGAGTAAAGAAGAGGAGTAAATAGTTGCTCCCCTTTATACTATAAATAATATTTAGTAAAAGTAGTAAAAAGGAGATATAAGTCTAGTCTCTTAAAATATATTTAGAATATATTAATAATATATTATAGCTAGACACCTATAAATACTAGATTCTTCTTTAATCTAAGGGACTACTAAAGCTTTATAATACCTATAAAAGTAAAAAGAAAAAGTTATATAGTATTAAAGGACCCTATAAAAGTAAATAGTATTTTACTTTTAGTAGATAGAAAAAAAAAGAGAAGAGTAAAGAGTTTATTTTAGTAAT
Source organism: Plenodomus lingam (assembly GCF_022343315.1). Taxonomy (NCBI): domain Eukaryota; kingdom Fungi; phylum Ascomycota; class Dothideomycetes; order Pleosporales; family Leptosphaeriaceae; genus Plenodomus; species Plenodomus lingam. The sequence goes on along the minus strand of NW_027093944.1, from coordinate 2,291,766 downwards.
TACTACTACCCCTTTAGGTTATATACTATTATATATTATTTATTAGAACTTATTCTTAATATATTCTTAATATGTTTCTACTTATTACTATTATTATCTCCCTCCCCCTCTCTAGTATCTTCTCTATCCTCCCTATCCTCCCTAGGCTCTATAAAAGTATACTACAAGTAGAACTAGGTAGTATTCTAGTAGGAATTAGTAAGGTCTATACTAGTATTAAAGTAATAGTCTTAAAATATATTAGGAATAGGTTAATAATATATTATAAATAACTTACTATAGCTAGGATAATTATAAGTATAGATAGTATAAGGAACCTAATAACCTTAAATTCTTAGTAGGGTAGATATAGTAATAAAGTTAAGCTATAATAAGTTAGTAACGTGTTTTTAATAGGTTCTTATAGGCTATACCTTATTACTATTATAGCTAGTATAAGTCTTCTTCTAAATTATATTTAGGAGGGTATTAGTATTTATAGGGGGGCCTATAGTAGCTGCTAGCTAGGCTTAGAGAACTTCTATAAAATATATTAGTAATAAGTTTTAAATATATTCTAAATAACTTATAGTAAGGAGTATTCTAATAATTATATATAACCTTTATATAGAAGTCTATATATATTAGTATAATAAGTTAAGAATAGGTTAATAATATATTTACTCTTTACCTTATAGACCTCTATTATAGAGGGCTAGCTAGTCTTCTTAACCCTACTAACCTTATAGTAGGCTATATTAAGCCTATAATCTTTTTTAGCATAGGTATATAGAGTGCCCCTAGTACCTAGAATAGCCTAAGAATATTAGAACCTATTTAGAATATATTTAGAACCTATTCTTACTCTATATAAGGTGCCCTTATTATTAATCTTAGTATAGTAGTAGCACTCTCTACTCTTTATCTTAACTACCCTATTAGGGCTAACTATAGGCTATACCCTAATATTATCTAGGATATAGCTAAGGGTAAGGTACTATTAATAGTACTTCTATAACCTATTAAGAATATATTCTAAATATATTTTAATCTACTTATATAGGATATAAGGGATACGTTAGTAATAGGTATAGTAGTAGTAGCTTATAGTATTACTAGTATAGAATATATTTAGAATAGGTTTAGAATATGTTATAAAATCTTATAGTATAATATTTAGTTAACCTTGCTTAGCTAGCTAGTAGAGCTTAGCATGGCCTAACCCTATACTAAATACAAGTTCACGCAGCGCTAATTCCATGGTTATATGAACTGCGCCCTCGGGATATGTTGTGTGGGGGGGAGGGGACTGCACGATAGAGGCGTATGCGAGTGCGATAAGCAGTGTGTGTATACTGGAATCTACCTAGCTTATATCTTATCAAGACGGATGGGACTTGCTATTCGGCCTTCGCTCTTTCTTTGATGCGTGTGGACTGGCTGGGGTCATGGGAAAGGGGTGGTCAGGTGCGCAGGAGGTGATGGCGTCATGGGACGCGGCCGGTGTGAGTCCGGAGGAGCCGAGGAGCCGCAGGGTAGGTTGGGCTTTGTCAGGCACAGTCGCATGTCTTGTTCACGAGGATGTGGTCGTCATGGCAAGGGGGGGGGGGGAATGTGGGGGACGAGTGTTGTCTGATGGTGGATAGGCTTGGTGGGTTGGAAGGGGGATGGAGAAGATGGTTGATCTGAGCAGAGCATGATTGTAGGATAGGGAATAGCTAGACCCAGGCATTTCCACCAGCCAGTAACTAGGTGTCTGTCATGTGTGATGCCTATACCATGGGAGGGGAATGAGGCCTTGGTGGGGCTATATAGGCGCTCTAGAGAGTACTGGCTACAGAAGGTGCACGGTGGGACAATCCATCTCTCTCCCTCTCTTTCATCGCAAGCCTTGTCCTGTCCTAGTCCTGTGTCGTGGTAGTGGCGATGGTGCAAAAAGAAACCCAAGAAATCCGAAAAAACGCCCCGAGTTCACCATAGCCTCGCTGACCGAAGAGATAAGAGGAGGGGAGAAGAGGGTCCGCTCTAGATGGCCTCGCCAAATGTGTTCTCGCCCGAGTAGCTGTCGTATGTCAGTACGTCATCTTGCGCAAACGTGGTCGAGGTAGAGCAACGTACGTGATGTATAGGAAACCATCCTCGTCCTTGTGCTCCTCGTATATTGAGCTCATCAGCGCCGCCGTCGGTGGCAGGACCTCATCGACGAAGATGAAGATGGCCTTTTCGGGCGAGAGCTTGATGCGCTTGCGGATCACGTAGACGAACTGGCCGACGGTGAGGTCTGCTGGGACCAGGTACTTCTTCTTGTCGATGGTTGCGATATCCGACTTCTCGACCTTCTCGCAAATAACCTGGGTTGGATTAGTGGCCATGCTGGTGCGCAGGTGGGAAAGAATGGGGCAGACGTACGGGAATGCGGTCGTTGTACTTCTGGCGAATGCGCTCCGCCTCGGCCTTGCGCTTCTCGAATGGGTGCTCGTCCTTGAACTTGGATCGCATCTTGGGGGTTTGTGTCGAGCGTGTGTGGGTGTGGGTGTGGGTGTGGGTGTGGATGTGGGTGTAGATTCAGTGGCCGTCACCGGGCAGGAGAAGGCGATTGTGGTGGTGGATTCAAGGTGGTGGCGAGGAGGGGTGTGGTTGTGCGTGTGTGCGTGTGTGCGTGCGTGCGTGCGTGCGTGCGTGCGTGTGTGTAGTGTAGTGTAGGAGTAGAGGGATGGAGGGCTGGCAGCGGTGAGGGAGAGCTTGGGGTTAAGCAGGCAGCAGGAGCGGGGGCCTTGAATGCGAATCAAGTCGCCGGTGCCAGCTGCTTAGCTAACGCGCGCCCATTTGCCAACAATGGAAACGATCACGCACACCACGACCACGATCACCACCACCACGACCATGACCACCACCATGGGGGCTGATGACTTGAAGGACTGTGCCAGCCCCAAGTTGCTCCTTCTGCCTGCTATGACTTGCACCGCCCTTGTCCCCCGTTGTGTGAACCGCGCTTTGAGGATGGTGTGCTTGTCTTTGGAGGTACCGGTACCGCCCCCCCCGCCCCCCCCCAAGTCACTTGTTCAGCTTGCCTGTGACCTCTGGACGTACTGACCCATCGCGACTCTCGGCCATGTAACAACAACCTCCACTCTCTTCATTGGCACCCAAACAACAGTCTATACACACCTCTCTCCCACGCGCGTCCAAACAGTGCCTTTTTGCTGCCGCCTTAGCGTGTTGGGCACTACTATACCGTATAGCTGCCGCCGGGCGTCGACAGTCTGCAGCACAGCAACGTGTCAGCCGTGTACGGTACGGTGCAGAGTCGTGGTGAGTTGGCGCAGAACTACTCCAACCACCATGAGGATGCGTCGAGGTAGGTGCCTTCTGACTTCTGAATGCCATTGTACCTAGGTCTCATCTGAAAGTATGCACGCCTCAGCATGTCCTTTCATGTGGCCCCCACCGTGCCAGTTTGAGGTTTGAGGTGTTTGCATCCACGGTAATGCAGGTACCGCCAAGTACCTACAAACTACCGAGGACCTCCGACTTCTGAACGATGATGCTCCCACCATGGTGTGATGCCACACAACTTTTCCTACCCTTCATCTTTCCACCCCAAAAGTCTCCCAATATAAACCCCATCGCCCTCCTTTCCTCTTCCCCAAGGATCGGTCAGCCCTTCACGGCCGTATAGCGCACCAATCACCCATCATGCCGTCGTTACGACCCTTAGCCCGCCTCCACAGCGCTTGTGAGCTTCCCCACAGTTATGCACAGCGCCAGCCATTGCGCCCACACTTTGCCCGTACTCGCAGGATACACACATCGCCAATAGGTAGGGCAGACTTGCCAGGGCCCAAGAAACCAGTAGATCCATTGGAGGAATGGCGGAATCCAAAACCAAGCAAATGGCCAAACAGGATACGACTGCTCATGCTGCCCTTCATAGGGGCCTTGATGTATTCAATGGTACCACAACTCACTTCTAGCGGCAACTTCCATGGCTGACTGTGCCCAGTGGACAGATGAGACGCTCAAGACCGAAGGCCCGACCATCGCTGAGAAAGACGCACTCCTCAAACGCGAGAACGGCGTAAACGAAGAATCACCCATGCGCCTACGCATGGAACAATTTATCAAGCAGCACCAAAAGCAAATTGTAGCCGAGCTCGAAACCGTGGACGGCTCAAAGTTCAAGATCGACACATGGCAGCGACCCGAGGGCGGAGGTGGCATAACCTGTGTCTTACAAGACGGCAATGTATTCGAAAAGGGTGGGGTCAACACATCCGTCGTATATGGCACCCTGCCTCGCCCCGCCATCCAGAAGATGCGCGTCAATCACAAAGCACTCGACCCCACGGTCGAATCGCTCCAATTCTTCGCCGCAGGCATCTCCATGGTACTCCACCCGCACAACCCCAACGCTCCGACCGTCCACCTAAACTACCGATACTTTGAGACGGCCGACGAGTTTGGAAACACCAATGCGTGGTGGTACGGCGGCGGCTGCGACCTGACCCCCTCCTACCTCTACGACGAAGACGCCATCCACTTCCACCAGACCATCAAATCCGCCTGCGAAAAGCACGACAAAGCCTACTACCCACGCTTCAAAAAGTGGTGCGACGAATACTTCAACAACAAGCACCGCGGCGAAACCCGCGGCGTCGGCGGCATCTTCTTCGACGACCTCGACGAAACCGAGCGCGACCAGGAACAACTCTTCTCCTTTGTCCAGGACTGCCTCTCCGCCTTCCTCCCTTCCTACATGCCCATCATCAACAAGCGCAAGGATATGCCCTTTACCGAGGCCATGAAACTGTGGCAGCAGATTCGCAGGGGCCGCTATGTCGAGTTCAATCTCGTGCATGATCGCGGCACCGCCTTTGGACTGAATACGCCGGGCGCGCGCGTGGAGAGCATACTGATGAGTTTGCCGCTCACGGCGCGCTGGCAGTATATGCATGAGCCTGAGAAGGGGAGTCGAGAGGAAAGATTGATCGAGGTGTTGAAGAAGCCGAAGGAGTGGGTGTAGATGGGGAGTGGGGAGTGGGACGTGGAGGTGTGTGCAAGATGGAAACCAACATTTTTCAAACGAGATGTTGAGCTGTATATACAGACCAGAGACCTTGGTCGTCTGAGATGGAAATCCACCGCCCTTTCTGTTCTCCATGCCTCATCGGCTTTGGCGGGGAAGTGTTCCAATGCTTCCTCTTCTTTCCTCCTTGTTCTCTTCCCTGTCACAATTCTCCCTCTTCTCCCTCTGCTCTCTCACCTATCACTCTCCCATCTCCCCCTGATCCCCTCCAACACCTCCCATCCCCATCCCCATCCCATACACAGTACAACTACTCTATCAACTCAAACACCACAATCCACAATCCCCAACACTCTAAACCTCCTCTACATTCACCCGCCATCTCAAACACGCCTTGCAGATTTTTGGCTTCATGTTTCCTGTACTATGCTATGCTATACATGAATGAACTGACAGCGATGTACTCTAGCCTCTTCTTCCTCCCGTTGAGAGAGTGAAGAGGGAAGATCGGAAGAGCAAAACTGCAAAACGGCAAGCAAAAAGAAGCAAGAATTCTCCCCCAACCCGCGCCCTACGGTGGCTGTAGAAGCACAAGCCGGGATGGCACTCACGCCCCCCGAGTCGCTTCTATGGATCTCGTGCATGATGCACTTTTACCACAGATCTGTTTGATGGGGGGTTTGGGGCGGTTGGGGTATATTTACTTTTAGACCAGATGTCCATGGTTTGGAAACATGGATATGGGAAGCCAGACAAGCCCCTCATATACTCGTTCCTTTCCTTTTTCAGACTAGGAAGTAGCAACACAGTCCAGATGTGGTAGTAGTTCAAGTAGGATTCAGTAGATGAGTTTCATCGGTCCTCACTCTGAGATTGATTTCAGATCAGTTTTGTGTGTTTGGAAGATGTGGAGAAGAATATGGCGATTTATATAGAGAGTACACTGTACAAAGGGGGCATCAAGCAAAATCACATGTATCAAATGCTCAGTCTTTTGTTTTACAACGTTGCGTTGGCGTCACGCAAAGACATCATTTTTGAATCCTTGATTCCACCGGCCTCAATTTATGGACAAGTTCCTGCACATTGCAATCCCGTTGTAGCAACAATGGACAAGACTTTTGTAGTACTAGGCAAGAAATCCACAATTTTCCAAACTATTACGGCAAGAAATGTGGGCATGATCGAGCGCCTCTAGTGAAGCCATCAATATCTGGGAACTCGATTTTGAAACCTTGGAATGGAAAAACACGGCGCGCAAATGGTTGCTTTGTTTTAGTACTTTTGGTACTCGGGACCATGGCCTAGATGTTGGTAGGTTTGGATACCTGGGTCGGGGGAAAGACGTGCGGGATGTTGATGTGGGCTAGATGGAACCTGTACACTGTGTAGGAGAACAAGGGCGCGTTATCCATGTTGCAGAACAGCGCCTGGGGAAAAGCCATTGGATGGGGATACATGATTGTTTGGATCCGCCTATGGTGGTGGCAACGGGGTCCAGACGTTACTGTTTTGGCATTTCTTTCCTGTAGACGTACCTCTTCGTGTATCCTGCAATATTTTCAGATTCCAGATCAAGATTCCAGATCATAATGTAACTCCGGGTAAATTTGGAGGCCAGGTCATTGTATATTCCCCAATCCTTTTGGAAATACAGACGCCTGATCATCGAACAAGACAGCAAACAAGTGAGTAGCAGATTAAATAAAGAAGAGGTAGAGGAAATCGCCAGTGGCGGTAGTGGCAGTCACCGCCATGGGTATGGTAAGTGCCATGGGTGATCTAGAAAGAACATGGTATACCCCAAACCTTCTCAATACTGCTGCGATAAGGGCACAGGATTTCCGCAACGACTAAGCGAGAACTGTATCGTACAGCGAGTGGACAGACATGTGAGTTGAGGAACTGGCATTATCATCTCGACTCAAGCAAAACAATAAATGCGTTGACAGTTGGTTTTCGTTCCCAGGGAGAAGCACAACCGCCCAATTTATGCCTCACCAGAGTTTTTGTAATAAGTGTTAGCCCCGCTGTGGGAATATGCACGGGAGCTTAGAGTGAGTGGAGAGGGCCTTTATAGTGAGCGTGGAGAAGGAGTGGCGTCATGTGATTGACGAGTGAACCAGTACGGTTACGCGAGCAAGGCCGGTGTACTATTCTGTGTTCTTTTTGGAAACCATGTGCTAGCACGAACAATCAGCACATAGGTATCTGGTTTTCCAATTTTTTTGGTGGCAAAAGGTCGAAGTAGTAACTCGGTGAGCTCTATCTGTCCATGCAAGGTTCTCAGTAGTTTTTACATTGTAAAAGCACGTGTCAAACCATAGGTGGGCACCACATAGCTCTCTCGAACATGTATCATGAGATACCAGCTTTATCGAAACGACCCAATCGATGTTCTCTCCCGCTGTAGGGAAAAGCATACAAGGACATTACAGTAACCGCTTTATAGATATGGTACGGTAGACGACGCCACGATGCCCAACCGCTTGAGATAAATTTTTCCGCTGGAAAAGAATCAAAGCAACGACATCATGGCAAGTGTGTTTCAAGGTAAACTTCACACATGTAGTTTTAGTTCCAGTTCAGCACTGCTAAAAGCACACTCAAACCACAGCCACTGGGGAGCATTGTTTGAGAAATACACAGCGCATTGATGCGCTCCGATCCAGTTTTTCCCCATTGTGCGAAGAAGCATGTAGGAAGATGTACGCAGAGTGAACGCGCGTTTAGGTAGACACTACTTCTCACGAGACGTCACGACGCAGAACATACCGGCAGTCCCCTTCTAGTTCTTTCTTCCCTTCCAAGAAGCATCAAAGCAGCGACACGGCGAGAAAGGCTTCCCGGTATAGACTCCACAAATAGTGGCGAGTAGGAACCAACACATGCATCCTGTACAGTCGTGATTTCAATCCCACAAAAATATCTTCTTGGAGACAGTCCCCTTGAACACATAAGTCTCGGACGCATTGATTTTGCGCCTGCTGTGGGAATCTCCTGCATTCTATTTCCACGGCAGAGTGAGTGCGCTTTATACCTTGTGGGGTAGATGTCAGGGGACGGCACATACGAGACATGGCCGCCTTAGCTAGCTTTTTCTTTTTGGCGGAAGAAGACTAGGCAATGGTACAGTTCACATGGGGATGTTTTGAGGTGGTTAGGAGTTGGCATGTTGATATTCGATGAATGTGTTGGATTCAGATGCACGATGGTGTATATTGGTACTTTGGTCTTCAGGCTGGCAGAGAACTATATATGTACACCTATCAACGTCCCAATTCCCGCTCTTCAGACTTCTTCATACCCTCGTACCGTCATACCTAAGCTCTTTAATCCCGCTCCAATCCCACATCTCCCAAAACCCTCACCCCCAACTCCCAACCCAACCCATCAAACCCCCCCTCCCTCCCTAAAACCCCACCCCACCCCTCTCCCCAACCTTCCTCCCCCCATACCCCCCCAACAACACCCCCGCCGCCGTCCCCAACCCAGGCAACAACGCATCTCCAATCAGCGACCCCGCCCCCGCACCCAGAAACATATCGCGATCTTTATGTTTTCTAGCGTGGATTTTATTTTCGTGGGGGTGGTGGTGGTGGTGGTGGCGGCGTTGGCTATGGGGATGATGTTTGCGGGAGGGGGAGTCGTGGGTGTGGGTTTGGGGTTTGGTGCTGGGGTCGGAGTGGTTGTGGTGACGGTGGCGGTGTTTGCGTGGGAGGGAGGATGTGTTGCTGTTGCTGTTGCTGTTGTTGTTGGAATCCTCGAGGTCGGAGCTAGCGGGTGAATCTGAGTCTGCGAAGCGGACGCGAGGAGGTGTGGGTTGGGAGTGGCTGCGGAAACGTTGGGGTTGAGCACTGAGGTAGCCAGGTTGTAGGTGTTGATGGGAGGGGTGTTGGGTGGGTGGTGTGGTTGGATAGAGGGTGGTGGTTTGGTGTCGGTTCTCTGCTGGGTAATGTTGCTGAGGAGGGTATTGCTGGGGTGTTTCGAGGGAGTATGGATGTTGTGGCGCGAATTGTTGGGGGTGAGAGGGTTGGGTTGGTTGTGGAGGGTAGGTAGAGTACATTGGAGGCGATGTTGGATAGATAGGCGGGTTATGTTGCGGGCTCGACGAGTAGGTTTGTGGAAGTGGTTGCTGGTGGTGAGGTTGTGGTTGCTGAGTCTGTGGATATGGATATGGATTTGGATATTGTTCTGATAATTCTTGTGCACCATGGGTGCCAAAATAGTATTCTTGCGCCGCCATCTCTTTCCAACTCTAGAGTACGTCCGAGCAGGTAATTGTATAGTTGGTAGGTGTTGTTGACGAAACAATGATTCTCAAAATCGTCAGCGATGCTTGAGTCTCTTCTGTTGCGAGCAGCACAAGTATGAATAGTCACACACGGCTTGGGTCACTATGACTTCAAGTATCACGTAGTGGCAATGTATAGCCAGTCGCGTAGCCCAAGACCTTGGCTAGAGTACACAATGTCCTATCACGGGTCTCGTGCAATAGTCACACCCCAAATGTAGTCAGAAGTGCGACGTCATTCTTGTGAACTGGTCGAGGATCTACCTCGGGGTCATTTAGGAGTGCATGACTAGGTCTCGGGGCACCCGGAGTGCTCGGCAAAGTATGTAAGCATGCAGATGTAGCCCCCCGGCTGCAAGACCATTGATCGATGGATAGATGCGGGACAAAGTTCTCTTCCTCACACCAGATACACAATACTCACACAACGAAGGGAGTAGAAGCCACGTTGAACCAAAGAAACCAGGTTAATTAATATTCCTAAGTGTATAAGTGTAGCGCCCGCAGGCGTTGGGTATCCTGATGAAGAAACTTGTACGTGTCCAAAGGTTTTGCAGACGTGATCCTGCGCCAAGAAGGATGCCTAAACGCCAACGCTCCAATGATGATGGAAGAGTAAGAGCTGCATCCTGTCCGAGAAGACCCTGCCAAAACATCATCATGACTTTGCCGTTTTACCCGTCGAAACTAACGGTATGTTGGTGGCCGAATTCGTCTCGGCATCGACCGGGCGTTCGTTCTGACCTCTCTTCATGGGGACGCCCTCGACTTTCTTGATGCGCACACCTTCGCGCCACATCATAATACCGGCAATGCCAGCTACGATGCAGCCAATGGCGACAAAAGTGCCCGTCGCCCATGACGGTCTTTCGATGCGATTGTAATTCCACATGTAGAAGCAGAGAACGACTTGGAAAAAGGTATTCGCCGCATTGTTCCAGAGAACAAAATCCATCTTCCAGCTCTTTGTGGGCGATGCGCGAATGCCCGTCGGAGGTGGATCGGGGATCTTGCTCGCAGGAATCGGCACAGCAGGGTTCTCAGAACTGACGAGGGTTGCATCCGCCTTCTCTGGCAGTTGATCGGAGCCTGGCAGACGGTACCAGCCACGATGTATTCCCGCAAGCCGTCGGATACCAATTTCCCTGCGCTTAGATCCGCCGATTCTCCACCAGCCCCACCAGTAGAGATCCCTGAAACGCCATGGGGCAAGCCCGAAGCCAGTGACACAAAAGAGAGCATTGAGGATTTGCGAATCGTACTCTACCCACTTCCTGCGGGGCGAGTTGATGTCGTCGCAAGTCGGGGTGCACATGGCCGGTGCAGCATTGCAGAGCAAAAGGAAGAGCATGCCACCCCAGGCGACCACGTTGAGACCATACAATGTAATCAGAAAGCCAGAGGGCGTTATGAACCACTTGCCGAAACTCTTGAGACCGATTATGAAAGATCGCGTCCAGGGTAATTTGGGTGGTGGAACGTAGCCATTGGCATACTATGCAATCGTTAGATGAAGGATGTAGGGCAAGGTGCTTGTTGAAGAGGGACTCACTCCTCCAGACAGCGTCCGTCCTATAGCTGCCGAGCCGTTTCGAGCAAGATGTGTTTCAGAATCTGAGCTCTGTTTGGCTGCAACTTGGTCGGGCACTGCTTTCTCGTGCGTGCCATCATGGCTTGTTGGTTGGCGAGCGTCCTCCTCGGTCAGGGCTGGGAATGGTTGTACGCCTCCCGCACTATTGTCGGATGCCATTCGTTTAGAACCATATGGTCGTGTCTCGCCCGGTGTCGATGCTGGCGTTCTTCTCTCTTCGCCTTGGCTCGTCCTCGAGCCGGCCCGTTTGCGTTGTTGTTCTTCGTTCCAGCCGTCGGAACCAAAAGAACCTCTGCGAATGTCTGCCAAGGATGGTGCTCTGGACGCCGTTTGGCCGGTGGCTGCCCACATGCCCGGTGGTGGTGATGCCTCCATGAGTTTTATACTCGCTGTACGTATTCTGCTGGAGACATTGGAAGAGCTGGTGTCAGACCTGTGGCGTGTTTTGGATTGCGTGGTAGCAGGGCTCGATGCATGCGGATTGTGTATTCCCTCTGGTTGCGGAAAGGGTACAGGGGTCGGAATGCTGCCATTGGAGTCATTTGGGCCAGCACCAGGACGTGAATCAGAGCCAGAATTTGAAGGGGCCATGATGTTGGTGGGTAGAGGAGGAGAGGATTGCCACCAGCAGCAAGGGACGCTTGTTTTGTACAAGAAAGCCCCTGCCTGCAGCTTTGCCTTGAGGCGTGCGCGACTGAACGTGTCAGCCAAGTGCTATGCAACTGGCTGTGGCGCTTCCCTTGGCTGGATCCTTGCTTTTGTGGTAGACTACCGCGATTGGGGGATGTGTGCTCGTCACTCGGGAATAAACTTGCTTTGCTGGCACTGGCAGCCAGACGATGAAACACAGGAGGCAAAGGCTATTGAAGGAGAAGCATGACACGGCGGCCATGCAGCGATAGACAGACGGCTGTCCTTTTATTTTGTTTTCTGGCCATGGGCTAGACCGAGAGGGCGAACGCCCATCCCCACACTCCCACTTCTCTCAACGCCACGCCCGAACGTCAAGCCACGCGCTAGTGACGCATCCTTTCTCCATGGACTGATACGGTATATGCATCGAGGAAATCAAGTCTTGGAACACAGAGTACAGTAAAGCAAATGCATTGCGCTGACGATGTTGTTGGCTAGTAGGGTAGGTACCGTGTATGTACCAAAGCGTGTCTACGTCATTCTGCCCTTGTCTTCACTCTCTGCAATCTGTGCCAAGGTTTGGGTCGTTCTAGCAAGACAGAGCAAAGTGTATTCAGTGAGTATTTGTGTATATTCGCTACCTGGCTAGACGCAAATCCTACCTGAAGTATTCGGCCCTACCAACCTCATAGAAGCGCACCTACTGCGCCGAGCAGGCCTAAGAAGAAGACAGCACCATCACCTTTCCGCGCCACAGCCGCATTGGTTGTCTGTTCTGGCAGTCCAGAGCCAGAGAGGGTCGGGCTCGGGACAGCAGTCATGTTGAGGGTTGCGGTTGCGGGAATGTCCAGTGAGCCAGTCGAGAGAGGTGTCTCTCCAGGCGGGAGGAAGGAGACGGCCGACTCGCTCGATCGCAGTGGGTTCGTGTAGATGACGGTAGGCTCCATTTCACCTGTAGAGATGGGCGTCTCCCCCTGCGGTATGGACATGACATCGCCATCACTTGTCGAGCCTGGTAGCAGTCAGCCTTGGTCTTGTTGTTTTTCCTTTACCGGGGGCACACGGGAGTCCTTGCGCACATGCTAGACAGGGCTCTTGGATGCAATCGCAATCGTTTGTCCACAAGTCGCTGGGAGGTTCCATGGGCGGAATGGCTGGCGTTGCAGTCGCGTTCATCGAGGTGACGACACTGGGGGGTGATTGCTGAGCCGAAACGGCGGTAGCCAGAAGGAGCAGAGCTGGGATGAGCATGGCGGGATCAAAGAGTTGAAATTTGAAGGATCGAAGGTGAAAGTACAATAGAACGAAACAATCAATCAAGGCGGCAGAAGGATGGGCGACGGGGGGGGGGGATGGCTGTTATACTCTACTCTACTCTGCTCTCCTCTACCCTACCCTACCCTACCCTCCCCTACCTACCGTCTCTGCACATCAGGCCCAATATCCTACTTACTTGGTACCAAGCCTCCGTCGTTCATGTTACGCTGGGTAGGGCCGCGTAGTTGTCTTCTTATGGCGCTCGGCGGCGCTCTTGTGACTGGGCGACCATTGCCTTTGCCCGAAGCCACCTTCCGCAACCGCGCATAGCTTCTTCCCCCACCAGACACCCCAACACCCAACACCCAACACCCCATACTACTACTACTACTACTACTACTACTACTACTACTAAGAGTACAGTCGGCTGCACTGCAACACCCTCGCACCACCCAGTCGCCCCCGCCTGCAATTCCTTCGCCCAGCCCACGCCATGACGTCTCTGGCCACAACCATCAACATGAAACCACTCGTCACTCCGGCGCCGATGCAAACTTTTGTGGCAGACGAGGCCGCAGCGTTCGCGGGCAGTTCGCACCTGCCGAATCAGACATCGCTCGCCCGTCAGATCCTGCACAACCTCCAGTTCCAGCATGACTGGTCCGATCTCGAGCTGCACACGCAATCCCCCGTCACCAATGCGCCCCTACCCCGCCCTCTGCTTTCTGGCTTGCCACCCCACCGTCTCTACGTCCACCCCGACGAGCAGGTCGAGCTGTTGAAGAAGGCAGACCGTGAGCGCAAGGCACGCGCGGCCGGGGAGCTGGCTGGCCTGGACGTCAACGCAGCGCCTGAGCGTGAATGGATCCTGCCCACCAGACTCAATGAGAAGTGGACGTTGCGCCGGTTGGCGGCTGTCTTTGATGGCATCAGCATGGTCCCGCCTCCAGCACGCTCGTCTGGCACAGAGCAGAACACCGCCTCGAACCCCTTTAGAACGACGAAGCGAGTGCTGTTGGGCACAGTAGACACGGACAGCACGGTTGTCTACTACATTATACACGACGGCGTGGTCAAGCCCCGCCAAAACTGAGTCCATTGCTCTCTTCATCTCACGCCTCTTCCCCAACTAGGCGCTTGTGGCCGCCCTCATTGTGCCATCGAGCGTATGCTGCCAGTGAGACTGCTCTTCAGCCTGAGACATGACGTAAATACACGGCGTCGATCGATTCTTTTTCCAAGAATCACAGATGCTTACGTCCTCTCCAGCCAGCTAGCCAGCCAGCCAGCACCAGCCCAAGCCAGCTCCCCTCACCCAGTTCATGGGAGCTCAGTGTAGACCACGTCTCCTGCCTCGGGCTGTTCGTAGAAGTGGCTCATATTGACCTCCTTCTCTGGAGGCAGTTGATGCGCCTCCGCCCATGCTCGAACCGCCTCAAAGTCCCGGCATCGATGGCGTGTGTTGAAATCAACAAACGGTATTGGCTCTGGCTCAGTGTCTGGCTGCCACCACACCTGGCCCAGTACCCCCACGTCAGGGTTGCACATAAGCACCTGTCTTAGGATGTCCAAGCAATGCGTCGTGTGCACACGAATAATATACTCGCTGTTGACGAACGGCCCCTCTTTCTTCGCAAGATAATAGTCGTAGTTCCAATGCAACGCCTGACGGACGAGGTTCTGTGACGGTCAGCCACCACGTTCTCATCCAACTCATTCAGTCATACTCACCAAACAATGCAAATGGTGCAGTCCTTCCACGTTTGCGGGAAATCCACCGCCATATTCTTGACTTATCTTGACCTGATCGCGCCGCAGTCCCATTTCGTCAGCCTCTTCCGATCGAATCACTATACTGCGATCTACCATCAGACGTCAGTAGCCTTGAGCACTTCGGCTAGGGGAGACTTACAATCCACGCCTAGAGCCTCCCATGCGGCATCAACTTCTGGGCCCGCTGACTGTCGATAGACATTCTCGTGCAAGAAGGAACCATTGAACAGCTCGGTGTGCCAATTCGGATTGACGTCTCTGACGACCGGTGCTACGCCTATCAGCAATGTGTTGATCGAATTGGTCTCGTGTCACTCACAGTATCTCGAAACATGATGCATGCAAAATGCATCAGGATCCACTACAAATGAAGTCTTCTGAACACTGAAGACTACCCACAAAGCCGCGCCTAGGTACACAATAGTACATATCGCAAGCGTTCTCACCGCAATCTGAACATCGCGACTGTATCGATCTAGCTGCTCAGACTTATTACCCTCGGTTGTCGCGGAGCAGGACGAAGGCAGAAGCGTGTCGCTATCCAGACTTTCTGAATCATGTTGTGGCAAACGTGTGTGCTTGGGACGCGTACGGAAGATGCCGAGCATCGTGAGTCGAGTTCAACAAGGAATGCCCAACGCTGTAGAAAGAATCAGAAAAGGGAAAAAGGAGCCTACCGAGGCTGGGAGCACGCGTAAGCTATGAAAAATCTGTCTGTCTCTACAGAAAGTCACGATCCATTGTACAAAAACCTTGGAGTGACGGCTATCTTACGGGTACCACGTGCGCTACGAACGGGTTTCTCGATACAACAAGGTGGGTCGTAACACACGGTATCTTGTGACGGCAATCGAGCCAAAGGGATACATGGGGACGGAATGCAATAATCTGATGCCGTTATACAACTTACGTATCGCCACCCTACGTGCCCTGGCACCCGTGACGACGGCGGCACAAGTGTCTGCTGATACAACTCATGGCCATTTCCAACGACATCGCACTGGCCTCGTAGCCTTGTCCACCATCAAACCGATGCATCTGCAAGAAGCTTCTTCTTTTAAGCAATTATGCGTCACATATGATGTGGACGCCAAAGTAATCGTCCCATCTTTCATCTTTGTTTGCCTTGAGGCGCATGCTCTCGTAAAGTATCACAATTTCTCGCCTCCACTTCCGTGTGGAATGCTCCGCCTCAACATCAGTTGCCGTTGACGTGTCCGATCGACCATAGAAACCTTCCGAACCCCGTGGTTGATGACACAATCACCAATAGCCCAGAAAGCAAACAGTCCATCTTGTACGAATTGACATGCGCGTTGCTTTCCATTGGAGTGGGAACACCGTTCTATCAAAAAGGAAACCCTTGATGACCATCATTGGCTGTTAGTCTCATTTTCCAGCAAGACCAGTAAAATGTCTGGATTCGTATGGGGAACACAGCATATCAACACCATCAATTTTTGCACATTGACACACGGGTAACACTCACTGGCGCGCTCACCTTGAATCATGATCGGTATGACTATTGTGATGCTCTATGGAAACAGAGTCCAAAGTCCTTACAAAAGGACAGAAGGATCATGAACCACAACAGCCCTTGACCACAGCCCCAATCTCTTCACAGCCATCGAATCCCACCTCGGTTCAGTTCTTACCTCTGCACTCGCAAGCAACACGACATCTCAGCCATGCGTTTCGCCTTCACTCTCGCCACCCTCGTGGCCTTTGCTGCCGCTGCGCCCACCGAAAAGGGCACAGATGCCACGGGCGGAGGATATAGCTCCTACCGCCCCTACACAGCCTACGGTGTATATCCCGGGGCCGCCGATGCCGAAGCCGCGAGAATGCAAACGGGTATGTCGATACATGACTCTGCAACACTCCCCCTTTTCCAGCACACAGACGTTTAACAAATTCACAGAAGCACACCTCCGCCGCGCCGAAGCCATGCTCGTAGCCCACGAGACGTATGCGCAGGACATGGAGAAGGTGAAGCGCCATGTGATGAGCATGCTGCCTGGTAAGAAGACGGTCGAGGCTAGGGATGAAGCGGTGGAAGCGGATCAGAAGGAATCGGGGTACGGAAAGTACAAGTACGTTTCTATCGATCTCAGACACCATGTTTCTTTTCCACACCCTTTCTGCCCGGGTACTCGGTGCTCTTACTGACGCCTGCTCTAGTCCGTACTGGTATTATGCGATATACCCAAAGGTTATGGATGAAGCTGCGGGGCAAGAGGATGAGGATGTCAGGGCGGGGGCGGGTATGGAGTAGAGGGTAGTTGGATGACATGGAGGTAGGGGGACGAGGGAAGGAGTGGGGGATAGCGGGCTGATGGAGGTGGAGGTGCGTTGGATTAGTTTGTGCATCACATGAGTGAAGGGATAATCACCTGAGTGTTTTTGGTTCTCACTATATATTTTCCTTTGGGGAGCGTGCGACATGGAAATGGAAATGGAAATACATGACCCTCATTCCCCACCATCGCCATCACAACCACACCGAAAACAGGTCATCCCATTACGCAAATCCATGGAAAAGAGGAGACGGGGGGGAGGGGGGGTTTATTTTACTAGATCAGGTCGGGGTTGGGAGGTTACACTGCATATAAAGGGCGTGCATGGGTTGGGGTGTATTGTACAGTTGTAAGGTGGGTGTCATTTGGCGGATATTGCGTGTGTAGATTCGAGGTACGGACGAGCGGGATAGGATGGCGGATGGGTAGATGGATAAGTGGCGGTGTTGTATGGGACAGGGAAGGGGGGCGGGGGGGTTTATTCTGGCTAAATGGGAGATGGGAGATTGTAGATTGTGGATTGTAGATGGCAGAGTTTGGGTGTGGGGGGGGGGGAATGGGAAGAGGGAGGGGAGGGGAGGATTGGGTATGGTGAGGTGGGTGTTTATACTTTGGATAGTGGATTGTGATGGGTAGGTAAGGTGTAGGTACACGCGAGACACTGCTCTGAGGGCGAGATTCACGATACTCTGGGGCGGGAATGTAGCAGTGTAGTCGAGGAGAGTGGTGGAGATGTCTGGGTGGATTTTGTGCGGCAGTCTGGGCAGGTGTTTGTTTTGGGTTGCAGGATTGGATACTGTGTATCATGTGCACAGCAAGCATGGATGTACTCAATTTCTACACCCTACCGCATAAAGCAAAGCCGATAGTACACAGGCGCGAAATATGGACGACTTGGGTGGAATGTGGAATACATGTTTCCAGCACTGGGATACCTCTTGTACCTACACTAGCAGTAGTGCACAGTGCACCGTCTAACCCTACCAACCTACCTACCTACGCACCCACCCCCCATCTCCTCGCCTCGTATTGCAAGGTCCCAAGCAGATTTCCAAGGGCAAGCCACAACTCGTATCTGTAGTCTGAAACGTAGACTCAGCATAGCACGGTCAGACACCAGTGTTGTACATGCCACATGTACCATACATCCCCCTTCCCCCCGTACCAAGCCAGCCCGGCATGGTCATGGCAAGCCCATGTCGTATCTCGGCGCGCATGGATCGGCGCGACGATCGGCGCCCACCGCCGGTTGCGCGGGAGAATTGGGGGTTGGGAGATGTGAGGGCGGTGGAGATTGGGTGCGTGTGTTGGGGGTTGCGGGTAGGTAGGAGGATGGGAGGGAGGGGAGGAGAATAGAAGGATATAGTAGGGAGGACGTGTTGTAGGTGGAGAAGGGCGGCAGGAGTTCTTCTCTCTTCCCAAAGTAGTAGTCTATCCTGCCTACCGTACCCGTACCCGTAACCCCCAAACCAGAACCCATGCAGCGATCATGGCTAAGCATCAGACGAATGGATGCATGCCACAAGGGGCCCGTTGTTGTTGGTTTTGTTCTTGTTTTCTGCTTTGTGATGCTTGAATCATCGGCCTTGGTTTCGTCTAGGATAGGCGACCCCCCTTGTCCCCAACTTGTCCCAAGCAGATTGCCAGCCCTTTTGTGGGGGAAATGCGCGAGACACACGAGGCAGTAACCGGTACTGACGAGAGAGCATAGGTGACAAGAGGGTGGGTGGTGCATGCTCGTGCTGTAGCGAGCAAGCCATGGCATGAATAGTCGAGCGGGTTGGGGGTAGGGCATGCACGCAAAGGCTCTTGTGAAGAAGCAGAGGGACGTTGGCAATCCTTTTACATTTAGGCTGTCATGTCCTTCGGCGGTTCTTTGTTGGGTGATGAGGGTACCGTAGATGCTGCCAGAGGAGCCATCCCGTCCACAGCACCGCCCGGCCGCCACGGTTTGACACCTGCTCGCGCGCTGACCACGGCCGACCTAGTGGTGTCTAGACTCCCCGCTGCTGGCCGCTTCCTTGCCTCGATCCGGTGGGTGGAGGTTGAGGTTGGGAACAACAGCTGACAATTCCACGCTTCCTCTCTGCTCCTGGCCTGCTTTCCCCACATCGACTGTCTCTTGTCGGCGACCGGGGCCAGTGGTGTTGCAGCAAGGACAGCGAGGGCTCTAATAGCGCCCCACTGGGTTCGAGAAAGGCCGTGGAGAAGGTCGGAGCTGGGCATGGATTGTCGGTCGCTACTGTGTATGCCAGGCACTCTATCTAGTAAATTGTAATGTAGATGCTGTAATCGGTACCCGACAAGATCCACACACACACACACTCTCTCTCTCTCTCTCTCTCTCACTCTCATACACACACACACACACACACAGTCATACAACCCCCCAGTCAATCCTACGGTCCTACCCACTTTCACTCTCATCTAAATCACCTGACTGCGCTACCCAACCTCGGCTGGCGCGCCTCCGAACCCAACGCAACGCAACGCAACGCAACCCGCACAACGGGCGTGCACCTCATCCTAGTCTGCCCAAATGCTGTTCTGACTGTGTCCCGATCCAATTCAAACTGCTGCTGTCCTTGCATGAGGAAAACGACCGAGTGTGACGTTACAGCCTCCGAGCTGACCAAGCGCGCTGCGACTCGTGGTAGCCTGCGCCCATTGTGATCCGCAAAAAATAAAATAAGAAAAAAGTTCGCTGGGTAGGTAGACAGACAGGCAGCCAGCCAGCCAGGCACACAGCCCGTCTGGACGCTGGGAGGAGGAGGGAATGGCCGACTCCGGCGCAACCGCAACCGCAACCGCAACCGCAGGCACCATGGCCACGCCCACGCCCACGTCCACGCACACGCACACGCCCACGCCTACGCACACCCACTCGCACTCGCACCCACCTTTTGAGCACGACGACGCCCTCCTACTCAACGAATACGGCCTGCCCGAATTGCGAGCCTCGCCCAGCGACCCCATCGGCGCCAGTCCAGCCAACATGGCTTCAGCGTTTCCCGACTTCGACATGGCTTTCGCTCCAGCCTCGGCTTTTGGCGGCAGCTTCGATGGTGTCCAGCCCAAGAGGGAGAACGAGTATGCGAATGCGCCAGGAAGTGTGGGCGGAATGAGTGAGGGCAACATGAGCGGTGTTGGTGGCAGTGTACACCCACACCGGATGAGCATCAGTGGCGGCAGTCCAATGCAGAATGGCCACAACACCAGCCCAGACGGCGCCCACGCACTCCGGTCGCTCTCCCTTGGCGATGCGCTCGCCACCAAACTCCACGACAATGACGGCAACCACTCGACCACGTCGAGGAGGAGCAAGGACGACTCGCAGGATACCCCGCAATGGAGCGAAATGAAGACCAAGGCGGGCAAGGAGCGGAAGCGCCTCCCCCTCGCCTGCATCGCCTGTCGAAGGAAGAAGATTCGCTGCTCGGGCGAGAAGCCGGCGTGCAAGCACTGCCTGCGAAGTCGCATTCCCTGCGTCTACAAGGTCACCACGAGGAAGGCGGCGCCGCGGACAGACTACATGGCCATGTTGGACAAGCGACTGAAGCGCATGGAGGACCGTGTCATCAAGCTGATACCAAAGGAGAGCCTGCCGTCGGTCGCGAATGTCGGGAGATCCGTCGTCAAGCCTCCCCTTCCGGGCGCGCCACCCAAGACGCCGACGACGAGGAAACGCCCCGCCGAGGAGGCGTTTGGAAACGAGCTCGAGGAGTGGTCGAAGTCCAAAGCCTTGGATCCTGATGCAGCCGGTCGGGCGTCCCGCGGCAAGGAGTCGGAAGACAGCAAGTTGCTCACAGAAGGGGCGGAGAGCTTGCCGTCCAAGGAGATGCAGGAACATTTGGCCGAGGTCTACTTTGACTACGTCTACGGCCAAAGCTATCCGCTGCTCCATAAGCCGAGTTTTATGAGGAAATTGGCCGCGGGCAAAGTGCCTCCAGTCCTCATCCTGGCCATGTGTGGCATTTCCGCACGCTTCTCCACACATCCCCAGCTACGGTCCGAGCCATGCTTTTTACGCGGAGACGACTGGGCAGCACGCGCACGCGAGATTGCCCTCAAACGATACGACACGCCCAACATCACCATTTTGATTGTCTATCTCCTCCTCGGCCTCCATGAATTCGGAACCTGCCAGGGTGGACGCAGCTGGATGTTTGGCGGCATGGCGCAGAGAATGGCATATGCCTTGCAACTACACAAGGAAAACGAATACGACCCGCTCGTCAGCGATGCGGACAAGAAGCCACTGAGTGCGACAGACCGGGAGATACGGCGGCGGACCATGTGGTCATGCTTCCTCATGGACCGCTTCAATTCCTCTGGCACAGATCGCCCGCTCTTCGTGCATGAGCAGTAC
The DNA here is from genome assembly GCF_022343315.1 of Plenodomus lingam. Classification (NCBI taxonomy): domain Eukaryota; kingdom Fungi; phylum Ascomycota; class Dothideomycetes; order Pleosporales; family Leptosphaeriaceae; genus Plenodomus; species Plenodomus lingam. Next base: position 2,270,547 of record NW_027093944.1, on the reverse strand, counting down.
ATTGAAGTACAATTACCCATCAAAGAACACCTCTACATACACGACATACAAGCGCCGACAGAAAACCTAGAAGGAAAAGTACCCAATCCGGTCCCCCCGGATGGTGGCCAACTAGCGGATGCACGCGAGAACATGGGTGTTTCGGCCTACACCATTCGGCTGGTGTGTATCTGGGGCAAGCTCATCAAATACATGAATCTGGGCGGCAAGGAGAGGGAGGCGGAGCCCATGTGGTCGTCCGAGTCGACGTACCACAAGATCAAGCAAGAGGCGAGAGAGTTCAAGGCCTCGTTGCCGGAGATGCTCATTTACACACCGGAGAACCTGAAGAGCCATGCGATTGGGAAGACTGCCAATTCATTTCTCTACTTGCACATTTTGTGGCAGCAGACTATGCTGTTCATGCATCGCTTTGCCTTGCCTTCGACAGCCGGGAGCAGACCACCAAAAGACATGCCACACGATTTCCTCACAGAGTCTGCGCGCGCGGCACTAGATGCGGCGAATCAGATTTCCATTTTGATCAACGAGGCCATGGACCACAATGTGGTGGCCCCGTTTGCCGGCTACTCGGCCTTCTTCTCGTCCACAGTCCATGTCCATGGCTTGTTTTCAAAGAACCCGAAGCTCGAGGCGCAGTCGAAAAAGTACCTTGCGTACAACGTCAAGTATCTGACCAAGATGAAGAAGTACTGGGGCATGTTTCACTACATTGCCGAGAACCTAAAGGAGTTGTATCGGCAGCACGCCGATGCGCAGTTGAAGGGCCCGGTTGCGCCAAACGACAAGAAAAAGGGTAGCATTTTCCAGTATGGAGATTGGTTTGACCGGTACCCACATGGTGTCTCCAAGACAGACTACGAGGACGCGGCAGAATCCAATGCCAATGAGCCGGGTACCGATGCTGTACTGGGACAAAAGAGCGATTTGCAGAGCGTCGAAGAATTCTTCGCGTCCCTGTCACCGCCTTCCAAGACGGATCAGGCGCGCAAACAAGCCAGGAAGAACAAGTCTAAATCCGTGTCCAAGGCCGACCTCAACCCTCTGCACGCAGACTCTCTCCATCTCCAACGACCCCCGGGCCAAGCCCAATCCCTTCACTCCTCCCTCCTCCTTCACCACCAACAACGGCAGCAGCAACAGCAACAGCAACAACAGCAAAACACCATCAACATGGCCTCGCGCGACGCAATCGAAGCCGCCATCGCCGCAGGCTACGACCCCTCCTCCCTCTACACCCACCCCCGCTCCCACACCCACACCCACACACCCTCCCAACCCTTCCTCCCCTCCGACTTCTCCATCCACCACCCCCACCACCCCTCCCTCCCCCTCCTCAACACCAACCTCTCCCCGACCATGATCCATCCCTCTCACGCCCACCAAATGGACGTCCCCGTCAACCTCACCCCAAACCCAAACCTCCTCTCCCCCCACTTCCCCGACCTCGCCGCCGCAGACTTCAACAATGCGTTTTGGAACCTCGACACGTTTGCCCTTGGGCCTTCGACCTCCTTCTTCGACCCCATGAGTAGCTACTTTGTGCCGTTTAACGTGGAACCACCGGTTTTGGCGGATGATGCTCCGTTTGCGGCGCAAGGCGATCAGTATGGGTTCGTGCTTGGGGCGGGCGATCGTGTCGATTTGGATTTGATGCATGGGACTGGGATGGGGGATGGAGGGGGTGGAGCGGCGGGGGGAGGACATGGGGCAAGGAGGGGGACGGGGGGGTTGGAGTGAGCCATTTTAGGTGGTCTGTTTGAGTGGGTTTTTTTGGTGCATGGGGGCGGGGGCGGACTGCAGGGGACATGGAAGTGGAGAATCAGGCAGACGTTTATATTTATTCAATACCCAATTTTTTTGCTGTTGTTGTTGTTGTTATCTTGTCACTTTATCTTTGCAATCTCTCGTCTGTCTTGCTCATCCCCATTCCCCTGTTTCTTCAGCATGCACGTGTGCGCATATCTGCACATGTGCTTGTGAGCTGGTGTGTTGTTTCAGGCAGTGCGGAATCGGGGGTTCATAGGACGGTGTGTGTGTGTGTGTGTGTAAAGACAGTAAAGGGAGATATTCTTCAACGACCGGATTTTCTGCGGGTGGAATTTTTTGAAGAGGGGTTTGGCTGGGTTGGAAGGGGGGTTTCGAGGGAGGATGTGTGGTTGTGGTTGGGTTGTTGAGTGATGGGTTGATCTGCGACGTTGATATCTTTTGGGTTATTCTCTTCTTCTTCCCAATGCTTGTCCTCTTTCTCTTCTTCTCCCTCCTCTGCCTCCTCTCCCTCCTCTCCCTCCTCTCCCTCCTCTTCCTCCTCCCCATCCATCCCCTCCCTCCCCCCCTCCAACGCCCTATACTTCCTCCTCTTCTTCTTCCCCGCACTCCTCTTCTTCCGCGCCCTCTCCCGCGCCTTCACCCTCGTCCGTGCCCCCTCCCCCAACTCCAACTCCTCCAGCCGATCCTGCAGGATCCGCCGCGCCCGCTTGCGATTCAACTCGCGGCTGCGCGTGTCCTGGTACTTTACTACGATGCCGGTGGGGTGGTGGATCAGCTGGACGGCAGACGAGGTTTTGTTGATTTTTTGGCCGCCGGGGCCCGAGCCTTTGAGGAAGTTTTCGGTGATTTCGGAGGAGGGGATTGGGCGGCGGGGGGGGAGGGGGCGGGCGTGGGGGTGGGGGGTTGTGGTGAAGGGGTGGGTGTGTTGGGGGCGGGTGGTTGTGAGGCGGGTGAGGAGGGGGAGGAGGGGGCGTGGGGTTGGCATGGGGGGGGGGGGGGAATTTCCCTTTTTCTTCTTTTTCCTTTTTGCTTGGGGGGTGTGTTGTGGTGTTTTTGTGGGAGTTTGGTGCTGTTGGAGATTCTCGAGATATGCGTCATGGAATGGATTTCCTTTGGAGCGAGCAAAGCCTCGCCTGCTCCGAAGCTTCTCGACCTTGCACCATGCATCCCCCCCCGTACCTGGCCGAATCGGGTACACCCCCGTCCCCCATCCGCCGCCCAACTCCACCACCAACTCCAACCCTCACAACCTCCAACCCCGAGCATCGCGCCAACCCACACCCACCACACCACACATACACCCCCCCACCGCCTCCCAGCGCGAACAATCCCATGCCGGATTCGACATCCCTCGCCACCCTCGCCATCCTCAGTTCCGCCGCCGCGCTCCTCGTCGCCGTAATGTTGTATCCCGCCGCGCTGCTCCGCTGGTTCCAGCGCAAGCGGTACCAGTACGAAGTCACGTTTTCGCTGTACATGTTGACGTCCACGGAGAAGTTCATCTTCAGTACGTGTATTCCCTTTTTTAAACAGACGTGGGGGAATGGGATGGGAAGGAAAGACCAAGGAAAGAAAAGGCGATTGCTTCCCCTGATAGATTGGTCGATTGGATATACAGATCCATGCCCATGTATATGTGACTTTTCACTAACGGGAATCTTCAGACTCTGTACTCTTCCTCCTGCTCTCCCTTCTCATCATCGCCGCGAGCTTATATCTCCCGGAGCATCTGAGCATTATTGCCAACCGGCTGGCCTATTACTTCTCGGGCAACGAAGATAGCCTCGCGTCAAGTAGTGCGCAGAAGATGGATGCCCGGGCGCTAAATCAGCCTGGTTTCGTGGCCGGAGACGCGGCTGGGTTGGCGGGGCAGGGCAGGGGATTTATGGAGCCGTAGGTGTGTGCTGTTGTTGAGAGGTTTATAATGCGTGTGCACGGCTGGAATGTTGAGCGAATTGGATTCTTCGCTTTTTGGGGGGAGGGTTGATGCTGGGTATGGGCTGATTGGTTGTTTATGTGAGGAGGAATGGCGTTTGAGAACCGCGATATTTTTTGGACGCAAGGCGTGTGGATATGGATGGTTTATGATAATAGTAATTACGTGTATATATCACATTTTAGCATTGCCATTGCAATGTTTTTGCTACTCGTAAAGTGCTACCACGATTTGAAGATCTTGCAATGGCTCTCTTAGATTCAGCGCTGCGTGCGTATTGCTTTAATCATATTTCTCAATGTATCAATCATATCAATGTGAACATCAGCTCGATAGTCTGACCTTCGAGATCTCGATGCCAACGTTGCAGTGGCTTGCTGAGAGATATTGTCAAGTAAAATGAGTACAGAATGTCAAGTTTATGGGATATATACCGTGATGAAGTATAGACAGGGCAGGCTTGCAGAGTGAAAAGCAAATTTGAGGATCTGAACACGAAACGACAAATACCTTCCGAGGGTATATAGACTGCACTGAAACAACTCCGAAAAACACTCACCAGAGCGAAAAATAACAATGAGGCAATTGCGTTGCACAACTCGTAGCTGCGGAGCCCGTGTATAGACATGTTTCGACCACCGATAGAAAAAGAGACACAATTGTCCAATTCGATATTGCATCGCATCTCGTGGTTTCAAACCAAATCACGTCCCAAACAGTGCATGAACCGCACTGGTGAGGGCAGAAGTCGTATAATCGTCAATGGCAACAAGTGCGGGAAAATCCAGCATCGCATTCGCATACGCCTGATTCGTAGGCCCATCATCCGCCAACAACAACACCACAGGGACTTCGGCCAGACAGTCGCCGCAGCTGATCTGCTTTGCCACATCTCTTGCAAATCGGACCTGCAGTTCGAAGGCCTGGGCGCTGTATCGCAGCACGTTGGAGGTGACGCAGATGACGATCATGACGGCGCCTGTGCTGGGTAAGAAGTCTCTGTGCATCTCTGTCATGCCATTTTCCAGACGATAGGGGACGTGGCGGACTCTTCGGGGTAGGGCTCGTCCAAGAGGCTCGAATGGGTCCATATCTTTGGCTAGAGTGGTGGAGGTGGGGTGGGGCACAAAGGGAGTAAAAAGTGTGATGATCTCGGCTTCGTTCAATCGCCGTAGACGTCTGAGCATCTCTGGCGGACAACGCAGGACCTTTGCGCCGTTGGTGCTGCCACATGGTCGTCCCATCATCGTTGATTGTGGGTACCGAGGGCGAAACCAGTATCGGAGATTGTGTTCTGAGTGCCAACGCCGCGACAGTTCCGGTGGATGATCCGTGTCCGATGCTTGAATCGGGGTGTGGTCCCTGACTGATTGGAATGTGGTTTGTACGAAAGGAAAGAGTTTTGTTTCGCGAATTTTGCTCTTCTGGAGCTGATTCAGGCCACTATGTGCTCAGTAGTAATCACCACTGATGTGTCCGACGATAGCGCCAAGTAGAAAAACGTGTGATGGAAGCGGGCGAGCTCAGATTGTTCAGGAAAGGGGCAAAACCAGTCGAGATAATGAAGGAGAAGTGAGAATAGCAATTGATACTTTGGTCTTGACCATAAACACGCCCGTAGTTACGAAGATGAATCAACGGCAAATCTGGTGTCTCTGAGAACGAGGTTGATATAGGGGCTTGACAAGGCGCGGCGTGGACCGTGACCTGCTGATGGTGCCTGAATCTCCTAAATCCTGTCAGCCAACGTTTCCAGAAGTTCATGCTCGCATTATCATCCTCGATGCTAGAGTTGTGCAACATTGAAGACGGAAATACTCATACAAGATCTGGTATATAATATAACGCACGCAGGTGGTTCCCAAGGCTCGACTCCACAGGAGATGGCTTGATTGAGAAGAGGCCCGTTATGCAGGCCAGGCAATGTCAGACTCTGGTAAGGCGGGTGTTGCAGTTGCTATTTGAGGTGACGACATCAGCTTTGCATGTCACAGGGACATACGGGGCTCGGGTAGGAGCAGGCAGCGTCAGCCATGGCCATTTGAAGGGAAGTTGCTACTAGGGGCGATACCCGTAGTACTCCGATTGCTCGATATAGTTTCGAGGTGAGCGAATAAACGGTCAGCAGGAGTAGGATGGGTACTGGGAAGACTCGTCTACTGATATCTTTCAGGACTAGGTAGTCGCCTCAGATGAAGGGCTCTCTGGACCGGGCCGAATGGGGCCATGGAGCGCATAGATCTGAACCACTCAAACCTCGACGGCCTGTCAGTAGCCGCAGCAATATCACAAACGACTGCCCGCCGTATGTACCCCATCGTTCGTGAGGTGCATGGAGCGCGGCGCACAAAACGTTTCGAGATAGCGCTGCAGACCGTGCTGCGGAGCTGTCGCTTGCTTTCCGGTCTCTGGCCAGTCAGAAAATCAAGTAGACTATCAATCGATGCTTCTGTGTAACACAAATTGTCGAATTCTCTGTGGCAAAAGTGGATAGCTGCAATGCATGTTCCAGTGACCGAGGCGATCTGCGGGTGACTTCTGCCCGATGGATTGCATGACTAGCATGAAGGAGCCGCGGGAGGCCAGGCCAGGCAGCGTGCTTGGGAGCATGAAGAGGTGAGCCGTGTAGACAGCATGGCTCCTCTGTGACAGTTGCGGAAGCTAGGATGGCAAGATTCCACGGCAGCACAGCAGGTGGAACAAGATGTGGAGGGGGGGGGGGGAAGGGTGTGAAGTGCGGCGGAGGGGAAAGGGGACAATGACTCGCTTAGCCTTCTAGTCTGAGGCAGGGGTGGAGACGCGGGACGCGTTCAGGACATCAAACGTACACACGAGCAACGCGCGCCATCCGGGCGCATTGAGTGTCCTGTCACGGCTGACCACCCATCTCGTTTCGCGCATAATTCTTTTGCCAACGTGATGCCTTCTGTTGCTGGTATACCTGCACTGTGTCTTACTCTGCCTGCCATGACTGATGAAGACGACAGAAGAGCCACTCGCACTGGATAGCGCGCTAGATTTGCTGCACGAAGGTATGGTATGCATGCGGCTATACTACCGAGGCCGACACTTACAATGTACTGCAGCATCCCGATTGCCAGCTAAATCGAGGTCTGTCAAAGTCTCTGGTCTGGTTGATGTAGTTTGCCGGCACGCATTGGACCATGGCCTGGACCAAGATGCCCTTCGGGATGTCGTACAGCTCGTATCGGTCAAGACCACTTTAGATCAGTCCAGTGTGACAACACTGATCAAGAACCTTTACCCTGCTCAGCGTATACCCAAAGATGTTGTCATTGCTGTGGTGGGCGCGCTTGGCCAGGGCAAAGGCAAACCGTCATTAGGTACTCAGGATAGCCTTGTCAAATGGCTGACCATTGTCCATGAGATAATCGAAGACCCCGGGGTCCTGTCGAGGCTGTACAGCGTCCTTTTTGGAATGCTAGATATGATTAGCATCAGGTAAATGGCGACGAGATCTGACCTATTCATAGCTAGCTAACCTGACCAGGACTTCTCTATGCTATCTCTTGTCCCTGCTAACCCGCCGAAAGCATGTCAAGCCGTTCAGGATACAACAACTGTAGGTCCAAATCGGGTGACTTCCGTCTCCCAGAGTAGGACGAACGGCTGACCTGCATGCAGACTCGAAATCTCTCGTGGAATTGGTAATGAACCTGCCTTGCAAGGTCTACTCCGCGTATACAAGGACTACTACCCCGATATAATCCTTGGAAGCACATCCACGAGCCGAAAGTCCTTTGCTCCGGTGAGTTTCCGTCTGCTCGTGCAACTGCACATGCAAATCCAATACCTTCCCGCGCCATCCCTGCCCCATATCTGTTGCACTACTCCGAACCCCGCTGACCGTGTAGCAACCGGATGAAGAGTGGCGTACTCGAATTGCGGCAGTCCAAGAGGCGAGCGTTGCAGCGGATGACAATGTCGCCGATCGATATAACGGTTTTAAGGTGTTACGAAAGGGCCCCAGACGGGGCAAATCGTCGGCTATCCCCGAAGTGCACACCTATCAAACCACCGAGGTCTGTGCATCCTGTCATCCTGAAGCCGACCCATCTGACCAGCGTTGACAGACGTCCGTGACGCTTGAAGGTATCGATAATGTTGAGGATTTTGTAGAACGGCTTGACACCATTGAACCACCCGGTCAATTAATCTCTCTCCTCACCGACCCACTTCTGCAAAAGTACGTTGACCTCAAGCCGACTCCAATAACGACAGCGCGCATCAGTCTTTGGCTTGCGACTTGTCTAGAAGACCAGTACTTGGGGGCACGACTAGGAAATGGAGAGTCACAATATCTTTCTGAACTGCTCCAAGGGCTCCTCAGACATACCCAATATTCAAAGGTTGGTGTCACATTCGCCCGTTGGAAACCCCACGTGCTAAGTTTCGCAGACTTTACATCCCACGGTCCTCGCATTCCTGGAAAGATACATATCTATATGGGACGGCATGGACAATGTTGATGCAGTCCTTGGACTACTGTCCTATATGCCCATTATCTCATTCAAGGACGCCTATCAAAGTTATATCGCGCCCATTGAACAGGCGCTATCCCACCATGACATCGCAACATATACCAAGGTGATCGACTTCTACACCAAATTACTACAGCATCAAGTCTGCCTAGTATCAAGCCAACGGACCAGGAGCAACGATGCAACTAAACAGGTCATCAGTGATCTTGCATCACATGTAGCCATCCTATCGACCTCAGTACTACTCTCAACACCTCGGCCTTTTCGCAACACCCTTACATCCTCCGTACTCTCCTTCTACGAGCTTCTATCCTCATCCTCGCGAACAAAGACAAACGCTCCACCACCTGTTCCCATAACCCTTCCTCCACCCCATCTCATCTACCTCCTCGCCCAAGATGAATCACTGACAACAATCTCACGCATCTGTGGTATCCTTGGCGCGTACAAGAACGCGTTCGATAGCCATCCGAAGCCCGTGAGCCGGTACTATGCAGAAAGCGTGACAAACACTTTCAACACGTGTTTGCGGGACATTTACAACACGCTTTGGGTGTCCAAAGCTCTCGTCGCTGCAGAAGGCAAGTCTGTAGGCCTGTATTGCATGCCGGAGCTGCGCTTGCAACTCCACGAGTACCTGAGTACCATTGACCGCTCGTATACGATCGAGACGGCGTTTGGGCTGTCGAATAACGCATGTCTATCCTCTCTGTCTGCAGCTGCGTGGCATGAGCTGGAGAAGCGCGAGATGGAGCGAAGGGGCGGGGATGTGAATAGTGTGGTGCATAACATCGGACCTATTCACAAGGCCACTTTAGATCGACTCAAGAGGGAAGGGGTCATGAGCGTGGAATGGGACGGGCCGGATGGGTACAAAGTTCATGTATTGAGGTGGTTGGAGGAAAGAGGGCTGGGAGGCATAAAGGGCTTGATGTTCGCCATTGCCACAAATCTGAGGGGAAAGGTGTAGTCTGTAAGGGACAACAAGCCGGTCGAGTGTGCATGCATGGATGTAATGATTCATGACTGGAGAAAGATGTGGGGTTTCAGTCCACGGCTGGGCCAGACATTGATGACTGGTAGTCCAGACTCATGAGGATCAATCCACAGCAGTCGAGCAGTACTGGTGCCTGTAATGGACTGAAGTGTTGCAGGATGGAACCATCTCTATCTGAACACCGGGGTGCATTGTTGAGTCAACCATAGAAGTGGTGAATGTTGGCGCAAGATGCACTTGAGGGAAATGCTGTGAAACACATGAGCACTTCCTCTTTTCAGAGAGCAGAGCCCACCCTTCGTGCTACATGCACTGTACAGTCACGTGCGCATCCTACACACACTGCACAGTCACGTGCGCATCAAAGAGACTCGAGACCTGTCAACGCGAGACGGGGCAGGCATGATGCTGGTCGATGCCATGGCTCCGCTTGTCGAGGGAACCTAAACTAGAAACAGATTAGCGCACTGCTATGACGCTCAACGGGTATGCACGACACGTGCTTGTTCATTGGCTGGGCATTGGCCGAGAGAGAGTGAACCTACATCCCCACTAGCTATTGCAAGCTTCGCGACAACCGGTGATAGTCGTACCAAGTAGAGCTTTTTCGGTCGATTACTGTCGCTTTCTTATATTGGGCGGCTTGCCTTGCTTCCAGGGAGCAATTCATGGTAGGTAGTACAGCTCCGTGCATCCTGCAAGTACCGTAATTCCCCTCGCCAAGGTACGAATCACGCGGCCATGAAGTTTGGTACGACGCTGCGCAAGAGCGTGTATGAGCCCTGGAAGGACAAGTACATCGACTACGACAAGCTCAAGAAGCTGCTCAAGGACAATGAGGACGACGATAGCTGGACCGCCGACGACGAGAGCGCCTTCGTAGACGAGCTGGCCAATGTGCAGCTGGAGAAGGTGCACAACTTCATCAAGGACATTTCGCAGAAGCTGCGCGACCGCACCTCGGCCTGCGAGAAGAAGCTGGAGCCGCTGGCGATTGGCATAAAGGGGCCCGGTGACGATGAGGCCAAGGGCAGCGACAACAAGGGCGAAGGCGAGGGCGAGACCAAGTCTGCGCAGACGGGCGACGCGCCCAAGAAGCCCCAGCCCAGCCAGGCAGAGCAGCAGCGCATCCTCAAAGAAGTCCTAGCCGAGCTTGACACCATCACCAAGGAGACCAAGGAGCTCGAAGGCTTTAGTAGGCTCAACTTCACCGCCGTCATCAAGGCCACCAAGAAGCACGACAAGCTGCGCGGCGCCTCGTACCGCCTGCGGCCCTTCATCGACGCCCGCATTGCCCGCCACCCACTACACACTGAAGACGCCTCGCCGCTGCTGTACCGTCTGTCGGCACTTTACTCGTTTGTGCGCCAGAGCCTCGAGGGCAAGTCCAAGGATGCCTTGTCCTTTGGCGAAGGCACCACCGATGGCGAGGGCTACCGGTCTCACAAGTGTACGTATTGACATCCTTCCTTGAGCCAATGGCACATGCTGATAGATGACAGTCTGGGTCCACATGGACAATCTCTTCGAAGTCAAGACCGTCATCCTCCGTCGTCTTCCCGTGCTCGTCTACAACCCCCAGACCTCCAAGATTGCCGAGGGCTCCCAGCGCGATCCCACCATCACCTCGATATACTTTGACAATCCCAACTTCTCCCTGTACACGGACAAGGTCAATGGCAAGCCCAATGCCTCGTCCCTCCGTCTACGGTGGTATGGCCAATTGAACGAGAAGCCCGAGATTCTCTTTGAAAAGAAGGTCATCAAAGAGGGCGACGTTTCTGAAGAGATTAGGTTTCCTATCAAAGCGAAATATGTGCAGGCATTCCTCGAGGACAAGTACCATATGGAGAAGAGCATCGAGAAGATGGAATACAGGCCGAACAAGGACCAGAAGCAGCTTGACAGCTTCAAACAAGCTGTCCAGGACATTCAGGGCTTCGTCAAGACGCAGAAGCTCCAGCCCGTCTTGCGCGCCAATTACACTCGTACAGCCTTCCAGATTCCTGGTGATAACCGCATCCGCATCTCACTAGACACCAATCTGGCTCTGATCCGCGAAGATGCCCTGGACCTCGACCGGCCATGCCGTGAGCCTGATGACTGGCACAGGCGCGACATTGACAATGCAAACATGGAGTACCCATTCAAGGCTATCAAGAAGGGCGAGCTGCACAAGTTTCCCTACGCGCTGCTCGAGATCAAAGTCAAGGGCCTCAAGAAGTACGAATGGATCGAAGACCTCATGAACTCTCACCTCGTCAAAGAGTCACCACGCTTCTCCAAGTTTGTGCACGGGGTCGCCAAGCTCTTTGAAGACAATGTAAATACGTTCCCCTTCTGGCTCAGTGAAGTCGACAACGACATCCGCAAAGCGCCCGAGGAAGCCTTTGACAACGAGCAAGAAAGGAAGCGCAAGGCCGCCGAAGACGACTTTGCTGTAGGCTCCCTCTTTGGCGCGCGTGCCAGCCCCAGCTACCGTGCCTCTATCGTCTCGCCCGTCGGCTCCCCCGCTGGTGCTCGCTCAGGCCCAAAATCCGCAAGCGCAGCGGCCCACTCGATGCCTGTTGTCAAGCCTCCGCTACCAACCATCGGCTCGCATCTATCCGGCCAATTCCAGCAAGAAAACAACACGGGTCGTGTCAACGAGGAAGTGGACTCTGACGAAGACGACACCCAGCCCTTGACCAAGAGTATCAGGAGCAGCGGCTTCGCCTCCCTCTTCCCCGGCTTCTCCACCTCCAAATATGCCCGCAAACAGGCCCGCAATGGCCTCACGCCAAACCGCACCAACTTACCCCCGGGCATCCGCGACCCCGGCGTCTGGATTAAGGACCAAGGCGCCGTCCGCGTCGAACCCAAGGTCTGGCTCGCGAACCAGCGTACCTTTATCAAATGGCAGCATGTCTCCGTGCTCCTGGCCTCGCTTTCCCTTGGCCTGTACAATGCGGCCGGGGAGGGCAACGACATCGCCAGAGCGCTGGCCGTGGTGTACACGTGCGTTGCAGCGTTTACCCTCGCCTGGGGCTACGGCATCTACATGTACCGCGAACGCTTGATCCGCGAGAGAAGCGGGAGGGACTTTGATGCCATTACTGGACCGCTGGTGGTTTGTGTGGGCTTGGGTGTGGCCCTTGTGCTGAATTTTGGGTTTAAGGTATGTCTTTTTGTGGAGTTTTTTTTGAAAATCCAACTCCTCTCCCCTCTCCCCCTTCTCAAAATATTTTGAAACTTTCCTGTGCAATCGTGTGGTTTTGAATTTGCTGGCTAACTTTTTGTTTGTCTGTGTGTTTTGTAGTACAAAGCCCTGCTCGAGGAGAAGCGAAATCACGGCGCGCTGAATACGACGTTTGGGGCCGAGCAGATGGAATTGAGAATTTAATAGTGTGCATGCATATGAGTTGTGGTATCCCGGGGGGCGGAGAGGGGAGGAAGGGAAGGTGGAGAAGAGGCCTCGGGTAAGGGTGTTGTACATTTGTAGTCTTTCCCACTTTTGCCTGTTTCTTTGTGTCTGTGTCTGTAGAATCGCCCCGATTATCCTTTGACCTTGTTGTTGTTCTTTCTTGTTCTTTCTCAAGCAAGGAAAAAGTGCGAAATTGATATGTGAGCGGGTTTTTTTGTAAATGCAGATAGTGCGGTGTTTTGGAGGAGATGTGTGAGAGGGAGATGGATGTAGGGTTGTACTCCATGCGTTGGGGGTATTTCAAGGGTGGGGGGGAAGGGCCTAGCTGTGGATGTGGATGTGAATGTGAATGTGGTGACACGGTCAGAAGGGAGTGGATGAATGCAAGGAATAGAGAACCGGCTTGATAGTAGTAGTCCTAATGCCAGTTCTACTCCAAATCCAAAACGCAATCCACACCCACTTTTCACGGTGAAATATCTCCTTCATAATTCCCCTGCCCAACCCCCTAGCTACCTTCCACCCACACTCAACACAGCTACAGGGTAGACCATCCCATCCCATACCTCCATCATCCCTCTCCCTCTCCCCAGCATTCCTCACCCCGCGTCCCGGCACCACACCCCCTCGGCAAGAAAGCTCAACGCACTCCGAACACTCCCAGTGGTAGTGGTCCGATAAAGTCAATATCCACACGTACCACACTGTCCAACTCAGGCTGAGATTCCATCTTCTAGAACATACGGCCTAGCTACCCGGTGCGCCTGCGCGCGTGGGACAAGGTCACAGGGGGGGGAGGGAGGGCGCGGGAGAGCGGGTGTGATTGTATATTGGTGATTGTGATATTTGGCTCTGGGGCCTGTAGAGTGGGGAGTTTTCTTGGGATGATAAAGGCAGGTGTGGACTGTGGTTGTTAAGGAGGGGTGGTGATGATGATGATGTGTTAGATATATACATGTGAGATGGGGGGTTATCGAAGGGGATTTATTTTTATGGTTTACGTTTACATACTGGTGCGCTTGGAGGGTGGATGGATAGGTGGGTATGGAATTTTCGTGCTGGGGAAATTGGCTGGGGGTTGAAGTGTATTGGGTGGGGGATAGGATGGGGTTTGTGGTATGAGGAGCGGTGTTTGGTGTCCCCAAGTTCAATGTTGATGTTGATGTTGATGTTGATGTTCATGCTCAGGGGCAAGGTGGGGTGTTACGGTGATGGGGACATGTTGGGTTGCACAACACAATACGGCAAGAGAAAGGTGGTGGTGGGCACGAAACTAGAAACGGGGACGGGTGTTGTGGTGTCTTTTGTGTGTGACAATCATATGGCTGGTGCTGTGGTGCGACCAGAGGTGGTTGACTGGACTGTGGTGCAAGTTTTTTTTTCTTCTCTTGTCTCGTTTTGTGGAAAGCGGAGTAGGCGAAGTGTGCTACTCAAAGCTCATGGTGGTGGCTGAAAGCAAGGCTAGGCTGGATGTTGCAAACTTGGGGACTTTTTTTGGTGGTTACTGAGTGATATTTCTCGTTGATGCTGGCAAATTTTGCAGTCGATCGCTCCTCGCGACTTTCTTGTTGACCTTGCTAGTGCGACCTCTTCAAAAACGTATCTTTGTTGCAGATTTTAGTTGCATTGCACGATTTCGAATTGCAGAGAGGCGAGCGGCATGGATTGATTTGGTAGGTTTTGGCGGGATATCGTCATGGTGACTTTTGGGGCCGCGCCAAAGTGGATATGTGGATTTGTCCGACCCAGCGCTAGCCGAATGGCAGCCCGTGACAACGTGACGGCCACGAAGCCGTGGTACAGTCTCGTGAGTCGTACCATAGCAGCTCTTTTGTGTGGCGGCTGAGGGACTTTTTTTTTGGGGTGTTACCAGTCGCTGAGGTGGCACGTCCGACCTCCTCGATCCACCCTGCACCAGACAGACCATAGATTTGCCGCGACGTTCCATGCTGTTGAGCTACAGTAGTGTCGTTAGCATGTCTTGTCATGGTCATGGCTATCAACGAACCGTGGAACCATGATGGAATTATGGTACCAGTACGGTTGACAGGACTGGACAGGCTATAATAAGCACCAGTAAAGCGGTACTATCAATAGGCACGTGTTTCAGCGAGTGAGAGGAGCCTTGACAAAGGGTTGCGCAGGGCAGTCGATCCTCTGATTAGAGTACTCTTAGCAGCAAAGAGTCAGACACGAATAGCCACGAATCGTGCTGTTGTTCATGTACTGTCAAAGCGAGTGCCGAATTGCGGCTAAAAGGGCCGCTTCATGCAGACTCCGAACCTTATGAGGGCATGCAGGACCGCCTGTGGGTCTCGAGCTTTCTCAATCCAGGTGAGGCAACGACAGACCCTGGCAGTTTGTCCGATGAAGAACAAATGGCGCAGAGCATGTGGGACGTGGGACAAAAACGGCGTCGGGAGGGCGACAAATTGGTCGTGCAGCCTTGGTGAGGGAACGACGAGAGGTAGAGTAGTAGATCCAGTGGCAAGGAAGAAGCCAGATGAATGTGAATCTACGCTGTCAGAGCGCCGAGACCCGATCTCGTCCAGGGTCGTAGGTACGGTTGCACCCGTGGACCCCCCCCC
The DNA here is from genome assembly GCF_022343315.1 of Plenodomus lingam. Lineage (NCBI taxonomy): Eukaryota > Fungi > Ascomycota > Dothideomycetes > Pleosporales > Leptosphaeriaceae > Plenodomus > Plenodomus lingam. Next base: position 2,255,351 of record NW_027093944.1, on the reverse strand, counting down.
CCACTCGTTGAACCAAACGCCTCGACACTGCTACTTTACTGCATGCAGTAGTAGTAGGTACCGAAAGCGCAGTGCAAGGACTAGAAACCATTCCATTGTACCTATCCTTTGCTCGTTTCATGCCCAACCACTCTCTGACGCAATGCTGGACATGCTCAAACTCCACCTGGCCAGTGGTCCGACGCCATGCTGGATATTTGCCTGCATATAGCCTGCCTCTCTCCATCTAGATTGCAAACATCCGGCGGACCAGACTGGAGTGGGGACCTTGAATGGTGCTTGTGATTGAGTCCTGATTGGCATCCCGTAGGAGCTGTGTCCTGGCTAGTACTCGGTCTCCAACATGGTTGTGTCAGTTCTTCCATCACCAACCTGCAAACGCCACACAGACACACACACACACACACACACACACACACACACTGACCTGCGCACACACATACCGTACACAGACGGTGTAGTCGGGTGTTTGCCGAGGGGCGCTGATGGCAGCTAGCTAGTGTCTGTACGCAGGCGGGTCCTACACAGATGCGTCACTGCTGGTCTATCAATCCCATACCCCAGCCTCTTAGACCTGCCTAGTGCCTTGCCTGGTTCCTGATAAATGATTAGATCCCCGTCGGCGTTCTTGGACATCTAGTCTTCTACGATTCTCAGAGATCTTCTTTCCTAGTACACCCATTCATGTTGGCCGCCATTACTGCTCGATCTACTCGATAGTCAGTCTATTCATTTCCTGCCACGACGTCCAGTCGGCGCTAGAGCGCTTTTGCACATACGTGACAGCCCAGTGCTCCTTCCTTTGCCTTGGGACCCACGATCACTGTTTGAGCACGACGAGCCATTGTTTGCCGCCTAAACAACTCCTGGGCTATCTCTCGACCTCCTTCACTCTCGACCGCTGCACTTCTTTCATTCCCGGGTCTCTCTTCATCATCATCATCATCATCATCTTCTTCTTCTTCTTCTTCTTCTTCAACCTCTACCCCACATTCGCTCACCAACTCATTAACTTGAGTGGCCCATTCTTTTGCAACGACTGTACCTCATACAACACTACGTCATGAGACCATTCACTCTTCTCACTCTCGCGGGTCTCACCACGTTCGCTACTGCAACTCCCATCTCACCTTCACGGACATATCCCATCCAAGCGCGCCAGAATAATAGCTCATCGGCACCATGCGCTCAAGTTTCTCAGTACATGTACGACAGTGGAGCCCCAAATATCAGGCAGCAGATGCCCGCAGGTCTAGCCTGGGACTGCTTGAACACGGTTGCCTTCAATTCCACCTCTGCAAAGGGTCTGCTCAAGGCGATCCGGCCCTACATTGAGTGGCAAAGCACTCTCGATGTGCTTGCCGATCCACCTGCCGAGTACGTGGAGAAGGTGCAGCCCGCCATCGACATTCTAGGAGGTCTTGACAAGATTGAAGAGGACATTGACGCTGGCAAATTTAAGAACGAGTACGCGTTTGGCTGGTCACTTTACACCCTCATACAAGGGGCTCATGACGGCCACTTCACATACGTTCCCGATTCCGTCGGCGGCATCTTCACCTGGAGTCGTCCCATTCCACTCGTTTCTGTGTCCGAGGATGGTACGCAGCTGCCGGCCGTCTTCGCCTTCCCGGATGTGCTGGGAATGCAATTCAAGAACATCTCTTATTCCCCTTCGCCCGTTGTTGAGATCGATGGCATGGACGTGATCAAATTCCTCGAGGATCTGAGCCAACTTGGCTCTCTTCAGGATCGCGATGCCCTGTATAACAACGTCTTCTACGAGCTTGCTCAGGTCAGCCTCGGTGGCTCGGGCTCTGGAACTGGAATGTTTACTGGTGGAGGTCGTGGACGATGGGTTTATCCTGGCCCCACCACTACACTCAAATTCGCTAATGGGACCGAATCGACAATGGAAAACTCGGCACACGTGACTCTCAGTTTCCGCAATATCAATTCCGGTGAGGATTTGGCTTCCAAGTGGTTCAGCTGGGGATCTCCAGGCGACTTTACCAAGACGGAAGTACAAGACGTGCAGACACAATCTCCCAAGGACATATCCAAGCCTGCTCAGGATGGCGCGACTGCGGCTGCCCCTGGATTCCCGAAACCTATAGTTCCCGGGCCCATGAACCTTATCAATGGGTTCTACATTGAGGCCGAGGGCTACGAAGATGTCGCAGTCTTGCAAGTGCCCAACTTCGTCGGGGCCAGTAGCTCGGAGGTTCCATTCCAACAAGTGTCCCAAAAGTTCATTCCCAAAGCGCTTGCAGACGGCAAGACCAAATTGATCATTGATCTGCAGGCCAATGGAGGTGGAACGATCCTCCAGGGCTATGACTTGTTCAAGCAGCTTTTTCCTAACCTTGAGCCTTACGGTGCTAATCGGTTTCGTGCCATTGAGGCTGTCGACCTGATCGGCCAGGCCTATAGCGAATACGGTTCAAAATTTCCTCGTGTTTATAATCCTGGAAACAAATCGGTTTCTCAAGCGCAGGCTTCTTACTTCGACTATCATACAGACATGACGGTTGATGGCACGCCCTTTACATCTTGGGACGAGAAGTTTGGCCCCGTGGTGGTAGAGGGAAATTCGTATACCTCACTGTCTCGCTGGAATCTTTCGGACGTCTATGTTCCCTTCGCTTCAGGTGGGATCAATGTGACTGGTTACGCTTCTCTTTCCAATGTAACTGGTCCACCGCGGTTCGATCCAAACAACATCGTCCTTGTTACCGACGGCTATTGTGCTTCCACTTGTGCTATATTCAGCGAACTCATGACGCAACAAGCTGGTGTGAAGACCATCGCGATGGGGGGTCGCAGCAATAAGAATGCAATCCAGGCCGTCGGTGGAGTAAAGGGCGTAAACAACTACCAATATGGGTTCATCCAACAGCTGGCGCAATATTCTGTTCGCTATCAACCGTCACTGAACCAGTCCATTCTGAGGAAAGATTACTACAACGATCTTCCATTCAATCGCGCGAGTGGTGGTCCTGCTGTGAACACTCGCGATGGGGTGCGCTACAATGACACCTCAGCTACTCCGTTACAGTTCATGTACGAGGAAGCAGATTGTCGTCTTTACTACACACCTGAGATGACTGTGGACATTACGTCGCTTTGGAAGGCTGCAGCGGACGCTCGGTGGAGCGACAAGGGCAAATGTGTGTCTGGAGACGGTCACGGCGGAAAGCGAAGCGTTCATGAAGCCACCACGAAGCTTAGCCCACGGCGCGTTCATGTGGCAGCCGCTGTTGCCGTCAAGCAGGTGGAAGCTTTTGAGAAGACATTTTCGTTGAAGACGGAGTGCACGTTGAAAGGTGATGGTTTCATGCACCCATAGAGCCCTCTGATTGTCCGCGGAGTTCACAGTGGCGAGCGTGTGTTGTGAAGAGTGGCATGGAGTTTGAAGGCGCTATCATGGGACATTGACAAGGAGTTGGACTATCTCATATGTGTTAGTAGAAACTAATGGTTTTCACGGGCGATAGCTACACAAGCATTGCACCAGGAGTCGGGGGGGGGACCTGTTTACGGCACTTGGCGCTCAGCGCATGTTGCTCACAATGAATTTTCGTGAATACGATCTCGGTAAGAAGATGACCGTTGTTCGATTATCGGGCTCTGTATTGTTTCGCGTAATTTGTGAAGTTCTATTGGTCAAGCTGCATGCGACAGCGCGAAGCCAGGTTGACATGGACAGCTGATCCAGCTAAGCCGTGGCTTGCTCGCATTGAAATGCGAGATACAGGAGGGCTGACCACCGCACCGGTGAGCGTACCGGTACATACGGTAATATGTACAGTCTGACTTGTCGGCACAACGCCACGGCGAGGGAGCGGCAGAAGGCGCACGTTTACCGGTACGGTACCGGTATGCTAGCACTGGGGTAGCAACTCTGGTGGACGGCTCCAGCACAGCACCTGGGTACTTCCTATCTGGCTTCACTTGGTTGATACATACAGTGTAGTAGTTAAAGATCATTGCCAAGCTTTAATACTGTGTCATGGATGGTCCTTTCTTTCCCTGTTCCTTGGAGTCTTTGTTGTACTCTATGTGCGGCATTGGTATGACATGGATTATCCTAAAATAGAACAAGGAAAACCCAGATTCCAGGATTCCAATTCCGACCTCCGACTCCGACAAGGTATGTCCAGGGTCTTTGCTCGCTGCCACACGTTACCTACATACAAAATACATACCTACTCTACTGTAGCTACATGCTTACCTAGCACGTTCATCCAAGGCCCACCAGGGGGCCGCAACTGTACGACATCCCTATCTCGCAAAAGGCTTGGGTGCTGTGTGCTCCACCATGGAAATTTCTTCTGCTGCCTTTGTGGGTTGAGTTACGAGGTGGATGATGGAATCGCATGTCTGACCATGATGCAAGAAGAAGTGGACCACCGTATGAATGGATGCCCATCTTGTGGCTAGTGGAGAGGATGGTTGTGAGTGCGACAGGATACGATGGCTTGCATTTCGGACCGAACTAACTCAACTTACCCTACTCTGGCCAGTTACCGGTACCTACTACCACTCTGATTGAAGGGTTTGCCTGGGTCAGCTTTTCAGCTGATGACACAATTGCACGACGCAACGCTGCTACACGTGCTCTCCACCGTCGCACATTGCTGGCGTGTCTTGACTGGCATTTGCACAGTACATCGGTCAACTCAGCTCCATGCTTGTTCTACGCGACCTCGTGCACGTCGTGTTTGGACGGAAATAGCAACGTGGTGAGATGCTTGATCGACCGCTAGAAGCTTTGAGGATGTGCCCGGCAAGCAGGACTTTTACCTAGGCCAAAATGGAGTTTTCGTCGGTGTTGTGGTATCGAATGGTGGCGGCGCCAAAGCTTGATCGTAGCTTGCAGGGACGGGACGGGAGATGGCCTTACTCGTATTGGGGAAATAGGCCCTTTGATTTAAAGATCTGAGTATGCCCATGTTGATGATGGCCGTACACACCCTATCGGACGTTCCTTGAGACTCCGTTCATTCGCTTTTGAGAATTCTGTGTCGTGTCCTTTGACGACGTTCCTGTCTTCATCTATTGGACGCTCTAATCTTTTAATACAGTAATTTCTCGTCGGGATGAAGTTCCTCGTCTCCGTTACGGCCGGACTCTTGTCTGTGGGCTTTGCTGACGCTTCGCCTGCCCCGTTGTTGGCCAAGAGAGCTGTGTCCACCGACGGTTCATGCGGTGGAGCAAACCAGTTCACTTGTCAGGGCTCATCGTTCGGAAACTGTTGTTCGCAATATGGATGGTGTGGAAGCTCTGCAGCTCATTGTGGTGCGAGCTGCAACTCAGCGTTTGGCACATGCACGGGCACGACCAAGCCGGTGTCTTCTAAAGCTTCTTCAGCACCCGCTGCAACCCCAACTTCATTGAAGGTTTCTACCGATGCAACATGCGGTGGAAAGACGGGAAATACATGTTTAGGAAGCACGTTTGGCCAATGTTGTAGCGCCTCGGGCTACTGTGGTAGCACGGCTGCCTATGTAAGTACCCACAAAACCGCAACTCGATACTGAGTAATGACTTACTAACCTGCACCAGTGTGGAACTGGATGTCAATCGAACGCTGGACTCTGTGGTAGCAACAATGGTACTCCCAGTTCGAGCTCTTCGCAAGCAGGCAGCTCGAGCAAGCCAACGCCGTCGCCTACCCCGTCTTCTGGTGGTGCTTCCCAATGTCTCAATGGCAAGAATATTCCTTACAAGATGACTTCCGACGCTGGATACTCTGATCTCATTGCACCCTACAACCTGCGTCTGCCGTACAAGCCAGCTGTTGTCGTGCTTCCTACCACTAACCAACATATTCAAGATGCCGTAGTTTGCGCTGCCCAGGCTGGTCTCAAGGTCCAGCCCAAATCTGGTGGCCATTCGTATGCAAGCTTTAGCTCTGGTGGCAAGGACGGTTCCATGATGATTGATCTCCAGTCGTTCCAGACTATCAACCTGGACAAGAGCTCGGGTGTCGCGACTGTCGGAGGCGGCGTTCGCCTTGGTAACCTCGCAGATGGTATCTTCACTCAGGGCAAGGCTGCTGTGTCCCACGGAACCTGCCCTGGCGTTGGTATTGGAGGTCATTATACTCATGGAGGCTACAGCCACACCTCACGTAACTGGGGGCTTGCTATGGACCAGGTCGTTGGTGCAGACTTCGTCCTCGCAAACGGCACCCTGATCAAGGCCACATCCAGCCAGAACCCTGAAATCTTCTGGGCCATCAGGGGTGCTGCAGAGTCTTTTGGTATCGTCACAACCTTTTATGTGCAAACACGTCCTGCGCCAGATTCCATCACGTACTTTGCATTTGCCTTCAACGGCGTCATGGACTCCAAGACCACGTTCACAAACTCTTTCCTCCACATCCAGGACGTTGCCAAGAACGCCTCCGTAGTGGACAACAAAATCTCCTTTGGCGTCTACCTCGACGGTTACGGCAGTTTCACCCTCAGCGGTGCCTACTTCGGCTCCGTCGCCGACTTCAACGCCAAAGTAAAGCCCGAACTCCTCCGCAGTCTTCCCAGCAACACCCCCACCGTGCAAAACATGCCCTACTACGACTACCTCGTCAAAGTCTCTGGGGAAACCACAATCAAAGTCCCCCGATCCGGCTACGCCGAACACGACAACTTCTTCGCCAAATCCCTCACCGTCCCCGAATCCTCGGGCCTCACTCGCACAACCCTAAACACCCTCTTCGACTACCTCAAGACCGCCGGCTCCGTGGAATACTACATCATCATCAACCTCTACGGCGGCCCAGGCTCCGCCATCAACACCAAGGACACAAACTTCGCCGCCTACAACGACCGCGACAGTCTCTGGGTCCTGCAAAACTACGGCATGACCGGCGCTTCCCTCGATTTCGTCAACGGCATCAACAACGCCGTCATCAAGGCCCAGCCGCAAACCAAGTTTGGCGCCTACCTCAACTATCTCGATCCTAGTTATGATGCTGCCACCGCACATCAGCTGTACTATGGTGATGCGGTTTATGCGCGGTTGGCGGCGCTGAAGAGGCAGGTTGATCCACAGAGTGTGTTTTGGCATCCTCAGGCTGTTGGGGTGTAGATTGGATCGTTGGTTTTATGTGTATATTGTATAGAGTGGGCGGGGCATTCATGTTGATATTAGCGGAAATGCGAATGAAATTCATACCTATATTCGACAAGGCGAGAATTTCGCAATAGATCATGGGAGGAGCACGTAGTCTTATCAGTCTACGTCTTCAGCTTCCAGTCATGGATAATATCCCGTTCATGGATCGACATCAAGAATCAGTATAGCTGGAGAGGACATCCTGCCTGTAAGCGTGCCGTGTATAACTATGTTTTGTGCTTGTGTGACGCAGTTCAGAGCTGGCTTACGCGTGGATCTTGTTGGATGTTTGTGAGCAAATGGTCCTAGGAAATAGTGGTGGGATCCGAATACGCGTGCAATTGAACATCTGGTCGATGGAATGGGATTTTCGTGGCAGCTGTTATCTATGTGGCAATGCTGTTCTTAATGACGGTCTTGATAGTGAATACGGGGACTGTAGAGGCGCTTTTGGTCAGTGTGGATGTTAAAGGTGCAGTTGGCAGCGCGGAATGATGTTGGATTCATGGAAGAGTTTGGTGGTTATTTCGTGAAGCAGATCAAGCCAAGGCAGGTTGCGAATTGGTGGGCGGTGGATTTGGATGTTGCGAGATCGAAGTAGCACTGAGTTCCTCAAGAATACCGGTACTAATCAAACGACTTCATATACGAACAGAGTTTTCAACACACCTCTAGGTGCGGGAAATGATTTTCACTCTTCACCATGTTAGGTAGACTTAACTACGACTGTAGCCTAAGTGCCCATCAAATCCAACTGGTTACACCATAACACATTTGCGAAGCGTTTGCCAGATATCCCGCCCCGGCCCTGGCGACTACAATGTGCCGGTACTAAACTCATATTGAAGATTAGACGCAGGCACCGAAGCCAGCCTTACAGCCAAAAGCCCTTCGGCAGTGAAACATGGATGACCCGCACTGTCCAAACAGGCTGCAGCAATTTCCAAAGCGCGAGCCTGAGCAGGTGTAGCCCCGAGAGCCGGCGCACCATCCGTCTGGAGAGACTCTCTTTCCAGGGGTAGGAGCCGGGCTGGGAGCGGGAGCGGGAGTGGGGGATGGAGCCCTGCTGCTGGAGATTGGGCTCGAGCGTGGCGGGACTACAGGTGGCATACCGGTAGAGGAAGAGCGAGGAGTGCTTGGAGTCGGCGCAGGGGGCGTAGGGCTCTGCGCAGGTGGAGAGCCTCCCGAGCTGGTGCACTTTCCAAACAGAGGGTTACATCCCGTTCCACACTACGCCATGTTAGTGTCCGTGATTGGATTCATTTTTCTGCATCGTCCCTGACTTACATGGTCGTTAGTATTTCCGCAAAATCCATACTGGGAGCAACATTCACCTTCGGGGAAGCCGACGCAGGTGTAGCCGGTGGCGCCACCGCATGTACTGTCGGGAGATACGCCGGCAGAAGCGGGAGGAGTGCCAGCAGGGGGAGAGGCACCGCCAGGGCTGGGAGCTGGGGAGCTGGGCTGAGAGCTGTTCGAAGTACCACAGTTTCCGAAACCGGACTGGCATCCAGTACCGCACTGTGAGCGATTAGCATTGGCCTTCTTTCTTGGGACCAATGACTGGAAGATTCAGAAACTTACGTGGCCAGCTGTAGAACCGCACCAGCCGTACTGCGAGCAGCATTCACCCTCGGGGAAGCCAAGACAAGTCGAGCCAGACTGGGACCCGCACTTTCCATCAACAGATACACCCGAGGCTGCGGGTGTAGGTGAAGCGTTCGAGGCATTGGAGGGGGCGGGCGAACCAGTGCAGACAGTGGGAGCCGTAAAAGACGACGTGCTGGCTGTACGAGCTGAAGGCGTCCTGTACCAGTTCTCCTCGGGCTCGCCCATGCACTCGCCGAGGGTGACCATCTTGTAGCCCAGGCTGTCGATATAGTTTATCATGTAAGAAGACAGGTTACGGGCTGTAAGCTCGTGGATGTCGTGCGCGATGGCGTGGCGGCTGTCTGTTGCAGGGTTGGTTCCAGCAAGACCCTTAGCTACATTATCTTTGGCAACCTGGATCTTCTCGGGTGTAAGTTGGTTATAGTCTGGAGTAAGTCAGTAAAGCTTCACGAACATATGCCTGGACTGACGTACCATCAGTGTCAAGATCAAAGTAGGAAACGACGTATCCAAGATCGGCCATGTCCTTGGCGCAGCCAGACTGGGCGGTGCAAGAGCTGTAAGGTGGCCTCATGTAGGTGGGGAATTTTCCGAGAATGTTGGTGAGAGCCATTTCGTTCCTCACCAACTGGTCATATCTCTGAGCACTGCTGATTGCGCTCAGATCCTGGTGAGACCAGGTGTGGGAGGCAACTTGATGCTTCTCTTCAACCATCCTCTTGATGACGTTGGACCATCTTTCGGTCGTGTCGATGGCACCCTTGTTGATGTTGATACCGGTCACGAAGAAGGTGGCCTTTGCGTTCTTGGTCTTGAGAAGGTCCAACAGTTCTTCAGTGTAAATGTATGGGCCATCGTCGTAAGTGAGGGCAACAGTGCCTGGCTGGACGCAACTGTAGATACCCTCTCCACCATATACCTGGTTTCCAAGCTTGGTACGGGGAGTGTCGCGGGTACTACCTCCACCTGGTACCTTGTTGCCGTCACAGCCTGGGCCAAACTCGAAGTTGCAGTCAGGAGATTGGCAGTCCCTAGATGAGAAGAGTCAGTGCCTAACTTCACAATAGTTAGCTTACATGACTTACTCAGCAGAATTACCGCAGTATCCTTCAAGTGAACAGCAGAAACCCTCGTTGCAAGTGGCACAGCCAAAGTCTTTTCCACAGCGTCCCTCTGCGTTACCACCAGCCTGGCGGGCAACGAGCTTCTTGCTCTGATTGGGTCTTGCAACCCGGGCTTCATGTCCGCCGAAGACATTTCGAGTCCTCAACGCACCAATAGCATTGGAAGGGAGGCCAATGATTTTCGGGGGTGCATGAAACTCATCAGCGCCATGGGCAGCGATTAGAGGCACTACCAACGAGGCCGCGAAAACGTCCGAGAAGCGCATACTGAACTAATTGAGACAGTTGTAAGAAATGACTTGCGAACGGTCCGAGAGACAATCGCCTTTGTTAAAGTTTAAATCTAGGGCCGAATGACCTCGTTTTCGGTAGTACAAGCGAGTGTTGTGGTTGGGGAGGAATTAAAGGGAACAATAGCAGACAATAGGGACAAGTGACACCGACTGGAATGAATGACAGTGATGCTCTCCAACCCAGAAAGAATCACGAAACCAAGGGCAACGAAGGTGCGGGTGATACGTCGAGTAAATTCACGCAAGGGCGCCAGAAAGGCAGCCATCAAACTTATACATAGAATGGCTGTTAAGCTTCACGTTCAACATTAGTAGCATGCGGGAGCCAGGGGTGGCTCGTACCAGTAGCTTTGCCCAGACTTTACAAAAGTAAAAGTATTAAGTGCGACGCGCCGCGAGAATGGAGCGGCCTTGGCTTGGGCGCAGCACAGCCGCAGCGCCATGTTTAGACTGGATGACTACCGGTACGGTATTTGCTGGGCCATAGAGACGCTTGAAGTCGAATGCACCGACACACTGTGAGAGCAAGACGTGGCGTATATCACACCTTTTCTGGTCGTCTTGATGCATGAGCACACTACGCATAGCAATGGATGAATCACCTCAACAACGTGCCCTTCGTCTTCGTGTGGCATGCTGGAGCCTGGCATATCATGGCCTTTCCCCGAAAGCCAAGATCTTGTCACTAACCTGGTACCGTGACATCGGTAAGGATTTAGTATCCGCTACAATGCACCATTGTTTGGGCTTCGTCCTGGCTCTAAACAGTAGCCGCAAATCTGAAAGAACATTAGCGACAAAATAAAGTGCATTCTAATTCAGTAGTCAAGTAGTTCAGCGGTTACCCATTCTAGAAACCTTTCTGTTCCGGAAATGCACGCTGTTTCGAAGTGAAAGACCGTTGCCCCCAGAATTTTTTTGGCAATGCACATCATATGTTCAATCCACCTGGAGTGCTTACGTATAGGACTGGGCATATCTTGTCTCGGTCGCATGGCGCTGGACCAATTCGGCCCTCTTCGCGGTCGACATGGTACCACACGCAATTTTCCGCACCCTCGCCCAATCCAAAATGGGTAACCAAGGTATAGATCCCACGCGCGGATTAGAAAGTCTATCGACGTGCGGGTGGGGCATGCTTCCGCGACCGCCGCAAATCACCCGAATTGAGAACATCATCTCTTTGGATGTGCCAAGTTGATTTCTCTTCGCAAGCTTTCTCAGACCACTACGGTAAAAAATTGTTTACTGTAGAATGGTACGCTAGGGGTTTACTATATAGGTGTAAACTAACCTTGTGTATACCTGTAAATAGGTTTAAAGTAGTGGTTTACTTTTTTATAGTATAAATATAGTGTAGTTTACTATAGACCTATTAGTAGAGTAAATAAAGTAGTTTATAATAGACCTATTAGTAGAGTATATAAAGTAGTTTACAAAAGATAAAATATAAGTGTTAGGTATAGTAATAATAGTATTAGATTTTTTTTAGTATCCTTATATAAACTACTAGTACATTATTACCTATCCTGTCCCTAGGCCTAACCTGCCTAATTAATAGCCTATACCTGCCTAATTAACAGGCCTAAAACTGCCTAATTATTAGCCTATACCTACGTAATTATAAGGCTATCTACTATATACCTTACTTATTTTTAGAAAACTATAGTATAATATAAATTAAATAGGTATATAAGTAGTATAACTATATAGTAATTAGTATAAGTTAGTATATCTAATAATAGTCTAGCGTAACATATAGATAATATACTTACCTAATAAATACTAGTATATTATATAGTAATAGTATTAGTATAAAGAGCCTAGTACTATAAAGCTAGATATAGACCTATTATCTTACTTAACTATAGGTAGTTAGTCTTAGACTATCTACGTTTATTAATAATATATAGCTTATTACTAGGTTAAAGTTAAGTACTATATCTATAGTAAACTATAGCTACTCTTATAAGGTTAATAATTATTGTTGTTTAAATCTATTTAATACTATTATTATCTTCTATTATCCTCTAAGGTTAGGCTAGTTAGCCTATAGCAGTAGCGGGTTATATCTATTACTATTAAAGTACTCCTGCCTATTTAGAGTTATTAGCTAGATCTTAAAATAGGTGTATTACTATCCTAAAGGAGAGCTAAATATAGTTATTATAATTATTTCTAGCAGTATAATATATAATAAATATAGTGCTCTAGGGGTAGTTACTATCTTTATAATTCCCTAAAACCCTAATAGTACACCTATTTAGGAGTATGTAATAGTTATATATAACTATATCCTAGGCGTGTGTCTATATAGCATGCACTATAGTTATAATTATAGTATAAGTGTTATCTAGGATATGTCCCTAGTGTGTATCTATACTACTATAAGACTTAGATTTTAAATAGTACTCTTATAGCTAAGTTATAATTATATTTTTATTAATATTATACTCTATACTAAGCCTAAGCTATTACGCGTGGATAATACGCTTGTATGCTAGTATATTCTACTCTAAACTAATATACTTCTAGGAAGGAGAAGTTGCTATCTTTTTAATATAACTAATAAGTCTCTCTAAAGACTATTAGGTATAGTATATAGGTAGTCTAAAATCCCTAGTATTAGATATAAGGTAGAGTAGGTAATAGATCTAAATAGAGCAAGATAGTAACTAGTCTACTTTACTATAGTAGTAGAGTAACTTATACTAGCAAATAAAATTCTCTACTAATAGTTCTAACTTATTAATCTAGTTAATAGTAAACTCCCTCTAGCTTATATAGAAGAGTAGTTTATAGTAGCGTAGGAAGTTATTAGCATATTCCTTCTAAAGATAGACCTATATAGCTAGCGCTCTATAAGTAAGTATAAAAGTCTACTATTTAAATAAAGTCTATATCTTGTATATTATAGTACTTTATAGGGTAGTGCTAACTTAGGTTAGTACTAAGGAATAGGACTTATAAAGACCTTTATTAATTAAAGCCTAATTAGCGTTAGTAATAAGCTATAGTATAGTCTTATTATTAAATTTATCCCCTTTCTAAAGTTAGAATAAGGCTTTAGGTATATTATAGGACATTGCGTGTATAATATTAATAGGAAAGCTATAAGGAAAGTATATAGTAGGGAGGTCTAATAGGATAGAGTAGTAGTTAATACTAGTATCTTAGCGTAAGGTAGTATATCTAGAGGCTAGTATATTAGTCTGTTATTTATATATATCTTTAATAGTAGTAGCTAAATTATTATATATAACTAGGTAAAGGGTATCTCTATTTAGGAAAGAGTATTTACTAGTTCTCCCCTTAGTTCTTTTATATAGGTATAGGTAGTAACTCCTTTTTAATATACTAGGCTATTTTATTCCTATAATCTCTACTATAGCTAGCCTATCTCTAGTTATTAGTATAAGGTAGGCGTAAAGGATAAATTCTTCCTAAGCGTCTGTGTTATATATATAAACTCTAACTATAAGTTAGCATAATTCCTCTACTATTAGGTATAGCTAAGTATCTGTAAATTTTTTATTAAAAGTACTAGGTATAATAGTAGTAACAAGTGTATTATAGTCTTAATCCTAAATAGATAGGTAAAGGTTTAAGATATATAGCACTACTAGTATAATACTTTATTATTTCTTAGGGTTCTTTACTATACCTACCACGTCTAATATAAGTTATAAAGCTAGATCCCTAGGGTCTTAGAAGTATCCTTTCCTACTATATTCTTAAAACTAGTCCCTGTTATACACGTCTTAGTATAAAGTATATTTGCTAGTAGGGTTAAAAGTTACCTAATACGCTTTTAATTATTATAACTAATAACTATTATTATACTAGATACGTAGTTATAGAAGTATAGGGATATATTACTATTAATATTTTAATTTACCTTTCTTATTATACTAAGCTCTACTATAGGATAGGCACGTATAAGTAGTGTTAAGGTTGCTAGTAAAGGCTACGCACCTATTAGCACAATAATTAATAGATAGAGGAGTTATAGTATCCTAGAATAAGGTATATAGTATATACTGCCCCTAGTAGATAGTATTACTAATATTAATATTATAGCATTTCTTTAAAGTTTATTATATCTTTTAGAACTTCTTATATAGAGTACTTATAAATACAGCGTATATATTAAGAGAGGTAGTGTAAAGTTATTAAACACGCTCTATTTACTTATAATATAGTATATATCCTATTTACTATTATATATCTCCTAAAAAGTCCTCTAGGTATAGAACCTCTTTATCCTTGTCCACAAGTTATATATTATTGTTATAGTTGTCTATTAGGTCTACACTATTACTAGCAGAATTACTAGTAGAATTATAGGAAGAATTAATATTAAGTACTCCTTATATATTATTAAGGTGTAATAGTTAACTAGCAGGGCAGCTAGTAGTCTGTGGTATAGCAGCATCTTTAGCAGTAGTAAAGGGAATATTTTATTTATAGCACCTTTACTAGTATTATATATACTACTTTTAATTCACCTTATAGCGTGTACCTTAGTGTAGAGTAAGATAATAATAACACTAGAACTTGTTCTGTTAACTAGATATTTATAGGCAAGGGGTAGTAATTACCTACTATATACTATCTATAATAGTTTCTACGTTAATATAGCACTTAGGGACATAGATAGTAGATATATAAATATAGATAGTAGTGTCTAATCTAAACTATAGTATATTCCTTTAATAAGCTATAATATAATTATACTAGTCTTCTAGTATAATAGCTTAGTAGCGTAAACTTACTATTTTGCTATACTAGATAATATAAATATTAGTAAGCTATATACGTATTAGTAGAGTTATAAAGTTTTATATTTATTATAGTTACTATAATAAACGTATTAGTATAGAAAGTAGACTTTGTGTTATCTTCTTTTATACTATATAGGTATTCTACTTTATATATCTATATATTCTACTATAAGCAGATATACTAGATATAGTTTATCTTACTATAAGTTAGACCTAATCTTACCTACTACTTAAAATAATACTATTAAAGATATAGTATATAACTATAATCGCAATAGTTAAGACTACTAGAATAACTATCTAAACTACACCTAATTAAGGAAACTTACTAAGCTTATAAGCTAACTCTTCTAATAAGACAAACTATACTATAGCAACTTTCTACAACTATCTTGCAATAACTAAACCTCTAACCTTATTATTACTATTAGACTTCTATAACAGGATATTTAAGTGTGTAGATATATAATTGCTTAGAAGACTAATAACTATTTAAGAGTATAGCGTAATACTATACTCTGCGCCTATATTCTATTCTACTTAGGAGATTTTGCGTTAAAATATATTAGTTCTAGGATAGATAATTAACTTTAATAGATTATTAACTTAAATACTTAGGACTATTACCTTAAAAATAGTATAGAGAAGTATACTAGTCTACGTCTATTATATATCCTATTAGATTGCAAAGAGTATTATAGCTATATTATAGAACCTATAATATTAAATTAATTAGTTTAGAATAGCTCTTTCCTTAACCTAATTAGATCCTAGAGTTATATTTACTAAGATTGTATTTATAAGGATAGGCTAGAGTAACTTAGATAGTATATTATCTATATAAATAGTACTATAATATTAATACTAATATATATCTAATTTAAAAACCTCTAAGTCTAATCCTACGTGCTATAGTAATATTATAGTAGTTAGGGAGCTTACTTTACCTTTACTACATAATCTACCTTATTAAACTCTACTATTAAGCAGCAACTTAGCGTATCCCTCTATAACCTTAACACCCCTATCCCCTTATCTACTTTATTAATCCCTCCTATTACCTTCTTTACATAGCTTCTTCTTCCCCTCTTGCGTTAAAGCTACTTATTAACTACGCTAATTAAAGTTACTTATTAGCTACGCAGTCCTAAAGTTACTAAAACTCTAATAGAACTAAGTCTCCCTCTTTTAAAAGTAAATAGATAGTTTACTAAATTATAGTTAGGTACGCTGCCTACGCAGGCGCACATGCAAAGCCACTTATTAACTACGCTAATTAAAGTTACTTATTAGCTACGTAGTCCTAAAGTCTCTAAATCCTTAATAGAACTAAGTCTCCCTTATTTAAATATAAATAGATAGTTTACTTACTTATATATAGGTACATTGCCCACGCAGGCGCATATATAAAGCCGCTCCTTAATTACGCTAAATTAAGTTACTTATTAACTATATAGAACTATATACGCTATTTATATTACTAAAACTAAGTCTCCCTTATTTAAAAGTAAATAGATAATTTACTAAGTTAAAGTTAGGTACGTTACCTATACAGGCGTAAATCTAAAGCTACTCCTTAATTATACTAAATTAAGCTGCTTGTTATCTATATAGTCCTATAGTTTTTACTTATCTTAGTAGAACTAAGTCTTACCTTATTTAAATATAAGTAGATAGATTACTAATTTATATATTAGGTATATTGCCCGCGTAGGCATAAATCTAGAGCCGCTTACTAGAGTACTATAAAAGCTACTTAATAGAGTGCTAAAATACCTAGTTTAGATAAACTTGTAGTCTAACTACATTATTAATTAGTATAACTTTATTAAAGGCTATAGTAGTTATATCTTTAGATAAGTAATTAATCCTACTATAGACTTTAATATATTAATAACTTGCAAGTCTACCTAGCGCTCCTAATACTATTAACTTTATCTTTAGTAGATAGATAGTTACCTATCTAATAATATATCTATAGTTTTGTACTAGCTATTCTTATCCCTATAGTATTCCCTTAATATTATTTTATTAAGTTAGTTAGTGTTAAAGGGATTAAGATATACTAGACACTAGCTAGGTTATAGTAGCGTAAGGACACTATACTAGGCGTAGTACTAGTTATTAAAACTAGCTTAGGTCTACCTAATAAGTAGTTATAGTAATACACACATCTCTCTATCTTTACGTTACTTAGGGAGATGTCCCTATTAAGTGCTTACACTTAAGGCGATAAGGTAGTACCTTCTCTATATTATTATTCTATTAATATTATTAAGATAGGTAGCACCTCTAAGTTAATAAACGCTGTAATAAGAGTTATTGTAGTTAGTAGTAGTTACACTTAGCACTATCTAATAAGCTCCTAGAGCCTGTAGTTTATATAATAGATAAGTAGTAGGTTAGTATATACCTACACTTCCTAAGGATCTATAGTCTCTATAGAGGATAGTTAGACCTAAGCTAAACTTAATACTTTACTTAACTAGTTATTTAATAGATTTTAAATTAGTAATCTTAGCTAGAATTAGGACTAGTAGTTAGTAGTTGCTACTATAGTAAGGCTAAGGATTGTAACCTTTAGGCTTCTAAATAATAGTATAACTAGCGCTAGTGTTATACCTTTATAGGAGCTAAGGAGTTATGCCTATCCTTAATAAGGCTAATAGGTAGTGTTAGTAGTAGTAGTATGTAGTCTTTTAGTTTATTAAGGGCGTAGTAGTTTATAATTATAAGTATATAGGTAGGTATATTAAAGAATAGTTAATTATACTAGTGCACTAGTTGCACTTATAACTAGTAGGTAGAGTTAGTTAGAGTTAAAGTAGAGTGGCCTCTCTTTAGTAGTAGTCCTAGACTATAGGACTAATTATTTAGGTCTGCTAACTATAGGTTGTCTACCTATCTTTAGTATTACTTAGTATAGATTAGACTATTATAGGTATAGTAGGGCCTAGACTACTTAAACTTAATCTCTATATAGTATTAGGGGATAACCTTATATTCTTAATTACTTATAGTCTTTCTTTCCTTTAGAGTATTTAGCAATATTTACTTACTAGTAGTAGAGGTTCTTTTTACCTAGCTATCTCTTAAGACTTTATAATAGAGATATAATTAAAGGGGTTTCTTACTATAGATAAGTATAGGCTAGCAAATTAGGGGCGTTAGACACTATTTATAGTGGCCTTTTTAAGCGTTATAGAGACTCTTTTAACCTCTTTCTAATAGAGGTAGGACTAGCTTAGGCTACTCCTAGATAATCTACTCTACTTAAATCCTTGCTTAGTATTAGTTTCTCCTCCTTGTGCCTTAGTTAGCCTTGTAGACTAAGGATATTCTAAGAAAGGTTTCTAGGCTACTATAAGACTATATCGCTACTATTCTATATAAAAGAAAGCTAGTCTAACTAGTGTAGTCTAGGTAAGATAGCCTGTTAATAGTATAGTTAGCTTATTACTATCTACTATTAAAGGGCTTTATACTATAAGATATACTGTCTAAGATATAAACTTGCTATATTATAATAGATACGTAGTTCTCTATAGGATACTATATAGGAGGGTAATCTATTTCTCCTTATATAGGTTATCTAGTTACTACTAGATTTATCTATATAGAAAGGAGTAATTCTTTAATTGTATAATATACTTATTTAATATGTCCTATTATATTATACTTATACATAACGCATCTATTATAAGTTTATTAATACTAAATTAAATAAAAGCTTCTATAAAGATAATCTTAACTTTAATAGCGTACTATTAAAGATAAAGAGCCTCTTCTTCTATAACTAGGCTTTCTATAGTAGGGACTACTGTATCTTGCGGTAGTTAACTAATATATATAACAGCCCTATTTTCTATCCTAAGCTAATACGTATTAGTTCTATACCTAGCCTAGGAAAATATATTAATGTGTGACGTATAGTTAATAGGGTATCTAAAGGATAGATTACCCTACTTTTAGAATACTATAGTATAGTAGATAGGTTATTACCCCTAAATTTAGTAA
Organism: Plenodomus lingam; assembly: GCF_022343315.1. NCBI lineage: Eukaryota > Fungi > Ascomycota > Dothideomycetes > Pleosporales > Leptosphaeriaceae > Plenodomus > Plenodomus lingam. Next base: position 2,236,400 of record NW_027093944.1, on the reverse strand, counting down.
CTTGTAATATTATCCTCTTAAATAGTGTTGTGGTTACTATATTAATCTACGTTAATTCCTAGTCTAGTATAACTTATATACTAATCTAGGTTATATAATAACTATATTTTAGTAAACGTGAACTATATATAGCTAATATAGGTTAGCAAGAGTATATTCCTAGATATTTATATCTTACTCTATTAATGTAACTATTATACTCTAGTATATAGAGGAGTAGGTAAATAAAAGGATATAGTATAAATCTACGTAAGCTAATATAACTTATTAGCGTTAGTTATAATAAGTAATAATACTATAATTATAGTAATATATATAAATCTATATAATAATAATCTAGTGTACTCTAAATTAATTCTTAACCCCTTGCACACGTATGTAATGTAACACGTTAGCATACCCTCTCTATACTTCTATTATACTAATATAGTATAACTATAGTATAATAACTTATTATTTAATAACTATATTATAGAAGTATATTAGTATAAAGATATAGCTAAAGATAATATATTATAAGTAATAGTAATAATACTAGTACGCGTTATAATATAATAAGTGCACAAGTTATATATAATAATATACCCTTTCTATCTATAATAATATATTTATAATATATTAGCTTTACTTATAACCTTATCTACTATAAACACTACCTTTATTCCTAATACTATCCTATAGTTAATTTAGGATTTAAGATCCTGTTTACACAAAATACTAGAACTATATAGTGTCTGCCTATAGCTAAAATTAGCAAGCAATAATCTAATTGCGGTGTAGGTAGTAATATATACGCCTAAAGTGTTTACCCTATAGATCTATATATTTATAGTTAGTAAGAAGGGCATTAATAACCTTAATAAGTGTATCTACAAGGCTATAGACATATACTTTAATATAATCTAAGACTAACTATTTAGCTATATTTCTAACTCTAAGTAGACTAATATATAGGATACTATCCTTACTAAGTATCTATTTTTTAGATATTTTAATAGAGTATAGGTATTAAAATAGCTTATATAGCAGACCTAGATATATAGGAATAAGAACTAATACTCTAAACTAAAACGCAAGTATATTATCTACCTCTTTAAATATACTAATCTTACTATTATAAAGGAGCTATTATATATAATTATGCTATACTAGGTAATAGTATTACTACCCTAATTACTTAAACATTTACTATCCTATAAGGCCCTAGCCTAGGGAGGTCTATTATATGCAGAGGTCTATATAGATACTAGTAGCTAATATCTAACTTTATTTATAGTAGTTTAGGTATATACTATAACTATGTAGCAGCCTAGTTAGGATTCTATAGTAATGCTCCCTAATATTTAAACTAAGACTTATTATAGGCTATAAGTAAGCTAGTATTACCTTATCCTATTAAATATATATAAAGATAACGTCTACCCTAAACTAAATACACTAGTAGTATTACTAGCTTTAAAGACTAGGGTGCCTAGGATAGTAATAGTAGCATTTTTAGGGGTTAGTATCCTAACCTAATAGTTAGTGTGCCCCTAGCTAGTAGTGTTAGATTATAACAAGTACTAGTATAGCTAGATATAAGACTACAAAAGTAAACCTATTTATATAGTATACTAGCCTAACTAAATAATTCTACTCTAGATACTTGCAAAAACACGCCTATAGAAGATAACTATAATATACTACTAGACACGCAACAACGCTAACCTTATACTATTATAGACTCTCTAATAGAGACTTTAGATTCTACTCTACTAATATAGACTTGCAAGAATACACGTGTTAGGAATATAAAGGCTAGGCGCAACTATATAACTAAAGCTAAGGCTAAAGGCAATAGTAATAAGAGAAATACTTCTAGAGTATAAGGCCTAAAATTATAGTAGTCTCTAATACAAACTAGAGTATCTATTATAGATGCCCCTTATATAGATAGTAGTAGTATAGGAGAGCTAAATAATAGTAATAGTAATAATAGTGTCTAGGTTTATAGATAATTATAATATAAGAGGGTCCTAACTATATAAGTTAAATAATATATATATATAATATTAGTATATATAAATAATATAATATAATATTACTATATATCCTATACTATACAAGCTTACTATATTATACTACACCTTTACTACTATATATAATATAGTATATATAATAATATATACACATGCCTAACTTTAAACTAATATACTACTAAAGAAACCTATAATATATATAGTGTAAGTAACTAACTTGCCCTAGAATATTTATAATATAGAGTATAATCTTTAGTAATACTACTATACTATAATATAGGAGTGTTATTATAATAGGCGCCTTTATAGAACTTACTAACCTATTATTATAGGATAGTTTAGATTATAATTTTATATACTAGGTATACTACCTAGTCTCTTAGTTATTATTGCAGCGTACCTAGGTAGTAGTATGCTACACGCCTATACTACCTAGGTATCTACTAGTACTGCTTCCCGCATAGTAACCTTACTAAATTATACCTACTACGTGCCCTCTATCTATACTAAATTTTCCCCCTAGGTACTATATATCTATCTACTATATAACCTATAATTAGGTATATTATATAAACTATATTTAAATAGACACTAAAGTTAATATATATAATACTAATAATATATAAACTAAAAAGTGGTTTACCTTTATAGAATATATAGTATAGTAAACCCTATTTAGGTTTACTTCTTATACTTAAACTACTTCGTGGTCTACTTTAGATAAATATGGCTACTGTAAACCGGTTTTGTACCGTAGTGGACTCACACACATCGGTTGGGTTGTGGAGGATGGGCTTATGGTGGCGCAAGGGCTACCGGTAATGCATAGGGCTTAATGCTCGCAAAGTAAATATGGCGTTTGAGGTTTGCTGAGTACCGGCAAGTAGCTGGTGCAGTAGTGACACTGTGACAGACATCCAAGTTATCGCTTTGTACATTCTGAAAGCTGTTGAGGGCAAGGACATCGATCAGGTACACATACTATTGCTCGGGCCATTCGATATAGTGGAGGCGTTGACTTCTTTGGTCGGTGCAAGAGAACAAAACTCTATTGAAAACGGCATGCAGACTACCGGTAGCCCATGCTTGCCGCATGGTACGGTATGAACAACCTGGTCGTGCTCCCTACATATGGAGGCCTAGTGAGCGATACGTTATATTCCATGCTTCAATTTGATTTAGAAGAACTATCTAGACAGTCTAGTCAATTTTGCTTGAAATAGATATGCAATAGAAGAAAGGCATGCCTTGTCACCCCGTATCTGTCTATCAATCTGTTCATTGGGCTGAACTATCGGTACCTAGGTTTCCAAAATCGCTCGTAATTCCCTCACAGCACCTGGGTAACTTGATTCAATACCCATGCCCTTCCTTCTCATACTTTCCATCCGTCTTAACCGACTCGTTATTTCTCGTGTTGATATCAAGCCACAAATTAATCTGGCAGACTATGATATCCAACTGGATCCATCGAATGTTGCGCATAGGATTCAGCAAATCCATCAGCATCCCTACATACACAAAACCCTCTTCATCGGGTGGAAGCGACTTAGTTAGACGCCTACCATCAAGAGCGTAGACAGCAGACCGCCCACCGCCAAATCGACCGAGCATGCGTTTCCCCTCGACGCCCGTGCGCGATGATGCCGGCTTACGAGAAGGATAAACTTTGTGGATTCGATTGCGTGCGTTCTAGAGAGGGCGTCGCATTCACTGATCAGTCCCACCCTAGACTCGATGAAATCCACGTCTCATGAAGCGCAACCATCTCCGCTCCATTTATATCCACCTCCTCAAGTCTACACGTCTTATCCGCTATGCCCTGAAGGATTGAGCCAATTCGGTTCATGCTGCGTTACAGCAACTTTGACTACATCAAGAGTCGCTATTCTGTTGCCCTGGGCACGACGTTTTTCCAAGCAAAGAGCATCCTCTAAGCCAGCAATTATTAAAAAATAATGTATCCTATAATCACGCAAATAAAGCTATGTAGAGCCTATATACCCGTCCCAAATTTGCACCTCCGCAAACACGCATCCTCCCGCCCACAAACTCGATGCATCTGAAAGATTACAAACCCTCAGAGCAAACGAGCAGCTCTATTTAACCAAAAATTCAAGACTTAGAGCAGGTGACACTCTATCCGCAATCTCACCAAGCTCTGTGATACGAGTAGATAGTATACACACAACACAGTCCTCCGACTCCAAAACTCCACACCAAACTGCAAATCGCTGGTCTTGTCATCATTCGAGACTGACTTTTACAAGATCCTAACAATATCAAATCAAAAAAGCACTGCTGCAGTCCTTCAACATCCCTCCTTCATCGCTCCCATTGCCCTGCCCCTCCATTGTCTCGCTTCACAAACCCATCCATTCCAACACCGTATCCACTAAACAAACCACCCAAACACTCCTTAACCAAACACGGTTACACAATGCGGCGGGTAAACGGCCTTGGCATATGTAGACACATTGTATTAACCACCACTTTTCTGCTTGGGAGGTTGTATGGGTCACCAGGACCGCCGCGTGACCGGACAAGGGGGATGTACGGTACGGTACGGTATCTAGTAAAAGTATCAGGGTACAGTAAGTAGACACAGTAAGTCCAAGCTAGTAAACAAGTCTTCTATTCTAGCAATTATATAAACGTGGTGGGAGGGGTGTTTGATAATATTCAGCGACTGTGCAGTTCGTTAGCTATGCTCATTTTCCTCCTGTGTATCATGGTAGGTACTTTGCACATTTCGACATGATCGCGTGTTCGTTATATTTTTCTTTGTTTTGTTGCTTTCTGCCTTTTGATATTCTGAGAAAATATCCTTGTGCCACAGCTCCAATCGCCCAACAAGCCAACCCCCACTGAGCATGGTGGTGTTGCCGTGTACGTATGATGTCTGCATAGATGATAGCTTGCAGCTGCTGGAAAATGGCGTGACAATGGTGTCAATGGAGGGCGGTAGAAGAAGAGCAGAAAAAATAAGTAAAATGAGGACATGCAACTGTGTATTTCCGTCATGGCATAGCTCATCTGTTCGAGGAGAAGCCAGGAAAGGAACGGAGAAACATGCTCGGTGTTGAAAATTTTACTTCAGAACTGTATACAAGCTTTCAGCCATGTTTGTCCATCCGTATTCTGCTGCATTTTCCAACACGATTTCTGCAAGCTCCTATACGTCTTGCTAAAGTTTCACATTCACACCTGCTAGTCAACCCAGATACCCATTCTCACCCAGCCACGCCTTGACAGCCTTCTCGTCCCTCTTCTTGTACCCAGCATAAGACCTAATAGTGTCATCAATGACCTCGAGGCCCTTGTTATAACCTCTTGTGTCCTTGTCTTGGAAGAACTTTTGAATCTCATCTGCAATGCCTTCGTCTGCAAACTTGTTCAAGCCAAACCGCAAGAAGCGCTCGAGAACAACGAGGTTGCCGCTCAGTGTGGGATGTACCTTGGAGTCCCAGTTGTCGCGGATAAAGTACCATACTTCAGTGCGCACCTTGGAGTTATTGGCGAGCGCGATGGTGCCAGAATGTTTGTCTTGCATCGCGACTTTGTCGGAGAAGACAAAGTTCATGACTTCACGGGCAAGCTCGGGTGTTTGCACACGGCCGAGGGACTGAAGGCAGATTTCGCGGCCGTCAATCGATGTAGTGTTCAGATATTCATCCTGGATGGCTTTGAAGGCTGATTCGCCGCGATTCTTGATGGCGGTCGCGAAAATTGCGCGTCGGAGTGAGGGATGAATGGCATTCTTGTCCGCTCCTGAAATGTAGGCATCGAAACGTTTAAGGGCCTCATCAACGGTAGCTTTGTGGCCAACAACGCCAGCAGAAAGTATGAGGCTGGCACGTAGCTGTCCAACGAGGAAGCTCTCGCCCTCCTTGAAGTCCCAACCAACCTTCTCGACGGCGGGTGTAACGAGCTTGAGGTGGTATTTCCTCAACGCTTCGCTGACCTCTTCGTTACCAGAGAAGACGCTTCGAACATTACCAATGTTTGTCAATATCTGTGACCATACAAGGTAGTCCGACTCATCAGAGAAGCGTTCGACCAACGCAAGGAGGCCAGCGGTGGATCCATAGCCGGCAATTGCGTTGGCGTACGCATCACCAATGAGGCCGATCTTATCTTCAACGGTAAGCTGGTGGCGTTCCTCGCCAAGCTTCCTCAGGCGGTCAGCTGGGTAGTTGGTTCGGTAGAATCCAGTCAAATTCTTGTTGATCTGGTAAAAGCTACCATTGATGTTGCTGATGGTGTCTTCCTTCTTGGTGAGTGCGGTAGTCTTGTGAACTGAGGCAGCCGCTGCAGAGTCACCAGAGTAGAGACCAAGAGGTATCCACCAAGTAGTCTGGTCCTCCTCAGACTTGACATCGCCAGCAAGCAGAAATCGCTGCTGACGTAGACCGATTTCGCCGCTCTTCTCAGTCACTGTGACGACAGGGAAACCGATCTTGCGAACCCAAAAGTCCATGAAGCTATTGACGTCTTGTCCGGATGCCTTGCTAAGAGCAGACCACAAATCGTTTGTTGTGGCGTTCGAGTACTGGTGAGCCTTGAGGTAATCGGCAACACCCTGCAAGAAAACCTTCTCGCCCAAGTGGGCGCTCAGCATGCGAATGACGGAGCTCCCCTTCAAGTAGCTGATGTGGTCAAAGATCTGGTCGACCTCAAGACCATCGTAGACAGGAACTTCGATAGGGTGAGATGTGCGGAGTGCGTCAAGAGCGAAGGCTTGTTGAACAGAATCAGTCTAGAAACATGTCAGCAGGTGATTGATTGACATGGTACCTCGAGACTTGTGACGTACAACAAACTGTCCCCACACATTCCAGTCTATGATTACAGTCAGTATGTCTCAATCGTAGTCATTGAGATCGGCGTACCGGGATACAGATGGTCAATGGCAAGCCATCCCACCCAGGTCGCGAAACCCTCGTTCAGCCACAGTTCACTCCACCAGTCCATGGTGACCAGGTTACCGAACCATTGGTGGGCAAGCTCATGAGCTACAACGTACGCTACTCTATTGCGATAACTGTCTGCCGATGTTGCTGGGTCGAAGAGCACTGCAGTGGTTCTGGAAGTACTATTAGCCATGCGCAGCTACAGCAGGACTTGCCAGGTACTGACCGGTAGGTGATGAGTCCCCAGTTCTCCATAGCGCCGTGTGACTAGATACACGGTCAGCTTAGCGAAATAAAGGAGAGGATGTATACGTATAATTGGCTAGCGGATCAGCGCAATTGCATATGTATACAGATCAGTGTCACTCACAAATTCATGAACGGCCAACAGGTCAACCTTTGGTAGCGGGTAGTCAATCTGGAATACTTCAGAGAAGTAGTCAACAACTTTGTGGCAGTTGTCGAGGGCAAAACGACCCTGCTCTTTCAGGCCACGCGTGGTGTATACTCTGACCGGAATGTTCTTGCCATTGTACTTGCGCTCGGTGAATGCCTCGACGTACTCGAAATCGCCAATGGCCCATGCCAGGAGGTAGGTCGACATGATAGGTGATCGCTCGAAGACGACGGTGTGGAAGCCATCGCGCTTGCTGGGCTTGATCTCCTTCTCAGGCATGTTACTCAACGCAGTCTGGTCCTTGGGTACTTCCAGCTCGACATCAAAGGTCGCCTTGAGGTTTGGCTCGTCAAAGCAGGGAAACGCGCGACGAGCATCGCATGACTCGAATTGGGTGCTGAACATGTAGTGGAACTCGTCGTCCTTGGCCACTGATGCGGGTACCCCTCCCTTTGGCTTGTACTTGGAGCGGTAGAAACCAGCCATGATGTTGTTGATGGTGCCTTCGAATTTGATCTCCAGTTCGGCTTCGCCCTTGTAGTCGATCTGCTCTCCAAAGTCCAGCGTCACGCGCTGCCTCTTCTCATCGTATGAAACATCCTTGGCCGAGTGTTTCTTGTCCCCAGTCTTCAACTCAGCACCTTCTACCTTGAGCTGATGAGCGTTCAGGACCAAGTCATTGAAGCCGCCGTCCTTTGTGAGTTTAGTGGTAATCTTCACAGTGCCCTTGTAGCTGAAGTTTCCACCAAACTCAATATCGTGGAGGGAGAGGGCATAATGTGTCGGCTTAACCCTGTTGGCGCTCCTGTTAGCTTTCATGTGTCCTGAGAGCCCTTTCCATATTCAGGAATCAGGGCCAACCTGACGGGATGGACTGCCATACCAGGCGGGCAGAATATCGCGGTCTGAAGCCATATTTGCGAAGCTGCTGGTCACCTCACTCTGACAGAATCTCTTCTGGACTTTGGGGAGGCCTGGCGTAACAACAACGACAACTCTTGGCCGATTGCTCGAGTGTCTCTGGCTCTGCGGGGTACTATGCTGCACGCGTGGTTGTGAAGAAAAGTTGGCAGAGCGTATCAGGCTTCTAGGAGCCGAGGAGCCTGAGTACAGAAGGGTTGTAGCAAGCTTGGAGTTGTTGAAGGTTGATGAATGGCGAAGCAGTGGTCGAGAACAGAGTCTCCTAAGTGAAGTAAGAGTCGCCAGCTTTGGGAAGCAGCAGTCAGTCTACCAGCCAAGGGATGCGAGCAGGCTTCAATGGCTTATTGACGGGTGGGATGGAACCTTGGGTGCTTGCAAAGAGCTGCATGCGCACTCAGAAGGGAAGGTGTGCGTGCCCCGCGGCGGGCGCATCCCCGAACATGTGGCTAGCGCGGGGTTCATGATGATGGCTTCTATCCAATGTATCTGTCTATACTGTGCAACGAGACGCGGTTCATTTCGTGATTTGAAGATTTGAATGTGACTGCTGATGAACTCTTGGGACTTGGGGTGATATGTGGTCCATAGTAGCTACACTCACTTCACTTGGGTAGTCTGGTTGTCATCTCTGCTAGGTACCGGTAAGCAGTACTGCCGTGACGGACACAGAATCACACCACATCAGATGCGACCATCACTAAACAGACAGTAAAGAACGTCGCAGCCCTGGATCAGAAGCCACATTCATTTATAGCTACGTACACCCACTTTGGCACGCTGGTTTATGATAAATAAAACCTTCTTAGATTCTCTCGTACAAGGACCGAATTATGGTGAGACCCTGCCCTGCGACTCCATGCAAATGCTTCAATCAAAAGCGCCAATCATGCAATATATTTCCACTGCTCGAACCACCTGGTAACAAGAGTGCACTTCCATCCTCTCCCCTCTCATGCCCCACGTCCTCAAACCCTGATCAACACATCCAAGCACTGTATCCTCCACTCCTTCTTCCCTAAGAGCCCCTTCACCCACTCATAACTTTGCCCGCCACTCCCCTGCGCCTCCACCTCCGCTTGCATCTTTTCCTTCAAACCCTCCACCGCACCCTTCACTGCCGCCCTGGCCGAATGATTTGCCGCCTGCGCCAACACACCCGCAGTCTCGAGGATCGACGTCGTAGTCCCATTCAGCGCCAGTTCCGCTGTTTCGGCGAGCGGTGGGTCAAACCACGGGGTGTGGAAGTCAAAGAGGGCGACAACGAGTATGAAGAGGAGAAGCGAGCAATACACGCATGGTCGGTTGAGGAAGTATGTGGCGGAGATGAAGAGGACGAGGTAGACGGGTGAGGCGTGCGTGCGAAGTCTTAGTTTGTACATTAGTATATGCGCATTCGTGGCAGGTGCCATCCTCCAGACGATGAGTGACCTACAGGAAGAACAGCACGGGTATCCAGCTGCGCAAGCAAAACATGGTATGCAGGTATGTCGTCGCCTTTTTGCGGTGCGGATGGCCCCAGAGTCGCGTGCCACTGATCTTCTGGGGGGTCTCAGGACTTGGGACTTCGGGGTGACGGAGCGGAGCGGAGCGGACGGACTGCGGTGCCAAGCGACGTACTTGTGGCGGCAGAATCGTGGGAGCCAGAAGAGCACACCGGTGGAGAGCAGGATATATAAGACGCTGTACCCTAGTGAGTGGAAAGAATATTAATAGCGGCCACGAAGGTACTACGGCAAAGAGGGCAGAAAGTGGGTGAAAGGGTTGTGGCGAGGGATTGGGCAAGTGTTTGATTGGCAAGCACCATCCAATGACCGCCGCAATAGCCGTGGTTGGACCTTCTGCCTGCCAGGCCACCTGCACGTGTCAGCCTCACCCCTTGACATGACGCAACCAACATTACGACGTACATAGTACAGTGTGTTTGGTCGCATGTTTGCCAGTTCAGGGGTAACTATCATTACCATCTATGCATTCCCCCACATGTTCTCATGTCAACTCAGTTGGGAGCAGTTCGTGGTGGATGAGTCAGGCCAAGGACGGTAGTATTCCTACATTGAAAAGCGGTACATGCGGCATGTTTTTTTTCGAATCCTACGTCAAATGGTACTTCTGGTGGGTGCTATTCGATATATCTCAATAAACCTTGTACATCCATATGCATTGACGCCTGTTTCCAGCCGTTAGGCTCAAGTAATACTCGCACAAACAGAAAGCTGTAATCGTAGCCCTACCAAGCATCCTGCTCATCAGCCGACACCGCCCACAAACGCCGACCGTGCCAAATCCCTATGGTACAATAAGTACAGTGCGTGGCTACATCGATCGATTCAAAGATAGATTGGTAAATCCGTCGCGACCTTGGTGCTCTACACCGGCAGGTTGAATTTCTTGCCTTGGACGACCCTTCAGAATGTTAGATCCCATATGCTCTTCCAAGTGCTCATCAAAGACTCACTTTGTGTAGTAGATGTAGAAGAAATCAGAATACAAAATCGTCTGGATGATACCTGCAATCACCGCAATTGGGTCGTAGAACTTGGGTACTTCGAAGAAGTATCGGTAGATCCAATTGGGAATGTACAGCGTACGGTATGCGCCAAGCGCAAATAGGTAGTGGGTGGTGATCGTTTCGGCCTCTCCGGTTCTTTGCAGCATGAAGAGCTGTGGCAGGATAGCAACGGATTCGAGCCAAATAGAGAAAGCCCATAAGATCTATGACCATTAGCATCATGTCAATCTGACGGTGCATATCCGACGCACCTCTGAAAAGGTGTATTTGTATGGGAATATGATGGCCAATAGAGCACTCGCTCCTAGCAAGTATTGCACCTTGAACGTGTCCAGATTCGGGTCGTGGGTCGGCTTGTAATCATTCAGCATCAGGTATACGGTGTACGCAGATGTACCAATGAAGATAATCTTGAAACACGTATTGTAAAGTGCTTTTGGCTCGTAGAAGGTCCATAGCAGATCGACGTAGCGGGTGAGGTAGACCAGAAGGTAGAGGAATTGCGACTTGAAAGATATGCCAGATGCGCTCTGCACATTTGCGTCAGTTTTGGTGCAGTACCATAGCCCTGAAGATGACTGACACTTGACACTTTCATCTTGTGCAGAAGGATCAAGATGGAGAAGAGATGGGACAAGTCCCCTGTGCTCAGTGTCAGCAGGCGCGTTCATTGAGGGAGTGCGCTTGAAATGGTCTTGCATATGCGCTGGCCATCGTACCCAATAATCTAAAGAGATTCATCATGGCGACGGTGAGTCGCTATGCGCTGCAATGTGTGTGGAGGCGCTGCCGGGGCTCGACGTGGAAGAAGTCTGAAGTTTGTGAGTTGTTGATTGGAATTGGCACTTCGATAAAAAGACACGTTTGGCCCGCGGTGCTGCTGCAAGGCGGAACTGCTAGGATGGAGAGCTGATCCTTGCATGCCAAGCTCAACCCCCTGTCAGCGCTAGTCCATCTCCCCTGCCCACCGCGGGGGGCGATCCATCGTCGTCATCGATCATCAGTTCAACTCAAGCCAGACAAAACCATCGAGAGTAGACATATGGCACATGAAGATGCCAGTGTTGACTTTGCAAATTCGCCATGGCCTATCTGTTCGGCTGGAAGGACATACTCAGACCAATTCGTGATGGCTATCGACATCTGTTTCCAGTCCCTGACACTGGACCAACGCCTGAAGAGCGGCGCAAACAGCGTGAACTTGATCGACTGAAGGGCTTCACCTACTTTGATTCTTTTGAACAGCTCGACACTTGGACGGAAAACGAGTCTGATCCGCTCCAAAGAGCTAACACGCCACTGTTATCACGTCGCCAAGTCCCGAGGACAGATGATGAAAGGGCAAACGTTTTGCTTATTCACGACTATTCAGGCAATTACCACGACTATGAGAGCATTCAATCATCTGCATTGGCGAAAGAGTTGTACACTTGTGAATACCTGCAATATGTCGACAAGTTCATCTACTTTTCTCATAAGCTTGTCTGTGTACCACCACCTACTTGGACCAACGCACTGCATCGCAACGGCGTGAAAGTCTTAGGGACAGTCTTGGCAGAGCCACAGACAAAGGACACAGAACGTTTGCTCGAGCATGTAACAAGCGCGAATGACATTATATTCCCAATGGTGAAGAAATTAGTCGCTATCGCTGAGCATCATGGGTTCGACGGCTACCTCATCAACATTGAGAAACCTTTTTCTGGCGATGTTTGGGACCCGAAGTTGCTGCAATCTTTCTTGGGCCAACTGAAGAGCGGCCTAGGTGAATCGAAGCAACTCATTTGGTATGGAATATGCACACACTACCGTTAGTGTCGCTGACCGCCTACAGGTATGATGCATTGACAATCTCAAACAAAATATCTTACCAGAATGCACTCAATACTGCCAACATGACATTTGCAAAAGCTTGTGGTAGCATACTAACAAACTACTGCTGGTCAGAAGCTGATGCGAAGTCTTCTCAGCAACTCGCATTTCGCAACGACATGCTACTAGTGAATATCTTCTTCGGTCTCGATGTGTGGGCACAAAATGCTACGACACTATCCCACCCACGTGTCACCTACCCTGGTAGGGGCGGTGGCGGTACAAATACTGGGGTAGCGGTAGCCAAGCTGGCGAGTCTCGGGCTGTCAGCAGGTATTTTTGCGCCCGCGTGGTCGTTTGAGCATTTCGCTAGCCACGGACGTGAGATGGAAAGAACAGTATGGGAAGGTGAAAAGCTTCCTCCCGACATCGAATGCGCTTGTGGGGATTGCGCTGTACGACATCAAGCAAACGAGCAGCATGCAGTTGTCAAGCATGCACGAGAATTCCCTGCTGGCTCAGAAAGCTTCTTCTACACTGACTTCAACCGCGCCTTCAGTAAACTAGGCGAAAAGGAGACGGAAGTCTTTGGCGGCCGCACCATACACACGCATCTGAGCCAGCAATCGATACTGCCGTGCTCAGGTTGTGTTAGTAATGAAACTATTACGTTGACACATTTCCTGAACGAGACGGCTGTTGAAACTGCCCTAGTAATCAAGGCAGCGACCATATCGCTTCCAGCAAATACAAGAATCAAGCAATCAGATCCTTGGCTATATCTTCCTCTCTACAAACTTAGCATGCCCTTGACCAGGAAGCTAATTCTCCGCTCAGCGGTTCGTAAGCCCGCATTTCCTTCAGGAATGGAAATTGAGTTATACATCAGAACGACCCGGCAGTGCCAAGGTGTGCCAATCACAAGAACTAGACTGGGGCTTCATGTCAACGCTATCCTCGGCGGTGAAGCAATGACTGCAGAGGACACAGTCACTGAGTTGGGTGTCCGCGCCCGCGGCATCGCTACCACCAAAGGCCCCGCACATGTTCTTTGGATTTCTTCAATTTGCATCACACCAGACGAAGTCAGAGATACCCTGCCCAAGTGCAACATCACCAACGTTCACATCATCAGTCGAGGCGGGGAGGAGAACCCACAATTGAGGCTAAAATGGACTTGTGAGGGCGCCGACAGCTTGATGGCGGAAAAAGGCATGCCATATAGTGATATCACGGGCGTATTCGCGTACTTTGAAATCGAAGTAGATGGCCTGGGTTTGGGGCGAGCGTATGCACTAGAACACATTGTTAATGCAGAAGTTATAGCCATAGCCGGGGAGAGAGATGTAGCAGTCAAGATCGCCGGTATTGGGTTCGACGGGCGAAGGCTTGCTGAATCGAGCGGAGACTTGTCTTTACAGCCACGCGGTGAGGACTCTGAATGGGTCGAGGATGAAAGCGGAGTCAAGTGAACAACTGGAACTTACAGCACTGAAGAACTAGTGGACACATCGACGGTGCAAAAAAGAGTACTACAACAAGCGATCACAAGGATTGAATACAGTCATGCTCAAATTCCACCTCACAATGAGATGCTCACAATTCCCCACACCGTGATTCCCCCACGTAGCAGCAATACAATTCGCCAAATCCCACAACTCGCAAACCCGGACCAAGGGTAAACTTGAAAACGTCCATTCGAATCAAGAAATACTCTCCCCCCCTTCATCTGTTATTACAACACAAACCCCAAACCAAACATCCAACCACTCAAGCGCACCTACCTTCTCAAAGAACAAGCCCTGTCGCCCAAACAGATCCCTTTTCTGGCATTCTTTCCGCAGAGAGATATTACGGCACGTGTATGAGATTTAGACTCTACTTGATCTGTTATAATCTACATGTCAAATCCAGCATGCCCAATCCAGCACCGCATCACCACTACACCCATACCCGCTCCACCCCACCGCCCAAGAAATAAACCTAAATTCTTTAACACGATTAAAAATGTACAATGAACCAAGTTGCCACTGCTTCCTGATATCTCACATCAACGCAGCTGCGTAATGTCCGGACTCATATGGCGGAAAGGAGTCCAGGGTAGACTGGGCTGGGCTCGTGATGTAGGCTTATGCCTAGTACCCTTATTGTCGTTGACATTATCATTATCATTATCATTATCATTATCATTATCATTATCATTGCCAATGCCAATGCCTCCATCATACATAATTCACACCATGATGCGGGCCGTCGTCATGTAGCTAGTCCCAAATGGCAATGTGCACATGCAAGATCTGGAGAGTATGAGGCTTATGCGGTAATCGACACAAGGACAGGCCTTGTTTTGCTTGCATCTAATCCCATACCCTACATCATACCTATCTTTTGGCAAAGAAGAAATCACTCGTTAGAGTAAGATCAGCCCCAATCCCGACATCGGAGTGTGCAAAAAGTGGGCGAAATCGAAAAAAAGGCATGGAGGGATGAAACTGGTTGATATATGCAGGTCCCTGGTGGCAAAGGCAGAAAGTTTTACTTCTTGACGGCGAGTGGGAGATGCCCGATTGTGTTTATAGGAAGGGATTTAGAATTGGGGGAAGGGGAGGGGGAATACAGGGTATGGAGTAGAGCTCCGGCTATGACAGCGCCCGAATATGTCAATCTGACAACCCTGATTTGGTAAGGTGTGGTGGGATATTTGTTCTGAGAGTTTGAAAGGGACATGGTTTTCTGGCCTTGGATGACGTTGGGATTTGGATGACGTTGGGATTTGGATGACGTTGGGATTTGGATGACGTTGGGATTTGGATGACGTTGGGATTTGGATGACGATGGGATATGTTTGCAAAGTAGTGGAAATCAGGAATATATCTGGTAGTTATGGCCGCTGACAAGACTAAGCCAGGGTCTGACCGATCCCCCTGGATATGATGGTACACTCTGGAGCTAGCCGTCCGGGACAATGGCTGATTAGAGTACCGTGGAGAAATGATCGGCCAGAGAGTTATGGCTATATGCATGGGAGGACGAAGCTCGACTAGTTCATTGGAAGTAACCCCTTTGTCGATCTCCAACGTCTTCATTCTCTTGGGCGTTGAAGAAATATAGTTGAGATACCGAATAGCCGTGCTCGGAAGGGAAAGCATTTCACAGTTCCTCCATGTCCTCATCGCCCAAGTCCAAGACCGGGAAGTCCCCTGCCTCACATCGTCCAGGTCGCACAAAGACGCCATGGTTGTTGCCACATTCAAAGTATCGCTTGCCCTTGACTGTACCGTCGTTCTTGCCGGTTGGTTCATCCAGGGTGACTCCGACCCAGACGCCAATGCCAGGAATCTCAGGAACGAGCCCGATGTAGGAGATGGTGCCTCTGCGCGCGTCCGATTCGGGTAGGAGGCGTACACGTGAAGAGAGTGATAATCCTAACGTAAAATATTAGCTGGATCACACTTTTTGTGCGTGCGCTCGCTTGCGAATAGAGAGGAAATAAAGGTATGAGCATCTCGTGGCAAAGCAGCATGTCCATGGTTCAAGGCCGTTACCAAGTCGAAATAGGTAACTTAGTCCTACGTGTGCGGAGATCACGCAGGATGGCCGCGGAGGTCCAACCTAGTTAGGATCGGCCGCAGAGAGCTTTGCAGATCTGTATTATAAAAGAAGATACTGTGTACTTTGATGAAACTTGTAGTGGACAAGCTTCAGGCTGTGATGGACCGTTGGACCTGGGGATACCGCACAGACGAATCCTCTACCCAACAGAATTTTAACATGTGTAAGATGACTGCTCGTGATGCACAAGCCGCCTTGTCGACTTGGATTAACCCCGCATGAGGCCTTTAGGTTTCAGGCTTAAAAGCGTATAATATAATGTGTTGGCGAATCGAAGGAGAGGATGCGAATGGTGACAAGATGGATAATTTCTTAAGGTTTCGGCGAGTCTGGCACCAGCGCCCGTTCCAGCGGGCCGTATGGGTAGCGCAGATCCTCAGAAAAGACCATACTAGGCGATAGCAGCAACAAATAAAGACATGTTGACTCCCGGTTTAAGATTTCGGTTGCCTGTGTTGAAGCGCCGGGTGCCTTCAAAGCCCACGTCTGGGGTCGGGATCATCTTGGCCAAAGGCTATTGTGCAGAATGCCCGAAGCGGAGGCCCGTAAGACGAGAATCTGATAACGTGCCAACTCCAGAAAGTTGGGCATTGAGTCCTCGTCCTGGTTCGCCTTCATGGCAGGGTCAGGCCCTCCGGATCTTGCGCTTACGAAGGACGACATCCTTTGCCCACAGACGGAGCGATGTACAAGGATGGAGCCACCCGTCGATCCCATGTAGCCAGCCATAGATTGGGGACTACGATGGGTGTATCTCTAATTTGCGCATATGGTCGCATCTTGCGATTGGCGCAATTGTGATGATAGAGTGAAGTCGAAGCTCATTTTCCACTGCTTTCCCTTGCCACGACCATTCGAAAAAAGAGAAACCATCAAGTCATAATATACGGCTTACCTCTTTCTTCAACCTCCCGTTCCGAAGCACGAATCTTTTGTTGTTCAATACTGGGAGCGTCCGGGTCAAATCGGCCGAGCTTCTGCGCTTTCTTCCAGGCAAGTACGCTGTCCGTTCGTGACTCATATTCCGTCGCAGGCATCTCATACTTCTCTACGGCTGACAGATCAGTGAAGTCTGTTCGAGCGCCCGGCGGGCGTGTATCTGTGACCTAGAACAAGGATGTCAGGGAAAAAGCCAAGTTTCAGATGCGTCATGTGGCGGAAAAGTTTGTTGAACGCGTTCGCTCAACGGTATACGCCAAGTTGGACACAGGGATCAATAAAAGAAGAAAATAATAGCCACTGATAAGGCTGAGAACATTTAAAAAAAAAAGCAGGTCAAGGACTTGATCAGAATATAGTGGCGTGGGGGGATCCAGCTTCAAAGCTGGCTTCCGAGCTGAAGCGGACCTGGACAACGAAGGAAAATTTAAAAATGCTAATTCCATGGGGTAGCAATAGCGGCATATCGGACAGAGCGCCTATCAGCCAACGGCAAGACAGGTTGGCAGCAAGCACTACAAGCCAGGTATGGCGTAGCTGACCCGACGGCCTTGGGTTCCTGTCAAAACCACAAATGGGAATTGAGAATTAAGTTGACGAACGAGCGAACCTAAAGAGGACTCCTGTACAGGAACAGGGAAGTACGTAGCTGTGTCGGTAGAGGGACTGTGTGGCAGCTAGGGGCAAGACCAGAGCATGTGCCCTCAACAATAGGGCTGGAATTGCTAGGCAAGGATCGATTGAATGAAGGCTCACTGACCGTTATCTCTGCATACGGTTGCAACGGAAAGGCTGCAAGGCGTGTCTGCTCTTCGTCATCTGCAGCGAGGGCGACAGCATCCTGGGAAGCAAACCGCAGCGATAAACTCTGACTGCTCGCTGGTACACCGGTGATGGGTTCTAGACGCGTCTTGAGATGTGCGATGGTCCAAGAGGGAGAAATGCGGCGCTCGGAAGAAGAGTTTGGGGAGGTGATGACGAGGGGCACGTCTGACGCGCTCTGCAAAGACATGTCGGCGGAATACACGCTGATTGCGCGAGATGCAGTGGAGGCTAGGTAATGGGCACAGGTCTTGGAAAGACCAATCTGTTTGGCACACTCCTTGCCGCGCAAATGACGCGCGAGATGAGATGAAGGGGAATACGAATGGTCAATTACGTAGGGTAGGTATCGTAGGTTGGCGGCCTGCAGCAAGCGAACGGTGATGCGAACGTGTGAGACGAGACTTTGCTAGATTGCGGGCTTGACTGACCCACTCTGCATGTAACCCAATCTGGACGTGATGGACGTGGAATATGGTGTATCCGAGGTGGTGTAGGGCCGAAAAAAGCAAAGTTAGGAACTCAACGTAGGATGGTATGGGCCATGGTATGCAGTGTGTATGTAGTGTGTGTGTGATGTGGGTATGGTATGTAGGTAGGTATACGGTGATGCAGCACGAGAAGGCGGCAAGTGTTATTCGTCCGGGTCGCAATAAGAAAAGTGTCCTGGTCATAAGCCTTACCTTACCCGAATTAGTTAACATCCTGCAGCTAGTAAATTAGTACTATAGGGGATGCTGCTAGATAGCCTGCAACTAGTATTAATAGTATTAGTGTATAGTATTAGTAGATATTAGGTTATCTATACCTAGTTACGTGTTATTATAGAGTTTTTACCTATAGCAACTAGGTAATAGCTATAACCTAATATCCTATATTAACTAAAATCTATTAAAACACACCTAATTATTATACTTTTTATCTTATAGAAATATTACTTACTTAATCTATATTACTAACTAACTTAGATAACTCTTAGGTATCCTTTAAGGCTTTATAGAGTATAAGGTTATTATAGAGCCCTATACTAGTAGTATTATAAATATACTAAGTTATAGCAAGTTAATCCTTTTCCTTTACTATAGTAATACTACTAATACTATATATTAATACTATTAATACTAGTCGCGGGCTATCTAGCAGCATCCCCTGCAGTACTAATTTACTAGCTACAGGATGTTAACTAATTTAGGTAAGGTAAGGCTTATGACCAGGACACTTTTCTTATTGCGACCCGGACGAATAACGTTTCCCCGAGAAGGCCAGTGGGCTCGACGAATCGGGTATGTCAAGCGAGAAACGCCAAGACAGCCGTTTTACATACACAGTAGTACTACTGGTACCTACCTACATCCACACAACCTACAACCTGGACGTACCGGTACCTACTGTACATTATCATGCGACTCTAGTTGGTACTTTGCGAGACCATGTACCTACACTCAGCACAATACCAGTGCGGTACCTGTTGTGTCACGCCGCTGGTGAATGTCTCATAACACCTCGGATGAGAGAGAGAGAATTATCACGCCAACGCCCACGCCGTCGCCCACCCCCCACGCGCTCCCAGCTTCTCCCACCCAGTGGTTGTGGGATTCTGGAGGCCATCACGGAACTAGGTATGTAAACAAACCAGCAAACCCCACGATTATGTGATGCCAGCTTGCTACGCGTGGGGAGGATGATGCCTTTCCCTTTCTCCTCTACAGTCTGCCCATGTCCGCTTATTGGAAGGCTTTCTTTCAAGTGCGAAACGACTAGGTCAATGGCCAAGACAGGCAAAGATCCCTCTACAAATCACATGTACCCGCCCTCCGACACCCAGATCGCGTGGGCCACCAAGCCAGAGCCGCCGGCGTTGCGATCTGCTGGAGAGACATGAATGAAATCAAGCGCTCAAGGTCACGCGCAAACGGCCAGCGCTTGCATCTTCCAACCCCAGTTCAGAGCTCAGAGGCACATCTGTGGCGCGGCAATTTTCCTCCAACGACGCGCCCGCCTCACCGCTTGTTTGATGCAATCCATCATCAATGCAAAGCCTCTAAAAATACCAGGTACACGTATACATACTCTACCTAGTACTATACTATACAGAGCAGAGGAAAGTGTTGCGCCAGGGTGCACTTCCTTCTAAGACGGCAAGGACAGGAGTCTGCTGTCAAGTACAGTACTGTCCAAGTGTGTGGACAGAGAGCCCTGTCGGCCTTCATAAACCCACACGGGGCCAAGCAGCCGAAGCCTTCACGGCCAGCCATACAGTGTGGCAGCAGCAGTCTGTCACACAGGCGACTGCAAAGGGAAGCAGCCGCTGCAGCAGCCGGCGTAACACAGTCGCACGGTATCTGTACTTGACAATCGGAACGTTGCACCTGCCCTGCGACCAGGGCCTTGGAAAGCATCTCGTTCGCATGCCGTTCACAGATTGCCCTGGAGTCTGTGGGGGAGGAAAGTCCTTCAATCAACCACGCCTCAGGCCGCCAACGCGAGCTCTTTATTTGCATCGGCCAACGCACGGGGCGGCTGTTCATAGCTAATGCACGTCGGCCTTGCCTGGCCGAACGCCTTCATGGTCTGCTCAACTTTGCACGTAGAACGGCGACCAGCACGCAGCGGGTTCGGGCATACCTTCACCGCCTGATGCGCATCATTCACGCATCCTTGGCAGCTCCATGACTGTGATGCAATGGTCCTGGTCGCCTCCCCAGGTGGACCTTGTTGCTTGCTGCTGCCGCCGCTGCTGCTGCTGTTGCTGCCTGCGGAAGAGTGCTGCGTCTGCAAGGCCTGCGATGACCTGGCACAACAACGCCTGGTAGCATACTGCAGATTGTCACCACTACCGCGACAACGTGGCCCCTGGACACAAGACAACACAGCAGCAGCACCGCAGTTCGGCAAAGCCATGTCTCACGTGGACAAGGTAGCACGCGTTCACGTCTGGTTACGGCTCCGACCGACGCTACTACGAAGAGCCCCATACAAATGCATAGACGAATATACATAGGGTAGGCAAGTTGGCAGCGCGTTCTGATGCGCGCTGGTGAGCTAGAGCGAAAGCTAGACGTCACGGCCATCATCGGCCGTTCACCGCCGTTCTATCTGCCCCGAAGTCGAGCCAGCGTTGACATAGCTGAGTTCCGGTGTCCACGGTGGGGTGCTGGCTGAACCATGAACGCTGCAAAATCATGCGTGGAGTGTTGTCGCGACTTGGCCAGGCATTTAGCTTGAACACATCACCATCTGCACCGCCAGAATGATATCAGCGTTCGCAAGGCTATGTCCGGTAGCGACCCTCCTGGCGTCAGATAACCGTAGGGCAGGGCGAAGGATGCTGCAGATCTTGTTCGCCGCAACGCCATGTCATCGCACTTCTGCACACCCGGACCCGACCCTGGACGTTGCAAAGATCCCTGAGACTGTTCACCGCCTTAGGTGCGCCTGATTCGTTGCCCTTTTCTATCACTTGTGTGTTGTTTGAACTAAACAGCTCCTGGGTGAGTCTGGCGATCGTTGGCGGCTACCCTGCTGCTGTTGGCTTTGTAGTGGCACACGCCGCAGCCCTGCCTTGGGCGCATTGAGGCCTGACGCAGAAAAGAAGGGCAGCAAGTGAGGCCCAGGAAAGCGAGCAAGTCAATAGGAACTTTGTCAAAGGCTGAACCAGAGCGTGCATACAAGTTTTTATCTCGAGTGCTGAACACGTCATGGGCGGGCAGTCTGCTACGCAGTACAGGTGTCGTGCTTTTTTCATGACAAGCTAAACCTTGCTCCTTGGGCCGTAAGGGTCGTCTTTTTTTTGGTCAGCTCGCTAAATTTCCCCGGCCGACACACTAACTGAGATCAGATCAGCCATGAATCATTGTGGCGCACCGCCAGCACGAGTCGAGGCAGCCGACAGCGCCAAAGTAATCAGTTCCAGGTCAGAAACGCAAAGGGTACTTTCTATCCCAAAGCCCCGGATCCCTACCGCGGACGGACGATGAGGCGGCACCAGGGCTTCAGGGATGCATCCTAATAGTCTTACAGTCGCACGCTAAGTTACTCTACTCCTGCATCCATGTTCCTACCACACTATTCTCCGCTCTGCCAGGCCGTAGTCCTTACCCTCAGCGCAACGTTTCCCATTCCCTCGAATCTCCTCCAGAAACTCAGTGGCTAAGCACGCTTGTTTGTGGACAAAACCTTTTGGTTGGTTGGTTTCATCCCCTGTCCGGAAGCTGTGACCCATAGCCCAATAGCTTAGAACGTCCAACCACTTAGAGCGTCAATCGCTCGAAATACCTCGCAACTGGTCACTCTGGTATCCATCGGCACATTAGCTTCACTCGGAACCTCATCACGGCGGATCGTCCTCTTCTGTTCCATCTCGAAACACCAACTCTCCTGTCCTCGGCTTACCATCACAACACCAAAGAACGCATACACTGTTCGTGCATCTGACCTCTTGCTATCCTTGGATATAGCATTGTTCTGCCTTGTTTCCACTCGACGCCACGCCTCGCCTCAGCTGCATTCGTTGCACTACTCCCTGCTGTCGTCTCTGGTCCTGTCCGGGCTCACTTTGGGGCATCAACACTACAACTTCACACCCAAACTTGACTGGTGACATCGCGCATAACACACTTGGATTCTAGGCCGTGTAACATAAAACCCAAGAACCTTTCTCCAACGCATGGGCTGGCTAAGAGCTAGTCCCCCTCTTACATCCTGGATATCAATCTCCTACTCGAGCCTCGCGGCTCCGAGTCGCCTGCGAGCAAGAAGAGCTCAATATCAGTAACATCCAACGCTACTACTGCAGGAAGAACATACACCACGGCTCCCTCCGCGTATACGCAATCCCCAGCTCAGAGAGCCTCGCCAGCGTATGCTACCGGCTCACCGGCATATGCATCACCGTTATCCTACGGCCCCATTCCAGCCTATCCAAACCAAGCACCAACATCAGCACCACATGGACCTGGATCAATGGTAGGGGGCCCAGTACTACCTGCTATTTCCGAGCTTCACCGACATCCGGATCCAACATCACAGCCCCAGTTTCGGCCTCTATACTCGGGGCAACCTGGGCCTGGACCTATTCACCAAGGCCCCCAGGGTACTTCTGGATCACCTCCTTCTACTCTCAAACGACAGGCCTCTCAAACCCCACTACCCGACGAAAGCCCAGCAAAAAAGCAATCCAAATGGACGCCAGAAGAGGATAATTTGACAATCGAGCTGAGGGGTCAAGGTATGAAATGGGACGACATCGCCAAACGACTGCCTGGAAGGAGTTCCATCTCCTGCCGTTTACGCTATCAGAACTACCTGGAAAAGCGAGCCATTTGGGACGAGGAAAAGAAGAACAAGCTAGCACGACTCTACGCTCGGTACGTACGATATGAATCTCCTGGACCTTCAGCTTGAGAATAATGCTTTTTGAATTGGTCTTACACTCCCTCTGTTTTGGTTGATTGCGTCTTCGATATACAACTGCTGTACTGAATGTGAAATGGGTTAATCCAGTACTGACTTCCACAACAGCTTCAAGGACCAAATGTGGCAGAAGGTGGCTACTGAGATGGGGATCCCCTGGCGATCAGCCGAGTCCATGCATTGGCAGCTGGGCGAACAGGAAATGAGCGCGCGAGCCAACGCCCCAGTCTTTCAGTTGCATCCTTCTGCGACCGGTACAGGACTCAGCTCTCCATCGCAGATACCTGTCGTACCCGCTCCAGCTCCGCACAGTTTTACACCTGCGAACACCACACAGATAATGCCAAACCCGCCGCCGATGCCGCCTCAACATCGCCAGCCTCCCCCTCAATCGTTGCCGCAGGGTCCAATTCATGGCTATCATCATCGTTCAGACAGTGGATCAGGTGATGGTCGAAAGAGGAACAATTCTTTCAGCCGGAGACGCGCAGACCCCCGGTCGCGCTCCAGTGTGCCACCTCACTTCAATCAGCCGTTACCTCAAATACAAGCGCAGTCTGAAGCAGACTTGATAAGTGGAGCAAGAACTGCCCCTGCGCCAATCCAATCCACCGTCAAAAGAGAGGGTAACATGCCTAGCTACAGTGACTTCTACCAAAAGCGAAGACACGAGGAAGAGGTTACAGGCTCACCAAGAAAAGAAATGGATACACGAAGTCAGGGTATGAGGAGTCCGGATAGGATGTCACAGCGCAGTGGTACAGAAAGTGTCAAGAGCATGAAGCGTGAGCCCGAGGAAGCAGATCGATCATCGGCAATGCCATCTCCACCCCATGCTTCTTATGATCGGCCCCCCTCGAGAGTCGTTTAAAAGCTGCACTAGCCCTGGTGTAGCTGTTGTATAGAATTTATATTCAACAAGTGAAAGAGTTGGGAGCATGTGTATACCGGCTGGACCGGAAGGGCTGATTTGGAGTTTTGGGTATGTCTGGGGCGTAGGGTAATGGATAGGTGTCTTGGAAATCTCACGACGCATAGAATGGGGGACACGCTCAGGCATGGACTGGCATACATTGAAGACAGATCGATTCCAATGATCATGATTGTGACCTTCAGCGTGGGTTGGTTTTTCCCGTTTTGTTCTGTTTTTGTTTTTGATTTTTCCTTTTGCATCATCATCACAAACATTGTCAGAGCGCTGCATTGCTTTTCACTAGATCATGATCTTGTTCTTGCTTATTATAGAGACGCATGTGGCGGTAACGATTGCGCATCTTGAACCAGCGTTTGATTCTTTTTATTTCATCAAGAGGCATTGTTCGCATGACCAAGCATAGCGTGGCGGGAAGCCTACTAGACAAACACTGTAGCATTGTCATTTCCAAGCATCGCTTTGTCCGTATCTACATCAATTGTAATCAAGCATTTCATGAGAAAACTTTTCACACGTTTGACTCATACCCTTTCCTACAACCCCTCAGTGTTCTGCCAACTGTCTGCGCCACAGACAGACCCAGTGAACGCAGACAGAATCTATCTGCCAACACATAGCACGGCTCTCGTCTACTCGGAATTGCAAAGTCACTCTACTGAACTCATTGTTCAGGCTCTCGAACCTCCCAACAGTTCAGAGCGCCAGCATATCCTAGTGGCCTCCGTGGCGGTGAACAGCAAACCCCCACCGCTCTTCGTCTACCCCGGATCATCGTCTAATGACGTATGTCGTGGCTTGCATTCAGAGTCGGTCAAAAGACAGGCCTACGTGGCGAGCTCTCAAGGCCCTGGAGTGTTGCGCTGTCACCGCGCGAGTTTATTCGATCAAGGTTGCCAAAAAAAAGGTGGTGTAGAGTGCGTTGTTCACCCGGCACAGCCTCAGGCGCCTCACATGGCCATGATTGGCCGATAGTAAAGCCGCGTTATACAGTACGTATGGGGCCTGCATGAACTTGCTGGAACCGTTCGTCGGCTTGGGGCTATTTTGGACAAGCGGGAGAAGTATGCCATGGGCCCAAACCCACCACCAGCAAAAGTGGGTGTTCCAGCCCCACAAAAGCAACAAGTAATCGTGACCCGATTTATGATGGCATACTGCACTTTGTTTCATGAGACGCATCGCCAGATACATGGAGCACGAGGATCAGAAAGTGCAATCAAACTTAATGTGCACATGTCACAACTTTAAAATACACCTTCGACATTCTAGAATACATGCCCGTTCCGTTCGCCTACCCACAGGGCTGAAGATTTCAAATGGGCGGCCAGTGTGTGTGGCACTCCACTAGCACCAGCGAACTACCATGTGCTCTGAAACGGCTAACAACAGCCGCCCAACAAGTGCCCCTTGGCCATGTGTGGTCAGCAGAAGCTTCCCTTGCGCTTCTGGAAGGTATTACGCGAGGTTGGGCTTACCGTTCCCTAAGTAAGAAAGATGGAACGGTTCATTCAGGCGACGTATCTCGGCATGAATAACGCAATACCGAAAAGCGAGCGGGTGAACCTGGCGACTGGATTTCTGACAAGCGACATGACACAAAACCGCAAGTCAGAACAGCGGGTGAGGGTGCATCGCAATTGTCACCTCGGCGTCATTTACCCGGCTGTTGAATTGCTTTTCCCGGGGTATATCCCGATCTGCATGACCGAGCTGCGAACTCATCCAGATGATCCTCGGATGGTAATTTGAAGCCGTATGAAGGTGCGTGCGTTGCGCCAACAGGAGGACATGAAATCAAATCGGAACCGATGTAATGTCACGTGCAGTGTGTTCCACTGGTCTTCGGCGCCGATCTGCTTCTAGAAGGCTTCCCGAAGTGGTCTAGCGCATACCGCTAGAAGTAGTCTAAATCCACTCTCGTTCTGCTCGCCAACCGCTTGTGCTTCAGGCTTGCACATGACACCCATTCACTTTTGACACATCCCTTTTCTTCCCGCGCAAAGTAACCATGGTTCCACAGTGCCACTCCCACATCCACATCTGCCCGCGAACGCAGGCCAGCCATGTCACAATCAACATTATTATACCACTGACAAATCTCGAGCTTCATCAGGCATCCCCCGTCGTACGATTAATCGTTCCCAGCAAGCTTCCAAATCACCGCAATACACCCGCTGCAACACTGTCATCAAATTGGATCGTCCGGGACCGCTGTCCCATTGCTCACAAATAACGTTAGAACCGTTCTATGACAGGTAAGTCGCTCGAGCCACGAACCATGGATCACGATGCGTTCTGTCGTGCCCACGCGTTTGGCGGTCCAAAACCCTAGCCGCATCTGCGACTATGGCTAGCCCTGATCGGACGGGGAAGCGCGTGAGCCGTCTTGAGCAAAACATGTCATGCCTAGACTCTCATTCACACCTGCCATCTCGAGGTCATCTCGGCAGCTTTGAATATGAAATCCGCCGACATGCTATACATCTTCGCGGACCTACTTTGGCCCTCCCACACTGCATATTCAACAGTGGTATGGGGAATAGAGAATGGGTCGGCTTCCTTTCCTGCGTGCGTCTTGCCCCTAATTTGGCGTCCACTCTAGACCATGACATATATCCCGCACCCGGCCGAGCTTGCTGAACAGCTTGTGGAACACTACGAATCATGTATGAACACGACTGCGCACATAGATAGCTACACCGTGGACTTGCATACTCCATACTATCATGCCTGCTCGCTCAGCCCTCCAAGCAGCTTCACACTCAGCCACATCAGATCACTGTGCTACCGATGCATGCACGTGCATCTGCATATTCTCATTATCGTCCTTAAACAATGCAATACCTGTGCGTATCGGCATATTGCAAGTTCCAAAAACATCCGATGTTCGTATCACGAATCAGCAATGGCATACATGTGTTCCTCATCAGGCATCCCGTCCAGATGCGGCGCTAGCAGCCAGCGGCTCCACACATGAGGATGTCGATCGACTGGTTCACGCTGGTGCTGGTTCATCGGAAAAACCAGTCCGACAGACATGAGCATTGTCCACGTCGTATTGCAATTCAGGTTTGACTCATGGAAGCGGACTCGGAAACATTGTTCCTACTCTCATCCGCTCTCGAGCAAGTTTTTGGTAAGACACTGTAGATCGTGACGATCAATTGGCAAGAAAGACTGCGAAGAGCTGAAGAGATGGATGTGGAAGTGAGAGCGAGGCTAATGCCATCTAAAATGGTCTGAACGGCTGAGTGCAGTCAGGTGGCCTCGATGGATCGCACGTGATTCACTACCACATGCACCAACGATACTACGTTTTGGACATCCTGACGACTTGGCATAAAGTATATCGTAACAAACCAAACGAAAGACTGGCTCATATGCTGCAGCTGTTGTCATTAGTCTTGGATGAACGACGATGCTTTACACACCAGCACAGACAGCCACGAGGACCAAGAACATGCAGACACTACCTACGTGGCTACGTCCCCATCGAAGAGGAAGTTATGGTGTCCGCGTATGTTCACAGCTACCAACTTTCGGCTACTGTATTCCGAAGACGATAATCCCCTGAGCAATCAGGACCAAGCACATGACAAACCTCACATCGCCATCATCAATACCAACTAACCCCAAAGGCCCCCATGAACACTGCATGAATCACCACCCCCACAAATTCACCAACATCACGACACAAAGGAAAACATCCAAATCACTTTGCAGCATAAACCCAGAGTCACGGTAACTACACCCTCACCTTCCCTCACGCTTTGCGCCCATCTCCGTCAGTCACAAAATACACACCTGCAATCCTTCAGTTCAACATCAGGCCTTCCCTAGCCGCCGTCCCCATCCTCCCAAACCCCAACACCAACCTGACGCCCCATCCCATCACACCGTTTACCGCAGACCACCAGCCCGCCAGGGGAAGCAGGCCCTTCTTCCCCCTCGCATGAGGCCCACACACACAGCACACATGCAATCGCTACGTGATCGGTGAAAGCCCTGCAAGGCCGGAGCCGCAGCGTCGAGAACCAGGGGCTGGTAGCCAGACGTTTGGTGTGACGAGTTGTTGGGTGAAGGACGATGTAGGATGTACGTACATGAATATACATGATGTTGATGGGTCGTGGCGGTAGGGTATGTTGGGTACGTAACACAAAGAGGTGGGGAAGCGGGTAGGTGCCAGGAATCATGCTGTGTAACGTGAGATGCCTTGGTGCGTTGGTTGATACATGGTGTGCTGTGGTTGGAGAAAGACTGGAGTGTGAAGATGGGCTGGGGAGGCTCGGATGTAGGGGATGAGTACGGTGAATGATAGGGAGGGAGAGACATAGAGAGAGAAAGAAAGGGCAGAAGGACAGTAAGAGAAGAAGTAAATTGACAAACCAGTAGAAAGAATTGCTCGTAAGATCTCAACTTGAACCTCTAGACATCTCTATCCTAATTCCACAATAAAACTCCCCCATTCCCTTCACCCATCCCTCCCCAAACAAACATCCTCCACAGCAAACACTGACAACCTCCTCCCCCGCCCTTCCCAATCACAAACGTTCCGCGGCCTTCTCGAACCAACTCCACCCACATCTTGTACTACACTCGCTTCTCTCACCCCGCCTGCCGGCCTCTCCCGCATCTCACCCACTCCCGCCGACTCATGCCCCTTGTCTACTCTAAAGGGGGAACATAGATAGCTACGTGCAAACGACCGGGAGACTGCATCAAGCTCGATTCACAGATTCAGATTCGATGGGGCTCAGAGAAAAGTGTGAGGCGACGATGATGGGGGGCGGTGAGAGCGGTGAGAGGGTGTGCAACTGGCGGTGAAATTTTAGATTTGTTGATTGCATTGGATTTTGGCATGGTAGGGTAGGGTGGATGGGTGAATGAATGAATGGTGCAGGAGGTCAAAGTCTAGGTGGACTGCCTATGGAGGATTGAAGGCAATTGATACTCGTGAAGTGGAAGGCTACATGGATAGATTCGGCTTTCAGGGAGCGAGCAAGGCACGCAAACGCCATTCCAATCGTGTGGCTGCATCCCTCATCTTTGAACCTACGTACACCGCCCCACGCCCCCGCCACGCCACTCGAGCAAACAACAACAATGCTGTGCCTATCGCGCTTGAAGTGAAAAGAAACAGCGGACAAAGGCGAAAGGAGGGAAAAAAGCAGGCCAGTCGTGAAATGTCGTGGGCGAACACCAAGATGAACAACGAATGACCCAGCCCTGGGCATCATGACAAAGGCCCACACACACCGTCTCCACCAGGGCGCGAACACGATACAGGTGCAGGTACGGTGGTGGTGGGTAGGTACATACTTGCAAAACGGCTCTATCTGCGTGCGTGTCCCTCCTGTTCTAATACCGCCGAAAGAAGAGACATACACACCGCCCCTTCGCGACCGAAAATGCAGCGAGCCGAGCGATCCGCGGGAGCGCATAGGACCAGGTGCGCGTGATAGACTTTGGCGTTCAAGTCCTCCCGGCAGCTTGTCCCTCGTCCTCGTCGTCTTGGACCTCTGCCTCACGCGCCTGTGCAAAGAAGATGCGTGCCGTCCCGCTGCCAACGTTCCTGATGCTATATGTGTTGCCTGTACATTATGCGTTAGCAAAGTGTGATGGCCGACCCTCATTTCCGCCAATCAGCGACTCAAGACACGCCAAACAAAGGCCTTGATAATGGCAACGGGCAAAACGTGACAGGCGTCCAAACGGCGCGCACGGCGGGTTGATGACAAGTGCCAGATCCCAAGCGTGTATTTTGGGATCGCAAGAAAGAATGCAAAGTGTAAATGGAGAAGGGAAACGCAAGGACGGGGAACCGAAGAGGGGTCATCATGCACCACGCCGCGCGCTGTAGCCGCCACGCAGCGGATGGGCACGAAAACGCACGAACGACAGCTTGTGAACCATCGGTTAAGCATGTGGATCGCATCGCACCGCGTCAATTGTTCCACGGCAGGCGCGGAAAAGGCAACCCATGCATCGGTCAAACGCCACAGGCCTGCAGGCAACGAGAAGAGGAGTTGCTCGCTTGCCCCGGCCCCCAAGCAGTACAACGTTGCGGGACAAGGGCTGCGCGCAACGCATGCGGGAAGACAAACGATGCGGGTGCAACAGGCAGTATCCCAACAGTGTTGAGAGCATAAAGTGACCGCTGTCGTACAAGAGTATGGATGCGCAGAGATTGCAGATCAAGGACGCATTCATCCGCGGTGTAAGGAAAATGCAGGCATCGGACGATGAATGGAGGTTGGGGAGCTGGGGGGTGAAGAAAAGCAACATACCTCGAGGAACTTGCCAGATGCCACCCTTGTGAACAACAAACTCGTTCACATGTACTTTGACTTCGACTGTCCCATATTGCACGTTGAACAGCATGTGCATCATCCGCGAGTTCTTTGTGCGCTTCATCTGATCTGCCGCAAGCTCAAGCATGCCCCAGTTGAAGAAGTAGCCAGCTGAATCCATCTTTCGGTACTTGAAGGAGCCGTCTGCGACTTCAATTGGGTCAATGCCTTTCTCAGACCATGCAATGACTAGAGTCTGATTAGCATACATGGCCATTCACCACAGATTTGTCGTAAACTTACTTCCTTCCTCAACATTTGGCTTTGTAAGCTCTGTGATCGGGTCGTAGTCTTTGTAGTTACCAAACAGAACTCCATCCTCCCTTTCCCATGGCTCTAATTCGACTTCTTCTTCCTCGACAGAAGTCAAAGTCCGCTTCTTCGCCTTCGTGCCTGTACGGTAGCTCGATCTCTTTCGCTCGGGCTCGGGATCTTGGTTCTTTACGATGGCCGTCATACTGCCGTCAACGTCGTAGTTGATGCTCTCGTTCTTCCAGAAGTCGATGGGAGCAACTCGGTGTCTGCCTGTTCGCCCCACACGAGCCACAGCCTGAGGATCAAGTTCGCGAAAGACTGAAAGATGCCTGCCACGCCCATATCTTGAACCTGCCGATGCTGTGGACATCTGTTCCACGTCTTTTTTGCTAAGAGGGTTGCCCCATGCGTTCACCAGCTTGCCAGTCCCATCATCATTTTGAGCAGTCTTCTCCTTCGCTTGTTCTTGTGTAGTTTTATCTTTCTTCTGCGCGCCCACTTTCTTCTTTGGCTCTTCAGTGGCTTTCGGTTTTTGCGTAGGCTTCGTAGGCTTTTTGAATCCATCTTCTGATTTTTGCTTGGCGGCGGAGGTCTTTGAAGCGGCTCCTTGGCCATCAGGCTGTTTTTCAAAGGCTGGCTGAGCACGTGGAGGTCGACCTCTGCGCTTTACAACAGGCGCTGGCTCGTTAGTTTGCTCAGCTGCTTCCATGGAGATATCAGCTGGAGCTTCCGTGACGCTCGGTTCCAACTCAGACATGTCCGAAACGCGCTGAGATCGCCGTGGCTGCGGAGCTGTAGCGGATGCACCTTTCTTCCCCTTCTTCTGCACATCTGAAGCTTGCGCTGAAGCAGCACCCCTCTTTTGTAATGAGGCTGAGTCATTCGCCTGTTCAGTGGGTTCAAGGGCATCGCTTTTCCGCTTTCGACCCCTCTTGCTTGGTTGTTGGACAGGTTCAGGCGCTTCCTCGGCTTCTTCTGTGACTATTAGATCCTCTATCAGATTCTCTGTGACTTCCACTCCAGTGGTCGCATCATCTCCAACGTGGGCAGCGAAGCTCTCTTCTTCCATAACTTCCATGACTTCCGAGTTTTCATTCGCTGCAATCTCCTCCTGCACCATGCTCTCTTCTAGCATATCGCCTTCCTCGGGAAGTGGTGAGCCTTCATCTTCGGGGATATCGTATACAGAAGAAACGCCGTTGCGCTTCGCTCGGCGCGCGCCAGATCCGTTGAACGCTGAGTTGTCCTGTAGGCTGGATTCGTCCTGTTCGAAATCGAGCCGTCGGGCGATGGGAAGGTTTGCAGGGCGAATAGGACTGGAAAGGCCGACTGAGCTGCCCCTCGGTGCCATGGACGACTGTCGGCGCGGCGACGAACCAAGCGCAGTTTTCTTTGGCGACCGCGATCTGGGCGGAGGAAGATGTGTTCGCGGGTTGCGCAGAATCTGGTGGGCTGTGGTGAATTCTGGGATAGAGCCTATGCCGCAGTTAGCAGCTATGCTTTGTTGTCTTGCGCGTTTGCTGGTATTGTGCAGGCTCTATAAATGTACATACTCTCCTGGATATCCATAGATTCAGACGCGGTCACAGTCCCGCTACGCTTAGGCGGGGACTTTTCCGGCGACGAGAAGACACCAGAGAGCGCTTCGAGACCATGCTCATCGTACACACCGCGATCTGCAAGTGTTATGCCCGTCTTTCTGTGACCTGTGTCAATGTAGGCACTGCTTCATGCGATAGATAGTGAACATACCTTCCCTGTACGCCCACATCGTAGAAGATATTCTCGCGATTTTCGCGTTTTCGTTGAGGTGCCATACTCCTTGTGTATCAAATGTGCTCTGTACGCGTGCGCTGGATTGAATGGCGCGTGGATGTGGTTGCGCGCGGCCGTTCGAGGACGTTGATCGCTTGTTGTTTGGGTTTCGCGCGGGATGTAAACGAGCCAACTGCGGCATTTGGGCTTGGCACTGCCACCACCCCACTGCTCCAGAGATGGTGTCACCCCGACACAGCTCTAAGAAAAAAAGGTGAAGGATATTCGCAGAGGACATGCTTTTCCCGTGACAGGTATTTCAAACAGTCTTTTCACCTTGTATCTGTGTGCTGTGGAGCTGCTCCTCGACGTCATCTTGGGTGACTATTCTCTGGACACTGCATGTGACTTGGATCCTTTTCTGAGCACATAAATGGCCCGCCTACCATACCAACATTCATAAGCTAGTTTAGCGCAGGTCATCACGGTGCATGCAGGGGAATGTCACAATATAAGGTGAGGAGCCCACCCGATGGTGGGAACTTTTCAGGATTTCCTTGTATCTGGTTGCTACTTCGCTCCAGCCATTACAGCCCAAAGACCAACGTCAGCAACCAAAAAGAAACCTCCCTGTCCTACAGTCGCAGTCTACGCGCAGACTAATCGCTACTCCCATTCATTGCTCGCCTAGAGGTTTCCGCTCTCCTCTGCACCCACATTGTATCTCACCAAATGCAAAAATCTCCCTGGATCGAGACCTATTCCGCTAACCAACTCTCTTGACAGTTTCAGCCAACTTCGGAAAAAGTACCCAAGTCCAATCATGCCCGGCCGATGATATGCTTTTCGTGTAAGCGTCGAAAAAGCGGCAGCTAGCCGCAGAATGAGAAAATATACAAGAAAAGGAATCGTAATCGTGTCCATGGGTCATTAAATCGTGGGCGCAATCTCTCACAATCGAACATGCCGTTATCGCAAACGTTTGAATGAAGGCGATCCGTTGCATCGAAACTCGTTCCAGATCAAAGACACCGACGGGATCCGGACACAGAGCTCTAGTTGGGGCACGCGCTCTGAACGTGGCCAGGCTGCTTGCAGCGGTAGCAGACGCGCTCAGACGATGTCTCCTGGGGGCAGTCGCGCGACAAGTGGCCGACCTCACCGCCTAGCAAACGTTAGGTTCATCCTCAAAAGATCATGTTGATAGTGTCTCGGGTTACTCACAGTTGTAGCACTTCTGGCCCTGGGTGCAGTCACGGCTCATGTGGCCAAAGCCGCCGCATGAGTAGCAGGTAGTCTGGCGCGCTCCACCGTAGCCACCCTGGCCGCCACCGTATCCTCCACGGCCACCGTATCCACCCTGTTGTTGACCGCCGTAGCCGCCGCCCTGGGAGCAGTTGCGGGCAATGTGACCCTGTTGGCCGCACTTGTAGCACTCTTGGCCACCGGAACCGCCACCACGGCCGCCCATCTGCGCACCGCCGTCCTTGGTGCACTCGCGGGAGATGTGGCCGGTACCGCCGCAACGGTAGCACGTCTTCTCAGCCTGGGGAGATGTGCACTCGCGGCTGACGTGGCCCTTCTCGCCGCAGTTGTAGCAGGTAGGAGTTCCCTTGGTAGGGCACTCAGCAGCGCGGTGAGAGTTGTCGCCACCTAGAATAGTGTAAGCCAGAGCGCGCGGTCTGTAAGATGTGTAGAAAGCGGCGTGTGGTGGGCGAGCATAGGACACAAAGGCCAGAGTCGCGAAAGTTGCAGCGCTTCCATGGCCGAATGCTGTAATGATCCCGAGCAAGTGCCCTAGATCTCAACTACTCGGATCCTGACTCAACACCCTGACCTCACACTAGTGTGAGATCTCAGGGTTCAAGAATCGCCGATAGGCTATGCAGAATTGCCTTGCAGAGTTGCGATTCTCCGAGTTGAGCGACAGGACAGAGAGAAGTGTTTACTTACAGTTGTAGCAACCACGGCCACCGGCAGCAGGAGCAGGAGCTTGGTAATCCATCGTTTGAGGGTTTTGAAAAGACCTTGTGGGTTGTTAGATTGTGGGCCTTTAATATGGCCACCAGGCCTATCAGACAGCACTTACCGTAAGGTGTCGTTCGATAAGGGAGTGACTTTGAGTGAAGAAACCGTCGTCGTCTGGTTGGAGAAGTAAGAACCAACACCAATTAATCAAACTTTCAGAAGCTGTGAGTCTGGAATGGAGGAGGAACGAGGGGCAAGGCAGGATGGGGGGGGGAAAATATCTGCCTACGGTTGTGGTTGCGCTAGTTCGCTTAGATCTGTCCAGGCCTGGCTAGTCCCACCGTTGTTTTTACCCTGACGTAGAGTACTGGCGGTCGATTGATTCTTCACTGGAATGAAGGCAGCCAGGTGAAGGGCAACAGGCAAGGTGATGGCCCGGCAAGAGTCTGGCCATCTTGCCCGTGCGCCAATAGCAGTTCTGCTGGAGTTTGGCGGTGTTGGCAGAGGACAGCGAGTTCTAGTCTTCAATGACGTCATTTATAAATTGCCTCGCTTGAACAGCGGTCTCC
Source organism: Plenodomus lingam (assembly GCF_022343315.1). Classification (NCBI taxonomy): domain Eukaryota; kingdom Fungi; phylum Ascomycota; class Dothideomycetes; order Pleosporales; family Leptosphaeriaceae; genus Plenodomus; species Plenodomus lingam. The sequence goes on along the minus strand of NW_027093944.1, from coordinate 2,201,211 downwards.
TGCAGATCTCGAGATACGAGATCCGTCTAGCCGGACAAAGTGCGAACGTGCGACTGGAACCTGTCATGCGCACGTGGCCGCTGCAATCGAAACAACAACCTTTTGAGACATTTACATCGTGACTCCAGCGTCTACAGCAATTCGTGGCCGGTCGAACTACCTGCACTGGCAAACTAACAGCACAAGAAAATTACTTTTTGGTTTCTTTCGTTCGATTCGCTCTAGATCCAGGCCTGGTCATATGTTCATCTTCGATCACGATCTACCTCGGGCAACCTCTGACTTGTTTCTGGCCTCAAACAATGCTTCACACAAGGCTGCTAGCTATAGGGACTAACTATAGCCAACCATGGAAGGTTGCAGGATTTGTTGGGCAATGGAGCTTTGTAATTAGCACTAGCAGCTTCATATGGTCGAGTTGTTGTTGATGATGATGATGATGATGATGATGATGATCAGAGCAGCAAGAGCTCTCGAAGACTCGAACTGTGGAGAAAATCTCAGATATCTAAAACACTTATCATAAGCCAATATTCCCATTCTAAATTAAATATGCTCAGTCTGCTCATATGAGAATGCAGGACAGAGCTCGATCTGTGACAGACTATTAAGATAGCTAGAACCGATAAGGAGCAGTCAGTATTTACAAATGAGGTAGTGAAAATCCTAGGACCTAGATGCATTCGCGAGGATTCATAGATACCTATCGATCTCGTCTGCACAATTCATAATTCTACCAGACTTTATATACTTTGACATGGACACGAATCGATAGCGGTAAAACTGGCGCGTCGCCGTTCAATTCAGTATTCACAGACCGAAAGCGGCTAGCGCCATCACGACGTCATCACTTCTGATGCTCCTGGTACCTGCATCATCATCCACAGCTTACATTCACCAATTCCATATCGTCTAGAATCTCAAAGGGAATGCTACCCAACTTACTACGCTTATCTAGGAAGCCACATGCACTGTTCTGGTACTCTTTGCATGGATCAGCATCTTGTCGTGCACCCATCGCCATCTCAGTCTTGGCTGCCAAACTCCATATGGCCTCAAGCATGATGAGCCCCTTGAAACGAAAGGCTGATGGAACGAAAAGTCCTCCAGCCAAGGCTAAGAAAGCGAAAATTACGGTGCCACAGTATCATTTGACGCCATCAAGACACAATGAATCGGGTGAAATTGTGTGGCCTGCGCGACAGGAGCAAATTGAACGTGCTAGAGAGATAATCAGAAGATGGTAAGTGCTAATCATTTGAAGACCAGCATTTGAACAATGAAATAACTGATCACTACTAGTGCTGACGCACGCAAGCCGACCGTCGTATTGCCAGACAAGGACGCCGATGGACTGTCTTCTGGGGCCATATTGTTCCATACCTTGACTATGTTGGGTCTTCCAGCTGATTCGATTACTATTTACTTCCCACCAAAAGGTTCTAATGTGCATGACGACATCACGAAAGAGACCATTGCTACCATGTCTCCTTCCTACATTTTTGTACTTGACCAAGGCAGTAGAAAATCTCCTCCCATCATTGATACACCACATCAGTGTCTCATTATAGATCATCACTTCGCAGATGAAGGTGGTTTCCCCCAAGGCGCCGATTACGTTACAGCGCATGACTGTCCACCGGTTGCAACAAGTGCACTATTGACATTCAACATTTGTCTGCCGTTGCATCCAGATTTGAAGGACAAGATTTCATGGCTGGCTGCATTGGGTACGCACGGCGATCTAGGCAGTACGATCAAGTGGGAGCCCCCGTTTCCAGACCTTACTGCAATATTCAAACAGCATCCGAAGAAAGCCATCAATGAAGCAGTCGCACTCGTGAATGCACCCAGACGATCAGCAGCATACAATGTCAGGGACGCTTGGGACGCGGTGATAGATGCAGGAGGCCCAAAATCTATCCTCGAGGATACGAAGCTGCACAAAGCATCATCTGAAGTCCGCTACGAAACGGAGCGATGCACGCATACCGCACCGAAGTTTTCAGCTGATGCCACTATTGCTGTGTTGACCATATCCTCGGCGGCACAAATCCATCCCGTTATTGCGACTCGCTGGGCAGGTCATCTCAAGTCGAACAAATTGGAGGTAGTCATGTGCGCGAATGAAGGTTATTTGCCAGACAAGGTCCACTTCTCTTGTCGCGTCGCTAGGGTGGCTCGAGGAAGGGAAGACGGTCAGAAGGTCGATATTATCAAGAAGCTCGAAAATATCGTAGTAGATGACCAAGGTCTAAGAAAAAGACTTGGAGAGAGCTTTGCGCGTGGACACAAGGAAGCTAGTGGTGGAATCGTAGGCAAGCAGGAATGGGAAGAACTTAAGAAGCTTATGGGACTTGACGATAGTGCAACAAAGAAGAAGAAGTTGGAGACCGTTGCGAAGAAGCCAAAAACTTCACAAAAGAATACACTGTCGAACTACTTTGGCAAGTCTGCGAAGGTTAAGGATGCTTGAGGCTTGAGGCTTGACAAGTTTCGAAATAATCCCAAGTTCTATCCTAAGCGATGGACGGTCACGGAGCTTCTATACCTGAAAGCCGCTTTACAAGGACCTAGACTTGAGCATTATAATCCCTGCGCTATAGATTTTGTGATCTGTTACATGGGCTCGTCGATTCGATGAAATTTTCCTCCTTGAAGGTCGAATTTCTCCTATGGATCAGGACCAAGGCACCACAAAAGTAAATGTGGAAATTCCGGAAATATAATCTCGGTTCGCGTCACACCACATCCTCCATGTTACTGTGTGCTTGCGCCACATGTCTTATTTGTTCGGCTATATGACTAGGATGCCGGTTGATTTCTAGCACGTCGATATGACTGAAGAGACGATCTCAAAAAGGATCCCCATGGCCAGAATAATGATGCTTCTCTGGATAGAATCAAGAAGCCTGCAGAACATTACTGTATGTATTGAGAGCTCCCATAAGCCTGCCAATCGGGTGTTGATGCAGGCATTTTGTCGTCATATTAATCGAATCAAGTGACCATGGCAATCTATCCGCTTCATTTGCCAGGGCATCAGTGCATTCGAGACCGCTAATTCATGTGACACCCGACCCAGATTCGAGATGCCGTTCCGAATACGGAGATCTGGGGAACGCCTACATATACCTGTAATCTCCCTGCGAATGATGGGGTTGCACACAGATGGTTGTCAAGGATATCCTGATGACCTGCGCGTTACACTGCTTTCTCGGAGAGGCTTGAAACAAGCTTTGCAATTTATATATGTGAAATGGCCCACTCATCGCAAAGCTGGCCTGAAATGGATGATTCGAAGTGCAGATCAGATGGCAATTTCATGGTATGGCGGGCCGGTTCCACAAACTCGCTGTCAGATCGATAACCGGTTTGCGAGCACGAGTATCTTGAAGGTATAAAGTCTGAGAATCGCCATCATCAATGTTGCAGTACAACGGAGATCACTCGCTCTTGTACGTCATCACCTCCTACTGAGCATCATACAGGCCTATCCATCATGAAGGCCGGTCTCATTCTCCTCACTGCTGCAGCTTCCGTCTCCGCCCACTCAACATGGCAAGATCTGTGGGTCGGAAGTGAAGACAAGGCGACCAGCTGCACACGCACAGTTGCAAACAATAATCCCATCTCAAGTCTCACGAGCGCAGACATGTTCTGCGGTATCGGACCAGCAAAGTCTAGTGGAGTGTGTGAAGTCGCTGGTATGTCTACGTAGCCCTGAAAGTTGATCACTCAATGATACTAACATCTCGATAGCCGGATCTGCGCTCACAGTTGAGATGCACGCCCAACCTGGTGACCGCAAGTGTACTCAGCCTGCTATCGGTGGTAATCACTACGGACCCGTCCTCATCTACATGGCCAAGGTCGCAGACGCAAAGACCGCAACCTCAGGCTCCTTCTTCAAAGTTGCAGAAGACGGCTACACAGGCACAACCGCCTCATGGGGTACCGAGATTCTCAATGCCAATTGCGGAAAGCGAGCTTTCACCGTTCCCAAGAACATTGCCTCAGGCGATTATCTGGTTCGCGCAGAGGCTATTGCGCTACATGCGGGTGCTGGTAACCCCCAGCCATATGTTTCGTGTTTCCAGGTCAAGGTCACTGGTGGAGGTAGTGCGAACCCCACGGGTGTCAGCTTCCCAGGTGGCTACAAGATTAGCGACCCGTTGTTCACCAAGTCAATCTACGACTCGAGTTTCAAGTACGTTAGCCCAGGCCCTGCGGTATACACTGGTTAAACTCTGGTATGATTAGGTTCTGGGGAACAGCAAATGTTTGGGCTGAGTTTGTTTTAATGTACATAGATCGAATCAACATTGAATCTACTATTACATGGGTGTCCCCATGATGTGATTTGGATGGTTTTCCTCGCTTCATTCACCTTCCTGCTCACAAACGCAGCTACCACTCTCCATCCCACCCATCTTCCTCTTTGTAGACTTCCTATATCGAGCAACAATGAGGTAGCGCGTCAGATTTGCCAGAGTGAATGTTAACCTGTCACAGTTGAGCTACAATGTAACTTTCACAGCTCACCGAACAGAACTGACTAGGCTGTTCCTATGCACAAGTGCAAACGCATTGTACTCCACACATAGTCAAAAGGCCTAAGACATTGTACATGCGATTCACAAGGTCAGGTACTTGGCCTTATATCTTTGTTTGTCCTCTAAGCTCTTCGATCCAACCGCACTCAATGTTTGTCTCAAACTCGCCTCGATCACCTAAAGACAATTTCAAAACAAAATCATCAACCAACATGTCATCACAAGTTGGATCTTATCCCGATGATTTGTCTTTGAAATCACATGGAAATCTTGCTTTAAGTATTCTCCAATCCTCGCAAGGCGCAAGGATGAACGAAGATATCTTTCGAGGTGATGCTGATGATGATTTACAGACCAATTCAGACTCTCTCTTTGCAACTGAGGCAAGTGATTTGTCCCCACCACTTTCAGACCCGTTGGAGGTTGACTACACTGTCACTCCACAGGACGCGAACGACAATGACGAGGAGTTTGGCGAATTCGTTTCAGCATCGACTGACCCTTTTAAGCAGCCCGTTTTCTCCACTGTAGACAACGATGATGAGGCTCAATCACTTCTCACCATTGACTCGGACTCTGGCGTTGAGTTCGGGGAAATCGCAGGTACGGGAATCGTCCCTCCAGTCCTTGCTCGCCTAGAAAATTCGACACGCCGCATTCGCCAAGCAGGCAAGAACGTACAATATAAATGGCGGATTCTTCAGGGCATACAGCTTTCAAAAATCGAGTTCAAGGCTCAGCCTGCTGTTGTTTGTGAATCCCCTGCCCCGACGACTGCTCTTGAAGAGTTGGCGGAATTTGCCAGAGTAGCTGCAACTACCACTGAGGTTATCAAGCAACAGAAGGCTAATCATTCTGCGGTTGAGGCTGTTTCTTTGGACTGGGTTGTCCGGCCTGTATGCTTTGGGATGCCGCTTTTCACAGAGATTCCGAAGGAGCTCATCCGTGATCTTGAAGATTATATGGAGGCTGAGCGTGCTGCTTGGAGCGACTTCGCGGTCTGAGATCATAATCATCTGAAGGCTTGAGCAATTACGTTCACCATCATGTATTCCTGCAGGTAAGCTGTAGTAGGTGAGTTTGCAGTCGGCTTGCATTTTCCATCGGAATCTTTGAACGGCTCTTATAGCTTCCACAGGAAGCATTTCATAATAGTAAAGGACAAAATTTGCATTGTTTCTTCATATTTGTTTTGTTGTTCTTAGTGGTGAAAACAAGTAATGTCAGGATAATGTACGTCAGGAATCAGTAAAGCTTTATGTGCAAGTGATCGTGTGAAATCTGTGTAAAATATATAAAGAGGTGTGTTTTAAAGTTATGACGTAGCAGCTTTTCTAGCAGCACAATCCAGTCCAGAGTCGCCTTACCTGCCTCCGGGTAGATTCCGTTTCGCGCAGCCACGCCCGTTCCCTGGCATTTACCTGCAGGCTGCCGTATATGTGAGCATGTGAGAATTGGGTAGGAGGTGAATCGAGTTCTTCACCAAAGCCATGCCTATATTGATATGTAGCCCATGTCTTGTTTTAGATACGTCGATTCTCTAACATGCCTTGGTCTCGATGACATGCCCACTCAGATCAGACTACAGGGCCCACGATCGAACTATGAGTTTTCTGGAAGCTCTCAGAAGAAGTGGGTTATTCGTGCCTGACGATCATGATTACCGCAAGATAGGGCACCTCTCCTACCTATGCATGCTACCTGGAAACAATGCCATCCAAGACGTAAAAGTTCGAATTTAAAACCTTCAGTGTCCCTCCTGAGCATGGCCGGACTACGCTCTTTGGCAAACCGCTAAGCAATGTCTTGTTCTGCCGAGCTGCGGTCCAATTCCGGCTTGTTGTGTTACCCGCCTCGGCATGATGTTACCCGCAGCCATCTTATCTTCGTGAGGCTACCTCCACAGTTTCACACTGCGCCGGATGGGCTCCATGTGGTAATCCGTTTTTCCCCCAGCAACGATATAATGAAAGACGAATCAAATCACACGGTGGACGACCCATGTAAGCGGAAACTGTTATATCTCCGCACGCCTTACCCCACGGGGGGCTGATCCACGGTAGCTCAACCACTAAACGTCATCAAGCATCTTCATTGTGGGGATGGTTGAGCGCTAACAAATTGTGTTGTGCATCGTAGGATGCCGTTACATCGATAGAAGAACGTTTTTCATAAGATCTGGCGTGACGCACCCCAAGCTTCATTTGCTCATCACGTTCTTTTCCAGAGAAACTTAAACTTAACTGGCATTCTGTTGCAGGCATTGGAACTTGGCTGATATCACATGCGAACCGAATCATTGAGCATTGGTCCTTCAACATGAAGAGGTTCTACGGCCTGCGCGGCCTCAAACTCAATATCGCCATTGCCGTGGTGGCAGGCACTGATTTCGCGCTGTTCGGATATGGTGAGCATTTGCTATCTATATACATGACAATTGCTAATGTGGATATAGATCAGGGCGTAATGGGGGGGCTCCTCACCCTGCCATCGTTTCTCAAATACTTTCCTGAGATCGATACTATAAATCCCCCTGCAGGATCTTCCTCAAGCCATGCCGCAACAATACAGGCAATTACTGGTTAGTTTAAGATACATGAGTAGAAACCACAAGTCGTGACTAAAATTTGTAATAGTTGGCGCATACACGCTGGGATGCTTCTTTGGCGCAGTAGCTACTATTTGGCTGGGCAACATCTTGGGACGCAAACGCACAATCTTTTATGGCTCGGTCATTATGATTATCGGTGCTATTCTCCAGACAGCATCGTATGGACTGCCCCAGCTTATTGTTGGGCGATGGATCACAGGCTTCGGAAACGGTATGAACACGAGCACAGTGCCTACATGGCAATCTGAGACATCAAAGCCGCATCGCAGAGGCCAGATGGTGATGATCGAGGGCTCACTCATCGTCTTCGGTGTCATGCTCAGTTATTGGCTTGACCTTGGATTTTCCTTCCTCGAACCAAGCAGTATCGCCTGGCGCTTCCCAATCGCCTTCCAAATCATACTTGCCTTCGTTGTCATCGCTTTGATCCCAGGACTTCCTGAAAGTCCTCGTTGGCTGGTATTGAAAGGTCGCAATGATGAAGCCCTCATTGTTCTCGCTGCGCTGAGTGATTTACCGCCTGAAGACAAGAAGATCCAAGCAGAGTTTCAGGCGGTGAAGGATGTCGCCCTTGAAATGTCAAAGGGTGGCTTCCGAGATTGTTTAAAGATGAACCGCAATCGTAATCTCCACCGTACGACGCTGGCATACGTCAATCAGATGTTCCAACAGGTACGTGACCCAACAGTTACTCTCTTTAGTTATGCACTAATTATGCCCCAAGATAAGTGGAATCAACTTGGTCACCTATTATGCGGCAACTATATTCGAAAACTCGATCGGGTTGTCACCTTTCCTCAGTCGGCTCCTATCAGCTTGTAACGGTACGGAGTACTGGATCGCATCATGGGTCGCCATTTTCACGATCGAGAAATTTGGTCGCCGTTCTTTGATGATTTTCGGCGCCGCAGGCATGTCCATGTCTATGGCTGTTCTCGCAGGGGCGACGTCGAACATTGGCAATAAAAGCTTGGGTCTGCTTGCTGTGAGTACTCTTCTGATGATATCAAGAGCGCGCATCTAACAACCTTCAGACGGTCTTCTTATTCGTTTTCAACTCATTCTTCGCAGTCGGATGGCTAGGCATGACATGGTTGTATCCTGCAGAGATCACGCCGCTATCAATCCGTGCGCCTGCAAATGCTATCTCCACGACCGGTACGTAAAACACGCGTGGAAGACTTACATTATATATGAGCTGACGTTGGAACCTCCTAGCCAACTGGGCCTTCAACTTCATGGTTGTCATGATCACGCCACCGGCCTTCGCAAACATTGGATACAAGACATACATTATTTTTGCGGTCATCAACGCTGCCATGGTTCCCAGTGTATACTTTTTCTTCCCAGAAACTGCATACCGCAGTCTCGAAGAAATGGATGAGATTTTCCATAGGACGACTAACCCTTTCAACGTCGTCAAGATCGCGCATGATCTGCCCCACCGCTATGACAAACGTGGTGAGCTTCTAGTTGACTACGGGGACACTGAAGCTGCGCATGACGCAGAGAGGAGACGAAGCTCTGTTACCGGTGCGGAAGTCAGGCGCCCAACAGGTGGCGTGATTGTTGGGGAATCAGAGAAAGGTGCAGAGTACCTCGAGCATGAGCAAAATGGCAATAGTCATGCCCGCTAATGCGAATGCTCTCGTGGCTATGGAGGTTCTATGTGAGCAGATTAATCTGAAACGAAGATTCTTGCATCTCAATTACATGGTTTTTTGATGTGGTACTTAGAAGGACTCTAGCATCTTGGATTGTCGCCCTACGAAATTAAGAATTGAGCTTGCGACACGCGGTGCAGAAAGACACGAAACCGATTAAAGATGAACGTGCACTGTCATTACGCCACTTGAAGACTCTAAACTATCGTACGGCCAGCCACAGTCATTGGTAGTATATCGATGTACTGTACATACACAGTACTTGCACTATTTTGCCTAGACGAAGTGCCAAAATATCAGACAGAATATGTGCACTCGCCCCAAACATATCCAATTAATCAAACACCGTGTTTAGTTCTTCATCACAGGCTCAAGCAAGCTACTAGTCCTTTTCCAAATACTTAAGAGGTCTGATGGTCAAACAAACAACAGTAATCTTCTTAGACGGCCGTGTCATAGCTTCTACCAAAATATTATGCTTACTCTTCTATATTGCAGCAAGGGAATTTTTTTCCCAGCAATTACTTGATACATGCATAATACTATAACCTTCAATAGATATCTTGCTGTACTATACGAGGTATCTAGGCTCGCTAAGGTTCATGTGGACGCCTAAATAGACGGTAAGTCAGCCTATCCAGTTAGGAATGGGTGAGTGCATGGATTATGATAGTCAACATTGGTACTTCGGCTATTATTCGTGCTTTAATTCGGCCCGTTAATTACACTTTTGCAGCTCGAAGAGCTATGCTTAATGGCGACGCAGAAAATGCAGATGTTGGCAGTGAATTCCGAAGCGTTTTCGGGCATATCGATGTGTGGCGTGTTGGACAGGAGGTACTTCTGCATACGGTATCTTCGTTGTTCGCCGCCGCTAGAATCCATTCATGCAGGGCCAAACCCAGGACTTCGGTCTCAAGAGCAATATGGCGTGCAAATATGCTCCCATGAAAATTCGACAGCAGAACAGCCCTCGATTTGGTGCGGCCCTATGAGATCAAATCAGATGCCGAGGAGACGGTAATATCGCTCACAGCAAGTCAATGGATTCCATACACTACTCCCTTTACAAATCTCTGGTAAAGTTAATCATGAATGAGGCCATGATAACGCGGCTAAACTGAAGAAAGAACTAGGTTTGACTCTGGAAGAACAGCAAGTCGAGTCATTGCCGGCCGGCACACCTACCTCTCAACGTAAAGCTTAGTAGTGACGCAACCAGAACAAACCCACAGTATAGACAAGGGATAAGGGCTACAAGACCATTCTCAAAATGACGCAGCTCAGGGCCATGGGCAAGTGAAGCTGCATCCTCATGAAACGGAGATGGTATTGGAGGAGAGTCTTGTGGTAGCGAATCAAGTGGAGAAGGAGCTGCGACACCAATGCGATACAATGGTAATCAGCAGGAGTAGGTTAAGGTCATCGATTCAGTCAACTCTGAAGACGAGGAGGCAACTGCCAGCAGAGGTTCTAATGACCGAGATAGACTCCCGCCGGTACGATAGCGTGGAATACAAGGTCAGCCGATCTGGACGACAGATTACAAGGACTCAGTTTCGCATTGTGTTGGGAGGCGGCACAGCACTGATACCATTACCGTCATGGTAGTTTAAGTACACCGTCCTCATCATGCAGAGTCTCGCGGGCACCTCTGTGTCACATACATAGCCGAGTTCATCATCAGATTTTTGCTGAGTAAAAGTACATGCCTTCATATGGGTTCCACGAATAGAGTCATACCAGGAGTGTCAAACACTGCCTTCAATCTTGGGCCTTCAGCTGGTCATGCTGCGGGTCGCCTAGACTTGCCAATTCCTTTCAACAGGCTGAGTAGTGCTCAATACGTCTGGCCGTCGGAGCCATCCCGAAGCGTCTTTTGTACATACTCTCGTGGATGTAGCGGATGCATGTAATACGAGGGAATTGAAATTCCAGTATCTCTCTTCATCTACCCTGAACTTCAGTACCTAGGTATTTTGCACCCGTCTGCATGCCAATGTTTGTTAAGACTGGCACCAGGCTGAACTAATGCAACGTATGACGTACCGTAAGCAAGGATGAGCTTCCAGACCAGTTTGTTTTCAAGGATTCTGCTCAACATCAATCTGCCAAGTCTAGCCTTTGCATTGCTTGGAGATTTCGCAAGCAATAGTAATCAAGAACAATTAGTAGCTGTGGGTTCGGTACGAGATGCCTTGTTGGTTTCTCCACACAGCTTCATCAGCCTCCTCTTCTCTATTATCCTAAAATCTTGTGGTACTTCGCTTTTTGGTCTTACTGATGTGTATAACAAGTATCAGTAGCGAGTCTACTCCTGAGTGAAATAATATTTTTGACAAAAGATTTTGATTTGAGAAAGACAAACACGTCAAAAGATTCATATCAGCTCGATAGTCGATTCCCGACCTTAAAATCTGGCATGGAATTAACATTTGATAGATCAACTCTTTCCAACGCTCCCCACAATCACAAACAGGAAGAGTGAATCGATGAAAACGAGTATTATTCATCTACTAATACTATGGAGCTCCTGAAACCCGAGTCTTCATGCCGGTGGCCATACTGGCTTCTTCTGTTCTTCAATGGGAATGCAGCGATCCCAGCCAGCTCCGCTTTTAACGCCTTCGTAAGTGTCACAGCATCCGGGCTATTTGTCCAGTGGTTAGCATCAGAACTCAGAGATGGACGTCCAACCGAGCATGACGTCTGGCGCAAGAATCGTGAAACTCGACTTACAGTATCCTGAGAGTTAGGACCCAAGTAGTTGCAGCACAGCTTGTAATCTCCCCACAGGGTTTCGTGTGGGAAGGTAACGGCGATGTCAAGGTCGTTGTAACGGTCGCAGTAGTTGGTCTCATCAATCTGACGCTGCTCGATAGCGGCGGCGCTAGAGACAATAAGGAGAGAGGAGAGGACGGCTAGGACGTTGAACTGCATGGTGATAATGGATAATAGGTTTTCGGTAGGCCAAAAGATGTTCTTGACGAAAGATGATTGTAAGTGATGATAAAAGTAGTGTGAGGGTAGACTTGGTCCTTTATGTAGAAGTCTCCATACTCACGTCCCCAGAGTTGAACCAGAGCTGTCCATGGACCTAGTCCCAAATTGGTCGGTGTACCTGCTCCTGATCGATCATATAGCTTCTGTTTGAATTAATATTGTTTCACGACTTAGACATCACCTGTCTCCGTCATGTAACTTCGATTCACGTACCGCTACTACGCCAATTTGGTAGGCTTGGTCCGCTTCCCAGGTACTGACCCTGGCTAGTGTATACTGTGTAAAGTGATGAGTAACTCGACACATGGGTGAACAGGAGTGGATACTCGACCAATGGTCAGCTTGTAATAGATACGCCAGTTTTTTACAGCTCTTACATAAGTTTGTTGAAAAATGATCTGTATGACTACACACACTAGCATTGGTCAGAAGCAGTCGGCCCTTCATCCTTGCTCGTGCCGCCCACCAAAATACAATACCCGGTAACAGGCACCAGGAAGCCGCTGACCTACCGGTACAATACTCGAAGGGAATCAGGAGAGTGGGGCCAAACGGTCCGAAGTGGAAATGCTCGGATAACGGTATCGTTGCCGAACAAGGCAGGCGTGCAGCGCCACTGCGGAGTATAAATGTCCGATACAAATGGCAAAGGTCAATATATTGACAGGGTACGACAAGGCATAGTACCACCAGGTACTTTACAAATGGGCAAATACGGTACTCGCGCATGTACTACGCAAACTAGTGAACTCTGCTCAGAAGCTTAACCATAGCACCCGTCCTGTCGAGGTGGTGGCTGTGTCCGGAGAACACCTCCTGATTAAGCTTAGCCGGATAGTTACACGAGGGCAATATCCGTTGTTCAATTCTTATAAATGAATTACTCAATGCTCGCGTATTTTGTCTCCTCTTCGCCAAGCAATGTGGCGAATGCTGCGGTCAAGTCAGTCCTAGTCCCAGTACCAGTCTACCTAGAGTACGCTACGCTACGGTACCTCTGACAACAGGCTAGGGATTGAGCATGCGAATGGATTGGATCTTGAATTTGGTACATTCGATGTCAAAAAAATGGAACAATCTTGGCATGTTGAAACGCTGGATCGCGCTAGGTTGGTCTTTAAACCGCTCGCCAGAAAAGCGGTTCGACCGCGATAATGTGTTGATTCCAAAACGAGAAAATATGGTAGATACTAACCTCTGTCTGCCGTTTCAGCGTTAACTGCCATGTATTACGGGTTACGAGCTTCTCGTACGTGCAAAGCAGCATTTCAGTAGTACGCTATAGACTCATTCCTACCAACACTTGTGTATGTAAGTAGTACTGTAAGAACTGATGGGAAAGAGGAAACAAGATGATAGTAGGAGGCTATGTACCTTGACTAATTGCCAGTTTTAAATGTGCGCACTAAGCCTATCGCAGACCGAATCTGGCCAAGATGACGTACTGCGTAATTCCGTGCATGTGTCTAATTCACATCATCGATTTGTAGGAGCAGTTGGCCAATCTCTTTTTGTTTTTTCTTCAAACAGTTACTCTAGCGCGTAACATATTGTGAGCCATACACCGACTCTTTCGCATTGGCATAATTAAGTATCTCTGTGAGTTCATGATGCCTCTAGTTCCTATAGTTCATTGCGAACTAGCGTCGCATCTCTTATAGTATGTTGGTATCTCTCTTAAATACGTTGTATTTAGCTTGTGCTCGTAGAGGTCGATCCTCATGACAACACCCATGCTTAGGTAACATTCACCCCAGCACGCTTCCAACGTAACTAACCTCACCCGTGGCAATCACATGATCTATTGGTATCCACTCTAAAAGTCTCCAGGCGCAATAGTAATGTATTGATATCTTGAAAGAGGTTCCTCTGCAACATGTGAAGATTTCTACGATCTTTAGCTCGCCACACTGGTAGTTTGCACTCCTGTGCCTGCCAATGCTGACGACTAACGACCTCGGGAGCGCCACACCAACGTCTTGGACTCTTAGCTTGACACCGTAACCTCAATATCTCCTTTGAAATACCGAGCACTTGGGCTCATTCCACGCCATTTAACGTATATCTTGATTTGTTATCACTGCGTTGGGTTGAACATGAAGTTTTGCCTAGATTTGCCGAGGCTCCTCGATGCACGTTCTGATCACGGAGCCTCATGACGTCTTCATTGGATATTTCTGATTCCGTCATCTTAAGGAAGACGCCATTGAGGGTGCTTAGAAAGAGTCCAAGCAAGTATATAAATATCATTTATTTCCAAGGTTTCGTTTGTTCTCAGAACGCTCCTCAGAACGTTACATATATCATTAATATATCGACTGCGCTGAATCGCCGACAGAATACTCCACTAGTTACTTTGCTTAAACTCAAATAACTCCACATTTATACTCCACCGGCCTTCCTTTACCATGGCGCCCCGACGATACGAATCGGAGAAGAAGGATGTCTCAGTATTGGGCAAACCCCTCGATTTCGTCTTCTCTAAGAAGACTGCGCAGAACCGATTCTTGAAGGGTGCCATGACTGAGAGACTTTCTTCATGGGATGCCAAGAACCTTGAAGCTCGTGGTGTTCCCTCAAAAAACCTCATCAATGTATACCGACGATGGGGAGAAGGCCAATTCGGTGTAATCCTTACTGGTAACATCATGATCGAATACGACCACCTCGAAGCTGCTGGTAATCCCATCATTCCCCGCGGATCACCCTACGAGGGCGAGCGATTCGAAAACTTCAGGGAGCTTGCGGCGCAAGCGAAGCGGCACGGCTCTCTGATTGTTGGCCAAGTCAGTCATCCCGGTCGCCAGGTCGCAGACGTTATTCAAAAGAATCCCATTTCTGCATCAGACATACAACTAGAGGGCAATGTCATGGGTATGACTTTCGCAAAGCCCCGTGCTGCCACTGAAGAAGACATTAAGAACGTTGTGGAAGGCTTTGCACACGCCGCAGAGTACTTGGAGAAGGCGGGATACGACGGCATACAACTTCACGGTGCTCATGGTTACCTGCTGGCTCAATTTTTGTCACCTACCACCAACCGACGTACCGACAAGTACGGAGGATCTCCTGAGAATCGCGTTCGTATCATCACTGAGATTGGCCAAGAGGTTCGCCGCCGCACATCTGAAAATTTCCTATTGGGCATCAAGCTCAATTCCGTGGAGTTTCAGGAGAAGGGCTTCAACACGCAAGAAGCCGCGATCATCTGCAAGATCCTTGAGGAGAACACCTTTGACTTTGTTGAATTGTCTGGAGGGACTTACGAGCAGCCCGCGTTTGGGCACAAGCGTGAATCCACCAAGAAGCGCGAGGCCTTCTTCCTCGAATTTGCAGAGAAGATTACACCTTCGCTTTCAAAGACCCGTACCTATGTTACTGGTGGATTCAAGACTGCATCAGCAATGGCTGATGCCCTCAATACCGTCGACGGTGTCGGTCTCGCCCGCCCTATAACTCTTGAACCGGAGCTGCCCCGTCAGATCATCAACGGTGAAGTGCATGCCGCTATCGATCAGCTTACAGATGACAATGACTTTGGAATCACCAATATTGCAGCCGGTACACAGATCCGACAGCTGGGTAAGGACCAGCAGCCCATTGATCTCAGCGACGAGAAGAACTTTGAAGCTTTTCAGAAGGATGTTGCAACATGGAGTAAGAAGCTTGCAGAAGACAAGATTGGAAGCGAGTATGGTTATGTAGATATTGAAAGTATCCCTGCTGTTCCTTATGGAAGCTCAGCACCCACTTCGTAGATTTCAGTAATAGATCTTTCAGGTACGACATGAATGAAGTTGGTCTAAAACAATCGCAATGTAGAGTACAGTCAAAGCATTTTGTATGCATGATCAATGAATTCCCACGTTACGCGAATATTTTTGATCGTTCATCTCTGCTTTGATCTTCCCGTACCCACTTTTCTATGTTTACCATCTCGCTCTCAAGGCTATTATGCGCGCACAAATCAAGCTGGCGACTGTAGCATAGTATAGGTAATTGACAGTAACCGCGAAGCCTATAAGCACAATTTTGGCAAGAAGGGATTTCAGTAATTTGATGAAACTGAGACGAACTAGTATAAACGCTATTATTATGAATAATATCAATATATTGTGCAAGTGAGGGATTGGTTGGCTCGGTTATTTTCTAAAGGCATAGGTTTAAGGGTATTTTCTTCTTCTTGCTATGAGCTCCCACTCACTTTTGACTCATGTTTCAAAGGACAAGTTGAATATGACAAAACATGATTTTGTATGCAGCGTAGACACGGCATTTTGACGTCATTAGGCGTCACCCATGCAATTGAGTACATCTCATCGGCCATGAAAGACGACATTGACCAACCACAGGAGTGCAATGTAATTAGACTTCAAGATTTCACATTGAGGCATGTTACCATCTTTATCCAATTACTAGCCCTGCATCTACAACCTGCCGGACAGCTCATCCTCCACAAGTTATCAAAGCCTTGTGTGAGCAATTGAGGTTAGGCAGGAGAAGACACCACTACGTGTATTAATGCACGCATCAATCTGGTCTGCGACTTATTTCGCACCCGCAATAATAAAAGATTAACTATAATAGACATTCACTCTAGGAAAACAGTAGCTGCATGTTCTCTGTATCTGCAAGGGGATATTATATCGAATGTAGATGAGGTCAGTCTCAGTGTCAACACATCGCTGCCTATAACACTAAATACTGACTTCGCTCTGTGTTAGCAAGGCATGATCTCCACAAATTAACTGTTGACAATAAATAGCTGCTTTATTAGAGTATCTCCTAAAGATATAATGTGCAGCAAAAAAATCTTAATACAACGACATATGGTAAATTTTAAATTGTAGTTTACTAGGAAGTCATTTATACACATGTTTAAGAAAGTGTAGTCATGTTTAAGCTGAGATTAGTAGTTATTCTGACATCAACAGCAGCTTGCTCGATGTCCTGAACTGTTGTCTTTGAACTGTCGATTTTGGAAATTCTTTAACGTGAAACCAAGCATGCATGTCGGCCACAAGCGATCTTGGCTATGCGTAATTTCTAATTCTAATTGTACAGGGTCACAATACCTAACCAGATGAACTAAAGTGTGTCTAACACAGTGATTGACGCCTCCATCGGCCAAGAATAACTCAATTCGGATTACAGTTTTCTCTGTGATGCTTGGATCACGGAGCTGTTGATTCAACTTTCCCCAGGCACTTGATCGCAGCCGAACTTGATCCAGGGACACCCCAGGCAATTCAAAGTTACACACACTCTCGCCTCACAATTGTATTTACAGCCAGTAGCTTGATTGGCATCGGGTCACAGGTGCGAGCGAGATAGCACGCGAGTGCTCGAAAAGAGTGTAAGTGCATAATGCACATCGCTCTCATTCCACTTTGCCAGGTACGGAAGAATTATCCGGAGATATACATTGGCCTTGATAGAACAGGAAGCATAAAGGCCCGTTCGTCCACAGCACGTTTAAGCGCGGTTTGTCGCTCGCGATATGAAGTCAACGGCGCTTCGGTCACGCGGGGGCGGTGTGTTGGAGCATGTGACATCTGGGCTGGGTAAAGCACTCGTTATTTGCGAGCGATGCTTGTCCTCTTCAGACGATGAACGTTACATATCTCCATACTGCAAATGTCAGCAGTGCGCATTCATCTCGATGCTGAAGGGAACGACTGCTAGGTAGTGCCTAACTCACCTGTTCCAGGCCTGCGATCTTGCTGAAGGCGCACGGGGCAGGCCTTGGCATAGATCGAGGACGGGATGGGATCGCCGGACCGCCGACTTTTACCCCTGCTAGTCCAACCACAAGCCTTCACCAACCGTTCACACATTTGATGCTGCGTTGCGACCCCGATTCCTGCACCATGACACGGCAGCTCCTCGGTGTTGGAGAGAAAAGCCTGTTGCTTCATCGAAACAGTTCCGGGAGTGGGTCTGGCCGTTGGTGTGGCATGGCAGGCCCGGAGAAGACTTGCACTTCTTCATGGCAGGCACGAAGCGTGACTCTCCAACGAGAGCTGCCGAGCACACTTGTGCGTCTCCAATCACACAATGTGCGATATGCGGTGAAGCAAGTCCAGAGAGTGATAGCTACGTGGCTAGCCATGCGGGTGCAGACTTCTGTCACAGGCAGGATATGATATAAGGAAGTCGACCTCGAGCTACACAGCTGCCACCCTTTTTTATTCCTTGACACAAAGGTCGTCATCCTTGCGATTGACGACTTGCGACTCGCGGCTTACGACTTATTCCTGTTGCGCGAACCAGCAGCGTAGACAATGGCCCAATTGATACCGCGGCAAGGCTGACGCAACTGCTGGACACATACCCACTGGGCGCACCATCTACAGTACATAGGCGTTTGCCTTCGACTCGAACCAGCAGCTACTCTAGCTTGCACAAATGCGCAGCATCCACAGCAATATGGGCCCCATCCGCTTCACCAGACATTCCCTCGAAGCTCGGTGTGAAGCATTGAAGGCAAAACCGCAGACAGGAACCAAAAATCCCGAGTCAGGGCACTAGGGAGCGGCCGCTAGGCTCATGGCCGACCACTGGTGAGACGAAGCTGGGGTTAGGCGATTGGCTGACACTCTGGCTTGCGCAATACCTAGCCCATGGTCTACTACTCCCGCTGAGGCTGCGAGATGGGGTAAGGCGTGGCCATGCTCATGTTACTCGGACGTCGTTATCGATGCGCGGCAGTACATACAGTTTGCTGGCCGACCGAAGCCAGTCAGTGAGAGCGGCCGACCAGGTGGCAGACGGTGCGCATCATTCCGTAGTGGGTCGTGCCCGTGGCCTAGTGTGCATCTTATTCGTCCCAGCCGTTCTCTGGCAGCCGCTAAGGCTCGACATACAAGGACCCTAATCTCTTGAGGAAGCATTACTTCTCCTAATCGTGAATCAGCTGGGTTCTTTTCCTCACCACAGCCCTTTCTTCGCCTGCTGGCATGTTACGACGCTGAGCCGCGCAGCAGGTGTCTTTCGATTTGCTCTCTTCTCTACTCGTTCGCTACCTACCTTTGTTTCAGCAACTCTCGTTCATTTTCTTACCCATAGACGCGCGCGGGTGGGCGTGTGGCTCTTCGCGCCGGTCCATTGAGCTGGCGGCCTTGTGACTGATGCTCGATTTGTCTGGTTGCATTTACTAGGATCTACTTCTACTACCTCTTATCGCTCTGGCCTGCCCTCGTGTCGACATCACGACATGGAAGCAGCGCGGGAACCCCCATGGGCAGAGCACGAAAAGGTAGGCACCAATGCTACTGCACACTATGATGGACACCTCAATTACCTGGGCACCACTGATTGAAGCACCCATCGCAGGTCTATCTGCTCGCTGAGGTGTTGAAGGCGGCCCCAATTCCTTCTCACGTTCTCTTTAATATCATACGCGACAATAACATCCAGCCACGATGGAACGACATGGCACTGCCTCCCGGTACGCAAGACTCCCTACCATATATACGCGTATCCATGCGCTGCACGTCTGCCAATGGCATGCAGTGTGCCTGTATGAACTACCTGCTAACACTGGGCCCACGACAGGACGCTCAATGCACTCGAGCCAAAGAGCCTTCGATGCCCTAGCTGCCATGTACACCGGATCAGACTATAGGCGCCCTCCACTCCCCGTGCCTATGGTTTATCCTGGCCCCGAAGCAACCAAGAAGCGACCGCACCCTCAAGAGACAACCACACCAATCGGTAGACTGCTCCAGCCTCGTCCGCCGCATCCGTATCCTGAGTACATGCCCGCGGTTCCCGCCTATGCGTCAGCTATGAATCCAGCAGGCGAGCCAGCAAACAAGAAAAAAAGAGGGAGACCAACCAAAGCAGAAGCACAGCAGAGAGCAGAGGCGGCGGCGGCGCGTGGAGAAATCTATCCGCCTCCTCGAAGAGGTCGAGTATCCATCACAGGCCCGTCGACAGAGTCTTCGCCCCAAGGTCCCGAATCGCGATCGCACGAACAGCGCACCCCTCCACCTTCTGCACCTACACAACCGAGCTCCACCATGACGCCTCAACAACAAGTCGGCCCAGAACAGGAATCAGAATCGTCTTCAGGCAAAAGAAGGCGTAGCAGACCACAACCATTAGAATTGGAGAAGCATCGTGCTCTCAGCGACATGGAGTCTCCGCTTGCATACGGTTCAAGCTCAGGAGACCCCACTCGCAATCAAACGTATTCAACATATACGCCTATATCCGCGCCGTTACCTTCCTCGACCGATTCGAGGGACAGGGACGTACGCATGGAAGGAGTCGAAGAGACTCAGCCACGAACCACGACACCTCATTCGTTTAAAGACACGGTCGGCATATGAAAGCGTTTCTTTCGTCACAAAAGTACCATACGGCGGTAATACTGATTTAACAACATTCCGTCAACGACTTTTATTTATGTACTCACGATGACCTTTATGGCCATGAAATCATGGAGGCTAGCACTGCAGTTTTACTCTTGTTGCTTTCCATTACATGAGCACAACACTAAGCATGCGCAACCATCAGTATTTTTCACGTCACTTTGTTCCTGCTCTGAGAAAATATATTTTCCAGACTAACGGTCATTTCCAGGTTCTTTCAAAAGACCTATTTCTGCTTTGCCAAAATCCAGTCAATTCTTTGCGTGTTTCTCCTTTCGAATTCTGCATATCGAATGCTTCACGAAAGTTGACATCTTGACGCGTACATTGTCCTCTAATGTTTCAAGTATTTACTATCTTAACGACCCTTGAGAAGAAGCAAAGAAGTCGAGAGTTTTGTACGTACACGGAAAATTCGGGTGCTTTTCACTTAGCCAGTCACATTTTCCTTGTTTTGTTGCCCGCTCAGTTTCATACAAACTTTGTACGATAGCTCGGATTTCCAAGTTTTACCTTCATTATTGTGCAACAACTTCACGGCCTCATTGTACAAAATCAGCTATAAGCAACAGCATCAACAGTAGAAGCGGCTACGGCCTATCATCATGCAGATTTGACACCATTCTGAGCGCGCATGCTTTCTGGTGCCATGTCACAAGTCGTCCATGCACGTCAATGAAGGCAACGCTGTTGTCCACTCAACAGGCGAGAACACGCACATCACAACATTCGGTTCCTGCAGGCCGACTGGGAAGGGAGCTTCAAAAATAGTCAGAAACGCTTTCTTGGGAGTGCCAGAGGCGACATTCACGAAAAGTGGGCGTGCAGCACGAATAACGGGTCTTGTTTCACCTGTGAATACACCAATGATAAGGCCACCTTCGGTACTACTTTCGCTTGAATTGTACTTCGGAGTTGGCACTTGGTACCTACCCAGGGTCGACTACGACGCAGGGGTTCCATGGCTTACTGTGTATGGTGCACATCGCATCCCAAAGACTTCTTGTGCTCAGCGTGCGGCAATCTGCATCTAAGCGCCCTTCCACCCCACCCTCGCCCAACACCACGACACTCGACAGCCAGCACTCCAGCCAGCACTCTGCATTCCTTCTTCGCTCGAAAATCATCTTCCCCCCTTCCCCGCTTTGTCCGCGGTTCGAAACTATGTCTGGGGATAGACCCAGCGTTTGGAGCTATCGAAAAACTGCCGTCATCATTCGTCCTAGAAATGAAAAGTTACAGGACCATGACTCGTGACCATAGTTGCGGCTGCGGCTACCGGCGTTGGTTGCATAATTCCCAGAGTATGTACTTGGTATAGGTACACATGTAGCCTAACTCGATTTAAACAGGTTCGAAAGGGGAGTGTACATGATGCTAATGCATGCACGCATCGACCATGCCAATTACTTATTCCCAACATTGTACATGCGAATTGGGACGTATCTGCCCAACCAACTTAGCCTATTGCAGACTGCACAGTACTCTGTGGAGGCTAAACGATCGTGGTCATATTACTTGGATGTCTTCGATCAATCCGCATGAGAGTTTGGGTGCGAGGTACAGATCGGACATGCTCGAGAGAGGCCCCTCGGGGAGTCGAGGGGTAATAGTGATGAGGCCAGGAAATCTTGGGTCGGAGCGGGACGCGGCGGTACAAAAGGCCCACTCCGCGTCGCGAAAGCGTTTAGAAAACTGACTCTGCCACAAGAGAGCAAAGAGAGCAAACGGTCATCCAAATACCCTTGTTCGGAAGTTAAACCCGTAGTGGGCAACGAGAGAAAAACTTCATTTGCCGCTCGCCTTGCCCCGACCATATCATCAGTGGAAGACGGCGTCCTTTGGCATTTCTTAATCTGTTTCATCAATCGGAGCGATGCTGTACTAATCTCGCAGTAGGTAGAAGCAGAGGGCAGCAGTCAAGGAGTACCCTGAAAGCACCAGACGAGTCACGACCGCTGAGTAGGAAGGGAGCAGAGCTTGGACCAGGGGTTCTTGAGCGCCGTCGATCGCATCAGCAAACATGAGTGGATGGACCTGTACCCATACAGAGTATATTGCGCTTCTGTTATGGCCTGCTATTATCACACCAGGAATGGCTCTCCAGTCCAGTGGGGTTCTTCTTTTGCACGATCAATATCATTGCATCGTGGTAGATGGACCTTCGGTAGCGTATCTAGCCAGAACCCATGCTCCTCCCCGCCCGTTGATCAACGTCGCCCCCAGACCCCAGGCTGCTCCCGCCCAGCTCAGCTAGCCAGCCAGCCAGCCAGCCGGAATTATTCGCCCGGGCAACAAGAGGGCAGGGAATGGGGGATCTAAAGCCTCGCCATCTCTTGACTAGCTCAGCGGCCCTTTGGCATGCTAGGCATATCCTCTAGACACTATCTTCAACACCAATGAGGGAAATATTTAGCATAAACAATAATATATTCGACATGTTCGTTTCCTCTTGGGTCCCCTCCACTTTAAACGAGCTGTTAATCTTAACCTTTTCAAGATCCGGCCGACCCCTTTTAAGAAATATTATGTATTTGACAAACTTTCCATAATCTTACAATTTACGATATTAATGTATAAAACCAATAACATAACGCACCCACTGCTAATAAGCTAAATTATCTAAGTCAGCTTACATATGTCCATCCACCCACCTATCAAAACCTTATTTCCTTCCCCCCCAATAAATGCACCGTGTGGAATCATAACCCGGGCAAATGGCCGCTCTGCATTTCATTAATTTACCTTTTTCGTACATTACCCGGGCGGACCTAACTCCTGTCCCGCCGCCAGTAGTGGCAGCCAGCCCCAGCCGAGAAAAGAGAGGGGGAGAGAGAAAGAGGGAGGCAGAGACAGACCGTGCGGTCCGCCGGTGCCGGCGCCGGCGTTTTGATCGGCTGGCTGCGGGGCGAGAGAATTTGTTTCAAGTTTGCCTATCTCCTGGCTCTTCTTTTGTTTTTTTTTCTGGCGGTTAAGCGAATGGACCTCGGTTCGGGGACTGGGCTCGTGTTGGGGTACGGTACCTGGCGATCATGTCTGGATTAGTGGACCAATGGGTCAGACGTTGGATGGCCCGGGAAGAGGGGGCTACGTAAGCGTTTCTGTGTTTTGGGATGGTCGGGGGTTGGCGGATGCGTGCTTGCGAGATGATGGACTGTGTCTATTTGATATATCATGTGAAGAGGGGTGTGTGTGCTGGGGTTGTTGGTTTGTGTGGATTGGTTGGGTGCACGACTGATTGTGTAGGCTGGAGAGGTTGTGCAAAGGCTGTTTGTTCGTTGTGCAGTGTTCTGTTTATTGCTGGAATCGTTTGTGAGCACGGTCGGGTTTGGGGGACCGTGGGGGATGATCACTCTATGTGTGTATCGTGAGTATAGCCGAAATGGACTATATTACAAGTTAAGGCGCTCGTGTTAATACCTAATGGGGCAATAGGGAAATTTTCATGCCTAATCTGACAGTTATCGTGTACATTGATGAGAAGAAGGCAATATTATAGCAACTTGCAATTTGACTTCATTCCATGTGGTATAGACAAGTAGATATGCTTCATCAAGACTCAAGTTTAATTTAGCTGACGATGAAATGTGACATTATGCTCATACATCTATGTGTCCTACCGAAGTAGCGCATCCCACTATTCAGGAACCTCGAAAAAACAGCCCCATGGTATCAAAGAAGTGCATATTAATAGTGGTGATATTAATAGTGGTAAAGTATGTGAAGTCTGCCAATGTAGTTGTATGTCGACTCTAAACACTCTAGTCGAGACAATAAAGATGTCAGGCCATGGCGTGCGCGCATAGACTGACTGTGGGTTGGGCGCCCATGTATACTATTCTATTCGTGAATAATCCATTCATGGATTATACGCACCTTTTTGGTTGTTTGGCGCAGTGGGAATAGACACCGTGTCCTAACAAAAGAGGTCGGCTTTGTATTCAAGGTGATTATGAGCTGTGTACATGTATGGGCGTCTTGTTGCATTCATCGCATGTCCAATTTCGGCTTTTGGGATTTACTGGCGGCAGTGGTCTTCTCATGTAACGTTCAACACACTCAATGTGGAAGTGTCGTCGTATACAGGCCTTAACTTGGTTAATGCGTGATCGATATGCAATGCGTCTCGTACAAAAACTTACAAGTCTGTTACAGGCAATGACTGGCGAAGCATTAAATGATACCAATGGATCTTCGCCACAGTAACATTCGTCATACGTAGGCTGTGTCGTTGAGTAGAGCCCAGGAGGTTGCATCCTTGAATCAGAATTCAATACTGTCTCTCGCATCTCCAGATCACCGTCTGAGTCTGTGGTGATAGGTGTGAGATGACCAGTATTCGTAACCTTGGCTTTTCCCCTGCCTTTCCTACCACTATTCGTTTTTAGGATTGGGTGCAATCCCATTTCTGTAGACTCAAATCTGTGTTGAGCTTCATCTGCGGCTTGGCCTTCAAATTGTGGAGTGCGAACAATTTCCAAACAGGCGGTATGTGTGTCCTTGGTTATGATATCGTCTTGAAGCAGCTCATCTAGCTTGGAGCTTAGCTCTCCAAAGACGTCCTCAGATAGCCATGAGTTCATTTCTCGCGTAAACCTCACTACAGCGTCACTTGCATGAATATCCGCCTGTAAATTCTCGTCCTGCATGAAACCATCGAAAGCTTTCTGGAAACGCTTTGCGACTTCGGTAATCCCTTCTTTGCTGATTTCTGCGTCTCTACGCAGTTGCATCCATCCAAGATCTACTTCTTCATCGGATTCGCTGATCTCATCTCCGGCATGTAGAGGTTGTTTGGTGACAGACCGAAAGAAGGTAATTCCAGGTGGGGCTTCTGGCACAATGTATGCCCTCTTAGGTCGTGCTGGCCGAGCCTGTACGGCTTCTGCGCGCTTTCTTATTGTTTTCGTTGTTGATGTCGTTTGTCTTCCTTTTAATGCAAAATGTTTTGGTGGGTGCTTCTGTGTAGCAACTTGATGAAACGCAGTGATGCCTTGCAGATGTAAGTCTCTATCGAATGGATGTCCTGGTGCATGCACATGAACATCCATCGGCTCATCAGCCCGATCACTTGTGCGTTTTTCAGCTCGATGATCAGCAACTTCGATCTCGAACTTCCAATGCTCAACACCCTGCTCATCCACCTCTTCCTGAAGGGCCGTGCATCTGAAGTGATCATGCAAACTTTCCAGATGCATCCTCAAATCCTTTATATCGGTCATTTTGGATGTCCTGCACCCGTCTAGTGGACAAGCCAACCCGGACTTCTGAACAATTATGTTGCCAAGTACATATTTTATCTGAAATTTCGGTTGTCGATCCACATCGAGTGGTGGCGTTAGATAAGGTCTCGTCCGCTTCTCTCTGCTTCTTAGAGTTCGATTTGATCGTACCAAAATCGACTCTGGCACTGTATTGGCCCACCACATGCAGACTTCTAGATCAAAAACCAATTGGTTTGTGTGGTCTTTCATTTGAAGCATTGTTGGCCCAGATGGGCAGTGAAGGATATTTTCATAGATACTGACCAGCTGCAATGGGTTTCCCGCAATGTTCTTTACACCCATGTAGTCATAAAAATCTTCAGCTTCATCTTTCGAAGTGAACGTAAGTCTGAGCTCCATCAGGTAGCTTGTTCCTGAGGTCACCCGGCTTGAAGTGGGGACCAAATTTTGGCGTTTAATAACAAAAGGTTCAATATCCACAGAGGCACTACCTTCCGATCCTCGATCATTGGCTTTCAGGACTGCGTTCAAGGTCGACCTCGTACGGCAGACCTGAGATGACTCTGGGAAGAACGAAGCTTTGATTGAGCTTTTGGCTCGCAACAAAACCCGACTTTTTCTCGCATGCGGAGTTTGGTCGCCATCTTGAGCGGAGCGCTGCTTGCCATGTACCCTGATGCTCTCGATATTCAGGAAGAAAGATCCATTGGCCGTGTCTGTCTCAATCATGTCGTCCAATTCGTCCCAAGAAGGGGGTCTCCACCTGACACGAAGGCTAAAATCAGGACCAACGAGATTCTCTGTATTTCCGCCCAGTAAAAGATGCTGGTGGACTTGGAAAGCGCGTGACAAGCTTCTGTTGAGAACCACGGGAGCTCTTTTGCTCGAGAGGTAGTCGTATAGTAATATGTTCCCACAAAATCTATCTTTACGCCCTAGCATACTCTTCTAGATTCATCTGCGTCAGTAGTGGACAACAACATCATTTTATTGACTTTTTAATATTCACTTACACTCGATCCCCGTGCTCAGTTGCATTCTAGGGCAACTGACGCTGAAGCAAGAAGTTAAACAGCGCATGTGGATTGCAGCACTACGCGACAGGCGCGTCAGCGCTCATGTGAAGCAGTGGCTTGGACAGTGCAATTGGAGTGGTCAATGAATGTGCGTTGTTGTTGACGGTGCCTTGCAGTTGCATAGGAGTGCACGTGCTGGACTGTTGTTGTTTTTGTTGTTCCAGCTTCTCCTTTCTCCGTAGGCGCGGGTGTCAGCGCAAGTGCGACGGGTGTAGACGTGTCAACTGCAGAAGCACGCTACAAGCGAGGGGCTACAGGCGTATATGCCGTAGGAACTGGGTAGCTGGGATGGGCGCTGGTTGATGTGCTGCTGGTCAGGTCGTGTGCATGTATTCGCGTTGGTCTGGTGGAGGGGAGAAGTGCAACGACGGAGTCACCGCCGAGATGTTGCTGACAAGTGCTGTGCACTCACCTCTTAGGCCATGTCAGCATTAGATATACATACACATGAGTGTTTCTCTCGCCTGCAAATTGACCACTGAAGGGAGAGTTCACCGGTGGTCTCGGGAGATGGTCATGTGACCACGTATTCCGTTAACTACATAAGGACGGCGCGCCCCAGTGCACGGTCGCCGGACCTGCATACTGTCGTCATGGCGTGGTCTTCCGGTACATGCATCGAACATTCACCATCACGACTGCGCGCAACTCAATGTCCCCCATGCTGGCATCACTAAGGAATCCCGTGACCGTATTCTGAGGCCTGGCTGCTTCAATCATCACCGCCTTCCAGCAACGACCAGCGACAGACAGTTCCCACCGCCCGGTCCGCGATCAAACTGCTGTGCCACCATGGCCGTTACACTGAAGCGCAAAAGAGGCGCAGTCTCATATAGAGAACCGAGTACCGATGAGGACCTGTCCGATTCTCCTGACCCTGCGCCGTCATCGTCTAGGTCAAAGCGCACTATTTCCTCCCGCCGAAGTACTACGAGGCAGCAACATGGAGAGGAAGATGACGACGAAGCAGCCAGTCAGGTCGCCTCCCCACACCCACCTTCGACCAGCAGATCAAGACCATCAATACGGGCACAACGAAGCAGCGGAAGAGCACCTATTTCGTACAAAGACATCAGCTCAGATGAGGAGGATCCGGACGCCGACTTTGAGCCTGACATGCAGCAGACGATTCCTGTGCGGACTAGGCCTCGCAGGCAATCCACTGCATCTCAGCCACCTCGTGCCCAGAAGAGGCGGCCATCAAGAGAAGAACGACACCATAGATCGAGGCTTGGTGCAGCGTTGAAGCCAAACATCGATGTCGTGAACGAGCCTAAAGCGGCGGAGATTCCCACAGATGGTCACGAGCCGGTACGTTGCTATGGAAATTTGGTAGCAAATGGTTATAGCGAGTCCTTCACACTATCATCGAGTGGATTTTCGTAATTTCAACTCAATGGATGCGATGCTGACATTTCGTGTTACAGGATTGGTCTTCTCTACCGTATCATGTACTGCTCCAGATCTTCGTATACGCTTCCCATCCACTACATGACGAGAACATGAGACCTACAGCGTCTATCAATTGGCTTGCCAGTATGGCTCGCGTGTGCTCACTGTTCACGAAGCCAGCGCTGACAGCATTGTACCGCAACCCACCTATATTCGCTACAAAAGCTCGCAAGGACCTGGTGTACCATCTAATCACGCCTTCTCTTGAAGACCATCTTGACTACCGAGTCATGGTCAAACGTCTGGAATTGGATGCCACACAGATGACTGCCTTGACAGACGCTACGCACAGCATTAGTGACCTAGCTTCTCTAGTGAAATCCTTGACAACTCTACGAGAGATAGATATCTTTGATCCTGTCGACAGGCCACCGTTCCGCGGTAGGCTCCGTAGGCTCCGTCGGTGGGTGTATCCCAATGAACTCTTTGATGCTCTGAGGCAAACACAGTTGCGCCTGAGGAGTTGGCGTTGGAACTCCACATTTTGTGACCAGGGTGTCCTCTGGATGAAGGGCATCCACGGCGATGCCGCCTTTCAGAGCCTTCGAGAGCTCACTATTACCAAGTTCCACCCTGACCCTGCGCCAGAGGAGGATCTTGAAGACGGTCGGAGCCCTCCGACAGCAGAAGAACTCTTAGCATCCGCTCTCACTGTACTTCCCAACCTCAAAAATCTATCATTCGAGACCTGTGGTGTCGTAAGTGGAAAGCTACTCCCACTACTTCCCAGCAATCTCACTAGTCTGTCTATAACCAATTGCGGTGAGCTGCTCTCGGAAGCTCTACAAGCCTTTTTGACAACGCATGGTTCACAACTCGAAGAGCTCATTCTCAATCACAACCAAGCTCTCGACATGTCCTTCGTTGTCGATTTGAGGCGCTCTTGCCCGAAATTGGAAGTTTTGCGCATGGATACAACATACTACAGCTCACTAGCCATGTCTTCCGACAACGAGCCGTTGTACGATACTTTACTAGGGGAAAACGAAATCCCCACATGGCCTTCGTCTCTAAGGATCATTGACATGGAATACCTCCGAAAGTGGAATGCAAAGTCCGCCACCAATTTCTTCAGTTCTCTCATCAACTCTGCTGGGGGATTGCCGTGGCTACAGGAGATTACCATCACAGCCATGGTCGATACCGATTGGCGGCAGCGCGCAGAGTTTAGAAGAAAATGGAGTGCAAAGTTCAAACAGGTATTTGCCAGGAAATGGGAGCCGCCTAGCGTTCATCTGGCATCCTTGCGGGCATTCCGAGAGTATCGAGAAGGCATCCAACAGGACCAAAAAAACGACTCACTGATGGAGGATGTTCATGAGGGCTTTGCAGGCCAAGTGGAGGCTGTGGAGACTGCCGACGACAGTGATAGTGATCGGCCGTTAGTCTCTTCGCGTAGAAGGAAATTGGAGGATTCCTGGGGTTCCACGCGGCTTCGATTACGATCAAAGGCAACGACGAGCTATGATGAGGCCTCGGACGATGATTCTGCGTGTGGAGAGACCGCGTCAGAAGACGAAGAGGTGCCTTTTGTACAAGGCCGTTGCCACACGGTTCTCTTTCGCGTAGACAACTTTCGACCGCGGGAGGAGCTCTATGGGGAAGCCGACTTTCTGGATGCAGAGCCCAGCGATGACGAGGAATGGAATGGTAATGAAGCGAATGAGGACGAAGGCGGTTATGCTTGGTAATGTGATGATGTCCAAGGCTAGTCAGTGGATGACTCCATCTGCTACACACATACGCACACACAGGCGCACGCGCGCAGTCACATTGTCACGTGTACCGACGGATGTGTGTCTATGTACGAATGTCGAGACGAGCATGGAATGATGGGGGATACATGGCATTGGCGTTAGTATTTTCCATATGCTAGGTTGGTATTGGGCAGGTGTCGGTATGATCTACGCATGAATACCCCATTGTATCACCTAAGGTTGGGCGTGGTAACCGTTAGGCTGTCATGTTGGGCTCTCGCGGGCTGGACTGGGCGCTTGTCGTGGTCCATTGCTGATGACAGTCGCGTGTCAAGACAGTAGTCGAAAAGCTATTGCGAGACAAGCTCCATTTCCATGTGTGGTGTCCCATGGTGATGTCGTGGTACCCAGGCGTCTAGGTGGGGTCAGTAGTTGAGTATGCGAGAAGAGCTCCAGCCACGGATGCGCCGCTCACAAACATCAAGTTCGCCAACTACATAGCTAGCTACTTGGAGTACGGTACCGGCTATGCTAGTAGGAGTATCTGGCCATGCGCACAGCCTCGCCGAAGCGTCAATGACCAATGCGCACCATGGACCGCTAACAGGGACGCCCCCCAATTCACACAGCTGTCATCATCCATTAGCAGGAGCTTGGTCTAAGCCCTGGGATGCTGGCGAGTGGTGTTATACTCTACAGCAAGCACCCTTCACCTTCACAGACAACCCTTTCTTTTCTCCACCTCGGGTCGCTTGCAGTTTGTGCCTTTTTGCACCGTGCTTGCTAGACAGACTGACAAGCGGCGTCTTCTGCCTCGACCCCGCGCCCTCGCCCAGCCTGCAACAACCCACTGAACAACACCATCCATCATCAATCATGGCGGCGCCAACACCCCCCATTCATCCCGCTTCGCCCGACACAGGCCCAACCGACCCTACGCTGCCGCAGCTGCCTGCTGGATGGACTGCGCAATGGGACAATTCGTACGTTTGCCCCCACCGCCTTCTGCTGCTGCTGCTGCTGCTGTTGCCACTGCCGCCCTCCCACCACTGCTCCCACTGCCCTGCCCCACCACACCGGCGCATACTATCATCCGACATGGCTAACTCGGTGACAGGTCTCGCAAATACTACTGTACGTGGCTGGCCATCTCTGTCCCCGTGCAAGACAGGCTTCTACATACAGCTCACAAAGACAACTAACATTGCACATCAGACGTTCAGATTAGCACCCGTGTGTCACAATGGGAGCTTCCTACAACCGAGGCTCCCATAGGCCCCGGCTCCAACCGCAGCACGCCTGCCCACGCCACAAACCCATACAACAAACCGGATGGATCACAGGGGCCAGATACTGGTGACGGGACACGGGGTGTCGATGGTCCCACAGGCGACCGCTCTGGTGGACTTGGGGTACGCATGACATTGTTGGGCATCAACGAAGACGACGCTGACGATGACGAAAGGGCTTCGCGATGAATGCACTCATGGGTAACAACAAGCACAGCAGCGGTGGTGGCGGCGGCGGCGGGTCGAACAACCTCGTTGGCCAACTCGCTAGTTCCTTCCTCGGAGGCGGAAAGCAATCGCATGGCGGCGGCAGCGGTGGCTCGAGCAATCTCGTGGGTCAGCTTGCTGGCTCGCTCCTTGGTGGTGGAAAGCAGAACAATCATGGAGGCTCGTCTGGCGGCCACAACAGCAGCTCAGGCCATGGCTCGAGTGGAGGTGGTCTCGGGAGCCTGCTAGGCGGTGTCCTTGGTGGTGGTTCGGTATGCGCATTTAGCGATGACAAGACTCGTACGAGCAGCACTGACAGATGGTAGCATAACAAGCCTGCCAATAGCGACTACGGCTATAGCCACACCTCTTCGAGTGGATCAGGTGGTACCTACACAGGCACCGCGCCTCCAGCATCTTACAACCCGGGTGGCCAGCCAGGTAGCCACGGTGGCGCACCACAGAGCCAACCGGGCTACTCTTCCCCTGCTCCAGGTGGATATGGTGGTGGCCAGCCGCCATACGGTCAACCACACGGCCAACAGCACCAGCAACCAAACTATGGCGCACAAGCTGGATTTGGGGGACAATCTGGCTATGGCGGCGGCGCACCCAGCTACGGTGGACAAGGCCCACCACCTGGTCCTCCTGGAGGCTATGGTCAACAAGGTACGTACCAGTTCGAACCCCGTCAAAGTACCGGTTGACCAATTCGATACAGCTGGCTATGGCGGTCCTGCCGGCTACGGCGGTCCACCCGGCGGTCACTACGGCGGCCCTGCAAACTACGACAACCCTCAACACAACCAGTACGGCGGTGGCCCGCCCCATGGAAACCAATACGGGGGTGGGCCTGGCCAATATCCTCCTCCTCCAGGACAGCACCCAGGTGGCTACGGCGGTCCACCGGGTCCTCATACACCACAACCTGGCTGGAAATAGGCCCCCTCAAAATTGCAAGTTCAAGTAGCGTACAAGATCTAGGCTATGGTTCTCGGAATAGAAAGATTGGACATGGTTTGTGGCTCGTAAGCCAGAGAGGGAAGGAAAGATGGAGGAGCTCAGCAATATGCATAAGCCATGCCGTTCGGGATCTTAGTGTTAGGGCCTTTATACGCCCAATACCCCCTTTTTTTGTTCGAATCTTTGTGTGAATCCAATCAAGGCATTTTCAGTTCGTATTGAGTCGCAAGATGACTTCTTTTCATCTCAAGATGTGCTCTGTTTCTTGTTGATGTTGCGCTTGTGCCGAGAGATTTGGCGCTGCGTAATCCCGTTAGCAGCGATGAAGAGATTCTTCTTACTTCCTCTTCATGTCGCGCTCTTGATTTTTTTTTTCGCCTTGGAAGCGAACGGCTATATCTGTCTCACCTATGCTTGTTCCTAACTCATATACCCCTACCCCAGACGTCAAATGGCCAGCCAGCCCCTTCCTAACGTACTCAAACACCGCTAGCCACTACATCACCTATATCCCAACCAACCCTACTCAATCCATGCATGCCTTTCACCTCCCCTCCATCCATACAAAGTACGCAACCTCCCATCCCCCTCTCCCCTCCCTCCTCATCGAAAAACCCCCCTCCCCCCATCCCCACCCCCACACGCCCCCAACGTCGCCCCCTCACCCAAAACCCTCCACGCAACCCTGACCTTTGCACCACCACCTCCTCCTCCTCCTCCTCTCGCACCAACCCCAGCCCCCACCCCCTGCAACCCCGGCACATCCTCCGCCTCCACGCTGCCCACCCACTCGCTCAAACAGGCACGCACGGCACCGCGATCCTGACGCGACATGCGAATCCAGATTTCGCGGCCGCGGGTGTGCAGGATGTCGATGGGGATTGCGGCGCCCGTGGTGCCGAGGTGGGTGTGTAGGGGGGAGGTGAGGAGGGTGCGGGTTAGGGATTGCGGGAGGTCTGGGGGTGGGGGTTGGGAGGGGGGTTTGGTGCTGGTGCTGGTGGAAGAGGAAGGAAGAAGGGGAGGAAGAGCGGCGGTTCCAGGGGTGATGAGGCTGAGGTGGAGGTAGGCCCATGTTGTGTTGCGGAAAGTGGATTGGTAGAGAACATGTGTTTGTTTATTCCCTTTTTTGCGCTTTTTGGCGGCAGGGCCAGTGGGGTTGTCGGGGTCGTGCTGGGTCTCGGGTGGTGGTGATGTGACTTTTGAGTTTGGCGCTGTGGTCGATTGGGCCGGTGGGAGGATGGTGGTGTCTGATGTTGCCGGAGACATGTGTGGGATTGTGTTTGTCATTGTTTGGGAGGGGTTTTATTGTGCTGTAGTTTTCGTAGATTAGATTGGGAACAGAAAGGTTGGGCTGTGAAGGGTGAAGCTGTAGGACGTGAACTTTTAGCGGGGTCAAGTAGCGCGTTTTCTGATGTCCGAAGCGCACACTGGCTGCCTTTGGTAACACAGACTTGTGCAAGGGATGCTTAAAATCGTCTGTGTATAATAGATCACCCACCTAGACTCCTCCAAGAAGACTACTCATGTCTTATTAACTTTTATGTTTAACTCGGCTAATATATCCGAGCACGTAATTATGTACTGCTATCACCTGTAGAGGCTCTCCAATAAGCCTAAGACCGTGTGGCCACGTCCCCCAATACTAGTCTAGGAAAGAAAGATAAGTACGTTGACCCCATTGCTAGGAAGAAGGAAAGACATCGGGGGTATCTCTTGCTGCGTGAACTTAGGAAAGTGACGCCATTTCGCTTTTGAGCATACTGAAACATAGTAAAAGAAAAGAGAACAAATGAAGTGGCTTGTTAAGCAGTGGCACTGTTGCAAAAGAACCACTCTTGCACCCAGCAAATCAACCAGCCATGTCATGTGACATCAAGAGGAAAAAGGCCGCCGTATCGTAGATGTCCTGGTGTCATTCATCATTGATGCGACTCCAACATGTCGTTCTTCAGATTATATGTCCAGTCTAGTTCAAGTGGTTTCTTCGCCGACGTATTGATGTTTACGCTCTGGAGGTGGTCTTGCAGCTCGGCAATAGCGACATACATGACACCGAGCTGGGGCAAAAATACTGCGTTGTCGTCGATTATCTCCTTGACCTTAGCGAGTCCTTTTTCTAAATGCTGTATTGATTGTGTATCAGCTTTGGAACTTTGCAACTGCTGTTCAATCATCTGAATGGAATGACTGAGTGAGTCCAGCGCTGATTTGCTGGCAGATGTCGCCACTGCTCCATTTACATAATGCAGTCGAAGTTGCAGATCCTGCAAACCACTCTGCAAAGCGTCAGTCTGCTTCTTTAGCGCATCGACTCTCGTCAACGTTTCCTCAGCAGTAGTATCGACAGCATTTGCGAGACTGCGCGGGTTCTCATTTCTGTCGGACTGTTCTGGAATGATTTTGGAAGGATATTGTTTGTTCAACAAGTTTTGCAACTCGTTGGAGCGCGACTGAAGATGTGACACATCCCGCTTGAGAACTGCAAACTGCTGCAACATACTAGCGCTGTTCGAGGGATGCATCTGCAAGAACCAATGGACCATCTTCTGGTGTACGTCATCGGACGTAATATTTTTGTACTGGTCGTATAGGTTTTGGAGGGTGAGACGAAAAGCATCCATTTGCCTCACATCCGATTCGGCTTTGGTGGCCAGTCGGCTGCTAAGGTCGCAAACAGCTTTTTCTCGTGTCACTTTCTCGTCCAGTATTGACTGCTCAAGGCGCTCAAGATTTTGCCTTTCTTTGCCCATCTCAGTATGCCCTATTTGGTTCTCTTCAATCTGAGCGACTATCCGGTCTACTTTCTGTTGAAGTGGATCAAACTTATCGTAGAATTGTTTGGGGACGCTGTCTTCTAAAACAGATATTCGAAGGCCTTTATCAGAGGCGTCACGTTCCAGATTCTCTATTACTTCATCCCAACTCTCGAGTCGATCTTGGAAGGATTGATTTGCCCCATCTGATAGCCGCAATTGGACTTCTGTGCGTAGTCTGGTGAATTCTAACTCCACATGCTCACGAAGTTGGGCCATATCAGCAGCTATCTTCTCATTCGACTCGACATGTGTCTCTGAATTGGCCTGCTTATCCAGGCGCAGCTCGTTGACCAATTTTTCAACGTGCGATAATCGTAACGAGGTAAAGTTGACCAAGTCGTCAGTGGTGGCCGTGGTCTCGGCCTCCGTTGGCGGAAAAGATGATGGAAGACTTTGTACCAAAGTTCCCGGCTTGAGGATAGTTTTCTCCAAATTGTCTACTCGTGTCGCAAGCTTTGATTGTTCGCTCTGAACATTCTTAACCTGCCCGATCTGGGTTGAAAATCTGTGAAGGCGATCCTGGGTCCGTCTATCAGCTTCCTCGAACCCTTTTTGAAGCGATCTAATATCAACCTCAACTTCTCGTACTCTGTCCACAATGGGCTTATTTGTTTTTTCGTACTCTTCTTTAGTAGGCCCGATATGCTTATTTATATGACGTATAAGTTCGGAGTGTTTGTCCGAAAGTGATTTTGTCTTATGATCGATTCGCTTTTCTAAAACTGTTCTGGAGACTTTGTTGGCTGTTTCTATGACTTGTTTGGTGCCCTCCAGCTTGGCAGATACTTCTTCAGCGACAATTCTCTTGATCCCCGCTTCAGTTGACTGAGAGTCTAAAAGGCTCTGTAATTCATTCTCTAGTTTGTCCTGACGAACCAAGACGGCCTTTAGATGCTCGGGTGCCTTGACGGTAGTTTCCAGTGGCCCATTTGTTTCAGGTGTAGTGGGGGACTTGAGCTGCTCCAAAGCATCTAGGCGTTTAGCCATAGCAAGTCGCTCCTTCTTGAGTTGTGCAACTTCGTTCAGTAGCTCTTTAACTAAGTTTTCTAGTTGGATGGATACGGAGCTGGCAACTGGAGCGAGAGCTGGAGCTGGAGCCGGAGTATGAAATGTCATGCTGTTAGCATTGAGAGTGGATGCCAGGGCTATTCTTCTTGCCCTCATCTTTCTCAGAGCGTCCATTGTGGGTTTACTTTGGATACCCGTTGGTGCTTCTTGGGGCTGCATGCGAGCTACATACGAAGCAGGCACTGAGTCTCCACCATGTGACAGCATGGATGGTACTATGGGCGCAACTTGATGGGCTGGAGTAGATGCTCCACTACCAATGCTTTGTGGCGACATGATCGGAGCATTATGAGCTGGTGTGAGTGGGTCTTGCGATCCATCCTCAGACTGCTGCGTATTTGGTCTGTGCTGGTCAGATGGTTGTCCTGTAGGGATTGCAGCCGAGCTTCTCCTGGAAGCGGGAGGACTTGGACATGACCAGGGGTTGCGCGTAGCAGCATACTGTTGAGGAGTGAGTGACGCTGTAACTAATTTTCGTGTTTTTAGCAGATGCTGCCTTACCTTGTCTTGAAATGAACTTCTTCGCCCTGGTGGACAGTTTCTCTTCCCGGGTGGACTGTTTCCACGAGATCGAGATTCCGCCGGCCTTTTGTTTCGTGAGCCCATGGCGGAGCTCGGCTGTGGAGCTGAGTATGTGGAAGGGTGTGCATTGTATGAGCTTTACGCATGTCAGTCAGTAAACAATGATGACCATGGCGCCCTAAGTTTTCCCAAGACAGCAGGCGCGGATTGCGCTAGCATTTATACCATTACAGCCGCATCTGGCCCCACATAAGCTTGAGCCGGCTGGCCACCGAGTGCAACACAATTCCTATCTCCTCCTATCTCTAGGGTCTACTCTGTTGTAAAATTACCTCGCTCTTCTGTACTCGCCACTGGCACACGGGCTACGGGCGACGAAAGCGCCTGTTCCCAAGCCCAAACCGCCAAGCCAGCAAAGACGGGGCAGCACGTGCACTGGGGGAACGCGTCTCTATCGCGACCGTAGCGACGTTTTGGTTGCAGCGCGCGCCAGATCATAGCTATGCAAGCGTGGTCCGCCTGCCATTTGCTTGTAATTTTCTGTATTTTTTATATTACACGTACCTAAGCGAGGGAGGGATAACAAGACTGTGAGGAGCCCCTTGTCCACCACCGGCGGATACCGGATGTGGGCGGCGAACAGACATTGTCGCAGGAGCCAGACAATGGGCACGCGAAAGCGGCCGTAACACACAACAAGTGAACGACGACGGTCGCTGCCAATGCTGAGATTGGAAGCGGCTTAGTGGCTAATGGGCCCAAAGGAGACGCACGCGTTGTCTGACCAACAACAGGGGCGCAACAGGAGAATGAGAAGAGGATTTAAAAAAAGTAAGAGCGGAAAGGAAGAAAGACAAAGAAGGGAGGGGGCAGTGGGGAAATTCAGGCCGTTTATATAGCCATGACTAGGTGGGAGCAGTAGCGTATGGGTGAGCAACAAAGAGTGACTAGTGTGCCCAGAGAAAGTCATGCTAGACTAAGGAGGGGGTGGGCTTATGTGGCTTTGGCAGGTAAAGGGGCAAATGATATTTATCTAGGTTATAGTAAGCTAAATATCTAGCTTACAAGCCTGCTAAACCTATATTAGCGCTTAAATATATCTATAGGACCCTTGCCCTATCCCTAGCCCTAACTAACCTAACCCTACCTACTAGTACACCCTCACTCTAACTAACTCTAACCCTAGCTGTATAAATTACGCCAAGCGCTGATATAGGTTAAGCAGGCTTGTGACCCGGACATTTAGCTTATTGTGACCCGGACGAATATCATTTGCCAGGTAAAGGCAGCTGGCTTGCGTTCTTTATGCAGGCTGGTACAGCTGGCACCTGGGCAATGCTAGTAGGACTGGAGCCAGCCCAACCTGATTCGCTGGATACCGGTTACTTTTGGAGTGTCAGCTTTACTGCCAATCAGACGCGTTGCTTGTTCTTGTCCGGTTGGACCGCCTATGAGTCAGCGAGTCCTTGGCCACCCTGTCGCGTGGAGCGTGCTTTCCTTCCCACAAACTCAGTGTCCAGTACTCTAGTAAGCACCCCCCTGCTAGCCTCTCCCGCCCAGACTAAGACCCAACTGGTATTAGTACTCCTACTAGCACTAGAGCGTTACTGCAGCTTCCTGATGTTCTGATGTTATCGTTGCCAGGCAAAAAGAAACACCAACCGTCGCACCTTCCACCCTCCATTCCGCCTCAGATCTCTGTCTCGCTCTCGCGTACACCTCCTCACCTCGCGGCACAATGGCAGCTGTATGTATCTCTCCCCCAGTCAGGCGCTGCCATCACGTGTTTTAGGCTAACCGCATCCCATTCCATGCAGCCCATCACCACCATCGCCGAGAGCAAGGAGCTCAGAGGGCTCAACCTCATCGCCGCGCATTCGCACATTCGTGGCCTCGGCGTCGAGCCAGACACACTCGAACCCAAGGCGTCGTCGCAGGGCCTGGTCGGACAGCAGAAGGCGCGCAAGGCTGCAGCCGTCATCCTTAAGATGGCCCAAGAGGGAAAGATTGCAGGCCGCGCAGTCTTGATCGCCGGCCCGCCCAGCACGGGCAAGACAGCCATTGCGATGGGTATGGCCCAGTCGCTGGGCGAAGACGTCCCCTTTACCATGTTGGCCTCATCTGAGATCTTCTCTCTGGAAATGTCCAAGACCGAGGCGCTGACACAAGCTTTTCGCAAGTCCATTGGTGTACGGATAACGGAGGAGAGCGAGGTCATTGAGGGTGAGGTTGTGGAGATACAAATAGACCGCAGTGTGACAGGGGTAATTGAGTTGCGCATCATCTTGCGCTTGCATGCTAACTCCCTCTCCAGAGCAACAAGCAGGGAAAGCTGACAATCAAGACGACCGACATGGAGACCATCTACGACATGGGCACCAAGATGATCGATGCCATGACCAAAGAGAAGATCATGGCCGGCGACATCATCTCCATCGACAAGGCCTCGGGCAAGATCACGAAACTCGGTCGCTCCTACACACGATCAAGAGACTACGACGCCATGGGAATCGACACCAAGTTTGTCCAATGCCCAGAGGGCGAGCTTCAGCAACGCCGCGAGGTCGTGCACACCGTCAGCTTACACGAAATCGATGTCATCAATTCACGGACACAGGGCTTCCTCGCCCTCTTCTCTGGCGACACGGGCGAGATTCGAAGTGAGGTTCGCGATCAAATCAACACCAAGGTTGCAGAGTGGAAAGAGGAGGGCAAGGCTGTTATCGTGCCTGGGGTACTCTTCATTGACGAGGTTCACATGCTCGATATTGAGTGTTTTTCCTTCATCAACCGAGCCCTCGAAGACGAGCTTGCGCCCATTGTCATCATGGCCAGCAACAGGGGGAACACACAGATTCGAGGAACAGACTACAGGTCGCCTCACGGACTGCCGCTCGACTTCCTGGACCGTGTCGTCATTGTCAGCACACACCCATACAACCCCGAAGAGATGCAGCAGATCCTTTCGATACGAGCGCAAGAGGAGGAGGTCGATGTTACGCCAGATGCTCTGGCTCTTCTGACCAAGATTGGCCAGGAGACCGGACTGCGATATGCAAGCAATTTGATTACTACTTCTGATCTGATTCGCAAGAAGAGAGGAGGGCCAGATGTGACGATTGAAGACGTACAGCGTAGTTTTGCGCTCTTCTATGATCCAACAAGGAGTGTAAAGGTACGTCCATCGCTAGTAAAAAAAAAGCTGGTCTTTGCTGACGCCATGATCAGTTCGTTGCAGACTCTGAGAAACGTCTGATCGGTGATGCGGGCAATGTTTCACTCCATGTCACCAACGGCGCCGACGCCATGGATGTGTCATAGGTGACACATTCTACACCATCTTCTTTTGGCGTAATGAGGTAGGAAAAGGTTTCAGTGATTTGGGTATAGAGCATCCTGTGGATTGTACTGTAGGCACAAGTTAAAAGTCCAGGATGCGTAATACTGCTCAGCCGGGAATGCATTGTTGGGCGAGCAAGGATTTAATGCGTCTTATGTTACCTCGAAGTTTTCAATCCGACTGATTCCGTCATGTGGGGTTGGCGATATGCGCCTGGATCTCTACTCTAGGTGTGCGTGTGTGTGTCGTAACGGTATGATGTGTAGTGTAGTCAAAGGTGACATGTGGAATATCCCTGAAGCTGCAGTATACGTCAAAGGGTATATTCAAATTTCAGTACATTCTGCTACATTGATAGGCTCAACCCAGCCCATTGGACCCAATGGTGTCAATCCACCATAGTGGTAGCAACTGTTCGCTCGGAGCACCAGAACTTGTCGTACACATGTTTCACTTACATGGTGGGTACGTTTCCAAGGGCTTTCGAGTTGGACTCGAGAGGTTTTGAAGCTACACAACGGATACATATAATATATGCGTTCAGATAGGCCCTAGGGGGGCCTGGAGCTAAAGCTTAGCCTATGCGACGGAGAAGACATTCTCAGTACCTTGATAGATCAGGTTGCAAGAATGTCGTGAAGTCGAAGTTAAGTTAGACCTACTTAAGTGTGACTCCATGGTCAGACCGACGCTAATGTCATGGTCGGATTTACGTAGGTATTCGGTACCATACCGGTACACATGTGCAAATGCGCGGATTCCCATCACTCACTACCAACACTGCCACCGCCGCGCAGCGCAACCATGGGATATCATAACCCTAATGCCGATGACGCAAAAAGCTGAATCGCAGAAGCCTCCCAATATATCAAGTGGAGCCTTATAGCGATGCCCAATGCGTATGCGCAAAAACACAGGGGGACTCCGATTCGGGTAAGTATGGCACGCGACAGACGCGTGACCAGGCAGCCCTAACGTCGACAGCTTTCTGTAAACTGGACATCTACCTCGCATGCAATCACCATGACAAGACAATTTCAACCCTAGCAACTACTTTGAAATCACTCTGGACGTCAGCCACCGACCTAGAGGAATCAGGCATCCAACAAAAAGCAAGCTGGAAGCCAGTGGGGCCACAGAGATTTATACAAATGACATGATTACTTTTCACAATGCGAAACACAACTCGGCATCCTCAACCGGGCGTCAAGAATACGCGGCCCTTGCGGACCACTGGCCTACACAAAAAGTGCAGCCTTGCAACAACCCTCCGGGATGAACGGAGACGCTTTTCCATTTGCACTCTTAGTAGTTGTCCACCAGGGATATGTTCGTCAGCCTGCTTGCGCGAGGGATTGATTTAGCAGGCTGGGGTAAGATGCGTGCAGCATCACTGGTCAAGAAGCCGGGTTACGGCATTGCGGTGTCGCGTGCTCTCTTTCCCGATTGCTCTTTCGCCATCTGCATTCACGATTTTGTGTTTATTTCGCGATTCGGGTTCTTTTTCTTGACATCCAACAGTTTGCTGCTCTGGGCTGAGGCTGTAAGAGTGTCTCTCTCTCCTCTTTCCGTCTTACTGTGCTCCGGGTTGGCCCCTTCTTCGAATTCATTGGAGAAACGTGCAAGGCCTTCCCCTCCTGTGGTGTGACGTACCCTGGGTGATCAATTCCACGTTCGCACGCGATCTCAAGATTGGATTGTTTGACAGACATTTCGACTTGACACCGTATATCCTATTGTCAGACTTGCGAGGCTGTGGGCAACTAGCAGACCAGAAGACCACCAGCGACAATGTGGCTCAGGAATATCACGATTGTGCTTACGACAGCAGCACTCGTCACAGCTTCGATCTCTACACCAATATCATCGGACGGTACGACGGATACAAGACCAGTACGACGAGCGCATGATGTCAGAAAGAGGGAGGAGAACCACAAGTACTTCCACGAACCTGGGTATGTGCCTATCCATCTCGGCCCTCTACAAACGACTACGAAAAAGGGATACTGACAAGTATCAGAGGCGACATGAACCTCGGCCACTATGATGCTCGCTATTTCCATGAGGTTGTTTCCGACCAAGAGCGAACAGACACTCAGTCACACATGATCCGAGCGTACCTTGATTTTTTCCGTGAACACAACCTAGATACATGGATCGCACATGGAACACTGCTGGGATGGTGGTGGAATGGAAAGGTGAGAAGTCAACCAAGGACCTGATCGATTCTTGACTGACCTACCCAGCGTCTCCCATGGGACTATGACCTCGATACCCAAGTCGCAGACGCAACGCTGCACCATCTGGGCGAAGTCTACAACCAAACGAAGTACCAATATGCGTCTGCCGATGGTACTGTGCAACGCGAATATCTCCTCGACGTTAACCCCTGGATCTGGGAACGGGAGCGTGGCGACGGCGCTAATATTATTGACGCACGGTGGATCGATACTCGTAATGGCCTGTTCGTTGACATTACAGGCCTTAGTGAAATACACCCCGACACGCATCCAGGGATCTGGAGCTGCAAGAATTACCACATGTACAGGACGGATGAATTGTATCCGATGCGCGAGACAATGTTCGAGGGTGTGAGGGCCAAGGTGCCGTACGATTATGATAAGATCCTCATAGATGAATACCAAGAAAAGGCCTTGATTGAGACAAATTTCAACGGGTACGTTTATGCCACGCAATTACAACATTGTCCAGTAGCTAACTCATTACAGACACCGGTGGGACACGCAGCTCCGCGAATGGGTGCAGACAGAAGAGACGAGGGCGAAAAAGGAGAAGGAGCGCAAGGAGAAGGAAGAAGCAAAGGAGAAGGAGAAACTAGAGCAAGCGAAGCTGGACTAGTGGGCCAGCTGGCCGTGACTTTTGCTGTCGTTCTGCGCATTAGCGTTTTGCATTGCTGGCGCAGAGTACACAATGGCATTGCGGGATGGGATAAGGGGGCCTTGGATGTTGAGCATACGTATTGGTACATAGTTTTTCTGTTGTATTAAACAGTCAATAGATATGATATCTGGGCATGCAAGTTTTGTGAGGCTTCCATGTATAAGTGCACTGTCCTAGTAGAGTAGTAGTGGAGGTATGTGACGGCGACCGGCGCTAAAGCGATGACAAATCCCAGTACTCACTCGTGGAAGCCTTGGAGAACGTCACCGAAGCCTCGAATGGCTCCGCTGTCAGCCACGAGCTGCGAAGCTTTACATTTTGATCATCTACTAACCTTGCCACTTACCCTAGACACAGCAGATTGCACAGCTATATTACCGCCTTCGACTCGTCCAACCCATAGCACAGGCGACTCCATCATGGCAGACACCGATTCGCTCTCCGCCCCCACAGCATCCTCCGACGAACTGCAATTAACACTGACACACCACGGCAAACCCGTCACTCTATCCTTTCCCCGATATGCCACAATATCCGACCTTTCAGACCGCGTTGCAGCCGAACTCTCCATCCCGCCTTCGAACCAAAAATTCCTCCTTGCCTCTAAGCATGGTCTGCAAAAGCCACCCTTCAAAGACCCCACCCTCGCCCTTTCAACCATCGCCTCCAAAAAGATAACCTTAATGGGTAGCACTACTGCTGAAATATCCTCGCTGAACGCAACCATCACCGCCGCCTCTG
Organism: Plenodomus lingam; assembly: GCF_022343315.1. NCBI lineage: Eukaryota > Fungi > Ascomycota > Dothideomycetes > Pleosporales > Leptosphaeriaceae > Plenodomus > Plenodomus lingam. Next base: position 2,157,702 of record NW_027093944.1, on the reverse strand, counting down.
CGGCCCGGCGACAAGGCCCCATCAAAACCGCCACCCCCGCCCGCCACCGCGACTACAAGAAGATCCAAGAAGAAGCACAGTATACCTTCCACACACTACGGCCGCTCCCATACCTTCCCAACCCCGACCGCTCCTTGCGCTTCCTCGAACGACTGCGCGATGACGAGGGCATCAAAGCCGCAATGCGCACACACAAATTCAGCGTTCCGCTACTCACAGAAATGGATCCTGCCATGCATACCACGCAAGAATCGCGGACCCTGGGACTGAATAGGAACCGAGGCGAGGTTATCGAGTTGCGCCTACGTACCGATGCGTACGATGGTTACAGAGACTACAAGACGATACGCAATACACTTTGCCATGAGCTGGCGCATAATGTTTGGGGACCACATGATCGCAATTTCTGGGAGCTGTGCAAGCAGATTGAAAGGGAGGTTGCGAGGGATGATTGGAAGAGTGGGGGGAGGAGTGTGGCGGATGTCCAGTATTATGAGCCTGGTGGGGAAGACGAGGTGCATGATCATGGAGGCTGGACGGGTGGCGAGTTCACATTAGGTGGTACTTCGAGCGGGAGCGGGAGTACGGTTGGTGTGGCCGGTAACAACGTGACAATGGATGGACTGAGCAGGAGGGAAGTGCTTGCGAAAGCGGCGGAAGAGAGAATGAAGAGGACGAAAAGGGCTGAGGAAGAAACCGGCGGCTCCGGAGGTGCATCCTAGAGGCGTTTTTTGTTCATTTTCCATCAGACTTGAGAAGCATCATGTGATGCATATATACCCCTTCTCGCAAGCTGCACCTTTGTCTCTCAGGTAGGTTCATAGCCTGATTTCATAGCACCGCATTATTTCTCACCCTTCTACAAACCTGCCATATCTAAACATCTGTCTTCCCAGTTCATATCTCCCTATTACTCAATCTAAGCCAATCATATGGCCCGCTTCGCTTCTACCGCTCCTACATCGGATCAATCATCACCCAAGCGTTGTTGCCCCACAGACTGGGCAAGTTGAGGCTAGCCGCTGCACTCCGCCCGTCCCGACAGCAACGTCACTTGTTCAATGTTCGTGTCTGGTTTCTTCCCTCTCGTTTTCAAACCTCTTATGTCATTTCATAAGGTTGATTTTGTATGCGCTGGATCATATCGCTGGAGATTTGGGGACCTACTTGGACTAAAAATATAGCATTAGCACGTCACCGAAACTGCGCAAAAGGACAGCCGAGTACAATTTTGGGAAAGCAGCAGGTTGCGATTACAGCACCAGCAGAGTTATAAGAGAATAGGTTTCTGAACGAGAAACTTTTCATACCAGCTGTTCAAGTCCAAAGGCATCGGATTCTACCTTATCGCCAGACACACGATTCACAATAGATCCAGCCCCACATCCACATTCTAATCCACGAACCCACAAAACCATCATCACCTATTCCCCCATCGCAACACCTCAAACATCGACAATGAGCTGGTTCGTCCCCTTCGTCCTCGTCCTCGCACTTGCCTGGGCCGCCGTCGGCATCTTGCTTGCCCGCTGGCTCAAGCAAGCTGGCTATGCTAAACCGCTCAAGGGCCGGGATCTCAGTAGCCGCGATTTGTACGGTGGGGGAGCGGGATATGGACGTATGGGGGATCAAGGAGGTTTAAGGGGTCAAGTTCATGGTGCGGGGTCGCGGGTGTATGTTGGTGGAGGGTGGAACGGGAGAACGGTGGGACTGGGGCAGTTTGGGAATGGCGGTGGGAGGGGGGTGTAGGGGGGTGATGGGAGTAGACTGAAAAGAGCTTTTGATTCCGAGGCGGTCGTGGAATCTCGGGAGTGGAAGAAGATGCTAATGTCGTGGGTCAGGGTGTGGTAGTCGTCACGTCAGGTACGTACGAGCCTCCACTACACACCACAAAGTGAAAGCACCTCCATCCCCATCCACACCTCCAACACGCACCAGACCACAAAATCCCCAATCATCCCACACACCACAAACGCACATTCTCTCATTCCTCAGTTCCCAAACGCACCGACACACCCTCTTTCATCTGCTAATGGCCTCGAAGGTGGTCCAGAATCACGCACAAAGAAACGTTTGTCCCTTTCACTCAACAATGCCCTTTCACTTCCACCACCATGGAGCCGCGCACACACCGCTGCATACAGATTCCAGTCATGCACCTCACTAGCGCGTTCGTCCATATCCCCAGTGCTACTATTTAACAATGCGCTCCTCCGCTCCCGCCGTTTCCAATTCTTTCTTTTTTTCTTCAAAGCAGAGTTCGCACAACTGGGTCTTCAGAATCTTACCATCTTTACAATCGTGATAATATTTGTCCTGCTTCATACATACACACACTCAAACATACACTCATACAATCACACATACCCTCGATCAAGCAAGTATCCGGACTTGCTCAAACACCACAACAGCTCTCACATCAACCATTGTTGTTGCGCTTACGTCGCAACTTTGCTATTACACTTGTGCACGCGTGTTGCAAACAAAACAGTGACTGAAGCGCGAAGCTTGAGTCTTTATACACCTATTCACCTAGGTTTCCTTTTGGTAGGATTCATTCATCACATATACAGTATGTTTAGATATCTGTCTTTCTTTATACTTTGACGACCTGTACTGATTATATTCAAGCATCATGTCCGACAACAAGATCTCAAAGGTTGCAGCCACTGCCACTGCTGCCGTCATGGCCTCCTCCAACGCTGCGCGGTCTGCCAACATTGAGTCTACGCCTTCGATGTCATCGGCCTTTCTCGGCAGTCTTCCCGTCACCAGCGAGACATCTGTGGGCGTGGCGAGTGCGCTCAATACAGCACCCACGACTGCAGCGCCCACTTTTCATGCCAACAGGCTCCTGGCCTCCGCCGCGTCCGCAGCAGCCAGCGTGGCGAACCAGGCAACAAACAAGCCTATTACAGCCTCTTCCTTTGCTGAGACTCTGAGGCGCTTCTTCTTCAATGAGATCGAGCTCCCGCCCCTTCCGGAAAAGCACAGAAACCTCATCATCGCTCTGACCACCGGTGTTGCAGCAGGGAGCGCACTCTGGTCCTGGTACAGGGCGCACATCAATCGGCAAGATCGCAAGGACAAGATTGAATTCGCCATGTGCGAGATCATACAATACTGCGAGACAATGCCGGAGGAAGAGTGGGAGGCGGGTCTGAATGACCCTGAGAACTTTATAGGATTGCTCCATCTTGAGATTGTCAGAAACACGAAGAAGATCTTGGATAACTCGGAACGCAACATTGTGTTGGCCAAGTGCAAGCGTCACATTCACAATCGATCTGACGCCCATTTTCGTCAGAGGAAGCGTCAGAAGAGGCAGGCTGTGAGGGATGCGGAGGTGGAGGCCGAGTACGAGAAACTTTTGGAAGAAAGTGGCAGCCAGGTCCAGGTACCGCAAAAGGGGGCTTCGGTGAAAGAGGCGGGACCCCTTCTGGGAGGTCCGAAGCTCACCCCAGGACCGCGGCTGGCGGGCAGGAGGCACAAAAATATCGAGTGGCATCTAAACAATGGATCTGGTGGTGCCACACCGGGACGGAAGACGATACCTCATTATCCAGGTCGCGGGCCCTTCACACCGAGTGTACACAACCCGCCAAAGAACGGTCGGAGACCATCATCACGACCGAAGCATTCTCATAGTCCGGCTATACCGTCTCCTTTGACTAGGACCCCAGAGGCCCCATCATCCGAGAGCCATACACCAGCTGGACCTCCACCGGTAGTAGCTCCTGAGGTTGGTACATCAATTGCCAACTCACCGATTGCGTCACTCAAGGGCGGTACTCCGCCTGGCTATCCGCCCAACCAGTCGCCTGCAGATGGACCCCAAGAGGGGCTCCGAAGTTCGCCACTTCCTCTGCCACTATCGTCTACCCCCACATCATCAAAGGGTAGAAAACATAGCAGGTCTTCTTCTTCTTCTTCTTCTAGTAACGATGACGACGAGGTGCCTCCCAGACAGCCTCGAACACTTCTATCGGCTGGACACACTCGAACACAACTGGGTCCATCCGTCGGAGGCAAAACCCTGACCACCACTCAGATCATCGCCAGGGCTTTCGACCCCAATGCTCTGGGCAACAGGCCCTACCAATCGCCTGTCCCCGAAAAGAGGAAGAAGCTCGGCCTAGACAAGTCTGGTCGACCGGGGAAGCGTTCGCGGTCGGGGGACTTTTCCGTCATGTCGGAGAGGGACAACGAAGAAAGAATGTTCGCAACCATCTTCGAAGGCGCGTCTCCACAGGTCGACCCTCCTGCGGGTGTTCCTACGTACCGAGTCAGCGAGAGCAAGGGATACTGGAGGGAAATCCTCAAGCAGAGGGGGCTGCGGGAGTTGCAGCGCAGAATCTTTGGAACGGCGCCGGCGCAGAAGGTCCAGGAGCCTGTGGAACAGGTAGCTGAAGAAGCCTCTCCGGTTGAACGATACCAACAAGATGAGGAGGCCCAAATGATGGAAGACATTTTCAACTATGAAGACCATGCGAGCGAGCAGCTGGTGGGTGAAGAGCCCATGGACGAAGAGACTGGAGCTGGCGCTCCAAGCTCTGATGTCAATGCAGCACCCACGACATCAGACCTACTTGGGGTGGCCGAAGAGATTCTGGACGCTAAGCTCCAGGAGGCCGAACGGGGCATGGAAGAAGGAGTGCGTTGGGAGCAGCAGACGTCAGTAAATGACGAAGTCAACGAGGCTCCAGTACCGTCATCTCCTCCACGACCTTCTTTGCCGTCTCCTCCACGACCTTCTTTGCCGTCTCCTCCACGGCATTCTCCCTCGGCACCTCCTGCTAATCCAACGGTGCCTGTCTTGTTGGTTCCAGTCGCGGCTGCTGTCGCTGTTGCTTTCTCTACACCAGCAGTCCAGCGTTTGTCTCCACAGGGTACACAGACTGTAGGAATCCAGCAGCAGCCCGCCGAGTACCAGTCTTCGACTGTCACTGCACCCCAAGAGCCCGCTGAATCCCCACAGCGCGATATCCTGGGAAGACAGTCGCAACAACTAGAAACCGTCGAAGAGGTCGACGAGGGACTATCACCGTCGCCAGCAGCCGAAGCTGCGACAGCAGCAGATGCTCAGATACAGGTAAAGGTGGAAAGTCCACCAGACATGGCTCCTCCAGCCAGAAACACACGCACAGCTGCCGCGCGCCGTGCATCCACCAACCCCCCATCCTCCTCTGTGTCGGCTCTACCCACCCCGAGCCGTCCTCCTCGCCGACTCTCTGCGTCTAGGATCCCGACCGGCACGCGGCAGGTACCTCGTCCGAGACCAGCGCCTGTCATGGAAGCCCCGCCTGCCCCGCCAGCTCCCAAGCGGAGGGCATCGGTGGCTACGCCTGCTCCCAAGAGGAGAACACCTGCGGCCAAAACAGCTCCTAAGAGAAGAACACCTGCGGCTACGCCAGCAACGCGCAGGGAACCGACGGCTGCACCGGTGGCTGAACCGGCTCCTACGCCTGGGACGAGGCAGAGTTCGCGAGTGACGAGGTTCAAGGGTACGTTCACCAAGTAGAGATGGGTTGCTACTTGGTGTCCTCTTGAGCAATGTGTGGAGACAGCATTGGGGTGAGTGGGTGGGTTGAGACTGAGCAGCAGGAGGGTTGATGTACGCTTCACAAAGTGGGTTAGGATTGCTGAGAGATCCGGAAGATGGACCGTACACTCTTGACGGGTGCGTTATGATGGCGGGAGGATTTTTTGTCAACGTTATAGCGTCTGCTTTTCTTTGTTTTTTGCTTGAGTTTTAATATCAACGGGACGCTGGCTATCCAAGGGACAGAGTTGGACATGTTCCTTGGGGCTGAGTCACGAGAGACTTTTGATAGTTTATGAGCATGCACTGGACGTATTCTTTCCCTAATTGAAGTCATTCGTTCGTCCTCCTTTTGTGTCTGTGGGTGTGAGATGTTGGCGATGAGAAGTGTGATGGATGTACTGGTATGTAGGATGTGTGAATAGAGGTAGCCCTATGCATGTGCCTGGATGTGGTAATATGCGTAGTCTGTCCCAGATGATTGGATGGTAAGAGTGCATTTGCATCTTCCAGGTTAGTAGTGGATCACGGAAGGTTGCATGGGGAGGAACATGGGCAGACACAAAACAAGATGGGGGATAAAGCTGGGCCTTCAGCTACCGAAGCTCTTCCGATGGGGGGCGATGGACATTGAAGACATGCTGCGCGACACAGTAGCACATGGCGAGAGGGAGAGGGAGAGAGAGAGAGAGAGAGAGAGAGAGACGGAGAGAGAGAGACGGCAGATGGACTGACACTTGCCATTGCGCCAGATGACCACCCATCCCCCCCCCTCCTCTTCTCCTTCCGCATCTCCCCTCCGTTGTTTTTGATGCAGGTACAGGACGCCTTGTACCCATAGCGCCGCCAGTTGTTCCAAGAAGATTCCCTCAGCAGGTGATCTCCGCGTTCGCCGATCGCATGCAACCCGCAAACCTTCATGCTCACCGGCCACAGTCGCTGTTCGCAAACCATCCCTTGTCCACACAAGGCTACGAGAGGGCACGCTGCGGCAAAGTTGTGCGCGACCTCGATGCAAAAAGATTCGACGAGCAGCACTGTGCACCGAACAGAAAGAAGAGGCGTCGCGCCCGAGACTGTATAGCGCGCCACGAAAAGAAAGCAAATCATTTGTCCTCTTGTCCTGCGCTTGCCCTTGCGCTCGCTACCTACCTTTCCCACCCCCTCCCTCAAAGGCCATTTGCGCGTCGCACGCGTTGGGTGTGCATCACGACATTTTCGCACTTTTTCAAGAGAAGGCTGGCAAAGGAAAGGTGATTTTTGATTGGCAGGCAGTTTTGGGGGCGTGCTTGGGACTATGAAGTGAAAAGACAAGAAAAGTCTTTCTTTTTCTCTCTCTGCACTCTGGACGTCGTAGCAGAGGAGGAGAGGGCGAGTGAGTGAACCTGGGGAAATCGCTTAGCGTGGTTTCCTCTCTTTGCATCTTCCACCATCTCTTCCACACACAACCTTTCTTTCTCGCCGCGCTTCCCCCCCTTTTGGCGCGCCCAATCGCCACCATGCCGGACAGCGGGTCAGAGACGAGCGCTCAGCTGGAGCCTGAGCTGCGCGACATGAAGATTGAGGAAGGCGCGACCGCCTCGGACGGGGGTGAGAGCGAGGCCATGCTGCAGGTGAAGGTGGAAGAGGCAGAGACGGAGACAGAGGCAGAGGCAGAGACCAGATCTCCCTCTGGAGCCCACGGCCATGCACACGCCCGCGATCACACCCACGGCCACGGCCACGCCTCGACGCCCTCGGCCATACCGCCCAGGCTCCAGACGCGCTCCAAGTCGCGCTCGCCCGCCGTCAAGTCCGACTCCAACCCACCATCGCCCGCCAGCGCCCACGAGGAGACGGTCGGCGGCGACATCATGTTGAAGATGGAGCCTGGCAAAGCCCCGAAGCTCTCGCGTGCAGCCTCGCAGAAAATCCATGCACGTCCGCCGCCCCTCTATCTCGACCTGCCCGACTCCACCGAGGCGGCCAAAGCAACCTTCACCGTCTTGCCCGAATGCACCTACGCCAACAAGAACATTGGCACCACAGACCCGGCCTTGGAGTGTGATTGCCAGACAGAATGGGGTGAGTGGGACACGCATAGCCAGCCCGACCTATCAATGATGTTATTAGCAGCTTGCTAATTGGGATCGCAGACCCCGTCCTCCATGTCAACAATGCTTGCGGCGAGGACTCCGACTGCATCAATCGCGCCACCAAGATGGAGTGCGTGGGCGACTGTACCTGTGGCCGAAAATGTCAGAACCAGCGCTTTCTGCGAAAACAGTACGCCGACGTCACAGTCATCAAGACAGACAAGAAGGGCTTTGGACTGCGCGCGAACAAGGACATGGCCCCCGGTGATTTCGTCTTCGAGTACATTGGCGAGGTCATTGACGAAAAGACGTTCCGCCGTCGCATGCTTCAATACGACCACGAAGGCATCAAGCATTTCTACTTCATGTCACTCACAAAGGGCGAATTCGTCGACGCAACCAAAAAGGGCAACCTCGGCCGTTTCTGCAACCACTCGTGCAACCCCAACTGCTTCGTTGACAAATGGGTCGTTGGCGACAAGCTGCGCATGGGCATTTTTGTGGAGCGTAGAGTTCAAGCGGGCGAGGAGTTGGTTTTCAACTACAATGTCGATCGGTACGGCGCGGATCCCCAGCCCTGTTACTGCGGAGAGCCAAACTGCTCTGGCTTTATTGGCGGAAAGCAGCAATCCGACAACGCTACAAACTTATCCCATGCGACCATTGAAGCACTCGGTATCAATGATGGCGATGGTTGGGACACGGCTGTCACGAAGAAGCCTCGCAGGAAGAAGGCGAGTGAGGATGACGAGGAGTATGTTAATGATCTCCAACCGCGAGAGCTGGATGAAGACGGAGTCACAAAAGTCATTCCAGCTCTACGGCAATGTACTGAAAAATGGATTGCTGTCAAACTACTTAGCCGTATACAACAAAGCGATAGCGACAGAGTCGGGCATCGCATAATACGCATGCACGGCTACGAAACACTGAAAAAGACGTTGATCGCCTGGAAAGACGACACAAATGTCATTTTGCAAATTCTCGACATCCTCCACAAGCTACCTCGAATTACCCGGAACAAGATCCAGGACTCAAAAATTGAGGAAGTCATGGAGACGTTGACGAGTAATGAGGATGAGCGGGTATCAGAGTCGGCCAAGGAACTACTGGCAGCCTGGAGTAAGCTGGAAGTTGCATATCGGATACCCCGTATGAAGAGGGACCCCAATGCCAGCACCCCGGTCCCCACCATCAATCACTTTGAGCGGCGAGAGAGAGGGCGTGAGCGATCCAGATCCAGGTCGCGATCACCAACGATAGCAGCACCAAAGGGTCCTGCCACTCTAAACGCTCCGTCTGGCCCCCGGGCATTGAATGCACCTCGTGGTCCGGCTGGTTTCTTCAGTGCTCCACGTCCGGTCCACCGACCGCGACCCTTCACCAATCCACTTCCTCCTGGATGGTTCCAGGCGACAGCTGAGAATGGATCAACGTATTTTTACAACTCCACGGGCACTACACAATGGCAACGACCATCACAACCTGCTGACCAACCGCCTCCACCCCCTCCAAAGGCCAAAGCCAACACACAATTGCTGCAGGACATCATCTCCAGCATCACTGCTAATGTTGAGCCTAGTGGACCATCGGCATCAAGTACGCCTAAGCCGGCGGCCGATGAGGACTCAGCCAAGAATTCGAAGACGGAGAAGTGGCGAAGTCTACCTCAAGAGAAGCAGGAGAAGATCTACGAGGCGACTGTAGGTTACATCTGGTTGTCGTATTGCCAACCGCTAATGTCCTCTAGTTGTCGACGCATGTCATGTCAGTCACGTCGCATTACCGCAAAAAGCTCGAAAAGGATGAAGTCAAGCGCTTGAGTAAAGAGGTATGCCAGACAGTCATGTCATGACTTTGGCACAACATGCTAATCATGACCAAAGGTAGCAAAGAAGCTTGTAAGAGGTGACTACAAGTCGGGACGGGTCAAGGACCCCACGCAAAAGATCAGCTCCAGTCACGAGAAGACGATCAAGAAATACGTAAAAGAATTCATGGACAAGGCCGTGCGAAAGAAAGAAGAACGCGAGAAGCAGAAAGGTGCATCTAGCAAAACGAAAGTCGAAAGCCCGACCCCGAGCACACCAGCTGGCGAAAACAAGACCGAAGACATAGCATGGGACACAGCCGCCTCCCCATCCGGCTCGCCCTCCGACCTCAAACGCAAACGTGAAGAAGAAGACGGCAGCCAATCCCCGAAAAAAACACGAACTAGCAACGGAGACGTCGATCCCGCACCCCCACTCCCACCACCTCCGCCCCCACCAGCAGAAGATATGCCTGCCGACCTGTACGACTCGAATCACACGCCCATGGATGATGCATCCACGCCTTCCACACACGAGTTGGAGCCGTCCCCTGCAGCTATCAAAAGTAAAGGGTCAGCTTTTGTAAACGGCGATACAAGTCCTATGCAACTCGTCACGCCCCCTACCAACGGCTCTGCGGACAAAATTGCACACTTGCAAAATGGACACACTTGATCTGCATTTGAAAGGGAAAAGCAATACATCTTTGCTTCGGCGCTCTTGACACCCTCACACCCCCACATATACATCATATTGTTGATTTGAACCAGAGGCAGCAATAAATCTCATACATATACGTGCCTATTTTGCCCTCCCACTCTCATCCGCCCTTGTACTTGTTGCGGTACTGTAGGACATGGTAGAACGTGGAATTCAGACGGGAGTAAATGTTCCTTGATTCTGGTATAGGTAGTAGTTGGATGCTTCTTGCTGTGATCTGGCCTGCTTTGTGATGTGTTTCCTATACTACGTTGGCCTTGAAGTTGTCCTCTGTATATGCCCGCTCATTTGGGGTTTAGTAGGTAGCATGGTTCCTTCCCAGGTATAGTATTCTAGGGTCAGACTAGAATCTAGTCTAGTAAGCGAGGCTACACAATACCTAACTACCGCCCCTAAGCCTATTTATTACCTGTTAGCTTAGCATCCGATGGCAGCCATAACATGTCTCACAACTTACAGACCCTCGTGCGCTGCCATTCCACGACTAATCTTCCCAACACAAAGGGGTGGAAAACTCCGTACATGGTTTCCAGAAAGAGCTTTGGCTTTTGCAGCATCGCCGTATTAGGTCTAGACTCTACCGTTGTCCGTAACCGTGGGTGCCTACCTACCGGTACCATTCAAGGCCCCAACTTGTTTCGGATCCCCTCGCCTTTGTCCGTACGACATCAGCCCACTGTATCGGGTTCGTATCTTCATTGGGGTCGAGGTGGGTGCTTTTATTTTTTGATAGCTTGGTGGGAAATGCTTGTTGTTGTGGTGTTGACATTGTTTGGTGAGGATTTCATGCATCTGCGTAGGTATCCACCTGGACTTGTAGAAGTGAACGGCAGTGATAGCGATAGGAGTGTAGGTAAGAGTTGGAAAGTATCAGCGCTTGAAGATGCCAGGGATAATGTTAGATAGACGATTGCCACGATACTCGCGATGGTGTCCTCTCCCTTGACCCATAGGTAGCATTGCGCTGTCACTGTCAGCCCGTACGATAGGTAGGGCCAGACCCTCAAGCCATGCACAACATTACTGTACCCTGCACCAGTAGCCCAGTCCGTGAGGCTCTCCAGCATATGCGCCTCACTTCATACCAGACCATGTGGCCCCATCAGTCCACGTTGGGCTTACCGTCAGCTGGGAAATCCCACGCCACACTCAAATCGGGGGTGCTGGTGTAACCTCATGGAAGGCTGTGGCGAGATCTCGCGTAACTTGGCGGATAGCATTTCTAGCACATGGCTGCTGAGCTTACAACATCTTCGAAATAGGAACTGAGGTCCGTAGGCTTTCATTAGAATGTCGTGTTTCGACGTGGGCGTACGAGCGGTACAGAGGTGTTTCAAAGGCTTAAAAAAAAGGTAGAAGAGAAGTTTGACAGGTAATTTTTTATATCTTGAGTAGGTACAGCGTTGAGTCGTTTTTAGGGCTGGCATGGGGAAAGATCGTGATGTATCTAACTATAGGTATCTAACACATTCAAACAAACCCTTCACCACTTCGGCGACCGCGATACACACCAAAAACGCCAAGTGTGCAGCTGAACTCTCGCCTTGCCGCTCCACACCAATCTCGGTCACAGATGCGACCTTTTACTCTAGGGAAAATGCTCCCCATTCTCATCCCCGCGCACCAGAAGCTGATCAGCAGGTCCGCTTACTATTTTGTACAATGTACTGTGCCACTGACATTGCATGCACGTCTCCTAGCGAATCATGGATACGGTATTGGACTTTGACGTCCTAAGGTAGCCAGATCTGATGTTTCTCACCATCGTTGAACCCGTTATTAGTGGTTTGGCGTGTTTAGTCCTGTGCAACCTGGACGTGGTGGGACAGAGCGTCGGCGTAGAACTCAGCTGGTTAGTGTAGGGCTGAGTCGTGGATGCTAGCTCTGCAGTGCACTTTTTGTGGTGGAAATCTAGAGATGGTGTATAAGAGGGCTGAGTGTTTCTTGCTGTTGCTCTTAGTCCGCTTGGTACAGTCTTCCTTGCTGTTTTCTGAAGACACGCCATCTTCTAATTCTATCGATTCATTCGCTTCAAAGCGTATAACACCCTATACATAATGTACATCAACACTTTGGTCCTCGCCGTATTAGTCCCTCTAAATACCGTACAAGCTTTCAACCTCACCTCCACTACACCACCACCCCAACACACACCCAACAGCTCCCACCAAACCGCCACCACTCTCCTCACTTGGGCCCGATCCAAGCTTCCCAGCACCACCAAACGAACCTCCTGCCCCCCAGTCTGGTCCACCATCTCCACAGCCCTCACCGCGCAATTCCTCGCAGACGGCCAATGCACAGATGCCGCTCGCGCCGCCATCCGCGCCGCCTTCCACGACTGTTTCAACGGCGCTTGCGACGGCTCGCTCATCCTTGCCGATGAGTGCGCGAATGCGGAGAATAGCGGATTGCAGCAGTTGTGTAGTGCGCTGTTGAATATATCAATAGAGAACCAAGTTGGTGTGGCAGATCTGATTCAGTTCGCCGCCGCCCACGCTATCAAAACTTGCCCCGGTGGTCCTACCGTCCCTGTCGTGGTTGGCCGTAGGGATGCCAGTGAAGCGAATTCTCAGGGTGTGTTGCCCCATGGAGATGCACTGGGTGGGGATTTAGTCACTTTGTTTGGTATGTAAAATTCTCGGCACATCACTTACAATTTTCTTGATCTGTACATTATACAACGCCTTCAAGTAGTCAAGCCACTCACCCCCCTAACCCCCCCAAAGACAAAAACTAAACCAACCCCCCAGCATCCAAAGGCCTCACCCCGACCGACCTCACCGCCCTCATTGGTGCCCACACAACCGCCAAACAACGCATCACCGATCCAACACGCGCCGAAGCCTCCATGGACTCTACCCCGGGAATCTGGGACAACCGATTTTACACCGAGGCCAGTGCGGGCAGTGCGCCGTTTACCCTTGCCGCGGATGGAAATCTTGCGCGGGAGCCATCGACGGCGGGGCCGTGGGCAACTTTTGCAGCGAGCAAGGCGGCGTGGGACGAGGCGTTTGTGACGGCGATGGTGAAGTTGGGGTTGTTGGGAGTGGAGGGGGTTGGGTTGGTGGATTGTACGGGGGCCTTGCCGGGGGGAAGTGGGGAGGGGGAGGTGAGGAGGCGGGATGTTTGGGAGAGGCTGGGGTGGTAGGGAGAGGGGGGTTTGGGAATGGAGCTGTTGTGGATTCTTTTGGTAGGCAGCTTGTTCTTAGGTTGTACTACGTTGCGAGGCAGGATGTTCAATGGCGTTGTCGGTGTGTCCCGGGAGTAAAGGCTCAGGTGGAGGATATACCTTGGCTTGGACTATTTCATCGACCCATGCGTCGTTAATTCTTTAACGGATTTTTGAGAGTATATTGATATTAATCCTTATACTTTCACAAGACTGTACCCCAACTCTTGTCCAGAATAGCATGACAACCCAGTCATGAATCTGCAATTTGCTTCTTATGATGGCATTCTAGCCGATTGGGAACAGTTCTACCCTGTGAGCTTCTGCACTTGCCATGGAAATCAGCACAGCTGCCGAAGATAGGTAGTGGGGGTACGCTTATCCCATACATGGCAATCAGGATCTTGATAGCCCTGTCTGCGGATCGATTTGCCCATAATTGAACCGGAATCAAGCGCGAATTTGAGAGGATCTTCTGGAAAGATAACTCTCTAGTCTCGGCGACGAAGTGAAGAATGAAGATGATAGAGCGTGGTCGGCAGAACATCATTCATATCCATCCCACTCAGAATGGCCATGGTAATCTCTATTAGTTCTCATTTGCGTATCGCTAGAAAACCCGCTTGTCCTGAAATTGCAGTGGGAAATCCTGGGAATCCGGAAAGAAACAAAGAAGGATTGGTTGCATAGAGAGACGATATCAAAAGAGATTGGTTTGTAAGAATTGGCCGTAGTGGTTGCACCGCTGCAGAGCCTGTAAAGCAGAAAGGCGAATCTGACAATAAGCGTGGCAGCTCAATCCCACTTCTGTCGTTCTACTTTACTAGTAGAATTATTATGGAATAAGGGGGAAGTTTTCTTAGGCTCTAACGAGAGTCTGAGAAATGGAATTGGGAGTATCCTTGATTTTGTGGACGATTCTTCTTTAGAGCCGAATGTGGACTACATCGCGATTTATTCTCAATGGCTAGATGCCTTGGGAGAGCCTCTTAAGACTTGCTTACTGGACACTCTACTGACTTGGCATGCTTCTGAATGCTCGGTAGTGCAACTCTAGAATGGTAGAACGGATGTTGGGTGAAAAGAGGGGGGTCGCGTCGTGCCCTCGGATGTAGGACGCGTTCCCAATTACGGTAGTGTGCCTACTTGTTCACGGTATGTACCGGTAATATGTACGAATTGACGCGTAAAATGCTAACTTTTTCAGACACTTTCTTTCTGCGCCATGTCAGCTATGCGGTGTCTTACCACGTTAACATTCTATGATGGGAAAATATGTGTGCTTTGTTAGTCTCCACTTGGTGGGTTTCCAAGTACCGGTATGACGTTGGACCTAGCCAACTAGCGGGTGTTGAGTTGGGCGTGGAGGTACCGGTACCTACCGTACGATGTTCACAAGAGAATCTTTCATCGTTACCGATAGGTACGCAGCTCTTGACCCACAGCGTTCACAATGGATCAGGATGTGTCATCACCTTGTAGAGGGCCTCTGTGAAGCTCTTGTGAACGTAAGAAAAGATTGAGTATAGTCACACAGTCTATCTTGCGCAGCTTTCCATTATTCAGGACATCAACAACCAGACTTGGTATCAATTGTAGGAGAAGCGAAGCTGCCGGTTGAACAGCAAGCAGAAGATTGCATAGGTAATGGGTAAATATTTGCGGCACGCCTGTTCTTTAGGCACAAATTATCATGCGTTAAATCCGGCTGGTCTCTGCTGCAACGAACGATGCTGTATCGGGAGAAAGGATGCATGATTTCGCCAGGTTCAAACTCCTTCAAAAAGTCCGTCAGCCCCGAACATCAGTCTGGTGCGTTGCGATTCGGCGCCGACAACAAGGCCTTGATCCGAGTGAGAGCCGAGATATTTTTCTTAGATCCGTCAAATCTCCTCATCTACCGAGTCATAGCCGTCCATCTCCGCGATATAATCACGCTTCCACCGTGCCAGACCCGAATTTCAGCGGCGACTGCTCGCATCCGCAGCCCTGGCGAACTTTGGCCGCTGCCCCTCCACATCCTCAGGAGGCTGCCGCGAGTAACTTGACTATGATGGCCAAGCACCTGGAACGCTGGAGTGTGACCCCACAATTGCTCCTAAGCTCTACCTACTGTGGCATGCCACCGTGCCATGATGTTGTCAATCTCTCGGCCGCGCCTCGTCTGAAATTGTACTTTCCAACTTGAGTTACAACTTCTATCGATTGCGATTAGGCTATATCAGTGGATAGAGTCTACGAGAGAGCAACATTCACCGGACTGCTCTCGGCCTTCCGGAGCGGCCTCTCGAGCCTCCCGTTATGCACTAATCATTCAATCTGTTTGGGCATCTGTAATAACCAAAGCAGCTGTTCGGAGCGTCCTCGGTGTGGATTGTTTAGCTCAGTTACCCGTTGCTACAAGGGATGGATTTGAGCCCATCTCGATTTACTGCGATTGTAGCAGCGGCATTTATCATAGCCACCCCATTGGCTCGAGGCTGACTACTCTGGCGGCGAAGGAGCCCACAGACTACGCTACGGCTCTACCGGCGAGGCGCACTATGTATTGGACGGGCCAGGAGGCTGTAGAGCTCCCCTGGCTCATAGTCGGAGGCGTTGGCGCCATTGGACGTAACCCCGCACCAGCTTAGATGCGAGGTAATTCTAAACACGACCGTCATAAGCGCAGACGGCAGAAACTACTGGTTGTGGGAAATTTTGCATCACCAAGTGGGGAGAAGGCTGACCTCGTGGTACGCCCAAGGAGCCAAAGAATTACAAGTTCAAGGCATTTCGGGAGGCCGTTGGGTGGGTACTAGTGGTCTATATAAACCTTGGAGAGGCCTTGGAATAAACTCTCATTCCAACAAGAACACGCTCCCGTGCAGCTCAAACTCCCAGAGCTTCGAAGCAAGCATTTCTGAGTCGCTCCGACCCGTAATAGGTATGTGGTCCCGTTAACCCCTCATCTTCCACCTCCGCATCCGCATGAACCAGGATTGAGAGGCTGACGTTTGGCATCAGGAATACGTACCCCAGGTACCACAAGTCCGAGTCCTGTTATATATACCTCTACGCAGCCTCAATTTGTCTTTCACAGCACAATAATCCAAAATGGTATTTCTCCGCTCTGCTTCGCGCTTCGCGCGCCCTGCCTCGTCCCTCCTCAGCGCCAGTGCCCGCGCCGGACCGCGATTGACTTCTTCACTTCGTCAACCCAATGCCTTCAGAACGCTAACGGCGTCTGCCTCACAACAGGGAAAAGTTTTGCTCGTACTGTACGATGTAAGTTGGATTACCATTGCCAATCTACCATTGGCGCCACTGACACCCAAGTCCAGGGTGGTGTGCACGCCCAGCAGGAGCCCCGTCTTCTCGGAACCACAGAGAACGAGCTTGGTCTCCGCAAGTGGATTGAGGACCAAGGCCACGAGCTGGTCACCACATCGGACAAGGAGGGTGAGGGCTCAGAGTTCGACAAGCACCTTGTTGATGCAGAGGTCATCATTACAACACCGTATGTCGAAAATTACCCCGCATTCGCGCTAAAAGAAGAGCCCCACTACCCCCACGCGTCGTGCCCTTGACGCGCTAATGCAACGCGGGCATCATCTGAAAGCACGTGGACTGACCAGATGCGATGAACAGTTTCCACCCTGGTTACCTGACGGCAGAGCGTCTTGCCAAGGCAAAGAAGCTTAAGCTTGCTGTTACTGCTGGTATCGGATCCGACCACGTCGACCTCAATGCCGCCAACACCACCAACGGCGGTATCACCGTCGCCGAGGTCACTGGCTCTAATGTCGTCTCCGTCGCTGAGCACGTCGTCATGACCATGCTCGTCCTTGTCCGCAACTTTGTCCCTTCCCACGAGCAAATCGCAAGGGGCGACTGGAATGTCGCAGAGTGTGCCAAGAACGAGTACGACCTCGAGGGCAAGGTTGTCGGTACCGTTGCCGTCGGCCGTATCGGTGAGCGTGTGCTCCGCCGTCTCAGGGCCTTTGACTGCAAGGAGCTTCTCTACTACGACTACCAGCCTCTTAGCGCCGAAACGGAGAAGGAGATTGGCTGCCGCCGGGTCGAGAACCTCGAGGAGATGCTCGCACAGTGTGATGTTGTCACCATCAACTGCCCGCTGCACGAGAAGACCCGCGGCATGTTCAACAAGGAGCTCATCTCCAAGATGAAGAAGGGCTCATGGCTCGTCAACACGGCCCGTGGCGCCATTGTCGTCAAGGAGGATGTTGCCGAGGCGCTCAAGAGCGGTCACCTCCGCGGATACGGTGGTGATGTCTGGTTCCCCCAGCCCGCTCCCAAGGACCACCCACTCCGCTACGCACAGAACCCATGGGGCGGCGGCAACGCCATGGTTCCCCACATGTCCGGCAGCTCCATCGATGCTCAGAAGGTAAGATGGCCCCATCGCTCGCCTATGTGTGTGTGCATTTTTGCTAACTGATGTTTCCCAGCGTTACGCCGACGGCACCAAGGCTATTCTCGACGAGTACTTCTCTGGCCGCGAAAATTACAGGCCCCAGGACCTCATCGTATACAAAGGTGATTACGCGACAAAATCATACGGGCAGAGAAAGTAATAAGCGATGTAAATTTAATGAATCTGCTTCCCTTTCAACATTGTAGCGCGTGAACAGTGATCATGGTCGATGCCTCTACATCATTCTACACCATCGCTTCGGCTTTGCGCTTCTCCAGATACTCCTCGTTCCTTCTGGCCTGACTTGCCTTGGCTCTTGGAGTCTGCGCATACGCCTTTTGGTACGCGGCCGTCTTCGCCTTGTATTCCGGATTCTTCCTCCGCTTCGCACCATACACCCTGTTCTGCACACGTTGTCTCTCCACAACTCCAGCAAGCTTTCTCCGTTCCCTTTGCCCTGCTGCCCGCATCGCCTCGACTTCTGGCTGTTGTAGATATTTCTTTTTCTGTATCTTTGCCCTCTTTTGGATAGCATCTATCTCCACTCTTACCTCTTCCTCTGTCGATACCCTGGATTGTGTAGATCCCTCGGATGGCAATTCCTGCACAGAGCCCTTGGTAGTCGAGGATTGCAGGATTCCAGAAAGACTTTTCCATGCACTTTATCTGGTCATGGTCATGGAATGCAAATGCATGACCGAGAGTTGCTTCTAGAGTGAGAAAGAGCGCCCGTAACTGAAAATGTCGAGCTTCTTCAACTTGGGGTGCCCAGGCAATGATGCATCTTTGTGCAATCATCCACCCAAAATTTATGGCGTCTGCCACATTCGTAGCATACTTCTCGTCGCGATCGTAGTCATGAAATCTTGAGATAATGCCAGTTGCTTTTTAGGTTCCACTCCCAAGATGCAGTCGGTAATCCCAGGGGAAGTCTCCAGTGAATGCATTCTGAACCCATTTCATCAGGACCAGCACGTATAGACCATATCCGTTTTGTAGAAGAAGAGATGTCCTAAGGAAGTTCTGTACCGAGGGTGGTGTTCCAGTAACCAGAAGCTCTAGCAAGTTAGGAAGGAAATAGACCTAAGATTTAGCATTAGCAAATATAACAAAAGGATACAAAGCCAGGAAGCATACTTGTACGTCGTGCATATGATAGCGAATCTCATCAACATCACTGAAGAGGTTCTAACGAAGACAGGGGCAGGCTTGTCGGTCTCAAGCTGGAGGAGGAATGCAGATGCGAGTGCCTGAAGTGAATCGCCGGCTGCAGGTGAGGGCTGAACAACTGCTGCCACTTGAGCTGGTAGGTCTCGCAGGGTGGACACGTCCATTGTGAAGAGTCGGCACAGCGACTGTGCAGAGGAGAGGGGTGCAGAGCAGAGGGTGGCAGGCATCGAGATTTATTGACAGAAATCTATTCGATGTTGTTAGGGAAAGCGTTCTCCCCAGAAGCGCTGCTAGGGAAGGCGCTCCTCGACAACGACCGTCTTCTCTCGTCGTCTGTCTCTTCGTCACTGTCGTCTTTGAAGCCCTGCTCCAGCTCTCTGCCCAATCTTCGCTCTTCCTCCATGATGCTCCTTCGTTGCTCCAGCGCCTCGCGCCTCCGCTCGTCAATGGGATCAAAGCCGACCATGTCCTCGCCCTCTTCGTCGTCAAATAATTCATCCTCATTGAGACTGCTGCCATGAACGACTGTGCGGCTTCTCGTCCAGACACCAGGGGCAAATAGGCCGTAGAGGGCATCCGAGAGGTTCGTCCGCCATGAGGCTGGAAAGTCGGCAACACCGGCTGGCATGGGGAGGTACTGGCTGTAGCGACTGCGGTGGCGGCGCACAAAGGGGAGGATGAGGAAGGCTAGGAGGACATAGAGAATGGCGGCGAGGAAGAGGGGGATGAAGATGGTCTGTCAGTCATAGGATGGTTAGTATGGCCAAGCAGGGGATGACAATCATAGTGGTGAACATTTAGCTATGCACCACTGCTCACCTTGAAGAATTGGGAGGCCGCCATGGCTGCGAGGACATGTGTCCACGGTGGTGACGGGTCCTGGGCGACTGACTGATGTAGGGGAGGGGGATGGCGTCGTTTTGTCTGTTGCAGGCTGAGGCAAGACCGGGGGCCCTGTACCCGCTGCTGCGAGGCCGACACGCGAAGAGCAGCAGATGGGGGGGGTCGACTGGTACGGTACGTAGTAGACTGTACTCTATTGGGGAGGACGTGTGGCGTTGTGGCGTTGTGGCGTCGTTGTAGTCGTCTTCGTGGCTGACCTCCTCTTCTCTTGCTCTGTGGCTACGGCACTCTATAGCTAACTTGCAGCCCACTACACCGCAGCCAGATGTTATCCTGTGTGCCCTGAAGTCCGTCCTGTCAGAATGGGAAAGAAAAGGGGAGAGAGAGATAGAGAACACTTACGGACGTCGTAACGGGGCACTGGGGGGGGAAACGACGCGTGCTCCATGGGCCTGCGCCACACAGTCACGGGCCAGTCAGCGCTCTCTTGCAGCTTGCACGTCTCAGGGAGCAGCGGGTGCGCCTCCCAAAGTGGAGGACGGATATGGCATGGCCGCCCGGGAAACGTTATTCGTCCGGGTTGCAATAAGAAAAGTGTCCTGGTTATAAGCCTTACCTTACCTAAATTAGTTAACATCCTGCAGCTAGTAAATTAGCACTGCAGGGGATACTGCTAGATAGCCCGCGACTAGTATTAATAGTATTAGTATATAGTATTAGTAGATATTAGGTTATCTATACCTAGTTATATGTTATTATAGAGTTTTTACCTATAGTAACTAGGTAATAGCTATAACCTAATATCCTATATTAACTAAAATCTATTAAAATACACCTAATTATTATACTTTTTATCTTATAGAAATATTACTTACTTAATCTATATTACTAACTAACTTAGATAACTCTTAGGTGTCCTTTAAGGCTTTATAGAGTATAAGGTTATTATAGAGCCCTATACTAGTAGTATTATAAATATACTAAGTTATAGTAAGTTAATCCTTTTCCTTTACTATAGTAATACTACTAATACTATATATTAATACTATTAATACTAGTCGCAGGCTATCTAGTGGCATCCCCTATAGTACTAATTTACTAGCTGCAGGATATTAACTAATTTAGGTAAGGTAAGGCTTATAACCAGGACACTTTTCTTATTGCGACCCGGACGAATAACACTTGCCATGGCCGCCCGTTCACGCACGTCCAAACACAAGTCGGGGGAAGCCCAGCCGCAGGCACAAAGTCGCACGGCACTGGCACTTGGACAACCTCGACGCGCACACATATACCCATTGTATGCACATAAACAGTCACACACATACCACACACACATAACGGCAGGGCAGCTGTAATTAGTGAACACACTGTAGCACAGAGCCGCCAGCTAGTACTCGGTTACTACCCGCGACTCACATGCAGCCCGCATTCGCCCATCGTGCCCAGCATCCGACCCCCCTCCCCCCTCCCTCTATCCACCCCCCAATAAGCCCAAGGGAATTTCCTCAGCACCGTCGACGTCTGTCAATCGCCCCCTCCCCCCTCCCCCCTCCCCCCCCACGCACTCGTTTCAGCATTGCACGCCACACCAGTCGCCCGCAAATCCCACTATTGTGCTTCACCGCATCGCACTGCACCGCGCCCTACATCGTGGATAGACAGCACACGGACCCCGAGGGAGAAGGCCTAAGGAGCCTGGAGGACACATTCGGGCGGCGCGCTCTACTGGTGGCAGCACAGGCACTCGCACTCGCACAGGCATTGGCTTGAGAGCCTCCTGAATCGGATGGAGGGCAAGGGTCGCCAATCCTCTGCCGGCAAATTCTTCGGGCGCCGTCACAAGGACAAAGACAAGACGTCCAGCAGCGATCCGCGCCAGACCATCTCCTCGACCGATAGCCCCCCAGGCAGCTCCTATGGCAGTCAGTCTTCGCGTCACTCGCACCGCCACTCCATCAGCGCCGCATCGCTAGAGCGGCCCGTGTCCATGACTGCCGAGGGCATCTTCGCGCGCGCTGGCCCCGTGTCGTCGATTGACCCTCCGCCCGACCAGACCGCCCGCTCCCACGAACCGCTGCCACATCACCTCAACAAGGGCGGCGGAGACTTTCACCAGTACCCCGTCTTTACCGCCTCCCCAATGTCCCAAAATGGCTACAGCAACCCCGGGCCCCCGCGCCCACCACCGCATTCCGCAGGCACCACCACCATTGCCTCGAGCCAGCCTGGCGACCGCGGCGTGTCCATGCAGCAGTGGGGTGCTCGCGAAAGCAGCAGGAATGGCAACTACTCGTACTATGCTGGCTCTGACCCTTTTGACAATGCCCGTCCCTCGTCCGGCCAGGCCAGCGTCTACTCCAACGACTCCAAATCACGGTCAAGCAATGCCTTCTACCCCCAGAATCCCTCCTCTCAATCCACCTTTTCCTCCCTGGCCCTTGACCCTGGGAGTCTCCTTCCCACCGCCGCTTCCACCCCGCGCGACTCGCACCGCATTATGCACTACAACAATTCACCGTCCTCGTCGACCGCCTCTTTTGGACAGAATCCAAATACGCTCAGTATACAAAGACCACCAGATCATATCGTAGAAAAGGAGTTTATGAGCCTCATGGTGAAGCGAGGTTGGAAGAGCTTACCTGAGCAGGCACGGCGGCAGATGGAAGCCTACAAGATCGATAAGAAGTGGACGCTAGTCTACCAGGACAAACTGGCCGAATACAAGCACGAGGAGAAGAAACGCCAAACGCAACGCATGACCTATGGCGGTGTCCAGAATCCAGACATCCTTATGAGGGCTGAAGAGGAGGGATCGCCCGAGTGGTATGTCAAAAAGGTCATGGACAACTCCATCACCATAAAACAAATGTCGAGTCTCGAGATCAGTCTGCGCACGCAGCCGATTGCCTGGGTTCGGGGCTTCATAGAAGCGCAGGGTCAGATTGCCCTGACCAATGTGCTGGCCAAGATCAATCGCAGAAAGGGTACAGGGCCGGCTCCCCCGCCCAGCGTCATCGCGCAAAAGGCTGAAAACGATGTCGACAGAGAATACGAAATCATCAAGTGTCTGAAAGCTTTGATGAATAACAAATATGGAGCCGATAATGCGCTGAACCACCCTTCCATCATCCAGGCGCTGTGTGGCTCCCTCATCTCGAATCGGCTCAACACTAGGAAACTGGTCTCTGATGTCTTGACCTTCTTGTGCCATTGGGGTGATGGAAAGGGTCACGAAAAGGTGCTACAAGCCCTGGATAACCTCAAGACGCAGTATGGCGAGAGCAGTCGATTCGATGCTTGGATGCGGGTCGTCGAGGTGACGACAGATGGCCGCGGCAAGATGGGTTCCTTGGTCGGCGCATCAGATGAAGTACGGAGTGGTGGCATCGGCGTGGAGAACCTTCTCATGGAATATGCCATCGCGACGCTCTTCCTCATCAATATGATTGTGGACGCCCCGGAGCGCGATCTCCAGCTCCGGATGCACATTCGAGCCCAATTCACAGCATGTGGCATCAAGCGCATCTTCAGCAAGATGGAGGGCTTCCAGTACGATGTCATTGACAAGCAGATTGAACGGTACATGGCCAACGAAGCCATTGATTATGAGGATTTCCTCGAGAGGGAAAACAGCTCCATGATTGACAGTGTGGAAGGAGAGACCAAGGATCTCAATGACCCTACCCAAATTGCAGATGCCATCATGAGCAAAATCAGTGGCAGTCGAACGCAAGACTACTTTGTGTCGGCCATGCAACATCTGCTGCTCATGCGGGATACCGAAGGCGAGGATCGATTGAGAATGTTCCAGTTGGTGGACCAGATGCTGAGCTACGTGGCTATGGACCGCCGACTGCCAGACATGGATCTCAAGCAAAGTTTAAACTTTACCGTACAATCTTTGCTAGACAAACTGTATACCGACTCTGAAGCTCGCCAAGTTCGAGATGAAGCGATTGAAGCTCGTCAAATCGCCGACTCGGCCATTGCAGAGCGAGATGAGCTGAAAGCGCAGCTCGAGCTGGGTGCAGATGGCTTGGTCTCCAAGTTGCAGAAACAGCTCGCCGAGCAAGAGCGTATCATCGAACTCCGCGGAAGGCAAGTGGAGCAGATGAAGGCTGAACTTGCTGAGGTACAGCGACTTCGAGCGCAAGAGCTGCAAAGAAACGAGCTGGAAACGCGTGAACTGTACTTGATGCTTAGAGATGCCCAAGACGTTGCAGCATCGGCCGCGAAGAAGTCTGGAAAGGAAGGCCTTGGTACCACAGACCCTGCTCAAATGCAGGGCATCATGGATCGCGAGCGTCTGATGAACAGACTCGAAATCCAGCTGCAAAGAGCAAGGACGCAAGCCACTCTCGAGGGAAAAACACTGATGTTGCAGCCAAGTGAGAAGCTCAGAGAGCTCAGAGAAAAGATGGAAGGGGACATGGGTGGTCTACAAGAACAAAGCTTTGGTAGTCTCGAGCCGAACGCGTTTGGTTCGGTACGAGCCAAGAGTGGAGTACCACGCCGAAAGCCTCTTCCCAGCCTGCCTGGTCAGGTTGGCGAAGACGAGATCATGTCGGATGCGCTCGAAGACGACGATGATATTGTCATTGAGAAGCCCCGACTGATTACCATGCACAAGCCCAAGCTTAGCTCGTCCACACAAAATGCGTTGCTGGGAGAGATTACATCACATGTTAAGCGATACGATGATTCTGAAGCAGAAGATACAGGTGATGGTATCACCACAGGACCCTCACACCCAAGCCTCGACTCGGATGCTCCCAAGACGCCTGCCATCCCTCCTCCACCGCCTCCACCTCCTGGTGCCCTTGGGTTTCCAGCTGATATACCGCCTCCCCCGCCTATGCCCGGATCTAATGCTAATATTCCACCTCCACCTCCACCACCGCCTCCAGGCAAGCTCGGCTTTGGGCCGCCTGGAATGCCACCGCCTATACCAGGCGACGGAAGTATGCCTCCCCCTCCCCCTCCCCCTCCACCGATGATGCCAGGCGGCAAGCGAGGACCAGGTTTCTTACCAAAAGCACCCGGGTTTGGCGCCACATCTGCTGCACTATCTGGACCGAGACCCAAGAAGAAGCTCAAGGCCCTTCATTGGGACAAGGTCGACTCTCCTTCTTCGACCGTATGGGGTACTCGTGGTATGACCGCTGAAGAGAAGGAAGAGAAGTACCAAGAGCTCTCCAAGAAGGGTGTCCTTGAGGAGATTGAGAAGCTGTTCATGGCCAAGGAAATCAAGGCAATTGGCAAGAAGTCGGGCAAGAAAGACGAAAAGAAACAGATCATCTCGCGTGATCTCATGCACAACTTCCAGATCAGCATGGCCAAGTTCTCATCTTATTCGGTTGAGGAAGTGGTGCAGATGATTATTCATTGCGATTCCAAGATTCTTGATGACCTGGTGGTCATGGAATTCTTGCAGAAAAGTGACTTCTGCGATATCCCAGACAACACTGCAAAACTCATGGCACCATACTCCAAGGACTGGACTGGACCTAATGCTAGCGAGAGTAAGCGTGAGCAAGATCCATCGGAGCTTACGCGAGAGGATCAAATATATCTATACACTGCATACGAACTGCATTCATACTGGAAGAGCAGGATGAGGGCACTTGCGCTTACCCGCACATACGAAGCCGAATACGACGAGATATCTGCCAAGCTACTTGAAGTCTCGCGCGTGTCCGAGAGCCTGCGAGATTCATCCAGTCTGATCAGTGTGCTGGGCCTCATCCTTGACATTGGTAACTTCATGAACGATGCCAACAAGCAAGCTAGCGGCTTCAAGCTCTCCACTCTTGGCCGCCTCGGTATGCTAAAGGACGACAAGAACGAATCCACATTTGCCGATATCGTCGAACGCATCGTGCGCAACCAGTACTCTGGCTGGGAAGGGTTTACCGAGGAAATCAGTGGCGTCGTCACTGCCCAGAAGATCAACGTTGAGCTTCTGATACAGGACGCAAAGAGGTACATTGACAACATCAAGAATGTCCAAATGTCCCTTGACGCTGGTAACCTTTCCGACCCCACCAAATTCCATCCCGAGGATAAGGTCAGCATTATCGTGCAGAGGAGCATGAAAGAGGCAAGACGCAGAGCGGAGCAGATGCAGGTCTATTTGGAAGATATGCAGAAGAGCTATGATGACATCATGGCCTTCTACGGAGAAGATCCGACTGACGAAAGCGCAAGACGGGATTTCTTTGCCAAACTGGCGAATTTTGTTCAAGAGTGGAAGGTTTGTTGTCCCCTGAATACCTTGTTCGAGAATTGTGTTTTGTTTACTCCCATGTCTAGAAATCCCGCGAAAAGAACACGGCGCTCGAGGAGCAACACCGCCGCAACGAAATCTCCATGCGCCGCAAAGCATCCCAGCAAAACCTCAATCCTCTTTCCCCGACCGCCCTCTCCGACTCGGACGCGCCCAAATCCCCGGCGTCGACGGGCGCAATGGACGACTTGCTTCAGAAATTACGGGCCGCGAAACCCGAAGCACGGGATCAACGCGACCGTCGCCGTCGCGCCCGTCTCAAGGACAAGCACCAAGTCCGCGTCGCCTCTGGGCAAAAGATCCCGGAACTCGGAATCAACGTCGACGACCAAGGGGGCAGTGCGGCAAGTGGAGGTTCAGCCGAAGCAGGTGGGGAAGGCGCAGCAGGCAAAGGCAAAGGTATCTTGTCCCCTGGCTCCTCGGAAGCCGCAGAGTCGGATGCGAGCGCTAGTGGAGCTGGCGGTGCGATGACAGCGCCCACAGGCTCCTCATCGGCGGCCGAGACGGATATTGCGGACCGTGCGGCTGCGATGCTCGAAGGGTTGCAGAGTGGCACTGGGGCCACGCTGAATAAAGATGGGTCGTTGAGTGTGCGGCGGAGACGCGAGAATGCGGATTCGGAGCGGCAGCGACGGAGAAATCGAAGACAGGGGGCGGGGAGTAGTGCAAAGACAGAGGATGGGGGTTTGATGAGTCCGAGTGCGATTGTGGAGGAAGGAGGAGGGGATGGTACTGGTGATGAAGCCAAGGATGGGGCTGAGGAAGGGGGAGTCAGTGCTGCTGCTGCTGATGCGCAAGATGAAGGCAAACAAACGGAAGACGATGCAAACCCCGGGACTCCAGTTACAATCGTCCATCCGCCCAGTCCAGAGCAAAAAGGAAGGGAATTGCCCACGCCGCCGCCAGATGAGGGATGAATCGTCGCGCCTAATAAAGGGTAATGAGTAAAGTGTGATGTTGCCAATCGCGGACCTGGGAGAGAGAGAGACACGCACCACGCACACACACAGAAGGAGAGAGGGAAAGATGCAAGATAGGCTGTTTGTCAATGAAATCGGGATTGCGTGTGTCAGATTAGGGTTTGGGGGGCTGAGGGGATTGGCATTGGTATGGTTTTGGGCATCGGCATCGGCATCGGCATCAGCATAGGCACAGGCATAGGCATAGGGGCTTGGGGGAGGGGTCTGGCTGGTTGGTGTTTGTCAAAGAGAAAGTGTGAAATAGGGGAAAGGGAGACGGAGAAAGCAGTGGTATGCCGTAAACTTACACATACGACGTTGTTTTCTCTCGCTTCTTTGTTTGTTTTGTTTGCTGTCGCTGCTGTTTTTGATGTGTTGGCGACGAAGTAGCAGTGAGATTAGTTGGTAGTTGGTAGTTGGTAGTTGGATTTGGATACCCAATCGTTATATTTATTATTATCATTCTTGTTGTTGTTCTTGTTGTTCCTGGGAGGTACTTTTTACTACGTTCTTATTGTAGGTTGGGTGAGTGTTTGAGAGGGGTAGGTTTGGAAGGGGTAGATGAACGGGGGCCACGTAAGAATGGGCCATGGCTTATCCCATGAGTATACTAGATTCATGCGTTTAACACACCGAATGTAATGCGCACAATGCTCAGCTCGTACACAGACCCAGTGTGGTTCTATCACCATTAGGGATAGAGAGAGAAATGAAGGATGGTGGATGTGTGTGTGTGTCTGTATGTGTTTCTATGACGATGCTTGAAGTTGGTTCGCTGGCACGCTTATGCTTAGGTGCTCTTGTATGACTATGGAAATATCGACGCGAAGCCGTCTAGCTAAAGACGGATGTGGGAGTCTTAGATTAGTTAGATATGCTTACGCTCATGTCGAGCAACAGAAATATGAGCCTTAGGTTGTCGACATAGCTAACGAGCAGATATTGGATACACATTCACCATTAGCCAGAAAGGCAGTATCAGGCGGCACACTAACGGTTTCTAGCACAGCTGGATGCTAAAGCTTGCCATGTCCATCCTCTTGACTAGAATTAGTAGCTACTGCTGACCGACAGCTGATATACTGTGTGCGACATTACGACTCCGACTCGGACTCTGGCTAAATCATCAAAAGACGACGACGGTAACGCGTCCTCCTTGTCATATCCCGCCCTGTGTTCTCCCTCGCCCATTCGTCCGACTGCCCGTGTGGCTGCACGTGGCTTGCCCATCTGTACGCCTTGTACAACCACCAAGCTCAATCACATCTCCCCGGGTCTGGACCAGAAGACAATCACCATATCAGTATCGCGCCCACTCCCTTGCATTAAGCAACAACGGTCGGTATTAAGCACAAGGTCCTTTTTCTAGGGCTACGCAACGACTCGCTCCAGTCTCTCCAACTGAAAGCCCATTATTGTTCTGCGAGCATCATGCAGATCACCTGGAAGCGAACGGGGTGCCCGTGCGCAAGAGAGGGGATCCGAAACTGGGGCGTCTGTTGGTGTGTGGATGCTCCATTTCAATCTGCCTTGCCATAGCGTGCAGATGAAAGTGTGTTGAGAGGCGCACATGATCAAGGGAGCGAGAGCGGAAAAACAAGATTGCCTTTGTTGTATGCAACGGCAGGCGTGATTTGAGTTGACAGCTTTGTGTCGCCGACTCATCCGCATTGCGACATTTGCGTCGGTACTCGGACTGAGACCGATATAAAAAGACCGACCTGACTCGGCTCCCTCGCAGCAACCAAGATCAGCTTCACTATCGATACTGGTTATGAGCGCCGGGAACGCCAATATGCAGAAATCTGTAGTGTTTGTCCACCTGCTTTTGTCTCTGGTCGTCCCCTCACATGCCGGCGTCAAACAAGAAGACTTCACCGGTATCGGCCACATTCATGTCCTCAACTCCAGCGACTGGCAAACAGCAACACCAGACCTGAAGGTAGGATGCATGGACGCAAGTGGCAAGTTCGTCAAGGATGTTTCCGAAGAGAGCTGTGGTGTGTTTGCGCGGCTAGCAGAGTATCCATATACCCTCTCGACCTCGGAGGGCAACTGCACCTTTGAAGACGACAGGCAGGAAAACAACGGCGACAGTCTGTACGGCCAGATGGACTACGCATGGAACTGTGGAAAGGATTACAAGACTAGTATTTACGACGAACTCTACACTATCGTACGTCCTTGGCTCTGCCACATCTGCCCCTTGCTCTCCTTGTTCTTCGGTAGCGCACCTCTCACTCACAACGCAATCGTAGACCGGCCTCCCATACGTCTTCCTCTGCTTCGGAGACATCGCATGCTTCTACGACGCCAAGCGCGTTCCTGCGCCTGCGGAGCAGCTCTCGCTATGGCAGTTCCACTGGGGTTCCCAACAATTGGGCATCACGCCAGGACACATCCAGTTGCTGTTGATGTGGGACAAGATTGGCGATCTGCCGAAGCGAGAGGACAGCAGCAGCGTGATCCCAGGCCCGCGTGTGGAACTTGAGAGTGGGCAACAGGTACCCTTGCTTGGGAAGAGGGTGAAGGCGTTGGAGGTTTGAGTGCGCAACCGGGTGTGCTTCCATGGGGAAGCCGAGATAGCTCATGGGGGTTTCTTGGTTGTGCATGCGTGCGCCGATGAAGATGGGGGTACTTTCGGCTGGACTTTACATGCCGCGTATGCTGATAGCCTGATACATGTGTGCTGTGCTGCTACCTACTCCTCGGATTCCACGCCGTGTATTGTAGCACCGGACCTGCAGTAGTAGTCTGCTGTGCAAGACAAGTCAAGCCCATCACACTTCCACCACCTTGCACACAAACATATGACATAGTTACTCCGCGCCCCTCATACCTCCCCACCACCAGCCACCAGCCACCAGCCACCAGCCCGCAGCCAAAAGTCTAGCCTCAACCTCACCCCCCCCCATTATGTTTCGCCTAGACAACGATAAGATTGCTAAAGTGTCAAGTGGCGTGTGCTAAGCTCCATGCGAACTTGGCGAGGGTGGCTTTTAATCTCCGTCCGCAGGGGTGCAGGGGAAGCGGGCACTAAGTTGCTAGCGCGGGTGTAGGATCCTGGTGGGTTTGTTGATCATGTTGGGCTTCTTATGGGAACTACGCACTTGTACACCAGGTAGATGGATTTTGTGCAAAAAAAAACAAAAAAAAAGGTCGGGAGGGAGGAGGTATGTGCGATGGGATTTTGGTTTTTGCTTTGTGGGGGAGGTAGGAGGGGTGGTTGGGTATGTATATGTGAATGCAAATTATAGTATACTTATCATGGGAATGTATAACCAAGTTGCAGTCCTTGCATCTCCTTTTCAAAGAGCGGCCAAACTAGGTATGGTAGGTCGAGGACGAGAAGGATCAAGAGTACTCGTCAACACTTCACTTCATTCGGCAGTGCAAGGAGCAGGAGCGCAGACACGAAAAGCAGTGGGATATAAAGAGAGCGAGAATACGTGGATAACGCCGTACAAAGGATTCAAAGCGGGGTTGAAGAAAGTCCTGCACTTCTTGGCGTAGGCGTAGGTATGGGGTCTGGATTTTCTCCGCTTCAGTTGGGCTGGTGGGCTGATAATTGCCTGAGCTGCGTCATTGTAAGATTCATGGGATTTGTACTGCTGTGTGGATTTTTTTTGGAGAGGGGGGGAGAGACGTATACGGACAGTTGTGCGGCTGAATTGGGGTTTTCAGTGGCTCGCTGGGATGTCGATGGCGTTATAGTGGGTTGTGGTTGGGTATAGTGGCATGGAAGTAATATTTCCCAAGGCGCCGACACTAACTACGGGCTTCGCCGTGTGGATTGGTAATGTGAGTGCCAGGAATAACATGAATTGTGAAGGAGTGGATACTGTCTATTCGATAGCAAAACTTCATGTCC
Organism: Plenodomus lingam; assembly: GCF_022343315.1. Classification (NCBI taxonomy): domain Eukaryota; kingdom Fungi; phylum Ascomycota; class Dothideomycetes; order Pleosporales; family Leptosphaeriaceae; genus Plenodomus; species Plenodomus lingam. The sequence goes on along the minus strand of NW_027093944.1, from coordinate 2,126,833 downwards.
AGAAGGTTTGCACACCGATTTGCATCCTGGCTGGGGGCCGGATCGTACTGAAGAAGCGGCCCGTTGGTGTTTCAAGACGGAGAGGAAATTTTACTGTGTATACAGCATTGGTCCGGTCAAGTTCGGTATAATATACGGGACCTAGCAAGGATGCAAAACGGTGCGTTGAAGGGTCTCGAACCCATACCTTGGAGCTGTCGGCCGTTTGCAAGAAAGAAATAACCAGATGAGCGGGCGCAGAGTGGATCTGGGTACAGAGATTTCCCGAAACGTGAAGTGTGGAGTATGTTCCTGGTCTGGGGCAAGTAATATCAACGTCAAGAAGGTGTTATAATTGGGCAGCAAGAAGATAGTAATCAAGTGTATAAAAGAAAGCCATGTCGAGGAGAAGGCAGGCATCCCAAGTCATACTCCCGACTTCCTTCCCCGTCAACAAGGCTTGCCATCTTATTTGGTAAGCATCACGGTCAGTGAAACAGAACATGTTTTAGTGCTGCTCGATACCCAGAACTCTATTCTAACATCGTGTAGTTTGTACCACAATGCAGATCTCAGCTCTGCTCCTACTCGGCAGCCTGTCGTTCCTGGCCGAGGCAAGCAACCATTTCGCACCGGCAAAGACACAGAGAGACACGGCATTTGTGCACCCTGGAGCCTTGCATACTGCCGAGGATATAGCACGCATCAAGAACCATGTCAAGAATAAGGAACAGCCATGGCTCAAAGCCTTCCAACACCTTGAGACCTTGCCGTTCGCTCAGCCAACTCGTCCTCCCATTGCAGTTGCCACTCTCACACGCGGCATCGACCCCGTCGACCGTGGTCTCCCGCAAAACTACCCGAATGCCTACCGCAATGCGCATGGGGCGTACATGTTGGCCATACGATGGCTCGTTACCGACGACGTCAAGTTTGCAGATGCGGCAGTCAAGATCCTGAATGCGTGGTCTGCGACTCTCACGACAATCAGGGGCAACTCGGATCGCTTCCTAGCCGTAGGCCTATATGGCTACCAATTCGCCAACGCCGCAGAGCTCCTTCGTACCTATTCCGGCTGGGCTCGGTCAGATCAGCTAAAGTTTGGTGCGATGCTCAACGACATCTTCGCGGCTCACAATCGGGATTTTCTGGACAATCACAATGGCATTCCGGCCCATTACTACGCCAATTGGTATCAGTGCAATATTGCGTCGCTCATGGCCATTGGCATCTTCAACGACAATAGAACCATGTTCGATTTTGCGGTAAATTACTTCCGGGATGGGCCGGTGGACGGCAAAGTCGCATATGGCGCACTGCCATTCTTCTCCATTGCAAACTTCACCGAGGAAGGGTCGGGGAAGATATTGATGCAGGGACAAGAAGCCGGAAGAGACCAAGGTCACGCAACTCTCAACTTCGCACTCCTTGGCGTAATCGGCCAGCAAGGCCGGAGCCAGGGCGTGGATACGTATGGGTTCTACGGTAGTCAGATTCTGAATGGGTAGGCGATTGTTCCAGCAAGAGGACGAAAGAAAAAGATTGGCATCTCACTAACACCCACCCGCAGTGCCGAGTACGCAGCAAAATACAACACCAATCACACAGTGCCCTACCAGCTATTCCAGAGCTACCAGGGCCCCCAGCCCGTCGTCTCGGACAAACAGCGCTTCGTCCGTCGTCCCGGCTTCGAAGCCATTTACTCCCACTACGAGGAGCTTCGGGGCCAGAATGCATCCTGGACCAAGGCTTACCGCGACTATGTGAATGAGGAGAAGGGATTGGAAGGCGGCGGAGGTGACTTTGGCCCGAATTCGGGCGGGTTCGATGTTTTTGGACATGGGACGCTGATGTATCGTCTCACCCCGGATCCGAAGTAAAGGGTTTGCGGCTGCTCCCTGATGGTTGCGTCTTTGGAGATGGGATGGATGTGGGTTGGGCAAGTTATGTATGCGCTAGACTGAAAATAATGATGATCGAGCTGCAAGACAGTTTGTGGATGTCGAGGTTTGCACGTTGGTGTAGTGTGATGATGCAGCCCGTGCAGGATTTCTACCGAGCCAAAACATCAGATACGCATGAATTTGCTGGTTCTCTCGGCTAGTTTGAGGATCACGTTACTTGTCTTGTGTCATCAGAATAGGCAGGCTGTAGCAGTGGCAAGTCACATGATACTCAAACTACCCGAGCGCATGGGTAGATAACTGCACCTGGTATGTATAGTAGGGCCCATGTCAGGACGATGGCGCGGGGTCTCGCGACATGACAGGGCGTGCATGGTTCACGGGGATTCCAAAAGACTGTACTGATTTTTGTTTTCTTGCCGTGCTGCTTCTTTTCTGCGAGCCTGCACGTTCCATGTCACAGCCTCTGGCCGGGTGACCGAGTGTGGGCGCAGTGGGCGTTTTGGCCGGGTGGTATAGGGATGAGGGAGGAGGGAGGAGGGATGCGGGAAGGGTGAAACGAGTGGCTCGTATGGGCTGGCAGTACGTACAGGACTTGTTTCTGCCGGCCCACGTTGAGCTGGGGCTACTGGGAGAGGAAGGAGGCTGATGGGCTGAGACTAGAGTGCGAGCTGGTCTTGCCTAGGTGATGTGATGCATGATACATGGCTACCGTACCGTATCCTGTGCTACTACTAGGGATGTAGTAGAGTACTGTACTGTATGTGTACTACTCTGAGTGCCTAGGTAGATCAGACCAGAGGTGGGCAGCATGCTTCCGAGGAGAAGAGTCGACTGTCAAGCGAGCCAATGGGGCAGCGTGGATGCAAGGTGGGAAAGAGGGAAGGGCGGGAATGCGATGGGGGCCTTGGCGCATCCAGCAGTTGGGCAGCAGGGTTTTACCGTCCCAGCCACTGTTCACCTCGGCCGGCCAGAGAGAGAGAGAGAGCAGAGAGAGAGAGAGAGAGCAGAGAGAGAGAGAGAGAGAGAGAGAGCAGAGAGAGAGAGAGAGAGAGAGAGAGAGAGAGCAGAGAGAGAGAGAGCAGAGAGAGAGAGAGCAGAGAGAGAGAGAGAGAGAGAGAGAGAGCAGAGAGAGAGAGAGAGAGAGAGAGAGAGCAGAGAGAGAGAGAGAGCAGAGAGAGAGAGAGAGAGAGAGAGAGAGAGAGAGAGCAGAGAGAGAGAGCAGGAGAGAGAGAGCAGAGAGAGAGAGGCAGAGAGAGAGCAGAGAAGGCAGAGAGAGAGAGAGAGCAGAGAGAGAGAAGGCAGAGAGAGAGAGAGAGAGAAGAGAGCAGAGAGAGAGAGAGGCAGAGAGAGAGAGAGAGCAGAGAGAGAGAGAGCAGAGAGAGAGAGAGCAGAGAGAGAGAAGGCAGAGAGAGAGAGAGCAGAGAGAGAGAGAGAGAGCAGAGAGAGAGAGAGAGAGCAGAGAGAGAGAGAGAGAGCAGAGAGAGAGAGAGAGAGCAGAGAGAGAGAGAGAGAGCAGAGAGAGAGAGAGAGAGCAGAGAGAGAGAGAGAGAGCAGAGAGAGAGAGAGAGAGAGCAGAGAGAGAGAGAGAGCAGAGAGAGAGAGCAGAGAGAGAGAGAGAGAGAGCAGAGAGAGAGAGAGAGCAGAGAGAGAGAGAGCAGAGAGAGAGAGAGACAGAGAGAGAGAGAGCAGAGAGAGAGAGCAGAGAGAGAGAGCAGAGAGAGAGAGAGCAGAGAGAGAGAGAGAGCTGAGAGAGAGAGAGAGATCAGAGAGAGAGAGAGAGATCAGAGAGAGAGAGAGAGAGCAGAGAGAGAGAGAGAGAGCAGAGAGAGAGAGAGAGAGCAGAGAGAGAGAGAGAGAGCAGAGAGAGAGAGAGAGAGCAGAGAGAGAGAGAGAGAGCAGAGAGAGAGAGAGAGAGCAGAGAGAGAGAGAGAGAGCAGAGAGAGAGAGAGAGAGAGCAGAGAGAGAGTCCAGAGCTACAGAGCTGGGCCAGCGCTTGCCCAGTGCGTGCACGGCTGGGAACCGCCTCGTTGGCCATTGGCTTCCAGGGCCGGGTCATGGTGAGCGTTTTGAGTTGCGGCGCATGAATAAGCACCGTTCATGGGGTCAGATGAGGTGGATCTGGGTAGATTTGGGATTGTGCATGGGGCAAGCCTCCATCAAACGCTTACCATCGTACACATGGGAGGGATTCGCCATGGGAGGAGAGATCGGGTGCTCCCCATCCAAGGGGGGGAATGACAATGTGTGTGTAGTTGGAGAGAGAGAGAGAGAGAGACAGACACAGACAGAGAGAGAGCGTGTGGTGCGGGTGGCCATGATCAGGCCATTTTCGCAGTCTTGTGCTCTCCTATCCTGCCTGTCCTGTCGCACGGCAGGTAGAGCGCCACGGAGCATGGTTACAACTTGGGTACGGACAAGGCAGATGGAGAACCCCCCTGGCATTGCAGCAAGTCTGCACTCGTCCCACCGTGGTGCTGGGGGGTCACGGTGGAGTGTGTGAATCTGCCATGATAGGATACAGCACAGCCCAGCGAAGCGAGGACAAAGTAGCTGCTCGACAGGGTAGGTACTTGGTGATGGTGTATCTGTCCACGAAGGAGCCAGCAGAAACGGATGGGGTGGAGCAAGGACCGTCCGTCTCATCGGTGGTGGGCCGAGTGGTTAGCGTAAACTCTCGCAGCCCCCATGCCATTCTCTTTTCCTGATTCCCGCCCTGCCCCGCCTGTGCTATCCGCAAAAAAGACGGCGGTGCGAGTCAGGCCCTGTCTGCCCACAATCTCGGACGGACAGGGTGCCAGAGCCAGAGCCAGAGCCAGAGCCAGAGTCAGAGCCAGAGCCAGAGCCAGAGCCAGAGCCAGAGCCAGAGCCAGAGCCAGAGCCAGAGCCAGAGCCAGAGCCAGAGCCAGAGCCAGAGCCAGAGCCATAACGAGAGCCGGTGCCAGACTGCCAGTGAGGAAAGCGTAGAGAGTAGAGTGCAGTGCCATGTTGATTGCAAAGTAGCCTGCTGTGGTACGTTCAATCCACCGACACTGCTGCACTGCCATCCATGCAATCAAACGACTTGATCATGGCAGAGGCTATGAGATAAGGAGAGGAGAGGAGAGGAGAGGAGAGGAGAGGAGAGGGGAAAGATCAAGAGATACATGCCGTCCAGCGACATGGTTCCCCTTCCCCTCCCCTACCATGCCCTCCTCTCTCTGCCCCAGACTCCGGTGCATTCCCCGTGACTGCATGCGCCTTGGATCGCGCAGCAAAAAGCGATGGGCAGACTGGACAGTGGGAGAGGATGCTGTGATGTAGTGCGGTGTGGAGTGGTGCAGCCCATAGCCTACCCATAGCCTGTCCACAGCCGCCTGTCCACAGCCTGTCCGTCCACTAGCCGGGAATGCGATTGGATGATTGGCCCCCCAGATTTGCGTACCCAGCCCACAACCCTACCTTGAGCTTAGCCGCCAGCCGTCGACAAAGAGGGATCCTCCCCGGTAGACTAAAACTGCCAGGCAAAGAGATGGCCTCTGGCAGCAGCCCCCCCCAGCAGCAGCAAGGCCCCGACTCCCGCCCCAACAGCGCTCATCTCCCATATCTTACTCCCCCTCTGCCTACTACCACCACCTACCTGCCTGGCTCGTCTAGCTTTCCTCCACTTCTACACTTCACCTCGACCTCACTCAACACGAGAGAGAGAGAGAGAGAGAGAGTGTGTGTGTGTGTGCGTGAGAGAAAGCGAGAGAGCAAGAGAGCAAGAGAGAGAGAGAGAGAGAGAGAGAGAGAGAGAGAGAGAGAGAGAGGGAGAGACCGGCTGCAGTCATCCATCCTTTCTCAAAGACGGCAACTCAGTCGTTCTTCTATTCAGTATTCGCAGTCCATCCTCGAAACTCCAGGCCCTCCCCAACTCGCCTCGGCCTTCAAAGGAGACGCGTTTCGCACCGACAAGCAGCACAACACCCACATCGCGCAGCACACCAGCCATCGACCTCTTCCTCTTCCTTCCTCTTCCTCTTCTGCGAACCCCTCGCACAACACCACCATTCCCATCACCACGCCGCACCCATCGCTATCACTCCATCCCCACCAGTCGCATTGCCAGTGGCCTTGATTGAGTTTTGCACATCATCGGTGAGTTCTTTTCTTCTTCCCACCTCTGGCTGTCATGTCACGGTGCCGGCTGCGTGGCATTGGGTTCCTCGCCAGCCAGCCGCGCCGACGGTTCCCCCGACACGCGCCCGCATAGGCTTTGCGCACCACATCCATCGCAATCACATGAATCGCCTGGGCTAACGCAGCACAGCACATTGGTATTCGTCCCGGTAGTGGGACTTTATTTTGGCCTCGCCTCTTGCCTGTCCATCCATCCACTGCTGCCATCTATCCGTCCATCTGTGAGTCTGCCTCTCCCATCCTCCCGCTCTCTCACCGGTCCAGACTCGAGAGCAGCCAGCCCATCGAGACGCTTATCGTCTCCACTTCATGGTGCTGACTGGGCCAGGCCGCCACCACCACCACCACCACCAACCCTAAGCCTACCAATGGCTTCTTCCAACGGCACCCTCGTGGTGAGCAACGAGACCAAAAGCACCTATCTGCGCACCACCAAGGATGGCAGGCAGATTCGCTACAGTCTGCACGTCATTCAGCAGCCGGAGCGCGCTCGCGCCTGTGGCAGCGGTGCCAAGTCAAGTGCTGACCGGCGCCCTGTCGATCCTCCGCCGATTGTAGAGCTTCGCGTCTTTGAGAATGAACAGGACATCACCTTTGCCTACAATGCAAACTTCTTCCTGCATGCGAGTCTGGAGAATGCCCGCAACATGGCACAGGGCCGTGCGCCGCCTGCCACGCCCAGCTTTCCCGTTCTAACCGGCACGCCTGTGGCTGGTATGGCCTACCTGGACCGACCCACGCCTGCCGGATACTTCATCTTCCCAGACCTGTCGGTTCGCCACGAGGGAAAGTACAGGCTGAGCTTCGCGCTCTTTGAGAACCTCAGCGAGGTCAAAGACTTGGATCCAGAGGACCCGGACGTCATCTTCGACGGCAACCACTTCGTCACCCACCGCGCTGAAGTCAAATCGGCTCCCTTTACCGTCTTCTCCGCCAAGAAGTTCCCTGGACTCTCCGAGAGCACTTCTCTGAGTCGCATGGTCGCCGAGCAGGGCTGCCGTGTTCGCATCCGTCGTGACGTGAGGATGAGGCGCCGCGAGAACAAGTCATCCAAAGACTGGGGCGAGTACGACGAGGAAGGCGGAGGCTACGACCAAGCTAGACGCACTGCGACACCCGACAACTATGGCCAGCCACCCAATGTCCCGATGGATGATCGACCCCGCTCCGTTTCAAACGCTAGTAACAGCTCCTTGGTTCCTGCTCGTAGACCAAGCGTGGACGACATGGCCCAGTCCTACCCGTCTCAGAATCATTATCAGCAGATGCCGCCGCCCCAGAATACTGCTTATCATCAGATGCCCTCTTACGCATCCAACAACCACCAGTATCAGAATCAATACCCGGCTGTGCCCTCCGCCCCTGTAATGCAGCCGCCTCAGATTCCAGTTTCGTACTCTCACCAGCAGCAGCAACAGCAACAGCAGCAGCAGCAACAGCAACAGCAACAACAACATCAACAACAGCAGCACCAGCAACAGCACCCGCAACAACAGGTTCAACAGCATCAGCAGCAGTACAGCTCCTACCAGAGTCAGCAGCCAATGCAAATGAACCAGCCCTACAGTCACCAATCCTATCAGCACTCTCACTATGATCAAGCGCCTCGGCAATCCGAGTCAGTTCATGATTATAGCCATGCCCCAGATTATCGTCGCTCTTCCCTCTCCCAACCGTCACAGCAGTACCCCGGCCCCAACCAGATGATTCCGCCGTACAACGCCATGGATCAGTACAACCGGCCACAGCCTGTCCAGCCTATACAGACTTCCCCACAAGCACATTCTGCCAGCAACCTGCACAACACCAACGGCCACGCCTTGCCTAATCTGAGAACGCTGCAGCCCCCGATTGGCAGCGAGAAGCTGGAACCCGTCTCACCCTCGTACCACTCGCCGCCTAGCCTCATGTCGGCTAGCATATCGGTCAACTCGGATGGATCAAGTCAAAACTACGGAATGCCCAAATACATGCCTCCAGGCCTACCGCCCATGTCTGCCTCTACCGGGCAAAAGCGCTCGTTTTCCAGTACCTTTGACACGCAGCACGTGAATCAACGTCTGACGCAAGGCGCTCGACCTCAACCTTCCGGCCAAGGCTACAGCTATGACAGTTGCGACTCACCGGACATGGAAGAACCAATGGATCGGGCTGCTATGAGCTACCGCCGAGCTGACGGCACCCAGCGACAACGTCATGTACCCGAAGTCGCCGTCTGAAGCGATGATGCTGACTGTTTGTATAGCTAGCATCACACTATCGCGCACACGGGTTTGGGAATAGTCGGCTTGGCTCGCCTGGAGTAATCGGCCCTTGATTTTGATTGCGCTCCTTTTCGTGGATGTTTGCAATCGGACTGTCACGAATGCTGAATATGTAATGTCGACCCCGAGACGTTATTTATACCCCCATCCAAGCATGACGACGAACATCACCACCACCACCACCACCACCATCTCCTATTTGTCTTGCGTTTCTTGTCCCCGTATCCATTTTCCATGTTTGTTGCCCATCTCTACGCTCCCTTCCGAGTCACGCAAAAAAGTTTCTCGGCCTCGATTACCATGTTGATTCTTTTAGCCCATGTGCGGATCTACTCGAGGTCCGTGCAGTTGCCTCACGGCCTATTTCATTGGCAGTATTAATTTTGTTGGTTCGAATGGTGTAGTATGTATGTGAGAGTGAGAGAGAGTGTGTGTGTGAGAGAGAGAGAGAGAGAGAGTGTGTGTGTGTGTGTGTTTTGGATAACGAATGACACGGATGATTGCCAGATCAGGCCGTGGATTTCCTGCGGTTACAATGACAAGGGGAGGCATCTTGTTGCTTAGATCGTAGCGTAGGATGGCAGACAAATTTGAACGGCAATGCGGTGCTTACTCTGGTCGTCCTGGAGTTGTTTTGACGTGTATAGTGCGAGGCCGCGTGTGCTGGAGACCGGGAAGGGGTTAGATCCACGGCATTCCGCAATCCGCTAGTCCCAAATTGGCTGTCGTGGAGGCGAGGATAGCTTCGTGGCTACCCCTCCACAACCTCAAGCACGCCATCGTTGCCCAGCGCCCCTCCATCCCCCTCCCCCATGTACTGTGTGCACCGAAAAGCGCAAGTATGACAGATTTCTTTGACTCAGCAGCAGACTCGTTCAGCGCTTTCCACGAGTACAATGGCTACTGATTACGGTCTTGGGCTCAGGGCCGCGGCTTACGCTAGTTGTCCCAAGCATCCGTAGCTATGGCATTGGAGGAACCGGTGCGAAGCATTGGTAACGACCAGCAGAGAGTTTGTAGGTAGGGAGTGATCCGCACCCACGCGTGGGGGGGGAAAGAGGCACATGACGCGATTACTTTCTGGCAGAATAATACCTCAGACCTACTTCCCCCTCTTCTTTGTTACTCCTCAGCTTCTTTGCCGATACCTCCATCTTCCGAGTGCGCTGCCACACACACTGCCTGCCTCTGCCTCATCTCCAAACCATCTCCCTCTTGCCTTGCCATTGACCCGAGCAGACACCATGGCCGAGGAATTGTCCAAGAACTTTGAGACGCTGCAATTGCATGCAGGTGAGCTGGCTTCCACAAAAAGACTACCAGGCATGTGCAGCTGACAAGGATCAATTCAAAAGGCCATGTCCCGGATTCTGCTACCAACTCTCGCGCCGTCCCCATCTACGCGACCACAGTATGTCCCAATGGCTTCCACGCGCATAGACTCCAATGCCCTTCCGACTGACAATTTCAGTCCTACGTCTTCAATGACTCGGCCCACGGCGCGCGCCTCTTCGGCCTCAAAGAAGCTGGCAACATCTACACTCGTCTGGCAAACCCCACAGTCGATGTGTTCGAGAAGCGCATGGCGGCTCTAGAAGGCGGTGTCGCTGCGTTGGCCACCTCATCCGGCCAGGCTGCGCAATTCGTGGCTATTGCTACGCTCGCGCATGCTGGAGACAACATCATCTCGACGACGAACCTGTACGGAGGCACGTACAACCAATTCAAAGTTTTCCTCCCCAGGCTAGGAATAAAAACAAAGTTTGTCCATGGAGACGATGCCGAGGAGTTTAAAAAGGCAATCGATGAGAACACCAAGGCTGTCTACGTGAGTCTTTGTCGGATTTTTATTTTTATTTTCCCATGGCACAGGAGATGGCTAACAGCAAGCATAGATTGAGAGCATCGGGAACCCAAGATACAACGTTCCCGACTTTGAGAAGATTGTAGCGATTGCACATGATGCTGGTGTTCCAGTCATTGTCGACAACACATTTGGCGCCGGTGGATACTTTGTTCGGCCGATTGATCATGGCGCGGACCTTGTCGTCCACTCTGCTACAAAGTGGATCGGAGGTACTTTATTAATAACCCGCATGCATGAACCGATTGTCGAACCCGGTCGCTAACCCACCTGCAGGCCACGGCACAACTCTCGGAGGCGTAGTCATCGACAGCGGGAAATTCGACTGGGGCAAGAATGCCAAACGGTTCCCGCAAATGGTGGAGCCCTCGGACGGCTACCACGGTCTCAAGTTTTGGGAATCCTTTGGCCCCCTCACATTCGCCGTTCGCGCCCGCCTAGAAATCCAGCGCGACCTCGGCGCCGTCCTGAGCCCGTTTGGGGCCCAGCAACTCCTCATCGGCATCGAGACGCTGTCCCTGCGTGCCGAGCGCCACGCCTCCAACGCGCTGACCTTGGCCAAGTGGCTGGAGAGCAATGAAAACGTGAGCTGGGTCTCGTACCCGGGTCTCGCGAGCCATCCCTCCCACGGGCTGGCGAAGAAGTATCTGACGAGGGGGTTTGGCGGCGTCTTGTCGTTTGGGGTCAAGGGTGGCTGGAAGGCGGGAAGCCAGGTGGTGGACAACCTGAAGCTGGTTTCCAATCTGGCCAATGTGGGAGACGCAAAGACGTTGGCCATTCATCCCTGGACCACGACGCACGAGCAGTTGAGTGATGAGGAGAAGGCGACTTCGGGGGTTACAGAGGTATGTCTTGTCTACCTTGTCGCTTTTTTTTTCTGCCCCGGTGGCCAGTCACTCTCGCCTTGTCGCAGCGGTGTTGTATGCTATATTATATCACATGACAATGACAATACTAACCCAAACCCCCCTCAATCAGGACCTCATCCGCATCTCCGTCGGAATCGAGCACATTGACGACATCATCGCCGACTTCACCCAATCCTTCCAAAAATCGGCAACCAAACCCTCCTCCACCGGCGAACCAGCCAACGCACACCAATCCACCCAGCCCGAGCCAAACGCTACTCTCTCCGGCTCTACTTGAACCTCCTCCCTTGCCCTTTTTTCCCCTTTTTTTCTCCGTTTCTCGCAACTTGTAAGCTAGAAGCTAGAAGCTCTAGAAGCTCTAGAAGGGTGAATGTGTGCATATATCTAGTAAACTCATTGTACATGACCAAGGACGTACAAGTTCAAAAAATGGTTTCCTCGCGGTTTCAAGGCGGCTGTCTGTTATCTATCTGGGCGTGTACAGCCAGTGGACGTGGAGATGTGATGACGAGTTTGTTTTTACTCGGGGCTGCTGGGGGTAGGGTGTTTAGTAAGGGGATAGGGGTTGCATGGTTGATGGACTTGTCGAATTGATTGTATTGGTGTTGGTGTTGGTGTTGGTGTTGGTGTTGGTGTTGTCGTTGCCGTCGTCGTCTCGTTATAGCCACAGCACGACAATCAATCCCGCCATGTAAAATTCTACAATGGTCATCTGCAAGAGGGAAATGTTACACTCTAGTCAACATAGCGCTAGACTGATGTCATGAGCAAAAGGGATGGGGATACAACACTTTGGATATGGATGAGACCATGTGTGATGTCGATGTGGGGGTCATGTGTGGATGGAATATTTCGATTGGATTGGGATGGGATGGGATGGGAGTGTTTGTCAAAAGACAAAAAGGGGGGTGGCTTGTGAGTCTGATGCTGGTACTGTATCAATGGAGAGTGGGTGAGATGTATAGAAAAAGAATCCAATTCTTGACAACAAGCCAACGTTCACAAGCCCTATTCCACACCATCCCCCTCCGCCTTCCAAAACACCCAAGCCAGAACCGCACACGCTTTCAAACCCACCGCCGTCCACAACGCCCCCGCCAACCCAACCCCACTATGGGCATACAACCCGCCGCCACAGGCCCCAAGCAACAGCAGCGCGGGCGCCGCCATCCTGCGATTACGCTCGGCGTTGCCCAGACCCCAGCAAAAGAGGTCGGGGTCGGAGAATAAGTCGCAGTAGTTTGAGGTGAGGACGACGCTGGTGAGGCCGTTGTACTGCAGGGCGCGCGAGGTGACGGCCTGGCCGCTGGATTGAAAGGCCACGGCGGCGAGGGGGACGAGGACTTGCCAGTGGAGGGAGTTGCTGGTGGTGGAGGGGGAGGGGGGGTTGCCAAAGGTGACGATGGAGGCGGCGAGGGCGATGAGGCTGGTTTGGAAGGAGTAGGAGCTGATGAGGACCCAGCGCTTGGCGGGGGAGAAGTGGCGGTGGAAGCGGGCAAAGGTGAAGCTTCCGAGGCAGAAGAAGAGGATGGAGGTTAGCGCTTTGAGCCAGCGGATTCCTTCAGTGGGCGCGATGAGGCCGAGACCGAGGTAGACTGTGTTGCCTGGGTGGGAGGGTGAGTTTATAGGTCTTTGAGGGAGATGCTGGTTGTGTAGTTTACAATAGTGTAAAACGTACCGGTTTGCATGCTTACAAAGGAGCCCCAGATGAAGACCGCAGAGCTGTCTAGTAATCCTGTGATGATGTAACAAAACAGCAGTACCAGATCTGCCCAATTCTTGGTTACATCAGCCTGGAAATGCTTCTTCAGACTCTGTGCAGACAACACTGATTTCTGGTCTGTTCTGCTGCCAGCCGGTCGGCCAAGGAGCGGAGATGTTTCGTCCACGGTGTGCCGCGTGGCATTGTTGCTCATAATTGCAGACTTGCAAGAAAAAAAACCCCTAATGGTTTTCAGCCCCTGGAAATCGGATTCCTGTAATGCGAGCGGGTGGTAATATCGATTGGAGCAAGACTCAAGAAAACAGGCCGTGCTATCCCCGGAGGACGCGTACGAGACAGTGCAGATCGTTCAGGTACCAGTCTGCTCAAGCTTCAATCAAGCTTTTCGTGTGCGGACATGCAACGGCAATTGCAGGATACACGTGGGATTTACGTGCTGAAAACCTTCCAGATGAAGGAAACGAGTGGCGACAGGGTTGAAACAATCTGCAGTTTGCTAAGGAGTTGTGTCGGGAAAGGCTGGTTCGTGACGTTTTTGATGCGTGGAAAAATGGTGGGGGAATAGCTGGGGAGATGATGAGGGATGGTTACTAGCGTGTGGCCAAGCGATGAATGATGGATACCGGTAAAGCTTGTTGTGTCGTCATCGGAACACGGCTCGCTGTGCACAACACAGTCATAACATAACTCTCCCGGTGCCGGCGGGTGGAGACTCTTTTGCTGCTTCTCACACTCCCATACTTGGTCATTGATTGATTGATTGATTGATTGATTGATTGATTGATTGATTGATTGATCAAGATATATTCGATTCAATTGAAGGAGCCATGCATCTTCCTTTGCTCTTGGTAACGCTGAGCGTCTGTGGTGCCCTAGCTGCACCTCTGGAACCTCAGAAACCACTAGTGGTCAATATAGGACATGCTGGGCCTCACAAGGTTTCGGACCCATACAAACCCGGAGTCACGGATCCTTATGATCGGAAAGTCGATTCAGATGGTGACAATTTACAGCCGTTGCCTTATGTACGTTCCATCTACACAACCAGAACCTCCATACCCACATTTCATCATGTCTGACATGAGATCAACAATCATCTCCAAATCTCTTACTAACAACATCTCCAGCGCAACGGCGATGGTGCCAGCGTTCTCGGTCCCCGCAATCGCGGCCGTGAACGCCAGAATCCAGATCTCATCCGTCCTCCTAGCACAGATCACGGGGCAATCCCCAACATGAGATGGTCCTTTGCCGATTCCCACATCCGCATTGAAGAAGGCGGGTGGACCCGAGAGACCACTGTCCGCGAGCTCGGCACCAGCAAGGAACTCGCTGGCGTAAACATGCGTCTAGATCACGGCGTCATCCGCGAATTGCACTGGCACAAGGAAGCCGAATGGGCCTATGTACTCGAAGGCGAAGTCCGCATTACTGCACTCGACGCGGAGGGTGGAAATTTTGTCGACGATTTGAAAAAGGGGGATCTATGGTACTTCCCATCTGGCCACCCGCATTCCCTACAGGGCCTAAGTCCCAACGGCACTGAATTCCTGCTCGTCTTTGACGACGGCAACTTCTCCGAGGACTCGACCTTTCTGCTCACAGATTGGATGCGTCTGACGCCCAAGTCTGTGCTCGGAGAGAACTTTCGCGTTGCCCCAGAAGTCTTTGATGCGATTCCAGAAAAGGAAAAGTATATTTTCCAAGGCAGTGAACCGGGAAAGATTGAGCATGAGATTCCGAGCGGGAGCAAAGGGTACAGAAAGTCTAAACTACAGTTTACCCATCGCATGCTCGATCAGGAACCAGTCAACACGACTGGTGGCCAAGTCCGCATCACCGACTCGACAAATTTCCCGATATCAAAGACGGTAGCAGCCGCACATCTCAATATCCAACCCGGAGCAATCCGTGAAATGCACTGGCATCGTACGCACCCCCTTTCTTTCTTTCTTTCTTTCTTTCCTTCCTTCCTCCCTCCCTCCCTTACCCCTCTCAAACCCCCCACACTAACAACTCCCCCAGCCAACGCAGACGAATGGTCCTTCTTCATCAAAGGCCGAGCCCGCGTCACCATCTTCGCCGCCAAAGGCACAGCCCGCACCTTTGACTTCCAAGCCGGCGACGTCGGCGTCATCCCGCGCAACATGGGCCACTTCATCGAGAACCTGAGCGACGAGGAGGAGGTCGAGGTGCTCGAGATATTCCGCGCCGACAAGTTTCAGGACTTTAGCTTGTTTCAGTGGCTCGGGGAGACGCCGGCCAGGCTCGTCAAGGAACACTTGTTTGCGAACAGTCCCAAGGAGGCGGAGGCGTTTGAGAGGGCGATTCGGGATGCGGAGAGGGATCCTATCAAGGATGTTGAGAGGGATGGGGGGGAGGAGGGGATGAGGGAATTGTGAGGGGTCTGGCGTTGGGCAGCTTGGATGTATACTTCAAGGAGGGTTGTTGAAAGGAAGTTGGGAAGGTCGACTGAAACAGTGGTACTCTCATTATCATATAACCCAGAATCAACTAGCAGTCTAAATAATAAAAAAACCGTCTCGATATAACATACAAACACTTGAACATCATGAAATGTGTGCGGCGTAAAGCATGTTGGGATTAGGTAGGCACAGTATGGGGGAGAGATCCCTGTTGCCCAACCCAACTCAGCCCCAATTGTGTAAACAAGATACGCGAAATCGGACTGGCGTTGCGGGGCAACACGTGGGGTCATACATGTGTCGCATGAGAGCGGGGAGGGGAAAGAAGGGGGCATCCATGCACGCATGGCAATCTCACTTTCTGCATGAGCAAAAAGGGCCTATTGATGAACAAGAGATCTTGATAGAATAGAGTTGCATTACGAGTACTATTGGGCCTGAGGAATATCTCTTCAAAGGCCTACCTGCTCATACGCTAGAGGATACATAACGGATAAGCCTTTTTGTCACCCCCACCCCACCCAAAGCCTGTTGTTGTTATACAATGTGTCATGCTCATTTCATCCATACCCAGAAACAAGACAAAGCCGCCTGACCATGGCTTGAATATGCTGACGCGCCGAAGAACACCGTAGTAATGCATCGCTTCATGAAGGACCAAACAGCAGCCCAACCAGCCGACCCATCAGCCAGCCTAGTATCTGGTACGTCATCCAGCCAGTTAATTCAAAGATCCACTAGATCATGCCAGCCATGCCGGTGGAGGCATAAGCCATCGGTTTGATGTTGGGATGTGGCACGGCGTTGAACTGCGTGTATTTGAGCTTGTAATCAGACCCGATCTTGATAAAAGCACCCTTGTTGTGCGTGCTGTCGCAGTAGTTGGGCGCAGAGAAGACTGTGATGCAGCGTCCATCGTGCTCGACTTCATAACCCTCCATACGGACTTCGTGCGACCGAATAATGGCTTCGAGGCCGTTGTTCTCGCAGAATCGCTTAGTGACATCCGGCCCAAATTGGAGACCAACTCCACGCTTGCTGGGGCCTCGGCCAGGGCTCGTCTGTGGGTCGGTCCACAACATCTCCATCATCAAACCAGCTTGACCTGGCTGGCGTTGCTTGAAGCGATCCAGCTTCCGGACGTCGTCAAGCGTGACCTTGTCGTCCGAGAAGAGACCACCATGGAGTACAAAGTACTTCTTGCCAATCAGTGTAGCCAGGGGGAGGGCTGAAAAGGACTCGGAGAAGAGCTTGAAGACGCGGTCGGTGTATTTTGCTTTGCATTCGCCTTCGAAGCCGTACATCCTGTTCATGTCATCTGTCTCGTGATTTCCGCGGTTCAGGAAGAATGTGTTTGGATACAGCCACTTGTAGGCGTACAGCAGGAGCGCAATCTCGCAGGACCAAGAGCCACGATCAACGAAGTCGCCGTTGAAGAGGAAGGAATTCGTCTCTGAAGGCTTTCCTGCGAGCTCGAAAATATTCATTAGATCGAAGAATTGACCTGCGCGCTGTCAGTACCGCGAATTGGATGGATGTACACGTGTATTGGCTCACCATGTGTATCTCCACAGACGGTGATTTGGTGTCCTTCTGGAACGTCGTACTCGACCATGGTAGGTTCGCTCTTGACGATTTCCATGACCTTGATGATGATCTGGTAGACGTATTTTTTCGCCAGCTTCTTTCCATTCTTGAATCTCTCGATCATATCCTCAATAAACTCCAATGTCATTGTATCGTCCAGCTTCGCACCGTCATAGGAAGGATCGACTGCCATGTTCTCAAGATCAAGCCCCTCGGCCGCAGACGGCGCATCCTCAACCTCGATGGCCTTGAGGAAGGCATCTCGCTTAACGACCTTTTCGCATTCGACCATGCGCAGCTTTGCGGTTGCGTCATTGGGAGCCTTCTTGACGACGAGCTTCCAGTCGCGAAGAGCTTCGCGATGCTTGAGAATGGCGGTGTTGGCGGAGGCGCGACGATAGTAGGCCTGGTGGTGGGGCTGCTGTCAGTGGCATGCCATGACGCAATGCATTCACTGGAGGAGCCATACCTTGACATTGTTGGGATCAAGCTCGATGGCGGTGTCTGCGTCTTGGATTGCATAGCCGTACTGTTCAAGCTTGATGTATGTCTGCAAGCGGGTTAGGGACGCGGTTGTGTGCGACACCGGGGGTTAGAGGGAGGGAGGGGGAGACCAACTTGAGCCCTGTTGCAGTAGAAGGAGGGCTCTGCATTGTAAGCCTCTATGGCCTTGGTGTAGTACTCCAATGCCTTGTCCCAGGCCTGGTTCCTGAACGCATCGTTGCCCTGGTTCTTAAGCGCAGTGGCTTCCTCGGACGGAGTCCCCATGGTGGAGGGTGAAGTGAGGGATGGTCTAGGGTGTGAATGGTAGGGCTGGCGATGCGAGACACACACACACACGGGTTGTTGCAACTTGGGAGAGACGGAAGGCGCGACGGCTGGCTGCACCTGCAGAGATTGAGGGCGGAAGGGGGATCGGACGGCAGCTGCGACTGACAGATTTGTTGTTTTTCTTTCAAATGTTCTTTCCAAGCAAACAACAGTGACGTAGCAAAAGGAAGGAACGAAGGCTGTGGGAGTTTAGTTTATCTTTTGCTGGTAGCGGCGCGACTGCCCCCCCTCCCCCCCCCCCCAAACCACTCCCAGCCAGCCCGCCACCAACAGCGCCCGCCAAAAGCCATCAAGCATTTCGGTCCCCGCCAACACCCAACCGGTCACTGCCCACACACTTGCCCACTGGCCAACTGACCACGAAGACGGCGTCATCTCGCTTCGCCTCGCCTCGCCTCGCCACCCCAACCCAGCAAGCCGCCCAGCGATCCCAGCACGCCCAGCACGAACCCAAGCGTTACCGTTGCTGTACTGCTAAGCGGGCGACTGCGACCATGCCCCGAAAAGGCGTTGCGCTGGTCAAGACGCCAAACAAAAATGACAAATACAAGATCGTTGATTCAGACAGCAACAGCCTCTCTTCCGATGGCAATCTCAGCGACCTTGGTCATTCCCCAGACAAGGTGGAAGAGGTACCAAAGCGCGACTGTGCTGCCAAGCCCAAGACCCATGGCCCAGTTAAAGTGCGAGTGAAGGTTCGAGAGCCGTTGCGCCAGCCTCGCCAAGCTCCCCGAGCCTCGGGACAAAGCGAAAGCGACACGCTTGCAAATGCTCTCTCCACAACAGTAGACTTCCCCCCAAGTCACCAACGTTTCAAGGTCATATAGTAAAGCACAAGCAGCAACCTACTCACGCCCGCCCTCAAGCTACAGGCCAAAACAAAGCGTCTACCAAGGCTAGCATCGACCATCGAACACAGGAGAAAGCGCCAGAAACAGTGAGCTCCACCGCGCGCGGCAAAACACTACGCAATAACTGCACCTCGCCCATCCCAGACGACCTTCGCACCAAGAACATGGCTGCAGGCAACTCGTACATCCCCCCGAGCCAGCAGCGCCATATGCGCGCCTGCATGGTCTGCTCCATCGTCAGAACCCATCAGCAGTTTCTTCAGCAAGGCTGCCCCAACTGCGAGGACATTCTCGAGTTGATTGGCAACCCTGAGCAAATCAACGACTGCACGTCACAAGTCTTCGAAGGCCTAATCACTGTCGCGGATACAAAGAGGAGCTGGGTCGCCAGGTATCAGCGCCTAGAAGGATACGTTCCGGGCGTCTACGCCACTCAGGTCGAGGGTATCCTGCCCGAAGATGTCATCGGAGCTGTCGAGAACGCAGGCATCAACTACGTGCCGAGGGATGGAAGCGAGCAGGAGATGCTTCCCAAGGACTAGAAGTGCCTCGTGGAAATGGGTCGCTGAAGCATTGTTCGTGTTTCAGGCTGGGCTAGTATCTGCACAACCGTGACAGAATTTGTACTTTTAGCGATGGAGTTCCGGACGTAATAATAGTGACGAACATCAAGACGAATGCAAAAGATCAGTATCACATCAAACAGCTAATCTCTACTTCTCGATGTCGCATCTGTAGTGCTATGATGTTGGTACAGTACGTGTCATGGCGAAACTTCAAACCTTGTGTTTGTGAAGGGATATCATAGCTAGTTTGCTTGCCCCATGATGGTTCGTCCTGGCGGTTTTTGCTAGCAATCCACTTGGCTTTACCGGTGAAACCTGAAGCGACTGTAAGATCCTTCTTGTTTACAATGACATGTATCCTATTTCATATCCAAGACAACGTAGTCCTTTTTTACATGCATCCCCCGTGAGTTAGCCCAAGTGGGCCTGGCGCCTTGGCAGATCCGTTGGTAACGCTGACTCAACTGTACTGTGTAGACTGTAGTTGGCTATGCTATCTCTCATGCGTTTGCGATAGGATTGAACACTACAATATAAAAAATATCTCCATTAATTCATTCGTTATAGTAGGCCCTATAGCCCCTGACGCGTAATGGCCGCTCTTTACTAAGCGTGCCTTGTATCATGTGGAATGTATGTAGGTAGACTGCCCTTTGATACCTAACGTTGACTGCACACCTGACACTGCTTCATCGGGGAATCAAAGTCTGTCAATAGCAAAAAAAATCGCTCTGAGCATATGATGCTCACACCAATTTACCACTTCTATCACGCCTCGACGCAAGCAAGTCGCGTCATCTGATTCAACCACTGCCCTCTTCTTGGATTCATTCATCGACAAACCAAAATGACTGTATTCGACGAGCTAGCTGAGACAGACGGAGACAACGAGTTCAGAACTTGGGTATCGAAGCTCATTGACGCAAAGCACGATATTGCTACCTTTGTAACTCAGCGCTTACAGAGTAATATACCTGGGGAGTTTGACGGCTATCTAAAAGGGTCTTTTAACCTTAGCCTTGTTATCAAATTAGGCGATGACCGCAAAGCTGTGATCCGTTTCCCCAAACCAGGGCATACCGCTACCACTCTTCGAGAAGAGAAGGTTAGAAACGAAGTCTTGTTCTTGGATTACCTGCGCGAAAAGACCAAAATACCTGTTCCACTGGTTCTGGACTGGGGGGTGACGGATGAGAGCCCTTGCCAGCTTGGCCCTTTTCTCATCATGAACTATGTTCACGGGACTACACTATCCACTCTTTTGAAGGAACCTACCGAAACCGATCAAGACGAGGTTATACTCGCAACCGACATAGACGAAACGAAACTGCAATATGTCTACGAACAAGTGGCCGACTACATGCTACAATTATCTCAATTGGACCTAGATGCCATCGGAGCTATAAGTAGAAACGCCTCAAATGATTGGACAGTCAGTGGAAGGCCATTGACATACAACATGAATGAACTGGCAACCGTGGTCTCAAACTACCCGAGACACGACTTCCCTACCGCGCCTTTCGCTTCAGCACGAGCTTTCCTGCACCATTTGGCCGATGAGCATCTCGTTCATCTGAAGACCCAACGAAACCTTGCCGATACGCGGGAGGACGCTCGGAAACGCTTCATTGCTCGCCACCGCTTCAAGCAACTCATCGAAAAGTACCTCCTCGCTCCTACTGACGCCGGCCCATTCAAGCCTTACTGCGACGATTTTCGGCCCACAAATATGCTCGCAGACCCAGAAACCTATACCATCACAGCGGACCTAAACTTTGAATTCTCAAACGCGCTGCCCGCGCAATTCGCTTACGATCCACCATGGTGGCTTCTTCTCCTCGGGCCGGATATGTGGCTGGAACACCACTCAAAGGAAGAATTCGATGCACGATTCGTGCCGCGCATGCACCAATTCATCCAAGCGATGGAGACGGTTGAAACTAAACAGATTTTAGAGAAAGATGAAAGTCCTCAAACTAGTCTGTCAGCTCGCATGCGCGAGTCTTGGGAGTCCAAACAGTTCTGGTTTGATTATGGGATCAGAAAGAGTTTCGACGTCGATGCCGTGTATTGGGCTGCTCTTCATGAACCGGGGCAGGAGAAGCTTGATGAGGACTTGGAGGATGAGATGGAGGCATTTGTGAATATGAAGATGGAGCAATTGGAAGCGTATGAGGCCGAGTGCAGGACTCGGTTTTCCAAATAAATGAAGACTACCAAGCAGTTCTCAAACTTTGGTACAGGACTAGATCAACACAGTTTCCACTGCAAAATTCACAAAGTCTGAGTAGAAAGCCAACTCTCGCGTCATAAAACTCAAACCCTGCTTCCCCATCTCCAAGAACCCATCATATCCTCACCCCCCTTTACTCTCCAACCAAACCACACTCCTCGGGCTCCCCAAGCTCATGTCCGAGATGCCCACTGTACTGCTTCTCAAATCCGGTACCACCATGACCGAATCCCCATAACTAAGATAATCCGTCTCGCAAGTCAATGCCTGCTCTTCCACTTTTGCTGTTGGTGCTGTTGCTTCCTTTGCACCAGATTTACCTTCCTCCCTTGGTTTGATCTTTGCGCGTATCTCCACGTTGGGTAAAAGTATGCAGCCAGGCTTGAGTGGGATCAGCATGATGGGCCATTCGAGCCTCTCATCCTCGCTAGCCGTGAAATGGGCACGGCGTTGGCCTGCTATAAGCCAATTCTCGGGGTTGGCATCAATGGTGTAAATGAAGTCGATCGGATCGGATGCAGAGCATAGATGGGCGGCAGAGATGAGACTTGACGGTGACCCCCAGCGTCTAGTATGCGAGATGCGTAGTGTTGTCATGATCGGTTGGCCAATTGTAGCTATTGAAGGGATCTGGGAGGCCATAGCAGCGGATGAGAAGTCGAGGGCCACGGTATGGAGGATGTGGGTTTGCGGCACCGATACTGTGATGATGATATGGCGAGGAGGGTAGGGCGATGGGGGTGCAGTTGCTGGCGACGCGTGATCTACATCTGATTTCTGAGGAATCAGAATTGTCTTGTGTTCCTTAGCAGCGTTAGTAGGATATTGGATTAGTTTGAAAGATGAAGACTCTTACTTCATGCCACTTCTGTAACCAGGCCTTCGTGTCATCTCGTATGACAGGAGGTAGGCTATCTAGACAATCGCCCCAACCCATGTGTTCGAAAGCGCCAAGATCGAGCTTTTCCAGTAAAGCAATTCTCTCGTACTGATGTGGTAAAATGTGATGTTGTACCCGGTCAGCGAAAGTATGAGTCAAAAGACGCGCCATTCGGTGTACTGGGCTTTTAGCAGCTGCATCTGCGAAGAGCTTTCGTACGCGATCAAGGACAACCTCATCCAGGCATCGATATTCTACAGATAGCGCCAAGCTACCAGAAGGCGGGTTACGACTTTCTTGCTTCTCGGAGGACTCAATAGATTTCTTTGTGATCTTGTACGTGACTGCTACTGGTTGTTTAGGAAAGACGTGCAGCAGTTCCTTGGATCTTCTTGGTGCATGAACTCTAAACTCGTCCGAACCTTCAAGCTCAACGTTTAGAAGTTCTAGCGGTATGTGGTTCGCCGTTTTAATATTGAATTTTGAAAAAAGAGAGTTACCCTTGAAGTGGTCATGTACGTTGACGTCCAAAGGTAGCTCGACCGGAATGATAGACAGTGCGACAAACTGGAACTGGCCTTTTTGGGTGGTATAATCAAGCTCGAGTTTGATAGCAAGATCCTGCAGAATCGACTCCATGTCATAGGGTATCTTCAAAGTCGCCATCGTATTAGCTGCCATATTACCAATCACAATCGTGCCAGGTGCCTTGTTGTCTTCGACCGTGATATCTCCAGCTTCGACGGTTGCATTCGCTGTCCTCAAACGCAACCCAGCAGACGCCGACTTTAGTCGGATCTCTGCACGCGTAATCTCATTCCAGCCGCTCGAAATCTCAATCTCGACATGACGTGGTTTGTCAATGTGGATGAAGTGCGAGAGGTAGATCCTTGCGTTGAAGGCTTCCGCGCGGGGAAAGCATAGTATCCGCGCCTTTTTGGCCGCCTTGAGCGAATGGGCGGAGATTGAAGTAGTGATGCCGAGAGGTGTTGTTGCCTCGGTCTTTGTCAGAGGCTCCTGTACGAAAACGATTCGCTTGGCCTCGAGGATGATTTTATCAACCATGTACGGACCAATCGTATTAATCTATGGGTCAGTCAGAAAATGATATGCGCCAGAAGAAATGGTAAACTTACGTTACAGCCTAACCACATGCGATTCAGCCCCTTCTTCAACTGTGTCGCTTCTGTATTCTCAAGCCATAGTTCCTTGCCTGGCGCTTGGGCGGTGTTAATAAGCCTAACTTTTGCGGCACGAATTTCAATTTCGTCTTCTAAAAGATGTCTGAATTGGAGACGCAATTGGAATCCGTCCTTGTCTTCGTAATGGCGCACGTGTGGCTCTACGGAGATATCGCTGAAGTACTTGGGCATCTTCACCGTAACATCATAAGGCAGCTGTTGCGAGTAGTTCACTAGCTCCTGGAAAGCTCCAGTTGTGTCTACTTTGTCATCATTTAACCAGTCATGAGGGAATTTCGATGCGTCCGTTGATTCAACGCGCTTTGAAGAGGGTCGGAACGCCATTCGACTTGCAGCAGACTTTGCGAGTAAGTCGAGCAACGTTCGAACATACTCGTCTTTGCGATTGAGCTTCTTAAGGCAACGAGCATGCATCTTGAGCATAGTAGTCTCCACAGTATTCCACCTGCTTTCTGCAAAGAGGGAGCTTTGTGAAGCCATACGCCCAAAGTAGGCAGAAGCTGCAGCGAAATCGCCCATCTCACTGAGTCTGATTAATTTTGAAAACATAGCTGATCAAGATCGACTTACAATCGTAGTGCGGCTAAATCACCTAGCACACTTTCAGCCGATTTACTCTGTCCTGCCGCCATGTAATGCTTTACGATGATATCACTCAAATTCTACAATAAATCAGCATTCATCCAGGGCATGAGTACTTGTTAGCCTTACCTCGTAGAGCTGGCGAAATTGCTCAATGGACGACACTGCCCTGACCAATGGTCCAGCGACGATGCCGAGTACTGGATCAGAATGGCCCTCTTTCGTAGTATTTGGAGTAACCTTGTCTTCCTTTTCTGCGTCTTCATCCAGGTTAACGTCACTCATTTCCTCTGTGATACTTAGTGATGGGAGGATAGCTGCCCAGCCAATGTCCCAACCCAGAGTTCTTCCAACGTGTTCAAGCAGACGACGCTGTATAGCGAGTAGCTGAGCTCTAAGACCGGCAAGCTCTTGTAGGCCATTCTTGTTTGAGACTTTCGCGCCTGCCTGGCTTGAAGCTAGTGGATCCCGATACTGTCCGTTCTCGAAGATCACCTGACCACTTGCCGTGGGCTGCGCATATGGCATATCCGCAGAGCCGGAACGACCAGTGCTCAGGGATGAAGAACGGGATGGATGTACCATTGACTTTTGTTCAATGGCACTCATCTTCTGTTCCTTACTTCGGCCGCTAAATGATAGACTCTTCCCTGGAGACCCGGTCAAGAGGTTCTTGGAAGACTTGGTAAAGGGAAGTGAATTCGTAGAAGTCTCACGTAGTACTTGATCTAGCGCGGCGAATGTCCATGAACGGACAATGTTGTCGATGATGTGATCTGGAAAGACTGTCTCATTGGCTTTTGCGCTATTTGAAAGTATCAGTACCTTCTACATTATGAAAAAGCTGTGAATGCTACTTACCCAGTAATCAGGTCCTCTCGCAGAAGTCTACCGGCAAATGTGACAAAGTTGAGTGCACGAGAGCAGAGATCAGCCAAGGAGAAGAGGTCCTCGGACTCATTAGTCGGCCCACCAGATTTCATACCGACGGAGCTGTCGTCGCTTGCGCGCTGCATTGGATTAGCATTTGGGCGGGGCTGCAATTTGGCCGCAAGATCCGAGCGTGCCGAGATGGAGTTTCCCAATCTCAAGAGCAGAGACATCTGTCGTGCAAACAAATATATCCGGAAGTCAAGGACAGATATGTTGTTGGCGAGAATCAACCCACGATAGTCCTTTTTCTGAGCATCGATGGGCCTGTCATCGTGAATCTGCACTTGTGGATTCAATCCATCCTCCCCAGTCTGACCTTTGTGCTTAATAAGATCGTTTGCTTTCTGATAAAGTTCTTCTGTGTAGCTTAGTAGAGTTCCTCCCTGTGCCTCTCCGCTAGCTTGGTCACGAATGATGGTGTCCAACCCAATTGATAGCTCATCGTACCCAAGCAAAGCGTCTTCGACCAAACCAACGCTTTCGAACCCCCTTGCAAGCCCTTCTTTCAGGATGAAGAATGTATTGAAGTTCCAGCCAGGGAATGACCGCTGTGCTTCGTTCTTCCGAATGTTTTCCTCGTACTGACCGACCCGTAAATCGAATGATAATAGGATCAGAACTTTGAGTCTAGTGATGACATCTGACCAAGCCCGCTCTTGCTCTTGTGGGCTCTCCACAACGGCTGAAGAGCTCACAGGTGCTGGGCTTGGCAACATGTGTGGAGGAACTCGATCTTTTGGCACTCGAATCTGAGCAATGCGATCCGGTGCCGATTTCGATGGAATATTGAAGTCGGCCCTCAACTTTTCCAGCAAAGTTGTTGTACCACGAGTCCACTTCATGCCACTCTTCTCCTTCTCGCCTGAAGTGCTCGTAGTAGACCATCGAGGCTGGCTGGCTGCCGGGGTATCAGGCACCACAACATGAAGAATCATCCACTCAAAGGCATCATGGTTTTCCTGCGTACTAGATGTGCTACTCTGAGAAGGTGGGGTGTGGTCCTTTACCCATTCTCGTATCTGCTTTCGCGCAGTTGACTTGTACGTATCCGAATCATCACATCTTAGGAGGTAGACCTTAAGATATGGAGTTTGACGCAATCCAGGTATCTGATGTCTTCGTTCTTTTTCTTTGGTAGCCGGGCGGAATATCTCGTCGGTGGTCCTAGTTGGGGTGGCTGAAGTACCAGGTCTAGAAGTTTGTCCCGGTGTTGATGAGCTCGTAATTTGTGCAGATTCTTTACTGGGTACAAGATCGATATGCAGCGAGTCAATGGACCGTAAAGGCCTCGTTGGGGCTTTCCAATGCAGGTTCCGAAGCGGTAGTCGAGCCGCCAAGTCTGCTTGAATCAACGGAAATACTCCAGATGGGTCATGGTATTCAACTGCAATACGTGAGAATGCATGCTAATGTGGGAATGCCATAGTAAGGGCCTATACCCGTGACCTTGGAGCTTGATAGCCCATCCATCACCGTAGGTTCGGTGTGATTGCGCCTAGACCCATCTTCTGTGGCACCCAGGGCTGGCGCACCATTTCCAGCCGCACTCATCAAACACACACGGGGGGTATGAGTAGCAAAGTAAATTACGGTACGAGTGACGCTTGTTCAACCTTACGGCTGCTGTTACCGCAGTGAGATGAACGTTGTGCTTCCAAGGTTGGGAAGCTCGACCGACCTGCCGTCCTACCAAGCTAAACTCGCTCTAGCCTCTCCACGCTGCCCCACTCTGCACGTGAAGCCGCCTTCACCCAACCTCCAACGTCACATGGGATCAGCCACCTCGGTTCGTCGCCACCAGTCAAGATATGACCTTTGCGCTATTCTTTCCGTACGTCCAATCGTGCGAAATCCTATGAGCAGCGTACATCGCTTCTTTGATCAACCTTGCGATATGCCTTGCGGGCCGCTGTCGCATTCCTCGTATTGAATGGCTTATAATTATCTAAACCAGCTTCTGGCAACGATCGATTCTGCTAATCTAATTATCTCCATGGTCCTTCTATATGCACTCATGTTGCTTTTCTACCAATCTGAAAGGACTGTTTGGATCGTATTACGTTCAAGAAGGGGCCTTATATTGTGTCGACTGGGAGCCATATAGATGGTTATCTCCTCATGCATCTCCTTAATTGAACAATGGAATTATAGAACTCGCAATTTTTTAAAATATTCTCTCTGCTGAATCCAACTCCATCATGAATGAATATGGCTATGGGTGACTACTCCCCTGGAAGTGTCTGGTACTATGCTCCAAACAAGGCTGCACCTATAGTCTTCATCATACTCTTCTTTGTTTCAGGGGTCATACACGCATATCAAACAATGTAAAGGCATTTTCTTTCCTGCAGCCCCTCTACAACTACATCAAGTCACCATATCTATTCCACCCTTCCTAATAACACCTCCAGCATCCACAAATCCTACCGCACAACCCTCCTCCTCCCCTGGGCCGCCCTCCTCATGCTCACCGGCTTCACCCTCCGCCTAGCCGGTTCCTACACCCCAACCTCCCTCGCCTACCTAATCGCCTCAACCGTCCTCATCATGTCTGGCCCCCCCGTCTACGCACTTATCAATTACCTCATACTCTCCCGAATCCTGTACTATATCCCCTACCTCGCCCCTCTTCACCCAGGTCGCATCGCTACCACTTTCATCGGCCTAGACGGGGTATGCGAAGTCCTCATCGGCAACGGGGCATGGAGGATGGCAAATAGCAGCTTGACAGACGATGAACGTGATGTAGGCAAACAAATGGTAATGGCGAGCTTATGTTTGCAAAGCCTATTATTTGGCGCTTTCGGATTTCTGACAGCCATGTTTCATGTGCGCGCCGATATCGCGGGCGTTTTGTCGAAAGACCTGCGTGCGGTGCTGTGGGTGCTGTATATCAGTGCGGGGATTATAACAATTCGTTGTATCTACCGGCTCGTGGAGTACATTCTTGGTTGGCAGTCCCCGATCTACACGAATGAAGTGTATTTCTGGATCTTTGAGGCGAGTATCATGTTTGTCAATACAGCATTGCTGAACCTTTATCACCGGGGGAAGCGACTTCCAAAGTCTAATGATGTATTCTTGGCGCGTGATGGTGTCACGGAGCGCAAGGGACCTGGATGGAAGGATGATAGGCCGTGGATTATTACAATTTTTGATCCATTTGATCTTTGGGATTTGTTCAGAGGCAGGGACAAAGAAACGCAGTTCTGGGATATGACGGATGAAGAGTTAGAACGAGTGAGGTTGGAGAAGGAGGCAGAGAAACGAAGTTGGTGGCAGGGACTACTTGATCCTTTTCATCTCTGGGGAAACAAGGGTTATATCCAAAAGTGGAGGCGTGGGTGAGTAGCGGACTTCGAAGAGGGATATCAGGGGCATGTTAGAATGGGTTAATGGTGAAGCAATAGATCTGGAATGAGACGAAGGCTTGCGAAGAATGACACCTATACATCAAAACCGAAGCAAGCACATATCCATCACGCTCCCTCAGGACAAACGCTGTAGGAACTGCGAGACATAAATTGGCATTGGCCCTAGATTCCTTGGACCCCAGAGTACTGATACACTCAAATCTATAAGCATGGCCGATTTCGACACCGGAGCTCTCATAATCACCTACGCGATGATTGGTATGGCTCTCACGATTGGCCTTACCTACTTCATCCTCCACCTTCCAGACTTAGCAAGGTGCTGTTTCACACTCCTAAAATTGTGCTGTCCTTGCATTCCATGGCGACAACAGCGGCAACCCAGACAAGAACGGAATTTACAACAGGCGACAGGAACGCCACAACCAGCACATGAACAACGTCTGTCGACTGCAGTGACGCTAGTTGATGGTGTTGTACCGGGCCAACCTGTACCGACGGGAGATATCGAGATGGTTGATATGAGCGAGGCTGAGAGACGTGGCAATGAGGACGATAGTGATTTATCGACTCCTGCACGGCACTCCCCCCAAACAGCAGACAGAGGACGACAATAAGTACTTTCAGCTCGGAAGTTGTTTGGAAAGCGGATGATCCAGACCATAAATGGGATCGTGATTGTATGTCTAGAAAACCGCAACAGCCCAGGACGGAAACTGGAAGATATCTCGAGAGGTACTTTGAATGCTTTTAATTCAATGGTTCCTGGGCAAGGTACGGATTCATGTGTTAGTAAATCGGTTGTCAACTCCTAACGCCGTGCTAAAGTGATACGTAGATGCGAGAGTGCATACACTAATTCGATTGCGATTACATGGCAAAGAGCTGGGGTTGCATGTTGATTTTGCAGAGACGTGCTATGCAGCCTGAAAGCTGGAGCAGTGTTTGGACTCCTTCGAGGATGCGCATGTGTGTAAAGCCGATTTCCTGTTGTTCTCGTCAGCCCCTTTAACTACTTTCATAGCGCTGTCTGAATATACCTTGATAAACTCTAGTTTAGCATGCTCGCTCAACGTATCGATCGTCTTTGTAACCTTGAACATGGTGCTGATGATATCGTGACATGAATATCCCAGATCCCACAACTCTTTCAGGGCAGTCAGCGCATCATCGATTCTCTGCTCGTGACAGCTTTTGATCATAGCCTGTACTTTGATCGGATGCGGGCTATCCACTACTCTGAATACATTGTCGCCATTCACGAACCCGAAGCCTGCGTGTGTCGATTGCAGGTTGTTGATGGCTTGTCGCATATCGCCTTCTGCAGAGAATACCAGTGCTGCAATACCATCGTCAGAATATTGAACGTCTTCTGCCTCACATATCTGCATCACCCTTCTGACAACTTGCGCGTCCGTCAGACGAGCGTAACGCAAGATGGCGCATCTCGATTGTAGCGGCTCGATAATCTTGTTTGACTGGTTGCACGCAAATGCAAATCTCGTTGTTGAGCTGTAGATCTCCATCGTCCTCCTTAGAGCTTGTTGTGCACCACTCGTCATACTGTCCGCCTCATCGAGGATGACCAGCTTTTGTCTTCCGGGCGGAAGCGTGACCTTTTTTTGGGCAAACCCTTTTATCCTATTTCTGACCACATCGATACCTCGCTCGTCGGAGGCGTTGAGTTCGAGGACTGCCTCTTTGTAGGCATCGCCGAGGAGTTGGCGCGCAAGACAGAGGATCGAGGTTGTCTTTCCAATACCAGGCATGCCTGAGATGATCATGTGAGGCATGTTGCCGTCTTTGGCGATGATCTTGAGGCGCTCAATGGTTTCGGTGTTGCCGACGACATCGTCGAGGTAGACAGGGCGGTATTTCTCTACCCTGTATGCGAGGTTAGAAAGTAGCTTGGAGACTTTGCATCTGGTACTTTGAGAAAGGCTCACCACGGTAATTCGTAATTGGCGCCTCCAGCTGCGTTGGGATTCGGCCGTACGCCATTGCCGGCTGCTGCTTTTGAAGATTCTGCCTTGGCCATGGTGTGTGTGGTGCTGGGATGCTGGGGGTGCTGAGCAGTGAGGTGCCAGGTGCTGACGGACTTGAGTTGGAGGGGCCGATCTGACGCGAGACGCGATTGGGACTTGGACGCGCTTTCACGGGTCATCTCAATGCAGACTAGCTCTCACGTGCTCCTCCTCCAACACCACCAACCCGACGTACTCTAGCCATGGCCCCGTTAGTACCCAATGATACGATCAGTGGCATGAGACTGAGAAGCGCGATTAGTACGACTCCTATGCATGTCAGCTGGATTGTAGCACGAGCATATGGTGGGTACAGACGACAAATCCAACATCGAGACACTACCGTAGGTACAGGTACTCATGTCAATCCCAGGTCAACTGAGGTCCTTCGCATGGTCGGTTGGCCTGCCGCCTCCATACCTACTCACAATGCAATGCCATGCTTAGCAGTTTAGTGACATGAGCAAGGTCAGCGTCGGAGTCATCCTATCGTAGTACTGGACTTTGACCATGTGCTCAGTACTGGCTCCAACAGCAGGACCCAGGACCGCAGCGGATGGGCGTCGAACCGCTGTGGGTGCACCGCCACGGCCAGACGCAGGCCCACGGTTCCAGGACGAGCCGACAGGATTCCCTCGTTGGTCCACTCTGCACTCTGCAGAGAACGGGCGCGGAGAGTGTGGCGCCCGATTGCTGGAAATTACGTGGACCATGGGTCGCTAGAGTAGATTCATGGAAGCGCAGGCTGCGTAACGGCAACAGACTGCCCAGGTGCGTCGTCATCACCACGGCTAAGCTGCTCGCTAGCAACCGTCCTCAAGGCCCGGCGTCGTCGCTCTCTGGTTGCGTGAAATAGGTATGTAGCAGGGTCATGGGATTCGTCGCCATTCACTTGCTGCTGTTTCCTTTCGTGCTTATTTCCCGTGTGCCCAAGTACCTTTTGGCCCCAGCACTTGTGCCTCAGAGCTGCCCTCTCGAAACCGGGCGCAGCCTTTCCCTGACTCTTGCTGCGTCAGCCCTGCCAGAACAAGCTGCTGCTGGGATTCCTCATCGTCTCCTGTGTCTGCCATAAGCTGTCCTACCATCGCCACTTTTTCCTTGCGAGGGCTCCCTTCTCCATTCCACCATTCCACCATGAAATACTCGGCCTATCTTGCAGCGCAATTGGTGTCGTCGGCCGTCGCGTTAACCCTGGCGCCGCGGTCAGAGGTATGTAAGCACGATTTCGGCTGTACCCTAAACCGGAATGCATCCTCCCGCTCGGGATAATATTGCCCATGCCCTATGCGGCGATACTTCGTCCAGACTCCAGAATGCCATAGCTGACCAGGCTTCCTCGCAGAACCCCAAAGTCGTCCGTGTCGAGACACAGCGCCGCAGCATCGTGAATCCTGTCGCACACGATCAACTGAGGAGACGGGCAAAGACCGTCCAGCAAACACTCGACAATCTAGAAACACTCTACTATGCGAACGCGAGTCTAGGCACCCCGGCCCAGAACTTCCGCTTCCACATCGACACGGGCAGCAGTGATCTCTGGGTCAACTCGGCGACATCGCAACTATGTCAGTCCGGCGGGAACCAGTGCGGCGAGTCGGGCACTTATCGCGCAAACGACTCGTCAACGTACGAATACGTTAACAGCGTCTTCAACATCTCCTACATGGACGGCTCGGGCGCAGCAGGCGACTACGCGAAAGATGCCTTTCGCTTCGGCGGCATCACAATCGAAGATCTCCAGTTCGGTATCGGCTACACGTCAAGCTCGACCGAAGGCGTCCTCGGAATCGGATACACTGCAAATGAAGTAGCAGTCGGTCGTGCAGGCCTCGACCCTTACCCAAACCTACCCCAGAAACTAGTTGACGACAACACGATCAACAGCAACGCCTACTCGCTCTGGCTCAACGACCTCGATGCCTCCACCGGCTCCATCCTCTTCGGCGGCGTCGACAGCGACAAGTATGTGGGCGACCTCGCGACCCTACCCATCATTCCAGAAGAAGGCGAATACGCCGAGTTCATCATCGCGCTCACAGGCATGGGTCGAAACGGGCAAAACGGGTCCATCTTCGCAAACGACAATGTGCCCGTCCTGCTCGACTCGGGCTCCTCACTCATGTACCTGCCCAACAACGTAGTCCGCTCGCTCTACCAGACCTTTGACGCGCAATTCGACGCCCAGCAAGGCGCCGCCTTTGTATCCTGCGACCTAGCCAACCAGCAAGGCTCCCTCGACTTCGTCTTCAGCGGCATCACCATCTCGGTGCCCATCAACGAACTCGTCATCGTAGCCTCTGTATCCAGGGGACAAGAAATCTGCATCCTCGGCATCGGACCCGCAGGCAACTCCGTCTCCGTCCTCGGCGACACCTTTTTGCGCAGCGCATACGTCGTCTACGATCTCGCCAACAACGAAATCAGCATCGCGCCCACAAACTTCAACTCCACCACCCAGAACATTCAGGAAATCCAAAAGGGCGCAGACGGCGTGCCAGGCGCTAGCGTCGTCCAGGGCGCTGTCAGTACAGCTGCTGTCGCCACCGGCGGTCCCCGCATCAATGGCCCTAATATCACGGGTGGTGGGACGCGAACGAGCACGGCAGCCGCCATGCCCGGCGCAACGACGAACCCGTGGGTTGGTGGTGCGGCGGCGCTCATGGGCGCCGGCGTGGTCATGGGCTTCAATGGCTTCTGACATGAGGCCTATTTTACTTTTCCTACCTGTCCGACTGTACATTAGTGAACCGGGGAATGGGAAGGGAACCCCCGGATGGACGGCGTAATAGCAAGTCATCTGGCACATGGCGCATGAGCATCGACAATGCTGTTTCTTCCTTTTTCACGAGGGCGGTTTTGCATGGGTGGCGTTTCGATAGCATGGAGTATACATGCATGGGATTTGATATCTAGTCTGTTGCTTGCTTTGAGGATAGCGAGCATGGGTAAGTTGAGTGGGGGCTAGTTTGCCTATCGACTACTACTACATTTACCATTTAGGCATATTATATGATAATGAAACTTTTCCATAATTTATATCGCTCGGTCTGTGGTTTATTTCGTTGATGGTTCTATATCATGAACATTGTGTGTATATTTTGAAATACGTATGAGGTCGCCACATACAAAGCATATATCCATATTAGACAACTAGCACCCTTAAAACCCCAGTCTCCAACATGACCTATATTTATCTTCTGTCCATGATCATTTTTATACCCATACTCAGCATATAACAATGCCTCCTAGTATCAACCGTAACCTACAGATGAAACACCTTTCAACCGCCTTCCAAACGCCATAATCACGAAGGGAAAAAGAAAAGCCCCCTCACCCGATCCTCACCAACCTAATTCCCGCTCTTCCTACACAACCAGCTCCCTAACATCAGAAATATCTCCCTGCCCCCGCCTCACCAGCTCAAAACTCAACACCGTATGATCCGTATAATACATCAAAAGGCGCCATTTCCTCGACTGCAAACGTTGCACATCCGCCATACCTATATTGCCAGTTCCAGACCAAATTAGCAAAAAGAACAGAGAAAAAGAATCACACACAAGAACACAAACAACCCCAGTGGGGTAAGGAAGGGAAGAACTTACCTTGCACAGGTGCCACAGCAATTCCCAACAACCTCGCATTCGGCACATTGACCAGCTCCGTCTCATTGCCAGGGGCAAACGGTAAGATATACTCGAGGCTAAAGCTATAATCCACCTCCGACGTCGACGGCTCTTTCGTATACGTCAGGGCGAACACGGCGGCACGCCCGACGGGCGAGGCGACGATGAAGAGGCCGAGGTCGGGGATTTGGGTATAGTAGCACAGACGGTCGTACGGTGCGAGACAGGCGTTTGAGTTGTCTGGATCCAAGGGGCGGCGCATGGTGAGTATGGTGTCTGGAGGATGGAAGCGGAAGGACGGGCAGGGCCGCTGGATGAGGTAGATTTCTTCTTTGGTGAGTACGAGACAGGGGCGGATAGGGGTGGTGAGCTGTAGATCCTTTTTTAGCATTTTCTTCTTCTGCACTTTTGTGTATCAAGGTATCTGGGATGGGAGACGTACTGGTCGATCGGGCAAACCCGCGCGAGTTGAGACTTCACGGTATGCACGTTTTGCTAGTCTGTAGCCTGCGAGTTCTGTGGGGAAATATGGCGAGTCGTTTTCGGAATCCATGTCGGATTCGTTGCTGTCGCTCTCATCGGTGTCGTCTTCGAGCTAGTGTCACGATTATATCAGTATATTGAGGACAGTGAGATGAGTTGCTCGAAAATTGACGGCTGCAGATTATGTGAATCCTCTGCGGCATTTGAAATTGATGAAAGTGCTAAAAGAGAAACAACATGAAAGGACCATGTTCAGATGGACATATTGACCATGGAAGCATTAATGGCTTACCAGTTCATCCTCTTCAGCAGCCTCTGTTTGATTCAAAGGTGGTCCCGCGAGTGACTGCGAGGTAGAATGTCCAGAAACTTCGTGGCTGGCGGAATTCCCTTGAGGCTGCATATGAGCCTGATCAGAAGCTCCTTGAAAAGGGCCTCCTGTTCCAGGAGACGAGTCTGAAGAGAGACTGCTACTGCTATAAGAGGCTCCATGCGTGTGCGTGATATTCTTTTCAGCGCTAGTCCCACCTGATGTTCCATCAAGACTGACTGTCGCATCGCGCCGCGAGCCCTCCTCTTGGCTCCCTATATCTTCTGAGGTCGAACTACTTGCCTCCGAAACATCATCCAATACCATCACGTCATCATCTTCAGCATCATCCGGCAAACAGAGTCTAGGAAACTGTTCGAAAACAGTACGCTTAGGTCTTCCCTTCGTAAATCTCTTGCTCGGTGGACAAATTGTCCTGAAGCAAGGCTCATCATTGTGGGGTCGTAAGGAGTCACGTTCCTGAACGGATATTTCGCGGGCTGAACGCGTGTCGAGCGGAAGTGCACCCCAGACACCATGAGGTACATTTCCGGAATCAACACATATACACAGGCGCGGTGCATTTGATGGAGCATATGCATTCGCACAGAATCCAAATCGAAAGACTGCATAGGGTAAAATCGGCACATGCAAGTCCCATGCGGTCGTTGCTCCATCAATTGAGCAACTGAACAGCCAGTGTCCCGATGGGTCGTCCCCAGTATTGTTGAAAGAGACTGCTGGGATATTGGTTTCGCCCAGTAGGTCAAACGCGCGATCCTCCTTTCGTGTATATCGATCCAGGGGTTCGATATTTTGAAGTGCCACTGAGTCTGACGGACACTCTCGACACCGGAGAGGCGGTTCTGAGAGTGCAAATTCAATGACAGTGATCTTGTGCGTATTTGCGCTAATAGCGATAATTCGAGCTTCTCGATGCACAGCTAGACCCCAAGCACTGGCTCCAACATTACGGTGAAGAAAGCATTTGACGGTCCCGTCCTCTGGAAGAGACTTCGAATCACTCTCCTTCGTCGACATTCGTTCATCCAGGAATCTCTGAATCTCATCAATACGGTACCCCACGACATCACCATCATCACAGGCCACCAAAAGGATTTCGTCGCATCCCAGATAATCGACAAGAATTCGAGTGACAGAGTGCGGGTCCTGGGGGTCGATTCCACTCCCAGTCTGAGGAGATACTGGCAGATCTAATATGAGCTGGGGCTCACTAGGCAGATTTTGATCGGGAAAGCTTGGCTGGTAGACGTGGATGGTGTCATTACAGGCAAGAAAATACAGATTATAGACTTGCGAGAGGGCAGTCAATTCGCACCGCCATGCCTTGATCTTGGGTCGATCGATGCGGTCAGGATACTGAATGTGGTCAGTTTGCCAATACCTAGACTTTTAATATTTCGGTACTCGAATACGAAAGTTTCTCTGATGAGATAGTCTAGATAGTAGGTATTGTTATCACCACAATGACGCTTGCAGCAATACAGTGGTGCAGTCCGGGCTTGTAATATCAATTGCTGACCACACAGGCAACCGTGAAAGCTAGTCATCGTGCTGGCAGGTACTCACTCGTTTGTATCCCGGATGTACGCCTGTCGGGGTACAAGTAATATGATGCGACATCTTTGATGCCTCATTCTTGTGCTGGATAATGAATTACATGAACGTCTGGTGTAGAAGTGTAGACGGAGGTTGGTTGTCTGATGGATGGATGGGTGGCTTAGCGCCATGTTCTGATTGGCCATAACTTGAACGAGCTTACTTAGCAACAATTCAGAACTTATCGAGCACTGGAGAAAGGCGCGAGGAGTCAACATGATATTCTGATGAAAATCAAGCCGGAAACTCTCAAGGGACTCTCATTCAGCAGGAGTGCGATACGGGAACAGTTTAAGAGGCAATAAAGCTTGGTACGCGAATTACAACATTGTAATTGTGCATTGTAATTGTAGCATGACTATATGTGCATGTTCGTTGTATTGCTCATGAAAAAATTGCCATGCTTGATGCTCGCAGGGCACTGCTTATGAATAATATCAATGGCCAACAACGTGTTTTACACCAAGGGGTATCTGAGTTGATACAGTACTGGGAAAAGCAAGTTGCTGGCTTCAAACGAAACGCCATCTAATGCTTTGCGGTGACTTTGTCACCAGTGAGTTTCTCGACAGCCTCCTTGGCACTACACACAGGTTAGCTATTGAAAACGATCGAGCCTGTTGAAGCAAACTTACACATCTCCGAGAGCGACCATGCAGACCGTCTGCCAAACGCCAAGACCAATACGGGGAGTAACACCACGGTACAGACCCTTGATACCGTTGTTGGAGTAGATGTACTTGAAAGCCGAAGCAACGTTTAGGTTCTTGGGGCGGTTGGGGTCAACCGTCTTGGACTGGAGCTCAACACGGATCACCTCAATAGGCTGGTTCCATGCGCTCAAACCACCGCCGAGGGCCGAAGCAGTGATCTTTTCAATCACGCTGAGCTTCTCGCCATGCTCCTTGCCGCCGACCTTTCGGATACCCTGCTCCGCGACACGGGACAGACCGAAACGAGACCCCCAGTTGGTGACCTGGCGCACTGCGACGGCATTCACACCGCGGTTGATACCGCGGAGACCTTCTGTGCGCCAGATGTTCATGAAAGTCTCGAGGGTGCCAGGGGGCTTCGCGCCTGTGGCTGCGACCTTGTGCTTTGTGATTTCCACCGTCTTCATGCAAGTGCAGAAACCCATGGTCGCATATGCCTGAGCGAGACCACCCGTCATACCGCCCGAGATACCAGCAACGAAGTCGGGTGCGCCGAAGGACTTGGCGTAGTACTCGGCTTCGGAAGCGACGAAGAGCAGGACGGCGCCCTTGGTGGAGGCCTCAATCCAGGCCCATGGGATGAGACCCTGGTAGACTGCAATCATGTCAGTTGGGCGATGCACATGTGTTGCTGTCGCGGGAACTTACACCCGAAAACACCTCCACGCGCCCAAATGCGGCCGATAGCTCCCGCGAAGCCTTCAGACCTGTTGGCAGCCATGGTAGTCTTGACGACCTCCAACGGCTATTGACTGCCATGTTAGTATTTGTTCGGCGCTGCAGTGGTTGCCATTGGAGGGGATATGTACCTGTCCCAGAGTTGTCACCCTGTTTGTATCGTGTCAGTCTTCGTTTTCTCTCGAAGTGTGCCAATGTTGCGGGGGAACAACGTACTCGAACAGGTTGAGACCAGCACCCACTGATAGCTACATCAGCACACGTTGGCTGTTCCTCGGGACTGCACACTCACGTAGCAAGTTGCTGAACTTGACCGGCTTCTTCTCAAGCGTCGGTGGGCCATTTCTGGCCATGGTAGGCACGCCCGTGGCAGGTGTGGAGCTCATTCTCTGGGATTCTCTTGTCGAAGATAAGGGGCCTGACCAAGGCAATAGGGTGCTTCGTCGCCGATGTTGAGTGTGTAGAGTGTGCAGAAGCAGAGCAAAAGAAACGAAGGGCTCGAAGAAAACACAGGAACAGGAACGGATAAGCTTGCGAGGTGGTCTGTGTGAGGGCGCTGTGTTGGGGGCCGTTCACAGGGCAGGGCGACTCACTATTTTGGGGGTTCCCGAGCCCTGAGGCTAACTATCGATTGGGCACACCTTGGCGGGGAGAGGCGGGGGGAGCCCTGGAAGGGGGAAGAGGAACGTCCGACCTTTTGGTTGCACTTTGCTTGTGACAAGGGGATATACTGTGCTAGGTACCTAGGTACTATGGTGCAGTGTAGACCTTTTACATGTGACGTTCAACGCATGACAAACCGTGTCTTGAATTGCCAGCTTCCATTATCCATGATGTCGCGATTTTTCAAGTTTCGCCGCCCGCATCTTTATCGAAAGAAATGTTTGTTGAAGTTCGGTGTGACACCGGACGCATTGGCACAAGTTCAACAAACCGCTCGGTTCCCCATCGCTCACCGAGAGCTGATACGGACGGCTTGGCCTCCCTGCCATGAGAGCTGATCGTGCTCGCTCATTCTCACACCGCCGACATTCCTGGCAGGGCTGGCATCGCTGGCATCGCCGACATGACTTGCATATTGCTACATAGTGCTCCGACTAGCTTACAGATCATGATACAGAAACATAGTGTACACA
Source organism: Plenodomus lingam (assembly GCF_022343315.1). Taxonomy (NCBI): domain Eukaryota; kingdom Fungi; phylum Ascomycota; class Dothideomycetes; order Pleosporales; family Leptosphaeriaceae; genus Plenodomus; species Plenodomus lingam. The sequence continues at coordinate 2,088,017 of NW_027093944.1, read as the reverse complement.
GCCTCATACTTCTTTTGGAGAGCGGAGTTTTCGTCAATTCTTACGAGATGGTATTGCAACAAGCCACAGGTGCCCTAATCAATCATCAAATCACGGCGCCGGAACGCTCCTAACCCTTATCCATACAGTTTTATTTCTACACAGGACAAGGTATCTTTCGAGTTACAAGCAAGTTCTTCCATAGTCGCTGGACCATCGTGCAAACGCGTGCAATACTCTTACAAGGTGGCGCCCACCAACTTTGCGTAAGCCTCAGTGCTGAAAGACTTGGGCCTCTCAATGGGCGCACCCACAGCGCGGTCAATAATGAGCTGGGGAAGCACACCAAGAGCACGCGAGACACCGAAGAGAACAGTGTAGTAGTTCTGCTCGGTAAGGCCGTAGTATTGCAGGAGAACACCAGAGTGGGCGTCAACGTTGGGGTACGGGTTCTTCGTCTTGCCGTGCTCGGTAAGGACGCCGGGCGCAATCTTGTAGACCTGGCTGACCAGCTTGAACATGGGGTCATCGGGCAAGTGCTTCTGGGCAAACTCGCGCTGCGAAACGTAGCGGGGGTCGGTCTTGCGGAGAACAGCGTGGCCGTATCCGGGAACGACTTGGCCAGCCTTGAGAGTGGACCATAGGTAATCCTTGATGGCCTGGTCGCTGAGGTCATTGCCGATAGCCTTCTTCATCTTCTGCAGCCAGACGAGCACTTCCTGGTTGGCAAGTCCGTGGAGAGGGCCAGCAAGACCATTGAGACCAGCAGCCAAGGAGAGATAGGGTGAGCTGAGTGCGGAGCCGACCAAGTGAGTGGTGTGGGCGCTGACGTTGCCGCCTTCATGGTCAGTGTGGATGGTGAGGTACAAGCGCATCAGCTCAACAAAGTCCTTGTTCTCGGAGAAACCGAGCTGGTTGGCCAAGTTGAAGGCATAATCCTTGTCCTTCTGGATGGGCGCAACCTTTCCGTCCTTGTAGACGTTGCGGTAGATCTTGGCCGCAATTGTGGGCAGCTTAGCAATGAGGTCCATCGAGTCCTCAAAGGTGTGCTCCCAGTACTGGGACTTGGGAATGCCCTTGGCATAGGCTTTGGCGAAGTTAGACTCGTGCTCGAGAGCAGTGACGGCGAGCGAGAACTGGGCCATGGGGTGGAGGTCGCTGGGGCAGCGGTCGATGAGCTCCTCGACAAACTTGGGAACATCGGAGCGGGCAGCCCATTCGGCCGAGAGGTCGCGAACTTGCTGCTCGGAGGGGACTTCGCCGGTCAACAGAAGCCAAAAGAGACCTTCTGGAAGAGGCTCCTGGCCACCGGGGGCCTTGGGGAGGAGCTTTTGGCATTCGGGGATCTAGCCTGCTGTGAGTGATGCAAACCTCAGCTGGCTGCGCTGAGATGTGACGTACCGTCTTGCCACGGAAACGGATACCCTCCTCGGAGTCGAGGACAGATCCCTCCCAGACTAGGGACTTGATGCCACGGGCACCGCCGTAGACCTGGTCCAGAGTGACCTCGCCAATGACCTTGTTGCCATGCTCCCTGATGTCCTGTTAACCATGTGTTGCCACGTCGCGCATTGCACTGGCTGCCTACTTGCGAAGCTTCTTGATCTTCTCGATCTCGCCGGGCAGCTTGTTAGCGAAGGTCTCCTTCAAGGACTGCCATTGACCGGGTTAGCAGGCTTCTTCGACCAGGTGTGGGTGCAGAAAGTGCGCCTACGGTGGTCTTGCTAGAGTAGCAGCGGAAGCCATTGAAGGCTGTAGTCCGCAGAGGGGCGGCGGCGCGGAATGCGCTCGAGAGACGGAGAGCGGAAGCCATGGTGTGGGATTGAGGGGATGATGGAGAGAATGGTGGGATGAAAAAGTGGTTAAATGCTAGCGGCTTTGACGATGGAGAAATTCGGCTCACAGCAAAAGCACGGCCGTCATCGTCATCATCGCGCGCGCGCACCCGAAAGAAAAGCTTCCGTTCCTCGTTGCCGATCGCAGATGGAGCAGGACAGGCCGAAGCTGCTTTTTACAGTGCGTGACGTGATACCTACATGGCAGCATTCAAGCACTAGCTGACAGGCCGGCGAGCCGTTGCTTTTTTTAAGATGAAATCTGTGACGGCCGAAACTCATCACAGCTTGCGGTCGGTCAGCTTGGTTAGCTATATCATTCTCGGATTGTCCACCTATCCGACTGGACGACTGGATGCTTGTGAAAATCTGATGTCAACGTTGGGTAGAGAAAAGGCAGTGCGCGCAACCTTCGCTCCAAGCCCTACATAGATTGCACCAGAATCTAGGAACTCTGGGTGCATAGCTAGGTGCCGGTACCGGTGCCGGTACTGGATCTGGACGCAGTGAGGCTCTGTGTGCATATCTGCTCTCTTATACAGTAAACGCTCCTCGCTCGGGTCAGCGCTTTCCCGCGTGTAGGGACCGACTATATTGTACATGGGTATCTACCTGACATGTACTACTTACAGCATGCACTATAAAGTACATAGGTAGTACACAGCTACTACTAGTAGGAGTACTCCAAGTACAGCATCTCGTCCCAAGAAGCCAGACGGGAGCGAGCGCCAAGGGTCAAAGCCACACAGCGGTCACGTGCTGGAAACAGGGAATCTAGCGTCATCCCCGCGCGCCGGACCTTTCTTTCTTCCGACTAACGTCCATGTTTGGTTTGTCGCACCTGCCCTGCCACCGCCGTCTTCATTTTTCCATCCACCTAAGCATCGCATCACGTAGGGCTCTGCAACTGCGCCTCACATTAGACCGTCACTCATTCTCGCAAAACCCCATTTCACTTTGCCTACTTGACTCCCTACATCTCCGCGACTCACTCGCACCCCGTGTAAGCACTTGCGCCGTCCGCTCTCACCAGTAACGTGGTCGTGCCCTAGAGTACAGCGCACACCAGCCTTGGAAAGCGCGCTCAGCTCCAAAGAATCTCATCACGCACTCTCACCGCCGCTGCAGCTGCAACTGCCTGCGTGCCTCATCCTCTACATTCAAGTAGATCACTAGCCTTCGGCTTCTGCTTAGGGACTCGAGTATTGTTTGCGTGTGTTTGCCATCTCGGTGCTCGTAGCGCACGCCTAGGACTAGGATCTAGAACAGCTCAAGTTGTGGCACCTTTTGATTTTCTTTCTCGTCGAGTCTGGTCTGGCATATTGAACCTAATCATGGCAGCGATGGAGGAGTTGTCAACACAATTGCAGTCCCTACAAGCTTTGAAGCCACCGGGGGTAACGCCCACGAAAATCAAGACCATCACGCAAATATGTGTGGACAACATTCAGGTATGCTGGCTACGCCTTTCATTTCCCGTGCCGTCCATGCTCGATCGTTGCTAAGGATATGCGTTTGCTTCTAGTCCGAACACCTCATCATCCAGAGGATTGTCCAACAGTTTCAGAACAGCGCTGCCACCCACAAACTCGGAGTAATATACGTTGTAGATGCTGTCGCTCGACAGTGGTTAGAGAAAGCCAAGGCTTCTGGTCAAGCTGTGTCCAAGAGCGCTGCGTCGGGCACTTTTGCTTCTGGCGTCCAGTTGATTCGAGACGTGCTACCTGTCTTGATGACCAATCTTGCCCAGTCAGCCCCTGATAGCCAAAGGGAAAAGATATCGAAGCTCCTAGACATATGGCAACGGGGGCAGACATTCCCATCAGACATGCTTGCAACCTTCAAGCAATTGCTCAATGGTGGACAGAGCAGTAGGTTTGGCTCAGTCGTTCTTCCAACTTGTTCTAATATGACCTACTAGACGTGCAGTCTGCACCCGCTACTCTCTCGAACGGTAATGCTGTAGCACAGGCCTTCGGTGGCCAGACTAACCAGCAGCCTCCACCTCCGCATGTTCAAACCCAGATTCCACAGATCGCTGGTGCTCAATTTGCCGCACTTGCTAGCTTGAACCAGCAAGTCGCTTCAACTAATGCTCCTCCGGCAGCACCCTCTTTTCCTTTCCTACAAGGTGGGCCACCACCGCCTCCGCCTGGATTTGTTCCTCCACCACCAGCTGCATCCACTGCACAGAGTGCTTTGCCACCCCCGCCCGCCGGCATGAGCGAGTTAGCTGGTCAGATACTACAAGCAATGAGCGTAGGCTCAATTGCTCCAGAGCAGGCTATACAGGTACTGAATGCATTGGCAGCAGCTCAAACTGGAGGAGCAGCTTTGCCGCCTGCTCCACCGCAGCCTATGACTTTACCACCACCGTTGCCGCAAGTGCAGCCTGTCGTCCAGAATGTTAGCCAACTTGAACGGTATGATCAACATGATACTAGAATGCGGGACCGTAGCCGTTCGCCTGATTATCAACGAAATCGGTCCCCTCTGCGTAAATCTCCGCCTAATCCTAATCGTCGGGAGAGTCCCACGTATGGTGTCTACGATCCCAATGCTGGCCCTGATGGCAATGCGCTACGCTTTGAGCCAGGTGAGCGAGGTCGCAGTCGTGGTAAGCAACGTGGCGGCCGTAATGACCGTAATGAATACCGTCAACGCAGTCCACCCCGACGACAGCCAAGCCCCCCTAGAGCGGCACATGGTCAGTCCAAGTATATCGAGTGGGATGATACACTGCCCCGCGACCATATTAGAGTACTTAGTCGTACCCTATTTGTAGGCGGTGCTGGTGGGACAGAAAGTGAGATTCGCAGCATCTTTTCTCGTTTTGGTAGAGTTCAGACTTGTATTGTCAACCAGGAAAAGCGGCATGCCTTTGTCAAGATGATGACTCGTCCGGATGCAGTTGCAGCCAAAGAAGGCATGGACAGCCTCCAGGACCCCGTTGCGCAAACGAAAGCGCGCCAGGTGAGATTGATTTTGTAGTGCTTTGCTGATGCTTTCAACTAATCATTCTAGACTCGATGGGGTGTTGGCTTTGGACCCCGCGATTGCAGTGACTACCAATCTGGCATCAGCGTGATCCCGATATTCCGACTCACTGATGCTGATCGTAAGTGGGCTCTCAACGCTGAGCATGGGGGAACGGGTGGCCGTATGCTAGAAGGAGGCATGGTCATTGAAGAACCTGACATTGAGATTGGCGCGGGAGTATCATCCAAGGGTAAGCTGTACAGTCCGAATTTTGTCTTCTGCCATCTAACCATACACAGCTATCAGCAGACGTGTTGCTGCTGATGCACCGCGCGGTGGCCGTGGTGGCTTTGGTGGCCGCGGTGACTTCAATAGCCGTGGAGAACTCCACAATGCAGGACGCGGTGGATTGGATCAAGGCCCGCCAAAGTTTCGCAAGCAGGACCATCGTCCTGTCAATGATCCTCGCCACATTTCGCCCCGACCGGATCAAGGCGTTATGGTCCCGCCTGCCGTACCGGGTTTTGGATTCCAGCTGCCAGGCTTTTGAATATTTTGATGAACATGATTGATCAAAGTCTCGATTCTCGATCAGCAGACTATTGGTGGCTGCTTATGATTGATGCGACAGGATATGGACCGCCGGTGAGATTCCGATACTTCTGCATTTCACGAATACTTTTGCTTGTCTAGTTGACCACCGGTGTCTCTATCCGGTGATATATACGTCTGCATGCATATTTTGCCCAGGATCGGGGGAGGAAAGCTTCGGCGAACCATTGAACAGGTCTTTTCCAGCATGGCATGGTGTTGTGGCCGCAACTGAAGTTTCCCATTCGAACGTGGGCGCTTGGTGAAGCCGCTCTACTGGTTAATACATTGCGTATTTTCTTATAGGTATCATGGGAATGGGTAATGTTTCGTAGGCCGTAGTTATCCTACTATCGGACTCTGACGTTGCGATTATTGTTTATAACGAACTATTGAAGTGAATCTAGAAATACTTTCGGCAGAATATGACTATAGACTCGTTTGAACATGAGGCATTTGACATCTACATTGGAATTCGGTTTGATATCTACATTGGCATTCGCATCGAGGCGAGGGACGATGTCCTGATGTCATTGTCGAATCTACTACTGTTCGTTCCAGGTCAAATTGAACCTCCCCGGCGCATTCTCATAGTCCCTCAGATGTGTCATAACCTCGTCGGCACTCAAGGCCTCGACCAGGATGCCCGCATTCGTCGGCGCAATGAATCCACTCGTCACTGCATTCTTCACCCAGTCAATCAAGCCCGTCCAATAGCCATCCACATTGAAGACGATGACGGGCATGCTATGTATGCCCAGCTGATTCCACGTCGTAACCTCCATCAGCTCCTCAAATGTGCCGTAGCCGCCACTCAGCGCAACGAAACCACCACCAGGTCCACCATTGATGACCTCCTGGGCCATGGCTTGCTTGCGCGTGTGCATGTCTTTGACGATGGTTGTGCGACCGTATACAGAGGCGTCAATGGAGTGGCCAGACGGATCGTTGGGGTCATAGTTTTGTTCGAATTTGACGAGGGGTGCGGGGATGATGCCGTGGACGCTGTCGGGCCCGCTGAGCGAGACGAGGGTTCGGGCTACTTCGCCCATGAGGCCGACAGTGCCGCCGCCGTAGACGAGCTTGGTGTTGGCGGCGTGGAGGGCGTGGGCAAGGGCGCGGGCGGCGGCCATGTGCACTGGTGAGGTGCCCTGGGAGGCGCCGCAGCTTGTCGAGCTGTCAGTACGCAGTCGTGTTTTGCGGGGACATGCGGGGAGAATGGGGAACTGTACAATACGCAGACAACGGGCTGCTTGGCCGTGCCGTTGCCGGCTGTTGCGGTGTTGGGGTCTGCCATGTGTTTTGGCTGTATCGTGGTTCGTGGTAGGGCTGTGCCGGTATCGGAATGGGGCAGGACTGGGGTTCGGAACGCAAAGTAAAGTCGCGGCCAAAAAGTAGGGTGTGGTAGATAGATGGGTATATAGAGATGTAAATATATATGTGTGGGTATGTATTCAATCAAAGAGAGCGTTGTCAGACGCACGGAGAAAGTCAATGAAGTGAGTGTGTGTATGTAGTCGTCACGAAGACAAACGGCCAGACGACAAAGTGACACCAGATGCAGGTCCCAGTCACGACAAAGGCCATGGTCGACTCGACGAGTGACGCATACTCACACACCGTGCAGTGTGTACAGACTGTTAGTACCTACGGTACCCACCCCGGCCACTTCGTCACCGAATGCGCCGTGCCGCAACCTTGCTCGTCTTCAAAGTTCCAAGGTTCTGCCGTTTCCAGTCGCGGGCTGGCCGACCACCGCTGGACCCTGGCCTTGGCTTCACTGTTGCGGCTTCAAGTCCCTAGCCTAGCCCTTGACCTAGCTAAGGTTCTGGATGCAGACATGCTTGGCAGGTCAGAGATTCCCACCCGCGCGGCGTTTGCCTGATATTCTTCGGATTCCTTCTTCGTAGACTTTCATCACGCGTTTGTATCTCTTCGCTGCAGTCATCACGATGCCTGACGCACAAGCAGCAGCACCGGCCGAGGAGGGCAAAGGGGTAAGTGGTGGCTACTGTGGCCCCCCTCAAGTCCCGTCTGCTCATCATGGCTAACGTCCAATGCAGCCGATCAGGACGATTGTACAGAGCGTCGGTATCTTCCTCCTGATTCAGGGTGCTATGAAGTATATTCTGCCACAGGCATCCAAGGCTCCTGTCACGCCGGTTCCTTCGCAAGACGGAACTTCGGTTGCTCCTCCGTCCGCCAACGGCCAGCCTGTTGCGATTCCCGCGTGGGAGAACCGTCCCCGTTCATACGATGCTGGCGTACAACATAGCATCATCCCATATAATGTTGCGCCCATGTGGCCCGTTGGCACCGAGGTCGACTTCTCCATGTACATCTCCTCGTCCATTGCCATGCCCCCGCTCGACAGCATGCCCACGGAATCGCTTCTGATTGAGGAGAAGAACTTCAAGTTTGGAGACTATAGCCAGAACAGGGAGATTAACACCGAGTTCAAGGTGCCCAAGGATGTGCAACACAACGCCACCCTCCTAGCGCATTTCTACGTCGCCCAGAGCGGTAGTGTGCTTGACCCACAGAAACCGGGTTACAGTACCGAGAAAGCCTATCACTTTATCCGCCCGTTGACGCAGTACCAGCCCAAGAAGAAGATTGCGAAGACGAGGAACCTGTTGAGTGATATGCCTGAGAGGGCCGAGGTGGAGACTGAGGAGGAGAAGGCGCAACCAAAGATTGTTGCATCCTACTATCATTCCAACTTCAGCATTTCCTTGATTCCAGACGCTGGTACTCTTGCCTACGCCAACCTGCATCCTGGACCAAGAAAGTACATCACACTCGAGGCTACTGGCGCACGCGATGCTACCGGCATGAATGGCTGGTACTATCCCATTGTCTTCACAAACACCTTTTGGCAACTCAAGAAGCACATGATTGAGATCAACGACACCGTCACCACTCTGCCGCTCCACGTCAAGCTCAACAATCTGGCTCACTGGAAGTTCAACATCTTTGCCGCCGTGGACGAAAACCTGAATGCCAATGCGCAAGCAGCCGCAGCTGGCCAGTCTACTACTGGAGGCGGCGACGGATCTGAGATTGAGATGTTCAAGGAGATTCTCATCGACAGTAACTCGTATCTCCTTGCCCTCACTGCGGTCGTCTCCATCTTCCACATGATCTTCGAGATGCTGGCCTTCAAGAACGACGTTCAGCATTGGCGCAAGAAGAAGGACAACGTGGGTACATCTGTCCGAACCATCATTGCCAATGTCTTCATGCAAGCCGTCATCTTGCTCTACTTGATTGACAATAACGAAAACACCTCGTACATGATCCTTTTTGGCCAGGGCATGGGCATGGCTATCGAAGCTTGGAAAATCACCAAGTCTGTCAATGTCCGCGTGCGCCCTACTCCTCCTGGTTCCTGGCTTCCTTACAGCGTCGTCTTTGAGGATAAACACGTGCTCTCTGAGACGGAGAAGAAGACGGAGGAATATGACGCTGTCGCCTTCCGCTACCTCTACATGGTCGCCGTACCCCTGCTCGTGGCGTATGCCATCTACTCCCTCATGTATGAGACACACAAGTCTTGGTACTCATTCATCATCACCACTCTTGTCGGATCCGTCTATGCCTATGGCTTCCTGATGATGGTGCCCGCCCTCTACATCAACTACCGTCTCCAATCTGTGGCACACATGCCCGGGCGGGCCATGACCTACAAGTTCCTCAACACCTTCATTGACGACTTGTTTGCCTTCACCATCAAGATGCCCACGCTGCATCGCCTGGCTACACTCCGCGACGACGTCATATTCTTCGTCTACCTGTTCCAGACATGGAAATACAAGGTTGACTACAACCGTGTCAATGAATTTGGACAGGGTGGAGATGATGAGGAAGTCGAGGAAAAGGATGCGAACAAGCCACTTGCTGCGCATGCCGATGGAGACAAGGAATTGAAAGTACCAGCTCAGGGCAAGTTGGAGAAGGCCAAGGAGGAGAAGGCTGCTGCACAGGCAACGGGAAGTGAGAAGAAGGGTGGAGCTAAGCAGAGGAAGAAGTAGGATAACTTGGAGGTTGAGGGTTGGACTAGGAGGACACTACTGAGTAGAGTCTTGTGTGGATGACATGGATTGTATCTAGAATGATGGGTACTTATGCATGAAGACACAGCTAGATCTCAATGTAGATGTAAACCTGGCGTAGAAGAAAAAAGCATGCCATTGTTATTCCATTCGTAGCCATATGGATATCAAACCGTGAGCAAGATTTAGGTATCTCAAGTCACACACAAACACACCAAGCTCACACTTTTATACAACCCAGCTCCCCTCCCCCAACTGATTCAGCGTTCCACAACCACGCTGCAGCGCTACCCCGCCTATCCCCACCCCTTCGATTTTAACGCATCTCAGTCTACATCCACATCCCAGCCAAGAATCAACCAACGCACATCACATATCTCATAAAAGCAACCGGGATACGTGTCCGCTACCCACTGCACAACACCCCATCTTAGCAAAGCAAAGCAATCATCGATGCGCAAACACCCGTGGCATCACCTGAATTCATGACCTAACTTAAACCCTTCTTCCCCACCTTCCCAAGCCCTCACTAGCTCCGTCCTCGGCGTTGACAAATGCCCGGGTGGGCGCGGATCCGGCGGCTCGCAGGGGGAGACAATGTAGGTGGTAGAGGGAATTAAAGTCGGATGATGGCTGCTGGCCCGATGATCTTTTTTTCCCTTGTTGATCTTGCGTTCTTCTGTTTTCTGTAACAAGATTTTGAGAGATTTCGGGTCGACTGGATTGCGTGATTTTTAGTCTGGGAAAGAGAAAAGAGAGAAGTGGGAATAAGAGTAGGACAGAATGGCAGACGATAAGAAGAGACAGGCTAAGCGTAAGGCGGCTGCGAATGGCGTGTGAGTATATACATTTCTTGTTGGATGGGGTGGCTGTTGATCTCGTTAATGGAGACGAGATATGGCTAATATTACCTATCCAGTCTTGAAAAGGATAGGGGTTTTGTGAATGATGGCTGACATGTCTGTAGGGAGAATCCAAGTGGAGCGGCTACATTGTTGGCTATACCGTCGTATTTGGCGATGGTACCTGTTACGTGAGTCTTCCTGATCTTGTTTGGTTTCGTGGGTGACAGGGAGAAGGGACGTGGGAGACAGCAGGAGAAAAAAAAAGGAACAAGAATGAGGAAGAAGCACAAGTTGGCTAATGTGTGTAATGATGCAGCTCGTACCTTACGAAACCGGGAAGTATTACACAATCGCTCACACATGCTCTTATAAAATTGCTTCCTGGTGTTGGTGTAAGTTCTTTGCCTTCATTTACATCCTTTCTCCTCTTCCTCTTCTCTTTCCCACTCCATGCACACATGCCTAACAAACAACAACACAGGCCACAGCGATAACATCCGGCCGCGCCATCCCCGCCCTCTCCGCCCTCTACATCTTCTGGACCTTTGCCGCAACGGGCGTCATTTCCGCCGCTGGACAAGCCATGGGCCGCGCCGAGGGCCTCGATGTCGAGCATCCCCGCGCCCACATCCAGGAGCTGAGGGGTCTACCGTTGCGACTTCACAGTGCGCACTATGCGGTGTTGGAGAACTTTGGCGGTAAGTGGTGCTTGCTTCTTTCCATGTCCACGCTTCAAAAAAAAGGAAGAGGAAGAACACGCATATGCTAATTCGTGCCTGTCCATACAAAACAGCCTTTGCACTCACCGCCGCACTCGCACAAGTCACGGCGCCCAACGATGCGCAGATTGTGAATCTCTTGGGCTTCCATGTTATTGCCAAGTTGCTGGTGCATTACCCGTCGTATGTGGGTAATGTTACGCTGTCGAGGACTGCTGCGCATGTCAGTGCTACGGCGGCCTTGATGAATGTTTGTTGGAGATTGGCGGCGGGGAGTTAGGGAAGTTTGGGGAGTGTAACGAGTGAGTAGGACAGTGGATATAGTGCGAGAGGGGAATTAGGGAATAGGGGTAGGTTGTTGGCAGTTGTTGTAAACTGTGGGGAGTGTGGAGAGAAACGTAGCAGGATGGTGTTGTAGGGAATTATGGAAGGAATGGGGGTTGAGTCGTCGTGTTCATCGTATCGAGCTACAGTGCACGTCGACATGGGTTTAGTCCACCCCCTTTTGCCAGATCTACTAGACGACAGCTTTTTCGTGACTGATACGAATAAAACAAAGACGCGATTTCATGGTATAAAGACGGAAGTCTGCGCGATCACCAATATCGCCCAATCTTAGCAGAAGTGATGTATGTGATATAGAGTACAAGACTTTGCATCCCCCGTTCAACTCGAACGAATGAAGGAGGGAGGGTCACTTCTATCTCTTCTTAGCATCGGATTTGTCCCTCCTGTGAACAAGAATGAGGGAGGTAAACTGAATTACCCCCGTCACGGGTTTCGGCGTCTGGCTCGCAGTGATCAGTACCGGTATCAAGAGACGCGTCTTGAAGTGGGGGTAACCTCGAACTTTCTAGTCTTACCGTGCAATACATCAGACTCTCGTACTATCGACAGACGCAGATAGCCCCCCAGCCAACCCAAGATACCGAGGCATGTTTCCCAACTGGCACGGTGCCGGTGCGGTCCAATAGCAAGCCAGCTTGTACTAAACGCGAGTGCACATGCGCTGGCTTCCGCTTCCGCGTACCGTCACAGATCTCCTAGGTGTGCCCTCTACTCTACTCTCAACCTCCCTAGTCATCTCACATGTGCGCGCATGTGAAGATGATGACGATGATGCAGTCAGTCAGTTACGCATGGGCGCATGTGCACATCTTCCATCTGCAACCTTGCGCAAACAGACGCCAAACCCAGCCGACAGCCGACGACCTTTGTCCTCCTCTCCACCACCAACGTGTGTACCCCTACTTTTCAACACCTGTGGAGAGAAAGAGAGAAGAGGGCATCACGGGGATACGAGGCCCCATCTGCATACGGTGGGATGGGCAATACAGACCATTCGGGGCACATGTCCCAAAACAACCATGGACATCCGAGTCCGAAAGCCTCAGCATAGAGGATTCGGCCCAGTTTTGAATCCGGTTTGGCGCGTCACGTCCCAGACGTGCCGAGGCAGACCTGGCCCAATTGTGGGTTCCATCCTTTATGAATCCGCCTTGCTTCGGAATCCTAACGTGTTGGTTTGTCTCTTTTGTTGAATGTGCTTGCCCGCCTCTGTTACCCCAGATTGTCCATCCGGTCAATTGTCCATTGTCTGTTGCCTATCGACTATCGATTCCCATCTTTCAATCTCCTATAGTTTCGGAAGGCTCCTCAAGCTGCGCCAGAAGCCGGCCCCGGTTTGTTGCTTGCGTTTCCCCAGAATAGTGGTGCGCTAAGCCCCCAGGTATGTCATGGGAGCGTTCGTCGGCCACGCCGACGCCTCTGAACCCCGTTGCTTTACCTGGACAAGTGCTGATGGCCATGATGGAAAAGGGTTACCTTTCCCTTCACTTTCCAGTGAATCCTTCCGCCAAATCCTGAGAGAGTGTGCATACTCGCTTGCGCCACCACCACCACACCACCACCAGGACTTGCATTCCCAAACGCAGCTTAAATCTCACCTACCGTTGCAATCTAGTAATCCGCCACCATCATGTTCGGAACCCAGGATGCGCAGCTCGCCCGCGCCAAAGAGCTACACGCTCCTCCACCAAAAGGACAGCCCTACAGTGTCCCACTACCTGGCTCGTCAGCACCGGGACGGAGCGCAGTTTACAGACACTGGAGGTTCGCGGACAAGCCTCTGCTAGATACGTTGGTACCGGAGGTAGGGTCACTTGAAGATGCACCGGGAAATTGGTGGCTCCTTAGCACACGGTGTTGACACTGGATAAACAGATCTCCACGGCGCACGAAGCATTCGAGCATTCAGGTGAGGCTGTCGAAGCTGTTTCCTATCGCACGGACTAATCTTATATCGTAGTCGCGAGATACCCAAAGAACAAGTGCCTTGGCCATCGCCCATACGATCCCGATACAAAGAAATTCGGCCCCTATGTCTGGGAAGACTATGAGACTATCGGACAACGGAGGAAACACTTTGGCGCCGGGCTGGTCCATCTGCACAGAGGGGCCGGCGTCACGGCTAGCAAATATGGCATTGGCTTGTGGTGTCAAAATAGGCCTGAGTGGCAGATTACCGATTTGGGAGCCATGTCACAAGGTCTCTACACTGTGTCCATCTACGACACGCTCGGGCCAGACACCACCGAGTACATCATCAATCACGCTGAGTTGACTTGTGTCGTCACTGGCATGAATCACGTCATATCACTGCTAAAGCTGAAGCCACGTCTCCCTACACTCAAGATCATCATTGTCCTAGACCCGTTGTCTGCAGGTGAACTTCCGGGAGAGTCCAAGGGCGACCTTCTCAACTCGCTGGCGAGCGAGCTCGGCGTCACCATACACTACATCCGCGATGTTGAGCTTTTGGGAGAGACCCAGCCCCTCCCCATGAACCCACCCAGACCCGAGGACACCGTAACGGTCAACTATACTTCTGGCACAACAGGAAATCCCAAGGGCGTTGTCCTGACCCATGGAAATGCACATGCTGCTACATGCTCAAGTATGGTGCTCATGGGCTCCGACTCCAACCAGGTCATCTGCTCTTTCCTGCCTCTTGCACACATCTACCAGCGGTTGGGTGAGCACAGCGCGCTTGCTACAGGAGCTGCCATTGGCTACTTTCACGGCAACATTGCAGAGTTGGTGGAGGACCTTCAAGCGCTACGACCGACCATCTTCTCTGGTGTTCCGCGATTGTACAATAGGTTCGGATCCAAGATCAAGGAAGCGACTATTCAGGCTACCGGTGTCAAGGGAGCGCTCTCTCGTCATGCCGTGGCCACAAAAATGGCTGCCATCAACGACAAGCAGAATCCTACCAATAAACACATGCTCTACGATCGTATTTGGGCGAAGAAAGTCTCAGCTGGACTTGGTCTTGACCGATGCAAAATTCTTGTCACCGGTTCTGCGCCCATCGACCCTAGTTTGCACCAGTTCTTGCGCATCGTATTCGCCAGCAACTTCACCCAGGGCTACGGTCTCACAGAGACGTATGCTATGGGTCTTGTGCAGCACGAGGGCGACTTCAGCTCGAGTAATTGCGGTGGTGTTGCGCCCACTTCCGAACTCGCTCTCCTCGATGTGCCCGACATGGACTACCTGTCCACAGACAAGCCATGCCCACGTGGTGAGTTGCTTATTCGCTCCACGACTCTGTTCAGGGAGTACTTCCGCAACGACGAGGAGACCCAGAAGGCCATTGATGCCGATGGCTGGTTCCACACGGGCGACATCTGCTCCGTCGACGAACTCGGTCGCTTCGCCGTCATCGACCGTAGGAAGAATGTGCTCAAGCTTGCGCAGGGTGAGTACATCTCGCCTGAGCGCATCGAGAATGTCTATCTTGCCAACTGCGGATGGCTCGCGTCGGCCTATGTGCATGGCGACTCGCACCAGTCCTTCCTCGTTGCCATCTTCGGTGTTGCGCCAGACCTCTTCCCGCAATTCGCCTCCAAGGTGCTTGGCGAGAAGATTCCAGAGGGCGATGTGGCGAAGCTCAGGGAGGTGCTCAGTAGCAAGAAGCTGGAGAAGGCGGTACTCAAGGAGCTGGAGAAGATTGGAAAGAAGAACAAGTTCAACAGCTACGAGCGTGTGAGGAACGTGCGATTGTTCTTGGACCCGTTCACGATTGACAACCAGTTGTTGACTCCCACGTAAGTGCTATCTGGATCAGCATAGGACTCCCGAGACCAAGCTTGTGCTAACCTGGATACAGATTGAAGTTGAAGCGTCCGCAGACGGCGAAGGCTTTTAGACAGCATCTCGACGACTGCTACGAGGAGGCGCTTGCGGAGGAGACCAAGGTCAAGGCGAAATTGTAAATAGGTTGCATGAGTTGCATGGCATGTGCATTGGTGTTGTCCCAGGGTCAGCATTTAGAGCTGCATTAGATAGCGCGGTGGTGTCTTGATGTCTCTGGTTGGGCGCTTGTCGAATATAGCGTCACAAATAGAAGGGTGAGCATGTGTGTACTTCAGCTTGGTTACTCGTGTTCCAAACCCCTCAAGGTGCGGTGTGACGGGTGTGACACTCTTGCACGTGTGTCACACGTGAACGTCGTTCCGATTGCCAACACACACTCGCCCACGCCAACAAACGCAGGGACCAATTGCGTTTTTGGCAAATCACCCCTGCACCAGTCTCCCAAACAAACAATGACAAGGAGACCAAGGCGCCAACAAATCTCCCCCGGCTCCTCGCACGATTGATTCCATTGCTTTTGCCGTGCCCGCCGGCTAGCTATTCATCATCATTCCTGGCTAATATTTCCTACCTCATCACCTTGTTGGCTCCTGGCTGGCCACGCAAGGAAACCCCCATCAGTGCCATCACACGTTCTCCCCAGCAACCACGGCGGCACGGACTGATTGAATTCACGGGACTATTAGCCACACCTATCGCATCATGAGCGACGAGGGCAGTGAGACGCCGTCGAATCCTCCACGCGCATCGCGCTTCAGGGAACACACAAATACAAGCAACAGCATACGACCGCCGCCTGATGAGCTCTGGAAGGATATCGCCATTGACAACCTAATCGACAAGTTCAACGAGGAGAATGCAGCTCCGCCTCCAACATCGCGGAAAAGCAGTAGAGAAAATTCGGCGCCAGAGTTGAGGAGATTGAACTCTGATAAGATCAAAAACATGCAGAAGCAGATTGCGAGCGTGACTGTTGTATCCGAGTCTGCGCAGCCAGTCACATCAGGGAACCACGAGAGCACTTTGGGTCGCCTACAGCGCGCATGGGCGTCCATGTTTGGCAACGTCCTGGGAAAGCGGAAAGCTGGAGCTGTGGACGCAGAAAAGGACAAAGCACAGCAACTGTTGGACGACCGTAAGAAGGCGGCCGAAGCAGCCTACCATGAAGCCAAAGAGCTGGGCCTTCTCCCCACGCCCAAGGTCTTCGTGCGTCCAGGCATGGCAGCAATGTCGCACAATTGTGGTACGCCTCCAGCAACACACAACCATCTCAACAGGCAGATGGAAAATGGATTGATACTAAGAGTAGCAGCGACACCCGTCCGCACTCCTCGCACGCCCTCGCTCTACCGCTCTCCCAGCAAGAAAGATCTCCAGAAACAGAAGAGGCTCTCCAAGCGCGTGTCTAACCTCGAATCCAAACTCGCCTCCGCCCGAAAAGAGCTACAATCCGTTCTTCACACCGACCTGCCACCCCTACCGCCGCTCCCAGCTCTCCATCCACCTACTCCAGCCACAAGCCACGACTCACACGAGTCTGCACCTCCTGCCCGCCAGCCCTCGCACAGCCCACCTCCTCCCCGCGAACCCTCTCACAGCCCACCTCCTGTCCCCGTGTGCGAGCCCATCCTCTCCGAATCAGAAGCAGAGTCCCAGCCCCCATCCTCCTCGCGCAGTCTCGGTAAAGTCATCAAGAAGCGAAAAGCCCGCCTCTCCATTGACGACGCAGAATACATTCCCATGACCACGGACAGCGAAGCCGACATGGACCTGCTCTCCGCCAGCTCCGAGCCCGAGCTCGAACCGGCGCTCGACAACGAACGCACCATCAAGCGCCTCAAATCCGCAGCCTCGCCGCGCAACAGCAAGGCTGCAGGCAGGCGGTCCAAGACGCGTTTGTCCAAGCGCGGGAGCCGGTCTAGTCTGCGCAGGGAGCGGGAAGAGCGCGCCGTCACCGTTGTGCCGGATGGTGTCAAGGTTCCGCACGTACCGGCGCTGCCGGAGAGTGTGAGGGGAAAGAAGGTGGTTGTCTTTGAGGACGAGAATGCGATGAGGGAGAGGGAGTGGGATAGCGATGGGGATGAGGATATGTATGGCGGATTGGAGCATGAGATGTTTTGATCCTGCCATTTTGAAACTTTGGTCGCTGCCTCATCTCTCCATCTCTCTCCCTTATCCCTCTTTACTCCCCCCTCCTTCTCTCTTCATCTTGCTCCTGTCATCCAAACCCTGTCCCATATTTTGCGCATCTTTAGCCTCTCATAACGGCTCAAAGTTGGATGAGCCTTTTTGCATTGCGAAGCGAGTAGGCGAGCCCTTTCTTTTTATTCAGCCATGGTCTTGCACATTCTATCCCATTCGATCTACATTTCACGAGTCAAAAGCATGACTAGCGTTGTTTGGACTTGTTCTTGCATGGTGGACATGTCGATCTGGCGCCTTTGCTTGGGGGAGTTTTTTTCTTCTTTTCCTTTTGTCTATCATCCATTTTGAGGGGGCTCCATCACGAATGAATGGGCGATGAGATGAATCATTGACGAGATTGTTTGTTTGGTGTATACGGTTGGTGGTGATGTTTGCTGTTTTTTGGGTAGTTTTTGGTGGGAGGATATGAGTACATGTATTCCCGTGTGTATATTTCCATGATTGACGTTTTGGCGCTGGTGGAGTTGTTTGATTTGCTGGATGGGTGCACCGGCTCGTTTTGTCTGGTTTTTGTCTGGTCTGGCTTTGCATTTGGACTATCCCCCTACCGTGAGATGGAACACTGTCGGGCGGCAAGATCAACCTAGCTTGTCCAATCTTTTAGGAAAGGCTTATCTATGCAGCTAATAGAAGAAACCAATCGAGACTGATGATTGTCTATCTATCATCTCCCTGCGTCCAGTATGCAGGCTACAAGACCTAGTGACCAAAACATTGTTAGTACTGGGACCAGAAAACACATGTTCGGGCTTATGTATAAGCAAAGCAACGGGTACCTGCGTCCACCCTGGATGGAGCGACGGGATATTCTTGGATACAGGATAGTTACCATGAAGTTTACCCAGGCTGTGTACCTAAGGTATGTTTCTACAACTCCGCTTTCCTGCGCCTTTTCATCCATCTCCACCAACCGAGCTCTCCGGCTAAGACATCTCTGGCGGCAATACAGCATATACCTCCTCTTTCACATGTCCATCCGTAATTACAAGAGATCTGATTCCACAACCTTCTATGCTCTCTTTCTGCGTCATCGGTTAGCCAACCCTTCTTCCCGACCTGCCCCATTCCAACAACCTGGAGCATCCTTCGCCTTCGCCAAGCCACTGTATTCGAGCATTCGAACTCCCCAACACCTCGTTTTGCCTACGCTACTCTGCATCTCCTCCTCGGCAATATCCACATTGCTGTCACCATGGCCCAATGACCTCGCACCCTCAGCCAGACTTCTCCATCGCAATGCACACATTCGGGATCTGAGTACCGCAATGTCCATCGCCAAGTCGCACCACAGCCTTGGCCGTGGACCACGCAAACAAATGGTGCATGGAAGCGAGCGTAACCTGTAGGCTTATAAAACTTTGTTTCTTGCGGAGTTGCACGACTGTTCGTCTTACACCTACACAGTACGCGCACATTGGGTCAGTCGGTCCTTTGTTTCCTCACGCTACCACATCCACGAGAGAGACGGTCGTTACGAAATCTACTCCAAGGTCAATATGAAGCTCAGCATTTCACTCTTGGTTGCGGCGGCGACTCTGGCCGTGGCGCAGGATAACGTTGCTGCTACTGCTTCGTGCGAACCTCATGGTGATCACTGGTAAGGAACTTCTACATAACTACCGACAGTCTGCTAAATGCAAAAACCAGGCACTGCCCCTCAGGCGTTCCTGAACCTACGGCTCCTCCTGCGGCTTCACCATCTCCTCATGCCGACGGCGACGACCATGACCATGACCATGATCACGATGGCGTCTCTGCGACGGCAAGTGGAGTCTGCGAACCACATGATGATCACTGGTAAGTTGATTGTTCCTCTTTACAGATCCTGTGTCCCTCCAAAGCGCTACAAAGAAATGGGACAGAGAGGGAGAGAACGAGATAGCAGAATACTAACAACGATGCAAAGGCACTGCCCTCCCGGCGTCCCAGAGCCCACCGTGGCTCCCGGAACCGCTGCTCTCACTGTAACCGCTGCACCAACCCCTACCCCGTCCCACAGCGACCATGACGGTGATGACCACGACCACGATGACGATGTTACGGCCACTACCTGCGAGCCCCACGGTGACCACTGGTACGCCTCTTTCCCTTCATTGCGCCTTTTCTTCCCCACTCCTTTTCTTCTTGCATGCCCAACCAACCACACACAAAATCCAAACCCCAAACTAACACACATCAACAGGCACTGCCCCTCTGGCGTCGCAGAACCAACCACCGCACCCGCCGCCAGCGGCGCATCTGGATCTGCAGTCTCGAGCGTGAGCGCCAGTCTGAATGCTTCTGCGAGTGCGGCTGCGAGTACATCTCCCCTGCCGCCTGCACAGCAGACTGCTAATGCTGCCGCTGCTGCCGGCCTTGGCGGTGCGGCAAAGGGCGTTGTCGCTGTGTTGGTCGGGGCTTTGGCGTGGGCTTTGTAGAGGGAGAGAAGAGGGAATGGCCTGGGACAGGCATGGTAATGGAATGCTGGAGATGAGAGGGAGAGATGATGGAATCGAGTATTGCCTAGAAAGTATGGAAATGCGATGAGATGTTAAGACATGGCATAGAATACGATATTGAGAAGCAATACAAATGATCTACCAAACCATCCCTGGCTTTGTCGTAGATTTCTGACTATATGATTATTTTCGCCTTGGGCCGAAAGGCAAAAACACAACTAAAAGTCAAAGACTCAGTTTGTAGTTGCTGCCAAAAGACCATTGAAGAGGAGTTTTGTCATGGAGTTTATCACATATTCAAGATAGAGTGTTATAGGACGGTACAATGCGATGTATACTTCCATATCCCCTTGGCTCTTCCCCCTCCCTAGCTGTGTTGACAGGAAGTTGCGGACACACAGTCTGGGCCGGTACAGCGGGTGTCAGAAAGAAAGAGCAATCAGACACTATGCCTACACAGGACTAGCTTGTGTGCGTGCAGTATATTCATTCTAGCTTTGGAACCATCGTGCAAGACCTTTAATCCACCCAACCAGCAAACCTCCAATGATTGCAGTTGGTTTCCCGTGCTCGCTTTTACCGTGGTTTAACGCTAGGCGGGAGACTGTGGGATTTCTTCGGGCATGGGGTTGGTGGGAGGGAAGATACGGCGTGATTGGTTGGTTGGCTGGTATATGCCATGTACTTGTATACAATACACAGTACGGTAGGAGTTACGCACTGGTAAATCTACTACTACTACTACTACTACTACTACTACTACTCCCAAGTTGGATCTCGCATATGCATGGCATTGTAACAGGTTTGATGTCGAACATGATGGCATGCATTCCAAGCACTGTACATAGCTGGCAAATCAGCAGGAACAGACAGGGATACCCAGGTAGGGCAGATGCGTGATTTCCGAGTCAGAGTTTCCCCGAGGAGGTGTATCTGCCTGCAATCGGGGCGATGATCTTGGATAAAGAACGGCACAGGTATGTCTGACATGGGGGCGGGCCGATGTCGAGAGGGGTATCTGGCGTGTGATAGGTAGCGAGAGGTGGGAGCAGATTCAGATGGATCCACGTCTTTACTCGTGCTGTATAGTATGCAAAAATGCTTGATATCTTGCAGAGGGCTGATTGTGTTGTGCGTGAAGTCTCGGTCCGTAGGTAATGGTGATGGTAGAATACAAACATGGATGGGTTTTGTAGGATTTCTGCACAGGCAGCTATACTCCTAAGCCTGGTGCGGACACAGGGGGTGAAACAGCGGCAGCCAATCAGTGGGGCCGCGCATGTCCCTTCCCCCCGCACAGCAGACACTAGCCCTGTTCTGGCAAAGGGAGGGAAATTCAGGGTCCAACCAGGGTCCAAACTTGGTCAGCGCGCCTTGTCCAGCATTTCGGGCCTGGGACCAGATGGCGCTAAGATGGACAGCCGCAAAGTAAGAATGTACAGTAGGAGTACTCTATGTATACATTGTACTCTCACCACCTAGCCACCTACAAGTAGAGTAGCCCACCTGGTGCAAGTAGCTCACAATGTACACCCATTGATACTACTCTCTACAACCAAGGTACCTAGCAAACCTGCTTCGGGGCGCACGCCACCTTGTTCTTCCAAGACCCTTGACCCTTGGCATCAATCAAATGGCACCATCTGACCTGCCGTAAAGGAGACTGGCAGTCTACTCCTAGCACTGCATCCAGCTGGAACGCCAGTCTTTTGTTGGTGCCAGTGGACAAGTGCAACGCCCATCCCCCCTCTGCTCGCAGGGCCAGGGCACTATGCCCCGGCCTTCGTCAATTAGCCTCGTCGAGAACGCGAAAACAGTGGATAACACCGAGGCCCCAAAAAAGGGTCTCCAGGCGGATCCACCGTGTCGCGGGACGATGACGGCGGGTTCAAGGGGCTGTGTGGCCTCGTCCTAATCAATCTACCAGGTTGGCGGTCCACTGTCCAACTAGCCACCACTCACTAAACAACCTTTGGGGCGGGGGGTGCGTGTTGCGAGGACGACTAGCAAGCAGGCCTGGGAGGAGTGACGCATTAGTGCTCAGCCCCCTTTCGTAAACGCTCAGATTCCGGGACTACCACTCTACCACCCGAGCACACGGGAAAATCTGCCCCCAAAACTCGACGTTGCTTGCCCACATCGCCAAAAGCTCCGCAAAAAAATCAACTTTGAGCTGGGACCCTGACCCTGACCCTTTTTATATTCTAGCTCGTGTCCTGCCTGCCCTCTCCCCCCTCTTTGCTGCTAAACAACCACGAACCGCGACCACGACCACAACCACAACCACAGCCACAATCAAAACAAAAACAACACCAGAACCACCACCCACTGCAGTCGCTCTCTTACAAACAACCACCTATCGGTCTACCCCCTAACATGTCGACCACCCACCCCATCATCTCCCCGGCGGAGATTCAGCAGAGAGTCGACCAGGGCGAGCCACTCGTCATCTACCACGGTCATGTCCTGCAGCTCGGAGACTGGATTGCCCATCATCCTGGCGGCAAGCTTGCCATTCTGCACATGGTGGGTCGTGATGCAACCGACGAGATCGATATGTAGGTACCCAGCTACCGCCATCTACCTACCCACCTACCTACCCACCTACCTACCTACCACGAACCATGCCATTTTTGGCAACGACGGCCTTCCCGTTCCCGCGCGAACCTGCTGCAGAACTCACTTTTAAGTTCTGAGTAAGCAAAATACACGAACTGACCCCAGCCCAGCTACCACTCCAACAAGGCTATCCTCATGATGACTAAACACCGCATTGGTCGCGTCCAATTACCCTGGTCCAACCTCGAGCCTCCCATTCGCCGCGAAGATTACTACCTAAACCTGGACAAGAGGAACAAGGTAGCCACCGTCAAGGCCAAAGCCCAGCCCATGGGTGACAAGGCCCAGCGTGCAAAGAGCGTTGACCTTGGTTCCGTTCGTCTCTCCCCATATCTCACCACGTTGTTGGTTGTCCAAGACAGCCCAGGCTAACCATCTCCTCAAGGCTGCCACGCTCATCGGCAAAAAGATCATGGGACAAGACAGCTGCGTGTGCAGCAGCACGGGCAAGTCGTCATCCGATCTTGAGAAGCTTCCGCTATTGGAGAACGTCACATCCACCCGGGGCGCGAAGAAGAGTCAGGCCCAGGCTGAAGCAGAAAAGAAGGCGCACAGAGAGCAGTTTGCTATCGAGCAGGAACAAAAGGAAATTGCAATCGGCCTCGCCGAGAACCCGTCTCTCGACCCGGAGACGCAAAATGCCATCATCCAAGATTATCGCGAGCTGCACCAGCAATTCAAGGATCAAGGACTCTACCAATGCAACTACAGGGCCTATGCCTGGGAGTCACTCCGCTACAGCATCCTTTTCGCTGCCTTTGCCTACCTGCTGTATAGCAAATGGTACCTGACATCTGCCATGTTCCTCGGTCTGTTCTGGGTACGTGTGCGATGCATCGCTCACTTCTGGCCAATGCACTGACAGTCTCGCAGCAACAAATCATGTTTACTGCCCACGACGCCGGCCATCGTGGCATCACGGGAAACTTTGTATACGACACCCTCATTGGCGCTTTCATTGCAGACTTCTGTTCCGGTCTCAGCATCGGCTGGTGGAAGTCTAGCCACAACGTTCACCACTTGATCACCAACATGCCCGAACACGATCCCGATATCCAAAACATCCCCCTGTTTTGCACTACACCCACATACATGAAGTCCATTCTCTCCTCCTTTTACAATTTCCGTTTCGTATGGGACGCGGCTTGCGATCTCGCCACCCCCTACCAGAAATGGTGGTACTATCCCATTATGGCTTTGGCCCGCTTCAACCTCTACTTTCTCGGCTGGCTGCATCTCGTCTCTCCGCGTGCAGCACAACTCGGCGCAGCATCATGGACCCGTCCCGTCGAGCTCGTTTTCATGGCCTGCTACTGGTATATTTTCGGCTACCTCCTGTGCTACTGCTACCTGCCGGACTTCCCGACCGTCGTTGGCTTCGTCCTCATCTCCCACATCTCCACCATGATTTTGCACGTGCAAATCACCCTCTCCCACTGGGGCATGCCGACCTCTGACCTCGGCCCTGGCGAATCCTTCCCTGCCCGTCAGCTGCGCACGACCATGGACGTTGACTGCCCCGAATGGATGGACTGGTTCCATGGCGGCCTCCAGTTCCAGGCCGTACACCACTTGTTTCCGCGCGTGCCCCGGCACAACCTGCGCAAAGGACAGAAGCTCGTCCGCGCCTTTTCCGAGAAGACGGGCGTCAAGTATCACTGCCTGGGCTTTGTCGAGGGCAACAAGGTCGTGCTGACTCGCCTCGAGACTGTTTCAGCAATGGTCAAGATGATGGTGGATTGCCAGGCGCATATGGCGGCGACCGGGGAGAGCGGATTGCACTGAGGGATTTCTTCATGTCCGGCGTTGATTTCTTGTTTTTCTGTATGACAGAGTTTACTTGCTTGGCCCTCGCCCTGAATTGGCCGGAGGGGTTGATCTTATTGAGCGATGCATTTGACACGGCGCAGGTATGGATATCTTCTGGACAGATATCTCCTTTCTCTTTCTATTTTCTTTCCGTACATCTCACTCATCTTCTCCTTTCTCTTGTTTTTCTCTATCGTGGTAGTTGGGCAAGAAAGGATTACAAAAAGGATGGGGCATGGTGGATGGTGGGATGGTGTTTTGGGCCTCATATATATCATGTTGCCCATTGAACCACACATTTTACATTATGATATGGCATTATGTTGATCGAATTTCGTGGGTCGTTGTATGTGTGAAGGCATAATGTGTGGGTCTTGCGTAAAGAAGGCTATGCAGTAAGTTTGCCGGCACTTTCAGTAGGCGTAAAGCAGAATCCACTCTGGCGCTGTATTGAGTGCAATGGATGGACATGATAGACGGTGTGTTTCTGAGGCTGGGTGGAGGATTATGCGCAAGGATTAAAGGCATGGTATGGCATTACTCTTTTGCTGCCCATTAGATCCTGAACAGAGATGGTCTTGACATCTGAAAATTCGCTTGTGCTGGGATAGGTATCACTGCTACCGAGCATATATCGAGACATGTTTATGAATTCTAAAAAAGTGCGGCAGTAGGCCTAGGGGCATTCCATTGGTGCTGTTGCTATGAATGCTGTCGAACTAGCCAATGAGCTGCCCTTCACGCTCTGGAACTGGCCAATGAACACAATACACTCCCCTCATGCAGAAACTTGCACAATATCACTTGACAAATGTTTCTTTGAAAAAAAAAACTCCCCCTTCCTTTTGCTTCAATGATACTGCTTTGCTAGGTTAATTGATAAGATACGGCACCCTACTTCCTCATTATCAAAGAAAAAGGACCAGATCCCTACCGTACGGTCAGCTGTGAATCCCACATCGTACCTACACCACCCAACCAAGCCCACCATGTCCACACCCTCATCCTCCACCGCCTCCGCCTACCTCGAGCGCGGCACAAGAGCGTACGCCGTCGTCCTTGGCGCCTGGCTTCTCCTTCTCCCGGCCTCGGGCCTGCTCAACTCGACTGGCATATTTCAGGCCCGCCTGGTCGAACACGAGCTCCGGGGGCGGTATGCAGAGGGCGAGGTTGCGTGGATATTCAGTGTGTTTGCGTTTTTGGTTTTTTTTGGGGGGGTCGGGGTTGGTGAGTTTTTGGCTTTATTCATTCTGGGGTTTGGTGCTGTGTTGGTAAGGTTTGATGGAGAGAGCAGGATGGATGAGTGTAGGGATGGTATATTCTGCTGATGATTATGTATGTATAACAGGTCCAGCGTTTGACAAGTATGGAGAGAAGATCCTGGTGAGGCTTGGTGCTGGTGGACTGGTTTGCTCTTTGTTAGTTACCAGTTTTTGTAAAGGTAAATACATATCCCAATCCTCATCTCCCCCATCTCCCAGCATCACAACACACCTAACCCCCCACCACCAGAATACTACCAATTCCTCCTCTCCTTCGGCATCCTAGGCGGCACCGCCTCCTCCCTCCTCTGGACCACCAGCATCGCCACCCTTGGCCACTGGTTCCACCAAAACCGCGCCCTAGCCACCGGCCTCGCCACCACCGCCGGCGGCTTCGGCGGCGTCCTCTACCCCATCCTCTTCCACACCCTCGTCCCAAGACTCGGTTTCCCATGGACACTACGCTGCTTTGCCCTACTAAGCGGCTGCTGCCTCCTCGCCGGCTCCGCCCTGCTGCGCACCCGCCTCCCACGCCCCACGCACACTGCCACGGGCCTCATCTCCCTCGAATGGAGCAGCTTCCGCGATCCCCGCTTCGTGCTAACCATGGCTGCAATATTCGTCCTCGACTGGGCCGTCTTGGTGCCGCCGGCATACGTGACGTTGTATGCACGCTCAAGAGGCCTCCACGATATCGCACCGCATGTGCTCGCCCTCTTGAACGCAGCCTCGATATTCGGGCGTGGTCTACCAGGTCCGATTGCAGATCAACTGGGCCGCTTCAACGTCATGATTCTCTGTTCGGCCGTGTGCACGGCATCTGTTTTCGGGCTGTGGTTGCGCCTCGGCTCCAGTGTGGCTGGTATTGTTGTCTTTGCTATCGTCTATGGCTTCTTCAGCGGTCCGGCGTATAGTCTTACGCCAGTTTGTGTGGCGCAGCTGTGTAGGACGGAGGAGTATGCGAGTCGTTATGGGACGGCGTATGGGGTTGTGAGCTTGGCGACTTTGGCCGGTGTCCCGCTTTCCGGGTCGATATTGGGGGCAGGGGGAGGGGGGGAGTATGATGGGTTGATAGGGTTTTGTGGGGCCATGTATGCGGTGTCTACGGTGTTGTTTGTTGTGGCGAGGGGGGTTAGTAAGGGGTGGAAGGTGGGCATCAAGTTTTAGATTAGGAGGGATGTATTCGTCGGGGGGAAGTGATTTGGAGATGAGGGAAATCTGGGACAAGGTTGTGCATCTTTCTTGATGAAACCCCTTGGAAAACTCCATTGTTATCTACCTACCAGAACTCAAATGCAACAATCTGTACATGAAAACATCACACCATCCCATCACTTAAACACGCACATAAACGCCCTCCACCATGCCACCTTCCACCCCGTCTCCAAGCACCCAATCCAAATCTCGCGCCCAAAATTCTCGCCTGGTAAGTGCTAGGTACCTTCAAAAGCACTGAGTCAACCAATTCCCCACCCCTCCCTAAAACTCCAACTCCTCCCCCCACTCCTCCCTGCCCAGGGCATAAAATTGCCATAACAAATTCAACGTATACGCCTGCCCAACCACCTGTAAATAATCCACCTCGCATCAATCACTCCCCTCGACCATCTCACCGTCATCCCCAACCGCAGAAGCAGGATCCGCCATCCAACCAAGCTCCCCTTCCTCCTTGTTCATCTCCTCGCCAGCACGCGCCCTAACCCCCAACCCACCACCACATCGTTCACACGCACCCTAAAACAATCCATGCCCGCCAACAAGCCCCTAGAACCAAGGGCCGGCGTGCCAATCGCGCCAGCACGCCAGGACGCTGATGGTCTGGTGATTCCCTGGCAGACCGCGGGACGTTTGTAGCCACCCGTGTTCTGGGTAAGCATGTCGCGGGTTCCCAGGAAGGGGATCAGAGATGTTTGAAATGTCTGAGATGACTGGGGTAGGGTGCTGGTTGTGGAGTGGGGCTTAAAAGGCGTTTGGTGGCCGTGAGGATTTGAAGGAGGGTGGGTGCGACTGTGATGACTGGGGGTTTTTTGCGCAGGGTGGAAGGTAGTGTGTGTGGTTTTAATGGCTGGCGGTGTTGAGCTCGATGAGTTAGTCTCACGTGCATTTGCTTCGTTAATAGAAGTCTCTGCAGCCGGTGCGGTGAAACGAGCAGTACCGGTACGGGCTATGAGTGAATTACCAGCACGGGATGGCGAGCCACAAAGCCGAGCATCAGTAGGTAGATTACCCGGAGAATCAGGCATGCGCATATCGACTCTCTCCTCTAGGGGTTCGACATCTTCACCACCTACATACCCACCGCCGAGCCTCGAGCACAAGCCACACAGCACACGCAACACGGACCCATTCAGCATGGCATACCAAATGAAGTCTGCCAAGGCGATGGAGAAGAATTGGGTCAGAGACTTTCATTCTGGATGCATTATCCACCATTCAAGCCTTGTGCCGCGAAAGGGCGCGCCGACGAACTCGGTGAGCCATGTGAGAATGCCGTCGATCATGACTTCCACCCAGAGCGGCTCTCGATGAATGAGCATAGCGCAATTCAGTGGATATCTATATGACGTGGACTTCTCTGTGCTAGGTTGAGTGGAGGGCGAGCTTGGAATGCTGAAGTGTCTCAGTCGTTTGGTGGAGGGGGAAGAAGAGGAGAGGCGAGTCCGGAGCTTGTGGCGAGGATAAGTAATTGGGATAAGAGAGAGCCGAGTGGTACGTGCAGCGTTGGAGGTTCTATGAAAATGGGAGAAATGGCGGGAGGTAGCTTGTGTGAAGTTACGGAGTCGGTTCTTCACTTAGAGGGGCGGCGGTAACTCACAGGCAAACGAACGAACGACAAGGGCTACCTATACGACAAGTACCTCATCTATACGGATCGAGATGGTCCTGGAAGATTTGACTTGTTGCAAAACATTAGACTAGAATATCCTATCTCTTCTGATGAACCTGCCTGAGATATCCATCCCAGCCGATACTCCCAAAAGCTGACTTCATGTCTATGCATCCTGGGCCTTTTCGCTGTGCCTCCATGCATCTAGCCCAGCTAGTCACCAGCTAGTAACCACAAAATGGAGCCATAACGGTGATTCTGCCCCGTATATCTTCTATCGAGCCAGGATCGCGTCGAACCTGACTGCCTGGTGGGTAACTTGGATGGAACTGTTCGGTTGCCAAGGTTCGACATTTTCAAGCGTATTGATTCTGTTGGATCGCAGGGGAGGTTGTGTGAAATAGATGATGAGCGCGCAGTGATGGCTGTGTAGTAATAGGAATGATTAGGATACCCACATTTCTTTCCATCCCGGGATCAATCGTAGTTCTGAAACCCTGGACTCTGGACAAGGCTCCCAAACATCACCACATCATCCCTAAAGCCACTTTCAGATAAGACCGAGCGCAACTTTCAACGTCGCTGTAATCTTGGATCTCGGCTAGGTTCATAAATGTTCGCAGTCGGGATTGTAGTACTACTAACACCGCTGAGAGCGGGCCCTGAGTTTCCTTCTTGCAACATCATATCATCTTGCATTTCAACGTCTTGCTGCTGCACCTGGGTTTCTTGTGTCGGCCTCTCGATATGTGCTTGCGGGGTGGGATCTGGGACCTCCAATGCAGCATATCGCTGGTTCAACTCATCAGGACTTGATTCGTTTTGTTTGCAGAAGGCTTCTTCCGTTCTCACAACCCTCTGAACCTCATTCCACAGCCTTGCCACATCGTCGTCTAGCGCAGAGCTTCTTGGACCATTTCTGATCACTATTTTTGGGCCGCCAATGGGTAGAAATTCAGGCTCGCCCTTTGCAGGCCTTTCGTGAGTCAACATTGGGGGCTTACTAACGCCTTCGATATGCGTGTAGAGGCCGATGCCTTTCGCCGACGGTTTAGATTTTAGTTTGGCGGGGCGTTTCAGCATATCTAACAGTTCGAGATTCATACGTCTTTGGGCAACAAATGCTTGCTCTTTGCGAGCCAGGGCAAGTTCTTCCCGAAGGATTTCTGCTTGCTTTGCTCGCTCTTCTCGCATGCGAACTTCGTCTGGCGGTTGGTCTGGCTGATCATCATTTGATGATTGACCGGTGGTAGATTGCTGCATTGAGGAGTCTTGGGTAGAAGGAACTGTGTTAGCGGGCCAATCTGGCATGTATATGACTGATCGGTGTAGTTGCTTTGCAAGTTTTCTTGTGGCTGTGGAGACGTCAGCCACATTCAGGAAAAGGATGGGAGAAATAGCCTCACTCTTCAAGTCTTATTGGACAGTTTTGATAGCCAGAGCTAGAGCTGAGATCTCTTCTGATCAACGCACCCAGTCGACATCACAAATGCCCTTCACGCGTGAACACATCATCACGAGATTGCGCGAACTTGTAGTCCGGATAAGGCGTCGCCCCACCGCACTAGCGTCACATTTCCCCGTCCCGCTAAGCCACAACAAGTCAAGCCGGATACAGACATTCAACGCGTCATGGTGACCTTTCACGCCATGACACGCACTCTCCAGACTTCAGGAACACAAAGACGGTGTCGGTTAGGATGCTGACATCAAGATCAAGTCGCATTGGATGTGGCGCTTCTCCTTCTCGTGGCGGACGTCACGGTACGTCCCTAGCACAAGCTAGGATCGCGCCTATAGAGAGGAGACTGTCTGCAGATATGCGATCGGTACATCATGCAGTCATCTAGATTATTTAGATCTGCTTTGTCTCTGCGTGCTACTTGCTGTCTCCCATCAAACTTGATAGCACCTGCAGCTTCCCCTCGTGCAGCTATCTCACACATCCCTTCCAGATCTTACGCCTCCAAGAACGACGACAACAACA
Organism: Plenodomus lingam; assembly: GCF_022343315.1. Lineage (NCBI taxonomy): Eukaryota > Fungi > Ascomycota > Dothideomycetes > Pleosporales > Leptosphaeriaceae > Plenodomus > Plenodomus lingam. The sequence goes on along the minus strand of NW_027093944.1, from coordinate 2,057,706 downwards.
GCAACACAGATAGACTCAAAGGCCCCGTCTCCTCGCCCAACATGCTCCAATCCGTGAAGAACACCATTGCTGAGAACCTTGGTGCAACCTACATCCCAGGCGCTCACACCCTCGCCCCAGCCGACCAACGATTCTCCCTAGACCAAGTCCCCGACCTATCTGGCAAAGTCGCCCTCGTAACCGGCGGCTCAGAGGGCATCGGCTACGGCTGCACACATACCCTACTCACCCACAACATCTCCAAACTCTTCATCATCTCGCAAAGCCCCGACGTCATCTCCGACGCCATCTCTGCCATCTCATCCGAACTCGGCCAAGACAAAGCCAGCCGCGTAGTCTGGTTACAATGCGACCTCTCCGACTGGGAACAAACCGGCCGCACAGCCTTGACCATTGCAAAACAAACCAATCGCCTGGACATTGTCATCAACAACGCCGGCCGTGGCATCATGACCTACCAACTCGCCAAGAATGGAATCGACTTGCACATGGCCACCAACCACTTCGGCCACGTAGTTTTAACCTCGCACCTGCTCCCGCTGCTCAAAACCACCGCCTCAAACGGCCACAAAGTTCGCATCGTCCAACTCGGCTCCAACCTGCACGAACAAGCCCCCTCGGACACCCAGTTCGCCTCCGTCGACGAACTCAACACAGACTACGGCCCACAGCCCCAATACGGCCGCTCCAAACTCGCCGCCATCTTGTACGCCAAATACCTGCATCGCCATGTCCACGCCACACATCCTAACATCCTGTCTAATGCCGTCCACCCAGGTATCGTCGAGACCCGCCAGTCGACGCAGCATATCCACGAGGCGTTTCCGCTGCTGGGCTACGGGATGAGCGTGGGTGCTGCGCCGTTTAAAAAGACGCAGTTTGAGGGCGCTGTGAGTGCCATGTTTGCGGCGACGAGCACCGAGCACAGCGGGCTGTATGTGTGTCCGCCTGCGATTGTGGAGGAGGGGAGTGCAAAGGCGAATGATGTGGAGTTGGGAGAGAGGCTGATGGAGTTGACGGTTAGGGTTGTGAAGGAGAAGACTAAGAGCCAGAGTGTGGACAAGGGGTGTCCGTTTGCTCTGTCGTAGGGGGTGGTTTGATAAATAGACGGTACATGTAGTATTTGCCAATGACTGGGCCCGATGAGCCGTTTTTTTCATAGTCATGGCCAGATTCACCAAAGCCTGCAATTCCTCCCGCTCCCAACTCCATTGCCAATTCCATTTCCCGCTACAAACGCTTCAAGTACGAAAGAGCACCAACTCGTCCAAAGTAGAATCAATCAAAACAACGCGTTCCCTTCTTACGCCCAACAACTCCTGTTTCACAGAACCCCCCCCCCCCCCACCGTCTTCGTGCCTTGAACCCCTCACATCATGCCCTCCATGCCCATGGGCGCCTGAAACCCACTTAGTCCCTCTCCCGCGCTCGTCAACCTCGCACACAGACTCAAAAACACGACCGTCTCCGTCGCCGCCAGATAGTTGAGCGTGTCGAGTAGGATCTTCAAATGTCTGGTAAAGTTGTCTTCGTAAATGGCTAGCATGTCGAACATCTTGTCCACGCGCTGAGGATCGTATACAAACTGTGTTGGTTGGCGATGGCTGACTGAGGTACCAGGGCGGGTGGACACGAGGGTAGAGGCTGCAGGGTTGGCATTGGGTGGGGCGCGTGTCGAAGCATTGGGTTTGGATTTGGGGTCTGGTGGGGGCGGCTTGAAGGCTGCATTCACTTCAGCGACGAGGTCAGGGTCGCCGGTGATGAGGTAGCGGGATAGGGAGTGGGTGAATTGGGCGAAGAGGGTGCATGTTGACATGATTTTATTGTTGATCTACGGTTTTCGTCAGCATTTCGATTCCCTCTATTGAGTTAGAATGTTCTTGACTTACTTTGAGCAGCTTACTGTTAGTAAGCATGCACTCTTTTAAACATGTCGCGAGAAAGTCAACATGATCCTGCATCAACTCGTCCACAGTCTGTTTCACTCGCGGTCCGCCACTTTCGTCTTCGTGTGCCCTTGATTTGCCTCTCGACTCTGGCTTGCGCTCGTCGCTCAGCCGAGACATCAGCGATGCCCAATTAGGTTCGATGACTTCGGATGTGCAGTAGTAAGTGAGCTGCTGTACGAAGACCAGCATCCGCGCTCTGAGCGTCCAGGCTCTCCTCTTCCAGAGTTCAATGCGCGGGTTTCTTGATCGATGTTTCCATGCTGCGTTCTTGCCCTGCTCACCCCAGGATTTCGCTAGATCCATTTCCAGGTGCTTCAAGCTGAGTATGAAGCGGAAGAGTAACTGATACCTGGTCAAGGTGACTCGACTAACGACTAATGATAGTGGGAAGGGCATGGCATAGTCAAACACCAAAGCTTGGTATCCTGTGATCTTGTCGTCATTCGTTATTTGCGTTGTGTTGGCGGGAGTGTAGCTCGATAGCGTCGCGGTTGCAGCATCTTGATCGAGACCTTGCACGTTTACAATTTTCATCAACCAATTAGTAAGCCCAGTATCGTTAATCTGAACCTTTATATCTTCCTTATAGGGGTCTTCTACCGCAACGGAGCCTGAGTGCCGTGTAGCAAGATCCAGCAATGACTGCAGTTTGCCGACATTGACTTGTTTCGCTGGCTTCTTGAGTTCCAACTCGCTCATCTCAAGGAAGTAGGTGAAGAAATCGGATCGGTCGAGGAAAAAGTAATGTTTGAGTGATCGTAAGCGTGCAGGCAGTTGATGTGTTGTGAGTAATAAGTTGAGAAGAGAGGTATTTGCGTATGCGTAGGCCGAGTTGACATTATCAAGAAAGGACGGGTCATCGAAGCTGGTTGGGGCGTCTTGAACGCTTTTGCTGACATCGACTCCCCCACACTCGCGCACGACATTGAGGTATTTCCCGGCCAGTAGGACCTTGTCTTTGACTGCCTCGAGTTGCGGCGGGACCAATGCGTCTCGAACCGTGTATCGCTTTTCCCAGTACTCATCGGTATAGTCCTCTTCCAATCCCTCTCGTTTTATGCTCTGCTGTTCTTTGATCAAGAACTCTGCGTGAGGATCTTTGATTCCTCCATGGTGCAGCCATTCGTTCAACATGGCCATGTAAGGTCTGCTGGCTTCTCGTAATAAAGTTGTGAGTAGCGTCCGTGCCGCGGGATCTCCAGACATGGATGCCAGTCGTTTCGTTATCAGTCCCAAGGAGCTTCCGCCCTTGCAAACTTTTTTGATTGTGTGGCTACCTTCACGCAACGATTCCAAGATATTCTCGAAATCGTTGCTATCATCAGCCTCGTCATCGTCCTTTTCGTCCTCTAGGATATCGTTCGCTTTCAGCAGCTCGATCCCAGTGGTGTAGAGCTGGAAGAGCATATGGCTCGTTTGTTTCGTGTGGAGATTGAGAACATGGAGGGTGAAGGATTCATTGGTCAATAATTGGTGCTCCAATTGTGCGACCAGAGTGAGGTAATCTTTCAGCAGTCGTCTTACTGCGGCGCATAGGGCATGATTCACCGCACCGTACTGCTCCCGGCTCAGCACCTCTACACACGCTTCGACCGCAATGTAGTGTGTTGCTGTCTTCAACATGGACTTGGTCAGATCTCGCAGGCTCGGGTCCAGGCCTGGCATGATCCGGAACTGGGGCCCAACCAGTCTGTCTTTTTCTTCATGTGGATTATACGATGCGCTGAACCGAATGTATTGTCCCTCGAATCCCATGAAGACGAACAGCAAGTCCTCCAGTATAGCCTTCTCTTGCGCGTCTAGTGACAGTTGGACGAGGGGTGTGGGCTGCAGTGAAGTAGGCGCAGTCGAAGCAAGCGGAGGAATGGACACGCGCGTCGCAAGTGGAGCGGTGGTGTGCGGTATAAGGGAAGCCTGCGGTTCCCATGGTGTCTGTGGCTCTTCGGCCGACGATACTTGTGAGACAGCAGTGCGGGACGGTCTCTCCGTCTCGCGCGCCTGTTTCTCAGCGCGAGCGCCAGCATTGACCCGGCTCTCACTCGAATGCTTCAACGGACTTCTTGTGCGCCTGGACTCGGTGACTCTGTCGCGCACCTCCCTCTTTTCCGTGCGGCGCTCTGTGGCTGTGCCCATGGGCGCCGACTGTTTCCTCGTGTGGGCTGTTGTGCTGGACCCGCGCCGGTCGTTCTCCTCGCCAGAAGCAGCGCGGGGTCGCGCGCTGGACGTGTAGGCGGCGGCATTGGCGGACCGCCTGTCTGCTGCGGTCGACGGCTTGGTGCTCGGGGGGTTGCGCGAAGACATGATGTTCTGGTGGAGAAGGCGCGGGCCATACAGGTCGCGCAGTCGCGCAGGTTGGTGTTGATCGCACTTGCGCCGAATGCTTGTTTGGGCTGCAGTAGCGACCGTTGCTTGCTGGCTTGTGTCTTGTGTCCCGCTTTCCCTCCCAACGCGTAACATACAGGGATACGCGCTAACCGAAGCCATGACGCAGTACCTACTGTACCGGTACCCGTAGCATATAAATAGATTTCTTCAAGGTGTTGGATGAATTTATCGGCAGCTCAGACGAGCACTCAATCGTCTTAAGAAGATGTACCTCGTCTTGTTTCACTAGGAACAGGAGACGCATCGTGCTATGCTTGTCAATCTGACGTTTGAGTAGCACAAAACACCTGGAGTACTGGAGTAGCCAGGAATGAGTGAGTGACATGGAACATCATTCTGCCTACACTTGAGAAACACTTACCTACACATTAGCCACTCAGTCTACCAACTCGAACAGCCATCATGGCGATGACAGTGGCGGTTGTTTGTGGCAGAGAACACGAGAAGAGGTGGCATGGACATGAATACGATGGATTTGTACACAACCTTTGTAACTGTCTATACAACTGCTCTAAACCTCATACCTCGATCGCCCTGCCTGAACTTCATTTCCAAACAATCGCCCTGCATCTACACAATATCTCGCCTGACCCTGACCGTCGCTGCCAACCTCACTGCCCCAACAGACAAGAACTGCATCGAGGATGCCTCCAAGTACGCCTTCCATGGCACCGAGAGCACCCCATCCAATCGCCGCACTGATGAGACCAACCACATAAGCATAGAGGCTACCTTTATAAGGCACAGTGTCATTACTGAGTTGCAGCATGCGCGCTGTAGATACCCAGCCCCCAAACCCAAGAGATAGGGTTATGACCCACCGAATCGCATGGAGGAGAAGTTTCGCAAGGCGGTAGGATTGAATCGAGGGCTTGCCGCGGTCCTTGAAAGAGCTTGGGCCAAGCGTGGTCGTAGGAGATGCGGCAGAGATGAAACTCATTTGTGAGAGGCCACGTGCGGCTTGGTTGAGAGGAACCCCGTGTATGGAAGCGAATGTCAACGTGAGTGGGTTCGTAAGGGCGGCGATGGGTGTTGGCACAACCGAGTATGCACACATGCTGATCATGCCGGCTAGTCTTCTAGGGAGGACAATGAGAGGGAGGCGAACCATTAGGGAAATCAAGGTTGACATGCAGATGGTGCCAGCCATCGTATACATGGCGTGACTGAGTGATGCTTGGACCACGATCCTGGCTGCTGGTGTGGGGACGCTGTTGCGGTGAAAGTACCACTGAGAGACGGTGGCTGCGGTTGTCGCGCGCTGAACACCTGCAATGACGCCCAATGCCCAGAAGTAATCCAGGAAGAAAGCGATGCCGAGCCACCACGTACTAGCATCGATGATCCAGCGGGACTTGTTGCTGGCGAAGTGGCCACCAAGGAATAAACGTGTGAACATGAGCATCCAGACCCAGGACCAGAGAATAACGGTGGCCAATGTCGCGATGCCGACAAGGAGCAGTGGAAATTGCGCCCTGAGAATTTGGCTGCAAAACTCCAGCATGCCCGTAGCCTTGTCTAAAGAATGGCGCGCTTTGAATACGGTATACACCCAGAAGATGGCGAAACATAACGGACCCAAAGAGAGCCACCGCATGGCCCTATCCTGCACGCTATCCCCGTGCCAAGAGCCCTTGAAACTCGATACAAATGGGTAGAGGAAGAATGAGAAGGATATTGTTGGAACCGCAAGTAGCATGAGAGTGACCAGTGGCCGTGCAAATGAGCGCAGTAGTGACAACCATAGCAGTCCGACCAGGATTGATATGAGTGAGTACACTCCGATAAGGTGGAAGGACGAGTGCAATACAGTATAAATTGTGTCTCCCAGTGGGTTCTTCTTGTTTGGCGGCGATTCTTGCAGAAGCGAAATGAACCAGGTCCCAAGTATCGCGCACTGCACGATTATGAAGAGCTCCGCCCAAAAGAAGTTATGTCTTGGCGGAGATATCGGGCTTCCTGGCACATCATCCGGTACCGTCTGACGATCTGGGCTTATTGAACGGGAGTGGTTCAGCAGGATATCCTCGTCTGTCTCTTGTGGGACCGGCAAGTTCGTTCGCAGAGGACTTCGGCCGCGCTTTGGTCTTGGCATATTTCGGAATTGCTGGAATGGTGGTGGTGGTTCCTCGTCTTTGTGCCCCAGGAGCTCGTTCCTGTCTAGTTCTTCTATACTTCCTCGATCTGTAGATTCGAGTTCTACGTCCACTAGACGTCCCCTTCCTCGGTTGCTCGGGTTGGTCGACTCGGACAAAGGAACGCTCGACTCTCTCTCCTCATCATCCAGCCCCTCCACAACCGTTGACCTGCCTCGTGTGGGCTGGTCTCCTTTCCAAGAGCTCTTGATCCCTCTGCCAAGACCATACCCGGGTGTGTCGTTTTCATCTCTATCGGCTCCTATCGTGTGATCTGATCTTTGGTTGACATCGTCTTCCACTTCTGATGACTCCGAAAGGTTACTGGCACCAAACTGCCGCCGCGACCGTTGCAGAGCATAGTGATCGGCCATCTCTCGATCATGCTCGACATGATCGTCCTCTTCCCGGAAGTCGTCCGTGGCTGAATAGAAGAGAGGCGCGGGCGCGTTCGAGGTGCGTGAGGCAAATGCGAAGCGGCTCATAGCCTGCGAGTTGTAGGGGTTTGGCATGTTGCGACGCTGTTGGTAGGCTTGGGCGGCGCGCGAAGAGGGTCGCTGCCTCCCGTTATCGTTGCGGTTGAAGGGCGAGTCGGGCTGACCCAGTGACAGCCGCGACTGAGACTGAGACAGGAACTTGGAGGCATCTGGAGAGCACGCACGTCAGTCACGCGAGTGCGTAGGCTGGACAGAGGTAGCGCAGGTGTTGCCTGTAGTCACATGGTGCCTGATAAAGGCGCACGGCAGCACGGGGTTGGGTGGGAGACGTACATTCAGAGAACATGGTGGGCAGCCCGAAGGGAAGAGGCTTTTGTCCGTGTACAGGATTCTACAGGCGGCCAGGCTGCTTTAAACCGTATCGTGGAGTTGTATGGCCGGCCTCTGGGGGAGTGGAGCTTCACTGAGGTGGCAGGTCAGCCGTCCAGTCAGTGAGGCGGCGGACGGACACACGCGCAGGGTCCAGGTAGCTGGTGCTTGGATGACGCAGCTCGAGGCATGCAGTCTGGGGAAAGGCCGGCACCTTTCACGGCCTGATTTGGCACGAATAATGGACGGTGGATATGCAAAGAGGGTCTAGGTAGGGAAGGGTGTCTGTAGCCAAAACTACTGTCTAGGCAGGTAGAGAGAGGTGCTGGTGTATGTAGGCGCGAAACTGAGATGCCTCACCTCGTCTCTCATAGTCTCGTTAGCGCACCTTATGACCGCATTCAGCAGCCTTCAGCCACACTTCCTTCACCTCTCACTGGACCTGCATGACTTCTGCTACCTTACCTATCCAACTTTGTTGTCGAGCGCTCCATCAGACAAACACAACACTCAGTAGCTGCGCGCTTTGTATTTCTCCTGGACTTTTGGAGATTCTGCAACAGTGATTTATTGAATATTTGCTATCTTGGGGATCCTAAAAGTAGGCCTCCGTCATCGCCTGCCTACCGGTATCCTGCCTGCACTTGCGCCTCACACCACGCGACTCGCACATCACCGTGAGCGGCTTCACATTCAACCATGTCTCAGCCATGGGACTACATAGCCAAAATTGTATCACTGGGCGACTCAGGATGTGGTAAATCAAGTGTACGTTGCTTGCGCGAGTGCTTCCATGCGTACGGCATGCCAATGCTGACTTCAATCAGTTAACAGTCCGCCTCTGCGAAGGCCGTTTCTCCCCCCATCACGACGTGACCATCGGTGTCGAATTTGGCTCTCGCATAGTGCCTGTTGGCCCCCCAGCTTCATATTCCCTCGGCATCAACCAGCCGTCTTCATCACAATCGCCCGCCGCCCCATCAGTGAAAGACCCACAACAAAAGCACATGAAACTGTCGCTGTGGGATACAGCAGGCCAAGAGACGTACAAGAGCATCACCAGAAGTTACTTCCGCGGCGCATCGGGCGCATTGCTCGTCTTCGATATCTCGCGGAAAAATACATTTCTCAGCGCAACGTCATGGCTGCATGATCTACGACAGATTGCTGAAGAAGGCATCGTTGTAGTGCTGGTGGGCAACAAATCCGATCTCGCAGCCTCGTCAACGCTTTCCGAGTCAGAAGCAGCGAATAAGCGCCAAGTCACAAAAGAAGAAGCGGAAGAATGGTGTAAAGCCAATGGTGTCATGCAGTATGTTGAAACAAGCGCGAAGAGTGGTGAGGGCGTCGAACGAGCTTTCTTGGAAGTCGCAGAGCGAATATACCAAAACATCGAAGCGGGTAAATACGACCTGAATGATAGGAGAAGTGGTGTCAAGGGGCCAGGAGGCGGTGGAGGGAACAGAGCGAGCGTGAATTTGAACGAAGCAGCGAAGAAGGGGAAACAGCAGGGATGGGGAAGCTGCTGTTAAGTGTGAATAGATAATGGGCTTGATTGCTTGACCCATGCAATACAGGCATCATTTGCCCTTTTTGAACGACTAATGTTATTATGAGGCCTAAATGATTGTAATAGAGAATTTGCTACCTTCTCAAGGGCATACTATGTTCTATCGTGAATCCTGTGTGTGCAAGCCGTAGCTTTTGTACTATGACTTAATAATGCATGTCATCCATTCTCGTTGTAGGAATTGCGTATCATAGAGATTAGTATAGTACCGGTAACCCCTTCCTTACTCGTAGACCGATGATGACTAACCCTCGCAAGCTCTAGCGGCGTGAAGGGTCCTGGACAACATTCTCTCACCAAACAAATACATTGTGATAAGTATTCGAATTGTCCTACTCCGACAAGAACCCAGGAAACTTGGGGACTTCCATGCACGACACGACAAATATCCCGTGATTCGATGTTGCGTTACATTGGTTTACACATGTCTTCCACCCTCAACGGCGTCTTTATCATTGACCTACCGTAGGTTCTAGGTACCTCGTTCCAATTTATCCATCTCCCATCAACCCACCGCAAAGACCTCAAAGTGTTTCCGTCAGTGAAGCGCTTGGTACACCTGAATCGCGCCTTCGATGCTCTGCACTAGACCGAAGAACAATGTCAAGCAGATCGCCACCGTGGCGACCCAGGAATTCAGCCAGCGATCGCCTTTCTTCCTGTCTTTCAGTGCTTTCAAGATTGCTCTTGATGGAGGTGTAGCATCATCTATAGCCTCGGCCAGGGCGCCGAGCCGGTCCCGCCAGAAATGATAGCGCTCGAGTCGCCGTGATGGATGGCCAGCTTTAAAGTGCCCCACATTTGTCACGCTACGATCAATCACAATTGACTGGGTATTGTTCTGGAAATCGTTCTCCAGCCACCGTCTGGATTTCTGGTCGTTGTCCGGGAAAAGGAGCATGATCGTATCCAGCGTTTCTTCAATCAATCCACTCGGAAATAAGCTATACAGGTTCCCAATGTCAGCAAAGTACTCTGATCATCTATAAGGAATCACATACCTTTGACTCGCTTTCGCCCTCCTGAGGAACGACACGTGGTGAAAGACGCAGACTTTCCTGTCCCCATGCGACAGTCGCAGATGGTCCGCTAAGTTGTTCGTTGGTACGACATCGATCCCTGACATACGTTCTATATTACGGCAAGTGATATCCGCCCCAAATACACTATATTTTGGATCGAAGTCCAGCTCTGGGGGCATAGCGAAGAAGTCCTTCACGGCGTCTTGTAAGGATCCTCGAATCCACGGTAAGCTGAAGCGCCCAGACGCCTCCATCGGCAGCGCACCGATGTTGATCATAGCGAACAAGCGTACCACGAGTTTAATGGTTCCATCTATCATTCTGTCCTGATCCGACGAGAAATTCGTATGCTTGAGATCACCACGCAGCTGCTCGGTGACTTCTTCCAAGGTAGACCCATCCTCAAGAAGGCGCGCGGCTTTGAGGACGTCACCATGGGTTCTGGCTGCGACATAGATGCCCTCATCCATCAGAGCCGCGATACATTCTCTTGAATAGTATGAAAAGTACGCTTCCCAATGCGAGTCATGTTGCAGAGTTCCTATTGTTCCTTGGTTACACCAGAGATGCTGAATTAACTCAGCCTTCGCTAGTGGAGTGAGAGGCTGTTGAAGTTTTCCGCTAAGCACTGGATTATATTTCGACATTTCTTCATCCGTAAACAAAGAAAATTAACATCATTGCTACATTCAGAAGTTTCGAAAAAGGGCGAGATGGTTTTTAGCCGTCACTTCACTGCGGTCCCATGTGCACTCCCTCGAGTGGCGCACGATCTTGACCGGCGGTTGTGTAGCAATACGACAACCAATGGCAGCGGCCCGGAGGGCTATGAGACGCCTGTATCAACACAAGAGTCATTGGAAAAGCCCCGCCTTTTCTCCTTTTATGAATTTCTCTTCAGGTGAAAACCGGCATTTGGCTTATCCTCCCAGCTCTCCGCATATAGTGTATCATCCTTCTATCGACGACGAAAGCCGTTGGCACGCAATGATATGGTCGATCCAAAGTCACCATGTCTGATAGCCATTCCGGAAGCCCTTTAATCCGGTGGAGGACTGTAAAATTATACCCACTCGCTTGCCAGAGCGTTGGCACCAAAGTTGGCATTTTCCACGGAAATCACTGGTGGCATACTACAGGGCCAGCACGAGACGCATATAACAGAAAGAGATTAGCTATTCGCGTACAACTCAACGACACTTTTAACGACCGCTGTGACACCATTGTTCACTTCAATCTTTACATGATTAGTCGGACAGCAAACACTGCTGCAGCTATACCTACTATCATGTTCTTTTGTAAGGAGAAAGAACCTCGTAAGGCAGCGAAAAGAACGCTTGATGAAGGAGGTATATTGCAGCACCTGCCTGGTTTCAGAACGGGTCATCAATCTACGGAGCCAGGCATTTGCTTTCTTGTTCAGCCTGCTTCGCAAATACGTTGGAAAGAGCAATCGAAAAAATTTGCCCCAGATGTTTATTTCGACCCTGGTCGCCACATAGAAACCATCGGTATGCCAATTTTCGTGGATCACGGCGAATATATGCGACAAGCCACCGCCAATGCTGTGTTTGAAGATGAGCGGTGTGTTTACATCTCCGTGTCGCATGTATTTGCTGCCACCTCTTCCGCAGCACAAAGCCCTGCGTCGAATTCTGACAGTGACTATGACGTTGGTAGTGGTACTGAATACGAATCAGACGGAGAACAAGCCCGAAACACATCCCGCGCCAGCATCAGTTCCTCTGAGGATAGTTCAGACAGCTGCCCAGACTCAGCTTCACCGGATTCAGAGCTCGCAGATCCTGTTAGTGACGCAATCTCAATAACCGCCAGTGTTCAAAACGAGCAATCTCTCACCTCTACCCGTTTCATAACTCCTGGATCGACTTCGCTACCCAGTTTGAGCGCACCCTCGGTTCCCGCACAAGCTCCTCCGCGAGAGAAATTGGAGTATCTGGGATACATGAGCAGGTCGTGCGACGATATAGACTGTGCTGTAATACAGATCATAAACACAGAAGTTTACACCATTGTGCACGCACTCAAGTCTGATTTGCAGACTAAACGTCAGTCTGCCTGTCGAGATGAACCGGCCCTGGCCTCTTTTGTCCTGACGCACACATCTTCAGGCGCAATCCCTGGATCTGTCCTTGATACTGTATCTTGCATGCGACTTCCTAACAGTCCAACCTTTCAAGAAGTACGACAAGTACATCTGGATCGCTGTCTCGACTGGGGTGATTGTGGGGCTGTTGTCAGCACAGGGCTGGCAAAGGATCCATATGGTTTCATTGTTGCAAGTTCTACAGACAGACTCGTGGCATACATTATTCCAGCAGATCTGATTCTCGAAAGTAGTGGATTGAAATGGAGTATACAGAGAGTATTTGATGAAGGTAAGTTGTGTCCATATTCTCATACAATCGAGCTGTACTAAAAGTTGCTCGCTACAGGATCTCCACATGAGAATCCTGATTCTTCAAGATCCCTTGATCCAGTGGCTCTCGCTTTCAATCGTGTCTCGCTGCCTGATTATCCCATTCACTTGAAGCGTGCACTGGCTGTAATGCTAGGGAAAGCTATAGACTCGTGTTTGCAACACAAAACCGACAAGGATTTGAAACTGGGGCCGCAATTATCGCCCATGCCTCGTTTACAGGCCGGCAATTTAGACATACCCCAGAGTACCGTGAGCACGAGCTCTGCTCCCAGGAAATCTAAAAGAAGGTATCGCTGTTCAATTGGCATAGCATCTCCTACTGATCCATCTGTTGCGGGTTGTCCTGCTCCGCTGTTTACGCCAATAGATGTTAGCATGCAATCAGTATGGGAGAAATCGGCTGTAGCGCCACTGAGATTCATCGGCAAATCTTTGGATCCTTTCCAAAACATGTATCAAACATTCTATCCGCGGGTATCTGTAGAAGCACTTCAATACAATTGTAAGTGCAAGCTCAAGTTGCTTATTTATATTACTGATTTTCTAAGCTTCCCGTCATTTCAGCACGTATGGATTGGAAAAGCATTGGATTCCATGCATATTGGAGCAATCGTCCACCTATCTGAGTTTTCTACATATAGAGGCTGCCTATGGAGATGTCATATCTGAGAGGGCTACTGAAAGTCTCGAAGCAATGGTTATGCGACAAGAGGTAATTACTATGGTAGGCGAAGATCTACTCAGTTCAACTCGTTCGGTCGCAGATCACAACATCACAGCAGTTGTACAGTTGATCATGGCCGAAATTATTGCACGGAAAGAAACTGAACTTGTCTTACACGAGAGAGGACTTGAAGCAATGATCAGGAAGAGAGGAGCATTAGGTGACCTTGGAATGGTGGGCCATTTGAGTTCCTTGGCATCCTGGACCCATCTTGAGTCTGCCATACTTCGCGAAGCGAAACCGCAAGCTATCTACGCAGGATTTTGCGAAGCTAACTGCCATATCTCTCTTCCGATGACAGCAACCGTTGCCGAATCTCCTATTTACTGTCCCCGTGGGAGCTTTGTCACCCTTCAAAGGTCGAAGAAGTGCAGTCCAATGGCTCTAAAGCTAGTAAGCGACATGTTTACGCTAATTCGCGGAAACTTTATCAAGGTGAGATATTACAGATATCCTTTTTGTGCAGAACATGCTGACGGCCATGACAGCAAAGTCCACGAACATTTTGCGACCCCGTCGTGGTCAACAATCTCATTGAAAAGATAACAACGGAATATCTACCGGTGTCACAGTTGGAGAAGACACGAATGATACTCGAAGAAGACTGGAAATATGAAGCGATACGCGTAACTTCGATGGTTCTTGCCACGGCAATCAGCAGGCAGAGACCTCTTTCTGAATCATTAAGTTTCCTTGCTCTGACATATCAAGCATCTGAAGTGGACAGTAACTCAACATTCTCTCGAAGTGAGTCTGTCTTTTCAAGTGTGGAAGATGGATACCGCACACCCTTCTCCAACTACAGCGCTTCCCCGGCAATTTCGACTGAGCTAGTGAGCTTTCATATTAAAACTAGTGGGCTTTCACTCGACGCAGAAAGTTTCGCACCTTCATTGCCTAGCCCATCGCCGGCTTCTACTCATTCGAACCATCAGTCACATTCGTCGAGTAGTTCCTCAGGTGGGAACTCCTTCTACTCAGCACCGGAAACTACAACATTTGAAGATACAGTTGTCCTTAGGGACCTCAAAGAAGCGTTGGAAAAGTCAAATCTCTCTGATTGCTGGTCGGATATGGCAGGCGTCCTCCTATGGATTGGTCTCACAGTCGGTGCGGCTAGCCGCAGATCTTCATCGAAGGTGCTAAGTCGATATTTCGCTGCAATTGCTATGCGAGCCTCCATAATGCTTTGCTTTGACCATCCGGAGGCTGTGCATGCCACCCTTCTCCAAATGACCGAGATTGTAGAAACACTTTCCATCCCTATAGATAGTACTGTCGAGGGAATCGTGTCGAAGAAGCGGAAGATGTGATGAGGGATAGAGAGAGGTTTCTAGGATACTACGGAGCACATTTTGTTCGTGCTTGAGGCTATAAATGAATGATTTCTGGATTAGGGACATCATTGAGAGAATAATCGTGCCAAGTGATACATAAGTCAATATGGCAAACCAAGACTGCATGGTCTATTTGAAATCGCTATCTAAACACAAATTCCACCTAGGTCGAGCGTCTTCACTATGTGTGTCTATGACCATTTGATTACCAATAACTTTATGGGTTTGGTGCATTAATCTCCAAGTCCAAAACTCTTGAGTGTCTAAACTTCTCTGTCAGTACGGATAGAAGCCTCGTGGTAGCAAGCACCTCTGAAACGACCAAGCGGAGGTTTCTGTACATGGCCTGGGGTAGCGCCAATCCCAACTTCAACTCTGAAAAACAAATGTGGCAGATCAGCATGGTCTCAGTGTCAAATTTGCAACGTAACAACAGCCTGTACTTTGCTTCCAAACACATCCTATCTGTAGCATCGCACTCCCTATCTCCCCGTCATCCAAACACCGCTCAATCCCCCCCAAACACCAAGACTCTAACTTCAACACTCTCCCTCGACCCCGCCCCCCCAGGTCCCCCTCTCAATCGAAACGAGGCATGCGGGCAATCTACCCGCGTCAGCCTTTTTGTTCAGGAACAAGAAAAAAACACTACTCCCCCCACCTGCATATCATCTACTTACATTTCGCACCCACATCCTCCTTGGAATCCGCAATCTTGAACATCAACACCTCGGCCGGTGTCTGCTCGCTCAAATAATACCAAGTGTGTTCGGGGCGGTACATGACGTTGTACATTTCGCCCACGTAGTTGGGCGTGATGAATGTGGTTGGGATGAGGGCGGAGGGTAACACTGTGCTGCCGTCGCAGAGAGCGAGAGGCCAGTTGATTATCGGGTGGTATATTGGACGCCATAGACTTGTGGAGTCTGGGGTTAGCGGGTTGGAAATGGGGAAAGTTGGGTGTTGGGGCAGGGGGAGGCGTGATTACTTTATCATTCTCACGCGCCCTTGAAGTAGTTCCGATGCCTCAGAGCCCATACAATGACGCACGCGCTTTACCATGCCTTTTGTCGTTTGATCTGCATTAAATTAAGCATTTGAAGTCCTACTCATCCGAAGTCCCTGGATTTTCTCACCAATGTGTACAGTGGGCAGCGGCTGTTCGTACCTGACCCTCCCAGCACCCTTTCCCTCCTCCTTCTCCTCCCCATCCAGACTCCGCCTCAACCTCCAATCATAAATCACCACCCTAACCCGTTCTCCTAAAACTTGCCTCACCAACCCCTGCACCTCCCTAAAATACAAATCCTCTACCGTCTCACGATCCCCCCAATTCCGCACCGCTGACTCATGTCTCAAGACGGTGAAGCCGTGCGTGTCCAGCCTGAACTCTTGCTCGGAATAGCCTCGGATATCGCAAATCGGTACTGGATCCCCGTACGTAAAGGTCAGGTTTGTAGGCTGGGGATGAGAGGGAGATGGTGCGGTGCGGAGGGAGGCGCTGAGGTGGAAATATGGTTCGTGTTGTCTGGGGGTGGGTTGGGAAGGGACAGGAGAGGGGTTACAGACGTAGCGGAATGTGGCACTGGTATTTGGGGGCGACATATTTAGTTTCAAATAGGGATATAAAGATATAGGGTCAAGTTGTTCGGATATTGCTGTTTAGGGGTTTGGTCTGGTGGAATAAGTTGCGGGAAGGAGAAGAACGCAGACAATCTGGTACCCCGAGGTCAGATGTAATATGGACCCTTGTTTCCCATGTCCACGAGGATTTGGAAGGGGGTGTTTGATCAGGCTGATTCATATATAGGTACAGTTATGGCTCGATCATCAACGGTACTTAGAGTGGACTACCGCAATAGCGAAGTCAGCCATGGCGGGACGCCTGATCCGGTTTCGGATCACCCCGCCCGTCTCTAGGTTGCGACATACTTCAGACTTCAGAGAAACACTGCTTGATCAAATCCCTTATTTGATATCTTCATCTCGCTGTTCGCTCATACTGTAACTTTTCAATCTTTGAGGCTAACCTAACAAGATCGGATATATGCTGCACGTGCTACACTCAATTATTCGTTCATCCAGGCTAACAGTCGTATACTCATGAAGCCTAAGTAACTCGATAACGCGTTCCCAATCCTCTAAAAAAGGTTAAGCCCCAAAGTCCATCTTCAGCGCAATCTTCGGCTGATCGTTGTCATCTCTACTAATTTCCTTCTTTGCAGGACCCTGTCCGCTCCTCAGTACGCCCTCCATGAACGTCTTCTGTTCTGGGAGCAAGCTAGCAACCACACCTCGGAAAGCCTGCTGATCCGCGCTGGCAATCTCTAACAGACGCGCTGCCGTCTCGCTGGTTGCACTTGGTTCATTGTGTGCACGCGCCAACAACGCTGGTATGATCAACTTTGCAGCGATTTGCCGTTGCTCAGGACTAGGTAATGTGGAGATAGAAGCGACTAGAGTCTGTGCCAGTGTTGTGCGTGATTCATCTAGACCTTCGACGTCGGAGGGAACGGCAAGGAATGACAGGGCGTTCGGGAGCATGAGCTTTGCGATACCAAGTTTGAGGCTGCCCTTTTTAGGAAGAAGTAGCAAGGAGCGACAACAACCCGCCGCGACCTTGGAAGTCATCCTGTTGCCCAAACAGTCGAAAAGATCGTCTACGAAGCGCTTTAGGAGTGGATCGCCCGGTGCAAACGCCGACGAGGCTGAGCTGAGGAGGATGGTAGTCGCAAGGATGGTGTTTTTCTCACATGGTAATGCTGCTTCGAATTCGCGTGCCTGAGCATGTCTCAAAATAGCGAGGAAGCGAGTTAGCGTTGCACGTAGTTGTTTGCTAGTATCTTCTGTAGCTTCGGCGTGTGGTTCAAGGCTGCTTATAAAGCGCTTGAAGATGGGTAGTGCCTGCGGGACGACTGTGGCTTGGCAAGCACCAGTGCCTAAGATGGTCGAAAAGATGTGTAATATGCAAGCATGCAAGTCAGCCTTGATGATGGAAGGAAAGACTTGAGCCGCATCAACGAGAGCAGAAAGGGCTGTAGTCAGAAGGGCGACAGCTTCCTCGTTCATCTCGTGGCGCGCTGGTACTCATGTTAGTGAAGGTCAGCGTGCGAAGCCTCAGGACTTACCTTTGGTGTTTGTATCTTCCAGACCAGGGACCAAGCCTGACAGGACAAGTACCATGATCTTCGTCAGCTCGAATAGTTGATCAATGTCTTCGGACAAAGTTTCTTCAGCGGCAGATGTTCTGTCAGAAGTCAGATTCTGCTCCCATAAAGATTAAGCCTCATGGACAAACTTTTGCTCTCGTCTTGCAGACGGATGCCCTATGCATAGGTTCCTCGTGATCTCCACGATGACAGTCTGAATTGTGAGTCCTTCTGTAAGTACCAGGCGATCAAACATGTCCATCGTCTCCGAGAAGACCACTTCTTGGTAGATGGCGTGTCCGGAAACCGAAGGTCGCAAGATCTTCTTGAGAGCTTGTAGGATCTCCAGAATTTGCTCTTTTGAAGCTTGCAGATCCCCTGGTCGGCCTGCGAGAGCTTCGAAAGCAAGGCCAAAGAGAACAAAGAAGAAAGCCACTGGCTCATCGCGGTAGTTGATGTGATCAGCCTTACCGTTGGATTTGGCTTCCGAGAGCTCAGTCTTGCCGTCCAGCGCATCAAACACGAACTCAGAGTCCTCATCAATCAGACTAGCAATAGCGTCAACGAGATTGAGCCACGATTCTTGGTAAAACTAGGGTCTGTCAGCGCAGAGACTACATATACACAGTATCACGTACTTTGAGTAGCGTTTCGCGGTTCAATGCAGCATATATGGTGTCGAGGTTACCAGATAGTGACACTGATCCCATAGAGGATGAAATATCAGGCTCGAAACGTAGTCTGGCGTACTCTCGCAGAGATGCCAGCCATAGGGGTGTCAACTTGGCAATGTGTGGTCGCAGCACATCTACCAAGTAAGTTTGTTCAGCACTAGCAATCTGCAGTTCAGCCCATGCTGAAAATACAGCCATCTTGACCATAACTTGCGCATTCGAGCTAAGTCCTTTAAGATCACCAATCGCTGCTGCTTCCGAGTCACTTGAGAAGTTTTCAAGCGCTGAGACTAGCAACTTGAGGATACGACCCATGCGATCAACGTCAGTAACGATTCCTGTCGCAATGAACGTAGCACAGACATTGACCGCCTCGGACGCAAGTTCTGGCGACGAGTCTGCCGCGAATGCTGGAGTAAGAGCAGAGCCGATCTGTGCTTGATATTGTTCCAATAGGGTCACTTCGGCAAAGTCAGGATCCGGTGTTTTGCCAAAGAGCTAGATTCTGTCAGCATATTCCAAACCTTGTTGAGGAGCGAAGCTCACCTTGAGTACTTGATCAATAATTTTAAGACCCCGAATGCGAAGTTGTACAACACCAGCGGTAGAGGCAGAGAATGCAATGCGTACGACATCTGCAACTCTTTGCTGCAAGGCCACTACACAAGGGGCCTCTTCACGGAATGCTGCTTCCTTGCTAACCATCGAAACTAACTCGCTCAAGCAGTCCATGCCAAAGGTTCGAACTTGCCACTTGAGCAATTCTTGACTGGTCTGAGTAGCATCACCGGACTCAGCTCCAGGTGCATTCGCGGCTGCTGCAAACCCAGCAACTTCCTCATCTTGGAGATCTGTTGCACCAGCTTTAGGTTTCGACTCAATCCTCTCTTGCGTATCGACCTTTTTCGTTTTGGTGAGTACGGAGTGGCAGCGTTGTACCCAAGTTGCAGTGTCTGAAAGACCAGTCTGATGCAACCAGTTGCGGAGAATGTTCTGCACGACCTCATGTCCAGAATCACGATCGAGAACATGCCACAATTGATCTTCGAGGCCGGGGTCTCCTGCACGTATAACTTCTTCTGTGTCACGCCTCATCAAGTTGTGTAGACCGTCAATAGCCATGTCTCGAATCTGTTTAGAGCTGCTTTCTATTAAGCGCTGCAGATGCTTGACATAGGCCGAGAAATCCATGTGACCAGTTGCGTACAGCGAGACATGTTCTTGACAACGTAGACTCTCAATGACTACAAGTTCATCGGCCTCACCCTGGCAAAGTCCGATAAGAGTCATGATAAGATCTCGTGCCTTGGCAGAATCTTGCAAATCTGGACCGAGAACATTGATGGTACTATCGACACAACGTGCAATGACTGCAGGAGTAGGCAGGTCGATCTCGATGTTTGAGGATGCCAATGAAGCCGACTCTTCGTTGTGGGAGTCGGCGGCGTACAGCTGTGCGAGCATACCAAGCGTGCTAGTAACGTAACTTGAGAATGACAGACCAGCAGAGTCGGCTACACGTGACAGCGCATCGATAGCCCAGAAATGTACAACTGGGTGAGGATCATTGCCGAGAGACATGAGAATTCCAAGGATATTGTTCAGATGGAAACCCGCGGCCATGCCACCAAGCTGAGAGTGAATGCAACCAAGTGCAACAGCGTATCCTGAGCGTGCACTTGGCTCACGGTTTGCCACAATCTGATCCACCAAATAATTGACTTCTGTAGTCGTAAGGGCATTTCCAGAGCTATTGCATAATCGGCCTAGAGCTTCACCAGCAACATTGCGGATGTACGGATCAGGTAAGACGACAAACAGGTGAAGCAAATCCTGTATAACCTTTTCAACCGCAGGTCCCTTGAGACTGCCGGCAGGAGAGCGCGTCTCCTTCACAGCCACCTTTAGTGCCGATAAGATCGCGTACGCAATGTTGACCATGATAGCTGATTTCCTGTTGATGTCCCGCTGCAGACTTGCTGCTGAGAGGAAAGATGTCATCTGCTCGAGGATGCTCTCCTGGATTCTTGGGGTCTGCATTGGTAGGCATATTGCAAAGAGTTGAAGAGCGGCGTTGACAACTTCCGTGGCCGGCGGATCAGGAAGATCATGGCTGCCGTTGGTTGGATTAATGTATAGAGAGATAGAATCGTGCTCACGAGCGCCACATATTGGCGAGAGCAGCTGTATCCTGTCAGTCAAACTTCATCAGAGGAAGCAATTCGTACTCACAGTATGGTCAACAATAGCTTCAGCGCCATGTCTGGTAGACCAGTGGTACCGGACACCTGTCTCATGCTCTCCAGGTAAGGGCTTTATATCGAACCCTCTTACCAAACCTGTGACACCGAATCCATGATTGTCTGCCACCTCCCAAATGCTTTCAATCGTTCCCGCTGCACTAGCAATTGCTGTGCTAAAAGAACTTGATGTATAGCTATCTGGCTCAGCGAATGAAGCAATCGCAAAAGGCAGTAAATTGGTCTGTAGCAACACTTCATAACTGCTTGCTGGGCTCAACTCGACCAGTTTGGTGTAACATTGAAGAACTCTTCGCCTCACCATGAGGTCAAAGTCGTGTAATTGTAGTGCAGGCGAAAGTCTCTGGGAGATCTCGTCCGTAGTCTTCTTCGCTGGTAGTGTATTTAAAAACATGGTGGTGTTTTGTAGCATAGCAGCCAACCGCTTCGTCACGTCAAGTGTTAATAGTCGACTGTTGAACTCCAAGAAGGTCAGAATAGAGCCAAGAGCGCATTCTCGCACGTGTGCAAGGTAGCTGAGCTCCAACAAATTCCGTTGTACCATATTGTCTCGGTTCAGTGGCTTAGGCATGGCATTCTTCCATAGTAAAAGCAATTGCGAGAGATGTATCTTGACAAAGTTGGGGCCTAGAGTCATCAATCCTCCAATGAGGATCCATGCGACCTGTATCTGAGTCGATGATATTCTCAGATCAGAGTTACTGGCCGACTTGAGTAGTGATGTCGCCTGCGACAACACTCGTGAATTCACATCCACAGACCCATGCAGAGGCTGTGATGTTGATGTGCTTAGCACAGCCGATAGTCCGTTTGCCAAACCCACGCACTTTCTTGGTGACTTCTTTGGAGTGGAAAGCAGACTCAACTCTCGATTCACACTGTTCATGCAGATCGTCACCGAGGGCAGAAGTTGCGATGGGCATGCGAGGACAAACGATCGAAGACAGGCTGAGGCCGTGACCTGCACTGAGTAACTTGGGTGCTGCAAGACTTGTAGTAATGCGTCTCGACACGAATCCGCGATAACATTGGCTGCGGTTCCTAGGCTATCGAAAAGCGATGCAAGCGTGCTTAGAGCAGCAATGAGCGTTTGCTTCGATGGCTCCGGTCGCTCCTTAAGCGCTTGTGGGTAGTCTTTCAATATCTCGTTGACCAAGTACCTGACAGCATTGAGCTGTCCTGATTCACTCAACATTTCACGACCAATAACTGTTTCCAGTATGACTGCGACGTACTTCCGGGTGGCCAATGTCCGGTAACGATTTTGCGAAATCGTCTGATTGCTCAGTAGTTCCGTGAACAGGCTTCGCGCGACTTCTGAATACTTGGACTCGACAACAGACTCTCCTAGAAGTCGGAGAGTCTTCATGTAGCAGATTGCTAATCCTGCTCTTGCACGGTTGCCTGTTGAAGGTCGACAATATTGCATGGCAAGCAAACTGAGGATGCTGGCCACTGTAAAGGAAAGCTGCGCGGCTGACTTCTTGGGTGCAGGGGAGTCGGGACGCTCCATGGTAACCTCGTCCTCATCACCGTCATTTAGCTTTTTGCTCTTCTTTTTCGCAGTTTTAGATCGGGTAAGAACGGGCAAGTCGACGGGTACATTTTCAGAATAGTTCTTGACGAATGCGGCGCTGATGCAAGAGGCCACCGCATGTCTGACAGAGGCGGAAGCGCTATCGATCGTCTTCCATGCGATATTCTGTAATTTGTCGAAGTCGTTAGTGTTGTCGAAGAAAGCCGTATATCTTATCAATTGCTCCAAACAATAGCAAGCGGCGCACTGAACCAGGTACGACTTGTCACTGCAAGCGTTTCGCGCTTGTTTCCAGGCATCCCTCGCGACCAGCTCGTCTGCTGATTTGCCCACACCTTTAAAGACCTTGCCCACTGCCTTGAAGACCGCTGATCGGAGTCCAGTATGATTCTGCGCAAACTTGACAAGTCCCAGGAGAGACTTCACTGCCAGCGGTGAGAGCCCGATTGCGCTATCTCCTGCAGCCTCGAATATGGCACCTAAACAGTGTGTTGCCGCGTGTTTCGCTCTGACATCCTTCTCACCTTTGCCTGCCGCATTGATAATGCTGATGGACTCGTTTATAGACTCGAAAAGTAGCTTGCGGTCGCCCTTTTCAAATATTCCAGCGACAGCTCGTCCCAAGTTGTTTCGAATGACTCGTGTGGGCGCGGGGGAGCCCAGGTTGATGATCTGGAATATCTCCTTCTTGATGTATATCTGATGCGCCGATGCGCCGTCTCCATCCAGTGAGGCGACATGACGTGCGAGGTCCGAAGTGAAGGTAAGCAAATATAAATCCTGCTGTTCGGAAGGGAGGGTATGGAGCTTCTTGATGTCCAGTTCAGGGTTCGAGGGGTCCCCATTTGATGTCGGGGCGGGGGCGTCCGACGCCATTGCCAAAGCGCTTTCGGAGGGACTCGAGAGTCTGCGTGGTGATGTTGTTTCTGGGCTCGGTTTGTTCACATTATGATGAGTGGATGAGTGCAGCCAATCATGCGTCACAATGGTGGAGTGGTGGACAGCATGTCACAAGTGGGAGGAGTTGCGGACCCCCGAAGGGTTCAGTCTTGGCAGGGACGGATCTTGAATCGATGTTTTCGGGAATTCCATGCTCTAGGGCGAACAAAGTGTCAAAGCCTGTACTATACGGTACATATACATATCAACAATGGTGACACCGTTTCGCAATGTAGGTCGTGCTTCAGCCGCTCTCAATAGTTTGACTCATTGCGCTTGTCGCCATACTATTTGTCCACGGCCGATGCGCCTGCGTGAACAGGTACGATGCTTAAGCATCACCCCACAGTCACAATCCGGTCACTCGTAGGTGTTTTCAAATACGTCACATCGAATCTCCACGACTGACAATATTCCCTACAGTAAATGGTCTTCAATAAAACACGACAAAGCCAAGAATGATGCTGGAAAGTCCAAGCAACGCTCCCTCATGACACGAGACATCACCAACGCCGTCAAACTCGCCGGTCCCAATCCCGACATGAACCCTCGTCTTGCCCTCGCAATCACTCTGGCCAAGAAGGCCGCTGTTCCAAAGGCTTCCATTGAAGCTGCGATAGCACGAGGACAGGGCCTTTCCTCCACTGGCGCAGCACTCGAATCATTAGTAGTCGAGGCCGTGCTTCCGGCTTCAGTCGCGACGATAATAGAGTGTCAGACGGACAACAAGTTGCGTGCGCTAGCAGATCTGCGATTGGTGGTCAAAGACGCAAAAGGTACCATGTCAACAGTAGGCTATCTCTTTGAGAAGAAAGGGCGCATAATATTGGGACGGAAAGATGGCATGGGTGTTGACGAAGTGCTCGAGCCTGCATTGGACGCTGGTGTTCAGGATGTAGAGGACGATGAACAAGGAAGGGTGGTCCTATACACAGAGCCAGCCCAGACCAAGATAATAGCGGAGAAGCTGTCGAAAGAGTTGGATATGGAGATCGAGGAGAGCGAAATCATATATGCCCCTAACGAGGACACAAAAGTCCCGCTAGACGACGAAGGGTCGGCAAAAGAAATTGCCTCTTTTTTAGACGGACTGCAAGAAGTGCAAGGCGTGCAAGGCGTGTACATGAACTGGACAAAGGGCAACATCTCAGATGATCTGTGGGAAGAGTTGCGCACAAAGGCGGCTGTATAGACACCCCTTGATGATATTCGTGCCGGTTTCTGTACATGGATGTATAATAACATACTGTAAAATTATCATCGTACATCCCTGAAGTCGAGATCGTCCCACATGCTCCCAAACGCCATTTAGATCAACCATGCTTATCTAGAGGGTTCGTAGTGATCCTCTCCGTCAGCTTCCCATCCAACTTCCGTCCATCCACCCCGGCTTACTCGCCCTTGCCCATGCCCAACTCCCTCATCCTCGCCTCCTCGGCCTCTCGCCTCCTCTTGTTCTCCAAATTTCTCGCTTTCAGTCTCTCCAACTCCTTGGAAATCTCATCGCGATCAAACGGGATCTTGTGGGTTGCGCTTTGGCTGGGCCAGAAGTCGGGTACGGAAAAGCGGTTGTCAAGATTGGTACCAAAGTAGTACATGGTGCCAATTGGGAAGAGGATGTACATTCCAAACTATTGTCGTCGGTTAGTGACCGCTTGTTCTTCTGGTGAGGGGTGCGTTCGCAATGGTTCTGCGATGACTGCGGATGGACAGGAGAGGTGCATAATGGGGGCTTGCAGTCTGCGGCCAATACCTACCTTGAAAACTTCTAGATTAGGTCCTGCCATTTTGAAGGATATGCGACAGACGTGAGGTGGCTTGTTACGCGTTTGTAGGGGCCCTCAGATGATTAGTGGAGTGAGTGATGAGGTCGAGGATCTTTTCGGTGATGGGATGGAGATTAGTCGGAGATCAGATCATCAGATCCAATCTTCAGCCCTGCGGCCGCAGTTTCCCCAGACCGATTAAGTTACAAGGATGTGAAGCATCACATGCAATCCGTCACTTGCCTCTTCTGCAACATAGAACATCATACATCAGGGAGAATAAATCCTCTGCTCTCTTTGGAACCATGAATATCGCCTACTCTACGCACCCCAGAGTTCGGCGGCCTCATCTCAGCAGTACGTTCGGTAGTCAACCACCACCTCCGCATTGACATTCTAGCCTCGGCTCAAAACGTCCTTGACTCTCTCAAAGCTACAGTGATTGAATCGCATTGCACTTTAGAGTTGCACCTCTTCCAATACCATATCTCCACATTCAATCCCCCCTCACAGTCCCTCTGAAACTCCAACACAACATGTCAGAACCAGGCATCCTCGTCGAATACAAAGGCAAAATCGCCATCATAACCCTCAATGTGCCCAAGAAACTCAACGCCCTTGATGGAACCCTATACTACCAACTCGCACGCGCCATGCACGAAGTCGCCGACCGCACCGACATCTACATCACCATCCTAACAGGCAAAGGCCGCTACTTCTCCGCGTACGTCCCCCCTCTCCAGCCCCAACAAAAAAAATACTAGTTAACACGGACACCCAACCATCAGTGGCGCAGACGTAACCTTCGGCTCCCAAACCGACCCCACCGCCCTCGACGCTCGCCAAATGTGGCTCAAATCCTTCGTCTCCAACAACCTCCACATCACCCATGCCTTCTACACACACCCCAAGATCCTCGTCACCGCCCTCAACGGCCCCGCAGTCGGCCTCTCCGCCGCCCTCATCGCCTTCTCAGACTTCATCTACGCTGCCCCACACGCCTTCCTCCTCACCCCGTTTTCCTCCCTCGGCCTCGTGACAGAGGGGAACGCGAGCGTGGGCTTTGTGCGCCGCCTCGGCATCAGCAAGGCTAATGAGGCGCTCATTATGAGCAAGAAGATTGAGTGTGCGGATCTTGTATCTACGGGGTTTGTGAATGAGGTGTTCGATGTTGGGAATAGCAGGGATCAGGATTACAGCAACAGATTTTTGGCCAGGGTGATGGCTGAGGTGGAGGAGCGGTTAGGGGATCATTTGAATAGCGAGAGCTTGGTTCGGATTAAGGCATTGATTCAGAAGCCGGATCGTGAGACGCTGGATCGGCAGGGCGTGGAGGAGGTGTTTGGTGGCCTGCAGCGCTTTCTCAAGGGTGTCCCGCAGGAGGAGTTTAGAAAGATTGCCAGCGGGGAGAAGAAGCACAAGTTGTAGACTGTCCATCCCACGTGTGTTAATTCTACGTGTGACAAAAAAATGAATCCAGATGCCTCTGTGTTCCCACGAGTCTTGAATTGCTTCCGTTAATACCGTGTCCAATACTTTCCACAACTCTGTAAATTCCCAATCACCCCAGACTCACACCCTCAGTAGCCAACAGCTCCCCCCCAAGCGCCTCCTGCTTCCCCATTGCGCTATTCGGATCCCCAAGCGGTCCCCTCTGTGGCTCCGCGAGTTCCTCCAACGGCGACGGGGGTGGCGGTGCTTTCTTCCGCCGCTGTTCCTGCTGCTGATGCTGTTGATGCTGCACATAGCTGGAATAACGCAACGCGACAAACAGCATGAACGCCGAAATGCCGACTGTGATGGCAGCGCGACGCGTGAGGACCCAGCGGAGGCCTTCGACCTCGGAGCGTGCATCAGAGTTGAGCGCGACGGTGATTTTGTAGTTGAGTTCTTGGATCTAGTGTGGTTGTTAGACTCCCATTTACGTCGTCGTGTGTTTAGTAGTGGAGCAGAAGAGGAGAGAGGGGGGAACTCAAGGTTACGGGTGGTGTACCTTTGTCTCCATCATCCTTTGCTCTTGCCGAACAGCCATTTTTCGGTCGTCGAATAGGCCCTTCAACTCCTCTCTCAGTCCACTTGTCTCTTGCCCCAGCCTCTGCCCTAGAATATCCAATTCGTGCTGCAATTGGTTCCGATCGCTCCTCATGCGCTCAATCTCGCCTCGCCGTCGGTTGCCAATCTCAGTCTTCAATTCGCTACACGCCGCCTGGAACAGGTACGTCTCATTCTCGACGTTGGACTTGGAGACGAGGCCGGCGCGTGCGAGCGCCATGTTCGTGAGCAGGGTGTGTCGCACGGCTTTCATGATGGTGATGGATTGTTCCGGTGTGTATTGAGATTGAGACAATCTGCGCACGAGACCGTATGTGTCAAAATGGTGGACATAGGGAGGAGTCTTGAGATGTGGCGGCTTCGTTTCTTCCTCCTGTTGCACAGTTGGAATCTGCAGTACGCTATCGAGGGCCTTAGGATCGGTGGTTTTGGCCGACTCTGCGAGAAAAGTGGGCGAGGCTTCGGGGGTTGAGTTGGTTTTTGAAGGAGTCGTAGTACTCGTTGTGGCGGATGCGTGTGGCTCTTCCTCATCCTCTTCTGTCTTTTCAAGTGCGGGCTCTGGTGGTGGTTTCGTAGTGGGCGCATTGCCTCCTTGTTTCTCAAGTATGTGCAAATTTTCTTTATCTCCGACCTCAGTTTTATGCTCAAAGGCCTTGCCATAACGTTGTGTTGGCACTTCCCCGGCTCGGCGGGGGTTCGTGGTAAATCGTCGACATCCCCTCCGTGGACGGTTGTTTCGCAAAAGTGGCCTGTCTAATGTCTGTGATGCGCGTGATTTCGGAGCTCCAGACAGTTTAAACAGCATAGGCCAAAGGAACGGCAACCTGGGTGCAGCCATATTGTCGCGTTGTCAAACCTCGAGGATGCGGAGCTGCGAGTTCGGATGTATGAAGTGTAAGCCAGTCCATAGCGGCTAGCCACGGCACTTGGCAGGCACATGGGTGCAGGGATCTGCCAACCATATGTAGACGTCAGGGTTGGCTCTCCTGCTTCACCAAGTTCACGTTATCACACTAAAGGCATGATTGTTCGGACAATGCATATAATGGAGTATTAGAAGTTATGCACTAGCTATTGAGGTAGTCCTTAAATGGTCTTGTATGAAGAAGACGTCTCCGTCATCTGGCCTCACCATTTTGTTTCCCTCGTTGCAACTACGAGACGTTGCTGAATGAAAATAAAAACGCTTTTGGGGGGCCAACACACCAGCCGCATAACGCCCTGAGATGCAGTACTTTCCAATATTCCCAGCCTTCATAATTCGCCAACCTTTTTGTGGAACAGATTTCAAGACTCTGGGTATCTTGAACATGCCCTTTGTATCCTTCAACATGGAACATCACGCGCTTTATGAAACGTCGTGAGAAGAACTGCTAATAGAACTGCGGCTAGTCCCATCAGTGATATGTGTTGCGATACTCATGCGCTGAAATGGTGAAACGCCATTGTGATCGCGGGAAGGTGGGCTAGATATACCCTGAACTTGTGCGGGTGAGGATGGCGAGCTGATGGACTGTGTATCGGTAGTACCGTACCGCTCTCGCAGGCGTTTAATCTCCCGGAATCGACTACGCCAGGACGAGATTGACTCGGCGCCCTCTCGGAGAGACCAGACGCTGGAAAAGACGCAGGAATTGATGGCGATGAGACGGCAGTAGTCGGCAAGGTACTTACCGCAAAGAATCTTCGTCTCTACGGCTGGCGAGATGTCTGGGAAGCCCGGTCTGGATATTGCCTGCACTTTGTAGTATCGCTCCCTTCCGTTGGGGTCACTCTCCATTCGTCGATCGACAAAGCTCGCTCTTGATTCCGGTGAAATGACAATATGTACATAGTTGAAAGCTGATGGAAACGTGTCAAAATTGTATGGAAGCCCAGAATCGTTGAAGATGATGTTGACAAAGTCGTTGCCAATGTGGCGCTTCTTGTTAGGGTACGTCATGTCGTCATCGCGATTCGTTGGCATCATGGTCGTAATATGGAATACCAGCTCCATGCAGCGGT
Organism: Plenodomus lingam; assembly: GCF_022343315.1. NCBI lineage: Eukaryota > Fungi > Ascomycota > Dothideomycetes > Pleosporales > Leptosphaeriaceae > Plenodomus > Plenodomus lingam. The sequence continues at coordinate 2,028,953 of NW_027093944.1, read as the reverse complement.
CGCGCCAACAGTACGTGAACTCACCATCTACATCTTCGCGGGTATCTAGACCGCCGGTATTGAATTTTGCGCCTTTCAATCGACACAAGGTGCCCAAATCATTGACAAAGGATGTGTAGGCCGGGGAGCCTATGTCGTTCATGAAAATGTCTCTTTCATTTGTTTGGCCTTCGGCAATATATATGACACCTACTTTGTAGCTGTCGATGGTCGCAATTCGATCGAGTGATGCGATAGCTCTTCGAGTCATGTCGTCGTCCGGAAGGGGTATTGGTGGGTTGCTCGTATTAAGAGGTGCATAAAAAGACTGGAATATATCATCGGGTAGAATTCCAACGTACGAATCCGAGTAGAACGCTTCAGAGGCAAGGCCGACGGTGATGGGGATCTGGTGACGTGGAGGCGAAGTCAAGGATGGTCGCACAGTCAAGTATCGTACACCACACTGAATAAATTAGCAAACGGATCCCGAGGAACAGATATAGACGAAACTTACGGGTCGACGGATTGTGACCACCGAGGCGCCCGTTCGAGCTGCAGTCTCTATTGTCATAAGAGCATTGCCAACAATCCATGTCTTCTTCCATATTTCACCATCGCCGGGCTGCGCAAAATTATCGTCCCGTACGGTTTCGTCGCGATCGGTGTAAGCTACCATATTCATGATATCGACAAGAACTTCTCCTTGCTCCTCTAAGCCCTGTTTTCCGAGGTGGTCAGTGCAAAGCAAGTTTTTAGTGATCCAAGGTATCTGCTTGGGACGGTCCTCCATTTTCAATGCCATAAACCAAAAAGTAATGACGTGATAGGCAAGAGAATATAGATATCCAGGCAAATCTTCTTCCACGGTTCTTAGCCTTTTGACACTGGAATCAGGGGATCCAGAAAACTCTCTTGAGGCTCCACTTGGCCGTAGGGCTCGAAGACCGGTCTGCAAAGCAGTTGGATTGGACAATCGGTCGCGTTGATCTCTGATATGCTGTAGGTATCGGAAGCAGACACCAAATACCAACTTGAACTCGTCTTCCCGGAAATTCTTGAAGAGTTCCGGAAGACGAGCAAGAGAAGTCAAAAACTCTAGAATGTGTATCGCCGTTGCAGGCTTCGTGACGATTTGGGATAGTTTCTGTATAATGCTGTCCAAAGACTTGCTGACTGAAAGGGGTATCTCAAAGCAGCATACAGACAGCGCATGGATGCACCACTTCGATGTCCTATCCCACTGGACGATGCCTTGCAGAAATGCTTTGACAAGGTCATCTTCTTCACTCTTCTCAAAATACTCGTGGTAACTGATGATGACTGTCAACACGTGGAATAGACAGACAGCAACGTCTGCTTTCTTGAGAAGGGTGTGAGGTGGTGGTTCGTGGAAGCTCGAGTTGCGAACTTGTTCACACAGGACATTCCTCAGCATTTGCAACTGTGCGTAACAACTACGGACCAAAGCCTGGTTGGATAATTGTGGTCCAAGGTGGACAAGCACATAGCTGTAGATTTCCCAGTCAGGGGGTCTTTGCAGCAGAGAAATAATCAACTCGAGCCACAAGGTGATCTCCATGTCGAGAATTTCATCGGGAAGGGGGTAATTCTTGGGGTCGATATGAGAGAAGCAGACGCGACTACATTCGGACGACGGCTCCTCGGGGAGGCCTTTGGGTCCAGGGTACATCCAGAGTGGGGGAATCGGCTTGGAGACGCGGCCAGAAGCAGCGGTCGCGCGGCTTGTATGACGGTTGAGTGAAGAATGCGGACTGGAACTAGATAATTTGCGGGAATCACGCCCCGGGGCCATGTCGTCCAGTCTGTGTTGATCAGCCAGTGAATGTTCGTGCAGCTTTTCAGAAGACACCGCTGTCTCCTCTGTGCGACAAAGCTCCGCTGCGATCCTCTCACCCTCTGATGAGGCGCTGACAATGAGAGCATGGCGGGCATCAGCGCGTAGTCGGAACAACAGCTTAAGAGCTGTCAACCGCGCATCGTGTTCATATCTATCATTACCAGCAATTGCCCTCAGAGTTTCGTAAAGTGTGCAGGTCTTTCGGGCAGAATGTATTACGCTTCGAGTGAACAATCGTACAAAGGCAGTGGACACAACGTTGCCAGGACTTCCAAAACGCTCATCGTCCTTGAGGAGGAGTGAGTGTGACTGCCAGGGTGGCGATCGCGCAGTAGAGTGGTCTTGAGACCGGTCTATGCGTTTTCTCAATGTACGCACGATGTCTAAAAACGCCGGCAGGGGCGCTCGATCGGCAACATCTACTGCAAAATCCACGAGCTCATGCAAGACTTCAACATCTTCTTCGGCCTCGATATTGTCAAGGAGAAGTGTGCCACATTGCGAAACTTTGTCCGCTGGGCATATCTGCTCTCGGGTGTCGTAGATTTGTCGCAACGTTCTAATTGTCAAGATGCGAATACCACGAGGTCTGGTGGCGTCTTTGAAAACGCCTGCAACGAGCCTTCGGCAAAAGGCCAGCCAATCATCATTTGAGGGGTCCAAGAAGCGTTCCTCTGCAAAGTAATGGATGACTCTCTCGGCAATGGAATCGCTGACACGATTAGAGAGACTTAAGAAGAGCTCCATTACCGCCTCACGCTGAAGGAAATTCATGATGCCACTAATGGAATACAGCTTTTGTAGGACTTGGTATATGAGCCCGTCTGGGTTGCGATGATACATTTCACGAGACGTAGTGATCGAGTCCTCGGATGATGACTGCGGTGTGCTATCAGCGTCCGCAGCAAACCCTGTTTCTCCTAGCAAATGTGAGTATCGAAATAGTCGGGTACGAAATATGAGCCTACCATTACTCGATGAACCATTGTCAGTGGGCGACCTCCGTCTCTCAATATTCATGTTATTGGCCATACGCAAACCACCAAGCAACTTGGACTTACGACGACTATCGTCCCGCTCCGCACAAGTACGGATGATCTCCAACATGTCACTAAAGTCAGTTTCGGCTAGAAGCAAATCTCGCATGCTATCCTGAGCCAAGACGGTGTCTATCAAGCTCATGACGATGACCTCCTGATTGTCGTGCTCTTCATCTTGCAGCTCTCGGATTGATACTTTTAAAGCTGGGAATAGCAGAGACATGGGAACTTTTGGTAGTTCGTTGTGTCCATCTTCTACTAAGAGTTTCTGCAAGACCTGAGTGGTGCCTTTGTACACGCTCGTCAATCGCTTCCTTTTGTCTTCAGCGGGAAGGTTGAGCATCTCCTGTGATGGCCCATCGAGAAGAATGTGCAGAAGCATCGAGATTGCAGCTTGGCCAACATGTGATTTGAACAGGTTGGTGAGAGTGCCCCATGCTTGGTCCTGAAGAGGTATGATTTGCTTGTGTATCTCACACAGAACTTCTAGGCAGGATCGGAGAGAGGTAATCGGAACATGTATGTATGTTATGACGGTATCAAATAGCCTGATGCAGTTCTCAATGTCCGCGTGAAGCCTCGTCTTTTTACTAACATGCACCGCTCGACTCAGGAGCAGATCGAGATCATCGTCGGTGAATATCTTGGCATTGAATTTGCAGACATCGATCGTGTAGAGGAAGAGGCGAGCCAGGTTCACCGACTCCCGGGTAGGGTTTGCGACGCTCCGCTTTCCATTCGTCTTGCGGTGGGCCTTGGATGCCCGGTCATTGGCCTCGAAGCAGGCATCCAAGGATGTCAAGACAAAGGGAACGATGAACGGTTCGCAAGCCTCGATGTCCCGGCCCCCTTTGGTGAGAGTGGCAACGATGTCCAGCCGCCTGTCAAAATAACGATCGGTTTTGCGCAAGGTTGCCGCATTGAAGTAGATATTGCGTTCTACCGAGGCCAGGTTGGGAAGGGCCGCGCACGCTAGTAGGAGGTTGTAGCCAGTCTCCGCCACCTCGTCTGGCTGTTCGGGAAGGAGCAGATCGCTTGCGAGCGCCCACAAGCCCAGCGTGTTCTGCACGGGAAAAGCGCGCAGGATGTCGCAGACCTTGTCCACGGCCGCCGCTCGTTCCGCAAAGGGACGGCTGCGACCCAATTGCGCGATAAGGTCGTCCAATTCGGGAGGTCCACCGGTGACGGGCCTTGCTGCTCGCGGAGCTGTTATCTGACTTAGGCGCTGAAGGGTAGCGTCGGCTGAGTCGGGGCTGGCGGCGGAGGTGGAACGCAGCGTACCCAGAGACGGTGTACGTGCAGGAGTACCGGTAGTAGAGGATGCAGACGGTGGAGGGGTCGGGCTCTTCAGCCGGCCGCCCGTCAATGATCGAAAGGCTGTGAAGAGGGTGTGGGTGGAGGAGCGGCGGTCCGGCGTGCGTGGGCCATCCTGCGTCGGCGGAGACATGCGTCGCGGTGTCGCAGTGCAGCGGCCTTTGTGTATGAGAGAGGAGGAGAGCGCGAGGGCGAGAGCGAGAGCGAGAGCGAGAAGAACGTCGAGGGTTCCCCCGGATGGAACTCTGAAGGCCACAGGATGAGGTTATGTGTGTGGCGCAAGCGCATTGGGGCTGTCATGGAGCCGAGTGGACAATGAGGGCAATGAGGCGGGGTGGAGGGCGCCCATTTGGCTGTGACGGGCGGGTGTCGAGGGAAGGAGAGAGTTAGATGGGAGAGAGGGTGGAAGAGGGAAAGTTCGCAGGGCGGCGACGAGGGGTCAGATGCGGAGAAGGCCCATGGCGGTGGGCGGTGGCGTGCTGGGACAGGTGAAGGAAGGTCTTGTCATGTGCTGGCAGCCCGCCGGCCTGCGACAATGGAAAATCATTCATGGTCTGGGGTAAAGGTACCGGTACTTTGACTGGGCGCTGCCGCTAAGATTAGGATGGGTGAGAGGTAGGTAACTACAAGTAGTATCAAGAAGTACTTGTATGGAGTTATGTAGTATCTATCCATATCAAGTCATGTCTACCCTACACTCTACCCTAGTACTAGCACCACTAGGTAGTACTATGTACCATGTAAATAGTGTGTCTTGGTGGGTGAAGAGCTGAAAGAGCTTGGGCCCCCCCGCAAAGTGGGCGCCAGCCATTGTTACCAGCAACCAGCGCCAAAACAATCAACTTCTTTTCTTTTTTTTTGTTGCCTTCGCCTCTCCAATCAGCACCCTCCTCTCCTCCTCCCTTTTGGTGCAGCTTCGACACCATGGCCACTGACATTGCGACGCTCTCGCAGCTGCTCCAGGCCAGCCTGGATCCTAGTCAAAACAAACAAGGTATGTATGCTATGCTACCATATCCACTCCTACTGGAACATGGTTCACTATACCACCCATGTGATGGACACTTGTGAGACAGTGACATAGGTTCTTTCTCCTCGCCAGCATATCTGAATCGCCTGGCCTGGACGAACACCATGGTCGGGGGGAGCCGGGTCAGGACGCGCAGAATCTGCGGGCTTCTCCTCTGGCACTGCCTCTGCCTTGCCTGCCCCTCCAGAAATACACCAGCGTCGCAAGACTGACTTCTCCCAGCCGAGGCAGCCATCACACAGGAACAAGCCAAGCCGGGCTTCTCCCTCTCCCTACTCCAAATCATCGCCTCAGACTCCAGCCCGCCAAACACACGACTGTCTGCCGCGCTCTACTTCAAAAACTTCATAAAACGCAACTGGGTGGATGAAGATGGCAACTACAAACTGCCCCAGGACGAGGTGGTGGCGATCAAGAGGGAGCTGATCGGGCTCATGGTCTCAGTTCCCGCAAATCTACAGGCGCAGCTTGGTGAAGCCATCAGCGCCATCGCAGACAGCGACTTTTGGGAGCGCTGGGACACCCTCGTCGACGATCTTATCTCGCGCCTCACTCCCGATAACACCACTGTCAACAACGGCGTACTTCAAGTAGCACATTCCATCTTCAAGCGCTGGCGGCCTCTCTTCCGGTCCGATGACCTCTTTACGGAAATCAATCACGTCTTGACTAAATTCGGCACACCGTTCCTGCAACTGCTCGAGAACACCGACAACCTCATCACGGCCTCTCAAGGTGACCCACAGACGCTCAAGACTGCCTTTGCCACGCTTCAGCTGCTTATTAAGCTGTTCTATGATTTATCCTGCCAAGACCTCCCGCCTGTCTTCGAAGACCATATTGGTGTCATATGCGGCCTGCTCCACAAGTACCTGACATACGATAACCCTGCGCTACATACGGACGATGAAGCCGAGGCTGGACCGCAGGAATACGTCCGTGCTGGCATATTTGAAGCACTTATGCTCTATATCCAAAAGTATGAAGATGTATTTGGACCTCAGTTGGGACCCTTCATCGAGACTAGCTGGAGTTTCCTCATGACTGCAGGGCTCGAGAACAAATACGACATTGTAGTGAGCAAGGCACTGCAATTCCTCTCGGCCGTCGCTTCTACACAACATGCTGAAGCCTTCAATAACCAGTCCGTCTTGGTTCAGGTGATTGAAAAGGTAATTCTACCGAACCTGACCCTACGTGAGTCCGATGTCGAGATGTTCGAGGACGAACCCATCGAATTCATCCGCAGGGACCTTGAAGGGGCTGACAATGATACCCGCCGGCGTGCTGCCACAGAATTCCTTCGCAAGCTCATGAGTCGCTTTGAGGGTCTCGTCACAAGCACCTCGCAAACCTACATTAACGCATATCTACAAAATTATGCCTCGGATCCTGCGAACAATTGGAAGTCTAAAGATACTGCAGTCTATCTTTTCACGGCCATTGCTTCCAAGGGTGCTACAACTGCAGCACAGGGCATCTTGACGGTCAACGCGAGTGTGAACATTTTGGAGTTCTTTCAGACACACATTGCTAGCGATTTACAGTCGCAAGATGCTTCGCCAATCTTGAAAGTCGATGCAATCAAGTTTCTCTACGTGTTTCGTAGCCAGCTGTCACCAGAACTCTGGCGAGCCGCCTTCCCATTGCTCGTCAATCAGCTAGGCAATGAAAATTACGTCATTCATACATATGCTGCAATTGCAGTTGAGCGAGCTCTGTTTATGACAGACGCTGATCGACAGCCAATCATTCCGCGATCAGATGTTGTTGATTCCTCAAATCAACTACTCACACATTTGTTCAAGCTGATCATGAAGAACTCGGCTCCCGAGAAAATTCAAGAGAATGAGTTCCTCATGAAGTGTGTCATGCGCGTCCTGATCTACATTCGAGACGGCGTGCTACCTCATTGTCAGAGCATTCTACAGAGCTTCATTGCCATTGTCAAGGTCATTCGACACAATCCCAGTAATCCGCGTTTCCAATACTATCTCTTTGAGGGCATAGGAGCATTAGTTCGATTCGCTGCACCAAAAAAGCCTAGTTTCTTTGAAGAGAAACTCTATGAGCCCTTTGCGGCCTGTCTCTCGGCAGATGTCCAGGAATTCTCCCCTTATATCTTCCAAATCTTCTCGGCTTTGTTAGAGGCAAACCCCTCTGGAGAGCTGAGCCCTTACTATCGAAGCTTGTTTGAGATTGTCATTCAGGGCGCGGTCTGGGAGCAGCGTGGCAATGTGCCCGCATTGGCTCGCTTACTGAGTGCCATGATTGCGCGGGATGCTCAACACATTGTAGCGAACAAACAGCTTGAGCCCATTCTAGGTGTGTGGCAGAAGTTAGTCGTTACCAAGGCGCAAGAGACTCATTCTTTCGAGCTGATCGAGGCTGTCATCACGCACATGCCCGCAGCGGCTCTACAGCCCTACTTCACCACTATCCTGCAATTAATGCTGCAAAGATTGTCTAATAACAAGACCGAGAACTTTCAGCAGCGCTTCATTGCTTTCTATCACTTCTTTTCGGCGCGATTGGATCAAGGTCTTGGCACGGATTATTTCATTCAAGTCACCGACCAAATCCAGCATGAGTAAGTCCTTCCCTATCTTGACCGGAACATCTGCTAATCAGGCAAAAGCATATTCAAAGCACTTTACTTGCAGGTTATCTTGCCAGAAACTCAAAAGCTTGCACGACCGACCGATCGCAAGACCGCTGTGGTCTCTTTTGCTAAAACTCTGGGTGACTCACAAGCCTTTGTTGACAGATATCCCAAAGGATGGCAACTCACGACACAGCGCCTGATACAGCTCTTGGTCAACCCTCCGGTCCCGACAGCTGCTGATGACATCATTCCCGATGCAGATGTGGACGAGCTGGGCTTTGGCGTTGGCTTCACACAGCTGAACACCTGCAAGAAGGCACCTCGCGACCCCTTCCCAGAGATTACAGATATCAAGAGCTGGGTTGGCGAGTATCTGAAGGGAGCAGATCAGCGACACCAGGGCCGGATTGGCAAGATTGTACAAGAGAGGCTGGATGCTGAATCGAAGCAAGCATTAGTTCAGTACCTGAATTAGACGTGCTTGAACACGGGCACGAAGGGGCAAACAACACGGATTATGGAGAATTATGATACCAGGAAATAACTAGCGGAGTTTGAGAGTTTCGAAGGGTGTTGACACCCAAACACATAGCATCAAGCATACTTGTGCATATTCTGGATCTACAGTCATCGCTTTTTCGAATTGAGTGATCTCACTGCAGTTTCCATGCCATTCTGGTTGGCCTTTTATACAAGCAGCTTTCAGGTGAAAGAAGAACTTGTATACCTTCCTCTTAGAGCCTAGCGTGTGTACATGTAGGGCGTATTGTTGCATTGCGTCTTCGAGTCTCCAAATTCTGTTGATATCGACTCTACCTGTATTCCAGTGACTGAAGTATTTGTATAAAATGATCACTGCTCAACCTAATCTTGAAATTGCAAGCATACTTTCAGCTTCCATCTTTGCATCTACTGATATCCTTTTTAAGAGGACCAGTAGTGGTATCAATTCTGCCATTCTCTCAAGATAAATAAGCTCTGCCAGAACCGCCACCAGCAATCAAGGTCGACAAGCAGGCGAGAACCATGGCAGACCCTCTCGCCCAAAGAACAGAACCCCTTTACCAAAAAGACGGTCAACTCCACACCCACACCAGCAGCATAACCTCCATCCAACCACTCTCCGCCCTCCCTCCAGAAACCCAAGCCCTCTTCAAGCCACCCCCCGAATCAACCCCCTACATCCTCACCACCCCCTCTACAATCTTCCATGCCCAAGGCGGCGGCCAACCCTCCGACACCGGAACCATAGCCCTAGCCTCCAGCCCCAGCACCCCAACCTTCCACATCCACCAAGTCCGCAAACTCGCCCCCACAATCCTCCACATGGGCATCTTCGCACCCGTACCCCACACCCCCTTCCCAACCGGCATCCAAATCACCCAAACCATCGACGTCGACAAACGAATCCTCCACTCCAGACTCCACACCGCAGGCCACATCCTCGGCCTCGCCATCAACCTCCTCACCGCTTCCGGCGCCCTCCCGCCCGACCTCATCGACGGCAAAGCCTCACACTACCCTTCTGCCGCCTTTGTCGAATTCACAGGCCTAATCCCCAGCACTGCGAAATCCGCCATCCAGGCCAAAGTCGACGAGCTCGTGGCCCAGAACCTGCCCGTTGGTATACATTTCTGGACTGAAGACGAGGCCCGCTCAAGGTGCTCAGGGGTGGTGGGCGAGGTCAAGGGGGATGCGGATGGGGTGAGGGTGGTCAAGATTGGTGAGGTCGGGAGTTATCCTTGTGGTGGGACGCATGTGTTGAGGTTGGCCGAGTGTGGAAAAGTGGTGGTTAGGGGGGTGAAGAGGCAAAAGGGCGTTAGCAAGGTTAGCTATGAGGTGCAGGACGTGTAGAGGTTCTATTCGGCATGCTGAGCCAGTTACAGACTCTTCCGATAGCTACACCATCAAAAAAAACTCGCGCACCTTCCCTCTAGCTCGCACTATCAAAAATCTCACCAAAAAATGGCAAAAACCTTGCTGTTGACACGAGTGGGTTTCGAACCCACGCACGTTTCCGTACCAGGGAACTCTATTCAAGTAACTTAAATCTGGCGCCTTAGACCACTCGGCCATCGTGTCTGTAGTTATAATTAAGAAATTTTAGCATGCAGGAAACTTTATATACCGGGTGGAGGGTTCTAGTTTGTTGTAAGGGAGAGTAGAGGTGCAGTTCCACGGTCTTGTGTAAGTGGAAGACTAGTGTGCGGGGTAATAGAGTGGTGCTGGGATGGATTGAGGGGTTGGCGGGGTAGATTGGAGCTTGTGAGACGGTGGTTTGGTAGGCGCGGGATAGGACTTTTAGGTGCGGCTTTGTGTGGTTGCGCAATTAGGTTGCAGTTGTCTTTGTAGAATAGAAGTAGGAAACAGAGTAATTTGTAGTGCAGGATAAATAGGTTATAATAGTAGTGTTGCTTCTGTTTCCCTACCTTGTAAGCCTTGTTGATGCGGCTGTATATGCAATTCATTACATAACTTTACTTCTTTTAAGCGCTATCTGATTGTTGGATATATACTTGATTTGTAGCTTGAACATTTTATATAGTATTACTATGCTGCGCTAAGATATACATGTAGTTTGGTACTGGTAGCCTATCAGGCAATCAGCGACGTCTGCTGAGTATTACTAATAAGGAACATAACATGCCATGTACAGCTCATAGTGCAGTAGAATACAAGCATCTGAAGTGGGAAGAGGCCACGTTTTACTTTCCACTTGATTGGCCTGCAAATGAGTCGCCCCCCGTACGACCATGCACTGATATACGTCATTCTAGTTCAGAGTGGCAAGCTGGATCCTCATCAAATATCGCAGCACATGAAAATATGGAAACTGATCTCCAGATGGCTCATAAGGAAGGGGCAATGTTACTCACAACAATAGAAACCACGGCCGAATAATTTGGACAGTAGCAAGGCGCAATCAGTCGGAACAATTTCTATCCGTCGAGGTGCCTATTTTATTTTTACGCTACTTGCAACTCTGCCTGTGATGGAATAATGGAAGATCAAAATGAAAGACGATTTCAGAGCGGCAAATCCAAAGACACGTCGCAAGAAGATCGACTAGAACGTCGACAAGGTGGTACGGATTCAGCATTCGGGAATCCACCAGTAAACGTCCCTTTTACACCAGATACATCACAACACAATGACCCGCAATCGCCCAATTTACCGCAAACTGCATCACGTTTGGGAGACTCCTTAGAGAGCGAGCGGCCCTTATCAGAAAGTATTGTTTTAACGGCAGAGGAAGCATCACTGTACAACCACTACAACGTCCATCTTGGTCGATGGATGGACTGTACTAATGCCTCCCGCCTTTTGACGCTCAGAGTGAGCGAGATGGCCAGGCATCAGCTTTTTTTGCACCATGCAGTTATATGCTTCGCGTCACGTCACAAGGGTGATCATCAGAAAGCTGGGGATGCGTACCACAAATGCATAACATTACTGATTCCTCGCCTCGAACAGAATCCTGGTAACGATGAAGCACTGCTTACCGCTGTAATACTTTTACATTTTGCAGACCAGCTTAGTGGTAAGTTGTTCGATATATTAACATGTAAGGTACTACAAAGACTGACAATCGGTAGTACAATCCAATGTGGGAATGTGCGACAAATCTCACCTTCAAGGTTCTTCTGGCATTCTCCGTGCCTCTCAATTAACACGCTTCATTGATCCCTCGGCACCTACCGTGCGTGAGGCTGTATTCTGGGTCTATGTGCGACAAAGTCTCTACAACGCTACTATCAGACAGCAGCCACTAGATCTCGACTTCTCATTGCAACTTGAACCGCTCGCAGATGCTGTTGGAAACCAACATCGCTTGGATGCTCTGAGACGAGAGACTGCCTGGGCCAATCAGATGCTATGGCATACTGCATGTGTAGCTAACTTTTGCTTTGCGGACACTGGAGCACAAAGCGGTCAGGCGGGAACTACGCAACGATGGCAAGCGCTTTGGACGCAGATCCGAACATGGCGAGATAAAAGACCGAGTTCTTTCGACCCAATCTGGGCAGGCCCATCCACCGACGAGGACGTATTTCCCGACATATTTTTCACGGCAGACTGGCATGGTCAGTTGACAACGTTGTGTTCTTGGTCCCCACACACTGACTTGGTCACGATAGTAATCTCCTTCACCTTTTACCACTTCGCAAGTATACTCCTGCTCACATATACGCCTGGCCCAAAATTTGGAATGCGCATTATACAAAGCGAAGAGTCTCGATTGAATGTGCGTGACCCACGCCGATCTGACCACAGTTGCCTGCTAACTCTGGTCATCTTAGATTATAAAGCATGCTGAGGCCATATGCTCCGCCTCCAACTCTTCGCCGCAGAACCCGCAACTATACATTATAGTGTGCCATACGGTCTTCATATGGGGGCCTTTATTGTCCAACAGCGCCAAAAGACAGAAGGTCATTTATTTACTAGAAACATTTCAGAATTCTCACTTTTGGGGAACATCTTGGATTGTCAGTGCATTAAAGACGGAATGGGGCATAGAATGACTTATGCAGAAAACTTGTATACCTATCACAGACAGTATCAGTGCCGTTAAAATAGCGATGAGATATACCATCCATATAGCCTAATAGGGAAACATCAAAACACGTAGGGTACGGGCTAACTAATTATCCCATATGTTAGCAAGATATAAGGATTTCTATATGTCTTCTTACATTAGTGCTGGTAAGAAGCTGAAGGTTACACCGTACAGCCATGTTAACCTAGTACATGTCGCCTTTTAAGTGAACCGCGAAAATAATTGCAGTAATACCAGCAACTAACAAACAAGCCTGGCAAGCGCCAAGAAGAGTAGCGAGGACTCTCTCCTATAGATACGGGTGCCCTAAAGTCTCGTGTGTCCCACTTGGTTTGTGAGACTTCACATCGCGATACATAAGCGCAACGCTTAGCACGAGTCTAACTGTAAAGCAGATAGCAAAGCTAATAAGGACAAAATTCATATTAAAGGAACAATGTGCGCAGCCTCTGTACAACAAGATACCTGCTTATATACTAGATTTAGCGATTCTTTTGCCTTACATGCCGCTAAGCACTTTCGCTATAAGTGCTTAGAGCACTCCACCAACAAGCGTATCGCATGAAAGAGACATAACTTATGTCTCAAGGCTAGCTAGTACGTGTGTTAGTTAGAGTAAAAGAGTAGGATAGGCTGTGTAGTGTACTGCAGTGTTCCACTTACGTCGCACCTAATCTACCACACTCTCTAGGAAGACAGCTCCTCCGCCGAGTCCTTATGCGGGCTTAACACGTCTCTTACAATCATTAATAATGTGTGGAACCCACTGTATCCTGCAAGGCCCAGACGTACAGCGGACCAGGAATGTAACTGGCTTGCCCATCGCTAGATAGGAGCGCCGGCGGCATCATAATCAGCCATGCCTAATTATACCTGGACAAAGGAATTGGCCCTGGATCACTAAGTTTTAGAAGACTAGCAAGGAGGGAACAGTAAGTAGCTACAAGAGATCTTGCACTACTACGTAGAAGGAAAGATAGGGTCGGACGTTATATCCCTAAGTAGCGTGCAGTGTTGCATGGCGCAGATAAGCTCGCATAAAAGGCTACATGCCCATTTCCTCTTTAAGATCTAAAGCGTTAAGGCACAGGATTCTTAGAAATTAGCTAAGTAGCGAAAAGCGGCATATAAAGGGGTCTCCTACCGTGATCTTATAGTGTTAATCACTTCTTCACTTCCTAAAACAGTATCTCCTTCAACACTATACAACGCCTCCGCTGTTTCTAGATAAGTTCTTAAGATACTATTAAAGATCCAACGCTATACCAAGGCATAGTATTTATATTAATGCTAGACGAATGTAATCTATTGCTAAGTATGCTAGCTCCCTGTGATTAATTCTAATAAGTTCAATAAAGCGGCTGTGATAGCGGATAATCCGCATTCAATTCAATCAGCTCCTCACACTTTCAAGTATATCTAAGATAACCAAGAGGACAAGGAGCGTGTAAGGAACAAGTCACGTTATACAGCAGATTCAGCCCTAAGTATTGCAAAAGAGAAAATACTGCTATAAATTACTTAACTCCATTTGCACCTCTTTTAGCTAATGGAACGTGTAGAGGAAACGGCAAACAGCATTACTATAATTATAAAACGTTTAGAAGAGTTAGAAGATAACGTAAGAAACAATGTTAGCGAAACAAAGGACCTGGCACATAGAGTTTAACAAGAAAGAGGCATTCTAAAGAGAGTAAAGGGGCCAAGAGACAACGGGGATCAGCTTGTAAGCTGTACAAGACGCGAGATAAAGAGAGCACGTGTGACTTAGGAAGACTAGTGGATATGTCACTAGATAGAAAGGACTTGACTCACATTAGTAGCTATCTATAGATCCTGTTGAATTCCTGTTCAGGCGCCATTAATATTTAGTAAGTCGTTATTCACCCTAGCATAGTAGGAAAGCCATGATACGTAGTGCTCTATCCTAGTTAGATAATAACCCAAGCAGCACTAGACGTTGCTAATGGCAATTATGTCTTGCGGTGGTCAGTATAGAGTTATGTATAAAGATTCTGCTTAGACTGCCTAACACTAGAATAAAAACTTAGTATTATCTGCGCCAGCAAGACTGTTATAGGCTTCTTTAGTCTAAAGCAGGCATTGGTTCCATTCTCACTAATGACTACAGTGACTTTGGCCTGACAATTTGAGTAGTAACTGGCAGTAGCTCTCTTTAAGCTGCGATCCACATAATACAAAAAATAAGGTTGCATTTAATCTAGCAGGAAGACTAGCCACATAGTCTAGATGCGATCAATGCCTCCGCCCCCTCCCTCCTCGTCCTTCCAACAAACGCCTGTGTCTAACAACACGGGCAGCTTCGCGAATTCAACTAACTATTATAACTATAAGAGGCAAGCGGTATATTAAGGTCGAGCGGGAAAATAGCAAAGAGCGACTTATTATTAACAAGGCCATAAATCAGGTGCGTTATAATGCTAACTAGGCAATAACTAGCTAGAAATCTTATTAAGAGGATAATTCTAGCATGCCTCTCGTTGTTAAGGATTCGTGGCAGTATCTAGAGTGTGAAGAGGAGGACGACTTGCTACAGGCGGCAACCAGAAAGGGGGTGATAAACGTTGTTAGGTACTTCATTCACGAGACAGTCCTTGTAGACGGCCAAGATAACAACGTCTGCACACACGTATAGAAAGGCCTTGACATAGCGAAGACAACGAACTATAAGCTAGTAAAGCTAATGTTACCTCTAAGCATAGTCGCACACTAGGTCTCACAGAGGGATGGAAGCAGCAGTTTCGCTGGACGGAAACGATCTTTAAGCTACTCAGCAATGCTATTATCGCCTTGCAAGCGCACTTGCTTAAGGCCCTTAATAAAACCTGCTATTATAAACCAGACCTACCGCCGTGTTATTATCCGTGACTACTGCTTATATACTTCTTGGACCAGAGCAAGCTGTCTCTCCAGCATTTCAAGAAATATTCCATGATCAATCCTTTGCTGCCCGTGTACAGCTAGTTACAATTGACGAGTGTTATGTTATTAGCTAGTGGAAAGACTTTCGCGTCGAGTACTTCTGCTTCCAAGAAATGAGACGCATCTTAGATAGCTCCGCTTAGTTCTCTAGATGCACGGCAACATTTAATGCTGCGATAGAGGCTTAGGTCCTTAAATATAGTGCGTTCCAGCAGTTGGCGCTTGATTAGGAAGAGAAACTTGGGCGGTTGCGCATTATTCGTACGACAGTTAATTGGCCTAAGATTGCTATCGTGGTTGTGCCTATTGGGCCAAAGTGTTAGAATTCGTACGCTTAGCTGATCCTACATATAGATGTTGCTTCCTAGATAGGAGATAATGGGTGTTATGTTCCTGTCTCCTTTGACTTGCCAAAGACCATCGTTTTCGTTAACGGCCGGACCAAGATTGCGCATCTAGTGCAGTTATTGCGGGCATATCTATAGACCTAGGGATACACTCGTGCACGTAAATAGTACTATGATATCAATACTCATATATATCCTATTTGAAAACCTCTAAGTCCAATTCTACGTGCCGTAGCGATATTATGGTGGTTGGGGAGCTCACTTCACCTTCACCGCATGATCTACATTGAAGAACTCTACTATTGAGCAGCGACTCAGCGTATCCCTCCATAACCTCAACACCCCCATCCCCTCATCCCCTCATCCACTTTACCAATCCCTCCCATCACCTTCTTTGCACTGCTCCTTCTTCCCCTCTTGCGTTGAAGTCGCTCATCAGCTGCGCGGTCCCAAGTCTCCAAAACCTCAATAGAACTAAGTCCCATTCATCCAAAAATTGAACAGATAATCTGCTAACTTATGGCTTAGGTACGTCGCCCGCGCGGGCGCACATGCGAAGCCGCTCCTCGACTGCGCAGTCCCACACACACCGTCTACATTACCAAAACTAAGTCTCCCTCATTCAAAAGTGAACAGATGATTCGCTAACTTATGATTAGGTACGTCGCCCGCGCGGGCGCAAATCCAGAGCCGCTTACTGGAGTGCCACGAAAGCCGCTTAACGGAGTGCTAATATACCTGGTTTAGATAAACTCGCAGTCTAACTGCGTTATTAATTAGTGCAACTCTGTTAAAGGCTGTAGTAGTTATATCTTTAGACAAGTAATTAATCCTACTATAGACTTTAATGTGTTAACAACTCGCAAGTCTAACTAGCGCTCCTAATACTATTAACTTTGTCTTTAGTAGATAGATAGTAGCCTATCTAATAACGCACCTATAGTTTTGTACTAGCTATTCTTGTCCTTATAGCATTCCCTTAACGTTGTTTTATTAAGTTAGTTAGTGTTAAAGGGATTAAGATATGCTAGACATTAGCTAGGTTGCAGTAGCGTAAGGACACTATACAGTACTAGGCGCAGTATTAGTTGTTAAAACTAGCTTAGGTCTACCTAATAAGTGGTTATAGCAATACACGCGTCTCTCTGTCTTTATATCGCTTAGGGAGATATCCCTATTAAGTGCTTACGCTTAAGGCGATAAGGTAGTACCTTCTCTGTATTGTTGTTCTATTAATATTATTAAGATAGGTAGCACCTCTAAGTTAACAAACGCCGCAATAAGAGTTGTCGTAGTTAGCGGTAGTCGCACTCCTAGAGCCTGCAGTTTGTGTGACAGATAAGTAGTAGGTTAGTACACACCTACACTTCCTAAGGATCTATAGTGTAGAGGATAGTTAGACCTAAGCTAGACTTAACACTTTACTTAACTAGTTATTCAACAGATTTCAAATTAGTAATCTTGGCTAGAATTAGGACTAGTGGTTAGCAGTTGCTGCTATGGTAAGCACTACGGTACAAAACCGGTTTACAGTAGCCATATTTATCTAAAGTAGACCACAAAGTAGTTTAAGTATAAGAAGTAAACCTAAATAGGGTTTACTATACTATGTATTCTATAAAGGTAAACTACTTTTTAGTTTATATATTATTAGTATTATATGTATTAACTTTAGCGTCTATTTAAACATAGTTTATACAATATACCTAATTATAGGTTATATAGTAGATAGATATATAGCACCTAGGGGGAAAATTTAGTGTAGATAGAGGGCACGTAGTAGGTATAATTTAGTAGGGTTACTATACAGGAACTAGTACTAGTAGATACCTAGGCGGTATAGGCGTGCAGCATACTGCCGCCTAGGTACGCTACAATAATAACTAAGAGACTAGGTAGTATACCTAGTATATAAAATTATAATCTAAAATATCCTATAATAATAGGTTAGTAAGTTCTATAAAGGTGCCTATTATAACAACACTCCTATATTATAGTATATTCTATAAAGGCGCCTATTATAATAACACTCCTATATTATAGTGTAGTAGTATTACTAAAGATTATGCTCTATATTATAAATATTCTAGGGCAAGTTAGTTGCTTACACTATATATATTATAGGTTTTTTTAGTAGTATATTAGTTTAAAGTTAGGTATATATATATATTATTATATATACTATATTATATATAGTAGTAAAGGGGTAGTATAATATAGTAAGCTTATATAGTGTAGGATATATAGTAATATTATATAATATTATTTATATATACTAATACTATATATATATATTATTTAACTTATATAGTTAGGACCCTCTTATATTATAATTATCTATAAACCTAGACGCTATTATTACTATTACTATTATTTAGCTCTCCTATACTACTACTATCTATATAAGGGGTATCTATAATAGATACTCTAGTTTATATTAGAGACTACTATAATTTTAGGCCTTATACTCTAGAAGTATTTCTCTTATTACTATTACCTTTAGCCTTAGCTTTAGTTATATAGTTACGCCTAGCCTTTATATTCCTAACGCGTGTATTCTTGCAAGTCTATATTAGTAGAGTAGAATCTAAAATCTCTATTAGAGAGTCTATAATAGTATAAGGTTAGCATTATTACGTGTCTAGTAGTATATTATAGTTGTCTTCTATAGGTATATTTTTATAAGTATCTAGAGTAGAATTATTTAGTTAGGCTAGTATACTATATAAATAGGTTCACTTTTATAGTCTTATATCTAGCTATACTAGTACTTATTGTAATCTAACACTACTAGCTAGGGGCACACTAACTATTAGGTTAGGATGCTAACCCCTAAAAACGCTACTATTGCTATCCTAGGCACCCTAGTCTTTAAAGCTAGTAATACTACTAGTGTATTTAAATTAGGGTAGACGTTGTCTTTATATATATTTAATAGAATAGGGTAATACTAGCTTACTTATAGCCTATAATAAGTCTTAGTTTAAATATTAGGGAGTGTTACTATAAAATCCTAACTAGGCTACTATATAGTTATAGTATATACCTAAACTACTATAAATAAAGTTAGATATTAGCTACTAGTATCTACATAGACCTCTGCATATAATAGACCTCCCTAGGCTAGGGCCTTATAGGATAGCGAATGTTTAAGTAATTAGGGTAGCAATACTATTACCTAGTATAGTATAATTATATATAATAGCTCTTTTATAATAGTAAGATTAGTATATTTAAAGAGGTAGATAATATACTTGCGTTTTAGTTTAGAGTATTAATTCTTATTCCTATATATCTAGGTCTGCTATATAAGCTATTTTAATACCTATACTCTATTAAAATATCTAAAAAATAGATACTTAGTAAGGATAGTGTCCTATATATTAGTCTACTTAGAGTTAGAAATATAGCTAAATAGTTAGTCTTAGATTATATTAAAGTATATATCTATAGCCTTATAGATACACTTATTAAGGTTATTAATGCCCTTCTTACTAACTATAAATATATAAATCTATAGGGCAAACACTTTAGGCGTATATATTACTACCTACACTACAATTAGATTATTGCTTGCTAATTTTAGCTATAGGTAGACACTATATAGTTCTAGTATTTTGTGTAAATAGGATCTTAAATCCTATATTAACTGCGGGACAGTATTAGGAATAAAGGTAGCGTTTGTAGTAGATAAGGTTATAAGTAAAGCTAATATATTATAAATATATTATTATAGATAGAAAGGGTATATTATTATATATAACTTATACACTTGTTATATTATAACACGCACTAGTGTTATTACTATTACTTATAATATATTATCTTTAGCTATATCTTAGTACTAATATACTTCTATAATATAGTTATTAAATAATAAGTTGTTATACTATAGTTATACTATATTAGTATAATAAAAGTGTAGAGAGGGTGTGCTAACGTGTTATATTATATACGTGTGTAAGGGGTTAAGAATTAATTTAGAGTACACTAGATTATTATTATATAGATTTATATATATTACTATAATTATATTATTATTACTTATTATAACTAACGCTAATAAGTTATATTAGCTTACGCAGATTTATGCTATATCCTTTTATTCACCTACTCCTCTATATACTAGAGTATAATAGTTATATTAATAGAGTAAGATATAAATATCTAGGAATACACTCTTACTAACCTATATTAGCTATATATAGTTTATATTTACTAAAACGTAGTTATTATATAACCTAGATTAGTATATAAGTTATACTAGACTAGGAATTAACGTAGATTAATATAGTAACTATAACACTATTTAAGAGGATAATATTGCAAGTTGCTAAATTTAGGGGTAATAACCTGTCTGCTATGCTATAGTATTCTAAAAGTAGGGTAATCTATCCTTTAGATACCCTATTAACTATACGTTACACGTTAATATATTTTACTAGGCTAGGCATGGAACTAATATATATTAGCTTAGGATAGAAAATAGGGCTATTATATATATTAGTTAACTACTACAAGATATAGTAGTCCCTACTATAGAAAGCCTAGTTATAGAAGAAGAGGCTCTTTATCTTTAATAATATACTATTAAAGTTAAGATTATCTTTATAGAAGCTTTTATTTAATTTAGTATTAATAAACTTATAATAGATATATTATATATAAGCGTAACGTAATAGGATGTATTAAATAAGTATATTATATAATTAAAGAATTACTCCTTCCTATATAGATAAATCTAGTAGTAACTAGATAACCTATATAAGAAGAAATAGATTACCCTCCTATATAGTATCCTATAGAGAACTACGCATCTATTATAATATAGCAAGTTCGTGTCTTAGATAGTATATCTTATAGTATAAAGCCCTTTAATAGCAGATAGTAATAAGCTAACTATACTATTAATAGGCTATCTTACCTAGACTACACTAGTTAGACTAGCTTTCTTTTATATAGAATAGTAGCAATACAGTCTTATAGTAGCCTAGAAACCTTTCTTAGAATATCCTTAGTCTACAAGGCTAACTAAGGTATAAGAAGGAGAAACTAATACTAAGTAAGGATTTAAGTAGAGCAGATTATCTAGGAGTAGCCTAAGCTAGTCCTACCTCTATTAGAAAGAGGTTAAAAGAGTCTCTATAACGCTTAAAAAGGCTACTATAAATAGTGTCTAACGCCCCTAATTTACTAGCCTATACTTATCTATAGTAAGAAACCCCTTTAATTATATCTCTATTATAAAGTCTTAAGAGATAGCTAGGTAAAGAGAACCTCTACTACTAGCAAGTAAATATTACTAAATACTCTAAAGGAAAGAAAGACCGCAAGTAATTAAGAATATAAGGTTATCCCCTAATACTATATAGAGATTAAGTTTAGGTAGTCTAGGCCCTACTACGCCTATAATAGTCTAATCCGCACTAAGTAATACTAAAGATAGGTAGATAACCTATAGTTAGCAGACCTAAATAATTAGTCCTGTAGTCTAGGACTACTACTAAAGAGAGGCCGCTCTACTTTAACTCTAACTAACTCTACCTGCTAGTTATAAGTATAACTAGCGCACTAGTATAATTAACTATTCTTTAATATACCTACCTATATACTTATAATTATAAACTACTACGCCCTTAATAAACTAAAAGACTATATACTACTACTACTAATACTACCTATTAGCCTTATTAAGGACAGGCATAACTCCTTAGCTCCTATAGGGGTATAACACTAGCGCTAGTTATACTATTATTTAGAAGCCTAAAGGTTGCAATCCTTAGCCTTACTATAGTAGTAACTACTAACTACTAGTCCTAATTCTAGCTAAGATTACTAATTTAAAATCTATTAAATAACTAGTTAAGTAAAGTGTTAAGTTTAGCTTAGGTCTAACTATCCTCTATAGAGACTATAGATCCTTAGGAAGTATAGGTATATACTAACCTACTACTTATCTATTATATAAACTACAGGCTCTAGGAGCTTATTAGATAGTGCTAAGTATAACCGCTGCTAACTGCAACAACTCTTATTATAGCGTTTATTAACTTAGAGGTGCTACCTATCTTAATAATATTAATAGAATAATAATATAGAGAAGGTACTACCTTATTACCTTAAGTATAAGCACTTAATAGGGATGTCTCCCTAAGCAACGTAAAGATAGAGAGACGCGTGTATTGCTATAACTACTTATTAGGTAGACCTAAGCTAGTTTTAATAACTAGTACTACGCCTAGTATAGTGTCCTTACGCTACTATAACCTAGCTAGTGTCTAGTATATCTTAATCCCTTTAATACTAACTAACTTAATAAAATAATATTAAGGGAATACTATAGGGATAAGAATAGCTAGTATAAAACTATAGATATATTATTAGATAGGTAACTATCTATCTACTAAAGATAAAGTTAATAGTATTAGAAGCGCTAGGTAGACTTGTAAGTTATTAACATATTAAAGTCTATAGTAGGATTAATTACTTATCTAAAGATATAACTACTATAGCCTTTAATAGAGTTATACTAATTAATAACGTAGTTAGACTGCAAGTTTATCTAAACTAGGTATTTTAGCACTCTGTTAAGTAGCTTTTATAGCACTCTAGTAAGTGGCTCTAGATTTGCGCCTGCGTGGGCAACGTACCTAAGACAAGAATTAGTAATCTATCTGCTTATATTTAAATAAGGTAAGACTTAGTTCTACTAAGATAAGTAAAAACTATAGGACTGCGCAGATAACAAGCAGCTTAATTTAGCGTAGTTAAGGAGTAGCTTTAGATTTACGCCTACGCAGGTAATATACCTAACTATAACTTAGTAAATTATCTATTTACTTTTAAATAAGGGAGACTTAGTTTTAGTAATATAGATAGTATATATAGTTCTATATAGTTAATAAGCAACTTAATTTAGCGTAATTAAGGAGTGGCTTTATATATATGCCTACGCGGGCAATATACCTATCTATAAGTTAGTAAACTATCTATTCACATTTAAATAAGGGAGACTTAGTTCTATTAAGGTTTTAGAGACTTTAGGACTGCGTAGCTAATAAGTAACTTTAATTAGTATAGTTAATAAGCAGCTTTATATATACGCTTACATAGGCAGCATACCTAACTATAACTTAGCAAACTATCTATTTACTTTTAAAAGAGGGAGACTTAGTTCTATTAGAGTTTTAGTAACTTTAGGACTATATAGCTAGTAAGCAACTTTAATTAGCATAGTTAATAAGTAGCTTTAACGCAAGAGGGGAAGAAGAAGCTATATAAAGAAGGTAATAGGAGGGATTAATAAAGTAGATAAGGGGATAGAGGTGTTAAGGTTATAGAGGGATACGCTAAGTCGCTACTTAATAGTAGAGTTCTACAAGGTAGATTATATAGTAAAGGTAAAGTAAGCTCCCTAACTACTATAATATTGCTATAGCATATAGGATTAGACTTAGAGGTTTTTAAATTAGATATATATTAGTATTAATATTATAGTACTATTTATATAGATAATATACTATCTAAGTTACTCTAGCCTATCCTTATAAATATAATCTTAGTAAATATAACTCTAGGATCTAATTAGGTTAAGGAAAGAGCTATTCTAAACTAATTAATTTAATATTATAGGTTCTATAATATAGCTATAATACTCTTTATAATCTAATAGGATACGTAATAGATATAGACTAGTATGCTTCTCTACACTATTTTTAAGGTAATAGTCCTAAGTATTTAAGTTAATAATCTATTAAAGTTAATTATCTATCCTAGAACTAATATATTTTAAGGTAAAATCTCCTAAGTAGAATAGAATATAGGCGCGGAGTATAGTGTTACGCTATACTCTTAAATAGTTATTAGTCTTCTAAGTAATTATATATCTACACACTTAAATATCCTATTATAGAAGTCTAATAGCAATAACAAGGTTAGAGGTTTAGTTATTGCAAGATAGTTATAGAAAGTCGCTGTAGCACAGTTTATCTTATTAGAAGAGTTAGCTTATAAGCTTAGCAAGTTTCCTTAATTAGGTGTAGTTTAGATAGTTATTCTAGTAGTCTTAACTATCGCGATTGCAGTTATATACTACATCTTTAATAGTATTATTTTAAGTAGTAGGTAAGATTAGGTCTAACTTATAGCAAGATAAACTATATCTAGTATATCTACTTATAGTAAAATAGAATATATAGATATGTAAAGTAGAATACCTATATAGTATAAAAGAAGATAATACAAAGTCTACTTTCTATACTAATACGTTTATTATAGTAACTATAATAAATATAAAACTTTATAACTCTACTAATATATATATAGCTTACTAATATTTATATTATCTAGTATAGCAAAATAGTAAGTTTACGCTATAAAGTAATTATGCTAGAAGACTAGTATAATTATATTATAGCTTATTAAAGGAACATACTATAGTTTAGATTAGATACTACTATCTATATTTATATATCTCCTGTCTATATCCCTAAATACTATGTTAACGTAGAAACTGTTATATGTTATAGACTAGCCTTAAGGGAGAATACAATAAGCGTTAATAATAGTATTTAGTATCTTAAAGGAGAGGTAAGCCCTCCACGCCTTTTTATAGGTGTCTAGTGTGTTTGCTTAGTAGTGGTGTTAGACTTAGTCTGTCTTGTGTTAGACCTAGGCTTAGGCATAAGCCTAAGCCCTTTACATACCCCTAACCTTCCCCTATAAGCTATCGTGAAATCGTCTTTCTAGGGGTCTAGGGTTATGTCTTTGCCCTCTATAATCTATATTAGGCTTTATTGCTATATTTTTAGTTTTATTATTATATCTTTATATTCCTTCCTAATTTGTAACAGGCCTGTATGTTAAGCAGTACGCGTGCATGGCGTCTATACGCTTATTTTGGCACCCTACTATAAAAGTTCTAATATAGCTATCCTACCCTACTATAAATTTCCTAAACTTACTTTGTTACACAGCAGATTTTCCTAGCTAATTAGTCTTATCTCCCCTCTTTTTCTATTAATCTAGCCTATATAGCCTCTATTATATCTCTATCTATAGCTACTAGTGCTAGTAGTAGGGATCTACTATAAGGTAGTTAGACCCCGCGCTAGGCCTACTAAGATAAGGTGCGTACTTCTAATATTCTCCCTATATTTCCTGCACTAACTTTTTGTTTAGCATATATCTCCCTAAACCTAGTTACTTAGTAGCTTTATTATTTCTAGTAACTTAAATAATAAGGAATATAATAGTAGCTTTATAAAGCTACTTCCCTATAATTAGTGTATTAACTAGCTTTATCTCTTTAGCAAGTGTAACTATTAGGAGGGTAGTAGTAAGTTCCCCTTAATTTTTATTTCCTTTATAGCAAGTTCTAACTATATCTAGGGCGCTTATATAAGTCCTACTATCGTGGCTATAAGACTTATACTTAGTTAGAAGCTATCCTTACTAACAATCCTAATATTTGCTAAGCCCTCTATAACTAGCTTTAGTTTTATTATAGTTACTAGGAGGATTGCCTTTATATTATAAAGAAGGGGACCCTTAGCACTTTTATAGGGAAACCTACTAAAGGCACCTATTACTAGTTTATACTATAGTTCTACTAGCTCTACTATTATTTTAAGGATCTTATATTAAGGGCTTAAACTAATAACACTATTACTCTACTTACCCTTACTACTTACTTACGCGCCTATAATTAGTATTAGCTTAGTGCTATTATTCTATCTACTACTAGTACTCTAGCGTTTCCTCTTTAGTCTACTATTACGCCTTTATATAGTAGTTATAGCAATAACAACGTTATATAGCTTGCTACTACTACTAGTATTACCTTCTAGCGTATTAACTAGCGTATAAATAAGACCTAGGCCTAAACTAACCTTTATATTAATAGGCTTAAGAGCGCTGCTAAGCGCACTACCTAAGGCATTAAGACTCTTATTATTAGTATTAGTTTTCCCTTATTCCCTTTATATCTATTCTAATATTTATTTTCTTTAGGCCTAGGGTGCTACGCGTTAGCAAGCTATTAAAGCACTACCCTCCTCCTAACACTACTACTACTACTACTCCTACTTATTAACTAAGTCGTCCCCTACCTATAACGCGCGTAAGCGTTACTACTATTACTAAGAGACGCAGAGGCG
Source organism: Plenodomus lingam (assembly GCF_022343315.1). NCBI lineage: Eukaryota > Fungi > Ascomycota > Dothideomycetes > Pleosporales > Leptosphaeriaceae > Plenodomus > Plenodomus lingam. The sequence continues at coordinate 2,003,116 of NW_027093944.1, read as the reverse complement.
TTAGAATAACATAAACAATAGTTTAGGGGGGGCTAGAGGGGGGTTAGTTATAGATAGTAATAGTATAGATACTACTACTTAATTATTAGCTATATTATAAAACTTTAGTAGTAGGGCACTTACTTAGAGTGTTGTAGGATAATTAAAAGATTTCTCTAATACCTTTTTACTTCTTAATTATAACTAAGGTCTAAGTTATTATTCTAGTTTCCTTTTACCCTTACTTTCTAGTTTTTATACGTATTAGGCTATTATTATGCGTGGCATCCCTATACTATTCCTTAAACCTATCTAGAGCCTTAGTATCCTACACTACCTCTAGTAGGTGCTATATTAGATTAATATACCCCTTCTATTTTACTAGGACTTAATACTTTCCTTTTCCCCTTACATTCTTTATATAAAGGATCTCTTCTACTTCCTATTTATCTAGCGTTATATCTTTATTTTCTAGAGTAACTATTAGACCTAGTTATAAGTCCTAAAGCTTCTAGCTTAGCAGCAGGTTATTAGCAGCTCTCTCTAGTAGATCTATATGCACAGTCTTATATAAGTTCCCTAGTAAGTCTAATACTATTATAAGTAGAGTAGGAACTTCTATTACTTTATACTTTACTTATAGCTAGTTAAACTTTTTACTTAGTTAGTTTATCTTTATATTACGTATTATAAACTAAACTATATTACCTTTTAGGAATTTTTTAGCTAGGTATCTAGACTAGTTTATTACTTCCTATTATTATTACTATTAGAATATAATAGTAGCTTACGCTAGCTCTACACCCCTCTACAGGTGTAATAAGAACGCCACAGCCTCTCTATAAGGATTCTTAGGCTTTACTAGTAGTAATACTACCTTTTATAGCGTGTCTACTATATACCTATTTAAAAGTAGATTTAGGCTAACACTAGTTATACTAGAGTCCCTATTATTAAGTGTAAGTTAGCAGGCTAGCAGGTAGTTAGGCTAGTTAGTCTGCTTAAAGCATACTATTATGCGCAGCACCACCTGCACCTCTTGGTTTGCCCGCTCTGTCCTACTGTCTGTCTAAGGGTGGTATATAGTAGACAGTAACTAGTTTATCTTTATTATCTAGTATAACGTTGTCTAGAAAGATCCTAACTAGTTAGAGCCTTAGTTAGTAATAATAGAGGATAGGAAGCCCTAGAACCACTACTAGTTATCCTAGAAGATCCTTGCACAATAATTAGCTACTATAGAGACTATTACCTTAAGCTAAATATATTTAGATAATCTATTAGTAATAACTAATAGGTACTAAGGTTTTCTATTATCTTTTATAGGTAGGTTAACTATAAAATCTATAGATATTTAGGACTAGTATTATAACATAACTAGTATAGGTTATAATAGACCCTATTAGCGCCTCTAGGAGATATAAGTACTATAATAATAGTAGTTCTAAATATACTACGCAATATCTCCTAATATTCTATCCTAATAATAGTTATAGTGTAGTATTTAAAATATTATATTCTTTCCTAGATATCCTACTAAACCTAATTTATATGCTTGCTATATAATAGTAGTTATAAGGGGTTCCTATATTAGTAACTAAATAACGCCCCTCTAAAGCAAAGTGCTATGTGCGCTAATTATATAGTCCCTAATCTGTTGCTTTGTGTTAGCTAGAGCTAGGAAAGACCTAGCGCCTTTCTAAACTATATTAAGACGCACTTAGTATATCTTATCTTCTAATACTACTTTGTCCTATAGTGTCTGTATATGTAGGTTAGCAAAAAGGCTAGCGCCCTTTAGTAACTTAGACGCCTCCTCTACTTCTAACACTATAACCTGAATTAATTTAGGGCGTATTACTAACTATAGCGTTACTTTAGAGGAGTTTAAGTCTTATAGTTACCTGCTTAAGGTATTAGGTTATCCTATAAGATAGCTAGGTCTATACTATAGGATATACTAATATTTTAAAAGTTCCTCTACCTAGCAGCACTATTACTTACTTAAGCTTTAAAGGCTAGTAAAGTACTCTAGGTTTTTATAGTCTATAAATATTATAAATAGTTTATAAATACTTTATAACTCTGCTAACTAGCTTTTAAGATACTTAATAATAGCTAGTAATTCCTTGTTATATATAGTGTAGTTTTGTCTCTCTAGTATTAGTGCTATAGAGTAGTAAGTAACTAGGCGCTAGACACCCCTAACTTTTTATAATAAGCAACCCCTAAAAGCGCATCCTAAATAGTCTGCTTCTAATAACGTTTCTTTAGCTAGGTCCTATTATATTAGTACTAGTCTAGATATAAATGCCTTTTTTAGTGTATTAAATACACTCTATTCTTTCTCTCCCTATTAGAATAGGGTGTTATTCCCTATTAGTTAGTTTAAGGGCGCTACTACCTTAGAAAACTTTGTAATAAAATCGCGGTAGAAGTTAGTAAAACCTAGAAAACTCCTTACCTCTCTTATATTCCTAGGGGATTCCTATTCCTATACTGCCCTAAGCTTCTTAGGGTTAGGTCTAAGTAATTTGCCTGCCTTAATAATATAGCCTAGGTAGCGTACCTCCTTAATACTAAACGCATACTTCTCTAAGTCTAGGTGTAGTCTAGCTTCTTTTAATAGCGTAAGTACACACTTTACTTTTTCTATATAGTTAAACTAGTCTCCTCCTAAATAAATTAGGATATTATTAAGGTAGGCTATTGCATACAATCTAAGTAACTCTGCAAGCGCAGTATTAATATATTGCTAGAAAGTAGATAGCGCACTACTAAGACTAAATAGACATACTAACTATTTATATAACCTAAACTAGGTATAGAAAGCTATTAAGGACTTATAACCTTCTACTATTCTAACTTTATAAAAGGCAGCGCAAATATCCACTTTTATAAACTAATTTACGCTAGATAACATGCGTAAAGTTTCTTTAATAAGTAGTAGTAGGTATTAGTCTAATATTATTATGCTATTAAGTATCTAGTAATCTACACAAAGGTACTAACTGCCTAATAGCTTCTTTACTAGCAATACTAGAGCTCTAGCTATAGAAGAGCTTACTTAGATCTAGCCCTTGTCTATTAATCTAGTAAGTTGTGTTCTTAGTTCTAGTAATTAATTACGCGATATAGGGTATAGGGGACCCTATAGGGGGTTAGGCTAGGTTCTATCTAGGAGAGTTATTAACTAAATATAGTAATCTATACTACCTTAATAAGGTAGCAAACCACTTGCTAACTCTTTATTAAACAGGTCCTTAAACTCTTGCAGTTCTAGTAGCAACTTTATCTTTCTAGTTTTGTGCTTAGGTTTGTAGGGAACTGTATTATTAGTAATATAGATAGTGTGTATATTAATAGGACTTCCCTTACTAATACTTCCTAGATATTTTATTAGGCACAAGTTATATATTACCTATAAAATATCTAGTATATTTATTATAAAAATTTGTACCTATATATCTTCCTATTAGGATCCTTAATTTAGCAACCCTGCTATAACTAAACCTAAGATAATAGAGATATAGGTAGGATACAGGCGTCTCCTGCTCTCTTATACTACTATATTTCCTGCCTTCCTAATTATTAATTCGCCTTATAGAATATTAATAACAACGCCCTCTCTATATAGCTATAGTCTACCTAGTATTAGTTAATAGGAGAGACTAGGCACTATATAAGCCAAAAGCTAAGACTGCTAACTATCTAAATTATAGTCTAATACTACTAACTATAAAATTCTTATACCCTTAGTAATTCCCTAGGTATATTACAAGGGTTACGGGGGAATATTAATAAAGTTCCTACTAATCTATCTTGCTAACTTTTCCTTAACTGCACTAAAATACTAGTACCCTAAATTAACTATCGCTTGCACGTTCTCTACTCTACCTAGGAGGAGGGGAATAAAGAAAGGAGGATTATTTAACCTAGCCTTAATATCTAGGGGACACTTAATAGCCTCTACTATTAATAATTCCTCTATTATAGTATCCTCCTTATACCCCTAACTTAGCCTAAGGTTAGGGGCAGCTAGTTTCCTAAATTAGGGCCGCTTGCTAATGCTATAACTATCTTAACACCTACTAGTTACAGTAATAAGGTATTAGGGCATGCACGCATAAAATAACTGCCCTATTTACACTAGGTATAGACCTTTACTAGTTTCTATGCATTAAACAGGTCCTGTAGGATCTAGTTAGGACGTAATATTAGTAGTTTAGTAGGTACACTTAATAAGGCTGCCACTTCTACTATATTTATATCGCTATCCTAATCTAAGTTAGACTTCTACTAGGGTTCCTTAGACTTACTAGCCTAAAGAAAGCCTAGTTCTAGAGAGGCTATTTTAATATCTACTATAATTATCTTATATTCCTCTATAGCTATATTATAGTTTGTCCTAAAGACTCCCCTATTAAGGGAAACTAAGCGCATACAACTATTAAGAGATTACTAAAGTTATAAAAGCTTCTATTTATTATCCTAGTGTAAACCTCCTAATTATATAAGGAGCTATATAAAATTTATAAAGAACTCTATAAAAGGCTAATTTTAGCCCTAATATAAGTGTTCTAACGCGACTTAGGCGCGCTCCTGCCTATAATAGTTACTATAATAGAACGCTAGGTAGTTAAGAAACCTACTTATATCCTAATGCTTACATGCCCTATCCTTAAAGTATAGTGCTATAGCACGCTAGACTATAGGTAATAACTAGGACTAAATATATATAAACCTTGCCTCCTTATCCCTAATAAAGACCTTGTCTGCACGTAGTATAAACTCTATAGTTATTTACTAGGAGGAGAAGTTTGCCTTAGTGCTATTATATAGCAAGCTAACTAGGAAAGGTTTATAGTATAAGGCAGGAGAGGGTAGAGGTAGTATATTATTAAACCTAGTAGGCTTAAAGGAGGGTTAGGATAGAATCTAATTACGTATTTCCTTATTCTATTAACGTAGTATAGCTATTATAGTAGAGTCTTAAGCCTATTATTCTATTAATCTATAGACCTATTATATTAGCCTTTCTACTATATTAGGTTGCACCTAGTTATTCTAAATATCTAGCGCGTCTATCTCTTATTACTATTATAGTATATTTAGAAGAAGATACTAAAATATTATAGACTAGCCTTAAGGGAGAATGCAATAAGCGTTAATAATAGTATTTAGTATCTTAAAGGAGAGGTAAGCCCTCCACGCCTTTTTATAGGTGTCTAGTGTGTTCGCTTAGTAGTAGTGTTAGACTTGGTCCGTCTTGTGTTAGACCCAGGCTTGGGCATAAGCCTAAGCCCTTCACATTATAGATAGTACGTAGTAGGTAATTGCTGCCCCTTGCCTATAAATATCTAGTTAATAGAACAAGTTCTAGTATTATTATTATCTTACTCTACACTAAGGTGTATACTATAAGGTAAATTAAAAGTAGTATATATAACACTAGCGAAGGTGCTATAAATAAAATATTCCCTTTACTACTACTAAAGATGCTACTATACTACAGACTACTAGCTGCCCTACTAGTTAACTATTACACCTTAACAACATATAAGGAGTACTTAATATTAATTCTTCCTGTAATTCTGCTAGTAATTCTGCTAGTAATAGTGCAGACCTAATAGACAACTATAATAATAATATGTAACTTGTAGATAAGGATAAAGAGGTTCTATACCTAGAGGACCTTTTAGGGGATATATAATAGTAAATAGGACACATACTATATTATAAGCAAATAGAGTGTATTTAATAACTTTATACTACCTCTCTTAATATATACGCTATATTTATAGGTACTCTACGTAAGAAGTTCTAAAAGATATAACAAACTTTAAAGAAATACTATAATATTAATATTAGTAATACTATCTACTAGGGGTAGTATACACTATATACCTTATTCTAGGATACTATAACTCCTCTATCTATTAATTATTATGCTAATAGGTGCGTAGCCTTTACTAGCGACCTTAACACTACTTATACGTGCCTATCCTGTAGTAGAGCTTAGTATAATAAGAAAGGCAAATTAAAATATTAATAGTAATATATCCCTATACTTCTATAACTGCGTATCTAGTATAATAATAGTTATTAGTTATAATAATTAAAAGTATATTAGGCAACTTTTAACCCTACTAGCAAATATACTTTGTACTAAGATATGTATAATAGGGACTAGTTTTAAGAATATAGTAGGAAAGGATACTTCTAAGACCCTAGGGATCTAGCTTTATAACTTATATTAGACGCAGTAGGTATAGTAAAGAACCCTAAGAAATAATAAAGTATTACACTAGTAGTACTATATATCTTAAACCTTTACCTATCTATTTAGGATTAAGACTATAATATACTTATTACTACTATTATACCTAGTACTTTTAACAAAAAATTTATAGACACTTAGCTATACCTAATAGTAGAGGAATTATGCTAACTTGTAGTTAGAGTTTATATATACAACGTAAACGCTTAGGAAGAATTTATCCTTTACGCCTACCTTATACTAATAACTAGAGATAGGCTAGCTATAGCAGAGATTATAGGAATAAAATAGCCTAGTATATTAAAAAGGAGTTACTACCTATGCCTATATAAAGGAACTAAGGGGAGAACTAGTAAATACTCTTTCCTAAATAGAGATACCCTTTACCTAGTTATATATAATAATTTAGCTACTACTATTAAAGATATATATAAATAATAGACTAATATACTAGCCTCTAGATACACTACCTTACACTAAGATACTAGTATTAACTACTACTCTATCCTATTAGACCTCTCTACTATACACTTTCCTTATAGCTTTCCTATTAACGTTATACACGTAATATCCTATAACATACCTAAAGCCTTATTCTAACTCTAGAAAGGGGATAAATTTAATAACAAGACTATACTATAGCTTATTACTAACGCTAATTAGGCTTTAATTAATAAAGGTCTTTATAAGTCCTATTCCTTAGTACTAACCTAAGTTAGCACTACCCTATAAAGCACTATAATATATAAGATATAGACTTTGTTTAAATAGTAGACTTTTATACTTACTTATAGAGCGCTAGCTATACAGGTCTATCTTTAGAAGGAATATACTAATAACTTCCTACGCTACTATAAACTACTCTTCTATATAAGCTAGAGGGAGTTTACTATTAACTAGATTAATAAGTTAGAACTATTAGTAGAGAATTTTATTTGCTAGTATAAGTTACTCTACTACTATAGTAAAGTAGACTAGTTACTATCTTACTCTATTTAGATCTATTACTTACTCTACCTTATATCTAATACTAGGGATTTTAGACTACTTATATACTATACCTAATAGTCTTTAGAGAGGCTTATTAGTTATATTAAGAAGATAGCAACTTCTCCTTCCTAGAAGTATATTAGTTTAGAGTAGAATATACTAGTATATAAGTGTATTATCCACACGTAATAGCTTAGGCTTAGTATAGAGTATAATATTAATAAAAATATAATTATAACTTAGCTATAAGAGCACTATCTAAAATCTAAGTCTTATAGTAGTATAGATGCGCACTAGGGATATATCCTAGATAACACTTATGCTATAATTATAACTATAGTACATGCTATATAGACACGTGCCTAGGATATAGTTATATATAACTATTATATACTTCTAAATAGGTATACTATTAGGGTTTTAAGGAATTATAAAGATAGTAACTACCCCTAGAGTACTATATTTATTATATATTACGCTGCTAGAAATAATTATAATAACTATATTTAGCTCTCCTTTAGGATAGTAATACACCTATTTTAAGATCTAGCTAATAACTCTAAATAGGCAGGAGTACTTTAATAGTAACAGATATAACCTGCTGCTACTATAGGCTAACTAGCCTAACCTTAGAGGATAATAGAAGATAATAATAGCATTAAATAGATTTAAACAACAACAATTATTAACCTTGTAGGAGTAGCTATAGTTTACTATAGACACAGCGCTTAACTTTAACCTAGTAATAAGCTATATATTATTAATAAACGTAGATAGTCTAAGACTAACTACCTATAGTTAAGTAAGATAATAGGTCTATATCTAGCTTTATAGTACTAGGCTCTTTATACTAACACTATTACTATATAATATACTAGTATTTATTAGGTAAGTATATTATCTATATGTTGCGCTAGACTATTATTAGATATACTAACTTACTCTAATTACTGCGTAGTTATACCACTTGTATACCTATTTAATTTATATTATACTACAGTTTTCTAAAAATAAGTAAGGTACGTAGTAGATAGCCTTATAATTATATAGGTATAGGCTAATTATTACGTAGGTATAGGCTAATAATTAAGTAGTTTTAGGCCTATTAATTAGGCAGGTATAGGCTGTTAATTAGGCGGGTTAGGCCTAGGGACAGGATAGGCGATAACGTACTAGTAGTTTATATAAGGATACTAAAAAAAATCTAATACTATTATTACTATACCTAACACTTATATTTTATCTTTTATAAACTACTTTATATACTCTACTAATAGGTCTATTATAAACTACTTTATTTACTCTACTAATAGGTCTATAGTAAACCACACTATGTTTATACTACAAAAAAGTAAACCACTACTTTAAACCTATTTATAGGTATACACGAGGTCAGTTTACACCTATATAGTAAACCCCTAGCGTACCATTCTACAGTAAACAATTTTTTACCGTAGTGAAGGCTAAGGATCGTAACCTTTAGGCTTCTAAACAATAGCATAACTAGCGCTGGTATTATGCCCCTATAGGAGCTAAGGAGTTATGCCTGTCCTTAACAAGGCTGACAGGTGGTGTTAGTAGTAGTAGTATGTGGTCTTTTGGTTTGGTTTATTAAGGGCGCGTTAGTTTACAATTATAAGCATGTGGGCAGGTATATCAAAGAGCTGTTGATTATACTAGTGCGCTTATCGCACTTATAACTGGCAGGCGGAGTTAGTTAAAGTAGAGCGGCCTCTTTTTAGTAGCAGTCCTAGACTGCAGGACTAATTATTTAAGTCTGCTAACTATAGGTTGTCTACCTATTTTTAGTATTACTTAGTGCGGATTAGACTGTCGCAGGCGTGGTGGGGCCTGGACTACCTTTAATTACTATGTGGTATTAGGGGACAACCTTATATTCTTAATCGCTTGCGGTCTTTCTTTCCTTTAGAGTATTTAGCAACATTTACTTGCTAGTAGTAGAGGTTCTCTTTACCTAGCTATCTCTTAAGACTTTATAATAGAGATATAATTAAAGGGGTTTCTTATTATAGATAAGTATAGGCTAGTAAATTAGGGGCGTTAGACACTATTTATAGTAGCCTTTTTAAGCGTTATAGAGACTCTTTTATCCTCTCTCTAATAGAGGTAGGACTAGCTTAGGCTAATCCTAGATAATCCGCTCTACTTAAATCCTTGCTTAGTATTAGTTTCTCCTCCTTGTGCCTTAGTTAGCCTTATAGATTAAGGATATTCTAAGAAAGGTTTCTAGGCTACTATAAGACTGTATCGCTACTATTCTATATAAAAGAAAGCTGGTCTAACTAGTGTGGTCTAGGTAAGACGGCCTGTTAATAGTACAGTTAGCTTATTACTATCTGCTGTTAAAGGGCTTTATACTATAAGATATATTATCTAAGATATAAACTTGCTATATTGTACTATATATGCAGTTATCCACAGGATACTCTATAGTGAACCGTTAGGGAGAGTAACCCATTCAAACAAGGAGAAGGGTGAGGGGTACGACTCGATAGACAATATCTCATGGTAAACGACATGAATTGAATGATGGATCATAGGAGAAAAGTTATCATTGAAGAGTTGAAGTGAAGTGTCGAGGAGTGCTTGCCGTTCTATCCTCTGATCCTCCATGCCTTTATACCTTTCAACCCATCCAATTTAGGCTAAGCCTCACTTTTAGCCATGCACACCGTGCCACGGCACAATAGGAGTGTAATCTATTTCTCCTTATGTAGGTTATCCAGTCGCTGCTGGATTTTTCCACATAGGAAAGAGTGATTCTTCAATTATATGATATACTTGTTCAACACGTAACGCATCTGTTGCAAGTTCATCAACACCAAATTGAATAAAAGCTTCCACAAAGATAATCTCAACTTTGACAGCGTACTGTTGAAGACGAAGAGCCTCTTATACACTAGTAGTATCACCAGCTTTGAAGACCAGGGCGCCTAAGACAGCAATGGTAGCGTTTCCAGGGGTCAGCGTCCCAACCCAATAGTTGGTGTACCCCCAGCCGGCGGTGTTAGATCACGACAAGTACTAGTACGGCCAGACATAAGACTACAAAAGCGAACCTATTTAATACTATACTAGCCTAACCAAAAGGCTTAGGGCTTACGCTGCTGACGGCACTACTCAATACCGCACCGAAATTGTCGTGAGACTTTTTTTGGGTTTAACTAATCCATCAGTTTGCTCAGATAACAGGTTTGGTTGCCAGCCCCTAATTCCTTCCCCAGCCTTTTTCCTCTTACTTTTCAAAAATATTTTTCTGATAGAAAACTAAGCTTGCTTCAAGCACGTTTGATTTAAAACTAGACTTACTTCAAGCAAGAAGGTCGACGTCGTTCAGGCGACGAATCGCACTAGCCCTCCAATCGTCGCGTTCCAGACTGACGCCCTCTTTTCTAAACAACATGTTCACTTTACTTCGGTTTGAGTATATCGGCCACCTCGGTACCTGACCTTTTCCACCTGCAGCAAGATATGTGTCAACAGAGAGATAAGAAAGCACATCCTGCGCCAAACTATAGTGAGAATTCGGGGTAAGCTCATTCACGAAGCTGAGCCACATGCGGCTCATACGCCCACTTAGCCTGACCAAAGCTTCGCGTTCTGCTGGGAAATCGGAGGCGAGGAAATTGATATCGTGACCCACGCCGTCGAGATTATGGAAGACAAAGGGGACTTCTGCAAAGTGGGATACCCCTAATGTTCTGGCGTCCACGCCGCTCGGCACCACGTCGAACCGGTAACTGTATGCTGGAACGCCGTATCTTGCCCACGTTTCCGTGCTGTAGCGGCGGGCGGCCATGAAGAGCTGATCACCGCGGAATATAGTGGCGCGGCCGTAGAGAGCGCCGTAGGCTGGGTTAGAAGAGGGCAGGACGGTGCCAAGGGCGAGTTGAGCTTCTTCGGACGACATGTTGTTGAGGTAGTCAGCGGCGATGACATCAAGGGTTGTATTAGGCGTGCCAGGACGCAAGTATCTTGCCATGGCGGCGCGGAAATCCGTCGTGGTTTGTGGGAACAAGTCTTCGACAATAGTAAAGGCAGTGCCCTCATTTGTGTTTGTCCCGGTGAGTATAGGACGGCGGACAAATCTTCCAGCATCGAGATCTACGGCTGGGTGCTCGCCCACCAAGTCTCCGTCTATGGATGGAAAGTATTCCATGCCCTGGAAAGCGGCCCTTAACCGATCGACAGGCACTTCCCGCAGACAGTCGAGTGTGTCTTTTGAACTCGTACACCCAGTCTCGTTTAACACCCTGTTATACGCGATATCTTGAGCCTCTTCAGGAAGGAAAGGGGCTCCTGCTCCCACTCCACCACTTTGCATGATACCAGCACGAAACAGTCCGTCATCCCGTCCTCCAAAGGCGAGAAATTGGTGTCCAACTGAGATAGCACCGGCAGATTCCCCCTGTAGCGTCACCCGCGACGGATCCCCCCCAAAAGCAGCAATATTGTCTTGAATCCAACCCAGTGCTAATCGCTGATCGTACAGTCCTAGATTCGCAACGCCCGTCCGATTCAGCCGGCTGCCAGGCAAGAAGCCAAAGCCGGAAAGTCGATAGTTTATCGTGACGCCGATGACGGGTGCTCCCACATCCACAGACTCCCGCACTAGGAAGGAAATATTATATCTCTGATCTGCACTATTGCCCTCAGAGAACCCCCCACCATGAATCCAAACCAGCACTGGCAACTTGGTATCGGCCTTGTCAACACCGGCAGGACGCACCACGTTCAGTGTCAAGCAGTCCTCGCTTTCCGCGTAAGAGACGCCTTGTTGATCAAACACTGGCAAGGGCACAGGTGCAGCATAGCATCCCGCCCCATACTCCGTGGCATCTCGCCGCTCCCCCCACGTCTGCGCAACGGGCCGTGGACGACGGTACCGCAGCTTGCCAACAGGCGGCTGCGCATACGGAATCCCAAGGAAGAAGTCCTGCTCGTATTGCGTGTTCCGGACACCAACGAGCGTCCCATTTGTCGTGTGCACAGTGGGCGTCAGTGTCGAAGCCGTTGTTGCAATTCCATGTGCTAGTGCTAGTGCAAATAGGAACCAGGTTCTTGCTCTTGCACTAGTCTTGGACATAATGGACGGTTGAGGCGGCGGGTACAGATAATTTTTCTTGTTAACGATGAATAGAAGGATTTGAATTTAGTATAAAAATTCCCAGATTTCCATGTATTTGGTACGAGCTACCTAGGTAAACGGTATGATGCTTTGACCAGAGAGATACAATCTGGACCTGTACCACACGGGGCAACCGCAGCACTGAAATGTGGGGGACGCTTAGGACTAAATATGGCAGAGGGGCTCAAGCGGTTACCATATCCTTTAGCCCATGTGTAAGATGGTGTATGTAAATTAATCTCCCTAACTGTCCAAGATCGGCTGTTCTTCTTCTAATAGTGAAGCTATCGGCGAGCATATAAGACCGATTGCCGAGCGGAGTCGCAGGTTAGCGATGCCCCACATTTTATAGTACCGTTGGCAGTGCGCTGTATGTGTATTACGGTACGGAACGGTACTGTGTAAACAAGTACCCACCGGCAGGACGAGTAGTTCCTACTACTCCAAGGCCAAACCAAGCTCAATGACAAAACTCTTCAAACGAGTCAAGGAAACACCAGGCTACACACTACCATCAGAGGCCAATATCATTTCCCTTTTTCCCATTTCGCGTGGAAAAAGTTTGAACGTGGGAGGGATACAATAGCGCGGTGTGAAATCAGTGGGTTTGGTAACAGGTATCATGACAGAAACTATGACCAACGTTGCGCTACCGGGCGTCGGAAGCCGCGGAAAGTACCGGTATGATAGGTTAGGCCAATTGAGCTTTTGAGCTTTTGAGAAGATCTTTGCATGGCAAATCTACATGACATTTCATCCTCAATCACGATCACATTGCTTAGGTGTGGTAATTCACTCGAGTAACATGCAGTACGTCAACAGGCACAGCGTAGCTACCATATCTCATGTAAACCCCAATTGTGAGGTACCAGACCTATCGCCTCCCTCGTCGAAAATCTCTCACAAAAAAAAGGGGAATCCTCGCCGCTCGCCAAGGCGGACAAGTTTTAGCGTACAATGTGGACTTCTTATGTAGGGTACTTGTGAGTTGTCGTCCGCCTTGGCCATGTATAAGGTTTGAAATTCGAAAGATGGTGATCAGGCGGAGGCGGTTCTCTGTAGATGTGGATGGAAGCGTGGTGCTGCGAGACAGCAACTAATTTGTTGGGCAGTTGGCATGATTGACTGCAGTGGAAAGATAAGCCTGTATAGGGACAGGTACGTTAGGTTTATACATGTAAGGATTATTAAATATAATGTGGTGCAATCTTTGTAAACTACAAGCATAAGGGTGAAAGGATGCACAGTTACCTCCACATAATGTACGTTATCAAATCCACAGAAAATACTAATCCGCGATTTACAGCATCTTTATACAAGTGACAATGATCGAAGGCGCCCCGTGATTCATACTAAACTACAAGGCAACAGTACTAACACGCCATACCCTTGTGCTGCACCCGAGCCGGCACTACGGCGATAGCGGTGATGGCATCCGGGCAAGGATAGTACCCGACTGGTCAGCAATCAACTATTTTACAATAGGCATAGTGTGACTCTATCCACCAAGCGGCCACATAATGAAGCACAGCTGCATTTCACCCTCTGTGACCTCTTTCACTGTTAAAATACAACAGAGGATCAGCTTATGCGTATAATGCGAGTAAATCGTAAAAATCGTGTTAATTTTATTAAAATTTTATATACTCTAGTGAGAAGAATAGGGATAAATCGTATTATACAGACCGATCCTATACTAAGTTGTTATGGAGTATACTCCTTGTTAGTAGTAACTACCCACTTCGCGCAATAACATTACTGGCATCATTCTGTAGGAGAAAACGGTCGAGGCGCGACGCTACTTTAGTTGTTAATCAAACTAGCCATCGTTCCGCCGGAAGGTTTGAACACACAAGCGAAGCATAAAGAATCTGTTGCAAAAACCGATATCAATCGGATCACGGAGCATCTTAATCCGATCAACCCATCTAAGCTTGGATCAATACCCTTGGCTAATTAACTAACTAATCCACTGCCAGCTCACTGCCAAGTCACCTTATAGAAATAGAGCTCTGGTAAGAAAGGATTACAGATTATACACCTTCTAGTAAGGTAGCTGAAAGCTCTATATATATGAGCTCTACCTATCGCCGTAGATACAATCTAATAATCCATCTCCTATATCATTCCTGAGCTTAGTGATCCACATTTTCACAGAATCTGTCTGATAGAATGAATACTAATCACACACAATAGAGCGGTACTTTTCTCCTATCCAAACACTCTGACAAGGGTCGCAAGCTTGAGTAGAATGCAGCAATAAACTTAATTGGTCAAGACAGAGCACAAAGCCCGTCTATCTCTATGGCATATGCAGTATCCGACGGTGAGGAGGGCCCAAATGCAGTGTGTAATGTGATCATATTGTCCTAGTCTAGGAGGATAGGAGCTATCTATGGGCAAGCACCGCCAAGAGGCTAAGCCCGTCACACGTGACCCAGGCATTCATGACACAGCAGCATAGACGTGATCCGTGCATGGAGCTCATTATGTTGCAGAACAGACCACTGAGCGGATCACGGAGCATCTTGATCCGGCCACTCTGGGCACCCTGGATCAATATCCATGCTTGATCCTTGATCTGATCCTTGTTGGATCCACTGATCAATCCACTGCTTACTCAATGCCACGTCACTCACTGAGTAATAGAGCTCTGGTAAGGAAGGTTTACCGATCAGACTCCTAAGGATATAGCAACTTAGAGCTCTACTATGGTATATATTTGAGCTCTATCTGATTAGATACAATCTAATGATCCATCTCCCAAATCATTCCTGAGCTCAGTGGTCCAAATTTCCACACATTGCTATGTACAGGTCGCTTCGCTCACGACGTCTTGCCCGCAATCAAGCCAGTTAACATGAAGCTATCCAATTGTGCTACCATTATCTGTTGTACATTAGGTTCCTTTAAGTGGTCTGTAAGTATCTAGTCACAATGGCTTTCCTTGCTTCTACTCCCTCTCTATCACTACAATCCATCACCGCTATTACTTACTACACGACGGTACAAAATTGTTTACAGTAGAATAGTGACCTAGGGGTTTACTATATAGGTGTAAATTGCCCTCGTGTATACCCGTAAATAGGTTTAAAGTGATAGTTTACTTTTATAGTAGGGGTTTAAATTAAGCATAAAAGTAGTTTTATTTCTATTATACGCTATAATACCTAACTAAGACTAAAAGGGGTAGAGAAGATTAGCTTCACGCTATACGCACATATGGCATAATAATGAGTCATGATATTTCTACTAATAGCAAGCGGTGATAACGGAGGTGGTGGAGGTGGTGAAGAAGATTGAAGAAAGGAGGGGTAAAAATACTTGAATAGTTAGTAGGAAACTAGTTATTACTTCTACCTAAACCACTTCTTAGTCTACTTTAGATAAATATGGCTACTGTAAACCGGTTTTGTACCGTAGTGTAAGAATGCCGTATAATTCTATCCCTCTTTGAATTGCCCTCCTGCAATGTACAAAGAAATGCCTGTGTTGAGGATTAAAGAGCTATCACGCTAGTTAGGGAGAGGTGTGAAATGCTCCTTTCCATTACTATCCTTCTTAATGACCGTAACATCACTGTTTTTCCACCGCACTTCTTTGCCACTTCCTTCCACCTAACTAACACTATTCACTTTTATGTTTGAGAAATCTAAGTTCGGATCAAGGGGCTTTACGTTATTAAGATCGAAAGCCTAGTAAAAACATTAGAGCGAGGACCGTATCTCTAAGACGAGACGTACCATAAAGTTAAGGACTTTTGACGATACCCGGGTATATTCGTGTTGCGCGTGGTGACGCTGGCCCACCCCGATTTCGCGCGGTTCTGTCTCTGGACTTGAGATGTTGTGTCTCTGCTGATAGTAGAGGTAACAGAAAATATTGCGCTGTATACCTGCCCGCGATGTGATGTTGAAGACGAAGCTCACGAGCTTAGAAGACAGCGATGTTGGCGGGGTCGTGGTGACATGTAATTCGTCGCAAGCGACAGGCACCTATGCTTTTAGGCCGTAACGCAGAATTCGAACGAAAGTGAATCGCAGCGCGTTGACTAGGGTTAGGGTTAAGTGTCGATATCACTTCCACCCAACTGTCCTAATGCTCCTCCCAGACAACGATGAAACAGGATTAGTATCCAAACGTAACGATATCACACATTGAGGATCGCCCAAATCCTCCTCCGTAACATTTCAATAGTCCCAAAGTATATCCCCCTGCACATTTATTATCATAGTCTTGTTATTTCCCAGTAAAGAAAGGGGTGGAAATGCAATAGTTCAGTGTCGGCATTCAAAGTCCCTTAGAATGGTGATGCTGGGATCGAGAATTTCCGGCTCTTGGAGGGCATCTTGCTCTAAGGCGATCTGGCTCAGCCGGTCCTGCTCCTGGTCGCTTGCCTAGCCATGCCTGGGTGTGTTGGTTGAATTGTGTTCAAGAAGGGGATTCGCCAGGCCAATTGGCATCCTGTAAAGGTCGTAGCCATTAGACGTAATCGCCATAATCAAGGCCCCAGTCGTCGCCACCGTCATCTTCGTCGTCGTCGTCTTCGTAATAATGCTCATCATCTTCATGATAGTTGGGGAGAATTAACACGGGGCGGAAACCAACAGCGGGTCTAACATTAAGTTTCGGTCGACTGTGACGGTTCCATCCACCGCGAACATAACCCGTGTCACGATGGATTGCGCGAGGCGTGCGCTCATAGCCTTCCTCATCGTACCCTGCCATTGGCTCCCCGTATGGTGGGCACCCCTGACCCTCATGGAAGCCTTCTGCTATGTCCCAAGGCTGCAAGCAAATGAAACAAAATTGATAGCAACAAGAGCCACAACGCATGTGATTACAAGCATCTCTGTGCTCTACCCAGACATGGCAGCCTGGACACTGCTTGATGCGGCAACCGGTTGTGTACTCGGGCATCCAGTCTGGCTTTGCGACAGGATCAGTCGAGAGCGAGCACACATGATCCACCTCTTCCAACGCCTCCTTGCAGTCCACACAGGTAATTGTGCCACAATAACATCGGGCGATGCTAGCCCCGAAATCTGAGCGGCTGTGTTGGGTATCGGGTAGAAAAACCCGACAGTCCTCGTTAGAGCAGTATACCCGTAGTACGGGACTTGTGTAGTACTCTTTGGCCTTCAGTTTGTAGGCCTCGATAGCATCTGGCGATAGAAGATGTTCGACGAGCCGCCGTGGAAGTGGCGAGCAACATTTGGCAGGGAAATCGTCGAGACTTCGTATCGCTCGCGTGAAGATCTCGACGCTGCAGTTGTTGCAGAAGAAATGCTCCTCACATGGAATAACGCCTTCCGTGACCGGTTGGTCATCGCCACAAATGCAGCACTCGTAGCGGATAGTCTCTACGATGGACGTTGTTCCTTGATTTTGCTCCGGAGGCTTTACACTTGCCATTTTCGGAGGCGGTATGGTCTTCCTAGACTCCTTCGCTGCTGCTTTCCAAGCATGGCGTCTGGCTTTATGACTCAAAATGGCATGGCTGAGTGTCAGATCATCTTGGTAGATGGTTGGTTCGTCCATGTCGGTTTACTTTGAGTTTGTCCACTGTGATAATGGGATCCAGATAGATGATCAGAAATCCTGAAAGAGGAGAGACCCCATGAAGGGTGAATGAGTGAACATAATGTCATATAAAGGAAGAGGTATATTCGATGTCAAGTAGTACAGCACCGTGAAGCGCTGAAGTTATATAGAAATCCGTGGGGTATAGATCAGTGCTCGAGGACCGCTAATCCCTCGGTCCCAATAGGAAAACACCAGGAAGATAATATTCAAGAGAAATGGCCAGTCACAGGGGAAGATATGCGTGTCTTCCTGCAGTGTATTATCGCTTGCTAGCGCAAACAATAGATGGAAGCTGCCTAGCCTGCCTAGCCAGTCAACAAGCGGCATGTGTGGTACGGTTTAGGAAATCGCGAGTGGCAGAGCGCATCAGCCTTGTGACCTATATCCGAACTTGATACCTTGTGCACCAAATAACTGTGGTACGTTAACAAGCTAATGAGAATTGGTAGAAACAAGATCTCAATACAGTCGAGGCTTTTAATTGGTAATGCTGAGCTGGCGGCCAGCACAAGTCAAGTTGACGAAACTGGCTGTTAGACTACCGGTCTATATTGTATGGGAATCCTAGTACAATCCACTGAATTCCTTCACTGGCTGACCACTCTAATGGAATACCAAATGCGCACGCTTTTCAGCTTGTAACAATCGCGAACCATGTATACTGCTAGACTGCATCATCGGTTTAGCGCTTTTGCCCCTTTCTAGGTGCATGAACAATAGCGCCGGAGCTTGCGTACGAACAGTGCACCAAGATCTGTCCCTTGAGTTCAAGATGTAATTGACATTGTTACTCAACTCAGAAATATGGGATATAGAAGTTAGGTCTACGTAGTCCTTAGGTGTGAGCACCTTGCCAGCGTGAGGGTTGAGCTTCTTGCCCCAAAGGCTCTACATTGCCAAGTTTACATTTGATAGACCAGATTCGGTGCATTGCATCATTTAACACCATTTCATTGACAGAATTTGTCGGTAGCCAATTCTTTAATTGCTATGCACCCCTATCAGTGGCACTGCACTTCCCAGTTCACCTTGCTCAGCCATTTGTTTTTGCCACGGAAGCATCTCTTTTGCAGCTTGAGCAGGCCCAAGAGGCCCACCTTCCTTTCTCTTTTCCTTCCATTCATCTATCTCTTTCTGCTCGATGAAATTGCCATGCAGTCCCAAACGCAGCTTAACAGGTAGATGTACTACTGCCAAAGGCCCCTGTGCTAGGTTTTGCGCGTTAAAAATGAGTATATCGTTGCGCAATACATCAAGATGATTCAGCAATGCTATCAGATATCCTTCACCCTCGAGAATCTCAGTCGACGACGCCGTCGCTTTCGGCACAAACACTGGTTCCTGGAAGGTGCAAGTGGGACCAGCCCAGTAAGTATCCTTTTTCCCAGTATCCCACTCGTAATGGCCAAGTACATTGAATAATCCTCCGGCGGGCGGCCCACATTTCGGAAAATCGTATGGTTTTGAGGGATCGATGTTGCACTGCCAGAAATGGTTATATTTCTTTGTAAGAAGGCGATCGTCTATACGCGAAAATTCACCGTTGATGCCAAATAATTTGAAGGGCTGTACGCGCGTATCGCTTGGAGTTTTGGGATCAAAGACCCATCGATATGTGTCGGAAACAAGTTTGTTACGCTGAAGTAACGTTGTTGGTGTATCGGCAAGACTGTCAGGTGGGAAGAAGTAGAAGACATTGTCAGAGGCTACCGACAGGTCCACAACGATTTTGCCATCATCGTCCTCATATGAGCCTGCCACATGGCCGTGGAAGCCTGGCATTGTTAGCACACCCCTTAATTGTTCGAACAGGATAATAAGAAGCGTCATACCATTGTCAGCACGCAACCAAACAATATCTTCTGGCTTACCACCTCTGCGAGGCACAATTCCATACCATTGATCTTCATCTGGATCCCATGCAAAGTGGTTTCCACCTTTCTTCAGTCGTTCTTCATCCACCTTAATTGGTGTCAAAGGCAAAATCAGGTAGTTTTTGGTGATGGCACAGTCGTGGATCATACCACAGAACGGAGCCTTATACCAACATTCTTCAGTCTTCTTCCCGTCTCGATCTATAGTATACACAACAATGTCGCAGCTTCCGTCATATCCGTTACCTCCCGCTTCATACCCATAACACACCATCTCACCAGTGTCCGGATCGAATTTCGGGTGTGCAGTGAACGTTGGAGATTGCACCTGGCCATCGAAGTCGTATCGACCAATGGTCTCCAAGGTCACGGGATCCATGGCAAAAGGTGGACCATCTTCTTTTGTGGCCAATAGTACTCCTCGCCAAAAGATAATGTTCGTATTGGATGCTGTCCTGATGATACCCTTCACCATTTCATTGTCTGTGTACGGGTTCCTGTACCTTCCAAGCAAAGCTTGTCGCGCCTTGGTTTCTGCTTTGAAACGGTCGGTTTGCACATATCGTTGTCTGAAGTCAACATGTCCATTCTCGAATCGAAACGCTGAAACTGAGCCATCCCCATTAAAGTGTATGTCCTCCTCGAAAAGTGGCGGGAAACGGTGGTCAGGCTGGATACGATAAAAGGTTCCATTAATGTCTTTCGGAATCTTGAATATGTCAGAGGCTGGGACTGGCTAGAGTTGTTGCTCAGGTAATCACCGTTCCAGTCGTCTCAAGCTCGAAGATGTCGGCTTCTAGCCGAGACGGCTTGTTAAAGCCTTGGAAAAAACCACTGTCAGGAAACTTGACCTGATCTCCAGAGCGTCTTCCTTCCTGGTACGCTGGCGGCGCTGGAGTTGCGAGGGAGAAGATGTGTGCCATCACCGGATGGGGATCTACCCGTTGCTGACAATTTGGAGCAAGGAGGGCCTTCCAAGGCTGTTAACTCAGCTACATTTCAACATATCTCCTTTGTTTATTGCTGGAGATCCTGGCCACAATATCGTGATCAGAATTACTGCCGTGCTCGGGAATTGCTGGTTTGATGTGGGGAGACTCCATCTGCGGGGTAGCTTGTGGGTGAATGCAGGGGTAGAGTGGGTGCGGTATGATAACGCCGAATACGCCTCGCGCATGACGTGAACGGCAGGATCCAGCCGAAGACAAGAGTTATTGGGAATCTCGGAAACCAAGATGTTACACACGCATTGGAGAGCTAAACCTGCAATATAGTGATTGCCGTACATTGATTGTGGGGAGGAAGATGAGGAGGTGCAGTCAACGGGAGACGATGGTGCCCCGGCATCCGAGTACGGAGTATGCAATGATTCATTGCAAAGCCGACAACAAACCGCGGTAACAAGCTTGAATCATCTGGAATACAGGAAGCACAACGAAAAAACAGACTGGACAGAGACGACCGCACGCCAGAACCATGAAGGGCACCGTCGCAATTGAAGAAGCGATCATAGATCCCGCGGGCATCAAGGCACACACCTTTGCGCAGTTTCAAAGTCTTATGACACCAGGCAGCGACCCGACTTCCGGTCTTTCGGCACACGAGCAACATCTTCTCGACATTCATGGCGAGCGTCTCAAGAATATGGACAAGCACGGCGTCGAGTACATGCTACTATCTTTGACCTCACCGGGCGCGCAAGGAGAAGCTGATCCTGACAAAGCCAAACATATGGCTCAAGTGGCTAATGACTACCTTGCTGGAGAGGTCAAGAAGAATCCTAAGAGGTTTGGAGCACTTGCTGCATTGTCCATGCACAACGCACAAGATGCCATAGATGAGCTGAGACGTGCAGTCAAAGAACTGGGAATGTTTGGTGGCCTGATCAACGATTTCCAGTCGAAAGGTGTAGAGGCAAAAGAGAAGGTATATTTTGACACTCCTGAGTATGAATCGTTCTGGCAGGCTGTTGAAGAACTCGACGTGCCCATCTACTTCCATCCCCGTTACGCCATTCCGCAGGATCTCCAGTCAGGCACAAAGTATGGCGATAGGAAACATCTGCTCGGAGCAGGAGTTCAGTTTCATCTGGATCTAAGCTGGCACTTGTATGCGCTTTGCTCATCAGGCATCTTTGATCGGTATCCCAAGGTGCAGATTGTTGCTGGGCACTTGGGTGAAGGGTAAGAGATGCAATTGGCTTGAGACGAAAGATGAGTCTGACAGTGAGCCAGCGTCCCGTTCAATCTCTGGAGAGCGAGCCATTGGATAGATCATCCTTTCAAGCGTAATGCGCGGCCCATGAAGCACAATTATTCGTACTATTGGACCCACAATGTCTCGATATCCACATCTGGAAATTACAACACTCGAGGACTTAAGTTTTGCATCGAAGAACTCGGCCTAGATCGGTGCATGTATGCGATTGGTCAGTAGGGCGCTAGTAACATGGATGCCAGTTGCTGACAATGTTCAGATACACCTTATG
Organism: Plenodomus lingam; assembly: GCF_022343315.1. Classification (NCBI taxonomy): domain Eukaryota; kingdom Fungi; phylum Ascomycota; class Dothideomycetes; order Pleosporales; family Leptosphaeriaceae; genus Plenodomus; species Plenodomus lingam. The sequence goes on along the minus strand of NW_027093944.1, from coordinate 1,980,770 downwards.
ATACAGTGGAGGAGGCCCAGAATTGGTGGAAGTCAGTTGATTTACCTAGTGATCAAAAGGAGGCGGTTGCGAGAACCAATGCAATCCGGTTGTTCAAACTGCCTCTTGAAGTGTAACGAAAAGTTGCTTAGCAATTTCTTCAGACACAGTATGTTTGAAATATAATATAGTGTCGACCAGAAACTTCCTGCCATATGTAATGCATGTAACACATGTAATCTAGCGTGAAATCTTGGAATGGAGACTGCACAAGGTTCAGAATCCGATTAATTAATTATTCCTGTTCTGAATACTGAGGTTGCACAACTACAGACAGCACTATCCACCATTCGTGGTCTCTGGTTTCGGTTTACTCAGGACCAGAGGGGGAGCACTTGTTGATGCATCCTGGCCAAAATGAGGCGCTCTCAAGTCATCATCTGCGACCTGTTCGCCAGTCACTGGATGGGTGTAGTGGAATGGAACAACCCTCGTGTCTGGCCACATCATAGGGTGATCGCACAGCTCGTCCGGTCCATTTGGATCTTGAGGATATGTCTTGCTCAAGAAAGGAACGTAGTTTGGCTTCGTGTATGACCAACCCTTGTCGAACAAGGCGTGCCAGAATGGGAAATACTTGAGTCGAAACATTTTCCAGACACCGTTTTCCTTGATGTATTCGTTCTCATAGATGCCACCTTCCCACCACTGGACTAGACCCCGAGGGTGTGAGTCTTTGATGCTTTCGTGCGTGCCTGCGGACATCATGCTGCGGAAACGGCCCTTTGCTCGCGTGCCTTCTGCGTTCACGTCCACGATGCCCTGCATCTGTGGGTGATCTAAGAGAAAGCCATGGACAGGGCCATTGCGGCCTGCAACAAATGCCTTTGCAAAGCGGTTGATGTAGAGTCTTTTGACGCCTTCCTTGCCATTGTAGCGACCGCCAAGAAACTCTACGGCAGTGTCCGGATGGTCAGAGTAAAGCTCCGCCACCTGGCTAGGTCAGTTGTATTCGCCAATATAAGACACAATGTCTGACCTCCTTGTAAAGGCATTTGTCCAAGTAGTAGCCGTACGTGTATTGGAGTTTGCGGATCTCTTCTTGGTCTGTAAGAGGTTAGCGCCAAATCGTTGTGGGGTAATTGGAGACTGTGATCGAACCTGACAATCGCGTCACTTGCTTCTGCAACGCCTCAACTATTTTCTTCAACTCTTCAACTTCGTTACTCATATTGTATGGCTTCTATGCAATTGGGAGCTGTTGCGAGATAATTATCTAAGCTTTCGGTGCATCCGTAACGGTCTTCATATCTTCGCGTACGGCCTACAAAACATCAGTGCCACATGAAGCTTACCCCAACGAGCATGTTATGCCGCGGTCAAAAGTGGAACTGCAGCCCCAAGCCGACGAATCGGGCAGTGAATGCTCACGGAGAAATGAGAGCGAGTCCGCGGGTCTATAGTGCCGAATGTACACAATTGGTGAGGTTGCGGAGACGATGGACGGGGGGAGGAGGGGGTTTGGTGGGGTCAACTTTCCGCTGCCACATTCTGTGTCTGGCACACCCACTAACTTTCGATTGCGAGTTGGCTCGGTTGGCATCAAGACTTCACTAACCTTTCGGTCGCGGGCCTACCAAGCCGTGTTACGCTCCATCTGTTCAGTAGTCAGCCGTCAGCATAAGCTCCAGCAGCACCCACAGTACCATCCCCACATATATGACATACTCTGTGACCCACTCTACGGAAACTCGGTAAATTCAAGAGAATCTATATACTCTGACTTTTCAAAGTACTCCGGTTTCTACCACCCCAGGCCGCAAACATGGGAATTCCAGAGAAGATTGAGACGCGCCTGTTTATTAATGGAGAGGCCAGTCCAATCAACATTGTACATTTTATAAAAAACAGCTGACAAGTTACAGTTTCGGGAGTCATCCAATGGCAAGACTTTTGATATCAAAAATCCAGCTACATTGAAGCATGTTGCCCATGGTAAGCATCTCGAGTAATTGACAGCGACTCGCGACTCATTGGGACAGTACATGAGGCATCGGAACAAGATACAGACGATGCAGTCGCAGCAGCAAAGGCAGCATTCCCGGCATGGTCAGCGCTATCTCCTAGCAAGCGCGGCGAATACTTCAAGAAGCTCGCGAGCCTAATTCTCGAAAACAATGATGAACTCGCAGCACTTGAGGCAGCCTCCATGGGCAAGCCTCTGGGTACATTTTTCGATGGCCATATTGCGGCGGAAAAATGGAACTATTATTCAGAGGCTGCCTACAGTGTTCAGGGCACAACGAGCGTGCAAACACCTGGTTTCCTCAACATGACGCTGCGTCAGCCGTATGGTGTGGTCGCTGCGATTATCCCATGGAATCTCCCATTGGTATTTCTATCCAACAAACTTGCACCGGCGCTGATTGTTGGAAATACGGTTGTGTTGAAGAGCTCTGAGAAAGCGCCGTTGACTGTGAGTACCGTTGTAAGATGATCAGGATTCAGCAGACTAAGTGGTGCGCAGTCTGCAAAGGTTGCGTCTTTGGTCCAGCAAGCTGGCTTCCCACCAGGTGTCATCAACATCATCACCGGGTTCGGTAATGTGTCTGGTTCGATATTATCCAGCCACATGGACGTGCGAGCACTCTCCTTTACAGGCTCTGGACGCACTGGGCGCCTCATTCAAACAGCAGCAGCCAAGTCGAACCTCAAGCAGGTGTACCTTGAGCTCGGCGGAAAATCGCCGGCCATCATCTTCGATGATGCAGAGCTCGAGACAGCTGTCAAGCAAACAGCATACAGTATCCAGTGGAACAGTGGCCAAGTTTGCATGGCCAATTCGCGCATCTACGTGCAAGACACAATTGCCGACAAGTATATTGCGCTGTTCAAGGACTACTTTGAGAAGGAGGTGGCAATGGGCGATCCTCTCGCTAAGGGTGTCAATCACGGACCGCAGGCCGACGAGGCGCAGCACAAGACAGTCCTGCAGTATTTGGAGTCAGGCAAGCAGTCTGGTGGAGAATTGCTGACTGGCGGAGGGGTGCCGTCGGGCCAGGAAGGCTACTATGTGCAGCCGACAATATTCAAGAACACGCCTGAAGATGCCAAGATCATGAAGGAGGAGATTTTTGGCCCCATTGTCAACATCAACGTCTTCTCGACAGAGGAGGAAGCTCTGGCAAAGGCAAACGACACAGAGTCAGTTTCCCGTGTCTTGGCGGGCTAGTCCTTATTTGCATGCCGAATGCTGACCAATGTGTTTCAGGTATGGCCTCTACGCAGCCGTGTACACAAAGAACATCGATCGCGCGATGCGTTTCGCCAAAGGGCTCGAAGCAGGGACAGTCGGCGTGAACTGCACATCGCCCAGCACCGGTGTCGACATGCCGTTTGGCGGTTACAAGAGCTCTGGGTCCGGCCGCGAAGGAGGGCCCTTTTACTCTCTCGACAACTTCCTCGAGACCAAGAGCGTTGTCATTAAGCTTTCGTGATGTGCGGCGCCAGGATGCAATGCTGCATGTTTGGGGAAGTGGTTGCGGCCTAGTAGCTGACCCGCTTCCGCTGCACTATTCCCCATCCGCTGTAGACGGTGCAGACTGTTTTGATTGGCAGCTAGAACGGCAGATTGGTGGTGGTGTTGCAGCTGAGGCGAGAGGAAAGGTGGGTGGTGAGATGGGTATGAGTTGCTCTAGGAATAGCCGCAAGTGTAGCCGTGGCCCTCACTGTGTTCACGGTCCACCTTTAAGCGGCCCCAGTAAAGCAGTAGATCCCCCGCTAAAGAAATGGGCTCTGGGCTCTCTGTCTGGGCTCTCTCTACTTTACCCTCGATCTCTAGAGAACTACTCTACGGGGCGCCATGCTCTTTTGCCTCCACCCTACCCTACCCTGACTGAACTGAGCTGAACGACTGCGAACCTGCCGAATGACAATCCTGCTACTGCGCGGCCCATTCTATCTTGACGGCCAAGGCCTCTCTTCTGTCTGAGACCTCAGTCCCGCATGGCCGAGTTTTCTGTTGCCGTTGCGCCGCCGCGAAGTGCTCCAGCTGCGCCAGTGACTGTGAGAGCGCCAAACGGCCATCGCGTGCACTCAAGTTGCGATCGGTGTAGAAGCAGAAAGACCAAGGCAAGTCATGCTTTCACCGCCGCAGTCCCCCGCCACCCCTCCCTCTCTTCCCCGCAAACAAACTCATGCCAAGACACTAATCGCACTCATGTGTAGTGCATCGATCCCAGTACGACCCCATCTCCACCCAAAGGCACCCTGTGTCTCCTGTATCTCCTGTGTCTCCTTTAGATTTCAGGCTTTTGCCTTCTCCCGCGGCACCATGGCTGACTGACCCCTGGTATAGTTCCTGGCCCATGCCGATACTGTGCTCGCACCGGGGCTACGTGCACCATTGCTACCCCTCGCCGCAAGAGGCCCTACTATCATGTTACTGAGGAGGAGTACCAGTGCTCGATGCGCATCCTCGAGCATTTTTTCCCTGGCCATGAATTGAACTTGCAGTCTTTGCGGACCATAGCCAAAGCCATCAAGGACGGCACCTTTGCTGCTCCCCCTGTCCAGCAGACAGACGGCCTCTTCACCAACGACTTGGCCTCTCCCGAGGATGCAGAGAGTGTCGACGATGTGGGAGAGCAGGACGTGGGTGAATTGCATGAGCCACTCGGTACTATGATGAAAGACTCAAGAGGCAAATTCCGTTATGTTGGTGCCCATAGCGAGATTCCCTTCAATGCTGCTGTTGCGAACCTGGGAGCCCAGCGAAAAAACCCTTCCATCATTCCCATGCCCCGCGTGGGATCATATCCACCCACACTCTCCGCTTCGTCTCCAGCCACAGACCCTGGCGTTGAAGAGAGCTTCTATCTGCCCCCTCGAGAGTTGTGCGACATCTACGTCTCGAGGTTCCTCGAAGACGTTCACTGCACCTACTGGCTCTACCCTGTGGAAAACTTGCTGAGAAGAATCGACAACACATACAAAACATCGACCTCGTCTTCATCAAGCTCCTGGATGTGCTCGGTATACACCATCTTTGCAATTGGTGCAGCCAATTACATTGGAGAACATGGCAAATCTCCGCCTCCGGATTGGCCTGCTGCAATGGATCAAAAGACTTCAGAAGCCTACATTACGCTCGCAAAACAGTTGATACCCGTTGTCTACGATGAGGCAGATATTGATAGCATTCGAGCGTTGGCTATAATGGTTCGTGTTCTCATGTGGAACATGATGGGCAGTGCTGACATGGTCGTAGAGCCTTGCAATGGAAAATATGTGCTCCAGAGTAAGCGCGTATCTTTATATGGGCGCCAGTATTCAAATGGCCTTTTCCCTTGGCCTGCATCGCGACCAACTTCCAGAAAACGGGTCGTCTACCGAACGAGAGCGAAATCGCCGCATATGGTGGACACTGTTTCTATTGGACCAGGAAATTTCCATGAGAGGCGGCAGCCCCACTGTTGTCGACGAGCGATTCACTAAAGTCACCACGGCAATGTCATCTGAACAGGCACGTTTCTGTTTCCTATAAGCCCATGACGTATGCTGACTATTCCAAGATATTATACCCCGGGCTACACACCCCGCTTGGGTGGCTAGATACTTCTGTATCGTTATGTCGTCTTAAACGTGAGATCATTCAAAGCCTGTACACCGAGCGCTCAGCGAATTCCATTTCATTTTCTACAATTTCAAATTCACTATTACTTCTACAGAAATGGTATCGCCAAATGCCAGCGCATCTGAAACACGGAACTCCAGCACCACCAACACACAAACGCGCCGTTGCGATTTTACATCTACATTACTGGAGCACTATCATCCTACTCACCCGACCGTTTCTCCTCTACCTTGTAATCAAGTACAGCACGCTAGCGGATAGCAAGAAGATATGGTTTGAGCGCATGGGCAAAACTTGCATCGACGCGGCCCAGAAGAGCATCGCCATTCTACAAGAGATGGCCGCCAATGGCACGCTATCCAGTCTCACCGCGTTTGACAGTACATGCATTCTTCGACTCATTATGATCTTCGTCTTGGCCTACGCTCATACCAGGAATCGTCAATATAGCGATCACATCGAGAAGCTGATAGCGCTTTGCAGAGGCATGGAGCAGGTTGGCTTTGCTAAGATGGTTACAGAGGAGACGCCAGACCGTCTTGCCGATCTAGGCATTCCCGAGTCTTCACAGCAGGCGAGCGGGGATGAGAATGGGCCGGTGCAACTTGATGATGAAATGATTGCGCAATTATGGGGAAATTGGGATCCGTAAGCTTTCTTCTGAAGTCTGATCTTCTCCACCTGGCTGACTTGTCATGTCATTAGGAATTTCATGACACCACTGCAGACGCAACAGAGTCTCGACCTGACCTTTGATGACGCTGGCGCATTCGATATGAATTCGGAGATATTAGCATTTACGAATCTGGACGAGTCGATTGTTATAAATCCTTCTCAGGGGTATGAGGGCTACGCTACACATGGTCATGGCCATTAGAGGCGAATGAGATCAAAGTACGCGATTAGTGCGCCTCGGAGTCTCTAGAGCGCACGAGAGGCAGCTATTCCTTGAATTGCATGCAAACCACGCGCTCGCAGACAGGTGACTATGATATATCAAGGGCTCGGATGGCCATGTGCTGGGTGTAATGGTAGCATCCGGCTGCGATTCTGGTTCTGGTAGAGATCAAGGGGTGCCTGGACACCAACAGGCATATATGAGCAGAAGAAGACAAGATGTTAGACCAAAGGCGAAGGAACAATCCTAGGGGAAATCAACGGGGCAGCGGAAGACTAGTCAAGTAATAGGCCAATGCGGGCGATTGGTTGTGGTTGGGGATGTAACATGGCGGAAGATAGCGTACCTACGCGCTTGCTAGAGGTGTTTTGCAGTGCACGAAGCGAGATAATGTACCACGGGCTTGATACGGCTCTCGTACCAGAGATCTTGATCTAGAATCCTGGCAGATGTGAAAGTGAAAGAAGTGCAGAAGTGAAAACAAGTGTCGACTGGTGTGGCGGTCCCCAGGGTCTGTAGTCACAGCCACAAGGCTTGGCAGGTCCAACAGTGATGATCAGCAAAACGCGGCGTGCCACCCAACCCTAACAACCGTTCACCCGCGCGCGCGACCCCACATTGATTGGCCCTCGGAACCTTAATCCCTTGAAGAGTACCTACGGCGTTCACTTGATCCTGTTCGATACACATATTGCCCTGCCCTTGGCCCTTTTCCATTCACTAGCTATCCTCGACATCTCGCGCAATCTTCTGCGCTGAGCAAACCACTCATGTATTCTCGGACATCTCGATAAGGCAGCGCAGAGGGCAATGCCACCTCCCAAACACACACGGCTGCAGTCGAGACTGCTTGCGTACGTTGCTATTACTCTCGTATGCCTTGCGCCGCCATGGACCTCGCGGGCGCCCCGGTCCTTCTTCGCACATGCTGCAGACGTAGCCACTCCCATCGACTTTGGAGGATACCCTGGCCAGCCCATTCTGCCTGGCCTTGAGGGCGCAGAGCTGGCACTCGTACAAGATGATGGAGACTCCACAGGGGAACAAAGAGATGGCTATGCGCCCGACTTTGCCTATCTCGACCGAAGTCTGATTGGACGCCAAGAAGCCCAAGTGGACAGGCTGGTATTGGACCAGAAGTTGGGCAAGGATATCACAAAGGGCGTTACAATGCATTTTGTGTTGGAGAAGAGCCAATTGCGCTTGAAGCGCTCAGTCGACACTCCGATGGAAGCGCTGGAAGCCTCCGGGATGGAAAATGTGTCAGAAGGAGCATTGCAGGACGACGCAGACGACAGCTTACGCGATGAGCTGCACAAACGGCAGGCTGCGACGAGTCTGGTCTCGATAACAGCCACCACATGTAATCAACCGATGCCCGTTGACAATTTTATGCCACAGAGCCACCCCCAACTCGTCATGTACGTCTCAAACTCGACTCGGAATCAAAGACCAGGACCAGACTCGACCAATGGCCTCGTCACCAATATCACAGGCGTCATTTTCGACAGTGGCTATGCGCGGTTTGACTTCAATGCTACTGGCGATCTCTACATTGGCATATCGGCGCCGGTCCTCAAGGATGAGGAATGGTTTGGAAGCTGGCACTTTGAGATTGCTGCCAGTGTGTATGGGCCATACCACAGCTACGACAACTCGACTCCTTTCCTCTTCATGGTAGATACAGACAGTGACTCTACTCTCTTCGTCACCAACGATATCGCAATGCCAAATGACACTACGAGCCTCGACACGTGGAGGCAGCAGAATCCCTTCGTAATGTACGCCTTTGAAGCAGGTGAATGGACCATCATCTCTGGCATTGAACACTCGTACTGTGCGCTTGCGGAGAAGTTCAACTCAAATTCGACCAAAGAATTCACTATTCAAACGAACGTCACTACTAAATTTGGTGAGGGACACTTGCCTAGGAGTCAGTTCAACGTTCAGGGTCTGGACAGAGATAAGTTGTACAACGGCTTCGTGGTGGTGACTGAGACAAATGTCACATCCTCGCTCGATTCTGTGGGCGTAGTAAAGGCCGGTGGCAAAGTGTTCCAGCCATTTCAGTGGAAGACGAAAGCTCGTATGCAGATTCCACAAGTCTTGACTCCTCGTAAACTATACTAACAAGTCTATCAGATGACTCCTGCCAGGTCCTCTTCAACCTTGAATTCTGCGATGAGGTTGCTCACGCCGTGCCCTCTTCTCCCAAATATCGCAACGACGACGCCGGCCTGGCCGCAATCTACGACGAAAAAGCTCGCGAATACTACGCCAATTTCAGCAAGTCGCTCTCCCAAGTAGCCTGCGAAACGGCGGGGGAATCCCAATATTCGCTTGCCAAAACCTGTACAGACTGCGCAAGAGACTACAAAAACTGGCTCTGCACCGTTCTTGTCCCACGTTGCGAAGACTATACCGCTCCAGGCGATTGGCTCCAACTCCGTCGCATCAATGAATTACTCCCCAATCAGACGGTCACTATTAATGGTAATATCACGTTGAGAGGCGATAACACGACGCTCGCGTTCAACGAGACCTATCGCGATCGCTTTGCCTACAGTCAGAGTCGCCATCCTTTTATCGACGAGCTCATCCAACCAGGGCCGTACAAAGAGCTCAAGCCATGCGAAGACCTCTGCTTCGACATTGTCAAGAGCTGTCCTGCCCAGCTCGGCTTTGTCTGTCCCAATTCCCCGGCCAGGGAGTTGACCTATGGGCAGCGGGATGTCGACGCGCTCAAGTGCAGTTATCCGGGCGCCGTGGTGAAGTTGAACGTCAAGGCTGGCGCAAGTTTGTTGAGCAGAGATGTTGGCAAGGTCTGGATAGCAGCAGTTTGTACGGCACTCTTCTTGTTGGTCGCGTGACTGTGATTAATGATGGCATGGGATACACGACAAGATGGCTTTGGTGTGCAATCGCCCATGTCAGAACTCCCCGTTCTGGGTCGATGGGCGCGGTTCGCGTTTGAGGCGTTGTAGTGTCACGATGGATATCTGATTGGCTGATTGGGAAAGGACGGGATGGGGGTCTGTGTATTTTCCCTTATATTTACATTTTATTCTTATTTTTACCTCTTTTCCTTGGCTCTTCTTGTCTAATGCGACGGTTTCTTCCTAGCTGAATTCAACTCCATAGCCGAGTTTCTCATCGGCTTCCTTTTCGTTGGAGTTTCATCGATTATACAGTGCTGTTCCCATCCTAGCAGCTAGCACATTGAAACGCAACTTCAAACGCATCACTATGAAAATGTATGCATTCCCCTTGTCCAATACACACACAGACACAATGTCCTTGTCTAGATTTCCCTTGATGTCGACTCTTGAACGCACAAAGAACGCAGAGCAACATTGTGCACAAGACCCACGTTGCTCAAATAACAAGGCTATTATATACATATCCCATCATCCCCAACACCGCATTGTCCAAATCATTAGATTTAGCATACGCATACGCAGTCCGAGTCTTAAACATTGTCCCCAGGTGGACGCAGAAGATCGAGAATGATTCACGCATACTTGGCTTTACCATCAGACTACCCGTTTTTGAATTATATAAGCCGGTTGGAAGACCAGAACAGGAATTGAGATAGGCTGATACACCAGGGAGAAACGGAAAACTATTCTATATACACACGCGACCAGTACGCTGCCAAAGCGGGAATTGTAAATCCAGATAGGAAGAGATTAGGAAGATCAGGGAGAAATGGCTGACACAATACAAGCTCATACCACTCTGCGCAGGAGCACGCGCGTTCGTAAATTGAGAGTGGTTTTTGAGCAGGGGGTGGAGGGGAGAGTGGGTAAGGGGGTTAAGGGGAGGAATCTCAAGACGAAGAATCTCAAGACGAAAACAAAGACAAAGACGGAAAAAACTCCAAACCCCATAACGTCTGTCCCTATATCGCGAGCCACCCTACGACGCGAGCCAAATTCCTACATTTGACCCCTTAAAAGCCTCCCTTGTAAGCTAACAGAGGTACTGTTCGTACACGTCCATCTTTGCCCTTCCCTCTACTAGGATCCTGTGGCACGAAGAAATTCTTGGAGTTTTAGGTCTGCTATCAATTTTTTCATTCACGTCATGCTGAGCTCCTCCGCTCTACCACCCCTGCTAACTTGTAATGAGAGGAGTGTCTTATATAATCGGAACTCTACTCTAGGGAGAAGCGACTGTTACAGTAAATATAGATCCAGGGTTTGAAAGCTATGTTCGGCCTAGCAATGTAGATGCCGAGAGATTCTCTGGGTAAAACAAGGGGCGATCTTGAGCCTTGCAGCATGACGTAAGCCTTGGCAAGGTTTAGCGAGCTTGTATTATATCTTATGTAACTAGCCTTCTGAGGCGGGCTGTGGCAGTGTGGCTCAATTCTAGAAGCATCCATAAGCACGTGCTGTTTCTATTTTTGATCAGAACCTGGCCGTGTCCTATCGCCGTGTTACCCCACCGACACTCCATCACCATAATCAGCTAACATAGATAGAGCCAGCCAAGCGCTGGCATTAGGTGTTCCACACGTGGTGGCATGTCATATGACCATGGGTTTAGCGTTAGGCGACTTGGGCTTTACTCCAAGTGGTTAGAATATCCCTGTAGGTTTAAGTCCACGTCATAGCGGCAAATTTTTATAGTTATATAAACTAGCCTATAGTTAAGTATAAATTAGGGTAATTTAAGTAAGTAAACGTAGTTTTTATTACTATCTTTTTTAAATATGTTCTAAACCTATTCTTAATAATATATAGGTGTTCTTAAATACTATACTAGAGTTTAGTATAGTAGTACTAGATAATATATCTAAACTAGATAGTAATATTAGAGATAAATTTAGGCAACTATATAAAGTACTAGAGGAGGATAGTAGTAGTAGTATTAAGAAAGTAAGTAAAAGTAAATAGAATAAGTTTAGAATAGGTTAGTAATATATTATAGGGGCATAATATATACCTTACTTATAGTAATAGTTAAGGACTACTACTTATACTAGCAATTATTAAGTATATAGCTATTCTCCTAGTATACCCTTAATTATATAGCTAAGGGTATAGGTATATAATACTAGTTTAGTAATATAAAGATAGCTCTTACCTAATAAGAGAAGAGGTGCTTATGTAGGCTATATAGGTAACACGTTAAGAACACGTTCTTAAATTATTCTAATTCTAGTAGGTATAATACTCCTACTAGTCTATCTATCTTAATAGGCCTATAACTTTACTATTCTTTAATAGCTAGCTAGCAAGCTAGTATAAATACTAATACTCTAGGGTAAAAGCGTGTAAGTATCTTAAGAACACGTTATAAATATATTCTTATTATATTATTAATAATATATTATATAATTAGATCTAAACCTTAAAAAGTGTAGTACCTAAGAAAATTCTATAAAGAGAACTATAAATAAGAAGCTATTATTATAGCCTTATTAAGCGCTTCTCTTTAAGGATTTATAAGGACTACTAGGTGTCTTATTATCCTATAATAAGGACTATAGTAAATTAGGTAGGGAGCAAAACTTAAACATGTTTAAAATATATTAATAATAAGTTAGTAAATTATAGAATAGGCTTAACTATATATTAGCTATTAGAACTATAGCCTAATATCTACTACTAGGAAAAAATATTATTTTAGTTAGGTACTACTAGAGGTAGACTCTATATATCTATAAGGTCTTCTAACTAGGGAGATATTAAATCTTTCTAGTAGTCCTACTTTATATTCTATAGTTAAGCTATAGTTAAGCTAGATAAAGAAGTGTGGTAGGCATATTATAACCTATTCCTAACACGTTCCTAATATATTCTAGGCGTTAATTATCTATAAGGGCAAGGATCTCTATTTAAAATCCTATATAAAGTTACCTTTTAAGTAATTATACTAATAGATATAGTAGTAATACCTTTTTTTACTATTATTTCTTTTAGTATATATATATATATACCTCCTCCTCCCTTAACACTATCTAATAGTAATATTAAGGAAGTAGTAAAGGTGTTGTAGCCTATACTTACTCTATAGCTTATATAATATAAGTTATTTATAACCTATTATAAATATATTCCTAACTTATTATAGCCTAGTTCCTAAACTTAACCTAGCTCTAAACCTATCTCTAACTTAAAGGTTTCTATTCTATTAAAGAAATATATATTAGCTTTGCAAATAAAGATAAAATCTTGCGTATTATAAAGTGTAAAAAGCTTCTATAGTTCCTATTTAAGAGTAGCCTTAGAGGAGTATACTATAAGTAGAGGATAAAGCATTAGGATCCTAAAACTATACGTGGTGTAAGAGAATAGGTTTAGAACACGTTGCTAACACGTTACTATAGGCGTATATATAGCAAATCTTTATATTAAGCTTAGGTAACTTAATTATTTACCTTTTTAAAGAGTAGGTATTAATTCTATTAGATTAAGATATATTCTAGATAGATATGTTATATAAGAGATTATATAGGGTATAGGCAGAGATTCTAATAGTAATCTTCTACCTATAGAAAAAGAAGCGTACGCATTAAGAATAGGTTTATAACATGTTTCTAACACGTTATAGTTATTATACTTAGCTAAATTATTATAGATAAGGATATAACTAAGATATATTAAGTTGCTATTACTAACTTCTTTTAGAAGTGTAAAGCACTTATAAAAAGATAAGTGTTATAGAGGTATATTTACTTACAGGGATTCTATAGGACTACTATTAATATATATAATAAGCAGATAATAGGCAAGTTTTATAGCGTACTATAATATATTTATAACGTGTTTCTAACTTGTTTCTAGGACTTAGGCACTATCTCTAGTTAATTAATCCCTATAAGCGTAACTAGTGCTAGTAACTTTAATCTTGTATAAGATTTTGTTAAGTATATCTATAAAGAAGTATTTACAAAGTATATAAAAGAGAGCTAGATAATACTACCTCTTTATATCTAAGTGAATTACTATAGGTATTAATAGCAGAGGAATACTTTTAGCTTGCTAACCTCCTCTTACGTAAGTAAACATATTCTAAACCTATTCTAAACATGTTCCTAACTTATTCTTATATAATTAGAACACAAACCCTCTAAAGATACCTAAAACTAGGTAATCTATAAGAAAAACCTAGTAATTACTACTAGGATTGTGTAATACTATAGTAAAATATTAAAAGAGGTATAGGAAAAACTAGAATCTTATTTAAATATAGCTAAGCAAGCAGGCTAGAAAGGATATAAAACTAGTAAGTATATAAGTATTCTTAAGGCTACTTAGAAGTAAGTTTATAACCTATTCTTAACCTATTAGAATTATATAAGTAATATTATATAGTGCACACTAGATAGATCTATAGGATATAAAAGAGTTTAAAGCCTAGAGCAAGTTTAGAATATACTATAACTATAGAACTCCTAATAGGCTTAAGCAAAGGTACCTTAAAAAGCTTTAGAGGGGAGAAAGTAAGTCTTACGCTAGTATTATATATATTTGCTAATTAAAACGTGTTTAGAACGTGTTTAGAATATATCCTATAATAATAATAACACTCTAGATAATAATAAAGCAAGTCTTGCTATATCTAACTTAACTAGATATATCTTAGTCCTAATAAGAAATAAAAGAGCACGCTTAAAAGCCTAAAGCCTAAGGGCAAGTAGTAGAGCAGTATTAGAAAGAAGTTTACTAGCCCCTTTTCTATCTTCTCTACTACTAGGCTCTTCTTCTCTACTAATAGTAACCTAAAGGTATGCTTTATAAAATATATTTACAACACGTTCCTAACTTATTATTAGTCTATAACTATAAACTTTATAATAAAAGGCTCTTCTTAGTAATTAGGCTCTAAAGGAGAGAAAAGAAAAGCTAAAGGTAGATAAGGAAGAACTTGTATAGAAAAAGGCACTATTTAAATTATAAAAGGTATAGTTTAAACTTAAGAAAGAGATAGCTACTTTTTATATAAGGTAGGGTTAGTCTATAAATATAGTAACTAGTTCCTAACTAGTTCTTAATATATTCTAGTCTATTATATAAGTATATATAAGTAGATAAATATATATTCTTTCTTCTTCTCTTTCTTCTTCTTTCTTCTTACACTCTATAAGAACTTTTTATATTTAAGAGTTTAATACTATTTTACTATCTATCTTTCCTAATATTATTAGATATAACTAGTTAATATAGTCTATAAAGATCTTTTAAAGTTAGTATATAATAGAACGCGTTAGGAACATGTTATAAACTTATTCTAATACTAAGTAGGATTTATACTAGTAATATATTAAGCTTAAGTTACTTCTATCTAATACTAAGGTATTCTCTCCTATAATATCCTACCTAAATAATAGGTATATAGTATTTCCTAGCAAGCTTTTCTACTAGGCTATTTAGGCTAGATTAGGGGTATAGGAACTTTGTAGAGTATATATATATGCAAGTTAGAACATATTTATAATATATTAATAACTATTTTAGTGTTACTTCTCTAATAGAGGTAATCTTATCTACTACCTTAAGAGGTATTATCCTAAGGTTTAAATAGCCCTAGTAAACTATAGTAGAACTATAATACAAGGTATTATAGAAGTAAGGATCTTCTATAGGAGCTTAATAGTAAATGCTTAAGAACGTGTTCTAAACACGTTAATAATACGTTCTCTGCTAGTAGAGCAGACTATACTAAGTGCCTCCTCTAAGGTTTAAGAACCCTCTAAGATAGCTAGTCTATAATAAGAAGTAGTAGCTAGAGTAGAGGCTAAAGAGGAAGTAGAGAGTAAAGAAGAGGAGTAAATAGTTACTCCCCTTTACACTATAAATAATATTTAACAAAAGTAGTAAAAAGAAGATATAAGTCTAGTCTCTTAAAACATATTTAGAATATATTAATAATATATTATAGCTAGACACCTATAAATACTAGATTCTTCTTTAATCTAAGGGACTACTAGAGCTTTATAATACCTATAAAAGTTAAAAGAAAAAGTTATATACTATTAAAGGACCCTATAAAAGTAAATAGTACTTTACTTTTAGTAGATAGAAAAAAAAAGAGAAGAGTAGAGAGTTTATTTTAGTAATTACTACTACCCCTTTAGGTTATATACTATTATATATTATTTATTAGAACCTATTCTTAATATATTCTTAACGTGTTCCTACTTATTACTATTATTATCTCCCTCCCCCTCTCTAGTATCTTCTCTATTCTCCCTATCCTCCCTAGGCTCTATAAAAGTATACTACAAGTAGAACTAGGTAGTATTCTAGTAGGAATTAGCAAGGTCTACACTAGTATTAAAGTAATAGTCTTAAAATATATTAGGAACAGGTTAATAATATATTATAAATAACTTACTATAGCTAGGATAATTATAAGTATAGATAGTATAAGAAACCTAATAACCTTAAATCCTTAGTAGGGTAGATATAGTAACAAAGTTAAGCTATAACAAGTTAGCAACGTGTTTTTAACAGGTTCTTATAAGCTATACCTTATTACTATTATAGCTACTATAAGTCTTTTTTTAAATTATATTTAGGAGGGTATTAGTATTTATAGGGGGGCCTATAGTAGCTACTAGCTAGGCTTAGAGAACTTCTATAAAATATATTAGTAATAAGTTTTAAATATATTCTAAATAACTTATAGCAAGGAGTATTCTAGTAATTATATATAACCTTTATATAGAAGTCTATATATATTAGTATAATAAGTTAAAAATAGGTTAATAATATATTTACTCTTTACCTTATAGACCTCTATTATAGAGGGCTAGCTAGTCTTCTTAACCCTACTAACCTTATAGTAGGCTATATTAAGCCTATAATCTTTTTTAGCATAGGTATATAGAGTGCCCCTAGTACCTAGAATAGCCTAAGAATATTAGAACCTATTTAGAATATATTTAGAACCTATTCTTACTCTATATAAGGTGCCCTTATTATTAATCTTAGTATAGTAGTAGCACTCTCTACTTTCTATCTTAACTACCCTATTAGGGCTAACTACAGGCTATGCCCTAATATTATCTAGGACGTGGCTAAGAGTAAGGTACTATTAATAGTGCTTCTATAACCTATTAAGAACACGTTCTAAACACGTTTTAATCTGCTTATATAGGATAAGAGGGATATATTAGTAATAGGTATAGTAGTAGTAGCTTATAGTATTACTAGTATAGAATATATTTAGAATAGGTTTAGAACGTGTTATAAAATCTTATAGTATAATATTTAGTTAACCTCGCTTAGCTAGCTAGTAGAGCTTGGCATAGCCTAACCCTATGCTAAATACAAGTTCACGCAGCGCTAATTCCATGGTTATATGAACTGCGCCCTCGTTCCACACGGTGTGCCAAAATCCTTCCGTGCTCTAGCTGATCATCATGGTGTTCCTCGCACGACTCTACAGCATCGAAAACGCGAACGCCAGTCGATCGAAGAGAAAGCCCAGAGCCAACAATATCTCCACCCGTGGGAAGAGAAAGCGCTCGCTAAATTTATAGCACGTCAAGATGCTCTTGGTCGCCCCGTCCGCGTAAAGTATATAGGTTCGATAGATAGCCTTCAGTCTCGCCCGCCGACGGGAGCCAGCGTACAGGCCAAGCAAGCCTCCTGGAAAGAACTGGCCCCAGCTCTTCTACAAACGCTATCCAGAGCTTAAACCAAGTAAAGCCAGTGCGCTAGACTGGAACCGTTACGATATTTTTGACAAGGTCATACACTGGTTTGAAGTAATTGGAGAGGTCCTACAGGACCCCGCTGTTCTACAAGAGAACGTCTATAATATGGACGAAACTGGTGTCATGCTTTCCAAGCTGAACTCTGTCAAAGTCCTTGTTTCTCGAGATAACGAGCGAGGCTATAGAGGTGCCCGTGTCAAGCGAACGATTGTCACTGCTGTCGAATGTGTAAGTGCCGATGGCAGGTATTTGACCCCTATGATTATTTGGCCTGCATCAACTCATCGATCTAACTGGACCACGCATCCTACCCCTGGATGGCATTATGCATTTTCGGACACCGGCTACACCGACTTATATCTTAGCTTGCAGTGGCTTAAGCTTGTATTTCATCCTTAAACTGAACAGCGAGCTAATACAAAACCACGGGTACTAATATGCGATGGCTTCGGAACCTATGAAACCCTAGAAATCTTAGAGTTTTGTTTTGAGAACAACATTATTCTATGCCGTCTCCCCTCCCACACGTCCTATAAGCTTCAACCCTGCGACATCTCGGTATTCAGCCCACTGAAGGTGGCCTACCGCGAACAGGTCGAGCGGTTGGAGCGAGGATGTGTTGGAGCAATTGGGAAGGAGCATTTCACCTATCTGTATAGCCCCGCAAGGGACCAAGCCTTTACGTCCAGGAACATACGGGCGGGATGGTCGAGAGCTGGCCTCTTCCCCTTTAACCCAGCCAAGGTACTTAGTGATATACCAAAGCCTCTCGCTGGATTGAGTGCCCCCGCAACCAACGAGATGGAGGGAGATGCTTGCATGCAAGACCAAGTACCACAAACACCAGTAACGCCAATCACAGCAAATGCAGTTGCCTCGCTGCACAATCTAATCAAGCAGGACACACACGTAGTTGATGAGGCGAGCAGACAGCGCTTGCAGAGGCGCATACAGAAGCTTACAAATGCTACCCAACTGTCCTTTGCAGAACGTGCCCTCCTTGAGGAACAGAATCAATTCTTTACCGAGATTAACAACGAAGCAAAAGTTCGCCGCTCGACCAAATCGATAATGCTGGAGACTGGGTCGGCGAGGGTGGTAAGCTACGAACACCTTGTCGAGGCACGAGAGGATCGTGCTTCAAAAGACGCCGAGAAAGAGGCTAGAAGAATCGCGAGTGAGGTGAAGAAAGCTGCTAAGGCTTCGCGAGCAGCCGAAGTCCCCACTGGCAAGAAGAAACGAGGTCGAAAGCGAAAGATTGACACTCTGGAGATAAATACGCCTACACCAAAGGCCCAAGCGGTGCGGAAAAGCAAAGGACAGATTGCGGCTGAGGTAGTAGGAGTACTAGGTGTGGAACAAGTAGGAGGACCAAGTGTGGAAGAGGGAGAACTTCCGCCTTAACAGTGGAGAGCTCCAGTGGCGAAGATGTGGTAGCGTAGGATGTATTGAGAAGGTATTATTGACTTGCGAGACCTTGCAGCCTGCTGTAAAACCAAGACGTTGTTTATTATTAGACTTCCAGCGCGATACTATTTGTGTCCATCTTCGATGAACTTGTGGCTGAGCAATTGTCCATCGTAAGTGGCTCAAGCGGCGCGGAATAATTGGTGTCCCGTGTCACGCGCGCTCCTGCCACCTCAGTCGTTATCAGAACGAAGCATCCTGCATTCGATTGCAACGTAACTTCATTTCTAATATATTTTTTATGCTCGAACTATGTGCTCTTGGGGTTGTAAGACTTACCGATCTTGTGCGCGCAACCCTGCCCACCGAAATCGAGAAGACATAATCTATTGTGGAGCAGCACTCAATCGCCCAAGCAGAGATCCATGCATGCCCCAATCTGGGTTTCTAAGGGACCTTCCGTTGATTCTTGACATCCAAGATACTAACATAGCTGGAGACTGCCCTATTTGCAAGGGAGTAACACCGTCTAATTCCTTCGATTAGATTGGTTAGCTCCCCATTCTAATTTGAGAGACCGTTGGTAAGCCAACTTGCTTGCATTCTCTCCAAGATCTTTGAACGTACTAGATCTGACTTAGCTTAGGCTTTACAGCTGGGAAGGCGACGCACAATGTCTTGTTTTTCGAGACTTTGAATACTTCAAGGCTCAATTTGCTGAGATCGACACTGGGAATCTCCTTGCAATGTAGATCAAGGACAAGATATAGAGCGCTAGCAGAGGAGGGGTCTTCACATATATGTATGCCGTAGTCCTCTGAATCTAGGAGATTTTGCGATTGGAAGAAAGCTTGAACCACTACTCCCTGTTCTCTAAAGTATTGTTCACGGCATCGGAGGACAACCCGCCTTGGGGTGATATGACTCATTGTGGCTAATTGCGATGGTGGAGTATGGACGTGGGTGAATTGCACGGTTGTAGAGTGGACATTGGAGATGTATGCGATAGGAGGAGCGTGGACGAAGTCGAGGCGGCGCAGGTGGCGCGGGAGACGGAGAACACAGTGTAGCGCGCTGGTGCTAGACGATCTGCGACTATCTACAAGGCCTGAGTCAGTAGAAGTCAATTTAGTTGCAGATGCAAAGTAGAACTCACGAAGGTACCTGGCGCTCATGTAAGGTCAGCACAGCAAGGCGCCAGGTGGCTCAAGAAGGGTGCTGACAATTATGCGAAGAGTCGACGGGATGGTCTGTGGCTCACCGCAGGTAGCTTGACGTAAGGGTGAAAGAGGTGTAAGCCGTCACCAGGTGTGTCCAACACGTTTCTCGACAAAGGGATGTGGCGGAAAAAGCTCGGCGTTACTAAGCTGCAGCACGGCCACAGACTCTAGCCACGCTTATGAAGCTAACCTAATCACGGAGAATAAATTACACTTCAGCTGTTCTGCCTACGGTTTCACGCTAGCTCAAAACAGACTCGCAAGTACCGATTAGCGGTGGCAACCCCAGAGAGTAACCCCGCATAGCAACCACAATCCTTGGAATGACGTTCATTAACGACAGGATGGGTTTCACCCTCAGATACTTCTGAATAGTGGCTGCAAAAGTCAGCGAGACGTCGTCTTTACAGGTGCACGAAGGCGGCTCGATAAGATTACTATATAGAGCCTCTCTCTAAAGTGGCGATGAGATCGCAACGCTAACGTAATTTTAGGGCAGGAGACTTTCTACGAGTATCCTGGAGGCCAAAGTCCAGTGCTTATGTAGTAGTATGTAATCCTGGACGTTGGTAAGAAGATGTTATTACTTTAACTTTAAAGTACCTGGAATTCGGCTCGCTACATAGGGTGGCTCGCTATATAGGGATGGATATTACATATCCTCATCAACGACACCGCCTCCCTCAGCAGCCGCAGTAGTAGCAGTAGTCGAGATTCCACCTCTTCCGTCACCTCCTCAGAATCCCACCCCCTCACCCATGAAAACATCGAGTTCAGAGCCGCACACGATTTCGCACGGAGCGAGAGTGGGGATTCGAGGCAGAGCGGGGACGAGTACGAGGTCGATAGGTTTGTAGTGGAAGATGGGTATTTGAGTTCAGGGGAGGGGGAGAATGTAGGGAGTGAGGTGGGGGAAACTGAGGACGAGGAGGCAGACGAGAAGATTCTTGGCAGTGGATTACGTGCAAAGTCTACTGCTTCTTCTACTTCCGTGCGTACGGTGTCTGTGGGCTCTATTTCCTCCATGTCTAGTTTCACCTCCTCTACTCTCTTCATACCAGACAATCTACGTCCTTGTACCACCCTCCCTTCTTCTCCCCTGCAAATAACACATCCAAGCTCTACCGCTTCCTCGGTAACTCACAAAAGCCCAACGCCAACTCCCTGCATGGCAAGCCCGTCCGAAATCGCAGAAGACATAACAGACGCCACTGTCTTCTTCTCTCGCCGGTGCAACAAGGCGCGGCCGTCGCTGCGCCTTTGGCTCACAGCCGAGGTGATGCGGGATCCGGGGGTTGTAGAGGCGCTGGAAGTGGCGCGAGAGAGGGAGTTGGGCGGTATCAGGGTAAGGGATGGAGGCTGGGATATTTGGATTGGGCATGCGAGTGGTGAGAAATAGCCAAGAGAGATAAGTGTACTTTTTAAAACACGTAAAAGTTATTGCAGAAACTTGATGTTTGTTTTGAGAAATATGTACAGTACAGCACTGCCTGAGATTTCATATCTACACAAGTCTAGTCTAGCGCTGGAAATCCGAGCTTCGGGGAGTAGTAGAATGGAAGAAAGAGAAAGGAAAACGGCTCATGCAAGCTTGGGGTTTGCGTTTTGCAGCAACATCTCAAAGTATGCTTGGAACCAGGTTCCGGCCTCGGGTGCGGGTTTGAAAGCCGAGTCTCTGCCGCAGAAGCCGTCGTAGCGGGCGGATGTGGTGTTGGACGTACCGTCAGACTAATGCTCATGTTAGCTATTATTCTTTTCCTTGATTGTGATGCCGAATGGAAGTAGGTATTTGACGTGAATAGAGGGGGGAAAGGGGAAAGGGGAAAGGGGAAAGGGAAGAAAACATACCTCGCCTCCAGGCTTAACCCATACAAACGCATCCACCAGCGCGTTATCCGTAGTCGTAGTCGGCCTGATACCGAACCCAGCGCCACGAACATTGCACCACTCTCCCCACGCCGCTTGATCCGTAGGCTGCTTACCCGAGCGTCCTGTGTCGACGATGAAATGGGCGGGAAATCCCTCTGCGCTCAGCAGTGGCGCAAAAGCATTGATGTAGCGCTCCTCGTCGCAGTTCTTGTTTCCGGATGTAATGGCCGGGCAGGTCGCCGCACGGAAGGCATTGTAGTTGGAGACGTTGGTGACCAGGCCACGGACGCCACGTGGACTGCCAGCGGCTTTGTAGACCTCGGCGTAGAGTTTGGCAGCGGGGCCAATGTTGGCGTCCCAGCCTAGCCAGCCGGCGTGGCCGCCGTCGAGATACATGTCAACGTTGTCGAAGTTGAGTTTCTCGAGTGCGTACGAGGTTAGGTTGCGGTAGTAGGGTGCGGCGTTGGAGCACTTTGCGACGCCCATGTTGGTGACCATGTTGGCTAGCGAGTCTGGCTCAATGGCGAGGTTAATCTTGACGTCTGGGTACTTTTGGATAATGGCAGCAATTTTGTCAATATAGTCGGTCTTGTAGATGTTGGCGCCGTCTTCAGCGATTTTGAGTTCGCCGTTGGAGGCCAGGGCTGCGCAGTCACGGTCTGGCAGGTTGTAGACGACAAAAGTGCCCATGAGGTTTGCACCTGCTGCGTTCTTGGCCTTGATGTCGGCTAGGTAGGTGTCCATTGTGGGTACTTTGGCGCGCGTGTCCATCCAAACAAAAGATCCGACGTTGGCTGCGGCTGTGGCTGCGGGCTTTAGAGAGGCGGGCAAGGAGGGCATGGCCAGGGTGTGGACTTCTGAGGAGTAGTATGGGTTGGCGTAGAAGTTCTTGTCTGCGAAGGGGTTGCCAGTTGCAGCGGGCGCCATGGTCGTCATGGAACTTTGACTGGATGAAGCCGGGGCGGAGGTCGCCTGGGGCAAAGCCTGGGACAGGCCAGCTGCAAAGGCAGCGGTAAGGAAGATGTTCAACATCGTGGAAAAGGAACAGAACGAATGCTACTGGTAGAAAAGAAAGACTCAGGCTGGACCGTAAAGAATGGCTTGGGTCAGGCCAGGAGACATATTTGTATGCCCTCGCCCAACTGACCAAGGGTGTAGATCACCTCAGTCCTTCATCAATATCCAGAGTGTTTCAACCGGTACACTCGTCCGCAAACCCGTTGTTTCGATAGTCCAAACAGTTTCCCCAGACTAAAATCACCGGTCATTTGATGCGGTAACGGATTGCTTGGTACTTAGTCGTCCCCACACCTTCTCGAAGCCTACTTGCAGGCACGTCCCACATGATACCCTCCCATCTTCTTTCTCCACAGTTAATGAAGGATTCCCTTTGAGCAAGTCCTTCTCTTACGGAAACCAGGCGACGTCGCTCCGGAGTTTGATGTACTGGTTGACTGCGCCAGGGATCCCAAGTGGTACAGAGTAGGGCCGGAGGGGGGTGTTGCTATTCGTGAAGCCTTGGTGTCGTCTTGATGTGGCTTCAAGGCGCGAAACTGGGGTCTAGACTAGTAGCGCCTAGGGCCTGAGTCGCCTTGAGTTCATCTAAATGTGTCGACTAGTGCCTCCGTGAGCGTCAAACATACCTGCAAGTAGGAGATACCATGACATACCGGTACGTGCTCAAAGCGTATGTCAAAGCATCGATGCAATTAGATGACAAACCCACACCCTGTATCAAATCTCACTACTCGCACTTCATCCTGTTTCTCAAAAATATCCAAGAAAACCTCTTTCCATGCCTGATATCAACCCTAGCACAATACCTGTGCCTTTCCCGCCTATGCCCACACGTCACACAACATCCTCCCCAAGATCCGAGCTACCCAAGCGCCCGGCACAAACGAGATCGAACAACCCCCCAGCCCGGTTTCTGTATATTGAGTCTTGACCGTGCCAAAGCAAAAGCTCCATTTTAGTCGTGGCAATTATCTTTCCTAGGCCAAGCGTCGGGAAAATTTAATTTATTTGACATGCGGCAAATAAAGTGTTTGAGGACCGGCGCTTGGACCATGACTTGCACACGTGATGTGAACGTAGCGTGGATGATGGGATACTTTTTGACCGTTTTGGCAATGGAGAGATAGTCGGGGTTGGTAGGAGAGATTCATTGATCATATGGAGTATGATGATGGGTGTATTTTGAGAGAAATTGCTGATGAGGTGCTGGTTACAATTGCGATGTTTTTAAAGTCAGAATAAGTCGCCCGACTTAGTTGAACATCTTCCATCACCATAGCAGGTACCGCTGTCATTTGCCTAAGCTCGCTATTCCAAACATGGAAGCGCAATCATACAGCGTATTATGCCCTGGCTTGAGATCCGAAGCTTTCATGGAGACATTCCGGGAGTGAGACGCGTGACGAGCACCTGATTGTGACAAAACAGCTAGTATGATTTACACCAGCTTTTCTTATGTACACGCACCATTCGAGGGAGGAAAGCCCAGAAGACTAGCAATATCTCGTTGCAGTAGCGGAGACCTGTGAAAAACCCACCCATTTGTACAACGCCGCCAGCGCCTTGTTTTTCTCCCAAATCCCCCAATGGTATCATTATGCTGTGAAGTAGATGCGCCGTCCATATTACGCCAACAAATGCTGTTCTACGCCCATCTAGGCATTCTAAATGATCGTCATGCCTCTATTTTGGGTCTCACTTTCATCCCTCGTCGACTTCGCCCTCTGCGTCCATGTCTTCTTCCTGTTCGCCCCGCAGAGCAGGAGGCAACTTGGTTCGCACAAGCTCAAAGTCTGCTTGTGCTTTCTGCGCCTCCTCGAACAATCCATTCTGTTGGTACGCCATCATACATAGGCCAGCGGCAACCGCCATCCAAAGCGGTTTACCGCTCCGGAGTGCGATACGCCTCGTGGCGTCTATCGCTTTGGCCCAATTTGGAGCGTCCACGAAGAATCTCGCAGTGAACACGCTCAGGGCCATGATGACAAACTCAGCATTGTTTGTAGCGCTAAAGACATCTCTGGCTCGATTGCTCGCCGACTGCATCTGTGTCTTCTGGCGATTGATCGTCACATTCTCGCTGATCATGCCCTGTAGAATGCGGAATGCTGTTCTGATGTACTGATTCGGGTGGTTACCGCTTATTTGTTGTAGTGCTACTACCAGTGTATTTGCAGTGTGATGCTCAGGGTGAGATGGGTTGCGCACAATGAGGAAGCGGTTAAGGGCCGCAAGTATCGCGAGATCTAGGTTCATGCCTGGTGAGGTTGCTGCGTCCGGTAAAGCGAGCTCTTCCGAGGAGTACGCAGTAAGAGCGGAACTCAGTGACCCTTCAGTTTGATAGATGACGGCTGACAAGAATGATAGGGACCGAGTAAACACCCCCTGATTGTTGTAAGGAGGTTTTGCAATCCGGCCCTTAAGGATTGACAACGCATCCTTTGCCTTGGAATTTTGACAGCGAGCCAGTGACATCAGACCCAAAGCGAACACGTTGTGCCAATCGAGGACACGAATCCAGTCTGCCTGAGCCTGAGCAATGCTGACCGGTGCATCGAACGCGGTCTGACGTTTCAGCGCCTCTCTGGATCGTGAGTGAGCCTCTTCAATAAATCGAAGTCCTTTTTCGTGGACACTTTGATCAAGTGCGCTGATGTGGAAACATAGCGCCTGCATGTCCTCTCGTGGAAGCCAAGAGAACAGGAGCTCGTCTCGTCCATCCGCATTCTTCTCAAAGATCCCACCAGAGTCGCTTGTCAGGCTACCACCGAAGCTCTTCTCAATGAGTACCGTGAAAATCCCAGCATGAATCCTTGCACTCTTTTCCGTCTTGTCCGTCATGACTCCATCGAGCCGAGCTTGCTTCATATGGTCAGGATTGCCTTGTTGAATGCCACAGGCAACATCGACCAGGTCAATGAGAGTGCCGAATGAACCGAGCTGTGTGTTCGATACCTCGAGCTGTAGACTGCGTGCAGCTGCAACAGCTCTCTGGGCTTGTTCAAGTCGGTCTGCTGCGCTAGATCGAAGATGCACCATCGCCTCCATTACACAACAGGCCACGTAAATGGCTCGATCACCAAGCTTTTGGGCATGGGAAGCTATGGCATTCAGCTGCTGTAGCGCAGGGACTACTTCAATACGTCCCGGGACCTGCAAGATGAGTGAAATCTTCAAAAATCTCAGAGCATAGACCCAGGCAATATGCTGAAATGTCTCAGCTTCACTGATCGGTTTGCTCAAAGACTTGATGGCAGCGCGATGATTGGTCTTGAACTGATATCGAGCTTGTAGATGAAAAGTGGCATACTTCAAATCGTGCAGTCGGAAACGTCCACACAGCGATATCTGTTTTGACAAAATTCCCTCAATCTCGGTTGAGTTGTCCGTCTCGTCGATTAACAAGCTAGCATACCTTAAGCGCAGCTTAGCCTCGTCTCGGGGTAGAAGATTGAAGTCCTTCAATACAGATTCCATACATGCCATAGCCGTCGCCATGTATTTTTGGTATTGATGTATATCTGCTTGTCTCTTGTGGCGCAGAATGACGGCGCTCATACCGCGTGCTGCAGCAATGTATTCGTCTGCGGCGGAAAGTAGCATGACCGAGAGGTCCGCTGGGAGTTGCTTCCGTTGCGTATGAACATGCTTCGTTGGAGTGAGCTGATGTGACGAGGGTTTCGAGATGACAACTTTAGGGTGTGATTTGGGTCTGGGTGAGGGATCTTGTACAGACGGAGTCCGCTCGTGCTTAAGGGGGGCTTGTGCTTGAGATGGCGCACGCTGCGCTGGTACAGACTGGGGCTGGAGAGGCGTGCGATGCTGGTTCTGGTTCTGCATTTGCGTATTCATAGGCCGCTGCTGCGGGCGAGGAGCATTTTCTTGATGCGACTGCGACCTTTCCACAGGCTTCGTTGCAGGCGAGGCTACAGACTGCTGAGAACTGTACCGCCGTTGTAGCTCTGCCACGCCATCCATCTGCGGAATCGCATTGCCGGGCCGCTGCACCGGCACCTGCACTTGTACCTGAGCCTCCCGTGGTCGAGGGGGCTGCATCTGCATAGCGGACGATGGATGCGAGTGGGGGTTCCTTGCAGGAATAACGACTTGGGGCTGTATACGCGGCTGGATTTGCTGTTGGTGGTTCTGGTTCATCTGCGGCTGCATCTGCATTGGCTGGGCCATCTGTTGCGACACTGGCATACCCATTGGCGGGTAGTGTTGGCTCGACTGCCGAGGTGGTGTCGCCTGATTGTAGTTCTGGTATTGCTGCGGCGGCGGGTAGCCCCCAGAAGTCTGCATGGGCATTGGGGCATATTGCTGCTGGTACTGTGGTGGATAGCCTTGCTGCGACGGCTGCTGCTGTTGCTGCTGTGCCTGTGGCTGCGGGTATTGGTATCCATTTGGTTGCTGAGGATGATTATAGGGCGCATATTGGCCGTTGGGAAAGCCTTGCGGCAGCCAGTTGTAGCGAGGGTCCATTGTTGAAGAATTTGCCGGGTGAGCGCAGTCACCACCACATGTCGATGTTTGGGCGCAACATGGCGAACGAGCGAGGGCAGGGTGGTGAAAGTGAAGATGCGTTGACGGTGACGGTAGTCGCGAACATGGTAGAGTAGTCGCGACCGCGATGTCACCTGCGCTGCCGTCATTGGCCGACAAGCGCGCGTGTCGTCAGCCACTTACAGTCAACCGCCAGGGACACTACCACGGTAACTAAATACAGACTATCACCGAAGGAGCCGAGGCTCGTTTTCAAATCGACTTTGTATTTTGATACACACTTCGTTCTGCTTTCACTCGCATACTACTAGATTCTGCGTCTTTCTGCCTTCACTCAGCAAGTAATCAAATTCAACGTCCAGTTCTGGTTATGAACACAGAAGCAGCCAATAAAAAGGCCTGATTAACTCCTTCTCTACACTACATAACAGGAGTTCTACATTCGTCGATATTTTCACCGCATCTCATCGAATTCGAGAAAGAGTTAGACAAGCTATAGACAAAAGAAGCTATAAAGCTAGGAACACGGCATAGCTCAGCGTTACTGTAATTAGCCCAGAGACATCGAACAGGGAATATCAGGAACCAAATCCACAAACGACAACAAGTGTATATACCGCCTAGAACATGTTCGACATATCCTGGATATTCGGCCATGGCAAAACATCCTACACCTCCCACAAATCACCCGCACCCCTTAAAACCAAGTCGGGCAAAGATACCACCCTCCCAGAACTAGCCGCCTCCTCCATCCCCCCATGTCGTCTCAATCCCTTCCTCTTCAACGGCCATCTCCAAACCATGTATACAGCCGTCAAAGACCCCGGTCCTCCAATCCACTACAAGCGTCAAATCTTCACCTCAGACCACCCCGTCTACCCAGGCACCTTCGCCATCGACTTCGTCGTCTCCCCCACCAAAGCCAGCAGTCCAGCAGCAGACGCAGACGCAGACACGGCCTCCTCCCCCACCCTCCCAGAACGCACCACCAACTTCCTTCCTGAAGAATGGACCAGCCTCCCGAACCCCACCGACACCACACCCATGCTCATCGCCCTGCATGGCTTAACTGGCGGCTCCCATGAAGTCTACCTCCGCGAGACCCTCGCCCCCCTAACCAGCAACGGCTGGGCCGCCTGCGTCGTCAACGGCCGCGGCTGCGCCCTCTCCCGCATCACCACACCGCAGCTCTTCAACTCACGCGCAACCTGGGACGTCCGCCAGACCATCAAATACCTGCATGAGATATTCCCCAACCGGCCGCTCTATGCCGTCGGCTTCTCACTCGGCGCCAACATCCTCACAAACTACTGCAGCGAGGAGGGCGACGCCTGCATCCTGAATGCGGCCGTGGCCTGCAGTAACCCCTGGAATCTGGAGCTGTGCAATACCGAGTTGCAGCGCACATGGTTGGGGCTGGAGGTGTATGCGCGCACCATGGGGAAAAATCTCATGGGCTTGTTTGAGAGGCATCGCGAGCAGATTTTGCAGATTGAGGGTGTGGATGAGGAGATGGTGAGGAAGAGTCGGTACATTTTTGAGTTTGATCGACATGTGCAGTGTCCGACATGGGGGTATCCTTCTGAGGGGGCGTATTACCGCGATGCGCAAAGTGTGGATGCTTTGTTGGGCGTCAGGATACCGTTTCTGGGTATCAATGCTGAAGATGATCCGGTAAGTCTTCTCCATTCAAGTTGCAGTTGTATCACCCTTTTTCATTTCTGGTATGCAAGTCATGCTAATGGCGCGTGTACACCAGATCTCCTCCAAAGCAGCCATTCCCTACCAAGAATTCAAACAGAACCCTTACGCCCTCCTCTGTACCACAAACTGGGGCGGCCACCTGGGATCCTTCCAGCTGGGCGGAGGACGCTGGTTCGCCGTCGCCGCATCGTCCTTTCTCGCCAAAATGCACCAGGATATCGACCACGACGCTTCTAGGCTGGAGCGCAAGAAGACAAAGGTCGATACACCAGAGAAGAAGTACCCGATTTTTGACCCAAATAATCGCCGTTTGATATTACCAGATGCGTGAAAAAAGCCTGCTGGTTTGGGGATGGTAGACTTGTAGATGTTTTAGAATTTGGGTTGGTTGGGGTATCATAGACTTTTTTGGTAGACCCGGCGTGAAAACCATAGACATCCTGCTTTATGCACCCCACGTACAGAAACACACACCACATGTTCCTGCTTCTCACAGCCACACAGCCACATGCTCTTGTTCAACCAAAGCTAACGCGTTTCCTCTGCTTGAAATTCCCTTTTGCATCCGTAACCTCTGCCTCCTTTTCCGAATGCCTTCTCCTCTTCTTCTTGAGCGCCGCCTTGCGCTCCTCAAATCGCTCTTTCTTCTCCTCCGAGCGCTCGTCGGCCGCCAGCCGTTTTGCCTCGCGGATCTCTTCTAGTTGGCGGGATTTTGCAATCTTAGACTCGAGGTGGCCTTCCTTCTCGGCGTTGACGACGGACATGATCGCGAGCTGTTATTGCATGGTATGAGTATGGTGTTTCTTGGCTTGCGCAGGATTTGCATGCAGGGTTGAGAGAGCCACGAGGAATTGCGCAGGAGGAAGGACAGAGAGGAGACAAATACATACCATACTAGCAGAATCGTCCACAAAGGTCTTGCCCTTCTTCTGCCCCTTTGGTTTTGCAATGCCCGCGGGTACAATGCCATTCAGCGCCGGGATGTCGAGTTCCTTTTCTGTGTAGACGCGCTTCTTCTTCTTATTGATACCATTCTTCGACGACAGCGATTTTGTCTTTTGCACGCCACCTGGCTTGGCAAGGGACATGGATTTCTGCTTGCGCTTGGAGATGCCCTCTGGTTCTTTGCCGGTGCTGGCGCTGGGTTTGGGTTTCGACGACGACTTGGACGAGGATTTGGACGAGGATTTGCCTTTTGGGCTTTTGCCTTTTGTGGAGGAGCGGATAGGCGCCATTTTGGGGGTGGTGAGGGGGAGATAGGAGGGAAGAAGTGTTGTTGGAGTTGGCAAGTGTATGGTTAGGTGTAGATTTAACTTGAACGTTGTTCGCGCGCTGGGGAACTTTTTTAGAACAAGGATGTCGATTAGATCGGCATGGATGAACCGTGCCCGACGTCAAGCGCTAAAGGACGCAGCCTCGCAGCTCCACTCTCTCTCTCCAGCCAGGCGCAACCGCCAACATCATCAACCGAATCTTCAACACCAAATCACCCACGACAATCCCCGTTTCGTCACCACGCAAATCCCACACCTCTGATCGCGCTCTTCGTATCCACCCCCACCCACGATGGAGGAAAACCGCCTGTTCCGCTTCCCAAAGCCCGCATGGATGAACAGCGCCAACACGCGCACAGCAGGCGTTTACATCGCCGGAGCTCTGGTCCGCCCATGCCCATCCCCTCCACACAATCCCGTCCAGTTATTCTAACACCCCCCGCTGCAGTTCTCCCTGGGTTTCTACACGCTCATCGACATCGCCGTGTGGTCCAAGTCGGCGCTCAACGGCTCTCTGCCCCCCGTCCACATCACCTTTGTCGACTGGATCCCAGGCATCTGCAGCGCGCTCGGCATGCTGGTCATCAACTCGATTGACAAGTCGCGCCTGTCTGCCGATAGCTTCTCGTATAGCGGAAACGGTGTCGCGTGGAAGGCGAGGCTGGTGCTGTTTTTGGGGTTTGCGCTATTGGCTGGCGGTTTGGCGGGCAGCTCGGTGGTGTTGGCGATGAAGTACATTGTGCCGGGGTATAGTTGGCCAACGCTTTGGCTCGGTGTGGGAAATGTGGTGGCGAATGCGCTGGTTATGCTTAGGTGAGTCTGGTGAAGGGGCGATGGGTTTGAAGGGGGTTATGTTGACTAACGTGCTGTAGCTCGGCTGTGCTTTGGATTGCGCAGAATATGGAGGATGAGTACACGTACAATCTGGCGCTCTAAACTATGTGTTTATGAGATAGTTGGGGGTCGAGACGGTCTAATGGACGGCTGGGCTTAATGCGTGTGGGTGTTGTGGACAGCACAGTATGCTTCAGGCAAGCATTTCTAACTTCAATCTTGACGTTTGTGTAAGAATATTTGGGATACCTTCAGCGGCCTCTCTGCATGTTGGGACTATACCATCCTATTTCACCAAGATTCCACGTGCACTTGAACGTTACACCTCTTCAAAGAGTATTCCAATCGACTATGTATTGTGTGCAACATATTCGTACAAAATCGCTCGAGTAGACTATATGAACAGTATCAGACCTGATCCAGGCTGTCCGGATCCCCAAACCGACCGACTAAGTGCGCTCCCGGCGCCTCCACCACGTGCGTTACTCTGGACCCAAACCAATTCCTCGATGGAACTCATTGCTGAGCTCCCCCGGCTAGTCAGAAGTCTTCTTGCTCCTGGAAAAACAGCGTGAAGCTGATGATGGTCGCATATATAGTAAGACCACCCAAGACAGACATGGCTGCGGCACCGCCAGCGATCTGCGCCGAGTGCCAGAGAAGCGTGGGTAGGGCTGTATCCCATCGTTAGCTCAAGTTGCATATGCCCTGGGCGCCTTCATATTCATATTTCTCTCGGGGGTTTCGTCGTGCAGCCTAGCCACAACCCCTTCACATGCCAAGGTCGCAATGTCCTGTGGACAGGAGACTCACCAATACCCATGACGACGAAGAAGCCCGTAAGGAACCTCCCAAAGTCTACAACTCCGCTCCCTGTCGCCTCCATGAAATCATCGCGATTCGCGGCCCGCCCGCAAAGCCAGTTGGGAAGTGGTGCGACTATGTAGGTTGCGACTACCAGGAGTGTGAGGTAGTTTTTGAAGAGCGCGGCGGAGAGAATGACGAGGAGAAAGCCTATGGCAAGGACCTGTTGCATGAGGGTATCAGCGCATTGTTTCCCATGGGCGGGATAAAGCGCATGCATGCGCCTGGGAATCGTACAAAGGACAATCCAATGATGGTCTTGATGCCGGCCATGATGGGGTAGCCGAAGGGGGGGCCCTTCCACTGTCGCCTTGATACACGTAAGAGGCTTCTCGTCGTACTATAGCGTGGTTGTTCCGCCCGGGGTTATGAATGCGATGTTGACTTGTTGGTGTTGTGCTTAGCCGCTGCCTGCCACGAGGTTGCAGTTGGACGCGAGGCGGTCTTGCCAAGGCTCCAGGGCCAGAGCTCTCTGGGGAGCTGTCGTCAACTTCCGCTGCCTTGACCCTCCACAACAACCCAACGAGCCAGCAACCACGCCCCCCACTCACGCCCACTCTTCGGCGCCTCACCTCTACAGAGATTCCTCTTTGAAAGGTTAAAGTCCAGCTGAGGTGTTTTAGATTGGTCGACAATCCGAGTTCTGTTGGACCAAAAGGACATTGAATCACTGTAGTGATACCCCACGTCCTTCGTCGCCATCATGTTCAGGAACAACTACGACAACGATTCGGTCACTTTCTCGCCGCAAGGCCGCATATTCCAGGTCGAGTACGCGCAGGAGGCGGTCAAACAGGGTTCGGTGGTCGTTGGTATCGTTAGCAAGACACACGCTGTGCTTGCAGCAATCAAGGTATGGTAATACTCTCATGAGGCTATTCTATGCTGAGCTATTCTACCTACGTGTGACTATTCAGCATAGTCTTGACGGCGATTGTCAAGTATCCTTGAATCAAAACTCCCCACTGACGCTTTCACAGAGGAATGCCGAAGAACTCTCGTCGTACCAAAAGAAGATCATCCCGATAGATTCTCACTTTGGTGTCGCTCTTGCCGGTCTCGCCTCGGATGCCCGCGTCCTCTCCAACTTCATGAAGCAGCAATCGCTCGCCTCGCGCCTGACATACGACCGTGCCATCCCACTGTCCGAGATCACTTCTCGCATTGCAGACCGCGCGCAGACCAACACTCAGCAATACGGACGGAGACCATACGGTGTTGGTTTACTGATTGCCGGTATTGATGCCAAGGGGCCGCACCTGTTCGAGTTCCAGCCCAGCGGTGTCACACAGGAGATGGTTGCTTGTGGTATCGGTGCCAGGAGTCAAATGGCCAGGACATATCTCGAGAGGCATCTGGATGAGTTTGAGGGCGCCAGCAGGGAGGACTTGATCAAGCACGCGCTGAGGGCTCTGAAGGAGTCGCTCTCACAGGACAAGGAGTTGACCGTAGACAACACCAGTGTTGGTATTGGCGGCATTGGTGAGAATTTCGCGCTCTACGAGGGACAGGACATTGCAGAATGGCTGGACACGACATTTGAGAACCGGGATGGAGGCGATGAGGCCGAGGGTGGTGATGCCATGGAGACAGACTCATGAAGATACGTCCAATGATGTGTGATATGGAGATTTAGCAGGCAGTACAGCACGGCAGGGCGCACGCTTGTCGTAACTATTCACATGCACGATGTAGTAGATCACGATAACGGTTTGCCAATGAGGGGTTGGCTATGAAAATGAAACGAATATACCATCAATGCTGTTCCCTAATTGGACTCTGAAAGAATATTCGACTCGAAATATAACTCGACTGTAGAGAGGATTGAACGCAACCAAAGTTTGGCTGGCTGATCGTAGCCTTCATCACGTGACGCTGTCCCTGAGTTGCGGGCCGCATGCGCGAAATCTCGCCGGAGCTCCAGCAACCTTCAACAACCCGCAATCCGCTCAACACCGTCTCTACCCAACAACCCCACCACACATCCCCCCATCACAATGGCAGCCGCGTGGAAAGCAGCAGGTCTCTCGTACGCCGTGCCCCTCCCATTGCATCCCGGCAACGACTTCAAGCGGCTGCTATTAGAGACGAAACTGACTGATGAGATAGCTACAACCGCTACGTCGCCATCGCCGCGCGCGTTGTGCGTCGCTCGCTCAACGATGAAAAGCGCATCATTGCCGAGCGAAGGGGCGAGAGCGAATTGAGGTTCGCCAAGTGGGAGGTGAGTCTGCAATGGGCTGCTGAAGAGGCAGGGTGGTGAAAAGGAAGGGCTTTGGGGCTAACGTGGTGGACACAGAATGGCAAGCAGGGCGAGAGCAAGGAATTGAACGCTGCGGCGCTTCAGGCACAGGTTGATGCGCAGAAGACCGGCGCATAGACGGTGTCCCTCGAGGACGGTGAAGGTTAGAGGCCAACCGAGGATAGGAACGTGTGTATATTCTGTACTATCAATCAGAGCAGAAGGGGATTGCGAGACCAAAGCATCGGGGATTGAACTCTGTTGCGCCTTCTATATTAATCTCCCTTTTTGATCGTGATACCATGTGACGTCAAATTTGAGCCTCATCCAGACTAATGTTGGATGGTGCTGGTCTTCTCTCTGTCTCTCTTCTCTTTCTCCATCCCTGGGCTGTCAACTTCCACAACCCACTCGGCTCCCACTTTTGCCCGCATCGGAGGCACGACTCCACCTCACCAACATGGCAGATGCAGCAGATGCGTCTCTAGGCCACAAAAGCACAGCCCTCGCCCAGGACACTATTCCAAAGTTTAATTATCCCAGTAATTCCCTCTCCTGATGACCTGTTCCCGGGAAATGTTGGTTTGCGGTACTGATGTAACGTCTAGGTTCCGCACACGCGCAAGACTCCGCACTTGCTGCGACGAAGGGGACTACATCGACTGCCACTCTCCCCTTGAGACAATCGCGATCATGGCCGCATGGGAGTGTGCAGCCCAAGATTCATGATGTGACTGAGAAGTTTACCCGGGCTTGTAATGGTGGGTTTTCCCTCTCGGACACCTTTGAGGGTGAACAAGGGTGGGGCTATCGCGGGGTTGTTTGTGAGAGAGATGTTTGCCTGTAGATGGGATGGATGCACCGCTTACTGCCTGGTTTTGTGCAGACTGAAAAGAGTTTGCTAATATATTTCAGCCCTCGAAGTCGGGCAGCTTGTCAAAGATGAGTACTTTACGCTCTTCGAGTCCATTGGGGCTATTGAGGTAGATATCCTCCCTCCTTTTCCTTGTCCATGTCATCCTCAGAGTGAAGTAACCTTGCGAGCAGATCATGGACTCAAAAATGGACAGCGGCTTCCTCGAACCTGGGGAGACGCTCGAAGACAACTACGATACTTTAGGACCCCTACTCCCAGAAGAACTCATCGGCATCATGGACCAACTTCTCTGCCACGAAATGGCGTGGCACTCGGGCTACCCCCTGTCCCAAACCCTCTTCACTTCAGTGTACATCGATAAGCTCCTCTGGCCAGAAGTCAAAGTGCTAGAGCAGGCGCAGTTTTATCGTGGGGACATTGCCAACGCCAAACGCCCTGGACCATTTCTCGAGATACTGAGAGCGTATTGCTTGGCCGTGATCAAGGGGTGTGACTTTGTGATTGCGAAGATTACGAGTAGGGATTACTTTGAAGAGGAGGACTTTTGTACGCAGACGTATAATCGCGTCTTGTTTGTGAGCATGCCAATGGATGTGTTTTTGAGGGAGTTGGATGCTGCTATGGAGGTCATACAAGACACCGACCTACAAATTGACGACAGTCTCAGAGCAGCCATATTATCTCGCCTAGAGTTCAGGCAGTTCTTCCTCCGCGCTCTCGATATCGATCTATCACTCAGCCAAATTCCCTATTCCTGGCCTCCCGTCCTCGAAAGCCTTCATGCCATCAACGCTTCACATTCACTTGGCAAACCCGTCGCCAGAGCATTCAGTTCGAAATTGCAAAGACGTCTGGCATCCACTGTTCCACCACGTCCCATTGTCGAGCTTTCTTTTGCTGACGCATTAAAGCAACTGCATAACATGATTTCCGACTGCACAGAGGCCACCCGCTTCGCTGACCTCCCTCAAGACCCACTGGAATATCAATCCTTTCTCTGGTACTTTGCTTCTCGCAACCCGCCGCCACTGGCCTATGCTAGATCCTACCTGGCAGCCCTCCTCTTTCATCCCGATGTTCTTCAATCTTCTGTGTCGCTCCCCCTAGCTGACGTGAAATCACTCGTCCTCCCCGCTTCCCCTATCCTCGACCCAGCAAACTGGGCTCTCTCACCTCCCCGCAATCCAAACCTGGCAAAGCCCCCACGCCTCCAGTTTGCTATGCTCATTGACGAATTTGTCGAGCGGGCAGGCAACGCCTACCTCGATCTATGGGTCTGCCTAGGACAGAATCGCTGCCGACTGCGTCGCATGCTCACCCACGTCATCGTAGGCTGGGATCTCCTTCAAGCCGACGCCTCGCTCATCGACACTGACATTGCGCGCGCCGCCGAAATCCTGCGCATAGGAGACGAGATTATGGACTTCAGTCTGAGCACGTGGGTCTACGCGCGCAAACTGTGGATGATTGAGCGTGTCATCCACATGGGCTTCGAGCAGGACATATACCTCCCCGACGAATTCGGCGGCATGTATCTCTTCCTCTCGCTCATTGCCACCCGGCGTAAAGAACTCCTCACACGCATCGACTCCTTCCTGCACACCCGCCGGCTCCACCTCACCTCCACACAACGCTTCCGCGATGCCCAGGACCTAGACCACAGCATGCAGCATCTCCAGAGCCTCCTCGCCGAAGCGGAAGCAACGTCCTGCCTCGCCCTCGCCCTCGCCCACTTCTACACTGCGCTGCTGTATCTCGGCCTCCTCCCCCTCCCCCATCGCCCCTTCAGCACAGAACAGCTCCGGTACGAACTCCGCATGAAACCCTTTCTCGCCCTCCAACCGCCCGAAGCCCCGCCCTTTGCCGAGTTCAAAACTCACACTCAGCCCCATGGCCCGTTTAAGGCGCCCGATCCTCGCTTTGCTGTCCTCGTGGCGGATCCGCAGAGTAGCCTCTGGAACGAGATGGAGATGCCGTTGCGGCGGGCAAAAGAGGCGTGGGCAGAGGTTAGGAGGATTGGGGCCGGCGCGGCAAGGGCGCGCGGCGTGCAGGCTGCGTGGGGAAGCGCGATTCAAAGTACGTTGGCGAGTTGTGTGGCGTTGGGAATTGCGATTGCGGGGGTGAAGAAGGCGGTTGCGAGGCGAGGGAGAGGGGAAAATGAGGACCCCAGGGCGTTGGCCAAGGGGCTTCAGGTAGAGGTTCCCGAGGCGGGGAGCGGGAAGAGGTATGCGGAGGGGTGGGTCGTGGTCAAGATTGCCAAGATATAAAAGGAGAAAATGGGGTTTTTGTAGAGGGCGCGCAGTGAGGATATCGGGTTCTTTGGTTTGGCTAGCAGAGGAGCGTTGCCCATGCTGTAGTGATGGTAGTCTAGATCCTCGACGTTTGTACGGGAATGGAGAGATTACATGGGATCATATGGGCCGAAAGACGAAGGACATTGGGGAGTTACAGTACTTGATCTGGATCGAGGTAGAGCTGAGATTGTGGGGGTTACCCATGTTAACGTTATCAAGTAATCCAATATTCTGTCTGTTGTTAGACTTTTAAAGGCTCAACACAACGGTTCATCCACTTACACTGTATCCCTTTAACCACCAATCTCACCCTCCACACCACCCCCACAGCAACACTAACAGACCCAACCCTGATCATACACCCAGCTCTCCATACTACCCAAATCCAACCCTCACCCTCCTACCCCCGAATCAAAACTATCCTGAAATTAGAAAGAAAGCAGCCAAACAGGAAATAACAAGACAAGCACCCCGGTGTCTGGAAAGCAGTAGTACTTTTCCATTCTCAGCACAGTTAAAAGATGTCGGAAGGCTGCTTTGGGTGGTGTGTGTGCGGTTGTGGAGGGTTGGTTTGTTGGGGGTTGGGGTTGGGGTTGGGTTTGGTGTATTGTACTGGACCGGACTGTATTGAATAGGATTATTGGACTGGGCTGGACTGGACTATACTATAATACCATACTGGACTCGGGAATTGCTATTCCTATCCACCCCATACATCCACACAACAGTACATCACTCTTGATTTATATCGGCATTGTATCATCCATCTAGCAGTTCAAAACCAATTCCCATTTCTTGGTACGAGACATATTAGGACCTATCTACAAGCACGGCATGCAACCCCATGCCCAGCACTACCCCTTATACTTCCGCAACGTGCGCTCGCTCACTCTGCGGATACTCCTTGCGCTGAGACTGCGCTCGTTGTTGAGTTTGGCTTTGATGGTGGCTTCATTGAGGAGTCTGGGGGTTGTTTGGTTAGTTTTGGGGGTTGCTGGGTTTGGGGAGGGGGTTTGCGGTATGAGGGTTTGCGGTATATCAATTGTTATTAGGCATTCAGCCCACATAACCGCTACCAACAAAACCCATCCGCAAAAAATATAAACTTACTCTTGCATGAAAAGCATGTAGTTTAAATATATCTACGAGCACGTTAGCAAAGATTTTTAATCCCCGGCACGAGTACATGTGTTCAATCCACCAAATACCACAGAAGTTGGATGTAGCAGAAGCAGAACCCAAAAGACGTATCGACGTGAAAACAAACCAAACCACAGCAAACTTACCAAAATATCCACATTTCTGCTAACACTGCGATTTGCATGCGCTTTTATGATTTTGCGCAGCGTGGCGCGGGGGTAGAGGGTTTGTGGCATTCTTCTTTTATCTTCTTTTCTCTTTCCTCTCTCTCTCTTGCCCTTTCCCGTTCTCTTCCCCAAACACAAATCCAACCCTAATCCCCTACTATCCCCTCTAATCCAGAGCACTCTCCTAACCACACGCGAATCCCCTCGTTCCAGATAACCTGCGTTTTTGCACCGGGCCTTGCTGTCCCGGGGGATGCGTATCGCGGTACGGGCGTGTCGCGTGGTGTACGTTGCGAGCGTGATTGTGGATTGTGATCCTGATTGTAATCGTGGTGGTGTTGGTGTTGGTTGTGTATCTCGTATTTCGCACTGCACGTACAACGCTCAATGTTTAATGTTCAGTGTTTATGCATGTTGGACATGGGCGGGTGATGGAGTGTGGGGGTGTAGGTAGAGGTTAGCCTGTAGGGCGTGTGGTGCGTCCGTGCGCAAGGGAACGATGCGCTTTTCAAACGCGTTGGCACGTGATGGTTTAGAGCTGCGCCTCCGGTAAGACGAGACGAGGACCTGACATGAGTGCGGCAAGGAGGGCAGACAGAATACATGGTAATGCGCATAGCATGCCACGGAAATACAATACCTGCAGTTCGTCGTCATTAACAAGTCACATTTCGCATTTCACAGCGTGCCCAAGCTCGAGCAACAGCATCAAACATGGCAAGAAATACTGTACGTACAACACCTACGCATTGCACATGATGAACCGAAAAGACTTCTCCGAAGAGACAAAACATCCATGTTGGGGAAACTATCACAGGATAATGTTACACAAAGCCCCCCAAGCCAAAGAACAGAATATTCTTTCTTCCTTGTACATCTAAACTGCGCTGGAAATTGCTGTATTTACACTTTCAGGCCCAATTCCTGAGCATAGGGCAGCACAAACAGGTCACCCACAGTCGATACTGAGGCCTTGCTCTCGAGTAATTGCTTGGCAGCCTGGTCGTTTCATTAGCACGCGTTGCGGTAAAAGCGGATTGTAGTAGTCTCACCTTCTTGACAGCCTCTTCCGAGACGCCATCAACGGCCTTGGCAACGTCGTCAATCTGGTACGGTTGGGTGTTGTGGATGAGACCGTTGCCAGTGAGTTCGAGGCCGGCGCGGATGTCCTGGCCGTACTCCAGCTCCTTGAACTTGGCCGCGGCCTTTGCCTTGGAGAACTCTTCGCTTGAAATCTCGCCGGCGGCAATCTGTTGGATGGCCTTGACGACAGCACGAGCGGTCTCGGCGACGGCCGGAGCGGATCCTGTAATGGTAGTGTAGAGAAGACCGGCGTCGGAGTAGATGGCGCTGGTAGTGGCGACCTTGGCTCCAGGAGCAGCAGCGTGGGCGAGCTTGGTGAAGCCTGGCGACCACTTGATCGAGGACTGACCGCCAAGGAGCGAGCTGAGGACAGCGATTTCGGGCTTGTACGACTTGCCCGTAAACGAGCTGGAGCCGGGGAAAGCGATGACGACGGTGTTACCTCCAGCGTGGGCAATGCGCTCCTCACCACCGTAGTACTGGCTCTCCGCAAGAGTAGCGCTTGACTCGTCGATGGGTTTGCGGGGAGCGTCCTGGAAGAATTCGCCTACCCACTTAGAAAATTCGGCATGCTCGACACCATTGGCAACGACGGCGAAGTTGGGGCGGGCGTAGGCGATGCGGGAGTAGTATTCAATGGCCGAGGCATCGAGGTACTTTGTGTATGGAATTGTCGAGGACGAGGCGGTTGGGACACCGAGGCCGCGGTGGAAGGCCAGGCTGTGAACCGAGTTGGTAGCCATGGCGGTTGTGTCGGCAAGGAAGCGCTGGTGGGCGAAGTGGATCAGAGGGAGGACCTCCTCATTGTAGATGTGGGCTGCATCAAGCAGCTGTCAGTGGGCGTCATGCACGTCATGCCGTGGAGAGCGGGAAGAAGAGTGAGGGAGAAAGAGAGAGACAGAAAGAGAGAGGGGCGCATACGCAGGTACTTTGTCGAGCTAGCCACCTCGCCGAGCAGCTCGACAAAGTAGGGCAGGTCATCGCGCAGGAACTTGGCCTCGAGCACCAGGTTCTCGCGCGAGTGGTGGGCGTTGAGGGCGGCGCCCAGCAGTTCGGATTCGCGGACAATGCGCAGTGTCGACCGTCGCTCGGTTCCCTGTTGGTGTGCAATTGCGCATCAGCGAGAGCTCCTATGCGAATGAATACCATGGACCTATGCAGTCTACAATCCCTCCTCCTCGTATCCCTCCTCCTTCTGCCTCTCCCTCTCCTCCCTCGACATGGAACGTGGAATTGGCCTACCCGGAAAGCAAAGTTGGCAAGGCCCTCGGTCAGGCCGGGCAGCGGCTGGAAGCGCGTGCCTGCCTTTGCGACCAGGGCGAGCGTCGTGGTAGGGCCGGAGAAGTCTCTGCTGGCATACTTGACGCCATCGGCCTCGCCCGTCTGGTACTGGAACGAGCCCGAGGCGGGAGCTGCAAGTCCACGGCGTTGGATGGCCGGGCGGACGGCCTGTTGGCGGGCAACACGCTGCGCAGCCCGGCAGGTGGTCGATCGTGAGAGCATTGTGTAGAAGACGCCGGGCGGGGGGCAGTCAATGGGGTGGGCGGCGGCAATGGATGGCGTTGATGGGAGGGGAACACTCTCTCTCTTTGGGCGAGGGCTGGGTCATCCATGGTCCCAAGTTGAGGTTTCTCTGGTTCGCTTGCCAAGCCCCAATTCCGCACGGTCACGGCTTTCGTTGGACGCTCAGTGGTCACTTGCAGGCCTGGCTTGGTCACTTACCTCAGCCGCTAGTTAGTCATCACATCTTTTGGGCTTTGGGAAGGGCGCTGCTATTCGATTCTTCGATTCCTCTATTCTATAACCATTCCTAATTCCTATCCTTGCTCCCTCCTACACCGGCAGCAGCTGCAACGGACTGACTCTATAGCTCTTCTCAACTTCTGCTGCTCTGCTCAATCTCAAGAGATACAAAGCTAATGTCTGCCCGGTAGTCCTAATAGTAAAAACCCTGGATATTTGGCAAATATCTAGGCAAAAGAAGAAAAAAACGTCATGTCTCACACTCAGCGCGAAACTCCGGTAAGAATATGATTGCGCCCGCGCGCCGTGTACATAGACAAAGGAACAGTCCAAGGCCAACACGCTTCTAGGTTCTTGCCGAGCTCTGCACCCACTTGGTCGAGGACGTCTATGGTGAATTGGCAGCGGTATGTCGAGTCGTGCCTTCTTTTGCGCATACATATCCCCACAGCATCACAGCATCATGTTATGCGACTCGCGCTGCTCTGTCGCAAATGCTGGTGGGAGTTGGCAGTAGCAATTACAGTTGGTCTGACTTCTCCTAGCGGGTATACTCGATCCTCGCCCGCCATGGTCGCCAAACGCTGGCAGCAATCGCCCGCGCCTCCTACCTCACTGGCCGCCAAATCAAATACGGCCTCGTCATTCTCCTCCAGCAACACCTCGTCTTCCACTCTGGCGACCATACGCCCGTGACCTACTATGAGATTGACTGGCAGAACTCGTACAGCATCGTGCGCTTCGGCAAGGTCACTAAGCTCGTCGAGGATCGCTTTGGCAAAAAGGCCGCCAACGTCATGTCCAACCTCCTCGCGCTCGGCCACACCCGCATCGCAGACCTGAAAGAGGCATATTTCCCATCAGAGACGGACAGTGGCGATGAGTCGGACAGCGGCATAGTGAATGGAGCTGGCAACAAGCGAAAACGGACGAACGGCACACAAAGCAACGGTGCAGTCACCAGTGCAAATGGCACGGCCAACGGTGCGTCTTCTCAATCAGACGGCGTGAACGGCGCAGCCCGTGTCAACGGCACAGCCCATGACGACGAAAACAAAGACGATGAAATCAAATCAGCCGATGAACTCTACGACGTCATCAGAGAATTGATCGAGCGTGGATGGGTCAAGACTGTCACTGATCTACAATACCTCTCTCCGGGTGATGTACACGACTGGGTCACACAAGAGGTCCTCGAGCAAGAGTATAAAGGCATACAACCAACGGGCATCAAAGAAAAAGACAGAATGCTTCGATTCATTCTGCAGCGCAAGCGAGAGATGCGGGACGCGTGGTTGACGGCGCCTAAATTCTCTCGTTCCCAGTCCAACGGCACAGATTACGGCAGCAGCAACAAACGGGTAAAGATCAATGGAAGCAACGGTTGGACGGCAGGTGGTGCCCAATCGAATGAAGACAGCCTTGTCGTCCGCGTCAACCCCGACAAAATCGCCGTTGCCATGCGCACCGAACAGCTCGTACGGCTGGTCGAGCAACGCTCTGGATACGTGACCGCGCGCATCTACGAGACCATGCTGCGAATGGTAGAAGCTCACACACCATGCTGCTATGAGGAGTTTGTAGATCCTCCCTTGCCAGGCGGTCAACAGCCCGAAGAAATTGCCCGTGACCCTCATACGCTCGTAACCGCGCGCGATGTCGCAAAACATCTCAGCAAAGAAGTCGACGTCTGTGAAGGCCTGGACCCCAATGCGGTTGTATTAATCACTCACAAAGGGCACGTACGCAGCTCCAACATTCTCAGCCAGCCCATAGATCCCACCAAGCTCACCCTAGACGAAAAGACACGACTAGTGGACAAGCATATTATGCTCCTATCTGATGACCCATTTCACTTCGTCACGTGGCATTCACGCGCTGGCTTCTCGCAATGGCACATTGAGTTCAACGAGATTGCCAAGCAACTCATCCAAACCGAAGTCGAAAACACCATATACGCGAGAAAAGGCAAGCTTGGCGTCAAGCTGATCCGCGCATTGCGCAAGAAAGGCAGGCTGGACGAACGCGCCACCTGCAACACCATGATGATGTCCGCAACCGACATTCGCGGCATCATCAACGACCTCACTGTCCAAGGCTTCGTACAGACTCAAGAGATTCCCAAAGTCGAACGCAGAGAGGCAAAACACTCACTGCATCTCGTCTGGTATGATCGCCAACGCGCTCGCGAGAAACTCCTACATGATACGTACAAGGGCATGGTTCGCATACTGCAGCGCATCGCTTTCGAACGCGATAAAGTCCAGCCCCTGCTTACCAAGGCTGAGCGCTCCGACGTGGTTGGCAACGAGGAGAAGTGGCTTAGCAAAGCCGAGCTCGGTGCCCTGAAGAAGTGGAGGGAGGTGCAGGAGAAGCTGCTGTTGCAGTTGTTCAGGGAAGATGATCTCG
Organism: Plenodomus lingam; assembly: GCF_022343315.1. Lineage (NCBI taxonomy): Eukaryota > Fungi > Ascomycota > Dothideomycetes > Pleosporales > Leptosphaeriaceae > Plenodomus > Plenodomus lingam. Next base: position 1,936,936 of record NW_027093944.1, on the reverse strand, counting down.
TGGCCACGTTGCGCGATTTCTACGGTCCGCTCGCCTCTACTTGAAAGCAAGGAGTTTGTAGGGCAGAGATGGGTTTCCCTGGCGTGGATCTGTTTGATGAAGGATCTTGATGGTCATTATTTCTGTCCGTCTCTTTATCGCGCATGCTCGAAGAAAAGGCGCCTCTGTCATGGCATTGCTTGATACCCCCATTAGCATTCAGGATAGAGTTTATTTCCTTGGCAAATATCGATCGATCTACTTACTCTGTATGTTGCAGTCTCTATGGCAACCTACAAAGCATAGAATGGAATCTGTATCGCGTCCTGTCCTGCTGACTCTTCTCTACCAATATAGCGACATGTCTCACAGTATGAGCGCTACCATGCTATTCTACGTGAGACAGCATCGTATCGAGTTGCATGGTGCGTTACGAAGAGTATACGATGTGTCCGTGCGCAAAGGCTACTGTTTTCCCTCTTAGTTATGCTCGAGTCTTACAAGACGAGGCATTGTGCAGGCCTGAAATCATTACTTGAACTCCTGCATATAGTTCTGTCGTTGGCAGTTTAGTGCAAAGACACTTAATGCGCTGCTCCAGCTGGCTCTGACGTACGGTTGCGAGTAGAGGAATGATGTCGTAGCATTGTGGGGTTGAGATCGAGTTTCCCATAAATCACCGAGGTTGATCTGGGGAAAGAGGGACCGTGCATCTTCCCCGCAAAGCAACACTCCAACTCAAGCATCAATCCACGACTGAAGCCGAGCGAGTCATCATCATGTCTGAACTACTCTTCCGGTTAATTGTTCGCACTGTCTGTTTGCCAGATGTCTTTCTAACCTACCCAGACCGCTAAGACAAAGCCTCGAACGACATAATCGTCCTTTTGTAAAATCCCACACAGTTTGACCAATCCCACCATGTCGCAACCCATGAACTTCTCCCTCCCAGATGATTTGAAGCAATTTCTCGCCGACCTCGACAAATTCATCGATGAGAAAATCACCCCCCTCCAGATGCAAAATGACAACAACCGCTTCTTCGACCACCGCCGCGAACACGCCCGCACAGACTGGGACAATGGCGGCCTGCCGCGCAAAGAGTGGGAAGATTTACTGAGTGAAGCGCGCAGACTGGCTGATGAAGCTGGTTTCTACCGACTCTCTCTGCCCAGGCAATATGGCGGGCAAAACGGGGCCGAGGATGGACGTGGCAGCAACCTCTGGATGGCGGTCATACGCGAGCATTTAGCGGCGAAAGGCCTGGGTCTGTTCAACGACTTGCAGACGGAGCATTCGGTCGTCGGTAACTTCCCGGATCTGGTCATGCTGATGAATTTTGGGGGTGAGCAGCAGAAGCGTGAGTTTATTCCCGCGCGGTTGGAGGGCGAGTTCAGGATGACGTTTGGGTTGACGGAGCCGGGGCATGGGTCCGATGCGACGCATATGGAGACCAAGGGGTTTTTGGAGGTTAGGAATGGGGTGAGAGGTTGGCTGTTGAATGGGTATAAGAAGTGGCAGACTGGTATGCATCATGCGACGCACTGTTCTATTTTCGCCAGGACATCTGGCAACGACGGTGAGGTAAAGGGAATTTCCTGCTTCATCGTCCCGATTGATACTCCCGGACTCAAAGCCGAGTCCTTCGAATGGTGAGCTTCCCACTCCCTCTTCCCAATACCCACAAAGCCCCTCCCCCTCGCCCCCTGTCCTGACAACAACCAAAAAAACCCAGGACCCTCAATATGCCCACCGACCACGCCACCGTCTCCCTAACCAATGTCTGGATCCCCGAAACCTCCGCCCTCGGCCCCCTCCACAACGGCCTCGCCGTCGCCCAAGCCTTTGTTCACGAAAACCGCATCCGCCAAGCAGCCTCCTCCCTCGGCGCCGCCCTCTACTGCATCCAAGAATCTGTCGCCTACGCAAACTCCCGCGCCCCCTTTGACACCCCCTTATCCCACAACCAAGGCATCCAATTCCCCCTCGTCGAACTCGCCACCCAGTGCGAAATGCTGCGCCAACTCGTCCGCAAAACCGCCCTGGAAATGGACGCCATGCCGCACGCTGATATTGAGCGCCGTCTCGGTGACAAGGTCAGCATGTGCAATTACTACGCAAATCGTCTGTGTACCCAGGCCGCCGATCAGGCTATTCAGGTCCATGGTGGGAATGGGTATAGTCGCCATTGGCCGTTTGAACATATTTGGCGTCATCATCGTAGGTATCGGATTACGGAGGGCAGTGAGGAGATTCAGATGAGGAAGGTGGCGGCGTATTTGTTTGGATTTGGGGGTAGGAGGAGTCTGGGGGATGCCAGGGAGGGGCGGGCGAAGCTGTAGACTCTTCTCTCCGGCTTCGTTGTTTTGGGTTGAAGTATGTGTTTTTTTTTGGCTTTGATTGTTGGTGCTGCTGCTGGTAGTTATGCATCGGACGAATGTTGCTCTCCCTCCTCCCTCCTCGCTACCATACACAGTAGTCTGACATACTGAACACTTCATCATCCACTACCACTCCAACTTCCCCAGTCCATCTTCCCCAGTCCATCCATCCCCATCTTAATCCATCCCCCCCCCCCCCAATAACCCCTCATACCCACCTCCCCCCCAACCCCCTCACCCACCGATTAAACCCCGGCATAGCATCTCCCTCCAACACAACCGGCAACCCCAACCCCACAAGCAAAAACCACACCGCAAACCCAAGAACCCAGTACAGCAGCGTCTTCAGCGTCTCCCGCGTTAGTGTCGCGGTTCTCTCGCTACGAGGTGTAGCAGGGAGAGGGGGAGGAGGTGCATGTGTAGGTGGAGGTGGTAGAGGTTTCCCCCCGCGTCTCACGGGCTTTGAGGAGCTATCGCCGGGCTCGTTGTTGTGGGTGCGGTTGTGCGCGGGGATGGGGATGGGGATTGGGGGGAGAGGTTTCGGGTGTGGATTTGAGGGATTATGGGGAGGGATGAGGGTGTTGATGGATTGAGTGGGAGAAGGTTTTGGGGGGACAGGGGGTGGGGTTGTGGTTTTGGTTTTTGGAGGGGGTTGGGGTGGCATTGTGCAGGAGGGGGGGTTGGTGATGTGTGGGTTAGGTGGATGTTGTGGTTGTGGTTGTGGTAGGGAGGTGTGTTGCGCTAGTGATTGGCGCTAGGGTTGCTTGGCGCTTTTGGTGAGGTGTTGGTTTGGGGAGTGAGTGTGGGTTTGTATTGTGGTTGGAGGGGCGGTTGTGAATTTTTTGAGGACGGGGAGGAAGGGCGAGGAAGGTATGGTTTGTGTTGGGTTTGGGTGGGTGGTGGTGTGTGGTGTGTTAGGCCTGTCGAGTACCTGTGTCGCATGCATTGCAGTTCAGATACTCGTGGTCGTCGAGGAAGGTGTAGAAAGTGGTCTTTTTCATGATGAAGAACCAAGACAAAGTTAAGATAGCGACAATACGAGTAAACTGTTCTTGTATTAAGGGGTACTGGGAACTAAACACTCATAGGAGTTGATGCTTCATTAGCCATCACTGGAATTATGGCGACTCATCAGCCTGCCTGCGTGGACAAATGGTGCTTGACTGCATCGTTTGTAGACCTATTCCAGCCAATAGCATACGTGTTCAGCGTTTGTAGTCGGATCTAGGGATTGATGTGTCGGAATCCATGGCGTCAAAGAGAGGTGAAAGGGCGGATTGGAGGTGAGAGGACGGGTCTCATGACAGCTGTGCTTGGGCCTCCCGGGTTTCAATTCACACTGCATGAGTTTGCTTTGTTTTGAAGGCGAATTCTCTGCTTCTCTGGTCTGTAAACATATAAGAAGACCGTTCATCCACTTGATTCAACTCACTGCCACAACAAACATGAGTCAGGTACCGTCACGACTCCTGCCCCCGCCATCGCCCATGAACGCAGATGAAATCGATGGCATCATCCATGGTCGAAGACATCGGTCGAGGCTGCCGTTACCTTCCAGAGGTACACGACGCCGCGAACCTAGACTTGCTACACCCGCAGAAGCACTCGCTAGAGCCGAAGAACGAAACGATGCAAACACTGAACAGGAAGCAACCGAGGCCTTGATCGATACCACGACAGCAGCAGCTCCAAACCTGTCTGTATCCTGGGCTAGGCGTACTTCCCTCGAGGTCTCATCAGTCCCCGACCCCTACACCTGGAAGTGGCTCCAACTCCTGTCACCCTGGTTCCTCTCGAAGCGTGTCGTCGCCTACGTTAGCAGCTTCTTCGACTCCCAGCCCGCCATCATTGAATACTCGAGTGCTGAGATCGTAGAGAGGACCTCCATCTACATCAGGGCTGAGTTGTCTCCGCATGTCAGTCTCGATGACGAGCAAAAGCTTCGCATCGTGGCTGCGGTCAAGAATGGAGATGACCCTGCAATTACCGTTGAGCTTGCGGCTTGCCCGAAACGTGTCAAGGAGTTGTTGGTCGAGGCAGGTATGGAGTCCTTGACCGATGACTTGTATAAGAAGAGCATTTGCAAGGCTATGGGGATATGGAGGTGTGCTAGGGACCGAGGGGAGTTTGGGGCTGCTGGCACTGCAGAGTAGTTGGTGACTCGGTGGGTTGTGAGAAGCGTTTGGTTTGGTCAAGGTAAGTGCCATGGTGCGAACTGTATTGTCGCATCCCATCTAACGATCTTTTAGCTTTGCCCCTGCTAGATTGGGCGATGCCGTTGGTTGGCCTTGTACCTTCTTCGAGAACTATCGGACACTGGGGATCTTAACATTACCTCTCACTTCATACTACATACCACGAGCTTCTGCCTTAAACCAATCCAACCCACTCTTTACAACAATCTGACCCCATTCTTTATACGTAACCTTTCTCATTCATTGACCAGTACACCCTGAGCAGACTAACTACCAAAGCATTCCCGTCAGTATGCCCCGTTCCTCGGAAACACGACGAGCAACTCTGCGAGCCAGGTTCCTACAAATTCGTCAAGAGGGAGACTTCTCAGAAGAAGACGAACGCTACGCCATTGTCGCCACGCCACCTCAACGTATTCAACTCAGCAGATATGTTGGTCAGACTTTCAGACGGAAGCGAAGAGCTGAACTTGTTGATGTCTACCTATCCGGAGTCCCCGTGCACATGATATGCCGCGATATCCAGTGGTCTATACTTGTTCACTTTTGCAGCACAACTATCCTCGCAAAGTACACTGCAAAACGTCCCGAGAAGAAAAAATGTCTCGTATTGCCAGCCGCGGATTGCGATTCCAAAGGCGTACGCACTGTCATATCCTAGCTGGTCCAGGTGTACAACAGCAAAAGTGCAGAGCCCTTTGCACAAAGCCTCAACGAAGATCTTGTTACGTTGTGTTGTACCGAGCGTGCTCTCCACGTCTTCGGTCTCGACAAGGAACAAGAGGCTCTCCGCGCATATATCGAACGGAAATGCCTGGCCACGAGCTCTGTCAAAAAGCTCCGACCCGTTTGGGAGCATGTGCCCAGGGGTACATACTGGTCGGATAGAGTGCTGGACTGTGTCCAAGAGGGACTCAAGTACATGGACTGCTGCAACGATAAATTTGGGCGCTGCTACTGCAAATCTTTGGATCCTAGCTATGCCGCACACGAAAATTGCCTTGGAGCTTGGGTTGTGACGGACAAGTCGCTGTCAAAGGCGCTGGGCATGTACAGAAATAGTCGAGGGCCAACCACACATACACGCTTTGGTATCAGGAGGTTCTCTAGCAAACTGCGAACGTCTGAGTGGATCTTGAGTGTTGAGAGCGCTGACAAAGTGCGTTCTTTTGGTGCAGATGGGACGCCAGAGCTGCCAGTTGATATCGTGAACCGGAAGGTCTCGGTGAAGAAGACATGTTGTTTGTTGCCCACGTCGTACCAATTGGAATGGATCGATGAAGATGGTGGATACTATCTCGAGACGATTGGTGACTGTCATCCATCCCCGGAACTCGACACAGACGCCATCGAACCTACATCTGTCAGCCGCGAATGGCTCGCAAGCCGAGGTCATCGCGGAGGTGGTGGAGGCACTCTGTCCCGAGAAGAGGAAATGGAGGCACTGGTCCAGCACCGAAAGTGGCAAGCGTGGGTATTGATCCACGCAGCGGGGATCCAAGTGAAAGAACAGTACTGTCCATATTGGCTCCATGGCGACGATCACTTGTTGTGTGCCTTTCGGGAGGATGGGCGTCTTCACCAGCCCAGGCCTCGGAGGCCTTATTTGGTCTCGCGTGTTCTGGCCGAGCCCGCTGTTGTCCTTCTCCCGACGCCAAGCATGCATGAGAGTACCGGTATGTGCCTGCCATCCATCTTGCGTGCAAGGGGCCTGGCATGAGGAATACAGAGTGACTCGGTATGACTGTAGCCACTATGACCCCCCGTGCCTCTTTTCGCATATTGATCTTTTATAAAACGTGGTCCTACCGGTACACTACCAACGTGATCCCATCACAATGTTTGAACCTTGGTGACGTGGACACTATACCATGTACCGGTACCTACCGGCACTGTACGGTACCGTACCTACAATCACAGTGGAGAAGCCCAAACCCAAACACCCTCCCCATCAATCTCCAACACCCATCCCTCCTTGGCAACCCTGGAAAACAACACACCCCCACCCGCCTTGGACGCCCCCTCGTTGTTTCACAGCTCGCCCCCACCTGCCCCGGCGCGGGAACGTGAGACGGGCTGGGGAGGTGGGTGGCCAGTGCACCCGTTGCCGAGACGCGATCTCGCGTGGGTGTCCTGATTGGGAAAGTCCGGGTAGGTAGGGTATGGTACTCTCTTGTGGTGATGGGGGGAGGTACTACTGTACTGTGTGTGTGTGTGTGTGTGTGTGCGTGTGTGTGTGTGTGTGTGTGTGTGTGTGTGTGTGTGCGTGTGTGTGTGTGTGTGTGTGCGTGTGTGTGTGTGTGTGTGCGTGTGTGTGTGTGTGTGTGCGTGTGTGTGTGTGCGTGTGTGTGTAGTGGTGCTGTGCGATGGAGGGGGTGGATGGGGATGGGCAAGTATCCATGTACAGTGGGCTGAGATTGTCCATGTGGTGGTGGGTTGGGGCCAAGTACCGTAGGGGTGTGTGGGGATGAGGAAGGGGACGAGTGTATAGGTATGATGCAGTGCAGTGCAGTGCAGTGCAGTACCGTGTCGGAAAGTAATGTACGACAGGGGTGTACCAAACCACTCCCATATCAATCTGGTAAATTGAAAAAAAAAAAAAAAAAAAAAAGGCAACCACATCTCATTACCATTTCTACACAGCCAAGTCGCACACATTGCTCTCCATCTCCGAGTCGGGCAACTCGGTGAGGTGTGAGGGAGCATGTAGAGTAGGGCAAGTCCAGTAGGGTAGGGTCACGGGTAGCCACGGGTAGGCACAGTAGGTCCTGTACAATGACGAGGCTGCTAGGTACAGACCACCAATACATCCACCATCTTGACTCAATCGTCCCGTCCTCCCAGGACCCAAAACATCCCAATCCGGCAACCAGCCCACCCCAGCCCGGCACCCGGGCGCTCAATCGTGAAACACTGCCCTCTTCAAACGTCAAAAGAGACAAGCGAGGTGAGAGGGTACGGCATGGTTTCCCCGCGAGGATTTCCTGCCTCTCCACCGCGTTTGCACTCGCCTTGTTTCGCTTGCCAAGAGGATTTGTTTCGGGCCTGCAATATGGATGCGGGACGGAGAGAGGAAGAGAGGGCAGCAAGGTTAGCGGGGGGGGGGGACACTATACATCATCTCTGGGGTGGGGAAAGGGATGGAGAAGGGGGGTGGCAGAGGTTGGGTATTTCTATCTGCCGTTGCCGCTTCCATTCTTGTATTCCAAGCACATCCATTCATTCCTTCATTGTATCCCAAGGGCTTTGCGTCTTTTGTCTCGCAATTGCCTATTCGTTTCTACAGTACACATCACCTTGACCGAGACGTTCGGCTGGACTGAGCAAACAATTTGCATCTTTCTAAACCCCCTATTCCCATCTCCTCTACACTCGACACCAACATGCGCGTCGAAATACTCGCACTCGTCCTCGCGGCCGCCAGCGCGTCTGCGCAAGCTGTGGTGGGCACCGCCTATGGCTTTGGAGCTGGGGCGACTGGTGGAGGCAGTGCAAAGGCCGTGACTCCGACGAGCAACGAGGAGCTCGCTGGATACCTGGCCGATGATACAGAGCGGGTGATTTTGCTCACCAAGACATTTGACTTTACAGGCAAGAAGGCAACTGGCGCGGGCTGTGACCGCAAAAGCTGCAGTGCTTCGAATGGGGGCCAGTTGTACCTGGGTGATATATCCTGTGGGACAGAGGACAATGTCGCCGTTAGCTCGGTCAACTATGATGAGGCCGGTACGAAACCGCTGGTTGTGGGTAGCAACAAGAGTATTCTGGGTGTGGGCGGCAAAGGTGTGATCAAGGGCAAAGGCATGTCCATCAAGAAGAACGCCAGCAACGTGATTATCCAGGGAGTGGAGTTTAGCACCATCAACCCGGCTGTTGTCTGGGGCGGCGATGCGTTGGATCTCAAGGGAGGAAACACCAAGATCTGGGTCGACCATTGCAAGTTCTCGACGACGGGGCGCATGTTTGTCGTCTCCCACTACGACGGCTCGAGCCTGACGCTGTCCAACAACGAGTTTGATGGGGTGACGACCACATCAGCGACTTGTAACTCGAACCATTACTGGACAATGATGTTCATTGGGAAGAACGAGAAGATCACCTTGGACAAGAACTACTTCCATCAAGTCTCTGGCCGGGCGCCCAAGCTTGGCCAGGATGGTGTCTCTGGCCACTTCCACGCTGTCAACAACTTCTTTGAGAACATGAAGGGACATGCGTTTGATGCCTACAAGGGAGCCAATGCTTTGGTCGAGGGTAATGCCTTTGTCGCCGTCGACCAGCCGTCGACCAAGCACACTGCTGGCATCGACACTTTTGTGTCCAAGGGCGGCAATGCCTGCTCCTCAGCCCTGGGCCGTGCCTGTCTTGAGAACAGCGTGGATCCGGCCAGCGGCGAGCTCAGCAGTGGCTCCAGCTCGGGCTTCATGTCGGAGTTTGCCAAGGTCGATGTGCCTTCGCCCATGGAGGCCGGCAAGGTTGCGGCTTTTGTCAAGGCCAATGCTGGTCCTGCCAACCTGGGTGCTGGCACTGGCGAAGCTGCTGCGACCAAGCCGGCGGAGAAGAACGCCAAGCCCGCAAAGGAGGCTGCGAAGAAGCCTTCGAAGAAGCCTTCGAAGAAGCGTGCTGCTGCTGGGCCGAACAAGACGCCTGCGAGCGGCTCTGGCAGCCTCCAGCTTTACAGTCAATGTGGAGGTCAGGGTTACTCTGGCCCCACAGAGTGCGAGGCTCCTGCTGCTTGTGTCAAGGTGAGCGACAGGTATAGCCAATGCATGAACAGCTCTTCCAAGTTCCGTCGCGCTTTGGGTTTCTAGCGTAGGAGTAGAAAGAGTAGCTGTGGTGTAGTAGTCATGGCAGGAGTACGAGTGGGTCGGCTTCTTTTCCCCGAGTAGTTGGTGTGGGCTGGCTTCTTTTCTTTCTTTCCGGATGAACTGCTGGAGACAACAGACAGGGGTGACTCAGTGGTACTGTACATAGGTAGTAGGCTTGGTAGATTCGGTAGTAGGCTATTTTTATTCGCCAATGTATATATTATTTCAGTCCATCCTCTTTTTTCACTTTTCGGCTTTTGCTGGCGGCATGTGTGTTTTTTTTTGTCGATGCTTGCAGCAGAATTTCTTGACCATGCCATGACGTTGGGGGAGGTGGCTGGTGTTTTTCTGTTTGGAGCAGGTTAGCCGTGAGGACCCGCTCAAGGTTTGTCTGTCTGCTGCGGTTAATCAAGAGCGGGGAAGATGAGTGTCAACTGTCGTCATAGGGAGATGGCTCGCAGAAGCGTGACGTGGGTTCTCGCTGTTCGGCACAATGATGCACGGCTGACAGGATGGATGCAGGTGAACTTGTCAGGCATACTGTGTAGAGTAGTAAGTACCAGGGGTAGAGTAGTAGTCATCGATAGAGTAGTAGTCATCGAGTTCAAGATGGGGTAATGGAGGGGTTGTTGTTGTTGTTGTTGTTGTTGTTGTTGTTGTTGTTGTTGACGATGATTTTTGCAGTGTGTGTGTGTGTGTGTGAAGTGAAAACTTAGTTTGACGAGGCAGTTGGACTGTGCTTATGTGAGACAAGCAAGTGATGGCCACACAAAGACCAGGGGGGGGGGGAGTGGACGGCAACAGTCAGTTACTAGTGTCGTAGTGTGGACTAGAGTTACTAGAGTACTGTATCTATCCTCTCTATCCGCACGCCAGCCTGTCTTTCCCTTCGTCATGAACGGAGCCTCTGTTTCAACCTCTCTCCACCGCTACTAACACAGTAACATGACTTTCGATGCGATCGATGATGCAACCCCTCCCCCCTTTCCCCCCTCCCCCCCCCCGGCAGCCAAACAGAAACACAATTTTCGTCCGATTTGATGTTGGCGGCCAGCTGGCTTGTCATGGCACCCCCTCCATGGATGAATGCATGCACTGACCAGCCCCCCGCAACTGCAACGATAGTAAATTGTAACCATGCCTAGTTCATCTTGCGGAAGCGTGCCGCCTTGCCGCACTCGTCAACTCTCCTCACCCGCCCGCCGCCCAGACCCGAGGACAGGACAGAACAGAAACAGGCCAGCTGCCCTTCCTTTCCTGGCCCCAAAAAAAATACTATCATGCCTCCACGATCAATTCCCCACTGTCCTACAGCCCCAGCCTGGCTTCCACGGCTATGGCGTTGAGACTTGTCCAACTGTACCACCTTCACCACCCTCACCACCCTCACCACCACCACCACCACCAGCCACAACACCCCCCCACCCCCCACGGAAACCACTCTCTGGGCCCTCGCTCTCGGGGGTCAATTTGCAAACCTTCGTGTCCCCCGGTCTCATCACTAGGCCGATAGGATAGGTAGTACCGCATAGTAGCTCTCCGATCACATAACGTCAGCACATGACGCAGCGACGACGACGACAACGACAGCGACACAGACAATCACTATGCTCATGGCCGACTTCAACGAAACAAGATCCCCATTGACGTCCAAGAACGTGCAGGCGTGGGCGCGCACTCACTTCAACACCCCCTTCAAGGCATTGCCCAAGGTAGCCACCCTGAAATGGATCCAAGTCGAGGACAGCTTCACCATCAGTCGCGCGGTTTGGCGCTCGCTGGGCCGCTCAGCGCACAAGCAGTTGCTCGTCATAGGCGGCTATGCGCCTGGGCCCGAGGTCGACGAGCCTGTGGATCTTGTCACCGCCCATGTCCACGCCGATGAGCCGGATGTGAGCTTCTATCGCATCACCAAGAATGCCAATGGCGACAATGAATTGTTCCCCGTCAATTCCACCAGCACCGTCGCCTTTCATGCCCCCTTTTGTGATCTTGGTGACGACACGGGCGGCTCAAAAGCCATCCATCGCGTCTCGGCTCTGATCCTCTACTACTTCCTCGCCGCCGGTCACGTGAAAGAGCTGGTTCGGACAAGGGCAGACCCCACCATGTTCACCAGAAGTTTTCGCGATGCTTGCTCCTGGGTAGAAAATGACGGCGAGCGGCCCAATCTACTACCCTCGCGACGGTCGTCTGGCGCCACCAACAACTCTCCAGACACAATGACGGTCCGACCGAAGCGAGCCTCCACCATCTGTACGTCCAACCGTGGAAATCAGCCTCTTTGGAAACTCCCAGCCCTCCACTAACGCCAGACTTAGCCTCCATTGCCCGTCTCAACAGCGCCGAAGCCGCCTGCGCACCGCCCATCAAACGCTCCGCCACCGATAGCATCAGCGTCAAGATCAAGCGTGAACGCGACGAAGACAGCCCCGCGCCCCCCAAGAAACACCCCCGCCGCACCCTCAGCGAGCAAATCATCCTGCCCAAACTCCAACAAGAAACCGTCCTCAGCCCGCGCAGCCCCGCCCCCGAACGTGTCAACCGCGCCCTCACCGACCGCATCCAACACCTCAAGGACGAAAACGCCACCCTCAAGGACAACCTGCACGACATGGAGGCCCAGAAACTCGGTCTCCAGCGCCGCCTCAACAAGGACGCGCGCCACCTGCACGCCCTCCAGACCGACAGCGACGCCGTCAAGCAGCAACTCGGCGCGGTGGCGGCGCGGCTCACCGCCGTGGAAGAAACATCGCATGGGCTGCGCATGGATGTTGTGGCGCTGCGGGAACGGCTGGAGAAGGCGGAGAAGGAGGCCGAGGCCGCCAAGACGGAACTCATGAGTGTGCGTGCAGGTTTGACGAAGGATCTTGGAGACGCGGTGGAGAAGTGGGTGGTGTGAAGTGGAGAAGAAAGGCGTTTTACTTACTTCTCTGTGTAGGGTGGAGGAGAATGCAGACCAACGCTTCTCTCCTCTGCTCTTCTCGTCGCGTGGATATGCAGCGCCCGTCTCAATCCCTAGATTTGACACGGCACCGCAGCGCATACCACACCACACCATCTTCTCCACGCCAGCGCGTCTCACGAAATGATACCCAGTTCGCTTCGCTGACGGAGCAAACTCGTCCATAATCTCACCGGACACGGACACGGACACGGACACGAACGCGAACCTGGTCATGGCCATATATCCAAGCCTCCCCACTCCACCCCTCCAAGCAAAGCCAACCCGCTCGACTACCAAACCGCCCAAGGGAAAAACTCGCCCACGGGCAAAACCCAACCCCTCCCACATATAAACGCCACACCCGCATACCAGCAGGGGATGTGTTTGGGTGTTTTCTCTCTCCTTGTCCTTTTGCTCCGGTCCAACTGGCCGGGTCCTTGTTTTTCTATTTCTTTTCCAAGTCTGGAGTTTGGGTGTATGGGGGGGTTGGGGAATGGAGATTGGGTGGTTGGATGTGGAGGTGGTTGGGTGGGTGGGTGTATATATGTCTGGGTCTGGAGTTGGGGTTGTACAGAGAGGGAGGGAGGGATGAACTAGTGGGTGTTGTACAGAGAGGCATGGACTAGTGGATATTTAGTGCGTAGTCTTGTGGGATGTATAGTGTGCAGTCTTGTGGGATGTATAGTGCGTAGTCTTGTGGGATGTATAGTGTGCAGTCTTGTGGGATGTATAGTGTGCAGTCTTGTGGAATGTATAGTGCGTAGTCTTGTGGAATGTATAGTGCGTAGTCTTGTGGGATGTATAGTGTATAGTCTTGTGGAATATTTAATGTGTGTACTCTTGCAGGGTGTTTGTTGTGTATATTCTCAATGTAAGAGGCACCGTATGCCTGACGAGCACTTGTAAAACCTCGAGTATGAATTTGACTAGGCCTGGACAACTGGTGGATAAACGAATTAACCCCATTGTTCAATCTCCTTGCTTGGTGGACAGGTGAATGGCAAGAGCTTGGCTTGGGTGATTACAATTGTTATCATGAGGATATTTTCTGACATGGCATCCCGCATAGTATACATTCCTAGCCATTTTCAAATGGTAGGCAGTCCTCTCCATCTCCTTCAACCAGCATACGCCACGCCGGGCCGGGCCCCTATCTCCTCTCCAAAACATCCTTTGCTCCGTCCTTGAGCCGCTGCGCCGCCGCAACCACTGCATCCTTGTTCAGCGCGAAATGCTGCGCTAGACGATCCTAGATGGTAGTATTAGCATCCCATTCACGTCTCAGGCAAACAACCACAACATCAACATCAACATCAACATCAACATCAACATACCTGCTCAGCCCCCTCCCCAGACCCCGCCAGCAACTTTGCCCGCTGCTGCCCATCATACCCCAACCCATGCCAGCTCGCCTGCGCAGGCCCCTTGGCCGCATAACTGGCCGCCGCCCTACCCACAAGCCTCGCATCAAGCGAGTGCAGCGCAGGCGAAAAGTGGGCATTGTAGCGATCCTGTTCTGCACCCGGGGCTTGGTAGTGAGAAGCATCCTTTGCGTAGCCTTTGGCGGCGTCTTTGGCGTCTCCGGCATAGCTCTTCACCTTGTCCATGCCCGTGGCTAGGCTCGAGTTGAGCTTGTCGCTCGAGGCGGCAAAGTGCTGGCCGTAGCGGTCTTGCTCGGCGCCGGAGCCGGATTGCGTGGTTATGTCTGGGGTGGTGGGGTGGCGCTCGAGGACCGATTTTTCGGTTGAGGAGCTGAAGAGGCCCATTTTAGTTTTGGGGGGATTGGGTGGTGGGGAGGGAGGATGTGGGTGGGGGTTGGTGGGTGGAATTGATGGCGACGAGTGTTTGCTTCAATTGGGGTCTCGTTGGAATTGGTGGATTGTGTGTTTGACGTCGATGAAGAAAGAAGCAAGAGGAAGAGGGGGGAAGTCTTGTGTTGTACGTTTTCCTTTGGAGCGTTGACTGCAGACCAGAGGCAAAGGCAAGCAAGAGGTAGGAAGTATGAACGGGCAAACAAGGGTGATGGAACGCCTAGCTATGACGTAGTTAGCCATTCCGCCCTCCCCCCTTCTCCCTCTCCACTGCAGACCCCGGTTTTGTGCCGGGCACATCGTCATGCACATGTCACCTCGGCCCAACCCCTCGGCCGTTCTCTTTTGGCACGACATCACAGAGCCACAGAGGACTCTGGATGGGAAGTTTGGGTGGGAGTGGACTTACGAGTGGACTTACGGAATGATGATGCAATTGGGGGATGGAGTGGCTACTCGAGTAGGTAGTACCGGTAGGACTACTCTACTTGGTAGTTGTTTATAAACCGTCCATACTATGACCACCCCATCAGTCTCGTGCCGTGAAGTGGATTCCCTACTACTACCGTACTACCTAGCGAAAACAGTACCACTTCTTCGCCGTTCCTCCATCATCCTCCGCCTCCTCTCGGCCAACGATTCTTCGCCGCGCGGCTGGCGTTGTCGTCGTTCTTGGTCTTCCGCGCCATGGTTACGGTTCATGGTTACGGTTTAATTGAGTTCCTGTGCAAAATAGCGTAGAGGATGGTGGAGTATGGATTTGAGTGCAGCGGTATTTGTACAAGAGGACTCACAACGCAACTGCACTGGACATGAACAGCGGGTCCGTCAACGTTTGCGTCGTGGTTGTCATTGGGCAGAATCAAACCTCTTGTGAATCTCGGACGTGAGATTCACTCGTCACTGCGGTGGCTGGGGGTAGCCATGTGGATGTTGGGGGGTTAGCTGGGATCACAGATGCACACTGTTGAATGTTCATCAAGGGATTTTCATGGTCTGCACTTCGATCCTATCTACCCACTACCATCGGCTTTTCACGCCATCCAGTCTTTCCTCCCACCAACTATCTTTTGCTTTATCCAGGCTCCTATCCTCCCTCGCGGCGCGAGACCATTCTGTTCAGCTGGGAGCTTATTCTGGTCCATGGTAGACCCTTCTTCCCCACAAGCCCTGAACAAGTCATCCAATAATTCATAATCATCTGCAATCTCCTCATCCCTCGCATCCCCCTCATCAAGCTCAGTCTGACAATCAGATAGAATATCCAGCCCAAGTACATCCGTAATATCTTCAAACCCCTTACCCACCTCATCCGTTCTCGCTATACCTCCCACGGGTCTAACCCTGCACCGTCTCCTCCTCCTCTCCTGATCTGCAACGTCCGCGTGCACAGTAACAGACTTGCCTGGCGTGAGCATGTCCTCTGCCAGCATGTTCCTCCTTTGGTTTTCCTCCTCTTGCAGACTGCATTTGCGTTGCTCGTTGTAAGGCGTGCTGGGAGTTCTAGGCAGAGAGGATAGGGGGTATGTGGGGGTAGTGGGTGCATGTGTAGGAGAATCAGGGCCACAGGGGCTGTTGCTCGCTAACGACACAGCTTCGAATACGCGCGTACATGTATACCCGGGATGTCTGGAATCGGGCTTGTCCCTGTGTAGTTGAGAACTGCGGCCGGGAGGTGAAGGGCGGGGTGCACATGCGTTTTGAGGTCTTGCAGGGAGAGTGGTTGAGGGTGGGCGTGCGTCGTGAGAAGTTTGATCTGAAATCATTGTAATTTTGAAAATACCATGGAAAAAAGAAAAAAAGTGGTGTCTGTACTCATATGCTGATTCACTGCCATGAAGAGATATCTGAAACACAACCTCATGTCTGATAAAGAAACAACCACGCAGTTTCACCGCGGAACACAAGAACATGTTGGAAGACAGCGCATGTGCTAGATATCCCCAGAATAGGAGAAAGCATCACGTATGGGATATAGTAGACTTGCCAGCTGGAATCACACATGAGCATGGCATTCACATATGATGTGCTTGTCGGAGTGAGTGACATGGCATTCGCTTCACCCACGCAAAGTAACATGCTAAACGCCCTTCAAATCCTCTCCATATCACAGGTTTTACAAATACCTAATGTCGTTCCTCTGACAAAGCGCTGTCTTTCGACAGATAATTACTTCGACATGAATGACGCACGCCACGATGCTCTGACAACAGGTCTCACCAGACTACCGCAAACAGCGTGGGTTTTTATAACGATATTGATACTATAGACGACGTAAATCTACCGTTTCTACCAACAAACCAATTCCTATCATTTCTAACTGTGATACAATTTCTCCGACGGTTAAGGATGCTTGGGATATTTTGGGTCCTGGGGGATGTGTGCGTAGACGGGATGGGGGATTTGCCTATCGTGCGGCCATTTACTCTTAAGTGGGCTTTACCAGTATTCGCTGGCGGACCCCCACAACACCGACATTTTTTTTATTTGTTTGCTGAGTCTGTAGTTTCATATTGCATGTCCTTCTGGGAGCGCAAAGCACCCAGTAGCCGGTCTCCCAGGCGTCGTCGCTTACGCGTGTCTGGAGATCCGGTGGTGGAAGCTTGAGGTGGGCAATGGGGGCTCTGAATCGTAGGATCAATGTCGGAGGTAGTGTCAGTGACATTGTCAGTGCCAGTTCCAGTGTCGGCTCCATTCAATCCATGAGCTTGACCAGACGCCTTTCTAGGACAAAGTCCAGTGGTTGTGCCAGCGTGTGCGCTTGCGAGGTTGGAAAGTGATTCAGAGATTGAACGGAGAAGACGATGAGAGCGGGCTGGTTTCTTGGCTGGTGTAGAATCGGAGACATGTGTGTGATGGTGTTGGGTTTGGGCGTGGTGGATATCGAGGGTGCGCTTTAGGGAGGGGGAAGGGTGAAAGCTGCGTTTGTCGTTTTGTTTGTTGGCGCGGCTGGTGTGCGTGTTAGGCGCAATTTCATCCAAGTCTGTCGTATCCTTGTCCTCTTCCTTCCATCGGTAGAGCGGTGAGGCTGCGCGATCAGCAGTCGACTCAAAGTGGACATGCTTGGCTACAGGTACACCAGCTGGATACGTGAAGCCATAAATACGAGTGCTTTGCTCCGAGATGCCTGCACCATAATCGCGTAGCTGATAGCGCTCTAGAGTCTCTAGCGGAGACATGCCAACAACGGCAGTGTTGAAGCAAGACCAGGGTGAAGTCTGGGGATAAGCTGTACTACAGCCAGTCTTGACCTCCAACTCCGGCGTCTTGGGGTCGTGTGTATTCCAGGACTCGGATTCAATTGTCGATGTAGAGTCTGTGGAGAATTTGGGAGGGTAAGATGGACTGAAGGCAGTCTTTGTCAGTGGCTCTAGCGTCTCCGGATCGTATGGGTTCCAGGACTCGGATTCTACTGTCGTACCGGAGTCTGTGGAAAGCTTGCGCTCATGTTTTGTGAGAGACTCTATATTGGGTGTAACTCCATGTTCTTTTTTGAACGTGGTGCTTCCCGAGGTGTTCAGCGTGTCGACGGGTGACTTCGAGATTGGAGTGGTGATTTTAGAGTTTTTGGTGCCGGTTGGACTGGGAGTGGAGATTTGAGACATTTTATGAGAAGGATGAGATCAATGGTTGAGAGATTATGTTTGATTGTATGTGAGAGTTGTGAGAATTGTGCGATGGAGAGGAAAAGAGGTAGAGCGGGAAAGAGTATATGAACATAAAGGTGCGTGTAGAAAGTGAAAATTGCGCACATTGTCCCAAGACAATGTGGTTACTATCCCAGTCAAGATCATGGAATGTGACATTATGCTTTCACTGTACCTGGTAGGGCTCAGGTAGGGACTCACCGTACCTGCACATTCAATGTCACGGTGAAAGGCTGACGGACGCAAGAGCCACACCCGATCAACTATATAGTAGGATCCAATCTCCTCCCAAGAGCTCACTTCCACCAACAGTCTCTCAACCATACAGAAATTGCAGATGAGTCTTGAAACAAGGTAGTTGTTGAGCGCACATTGCGTTTGCCCCCAAATGTTGACCCTCAATGCCGAGGCCCTCGCGGCGCTGGAGGGGACTAACGAACATAATTCGCATCAATATGATCCAGCAGTTCAACGCACCGAAGAGTGGGTTTTCATCGACACTCCAGCAGCACATGTCAGTGTTCTTCAACAATCCTCTCGAGAGTCGAAGTGTTCAGTCTATAGCGTGGATAGCCAGCCTGTGAGCACCGTCGACCCTTTGGCAGCACTTATCAGTGCTTATCAACACTCCCCTCCAAAGTCGAAGAGCTCAGTCTATAGCGGGGACAGCGAGCATATGAGCAGCGTCGACATTCCGGCACCACTTTTCAGTGTTCGTCAACAATCCCCTCGAGAGTCGAAGAGGTTAGTCTATAGCATGAACAGTGAGCATATGAACATTGTTGGAAAGAACACAATTCTCCCCGAAGGAGGTCAGGATATCATTCGCAAAGACGACGAGGCTGACGATGAGGCTGACGGCAACGGCTCTGCATTATCTGAGGATGTCGATTCCGAGAATGCAAAGGACATTTCCCTCGAACTCAGCAATCACAAGACTACATTAGGTGACTCGGTCAATACCTCCGCTTTACGAGACCGCCTTCAAGCTATGGGTGCCACTTTCACAGTTGCTGGTGAGCTTCTTACATACGGTAATCCTGATTCCGAGTCGGCCTTTCAGGAGATGGTCCTTCATCTTGGACCACATTACGATACTGAGTGGAACGTATCCTTTAGAAGCCCGAAGCCTAGAGCTGATAGGTACCTGTGGCCCGACCTTCGCGTCTTGAAGAAAGTACTCGGCAATGAGGATGTGCTGTTCAACATCCATCACGAGCGTCTTACATCTGGAGACTTTAGTCCCAAGATGCTCCGACTCGGAAAAGCCTACGATTTGATGTTCCAACAGTGGCTTGAATTTATGGGAGCCGTTCTCCACAGCAGCGATGATCAAGAGCTAGGAGAATCGTCTTCCCAAGCACCCGGCGTCATTGGTTCGAAAATTCCAAATGCCCCAATGAAAGATGTAGCCCAAGCTGTACCAACTCCGATATTGGGTTACATGGCTCGTGATAACATCTCCACATGCTCTGAAGTACCACGCAACCTTGGATGGCGTTTCAGTGACGAAGAAACTTCGGTTCCTGGTTGGTGCGAACCACAGCCATTGGACTTCAGTACCCCTACGGATGGCAACCGAGATGACCATGGGAACAACAAAGCAAAGCTCTTGGCTGATGTAGACCAACAAGTTCATCCTGCATTACGAGCAGTTCCAATTCATGACTTCGGCATCGTCCCGGCTTCTGAGGTAGCGTCTGGTCATCCGTTGGACGTGGAAAATCAAGTTGAGATGACTTTACAAGATGTGCTCTCAGTCGGCCCTCCGAACGGAATCGAGGAGCCTGAGCCGGACAAATCAACTCCCCCTCAGGCTGTAGAGTCTATCGACGGAGCCGGGAAGAATGCAACTCCAAAGATGAAGAAGACCAGTCGAATTTCTGGCATCTTGAAGAAGGCCATCATCCGGGGCAGTCAGAAAGCGATGCCTGCTCAGTTCTAAGTAGACAGGTCGAGCTCATAGAGGTGGTAAGTTTTACAAGAAGATATCTATTTCTTCATCAACTAGAATTTCACAGTAGTTATTGCATCTGACTGCAACAGATCTGCTGCGGCCTACAGAGCATGGAAATCCGAAAAACATGGCAAAATTCTTGGAATAGACAATGTATTACGTTAATCATCCAAATTGAGCTGGCATATAGACATTTTAGGTTTTCATTCAAATAGAAATTCAGTCTTCTAATCTAGTTAATATTGCGAGTGAAATGTGAGTCTGAAGTGAGAAAGCACATGGACCTTGGCGACACCGGATACTCGGACCCCCCTCACTTTGGGGAGCACGCTACTCTCACGTTTTGATCATGGTCTGATCGGGGGACATACATTCAGTATGCCTTGCATGGATCAGCGCTCTCATTCTTCGGCTACTCTCATTCAGTCCACAACGCGCGAAGGAATCCAAGCAAGATCTTGTTGCAACTTACGACTGGATCCTCTCCCAACCTTCAAATTATACCTACGCTATACCTTATTCAGTTGGCAGATCAGCGCTGAGGTTACCAACGAAGTCGTGGCTGAAGGCCCCGCATGGTCGTACAGTCGTCGGGCAGCAGCCTGGAAAGCAACCCAAACTCGGGGTTTTGCTAGACAGCACTTGAAGCCTTTTGGGATGCATTGCCACTGTTGCCTGTTTGGCGCATTGTACAACAGATAAGGTATGTAGAGCCGTTTTGCGGTACACTGAATTACTTACGCGCGTCAGCCACAGAACGGGTTTACGAAGGTACCTATGTCTTCCAGCGATGGCGAAGATCGGCAGCCAGCTGACGCTGAAGAGCATCTAAAATGCCATCTGTAGCTTCGAGGCAGCTCCCCAACAAGGACCATGTGACAAGAAGCTTAACTTGTGGAGGAGCTAGAAAAGCATCGGAGTCACCTCGCATAATTAGGCCATCAATCCCACTACATAACTTGATTTGGTATGTCTGTATCCCTAGTCATCCGCTAATTTAGAGAAGAAGCAGCGCATGCTATTACTGTACCAGACAATCTCGACCATACAATCATATGCAACGGGGCTAGATGCTTGATCACTAGTCACTAAGAACATTGAAGAATGCAGGCAGTCCGTACAAGATGGCAGGGGAAACAAAACTAGGCCTTTCTTCTGCATATGTTGTATGACAAGGTGTGACTGGCTGGATGTAACTTCCGAGGTGGAGACAGTAGTATACAATATTAGTTTTGAAGCAAGTAGAATCAAGGCGTACTCATGCAATGCATATTGGAATGCCTTTCAGTACATAGACATGGGTGGAAATACAAGAGTGAACACGACAGGCAGATAGACTGGGAGCATTCTTTGTAAGTTCCTTGTATATTCATAATAAAAAAATTCTATCAGCATTTGCGAGTGAGTAAGTTGATAATTTAGCAGAATAGCGGGCAATATTGACTGTATTGAATTGGGAAGCTCAGAAATATCTCGAAGTACATTGTGGTTGGGGATACTCGAGTGTGCTACAGGTACGTCTTAGCCTTTGATCTACTCACAACTGGGATCAATCCCAGGGACCTGCGGCTCCGTTTCGTTCCGCGTCTGAAGCCATTTTCAGATGGTAACACAAGGTGAGTACCGGGGGTTAGATGAGAAAATTCCATATTCTACTCGACTTGTCTGCGAATTCGAGGTGATTCCTTCTCCTAGAAGCTAAAACTTGGCTTATACAAAAATTTGGCATAAACTGGATAATCGTTGATAATCAATGTCTGGCAAATACTGTAAACATACAGGTCCTATTCGTCTGGATTGAAGCAAGATCTAAGATAGCAGTAATACAGGGGTCACCCTGTTCATGCACGGCAAGATTCGTTATATATTCTTGCCCTCTCTTGGAATCATGTAATCTAGGTAGCCAAGCATGGCACACTCTTCGGCCGCAAACCGGTCCGAAGTAAAAGTCTCTCAACCCCCAACTCTTCCGCATACCTGGGTACGAAGTTGCAGTCTCAGGTATTCAAAAAAAAGAGTCAAGACCGCATCCGCTAATCGGTCTGGAATCTCTGCCAATTAACAACACAACGAATCTGCAGGGATCAGCATGGCCGTGCACATCATACTAGTTGACTCACAGTGTCCAGCGGCCATCCGACCCTATACTCCGCGGCAGTCTAGTGTCTGGAAAATTGTTGGATAACAGTGCATTCTGTGTAAAGTCCGAGATCTTAGATCTCCCTCCCCTCGCTTCACTATGAAGATTCAGGAAACCTTCGCCACAAAAGGGGGCCGCGGAAGCAAGACCAACCAAACCATTTGCATGGTGCAGCATGCATGTTAAGTGGCGAAGCATAAACAGAATATCGGGTATGAAGAGCTGAGTGGATATTGAGTAATATGCTCAGGCCCTGCAAACACTTGGCTCGTAGCGCAGGATTCCGCCATTGCAGGTGCCGCACCAGCGTCATGCAACTATGGCCATCTTTCCCACCCTGTGAACGAATAGCAGAAGGCAGACGGCTATGGATGATGCGTTTCAAGAAGCTTTTGTATGTCTGGAGGGTAAGAGGTACGAGAGTGAGAAGAAACGATTCGCCCAAGTCCAATGGGCAACATGTCAAGTGGCTTCCACGATTCTTCATCAAGGGAGGACGATCCATGATGGAACTAGCGAATCGTTCAGCATGTGACTAATTTCGTAAATCTAGAGCAGCGGAGGAAGAGAGCCGCGGAGACGCGAGCTGTGGGATACCGCTTCTGCAAATCTAGATGAATGTCCAAGTTTCGGAGGTGGAGAAAAAGTGTAATGTTGCTGCGTGATAAACATGGGGGTATCATTGAAGGCGGGGCATTGAAGGTGGGCATCACAAGTCGGTTGCAGCAAAACGTGGCTCTTGCGCATGTAAGTCTGGCCAAGTCGGTAAGGGAGTCATCCTACTGATGCAGTTGTCAAATTAGATGGCCAACGTTTGATCTCGAGGTGCCATGCGCAATCTATACGTTATCTAATGTTTGTCTAGAGTATGATTCAGCGCGGGACAAGTCATCGATAAAGGGCATAAGATCTTTGCATCGGTGGTGAAATACAAGAGTAATGTGATGATGGTAGCAAGACCCTAGGAATACCGGTACCGGTACCTAGGCGGACAGATTTTCTCATGGTAGAGTAGAGTAGATGTAAAGCACCCACCTTGCGTGTAGTACCCGGGAATATATTCTAGCCCAGAGGATATAAGCGCGGTGGACCGCGGGTGCTTTGTCACAGGTGCATACGTAGTGCTCTGAGCGGTTCAGAAGAGACGAGCATGGTCCATCTTCCAGGGTCACAAAGGCACGCACAGAACTTTCGGCCGTTGATTCGCTTCATAAACGACAACCAGGAGCGGCTCATGCAATAGCTTCTTCAAGCCAGCATGTAGTAGTAGTAGTAGTAGTAGTAGTAGTAGTAGTATACGAGTAGTATCCATCTAGTTGCCTGGAATGAGCCGGCCTTGATCGGCTCAGGTCATGTGGTAGGTATAGGTGTAGGTATAGGCAGTCAATGGTGCCACCACATCTCATCGCCCTCCAGCGTTATTGCAAGTCCCTCATCCAAGTAATGCTGAGGTATTGCTATATCATCAAGTAAAGAGAAAGAATTCACACGCGTGCAAGAAGTAGTCGGAAGGGCGGGCTACCTTACCGTACCGTACCTATTGGTGCCGCGCTGATGTGATCCGGTTGGAAGGACTCCCACTTCCGAGACCTCATCAGCAACTACTGATGCCATACCGGTAACGGTAGATGATGGGAATTGGCACCTACCGCGGAGCCCAACGGTGAAATCTGCGATGCGCAAAGTGCGATGGGCGTTTGTCATGTGCGTCATCCAGCAAAGTATTCCAATGTCGCAGCAAGGCTGACATGTTGCTACGTGCACCATGGTACCGTAGGTACCGTCGTGCAGACATGGGGGGTCGTCCATGTTCTGGCGCGCGTTCATCTCCTTCTTGCACAACCATCACTTGCACATGTTGCGTACCTGTTCTACTCTACTCTATACTCTAGTCCTTCGGGTCGTGCAACGCGAACGGGAGAGGGAAATGACAACTCATGGCCGGCTCCTTCGCGCCATGCAGGCCCGCCAGCCACTCAGCACATGGACGTGCCGCCGGTGGGGCTCAACTGCAGAGCGGCAAGCGCTTCTCGCGGAAGAGAATCTCTTGCCTAAATAGGGTCGGGTTTCTTCATCAAGCACCGCTCATGTATTCCGGAGACAAGTCCGACACGTATACAATCAGTCTATCACGCACACTCTCTGTACATGGACAATGACAATATCTGACAGTACGCTCTGACAAGAACTACAAGTGTACCGGTACCGTTGAACCGCTCGCTGACGCCTCACAGATGACAAGCCTACACCATACCAGTTCGTGACCGCGACCAAGCCTTCGCACTGTAAGCCAGAGCACCATGTACAGACTTCTTGGTGCACTGATATTGATTCTACTTCTCCCCAGTCAAGGACAAGAGTGCGAATAAGATTGTCCGTTCACAAGCGACGAGTTATGTTAGACGCAAAGCGTCTCTTCTGAAAAAGGCTAGCCAGGCCGCTGTTGAAGATGTCAGTGAAGAGAGTCGAAGGAGTAGTAAGACTACCGGGCCCCGCCCGGAAACAAACTACAATAGCAGTCCTCGTCTTCTTGACCACACAGCATCCGACGAGCAGTCCCACTTGTATGCGCAAAATCTGCGATCATTGGCTGCAACGTCGGCAGTGAATGACGAGAAATACGCGAAAGGCTTGCGCGTCCCAATACCGGTATCTGCACCGAGCGAGCCTAGCTGGAAAACTCAGTGTGGTGAACAAGTACAACATGGTACAGATGAAACACTCGATGGAGGGAGAAATCTGGACACAGAGGAACTCAAGATGAGGATCTTAATCAGACATCTCGCTAAATGTTCTGCTCATGGCAATATGCCCGATCCTTCTGATATTCTACCCCGCTTCGTTAACCCACAGCTAAACTCGATTTTCTTCATTCGTCACTGTAAGTACGACATGTATACATCAGACAAGCGCTTCCTACCTCTAATCTACATTCAAGGCCTTCGCACGTTTGTGACCATCTCGACCATGGAGGGATGGCTACCTGCGGTTCTGAATGACCCCCATCTGATACTCAGCTCAACGCTCATCACTTCCGGTTGGCTAGACATGCAGGAAGGTATTCGAGGCGAAAGTGTCAGAACCTGTATGGTAAAGGCTGAAGTCTATGCCATGGCTGCGGGACATCTACACAATCCACATGTGACGCTCAAGGATGCTTCCATACTGGTCGTTGATAATCTACTCATGGGAGAGATGTGGGACCTTGATGAGGACCATCTTCGGATGCACCAGAACAGAATTGCGTATCTCGTGCAACAGCGAGGTGGAATGCAGAAATCAGAAAACAAGACCATACTCGAGATCTCTGCAGCGTGAGTGCGCCTGTTTTCCAGTAATATTGCTATATTGACAAAGTGAAGGTGCTGCTTCCACACGGATCTGATATGCAATACAGACCCCTCGCCTATCTTTGAGGAATGGGACCCACAAGATATCTGTCCAGATCCTTTCAGTCATTTTGTTGAATCGCCCTTCTCTAATCAGAATACTGGTTCGTCAGTTCCCAAGCCTCTTGTTCAATTAATATGCGATATGCGGGATCTGGGAGACCTATTCATAGGCTGCGCCACAACCATGTCCAATGTCGATACTGCGCAACATAAGGATACCACTCGCATGAGCTCTTCTGCTTTTGAATTGAACACATGGACTAGCGAGATGATTGATCGCCTCATTAATCTACCTTCAGCCTCGGAAGCAGGGCATCTCTTCACTGACGATTGGATCTACGAAAGCTGTCGGATTGCTTCTTTGATATACGCGGCGGCCATCAAGGTACGGATATCTTTCCCTGAGGCTGCTGATCCAACGCGGAATTCGCTGTACGCTGAATCTGTGAGGTTGTCTGGTGGCTCAAAGTGCACGACGTCTTTGAGTGTTCTGTTATTTAAGACGCTGGAGCGCACAGATATTGAAAATACGTGGGGGGATCTTGCGGGTGTTCTTTATTGGGTTTGCAGTATTGGAGCAATGTCTGCTCGCACGACTACGATGGAACAAGGGGCGAGTACAGAGTTTGATATCTGGGTCCGACGGTGTCTCAGCATGCACGCGTCTCGCCTTTTGATCATGTTAGCATTTCAATACTCTCTGCCGATGGCGACAATGGCAAAAAAGTTGCTCAAAGTGAGGCAGCTAGTGGCACCAACAAGACACAGGGTTTGTATACCATCTTCTAAATAATATCAAATGTTCAAGCATGTACATGAATTCCAGCCTATTCCATCTTGAAGGGTTTCGTATAAACTTGACTGCTTGGTATAAACACGAGTGTAATTGACACCAAGAAACCGAGCATCATACCACACCTACAAATCACCTCAACAAAGCTAGCGCCGACATTCTCGTGAAGCAAACCATGATGTACACGACTTGAAGCTTTGCCTACGATTCATGTCTGCTCTGAAACTACGCGTTACCTACAGGCTGTGGCCGTCGGTAACCTATCCATGGTAGATTTGGGTTGTACAGTCTCTGTGTCCTGTTCGGCTGCTAGAGCTTGAGCAAGATTTGGAAGGTGTCACGGCATCAATCCATGTATCCATGGTGCGCACTGCAGGGCTACTATAGGTAATACATGCCGTGGCAGAGAAGTGTAAGTTGAATGCTCCTCATTCCCATTTTGCGTCTCACCCTCAGTAACGACCCCGATGACTTCACAACACCAAACAGGATCGCCACATGGCTATGTAAAGTAGATCATGCTATTACAAGCTCTGTTTCATTTCCGCCGGTTCCGCACAGGACTTGACTTATAAAGGGAGGCACCGATTCAACACCGTTCGGGAACGTCGGGACTCGGCATGCGGTGCTCCGGCATTCCCGCTCCACATCCGTGCTCCGGTACCGTACCGTAGGCAGCACCCATGGTACACAGTATTCCCGCTCCCCGAGATAAATCTAGCAGACTTTTGTCCGCTCTGCTGTATATCAAAGAAATAATTTTTCCGATGCGCGTGTCTGTGGACGCCTCAAGAGCCAGCCGGGCTCCAGTCTTGTGGGTCACGATGCTGAAAAGCTCCTGTGTCTGACATCTGACAGCAAACTAATGGCCCTAGGGGTGAGAGTATGACGATGATGAGATTCTACCACGTGCTTCGGATTGGTAATGAATTGGATATCAAGATGGCTGGTCCGCTCGCTTGCTTTTGAAGGCAAGGGAAAGGTGTCCAAACCCATTCTGGCCGACTGTTGGGTATAGAGGTCAGACTTCTGTCAGCGTTGCGGCAGGGCGCGGTATGTAACTGTCCTTTATGCGCAGACTTGATGATTAATCCACTCCCCTATCGAAAGCTTGAAGGTGCATTCATGGGGATGTGCACAAGGATTGCGATTCTGGAAATGACGCATGGCGGACAGGGGCGCACTGTCTACCTATGCTCTAAGAATCCATAGTGTGGTAATGTGGGCAGTAGGGCGGAATACTATATGAAAATCATCGTCTCGCTAAGTCTGGGCATCCGGTATTGCCAATACCTACCCTTCAACGTCAGTCAAAAATTTGCTTGTTAGCAGGCTTGGACTTCGGTAGCATTGTGTTTTGGATCAGGGTTTGGCGTAAACATTTCGAATTGATAGCACACGCGTGAGATGACGGCCCCAAGATGTAACAGCCTCTTTGTCTGGCCGAATGGCCGGCCACAACCAGCCATGGTCCCCGCCCAAGGCAGTGACGGATTACCCCGTTACGTGCGTGGCCTGAATGGATCTCACATGGCGGCTACCCAGTTCGTCCGAAATAGCGGAGCAGTCCATAATAGTAGTGAGTACCTAGGCCAGTGTTATTCCCTGCCATCCGATTTGGTGGGCTGAACCACTCAGATCGAACATGTCTCTGCAAAGACAGGGATCTTCTAAAAAAAAGCGAGAATTAGTATAAAAGTATACATGACCCAATGTGACGAGAGACGCACACTAAAATCATCGTCGCAGTCAGTCTTGGACTTGGCTTCTCCCTCGTTACCACCATGGCGCTAGTAACACGTCTTCTGATGAACAAGCACTCGAACATTAATGGAAAAGAGAAGATCTATACTCCAGACAACACTTACGAACGTCAAAGTCAACTTGCAAGCATCTCCAGTTCCTGGAGGCGACTCTTTGCTCCCAGGAAAGACACAAAAGGCCAATGGGTTCCTTCCTTGTCAGGCATCCTCAAGGCTGGAGACGAGGGCTCATTCTCCTCGGCTCTGTTCATAAATCTCCAAGAATCACCTGGCAATGTTCCGGTGGACGTGTTGTATGACGCGTTTGCCAACGAACTAAGGTCTCGCCCATTGGCAGAACGAACATCGTATACTGGAGACGTTATCAAGTTCATCTCGGAGAGCAAGAGGAATGGTTCGATTGGTGTGAGTAGGGCAAAGTCGGTATCGCACAGGGCCTCTGTCGGAGGACCAAAGGACATGACGTTGAAGACTAGGAAGAGCATGGATCTGTCCGCAGTCGAGATGGGGTTGACCAGGGGCATGTCGATCAGAAGGCAGAACTCTTTCGTTGTTTCCATGAGCAATGGGATGAAAGAGGAGGGTGAAGAGAAGATGAAACCTTCTTGGATGAAAGATGGACAGAATGCGACATATCACGATGGCCAGAGAGATGTTCAAATGACAGCATCAGAACTTGCGGCGCTCTCGATCATTTTGGGAAGCCCATTGAATCGCAGTTCAAACACCTCGTTCAAAAGAGGAGCATACGGACTATCGATTCATTCAGTGAAGACGGTCGATGGCAAGCGCCAAGTAACGCTTCAAGAACACAAGCGCAGCATATCGCAACAACATGCTCAAGGGAAGGGGCCTTCACTCCTTTTCTCAAAGCATCTCGCTGCAGGATCTCTTCCTTATTCCCAAGGAAAGAAGTCGATCAAAAGCATACTCATTACCCCCGAAACATTCGAGTCTATTCGCGCTGGCGCATCACTTTATACTCACCCAACTACCGCACGAACACCACAATCCCGTTTCCTAACATCACTTCCTAAATCAATGGATCTAAGCTTCCACGTACTCGCCTCATCAACGGAACTTCACTCCTCGGAAACGTTGATCGATGCCATTACGGCCCTACCTTTCGTTGGCGGCTTGACCCCACTCGCGTCCAAACCCATGATCAACACAATACAATTCATCGCATCGGGCGGTCTACCATCTGCGCGTCTGCTTTCGCGTCTAGAAGGGTTAGTAGAAAAGGTGCACCGCCAGGCTCCACATCTGAAGATCTTTGGCCCGTTGTACGAGGCGCAGAACGCTGGGCTTTTGTATCGTGAACGTCAACGTCTCAGCAGAATTTCCAGTGACCCTACTATCAGCGATACGCTAGCGGACAAGACAGCAAGAATGTCGCGGTACATTACGTTGCTTGAGCGCTTGATGGCCATGGTGCCAGATATGAAACAGCAAGACGTCCTCGTAGCCGTACGACTGGGCACGAAGATCGAATTGCAACGAGCCTACACAGATGCGATCAACACATATGCAGGCAAAGACACATCCAGAGTATCGTCATTCATAGCAAGCAACTGGAGCCCTCCAGTTGAGGCTAAGACTAAACGCCTATCCGTCATGTCTCGCACCAGTGTCCGTTGGTCGAAGCGCCTGAGCGCTGTGTCTTCTGAATCAGATACTAGCATTACGCAAAACACCTCCCCGGCGCCTTCAGCAGCTGAGGTACACAGCCCCAATCTAGGCAAGCAGCTTGAGCAGGTTCTCAAGATGGAGCTGCCGCTTAGCATCTCAATGATTGCATACGTTGCACGTATGGTGATTGTCGCATGGACTTTGAGTGTGGAGCCAGTTGCGTGGGAGTATGGAGAGAGTGGATTCAAGGTCCCTGACATTGGGGCTCTGGGTGACAAAATCGTCCTGTGTTGAGCACATTTGATTTTCAAGAATTTGAATCTTGGGATATTGGGAGGCAGTATATTTGGGAGAACTTTTGATTTCTTTGATTTCTTTGGAGTTTCTATTGAGCATTACGGGACGGATGATACCATTTTCAGCTTTTATCTTCTCTCTACACCATTTCTTTGTACTGTATCACACTCGACGAGATTTCTCATTTGTGATAGTAAAAGATGGCTAGTTCGAACATATCCAGCGAGTAATCAAGACAAAAAAGCGCTTTCTTCACTCACAGCCCGTCGAACCAAGCGATGCAGCACATGCACCACCTATTGTCAGAAACATGGATTCCTCGCTGATTTGCCCCTCCAGTCATCTCACTGGACTCGACTATTCCAAGGCCACGTAGATCCCGCCATCCGCAACCTTCCTTCCTCCGCCCTCATCCGCGTCCACCGCCTTCTGACCTAAGGCCCTCATACGATACGGACACCGACACGTAACACGTCTCCGGTCTCCTCCTTCCACGCACTCCCGGTCCCAATGACCTAAAAGTCATTCACTCTGTAAATGGTACTACCGTCTGACGTAAAATAACCCAGCTTTCACCTGTCTCACAATTAAGAAAAAGCAACAAACTCTCCAGAAAATTGTCTTCGGCGAAATAAGACTTTGTGAGTAGCGAAGGTAGTCACAAGAAAGTTTACTGAATCAAGGCCGTAGTCGAACCACTTGTCTGACTCGGCTGCTGGGCAGATCCGAATTCCGGGCTCCGAAGCTGTATAGATCTGCAGGGAGGGCCCGTTCGGGAATATGGTAGGTCCATTATGTATACCATAGTAATAGGTGTGACAGTCCGCGAAGAGTCGTGAACTGTGTACGAGGCTGAAAGCTTAGGCATGCGTGTGCATGATTTGATTTTTTGAAACTCGGGCAGGGGAAGGGAGAACGAGACGAATGAAAATGAAAATAACTTTTAGTTACGTGCGTATACATAGACTTATTGAGCATTCTCCTATCCTGACGAGATTCCCTTCCTCCACCACCAGAACACCATCCAAAGGAACTCCATACTATGGTATTCCTAGGTAGCACCATAGGTACCTACAAATCAAATGCAGTACCAACCACACGTCACGCCACGACCATCAAATTCCAACCCCCTTCGCACCCTTGCCACACCCCCCGGTCCCAGACCCACCCCGCTACTCTCTCCCTTCCATGGTTTCCACCACAGTCGAAGACCCTATCTTCCGGCTCTAGTGAACTAGGTACCATACATAGTATCCTCAACCTAGACACCACTATCCCGCACTCTGAAATCCGCTGTCTACTGCTTCACAACACACCACGCACTCACTCAACCTAGAGACTTTGATCTCTCACTCCATCCATAGTTTAAAAACACCGCCTCTGCGTCTCACAAAATACCATGGCCTGTTAATGCCAAGCGTTGTAGATTCCTAAGCCGCATGTTTATTTGCCTTGGAGGTGAGCTGGAATCAGTACTGCGTGCTATAGCGTCCATCTAAGCCAGTGCCCTGGGGGTGTAATGCTAACCTCCCCTGAGTCTTCCACATGGTCGAACCCTTCTTGGGAGCTCACATAGTCAAACGTGTTGGATCGCTGATGTTGCTTCTTGCATGAAAATCAGGGGCCATATCTGCTTTTACAATTATTAGCTTGTCCTTGGAATTTCAATAACTGAAGTAAAGGGTGGATATTAATGGTTGTCATTTGGCAATAACAGCTTCTTAGATGACTCTTTAGCATTTGCATTCTTAAGGGTAAAAGATTCAACTTGGTCAAGACTTTTTTTTTTCAGAAAACAAAGAGATTTCTGTATTCATCTTGTTGAAAGATGAGATCATCCCCGCTATCTCTAACTTTGCATGAGCGCCCTGCCACAAAAAAACTTTTAATAACATACTCTCCGCCATCGCAGACAAATCCCCCCCGCCACCCTCATCCTCGCCTCTCTCTGGCTTCATCCCCATCACCTCCGCTCACCCTCACGCGCATCTATGCATGACAGTTCACAAAACCCCCCTTCGCCTTCGCCCCCTTGTGCGTAATCAACCCACAGTAAGTCACCTTGGGGTGTCCACCATTCCCCCTCTTACCCTTCTGATAATAATAAACAACGCGCTCATCACCCTGTCCCTTATTATTCTTGCCACCGTCGTAGGGTGTACCTTTTTTCAATGGGTATTCCATGCGGTTCAAGTCGGCGGGGCAGTTGGGGAGAAAGACGAGACGGTGGCCTTTGGAGTCGTCATTGTTGATTGCGTGGGGGTATTTGCCTTCTTGAAGGTTGGGGCGAGGGGTTAGAAACAAACGGAGAAGAGAGTGGGGAGGATACAGGCAAAGGTAGAGGGGGTGGGAGGGGGCTTTGTAGGCGAGGGTGAAGTACTTACTTCCACGAATCTGGCCCGCGAGTTGTAAATTTACACCTTTTTGGGCAGCGAGAAGAATGTCTTTCCCTGTGTAATCATTGCCACCACATGGCTTCTTTGCAGACTGGGAAGGCGCTTGAAGAAACTGGATGCATTTTAGTCTATCTGCTTAAATATGAAAGAGAATTTGGTATCAAGGGAGGCCTGACATCGATTGGGTCGGTGGCTGCGAGGAGATCAAAACTGTCGGCATCATTGCCATCACTGGTGACGTTGGCAGGAAGCGCGGAGGCTATGCCGATGAGGAATATGAGTGAGGTTGCAAGAGAGAATTTCATGATCCTTGAAAAGACGAGGTTAATTAGGAAGAAGAGGTTAGTATTGGGGGATGCTGCTGCTTAGAACGGGCTGCGATATAGGGGATCATTATTGAGATTTTATGCTTGATATATACGCTCTTTCGATATTAGGCCTTCATCGAGCGTCTGAGTATCGGTGAGAGCCACTGCTTGATTGACAGGATCCAAGACATTTTCAACTCATCTGTAGTACCTACCGTAAGCATTAAAGATCATGAATCTCACCAAATCTTAGTTACAGTCGAATGGTATGATGGTATTGCCTGAAAATCCCGAATAATGTAAGGTGGGTACTGCATCCAACACTATCTGAACTCTTCGCTGATCAATTGATAGGAGAGCGCCCTTAGAGTGCGTCTTACAGAAGTTTGCGTGATCCTCAATGAGCATGATTTCCCTCCAAAACAAGTGTCACAAGAATGCCTTCGGAAACCGACTCGTCATTTATGAGTTACAAGTCTTCTTGACGGCAAGCTAAGCTGCGAATTTCGGGCAGTACAAGACCAGACGATCTAAACAGATGCGGTAGGTACGACGGAACCACGGATATAAAATGGTACAGCCGAACAGGCCATCGGACTAGGCCCTAGATTTATAGGGTTGATTACATCCGCTTCCAAGGTTGATAGCTTTGTGAGAATGGTTGCTGTGAAGGTTCTGATAATCATGAGATCAAAGTGAGTTGTGGTATTATAAACCTCGATCAGCATGAAATAGAATTCTTACTTGGAGAATGAAAAGGTGAAAACTGTAATGCTCTGCTACTTCGCGGATATATGATGACGGGATGACGTTTACGGGAGGAGGTTGTTTTGCATGTGCCACAATCCCGTCAGTCCTGCAATACCAGGGCGTATTAGACTGGAAGTTCGATACGCAGGTTTCATTGTTTGGTGACTCAAGGATTCTAAATGCTGTCACTCGAATCAGCGTTTCTATGCTTTGAAGACGAGAGCTCCCTGATGAGGAGTCGCATATCGCTGCCCGGCCACACATTTCCAAAGAACAAAGAAGTCAATGGCTTGATCACAACAGATAATATGATGTTTTCAATCCGGTTGGGCCTCCCTTCTTAGCTTCATCAGGAAACCATGTCTAAGACTGTTCATGAAGTGCTACTGTGTCGGTATCTCGTGCTCAGTAAGAGGACATTGGCGTGTGACGTCAGAAAGGGTGTGGTTGGAAAAGCGCGACTACCTGCCCGTTGGTCGCAAGGCCAAAACTCGTGCAATTGCTCTTCTCTTTGAGTCACTGAACTCCCTCACTCGTACCACAATCTTATTTTCTACTACAGCCAACCTCGATCCAGGATTTCCACGATGCAAATGCCAGACTCACCACAGGACATCATGTCTGACAGTTGGTTTACCTACAAACTTGCTCCAGATGGCGACGTCGAGGACGGCTGTCACCCAGATGAAGCGCAGGCTCTCAAAGACTATCTTCGCAACAAAACAACGACCGTCGAAGCCGCACAAGCAATCACTCGACCTCTCGTCACATCCAGTGATCCGCGTGAAGACCTAGTTCGCCTCTGGTCTATCTTGATGGATGCTCTTGTTGAGTTACCCTCAGAGCATACAGATCACCTCATTGCGCTGGTATCGGCCATTGAGGATCTTCCTGAGCCAGACTTCAGTACTATTGAGGGAAGCAAACAGCCGAGGGAGAAGTTGTGGAGGGGGCTCCCTGGTTTTGGACACCTGTGGGCCGACTGTTACCAGTCAAGTAGCTGGAGAGCCACTGTCGTCGATCTGGAGGGCGAGAAACGCAAAGCGTTCCTTGATGAACACATCAAGAAGGCTCAGGTCGAAGCAAGGCTCGTCGCATCTGGTCTTGCCGGCATTGAGATTGACTGGGCCTACGAAGTGATTGCAGATGCTTTGGAGAGCAGCAATGCACTGCTCGACTTTGAGATCCCCGCTGCAGCGGAGTGGCTTGAGTGCTGCGCACAGCGACTTCGACAGGGAGCGGCCATGGGCAAGCCATCGTGGGCTCTGAAGCCGCGTATATCCGAAGCAACGTGCACTTCATCACGAGACCTCTTGGAGGCCCGCTCGGAAGGGGTGATGAGCTTGAAACGTTGGAAGGCATGGCAAGAGCGTTTGATGAAGCTGCAGGAAGACGAAGGGGAAGAAGAGGTGACAGAGGCCGCAAGGCGTGCGCTCGAGGCTATGCGCAAAGCTGACCAGGCGCTGTGAGAGAGGGAGAGTCATAGGACACATGGATGCATCGATTGCTTGCATGTAGGTAGGTACCGGTACTTGATGCCTGAATTTGGTGCTGGGACGGCAAGGTGTGGGTGGCCAGAATCGCAGAAAACTCCGGATTTGTAGCTAGAAGGCCAATCACCAGTGGGACTAAGTAGATATCTCATGTTGCTACTCCACGTTGTGTCTTGTATTTGATGTTGCCTTGCTTGATGAGGCGGTAAGAAGGCGGTAGGTACCGCAGTGATTCGGACAGGCCAAGTCGCGGGCGCGATGACGTACACCCGTGGCGTCCATTCACATCCATCATCACTACTCATAGGCCATCCCCATTGACAGATACATAACAAAATTGGCTATCGTACTGGATCCTCGGTCCGCCATGCAAGCACCCACACGCGTACCATGGCCTCTTCTGCTCCCCTTACTGCCGCACAAACACACGCCCTATTTGATATTCTGATCCACCACCAAATTTACGCCGAAATCGAAGCCTTCAAATACCCCACCACCATCGACCAATATGGCTACCCGTTTCGCAAGGCCGATGGCGTGCAATCAACAAGCCCGCTGCTGCAAGTCATGCTGAACAAATTTGCCCTGTCTAATCCGGCGATACGCGGCTTCGGGGAGAGCTTCTGGCAGGACAAGGTCAGGACGCTGGTGGCGCGGCTGGCCGAGGCCGAGCTCAGTGAAAGTTATGACAAAGGCGCAATTGGGAGCCGCAAGGCGCTCGCGACGGCAGCGAGCAGCATCGGCGAGTATGTTGCGAGGGGCATGCTGGGCGGATACCCTGTGGCCAGGAACCATGAGGCGAAGAAAAGCTACGACACCAGCAAGGCAGAGGACGTCATACAGGGCTTCGACGCCCTTATGCACGGTGTCATCTATGGCGACTTGTTGGACGACATGTTCGACAAGGTCAAGGCAACGCCACGGCTAGAAGATCATGCGAGTGTGGTCCAGGCGGCCCATGAGTATATCCTGCTCAAGTGAGGACTTGACCGGTACCTTTGGTGGGCAGCGACTAGTCACTAACGCACACAGTGTCGCCTCCTTTCTCCACCATGTCTTCATCATGTCGCCTGATGGCCAGTATCTCGTCCGTCTCCTCGAGAACTTGCATCGCCTTATCCCATACATGGTGATCAAGCAGACGCTCCGTGTGGGAAATGCTGCGACCATGATCAACGGCATGGTAAGGCTGATATTGGCGAAGCTCTCTGTTACAGCCATGACCAATTGGATAGGTCTCACCAACAACACAAATGATGGCATGAACCTACTGCAACAGATCATGTCGACCATACTGGCGTGGGATACGTCCGAGTTTCAGAAGAGAGCCTCGAAACTCGAGTCTTCTCGCGAGGCACCGGACAAGAAGGTGTTCAAGGCAATCAAGAAATTTGTCTATGCGTCCCGAGACAAGCACGAGACCGTGCGAAGCCAGTCGATATCAGAATCCAAGTCAATCGTGGCTGTCATCCTCGAAACCGCAGACCAACCATGTAAGATCGACGCTGAGTCGCTTACCGAGTATCAACACAGCGTTGCCATGGAGTACTTTAGCACATATCTCTCTATACGGGACCGAGAAGAGCTCGTCAAAATTCTGTGTAGATCGAACCCAGACATACTCACTTCGGCAGTGCGCGAGGCTGTAGCGGGCATGGACCCTATCATTCGCGCCATCCACAACGCCGTTGATCTATCTAGCACTGTTACAGACGTCGAAGCATTCCTGACAGATCTGATTAAGACGTCAAAACCAAAGAAGTCAACTGGTCGCAGGAGTAGAGAGACGTCACAGTCCCGCCCCAGCTCCCCAGGCCCAGCCAGCATTGCTGACCAAGATGCTAGCGAAGTTCCCACAGTAGAAGACTTTGTTCAGTTACTCCGAAAACACGCCCCCTCGATGCACAAATTCCTCCATCAAGTCACCAAGAATGCGCCTGACCTGGCAAATGACTACCTCATATATGCCAAGCGCATCTTTAGCGAATACAAAGTCGACGCCGTTGCCAAAGTTGCTGAGGAGCGCGGCGAGGGTGGGGCAGGTAATATGACGGCACCCTTGCACGCCCTGTTCTCCAGCCTACCAAACGAGAAACAGAACAACCTCAAGAGACTCTTGGATCAACACGAAATACATCTCCGTACACTCAAAGGCACGTCACAATCACGCCTCGAATCTATAATGTCTTCTTCTACCCAATGCACGCAAAAGGGCTCAACACATGGCCCGGGCATGTACCTCAGTCGGTGGAACTCACTACTCAACTCTACACTCATAACGCCAGCAACAATACATGGGCCTGTGCGCAAAGGCTGGGAGGTGAAAGGAGAGTTGGATGGCAAGGGGTTGAAGACGAATTCTTCGTTGGTGAATGTGGGGAAGAGGGATAAGATGTTGGGCATGGTGGCAGATGGTACGGGTGATGAGGTAGATCAAATAGAGAGGAAGAGAGATGGAGAAGAGGAAGAAAGTATGATTGAAGTTTGGGAGGGGATGAGGGATGGCTGGGTTGGCGTGTGTCGGGGATTGGAGGTCATGGGTCCGGACTGAGGGTCATAGCAGTAGGGTCATTGGCAGTGCATGTCTGGTATAAGCAGAACTACTTGTTGACACGGAGTAGATTCCGGTCCCACATGAACGCTTATCCACATGAATCGGCGTATGATCGTGGTGGTGAAGCCGCATGGCTATTGGGCCAAGGCTATTCATGAATAGAACAATCACATTGTGCGCTATTTCGCTTTCACCTGTATCATTTCAATTATGTGACTCTTGGCGCATCTTGTCTACTGACGAAGAGCTTAAAGGTGCCAAGATGTAGTGAGTGGCATTCACGGGAGCAAAAAAAAATAATTCGTTTTGACCTAACCAGGGGTCGCTGGGATATGTTAGTGTGGGGAATCGAATGTGCGACAGTTTGGTTCAACGTACAACCTGGAATCTCTTGATATCAGACCAAAGTCGTAGTCAAGCGCCTTGCCATTGGGCCATTAGGCCAGTTTTCACTGAATTGATGTCAATTCGCCGAAATGCATAGTATATACTGTGGAATAAATAAAGTGCGGACGCCGGAATACTGCGGTACCACAGGCTGCGAGCGGAAAACAAGTGGCAGATGTTTTTTTCTCCGTGTGCGGGATATGCATGCGGTCTCGCTTCACAATCTAACCTTAGTTCGAGGGTGTGGCGCATGCGTCATTTGGATGGTTAGTCATGTCCAACAACACGATGAGATAGTTTATAAAGATGTAGTTTATAACTAGTGATGGTAGTTTATAACTAGTGATGATTTTATCTTATCTCGTCTTTCTTTGTTTATTTCATTTTTCTATCCGCATATTTACTAATACCCATCTGCATCTACTCAAGCATGGTCACTAGCCATGCGATGTGCTACTCTAGTCCCTTCCGCCGTTCACATCGTGTACATGACTTCATCTTACGTTGCGATAGATCAAACGCTTATCTGCTCGTGCTGTGTATGGGGTTAGGAGGCAGGAAGATGTGGGGAGTGGATGGTTTATAGAGTAACTATGATAGTGTCTTGTAGTGGGGTGGAGACATTTGTAGTGATAATATAGGCCAGTTGGGATGGTGCAGACATGTATGATGCGTAGGGTCACTTCTTTGTGATTAATGGGGGAGGCCATGTGTGCGCCTGATGGTTTGCAGATTGTAGATTGGAAAGAGGGATGTGGTAGAAGGCAGGGCCTACAGGTCTCCAGCAGTGTAAAATCTGCCAGTCATCACAAGTGAAGCCACACAGCAGACAAACCAAGAAAATTCACCATGGTACATAAATACACACCGCCTTCCGCAAACACCCTACTGCACCACCTCCCCAGACCACTTCCCCCCAACAAGCCACCTCTCTACATCCCCCGGAACCCTCACCAACAACTCCCTCGTCCCCTTCAACTCCACCGCCCCCTCAATCCTGCGCTTCAACTCTTCTAACCCGGGCCTGTCCCAAGGATCCCAATTCAGACAATCTCTCACCACTCCCTTCAACACCGCACTGTATCCCCCCGCCACCGTGTCCTCACCGAAAACCCGTTCTTCCAGATCCTCCCT
Source organism: Plenodomus lingam (assembly GCF_022343315.1). Lineage (NCBI taxonomy): Eukaryota > Fungi > Ascomycota > Dothideomycetes > Pleosporales > Leptosphaeriaceae > Plenodomus > Plenodomus lingam. Next base: position 1,898,172 of record NW_027093944.1, on the reverse strand, counting down.
CCCGTACTTCTCACCGTCGTTTATAAAAACACGGCTTATGCCCTCGGCACTACCACCGCCCTCGTTCTCCCACCGAGGCCGGAAATCCCCACCATGCTCAAGATTGGTGAGTAAACACCACATCACCTGCCCCAGCGCCCAGATATCCGTCGCCGAGCCAAGCGGCCTTGCCGCATCTCCACTCTTTGTGTAAAACGTGTGGAACAGCTCAGGCGGATATCGGCTTGCGGCGCTGAAATCTGACGACTCTGTAGTTGCGCTTGAACCGGTATCCGGCACAGCGCCAACGAGGTAGTGGAAGGGGTTGTCTTGGTAGGAATCAGCGGGGTCGTCTTGCAGGGAGAAAATGGCCATGTCAAAGTCTGCGAGGAGGATTCGTGGCCAGTGGGTTTGTGGTATGGAGAGTGTTTTGTCGTTGGTCCTAGTGTTTGTGGGGGTGGAGGCATAGGGCGGGTGCAGTGGTTTCCCATCCGCATCGCGGGCCGGCGCGACGAAGATGTTGGAGAGGCAGATGTCGAGGTGGAGGATTGGTTTCCAGGCCTCATTGTTGGGGAGTGGCTGGTTGTTGCCGTCGCGTAGGAGGAAAAGAGTGTTGACAAGAGACTGGCATACGTGCCATATGAATGGCTCCGGGATGGTCTCTGGCACCGGCATGGAGGGGTTGTTGCGGCGTTGTCTTCGCCGGATTTGTGCTCCTGGCGAGCCATGCAGGTGGTAGTATCGTACCAGGACATCGTCGAGGCTCCGGTAGTCACAAAAGTCAAAGTACTGGCGGTACCTCCTGTCGGTCATGTTCAGCCGATGGCCACGGAAAGGTGTGACACCCTCGATGCCCTGCGCAGCGAGGCGTTGCTGGATGGCGAGTTCCTTGGGAAGGCGATCTCGCCAGTAGGTGGGATTGACCCAGTTGAGACGATGCATTGGTTTCGAGTCTTTGATGGCCATGCGGTCGATGATGCGGTTGTCTGCATCGATTTTGCAGAAGAGGTAAACATGCCCGGCTGCTCCTTCCCCCACGGTTGCCACGCCGCGCCATGTACCTTCTGTAGTGTCTGAGTCTGGGAGTAATGTGCCAGCCTCGAGCACACTCTCTACGCCTTCACCTATATCGGGTATTGGGGCATGGATATCCCCAATCTGTGGCCAAAAGGCGAATCTGGTTGTGTTTATTCGCGTAGCTGGAATAGGAGCCACAGCAGGAACAAAAGCAGTCTCGCCAGCAGTACCACCACCAGTACAAATACCCCCATCATCATCATCATCATCATCACCACCACCACCACCACCACCACCACCACCACCAACTGACCCCGGAGAAGCCTCCTGCCTCCTCTTCGACGGCCACCACGCCCTCCCCACACTCCTCTGCGGCATGATCCCCAAATCAACCACCGGCAACATCAAACTGCCCGCCGCGACCAGTGCCTCACAAGCCGCCTCTTCAGCCTGCGTACGGCTCGCCCAAAGCCACGCCAAATTGCGCTTGAGAACCTGTTCGCTCCACCTGGGATGGCGGGCGCGGAGAGCAATGCGCCAGGCGCGCTTGTAGTAGCCTGCTGCGGTGCGGAGGGGGGTTGTTAAGTGTGTTGACATTGTGGATGTGGATGTGAGTGTGATTGTGATTGTGACTGTGAGTTGGTTGGATTGAATGGGTTGCAAGGTGATGTTGTGGATTTTTGGGTTGAAATATATTTGATAAAGGATCTTGAGGGTGGATTCTGCGATATAAAATGTCTTGGGAGGAAGAAGGAGGGTTGGGACTGGGAGAAAGGACAGAGGCAAGCACTATGTAGTAGATGGGGTGCTTGTAGGTGACAATAGGTAACAATCGGGAAGCCGATGGACAATGGGAAGAGGAGCTTTGTTGACAACGACAATGGGTGAAATGTAACCATGAAGAAAATCACTAGTGTTGCCCGTATGCCTGATAGTAGAACGAGTGGGGAAGTTTTGTGGAAAGGAGTGATCGAACAATGAATTTTTTGTGCAGAAAACGTTACAATCATTATTGTAGCCAACTTTCGTTGAAAATGACGCGATTCGAACTGCAGGCCGTCACCTCCTCTCTTGTTAGGCTTTTCACCAGGTCTTGTCCGAATTCAATCCCATTTCGTTGGAGAATTAGAGCGATGCACAAATAGAGCATGATGCCAGGATTTATGATCATCATCGCCGTCATAAAACGCCATGCAGCCATCTACTCATCCCGAAACACCCACTTCCCACCTTTCCGCTGAGCCTCCAGCCAACGTTGCTGAACCTCCATCCGCTCCATCTCCCTAGCTTTCTCTCTGTCTTCTTGCTGCTCCTGTGTAGTCGGGAAGTCGACTCTCCAGAACCCCGGCGGCGTTCTTCTACGCTCATACGCCTGGCGATGCTTCCCCGATTCTTTGGCCAACTTCCTTGTGCGCGCTTGCAGAACAAGCTCCTGGCGCTCTTCGACAGACATTTGTGTGAGTTGCATACTGTTGTACGCGTCGCCAAGATAATCTTCAACGAGAGCTTCCTCCTCGGATGCAGGGAGAGGAGCCTGTGCTTGTGCAAAGGCGCGGAAGGTGGAGCCGCAGCATTGCAGATTGGTGCATCCTGGTAAACACATACGATCACCTCGCTTGCGAACAGTCTCGGAGAAAGCATAACTATAACCTTGGTTATACGCTGGGTTGGGCTTGAAGTCCTGGATGGCCAGCTCGGTATGCGGCCGATCTCGCAGACGCCCCTGCTGCTTTGACTCTTTTCCGCGGCTTTTACGCAGGCCCGCGCGCGTATGAGGAGCCTTCATTGTCCAGATTTGGCCACCGCTATGTGTAGGATTATCGAGGGGCTTCGAACTAGATTCATGGCCCGTCTTATGAGGAGTGTGCTTAGAGCGAGGTGTGTCTGGTGAAGGTGTGGATATAGGCTCCGCCTTGATTTTCTTAGGTTCAGAGTTTGGTGCTTGCAGAGAGCTCTTGATGGGTGTTTGAGGACTCTTCGCACTACGTAGTCGCCGATTGATTCGCTCTCGAGCGAGGCGTGGTGGTAGTCTCAGCTGATTAGCGATATGCCCAGAAGACTCGCCTGATTCTGCAAGCACATCAAGTCCGGCCAGATGCCGTGCCCCAGACCGGCGAGATCGTTTCTTGGGAGGCTCTTCAGAAATATTGCTTGTTATATTTGGATCGAGGGATCGAAGAACATTCTCTTCTAGTTGGATCGAATCTGTAGGCTCACTACACGCGCGCTCCTCAGGGTCTGCCAGTGGAAGCTCAACCGTGGCGCGGTGAGACACCAGGGGATCATGGCTATCATTACCCCTGGGTTGATCAATATCTTGATGCTCTTCCTTGATGCTTTGGGAGAATGGTGCGCTGTTTGATCTTTGATGGCGTAGTGTGCCAGTTGCATTTGAATGGCTGTTCACAAGTTTCCGCGTATGACGGGGCGACGTCAATACAATTGGCGCAGGTTCATCGAGATCAAATGTTTCCTTCCGTAATAGTACCGTGGAGACGGTAGTAGGTGGGCTACTCTGCGGTTCCTCTTTCACGCTATAGGGTTTGGCTGGAGTCCCATCGGAGGCCCGGTCGGCATAGATTTGGAATCTGGACTTTGGCGGTTGACCACGTTTCCGCTTCAGTGATCGCTCTGAAACGAATTGTGGAAAGTCATCTTCGTCTTGCACCTCATTGTCTTGTTTCGACATTATTACTCGCTCGACGAATTCATCCACGGTTGTTTGGCTCGAATCTGGGTTGGCCTGCTGAGAGGCGTACGCTTTCCCCTCGTGACACGCAACGTTATCTTGTCGCGAAGGGGCCGAAACTCTGTCAACACTCCGGTTCTGTCGCATGGAATCAGATTGATAAGCTGGCTTTGGCGTGATGGAACCACTCCGGCCTTGAAGCTCCTTGCCTGCGTGTGATCTTGGTGTTGTAGGACGAGATGTCGACGCTCCTGGTGTTGGAACAGATGCTTGTGGAAATGAAACTATAGGGGCAGGAGACGAGCGCCCAAAATCTGCCGGTGTTGCCGGTGTTCTGGCAGTCGCGACAGAACATGGGCTAGAGGGTACATGAGGACGGTCTTCATGATGATATGCAGAGAGAAATCGAGAATGAGGTTCGCCAGTCCGTACCTCAGTCTTTAGCTTCTGCTTTCCAGCCTGTCGATCAGCGTACTCCTGCCACGCGCGAACACTTTCTTTCATATCTTTATTCTTTTGCATAACAGCCTGATTCTTCCTCTCCAAGTACTTGGCTTTTTGCGTTACATCTTCATACTTTCTGGTCAGTTCGCTAAACTTCTCAGTGAGTTGAAGGAATTCTTCCTGTAATGAACTGTCGGAATTGGCAGCGCCTGGACCGGACATGTTCCCCGCGGGCTCATATCGACGTCGAAGTTCTTCTTTTAACGACTCATTCTCTTTAGTCAGACGTGCAGTTTTCTGAATTTCCTCATTCAAATGATTGAACAAAATCTGTTGGTTTTCTTCCTCTGCATAACTGTCAGCGTTCCTCCGATGCTAAGAGTAATGTCGATACTGACTTTCTTTTAATTGATTCTTGTGATCTTGGTCCCCTGGCACGTCATTAAATTGCTATCTTTGCGTGAATGCCAGTACATACTCTTCTTCCATTGATTCTCTAGCTCAGGCGCGATGACTTCATCGTAGGCGCGCATCCACAACGCCTTCTGCTGCTCAATCCAAACCGTGGAACCAGCCATTTGCAGAACGCTGGCATTTCAATGTGGGTTGAGAGACATCCGGGCAACTCCGTCGCTGCTGTTGAATTCTAACAGTGACGGGTGCATCATCATGATGGAAGGATGCATTCACGACGCATTTAGGCGGCAGAGTCCAAAAACGCGCTAACTAGTGTGACGCGACATCACGGGTTCTGCACGCGCCACAGCGGCGATAACGATAAGCCCTGCCAGGATCAAGGCCCGTCTTCCACAACTTCGTTGATTATAACGGTCGAGGAAATCTGTCATGAAACGGTCGTATGGAGACGAGAGTCATGATCAGCACCCGGCAAAAGTGCGACGACTATCGCGGCCGGACAGGCTATCCAGACTGAGTGATGAGTTGCTTGTGCGCATACTGTCCTTCGTCCCCGTCCCTTCCTTGGTAGTATGCCAACGGTATGTATGATGTCTACGTATATGCCGAAATTATACTGACAGAATAGGATATCCAAAAAGTTTAGTCGTCTCTCAATCGACTCCGAACTCTGGAAAGCCGCCTACTATCGGACCTTTGTCCTCCCACGCGCCTCTCGTATACCCGGCATCAGAGACCCCGCCACACCCAACCGACTGCACTATTCCTCACGGCTTTCCAAGTGGCTAGATGACAGCTCTCTCATCAGGGATGGCGTCTGCACTCACTGGAAGCAGCAATACCGACTGCGTCATAACTGGGCCCAAGGGCAATGCGCCGTCAGTGAAATATTGGTTGCTGAGCGGCCCCCCGAGCCGCCCTTGCTCGTCATGATGTCCAACAACGTCGTGTACGCAGCCGACTCTATATCGGGTCTTCGAGCTTGGAGATCCAAATTTGATAGAGAACTCTTGGCTTCAGTCAGTCTTACCAGCGATGCGGGCATACCGAGACTCCCCATCTCAATGGCGATAGACGCTTCAGAGAGGAATAGTGGTACCGAAAGAGTGGTACTAGGCTTTGAAGACGGCTCTTTTTCTGTTTTTGCTCTGAGGACAGACGAAAAGAGACTGGACAACCTCTATACTCATCCCGCATCGACAAACGGGATGCTCTCCGCCATTGCCTTTGCCTCGCCCTATCTTCTCACAATGACAGAAGATCATTTACTGTCATTGTATCTATTTCCGGAGACGTCCGATGTTTCTGGCCCTCTTGACGACCCACAACTGCTATATTCGTTACGCTCCAGTACGGCCTGGCCTCCTGTATCTCTCTCCCTGCGGATCACAGCGTCGAGCATGACTGCAGCGATTGCATACTCGCTGCCAACCTATCTCTCCGGCTGGACAGTGGGCGTGCAAGAGCTCCGTCTCTCGCACGAGGGTGTTCTGCTAGAATCGCGCCTCGCCACCGCAGCAGACGAACATTCCTTTACGCTCTCTGCATACCGCTCCGCCTCGTCCTCTACACGCTCACCGTCACCGTTCCTAGGCAGTGCGCGTCAAAACACTTTAACAAGTGGCCCAAGTAAATCGAATCCAACGTTGATGTCCTACTCGCACCCCTATCTGCTCGTCGCCCACCCCGACAACACACTTTCACTATATCTGGTCCGATCAACCTCGTCCGCGCTATCAATAAGCTCAGGGAACCGGCTCTGGGGCCACACATCCTCCATATCAGGCGCACATGTCGGAATGCGCGGGAAAGCCGTGTCCGTCAGTCGTCTGGGCGATGAACTGCGGGTGTGGGATCTCGAGGGCGGCATGGCGTCTTCCGCACTTCGCAAACGCTCTCGCAACGGCGAACTCAGTGTTCGCATCCAGCCCTCCAGAGTCGTCGACGAGGAAGATGACGCGCAAGAAGAGGATTCCTCGGGACGGAGACACGGGCTGCGTGTCGCACTAGACCAGGGCTTTGACGACTCGACGGTGAGCCGGGGCTGGGTGGGCTTTGATGAGCAGAACGTTATTGTGCTGCGGGAGAAGAGCGAGGGAAGTCAGGCGTTGGTTGTCTACGACTTTTCTTGATGATTTGATAGATAGATATCCCCTATGCACTACATGCAGTAGCAATCCTTTACATGTACTTCACACCTGTTATCTTATCAATGGAACGGCAGAGATGATGCGTAACACAGGCTTCCATATTGTACTAGTGACCACGCGCCCAAGCTTGTGGCGTCTATGTCTAACTTTAATTACAATTATAATTGCGATAGTAGGATATCAGTCTCTTCGCGCAATCTTGTATGTTGTTCTGAAGTCTGCGACTGGTTTAGACTCTAGATGATTATACGTAATTGCAAGCGGGCATCGTGCTACATTATTACAACGACAACATTCTCTTCTAAACGCTTTCCTGCGCATTAATAATATATAATGTAATGCCTAAACATGCTTACTACCTATCCCTAGATCTTAATATTCTTCTAGCTATACAGTTATAACGCTCTAAACCCCCCTAACTATTGTTCCTTCTCGTCCAGAACATATCAATCAAAAGCAAAAAGGTTGAAAAAAAGCAAAAATATTAAAGAAACTATGCATCGGCCGGGAATCGAACCCGGGGCTAGCCGAAACAGGACATTTCGAGAGAAGTCATGGCAACGGCTAATTTTACCACTAAACCACCGATGCGAATCAAGTAATTGATGGAATAACTTTTCATTTAAATAATATATATAATTAATAAACGGGAATTCGTGATCAACAAACTCGGAAATGCCATCTACCCACCCAAAATCCGCTTTATCTTTTAATCAAGCACAACAACTCTGTACTAAGGTTTAGTTGTATTTTACTAATTACTCATATCTAATAAGAAATACTATCGCAATTATTTGATATTGGGGCTGAGGTTAATTACGTCAGTGGCTTGAATGTCTGAAACAGATGACGCTGCGACGTGTCGTGGTCTACTGTGTAAGCTCGATACCTACCTCCCTCCCCACCCCAATATCGCGATACACCAATGCCCACCCGCCTACCCATCTCGATACAGCGATATATCAATACCCACCTTGATGCTCACCCCGATATCGCGATATATCGATACCCACTCACCTATCCACCCACCTACCCACCGCGATACCGCGATATATCACTAGATAGCAGCGCAAGTGCCTTTGTGGTTGGCCTTCGCAATGCGTTCCGTGCCTTTAAAAGCAAGGAAATTATTATTCTTGTCCGCGCGATTGATGGAATCACGACCAACCACTATTCATTTGGACGCTTTCTTAAGCTGCTAAAGTCGTTACATATTTTTGCGCAGCTACTTTTCCAATTCAGCAAAGTATGCGACAGTATTCAACTAATTGCGTTGCAGAACTTCCAAGACCTAGGAGGGATAGCTGAATCTGCCGCCGCTGATTTCCTGTCTTATATAGAAGGCAAAGAGAGAGAGAGAGAGAGACCGTCCAGAGATTCAGAGAAACCCTGACGTCTGGAATACTATTAACGAGGGCAAAGGTCTTTAACAAGGCATTCAGGATCGTAATATATTACCAACCGAAGATCTAAACGCTGCAGAAGAAGTTGCATCTGTCACAAACATGCCTGGCCGAAGACAGTAACTTCACAGTACTTCTCGATTCCCGGGCAATGCATTTCTTTGTTTGACTTTTTTGCATCCCTTCCGTCTTTTTGCACGAGAAAGAACGTCAGTTAGGTTATCTCATGGCTCAGACGCTCTGGCAAAGCAGAGAGATGAATGATGCATCCTAGACCGCCAGCGCAAAATGCAATTCATAGTGAACACACCCGCCAAAGAGCTTTTCGACAATCAACAAATAAAGCCAACAACTCTTAAACAAAAGCTTGCAAGGGGACCTTGGCCCGGGGTATTCATAATGACAATCTCCTGGCGAGCTCCTGAGCCCAGCCAGCATGTGAACGGAATCCTAAACCCCCGATTTCCCCCTCAAAACAGAGTCGACAGAAAGAAAGAAACATATGTGCAAAGAGTATATCAAATCCCAGACCCCCTAACCATACCAACACATCACAAACCCAACGTCTTCCTCCACTTCTGATCCTTCGGCGACACCAACGGCAGCGCCGGAAGCTCCTTATCGACATACTCATGCAGCGGCACGACTGAGTCCTTGCGCTTTCTCTTGGGCGCATAAGTAGTCTGAGGCAATACATCCTGCGACTGATCAAACTTGGTAGCGAGTAGGATATCGCACTTCTTCGCCTGAACGATCTCGGCCGTGGTCGCGGGCGGCGGCGATGTGTACTGAAATACTTCGTCGATGGCGTTGTCGATGTCGTCGAGGAGGTGTTGTTGAGAGGAATGTGGGCTTTCGGATGTGGAGCGTTTGTCAAAGGGGGAGCGCGGGTCGAAGGAGAATGTGAAGGAGATGGGGCGGTCTTGCGCGTCGTAGGGGAGATAGTGTGCCGAGTCCAGGGCATGCTGGACTGGGGAGTCAAGGGAGTCGCGGGGAGAGCGTGGGCTGAGAGGTAGGAGCGAGATTATGCGTTCAGTTTGGAGGTTTGGGCACAACAAGGCAGGTCGTGGTTGTTTTGCGATGTCATCCTCGTAGCTTTTTGCTGGTAGGAGGATTGAGTGTGGCTCTGGCGCTGAAGTTGAGATGGACTTCTCTTCCAGTACGCGGCGGGAGAAATCTGATCGGTCCTCGTCTTTGGTTTCACTGGGTTCGTTCACGTTTTGGTCGTACAGTGTCGAGGAAGAAGAAAACCCAGGAGAAAGAACGGGATCGCTGTGGCATCGCAGGTGCGAAATACATCCTGGCGAGATAGTGTCCGATTCTTCATCCGAACCCTCGTAGTCAGGCGGTGGTGCAATGAAGATATCGCCATGCCCCATACGCTCGCCTGGATCTACATTGCGCAACGCCTGTAATCGTTCGTTTGCAAAGTTCGACTCGAGGATGTGTGCCCTCTCGACCAGCTTCTCCACTAATCTTGAGTGTGAATCCTTAAAAGTCTTGCGCACGAATGCTAACAGCAGTGATGAGCAAGTCATCTTCACATCTTCACGAATGTAGAGACCATGTCTCGGAGCCTTCAGGCCAGGCTCGCATGGTGGTTTTGGTTCGCCGGGTAATCGGCCACCAACACTCCACTTGCCCCGAATTTCGAGGCCAAGAGGCGCATATACATGTGTTTCTAGACCATCTTTGCAGTCGTTGAAGCAGGCATGGTAAGAGACTGAGCCTTGTGCAAGTCCGCCTGGCAGGTAAGATACTCTGTCTATATTGAATTAGTGGCTGTTCTGAACAGTACATTCTGCGCGGAAATTGTGGGAAGTTACCTTTGATAGTATACCAAGTCGACCAGTACTCATCTGTTGGTGCATAACTCGGTGGTCGACAAGCGTAACGCTCCACAACAAGCGGGTTCAAATCGATCATAGAGACATGATCTTTGTACATGTCCAGCACGCTCTTCCTCGTTATGCCCACCGGCAATGGTGTAATAGTCGTGAAGACTACAGTCTTTGGCATCTTGCGTATTTTGGATCTCGACTCGCTTGCAAATTCACGATTCAATGTTTCAGTAATATTCTCCGAGAAGTAGGGATATACACGACGGGCGGTTATCTGGCGGTGAAGCTGGAGAAGAAGAAATCGTTTGGGTAGCAAAGCAGCGAAAATCGCGGTACTTGTTTCGTCGACCAACTGGCCCGTAGGATTCATGGCCACCAAAATGGTACACGTCTCAGGTCTGCGGTTGAAGACCAGCCCCCGGCCCACTAACGTACTATGGTACGCAGTCATGTCTGGATCCGCATATCAGGAACGAAAGCATGCTGCCAAGCGCCCCGCCAACGCCTCGATACCAGGCGGTCTCTCCACCAATTCTAGACCTGGTGGATTTAATTTTGGCTACAACAGTTTGCGTCTGACAGCTCGGATACTTCCTTTATGTTTGTTCGAGGTGGGGTCAGTAACCTTACACCACGAGCTCATACTGCCAGAGCATCAGAAGGAGCAACGCGGTGCCGCGTCCCAAAAAACAAACAAAGTCGGAGCACATGTTCAGGCGACGGATATTGATGCCGAGAGAATTGTGTGTTGTTGCGAGGAGTGTCAGAATCCTGGAGCAGATCTGCCGCAGATACGTTACAGGCTCGTTTTCGCACTGCGACGAATGCGGCAATGATGATGATGAAATGGGCACAAACCCTCTTGCGCAATGTCATTCAAACTCTACCTATTACACAACTTACATTTGATGATGAACCACAGTGCGAAGGTTAGCAAGCCAGTGTTTGTTTGATTCAAGAGTTCTGCGCAATTTCGGCAGAATCCCTCGTCACCATTTTGCCGGTCATGTAACGACCGTGTTGTTTCAGGTAACTCGCATCCCCCACCTGTTTCAGCAGATAATGGGGCGATATTTGCAGCAGGAAGCGATAGGGAACGATGAAATTCCCATTATACGAATGTCCAGACTTCTTTGGGGTGGACCCAGGCCCGCTATTGAGATTGCAAAGGAAAGGGACCTTGAAACGTGTTATTTCTATATCACCCATAGTGCTTACCTTATACCGAGGTGGTGACTGCCCACCACCATTGGCGACTCCCCTATCCTGGGTTGTCTAGGAGACACCTATTTAGGACTAGTAAGGATATCTATATCTAGCCACTTTAGCTTTCTTGTCTATAGATTCTTTAATTAATACTTTCTTATTATATTAGGTTATAAGCCTAGCTTATCTACTAGTATACTTAGCTTTATTTACTAGTACCTGCTTATATTAATCTCTTTATTAGCCTTCTACTACTTTAGCTATATCTATTACTAATATTTACTATTATTATAGCTTCCTATTCTAACCTATTTAATACGTCCCTACTACTATTACTAGCTCTACCTATAGCTTTATTAGAGGTACTACTATCTCTATATTTACTATTACTAGAGATAGATCCTCTCCTAGGACTATTAGTACTACCTCTAATACCTATTATATCTACTAAACCTATATTTAACTTCTATCTAGACCCTTTCTTATTACCTAAACTAGGTTCCTAAGGTAAGAACTATCTAGAATAGTAGTTAGCCTAGACTATAGTATTTAGATATATAGGTATTTAGCCTATCCTTGCTAGAAAGAAGCTAAGACTAATACTTCCTTCTAATACTAAGGACTAGGATAAGTAGGATAATAAGGCTTTAGTTATACTACTATTATTAGTTTATAATAACCTAATAATAAGCGTAGTAAGCTATAATACCTCTCTAGAAGCCTAGAAGTATCTTACTAACTACTTTAATAGGGACATAGGTAATATATTAATCTTACTCTTTTAGTTACTTATAAACCTCTACTATTATAATAGAGATAACCTTAGACTATACCTTAATAAATTCTATTAATACTAGATATATATAGCTAAATATTATATAATATCTATATAGCCTATTATAGTAGTAATATATAATATATTTAACTTAGATTAGGTTAAGGGCTTATTCTTTCTTACTACTCTACTTAAGATAATAGATAATATTATTAATAACTTATCTACTAGGAATATAACTGCGTTTAAAGATATTAAACCTAAGATCCTAGATATCTTAGAGAAGCACTTATTAGATATTACTAACTCCTTAGCTATTTATATAGCTAGATAAATAGCGTCTAGATAGCTAAATACTAATAGACTACTATTATCTAGTACCTCTATACTAGAATATACCTAGTGTTAGAAGTATAACCTATTATTTATTAGTTATATCTATCCTAATTATAAGTATCTTAAGAAGTATAAAGAGAACTAAGTAAAGGGAAAAGTTAGCACTATACTATAGTTATAGTTATTCTTATTATTAGGCTCTTAGAAGAAGTAAAAAGTAAATAATACTATTATAGTTAATCTAGATAAAGACTTTAATAGCTTAACTACTATTATTAGTTACTCTACTTACTATTATATTAACTTAATAATACTACTACTATTATTATTATTATATCTAGTGCTTAACTTAAATAGTAAATGTACTAGATTAGTAAGTGTATTTATAGTAATCTATTAACCTACTACTATTAACCTACTTATATAGCTTTTTAATACTAGTGCCTCTAGGTATATATCTAGCTATACTAATAACTTCCTATCCTTAATACTAAAGATAGGCACTATTACTATAGCTAGTAGTATTAAGCTCCCTATATAAGGAATTAGTATAGTTTAACTTTACCTATAGCTCCCTAATAGCTTAACTAATATTATAGTACTAACTAACACACTTTATAGCGCTAAACTCTATAGCACCTACTTATTCTTATAGATATTTATTAGATATAAGGGGTTTAAGCTATTTACTAAAAAGGATAACCTATACCTTATTAGATATAGCTAATATATACTATAGGCAAGATATATATAAGGCCTTATATAGCTCTAGACTAAATAACTACTATTACTATTACTATCTACCTATATACTTATAAGCTTATCCTCTCCTAATTAAATATTAATAGCCTTAGCCCTAATAATAATAATAATAGAGGTAATAGTAATAGTAATAAAGGCAAAGGAGATATATATATATAGAGGCAAAGGCTTTAGGATATACTAAGATTTTTATAAAGCTATAGGATATCTATTAGTACTAAACCTATTATATATCTATACTAATAGATATCTAGTACTAGATAAACCTAGTAATTTTATATATACTATATATTAATAATTAAAGTTAGTGTATTATATACTAATACAAGGAACACTACGCTAGACCTAGCTACTTAAGCTTATCTACTCTAACCTCTTAGGGAAGATACCTACTTAAAGTATTAGTAGCTCCTAGTACTATATCTTATTTATTAATAACTACACCTAATATTTATAAATTTAGTTTCTTAAGCTTAAGGCTAATATACTATAAGCTATTAAGGACTTTATTACCTATATAAATACTTAATTCTATAATACTAGAGCTATAGCTAATAATAGCGTCCTATAATATTCTATTATTAAGACCTTCTATTCTAATAATAGCAGCGAATATATTAGCTATAATCTTTAGAAATTTTTTATAGCTAAAGGAATTATCTATAAATTAATACTACTATACTACTATAAATTAAATAGCGTCCTAGAGTAATTTAACTATACCCTATTCTAGATTACTTAATATATAATACTATTTAATAATCTACTTTTCTTATAGGCTAAAGTAATAATATTAGTAAATTTTCTTAAGAATATTATACTATATTCTTTAGACCTATTATAACATACCCTATATAAATAGCTCTTTAGGAAGAAGCTATCTATTTAGCACCTCTAACTATTTAGTATCTAAGGCTATATCTATATTCCTATAAAGGCCTAGAAGCTAGGTACTAAACTCCTATACTACTCTAAAGAAGGTATCTTTATTAGCTATAGTTATAGTACTAGGATAAGCTATCTCTATATACTATAATAAGCTATTATTATTAAATCCTAGGATATTACTTTTATCCTATAGGTTCCCTAAATATTTTAAACTATTTAAGACTAGGGAATTAAGTATAGTCTATAATATTTAGATATAGAGCTTTAATATTTATAATAGTAGCCTAGGGAATTAGTTATAACGCTCCCTCCTATTAAAGTTCTTAATAATACTAAGCTAGGGGATATAAGTAACCTTCTATCTATACCTTAAATACCTATACTTAAGTCTAGAGTAATAAACCTACTATATAACCTCTTAAGTAGCCCTAACTATCTTTTTATATAGGTACTACCTAGGATAGGACTAGACTCCTCCTCTTTAGATACTTAAAATTTATAAATATCTACTCTAGCCTAGAAGAAACTACGCACAAAAGAGACACCTATATTAATGCCTAGAGCTATAACTTATATTAGAAAATAGATAAGAAAGCTAGAGTAATACTAGAGATCCTATACTATAATATAACTATTTACCTTTACTATAACTTATAAAGAGGATATACTAGTATATATCTCTTTATTTTTAATAACTTTCTTTACTACTATAATATTATTAGATACTTCTAGGATATTTATAGAAGTAATAGATAATAATTATACTACCTTATAGTAGCTAGCTATTAATAAAGAAATTACTAATTATATAGAAAATAGTATATAAGAAGTTATACCCTATTATAAGATACCTCTAGGTGTAGAGCTTATAGGCACTTAATAGGTCTTTAATACTAAGTAAGATAAATCTAGTAATATTATTAAGAGAAAAGCAAGACTTATAGTATAAGGATTTTTATAGTAACTAGGTTTTAACTATAATAATATATACTTACTAGTAGTTAGATATAATAGCCTATAAATCCTCCTAGTCCTTGCTACTCTATATAGATAGTAGACGCGACAAGTAGACTTTAACGCTGCATACCTAAATAGACATCTTAAACACAGGATCTACTGTTAACCGCCGCTAGGACTGCTATCTAATGGCGCACTGTTCCTACTTAAGACTCTTTATAGTCTTAAGCAGTCTAGACGTAAATATTATCTCTTGGTTATCTAAGTAACAAAGCTATATTGCTTAAAGCACATGCAAAGTAGAATATATAGCTGCCTTATACGTAGTATTATATCTTATCTAGGCTTAACGCGCTATTATAGAATTCCTGCTAGTTATACTACTATACTACTTGCTTATTAATAATAAACTAGCTATTACACTTATTTAAGACTAGAAGTTAAACCTATAGTTAAAGTATATCTACGTTTATTACTACTTTATAAGAGAATAATTCCTAGAAGGTAACTTTAATATCTAACACGTTTAATCTAGTAATAATCTTATAGACTTATATATAAAGGCACTCCTAAGGCCTATATTAGAGAAGTTAGACGCTAGAATATTAGATGTTACAAATAAAGGATAATCTTATTTACTTAGGAGACTAGGGGATATAGTTTTTCTTTTATTTTCTTTGTATATTTATAGTTACTATAGATTTAGGGGACTATTATTTCTATATTACCTATAGTGCTTACCTTATACTAAGGTAGTGACTGCCTACTACTATTGGCGACTCCCCTATCCTGGGTTGTCTGGGAGACACCTATTTAGGACTAGTGAGGATATCTATATCTAGCCACTTTGGCTTTCTCGTCCATAGATTCTTCAATCAATACTTTCTCATCACATCAAAACGAACATCCCACGTTCTGCATCTTGGCACTACCGGTACTTTAGCGTCACGATTCCGGTCTTCATACGGTCAAAATGTGCGCGCAAGATAACTTGTGTTTAATTTCTGTTCTTTATTAAAAAGTCTTATGCCCTACATACATCTAAATCTTTTGCGTACTATAACCCCTGTTCTATCTTGTGTCTAACCAATTCATAGTCACAAAGTGAAATCTTATGGTTCTTGTCCATACCGTGATATTTCAGCTCTAACACTAAATTTAAAGGCGACCACATCAAATTTGTGAAATCTCCTCCAAGTCAGTTTACAAATTGCAGTTGTAAAGAATTCAAGTTTAATAAAGTAAGAAACAAAATTGGTAAAGCACGGAATAAGCTCATCAACCCTCGGCCGCAATCATGCCTGATGACAGCGACCATCCTCCCAAACCTCCAACTTCGCGAAATCCACACGCCCACCCTTCCATCATACACCCTGCATCATCTGCACTTTACCCTCCACCTTCGTGCCCCCACTCCCCCTCCTATCCTTCACAATCCCCCACGCCCCCAATCCCACCGACACCCCCCAGACCAGCCAACTCGCAGCGCTCACGCCCGCCCCCGCCCTCGCAGTATCACAAACCATTCCAAAGCAAACCCTATCGTTCAGGAACACTGCTAGCGCGATGAATCCCGCGAACCAATATACCATTGTCATCGCCTCGAGCGCAAGAAGTCCATAACGTACGATAGGTTTTGCGAGCAAGTGGCTGAAGCGCAGTGGGAAGAGCAGAAGAGGGAGGAGAGAGGCGAGAGACCACACGGATGTGAAGACTAGGAAGGCTATCTCTGAAGGGGCGGCTTGACGCCAGTGTCTTGTCCACCATGAGGATACTGCGGGAGGAGAGTATTAGTGTGGTGTTGTGGGTGTGGGTACAGGGGATTGCACAAACCGTATGCCATTAGACTGAGGACTCCAATGGCAGTGATTGCTTGGAGGGCGCGGAGAGGGTATATGGGGTTCATTTTGATGTTTACGGGACTGGCGAAAGTTTTCTTATTTGGGGTCGTTGAACGCGTGGGTGAAATATCCTCCTGGCCGTAATGCTCTTGGGTATAGAAAGAGCTCCCAGAGCTCCAGTCAATGCTTCGTAACTCGTGAAAATGAATGCGCTGAGGTAGAGAGAATGATGAAATGAATGGTGGTTGAATAAAAGCGAGAATTGAAAAAGCCTTCAAGGCTAGGTACGGTACGTAACAACACACAGGAAAACGAGAACGGACTCAAATTCAAACTTACTCTACAATGCGGACTGAGGCACTTCAAAAGGCCTTACACATACCTACTATCCTGCCCGTCTGCTCGCCCACCAGCGATGCCGTTGCTGAGACCCTGCGTGCATCACGGCTGGAAGTGTACCATCATGCAATATTCGGAGATGTAATAAGCCAGAATCAACCTTGCCAGTTGTTCGCGATACTCATGCGCAAGGGGATTAGTTGATGGTTACTGGCTGATTGTACTGGTTGTCTGGGGTCCTGTTTCAGGTGTGAGAATGTTGCGGGGGACTGCGGCTAGGCGACATGCATGTAACGTCCAACGTCAGCGTTGCGACTGATGAGCTAATGGATTCGGAAGGACGAGAAGTAGTCAATTGGTCACTGGAAATTGATGGACGGTGAGGAGGAGGATATGATGCTTGCGAAGTCATTCCATTAATGCACCCCCCTAATATTATTGACGCAAATGTAAAATACACATGTGGCGATCGTCGAGAGAACCATTTCAGACAGATAGTTATCCCAAGATCCACCAACCAACCTCGATCCTTACAGCTAGATCGAAGAAGATCAGAGCAATATGCACGCTGCCATGTTAACACCCAGCAATCCGATATCAACGCCGTATGAAAGAGAGTGGGCATTCCAGCACCACTTATCTCAATGCAACGTTAACTGCAGATGCCGAAATGGTCAGATGGGTGATGCGGAAGGATCTTTGTGTACAAGAATTTAGGAAAACCAAAAATCAAAATCAGAAAGCCGGCCCAACGCGCAATGTTCAAGACCAGTTCTAATCTGCACCGAGCGTTATGTGCGCGAAGACCGGGAGATAGGCGAATCCAGACTATTCAGCTCGCGTGGCATGCGAAAACAAATTTCCCGCGCTCGAAAGCTGAGATTGGATCAAGGCATTTCAGCGCGAAATCTCTTCAGAAGCTTATCGAGTCACAGACCTTCATCCAGAACCATTTTAAGACCTGGACGCGCGAGCCAACTCGTTCCCCTCGTGAACCAAGCCTGAAATGCGACGAAGAAGAGGATTACCGGGTGAGCTTTCGTTGAGTTCGATGTACTTGGACGTGAGGCGTTGATTGACAACATCCATAATCTTAGGAATCATGTCCTTGAGCTCGGGGTCCTAGAAGCGATTAGTTAAGTTCTTAGTCAACTAGAGTTAGAAACTCACTATAGGATTGATACTACGAAGAACGGTCTCGAGCCAATTGAGTCGCTCCGGGAGGTTGCGTTCCAATGCAGCAGATACAATTGCACCCGTTGACAGAATGAGCAGCGGGCTCATTTGTGTGAGGTAGCTCGGGTTGCAGCGTACAAAAATTTCATCAAACAGCTCGCCAGACCGGGACGACTGCAGCCATTGCATAGTGCCCCGAGCGAAATCACCATTGCTCAAAAGCTCGGTGATAGCTTCAACCTCGAGTTGCCCGGGACTCTTCTGCTCAAGAGGTGGCGTAGCCTCCTCCGATGCCTTGAGTGCACCCTGGGTTGATGAGTGAGAGACAGCCTGCTGAAGCTTTGCAACTTGTGCTTGGAGTTCAGCCTGAGTTGCGACCATGGTCTGAATGGTCTCCAAGCAAGTGTGAACAGTGTCGGTGAGCTGAGCAATCTTGGCAGCATCCTCATGACGCTGAGTATGTGCTTCACGAAGCTGTGCACTTATCTGTTGCTCGACCATGTTCGAAAAGTTGGAAATGGCGGGATTGATAACCGATCCGACAGATGCGACAACCATGGGCTCAAGTGTACCTGTAAGCTTCTTTGCGACCTGGTCAGAGAGTGACTGGAAGATCTGTGGACTCTTAAGCGATCGCGAGACCGCATCAGGGATTTCCTTGGACAGTTGAGGTCCCAAAGCAGACTTCAAATTGGTGCTGATGCTCTTCTCAAGGGTAGAGGTCGTCTTTGCAAGAACCTCAGGAAGAAGAACATTGCGCATGTTGTCTTCGACCATCTTCCGGATCACGCCTTCGACGTTATCAGTTAGAGTGCTCGAGACAAGACGAAGGATAGCCTCTTGTTTGGCGCCATTGGCAGCATTCATGACGCGCTTATCCTCATCGAAACGCTTGTACATGACGTCGAGCTCACGAGCGAAGCCCTCAGTTATCTCGGCTTGGACAATCTCCTTCAATTTCTTAGCATCCAATTCTGCCGGCCCTGAGGCTGTCGTCGATTTCTGGAAGTGTTTGTTGATAAGCTGCTTGGCCCACTCAGGCGCCTCGACATTGGCAGCAGCAGTAGGAGTTTTGGAAGACTCTGGCTCCACAGGGAGATGCTGAGGAGCAGGCGACTTGGCTTGTGGAGGAGCTTGAGCAGCCTGTGCGTATGATGACGGTGGGGCACGAGTCAAAGTAGAGCCCGCGACAGATGGTAAGGCCGATACCTGAGATGCTGTTTCGGTTACAGGACGCTTCTTTTTCTTCTTGTCTGCCTTCTCAGCACCTCCGTTGATGATGGCTGCACGAGCTGCGTCTTGCTTGCTCTCAACCTTTGCAAGAGTCGAGGCACGCATTGCAGCCTCGGGCGTCATCGTTTGTCTTGACACGTTGCTGCTATCCTTCTTAACAGACTCCCGAACAGAACGGTCAGAGACAGACTTCGGTGCAGGCGGATCACCGACATTTGAAGACTCGTCGGTGACAGCCATGGGAGGCTTGAGCTGTGCAATAGTGATGACACCTTCTTCTTCAGCTTCCTTTGGGTTGATAGGCTCGCCTTCCTTCTTCCAGCCAAGGTCACTTCGGCGAATGCGGAGGACGCACACGCCCTTGGAGTGCATGACATAGAGCTCAAACAGAGCAGCGTTGTCAGGATCATCCACATCAGCTGGGCCAGCGGGCTCGTTAAGCATGTGCAAGCTCCTGATCTGACCCTTGGAGGCGAATGAGTACTCTGTGATGCTTGTCATGATGGCAGTGGCATTGACTGGAGGCAGCTGGTTCTGGTTACGCTCACCCTTATTCGCGAGACGAGCGATGTACGCTGCCTGGCTCAGGGGTGGCAGATTATACCTCGGGCAGGAAACGTGTACAAAGAAGACCGAGTTCCTCGTAGGATGGGCAACGGCCATGATCCCAGTTCTAGGATGGAAAGAGACGCTGCAAATAGCGTCAGACTCATTCTCGTGTGGCAAATGAATCTCTTGAACCGCTTTGTTAAGGCCAAGATCCCAGAGCTGAAAAGCGTGGTTCTGTTTCATGCCCACCATGACATAACGTAGCGCAATACCCTTAGTATATGGCTTGTCCTTGTCAAAGAAGAAAACTGATGTAGGCCACGACTTTGCGTTAGGGGTAGTCGTGTGGAACTCGAGTAGAGTCTCCGAAACCTCAACTTGGCGCGGTGCGCTGCGCGGATTACCGAGTTCGGGCTCCGTCAGTGTACGAATGTCCCAGAAGCGCATCCGGCCCGCTTTATCGAGAGAGACAATGATGGTATCATCTTCACTGAACGTGAAATCCTTGCCGGCCTTGCCAGTAAGGATCTTCAGCGAACGCTCTTTGAAATACTTTTCGGTGTGACAAATGCGGTTCTTGCTGCGGGCGTATTCTGCAGCCACCTTGGGGAAGATGATATGAATAGACTTGCCCCGGCCAACTGCGAAGAATTCAGGATGCCGCGAAGACGGCTTGGCACGAGTCTTGAGCTGGCCACCAGATGTGTTATCATCTTGCGAAGGTGACGGAGGTAGCATAAGACCCTGCGAGTCGAGATTCTCGCCAAACTGATCTTCACGGGCCGGGTCGAGCGACGTCCAAAATACTGTGCCGTTGACACCAATACCGAGAATACTCTCGATCGACTGCTGTGTGCCGTCTTCCGATGTGCACAAAGCGATGTTGAAGATACGTTCCTGGTGATTCTCAAATACCTGGCGGTACTGACCATTCTCCTGACGAATGATGCGGAATCCGCCCTTCTTGACAAGGGCGTAGACAATGAAGTTCTTGCTAGCCGAGACAAGGGAGCGGTCAATCTGATCAAAATCCTTCTTCAACCTCGCGATGTCCATGAAAAGCTCCGGTCGGAACTGGACACGATGAGGAATGTCGCTAACAGTAATGGAAGCAAATGCGCGCATGGGGAATCTATAGACTATTACTGTCTGATCATCCCCCTGTGCGAGACTCTGTTCAGCTTCAGCCGTCTCCCAATTGTCGACAACGTCTCCATCAGCGACCTCATTGGCAACTTCCTTCAGTGTTGCTGCGAGAGGCTTGGGCAATGCTTCTCCGATTTCCTTGGCTGTAGCTGGGTCCTCAAGGTCATTCTTGATCTCAGTGGCGACATCGACCACGGCCTCCTGAGCCTCAGTGGCATCGGCAGTAGGCACGCGTTTCTCCTCGGCCACGTGCAATGTAGAGCTACCCTCAGCTTCAGCCTCGGCAAGCGCGTCTTCGATCTGCTGGCCAACCTGTTCGCGCAATTCGCTCACAGCCTCTGCCACAGTCTCGTGTGATTCAGGATGAGTGTTTCCGTTGTTGGCGTTGGCCGGTGGCGCAGATGGTTCACGCTTTTGCTTTTTGAGAATCTCGACTTTTGGGCCCGGTGGCCTGGACGGTTCTGGGTTTGGGGTACGGTTTCGGGGACTGGCAGCTTCGAGCTGGTCAAATGGGTTGACGTAGGTGAACTTGGGTGCCAGGCTAGTGGCCTCAGGCTGAAATCGCTCGGGCGCACGGTTACCGTCAGAGCCGAAGATCCTCATTGGAGAAGAAGTAGCGGCAGCTTCGCTCTTAGTCTGATTAGCGGACGCTTTCTGAGCTTCAGCACCGGCAAGGTCCTGCGCAAGGTCATCCACAACCGTTTCAGGCTTGTTGGACTTGACCGGCGGGGAAAAGGCAGCGGCAGAAGTTCGAGGAGAACGCTCATCAGACTGAGCAGGCTTGGGGTGGTTCAGCAGGCGCAATAGCAAGTCCTGGGGGTTCTCGGATGCCGCAGGGACTTGCTGCGCTTGTGCAGGGGACATCGAGGCTGCACCGTACGAAGATGACCTGTTGTTCGCGAAGTTCGCAGCGAGGTCTGCATGGGAGACGGCACGGCTATGCACTGGCGAGGCTTCGGTGGTTGGTGCGTTCTGGGTTACCCGTCGCACCTGCCCGCCGTTAAAGCGGAGCAGGTTTAACAAGTTGGTCGCCTGCTGTCCCTGCTCGGGTGCGGGCGTGTTTGCGGTCGATGTGTTGGGCGACATGACAGCACTCTGGTGATGCGGTTGCGGGCCACTGGGTGATGGGGAGAAGAGGGGCGACGAAACAGACGGCTGTTGGTAGCTATGCTGTTGCTGCTGCTGCTGTTGTTGTTGTTGTTGTTGCTCTTGCTGGTTGCCACTGTTGAGACGAGCAAACAGCTCCTGCAGATCCGCCATGACGGTGAAGGAGGATGGGATAGATCTGGAAAGTGTCAGTGAAGGCAGGACAGCCAAACCTGACAGCGTCGTAGATGATGCGGTAAGCAGAGTCAACGTACTTTACTCAAACCCAAAATTTGCGTGTGAGCAAGCTGGAGAGCCAGCTACTCAGATTTCGGAAAGGTTCTATGACAGTGCGCGACTAGGAAAGCAAACCGCAGCAAGACGAGCAATATGATGATGCAGGGCAAGAGCTGCGATGATGCGCAGTGATCAATTGACGGACGAAGGACAGTAGATGAGGCAGTGAGGTAACTTCGCTAGCACAGCTATGTTGTCGTGCTAACACCCAAAGCGGCAAGGCGCGACGCGGCGAAGGTCCTATTATCCCTCCAGCACTGCACAGTTGTCTGATACCACGACACACGACAACGATTGAACAACACGACTGTTGTGGGTCAATTTGTACACGTCTTTCGCCGTCCACGTTACTTTGCGCTGATCTCCACTTAGGTCATATTCGTTTACACGACATAGTCTCTTGTAGCGCGCACATCACGTCTCGCTGCAATATCCGCTAATCTGTCGCGCCACAATAAGCATCCTGTAGTACCGCAACACATTTCAAGCCCTTCCAGATGCATGTCTGTCTAGTTTGAAGTTCTGGAAAATGTGTGTCTTTTCGCAGTCGTAGACAAATTTGACCATGTCTCCAGCACACTTCTCATGATTGGGTAGCATGCTTGGCTTGACAACTCACGAACTTTCTTCTGCGCTTGCACAGACACCACTATCGTCCAAGGATAATAGGGCCAAGACTTTGTGGCCTGCAAAGTCCAGTTCTCCTACATGTACTCATTTTCGCGATTGGCTATTTATATCCTGGGGCTCCAAGTACTGGCCACTTGGTTTACTTCTTCCAATCATCATGTCCCACCTCTTTCGGAAAAATGGCGTTCTCCCAGACGCCCCCATAAATTAAAAAAGGGAAGGTATTTTGAAACTTCTAACATAGTTCCAGCTTGCTCGTTGTGAGACTTTTCTTCGCTTTTTGGTTCCATGTAGAGAAATCTTCTAGTATCAGGTATCGCGGCTGAGAAGATCTTCACTAGCACTGCCACCAGGCATGTACCGGTACCCCAGATTGCCAGTGCATCTTTCGCCATTCCTGGTCAGATCTGTCAACATCAGTATACTGAGGTAGTTCCCTGCACAGCACTCACAATGTTGGAAACAAAGTCTGATTCAGGCAGTGTTGGCCAGCCATTTCCTAATTAGATACTTCACAGATATCATGATTCATGCTCTTATCCTCTGTACCTACCTCACAGTGTAATGCCGAGGTCCACTTCCCATTAGCGTGCACAGGCGAGTTGACTCCGGACTGCAGATCAACCACTGCTCTGGATCAACTTATGTAGCAGTAGCGACGACATAACATTTTCTCTCCCCAGTGTAGCGCCCGCGAATCCGCATTAGCTCCAGCTGGAGTAAGCTAATAAGACTCTACCCAGAACAACCAAAGATGACGTGCGGAGCCGTAGTACTGTATGAGAAATGTTTCATCCGCCTCCAGGTGGCTATAGTACGCATACTGTACACAGCAAGCATTAGTTGTAACTTCTAAGCCAACAGCAAGCTGGTGCCATGAAATACACGACGACACTACCAACAAGCAGAATAGCTGTGACTCCAAAAGTCGATCATCAGACTTTGTTGCATCAATGCTGCATATATACACATGGTACAATAGGTAGTTACAACACCGCGTTTCAATGTGATACTGGTACATGGAATTCTACCATGACATTGTTGATTTATATCCGTAATCGTACACTTGCTCGTTCGAGCTCCCCAATGTTGCCCATGCCGGCTAGACTCCATCGCTCGCTTACAAGCACATCGTTGACTTGATGCCTGAGCATGCCGCTCTCGGCGTAGTATTCCATGATCGACCGCGCCTCGTCCTTGCTCAAGCCGCCGACCCTGATGACATCAAGGCCCTCGCCAGGGCCGGTGAGATCCTTTAATGCCTCCATCACGCGCGCGTCAACTTTCTTGTAAGGGTTCCATTGTGGGATGTTGTCGGGCGTCTGCTGTCGAGCTTCCGCGACTTCGATGCAGAAGTCGAGGGCTGGCGAAGTTGGCGAGTTAGATTTGGAGGTTGCGCCGAGGACGATGCCACCGTTGGGGAGGGGCTTTGCGCCGGAGAGGTGGTCGACAAAGTGACGGATTAGAGTGAGATCGTGGGCATGGATAGGCTTGACTTCTGCAGACATATACTCGGAGTTGCGCATTATGTGGGATAATCCATCAAGGGTGAGCAGAACAGGGGGCCGTCCGGTTTGAGAAAGTTCGTTCCATAGAGCAACGAAAACTGGCCATGACGCCTCCGGCGCATTCACTCCAATAATAACGAGATCTTTCAGCGATGCGTTTGCAGCTAGTGGGAGGGGCAAATTGGGTTGTGTGCTAAGTTTCGTGGACTCGAGAAACTTGCTGTTGGAGTCAAGCATCTTCTGCAGAAGTGCAGAGGTGTAATCGTCCTGTGTATATTGCATCGGCTCTGACTTTTCAAGGGGCGCGTACGCAGTGTGGGCATTGACGATATCCTGGGCTGGGGAATTGTCAGCATGTATGTGTGCATATTTGCAATGGATTGCTCTTCACCTTCTGGTAGACTGATAACGAACCAGTCCCTCAAAAAGCCCATGGCTAAGCTCTGGAGCAGTAACGTGCTCTTCCCACTCATGCGTTCGCCAGACAGTATCCTCCGTATTGTCTTCTTCCGCGCATCAGTAGAAGAAGCCTCCACTTCCTTGAACAATCTTGCAATTTGGATGGCTTCTTTGCGGATGAGTACTGCTGGTCTTCGGAACAAGCTCCATCCTTGGCTCGGCCTGAATGCATCGACAGTCCGCAGCTTGTCCACGGCCTGTTCAGCCGGCAGGCCCATGACCCGTCCCTCATTTTCCTCGCTCAGGACATTCTCCTTGTTCAGATCCTTGAGCGATGTAACCTCCAATGCGTTGTTATTGCTCAAGACGATACGCTTGCGCAACGCCTTCCTCTCGCCCTGGGCAGGCCGCTTGCCAGTGTCTGCTGCAGTCTTCTTCTTGCCCACACGAAGCGTCTTTACACCCTTTTTAGGCGCAGCAGACTGCTGCTTCTTCTTCATCACAACGGCATGGCGCACGGCGGACGTGCTGAAAAAGGCGACTTGGGGCCGTACGAGCCGTGGG
This sequence comes from Plenodomus lingam, assembly GCF_022343315.1. NCBI lineage: Eukaryota > Fungi > Ascomycota > Dothideomycetes > Pleosporales > Leptosphaeriaceae > Plenodomus > Plenodomus lingam. Next base: position 1,872,540 of record NW_027093944.1, on the reverse strand, counting down.
GCGTGTGTAGTAGAGGCATCCAGTGACAGCCGTGCGAAGCTCTGCAGACATGTTGGCGGCGGCATGATGGGGCAATGAGGCTCCAAGCCTCTGTAATTGGCGCACTGATGAGGGATAGGGTCCTGTACTGCTATTCATTCACTCCGCGATGCATCGAAAAGCTCGGAGGTCCGCCGACTAACTTAGCGCGAAGTCTTGGCTTGAGCCCTGCCAAAAATTATTCTGCCCATGGCGAACTCTGCGAAATCCTGCAAGAAAGGAAGGAACGAATTAATTCGAGCCAACCCACGCAACATGTCAGACACGGAAATGGACGGTGGCGTCGCGATACAGGCTACCTCACCCACACACTCCCATCTCGCCGATAAGATCAACGGTGGTGCAATGGACGTCACATACGCAAACGGAGCTGCCTCCATCGCAGACTCGACTGCGACAAGCAGACTGTACGTGTCAAGCACTCTTTGTCACTCACAACAATCATCACGCATAAACTAACGGCCAGACCCCACAGTCCTATCACCGTGAATAAGCCTACACCCTTCACCTTCGATCTCGGCAACCTTCTTGCCAACGACCCAAATCCTGTGCCCGCCAATGCCAATGAAGAAGTTCTTACTGCCACCGCCCGCGATGCCGCCCAGGCGCTCATCAACCAGTTGCTCTCCACGTGCGAAATCAAATCCACAACCGAGGGCGTCCATCTCGTTCTCCCCGCCCCAACCACAGCTCTGCCCCGCGAGAAGCCCATACCTGCAGCCAAGGAGCCGACCAAATGGGAGCGCTTTGCAGCCAAGAAGGGTATCAAGGACAAGAAGCGCGACGGCAAGCTGGTTTACGACGAAGAAAAGGGCGAGTGGGTACCCAAGTGGGGCTACAAGGGCAAGAACAAGGACGGCGACAACCAGTGGCTTGTTGAGGTTGACGAGAAGAAGGAGGCAGCGACCGGTGAGGCCCACAATCAGCGTGCGGATGGCAGGAGGGAGCGCAAAGAAAGGGTCAGGAGGAATGAGAGGAAACAGCGTGCAAATGAGAGCAAGTCTCGAAAGACTGCTGCATGAGATGGAGTGCCTAAGGGTTTGAGAAAATGACGAGTGTCGATACGGAGACTCGCCCATGATTGCATTGGGATGGCGTTTTACCTTTCGTCGGACATGATCAGTTTGATGGCGCTTTGGGGGCAAAAGCATGGCTGCACATATTCCTTTCTTCTTTCTTCTACGACCTACCGTGGATGACATGTAGCGAGATCCAGTCCAACTACCGCAATATGAACTGAAGCTGTTCTATTCCCCCTATTCTACTTCATCTCCCAGCGTAAAATCACCATCTTCATTAACTTATCTCTCTCCATCATTTCGCTCTCACCAGCTCTAGCGGTACATTCAGTCCAACACACCCTCCCAGCGCTCCAATCCACAGAAGCACATACTCTTGCGGCGTAACGTTCCCTTTCCCCATAGCCCCCTTCAACACCTCCTGCATCACCCCTGCCGTCTGACACGGGTGAATGAAAAACACCGGTCTCCCTGTAACAGGATGATCGGTGATGCTAACGCCGCCCATGACGCCCACACTGTCGGTCTGGCTCCGGTACGCTGGCGGAATGAGGTGGGCGTGCAGGGTTGGTATTGTGGGGGGGTAGCGGTGCAGAGGGTCTGTAATGTGGATGTAGAGGGTTGGAACGAGGTAGGTTGGGGAGAGGATGATGTCGTAGGAGATTATGGGTTGGGGTGGTGATGGCGGCAGGGCTTCCTGGGGTGGGTCAGTGGGGGCAGGGGTGGAGGGTGGATGAATTGTACATTGTCGGCCTCCTCTAGTTGATCGATTTCATCGTCATCGTCGTCAATGTTGGGAGTGGCGGGCTCGGTCTTCAGCGCCTTGGTGATTCTCAAGTATTGGGTATCATCTTGATGGATGGTATCGACGGATGTCCAGATCTCTTGCTTGTGGCCTTTTGACTTGAATGCTGCTTGTAATTGTTCACACGCTTCGTTGAATTCAGCTGCAGTCAGATGTGGTAAGCTAGGGAGCATGGCTTGCCACTATGGAATCGCTAGACGAGTGTTGAAGGAAACTGGCCCCGAATCCCCGAATCCAGCTCGATAGCACGGCCCACACAGTTACTACCGGTGTGTACTTACTCTAGGAGTAGGTACATACATACCATAGTACACACCGGCACTTGTACAATACCGCTAAGCCTGCGATGGATTGGTATTGGCAAATGGCCATCCAGAGCTTCCAGCTTCCCCGGTCTTGACCCCCTCCCCAGTTAGTCCCCTTACATCCATACTAGTTATCTCGGCTAGTTTGAGGATCACGTTACTTGTCTTGTGTCATCAAAATAGCCAGGATGTAGCAGTGGCAAATCACATGATACTCAAACTACCCGAGCGCATGAGTAGTCGCCTAGACCCACAAGGCACCTTCACCTGGAGCGGATTAGCGCCTTGGACCCATGATGCGCTACCCATCCAGGCCCATACCGCTCTGCGACACCATGCCGCCGCCAACTTATCGACGACTGCGACTGCCTTGAGACGTCACCGCGCTGGTCCTCGTCCGCCTCGACTGCATCGCCCTGCCATCGCTATTATGCCCGCGTCAACAGAGAAGAGTCAACTGAAGCGAGGCCGTGTAGGTTGGATGCCAAGTTGTGGCTGCGTATGTGCTAATCCGTCTAATGGCTGTAGTACTCACAAGGCGAGGAAGCTGATCCAAAGAGGACCCGTCATTCGCGCCTGTCGCCGACGCCAGGCAGCCGCATTAAGCAGGGACAACTGCCTTCTCCGATTACGAATAAGAAATCCACATCGGAGGACTACAAGGAGCGCACCGCCACGCCTCCTCCAAGCAGCAGACCCAGCCAGGCCGTTCGTAGCCCGCGTGGTCCAGGAGGCTTGTCGTCACCTCCCTCCGATACACAGCCATTCTCGCAATTCGCATATCCAACGCAAAATCGCACATATGCCGTGGCCGACGAAGAGGGTGAAGAGGTGTGGGGCTACTTGGTACCCATGGATGGGTATAAGGGTGACGTAATGGTGCTGCGCCGCCGAGAGGGCTGTCCTGTGCCTCAATCGATTGTTGGCCAATTCAAGTCTGGCGAGCAGTCCAAGGACGAGTACAAAGGTCAAGAAGACAAGTACGAGAAGGAAAAGGCAGAAAAGGGCGTCCCTGCCGGCGGATACCTCATTGGCCGTCATCGGGAGTGTGGTGAGTTTGCAGACCGTCATGGCTCGAATGTCTCCATGTCCGCTTCATGTCTGATTAGTGTGTAGATCGCATCATCGAGTCCCCCGCCGTATCAAACCGACACTGCCTCCTCTTCGCCGAGAAGAAGGGTGGAGAGACAGTCGCGGTACTCGAAGACCTATCGGCTAACGGAACATTCGTCAACGAAGCCTTCGTTGGGCGAAATAAGCGACGTGAATTGCACGAAGGTGACGAGATTGCCATCCTTGACGAGGCGAGATATGTCTTCAAGTACCCGAAGAAGCGCACAACACATCGATTCACGCAACAATACACTATACAAGAGCAATTGGGCAAGGGTCACTTTGCTTCCGTCTACCTCTGTGTAGAGAAGAACTCTGGCATTCGATATGCAGTTAAGAAGTTCGAGAAGCGTTCCGGCCCTGGTGAGAAATCAAAGGTCGATGGTCTACAACAAGAGATTGCTGTGCTCATGGGTGTCAGCCATCCGGCATTGCTATGCTTGAAAGACACATTCGACGAGGATGATGGCGTCTACCTCGTTCTGGAACTGGCGACCGAGGGCGAGCTATTTAATTGGATTGTCATGAAGCAAAAGCTGACTGAGCCGGAGGCGCGCAAGGTGTTTGTGCAGTTATTCCAGGCTGTCAAGTATTTGGTGAGTGCGCATCGATTGCGTTGCGGATAATACTAATCGATGATAGCATGAACGCAACATTGTGCATCGCGACATCAAGCCAGAAAATATCCTACTTACTGATAAGAACTTGTCTATCAAGCTGGCTGATTTTGGACTGGCGAAGATCATCGGTGAGGAATCGTTCACAACCACGTTGTGTGGAACACCATCATGTTCGGCCAGTCTTTGAAATCGCATTAATTTGCACTGACGATTGATCAGATGTCGCACCCGAGATATTAGAGAATTCGAACCACCGTCGCTACACGCGTGCTGTCGATGTCTGGTCATTAGGCGTAGTCCTCTACATTTGCTTGTGCGGCTTCCCGCCATTCTCGGACGAGTTGTACAGCCCAGAGAACCCCTACACATTGTCACAGCAGATCAAGATGGGACGGTTCGACTACCCGTCACCATATTGGGACTCCGTTGGCGACCCAGCTCTCGATCTCATCGATCGCATGCTGACAGTCGACGTCGAGTCTCGAATAACGATAGATGAATGTCTCGAGCACCCATGGACCACGGCAAATAATACCATCAACGTCAACGATAGTACCGATGGCTTGACTGGTGCCATCCAAAAGCTAGACTTTTCAAAGCGAAAGATGCAGCGCGAACGCACCCTACTCAGCAGTATCAACGACGTTAAGGTCGCTCGTGTGATCAAGGGAATAGAGGGCCAAGATGCAGTCAAGGTCTACGAAAAGATTGGTGGCATCAACGGCACGAAGATGAAGGCCGATAGAGAGTCGCACCCGGACAGCAAGAGAAACCCCCAAGAGTTCATTGAGATGGGTGGCAAAGGCGACCAGACATTGTACTCTGAGGAAGAAGATGGATCCCGATACCCCGCGGAACATAGCCTCTCCGTCCAAGAGAAGGACGGCTAGAGGAGAAGGCAGCATATGTGTGCAAGGTTGGAACGGTAGACGTCAGCCAAGCGTCTCTGGAGTTAATTGGAGTCTTTGCTTGAGGGGTGGAGCGTTGGTGGCTGTCATGACAATGGATTGCAGGATTGGGAGTAGCGCTTCTCTCTGCGGTGAGGGAATCATTCCATCTCGTCTACAAGTTACTGTAAATCACTACATAATATGCAATGAAGAGGTTTTGATATTCGATGAAAGGGATGCTGCATGGCCTGATCTGAAGTTGCGACCAATAGCGGATTGCGGACAACGAGAGGTTGCATGGCGTGTCGTGTTGCTTGTTCTTCTTGGTGTAGTTATCTGAGGTCGTCAGTTGGTGGTTCGATCGACTCTCTTGCCTTCGCTCGTCCTGTCTCCTATGTGGGTCCAAATGTCCGTTCCGCCACCCGTCCCTGCCAAGAGACCACTCGGAGGTGGCTCTGTACGTTGGTTTGATGGTCCGAGCGTGTCCCAGGCTGGGCCCTGGGAAATAATTATCTAGGTACGGCGCGCGCCCATCATTCCCCTTCAGCGCAACACACAAACACACACCACACACACTCGCTCACACGACAAGACTCTCGTTCTTGCTTGCAGCAGTCATGGCTGTTCTTGCTACCGTTGCCGGTCCATTGGGCGACTTCACCGCCAAATCTTCAAATTTTGTCCTTGCAATCACTGGCTTCGCCTCCTTTATCCTGGTGGCAGTGGTTCTGAACGTCCTCAAGCAACTCCTGTTTAAGAAGGCAAATGAGCCGCCTGTCGTTTTCCACTGGCTTCCTATTATTGGAAGCACGGTGACGTATGGCATGGATCCCTATGCTTTCTTCTTCCGCAACCAGAAGAAGTATGGCAACGTGTTTACGTTTATACTGCTGGGGCGCAAAATGACGGTGTGCTTGGACACCACGGGCAACAACTTCATCTTGAACGGCAAGATCAAGGATGTGAACGCCGAGGAGATTTACTCGCCACTTACCACGCCCGTATTTGGAAAGGATGTCGTGTACGATTGCCCCAACTCGAAGCTCATGGAGCAGAAGAAGGTATGTACATGTGTCTGTCTGAGGCCAGACTTCAGCTGCTAATAAAGACGATAGTTTGTCAAATTCGGCCTCACACAAGAGGCGCTCCGATCCTACGTCGTCATCATCACTCAAGAAACGGAAGACTTCCTCAAGCGCCACAAGGCTTTCAAAGGCCAGAAGGGCACGTTCGATGTCACAAAGGTCATGGCTGAGCTCACCATCTACACCGCCTCGCGCTCGCTACAGGGCGAGGAAATTCGCCGCTCCTTCGACTCCAAATTCGCCGAACTCTACCACGATCTCGACATGGGCTTCTCCCCCGTCAACTTCATGTTATCCTGGGCGCCCCTTCCCCACAATCGCGCCCGTGACCACGCACGCGAGACCATGATCGAGCTCTATTCCAACATTGTTCGCAAGAGGCGCGCAGGCGTAGCGAAGGACTCGCACGACATGATCTGGCACTTGATGGACTGCAAATACAAGGACGGAACTCCTGTTCCCGAGCACGAAATCGCCGGCATCATGATCGCCCTCCTCATGGCCGGACAGCACTCATCTTCCTCGACTATCGCCTGGATCCTCCTCCGCCTCGCGCAAAACCCGCACATAATCGAAGAGCTCTTCGAGGAGCAAAAGACAGTCCTCGGCGCCGACCTCCCAGCCCTCACCTACGAGGACCTCCAGAAACTCCCCCTGCACGCTCAAGTCGTCAAGGAAACCCTTCGCATCCACGCCCCGATCCACTCGATCATGCGCAGAGTCAAACAGCCCCTCGTTGTCGATGGCACAAACTTTGTAGTCCCCACCTCGCACACCCTCATGTCCTCGCCCGGCTTCTCCGCCCAACTCGACTCGCACTTTGCCAACCCCTCACACTGGGACCCCCACCGTTGGGACGCGGGTAACTCGCAGTACGACGAGGAGGCGGACGAAAAGGACGACGAGAAGATTGATTACGGATGGGGCGTTGTGTCCAAGGGCACGAATTCTCCTTATCTTCCCTTTGGCGCAGGCAGACATCGCTGCATTGGCGAGCAGTTTGCCTACTTGCAACTTCAGACCATCCTCGTTGCGTTTGTCCGCGAGTTCAAATTGAGGAATGTGGGTGGCAGTCGGGACATTATTGGTACCGATTACACCAGTTTGTTCTCGAGGCCCTTGGCGCCTGGTATCATCGAGTGGGAGAGGAGGGAGAAGGTCGAGTAGATGCTTGGTAGGCCTGGTTTTTACGGTCAAAAATCTTCCTGTGAGCTTTGTAGGGGTTGCGCCTGGTTTCACCATGCTTGGGCTCGTGCTTGGATTTGTGCTTGCTACGATGGTGGTAGGGCTGCGTAATGAAGTCAAGGTATGTACGAGACATTTTTTGCTCCTCTTTTCCAGAAAGAGGGAGGAGTTTTCTTTTCATGGGAAAAGAAATAAAGTTTACTTCTCCTTTCTACGCACCACAAGTAGGACTCATAGACTTTAGCATGTATAATTCTTCTATTCAATGTAATAATACATAATATCCATATCCGTTGATAGACTTCACCTATGCAGTTTTTAATCCCTCTACTTTCTCTGGGTCTTTTATTGAGGCTGGGGGGAACCTAATCAGGAGGGTCTTCTCCTTCTTTTCTCTTGCGTGATTTGGTTGCTCAGTGCACCATGCCGTGCTTCATCAGTGCTGTCGTTTTTGAACTTGATGATAGAAACAAAATCTACCGCTCGTTTTCCGATACTGCACGAATAGTAGATGCAGTAATGGCGCGGGGAGTCGACTCGGACGCTGTCCAAGTCATGTGCGAGGAATGCGAGGAGCTTGTGCCTACGGACAACGGTTGGGAAGCATGGGGTGTACATGATTGCTCGGATTCTTCGTGGTCGCTGACATCGCTCATGACTTCGTCTATGTACTCATGCTCGTGCTCGAAACTGTCATCAAGCTGCTGCTGGGCTCCAGCGGATTCGGCCTCGATAGCAGTCATGCGGTTTACAAACTCCTTCTTTAGTTCAATGAGCCATGCAGTGAGGACTTCGCCCTCGAGGACGCCGCTGTGGGCTTGGAGGAGATGTTCCTTGAGGTTGAGGATGAGCTTGCGACGCTTCTGCCTGAGTACGGTTGCACATGTCTGTTTCCTTTGTAGCATGTGACGTTCAAGCTGCTGGGCAACCTGTGTAGCATTTTCTACGACTCCGGGAGGAAGAGGGACAACTCGAGCAAGTGTGAGACCATAATGTGCTTCTTTGACGACCCCTTGAGTGGCTTTGTAGAGCATGGTCATGCTGCGCTCACTCTCGATCTAAGTCTATGCGTCAGTAGGGTGTTCGAGTACGGCACAGTCGATCAAAGTACTTCAACGGCCAGATGCAAGTTTTGTACCCCTGCTCGCTCGCTCATGATCGTTGCGAGGTCCTTGAAATGTGTTGCGAACCAAACGAGGGCCTGATGATGTTAGTATCGTTTATGCTGAACGCAATTGACCTACCCGACTGGAAACGAGAGCTTCTGCAATGGCCAAAGCGATGGCCAGTCCATCCCTTGTGCTCGTGCCACGGCCTAACTCATCAATGATGACCCTGCAGGCTGATTAATATAATCTGTACAAAAGATGGCGGGTGGACCCTACATGCTACGTTTATCTACGTTGCGGAGTATGAAGGCGATCTCTCTCATTTCCGCTGCAAAGGTAGAGACATTAGTATCTATATTATCGTCCATTCCCAGCCTCGCGAACAGCTGGTGAAGGATAGGAAACGATGCGTATGTGGCTGGAACGCTGTATAAGGTCAGTTGACATTAAGTATCTTGGCTACCACCATCGTCATACTAGCTGCCAATTTGCGCCATTATTGTCATCAAGGCTATAGAGCGGATATAAGTACTCTTCCCACTCATATTGCAACCTGTAATGACCTGGAATCGCGTTTGCTGCGTAGCATACACATCATTCGGAACGTATTTTGTCTGCATAATTTTCTCTTTTATCGGATGGCGTCCGGCCTCAATACCAAGAGTTTCAGAAAGCTGGGGCTGGGCTGAAATAATTAGTTTACTCCCACAAATGAGATGGGTAAGGCCTTACTGTAGTTATTCACTGTTACTAGATGGGCGAACGCCGCGACCCGAAGATCTGTCAGCTTTCCCTCGAATTAATAAAGTAGCTCTTACCATGTCTAACAATGCCACCGCCTCGCAGATTTTGAACATGATGGACATGTGACTGCGAACTTCTTCGATTAGTCCTTCTACAGCTTGATCGCCTGTCGCGAATTAGCAGCAGTTGCAATAGTTCATAATATTGACATACTCATCAAGATAACCTCTTGATGAGATACGGCGATCTATATTCAATCAGTTAAGGTTGTCATATTGCAATTAAGTAACATACTTTCTGGTTACGCTTCATCAATTCAACCGTTTGACATTCTATATACTTCTTACGTTGTACAACGTTCGTGAAGATAGGAGGCAGCGCCTTGTTTTCAAGCTCAGACAGTGGGATCTTCATGTAGAATTGACGGGCACTCTCGTACTTGAGATCAAGCCGAATATCGTGTTCAGCTTTTGAATATCAGTCAGGAACGTTTTGCCATGATAAGTGGATAATAAGTTTACCGCTGAGCTCAATAGAATGCTGGTATGCGTCTTCGGTAGCTTCCTTGTAGGTGGTGCGGGCAACATCGAGTAGTCCGTTGACACCAGATCGGACGGCGTACACGCGTTGATTGCGCAATTCTAGAGGCTGCTTGGCGTATGTAGTATCTGTATTAATAACACGATTAATCAGTTCCTGTATGGGCGCAACATTCTCAGGGGCACAAAGCTATTGTAGATGTTAACAAGAGCATTCAGGGATAGGAGGCTGCCAAACCTCGCGAATGTTGTTCAACATGGTGGATGTTGTGCCTGTAAGAGCCTCGTATATCGGGTTCACGGTGCCGACAAATTGCTAGGACATTGAATTATTCAATATCGTTATCGTGACTTTATGAATTACCTTTAGCATGATGATCTGGTTGATAGCTTGTTCAGTGGTGTGCAGGGTTGGTCTGGCTGGAGTGACAATGAGCTGTACTAGTTAGTTCAAATTAATCTCATGAAGTATGCAAATTCCACACTGCCGTGAGTATACGGTCGGCGTCAAGAAAAGTCTTGAGTGCTACAGCTCGTCAGCGGTCGATTCAGTTCGAGGGCCTAAAACATAAGACTCACCCGCACGGGTCGCAAAGAACATTTCCTCTTTCTTGGTTAAGTCGTCCACTGCAGCATAACGAGTATGAAGGACATCCGCATCAGTGAGTGGCTGTAAAACATTATTTTGAAGTAGTCGGGCCCCCATTGGTGTCAAGGTCTCATTAAGAAGTCCAAAGAGGCAATCCCTGGACCTTGCATTCTGAAGGTTCTGGATAAGTTCTAGAGAGTATATCGTGGAAACATCGATCATCATTGAACCTTCCGAAGGCTCGTATCTGATTCTGAGCGAGTGATAAGAAAACACCAGTCCTAAGCCTAGATCGATGTATTTGAGCGCCTGATTTGATCAGCTTTAAGAGCTGTTGTCGTAGCGACAAACACCTACTGCAGCTGCACAGCATACGGCGTAATAATTGCCAGTCACTGAGATTTTGATAGCCTCGACGTTTTCTTTGAAAGCCAGCGAATGGATGTACTCATAACCCGTAGATTCAGCCCAGTAACGCCGGTCAAGCAGGGTGATTTTGCTATCAATATCTTCCAAGTTTTCCTCAATGATAGAGAACAACTTTGACTTCGGGCTCGCCGCAGTCGAAACGATGAGGATCTCTGAAGGGGCATACACTTTGAGCTTGTGAACTGTACGAATGTAGGTTTGACTGTCACAGATCTGACAGAGTACTGCTTCAGCGGTGTCAAGGTTTACAAATGTGAGGCCAACTGTGGGTGAGATACCGCGCGACTCGGCTTTTTTAACAGTCACCAGTCAGTAGTTGTAGCTATGATAAGCTGACGAGGGATTTACCGACGGCGCAAACCACATTTTGAGCTTCGATGCGGGCTATGGTGGATGCACCAGTCCGCGGACGAGCAGTGGAGGGCCGGCCAGTACCTCTTCGAGTACCAGGGCGCGATGTCGTTGTAGTATTGTACTCGCCATACGGGTAGTACCCGTAGGATGAAGACGCTGTGCTACTGTACGACGTCAATGGTCTCCTGCGCTGAGACATGACGATTAGTGATAGGCAGTCAGTCTCGATGATGAAAGTTTTCTGATGTGTAGCTTCCGGTCTTTCAAGGGCTCAGTTCAATTCAGTTGAGTTCAGATGATAGATAGCGCAGAAATGAAGCCTGAGAGCAAACGCGTCGACATGTGTGGCGGTGTTAGCGCGTCACCCCTGCTAGCGCTTGGGCTATCGATAGCTACCCGTGAATTTATTTTTTGATACTCCAAAGTCCAGCTCGACAGCGGGGCGTTTAGCAAGACAACATCGTTTATCCGATATTCAAATCAAAGCCTCCCAATTCCTCTTGAATCACAGCAAGTCATTATGGCGACGCAATATCCGCCCCCGTCGAAACGCCAGAAACGGGAGCAGGCAGAGATTGCGCGCCAACAGCAGGATGTCGACAATACCATTCCCGATGGCACTGTTCGAGTGCGCTTCGTTGACCAGGCCACCGGAGAAAGTGGCAATCTTCCCGTCCTGACGGTGCAGCTGTCACAAGCATCGACCAAGAACCTCGAATTACTGCTCAACGAACTCAAAGATCAGTCCGACGATCAAATACCATATCGCTTCTTCCCTGACGGTGCTACCGAAGCACTCGGAGACAAGGAAGATCTATACAATGCCTTGGTAAAGTCAGGGAAAGCATCGGCAGAAAGCGAGATTGTACTGCAGTATGCGCCGCAAGCCGTCTTCAGAGTAAAGGCTGTGTCAAGGTGTTCCGCAGCTGTCTCTGGTCATGGCGACAATATCTTGGCCGTGAATTTCTCCCCGGAAAGCTCCAGCAGGATGGCAAGTGGCAGTGGGGACAAGACGGTTAGAATTTGGGACTGTGATACTGGTACACCTGTACATACAATGAAGGGGCACACGAGGTGGGTGTTGGCTGTGTGCTACTCGCCTGATGGGTCGTTGTTGGCTTCCGGAGGTTACGACAACGAGGTGCGTATATGGGACCCCAGTACTGGAAAGCAGATCGGCGGACCCCTCAAGGGTCATACCAACTTCATCACATCGCTATCATGGGAGCCATACCATCTACAAGAACCAGGCCGACCAAGAGTGGCTTCGTCGTCAAAAGATGGCACAGTCAGGGTATGGGACGCGATAGGAGGAAAGATCGAATATGCCTTGGCGGGACATAAAAGCAGTGTGACTTGCGTAAAATGGGGCGGTACTGGGCGCATTTACACGGCTTCGCACGACAAGACTATCAAGGTCTGGAATGCTTCCACGGGATCACTCATCAACACACTGTCTGGCCACGCACATTGGGTGAATCATCTCGCTCTTTCGACAGACTTTGTCCTCCGTACCTCCTATCATGACCACACTAGAAAGGTTCCTTCAACGCCCGAAGAGAAGCTTGCCAAAGCAAAGCAACGTTTCGAAAAAGCAGCTACACTCAATGGCGAGATTGTCGAGCGTCTAGCAACAGCATCAGAAGACTGCACTATCATTCTTTGGACACCACTGAGCAGCACGAAGCCCGTTACAAGAATGACGGGCCACCAGAAGCAGATCAACCAAGTTACCTTCTCACCTGATGGCCTACTTCTGGCGTCTGCGGCATGGGACAACCATGTTAAGCTCTGGTCCGCTCGGGATGGTAAATTCCTCAACACACTACGAGCGCACGTTGGACCAGTGTATATGACTTGCTTCTCTGCCGACAGCCGATTGTTGGCGAGCTGCAGTAAAGACACCACGCTGAAAGTGTGGGATATGCGGACTGGAAAGTTGAAGGAAGATCTGCCAGGTCACAAAGATCAAGTGTTCGCCCTTGATTGGAGCCCAGATGGTGATAGGGTAGGTAGTGGTGGAGCTGATAAGCAAGTGAGAATATGGAGCCACTAGTAAAGATGCAGGTCACTGTAGTGTTAGCATATACCCAATGGATATGGTTACGTTCTCGACAAGCTCGAGTCACGAAGTTCTTCATCAAGGTAATTGCTACCACTTTCTGGCAACGCGGCTTCTCTGAGGCCCCCCTCTTGCAATATGCACCTCTGAAGGACCAAATGGAAATGGCAGGGCCCAATTTAATCGAGAGGGCTACAAGTACTGTGGTGTTTGAGAATAGCAATCCATTTGTTCTACGTACCGGTACGGTAGGTGCCTCTGGCTCAGCAAAGTTAAAGTTTCAACACTTCAACGCGTTGTAAATCGAGATCAGAAGTGATAATACGCCATAGTGCTGCACCACTCACCTATAGGTAGATACGGGAAATCACAAAAAAAAAGGCTAATGATGTACTGGTTGGTACTACTCTACGATAGGTACTCTGTACAGGGCCGGCCAAAAGTAACCTTGCCTGCGCCACCGGAAAGGCTGTGCCGAAGGCTAATGCGATTATCCCCGCCCATGCGCGCCAAGCTACCGAGGATCGGCTGAGAACGCGTCAAAAGCGGATAGCCCGACGTCATCGCTCGAGGGGACAAGCTTCCCAGAAAGGCAGCCCTTTCATTGCACTGCGCAACTGTCTGTGAATGGTCTGCGAATGAATGCGGCCCTGGCACGTCGAGTGTGGAGCTCTTTGCGATGAATGATGGACAGAAAACCGGTCTCTCGAATTTTGTACCTACGTCAATTCATGATCTTCTTCCTCTGTTGGCTGATAATAGATATCCCGGCTCTCCTATGTGGTACGCATTGGCTGTGCCTGCATGTGCTTGATGTTCGCGCCGTCATTCTTGTCTGCACTTTCCTTGCTTCACGTTGCCTGCATCATCCGCATCGTCCACATTGCCCACATTGTCTACATCCTACATATGAGCTAACTCAGTGTTCCACCATTCACCACCAGCTACGTCGCGACGACTGTACAAACTGCCGGCTCTCCAGGCTGACTCCCTTTCCCCACCTCACCCCCACCCATCACTCGACTTCTACAGCTTCCAGTTGCCTGACTATTTACGAATCATGTCGGGTATTGACGATGTGGAAAGCGGACGCAAGAACTTCAGGAGGCCTCACAACGCCCACAACCCGATCCCTACAATCTCCAAATATCGCGAGGAAAAGGAAAGAAGACAAGAGCAGTATGGCCACCCGAACGAGACCCAAGGCACAGAAGAACCCTCGAAACGCGACCGACTTGGAGACGCATACAGCGTGTTCAAGCATGGCAGGAGCGATGGCGACAATTCAGGCGACGCTGGCCACTATAGAGCTGTAAACAAGAACCTAGTGCAACATGAGGATGAGCAAGAAGCCGAGGACCACGCGGGAAAATTGTCATCTACAAAAGAAGAGCGGGAGCAGGATAGTGACGGTGACGATGGCGACGAGAATGGAATGAAAGACACAACGCAGGGCAACCTTAGTTCTTCAGATCCAAAACAGGCGCGGAAAGAGATGAAGAAGTTCAAGCCTGACGGGTCAGACAGACAAGTCACAGATCCCGTTACCCATCTTCCGGTCAATATCCATGACTTCACAGATCATGACCTGGACACAACTCCCCACAATCCTCCACCTGTAGGGTCAGAACCAAGAACTATGACTGGTATGGAAGCTCTCGACAAAACGGACGACCATCTCAAAAATGAAGAGCAGGAGTCCAAGGACGCGCACACGGCCATGGAAGTATTGTTCCCACCCCCAGAATTCAACCGAACACGCAGCGAAATTACGACGGTGTATATGCAGGCAGTCACAGTCGGTCTTGCGGCTGTTGCTGTCAGTCTGATGGTGATCAACGCCTCGTTCTGGCCCACGCGACACCACACTGGCTGGCCAAGGCAGGCATTTAAAGCTGCGGAACTCGCTACTATGGCTCTGGCTTCTGCAGGGATTATTGCATTCATGCGAAAATGGTCGGAGAACAGGATTAAGAACGTTTGGGATGTCGAAGTGTGGCATGCTGAGCGGAAGCGTGGGCGGAAGCTTGCAAAGAGCCAGACTGCGGAGAGCACGCAGTGGTTGAACTCGTTATTTGCAGCAATCTGGCCACTGATCAATCCTGATCTGTTCGTGAGCATATCTGATACCCTTGAGGTAATATCAGATTCACAAAAGATCATCCAGAAGAAGTCAGCTGACATTTATAGGACGTTATGCAAGCTTCCCTACCGAGCATGGTACGCATGGTAGCAGTTGAAGATCTTGGTCAGGGCAGCGAAGCGCTGCGCATTCTTGGTGTGCGATGGCTACCAACAGGGGCAGCTGCACGGTCCATTGGCTCTGATGGCAAATTAAAGTCCTCAAATGAAGAGAAACAGGATCGCCAGCAAGAAGACGACGGAGATGAGGAGAACAACAAGGAGCCGCAGGGGTCGAGTCAGCAGCCAGAACATGACGAGATGGAAGCAGAGGAAGGTGACTTTGTCAATGTGGAAGTCGCATTTGCCTATAGGCCCTCGACAGGACGCGGTATCAGGTCTCGGGCCAAGCATGCACATCTTTACCTAGCCTTCTATCTTCCTGGAAATGTCAAACTACGTAAGTTTACCCGTTGATAACTTGCGAAGTAAAATGCTTACATATCTAGCCGTATGGGTCGAATTGACAGGCATCGTTGGCGTCATGCGCCTTCGACTCCAACTGTGCCCGGATCCTCCTTTCTTCTCTATCTGTACCATGTCATTCCTTGGCCAACCTAAAGTTACTCTTTCCTGCGTACCACTCATCAAAAAAGGACCAAATTTGATGGACGTACCCCTGATCTCCAAGTTCGTTCAATCATCTATTGATGCCGCCTTGGCCGAGTACGTTGCTCCCAAATCCTTGACGCTAGATCTCAAAGATATGATGATGGGTGATGACTTCAAGAAAGACACAATCGCACAAGGAGTGATATGTGTCAGGATAAAGTATGCGTTTGATTTCAAAGAAGGTGATGGCAGGATTGGACCCTTCGGCGGCTCTGCTGACCCGTATGTGAGCGTGGGTTGGGCTAAATTTGGAAAGCCGCTATGGTCGACACGCGTTTTGCAGAAGAACATGGAACCTCACTGGGATGAAACAACCTTTATTTGCGTTACTCCTTCCGAGTTGAATGTGGACGAGAAACTTCGGCTCCAGCTTTGGGATTCGGATCGCACCACTGCTGATGATGACCTCGGGCGTATTGAAGTCGACCTCAAGGAGATAATGAAGAGCGAGGAGTCTAATGGTAAAATGGTGGACCGCGAAGACGGTTTCAGGGCCCTCAAGGCCGGCGAGACCATGCCTGGGAAGCTTAGCTGGAGTGTTGGTTACTTCTCCAAGACCAGAGTCACTGATGACCAATTGATGGCACAAGAGGAAGATCCTGATGTCAGGAATATCGACCAATTGAAAGAAAAGGCATACAAAGAAGCAGAGAGGAAACTCAGAGAGGCCAGCCAGGATCATCAACACGAGGTCGAGCAGCAAAAGTCCGAAGACTTCCGAAATCGACAAGATCAACTCATTGTTGCCACACCACCTTCTGACGAATATCCTTCTGGAATTCTTAGTATCCAGATCCATCAAATCACCGGTCTGCAGCTTGAGGTACTCAATAAGAAGAAGGAGGATTCGAACAGTGAAGCGGCCACTGATGAGGAAGAGGAGAGTGACGATCTTCCCTCTTCATACTGTACCATCATCCTTAACCACAAGAAAGTCTTCAAGACACGAACCAAGCCTAAGAACTCCAAGCCTTTTTTCAATGCAGGTTGTGAGCGCTTCATCCGCGATGTACGCAACACCGAAGTCCACATCGCAGTACGTGACGCCCGTGTCCACGAAGACGACCCTCTACTAGGCATCATCTATCTTCCGCTCGAGAAGGTCTTCCACAAGCGTAGTCAAATCAACTCCACTTTCCCTCTTTCCGGTGGGGTTGGCTATGGTCGTGCCCGTATCTCGATGGTCTTTCGCAGTATCCAACTTCAAGTACCCAAACCCATGCTAGGCTGGGAATATGGAACTCTCGACATTCAACATCGAGTTAAAGCCATTGATCTTCCCAAAGATATCCAGCCCTTGCGTATGAAGATTCGCACCAGGACTACACGGGGTAAAATGCATTCCCGCAATCGGAACGGCCATGTTGAGCAAGAAAACGGACAAGCAGTCTGGTCGACCCGAAACAACAAACCGATCCGCCTCCCTGTCAGACAACGCTACTCGACCCCAATGATCATCGAGTTCCGACAAGATGCTACGCTCAAGGACCATACCGTTGCCTTTGGCATCTTCTGGCTAAAGGATATGCCGGACAATGAAGAACAGACCGTGCGTATTCCCGTTTGGAGGGGGGACGTCAAGCGTGCCGAGGATAATGTTCTTGATGAGTATGGTGAACGTGTTGGCGAGGTCGAAGTTACATTTGCCTTTTGGAGCGGACTCTCAGGGTATCACGAGAAGTTTGCAAAGGGCGACGGCCATCTCCGTCAAGTCATGGAGGTGTTGGATGTCTGCAACGATGAAGAGTGGACAGATTGGGATGACTCGTCCTCAGACCCGAAGATCGGCATCAACGATAACAAGGAGACTGAAGATGATACTTCCTCATCCTCGGATAGTTCTGACTCGGACGACGATAGTAGTGGCAGCAAGTTTATTCCCAATTTCCTTCAGAAAGACAAGAAGACAGATTCGAAGCTTAGTGAAGACGGCGAGAGGGGCGTTATGGCACAGATCAGAGACTACAAGGAAAGTGCGCACCATTTGCATCGCAAGAACAGGGGAATGATGCAGTGGAAGGGCCCCCGGACTCTGGCCTGGATGAAGCATGTTGGGGATCGAGGGAAGACAAAGGTCAAGAATGTGTTCCAACATAGTGATAGGGTGGGACAGGGGATTGAGACAGAGGGTACTTGATGTTTGCGTGAGATGGGCTCGGCGGCCTAGCAATTGGCGTTTTGGTGTTGGAGGGTTGCACATGCGACGGCGTTTAGGGGAAATGTACATGGTGTTGTAACGAATCAACGACAGGATAATTGCGATCATGGGTGATGCAGCCCAGTTCTCCATAGAGAAGCATTCAATAAAAAGTCACGAGGTCTGGTGACTGGTGACTATCAGTATGTACATGTGATCTGCTCAGAACCTTGTAGCCATGTTTCTACTCCTAGTATATCATCCTTCGGGAAAAGCCCTACCCTCACTAAACTCCCTAATCTCCTCCCAATCCCTCACCCACACTACCCTTCCTCCTCCCTCCTCTCCCCTCCCTTCCCCAACCCTCCACTCCCCCAACTCCCTCAGCCTTAAACACCGCACCCCCACCCTTTCCAACGCATCCGTAAGCTGCCTCTGCGACTCGCCCAGCGGCTCATCCCTCACGCAGATACCCAAATCCGCAGCCAGCAGCGCCTCGATATCCGTCCAGCTATCCCCCACGTACACAATGGGACGGCGCATGGCGTCTTGGGCGCGCAAGCGCTCCAGGTGCTGTAGTTTGTCGCCACTGGAGAGGATATTCGGGGTGATGTGGCCGGTGGAAGGGGTGGAAGGGGTGGCCGGGGAAAGGGAGTCGAGGTCGTTTGCTAGGATTGTGGGGGAAAGACAAGGGGAGAAGGCGGAGAGACAGGCGTGAAGGAAGTGAGAGCTCCAGTTTACGCTTAGGATTGCTGTTTTGTCTTGATTTTGAGGATTTGCTTGTGATGGGGAGTTGATGGAGTTATAGAATGTTGTGAAGCCAGTTCGTGGTCTTACCTGGCCTTGGTGGACGGCCTGCTGGGCGCCAGTGTGGAGTTGTTGCCATGTTAAGCCAGTGAAGATTGATGACGCCGAGACGCGGGCTAGACTTCGTTCTTCGACGGGGCGCAGGTTTAGTAGGCGTTTTTTTTCCTCGGGGAGGGTGGATGGTAGCTTTTTGGCTGGTGCGAGATGGGATAGTGTCGAGCTGTAGTCGTCCAGGTAGGCTTTTGTGACCCGTGACCAGTGTTCAGAGGTGGGGAAGGAGGGCTTGGTAGCTGCGGATATGGAGACGAGGGTGTTGAGGGTGTCTTGTTGGGTTATCGTGCCGTCGAAGTCCAAAATCCAGTGGATTGGGGGTCTGGGTAACATGGTGTATGATCTGGTGAGGGCAAGAGGGAAGAGAGATTTGGAGGAGTGGGGAATTGGTCTTGGGAAGAGCTGCATTCGGGTAGGAGGATTCGATACTATGTAGTCAGTGTTGAAATGAGGCATGCTATACGCCTGGTTGTGTGGTGGCGATGGGTGTTTACTCTCCACAAACTCCACCATGAACGCTACGGTACCGGGCAGTGCCTTTGTGTGTGTGTGTGTGTGTGTGTGTGCCTGTTCTACCCCAGATAGCCCCAACTTACCAGGCAGGAAGTACCTAGAAGATGTGACTTTTCCTTCTCCAGATGATGGCGTAGTTGCAGCTCTGGCGGCAAGGGCAGGACAGGTGCAAGTGATTTGTTTCTCCAGATCAACGCTGGGAGACAGCGACGCTGTGATTGCTCGGGAAAATAGCGCACGTTGTCAAAACAGGCAGGGCGAAGAGACAGTGGTAACTATACCCGACGACGCGACACGCGACGTCTGTCGACAGTTGTGGGCTCTCCTTCACCCTCTCCACCTCAAAACACCGTCGCCCTCTGGACAGACCGTTGCATTCTTTTGAGCGTTTGCTCTCAATGCTGCCTGTCTCCGCCGGACATCATGGGACCGGCGCCACCCAGCCAATCGCAGCGGCGCTATATGTCTGGCCCGCCCTAAACCGAGATGTCTGCACCCTAATGGCAAGGCGACGCGGAGCGACGAGTTGTTCTTACGAACGCTCGACGTTAAGTGATAAGAAAGGCGACTCACGGCACTCGAGGCACAACCAAGTACGAAAATAAGAAGCTGCCGTCCCCTCCGCTTGAAGGCCACTTTTCTCTCTCTCTCTCTCTCTTTAGCCTTTCTTCGAACAAAGCCATCTCGCCGTCGACTTCTTCCCCCACCCTGATCGTCTGCTCCACGTCGCTTGCAACCACCAACCACCAACACGACGACTACAACCATGGCTCCAGGCGCAATCCACAACGACACGGCTGCAGCGGCCAATGGAACTACCCTGAAGCCTACCGCGCCTTCATTCCACCCCACAGGCACCCCAGACCCCGCAAGGTACCACTCGGCATCGTCAGAGGATGCCATCCATGCCGAGGCCAAGTTCGCAGCACACAACTATCACCCACTGCCCATTGGTAGGCCTGCTTCCAGGCTCATGTCATCTCAGATCGCTGACGGCTCGCAGTCTTCTCGCGTGCAAGTGGATCCAGCGTCTGGGACCCAGAGGGCAAACACTACCTCGACTTCCTCTCGGCCTACAGCGCCGTCAACCAAGGCCACTGCCATCCCGAACTCGTCAAGGCTTTGACTGAGCAGGCCTCGCGATTGACTCTTAGTAGTCGCGCATTCTACAACGATGTCTTCCCACGCTTCGCAGAGTATGCGACCAAGCTGTTTGGCTTCGACATGATCCTCCCAATGAACACTGGAGCCGAGGCTGTCGAGACTGCTGTCAAGGTTGCGCGCAAGTGGGGATACAAAGTCAAAGGCATTCCGCAGAACGAGGCATTGGTCTTTTCTGTGCAGGAGAACTTCCACGGCCGAACCGTGAGTGCCACTCGAAGCCTCCCATCTGCAACGCTAATGCGATCCAGTTCGCTGCCATCACCATGTCCACTGACCCAGAGTCGCGCGACAACTACGGCCCATACCTTCCCGGCATTGGAAGCAACTGCCCTGTCACGGGCAAGCCCATCCGCTACAACAACGTCGACGACGTACGCGATGTCTTGGAAAAGCACGGAAAGAACACGGCTGCCTTCTTGGTAGAGCCGATCCAGGGTGAGGCTGGCATTGTTGTACCAGACGACAGCTACCTACGTGAAGTACGCGCTCTTTGCGACAAGCACAACGTGCTCCTCATCTGCGACGAGATTCAGACGGGTATTGCACGGACAGGCAAGATGCTCTGCCACGAGTGGAGCGGCATCAAGCCCGACCTGGTTCTATTGGGCAAGGCCATCTCAGGCGGCATGTACCCCGTCTCGGCTGTTTTAGGCTCAAAGGAGGTCATGCTTACCATCGAGCCTGGCACACATGGTTCAACATACGGCGGCAACCCCCTGGGCTCTGCTATTGCAATCCGTGCCCTTGAGCTGATTCAGGAAGAGAACATGGTCGAGCGCGCCGAGACACTGGGCCAGAAGTTCCGTCAGGGACTCAAAGCAATCAACAACCCCATGATCACAACCATTCGTGGCAAGGGTCTGTTGAACGCCATCGTCATCGATGAGAGTAAGACAAACGGTCACAGTGCATGGGATCTGTGCATGCTTTTCAAAGCGAAAGGTCTATTGGTAGGAAGAGCCCTCAATAATTATGCACAAAAGAAAATGTTCAAGCTACTAAGACAGACGCGCAGGCAAAACCGACTCACCAAAACATCATCCGCCTTGCGCCTCCACTGGTCATCACCGAGGAGGAGATCGAGTCTGCTCTCTCCATCATCAAGGAGGCTATGGAGGAGTTGCCCAAGCTCAAGGGTGACAAGGAGAAGGAGGTATTGACCTCGGCTGCTGGTCTGGAGAAGAATGTCCGCATTGGAGTAGATAACTGATGTGACTGAACTACTTACGATACCCCTTGGAAGACATGGTATTGTCTTCGAACTGCTGTTGCCGTTCTGGTCTTATTATTACACGCCGTTTTGGGATGTGGCATAACAAAGGAATACATCTCAAAGAGCTTCCCATCTTTCACAGAAACGAGAAACCAATCTCCGGCCGTAGCGACAATGTGCACCCCATGGCAGTCGTAGTTGCCACATTTTGCGTGCTTCTTAGCTGTCGCTCCACGCTCATCCCTGTCTTGCTTGACTTGGCTTTTGTCTCAATTCTCTAGCTTCATTCAACATACATGACACCATGGTAAACCGCGCGTAGAAAAGTGGAAACATATTGCAAGTACAAGGATATCGTATTGCATTGTCCGCTTTGCTCGCCCGTGACCAGGGATAGTTCTAGGCCGAACAAGAGAGTAGGCAAGAGTTCGCCTGCCTCACATAAATTGGATAGTCAAATCACGCGCCGTTTTTCGAGTCCTCACTTCCATTATTTGCCTGTACTGTCGGTCTAGGGCTTGTTGCATTCGGCGCGCCTACATGGAAGGCGTAAGTGCATGTGTCGAATCTGTATTTTTGAGGGGTATGGCGAGGCGCATGAATGTATATCCTGGACAAAGCCTTGCATATAAAAGTCTCCGTGGCCCTTTGTCCTCATGTTTGGAGGGGCGTTTTGCAAACAGCTTAAGTGATGAGAAAGATGACGACAAGGTAGAATGGGCCTACAGTCACTGCAGTATAAGATGGGTTCTACAGTCAATGCAGTAGAAGTTCGCATAGCAAGAGCAGAACAGTCTTCGTCAATCCCTTTACTAGTATTTCACCATGGCGGCTCGCGAGATCAACACTCTGGCGGATTTCGATTTTCACTTCCACCCTACAGACCGCATTCGAGGCCTTATAGACCAAACATTTGGTGTCCCTCTACCTGATGAAGTTGAAAAAAAGCTAGATGAGAGCAGAAGCACGCTCAACCCGTTAGACATTCGAGAGCTGTGTCGCTCCTGTGGCTGGAATGATAAACACGAACTCGGAAGCTCATATATATCACGCCTTGGTGTCTTTCATACGCGCGGGAACCGTGGCTTGTGGGTCATGGGAAACGACTGGATGATCTGGGATCGCACAGAGGAGGAGAGTGGGAACGACTATATGACACACCAATTTCTTCAGAAACACAATCCGAAGAATATACCGCTTCTAAAGACTATGGCTGAGTTCAAGGATGAAAATGGAAAGTATAACTTTGTTGTCTTGTCTCGAGCCAGGGGGGTTCCACTGCATAATGTATGGAAAAAACTGTCTCGCAAGGAAAAGCGTGGCTATGCCCATCAGGTGGCTGAAATGCTTCGAGAACTACGCGGGTTCACGGCGGAATCCCCGCAGAGAGTGGATGGAAGTCCGATATGGGATAATATCGTTGCAGCGTGCGGCTCACGCAAGCATTGCATCAATGTTGGAAAGACAAAGGAGGAGTGGATGAAGAATATGGAAGAGGAGCTCCGAGAAGGCATTTCGAGACAGTTGTTGACCAAGGATAAAGCAGTCATTGAAGCCAGGCTACAAGAGATAACGGTATGTCTTTTAGATATAAACTGTTCCCATGACACAGCACTTACTTGGTTGCAGCATAACTTTCCAGATGGTGCACCCTATGTCCTTAGCCATTGTGACCTCAACTTGGGCAACATCCTTGTCCACGACGGTAAAGTCGTGGCCATTATCGACTGGGAAACGGCTGGCTACTTACCGTGGTGGGTCGAGATCTTCACATCCTATTACCGTTCCCTCAGTCACGCCGACGACGAGTTGTTCGACATGGTTTGGAAGGAACTTGGCTTGAGCATCGAAGACCTCAGAAAGGACATCGGAGCCGTCATTTCAGCCTATGGTCGCTGTCCGGTGGAACATACTGGCCGTACGCATATCTGGCTGCGCCCGCCTTTCTGCGAATGCAAAGATAAAAACTCGGGGGGCGTCATTCGTGCGCACGAGATCGATTCCGAGGAGAAACACTATATCAATTACGAGGCGCGTTGCTTGGATTACAATGGGGAGTATGCATGGTGAGGGTTTCTATACATGCCACCATGAAGAGCCTAAAACCAGGGGTGAGTGCAAACAATCATCATGTAGACTAGAGAGTGCCTTACCTGCTGTTCTGTCGGCATGTGATGCCAGTATTTCACGGCTGGCTTGGAGGAATTCAGGGATTGAAATGTTCTCTCGCAGTGTATGCTTTGATGCTGTTGTGCAGGAGCGTAAACTGCCATCAGCGTCCCTGATCATGATGGCAGATTGAGAACGGCATCCCACGCGTACCGCCATCAGCACGCTGTCTTTGAGCAACTGTACGACCGTTTCGAGTAAATTTCCCCTGATTCGATGGGAAGACGGAAAGTACTCGACGTTGGAGCCGAAGGAATATATGCGATAATTGAGTTTTCCATTCTTATCTTGGGTCGGTATCGTTTGTGCACCGCATTTGCATGTCTGCTGTTGGCTGGGATGGTTCTCTTTGCAAAACCAGCACTTGTTTTTGTCTTCGTTGGGGTTCAATGCTGCGTACATATTTTCTGAGTTTGATTAGAGTTTTTTTTTGAAGAAGTTGGGAACAGGAGTCTGGTAATGCAAATCCTTATATATCCGTATTCCTTCTATGATACAACTACCTAAACCCAAGACCAAGGGCCATCTGAATTTTCCCCTATGGTACTTCTGCAACATTGCGAATCCTTTTACAGTAGCCTGAAGATTTGGTCGAAGTCTTAGCATGTCTTAGTCTATCTCAGCAACTCCTGATCAGCGTTGAGCGAGCACAGGTATTGTAGGCAATCCAATCAATACTTCGAAAACATCGTAATCTGAGAAAGTCTCGACGAGAACGTTCAAACTTGTGCCTCACCCTGAAAGGGGTCTCAGAGCTTAGGCTTGAGAGCTTTCATTTGGAGTCCACCTCGCAGTGGACGGCCGTCTCTCTCTCTACCTAGTAATTGGTATTTGCTTGCTTGGTTCTTTGAGATGTCACAGTCGTTCTAATTGTGCGCGAGAGAGAAGAATGGGGTGCAGCTTTTCATGGAAAGTACATTTTATGTGGGTAGAGAGAGCTACGCCGACCTGGGAGATGTTACGTCAGCCAGCCGATAAAAATACACTCGTTTTCGCCACGTGACTTGGTAGCGGGCCGTCTCTACTACAAGAGACTGTATGAATGTAAAATCCATCTCTTTTGCGTATGATAATGTGTTGCTGTCGTGCCCATCTTGCCCTGATATGCATGCTGAGAATACAACTTTGGTAGCTGGATACAGGGTGCATGTACCTACTGCAGATAGATTCTCCAAGATAGACCCGTCTGAAAGCTAGAAGAGGGCAAGAGAAAGATATGCCTACAAAAATATGTTGAGAGTAAGAAACGTGTACATTGACGATGCGGTGAACAAATGCCTATTGTATCATCAGTCCCCCCACTTCCGGGCGTCGGGGTTCAATAGTCCAATAGCTAAAGGACATCGCCGGTCGGAAACGGCATACCGATCCGGCGGCAGCAGCCGTACCATTCAAAGAGACATGACTAAGCATTGACGAGTGCTATGCAAACAATCTAGAAGCAACTAAACGCAAGTCAACGGGTGCGAGTAACCGCTGGGTCGGCAGAGAAGCAGTTTCCATAGTAGGGCCCCACATGCCCTTCATCCATGGTCACACTGTAGGAGTAGCCGTACTGCGGTATTGATGGTACCGGTACTGTAGGCTGGAGTCGGGACGTGATACAATACTAGCAACCCGCGAGGACAAGCATGGAAGACGGGGCAAGGTCTGCCAGGTTCCATTAGACACGTGCTTGTTGCCATGGCCTGATGTAGAGTAGTTGTAGCTACGGTACAATCACTGCTTCACTTCGATTTCACGATGCTCCCAGCCAAAAACAACAGTAAACGGCCGATCGGGTCATCGGAGCATATATCGACCCGATGGCCTCGCGTCCGCCTACTCTGGCCTAGCAACCCCAGATTGTTCACCCGATGGCGCTCCTGCTCATTGGCCTGCTTTTATCTCCATTTATAACCATAGACTAGTCTGGCAAAAAAGACACTGACTTCATGACTACAGACTCGTACTCGCCCTTGTCATTTTACATAAACAGTCCCTTGTCCGCCATGACTTGTACAGATCCCTGGTCCAGTTTGATGTGTTACCGACTCTTCCTTTCTCTCTCTTCTCTCTCTTCTCTCTCTTCTCTCTCTTCCTCTCTCTCTCTCTCTCTCGCTCCCACATACACACCCCCAACACTCTCTCAATCATCACTGCCCTCTCACGCGTCGGCAAGGCAGCGCATTCCATGCGGCGATTTTAGCCGTTCTGTCGGCGTAATATCTTAGTCATCGGCAATCTGTCTGCCGACATCAAAGAAGCCGCAATGGCGAAATCCAATTCAACCTCGTCGCTTGATGAGACGGAGAAAGAAAAAGTGTTTGGTGCCCAGGATCCCCAGGCCGCGGCGACAGAATACGCACCCATAAAGACGCAGCCGTCGCAAAAGGACCTCAAAGTTGGAACCGACAGCCACAGTTCGCATGGCGGCCTTTCGAGATCAACTAGCGCTTACTCCGAGACCACTGACAATGACTCCTATGCGAGAAGTACGATGCGGAAAAAAAAACCCTGGCATAGGAGATTAAATTTTCTTAAGCGGAACCCGCCTCCGGTGCCGAAACAGCGCCAAGTTTGTCCAGAGTACACCGCGGGTCTCTTCAGTAGATTAACCTGGCAATGGATGCAGCCGTTGATGTCGGTCGGGTACAAGCGCCCGCTGGAGCGGAATGATATCTGGACAGTCAACCCTGAACGCAGTGCCGATGTCATGGCGAAGAAGCTCGAGGCAGCTTTCCAGAGACGGAGAGCAGAAGGCAAGCAGCGACCGCTTATTGGAGCAATGTACGACACATTCAAATGGGAATTCATCATTGGTGGTCTGTGCCAGCTTTCGGCATCCGTAATCCAAGCTGTCGCGCCCTACGTTCTCCGCTATCTCATCGCCTTTGCCGTCCGTGCATATGCTTCGCAACAGACGGGATCGCCGGCGCCAAACATGGGTGAAGGTTTCGGATTAGTAGTGGGCATCACCGCACTGCAATTCTTGCAGAGTATGGCGACGAACCATTTCATGTATCGTGGTATGATGATTGGAGGAGAGGCGCGTGGAGTGCTGATTGCTCTCATCTTCAACAAGGCCATGAAGCTGTCCGGTCGAGCGAAAGCAGGTGGTCAAGCGACGGTAGAAGCACCGCCACCTGATATTAAACCGGGGAGTGAAGCCGAGATCAAGTGGTATAAGAAGATGATGGGTAAGAAGAAGAAGAAGAAGAAGAAGGAAAAGAAGGGAGGTACTGATGGCGTTGCTGGGGATGGTGAGGGATGGGGTAACGGCCGCATCGTTAATTTGATGTCTACAGACACCTACCGTATTGACCAGGCCAGTGGTTTCTTTCACATGATCTGGACTGCTCCACTTGGTATTCTGATTACAACGGCGCTGCTTCTCGTCAACTTGACCTACAGTGCATTACCTGGTCTTGCCATGATTTTCATCTCCATGCCATTGCTCGGACAGGCTGTCAAGAGTCTGTTCCGCCGCCGTGTAGCAATCAACAAAATTACTGATCAGCGCGTGAGCTTGACACAAGAAATTCTCCAGGGTGTTCGCTTTGTGAAATACTTTGGGTGGGAGACCAGTTTCCTCGAGCGTATTCAAAACATCAGAAAGAAGGAGATTCATGGTATCCAGGTTCTGCTCACCATTCGAAACGCCGTGCTCTCTGTAGGCATGTCCATGCCTGTCTTCGCCTCCATGGTCTCGTTCATCACGTACTCGCAAGTCAATAGCAACCTGGATCCCGCGCCAATCTTCTCCTCCCTCGCATTGTTCAACTCTATGCGCATCCCACTCAACTTTCTGCCCCTCGTTATCGGCCAGGTCATTGACGCAAACGCTTCCGTCAAACGTATCCAGGAGTTCCTGTTGGCAGAAGAAGCCGAGGAAAGTGGGACCTGGGATTTCGAAGCTAAGGAAGCGATTGTGCTCAAAGACGCAGATTTCACTTGGGAACGGCACCCTACACAGGATGCAGAGGACGGGGCAGGTGGTCTGGGGAAGAAACCGGCAACGAAACAAGAGAAAAAGGACAAGAAAATCGAACAAAAGCAGCAGGAGAAGAGCGAAAAAGAAGGGGTTAAGACGGAGTCAGACACGACTGCTGTCGAGGAGAAGCCATTCGAGATCAAGGGGCTGAACCTCACTTTCGGAAGAAAAGAGCTCACGGCGATCATTGGCAGTGTTGGCTCTGGAAAGACTTCGCTGCTCGCAGCGCTTGCCGGAGACATGCGCAAGACGAAAGGAGAGGTTGTCTTTGGTGCGTCGCGAGCATTCTGTCCACAGTACGCGTGGATCCAGAATGCCACTGTGCGCGAGAACATCGTCTTTGGCAAGGAATTCAAGAAGAAATGGTACGATCAGGTTGTCGACGCCTGCGCTCTCCGCCCCGACTTGGACATGTTGCCCCACCACGACGCGACGGAAATTGGCGAGCGTGGTATTACCGTCTCTGGCGGCCAGAAGCAGCGAATGAATATTGCACGAGCCATCTACTTTGATGCCGACATTGTACTCATGGACGATCCACTCAGCGCTGTTGACGCGCACGTCGGTCGTCATATCATGGACAATGCCATCTGCGGTCTCCTCAAAGACAAATGCCGTATCCTCGCCACCCACCAGCTTCATGTGTTGAGTCGGTGCGACAGGATCATTTGGATTGAAGAGGGTCATGTACAAGCTGTGGACACCTTTGATAACCTCATGTCGAGTAACCCAGACTTTGTGAACCTGATGAGCACCACTGCCACCGAGGAGGAAAAGGAGCAGATTGATGACAACAACGAAGGCGAGGGCGAAGCCAAAGTAAAAGACAGCAAGAAGCAAAAGAAGCAAAAGAAACAAGCGGCGCTCATGCAAGTCGAAGAGCGCGCAACAAAGAGCGTGTCCTGGAGCGTCTGGATCGAATATATCAAAGCTGGAGGCGGCATCTGGGTTGGCCCTCTCGTCTTCATCCTCCTCGTTCTCTCACAGGGCGCCAACATTGTCACTTCGCTCTGGCTCTCCTACTGGACATCCGACAAGTTCGGCTACAGTGAAGGCGCCTATATTGGAGCCTATGCCGGCTTTGGGTTCAGTCAGGCGCTGCTCATGTTCTTGTTCTCCTTCTCGATATCTATATTTGGTACAAAGGCTGGAAAGGTCATGCTGCATCGGGCCATTAGTCGAGTGCTCAGAGCACCCATGTCCTTTTTTGATACGACGCCGCTTGGGCGCATTACGAATCGGTTCAGCAAGGATATCGATGTCATGGATAACACATTGACCGATGCGATGCGCATGTACTTTCTTACGCTTGCCATGATCATCTCGTAAGTACATTTCCTCGCCTTGCTTACCCCCCAAGGCACGTACTGACACCAATGACAGGGTCTTCATCCTCATCATTGCCTATTACTACTACTACGCCATTGCTCTCGGCCCGCTCTTCCTCTTCTTCTTGTTCTCCGCTGCGTTCTACCGATCGTCTGCTCGCGAAGTTAAGCGTCATGAAGCTGTGCTTCGCAGTAATGTCTTTGCCAAATTCGGAGAGGCAGTCTCGGGTACTGCTACTATTCGTGCCTACGGTCTGCAAGAGCAGTTCTCCCAATCCGTGCGCGCGTCGGTAGACGAGATGAACAGCGCGTACTACCTCACCTTTGCCAATCAGCGATGGCTGAGTTTACGCCTCGACATTGTTGGCATATTCCTGGTCTTCACCACTGGTGTCTTGGTTGTTACGAGCCGTTTCTCTGTAGACCCTAGTATCGCTGGTCTGGTACTTGCCTATATTCTCACCATTGTACAGATGATCCAATTTACGGTGCGTCAATTGGCGGAAGTGGAAAACAACATGAACTCGACGGAACGCATCCACCACTACGGCACCCAGCTTGAAGAGGAAGCGCCTCTAAAACTAGGCGAAGTTCGCCCTACATGGCCCGAGCATGGTGAAATCATCTTTGACAAGGTTGAGATGCGGTACCGCGATGGCTTGCCACTTGTTCTCAAGGGCCTGAGCATGCACGTCCGTGCCGGTGAACGTATTGGCGTCGTGGGTCGCACCGGGGCCGGAAAATCGTCCATCATGTCCGCGCTGTTTAGACTACAAGAGCTCTCCGGCGGCGCCATCATCATCGACGGCATTGACATTAGTACCATTGGCCTGCATGACCTGCGCTCTAAACTGGCCATCATCCCGCAAGACCCCACCCTCTTCAGAGGCACCATCCGATCCAACCTTGACCCCTTCCACCAGCACTCCGACCTCGAGCTCTGGGGCGCCTTGCGCCAGGCCGATCTCGTGTCCAACGAGTCCACGCTCGAAGACCACTCTGGTCGCATCCACCTCGACAGTATAGTCGAGGAAGAAGGTCTTAATTTCTCGCTCGGCCAACGCCAACTGCTCGCGCTCTCTCGCGCGCTCGTCCGCGGCTCGCAGATCATTGTGTGCGACGAAGCAACGAGCAGTGTGGATTTCGAGACGGATGCCAAGATCCAAAGGACAATTGTGGATGGTTTCAAAGGCAAGACGTTGCTGTGTATTGCGCATCGCTTGAAGACGAGTACGTACACTGAATCATCTCCACTTTCTTTTTCTCCCCCTCTGTTCCTTTTATCTCTTCCCGTCTTTTCTTCTTTCTTTCCCTTCTTATTCCCCCCCTAGTTATGCCATTCATGCATGCAATGGTCTGCATGGCCCTCTTTTCCCTAGCTAACCCGCCACCAAAAAAACAGTCATCAACTACGACCGGATCTGCGTCATGGACGCCGGGCACATCACCGAACTCGATACCCCACTCTCCCTCTACGACCAAGGCGGCATCTTCAGAAGCATGTGCGAGCGCTCTGGCATTCGCCGCGACGACTTTGTCGGTGCTACCGAGTAGGTGCTGTCTGTCGAGTAGGCTGATTTGCCTCTGAGAGGCTAATCTTTTGGTTTTTTCCTCAATTGGTGCGCCAAGGCGTGCTCGCCGGAGTGCAGTGCGGATGCTTGTTGTTGGTGGGGAAATGCAAAGCTCGGGTAGGGTGTAGGCATGCGCTAAGGATGGGGCGAAGATGGGGCGAGGAATGGTGGGGGAGGGGGAAAAGGTCAGGGTGCGCGTGTGGCGTGCATGGGCTGAGTGACGGAAGAATCCTGGTGTAGATTTCCCGGAGAGGGTGGGTGACTATGCGCTCGAGTCTTGTTGGATGGATAGATGGATGTATTGGTGTTGTTGTTGGTGTTGGTGCTGGAAATACCTGGCATGAGGATGAGTATAGATTTGGCAGTGGCGGTTTTTTTAAAAGCCGAGGATATGATTACAATGTCAAGTAAATGAGTAAGTATTACACACACGCGCGCCTTCCCAACAAGGGCAAAACATATGGTGTTTAGCAAATGTACAATATGCACATTGGGATGAAAAGAAAAGAAAGGAAAGCCGCAGCGTAGCGCAAAGATGTAAATTACAACATGCTAGGTATCTAGCTGGTGGAGAAATACAAGTATAGTCTCTCTCTCTCTCACACTCACACATAGACATGCATACATATGGAATCCATCTACTCCCCATCTACCCGCGTTGAATTTTTTTTATCATTCCATAAAAAGAAAAAATCCCCACGTGCTTGAGGAACGGGAAAGAAGCAATCTAGACCCTGCTTAAGGTTTGGCCGAGTGTAGCGGAGAACTGTGGCCTTGCACGTGGATGTCAGGGATGAGGTTGGGCTGGGGTGATTGTGATTGTGGTGGTGGGGTGTGAGGTGTGAGGATAAAGGGAGAAAAGGCTTGGGCAGGTACATGTGTACTTGTATGAGGTATACAGTCACACTTTTTTTTTTTTTTTTTTTAAAAAAAAGCGTCCAACAGCAAAGGAAGTTTTCTACTTTCATTGATTCATTCATTCTTCAAAATCTATCAGCGACAGGGTGCCCTAGAGATGGAATGATCAGGGCACAGGGTACAAAGTACAAGGGACAAGGGCTACCTATCTGGGTAGACTTCGGGGGAGAGGGGAGATGTGAGATGGTGAGATGTTAGTGCAGGAGGGCAAGGGGCGAAGGCTTTTGGTGTGTGCGGCCAAGGTCTACCTAGTCTAGTACATACTTGTACTGTACCATTGTAGGTACCATAGTAAGCCCGTGTCCGTGTTTGGTTTAGGGGGGTGAAGGGAGCGGGATGGAGGGAGGGGGGTTGGTGGGGCATTTTGTCGCATGATTTATTGTACAATATTGTACGATGGAGTCAAGAGTTATTGGGGATGGGGTGGTGTGGTATGGGTAGGGAGCAGGAGCAGGAGCAGGAGCAGGAGCAGGAGCAGGAGCAGGAGCAGGAGCAGGAGCAGGAGCAGGAGCAGGAGCAGGAGCAGGAGCAGGAGCAGGAGCAGGAGCAGGAGCAGGAGCAGGAGCAGGAGCAGTAACAGTAGGGTAGCAGGATAAGGTACATGATTACGATTGGCATTACAATACCGTCATCGTCATCGTCATGAGCGTCCAACAAAGTATGTACTGTACATGGGCCATCTAGTAGAAACAGGCTCATCTCGACCCCTCAAAGGCCCGTGGGCAAGGCAAGTGTGGCGCGTGGGCGTTACTCTACTGTTAGCTGCATTGACAAGCACTAAGATCAGCCAAGGCTCTCGGCCAGCGTCTCCGCATTGGCAACCAGGTTGCAACTTACTCTACTACAAGCACTTGAGTGCAGACGGTTAGTGGTCACTGGTAGGTACAATAATACAATCAGTTTTTGTTGCAATGGCCCAAGCTCCTTGCAGTAACGTCTTTGCTTCATGCAAGAGCGGTGGATGGATGGATGAATGATTACGGGGGGGGGGGCCCTAGTGTGGCTAAGCCTAATGTGGCTGAGGCCGGGGTGGCCATGTTCCCAGGACTAGTCCACTTTGGGCTGGGCAGTAAGAGAGTTTCAGGGACGGGGTGGAGCTTCATGTTTGGCTGGCCGCTGGCGTGCAGCAGCGTCGAGCTTGTCGAGCTTAACCACTGCTTCACCTATGTGCACATGCAGTACTCTACTCTATATGCTCTACTAGTATTATGACCATTCCACGCTGGGGCTGATGCTAGGCACATGTACATGTTCATGTGTGTTGGAATGTGAATCAGGGCTGCTTGGGCAACCCTCACTCTCGTGTTCTCCCTTGCCATGCTTGCTCCCATCCACTAAACATACAACACACTCAGCACACAAACACACACCCAATACCTACAGAACCACAGAACAAGACCACCCCTCCTCTCCAACCATACTCCTCATGGCCAGTCCAAGCACAAGGGCGGGACCAGAAACAGCCTAGCGAGTAACGAGTAGGGCAATCTCCTGGCCTTAGCCTCGAGCAGCAGAAACTTAGTCCAGCTTTTGGCTTGCCTGCCAGCATCAACTCGCCTCCCTCTCGCCTCCTCGCCCGCCTCGCACCACCACACTGGGGCTGGCCTGCCCTGCTACACACTGCACACTGCACACTGCACACTGCACACTGCAAGCCCGTTCTGACCCGTGCTTTTCTCTTCACCTTTCTCATCATCCTGCCCTGCGTCTTTCCCTCCTTCCACCCAGCTTCTCTTCTCTCACTAGCAGCTGCTCCTCTCCCTCCCTCCCTCTCCACCACCCAACAACCCAGCCCAGTCCAGCTCTGTGCTGCTCTGTTGCCGTCTCTGCTCTTCTTCCATCGCACCTGCACAGTCCAGCTGTTGTTGCCCAGTCTTTTTTGCTGTCGCTCCTTCCCAACGTGTTCCCCCCTTTACCCCCTGCAACAACAACCGTTGTTCGAGCCCGGTCCTGGCCTGCCCCTTCCAAGCCGCGCGATAGCTCCCGCCCACCGTCCAAAAGTGCAAGGAGAGAGATAACCAAAGGCCATTCACTATCAGTCAGCTGAGATCCCGCACACCATCGCCCTTGTTCCAACCGTTGTGTTGTGCTCCTCTTCTGCTCTGCCCTGCCCGCCCGTTTGCCCGTCTGTCTGCCTGCCTGCATCCTCTCACCAACGGTCGCACAGCGTTTGGCCGCTCCAAAGGTCGTCCACGGCATCTGCAGCATCCAATCCTCCCTCCACAAGGGTCCCTCCTGACTACCGTCGTCGTCATCGTCTCACCCTCTACGCTTCAATCCTCCTCGCCGCACTCGCACACACATACACGACTGTCGGTTCGGATCGATCCCAATACCCGTCACAATGTCGGCCCCAGCAAACGAAAAGACGACGCCCATCACCTTTGGTGCCACCATTGAGCGCTCCACGAGCCCAAGCCAATGCCGCCCTTTGATCTCTGAACCCGAACCCGAACCCCAGCATCCCCTCCGCACCCACCCTTCGCACGACTCCAACATGTCCTCAACCACAGCCGACGCCGCAGCCAAAAAAGAATGGGCCGCCGACCCCTCGAACCCCTACTCCGCCTTCTTCGACGCCAGCGCTCCCCAATCCAAGTCACATCTCGACGTCAAGGTTCACGACCTCGAAATGGGCGCCAATGGCGTCCCCCTCAGCGTAGCGTCTACACAACAGCCCAAGGTCTCGGTCGATGGCCGTGTCAAGGAGTGCTCCATGTGGCCCTCGAGGCAGGCCGTCATGGACAAGCGCAAGTCGTACCAGCGCAAGCGTGGCTGTGCCTTTTTCCGCAATTTGACCAACAAGCAGAGAATGTGGGCTAAGATCGTCATCGCTCTTCTCGTCGTCGCTGCTGCCGTCGGCCTCGGCGTGGGCATCTCGAGGGCCGTGGGTGGAGGGGTTTGGGCGGGCAATGGCAAGTCCAAAGAGATTCCCGGCTCACATCCTTGAATGGAGAAACGGACTGGGAGAAATGCAATTTTGGTCACTGGTGAGTTTCCCTCATCTACCTGTACGGCTATGAGCAAGACACTAACGTCACATGAAGAGCCATCGCATCACAACGATTCGGTCCCAACAACAACAACAACATCACACTATAACGACTTTTGCATCGACTTGCCTTCAGCACACACACACACACACATTATTTTGTCAATATCCCTTGTCAGCTGCTTCGTCCATTGTTTTTCTTTTCCCAAACCCAGGCATGATGTGTATAGCCTTTCTCACCTGCCTGTGTGTGTGTGCGCTGTATTCTGTTTTTGCATTTTCTCACCACCGGATGCCTACCTCGACTTGAGCGTCTCCGGCGTACACGGACCAGGGCGTACATGGACTTTTGCTTCTCTGCATGATGCTTATGCATCTGGAGCAATAGGCGTAATAGGACTTTTTTTCGTGAACAGGGTTTTGCTGGCTATCTTCTCTATATATATCTTTTCAAGGACGATGGGAGAGCA
This sequence comes from Plenodomus lingam, assembly GCF_022343315.1. Lineage (NCBI taxonomy): Eukaryota > Fungi > Ascomycota > Dothideomycetes > Pleosporales > Leptosphaeriaceae > Plenodomus > Plenodomus lingam. The sequence goes on along the minus strand of NW_027093944.1, from coordinate 1,837,554 downwards.
TGTTGAGATGAATGGAAAAGAACAGAGTTCGGCCTTTGCGGATTGGCAAAGGTCATGTCCAAGTGCGCTTTTTACGCCGTGTCTTTGGGTTGTCGGGTGATATTTTCATGTTTTGGTTCTTTGGAATGCCCACAAAGCCCACGAAAGCTAGTATGAGTCTAGCTTGTGTGAGCAACTTGTTCAAAAGGATAGAATCCAAGTCCTTGAGGATTGGCACTACGCTGCGACTCATCTGTTAGTCTACACAATCTTCATTTGGTGTACGCTGCTGGGATCCATCTTTGGATCACTGGACTGTCTGGACACTTACCCAATGGCCTGCGCTAGTCCTCATGTAGTCGCCACGTTCAGCGCCCCCCCCCCTCAGCGCGCCGTTCTCAAGGGGAACCTTGGTTGGCGAACAAGGAACATCATCCGTTCATCTATCGTTCTGTTCTTCTCTGCCTATCCCACGGCTTCATGTCTTCTGGCTTCCTCTGGCTCCCTCTACAAAACAAGGCTGCAACTACTCATGTGGCCAAACATGCCGCCGCGACTGCCTCGTTTGGGTGCGGCGGCAAGGGGCCATAAACGATAGCCTGACGTCACGCGCATTCGAAACTCGAGTGCTGCATCCACGTCTACCTACATGACCACACCTTGGCCGCTAGTTGTGTCACAATCACGCTGAACAAACAAGTCTGGCATTCCATGTCCACGATGGCCACCTAGAATCGCCTCCCTTCTTCTCGGGCTATACCATCCTTCCGCCCTCCACAAAAATTTGGCCAACATGGATGCGCCTGTATCGCGCGAGGTGCCGGGCATGTCGAAACAGACGTCAAATGGGATTCCTGGCGCAACACCGCCTACACGGGAGCGGGAAGTCTCGAGCACAGTTCTTCCCAGTACCTTCCTAGCCGTCACCATCCTATCTGCGCTGACCCTGTCTTGGCCGTTGCGTTGGCTCCTATCCGGCGCACCCATTCTCGTCTACGCTGTAGTCCTCGGCGAGGCGTACGGCCACCGCATCTTACCTTTTGTTCCCGTTTGGACGATGTTCGCCACAGTCAACCTCGTCTACGCCATTTGCTCAACCTCTTGGCTCCTCTACTGGGTCTTTTGGGCCTCCTGTTGGCCCGCCATCTTGATTGCCTGCCTGTTCCAATTCGATGCGCCTGCCCAACTCGCCCGACGCACATTGAGAAAGACATTTCTGCGAGAACTTCACTTTATAAACGATCAAATCGCCTTTTTCGACCTGCCTGCACTCGAGATTGACACGGAAGTCAAAGGCCTGTTCGTCATACGTGGCTTCACGCTCTCGCTGTCCACTTTGACGCTCGAGGTTCATGGCGTAGAAGCTGGGATCAAGCTTGCGGACGAAATTGAGTTGGCCATCCAAGTCGACAAGGTTATTGTACCGTTGTTCAGGGAGATCGTCGTCGACGATGTCTATGCCAACGTCAAGGGCGGTGACTGGGAAGTCATGTTTGGAGACGTCAAATATGGTCAACCTGAGCCCGACGACGATGACTCGGTCATCATTAGAGATACGGCCATCCTGAAAGCAGCTTCCAAAGGCGCCCGGGGTCGTCCCACAGAGATGGTCAGGAATTTGACGGCCGGAAAGCCGCCATCGGAAGCAAAGGACGCAAAGTCGGCCTTTGCATCTGTCAGGCAGGTTTCGGCGAATGAACGAGATGCTACTGTCAAGTACAATGACCTGGTCCGTCACATTGACGATACGAGTGCCATCACGAATGCGAAGAAGACGCTTCGTGAGGCTGCAAAGGCGCTCAACGAGTCTTCGTCAGAGGACGGAAAAGACAAGGAGCGAGAGAGGGACGGACATTTGGACACGGAGAACATGGATGACTTTCGAGCCGCCATTTGCACACAAATCCACAGCCAGCCGTCGATACCCCACCCTCCATCAAAGTCCATTCGTGTATCGACTCTTCGCAAAACTTCCTATCCCCAAGTGAAGGCATTCCTACATCGACTCCCATTTCTGTACCGCCTTATGCTCAGTCCGATCTGCTACTTTCATCCGGTCAAGTTCAAGTCGATTACTGCAGCTGGATCTGGCAAGTGGTTCACCCACTTGATGCGACAATACCTCTTCAAGCATTACTCTTCGCAAGACGCAGATGTGCGCCGGCTCGAGGCCCGCATCTCAGAATGGTGTACGGACGCGAACTTTGCGGTCGAGTTCGGACCTATGCAAAGCGAGGCTCACTTTCCAATCAACACAAACTACAACATCCAATGCCATTTAAAGATCTCTGACGTCATGGCGTACAGGACTCTTCCCAATGGTGTTGAGCTCAAGCAGGTTGTCCGGCTGGGAGGGGCCGATGCCGTCCTCACCATTCCCACGTACCTCTTCCCGCATCACGAACACATCTTTCCGAAGATAGCCAGCGACTTTGAGATTCTGGAAATGGAGTCGGCTATCAAGGAGGTCGAAGGCACGCCCAAGGAAGTCCGGGCCCGCAAGGAACTCCAGAAGCGAAAGAAGGACGAATCGGCCATGCACATCAGTGCCCATGCGCACCTACCTGCACAATTCCATCAGGATCTCCTCAACTTTGTTGCCGCCATTGTCAAAGCAACCAAAGTCATCGAATCGGACAAGGACTTTGAGGAAGCCAAGGTGTTGCGAGAGCTCAAGCGTGTCAGCACTGATAGCGAAGCCAGCAGCCTCTCCTCGCTCAACACCAACGGCACCAACAACACGGACACTACGCAAACATCGCTGACGTCAGAGGAGCGAGGCTTCAAGGCCTTTCTCAAAAAGGTGGACACGGGCTTCAAGGATGCGTCGAACAAGACGGTTGTCGGCATGCGCAAGGCCGGGCAGAGCACCGTCAGCGCCATGGCAAACGATCGCTGGATTGCACGGCTCGTTGGCAAAGTCACGCGCAAGCTTGAGCGCGCTCAGGGCGAAGTCGGATACAGTGGCGAAGTTCCTATTCCGTTGGCTAAGTACCGCGTCAGGTTTGAGACTGAGACGAAGCTGTTGCCGTGAGAAGAAGAAGCATCATCATCATCATCATCGATTCATCATGCAAGGCGTTGAGGCGTTGGAATACCACAGTGTCTGGATAGATGGATGGATACCCGAGTTGGCTCGCACAGCTGAGCTGTATGAATGCGACATGTGACATGCAACATGCATATCTATCGAGACTCATTCTCACATTGCCCAAAAACAATATCCCTCGAGCTCTTCACACGACTTGACTACTAGTGATGTATGTACTTATCCCACACAAAAGCGCTTCCTGTATCCCGGGCTCAGGCAGCCGGGCTTGACAGGGATTACCAGGGCATGCCATGCCATGCCATGCCGTGCCGCATCGGCTGTGACGACTTGGCGCAGAACACGGAGAAGAATTCCATGTAGGTAAAAGTAGATACGGCTGCCGTGCGCGCACGCGTGCCTTTTTGCTGGGCATTTGCGCAACTGGGTGTGTGTACTGGCATGGGTCTGGGATGGTCGGTATACCACACTTCTGCCTCCTCTGCCCTTTTTCTCTCGTTCGATCCCTCACTTGCCTACACGCCACTGTCGCTTCGATCTTTTTATCTGATCGCGCGCTTATTGCTAGCATCCCTGGTTCTCGGTGCTCGGTTCGCGGTTCGCGGTTCTCGGTCCTTTGGTGTAGATCTTAGATTTCGGCGGTTTTTTGGGGGGGAAGGGGAGCGTGGTGTCGCCGTCTTGCCGCGTTGCTGCCGGGCGGAGCTGAGGGTTTGGTTATGGGTATGGGTGTCGGTGTCGGTGTCGGTGTGGATGGGGATGGGAAAGGGGATGGGAATGGGAACGGAAGGGATTTGGAGCGTGGTGGACTGGGAGTCTCCGCGACTGCATCTGCATCTGCGTCGTCTGATTGTACATTAGATGGTAATGCGCCCAGGACCTCAATCACTTCTCCATCAACACCACACACACCCCACCACCACCACCACCACGATGAGAACCCCGCGCCAAACTACGCACCACCACCATCACCACCACCACCCGCTCTGCCCCTCTGGCACGCAGCCGGGGAAAAACTCCCCGCCCCGCTTGTGCGGCTGGTGAACAAGACGACGCGCTGGATGCGAGGCCCCGAGCCGCCGCGCAGACATCGCCTTGTGCCGTTCAAGGCACGTGTGCAGACCGCGCCGCGAGACTTTTTGCATGGGCTCTGGTGGGGGTGGCGGTGGGTGTTGTTTGGGCTGGCGTGTTTGGGCTGGTGTGTGGGATTTGGGGTTCTAGTGGGCGAGGATGAGGATGCTGCTGGTGTTGGGGGATTGGGGGTGGTGAGGTTGGGGTGTGTGGATAGTTTGTGGTATGTTGTCAGTCAAGATGCATCCCCCCATTCCCACATCAATCTACAGCGAAGTGTACTAATCGTTCATCTCGAGATAAACAGGTCGTCGGCGGAATACTGTGGCCTTGACGGACGCAATTGTCTCCCTTTTGATAATGCCTCGTTTGCCTTTTCCTGCCCGGCCAACTGCGCGAGCGCCATGGTGCTGAATCCCCGGACGGTGGGTAATCAGAGTTACAACTACCGCTCGCTTGTCATCGGAGGCCCTTTCTCGCCCGACCCAAATGATGCCAGTGCCAGTGTGAGTAGCACGTCGTGGAGATATCGCGGCGATTCCTTCATCTGCGGCGCCGCCATACACTGGGGCTCCGACATCAGCGATAAAAAAGGTGGATGTGGCGTGCTCACGCTCAAGGGGGCTCAAATAGGCTTTGCCTCCAGTCTCCGCAACGGTATCCGCTCAATCCCGTTTTATGGCGAGTTCCCCATGAGCTTCGAGTTCAGTGGGATGAGTGGGGGTGGGTGTGAGGATCCGCGGTGGAAGTTGCTCGCCCTGTCCGTGACGATGACAGTGCTGTTTGGCGTCTTCACCACTCGTCCTGCGACCTTCTTCGCCCCGCTGTTTACCATCTTGTTCTTCCAGGTGGGCATGGCTTCCGATCCCCCGGCGTACACGACACGTGCGGATCTGGCTTCGACGGCCCTGGGACGGTTCCTGCCCGCGGCTTTGATCGCAGTGGTCATGTATCGCATCAGCATCGCCCGCGCGCTCAAGGGCTGCACCGCACACCTGGAAAAGACGATCCTCTGGGTCGGAGGCGCATGGGTGGGCGCCCTGAGCAACTACACCTTCGACCAGATACCCATCCAGCGGCTCACCGGCCACGACCTGCGCCAACAACCCGGCGCCATCGCCGCCCTCGTCATCATCGTCCTCATCCTCTTCCTCGTCGCAATCTACCAGGCCTGGTGCTTCCGATTAGAAGGCCGGCTCCCGCACTACCTCGCCATCTACGCCTGCCTAGGCGTCAGCCTCGCCATCCTCGCCGCACTCCCCCATCTCCACCTCCGCATCCACCACTACATCCTCGCCCTGCTTCTCCTCCCCGGCACAGCCATGCAGACCCGAATCAGCCTGCTGTGCCAGGGCCTACTCGTCGGTCTATTCATCAACGGCGTCGCACGCTGGGGTTTCGCGCCCATCCTCGAGACGGCAGCGGCGCTGCGTGCCGACGCCCAACTCGGCTCCGCACTCCCGACCATCATGCCCCCCGTCCTCGACCCGGCCTCCATCTCCTTCACCTGGGACACGCCGGCCGCGGGCTGGGACGGCGTCAGTGTGCTCGTCAACGATGTCCAGCGCTACCTTGGCAACTCCGGTTTCACCTGGTACCGCAATTCCAGCACCGTGGATGGCCCAACGGCGGCTTTGCTGCGCGCTCAACCCGGTGTTGAAGTTGGCACGGCGTTTCGCTTTGGGTTCTTTAGATATCTTCCGTTTGGCAACATGGCGTTTGGGGATTATACGCGCGCGGGCGTTTGGTTTGCTAATGGTTCGTGGTCTGAGATTCCTCTGGGTCGCACTTGAGATTTGGGATTCTACAAGATCTAATACCAGATACCGTGTGGTCTCAATACAAAGGCTGCGTCCGCGGCGTCATGAGGGGGAGCTTTGTGCTATATTATTCTCCTCTGCGGCGGTTCCATGAGAAGATCCATGTTAACTCCGCTGACCATGCCGGCGAAGTTGAATCGTTTGATCCTTGACATCCCGTCCCTATCCATATCCCTGTTCGAAGGAGAAAAAGAAGAAGGAGAAGAAGAAACACGGGGCTGGATGGCGAATATTGTGGAGGTATGGATTTATTCTCCGTCGGCCATGTTACTCGCACATGTACATGTGTAACTTTTCATCATGAAACACGACACACAAGAAGAAGAAATATTTGCGTCGGCGCCGATGCTGTGGTACCTCGAACCCCCCCGAGCACAGTGCAATGCAGTGCAGTGCATTGCAGCTCCACATGTCGTACCATGGTACCGCTGCCCAAGCACCCGACTTCCGACCTTTTCGAGCGGCGGTATTGTCTAGACGACGAGGGGGCGTGACTAGAATACGTGGTGCAGTTTGCTCTGAGGATTTGGTGTGTGTTTTTCTGCGAGCTGGGGTTGGGTATATACACACGCACGCAGGCATACGCATATACATTTACATTTACATACACATACACGCACATCATCTCACGACCCCAACTATGCGTCCCCCGACCCCGCTCACTCTCACTCTCGCACTCACGCCCCTCCTCCTCGTCACCACCACCACCGCCGCCGCCGCCGCTGCTGCTGCTGCTGCAACTACGAATGCAACTGCAGATGTAAACGTAAACATCAACGTAAACACGACTGCAAATTTAAACGCAAACGCAAACACAAACACCACACCCCAGCGCTTCTCCGTCCCCGTCCGCGACCCCACCTGCTCAATCGACGTCTACACCGAAACGGTACGGCTGGTGCTGGGCCAGTATACGACGAGGCGGCGGGTGGTGTACGAGACGGACAAAGCCATGTTGGCGGATGAGTATGATGGGGTGATGTATGGGTTTGGGTTGAGGTGGGGGGATAAAGGGAGGGGTGAGTTTATTTATTCTTACTATTTCTGTGGGGGTTGGTTTTTTTGGTGTTTTGCCAGGTGTGGGCTAGCTGCCAATCGTAGATTCCGCACAAGACATGTCTACCCGGATGTTGCATACGGTACTGACGCGTCGAGTAGAATGCCGCGCTCGTGTTGGAGATATGAATGTTTATTATCATGGGGTTGCGCGGCCGGGCGGGGTCTATGTGGTTGATAGTAGTGAGGAGCAGAGTGTGAATGGGCGGGCGGCGCATGACTGTCTAATGGACTATTTTACGGCCATGTTGGTCGAGGAGTTGGGGTGTGCGGTTAATGTGCAGGCGGATAGAGGGGATACGTGAGGGTTTGTGGGGTGAGGGCTCAGAGGGAGAATGGAGGCGAGGGAAAGAGGTGATGGTGTTGGAGTGGCTGGGTGGATTGAGGTGTCTTTGGGGGGGAGGTTCGAAGTAATGTTTTGCCGTTTGGGAATGTTTGGATAAGGTCTGGATGATGTTGGATTTGATAGACGCGTAGCACCGCTTTGACACGGGACTTTTTATCAAGAGCCGTCTTTGAGCGCTGTTTTCGGTCCACTTCAGAAAGTATCAATATTTGTTTGAACATTTCCTATGCGTCATGGGAACTTGTTCTTACAGTACTCGGCCGATGCGTAGTGCTACTGCTTTGATGTTTGCCCCTGCTTGAGAAAACCATCATGGACTGCTTCCGTGAAGAGTGAATCATTAGGTATTGTTTCTTACGCTGAATACATGGCAATCTCAATCACATGTCCGGCGCTGTACACAAGGGGTGACCTCGAGGGTTGGGGTAAGCTCACATGACCTTCGGTACTATGTGACCTTGGAACCATGCCCGTTCACAACTGCTAGGGGTAATCGACTTGTACAATTACTGTCATTAGTAAGCTTTATTTCATTCAGACTGGACACATCTACCCACGGGGATTAGGAAGAAGCTGGGACCGTACGGCAACTGCAGATGCCTCAGTCGTAGTAAGTGAAAGCAATCTTGTTGGCTACGGTGTAGAAGAGAACAACATGACAGCTTGAAGAAATGCCCATGTGGTCAAAGAGACGCTGATATCTTCCCCATAATTGACCCATGTGCTTATTGCCATCGTTGAGAGGACGGTCCGAAACTGCAAGAAGCTCAAGCTGACAACCTATGCCCAGCGTCCTGTGTTGCGATCTTGAAATGCGCCGAGCATTAGCGTCCATTCCCCTCTTCATTGACTGCAAGCCAAGGAAAGCATCTCATGTTGATGTGGTAATACAGAAGAGCGGTACGGATTGGAGTGCAGATGGTGAGGTAGAATGGTGGGGCGCTGTCGGAAGGGGTCTCCTTAGCGTGATGGCTAGTAGCAACTCCCTTACTTCTCCCCGCTAACTCAGGCTATCAAGACGACGCTCCATCTATGTTGAACCGAAAACTTGTGTCTCGGATCAATTCTATAAAGTTGGCATGTTCCATCAATTGCACGTCTTACCCCATGGCTTATATCGGACCATAGCCAATATCAACCAAAGGCCAAGTCATGACAAACTCTGTCGTTCCGAATCATTGGGTTGAACAGATCGACAAAGGATCCACGAGAACAGGAGACAGCCGTTCGGAGATTGAACTCCGCCGGTAATCACTTTCCAAGCCGTATAGTAGTGTGTAGGTATAGTTTCTTCCTCCGAGAAACCCATGTTGGTCCGATCGTTGGGGAAGATGAAGATGTGGGGTCATCTTCTCCGCAATGTGGGGAACCCCTGTGTCTCCAAATTTCGCCTCATGGATTGATCATGACTCGTATGGGAGGCCAGATGCCTACTCCTGCAGAGTACATAATGTATACGCGTCTCAAAGCAATGTTCTGACAACTGAATCCATCACAACTATCACAATGCCGCCCATCTCAGCCTACATCGACAAAGAGTACCAATCCACACACTACACTCTCTTCAAAGATTCCATCACAGTCCCTTTGAATTCGGTCCTTCCTCCTGGGGTCACGAAAGCTTCTTTCGACAGGGCAATCCAAAAGTACAGAGATGTGGTAGGCAAAGAGCAGGTATATCATGGCGATGATTTAGTGGAATACATTGATCCATACGAGTTGCATGAGGCGGAGGGCACTCGTAAGATTCCCAGCGCAGCTGTACGACCACAAAACATCGAAGAGTTGAAGGGCGTCCTGAAGATCTCCAACGAGTTCGGCATTCCTGTATGGACTTTCTCAAGAGGAAAAAACCTTGGGTAAGTCATAACGTCCACACGGATCCTACCGACTAACGTGCATCGATCAGATATGGCGGCCCGGCTCCTCGCGTTACCGGCTCCATTGCTCTCGACTTGCACCGCATGAACAAAATCATCGAAGTCAACGGCGAGTACTCTTATGCCGTCGTCGAACCTGGCGTAACTTTCAGAGAATTGTATGAATACTGTGTTACGAACAAGCTCAACGTCTGGCCATCCTGCCCATCCTTAGGCTGGGGCTCCGTAGTCGGAAATACGCTTGATCGCGGCGTAGGCTTCACGCCCACCGCAGCACACCATCAACACATTGCAGGCGTCGAAGCCATGCTTGCAAATGGCGACCTCGTGCGAACGGGGCAATTCGCCGTCTCAAATTCGCGGTCAGCCCATTTGTCTAAATTCACATTCGGCCCCTCCATCGAAGGCCTCTTCATACAATCCAACCTGGGCATCGTCACCAAAATGGGCATCTGGCTCACGCCTGCACCTCAAGCTTACATGTCCGTCACATTCGACATGCCCGACTTTGAAGACGTCGAGACAATTGCTGATATCTTCGGACCCCTCCGCCGCGATGGCCTCATCCCCAACACAGTCTACGTCTCCAACGTAACAGAATGGCTCGGCATGATTGGGCGCCGCGAGGACTACTGGCCACACCAGACGCCGATTCCAGAATGGCGCATCAAAGAGCTGCAGAAACAATACGACCTGGGGTACTGGAACGCAAAATTCGGACTCTACGGTGCAAAAGACGTGATTCAAGCCCATTTTGACGAGCTCAAGAGGATCATCAACAGAAAGACCAGCAAGGGACGGCTCATCGGCAAGATATACTCTGCACCCGAAGGAGAAACCCTAGACCCAACTTCGGTCCCCGAAGTAGACGGCGGATTCTTCGTTGGCATCCCCAGCCTCTGGTCCCTGCCCATGGTCAAGTTCCGCGTGCCCAAAGAATCCGCCGAACAACCGAAGCCAGGCGTGGGCGCCCACTACGACTACTCCCCCATCATCCCCTCGCGCGGCTCCGAAATCTTCTCCTGGATCAAAACGGCCCGGGAAATCTGTGAGCGGGAAAATTTCGACCTCTTTTGCGACTTCTTCATGCATGAGCGGCACGTCATTTTTGTGAACATGTTTACGTTTGACAAGACGAATGCGGAGCATCGGCGCGCCGTGCAGACTATTTTCGATGGCTTGTTCGAGGCTGGCAAGAAGAGGGGTTATAGCAAGTATCGCAGTCATGTTAACACTATGGGTAAGTCTTCTCCCCCTTGAGAAAACCCGTTGGTCGGGTGATTGCGTGATTGTGTGCTGACTGGATATATAGATCGTGTGGCTTCGTTGTATGATTTCAATGATCATGCTTACAGGAGGTTTGTGGAGACGATCAAGGATGCTGTGGATCCGAATGGTATTCTTTCGCCTGGGAAACAGGGCATTTGGCCCAAGAGGTTCAGGGAGAATGAGAAGTTGAAGGCAAATCTGTGATTTAGTTCATGTTCGCAGAAAAAGGGAAAATTGGACAATCGAGAACAGGGGAGTTTATCGGTTGAGGTCTGGAAGATTGGAGAATAGTCCCCTCGGCAAAACTTGAGTTCATCGTGGGAATGGATGTACATGGAGTCACTGAGGTGGATTTCCGCAACACAATAATCTATTTGGTCATGGTACTTTTCCATAGCGATCTACTACCCATTCACACCGCAAAGCCCCCACTGTTAATCTGCCTGGGCTCACCGGCAGCCTCAAACGTCCCGTTCTTCAACAACCTCAGTCCCTGCGCTGAACTGCCCGCAGTAGCAGACCACGTCACATTCGCGCCCAAGCCTTGCAAGAACGAGGTCGTAGAATTGTCAAAGGCATACTCAAAGGACACCTGTGGCGGAACAAGCTGATCATGCATCCTGGGTTGAGCCAGGGCTTCAGCAGTCGTCAAACCACCGTCAAGAATGTGAATCAGGTTTTGAATGGTGGCAGTTATGATACGGCTGCCGCCCGCTGCGCCAATGGCAACATAGAATGCGTTGACGGTGGCGTTGAGGTGTTCGACAATCACGGGTGTGATGGAGGACAAGGGGCGTTTTCCCGGTCGAACAAAGTTTGCGGGGCTGGGGACGTAGCCAAAGGCGTTTGTGGCACCGGGGATGGAGAAGTCGTTCATCTCGTTGTTCATGATGACGCCGGTCTCGGGTACGACGAGCTTGCTGCCAAAGAGAAGGTTGACGGTCGACGTGAGTGTGATGGCCATGCCAGATCTGTCTGCAGTGACCACATGCGCAGTTCCGGGTGTTTCTAGGGATTCGAGACCTGTAGGGTTGTAGTAGGTTATATCAAAAGTTTTCGAGTCGCTGATCTTGCTGCGGATTTCTTTTGCGGTGGCTTCGGACACCATTTGCTCTTGGTACTTGTCCAGGCCTTTGACGAAGAGGGGATCGCCGAGATTGGCGCGCATGCCATAGGCAAATTTCAGGCTCTCGTCCAGGCGGTGCGTGGTGAGATTGCGGTTCTCTGGATCGCCGACTCCAGTGTAGCCCTCCATGATCTTGAGACTAGTCAAAGCAACCCCGCCACTACTGGGTGCGCTGCATGCAGTGAGTTTGTAGTCGCGGTAAGTGATAGTAGACGGTTTGCGGATGGCGACTGTGTAATTCTTCATGTCTTCCAAAGTCATGATGCCTTTTGAGGCCTGCAGGGCTCTGACAGTAGCTTCTGCAATGGGTCCGTTGTAGAATGCGTCAGGCCCCTCGTTGGCGATTGTCTCGAGTGTGTCGGCATAACGCTTGAGAGTGATGGTCTCGTTCAGCTTCAAAAGGCGACCGTGGGGTGCGAAGTCCTTTGCAAATTCAGGATTGTTTACAAGGAAGTTGGAAGTGGCGTTTTGTTTTGCGGTGGCAATGGCAGATGCCATGTAGTTGACGAGATCCTCGTTGACAGCCCAGCCCTCCCTCGCGACTTTGACTGCAGGCTTGAGGACAGTCGCCCAGGGCAGGACACCGTAATTCTCATGGAGATACTGCAGACCACGGACTTCTCCCGGGACGCCAGATGCCAGACCACCCTCTTCACTGGCCTTGGTGTTATTCTTGTACATGTCTTCGAAAGCAGCTGCAGGCGCAGTCTCTCGGTAGTCAATAAACTCATAAGTGCCATTCGGTGCTCGGACGAGCATGAAACCACCACCGCCGAGACCTATGAATGTTTAGTATGCTCACTGTGATCGTCGCCATTGTCTTATGGACTCACCCGCGTGGAACATGCCAACGACGCCAACACATGCGACCGTGCCGACCATAGCATCGGCAGCATTACCACCCATTTTCAACAGGTCAGTACCAATATGACTGCAAATCTCAGCCTCACTCGCGACAGCACCCAGCTCTCCCTCCTTCACAATCGGTGCCGGACTTGCCATTGCCGTCTGCAGCATCAAAAGCCCAGCCAGGCAGCTCGACAACCTCGTAGCGGTACCACGCGCCATTGTGATGATGAGTAGTCACGAAAAGTGAACGAGGAAACGATTTCACGCAGCAATGGTGAACAAAGAGTCCATGGTCAGCTGGGATTATATACAAAGTAAGCTACTAAGCATGGCCTTCCCGATGGCGTATACCGGTACCGGTAGGCCCCTGGTTCTTCCTCGGTCTGATTGGGCAGCGGTCCTACTATTTTCTTACCAGTGGGCCGGGAGCACGAGTACATCCCATGGTTCCAGAAGGCTTCCAGTTATCGTATCTATTGTAGGACTGTAGTATACTAGTTAGGTAGGCCGATCAGGATGCTAAGTTAGCATGTATTCTTTCCTATATCTGAGACACAGGACCTAATATTAGGTTGTGCAGAGCTGTTTTTATGCCGTGTAATTAAACTTCATACCCTTACCTAGTCCACCGAACTGAGAAAGAACACGCTTAACAGGACAACGTGCTGGTAGCTTGAAAATGCCGCATGCGTGAGACTGAATAACAAAAAAATTGCTTGTCAGTAATAAATGCATCCTGCCTGGCACTGACCATGGTACCAGTACTAATGTGCACCAGTACCTACTATACAAGAGTAATGCTAGCACGAGGGGCCGGTTCGAGCGTCACTTGCGGCTTACTTATGGTGTGACAAGTTCCCAACACCCTAGGAACAACTTTGCGACAAGTACTCATATCGCGCAAGTTATACTAAATTTGTAGGAAATGTATATGGGCACGGCAGCGCAAGAGCCTTGTATGTATCATCACCATGTCGAAAGCAGGCTGGACAGGAAGAAATGGCCGCACAGCGGGAGGACGGGGATCCAGATAACGGTACCGGTACACAAGAATCTATAATAGGTACCGGTACGGTAGCTCAACACTTGCTCACCGTAAGTACCCAGAGATCGGCAATGTTTCCCCGCTTCGTTTCTAGTTCGTTGTGCAGTGTCCGCGGCAAGTGGTAACTATAGAGAGGTTCGGTTGGACACGGAAGGTTTCGAGTGCGCGCTGCGCTTGATGACATCTTCCCGTCACCTTTTCTTTATACCTAGGATCAAGGAAGCGATTGGTGAAAGCTACAGTGACGCATGTGCATGGTGGATCTTTGTTTGACGGCGACTTTGTAGATCGCTAAGTCGATACCATGTTGCTATGGAAATGAACCATTTTCATTCATATAGCGATTCTTGATAAATTACATTATAATCGGTAGACTTGGAGGATTCATGGTGTTGTAATCATGTGACTTCGTGATGTCAAAGGTCGCGTCGCCTCGCGCGTCCTTCTCTACACGTCAATCGCGCCATCATCCCAAACCGACCGACCGCCACAATGGCGCCCAAAAACAGTCAATCGCTACTGAGCTCTTCGCAGAAGGGCAAACAACAGACTATCTCGAGTTTCTTTGCGCCGAAATCATCGCAGACACCCAAACCTGCGCCAACACCTAACTCGACTACAAAACCCGTTGACAAGCCTGTAGCGCCCATCGAACCTGATAGCACAAAACCTCCAAGCGACGATGACGAAGACGAAGACGAAGGACTTCCACTGTCACGGCCTCTACCGACTCGGAAGCGCGCAGTGGTCATACATGACGAAGATGACGATTCAGGGCGCTCTTCGCCCTCGAAGCGCGTGCGCCTCGCAAGTGAAGACTCCCCACGACAGACGCTAGGTCAGACGTCTACGACCGATCTCAACATACCGAAGCCTCCCAAAATTACAGATAGAACTGCCAAGTTTCTGTTTTCATCATCACAGCCAGCACAGGACGAAAACGGCGGAGAGGAGGCTACAGCGGCTTCGCAGAAGCAAAGGCAAAAGCTGCACGAGAAGTTTGTGAAGAAGCTCGGGCGACCAGACAGCTTTGCAGAGTTGAGGCGAAGGAACAAGATAACTGCGGACGAGAATGTCAATGCAGAGGAGGGTGAGGCCGACGAGGACGAGGATGAAGAGCCAGCCCCAAAGCCAGTGAAGGGCAAAAAGGGCGCTGCTACAAAGAAGACTACAAAGCTGACACCCATGGAGATGCAATATTTGGAAATCAAGAGGAAGCATCTCGACACAGTCATAGTCATGGAGGTCGGCTACAAGTACAAGTTCTTTGGCGAGGACGCCCGAACGGCATCCAAGGAGCTAGGCATCGTATGCATACCAGGGAAATTCAGATACGACGAACATCCTTCCGAGGCGCATCTCGACCGATTTGCTTCTGCAAGCTTTCCCACACATCGTTTACAAGTCCACGTTAAACGGCTCGTGCAAGCAAACCACAAAGTTGGAGTGGTGCGACAAATCGAGACTGCAGCGTTGAAAGCGGCTGGAAATAACAGAAACGCGCCTTTCGTTCGGAAGCTCACCAACCTCTACACAAAAGGCACCTATGTGGACGATGTAGAGGGATTGGAGACATCTACAGCAGGTGCAGGCGCAGGCGCTCAGTCCACTGGGTACCTGCTGTGCATCACTGAAACGAACGCCAAAGGCTGGGGCAGCGATGAAAAAGTGCATGTCGGATTAGTCGCTGTTCAACCCGCCACGGGCGACATCATTTACGATGACTTTGAAGACGGCTTCATGCGAAGTGAAATTGAAACCAGGATGCTGCACATCGCTCCAGCCGAGTTCCTTGTGGTCGGTGATCTTTCGAAAGCTACAGACAAGCTCATCCAGCATCTTTCTGCAAGCAAGACAAATGTCTTCGGTGACAGATCTCGTGTGGAGCGAGTCGAGAAGCCAAAGACCATGGCAGCACAGGCGTATAGCCACATCTCCAATTTCTATGCTGGAAAAATGAAGTCAAGTCAAGGGGGCGATTCAGAATCGGATCAGCAAGGTGCTATCCTTGATAAGGTTCACCAGCTCTCTGAACATGTTACGATATGTCTATCGGCTATGATCACTTATCTAACCGACTATGGTCTGGAGCATGTGTTTGATCTCACAAAATACTTTCAACCGTTCAGCGCGCGGTCATATATGCTGCTCAACGGCAATACTTTATCCAGTTTGGAAATCTATCAGAACGCAACAGACTACACTGCGAAAGGCAGTCTTTTCTGGACTATGGATCGTACAAAAACACGCTTCGGACAGCGTCTTCTACGAAAATGGATCGGTCGCCCGTTGATTGACAAAGCAAGGCTAGAAGAGCGTATCGCTGCAGTGGAAGAGTTAAAAGAAGGCGAAAATACGATACCGGTCGACAAGCTCAAGTTCTTGTTGGGACGGATCAAGACGGACCTTGAAAAGGTGCTCATCCGAATATACTATAAGAAGTGCTCCCGACCCGAGCTCCTGGCCGCACTCCAGACGCTCCAAGACCTCTCCAGTCAGTATTTGTCATCAAAGACACCAGAGAAGAGTGGTTTCAAGTCGATATTGTTGAGCGAGGCCGTTTCGAATGTACCAAAGATCTACGAAGATGTGAACAGCTTCCTTGATCAGATCAATGCCAAGGCTGCGAAGGAGGATGATAAGTATTCCTTCTTCCGTGAAGAGCACGAGGCAGAAGACATCAACGATTTCAAGCTTAGCATTGCATCGGTGGAGGACGACCTCAACTCGCACAAGAAAGATGCCGGTGCAAAGCTTGGCAAGTCCAAGATTGACTATGTGACTGTGGCTGGCATCGAATACCTTATCGAAGTCAAACGCAAGTCTACGGAAGAGAAGAAAGTCCCCGCCTCATGGCAGCAGATATCCGCAACAAAGTCGACTCTTCGTTTCCATACACCAGAAGTCAAACGCATGCTGCAGGAACGCGATCAATACAAGGAGTCGTTGGCCGCCGCCTGCGATGCGGCCTTCATACGTCTCCTCGAAGCCATATCGTCCAAATATCAACAACTTCGCGACTGCGTCTCTTCTCTAGCAACACTCGATGCCCTTCTCTCTCTAGCCACACTAGCCTCCCAGCCGGGCTACGTGAAGCCAACCTTCACCGACAACGTCCAAATCGACATCACCGGCGGCCGGCACCCCATGGTCGAGCAAATCCTTCTGGACAGCTACGTGCCCAACGACCTCCACCTCTCCCACGACCACACCCGCTCCCTCCTCATCACCGGACCCAACATGGGCGGAAAATCGTCTTATGTGCGCTCAGCAGCCCTCATCGCCATCATGGGCCAAATCGGATCCTACGTCCCCGCCACACAAGCCAAACTGGGCATGCTCGACGCCGTCTTCACGCGCATGGGCGCCTTTGACAATATGCTCCAGGGCGAATCCACCTTCATGGTCGAACTCAGCGAAACGGCCGACATTCTCAAATCCGCAACCCCACGCTCCCTCGTCATCCTCGACGAACTCGGCCGCGGGACGTCGACGTTTGACGGCGTGGCTATTGCCGAAGCCGTGCTTGACCATGTCGTTTGCGATTTAAAGTCGCTGACCCTGTTCATCACGCACTATCAGCACCTCGCTAAGCTTGAGAAGCGCTTCCCAGGCGGGCAACTGAAGAATGTGCACATGCGGTTTGAAGAGCGGGCGGGGGGTAAGGAGGTTGTGTTTTTGTACGAGGCGGCTGAGGGTACGAGTCATAGGTCGTATGGGCTGAATGTGGCGAGGTTGGCACGGGTCCCTGAGAAGGTGATTGCGGTTGCCGAGGTCAAGAGTCGTGAGTTGGAGGAGAGTATGGAGGCTTGTAGGATGGGCAACTTGTAAGTTGTTTTTGTTCCATGTTTTGTTTGAAGAGGTCATGCTGGAGGGGTGACGGTGTGAAAGTTGGTTGCTAACTTGTTGATGTAGGGCGAGGATGATGAAGGGCTTGTTGATGGAGGGGGGCGATGAAGAGAGTTTGGAGAAGCTGGTGGAGGGGATTGACCAGCTTTGATCATGGGCGGTTAGGGTGGCGTACAGTATACATTTTGTTTGCCGTGCTTGCTGGTTGTGGCAGCTGAAGTCTCAACAGGGCGATGTGGCATAAAAGGCTTGGGATGTGTGATCGCTCTTGAAATATAAGGTCGATACCAATATGGGACAGCGAAGCGCGATAATACGAATAATTAGTAGTAGGGAATGCTAGATGTGCATCTACATTGTCTATATTCTACATTTTGTTATGGGGTATATACTAGCTTCACGTCTAAGCCACCTTGTCTACTGTCAATGTCGCTTGTGCACCGTCTGCAAGGGCTATCAATCCACTAGACTCGATTTCCTTCTTCCATTTGTTACTCTCATATTTCGCCGTCACAATCGTCAACCTGAGTGCTGGCTCTTGCTCTTGTGTCTCTGGCTGTGCGAGCGGCACAGCAGTGAACGTCCAGCGGCCAAACGCCCAATTCAAGATATACCTCGCTCTGCCCTCGGTCGTGCTTAGCGTAGTGGGCATATCTGGATCCGAGGATTTTGGCGGCGTGGAAGCGTACAGGATGCCTTTTATCCTATAGACTTCGTCTTTGGTTGGGTCTTGAAGAAATCTAGCGAGCTTCTCCGTGTCCACCACTCCATCTCCGTTCAATATCACACTCAACACCTCGACCTCACTCGAATGCGCATGATTATGCTCCTTTTCCCCCTCGCCCAACAACGCCTCCCCCTCTGTCGACCCGGCCAGCCGCGCATCCAACCCAAACACAATCTCTTTGTCCACCCAACCCCTTGTACTTTTCGTCCGCGGAATCGGCGGCTCCACCTCGAGCGCGAGAATCCGATCCTCGACATCCTCCAACCGCCTCTCCCCAACGCCTTCCCACTTATTCAGCACGATGAGATCGGTAAACCTGGCCTGCATCTTGGCCGTCAGACTCGTGTCCTCGTAGCCATTCCAGTTCTCGACGTCGACGACGCTTAGCACGCCGTCGAGGACATAGGCGCCGTTTGTTTCCCGGGCTAGCCGGTTCACCTCCATAGCTAGGGTTGCGGGGAAGGCAGAGCCAGAGGTCTCGATGACGATGCGGTGGGGGTTGGAGAGGGAGGCTAGTTCGGCGAGGGCGGTGGAGAGTTGGCCGACGAGGTTGCAGCATATACAGCCGTTGAGGAGTTCGCGGACGGAGGATATGGAGGAGGAGGATGCGAGGGCCGAGTCGACGGGTAAGGAGCCGAATTCATTTTTCAAGAGGGCGAGTTTGTAGGAGGGTGGGAGTTGGGGGAGGAGGTTTAAGATTAGGGCTGCGGGGGAACAGGATGTTAGCTAGGGTCTCTTTTTTTTTGGAGAGGGGGAGGGGGAGAGAAGGTGAGGAGTCGTCCATGTGGTTTCGAAGTTGGCATCAGAAGTGGTGGCTTTGAACATTCCAGGATTGAGAATGGTGTCGGGTAGAAATCGATTCAATAAGAAGAGACCCCAATATCCAGGCAAACATACTCGTCTTTCCCGAGCCCAAGAACCCAGTGATGATAGTGATTGGTATGGGCGCCATCTTCCCTGATCCGCTCTATTCGCCGTCTCTAGTTCTGAAGCAATGGCGGGATACCTAGGTATCCAATCGAATAACCCACCAAAAAAGAAAAAACGAAGCAGGAAAGAACAGGAGAGAGTCAACAGCCAACCAAGCCAGCAAGCCAGCAAGGCCGGCGTGATATCCCGCCTAATCGATAAGATAAGCCAGCCCTTGCCGGAACCGATACCGGTACCCCTGCACTCCCTCAGTCAGTCAAGTCAGCCCTCAGTCCACCGCCCAGCCCCAAGCCGCCCCTCCCCCATTCAGCTCTCCTCCTTCCTTCCCTTCTTCCTTCCTTCCTTCCTTCCTTCCTTTGGCGCCTTCGCCTTTCGCCTTTCGCCTCGCCTCGCCTCGCCTCGCCTCGCCTGGCCCTGCTCGGCGCGGGGTCCAAGTATGACGTAGCCAAGCGGGGTCCAACACCAGACAAACCATCTCCATTGCTCCTGTGAAATGGATCATCTTTGCAGGCGAAGGACACACGGGGTGCCCAGCTTTGAAGCGTCACTCTACCTGACGGTGTAATCTACCCAAGAAGAAGCAAACACCCAACATAAAAAGGACCGATGTTTACTCAAAGAGTAGCCAATGTGCAGGCCCCAAGCACCATGTACCACAGCAGCTCCCACTGTGTCATGGTTGAGGGGAGAGGGGCTACATCCTGCTTTTCTCGGGCTATGGGTGACTGGGATTGAATTGGGTTAGGTGGGCCAAGGTTCGGTAGAGTAGAGTAGAGTAGAGTAGAGTAGTACTAGGTGCGGCTGTGATGATCGTCGAAGAGGTCAACGGCAGGAGTGAGTAAGGGTATAAATAAGTGGCACGCCGACCCCTCTCTTGTGTCTTCCTTTTTCCTTCAAACAAACCAGCTTTTCGACCACCACAATCCATCCGTTCTCCTGCTTACCTACCTACTTTCCACCTCCCCCTCCACAACTCCATCTCCACCTCCACCTCACAATGGACTTTGTCAACAAGATGACGGGCGGCAACACGGGCGGCAACAGCGCCAACGAGCAAGTTGCCCAGGGCCAGGGTCAGGGCCAGAACCAGCAATCTTCTTCCTCCTCCTCAGGCGGTGGCTTCCTCAGTGGCATCGGCGACAAGCTCAACTCTGCTGCAGGCGGCGGCCGCGAGAGCGAGAAGAATGAGGATTATCTTGACAAGGGTGTGTCCTTTCCCCCACACCCCCTCCCAACTCCCCCAACTCCCCCAACTCTGCGGTGATGGGTGTTCGTATCATGCATGCGCAAAATGTCAGAGTCGAATGCTAATGCCATCTCACGTACGACTAGGCGTCGACTACGTACAAGAAAAGTTCTTGGGCAAGGGTCCTCAGGATAACGAGGTATGTCGTCATCTTCACCACAACCACCATCCACCCCCTATCCCTCAACACCACGCAAAGCTAACCACAACTCCAGTCCGCCGTCGAGCAAGCGAAAGACGAACAAATCAGTGATATGCTCCGGGGACAATACAAGTCCGCCACGGGCTCAGAGATCCCCATCAAGGACAAGGAGACTCGTCTGGGATAGAAGACCGTTTACCCATGGGCTGAGACAGTCATGACGGATGATAACTGGCTGACGGACAACGGCTATATCTATTTCGTATGCTCGTGGGCTTGGGACTTCCCGGGGTGTGTGTGTGTGGGAGCAAGCCAGAGTTACCGGTATCTCTCGATCCTACACCGTACGGCCAGTCGGACAGCCAAAACCCTCATGAGGGATGATTATGATCCAGAATAGGCCATAGTCGAAAATGACATCTTTCAGCAACATCCCCTTTCTCCATGACGATGACTTGTCTTGCTCCCACTACTCCTTCCCCTGTCACAAAGATCAGCACCAGAACAAATCACAAACACTCCTACAACTCTGAAAATTTACAAAAGACTGTACAATTCAACGTGATCTAAGAATACTCATCATCATCATCATCATCATCGTCGTCGTCAGCAGTACTCGAAAACTTCTCGTTACATTCCCAAACGCCGCCCCATGCACGCTCGCTCGCTTGCTTTGACATTTGATCATTCCATAACCTGGTCACCTTTATTTTTCAATTCCCCACACCCAAACCCATTCCTATCTTGTTGCACACACAAAGCACATCCTCTCTTACATTGTCTATTCATGATCCACCATAACGTAGTGAACCGTATGAGGGTATCTTACTTGCCAGACAAAGTGTCAACAGGGCACAATGGTTGCAGCTCTTCATACAAAAGCGAATGAGATACCTCGACAACACTATGGCGAGCTCGTGGGCGCACGGCGGATCTTTGCCAGTCTGTTGAGGACACCTAGGAGACCTATCTCGCTGTTAGTACATGTGCTCGGGCATGTGCTGCCGAAGAGAACAAAACTTACCAGTCGTGCCATTGGTAAGGGTGGAGAGAGCGACGGAATTGCGGTCGCCGACGGTCACGGTCTGCACATGCGGAATGATACCGTCATCCTTGAGTTGCTTTGCCCAGCGGAAGACATTCTCGTCACTGCGATCATTGCCGGCAACAAACAAGAATTCTGGTCTATCTGCGTCGGTGTACTTGTTCATAATGTGCTGTGCTGCACTCGCTTTGTCAAAGTCCACGGGCTCAATAACGACTGTGTCTTTGGAGGGGATAGCCTTGACTCGCTGCTGCTCGCACGCATCATTAATGTGGTTGGCACAGTCACCAGCGTGGCGGGTGGAGGAATCGTTGTCGTGGCCCTTTTCGTAGTGGAAGATGAGGGAGCAGTGCCGTTCCTCTACTCGACTATCTTCGACTCGCTCCAGGTAGTACTGCAAGATAGGCTTGACAGACTCTTTCCATTTGATAGTCTTCTCTTCGTCTGGAAATTGTATCCACTCATCTGAATTGCTCTCTCGAAGGAAACATCCGTTCTCAGCGATGAGTCCTAGGCCACGAACGCGATTGAAGATGAGTTCCATTTCGCGCACAGTGCGGCCACTCATGACGTAGACAGTGTTGCGTTCATCGGCTACGAGTTCGTTCAGGACAACAATGACGCGTTCTGTGTTGGTGAGGACAGTGTTGTTAACAGATCCGTACGAAGCGAGCGTGCCCTCGTAGTCGAGAATGAATAGACGGCGCGCTGACTGGTCATATGTAGGAGTAATCTCGCTCAGCTTCAATCGTGGTATCGACATCGTGTCACGCTTGAACTGTTCGTCGTGTACTTTGGCTAAGTGGGCGCTCAGGTTACCAACCCAAAAGTCGCCCGTGTGATGCATGACCATGTTACGGAGCTTAGCATACCGACGATCCTTCTCTTCATCAGTCATCTCCAGAGCGATCCTAAAAGCTTCAGCGATGTTGTTATAGTCCCATGGATTGACTGATAGTTCGGCACCCTCAAAGATGGCAGCACTGCCAGTGAATTCACTGAGAATCACTGGACTGTGTTTCTTGCTGCTCGCTTTTCCATCTTGGCAAATCACGAATTCGTGACACGTCAGGTTCATGCCCTCACGCAAGCTTGTGATGGCAAGTGCATCCGCTATCGAGAGCAAAGCAAGATATTGCGAAAATGCGATGTCTTGTCGCAGAAAGATAAGCGGGTTGTGTGTCAGAGTGGAGTGGACTGCATCGATGCGGGTAACGATCTCAGAAACAGTCGCCGCCAGCTCAGTGTCCTCAGTCGTAGAGGTTGCCACTTGGATCAGGACGACCTTGTCTTTCCACTCCGGGTGCTTGTTCAAGAACAACTCGAATGCTAGCAGCTTTTGCCGTACACCCCGGATGCTGTCAAGCTTATCGCGTGCTACGATGACCTTCTTGCCCTCGTAGCGTTTCTGCATAGTCTGTATCCACTCGAGTACTTCCGGCTCCTCACGTGCAAGAGCAAGCGTTCGGGGATCAATACCAATAGGTGATGCCCAAACGTTGACGAAGCGATTTTCGAGTTGCACACCATCCTCTGTAGCTTCTACAGATAGAATTCTGCTGCACGTTTGGAGGAAATGGTGGGCATATTCTTGTGTCTGGAAAGCAACGAGGTTAGCTCCCAGCATACCATCGAGCAGCTCCTTGCGAGCGGCGAGACAACGGAAGACCTCCGATGAAGGGAAGGCGGTATGTAGGAAAAATCCGATTTGGGCATCCGGAAGTTTTTGTCGGATCATATAAGGAACCAGACATAGATGGTAGTCGTGAATCCAGATGATGTCGCCACGCTTGTAATTCTTGACGACCTTGTCCGCAAAGGCTTGGTTGACCTTCACGTAGTAGACCCACGAGTGATCCAAAAAGGCCTTGCTCTTGGGGTGGTCTGGGATGATGTAGTGGAAGACGGGCCACAGGATGGTCTTGCAGTAATGGGCGTAATGACCATCGAAGTCCTTATCGCTGACAAAGACGGTCAGAGCCTCGTGCTCCTCTTCGAGCTTCTCATAGATTTCTGTCTTTTTCTCCTCATTCAAGCTGTCTGTGGGGAAGCCGATAAGACCGACAGTAAGGATGTTCTCCATACCCTTGTTCTTGACAGCGGCGCGGATGGCGTTGGAGAGGCCCCCGTTACCCTGCACAGCAGGCACTACAGAGTACTCAGTAGACCAACGTGGATCCGCCGTCAACCGTGCGACTTGCTGCGAGCCTTTTGATCGTTCCCTCTGGGCCTGTGCCCGTTCTTGTGCCTTTGCATATTCCAAGATGGTGTCTGGCGGTGCAGGCTCGGTCCTCAACGCGGGCTGATTGAACAGGCCGTGTGCACCCCACTCTGGAACATGGGCATCGCTACGGACCAGTCCTCGAGGATCAGTCGGCTTCGGGAAGTGTGTAGCGGCGCTTGGCTGTCCGGGAGTGAAGAAGTCTTCCTGCTCCAGCATGCTCAATGGCGTCTTGGGGAGCTGGATGTGCGAAGGCGGCGCCCGCTTAAGGAGACTCTGTGGTGCATCCTCATGCTTGCTTCGTGCACTGGCCACAGAGGCCTTTCGACCAATGTCACAGAGTTTCGGTGGAGTGGGTGCGGCTGGAGAAGGCTTTGGGGAGCTCGCGCGTGTTTTGACCTCGTGGAAATCAATTGTATATGGAAGAAATCTGACGTGTTAGTTGCTGGTGTCGAGGAGAAGCTCTTAAGCGAGAGCTATGTCTATGTTCGCTGGGGGATATGCTGCAGAGGATATACCTACAGAGACACGACGAAAGTAGTCATGGTGGACGGTGGTTCTGGCGCAGACGCCCGTCGAGATTAATGTTTGTCAAGCGGTGAGCAGGATGCTGACGGGTGCTTGTAGGTGAAATAGCAGGAAAGGAAGAAGATAGATTGTAGGAGTCTAGGGAAGGGTTGTATGTAGAGGTGGTATGGAAGAGAGAGGAGGTTCCGGTAGGTTCGATGGAAGCGTTTGGCTATCGGCCAAGGGAAGAGTCGCAAACGCGCGTGCTTTGGCAGCCCCTCCAGGGTAACACGGTGAGTCCAACAAGAATTGCACAGGCCTAAAGGAGCGTGCTTGACCTGGCGATGGGATTTTACTTCCTTGATTGTGCGAGCTCTCACGGCCACGGATGGCTTTTTTCTTTTTTTTCGTTGCAGCACACGTCGCTTGCAAAGACATGCCCGCGACAACGGTAGGTATGACGTAGCAGTTACTTCGGGCAGCCACAGCTACTTTAAGAGCATTGCATGGGTCTGGGTCTCACGGCAACCTGCGTGCCGCCCTTGCAAATGCAATTTGAGTCGAGTAACATCATCGTTACGATAAGGCCAAGGCTTCACTCTCTGCTGGTGTTGAGAGAGTCATCGGTGGTCATACTGTTAGCTAGTACAGCCAGCTGTCGAATTGGAGACCCTTGAACAGGTGCAAACGTTGCCCGTTATGGTTGCTGTGCACAGTCGGTCCGCCAATGGGACGGGAGACGCACCCGCACCTTGGCCCAGCCGTGCTCATGGCAATCCTGAGCATTGGATAGCATGGCTGCTTTTCTGATGCTGCACATGTGGCATGTTGGTAGTTAGTTGGCTACTCTAGGTAGTTGGCTAGGTAGAGTAATACGAAATACTGGTCCAAAGGTGGGAAGAGGGGCATGTACCTAGTTGGTAGTCGGCAACTCGGCGCAGCCCATGCCTTCCTTTTTCCTTGTCTGCGCGTGACTCACCGTCATGGTATTTGCAACAAATCTCCATGGGACTGTGTGAGAGTTCCATCTATGTACTTGTACACACCTGCATATACGGCTTCTCTGCGGTTCGCTGAGTCTGGAAACCCCCCACAATTCAACAACGGGACGTTTGCACTGTTTTGGCTCAAGACAGAAGAGGAGGGGCTCCGTACGCAGACCGTACGGTATATAGATCGACGATCTCATGAGAAGCTGTTGAAAGATGGGGAACTGATGCCGACCCTCCTAACTTATTGTGCTCGTAGGTACGTACATGGACGCTTCGCTCATCCCAAGCGTGTGACGTGCAAAGGATGACATGAATGCGTAGAGTACCGAAAACTGTACATGATGCTAGATTTTTTTTTATAGAAAATGCAGACAGATGCAGAGGATCCACAGTCCGCGCATGCTTTGTGTAACACAGTACAAGGCACTATTGTAGTATGTATAAGAGCTGATCAGCGACGCATCGAGACAATGCACGCCATCACGTGATGGCGCGATACCTCGAAAGCAGTTGATATCAAGCTGCAAGCCCCAAGCAATGACTGGTCTTGCTCCATAGCACCGACCTTTGCCTGTTAACCAGTACGATGGCCGCCATGACGGTCGCTCGACCACCAATTCATGACATTCTGCAGCGTAGATTGCTCCATCTCGACTGCAGCGCTGACCTCCAGCCCTATTCGCGAAACCTTGGCCCAGGCGTGCAAGAGAAGGCATTTCAGTGGACTAGCGATGTCCTGAGGGCCCAGCTGGAAGAGCATCGCGAGTTCCTGCTCCGTCAGCAACAACATGAACAGGGAACACTGAATCCCATTTTGCAGTCTCGCACTCCTGTAGCTCCCGGTCCAGAGAGTATGCCACGAAGTCACGATACGCACGCGCACATGCACGCCACACCATTGTTTCGCCCTGTTAGCCAGCCACAGCGCACAGCCTATCGTTCGCCAGTGGCCACCCGCTCCGAAAACGCACACTCCAATTCCTGGTAAAATAGAGACTTACCCACTGGCGCTACGCGACCCGTTAGAACGGTACAGCCGTCAGTCAGCAACGATACCAGACAATAGTTCTTTGCATCACCTCATATATAAACTAGGATTTAACTATAGAAGCGACGAGCACGAGGTCGCAATAACATACTGAAGACCTTGGACTGCAAGCAATGAAGGAAGAGCAACCGTCTTTTTTAGGCAGTGAGGCCGAATGCATCACTGATGCACCATAGCATGGCTCAGTGCTTTGCTAGCTTTATACTATGTTCGAAAGACCACGCGGCCTAAAATCTATGCATCAACCTCTATCCCCCCCTTTTTCCGACCCTCCGTTTCCATCTGCAGAAGAAAAAAGAGGAAGACCGACCCAGTGTCAAGCAGTTGTCGATTTGGGCAGACGCAGATCACGCGATACAATGACTGTGCTGCACTTCTTCTTCCCAGGGTCTCTACGAATCTGGAGCAGAGAGGGGGGTGCCTGTCTATAGATCCAAGGAGTGGTAAGGGTAGGGGACAATGGGTTATATTATTGATACCCTGGAGCCTTTGGGAGCAGCGGGTCAATACTATACATGATATGCACGACGCGCAGGGCACAATGACTCTGGGACATGTCGATATACGCTGCGCAATATCCCAGTCATTCAGAAATACACTATCATCTTGACATTGGAGACAATTGGCACATGGTCTTGCACTCTCCACAAAACTCAACCCACTACTTCCAAAAGTGACTCGTTGGCCATTTCATTGATTCGTCCGAAACAATCGACTTCACGACCAAAGCTCCATGTGCGTCATATAGCTAGGACACCACATTATACACAAATACCCGCAATCTTTATTGTGGCCAAGCATTCAGAACAGCACCTGCAATTCTCGCGCACCGCAAGTTTTCCAGGTCTCTCACATGCTTCCCTCAGAACACCTTCCTAACCCGGTAGTTCTGCGAAAACATGTCGATCGCGGTGAGCACGTTCCGCCAATAACCATGCATGCAGCCAACCTCATCAAACTGTTCCGTGAACGGTCGACGCAACATGATCGCTCAAAAAAAAACATCTTCGCCACGGTCGCACAACATATGCCAGACTCCACCATTGCAACCTCGCACTCGCCTCCCCTGCGTACTCACTCATCACAACGCACGCCATACCCTCTAAACTCACAACACCCACACATCACCAACACCAAAGATAATGGCACCCCGTAACATCCCCTCCTTCTATATCCTCTGGCATCTCTACCTCGAGCCTCTCCTCGCCCTTAGCGGAGCTTATTATCTCCACTTCGCCCCATCCATCTACCATTCCTACATGCCGCCGTCCACGTCCTACAACCCTACATCGCAAATCGTCTACGACCAGCTCGCCTCGTCTTACGTATTCTTCGCCTTCATAGAGGGCGTGGCACTAAGAGTTGTTGATGATTTGCCGACGTGGCGCGTTCTCGTGTTTGGGCTGGCATTATGTGACGCGGGACATTGTTATGCGGCGTGGTATGCGATGGGAACGGAAGGGGTACTGGATTGGGCGGCGTGGAGGGCGAGGGATTGGGTTGCGAATGTTTTGAATGTTTTGCCGTTGGTTGTGAGGGGGGCGTTTTTGATGGGGGTTGGTATGGGTGGCGGGAAGGAAGGAGGGAGGACGTGATGAGGGGATGGTGATCTTGGTGGACTACAGATTTCTTATAATACCATATATTGCCTGAGTATATTGCTGCGAGAGGGGACTTGTGGGGATTTCCAACCGGCGAATGAGATGGGTCGCGGTACGATTATGAGCCCTGGGTTGATGAGACCTGCAATGTCATTAAAGAGCATGGACAGCCGGCGATTCAAACTTGGTCTAATGGGACATGTATATTTTGCACTGCACGCAAGTCTCACATGATGGTAGCATCCTTCTCTTTCCGTGACCCTATCTTACTGCACGATGATTAGCAATTCCATCTGAGCGGTATGTACTCTCGTGGAACTCCTTTTCTCGAACAGTGCTAAAGTCTATATTCACCAAGGTTATGTAGTCGTCCTCCTAATCTCTGGGCTAGGGTTGGAGGCACATCAGAGCGCACAAGAACATCGAGTCAATCTTCGGCAACCTCATAGTACAGCCGAACACTAACCCATAAACCACACAGTACAGTACCCTTCCCACACAACGAATGCTACAAAATATTTGCCAGAATGAGCACATGTAGATAATCCAGGGAACCATCGTTGGTCTTCTGGATTGCTGCATAGCATGGCCAGCACACAAAATTGTAGAGCTTGCGCAGGCCGGCCGAGACGTTTTGTTGCGATTGCGACCACAGATGCGCATTCCGAGTGTTGACGTGAGAGACGATGATTTAGTGGCGTCGCAGTGGAAATATGCCGGGATCTTCCGAACAACCGATCTGACCAATGAGCGGCCACTTTTTGCCTTTTGTCATAACCGAGGCGAGCCTTGAGTGGCGGCGGTCCAACTCGATGATTGCAACACTTTGACCTTGGACGACATCGACAATCCCACACTCTCCACTCCACAGTCCCACACCATGGCTTGCGTACGCTCCTTCGCACGTCTAGCGACCAGGCGGACAGGTTCGTACACCTCCCATCGCAACATGCGGTCAACAATTGCGCTCCTTGCTAACCCTCAGCGACAGCTGTCCGACCTGCAGTTTTCGCCCGCGGCTTTGCCTCTGTCACCGACGTCCACGCACGCGACCCCATCTCCAAGGTTGGCGAGAAGATTGTCCCTGACGCAGCACGGAAGCCTGTCTCGGAGAAGGAGACTTCGACAATCAAGGAGCCAGAGCCTACCAAGGATGCGAAGACCAAAACTTTCCACATCTACCGCTGGAACCCAGATGAGCCATCATCCAAGCCAAAGATGCAGTCATATACCCTTGATCTAAACAAGACGGGGCCCATGATGTTGGATGCGCTCATTAGAATTAAGAACGAAGTCGACCCAACCTTGACCTTCAGGCGGAGTTGTCGTGAGGGAATTTGCGGAAGTTGCGCCATGAACATTGATGGTGTCAACACCCTCGCATGCCTTTGTACGATGCCCAGAGTTATTTATATATCTTACCAGCGCTGACAGGTTTGGACAGGCCGTATCCCCACAGACACAACCAAGGAATCTCGCATCTACCCGCTACCCCACATGTACGTCGTCAAGGACCTCGTGCCTGACATGACGCTCTTCTACAAACAATACCGCTCCGTCAAGCCCTACCTCCAGCGCACTACGCCCGCTCCCGACGTATGTACCTCCGTCAGCTCATTTCTCCCATTCCACTAACAATTTTTACAGGGCCGCGAATACCGTCAAACCAAGGAAGACCGCAAGAAGCTCGACGGCCTCTATGAATGCATTCTCTGCGCCTGCTGCTCAACATCCTGCCCATCATACTGGTGGAACCAAGAAGAATACCTCGGCCCTGCCGTCCTCCTCCAATCATACCGCTGGATCGCTGACTCGCGAGACGAGCGCAAGGCCGAGCGCCAGGATGCCCTCAACAACAGCATGAGCTTGTACCGCTGCCACACCATCTTGAACTGCTCGAGGACTTGCCCCAAGGGCCTCAATCCTGCTTTGGCTATTGCTGAGATCAAGAAGAGCATGGCTTTCGCTTAGGAGGTTTTATTTTTGGTCTG
The DNA here is from genome assembly GCF_022343315.1 of Plenodomus lingam. NCBI lineage: Eukaryota > Fungi > Ascomycota > Dothideomycetes > Pleosporales > Leptosphaeriaceae > Plenodomus > Plenodomus lingam. The sequence continues at coordinate 1,807,768 of NW_027093944.1, read as the reverse complement.
GTGGTAGTTATGATGGGATGAGCAAGGATGGAAAAACTCGGGGGAAGGAAGGCTAGATAAGGGGGGGAAGCTGTGTACCATTCACTGCATGTATATCGAAATTTTCATGATTGTTTAGCAGTTTGCCCTCTGCCTTTGAGCAGAGTACTTGTAACAACCTCTTTTTTATTTCATCCTCGGAGAGTTATCTGTTCTGTTAGTATACAAGGCTAAATGAGTAGCGAGTCACAAATTCTTTTTCATCAAGACTTGATCGGTTTGAAAGTATGTGGGGTGATGTTTTCATCGAATGGCGGGGCCGTTGGATTTGGCGATGGAAGAAACGTCGAAATATTTGATGTGTCGATGCTCCCCACGTTCATTCCAGCGACGATCCAGTCTTATTTGGAACTTGGTTTTAGTAGGCAGTAGGTAGGTAGCTAGGTTATGTAGCTAGGTAATACCTCTCCCTACCAACGCTTGCCAGATCAACAGGGTCATTGGAAGGGAGTTGGTATTAGTATTCCGCCTGGCTACTGTGCTAGGTACACACCTTGAACTGTCGGGGAGAGGAATCAGGGGAACATTGATTAGCACGTTACATAGGACAATCGTCCAGATCAAACCGCGTGCAGACTTTTCCATGGACTTGCCAGGTCTGGAGAACTTGATGGATATCACAAAGTGCGGAACCATGCCGTTGATGTCCCCATAATACTGAATCTATGGCGCGCGTCTCACGATTTCTGGATATAAGTAGGTACATAATATAGCTATGGCTGGGAAGCTGGGGGAATAACAATCTAATAGTACTCAATCAACTCCGAACTCCACAGCCACGTTCCAGAGTCCAATCAGTGTCTCCCTCCACCCCCACCCTGAACACACGTACACATGCACATAACACTCCCCCGCAAATTGCAGATTCCTCTACCAGATAAGCATCATCCCATGAAGCTTACCCAGCAAGCCCCTGTGCCTCGTTCTTACTCATGCCAGCATGCAAGCATTGCCGCATATCGGGATTGGACGCCTGGCTGCTGCCTTACGAGCGCATGCGCTGCAGCACCTGTTTTGCTCAACTCCGATGTCTGTATGTATGACTCTGACACTGCTGGTCGCGTTGAGATGAGTGGGAGTGGGAGTGAGCAAGGGATGTGAGGAGTCATATGTGAAGTGAACTCCGAGTGTTGATGAGCTCTGGATCGGTGTGGCATGCGATGGAGTCATTCAGTGCTGTGGTGGGCTGGATATATAAATGCATGAGGTGGCGTGTGCTGTAAAAGGTGGTATGAAATAAAGGGATATTTTGTTTGCTTGAACGTCTGGCTTTTACTTGGTTTTGTTGAAATTCGATTATTTTGAGGGAAGAGAAATTGGAAAAAGGGGAATCGTCAAAGGGAGTTAATCTCTGTTGGAAAAATCTCAAACATCTATCGAGGATCATAATCAGCCATGTCGTCGAAAAGTCCTTCCAACACTGCCGCGCGCACCTCGACATCCTCTTTGCCGCAATACGCGGACGCAGCGACGCCGCCGGCGTATACGGTGGAAGATGCTTCCTCTGTGGTGTCGAAGGGTTCGACTTCGAAAAGTATGTTGCGAAAAATGTTTCATCGGGGTTGTGAGTTTTGCCTCGTGTTTTGTTCTTCTTTCCCATGCATGGAGAGTTTACTGTATAGCTTACTGACGACTTCTCTGGTAGCAAACGATGCGGTCCCAAGCCAGAGTAACAAGAGGCAGGAGGAGGCTGAGGCCAGGGAACGCAAGAATGCTGTGCTTGCTATGTATTATGCTACGCGATGATTTGTGATGGGATTGTCGTAGTTGGTATGACCTATGACCAGGGTATATCGCGAGCAGGAAAGACAGCTACATTTCTGTGAGATGATCTTCTTTGTCAAGATCCTAATACTGTTAGTTTATTAAAAGCACAGGTCTATCTTCCACCGTTCAAAAGAGATCCTGTGGTACGTAATCAGTGCTTATGCAATCTGGTAATTACTCAATGTGCTCACCGGATTATTCCACGTCGCATCATGGAGCCAGTCCAGAAAATCTTCCGCCTGGGTGGGAATCGGTTCCAGACCGTCAATGGTCGGCATATCGAAGAAACCCTGGCCAGATCCCGCAAGATCTTCACCATTCCCCAGTGCGCCATTCACAGGCGGTTCGTAGTTCAGTACCTCGTCAAGAACCTTGGCTAGCATCTTGTTCAACTCGCTACATAGTTTGGAATTGCCATCACCCGGCAGTACAATCCACTCAAGACAGGAGGTCAAGACGGATAAGTTGCGGATGACATCAGCACGGGTGACGGTGCTGGGGAGTGAAACGCCTTCGATTGTGCATCTGCGTAGCTCCAGGGCAAGCAAGCCAGCAGCGGGGAAGCAGTAGAATAGTACAACCGTGGGAAAGTGCCGCCGAGTTTCGTACACCCTGTTATTTGGCTTGGTCGAGACAAGCGACGTGGATAACAACTTTAGCGAAATCTCCAACAATACTGGAAGCGCTTGTTGAGTTTGTCGGTGAAGCAGTCGTTGTGTTTGGAAGAGCAGGTGCAGGTATTCCAGGTACGCTGAAATCAGACGTACTGTCATGCCGGCACCAAGGCCGATCCAAGCCTCCTCTTCGCTGTAGGTTTCGTATCGAAGGTGTGTTGGAAGCGCTTCCCACCAGGCTGTACATTCTGCTGATATCGCCCTGGCTCAATTAGTTTCTTTATACGCGAATCACGTGACACTATACCTACTGGATATTCCGAATTACATCGCTGTCCTTTACTCCAGCCAGACTCTGCTCCAAGAGCCTCTCCTTGAAGACGGCAAGTTGGCATCTCACTCTGATGTAGGAAGCTGGATAGGTCCTTCTATCCATATTCCACCCCGCACTATCTAGCCTGGAGAGCTGTTCGTTGAGTAAATTGGGGTCATCCGACGCGATAGCCTCATCGCTAACGTCCAGCTGTTGTCGCCGATCGCTATATCTCCAGCCCATCATAGGTGGACGACCAAAGAAGACGGCTAATGTCTTGTCTGATCGATATACTGCAGCGTAGATTCTTCTCCGCGACTCGCGTAGGAAAAGAGGTTCTTCATTGGCTCCCTCGGTGAACTCGCCTTCGCAGTGCATACCACTCGCATAGAGTGCGGACACACTGTCCCCCATGCGTCTCCAGGTTCCATGATCTAGTAGTTGTCAGCTGTTTGCTAGGGGCATCACAAGAAATTACGAGCACATACAGTTGTCTCCATAGAAGTTGCTGATGACCATCATGTTGGTGTAGACGAGCCAGACCATGACTGTAATCTCAAGTTAGCAGGCCTGGGTTCAAATAATGTTGGGGAATTCCGATCTGTCCATTGCACTCACTATCATTAACAGCGCCATGCACCTGGCATATGTTGATACAGTCGTTAGTTGCATGTATCACATCCTCAATGAAGCGATCTTTTTCTAGTTTCCTACCATCAGGAAGAGTGAATAGCGGATCATGGGGTGAAGTAAACTGGGCGTTTGAACCGGCTACCGCAAGGATCAAACCCAAGGTTTCCCACCGCAAGTTCTTCCCGGTTATCAAGGTATGGAATGCCGACGGGAGCATTGTTGAAGGAACCTTCAGAGGCCGAGCAGTATTCTTCGTCATTGCAGCATACAACAAATGTGAATCCGGTCCTGGCGTACTGAGATGCTCTAAATCCTGTCGGAGTTGAGGCAGGATGGAAAGAATCAACGGTCCGATCAGAGCAGATGCTTTGTTGGTATCAAAGTACATTTTCACCGACTTTTCGAAGAAGTCAAAAGGATTCAAGGTGGATACAATAGACGCGCCAATACCAAACTGACAATGTCGACTTCCAATAGTTTGGCTAGACGTCGAGGGAGTGACACTTAGCCGTTCTGATGGCTGTTCATGCACAGTGTCTGGCAAGGCACCCCGGTTCTCAGTAAACACAGCTGCATAGCTTGTAGATCCTAGGTAAAAGCTCCTGGTAGGATCCGAAGGTAGCTGGTTGGCTCTACTAGCACTCTCCGGTGGTGTCGGCCATGTGTTTGTGATGGGTCCTGTGTTGACATCATTTCTTAGAGTTGGAGGACTCAACGTCAACGAACTGAGCCGTCCATGATGTTGGGCTGATCGCGCTTCGGAGTTGGCTTTTCGACGACGAGGCTCTGGCTTCTTCCGTGGCGTGCCCGCAGGCTTAGTCATTGGATTTGGGTGATAGAAACACTTGAACAATCCATTAGGCGAGAGCATACGAGAATTGCGTCTCTGGCTTACTTGATCGACGATGCCACGAGTTTGGCACTTTGAACACGTTGGTGTTGCGTGGTCACACTTGATCTTCGAGATTCGGCATGGCTCACAGGACCTTGGTGGACGATGGTCAGGACTCGGCCTTGCTTGAGACGGTTCGGAGTAATCAAGTGTACTACCTGGGCTTTCCGTTTCTTCGCAGCTGGCTTGCCATGGTGACTGTTTAAAGAGGCTTCCTCGTGGAGCAAACAGTTCATGAGAGATTCACGACGGGCGCGTCTCATGGGTGTCCAACCAGCCGATACAGTTTGCTCCGATGTCCATGACTCCGTGGCCTGTCCTTCCCAAACTCCGAATGTCATTAGCGGCTGACTCCCATTGGCTGGACTTTCTTCGGAATATCTCGGACTCGGCCTCTCGACACACCAAGTACTACACACACGACAGCAGATGTCATAGAATGTCCTCTACATGGAACCATTCTATTATACACAGTGCCATTGCAATTTGTCGACAATCATTCCACTTACTCATCACGTACACACACAGATCGAGACACTGCAGAGAGACAATAGAGATCTAATACTACAAGTGGCCGTCAAGCGCAAGCGTTCTGCCAACATCTACGGTAGAATACCACGTCTGAATGTCGCGCCAGTCGTCTCTTTCGCTGCTCGACCAGCTGTGCCATGGTAAGAACATGATCTTTGCAAGGATAGCGCGCGGCGGATAGCTTGATACGTCGCTGTACCTACTCTAGGGAACGTTGCGCTCATGTTTGGCGTTTCAGCAAGGCAGAATTGGGGGAATTTGCCTGTACATGTGCTTGCGGGGACGCCGCTTTCCGCTCCGTTTACCCCGCCCACTCACCTCCACCAACCAACCGACTTCTCCATCCATTGCCGTCGTCATGCTGAGTACATCACCGCCACCACCAAATGGCTGACGTTTCAAGCATTTATTCACCAATTGGCACTCTTCCCATGTACGCTTCAATGTACGCTTCATGGCGGGATTGCATCACGCCGCGGTAGCCGCCTCGACATATTCTTCTCTATTGGTGCTCGCCAGATGTGATGCGCTGGCAATCACGAGTTTCATTCCCAGCACCGTTGTACTCCGCTGCTGCAGCCCGCCATGGAAAATAGGGAAGAATTGGCGTGGCATGCATTATCACGGGAACGATTGGCTTCAGCTCTTCACACATGTCACCATCCTCACAGAGCAACTCTTTCACCGGTGGTACCAGAGCCGCACTGGAGCCAGCTCACTTTCCGCTGGACGCTCCCTCAGTACCTACGGTAGCAGTGGCATCTGCTTTTCGTCTCACGAAGCACTGCCTTCATGCACGAGGGGCTGAAAAACATGTCCTGCGCCTCCCTAGGCCATAGCCCATCCAAGTTTCTTTGAATGTCTCATAGGTACTCGATGGATCAACGCAGGTTCAAGCAAAAGAATTGCGAAACACATCTCAGCAGCCCGCTCGGGGCTTTGTTCCTTCTGCCAAACATTTGGTGGTTTTGCAACACTACGCGACCAGCCGTTATGGGGTTTGGTGCGATCGGACGCTGTGCAATTTCATGCAGCTAGACCCAATGGCGGCAGCATGGGTGTTCACCGGTTTTCGTGGGGCAGCGTAAGATGGGCTCGACACCCGTCAGATGAGTACCCCGTCAGACGCTGAACACTCAGCCGCACTGAAACTGACTCTTTTTGCGCACTCAACCTTGAGTTGTGGTGGACGTCCTCTATCACGGCCGGAACATTGCGTTCATTGCTCTCCATCTTGCCCTCTTTGCGCGTTGTCCGGGGCGGATTCGCGCGGTTGGCCCTTCGTGACTTCAGGGTGATCAGACCGTGAGTCGGCGCTGGCGCCTCGATCTGCTAGGCTTGAACAGCCGCCTCTCTGATGGGCAAGGACTAACGGGTACCTAAATCCTATCCAGCGGTCTGTAGTTGCCATTTGCGCGTCATGGCCACTTTTCAGCAATACCCACAGCAGCATGAGCTTCCTCTCTTTCAGAACTTACATACGTTCCCTCTGGATCAATATGGGTTCCCACGGTCGAAGACGCCGACAGAATCACTAGTGAATCACACTGGATACTCTCCAGGTCCGCTCATAACTACGCCGCCTATCAGCCGCAACCCGTCGCAACCACCGGAACCATCCCAAGACTACACATCGGAGCCATTGCCATGGGACAATGGCAGCTTCTCCAACTCTCCCACCTCCGTGATGACTCCGGACCCTGAATCCATGGAGGTGGAAATGATAGACAGCTCTCAATTCTTCTACCCGCATCACGCGCAGAACATGTCCACCCAGGCTACCCACGGCGCCGTCTCAGCCATGGATACAAACATGTTCATATCGGGTCAGGATGTAATCAGCGATCAGGGTATGTTCTTTTGTTCATCTGGTAAGCTATTTGCTGATCGGAACAGCTGTGGATGCGGCCTTCCACGATACCTTGCTATCCGAATCCGAGCGATACCAGCATCAGTATGGTATGCAAGATCAGCAACTACATCCCATGGCGCTGCCACAGTATCAGCATTATGACACCCAACCGCTTCAACATGATCCATGGAATGGTCAAGGACCTGCTAGGTCTACTATTGTTCCGCGATCCGGCCACGTCATGTTTGATCCAGCTACTGAACAGTTGATCTCTTCTGGGTACGTGACTAACGTGGATACTTGGAGAATGAATCACCCCGAGCCGTCATACTTAATCTCACCGAGCGAGCCTACTATGCCACCACAAGACAACTTTTACTTCGCAACAGCACAGCATCTCGCCCAAAGCTCCCAGAATCAGATCCCGCGTACGCAGATGGCGAATCAGCTTCCGATAGAAATGCATCTAACAAGGGCATCGCCCCCACCAGATAACCAGGGTTTCATTAATTACGACGCTTCTTCTCCATTTTTCAGCGACTACCACACATCTAGCAACAACTTACCCTCTTCGTTGACGCGCACAGCTGGGAGCCATGTAGCACCATATGAGCCTGTCATCAGCCCAACCTTTGCAAGTCCAATTGGTTCCGAGGATATGCTGTCATCGTACACGCAGTCGGAGTCCGGAGTATCGGCAGACCGTTACTTCTCGAATCAGTTCATGCAAGGAGAAGTTATGCCATCCCAGACCTTGCAAGCGGATTATCTTCCTGACAGGAGTATGCCAGAGGCGACTTTCGACGCTTCCCCTGAGCCAGAGACGGCTCAAAGTGCAGCAGCCAAAGCTTTAGCCAAGTCTGGAGGTAGAGCACTTGGAACTCATCTTGAGCCTCAGGTCGCCAAAGCAGCACATGACATGCGGAGGATTGTGGCGTGCTGGCACTGTGTGCTACAAAGAGACAAGTGTGGCCCCGGTGAGATTTGTGAACGGTGCCTTAAGCGGTCTCAACGCCCGAATGCGGATCGTGGCCTAGGATGCTGTCGTATTAAGCTCGTCGATTTATCCGCATACTTTCTTCCCGCACTTGTCACGCAAATGCACGAAGACTCGAACCTTACTCACTTCGTAACCCAATACATTCATCAATGGGGCAATGTTGAACTCGAAGTTTACATGACCTGCGGACAAGATGGCATGCCGAGGATTCCCGTCAAAGTTTATGAATTTTCGCCACGAGGAAATGCGCTATTGGTACAGATACAGTACAACACTGACCCGAATACTCATCAGAGGGTGGCTGTCGAGAAGAAGAGCCCGGCATTGGGGATGGTGCATATCAACTATAACGAGGAAAAGAAGTACGACAAATACATTACTGACATTGTGGACCATCACTTGGACGCCTTTGGCGAACTCTGCTGGAAAGAAGATGACAATGACTTTCAACAAAAGTTGTTTAAGCTCATGACGAGAGTAAAAGCAAAGAACGAAGACGAAGCAAGATTACTTCACGAAGTCTTCCGCCTCGTTGTAGTCACGTACATCATGTCACACACCCTCACCATTGCAGAGGAGACCAAAGTTGCGACGCTCTCTCGCATGCGGTCCTATGGCGGCCAAAACTCTTACGTCGAGAACTACACATCACCACGAATGACGAATCGCCAATTGAAGTACTTCTTCTCGCGCCTACAACGCTCAATCCAGACTACTGTCCTCAACAAACTTCAGCAAATCTTCAAGTCGTCGAAAGGCTGTGACAAGTGGCTGGCAGCCTTTGTTACCGTACTAGGCATGTGCATGGCGCTGGAGGACCAACAGAAGACCATTCACCTCGTCATGGAAACCAAAGCTCGAACCGAGGGCATCGACCACAGAGATGCACAAGGTCAAGCAGACATTGCAAATCGCGAGATTGACGCCAGAATACACTTTGTCCAGCAGATTTTCCGCTGGAAGTACAATCGCAAGTGTAACCCCATTCGCGACGCTGATCACGCGTGGGACAAGGAGGTCGGATTTGGAGACTCGTCAAGCGTCAATTTTGTTCGCCAAGTCGTGCAACTGGTAAAGGACAATAGTAAGACGGACTGAACCGAGGGATTGAAACTTGCTGACGGTTGAAATAGCCGATTACCTACAAGGGCGACAACAAGTCAGCATCTCACCAGCCAATCAGACAAAGTACACCGCCCGGCTCGTTGGCCAGTTCTTGCTTTCCTTCTACATGCCCAACGCTTGAACTTGTCCTGCACCTGACAATTTGATTTCTTCCTCGTCCTTGAGGCTCACCTGAAAAGCCTCGGACACTTCCAGCCTACTCGCATGGCCCTACGTTTACGAGTCACACGGACAGCACATATTTTGTTGCTTTTGGAGTTTTTACAGCGCACGGCATGGCTATTCTATTTTTTTCCCCCCTTTGAAAAGTCCCACAATACGTTGGAAATACATCCATGCTGGTGAAGGCGAAATGACGGTTCTTTGAAACGACGTTTACGACTATTTTTTATACCCTTTTGGATATCTTGTCCATTTTGTGTTTTGTTAGGTTTGCAACATGTGCCATGGTCTGAGGGTTCGGGCTGTGCCTTGATGCCCCTCGAGATAGCATGTTGACGTCCTTTAGCATACATGTTTTTTTTTACCCCGGCTTCAAAAGCACTGTTTTCCCCTCAGGCATCATGTGTGGAGAGTTACTCGAGTTGGTGACGTGACGTCGCTGGTTCTTAACCGGTCACTGTGGGGGTTTTCATTTTCAAGGCCCGAGATGTGAGTTGTGGCGCGCGCGCTACTAGGATGCTTACAGCTTGACCGGTGAAAGGGACTATGGCTCAGCTGCGCATTTTCAGGAGTGCGCCTTGGTTGTGCGGGGCCGGGCCGGAGGTTTTGGTGCAAGTGTATGTGTATGTGTATGTGTATGTGCGTGATAGGCGCAGGATAGTCGGTTTGATGTTTGATAAACAGCTCATGACCTGCATTGGTGCGTGTATCCAATGTAATATAATATCACTGACAGCCGTGCAGCCAGGCGAGGGGCGGTATCATTCCATCTCACTCACTCGAACAACTGCACTCCTCCACCCCCCAATCCAACCTATTATAAACACCACCACCACCACCACTCACCCCTCCCGCCCCTCGCGCTCCAAAACCCCCACACAATCCCCCAACAACCCCATCAGCCGCCGCTGCACACTCCGCCCCGCAGGCGTATCCGCATGTCTCCCTGCCCCCCACCCAAACGGCAAAACCAGCCTGCGCCGCCCCTGCCGGTCAATCACGACCAGCGCGTCGAGCGGGAAGGTGCCGCCGCCTAGCGGGTGCATGAGACCCAGGCGCACAAAGTGGTTGCAGGTGGGTGTGGCGGCTTGGAGGAGGGGCAGGGAAAAGGGGGCGCGCGGGGAGATGCGGTGGGTCGAGGGGTCGTGGCAGAGGAGGAGGGGTTGGAGGGTTGGGGAGAGGGTGTAGAGGAATGGCAAGGCTGTGCTGTTTGTGTGTTTGTCAATGTGAGAGTATGTAATGGAAAATGGAAACACGTACCAGAGTAATTCATAATGGAGTTGTAAATTCCCTTGTACACAGAGAATCAACATGGACTCTCCTTTTCTATAGCGCGCCCAGTTGTCGTGTGCGGGTAGCGAGCTGTTTGGCGGCATGGCGAGGCGCGTGCTCGAGAGCAGGGCGTCCGTGTCAAACGGCCAGGCCTCTTTGGGCGTGGCGATGCAGAGCTCGTCTAGGTCGCATTGGGTGCGTGTCCGTTTGAGGGTATCGGTGGGTGGTGGGGAGAGGGCGGAGGCAGAGGCGCGCTCGTGAGCTTGTGGGATGGGCGTTGGGATGTGGGCGTGGGCGGGTTGGTGGCCATGATCGAGGTCGTCGTCTGGGTCGAGGGCGATGCGTGAGCGTTTTCGACTGAGGGGTGCAACGGTGGTCATGCTCTTGGGGTTCTTGGGGGATGGCGAGGATGAGACATGCAGATGTGCTATGCTTTGCCTTTTTTTTTTGTTTTGTTTTGGTGGAAGTAGTTTTGCGGAAGCCGAGGGACGAGGGATTCAAGATGCTTGGTCGGTGCTTGGAGTAGGGCGAAATTTGATGCGCAGGGAATCGAGATAACTACATGGCTGTATTGTGTACTGTGTAAGAAGGGGTGTGTGTATAATATGTGTGGAGTGGAGAGTATGGCGGGAGCATTGAGAGAGCTATGGCTGTCGCGAATTGCGAATAGAGAAGGCGCACGAGCAGTTGTTCCCCAAAGGCGATGCGCCCGCGCGACATGCGATTACATACTCTTACAATCTACCCTGACCTCATTCGACCAAACCAGGGCGGGCGACATTGGGGAAAACTCTCCCCCGCAACAGACCCGACAGCACCGATGTGTGGTTACGGAATTACCCCACCGTCCCCCCAAGTCCAGACTATTCTTTGCTTGACCTGCATAGCGTTGCGTTGCAGTGCAGCCCAGCGCTGTTCTTGACTCGGACCAATGACTTCACAAGACGCGGCGCGAGACGTGAGCAGTAGACTGCGGCAGAGCACTTGGAATGGGAGTATACCGCTGGAAATACGATTGCACAAGGGTGACTGTAGGACGTACGATCAAGGAGATGTGTATTTGGTATTATTACCCGCTTTTTCTTTGGCCTACTTCTTCTTCTTCTTCTTCTTCTTCTTCTTCTTTCTCTGTATCCCAGCGACTGTGGTGGTGGTTCTATGATAGCCTAGTGATGCAAAGACGCTGATGTGGTGATAGATACAATTCCCACGACTCTCGTATCTGGGACTGCTCATCCATAGACTCCATGCTTTCTTCGCAGACAGTCTGATTCATCCTGATGTCTCGCCGTCAGAGGCATGGCTGTCGTATGAAGGTGTACCGCTGAAATGGCATTATCCGCTGGGTTTGCTATATGATCTTTATTCTGGGGCTGAGCCTGCGCATCCATCGGACAGCTTGTCGACATCTTCCAAGACGACGTCTGCGGATGAGGAGCCATCCAAGCTACCGTGGCGTCTGACTGTCCATTTCTCGGATTACCCGACCGAACAGCTCGTTCATCTCGACGAGGAAGGCAAACATCTCCACGACCTGTTCATCCACAGCGTCAAGGAGGCAGACTACCTGCGAACGGGGACGGGCAAGACGGTCATGTTTCTGAGCAAAGAGGACAGCACGCAGCTGTGGGAGTCAGTCAAGAAACACGACTATGCGCTATACAAGCCCGTCAATCAAAAGTTGCTGAATCCCCAGGGTGTGAACCTGAGACATTTGCCTGTACGACTCTATCTCCCTCACGCGGCAGAGGACAAGGCAATCAAGGAGAAGGAGGCCAGCCCAGGTAGTGTCAGGGTTGTGCAGAGCTTGGTAACGCCGAATCTGTCCTCACGTGAGTTTCTTGTCCCCTTCACCGTGGTTTCGAAAGCTTATGATGTGACAGGACAACCACAGACCATCGGCACCGCCCTCAACCAGATCTTGCCCACTCTTTTCCCGAGTAGGAGAAGTCCACTTTTGGCGCAGGCGGTGTTGCATGGCGCTGTTCTGCCACTGAGCGCCAGTGTCGAAGCACTGATCCGAGCGACGGCCTATCTCGACGGCTGGCTGCACATTGCAGTCGTCATGATGGGATAAAGGAGAGAAGGACGAGTTGTGCACGCGTCTGTACGCGTCTCCACAGCCAGGTCGGATGGACTGCTTAGCCTGGAGAGTATGTTATTGGTAAACAAGGATCAACGGTACGGCAGCAGACATGCCGAGGCAGCCTACTGCAGGTGTCCAATGTACGTGCATCGCCAACTTGCTTGCGTCCCGATGTGCCATGGTCCGCCCTAGAGAAAGCGGTTCGAACGGGGGAAGTGTGCATTGGCGGGTGGACAGATTCATGACGGCCAGGGCATCAAACACATCCAGTAGCCACTTTGTTCAAACAGAAAGGCCAGTGAGTCCACGTCCTGCTCGTGCCTGTTGCGCCCCGGATCTTGGCACAAAGCTTAGTGATGATCTCGGCTGCATGTACTCTACAGGAAGGGAGGGCGGGCATCCCAGGCAAGACAGACTGGCCGGAAGTCTGAGCGTTAGAGCCATCTGCGTAGCGCGTGCGGCTGCGAGTCTCGAGGTGAGAAAAATGAGGCATTTCTCCCTTTGCGACCGGGGTTGCCATCTGTCAGGACAGGCGCAGATAAGGAAAGCCGGGGGCGAGGGCCGATGACATAACTCGTGCGAGATGTCTGATGCGCCAGAACAGTTAGTAGCATGAGACATGAGATGGGGCCGAGCGGTATGGTAGCGTCGGCGGTCAGCGTTTTGGTGTGTGTGAAGCTCACCGCAGCCGCGACTGGAGATGGGATCGGTCAACCAGGTACGCGACGACCAAAGGTGTTTGAAATGGGCCATGAAGCTGGAGACTTTGCTGGCTACTGTCTCGCTCTCTCTCTCTCTCTCTACACCGTATGTCAGAGGATGTTGTGGATGCCAGCCCACGTCTTTGAACGAAGCCGTGTGGCCGACACAGGTAGGTCATGGGCAGTGGAAACCCCCCATCTTCTCCACAGCCGGCACACAGGCGCACTGATTCCCCGTGACCGTGACCGTGACCGTGACCGTGACTGAACATTTCATTTTTCATTTCACACAGGCGGCCGACAATGGAACTTGCTGTCACCATCGAGTCGAGCTGTGGTGGGAAAGAAGAAGAGGGATTGAGGATACATTCTGGCGCCATTGGCTGGTTTCAGTAGCTTCGACTAGCCACCCTTCCCCCAAGCTGCTTACAGTTTAGCTTGGGAAGCAAGCAGGGCAAAGCTCTCCCCAGCCTCCTCCAGTCGAGTGACTGACTTGGCTTTGGCCTTTGACCTTCTTCTTCACTTTTCTCCCCCAAACCAACAGCTTCTCCACCAAAACTTGCATCGCCAACTTCCACTGTACCCGCGCTTGTCCATCAACCGCTTGCGCCTTCACACGTAAGTAGCCAGCCTTTTTGTCTGATCCCATCTGCTTTCCCATTTCCATTTCCCATTCCATGTGTATACTCTACATGTGTGCTGTTTGTCCTTCTCTGCTGTGTGCGCGCCAGTGTGTGTGTGTGTGCGCGCCAGTGTGTGTGTGTGTGTGTGTGTGTGTGTCTGTGTGTGGAACTCGCCCGGATGGTCCGCTGGCGCCCGGGGCAACACAGGCCAAACAAAATGCCTCAATGTCCCATCTGCAGAAATTTTCGGCCAACGCGGCGCGCTCATTTAAAAGCCGAGCATGGGGCCTCGTCCGCCCCAAAAAGGTCGACCTTGGATCGATCTTGCCTTTGCCCGCCGTCGACCTCTTGTTCCTCCAGTCCCCCCATCCTCGCTGCTCGCCGAGTCCATTGTCGCGACTGTTCCTGTTGGGTTGATCCGATCGCGCGCTGACCAGCCTTCTTTTCGCATCAACAGCTTCGACAAGCTTCACGCATCTCGTCTCTTGTTTGAGGACCGATTCAATTCGTAAAGGTAAGCTTCCTGTCGACTGCTCCTCGAGCCATGAGCTCCATTGCGCCCGTCACAGACGCAGCTGGCACGACCCGTCCTGTGGTACCTCAGTCGCGCTGGCGTGAGGGATGCGACCATGCTTGGCCGCGCACCTCTTCTTCCTACCAAGCCGTCGCAAGGGGGGCAATGTGACTTCACCTGTCGAGACACGGTCCTCGACATTGCGCTCCAGCTTCTGGGCTTTTCGCTGTCATTGCCATTTCCTGCAGCCTGCTCGTATCTGACCCACTGCCACAGAACCCAACATACACAATGGCCGCCATCGACATGTCCCTCGTCGCTCGCAGCGAGTACGCCCTGCACCAGCTCGTCAAGCGCAAGAACTGGGCCCAGCGTGAGCCCGGTGTCATTGTCGTCCTCGTCATTGTCTTCCTCGTTGCCGTCCTGGTCATCGCCATGTTCATCAACAAGAGAGTACGTCATCTCCTTCCCTCTTCCCACTCCGTATTGGCACAGACCACTAACGCACGACAACAGAGGCAAGCCGCCCAGGCAGGCGTCATCATTTCCAAGTAAAGATACCCCGAGTCGAGTCAAGAGCGACGGCGAAGATGCATAGGGAAGAGTGTGTGCTCTTTGGAGGTTGCGGAAAAAGGAAAGAGACGTATAGCAGCATTGTGTTACGCAATCTCGCCTGGTCATGTCATGGTATGAGTTGCATGGGAATAAGAGCTTGTGTATAATGTGTGTGTGTGTCAGTCATGTACTATGATCGGACGAGGGGAGGCATCAATCTGGATGGAGCCGGTATCCCTTTATCTTCCCTTGTAGGATCGCGCGCGCGCTGTTGTGTAAAACGCGTCCCTGGTGGCAAGGGAATATGTTGGTAATAATGAATAGTCGGATAGAAACCCCAAATGAGCATTCATTCTCCCTCCTGTCACCGTCTTTGCACGACAAAACAGCTAGAGGCTCTATCCAGACCGTGTGCATTGCAGCTTCGCCCGAGCAATCCCGATGTTTGTATCCACGCGGTGACCTGTGCCTTGGACACTATACTACCGGTGTGCAAAGGTACATGTACTCTTTTGACTTGACCTACCTACTGCACACCGACCCGCAGATCCAAAACACGAGCACGCATCCTCATGTCAAGGTTCTGGTCATGGGGTTGTATTCTTTGGAAAAATTCATTTTTTTGAGCCTTTTTTTGGGGGGGCTCATGTCTCTTCTTTAAATTTGTTCTTGCCAATAGTGCCGGTTCGTGGGTAGTATGATGAACCGAACATGTGCAACCCATGAACCCCGGGCTCCTGTCCTCTACGCCCGCTCTCTCCCTTTGCACACAATCTCTCCCTCTCTCCCTCTCCGGGGACAAGAGACCCCAACCATTACCCATTTCATGACGGCTACCACAGCGTCTGCCCTTGACCCCGCCGCCTCACCACCCCGTCCTCGCAAACTGCAAATGGTGCTTCCACACCGCATACCTACCCTCCCATGCCTCCATAAACCCCTCCATAGCTTCTTCTTCCCCCGCTCCGCGTATCGCCAGCTCAACAGCTTGGCCAAAGAGTTCATGGAGATGCCTAGAAGCTCGAGTCAAAGCGTCATTTCCCCCAAACGAATCGGAACATGTTGTTGATATGCGGACTCGAACATTGGTGAGAGTCTTGTTGGCTTGGGCTTCGAGGTGGGTGAGAGCAAGGGAGCTGGGCTGTGTATTTTCAACCGAGGCCTTGGATTTCCGGGATAAGCGGCGGAACTGCAGAATGGGCAAGAGCCATGGTTCACGGAGATTGAACTTGGGCGCGTGGTTGGGGTGGTGGATGTCCACTTCCAGAGTCTTTAGATTGAGGAGTTTCTTTGCGGCGGATCTGCAGGCGCGGGACCAGCTGGAGAGATGTTTGGCTTTCCAGATGCAGTCGCAGCTGTTGACAGGCTCACCATAGGTGGTGTAGTGGAGTTGGAGCTTCGTGATGAGGGTCAAGTTTGTTTGGGGGACTAGGGAGAGAAACGCATTGATTCGCTTGGGGGCGTTGAAGGCGAAGACGGTTTTATTGTATAGGTATGCATTTGTCTCACCATAGATCTGTTTACAGACAAGGTTGAGTGCGTAGATCGATGAAGCCCAGTTCGTGTTCAGACCTTTGACAATGTTATACTGGCCTAGTGGTCGAGATATCCGTATGGTGGTGGGTTGTTGGGGTGCTTCTTGCGTTTCGTACTTGTAGGGCTTGTGCTCTGAGTGTACGAGACCAGACCAGAGCTTCACGGTGCGGGATTGGGGTGAATGAAATTGGAAACCTTCGGCTGCGAACTCGCAGCGAAAGGATGGTGCAAAGTAGTGTGTGTAGACTTGGTTGCGAATCTCGCCGGGGAGAGACATGAAGCCCCGGATCTTCTTTGGTGCTGGCTCTGTGCCGGGACGCGCACGGGAGAAGAGAGTAGCTGAAGAGGCCATGTTCACAATAAGATGGCAGAGAGAATGGCTCGAAAGATACTCTACTATGATAGTTTCAGCGGACGAATCGAATATGTCTGGACTCTGGAATTACTGGGGCTGCCACCGTGCAGACAATGTTTCCATGGTTGCAGGTAGACAGCAGCTGTTCGATTAGTCGACAACACCTAATGGTTAGCAAGAGGTAATGAAACCTGTATCAAGGAATGGCCATGTCTAGGTAGCAACAGTCTCTATCACGCCTCAACAATTTTCGGTGAGAGGAAAGTGAAGATGAGAGTGTGGGAGGCACCTGCCCTCACCTGACGTTCCAGGCCCCCCCCCACGCTAAGGAAAAGTCCCGCTGCACAACCATTCCCCATCCTGCATCGTCATGTCCACTTGCTCCCATCCTACCCACCATGCCCTCTCCTCCTTCGCTCTCCCGCTCTCTTGTCCTCTCGCGTCTGCCAGCCCGCAGCTTCAGCACCACCCGCACCCTCACCTCTCGCCTCCGCCAGCCCGGCGAGCCCACTGGCCCCAACGAACCACCCATTCACATCACCACGCCAAAGACCAAGTCGCCGCTCAAGGTCTGGCCGATCCTGTTGATCTTTGGACTAGGTACTTTCTTGTTTAAGAAGATCGTAGACCAGAGAAAGGACCAGGGATACCAGCCCAAGGGACCCATTCAGGGACACTCACCAAGTGGGAAGGGTCAGGTCAAACCAAGTCATCCTCATTAGAAGCTCCCAATTGCTCTTCCACTCTGCAGAGTAAGAACAAGAGGAACCCGGCACACCAACCATGCCCGCAATCGAACAACCCCCTGCGCTTTCGCGCACCTCGCCCCTCTTCTCTCCTGACGAAGTCACTGTTATCTTTGTGCTTGGTGGACCCGGAGCGGGCAAGGGCACACAGTGCCAGAACCTCGTGTCAGACTATGGCTTCAAGCATTTGTCTGCTGGGGATTTGCTGCGTGAGGAGCAGGACAGACCGGGCAGCGAGTTTGGCGAGATGATCAAGACATACATCAAAGAGGGCACGATTGTGCCCATGGAAGTCACGATCAAGTTGTTGGAAAATGCTATGAAGGCGAGCATGGAAAGTGGGCAGAACGAGAAGAAGCTATTCTTGATCGATGGTACGTCCATGTCCTTCCTCCCTACCCCATCCCGTCGATTTTGCCACTCCAAAACCCACATGGAAACATACACTGATTCTCTCAATCTAGGCTTCCCCCGCAAACTCGACCAAGCCCACGCTTTTGAACGTTCCGTCTGCCCCTCCAAATTTACTCTCTTCTTTGATTGCTCCGAAGCCGTCATGGAAAAGCGCCTACTGCATCGCGGCGAGACCTCTGGCCGTGCAGACGATAACCTCGAATCCATCAAGAAGCGCTTCCGCACTTTTGTTGAGACGAGCATGCCCGTGGTCAAGGAATTCGAGAGCCAGGGCAGAGTAGTCAAGGTGAATGCGGAGAGGAGCCCAGAGGAGGTGTATAGGGATGTTCAGGAGAAGCTCAAGGAGAGAGGCGTTGAGCCAATCACTTTGAAGTTTGTGCAGACGCAGAATGCTTAGGCGAAATTTGAGGATTGAGCAGTAACTGCATGTTAGCTAGAGCTTTAGGGAGCATGTTAGAGATTGGCAGACGCGTACGCGAAATCTGAACTTGATTCCTCATCTTGAGATTATTGTATATGATTGCATTGTCTATGCCGCAGCACGAGGGCTGCTAATCACCAAGAACCAGAAGCCTATGCATGCATCCGAAGCACCCGCCTTTTTCCCTTGAGAATCACGCACTAACCATCAGCCCTCCGCCTCTACCTCGTCTAGTCCAAATCATCGTCGATAGCCCTCGGCTGCTGCTTCCTCTGCCCACCCCTGTTTCCAAACCTCGATGACATCTCGGCCTTTTGGTCAGCCTTCTGCGCCTCTTCCTCCCTCTCCTGCACAAATCGCTGCTTCTCCTGCTGGATGACCTGCAGGACGCCCTGCAAGCTGTTCCGCCACAAATCCAACCGCGAAGCCACCTCTCTCCACTGGTTGTCGCCAAAGACGCGATATGTGGAGCGGTGAATGAGGAACGTCTGGTTGGACTGACTGAGCTTGCCCTCGACGAGACCGGCGCGGATCACGTCGATAACCCACATCTCGACGTCCTCATTGGGGATTTGCAGGGCCTTGGCAATGCTCTCGTAGGGGAGGGAGCGCGTCTGTCCTGCTGAGGCCGCCATAGAGGCCAATGTGAGGAGGCGGATCTTACGATTTAGAGCATCGCCGTCAAGGCCGGACTCGGCAACCCAACCGTCGTGCTCGTCCTTGAAGTCGTTGTAGTCGTCCAGCAGATCCGAGTTGAAGATTTCGAGGAGCTGGAAGTATATAGGGTCGGAGTTGCGCAGAGCCTGAATGGAGTCCAGTTCGGTGAGGTCTTGGAAGTCGAAGTGGTTGGGGTGTGTGAGGGCGGCCTTGAGCGCGCGAAGGGAGAGATCGCGAGCCTCTTGGCTTGAGACTTCTTCCGAAGAGAATGTGCGCAGAGCGCGGATGAGGTATGTGTACGCCTGTTCATCTTCACCAGCGTCGGCTGCGACATCGCTAATTGCTAGGTACAGCTTGCGGTTCTCATCGCTGCTGGTTTCCCATGCCTCCAACCAGGCGTCCAGTTGCATCAGCTGTGGGCGCAGAGTCTCGAAGTTGGAGGTGGCGCGGATGATGCGGAGGATGGAGAGGAAGACGTGGTACCTCACCTCGCTGTTGGCTGGGGTGGTGTTGAAGATTGTGCTGAGAATCGAAAGGGCGAGGCCGCCACCGTTCTGGGGTGACGAGGAGATTGGCGCGCTCAGATTGTTGCAGATCTTGGGCAGGTACATGGAAACATTTGGCGACTGCATCACAAGGTGGATGAGCAGGTTGTATGCTGCTATGAATTCTGTTTTGCGCACAATGTCAGCCGCGCCTGTCTCGCATCATTTGCGAAAATCCCATTGCCCATACCCTTTTCTGGTGCCTGGTTCAGCGCCTGACTGCCGACTACCAGCTTCTTGAGGACCTCATCCTTCTTGTTCTCCTTGAGCAGATCCGCGCTCTCGCCCTGCAGATTGGAACTCTCGTCGCCCTGAGATTTTTTGAGGCCGTCAATGTATTGTGCGAACTCGTCGGTAAGCTCCTCAAAGGTACCCTCGATGAGGAGTGTGTTCTTGGGACCCGGCATGGTGTATTTTCGTCTCGAATTCGGCCTGGGGACGTAGAAGGGGGGGCGGTGGACACAGTGCGCGGGGCTGGTGGGCGGCGTCGTCAATGAGGTTGCGCTTCCTGTGGTGGGATGCCAAGACTTTCAAAATTCGACATCACCGAGTGTTATCGATAGGTGCACAGACCATGTACGAGTAAAAGAGACAAAAAGATGTGCACGGCTGTGAGTCCACAGATTAACTACACCACGGTAATCAACTACACTAAAGCTTGCTATGATTATATAGAATCAACATATCATGCTGGGGAACACCAAGATATTCCCCGTTCTTTCTGCATTCTACTTCTCAGAACCACTGCCTTCTACTTTCACGAGTTTCAGAGTCACGGGAGTAATGCTCTCTTTGGTATCACTGACTCCTGCATAATGTTAGTTTGAATGCTGATGTCACCACCTCAACGTACATACCATCGTATAGCGCTACACTATAGGTACCCCCATTGCGCTGGACAGCTACAAACGTTCGGTCCTTCAAGCTACTCCCATCGCTCACCCCCAAAACACCGTTGTCCTTGGTGAATGTTGCCCACTGCATCTGGACGCCGCATGGGATAGTATAACTTGACATCTGGATCGCGTAGAGAAGAACGTTATTAGGCCCTTGGAGGGCGACCTGGTGCGTCAAATTGTCGATTGCATTCAGGCTCCAGGTGCCAGTTGGATCGTACTTAGTCACATAGAATTGGCTGGCTTGACTCTGGGAATTTGACAGGGTGTAGCTAATTGCTCCGCTTTCGAGAGACACCCATTGATTTGCTAGAGCAGTTGTGTCACTGTGATCCACGTCAGCTTTTAGGTATTAATCGACTGTCAACTGCAAAACTCACGACTCAACCTGCAACATGAAGCGTGCTCTTCCTGAGTCGGGAGCTGCTCGTGGAGTAAATGGCGATGCTGCTGCAAGACCAGCAAGTGCCGCGGCGAGAAACAGGAGGGACTTCATGATGGACGATAGCTAATGGTGTGTCGGTACAAGATGCGTTCTTTGTTCTGGGCTTTCCTTGCCGTATTAAAGTAAGGCTTGTTTGGGAGGAGCGAGGCAGAAGAGACGAAGTAGCAAAATAAAAGAGTGACGGCCTGCTGCTTTACTAAGAGTGCTCTAGAAGGCCTATATATACCCTTGCCTCAGGTAAGCCCTAGCCCCTTATCCAACTATACAAAATACTCTCTGCAACGGAACAATGGCTGATTTCGAATCTAGTCCACCTTGCTTACACTGGTTCTAGACAGTCTTGAGGACCATTCATTCTACTTATTTTCTTCCAACTGTGACGAGCGATCTACTGACAATATCATTGCTTTATTACGCAGCTCAAGATATCTGCCAAACGCTGCATCTTGTATTCCATGAGAAATCTGTGTTCACTTGTGTACTAAGAATGACCAGTGAAAAGAGAGCATGTATGCAGGTACCGCACATACCTACATAAATTACCGCTCGGCTAGTTACCGGCCAGATGGGTCACCCTGTCCTCCCGTTGGGCTAGATCAGGGGGAATTCATGCTACGATATGTGCTGTAACAGATGCGGTAGCTCCGATGATCATTCCTACGAGGCAGATACTCGTGTTGTATGCTTCGGCGAGCCTAGCCACGAGAGGAGACCACATAGATGGCGTCACACTAGATCGTGTGGCGATCGCAGATTCAGAGTCTGCTTTGTCTGTGTATAGCCTCGATAGCGCTGGTCACATGTTTTTCAGTCAGCACTACGGGAGGACTCTGGTTTACTTAAACTATATATTGGTTCGGTAGAGTGATTGTCGTCTTTCCCTGTTGTTCTTGGGCTCTTTCCTTGCTGTGAGTGGGGCTGCTGGGGAGGAGCGAGATGGAGAAAAGAAGAAGGAATTGTAGAGTGTATTGAAGGAATGATAGTTTGTTATCCTAGTGATAGTGATACAGAATATCTTATGATGTTCCCCTAGCCAACCACACACTATGAGTGCCCTGTACAATGGTGCAAACTCCTCCCTCTTTGAGTTTGGCAAGTTGGCATCGTCATGCTCCCAACACCTTCCAAATACCCCCTATTCGTTAGAGTTTTAATGCCTAGTAATTATACCTGAGCCCCTAGTCCCGTATTGGTAAATTTTATTGTAGTAATTTGACAATTCGGGCCTATTTTTGTCCTGCCGAATTTTCCTCGGCAACTCTGCTTTGCTTACGCCTAGGCTTTCCTCTGCGTTAAATTGGGGCCCAAGGTCCCTTTTGCTGAGGCTTTTGGGAAGGTTGAAGCTTGTTACTATAGTGGTAAGGCTGGTCTAGAAGGTTGATACGAGGCTCTTCGGTACGGTGGTAAGTCAGGCTCGTGGGCTGAGACTGAAGACGTCTGGCTCCTCTACTCCCCAGCACTAACCCCCCATAACAATAGATAAACTCTCTGATCAAATCACCAATTGAGCTGATACAAAAGCGTTTCTTCTAGAGTTCTTGGGCTCTTTCCTTATTGTAGGTAGGGCTGCTAGAGAGGACCTAGGTACCATGGATGAGGTGGAGGATAGTTCGCTGTCCTTCCCGGAAGTGCTCCAGAAGACCTCTCTACACCCCTTTATACAACCATAGACTACGGGCATCCTGTACGACGGCACAGTAGTGCCCTGTATACTCCTGGCGAAAGCTTGGTTGATGATCCGGTCGGGACTACTTTGACACTGGATAGGCAGCCTCTCACTGAGATTGAATGATCAGGTCGAGTTTACCCCTTCTTTCCTGCGACCACAGTGATATTGGTAACACCAAGACTGAGCTGTGATAGGTTCTTCACTCTTACTCACCAGGCTTGTCATCAGCATAACACCGAATGCACCTGGAGCATTCGCCACTGGCCGACGCTAAACTAATCCGAACAATCGTCCACCAAAAAAAATTGAACTAGCCGCTCTGGTAGGTACCGGTAGACACTTTCTGCTATAGTACGAAAAGTACTTACACGTCCAGGGTCACGCACCATACCAAGCAGACAATTTTACTCTTCGTCAAATGATTAAAATCCTTCTCAGCCATTTCGAGCCCTACTCGAGCTTCCATGAGAAGTGAAAGATGATATATGTGTTACTGTGTTTGGAGCCAAAAGGGCCGTCTTCGTCGGGCGACTAGAAAACCAAAGAGGACGAAATATGCATCCAACGCATTGACCTGCTGTCTACTCATTAGCAGATCTACGTAGAGACCTGCGAAATATGTATCAAGCATGTTCATCTCGATTTGGAAGATCTAGAAATGGAGCTGGATAGGCTTTCTGGATTTGGCTAGATAGATGTCTTCAAGATAAGTCATGCTCGCCCGTCTGGGTATTTATTTATGCTACAGCCTTCACACAACGAAAAAGATGACCCAATGGTCTGCGTAATTGCATCATTTCTTCAATTGCTACCACATCTACATCTTGTCACCTTAATTAGCATATATCGTAGTTCTCGGAGATGAGAAACATTGAGTCGCGTGTCAGACTCTATGTAGATAACCTGATCATGTGGAGTAATAGCTGGAAAGAGCTCCGCTTAATTCCAACCAGCTTCTATATGCTTCAGTTTCAGCACTTCATCTTAGGAAGATTTCGGGACCTCGTTGAGCAAGCGGACCACCGCCATACACAGCCTCTTCGTGGAACAAACAAACACTGGCCGGGGATGGAGATCGCTCAGAGCCTTCAGTCCGCATTCATCGATCCACCTTGGCAGACACGCCTGGCTCCTTTGTAGAACCACAGAATCACGTAACTTTACAGCAACTGCCTCCTCAAGACAATTTATCAAGTGCAGATTCAGTGAGGATCTGGAGTTAATCTCCGAGATTGAAGCTGGTAAAGAACTCCTTATAGTCGTCAAGCGTGGCCGGACAGCAGCTGTTGAGGAGAAGACTACACGGCTTACTGCGCTTGATCTTTGAAATTGCTTGGAAACATGACCTGATCGCAGATCCAGATGGAAACAAGATACTGGCTGTGCTCCCTTGACAGTGAGACATAGGCCATTCGTCATAAGACGGAAATACGAAACCTTAAGTGGCTTGTTTTTTGATAGAAAGAATATGAACGAACACTTCGAGATGTAATGAAGCTTTAGTAGTAAACGAAATGCCGAAGAAGTGCATTGTGGGGTTACCAGGATTGAAATTGGCACAGCTTTCAGCCGGCATCACATATATTCGAACTGCCATAATTTAGCTTGGCTTCTACTTAATAACTTAAAGTCACTTACGGAAGTCAGTGCTATGATGATGAAAATTCACTTTTTCCGCACCGTGATGCAGAGAGTATAATTCCATCCAATGGATTTTTTAACCTCGTCGGTCCCACCTATATGAGTTAGGAGCGACCACTGCTTCCAGCTTTCATTCTCATACTTTTTATCATCCAACATGAAGCTTACTACCATTGTTCCATCGTTTCTACTAGCCACACTAGGTTTGTCCCAGACCACACCTGCTGGCTTTTCACCTGCTACAAACGTGACACTGGACCTGTACTATGGCACAGCCTACATCAGCCCCGGCCTCATCGTCAGGAAATCCAGTACGCGAAACCCTACCTGCCATGCAGGTCCGCAAACCACCCGCTAACGTAGGACTTATAGTAACCCAATCCGCCCCAAAAATCGGTCTCACAAACACAACACTCACAGGGAAATACCTCCTCGCCATGATCGGTATGATCCTCGAATCCCGCCGCACCCCGGATCCTCACTCTTCCCCATTCTAACCCCCAGCAGACATCGACGGCTCCCAAAACGCGCGCCAAACAACCGTTCTTCACGCCCTCCTCTCTGACTTCACACCATCCGGTACAACTCTCAACACCACGACCCTACTCACCACCAAATCCACCTCGCCATCCTCATACTTTGGCCCTGCGCCACCGGCCGGCAGCCCACCAACACACCGCTACGTGTTTCTACTGCATGAACAGCCTGCAGGATTTGCGGTGCCAGCGGCGCATAAGCAAGCTGTGAGTAGTCGGTTTGGAATCGATTGGGTTGCGTTTATGAAGGATGCGGGGTTGGGGGCACCGGTGGCGGGGAATTGGTTGCAGGTTAAGAGTGGGGATAATACAAAGAGAAGGGTGTGAGAGAGTGGGGGGTATTCTATGCGAAGTGTGTGGTGTTGGGAAGGGAAGGCAAGGCTGGGAAGGTGGGAAGGCTGGGTATTCTATGGGTTATGCTATTTGCTGTGTTATGGTGTACGGAGAAACATGAGGGTCTTCGTTGGTTCGATGTGTAGTGGATGTACAAATTGTTGATTACCGTTTTAATCTGACAAAAATTGTTCCTTTGTAACATGATGGTATGGACGCCTAGCACCTTTCATAGTCTGCTGATAGTATTGCATCAACGAGTGCGGACAGTTTCTATAGGTTGGGATAGTATGAATAACGAGAGCAGAGCATCTCACATACAAGTAAAGACAGGCAATTATCGCCTTAACCCCTCTATCCTTTAGTACTCACTTCGCCCCCTCTCCAAGTCTAAGATAAGCTTGCTCGGGATTCCTCGTCAACATATCAATGACCCCCCATCCATCATACGCCTCGGGCACAGCCCTCAACTCAAACGCCCAAATCACCAACACAAGCGCAATCCTCAACTCCAAATACGCCAACTTCCTGCCATAACAACCCCTCTGACCCGCTCCAAACTGCAACTGCGGTCCTGCCATTGGGTCAAACACTTCCTTGCCCTCTTGGTCGCGAACTAGCCATCGCTGTGGATCAAACTCGGCAATGGTGTCTGGGTCCCATGTTCCCGTCTTCCCACCACCGGCTTTGTGGTACGATGTGCTGCGCAGGGAATCGGGGATCGGCCAGGGGGGCGCATTGACACCAGCGTGAATAGTGACAAATGTGACGCGGGTCCCCTTTGGAATCACGTGGCCGAGGACAACGGCATCGCGGGTTGCGGTGCGCGCAGGCAGAGCGGACGTGGTGGAGCAGCGTATGCATTCTTCGAGCACAGCGTCGAGGTAGTGGTTCGTGCTTGTTGCGATTTCTTGGGCACTTGGGGTGCGGGAGGTTGCGCGGGCGGCGGGGAAGGTGGCATGGAGGGAGGTGCGGAGAGCGAGTTGGACGGAAGGGTATTTGGTGAGGAATTTCACGGACCAGAGCAGGGTGGTGGAGGTTGTGTCGTGGCCGGCTATCATGAGGCCGAAGAGCTTGGGTGGAGGTCTACGTTAGCTCGAGTCATCTGTGAGATGGAGGAACGGGATGGGCGATCTTGTATCGGCGTGGGAAAAGAGCTTACATCGTCTTTGATTGCTGGCGAATAGTACATCGGCGCCCTCCCTTCCTTTTCCGCAGCCATTTGTTCTCTGCGTAGTACATGGTCTACCCCATTTGTGATGACGATTTCCTGGTCGTCTTTCATCTTCGCCAATCTCTCCTCTGCAAGCCTGATCTGCTCCGTCATCACTGTATCCTTAACCCTCCAATGCTTTCTCAGCGACGGATAGTATCTTTGCAGAAACCCCCTAATAATTGGATACGGGCTCTTGAGCGTCTCCTCAATACTATCCGTCAGTCTCAACACTGCCTCAAATATAGCCTCTGCTGGCACTCTCTCGAAGACTACCTCCTCATTAGCACCACCAGGCAACTGCATACTTTTGTTCGAAGCTAACAGCTCAACCGACTTCCTTGTTGCAGTGTCCTCTGCACCGCCAAACACAGCGGCCCAAATCGCCTCGAGAGAGGCCTCGTATACGTCGTGCTTGACACTGAACGGTCGGCCTTGAGCAAGTCTCATCTTCTCCCTCCACAGTGCGACCATGTCTGAGAACTTTTCATGCAATTGCGGAGCCGCCACGCTATTGAGGAAGGCAGGAGTCATGAGGTCTGAGACTAACTTGCGCTGTGCACGCCACGCTTCATTTGTGACGAGATTGGCGTGGAACTGCGGTGTGACACCCCAGAAGATGTCACCTATTAAATCGGGTTTGTCGAACTCTTTCGTACGTCGCATGAGGATGTCCTGTTGACATTGTTATTCAGGAGTTCGCTCGTTGCCGCGAAGTTAATGAGTCGGGTTTCATGTGGCATTCGAGAATCGCCTCTACTACTCCAACATACCTGTGCCTCACGAAAGTCATCAATGACAATCCATTGTCTCCGGAACAAACCAACCCACAACTGTACGATGGGAGAATTGTGCCGCTCATTGTGGGTTTTGAACCAGTCGCTGACAGTCTTGGATGTTTTCAAATGATGAAGCATGGAAGGGATATCACCAAAGATTGAGCGTGTTGCTTCTGGATTGTAGGGTATTCCTGGAATAGGTTTGGGTAAAAGCCATAAGTAGAATGAGTAGAGTGCTGCAAAGACTATCGCTGTGACGATGACGGGTGTGGATGCGATAGTATTATCGAGGCCTTTAGTTGACGCCATGGTCCGCGACAATGTAGATGAACTGCTTGAAAATCAGTGAGATTTTTGAAAAGACAGAAACAATGTGGGAGATTATCGTTTGTGTTCAGTATTGTATGCATATATAGTTACTCAATGTGACGATCACTGCTCTACCGGTACCACAGAGCACAGCATCCGACGTCCACTCCATATACACGCTGCTTGACTGTCACGACCTATGCGGTTCAACCGATTAACCGTCGGGTTACCGATACTACGCATGTAACTACCCAGCAGTAAGCGATGTAGTGCACCCACACAGTGTATCACCCCTAACAAATCGAGTTTACTGCTGACAGAGTCGTATTATAGCAGCAGGATTACGACAGGTTGGCGCATCAAACTTCGCATTTTCCTGCATGTGCTTATGGATCTCCCATAACGACGCCTATATGTGCGGAAATGCTGATGGCCAATAGTGCAAAAGCACCATAATCCCAATGTGGACAGACATTGCTGTGTCGGCGAATCGCGATCATAAACTGTAAGCACGAGAGCGGAGTGCTAAATCTGCAACATCGCGCTTCAGGCGCTCTGGGTAAAACCCTCGGCTCTTTACAACATCAACGGTTCAAGCGCTTTCTCCTAGTAGAGCTGATAATGCAGTCTAGATTAGTTTTCAGACATCTCACGTGCACTACCATTCCGGTCTGGTACGAGCTACGTCAGTACCTTGTAATGCAAGAAGATCGACCAGCCACAGTGTTGTGGAATCGAATCCTTGGCCGTCGAAAGGGAGAATCCAATGGTCTTCGAAAAGGGTTTGAGGAAGCAAGTCATTGCTAAGGACCTTCAGCTGATATTGTATCTGTCCATCTCTTCATCGATCCAGCTTCCGTGGTTCACTCTGGTCCGCCGCCTCCACCGCTCCCGATCTTCACGCAGGCGGGTCTCCCATCCATCATTTCCATGGACCGATTCTGCACGACTTATGTCAGCGCTGACCTTTCGTGGATCCACGAAGTCTGGCAAGTACTGATTGCCAAAGTCATAACTAAGCCGTCCCATATGCAGGCGTCCGCTGCCACTATTCCGTCCAGTACGAACAGAATTTGTCTTTTCAAGCGTGAGTGGGGTGGATGTTGCCCTTTGATCCTGGACGCTCTGAGGAATCCGGCTTTGATCTGACTCTGTTCGATCACGTACAAGCTGGACAAGTTTACCCAAAACGGCGAACTCAAGTTTGAGTTTGATGGAGTACACAACGCCCTTCAGTGTCGTTTCAATCAGATACAGACTGGCAAATGCCACGCCAAGTAGAGCCAAGTCCATGGATATAATAATGATATTGATAACCAGGAGCTGATACATAGTTTTTCGCACCATTGCATTCTTGAGATGGCCATTTCCAGATGCGTTGTCGATGCTTTGCACATCGTCTTGTATGGATTCAGATAGCTTCAACAACCGCACTGTCTCCTTGATGTATATGATGGAGAGGATGGTCTCCTGTAAGAAGAACCCAATCATCTGAATCTTTTCCATGATTGTGTATCCGCTGACAAAACGTTGCAGCGTAGTACGAGTAAGGGTGTTTGAGTTCGAGCCGAAAGTGAGGACAGTGGTCGTTGAGTGTAGAATACAGCCGTTGATGATAATCATATAGAGAGTCCAGCGAAGGACGCGACGAGAATTCGTGAGTAGGTGCAAGCGTGACCAAAGGACAACTGATTGTCCTGCCTATCATTAACGCTCAAACTCTGTACAATCTTATGTTGCACCTTACCTGTAACCATTGTGTACCATCCAATAGTCAACAGGACCACAGCAACATACCCCTCATCACGTCCAGGATCCAGCAATTGGAAGAACTTGATCAGGAATCCAAGTGAATATGGTATGATCCCAAACGCGCTAACAATCATGGACCAAAAGTACCAGCCTCGAAAGCGCTGAAATGTGACAAAGACAATGACGATGAGTTCCAGAGCATTGTATAGTGAAAGACCGAGCAGGAAAGCAATAATAATTTTTAGTGAGAGGGAGTCGCCCGTATATCCTAAAAGAGCACGTCAGTACAGCCATGCCAGCGAAAACGATTCACATACCTCCAGTGATTCCCGCGCCTGCAGATTCAAGAGCGCCTTGGGCAGGTGTAGGCGCTGGATTGTAGGCGGACGTCGTTGTACTCGGGACAGCGCTCGTCATTCTATTGTAGTCCAATGTCGGTCAACAATTGCAAGCGCATCCTCGTCGCTGAGATGTTGCAAATGGCCACGCAGACTGCCCTCCACATAGTAGTACCCACTCTATCAGTAGGCAGTGGTAATCTTGTGGCAGCGAACAATAAAGCTATACAGACGTCTGATGTTTCGCGAAGGAGCAATAAACAAGTTTGAGCCCATCGACGGTGCGTGCACTGAATTCTCCGTACGCGGTCCAGTAATTAGGAAAGTCTGCCGGCAGATGCATGAGATATGACGTGGGGCTTCTCCACGTACTAATGGTTGAGGGCTGAAAGTCTGGGGTAGGTCGGCCCTACAAATGGCCTCATTCTTCTGTGTTGGCAATGATGTGCAAGGTGAAATATTCAACGGCCACGCTGTTTTTGGTTTGAAACCATCGCTTTGGAAAACAATCGACTCATGAACATAACGAAATCCAGCTTGGGGGAATATTATACAGTCATGACGTCGATGGCTGTCTCAATCGCCTGTAGGTAACAGCTGCAGCCCGCGTTGCTCAATTCCACTTTGGCATGGCGCCAACATCGACACAGCTGAGATCCCACATCATGCCGTCGAGATAACGTTATGTCTACGGCAGCGCCAGTAGATCACTGATGTGCAATCGGCCAATACGTTGGAGATCGCGACTGAGTTCTCAACATCTGCACTGTACCATCAACACCGCATTCATACATGTTGCTGTTGCTGTACATGTCGTTCCCCGGCGTCGTGGAGTTCGAGGATGATCTGATGGTGCTGAACATTGAATAAATTGAAGTAGAGAGCCTGAAGGATCTTTTGTAAGTAAATCCTAATGGCACAAGCAATAGAGATTTCGGTGTGTGGTGGAGAGTCGTTAGTGGAAGTGCCATTGGTGTATGCATTGTCGGCCCTACTTACCTTCTTTTCCCCCTAGGGCGCTCCTGTCAAACCAGATAATTGGGACCCGGAACTACTCTCCTGCAACCTTCATGGTGTGCTAGATATAGAAATTCCGGGGAATATGACTTTACCGAACGTTTTCAATTGGAAACCTCAAGATAGCCAATGTAAGATCAGTGCATGCTTGAGAATTTGTACGAGTTTGAGAATCCCTGAGAGAAGCATTCTAGAACAAGAAATTTTCTAACCAAATTCTCTACCTTTACTTGTCCTCTAAATGCTCTACCGTAGCCTGAACTCATAAGATGTAGCTTTCTATCAGCTCCAAATATCCCCCATTCTTCTCCCCCATTACTGACTAGGTACTTCCTTACTCGCCTCCCCAACCTCCTCGACCCTCTCCTCCTCTTCGGCAGGAAAATCCCCCTCCACAACCCCAAACACACCAATGTTACTCCTGCCCATGCCACCTCCTTTCTTCTCCGTCTCCTCGCTCTCCTTTAGGACAAGCTTCCCCTGCCTAGCCCCTTCATCCTCATCGAATGTGAAAACCCTCCAATCCGCATTGAAAAACATGCGGTTTGCCACTGCCGTTCTCAAAAAACCAGAGTGCGACACCACGGCAATGACCTTCTCGGGCCGCGAGTAAAGCTCTCGGAGTGCAGATTGGCCGCGAGCGAGGATGGCGCGCTGGGTGAAGGCGTAGGGGTTGGAAGAGATTTTTGTCGTTTTGTCGGGAAAAGAAGGGTCAACGTGTGAAAAGTCGTATTGTGGGAATTCGGAGGATATGACATCGAGAGGTGAGCCAGTGTCGCAGGGTTTGTCGGCGTTTTCTTGCCACAGTGCTGAGGGGACAACTATTGAAGGGCTGGTTAGATGTGTCGGGAGAACTGGATCGGGTGATGCTGGATATAGTGGATATAGTATACATTCAAGTTCTCCCCATGGTGATTAATGTGAAAGACTTTAAACATACGCGACGAGAAAAGGCAACATGATCTTGAGCTTTCAAACCAATGGCCTTGACTTACCTGGAACACCCTTTTTGATAAGCCAATCCAACCCAATCGTGGCAGTTTGGAGCGTTCTTCTCTGCGCGCTCACTACAATACGCTCTACCTGGTTCCCAATCTCACTGTTCCTGAGACTTTCTTGCAATTCAAGACATTGTTGTTTGCCAAGCTCTGTCAATGGTGCATCGCGAATGCTCCAGTCACTGGAGACGTTGTGCTCAGCCTGAGCATGGCGAATCAGAATTAGGGTCGGTGGCATGTTATGATGCCAGGAATAGTGCAACTAGAAATGATTGTAATGTAGAACAATGCTTTCCACGTGTAGGCGAAGTTTGTAAAAGTGTAGCGATTGCGTAAAGTTTCCTTGTCAAGAGGAACGATTCAATGTTCGCAAAGATTAGTGGGGCAGAAGGTAGACAGCGTCATCATGCAGCTGTGCCTTGACCGTCACCACATGCATGAAGATAGAATGGCGCTATGTCAGCACCGAGTCCTTTGAATTTTTGGGTACTTTCAAAAGATATGTATGTTCATCATATGCGTCCGTAGACATTCGTTATCATGCATGTATTTCTATGCCACGCCAGTACTAGGATGGGGTGCATGGATGCAGTCGATTATGACTCCATCTTGTCCTCCTCCTCGTCATCGTCATCGCCCTCTAGTGACTTCTTGGCCAACTTTTCAGCCTCTTCCAGGATATGTTTGGGTACCTCCTCGTGCCTACCCTTGGTGGGTCCTGCGAGGTTGCTAATCCATGTCATCTCCAATTCAAACTCCTTGTCCTTGTTGTCGTCGTGCGCGACATAAATGATACGCGCAGCCTCCTTGACGCCGTCTTCAAGGGAAAGCTCACCATCGGCAAGGTTTAGCTTCTCGAGCTCTGACTTGGCAATTTGTCGGCCCTTGCCTGTCGCGGCGCCATAATAGCCCTAGTCTGGTCAATAAAATTCTTTAGAACAGGAAGTACAGCTCATACCCAGTATAGACCGCTTGGCTCGATCATGTATAGCGATGGACCGCCATGCTTTGCGCCCTCTTTCTTGCCGCCAGAGCCTACCTTGGGTCCTGAACCAACCTGGGCATCCACAGGCAGCTCCTCCTCTGAATCCCATCCAGCGATGATGGCTGTGATACCGAATGGTCGTACACTGGAGTAGAGTGTGTATGCTTGGGCATAGCTCCCCATACGATCGGCGAGCGAGGAGACAGGGATGGGCGCTTTATATAGCTGCCGCCACTGGGCTGCCTCATCGCGAGCTCTTGAAACGAAGTGGCGACCGTCGGGGAGGAGACCTGAAGAGACCTAAACCGAGACTGTGAGCTTGCCGTGAACCATTGCTCGACTTGTGCCACTCACTATGCCCATATTCCTGTCTACCGTTGCTATCCTCTTGTTTGCGCCAGCCTTGAGTAGCTTGCTGCTGACAAGCTTCTCCAAAGCCAGTACAACACCGTCCTTGCACTTGATGCCAACCGCTGTGCCACCGTTTTCTACCGCCTTGACCGCATATTCAACCTGTCCAAATGAGCCTTGACGTCGCAGTGGAATGACGTGCGGGTGTGTACCTGGAAATTGCGACCATCGGGCGAGAAGACGGAGTTGGACAGGTCGTAGCCTGTACCTATTGAAGTCTATGAGGACGATTAGTCCATTACCCCCCCACACAAACATTGCCGCTGAGGCTTACCATATTGTTTGTGGGTGAAGTTGCAGAGGTGCTCTATACAACCACAACTACAGCCGTTCTGGAAGAAACTTTCGGTTGGTGCGATAATGTGCTGGGTTTTGAGGTATAGATTCCTGGTGTTGATGCAGAGCACTGTAGGCAGTTGTGAGCTGCGCGGCGAGCTCCAACTAGCGCTGCCAAGCCCGTTGAACACCTCCAGGGCTCTCCAACCAAAGGCTCCCACCGATGTCAAACAACCCCACCATTCAGAACAACAAACATCATTTTATCATGCACAGCAGGACGGATCTCTTGGCTTTTAGGGCAAACCCGTGAGGCTGCTGTTGGGTACAAGCATATTGGGCACGAATTGCGTACAACCCTCCCCACATGCCCGGATCGGGGCGCTCCAATTCGTGAACGACTACGCTCGAAAGTGTATCCGCGCATATAGACTTGCTGAGTTGTCGTCCAGGCCCCATTCCAGTCTACAGGCAGCAAAAGTTGTTCATTGGCTGTCCGGTTGCTAGCCGGACGACTTAAGTTTCAGCTTCGTCACTAATTGGACTGTGGCCGAACAAAATTATCAGAATCATCCCGCCTTCACGCATGACCCAACAAGGCGCTACTACACTTGACGGTACATAAGGGAACGACTACCACGCCGCATGCCTGTGACTCCTGCCACCTTCCTCGCACCTTTTGTTTTGCTTCTTCTCTGTCAGTGGACGGCTTATTGTTCGTTCTGTGCCGTACAACGAACTGCCGCACAAAGACGCACTGGTGGTAGGCGTCAATACATACTGGTCAGCGCCCAACGCACGTGCCGAGATCGAGATTCAACACAATCAAGACAAACAGCAGATTGCAAAGCTAGGATAGTAGAGCAGGTTCCACTGATTGATTGCTTTATTGAAGCAGTGATTTGACTCGAAAGTCTGATTTCGTCGAGTCATCCACTCTAGTGCTCTTACCCGTCCGATACGTGGCGATGCAACCAATGCTCGCCCACTACTGCTCCTGCACTTATAACACAGCTGTCCTTTACAGCCCCTCCATCTTTTCAGAGAACATTTCTTGCTCACACGTACGACCAAGTTATAGAACCGACTTAGGGCTTCACTACTAACCGTTACGTCATAGTGTGGCGCAATATCAACGGGCATCAACATTCAGGCCAAACCCAAAGAAGACGAAAAGATGCAGCAAGATGAGCTCACGCAGCTGTTCTCGACTCACATGTCGCTTTCGCAGAACATGCCCCAGCAAATTCAGCAACAAGCACGTCAAGAAGAGCCAGTGCGTCAACAGCAGCAGCAGCCGCGAGAGCAGACCCCTAAACAGATCGTCTATGCTTCCCAGCATTATACCCACACACATCATGTCGCCCCTGCTCGCAGTGTCTCTGAACCGTCGTTGAAAACCCACATCGACCGTGCAGACCTAGCCAGGGTGCTCCTACGCAACAGTATCGATCCATCTCTCCTCTTTCCTTCGCAGATAGATCTTTTTCAAAACGCAGATGATGATCAGCGACTCCGTTTGCTAGAACTATGGCGCATCTCGCCCCCAACAGGTCGCCAAGGCCACCCAGACGGCACTGACTACAACATGTCGCGGCAGCTGTACGACTGGCCGCCAACAAGCATCGCCCAGGAAGAAGCCATGGCAAAACTCAGATATGAGAGACAACAGGCAGAAGCTCAACAGCAAGAAGACATCCGCCAGCATGAGCAGCAGCTGGAGCAGAGCATGAACTTGGGGGGCACTTCGCCGGCAGAACCATACATGGCGTCGGGCTACGAGCTGATGGCAAGGCGCGACTACGAAGAATCGTCACGCAGAGAGAAGGAGAGGGAGAGGGAGAGGAATGCAAGAGAGGCGAATCAGTACAATCAGGCCACCGATCCAGTATACAATCAGACTGTCAACAACGGTGGGCTATGGCAGAAGCATGTGGGCAGCATACTAGACATGGAGAACAACTACGGGGCCTTTGTATACGCTAGCGAGAACAACTTCCAGCCTGTCATGTATGCGGATGAGGAAATGGTTATGTAAGGGCAGAAAGCGAGCGATGAAGATTTGTACATGTTGAAGATGTTGAAAGGAATATGCATTTCGCTTGTTATACCCCAGGACTTTTCATGGTTTGCAACGGTCTAGGAGGGTGGAGAGAGCAAGGATGGTTTTGCAAAGCATGTTTCAACAAGACGGATACCCATAGATATGAATACTATCACCAGACTTAGGGATGTGCAGTAAATGTGATTTCTTCCATGCACATGTCTTCTTATAGTGGTGCAGGTCGCAAATGCTATCAACCGAGACTCCATTTACGCGCGTACACCACATATCTACACTGTATCTTGTCCTCGCTTTGTCTCCTAATTCATTCGTTCCCATAAGCCATATCTCCAAGAGGCAGCCGAGCAACCAGCCAGCTTGATTTATTTCTTCGCCCTGGAACTCGGCCACTTCTTCCAACCTCTTCCATGCCCCTTCTGCTTCCACTCCTGGATCAAAGCCGGCATATTCAGCATAGCCTGCCTCCTCATCTCCAGTCTTCCCTTTAGCGTCCTTTCCCACAGCTTTCCCTTGACTCTCTGCCCCTCGCCCGTGCCCTTGACTTGCAACCCCTTCTCCATCCTCCTGCGCTCCTTCTCGCCCGGCTTCTTAATCGTCCATGGTAGCAAATCCACAACCCCGTATTCACTGGCTAATTTGACCAAGTCAGCCTGCTTGCGCAGACCATAGACGGGGGAGCGCCAGCGCCCTGTTGTGAAGTTCTTGGAGGGGAGAAATGGGTTCGGGTAGGGCAGGTCGTAGGCTTCTGGTGGGATGGAAGAGTTTCTGGGAGCGCTCGAGGGGATGAGATTTTCCTGGGACGCAGGCACGACTTCTGTGGTGGCGGCATTGGGGTCGCTGGGCGGGGTTGTGGATATTATGGTTGGGTCTTCATGCGTGGATTGTGAAGGAGGTGTGGGTGGTTGTGATAATTTGGAGGAGAGGGTTGGGAAGAGACTTGGTGGCGGGTAGCGTTGGAAGAAGCGGAGTAATCGTGGGGGGAGTGTTTTTGCCAATTCGAGGGTATTTGTGGCAGCCATGATAGTATTGCGGTGAGGGTTTATGGCGGATAGGGTACGAACGGGAATTGGTGCTGGGGGGAAATGTTCGCGACGGCTGGAATTCTTTGCCAAGAGGCCATAGGCAAAGGTAAGGTGTGGGTCTGAGCACAAGCGCGGATTGGGAGCTTGCCCGCCGCCGCGTACCTGAGCTGCCTACTACGCAAGGTAACAGACGGACGGGCATCACCAACTTGCCTACACCATTTCGACTTGCACACTACTTGATTGGGACATATCGTGTAGTCTTTGCCATATACTGCTACAGTTTGAAACAGAAGAGGAAGAAGACGATCACATTACAGTCACAGCTATGGTGAGCTCCCCGCCTTCCAGCGACATGTCTGTATACAGCTAACACACCCACAGTCGTCACCGTTCTCAATAAGTACGAGCCTTCTCTTCCAGACCGTATGGGCCCTCCATCTGCTAATAACACCACAGACGGCGGCGCCTGCGTAGCCATGGTTGGCAAAGACTGTGTAGCCATCGCCTGCGATCTTCGTCTCGGCATGCAAGCCCTCACCGTCTCCAACAACTTCCCCAAAGTTTTCCAATACGGCGACGTCTTTCTGGGCTTGACGGGCCTGGCCACCGATGTAGCCACCGTGTCCGATCTCTTCCGCTACAAAGTCAACATGTACCGCCTCCGCGAGGAGCGCAACATCAGCCCGCAGACCATGGCAAACCTCGTGTCTTCATCGCTGTATGAGAAGCGCTTCGGCCCATACTTTATCAGCCCGGTGATTGCGGGCATCAACCAGACTAGTGGAAAGCCGTTCATTTGCGGGTTCGATAGTATTGGGTGCATTGACTTCGCAAAAGACTTTATTGTCAGCGGGACGGCGAGCGACCAGCTATTTGGTACTTGTGAAGGACTGTGGGAGCCAGATTTGGTATGCTATATGCTAAATTGAAATTGGAAATATGGCTAGTTGCTAATAATGGAATTAGGGCCCAGAAGACCTCTTCGAGACCATCTCACAAGCGCTGCTCAACGCTGTCGACCGAGACGCACTATCTGGCTGGGGAGCACACGTTTACATTATTGAGAAGGACAAGGTCACCAAGCGGTTACTCAAAGGAAGGCAGGATTGAAGTGGCTGATGGCATGCGGTGGCGCTTGATGAACATGAATATAACGGGGTAGCAAGGCCAGGTGCGGGGCATGCTTGAGGCTCCGACATGATGATATGACCAGGGGATCGCATATGGATGGCACGGACAGCGGTTACGAGAGCTTGTTGAAGTGACTGTGAGGCTCAAGAGCCAGATAGTGAGAATACAAATTCAAGCATCTACCATGACCTACTCTTCACGAGCGAGCCACCCCACCCCACTCGTCCAGTATTTACCAGGAAACAATATCATCTTGGGAGAATCAGTAGCAAGCCTAATGAACCTGCCCATGTATGATCTTATCCAGCGTAAACATGATGTTCTCTTGAAAGTAAAGTTTGGGACCCACCCTACCCGTCTTTCACGTGAGCAGGTGTTGCCTCCCCTAGTGTTGGCCGCAAGCTAACTTAACTGTCGTCGCTCGTCGCGCGCATTTCCTACTCACTACCTCAAGATTTATTTACACGACAAAGCTCAAAACCCCTGCGCGACGTTTTCTTGAGGCTTACCCAGACTGCTGTTAGAGAAATACGAAGCTTTTCGATACTTATAGGGAATATGATGGAAAGCATACCACCACCGCCGCCGCCGCCTCCGCAGGATGCTATACCGCCTCCTCCATCAGATCTGCCCCCACCTCCGCCTCCTCCACCAGAAGAAGATGCGCTAGGTCCAGCGCTTGTGCAGAAGAAACAGAAGAAGGGATGGGGCTCACAAAAGAAGCAACCACCGAGCATAGACGATATACTCAAGGCGAAGCGTGAACAGGAAGTTGCGGCCGCGAAACCCAAGTTCATGTCCAAAGCAGAGCGTGAAAGATTGGCGTTGGAGAAGCGACAAAAGGAGGTGGAGGAATTGCAGAAGAGGCGTGAGGCGTCGAATGGTCTTAGCAACGGGTCATCACAAAATGATTACTCCCGCTCCAACGGCGCAAGTAATGGCGCATCGTCAATACCTACAGGGCCTCGGTCTATGCGCCCAGACCCGCCGTCAGGACCGTCATCCACGCGACAAGACCGACGGAATGGAGGAGACATGGCACCGCCTCCAGTGCCCGATAAGAAAACGGGCAAGCGGCCAGCGTCAGAGGACACCGAGGCACTGATGATACGGAACAGATACATGGGCCCGGAGCTAAACCAGTCAACCTTCTCGGCAAAGAAGAAGAGGAAGCGGACGACAGAAAAGAAGTTCAACTTTGAGTGGAACGAAGAAGAGGACACAAGCTACGACCACGATCCCATCTACCAGCAAAAGTCGGAAGCAGGATTTTTTGGGCGCGGCAGACTCGGAGGATTTACCGAGGAGGTACAAGATGCCAGCACACAGCGATTCCTGGAAGCTATGATCGAACGGGACCCAGAAACAGGACGGATACGGGCGGAGCAAATATTGGAAATGGAAAGGCGGCGGAAAGAGGAAGGGGGCCGAGCACAGTTGGACAAGCACTGGAGCGAGAAGAAGCTCGAACATATGCGCGAACGCGACTGGCGCATCTTCAAAGAGGACTTCAATATTGCAACAAAGGGTGGAGCCATACCGAATCCCATGCGCAATTGGAGCGAGTCTGGCTTACCGGACAAGCTTATGCGCATCGTCGAGCAAGTTGGGTACACAGAGCCATCTGCTATTCAACGCGCTGCTATACCCATTGCCTTGCAATGTCGCGATCTTATAGGTGTAGCCGTCACGGGTTCCGGTAAAACAGCTGCCTTTATCCTGCCTTTGCTTGTCTACATCTCACAATTACCTCCGCTGAGCGCCGCGAATCGTCACGATGGCCCCTACGCGCTTGTCCTCGCACCGACGCGTGAATTGGCGCAACAAATCGAGGTGGAAGCTCGCAAATTTGCTGCACCGCTGGGCTTCAACACAGCCGTCATCGTCGGAGGCCACTCCATCGAAGAGCAGTCCTTTCAAATGCAAGCTGGAGCCGAAATCATCATCGCGACCCCTGGTCGTCTTGTAGACTGTATTGAGCGCCGAGTTCTTGTCCTCAGTCAATGCACCTACGTGATCATGGACGAAGCGGACCGCATGATTGACATGGGTTTCGAAGAGCCCGTCAACAAGATCCTCGACGCACTTCCCGTTAACAACGAGAAGCCAGACTCTGAGCTAGCCGAAGATGCCAATGCCATGAAGCGTGGTTTCTACCGCCAGACCATGATGTACACGGCCACCATGCCGACGGCTGTTGAACGCATTGCACGGAAATATCTTCGGCGTCCCGCCATTGTGACGATTGGCAACGTAGGCGAGGCCGTCGAGACGGTCGAACAGCGCGTCGAGCACATCCAAGGCGAAGAGCGCCGCAAAAAGCGACTCCAAGAGATTCTCAGCAGCGAAGAGTTCCGTCCCCCCATCATTGTCTTCGTCAATATCAAGCGAAACTGCGACGCCATTGCCCGCGACATCAAACACATGGGCTTCTCCGCCGTCACCCTACACGGATCCAAGACGCAAGAGCAGCGTGAGGCAGCCCTCGCTTCCCTCAAAGAAGGTCGCACCGATGTGCTCGTCGCGACCGACCTTGCCGGCCGTGGTATCGACATCACGGACGTCTCGCTCGTGGTAAATTTCAACATGGCGACCAGTATCGAGAGCTACACGCATCGTATTGGACGTACGGGTCGTGCGGGCAAGAGCGGAGTGGCGATTACATTCTGGGGCAATGAAGATGCGGATGTGCTGTATGATTTGAAGCAGATGCTGATGAAGAGCCAGATCAGCAAGGTGCCAGAGGATTTGAGGAAGCATGAGGCTGCGCAGCAAAAGGGGAAGAAGAGGGGCGAGGTCATGGGTAAGGCTATTACCTAGGTGGAGGTAGTGTGAGAGTCGTGTGGGTGAGAGGTAAATCTGCGAAGCATGAGTAGCAAGTTCAAGCTAGACCTCTCTGTAGATCCCTGATAAAAACATAATCTACCACCAGTTGACA
This sequence comes from Plenodomus lingam, assembly GCF_022343315.1. Taxonomy (NCBI): domain Eukaryota; kingdom Fungi; phylum Ascomycota; class Dothideomycetes; order Pleosporales; family Leptosphaeriaceae; genus Plenodomus; species Plenodomus lingam. Next base: position 1,767,658 of record NW_027093944.1, on the reverse strand, counting down.
TTGCCCCTCGAGATCTCCCCGTCTCATCACAATACCAACAACCCCTCCCCAAACTCACACACAACTGTCTTAGACGCAGCAACATCAACAACCCCTGTACGCTAAACCCCAAGCCTAACATCTCCCACTCTTCTCCCCTATGCAAAACGCACAACACACAAAACAAACAGCAACACACACTCAGCAACATCCCTGGCACGCACACTGCCACGTTATATATAGCGGAACAAGTAAACCAACTAGTCGCTACCCAACGACCTTGACTGGAATAAGCCGGTTTGATATCGATGAGGAAGGAGGTGTGCTGGACAGGAGGAATAGAAGAGAAGAGGACCGAGGGTAAGTATGTGATTAATATTACGATGAAGATGTACCTGTTATTTTCAAGGGGGAATGAAGAAGAAAAGGATATCTCGCAAACTTGCATCCTTGGACACGATTTCGTGTAGCCAGTCAACTTGACTAGTTTTTCTGTTTCGCTTTTACTGCTGCGCTTTGCTTTCGCCATCCTCGTCCTCTTTGCCCTACCACCCCCCCCTTCCCATCCCGACCTTAATAAGGAATACCATTTGTAATCAACTGGAACCGATCATACGTTCCCGTACTATAGCTCCCCCTACTCTTCTCCACCAGTCCGCGCATCCACTCCGCTGCCTCCCCCTCACTCCGCCCCAGCACAAATCGGTCCCTGAAATTCCGCATCGTCTCGGGTTTGAAGCAGGGCAGCCCACTGTCGAGCATCACCTGCACAACATGGCACAAGTGATCGCAGTGCTGGCGCGCGGCGAGGAACGCCTTGATGGTGAGCTCTTCGAACCAGCGGTACGATTGTGTGGTATACGGCGAGGGGTTCTTGCTGCCCGACATTACGGCAATCATCTCGGCCGTCAGCTTGAAGGGTGCGCGCTCGAATTTGATGCCGCCGGGCGCAATGTCGAAGCAGAAGCCAAAGTCGATGTGTATGATGTGGCCAGCGTCGTCGATCATGATGTTGCCGTTGTGGCGGTCCTTGAATTGTAGCAGATAGGAGATTACGCTGTACGCCGCCATGCTCTTTACAAAATTCGAGCGCGCTTCTTGGTAACGGATCGAATCTTCGTTGCCGTAGCGCGATACAAAGTACTCGTCCAGACGGTTGACGGCTTCTCGACCGAGCATATCGCGGGAAATGGAGTTGGGCAGCACGTCGATGACGCCGCAGCCGGGTGCGGTGGCCGTGACGCGGTAGGGGAAGACCCAGACGTCTAGGCCGACTGTGTTGAAAATTCCGCGGAAGGCAGCGATGAGTTGGAGGGCGAGGACGTCTTGGCGACAGTCATCTCCTACTTTGAAAATCGCACTGAGCCACGTCTCATACGTGTTGTCGCTCTTCACCACGTGTCGATCATCTTCCTCCGTCTCCTCAAGTCCCGTGTCTGGCTTAGTCTTACGGATGCGGAACGTAGCCATGAAGGGTGTTTTTGCGTGACTTTGTAGCGGTTTGCCAGACTTTCTGTCTATGCCGATGACCTGTCCGTCTGGATTAGAGGGCAGGTAAACGCCGACTTCCACCTTGATTTTGCGGAGTTCTTCCTCAATTTTTTGCTTCTTGACTTCTTTCGATTCGTGCAGGACAGAACGAAGGGTTCCGGAGATGCCAGTGACTTCATTGAAGAAGGCAAATTCGCGTTCGTAGAATTCGTGGTCCTCTTTCGAGAAACTGGATTCAAGGCTGAGCATGACTTTGTCGAGAGTAGGCTTGACAGCATCGGGCTGATATACATGTTAGCCTATCACATTGTCGAAAATGACAAAAGGCAGCCTACCGTCTCCGCAGTTTCATCCTTATACGCATTCGCCTTCATGTTCCAGATGATCTGATGCGCAAACAACTGCGAGAACTTGGCCGTTTCGATGATGTATCTCTCAACATAGCCGAGAACATCGTAGCGCAGCGTCTGCACAATCTGATACACGTAGAAGAACATGACATCTACCGAGTGGCTCTCCAGCGCTCGCATGGCATACTGGATAATGAAAGGATGATTCCCGTAGGCTGGTAGGAAGTATGTCACCGCCGTAATGGGGTTCACTGGTGCCCAGTAAAGCATGTACTTTGAAATGTCAGTAAGAATTGACGAGTTCAGAGCGGAACGCAAACCTTGAGTTGGAACGACACATCAGCAGGCAGCTGATTACCCAGGAGAATCTCCAACGCATCAGGCTCATCCAACACCTTGTGCGGAAAGTTCAGCACCTGCCAACGGACCTCCATATTCAGACGTTGAGATTGGAAGCGCTTGATAAGATGGACAGCAATAGCTGGATTCTCTGCCCAAGCCGTCTTCAAGTGAGCTGTCACGGCAGCCTGTTGTCGTTAGCTTGTATGCATTCATACACTTGTGCATACATACATCCGGCAAAACATTGCTATGCGATCCTCCACTGAACCTATGTTTTTTGTTATCCAAGGGAAAAAGCCACACCATCAGCCTTGTGTGTTCGTTAGCTATCAACAGCGACAGCAAGTCCTGCTTAGCCTTCAACTTTGCGCCAATGTCAGCCGCAGCAGTGAGCTTGCTAACGGCTTCGAGCTGTGCCTGTACATCCATCAAGACATGAGTCTCCGCCTTAATCTGCAGGCGATTTCCGCCAAACGACCATCTACTCCAGTCAGCATATAAACCATTTAGGGAACATTGATCAAAACTTACTGTGGCGCTTTGGCAAACCAAGCCAGTGCACCTGTCAAAATGCGATCAAACAATCGCCACCTGATGGTCGGGGACAGGGTGATGCAATGATGCGCAATGCGCAAACCCAGCAAAATGATGTGAAAATATGCTTCTCGAGCTAGAGGCTGCGAGCAGCCACTACTCATCGCATCAAGCGTGATGTGCATCAATCGCACATACACGCGTTCAACATCCGACTTGCTGAGGCGCGACGCACTGAAGTGACTAGACAGAAACTGCAGCAGTCGGAAGTGGGGAGCAATCAAGTTGTAAATCTGCTGTTGACGCTTGGACAGAGCTTCTTTATCGGTAGCAGTGAATTCTTGTTTGCCGTAAAAAGGATCTTCGTGTCTTCATATACAGTAAGCAGCATTCAGACTCTTGGCAAGGATGGATCAAACGTACCTCAATAATGGACTGAAGATACCTCTTCGCTTGCGCACCGTGTTCTCCCAATTTTCAGCAATGGCAACCAAGATGCGTGATTCCATGCGTGGGTTCTCCTTGGCCACACTGGTCCACAGCGAGATGCCGAGCTTGATAGACTGCTTTGAGAAGACTGCAAAGGGAATACCGACAAGATGATGAACAATGGGTGACTGGTCTGTCTTGACTCTGCACAGCAAAGCAGCTGCTCTTCTGAGTATGTCACGAAGCTCGGCGATGGTGACGTGCTTGTGACCTAGTGTACGAGTCTCAAGGTCGATGAGGAGATTGGTTGCGTCTTGCAAGCTGCGACTTAGGTATGTTGGCCTCGGTCCAGACGACGGAGCCCCCTGAAGCCACTCTTCCTCATGGTCGACGACACCGTCTAAAAATTTATACTCCTGCCTCGTTGTATACTGCGTGATGAAGTCAGACGCAGTATTGATATTCATACCCTGGCGTTCAATGGCGCCAAGTCGTTGATCAGTAGACGGAACCACAGAGCCCATTTCTAGTGCGAAGGAACGACCAAGTGAAATATGGCCGAAACTCATCTCATCGTCAAACTCGGACAGATATGATTGCAAAAGCCCCTTGACGTCGAGAGGCGCTATGTCAAGAACCCCCTTTACCCATACTATCGCGCGCTTATGCAAGTTGTCCAGAGTTGCGCGTCGGAATGCGTAGTCGTCTGACAATTCCACTGTGATGTTCGATCTCTTGGAAGTAAAGGTCGACTTCCACGTGTAATCCTCGGTCTCGCCCTCAAGACAGCTATACCACATCACAGAGAGCAACTCCAACAGCGCAAATAGTGCACTTTTCTGACACAGAGTAGAAGGCACCTCACGAATAATCAGATCCGCGCATGTAGCTGCAGCCTCTTGAACACGCGCAATACGGTGGCAGCATGCTGAGAAGATCGTAGCGAGTTGCTCTGCCAAGTATGGCGTTGAAAAGACATGGGACTGGCCAGATAATGTCTTGACCAGATACGTCCTCACAGCAGTCGTCGTGATTGCGGCCATACAGTTCCCAACAGCACCAACTCGCAACTTAGGATCGAGGAAGTAAGCGAGAGCCTTTGTACAGTCACCGGTACTAGCACGCAGATCCTCGACCAGATATGCAGTGCTCAAAAAGACCGCCTCTTGGTAACTCAAAGACTTGGTATCAGCCTCGCATGAAGGTAAGAGCTTGCCTAGACGCTTTTTCTGTTCGACCGTATGCTCAGCTGACTTGCCACGACGGAGAACTGTGTTTAGCTCGATATCGCTTTCCGACAGAAATGGCCGTTCTTCAGCAATGAGAGGCTTGCTGAACCTAGCCAGTGTCCTCAGCTCTTCGCGGTACTGCTTGCCTAGGTCGGACAAGACGTCGAAGCCATGGACAACAATGTTGAACCAAGCGTCGCGCTGCAGATTGATGATTGAGTCATCGATCTCCTGGGTTTCGGCAGCATTGTGCTCAAGTAGAGCTGCAAGTGGCTTCAGCAGCTGAGCGATTTCTTGCGCTGCGAGCTCCGTGTCGCGAAGGCGGTGATGTGATATCTCCTGTGCATCTCCTTTACTGACAATAGTGTCTAGTAGATGTCTGAGATATATCTCAAAAGTCTCGTCCTTCGCAGATATCTCCCTTGACATGTTCAGTCGTGCGGACATGACCTGCAATTACATTAATGTCATCAACTATTCATCGTCATCAAGATAACATACGGCTTCCAGTGTTGCGGTGTCCTCGTTGACCAAAGCATCATGGCATGCTTTCGAATACATTTTCAGGAGCGACTTAAACTCCCCCGGTGGACTGTGAGCGCCCAGGAACGCGGCGTCCGTGATGATCTTCGCGTCCACGGTCTTGCTTGCTCGTCCCACCTTTTGCACGAGCATGGACAAAGCAAGTGCTGTAATCTTCGCATCTTTGCAATTTTTCGCCACCGACACTATCGTCTCGATAACGGTTGTATGTACGTGGTGCGGCTCTTCAATATCGCTTGGCGTCAATGAGATGGCACTGCCGTTTTGTTGATTGTAAACTCCACCAGCACGTGGACCACGATTGCTTCCATTCAGCGGTGGTGAGGAGGCGACATTTCGCTCAGACACAGGTGCAACGCTGATGATGTTGCCCAAACTGTATAGAGTTGTGATGATAGCGTCCTGGGGCAGAAGACTGAGCACTGCAGCGAGCGATTCGGCCGCGACAGAGGTAGTCCGATGATCGAAGTTACCCTGTACGATGACTCGTGGTAGAGAGCGACCAAGGTTGGATGCCACTTGAGGTGAGACCTTTGCGAGAATAGCCATTGACTTCAGGACCGTCGATGCCAACTCATGATCAGCACTCTGTGTTGGGTCATTGAGTACACCATCCAACCACGTCGTCAAAAGATCTGCATCCGCAATGTTGTCGTCGTACACTGCACAACATAGGTATGTAATTAACACTTTCGCTTTGACCGAAGATGCCTGCTGTTGCTGCCACGCTGACCCAACTCTCTGCAGGTAGTCAAGGTCATTGTCAAGTCTTTCCATCTCTTCCACGGCAATCCTCGCTAGACCTTCCGCAAGCCGGTCGTCTGATGGATCAGGAATGACATGGTTATTCGTCTCCCTGAACGAAGACTTCAGGTAATCTAGAACCGAACCTCCGACCTTATTCTCTGGGTGCGTCTGCACAAGCAGTGATGCAGAAGCCACCACAACCTTCAGGAACGAGTCGTGCAATATCATCGCACCCAAGGGCCGCCCAGACGCCGCGTAATGTTTAACAAATCGTCTCCATTCCCTTAGGCCGTGCTGATGTGAACGCGCGTTACGTACAATCGACAAGGCCGTCTCGAATGCAATCAAAAATTTCTCCGTCAGCACTCTCCGCACTTGTTGTACAAAGTGCAGTCTGTCGTAGGCGTTCCAAAACTCGGCGTGTTCTGCCGTTGCACCGAGGAATCCGAGCAGAGACAGACTGTGCGTCATGGCGCGAGCAAGTTCGCCATCTGCCGAGAATTCTCCTCGCTCTTCAGGTTCGAAACGGTCTGCTGAGAGCGCATCTGAGGCAGTTGCCCAACCGCTGAGGTAGGCATCAAGTGAAGATGTTGCCTGCGCCCGTAGCTGACCATGTTTGATGCCAATCGCCAGTATTGCAGATGTGAGGTTATACGTAAGCTTCTCGTATGGCGAGGGTTCGAAGGCGCGGAGGTTAGGGGAAGGCGAGAGGATCTGCGTGTACGACTCGGAAAGGTAGGGCGATAAGCGGGTGAGCAGCTTCTCTGCGACTTCCGGAGACTGGACATAAGGTGCAGACTTGCAGAGAGCCAGAATTGTCTCTAGTTCTTGAAGTTTCTGTCACTTGGGTAAACATGTGTTCGTTTGATACATTGACAAGCCTGCCTAATGTGCTATGGGAACATACCATGGGTGTCCACGTGTTAACAGTGCCATGTTCGACTCCGCTAGCAGTTCCAGAAGAATGCGGGCATCTCTTGAAGAGTCTCTGGAAATCGGAAATCGTAGTCGTAGTATTTGTTGACTGTGCTGAGAGCCGCGCCAGCTTCTCAAGCGCATTGCTACGAATAGTACGCCTAGATATCGAATTAGGGTGAGATTATGAAGCTCTAGTCATCGGACATACACCATGGCTTGTACACGCTCGTAGAGCGAGTGGAACCTGTCGAAGCGCGGTGTCTTCCCAGACGCGCGTAGCAATAGGTTCAAGTTGTAATTTCTGGGGGTGACGATGACGGACCCACTAAAGTTGATGTCGGAGGTCGGCTCACGCTGATTGGCTATCCTTCCGCAGCCCAACACGTTATGTTAGGGTAACATTTCTATTAGACACTACTTCAAGTCTTTTCAAGTCATGGAAATCTTATACAAGAATAAAATGAGTAAATGAACAAAATAATCTGGCCATCGAGTAGTGCATAGCCAGTTCAACCACTCCTGAAACTCCTGGCTAAATATGCTTTCAAAAAAAATCCCTTACCTTCCATGAGCGATGGAGCATACAGGTTTTGCCAATCACCAGGAATCGCTCTCTCCATATATGGGAGCTGTGCTGCGACCCTGTCACAGTAAACTTGATCCTTGGGCCCTTAAATTTGCAGAGGCGTTCTTTGGCTAGCAAATTGTCTCGGCGAGCTCAAGAGCACCAGGCTCTTCGTTCGTCCTCAACAGACTTGCGAAGTCCATATCCCTCATCGCCAGCCAGCTCCTCAGATTGGGATGCCTAATCGTCGGCCGGCTCGACCCTAACCAATACCTCTTCCAGAAACCCTTCCAAGAAGCCCGCAACTTCCCCACCCATACCCACTTCCCCTTGCTCATCCCATCGATCAAGCTCTTCGAATTTGTCTCGAATCTCGTTGACCAAAGTTTTCACCCGTTCATGACAATCCTGCCTGTGCCGCCTACGGTCTACGAAGCCTTGTGCATCATCGAGTGAATGCATCGAATCCGTCTTGTTCTTCAGATTAAGATGATATGTACGACGAGATAGCGCCGCTTCAAGTGCAGGCACTACGACGCCCGTAAGAGCTGTTATCTCCAAGGGAGCAGATGAGGGAGATCCCAAGGTCTGGAGGAGACTTGGATGGTTGCTCGTTGGCTTAGGACGACCAAATGAGCCGCGTGACATAGGTATGGGCTTGGGAGATGTATGTAGTGGGGGTGGGGGAGCTACAGGCTGAGCAGTGCTTTGCTGGATGGGTTGCGATATCCAATTTGAAGAAAGAGGTCCACCAAAGGGATCATTGGATGTTATCGAGTCAGGTCGCGAAGATATTGACGACGACGAGTTCATTGGCATGAAGGCCTGCTGGGGTGAGAGGAGAGGCTTTTGTCCCATCAGAGATGGAAGCGCTTGCTGACCCGCCAGTGGTGGTAGTGGCTTATGGGTGAGCGAAGATAGTGGCACTTGATGATGTAGTCGTATTGGGCTCGGGGATGACTTGACAGGTTCTACGGAGGATTCATTGGTTGCTGGGCTTGTTGATGACCCTCGGAATGGTGGGATTTCAGGTATGGACATTTGTGGAAGAACCGACGCACGGTTTGGTGTAGGATTGCGAGGCTGTTGTGGTGTTATCTCCATTCGCTTCATGTCTGCGGCTATTTCTTGCTGCAAGAATTCTTCGTAAGCATGAGAGAGCGGGGTCTGTCGTCGTGGGCCTTGAGGTGCTGCTCTGGTCGGTGTAACCAATCCTCGGTGTTGAGGTGGAGAGAACAATCCAGGTACTGGTGACTTTCGTGGAGATTCTTGAACAGGTTGTTGAAAACAAGGCGCCCCTCTCTTTTCTGGCGATGGTGGAAGTGGAATCCTCGCAGCAGTGTTTACGGACGCCATTCCAGACTCTAGGGTTTGCAATGGAAGCAGACGTTTCGTCGGCGAGGCTGGTGGACTCTTGATGGTATCCGCATTTTCGTTGGCATAACCACCGTTTTGACTAGAAACGAGGGGCTTTCGTTGTGGTGAAACATTGCGAGCGTTCGCGCCAGCATCATTCATAGGTGCCAATGCTGGTCCCCTGACTCCTCCCATTGGTCGTACAGTGCCAAAGTCCCACAGATCTTCATTGACAGGCTCTTTTCTTTTGATGGGTGTTACCTCATCCTCTGATTCAACAGCCTGTTTGGGATACCGAACCTTCCAGTCTTGATACCTTGTGATGAGCTCCTGTAGACGGGCAGGTCTGCCAGCCTTGCGGATAAAGTTCGTCTGTAGAAGCTGCTTTGCATTTGGTCGCTCGCGGGGATCCTTGCGCAAGCAAAGGTCTACAAACTCCTTGAAAGCAGGCGAGAAGTTGCCGGTGAGTTGTGGCGGTGGATTCTTTGGAATAAGAAACAGCACCTTCATGGGGTGTATGTCCGCGTAAGGAGGCTCTCCGTTAGCCAGCTCTAGAGCAGTAATACCAAGCGACCATATATCGGCCTTGCCGTCATAGCCTGACTGCTTGATCACCTCAGGGGCCATCCAAAAGGGAGTACCAACGAAAGTGTTTTTCTTCGTCATGGTTGCTGAGAGCTGGCCCGACACACCAAAATCGGCCAGTTTCACTTGTCCACTTGCCCCCACGAGTATGTTGGCAGCTATATCATGTCAGTCTCTACGTAGAAGCGCTAGAGTGTCGGACAACTGACCCTTTATATCTCGATGCAGCTTGTGGTCATCGTGCAAATATGACAAGCCCATCAAAAGCTCCTTCAATATAACTGCGATTTCAGCCTCGGCTATAGCGCCGGGCTTCATCAAGTCTGCGCAGCTGCCGCCTGAGCAAAATTCCATGACAATCCACAAATCTGAGCCTGCCAGATACGAGCCAAAATATTTGGTTACGTATGGCGATGTCATACTGGAAAGGATCATAATCTCGCCCATGATATCGTCCACCTCGTCTTCCGCATTCTCGACGTCAATGACCTTGATGGCTACTGTATTCCCCGTTCGCCGGTCGATGCCTTTGTAAACCTTGCCAAAGCTGCCTCCACCTATGCATTCTTGTTTTGTGTAGAGTGTGTTTGGGTCGACAGACTCATTGGCGCCCAGTTCTGTCGCCATCTTATCGCAGTGGTGTCGTCCAGCTTGTCAAAAGAGCTGAGCGGTGTGTACAAGGGCTGCCTAGGAGCAAGGGTCGGATTGCGGTGCGTGCAACTAGTGGGGTGGACGGTAGTAGATGACTCAACCGGGTGCCTGGGTTGAAGAGGCGTTTACAAAACTGGGAGAGGCGAGACTGTGCTGTGTCGACGGTACGCAGTACCGGTACCCCACGTGGAAAGCGAAGGATGCGATCGGGCGCGAGCGTCACCGTGGCCACGTGGAAATATGGGCTGGCGGATTGAAGACGGACAAGCGAGGAGAATAGGTGGGTTGAGTTGTGTCCTTGCCAGAGAGTCACTGCCGATGTCGTGATGTGGTGACTACTAGTTGAGCGGGGGTCAGTCGTGGTAGTGGTGCTAAATGTCAAAGGAAGGCGGGCAGAAGAATCCTCTGGTAAAAGCCGCTACGCAAACGCGAGGCCTCTCAAGAGATGGGATTACTTTGTTTACTTCGAGTGTGGCGAGGTGCTATTGCAGACCTGTTTGTAGTGGCTCGAGTGCGCAGAGTGAAAGGCGTGGGATTTCTTGTTTCGTAAACACAGATTGCGCGGGCAACAACGAATGACGAAAGGCGGGCAGAGAACGGACAAACTTGGTCGGTGGCCTCGAACTGGGTCGTCGTCAGTGGCCGAATGGCAGGTCAAAGGCTCGAATATGCGCTGGTCAAAAGCATGAGTCGTCAAAAGTACTGAGCACGGTGCCTGGTGTTTATTGCTGCTCATGCTGCTGCTGTCCGTTGTCATGGCGGGACTGGCATGTCGGCGCGTCGAGAGTGCAGGGATCTCGCGTGAGGCCTACCTACCGGTACTGCATGATATCCACTACTACGAACCAGCAATCTTCCTCTCCAAAACATGGCGATGCTATTGCTGCACCGAGGACCACAGATCTAGGCTTCTTCGCCCAACTACCAATGAACAGTGCCGCATTTGTATCGACAAAAGGCCATCATGTTGCAAGCGGGGTAAGCTGATATCACGCATGTCTCATTAACGGTGGTAAGAAACAGCATGATTGGCTGTTGGCCACTTTACAGCTACCATCATTATGTACACATTAGAGCCTTATAATTTATGTCAAGTTGAACAGACAACATGTACTTGTCTACATTGATGTGTATCAACGTAACCTACATAGGCTCCCTACTTGTGTGTGTGTGAAGGGCTTAGGCTTACGCCCAAGCCTATGTCTAACACAAGATAGACAGAGTGTGTAAATTTGGATCACTAAGGTCATGAATGATTTAGGAGATGGATCATTAGATTGTATCTACTACGATCGGACTTATATGAATAGATGTGGAAATCTAGATTACTAAGGTTAGGAATGATTTAGGAGATAGATTATTTAGATTATATCTACTACGATTAGACTTATATTGTTCCGTGGCACAGGGTATATAGGAGAAAACAAGGTTTAGCCTAAAAGTTAGGCGGGTTGAATAGTATAAAGGCATGAATGATTAGAGGATAGATTATTATTACTCCTAGAGACTTCACTTTAACTCTACAATATTAACTTTTCTCTTATAAACCTGTATTAAATTTATACCCTCTATAATAGGATTACTACTATTAAACCTTACCCCTCCTACTTCTTCTTATATAAATAGGTTACTCTCCCTATTAGTTTAAATAGCAAAACCTAAGGGGAACTTATCTTATCTTAGTAAAGGGGAGGGCCTAGTAATAAGTAACTAAGAGGATATTTCTCCTAGTATAAGGGGGGTAGAGAAAAGTTAGAAAATAGGTAGTATTAATAATTAGTATTATTAAGGTAAAATAGTAGGCCTATATTAGGACGTGGCTTACGCGCGTTAGTAGGAATAGAGTAATAACACTAAGAGGCTAACTGTGAAGGGCTTGGGCTTATGCCCAAGCCTAGGTCTAACACAAGATAGACCAAGTCTAACACCACTACTAAGCGAACACACTACACACCTATAAAAAGGCGCAGAGGGCTTACCTCTCCTTTAAGATACTAAATACTATTATTAACACTTATTATATTCTCCCTTAAGGCTAGTCTATAATATTTTAGTATCTTCTTCTAAATATACTATAATAGTAATAAGAGATAGACACGCTAGATATTTAGAATAATTAGGTGCAACCTAATATAGTAGAAAGGCTAATATAGTAGGTCTATAGATTAATAGAATAATAGGCTTAAGACTCTACTATAATAGCTATACTATATTAATAAAATAAGGAAATACGTAATTGTTATAGATTAGCCTTAAGGGAGAATGCAATAAGCGTTAATAATAGTATTTAGTATCTTAAAGGAGAGGTAAGCCCTCTACGCCTTTTTATAGGTGTGTAATATGTTCGCTTAGTAGTAGTATTAGACTTAGTCTATCTTGTGTTAAACCTAGGCTTAGGTATAAGCCTAAGCCCTTTATATACCCCTAACCTTCCCCTATAAACTATTATAAAGTTATCTTTCTAGGGGTCTAGGGTTATATCTTTGTCCCTATAATCTATTTTAGGCTTTATTTCTATATATTCTTAGGTTTTATTATTATATCTTTGTATTCCTTCCTAATTTATAACAGGCCTATATATTAAGTAGTACGCGCGCGTAGCGTCTATATACTTATTTTAGTACCCTACTATAAAAGTTCTAATATAGCTATCCTACCCTACTATAAATTTCCTAAACTTACTTTATTATATAATAGATTTTCCCTACTAATTAGCCCTCCCTCTACTCTTTCTTTATTAATCCTGCCTATCTAGCCCCTATTATATCCTTATCTACTACTACTAGTACTAGTAGTAGTAATCTACTATAAGGTAGTTAGACCCTGCGCTAGGCCTACTAAGATAAGGTGCGTACTTCTAATATTCTCCCTATATTTCCTACACTAACTTTTGCTTAGTACACGTCTCCCTAAATATAGTTACTTAGTAGCTTTATTATTTCTAGTAACTTAAATAATAAAGAATATAATAGTAGCTTTATAAAGCTACTTCCCTATAATTAGTATATTAACTAGCTTTATCTTTTTAGTAAGTATAACTATTAAGAAGGTAGTGTGCCGTGGTGAGGGATGTATGGGAGGAAAACAAGGCTTAGCCTAAAAGGTTAGGCGGATTGAATGGTATAAAGGCATGAAGGATTAGAGGATAGGATAACAACAACTCTAGCAGACTTGACTTTAACTCTATAATATTATTATTTCACTTATGTTGCTATATTAAACCCCTATCCTCTACTATAGGATTACTACTATTAAACCTTGCCCCTCCTACTTCTCCTAGTTTAAATAGGTTACTCTCCCTAACAGTATAAATAGCGAAGCCTAAGGGGAACTTATCTTATCTTAGTAAAGGGGAGGGCCTAGTAGCATATAACTAAGAGGACGTTTCTCTAAGTATAAGGAAGGCAGAGAAAAATTAAAAAAAATAGGTAGTGTTAATAATTAATATTGTTAAGACAAAAATAGTAGGCCTATATTAGGACGTGGCTAACGCGCGTTAGTAGGAACAGAGTAATAATACTAAGAGGCTAACTAGAAAACACTAGAACACTAGAACAACTAGAACAACTAGAACTAGAATAACTAGAACTAGAATAACTAGAACTAGAACAACTAGAATAACTAGAACTAGAATAACTAGAACAACTAGAACTAGAACAACTAGAATAACTAGAACTAGAATAACTAAAACTAGAATAACTAAAACTAGAATAACTAAAACTAGAACTATTAGAATAATTAGAACTATAAGAAGCATTAGTAATACTAGAAGTGCTAGAATACCTAGAATATTACTACTAATAGAAAAGCTACCACAAAGGCTACAGAGTAGTGTGCGCTATTAGTAGGAAAAATAGGGCTAGGCTAAAGTTACTAACGTAACAAGAATCCACTAAAAACAAATATAAGTGCTAGCACTATTTAGGAAGGTGTGGAAATTTAGATCACTAAGGTTAGGAATAATTTAGGAGATAGATTATTAGATTATATCTACTACGATCGTACTTATATATATAGAGCTTTAGCTACCCTTACTAGAAGGTAAATAATTAGTAAACCTTCCTTACTAGAGCTCCTACTTTTTATTAGGCACTTGGCAGTAAGCTAGCAGTTAATTAGATAGTAGGTTATACAGGGGTATTAATTAGGATTAATTAGGATTAATTAGGATTAAGATACTCTGTAATCTAGTTAATATCCCTCCTGTAACACACCCCCTAGGTGTAGGTAGATCTTTTATTATTATAGTTGCGCTTATAGTTAGTAGGTAGTGTAGCTAATTAGAGTATTATATATCTAAAGGGTTAAATTAGCTTACCCTTTAGATACTAACTAGCGCGCCTTCCTTGTTTAGCCTGCGCTTACACGCGTAGATATTATCTAGATAGAGCTCTATAACTCTATCTACCTAACTATAATCTTTACTATAGCTTAAGTTATAAGATTATCTAACCCTAAAGATCTAAACTATACCTATATCCCTACTAACCTATCTTAGTTAAAGTTAAAACCTGCTACTTACGCTTACTCTACCTATACTGCCCTTATTACCTCCTACGTAGCTAAAGCTATAGTTACTAAAGCTACTACTACTAAAGAAGAGCGCGCTACTACTAAGCGTAAGGCTATTATAGAGTGTGCAGTAGCTAAGCGCGTAGCTGCTACTACTATAGCTAAGATTACAAAGCTAAGGCAAGGCGCTCCTACTCTAGCTCCTACTACTCTAGCTCTAACTCTAGCTCCTGCTCCCCCCTAGACCCCGCCTAAGGCCCCTGCTCCTACGCCTACTCCCTCTCTAGCTCCTAAGGAGACCCTAAGATCCTCCTACTATAGAGAGCCTAGTATTTATTATACTAAAACTTATCTAAATTATCTACGCTTAGCGCTCTTTAATAAGTCTAATAGCGAGTGCTATAACTCTTCTAGTAGGGGGACTTAGTGCTAGTAGTACTCCTCTAGGTATAGCTATATCCTAATATATATAATCTATATAAGAATTTTTCCTTTATAATACTTTTAGTAAGATCTTATACTAATAAACTAATAGCCCTAAGCTTGCCTAACGCTCTATACTATCCTTCCTAGTAAGGAAGCAGGTAGGTAAGAGCTAAGACCTTCTTAAGGATAAGAAGTAAAGGGTCTTAGTGCTCCTTAAGGAGAGTAAGGCTAAATAGTAGGAGCTAGTAAAAGCTGCTGCTACTGCTGCTAAGCTTGCGCGCAAGGCTACTTCTATAGCTAAGGGCGCCTAGAGCTCCTTATTAGAAGATAAGGACTCTAGCTCCTCTAAGGTTCCCCCTATAGATCCTAGGATAGGGTAACCTAGGTAGCCCCCTATAGACTCTAAGGCACGCTTCGCGCGCGTAATAGAGCTCCTTAGGGAAGCTACCTAGTTAATAATAGAGAGGTAGGCTATAGTTAGTTATTTTTATATTATATTAATAGATCTTATATACTACCTTACTTTAATTAACACTATATAATATATACTCTGCTATTATATAACTTTAGGTGCTCCCTAAACCTTATAAATTATTATATAGTTAGGTTTTTAGTAAGCCTATTAGCTAGTATATTGCTAGTAGGTAGGTAGGTAATATAGAAAGATCCCTTTGCATGCTCTTACCTAAGCCATATGTTTTAAATATCTACATAGCGTAGCTTAGTAGTAATCCTTTTGTTATTACCTACTACTAACCTAATAGTTTATTAATTATTATAATTAATTATCTAGGTAGTATCTAAAGTAAGGTGTATTTTAGTTAAAAAGCGTTTTAACGCTATTACTTCTTTGCTTACTTGCTTAAGCGCAAGGAGCTCTGCCTTAGTAGTTAAAGTGGTAATAGTTAATTGTTAAGCTACCTTCTAAATAATAGGTCCTCTAAAGAGCGTGATTAGGTATCTATATAATAATTGCTAAGTATTAATATTATTAGCAAATAACGCATTACTACATATTATAAGCTTATTAGGATCCCTATTCCTATATTAGATTAATTAGTATTAAGTTTAGTATAGATAGACAATTACTTAATTAACTGCATTAAAGTGTTGTTTAGATAGGTTAGTAAGGTATTAGGAGAGCTAGGAGGCTGCATAGGCAATATTAGGGCGCACCATAATTAAGGTGTAAAGGATTAATCTAACGCGCTCCTAATAGTCCTTAATCTCCTTTTTAGTAGCTTCTCTAGTGCTCTTTTTAATGTCTTTACTTAATAGTAGTGTAGTAGGGAATTTTCCTATCTCTACTAGATTAAATTTCTTTATAATCTTGTTAATGTATTTATTATAAACGAGCGTTATTATCTATCTCTTTCTATCCTAGATTACTCTTACCCCTAGAAACTAGCTCACAGGTCCCTTCTCTTCTATAGTATATCTTTGCTTTAGAGCTTAGATAACTTTGTAAGCTTAGCTTGCGTAGTTTTAGTAATAGAGCGATAGGATATTGTCTACATAGAATATTAACAAGATACTGCAATCTCTATTAAAGAACAGGCATAGCTCCTCTTTAGAAGCAATAAGCTTATTTTCTTAGAGTATAGTTAAGAGCTTATTATACTATAATAATAGTAAGTCTTTTAATCTATATAGAGCTTGTTTAAGCTTAACACACTTCCTAGGTATTTAATATCCTTTAGGTAGCTCACAGATAACTATAGGGTGTTAATCCCTTAAGGCGTTAAGGAAAGCTCTAACAACGTTATATTAATATATCTTAAGGTTAAACTTAGCTCTAATAGCTATTGCAGTCCTAAAGGTTTAAGCTGCTAGGGTAGCTACGTAGGTTAAATAAATTAAGTTAGTAAGCTATAGATCTCCTCTTACTACTATCCTTGCTTTGCACTTAATTAGGTAACTATCCTAATTAAGCTTATATGTAAACACCTATTTAAGTAGGAGTAGACGCTCTCCTTTAGTTAGCCTATTAATCTCCTCCTAAGTACTAGCTTTTAGTAGAGTATTAATTTCTTTATATACTGCGTCTCTAAATTGCTGTCCTATTTAGTAGTTATAGAGATCCTTCTATTATTTTAGCTCTTTTTATAGAGCGTCCTAGTACGTATTCCTTTTAGGGTTTTTAGGAGATTTGCTCCCTATTACTACTACAATTATAGCGTGGATTATAGTATTTAGTTTAGGATATACTAAAAGATTGTGCAAGGGATTTCTAATTAGATCTATATCTAATAGATCTATTACTATATATATCCCCGCACTTATAGAGCCTCCTAGTGGTTTATTAGGGTCCTGTCCCTAAGCTTGCTTACTAACACGCGTTAGTAGCAGTCCTTTAACTTACAGTTTTCTACTTCTTCTAGGAGCTCTAGGTGCCGCTTGTAAGGGATCTGCAGGAGATATAGAATCTAGTCCTAAAGCAGGTAGGTAGGAGCTCTGCTTACCACCCCTATAAGAGCTAGATAGGGTACCCTTACCTATCTCTGTGCTCTTATAGAGTAACCCACTAATAGCACTCTCCCCTCTAGGTCTTTCCTAGGAGCTACCTATTGTGGCGTTAAAGTAAGTTAGATTACTACTATCTTAAGTAGTAAGACCCTAATCTATAACCTATATAGATCCTTTGTTTCCTATACTAAAGTTTAGTTCTAGTGTTAGTTTAGGAGTTTAGAGCCCTATTAGCTTAGGGGACTTTATATAGATCCTTTGTGCTAAGCTAGCTATGCTTAGTACCTACGCTAGAGGTGTCTGCTTAGGGGGTTATGAATTACTAGGCTAGCTAGCCTAATTATCTACCTCCTCTAGCTCTACCCTACCCCCTAGCTCCTACGCTAGGTTTAGTCCTCCTTGCTTACTAGACTCCTTATATTGCTCTACTACAATACAAAGCTAATTAAAGATATTAAGCTCTTTATATACTTCTCCTACATCGCAGATCTTATCTTTACTAATAACGTTAACTATCTTTTAAGCCTCTAACTGTTAAAGCTGCTCTAGATCTTTCTCTTTATAGAAAAGATCCTTATTAAAGGTAATATTCTGCGTTATAATAATTTAATTAAGTAAGGGGATCCATATCCTATATATATTAGATGCTCTGTATCCTACTAGATATCTAATATAACCCTAAGGGTTTACCTTAAAAACCCTCTTATAACGCCTAGCTGCTTAATCTTAGTTAAGGGGGTAAGCTTAATAGCTATAGGTGTATATTCCGCTCTAATTAGGGCGGAGATTAGCAGTTGCCTCCCTTATCTACTCTAGTTGCTACTACCTAAAGTATCTAGTAAACTAACAATCTAGCACTTTGTTAGGTAATATTATATTATAAGCATAGGATAGGCTTATATTATAGAGCTAAGTCGCTACTTTAACAATTTTAGGCTAGAGCTTTGTTAGTAGGTTAGCACTAATCCTTATTTTAATTAATTTCGTTATAATCTCCTGCCCTACTCTTTCTACTCCTCTATTAGGTTTATAGGTATATACAGGTAAGCTCTTAATTTTAATACTATTATTAGCTACCTAGATCTAAAAGCAAGATTTGCCACGCTAAGGGAGTGTTGCAATATTATTATCTTATATAATCTTAACTATGCTAAGCTTATATTAGTTAAGTATTAAGCTTTTAAAATTTTTAAACACCTATATAATCTTATTAAGGTTTTTAGCTTGCAGTAGATAGGTATAAAGCTTTCCTAAGTAGTCGCACTTTAATACTAAGATCTATTGCTTGTAAGCCATACCTATTAGCATGTTAAATAGATCCTATAATACCTAGTAGTATAGACGTAGTAATCTTTCCCTTAGTTGTCTTAATATAACCTATTAGGCATGTGTAATAGCGCAGTGCTTGCATTTACTCCTAGGAGTTCCTTTAATCCTAACGTTTATTACTAACTTAACTAGAGCTTTAAGCGCCTTAGGTCCTAAATAGCCTGATTGTTAGTGCTAAAGCTCCTTACTATCGTGTCTTAGGTAAGTTGTCTAGGATTATTAGGGTTATTTAGGCACTATACTTTAGATTATTTAATAAGGGGTAGAGGGCTTATATTCTAGGAAAGTTAAGTTAAACTTGCGCAGTAACTTAGCTAATACAACGCTCTTTTCTAATAATCTAAACTATAAGGTAGCATCTAGCCTAAGGAACTAAACTCCTGCTTTAAGCAATTAAGCTTCTAATATAATATTTACATAAAAACCTTCTACTAACACCACGTTAGTAAGCACCAAATCTTCTGTTTTTAGACCTCTTGGTCTATTAAGAGCATTAGGGATTACTCTAGTCCCTCTACCTAAGATTAGAAAAGCTTAAGTTCCTGCTTTAACTATCTTATATTTAACTAATCTAAACAAGCTTTCTTCTAGGTAGCTTATATTATTAACTAGGTGCACTGCACCCCTGTTGTTAAAGATAGTGCTCTTTAATAGAGCGTAAGCTTCAAAGTCTATAGTTAAATAGATCCTGTTCGTTTTCTCTGCTATTAACATAGGGTTAATTAGTGCTGCCTAGATACTGCCTAGATAGGTGATCGCGTTTTCTTTTGCCTTACTACCATAATCTTAATTAATAGGATAGGACTTAATTAGAGTTTTTCTTAACTCTTTAAATTTTAGATTCCTATTAATCTTTTTCTTAATCTCTAATTGTTAAGTAGTAGTAAGCTTGTTACCTATATTAATCCAAGCTTTAATAATATTTTTGCATTTAGGAGGTTTCTATAGGTAAGATCTACTATATAGACATAAAGACTCCTTCTTAGGTTAGTTAGAAGGTGGAGCTCCTATTATTGCAAACACTCTAGGACCCTTAGAGCTTAATCTTATATTATTTTCTTAGAGTAGTAATAAATAGATCTTAGTAACCTGTGGGAGGTTATAAGTTAGCTCTCCTATTACTAACTTTTTAATAATCCTTTAAAACATAGTTTAACCCTAATCTAGTAAGATCCTAGCAGATAGAGCTTTAAGATAATCCTATACTATAAGCTATCCTTTAACATTAGGAACGTTATATACCTTAGCTTGCGTATACAGGATTGTCCACTCCTTCTACTAGCAATTAGTGTCTTGGCTACTTATCTTTACCTTAGCAAGATAAGCTTTATACTGCGATCTTGCTAGTGTTGCAGCGCTTAAGTTAGTTAGCGCTAGGTTGTTGTAGACTACTTAGATTAGTGCTTAGAGGGTTACTCTTCCTTAATTAATAAGCTCTATATAGGCTAGGGTAAGGATCCCTTAATCTACTATATTGTTAACCTATGTAAAGAGGTTCTAGATTGCTAATAACTTTAATACCTAATCTAATAAGCAGGCTTAGTACTAAGCTATTTAGAGCTTATACTGCTCGCTTGTTGTGTTAGATAGCATGATATCTATTAGTATATTAGGCTTAATAGGTTTATTTTTAAAGTAGTTTTTAGCATCTAGAGCCTTAGGGTCTACCTCTGCCTAGATCCCTTTAGTTAGGGCATGGTATCTAAATTGAATGTACTAGGTAGGCCAGTTAGTTAATCTAGTAAGTAGGATATCCCCCTTTAGGATTTAGTCGCTTATAGTGGAAGAGTAATAAGTAAGCTTTTTGCTTAAGAAATAGTATAAAGAGTAAAGCTTTCTAGCTTAGTGTCTAAGTCAAACAATACGCTTAAATAGATAGGACGATCTTTTAATAAGGTAAAGCGCAAACTAGGCTTATAACTGTAGAAATTTAGATCACTAAGGTTAGGAATAATTTAGGAGATAGATTATTAGATTGTATCTACTACAATCGTACTTATATATATAGAGCTTTAGCTACCCTTACTAGAAGGTAAATAATTAGTAAACCTTCCTTACCAGAGCTCCTGCTTTTTGTTAGGCACTTGGCAGTAAGCTGGCAGTTGATTAGATAGTGGGTCATACAGGGGTATTAATCGGGATTGATCGGGATTGATCGGGATCAAGATGCTCCGTGATCCAGTTGATATCCCTCCTGCAACAGAAGGGTATTAGGGATATAGCTACTAAGGAGGAGGAGACAGTCTATAAAAGTAAGAGATAGGAAAGGGGGGAAGTAACACAAGCAAGCAGATACTAACTTATCTAATAATTTTAATTAACATTACTAGTTTATACACCTCCTTTAATATTTATAGAAGCCTACTACCTTAACTAAGCCTATCCTTTTTACTAGGAATAATACCTAGAGAAAGTAATATTACCCTAGGGTTAACTAAAATAGAAACCTCTAGATCCCTAAGAAGAGTCCTTGTCCCTATAAGGCCTAGGAAAACTAACTTTTAGTTCTAGGGGAGGGAGGTTACAGAGTTCCTAGATAACTATAACTACTAGGTAGAAAATAGGGGGCTAGATAAAGTAGATTAGCTAAAAATTCTACTAGACTTTTATAATACTATATATAGAACATTTGTAAAGAAGCTTAGACCCTACTAAAAGCAAGACTAGGAGGAGCTGTAGGAAGCTATAAAGGAGCACTAGAGGGACTAGGATATAGCCTAAAGGATAGGTACCTAAACCTTCCTAGATACATATATACAAGAAGCCTCTAGGAACTTCCTAGGTCTCTTAGACTACTATACTAATTTTATAGTGTATAGCAATACCTGCCTAGTATCTAAATAGCTATATAAAAGCAAGGTTAGATTCTTCTTCTTTAGAGGGTTACCCTAGGTAGATAAAGAGCTAGTCTTGCTTAGTATACTAGGAGGGCCTAATAGTAATAAGGTAGCAAGCTATAAGCTAGAGAAGATCTATACCTACGTTAAAAGAATCTATTAGTAAAGAGAAGGAATAAAACATATATTAGCTAGCTAAATAGAGGAAGATGCTTAGTAGGTATATTAGATATTAGAATTAGTAAAAGCCACGCCTACAAAGGAGGATATTATAGAGGTAGTAAAAGGCGTTAGAAAGGAGCAAGCTACTACCTAACTACTACTAAACGTTAACCTAGAAATAGACTAGTTAATTAGGGCACTAGGAAAAATAAAGATAAGTTTAGCTAAGGCTAAGAGGCTATAGGAACACTACGTAATAGGCCTGCTACTAAAAAGCCTAGTAAACTAGCTCTACTTTATTTTATATACAACTAACGCTAGGATAGAGTAAGGAATACGTTAGAATACTATAGTAATTAGGGGCTTATTAATAAACTAGCTAAGAACCTAGGGCCCTACGCAAACGTTAACTACTTAGCTAGGGACATAGAGTTATAGGGGGTATAACAAGAAACTACCTACCTATAATATATGTGGATTAGAAACCTACCTAGTAAGGGACTGCCCCCCCTAGCTAGAACTTATAGCGCTAGGGTAGGTAAGCACTTCCTAGAATCTAGAAATAAGGACTAGGATATTTTACTACAGACTATTATATAAAAGACTAGGGCAGGTTACTAAGCTAGCACTATAGAACCTTACTCTTTACTAGATAAAGAAAAAGTTGCGTAAATACTATAAGGTTACTAAGGATATCCTTAGCTAGCTAGCATTATAGGTTAAGCTAGAACTATTTAACAGAATAGATTTAAGAGGCTAGTAGTAGAGGCAAACTTAAGGACTAGACTACCTAGCAGCAAAAAGAGTAGGAGCTAACACAATATCTTCCTAGAATTAAGGATTAGAACTAGGGGATACTTAAAAAAAATATAAGTAGTTCTTAAACTATTAAATACTATAAACTAGCAAGGAAGACCTAGTAGTAATAACGCTAGATTATATAGACTTAAGACATATTATTCTAGGATTAGTAGATAAGAATACACCTAGGATCCACGCCTCTATAAGGGAGAAAGAAAAGCAAAGGGACTAAGTCTTAGAAGAAGTAAGGACAGGATTAATCTAGAAGCGCAGGCGAGGAAGACTAGCACAAAACCTAGTAAACTAAGAAGAGGGAGCAAGTAAGGAGATAGAGCTTAAAGAGACCCTAGAGATTCTATACCTAGCCTAGGCCCACACAGACCCCTTTATAATAATCTAGCTACTAGATAATATAGGTAAAGGCTATACGAATTTAGGGCCTAATTAGGACCTACTAATAATAAGAAGAAAAGTATAGTTTAAAGAAGTAAAGAATAAAGAGCTTAAGGGAATAATGCGCCCAAGCCTAAACTAAATAGCAGCTGCTTTTCTTAGGCAGGAAGTCTAGGGAATTATAGTAGCTAACCTACTAGGGCAAGATTATCTGCAGGAACAAATCAAGACGTTATTATAGGAACCCTAGACTTAAGTCCCGCAGGATAATAACTACTTTAGCGGGGTAAATATAGTAGAGCTAGGGGTCCTAGAAAGTACGCTAGTCCTAAATAGGTATCTAAAGGGTGCGCTAATTTCACCCTTTAGATATATTAACTAATTAGAGAAGCTAGAGGTAAAGAACCCCGCGCTAGGTTAGCGCAATATGCTTGCAATACTAGAAGTACTTAATGCCTAAGTAAGGCTTTAATTTAGATAAAACTTAGACAGGTATAGAAAAGATTTAGTTATACAAGAAGAAAAAGACAAGTCTTGTACTAACTAGGAATTAAATTAGACAACTCTCTACGTAGAACTACTAACCTGCTAGACTAGTATAAGGGGGAATATAGTAAACTACCTAATTAATATAGGGGCATAAATAAATCTCTTAAGGTTAAGTACTACGTGGGCGTTATAGGTACCTATTAAGATACTAACCTAGACCCTAGGGCATACGCAGGGGGTAGTTATAGCTAATAGCAGGATAGACCTATTTATTAGAACCGCGTGGAATATGCTAGTACGTATAGGGGAGGTAGAGACCCTAACTTATTTTAGGGTAATTACAAACCTAACCTACTTAGCTATATTAGGGGGGCTATAGTGTACCTCTACTAGGCTAGCTATTTAGTATAATATCTACAGGAGGGTTACCTACTAGGTGCTATCCTTAGATAGGGAAAGGAATACAGTCTTTATAGCCTTAGATCTAAAGCTAGAAGATAGAGATAAAATAGAAGAGGAAGATAAGTTAGAAAACTAATAGCAGGACCCTTGCTTAGGAAAGAGATCCTGTAAAATTAATACCTAGGAGATAAATGCTGTATAGTAGAACATGTAGTATATTTAAAATTTCTGCAAGAGGCAGACTATATAGAGCTATAAGCGGGATTTAGTAAATATAGATAACTATTTACCTTAGAAGATAAGAAGATGCTAGAAAAATAGGTAGCACAAACTATAGGATATAGTGTAGGGGCAAGCAAAGACCTATAGGCTATCTAAGAGCTAAACCTACTATTAGTAATATATAAGCTAAATTAAGGTGTATAATAAAAAGTAGCGTAAATAGTTGCTAAGGTAAGCACTAAGTATAAAAAAGTTAGCAAGAAAATCTAACTAGTAGATAAACTAAAAGAGAAGGATAAGGATATAGAGTTTAGAAGGGAGGACTAGAAAATAGTAGCTAAGGAAAACTAACTACTAAAGCTTAGTATTCGCGAAAGAGTTAACCTTAGCCCTTTTAACTATCTTTTTAAGAAAAGATATATATTATTTCTAAGAGGGTCTAGGCTAACTACTAAGAGGATATAAGAATAGAAATTTAGTCTAGACTTATTAGCAGTAGAAAGGACTCTGTTTTAAGAAATAATTCTTAATAGAGAAGTAGCTATTACCTTTAACTTTAGAGAAAGTGGACGTATTACTTAAGATATTAGCCTGCCTTACTAAATAAAGATAATCCTGCATAAGGCATAGCAAATACGCAGTTTCCTAGTAGCTAAAGTGGTAGAAGAAGAATTTGTTTAGATGTTAGAAGAGCGTCTAGATTAAGGAACACTTAAGAGGTGTAACAGCCTATACTAGAACCTATATTTCTTAGTAGTAAAGAAAGATAGGAAGCACTATCTAGTCTAGAATACTATCTATATAAACAAGGTTAGCTAGAGGGATGTAAACCTACCTCTAACTATAGATAAAATCTCTAAGAAATTTACTAGGTGCAAGATATTATCCCTAATAGACATGTTTTTAGGATATAACTAGATTACCCTATACCTAGATAGTAGAGATATAACTGCTATACACACCCCTATTAGCCTGCTATAATCCTGCACTATAGTATAAGGAGTAACAAACTTAGTAGTAGCCTTTTAAAGAATTATAATAAAAATACTACGCAATTATTCCCCTTATATAATACTATTTATAGACAATATAACTATAGGGGGGCCTAAGACTAACTATAGGGGCAAAGAGGCGCTTCCTAGGGTCTAGAGATTTGTGCTTAAGCATGTGCAGCAGCTTAACAAAGTCCTAGTGGATATTAAGTAAGCAGGGGGTATAGTTTTAGGAAAGAAATATTATTAGGGCATAGCTTATCTTAGCGTTATAGGCTATAAGGTTAGCTTTAAAGGAAGATACCCTAACTATATAAAGGTAGAAAAGATTGTAAAATAGCTAGAATATAGAAATATAAGGGAAGTCTAGATATTTATTAGGATCTATATCTACTACTAGATATAGGTTCCTAGCTTTGCTATCTAAGTAAAGCTATTATTTATACTCCTGCGAGGCGACACTAGGTAGACATAGGAAGAACTATAGAGGGTAGCAATAAAAGAGCTTAAGCATTTTATTACTACGGCACTAGCCCTAATAACTATTAATTACAAGACTAGAGGGACTATCTACCTTATAGTAGACGCTAGTAGGGAAGGCGCAGGAGCTTCCCTAGAACAAATAGGGCTAGATAGAAGGCGATATCTATGCTAGTTTAAAAGTACTGTATAGTTAAAGTCTAAAGCAAAGTAGCACTCTACTAAGCTAGAGTATAGAGTAGTGCTATAGGCCCTAAAAAAGTTTAGAGTTTAGCTCTATAGAACACTATTTATTATTAAGATAGACGCTTAAACCTTAATTGCTTAGCTTAATTAGTCCTTAAGCGAAATACTAGGAGGAGTAATAAACAGGTAGCTTGCTGCTATTTTAGCGTGGGACTTTAAAATTTAACATATTCTAGGCAAGAGGAATATAGTTGCAGATACTCTATCACGATATCTAAAAGAGGATAGATAGGAACCCCTAGATAAAACTAAAGATAACGTTAAAGACTTTATTAAGCATATAATTGCTAATATTAAGTTATATAATCTAATAAAGGATAAAGTACTATATCCTAAATATAGCGCTAAATTAGAAGGAATTGCCTAGTTTCTAGTTAGGTTTAAAATCCTAGACATTCCGCAGAAGGAGTTAAGGGCATAGAAGAAATAAGTATTAAACTTCTTTGTAAGAGATAGGTTCCTCTTCTACAAGACATCTTAAAATATAGTAGTAAGACAAGTAGTTAATAATAAAGACGTTAGGATTGCTGCTATATAGGAAATGCATTGCCTTATTAGTTATTATAGGGTAAATACTATCTACTTAATAATAGCTTAGCGATATTAGTGTGAAGGACTTGGGCTTATGCCCAAGCCTAGGTCTAACACAAGATGGACCAAGTCTAACACTACTACTAAGCGAACACACTAGACACCTATAAAAAGGCGTGGAGGGCTTATCTCTCCTTTAAGATACTAAATACTATTATTAACGCTTATTATATTCCCCCCTTAAGGCTAGTCTATAATATTTTAGTATCTTCTTCTAAACATACTATAATAGTAATAAGAGATAGACGCGCTGGATGTTTAGAATAGCTAGGTGTAACCTAATATAGTAGAAAGGCTAATACAATAGGTCTATAGATTAATAGAATAACAGGCTTAAGACTCCGCTATAATAGCTATACTACGTTAACAGAATAAGGAAATACGCAATTAGATTCTATCCTAACCCTCCTCTAAGCCCGCTAGGTTTAATAACATGCTGCCTCTGCCCTCTCCTACCTTACGCTGCAAACCTTTCCTAGTTAGCTTGCTATATAATAGCACTAAGGCAAACTTCTCCTCCTAGTAAATAACTATAGAGTTTAAACTATATGCAGACAAGGTCTTTATTAGGGATAAGGAGGCAAGGTTTATATATATTTAGTCCTAGTTATTACCTATAGTCTAGCACGCTATAGCACTATACTTTAAGGATAGTGCACGCAAGTGTTAGGATATAAGCAGGTTTCTTAACTACCTAGCGTTCTATTATAGCGACTATTATAGGTAGGAGCGCGCCTAAGTTATATTAGAACACTTATATTAGGGCTAAAATTAGCCTTTTATAGAGTTCTTTATAAATTTTGTGCAGCTCCTTATATAGTTAGGAGGTTTACACTAGGATAATAAATAGAAGCTTTTATAACTTTAGCAATCTCTTAATAGTTGCATGCGCTTAGTTTCCCTTAATAGGGGAGTCTCTAGGATAAACTACAACGTAGCTATAGAGGAATACAAGATAATTGTAGTAGATATTAAAATAGCCTCTCTAGAACTAGGCTTCCTTTAGGCTAGTAAGTCTAAGGAACCCTAGTAGAAGTCTAACTTAGATTAGGACAGCAATATAAATATAGTAGAAGTAGTAGCCTTATTAAGTGTACCTACTAAACTACTAATATTACGTCCTAACTAGATCCTATAGGACCTATTTAATGTATAGAAACTAGCAAAGGTCTACACCTAGTATAGATAGGGTAGTCACTTTATGCGTGCATGCCCTAATACCCTATTGCTGCAACTAGTAGGTGTTAAGACAGTTACAGTATTAGCAAGCGGCACTAATTTAGGAAACTAGCCACCCCTAACCTTAGGCCAAGTTAGGGGTATAAGGAGGACACTATAATAGAGGAATTATTAATAGTAGAGGCTATTAAGTATCCTCTAGATATTAAGGCTAGGTTAAATAATCCTCCCTTCTTTATTCCCCTCCTCCTAGGTAGAGTAGAGAACGTGCAAGCAATAGTTAATTTAGGGTGCTAGTGTTTTAGTGTAGTTAAGGAAAAGTTAGCAAGATAGATTAGTAGGAACTTTATTAATATTCCCCCGCGACCCTTGTAATATACCTAGGGAATTGCTAAGGGTACAAGAATTTTACAGTTAGTAGCATTAGACTATAATTTAGATAGTTAGCGGTCTTAGCTTTTAGCTTATATAGTACCTAGTCTTTCCTATTAACTAATACTAGGCAGACTATAGCTTTGCAGAGAGGGCGTTGTTATAGATATTCTACAAGGTGAATTAATAATTAGGAAGGTAGGAAATATAATAGTACAAGAAAGCAGGAGATGTCTGCATCCTACCTATATCTCTATTATCTTAGGTTTAGTTATAGTAGGGTTACTAAATTAAGAACCCTAATAAGAAGACACATAGGTATAAATTTTTGCAATAAATATACTAGATATATTATAGGCAATATATAACTTGCGCCTAACAAAATATCTAGGAAGTGTTAGTAAGGGAAGTCCTATTAATATACACACCTCCTATATTTCTAGTAACACAGTTCCCTATAAACCTAAGTATAAAACTAGAAAGATAAAGTTGCTACTAGAACTATAGGAGTTTAAGGACCTGTTTAACAAAGAGTTAGCAAGTAGTTTGCTACCTTATTAAGGTAGTATAGATTACTATATTTAGTTAATAACTCTCCTAGATAGAACCTAGCCTAACCCCCTATAGGGTCCCCTGTACCCTATATCGCGTAATTAATTACTAGAACTAAGAATATAACTTACTAGATTAATAGACAAGGGCTAGATCTAAGCAAGCTCTTCTATAGCTAGAGCTCTAGTGTTGCTAGTAAAGAAGCTATTAGGCAGTTAGCGTCTGTGTGTAGACTACTAGATACTTAACAGTATAATAACCTTAGACTAATACCTACTACTACTTATTAAGGAAACTTTGCACACACTATCTAGCGTAAATTAGTTTACAAAAGTAGATGTTCACGCTACCTTTTATAAAGTTAGAATAGTAGAAGGTTATAAGTCCTTAACTACTTTCTGCACCTAGTTTAGGTTATATAAATAGTTAGTATGTCTATTTAGTCTTAGTAGAGCGCTATCTACTTTCTAATAATATATTAATGCTACGCTTATAGAGTTACTAGGATTATATATAATAGCCTACCTTAATAATATCTTAATTTATTTAGGAGGAGACTAGTTTAACTATATAGAAAAAGTAAAGCGTGTACTTACGCTATTAAAAGAAGTAGGACTATACCTAGACTTAGAGAAATATGCTTTTAGTGTTAAGGAGGTACGCTACCTAGGCTATATTATTAAGGCGGGCAAATCACTTAGACCTAACCCTAAAAAGCTTAGGGTAGTATAGGAATAGGAATCCCCTAGGAATATAAGAGAGGTAAGGAGTTTTCTAGGTTTTGCTAACTTCTACTATAATTTTATCGCGAAGTTTTCTAGAGTGGCAGCACCTTTAAACTAACTAACTAGGAAGAATGCCTGTGGAAATTTAGATTACTAAGGTTAGGAATGATTTAGGAGATGGATTATTAGATTATATCTACTACGATTGTACTTATATATATAGAGCTTTAGCTACCCTTACTAGAAGGTAAATAATTAGTAAACCTTCCTTACTAGAGCTCCTGCTTTTTATTAGGCACTTAGTAGTAAGCTAGTAGTTAATTAGATAGTGGGTTATACAGGGGTATTAATTAGGATTAATTAGGATTAAGATGCTCTGTAATCTAGTTAATATCCCTCCTGTAACACACCCTCTAGGTGTAGGTAGATCTTTTGTTATTGTGGTTACGCTTGTAGTTAGTAGGTGGTGTAGCTAATTAGAGCGTTATATATCTAAAGGGTTAAATTAGCTTACCCTTTAGATACTAACTAGCGCGCCTTCCTTATTTGCCCTGCGCTTACGCGCGTAGATATTATCTAGATAGAGCTCTGTAACTCTATCTACCTAACTATAATCTTTACTATAGCTTAAGTTATAAGATTATCTAACCCTAAAGATCTAAACTATACCTATATCCCTACTAACCTATCTTAGTTAAAGTTAAAACCTGCTACTTACGCTTACTCTACCTGCGCTGCCCTTATTACCTCCTACGCAGCTAAAGCTACAGTTACTAAAGCTACTGCTACTAAAGAAGAGCGTACTACTACTAAGCGTAAGGCTATTGCAGAGTGTGTAGCAGCTAAGCGCGTAGCTACTACTACTATAGCTAAGATTGCAAAGCTAAGGCAAGGCGCTCCTGCTCTAGCTCCTACTACTCTAGCTCTAACTCTAGCTCCTGCTCCCCCCTAGACCCTGCCTAAGGCCCCCACTCCTACGCCTACTCCCTCTCTAGCTCCTAAGGAGACCCTAAGATCCTCCTACTACAGAGAGCCTAGTATTTGTCGTGCTAAAACTTGTCTAAATTATCTGCGCTTAGCGCTCTTTAATAAGTCTAATAGCAAGTGCTATAACTCTTCTAGTAGGGGGACTTAGTACTAGTAGTACTCCTCTAGGTATAGCTATATCCTAATATATATAATCTATATAAGAATTTTTCCTTTATAATACTTTTAGTAAGATCTTATACTAATAAACTAATAGCCCTAAGCTTGCCTAACGCTCTACGCTATCCTTCCTAGCAAGGAAGCAGGCAGGTAAGAGCTAAGACCTTCTTAAGGATAAGAAGCAAAGGGTCTTAGTGCTCCTTAAGAAGAGCGAGGCTAAATAGCAGGAGCTAGTAAAAGCTGCTGCTGCTACTACTAAGCTTGCGCGCAAGGCTGCTTCTGCAGCTAAGGGCGCCTAGAGCTCCTTATTAGAAGATAAGGACTCTAGCTCCTCTAAGGTTCCCCCTATAGATCCTAGGATAGGGCAACCTAGGCAGCTCCCTATAGACTCTAAGGCACGCTTCGCGCGCGTAATAGAGCTCCTTAGGGAAGCTACCTAGTTAATAATAGAGAGGTAGGCTATAGCTAGTTATTTTTATATTATATATTAATAGATCTTATATACTACCTTACTTTAATTAATACTATATAATATGTGCTCTGCTATTATATAACTTTAGGTGCTCCCTAAACCTTATAAATTATTATATAGTTAGGTTTTTAGTAAGCCTATTAGCTAGTATATTACTAGTAGGTAGGTAGGTAATGTAGAAAGATCCCTTTGTATACTCTTACCTAAGCCACATATTTTAAATATCCACATAGCGCAGCTTAGTAGTGATCCTTTTATTATTACCTACTACTAACCTAATAGTTTGTTAATTATTATAATTAATTATCTAGGTAGTATCTAAAGTAAGGTGTATTTTAGTTAAAAAGCGTTTTAACGCTATTACTTCTTTGCTTACTTGCTTAAGCGCAAGGAGCTCTACCTTAGTAGTTAAAGTAGTAATAGTTAATTGTTAAGCTGCCTTCTAAATAATAGGTCCTCTAAAGAGCGTGATTAGGTATCCATATAATAATTGCTAAGTATTAATATTATTAGCAAATAACGCATTACTACATATTATAAGCTTATTAGGATCCCTATTCCTATATTAGATTAATTAGTATTAAGTTTAGTATAGATAGATAATTACTTAATTAACTGTATTAAAGTGTTGTTTAGATAGGTTAGTAAGGTATTAGGAGAGCTAGTAGGCTACATAGGTAATATTAGGGCGCACTATAATTAAGGTGTAAAGGATTAATCTAACGCGCTCCTAATAGTCCTTAATCTCCTTTTTAGTGGCTTCTCTGGTGCTCTTTTTAATATCTTTACTTAATAGTAGTGTAGTAGGGAATTTTCCTGTCTCTACTAGATTAAATTTCTTTGCAATCTTGTTAATGTATTTATTATAAATAAGCGTTATTGTCTATCTCTTTCTATCCTAGATTACTCTTACCCCTAGAAACTAGCTTACAGGTCCCTTCTCTTCTATAGTATATCTTTGCTTTAGAGCTTAGATAACTTTGTAAGCTTAGCTTGCGTAGTTTTAGTAATAGAGCGATAGGATATCGTCTACATAGAATATTAACAAGATACTACAATCTCTATTAAAGAATAGGCATAGCTCCTCTTTAGAAGCAATAAGCTTATTTTCTTAGAGTGTAGTTAAGAGCTTATTATACTATAATAATAGTAAGTCTTTTAATCTATATAGAGCTCGTTTAAGCTTAACACACTTCCTAGGTATTTAATATCCTTTAGGTAGCTTGCAGATAACTATAGGGTGTTAATCCCTTAAGGCGTTAAGGAAAGCTCTAATAACGTTATATTAATATATCTTAAGGTTAAACTTAGCTCTAATAGCTATTGTAGTCCTAAAGGTTTAAGCTACTAGGGTAGCTACGTAGGTTAAATAAATTAAGTTAGTAAGCTATAGATCTCCTCTTACTACTATCCTTGCTTTGCACTTAATTAGGTAACTATCCTAATTAAGCTTGTATATAAACACCTATTTAAGTAGGAGTAGACGCTCTCCTGTATTTAGCCTATTAATCTCCTCCTAGGTACTAGCTTTTAGTAGAGTATTAATTTCTTTATATACTACGTCTCTAAATTACTATCCTATTTAGTAGTTATAGAGATCCTTCTATTATTTTAGCTCTTTTTGTAGAGCGTCCTGGTGCGTATTCCTTTTAGGGTTTTTAGGAGATTTACTCCCTATTACTACTGCAATCACAGCGTGGATTATAGCATTTAGTTTAGGATATACTAAAAGATTATGCAAGGGATTTCTAATTAGATCTATATCTAATAGATCTATTACTATATATATCCCTGTACTTATAGAGCCTCCTAGTGGTTTATTAGGGTCCTGTCCCTAAGCTTGCTTACTAACACGCGTTAGTAGCAGTCCTTTAACTTGCGGTTTTCTGCTTTTTCTAGGAGCTCTAGGTGCTGCTTGTAAGGGATCTACAGGAGATACAGAATCTAGTCCTAAAGTAGGTAGGTAGGAGCTCTGCTTACCACCCCTATAAGAGCTAGATAGGGTGCCCTTACCTATCTCTGTGCTCTTATAGAGTAACCTACTAATAGCACTCTCCCCTCTAGGTCTTTCCTAGGAGCTACCTATTGTGGCGTTAAAGTAAGTTAGATTACTACTATCTTAAGTAGTAAGACCCTAATCTATAACCTATATAGATCCTTTGTTTCCTATACTAAAGTTTAGTTCTAGTGTTAGTTTAGGAGTTTAGAGCCCTATTAGCTTAGGGGACTTTATATAGATCCTTTGTGCTAAGCTAGCTATGCTTAGTACCTACGCTAGAGGTGTCTGCTTAGGGGGTTATGAATTACTAGGCTAGCTAGCCTAATTATCTACCTCCTCTAGCTCTACCCTACCCCCTAGCTCCTACGCTAGGTTTAGTCCTCCTTGCTTACTAGACTCCTTATATTGCTCTACTACAATATAAAGCTAATTAAAGATATTAAGCTCTTTATATGCTTCTCCTGTATCGCGGATCTTATCTTTACTAATAACGTTAACTATCTTTTAAGCCTCTAACTATTAAAGCTACTCTAGATCTTTCTCTTTGTAGAAAAGATCCTTATTAAAGGTAATGTTCCGCGTTATAATAATTTAATTAAGTAAGGGGATCTATATCCTATATATGTTAGATGCTCTGTATCCTACTAGATATCTAATATAACCCTAAGGGTTTACCTTAAAAACCCTCTTGTAACGCCTAGCTACTTAATCTCTATTAAGGGGGTAAGCTCGACAGCTATAGGCGTATATTCTGCTCTAATTAGGGCAGAGATTAGTAGTTGCCTCCCTTATCTGCTCTAGTTGCTACTACCTAAAGTATCTAGTAAACTAATAATCTAGCACTTTGTTAGGTGATATTATATTGTAAGCATAGGACGGGCTTATATTATAGAGCTAAGTTGCTGCTTTAACAATTTTAGGCCAGAGCTTTGTTAGTAGGTTAGCACTAATCCTTATTTTAATTGATTTTGTTATAATCTCCTGCGCTACTCTTTCTACTCCTCTATTAGGTTTATAGGTATATATAGGTAAGCTCTTAATTTTAATACTATTATTAGCTGCCTAGATCTAAAAGCGAGATTTGCTATGCTAAGGGAGCGTTGCAACATTATTATCTTGCATAATCTTAACTATACTAAGCTTATATTAGTTAAGTATTAAGCTTTTAAAATTTTTAAACACCTGTATAATCTTATTAAGGTTTTTGGCTTGCAGTAGATAGGTATAAAGCTTTCCTAAGTAGTTGCACTTTAATACTAAGATCTATTGCTTGTAAGCTATACCTGTTGGCATGTTAAATAGATCCTATAATACCTAGTAGTATAGACGTGGTAATCTTTCCCTTGGTTGTCTTAATATAACCTGTTAGGTATATGTAATAGTGTAGTGCTTGCATTTGCTCCTAGGAGTTCCTTTAATCCTAATATTTATTACTAACTTAACTAGAGCTTTAAGCGCCTTAGGTCCTAAATAGCCTAATTGTTAGTGCTAAAGCTCCTTACTATTATGTCTTAGGTAAGTCGTCTAGGATTGTTAGGGTTGTTTAGGCACTATGCTTTAGATTATTTAATAAGGGGTAGAGGGCTTATATTCTAGGAAAGTTAAGTTAAACTTGCGCAGTAACTTAGCTAATACAACACTCTTTTCTAATAATCTAAACTGTAAGGTGGTATCTAGCCTAAGGAACTAAACTCTTACTTTAAGCAATTAAGCTTCTAATATAATATTCACATAAAAACCTTCTACTAACACTATGTTAGTGAGCACCAAATCTTCTGTTTTTGGACCTCTTGGTCCATTAAGAGTATTAGGGATTACTCTAGTCCCTCTGCCTGAGATTAGAAAAGCTTGAGTTCCTGCTTTAACTATCTTATATTTAACTAATCTAAACAAGCTTTCTTCTAGGTAGCTTATATTATTAACTAGGTGCACTGCACCCCTGTTGTTAAAGATAGTGCTCTTTAATAGAGCGTAAGCTTTAAAGTCTATAGTTAAATAGATCCTATTTGTTTTCTCCGCTATTAACATAGGGTTAATTAGTGCCGCCTAGATACTGCCTAGATAGGTGATCACGTTTTCTTTTGCCTTACTACTATAATCTTGATTAATAGGATAGGACTTAATTAGAGTTTTTCTTAACTCTTTAAATTTTAGATTCCTATTAATCTTTTTCTTAATCTCTAATTGTTAAGTGGTAGTAAGCTTGTTACCTGTATTAATCCAAGCTTTAATAACGTTTTTGCATTTAGGAGGTTTCTATAGGTAAGATCTACTGTATAGATATAAAGACTCCTTCTTAGGTTAGTTAGAAGGTGGAGCTCCTATTATTGCAAACACTCTAGGACCCTTAGAGCTTAATCTTATGTTGTTTTCTTAGAGCAGTAATAAATAGATCTTGGCAACCTATAGGAGGTTGTAAGTTAGCTCTCCTATTACTAACTTTTTAATAATCCTTTGAAACATAGTTTAACCCTAATCTAGTAAGATCCTAGTAGATAAAGCTTTAAGATAATCTTGTACTGCGAGCTGTCCTTTAACATTAGGAACGTTGTATACCTTAGCTTGCGCATATAGGATTGTCTACTCCTTCTGCTAGCAATTAGCGTCTTAGCTACTTATCTTTGCCTTAGCAAGATAAGCTTTGTACTGCGATCTTGCTAGTGTTGCAGCGCTTAAGTTAGTTAGCGCTAGGTTGTTGCAGAGCACTTAGATTAGTGCTTAGAGGGTTACTCTTCCTTAATTAATAAGCTCTATATAGGCTAGGGTAAGGATCCCTTAATCTACTATATTGTTAACCTATGTAAAGAGGTTCTAGATTGCTAATAACTTTAATACCTAATCTAATAAGCGGGCTTAGTACTAAGCTATTTAGAGCTTGTACTACTTGCTTATTATGTTAGATAGCGCAATATCTGTTAGCATGTTAGGCTTAATAGGTTTATTTTTAAAGTGGTTTTTAGCATCTAGAGCCTTAGGGTCTACCTCTGCCTAGATCCCTTTAGTTAGGGCATGGTATCTAAATTGAATGTACCAGGTAGGCTAGTTAGTTAATCTAGTAAGTAGGATATCCCCCTTTAGGATTTGGTCGCTTATAGTAGAAGAGTAATAAGTGAGCTTCTGCTTAAGAAATAGTATAAAGAGTAAAGCTTGCTAGCTTAGTGTCTAAGTTGAACAATACGCTTAAATAGATAGGACGATCTTTAATAAGGTAAAGCGCGAACTAGGCTTATAACTATGGAAATTTAGATCACTAAGGTTAGGAATAATTTAGGAGATAGATTATTAGATTGTATCTACTACGATCGTACTCATATATATAGAGCTTTAGCTACCCTTACTAGAAGGTGAATAATTAGTAAACCTTCCTTACTAGAGCTCCTGCTTTTTGTTAGGCACTTGGTAGTAAGCTGGCAGTCGATCAGATAGTGGGTTATACAGGGGTATTGATTGGGATTGATTGGGATCAAGATGCTCCGTGATCTAGTTAATATCCCTCCTGCAACAATACCCTATTCTAATAGGGAGAGAAGGAACAAAGTGCATTTAATGCGCTAAAAAAGGCGTTTATATTAGGACTAGTATTAATATAATAGGACCTAGCTAGAGAAACGTTATTAGAAGTAGACTATTTAGGATATGCTCTTAGGGGTTGCTTGTCACAAAAAGTTAGGGGCGTCTAGCGCCTAGTTACTTACTACTCTGCAGCACTAACGCTAGAGAGATAAAACTACACTATACACAACAAGGAATTGCTTGCTATTATAGAGTGTCTTAAAAGTTAGTTAGCAGAGTTATAGAGTGTTTACAAGCTATTTATAATATTCACAGACTATAAAAACTTAGAGTACTTTACTAGCCTTTAAAGCTTAAGCGAGCAATAGTGCTGCTAGGTAGAGGAACTTTTAAAATATTAGTACATCCTATAGTATAGGCCTAGCTATCTTATAGGATAACCTAATACCTTAAGTAGATAACTATAAGATTTAAACTCCTCTAAAGCAACACTATAGTTAGTAATGCGCCCTAAATTAATTTAGGTTGTAGTATTAGAAGCGGAGGAGGCGTCTAAGTTACTAAAGGGCGCTAGCCTCTTTACTAACCTGCATATGTAGACACTATAGGATAAAGTAGTACTAGAAGATAAGACATACTAAGTACGTCTTAATACGGTTTAGAAAGGCGCTAGGTCTTTCCTAGTTTTAGCTAACACAAAGTAATAGATTAGGGACTATGCAATTAGCGCACACAGCACTTTGCTCTAGAGGGGTGTTATTTAGTTACTAATATAGGAACCCCTTATAACTACTATTATATAGCAAGCATATAAATTAGGTTTAGTAGGATATCTAGGAAAGAACACAATATTTTAAATACTACGCCGCGACTATTATTAGGATAGAATATTAGGAGACGTTGCGTAGTATGTTTAAAACTGCTATTATTATAGTGCTTATATCTCCTAGAAGCGCTAATAGGGTCTATTATAACCTATACTAGTCGCGTTATAATACTAGTCCTAAATATCTATAGATTTTATAGTTAACCTACCTATAAAAGATAATAGTAAACCCTAGTCCCTATTAGTTATTACTAATAGATTGTCTAAATATGTTTAGCTTAAAGTAATAGTCTCTATAGCAGCTGATTATTGTGTAAGGATCTTCTAGGACAACTAGTAGCAGTTCTAGGGCTTCCTATCCTCTATTATTACTAACTAAGGTTTAGACTAGTTAGGAACCTTCTAGACAACGTTATACTAGATAATAAAGATAAACTAGTTACTGTCTACTGTATACCACCCTTAGACAGACGGCGGGATAGAGTAGGCAAACTAAGAAGTGTAGGCAGTGCTGCGCATAATAGTATGCTTTAAGCAGACTAACTAGCCTAACTGCCTACTAGCCTGCTAACTTGCACTTAATAACAGGGACTCTAGCATAACTAGTATTAGCCTAAATCTACTTTTAAATAGGTATACTACAGACACGCTATAAAAGTTAATATTACTACTAGTAAAGCCTAAGAATCCTTATAGGGAGGCTGTAGCGTTCTTATTACACCTATAGAGGGGTGTAGAGCTAGCGTAAGCTACTATCGCGTTCTAATAGTAATAATAATAGGAAGCAATAAACTAGTCCTAATACCTAGCTAAAAAGTTCCTAAAAGGTAATATAGTTTAGTTTATAATACGTAATATAAAGATAAACTAACTAAGTAAAAAGTTTAACTAGCTATAGGTAAAGTATAAAGTAATAGAAGTTCCTACTCTACTTATAGTAGTATTAGACTTACTAGGGAGCTTGTATAAGACTGTGCATATAGATCTGCTAGAGAGAGCTACTAACAACCTACTACTAAGCTAGAAGCTTTAGGACTTATAACTAGGTCTAATAGTTACTCTAGAAAATAAAGATATAATACTAGATAAATAGGAAGTAAAAGAGATCCTTTATACAAAGAATACAAGAGGAAAAGGGAAGCGTTAAGTCCTAGTAAAATAGAAGGGGTATATTAATCTAACATAGCACCCGCTAGAGGTAGTATAGGATGCTAAGGCTCTAGATAGGTTTAAGGAATAGTATAGGGATGCTATATATAATAATAGCCTAATACGCACAAAAAATAGGAAGTAAGGGCAAAAGGAAACTAGAATAATAGCTTAGACCTTTGTTATAATTAAGAAGTAGAAAGGTATAGAAAGAATCTTTTAATTATCCTTATAACACTCTAAGCAAGTGCCCTACTACTAAAGTTTTATAATATAGCTAATAATTAGGTAGCAGTATCTATACTATTACTATCTATAACTAACCCCTACCTAGCCCCCCCTAAACTATTATTTATATTATTCTAACGCCTCTACGTCTCTTAGTAATAGTAGTGGCGCTTGCGCGCGTTACAGGTAGGGGACAACTTAGTTAACAAGTACAAGCGGTGGTAGTAGTAGCGTTAGGAAGAGGGTAGTGCTTTAATAGCTTACTAGCGCGTAGCACCCTAGGCCTAAAGAAAATAAATATTAGAATAGATGCAAAGGGAACAAGGGAAAAACAATACTAATAATAAGAGTCTTAATACCTTAGGCGGTGCGCTTAGCAGCGCTCTTAAGCCTATTAATATAAAGGTTAGTTTAGGCCTAGGTCTTGTTTATACACTAGTTAATACGCTAGAAGGTAATACTAGCGGCAGCAGCAAGCTATATAACGTTGTTATTGCTATAACTACTACGTAAAGGCATAATAGTAGACTAAAGAGGAAACGCTAGAGCACTAGTAGTAGATAGAATAATAGCACTAAGCTAATACTAATTATAGGCGCGCGAGTAAGTAGTAGGGGCAAGTAGAGTAATAGTGTTATTAGTTTAAGCCCTTAATATAAGATCCTTAAAATAATAGTAGAGCTAGTAGAACTATAGCACAAACTAGTAATAGGTGCCTTTAGTAGGTTTCCCTATAAAAGTGCTAAGGGTCCCCTTCTTTGCAATATAAAGGTGATCCTCCTAGTAACTATAATAAAACTAAAGCTAGTTGTAGAGGGCTTAGCAAACGTTAGGATTGTTAGCAAGGATAGCTTCTAACTAAGTACAAGTCTTGTGGCTATAATAGCAGGACTTGTACAAGTGCCCTAGATATAGTTAGAACTCGCTATAAAGAAAATAAAAATTAAGGGGAACTTACTACTACCCTCCTAATAGTCACACTTGCTAAAGAGATAAAGCTAGTTAATACACTAATTATAGGGAAGTGGCTTTATAAAGCTACTATTATATTCCTTATTATCTAAGTTACTAGAAATAATAAAGCTACTAAGTAACTAGGTTTAGGGAGATGTGTGCTAAATAAAAAGTTAGTGCAGGAAATATAGGGAGAATATTAGAAGTACGCACCTTGTCTTAGTAGGCCTAGCGCAGGGTCCAACCACCTTATAGTAGATCCCTACTACTAGCACTAGCAGCTGCAGATAAAGATATAATAGGGACTAGATAGGCAGGATTAATAGAAAAAGATTAGAGAAGGGGCTAATTAGTAGGGAAAATCTGTTGTATAACAAAGTAAGTTTAGGAAATTTATAGTAGGGTAGGATAGCTATATTAGAACTTTTATAGTAGGGTGCTAAAACAAGCGCATAGACGCTACACGCGCGTACTACTTAATATATAGGCCTGTTACAAATTAGGAAGGAATATAAAGATATAACAACAAAACTAAAAAATATAGCAACAAAGCCTAATATAGATTGTGGAGGACAAAGACATAACCCTAGACCCCTAGAAAGACGATTTCACGATAGTTTATAGGGGAAGGTTAGGGGTATATAAAGGACTTGGGCTTATGCCTAAGCCTAGGTCTAACACAAGATAGACTAAGTCTAACACTACTACTAAGCGAACACACTAGACACCCATAAAAAGGCGTAGAGGGCTTATCTCTCCTTCAAGATACTAAATACTATTATCAACGCTTATTGCATTCCCCCCTTAAGGCCAGTCCATAATAATTAGTAGGAAAGGATATATAAGATAGTAAGGCTTACTCTACGCACGTGTTATAAGTGTTAGAAAAGAAGTAGCAAGAAGAAGGTTAACATACTTACTAACACCTACTCCTATACGCTATAGGAGATAGTAGCTATTAACATAGTCTACATGCCTTATAATTCTAGGAAATAATTCCTAGTAATAGCCTAGGACTATTTAAGTAGGTAGCCTAAAGCATAAGTATTACTAAACAATAGATTAAAAACTATTACTAAATTTATATACAAAGACATCCTATACAGATAGAGTATAGCGCGAAGGATTATAGTTAATAGGGGGCCTAACTTCTAAAAAGTTATTCGTGATTTAGCTACTATCTACAGCATACATAGGGTTTAGATCTCCGCCTATAACCCTTAGGCTAACAGAAAAATTAAAGGAGGGCATAAACTAATTATTAACGCACTTGCAAAGCTCTAGGGGAGCTAGGTCTCTAATCTACTAATAGTACTCCTAGCTAACTAAATATCTATTTAAGAAAATACTAGATACTCTGTATACTAGCTAGTTACTAGTTAGAACCTAGTGCTCCTAATTAAACTAGCTCTTCTAATATAGTAGACACTTCCCTTTAGGCAGATAATAGATAGGGCTTAGCTACTAGTAGTAAGGGCTGCCTAGGTTAACCTAAGAGATTAGTTTATTAAAGATATAGTATTAAGAATTAAGAGGCTGCGCTTATAGAAGAAAGAATATTAGGATAACTATAAGGAAATTTAAAAAGAGGAAATTAGCCCTAGCTTATTAGTACTACTATAGGATTTAGTCTGCTAAATAGATATATCTAGAGATAGGAAACTTAGTAATAAATAGCTAGGTCTATACCTAGTAGCGTGGAGCTTTCTAGAGTTAGGGACGTATTAGCTAAAAGATTTAGATAGAGCTAAGTTTGCACATACAACGCTAGGCTAGAGGGTAAAGATCTTCTACTAGAGAAGCTAGGATAAGGTAAACTAGGAAGACTAAGGGCTTATAAAGTTGTAGGATAGGGCACTATAGGAAATTAGGCACATCTTCTAGGCGCTACCTACGCAGTTTAATAAGTTAGGTATAGAGGGAAGAGAAGAAAATAAGGAAGCTAAATTAGAGAATTAGGACTAGGAAATCCTGCGACTAGATATAGGTGGTCCTACTCTTAAGATTAGGCCTAGGACGCTCTTAGACAAAGAATAAGCAGAATACTAATATTTTAACATCTTAGATTCTAGTAAAAGTAATTAAGAGAAGGATAATTAATAATTAAGAGTTAATAGTATTAATACTTTAGTATTAAAACTTAGGAAAAGATGCGCTATAGGACAGGCGCAAGATTAGTAGGGGGAAGGTAGGAAGCGCGCTAGTCCCAAATAGGTATCTAAAGGGTGCGCTAATTTAACCCTTTAGATATACAACGCTCTAATTAGCCACACTAACTGCCTACCTACGCGTAGATAAGCAATTATAATAAGGATAATAAGAAAGTAAAGGTAGAAGGGCAATAAATAAGTAAAGGTAGAAGGACAATAAATAAGTAAAGGTGGAACAAAGTAAAGGTAGGAGAATAATAGGAAGGCGCGTGTATAATAGAAAGGCACGCGTGTTCCTGCATATAATCTACCTACGCTACTACTACTATAATAAACTACACTAAAAACTTTAGATATCTAACAAAACTATAAGTATCTAATAAAGCTACTACTAGAAGATCCTAAATAAAATAATAAGCCCTAAATAGTTGTTAGAAGTCTAGAAAGGAAAATAGCTAGTAGTTAAGCTAAGTTTACTAGGATCCCTAATATTAATAGGTTCCCCGCAGTCCCTAAGGTTAAGCCTATAACCTAGAGGGTTACAGCTACAGCCTATAACACCTAGAAGTTTCGCACTAGACCTTTAGCATACGTTATAATAGAGGAGTCTTTTAGCTATTAAAAGGTTAGACTTAGTTTAGCCTAA
This sequence comes from Plenodomus lingam, assembly GCF_022343315.1. Lineage (NCBI taxonomy): Eukaryota > Fungi > Ascomycota > Dothideomycetes > Pleosporales > Leptosphaeriaceae > Plenodomus > Plenodomus lingam. The sequence goes on along the minus strand of NW_027093944.1, from coordinate 1,725,680 downwards.
AGAGTTTAACACGTAGACCTAGGCACTTTATAAAGGTATCCCTCTTCTATAAAAAGGAGGTGTAACTATAGGTAGCTAGATTAATAAGATGCGTATAAGCACTGTTGTGTAATAGAGGAATATTATAGACAACTTTATAGGAGCACTAGGGGAGCACTTTAATAAAACTTTAGGATTAATAATAGTAGTAGGGAGCTTTATAGAGTCTAGCCTAGCACTTATATAGTTATATAGTAGTGTAGCTAATTTTAGGTTATAGTACCTATTTATAAAGGAAGCGCGTAACACATATAAGAAGCAACTTAATAAAATACGCTTAGTAATATAGTATATCCACGCTAATTACGCTAAATTTAGTTAGAAATACCTAAGCTAATTTACCCTATAAGTTAGTTAGATATACTAAGGATATATAGACGTAAGGTACCTCCTATATTATATAGGTCTAGACTAGCTTGCTAGCTTCCTAAACTTAGAGGTATACTATAGAATATAGGGTTAAAACTAGTTAAAAGACAATTTTATTAATATTACTAACTAGCATAGGGTCTAGGTTATAATTACTAAGCTAATAGGAAAGGTAGATACTATCTTAAAGGTAAAAGAGGAACTAAAGGACTATTTCTTATAACGTGTTAGGGCAATTATTTGTTACTACGTAACAGGCCTGTATACCCTACCTAGACTAACACTTAAAGGTATAAGTAACCTACGTAACTTTAACATGCGCTATAGAGAGGAGGATAGTGCTTACGCTAGGATTTAGCGCCTAGTGCTACAATAGTACAGGAAGTTAGAGAACTAGGTAGGAGTGCTACTTAGTATAATCCCCCTAAGCAAATAGATATAGAAAGAGGGTATAAGGTTATTAATAAACTATAGGATACTAGTGCTAAAAGAAATTAAAGATGTCCTAGCTAGCTCTCTGTAAGGAAGTAGAGAAGTAGCTAAAAAGAAAGTAGAGGAGGAGAGGGTGACACAAGAGATTAAGAATCTAGGTTGTAACTAGCTACCTAGGACTATATCCTACGCTAGACGCGCCTAGACTATACTACTAGATAGGAGTGTAGTTTAGAATAGAGGACTATTAAGGGTAGGAAGTATAGTAAGGGAGTTATAGAGTTATAAGAAGAGGACAGAGGATATACTAGATACTACCCTAGGAGAAATTAAATTAGCTACCTATATCCTAGAGGAAGAATCCCTAGTAGAATCGCCTATGCAAAGGATAATAAGAGCCTAAGGAAGACACGCCGCCTAGCTCTTAAAAAGGATAGGAGAGAACGTTTACTAGGAATTTAGAATTATTAGTTAATATATAGTAGTAGGCCTATAACTATAGGATACTAATATAGAGGTAATAAATAAATTACGCAACTTATTACCTAGACTGCTTAAGAAACTTAATAAGACTCTAGACACTAAGATAATAATACTAGAAGAAGAGGGTGTTACTAAAGATAAGTATACTATAGTTAAGAATAAAGCGCCCTATTAGTGTAAAAACTAACGCTCTATACTATAATTAATTGCTGCTAGGATTAGGAGTAGCGCACTTAATAATACTAAGTAAAGGAAGCTAGTTAAAGCATAGTACTACAAAGTTACTAATTATAGCACTATCTAGGACGCTAAGGGGAGGATAGTGCAGGATTTAAATTAGGTATGCTTTAGCTACTTAAAATTTATTACTAGCAAGATAGGGCTCTATACTTAGACTCTAAACGTAGAGGTAAGTAATAGATAGCTAAACGTGCTATACTATAAGCCTAGAGAATAGGGAAATTTGCAAGCTAACCTAGTTACTATAGTAGCTTTTACTAAGCTATTTAACTAAGATTACACCTCTAAGCATTTACAAGCTTATTACTACTAGCTAAAGAAGATAGTACTAATAATTAACTAGGCCTAACTATAACAGGTAATAAGATTTAAGTAGAGTTACTAAGGCTTCTTATAGAAAGGAAGCATAACCCTAGACACCTTTACCTAGATCTATAAAGACCTAGAACTAGTAAGGATAGTAGATAAGTGCTTTAAGATATATAAATAGCACTTAAGGGAGATAAAGTAGGTAGCTAATTTAGGGTAGTGTAGGACTATATACTACTCTATTGTTTAATAGCTAGTGTAAGGGGATATAGGATACTAGCTCTAATACACTATAATCTAGGAAACTATAAACCTAATCTTATACCTATACTATACTAAGTACGCCTAGGCAGGAGACTAGACCTTCTTTTGTCACGTGGACGTGAACCTTTCTAAGGCAGCGTAGTTAGGACAAGGGCTTAAGATAATCTAAGGCTTAGTTTCTTTTAATAATAAGGACTAAGATAACTATACTAAGCTTCTAATTAGGTTTAAAGAAGTATAGAAGAATTAGGTAAATTAGATAGATAGAGGATTAAGGAGGAACAAGAGGGCCTATATCTAAGCATAGGAAGATAGGGTGCACTAGCCTAAAGAGCTAAGGGAGAAGTGCCCTACAGTAAAATAGGAGAAGGAGATCTACTAAAAAGGATAGGTAAGGATTATAAGCCTAGTAATACCGCATAGATCTACTAGACCTACTACTTAAACGCGGTGTATAGTTCTACTATAGTATATAAAAGTGTAGGACAATATAATAATAATAGAGGTGCTAGAGATAGGGATATATGTAGAGATTGCACTAGCCTACCTATAGATAAGTATAGCCCTAAAGACTCTATTAGGGCACCTAGTTAAATATAGTAGAGTCTAATAGTAGTTTCCTAGGGACATCTAGGCTACCTACCTAACCTAGATCTTAAAGGCAATTATATATTAGGTTTAATAGGATAACCCTTTAGTAAAGGTAGAGATCTAGAAGTACCTAATAGGAGATTTAAATAGAGAAAAGATAGGAGCATAGATTAGGAAGAGTTAGGTTAAGATAGTAAAAGAGTTAAAGAAAAATTAGGCTATCTATATTAAGAATAAGAAGCTTGCATTTAGCAAGGACAAGGATGCTAGGGTACTAGACTAATCCTACTTTAGCACAAAGGGAGTATAGCCTACTAAGGCAGGAGAGTAGTAGAGGTATAATAGATAGATTAAGCAATTAGAGACTCTAGATACTGTTAAAAAGCATCTAGGAGCTATTAAGGAGGAACAGAAGGCGGAGGGATCTAGGCGTCTAGGGCTAGGCTATCTAGGAAGTCTAGCTAGGGCGCGGAGGAGAACTATCTTATTAAGTTTAGGTTCAAGATTAGAGACCCTAGATACTCCTACTCCCTTACCTAAAGCTTAACAAGCTAGGAACTAGGGTCGCAGACTAGGAGGAGGAGAGTAAGGTCCAAGCTTAATAGGGCTAAGCTTAAAGGAGGGGGAGGTTTGTGCTGTAGTAAGGGATATATAGGAGGAAAATAAGGCTTAGCCTAAAAGGTTAGGTGGATTAAATAGTATAAAGGTATAAAGGATTAGAGGATAGGATAATAACAACTCTAGCAGACTTGACTTTAACTCTACAATATTATTATTTTACTTATATTGCTATATTAAACCCCTATCCTCTACTATGGGATCACTACTATTAAACCTTGCCCCTCCCACTTCTCCTGGTTTGAATAGGTTACTCTCCCTGACGGTATAGTAGTAGTAAGTTCCCCTTAATTTTTATTTTCTTTATAGCAAGTTCTAACTATATCTAGGGCGCGTATATAAGTCCTACTATTATAGCTATAAGACCTATACTTAATTAGAAGCTATTCTTACTAATAATCCTAATATTTACTAAGCCCTTTATAACTAGCTTTAGTTTTATTATAGTTACTAGGAGGATTGCCTCTATATTACAAAGAAGGGGACCCTTAGCACCTTTATAGGGAAACCTACTAAAGGCACCTATTACTAGTTTATACTATAGTTCTACTAGCTCTACTATTATTTTAAGGATCTTATATTAAGGGCTTAAACTAATAACGCTATTACTCTACTTACCCCTACTACCTACTCGCGCGCCTATAATTAGTATTAGCTTAGTGCTATTATTCTATCTACTACTAGTGCTCTAGTATTTCTACTTTAGTCTACTATTACGCCTTTATATAGTAGTTATAGTAACAATAATATTATATAGCTTACTACTACTACTAGTATTACCTTCTAGCATATTAACTAGCGTATAAATAAGACCTAGGCCTAAACTAACCTTTATATTAATAAGCTTAAGAGCGCTACTAAGCGTACTACCTAAGGTATTAAGACTCTTATTATTAGTATTAATTTTCCCTTATTCCCTTTATATCTATTCTAATATTTGCTTTCTTTAGGCCTAGGGTACTATATATTAGCAAGCTATTAAAGCACTACCCTCCTCCTACTACTACTACTACTACTACTTGTACTTGTTAACTAAGTCTTCCCCTACCTATAACGCGCGTAAGCGTTACTACTATTACTAAGAGATATAGAGGCGTTAGAATAATATAAATAATAGTTTAGGGGGGGCTAAAGGGGGGTTAGTTATAGATAGTAATAGTATAGATACTACTACCTAATTATTAGCTATATTATAAAACTTTAGTAGTAGGGCACTTACCTAGAGTGTTATAAGGATAAATAGTAGATATCTTTAATACCTTTCTACTTCTTAATTATAATAAAGGTCTAAGTTATTATTCTAGTTTCCTTTTACCCTTACTTCCTAGCTTTTATATATATTAGGCTATTATTATATATAGCATCCCTATACTATTCCTTAAACCTATCTAGAGCCTTAGTATCCTATACTACCTTTAGTAGGTACTATATTAGATTAATATACCCCTTTTATTTTACTAGGACTTAATACTTCCCTTTTTCTCTTGTATTCTTTATATAAAGGATCTCTTCTACTTCCTATTTATCTAGCGTTATATCTTTATTTTCTAGAGTAACTATTAGACCTAGTTATAAGTCCTAAAGCTTCTAGCTTAGTAGTAGGTTATTAGTAGCTCTCTCTAGTAGATCTATATATATAGTCTTATACAAGCTTCCTAGTAAGTCTAATACTACTATAAGTAAAGTAGGAACTTATATTACTCTATACTTTACCTATAGCTAGTTAAACCTTTTACTTAGTTAGTTTATCTTTATATTACGTATTATAAACTAAACTATATTACCTTTTAGGAACTTTTTAGCTAGGCGTTAAGACTAGTTTATTACTTTCTATTATTATTACTATTAGAATATAATAGTAGCTTACGCTAGCTCTACACCCCTTTATAGGTGTAATAAGAATGTTATAGCCTCTCTATAAGGATTCTTAGGCTTTACTAGTAGTAATATTATCTTTTATAGCGTGTCTATAGTATACCTATTTAAAAGTAGATTTAGGCTAACACTAGTTATACTAAAGTCCCTATTATTAAGTGTAAGTTAGCAGGCTAGTAGGTAGTTAGGCTAGTTAGTTTGCTTAAAGCATACTATTATACGTAGCACTACCTACACTTCTTAGTTTGCCTGCTCTGTCCTGCTATCTATCTAGGGCTAGTATATAGTAGATAGTAACTAGTTTATCTTTATTGTCTAGTATAATATTATCTAGAAAGATCCTAACTAGTTAGAGCCTTAGTTAGTAATAATAGAGGATAGGAAGCCCTAGAACCGCTACTAGTTGTCCTAGAAGATCCTTGCACAATAATTAGCTACTATAGAGACTGTTGCTTTAAGCTAAACGTATTTAGACAATCTATTAGTAATAACTAACAGGAACTAAGGTTTGCTATTATCTTTTATAGGTAGATTAACTATAAAGTCTATAGATATTTAGGACTAGTATCGTGACGTAACTAGTATAGGTTATAACAGACCCTATTAGCGCTTCTAGGAGATGTAAGCACTATAATAATAGTAGTTCCAGATATACTGCGCAACGTCTCCTAACATTCTATCCTAATAATAGTCGCGGCGCAGTATTTAAAATATTATATTCTTTCCTAGATATCCTACTAAACCTAATTTATATACTTACTATATAATAGTAGTTATAAGGGGTTCCTATATTAGTAACTAAATAACGCCCCTCTAAAGCAAAGTGCTGTGTGCGCTAATTATATAGTCCCTAATCTATTACTTTGTATTAGCTAAACCTAGGAAAGACCTAGCGCCTTTCTAAACTGTATTAAGATGTACTTAGTATATCTTATCTTCTAGTACTGCTTTGTCCTATAGTGTCTACATATGCAGGTTAGTAAAGAGGCTAGCGCCCTTTAGTAACTTAGACGCCTCCTCTGCTTCTAATACTATAACCTAAATTAATTTAGGGCGTATTACTAACTATAGTGTTGCTTTAGAGGAGTTTAAATCTTATAGTTACCTACTTAAGGTATTAGGTTATCCTAAAAGATAGCTAGGTCTATACTATAGGATGTACTAATATTTTAAAAGTTCCTCTACCTAGTAGCACTATTACTTACTTAAGCTTTAAAGGCTAGTAAAGTACTCTAGGTTTTTATAGTCTATAAATATTATAAATAGCTTATAAACGCTCTATAACTCTACTAACTAACTTTTAAGATACTTAATAATAGCTAGTAATTCCTTATTATATATAGTATAGTTTCGCCTCCCTAGTGTTAGTGCTATAGAGTAGTAAGTAACTAGGCGCTAGACGCCCCTAACTTTTTAAGATAAGCAACCCCTAAGAGCGTATCCTAAATAGTCTACTTCTAATAATATTTCTTTAGCTAGGTCCTATTATATTAGTACTAGTCTAGATATAAATACCTTTTTTAGTGTATTAAATATACTCTATTCTTCCTCTCCCTATTAGAATAGGGTGTCCTTTCTAGTTAGTTAGTTTAAAGGCGCTATAACTTTAGAAAACTTTATAATAAAATTATAGTAGAAGTTAGTAAAACCTAGAAAACTCCTTACCTCTCTTATATTCCTAGGGGATTCCTATTCCTATACTACCCTAAGCTTTTTAGGGTTAGGTCTAAGTAATTTACCTGCCTTAATAATATAGCCTAGGTAGCGTACCTTCTTAATACTAAAAGTATATTTCTCTAAGTCTAGGTGTAGTCCTACTTCTTTTAATAGTATAAGTATATACTTTACTTTTTCTATATAGTTAAACTAGTCTCCTCCTAAATAAATTAGGATATTATTAAGGTAGGCTATTATATATAATCTAAGTAACTCTATAAGCGTAGTATTAATAAATTATTAGAAAGTAGATAGCGCACTACTAAGACTAAATAGATATACTAACTATTTATATAACCTAAACTAGGTGCAGAAAGCTATTAAGGACTTATAACCTTCTACTATTCTAACTTTATAAAAGGTAGCGTAAATATCTACTTTTATAAACTAATTTATACTAGATAGTGTACGCAAAGTTTCCTTAATAAGTAGTAGTAGGTATTAGTCTAATATTATTATGCTATTAAGTATCTAGTAATCTATATAAAGGCGCTAACTACCTAATAGCTTCTTTACTAATAATACTAGAGCTCTAGCTATAGAAGAGCTTGCTTAGATCTAGCCCTTGTCTATTAATCTAGTAAGTTATGTTCTTAGTTCTAGCAATTAATCACGCGATATAGGGTATAGGGGACTCTATAGGGGGTTAGGCTAGGTTCTATCTAGGAGAGTTATTAACTAAATATAGTAATCTATACTACCTTAATAAGGTAGCAAACTACTTGCTAACTCTTTATTAAATAGGTCCTTAAACTCTTATAGTTCTAGCAGCAACTTTATCTTTTTAGTTTTATACTTAGGTTTATAGGGAACTATATTACTAGTAACCTAGATAGTATGTATATTAATAGGACTTCCCTTATTAACACTTCCTAGATATTTTATTAGGCGTAAGTTATATATTACCTATAAAATATCTAGTACATTTATTATAAAAATTTATACCTATATATCTTCCTATTAGGATCCTTAATTTAGAAACCCTACTATAACTAAACCTAAGATAATAGAGATATAGGTAGGATATAGGCGTCTCCTGCTCTCTTATACTACTATATTTCCTACCTTCCTAATTATTAATTCGCCTTATAGAATGTCTATAACAATACCCTCTCTATATAGCTATAGTCTGCCTAGTATTAGTTAATAGGAGAGACTAGGTACTATATAGGCTAAAAGCTAAGACCGCTAACTATCTAAATTATAGTCTAATACTACTAACTGTAAAATTCTTGTACCCTTAGCAATTCCCTAGGCATGTTATAAGGGTCGCGGGGGAATATCTATAAAGTTCCTACTAGTCTATCTTGCTAACTTTTCCTTAACTACACTAAAACACTAGCACCCTAAATTAACTATTGCTTGCACGTTCTCTACTCTACCTAGGAGGAGGGGAATAAAGAAAGGAGGATTATTTAACCTAGCCTTAATATCTAGGGGACACTTAATAGCCTCTACTATTAATAATTCCTCTATTATAGTGTCCTCCTTATACCCCTAACTTAGCCTAAAGTTAGGGGCAGCTAGTTTCCTAAATTAGGGCCGCTTACTAATACTGCAACTATCTTAACACCTACTAGTTGCAGTAATAGGGTATTAGGGCATGCACACACAAAATAATTACCCTATCTACACTAGGTGTAGACCTTTGCTAGTTTCTATATATTAAACAGGTCCTGTAGGATCTAGTTAGGACGTAATATTAGTAGTTTAGTAGGTGCACTTAATAAGGCTGCTACTTCTACTATATTTGTGTTACTATCCTAATCTAAGTTAGTGTTATAGACTAGCCTTAAGGGAGAATGCAATAAGCGTTAATAATAGTATTTAGTATCTTAAAGGAGAGGTAAGCCCTTAGCGCCTTTTTATAGGTGTGTAATATATTCGCTTAGTAGTAGTGTTAGACTTAGTCTATCTTATGTTAGACCTAGGCTTAGGCATAAGCCTAACCCCTTTATATACCCCTAACCTTCCCTATAAACTATTATAAAATTGTCTTTCTAGGGGTTTAGGGTTATATCTTTGTACCCTATAATCTATTTTAGGCTTTATTTCTATATATTCTTAGGTTTTGTTATTATATCTTTATATTCCTTCCTAATTTATAACAGGCCTATATATTAAGTAGTACGCGCGTATAGCGTCTATATACTTATTTTAGCACCCTACTATAAAAGTTCTAATATAGCTATCCCCCCCCCTACTATAAATTTCCTAAACTTACTTTGTAACATAACAGATTTTCCCTACTAATTAGCCCTCTTTCTACCTTCTCTATATTAATCCTGCCTATTTAGCCTCTATTATATCCTTATCTACTACTACTAGTGCTAGTAGTAGGGATCTACTATAAGGTAGTTAGACCCTACGCTAGGCCTACTAAGATAAGGTGCGTACTTCTAGTATTCTCCCTATGTTTCCTGTACTAACTTTTGCTTAGCACACGCCTCCCTAAATATAGCTACTTAGCAGCTTATTAATTCTAGTAACTTAGATAATAAGGAGTATAATAGTAGCTTTATAAAGCTGCTTCCTTATAATTAGTATATTAACTAGCTTTATCTCTTTAGTAAGTGTAACTATTAGGAAGGTAGTAGTAAGTTCCCCTTAATTTTTATTTTCTTTATAGCAAGTTCTAACTATATCTAGGGCGCTTATATAAGTCCTACTATTATAGCTATAAGACCTATACTTAATTAGAAGCTATCCTTACTAATAATCCTAATATTTACTAAGCCCTTTGTAACTAGCTTTAGTTTTATTATAGTTACTAGGAGGATTGCCTCTATATTATAAAGAAGGGGACCCTTAGCACCTTTATAGGGAAACCTACTAAAGGCACCTATTACTAGTTTATACTATAGTTCTACTAGCTCTACTATTATTTTAAGGATCTTATATTAAGGGCTTAAACTAATAACGCTATTACTCTACTTACCCCTACTACCTACTCGCGCGCCTATAATTAGTATTAGCTTAGTGCTATTATTCTATCTACTACTAGTGCTCTAGTATTTCTACTTTAGTCTACTATTACGCCTTTACGTAGTAGTTATAGTAATAATAATGTTATATAGCTTACTACTACTACTAGTGTTACCTTTTAGCGTATTAACTAGTGTATAAACAAGACCTAGGCCTAAACTAACCTTTATATTAATAAGCTTAAGAGTGCTACTTAGCGCACTACCTATAGTATTAAGACTCTTATTATTAGTATTAATTTTCCCTTATTCCCTTTATATCTATTCTAATATTTGCTTTCTTTAGGCCTAGGGTACTACGTATTAGCAAGCTATTAAAGCACTACCCTCCTCCTACTACTACTACTACTACTACTACTTGTACTTGTTAACTAAGTCTTCCCCTACCTGTAACGCGCGTAAGCGTTACTACTATTACTAAGAGATATAGAGGCGTTAGAATAATATAAATAATAGTTTAGGGGGGGCTAAAGGGGGGTTAGTTATAGATAGTAATAGTATAGATACTGCTACCTAATTATTAGCTATATTATAAAACTTTAGTAGTAGGGCACTTGCTTAGAGTGTTATTAGGATAAATAAAAGATATCTCTAATACCTTTCTACTTCTTAATTATAACAAAGGTCTAAGTTATTATTCTAGTTTCCTTTTACCCTTACCTCCTAGCTTTTATATATATTAGGCTATTATTATATATAGCATCCCTATACTATTCCTTAAACCTATCTAGAGCCTTAGTATCCTATACTACCTCTAGCAGGTGCTATATTAGATTAATATACCCCCTCTATTTTACTAGGACTTAATACTTTCCTTTTCCTCTTGTATTCTTTATATAAAGGATCTCTTCTACTTCCTATTTATCTAGTATTATATCTTTATTTTCTAGAGTAACTATTAGACCTAGTTATAAGTCCTAAAGCTTCTAGCTTAGTAGTAGGTTATTAGCAGCTCTCTCTAGTAGATCTACATGTATAGTCTTATATAAGTTCCCTAGTAAATCTAATACTACTATAAGTAGAGTAGGGACTTCTATTACTCTATACTTTACCTATAGCTAGTTAAACCTTTTACTTAGTTAGTTTATCTTTATATTACGTATTGTAAACTAAACTATATTACCTTTTAGGAACTTTTTAGCTAGGTATTAGGACTAGTTTATTACTTCCTATTATTATTATTATTAGAATATAATAGTAGCTTACGCTAGCTCTACACCCCTCTATAGGTGCGATAAGAACGCTGTAGCCTCTCTATAAGTATTCTTAGGCTTTACTAGTAGTAATATTATCTTTTATAGTGTGTCTATAGTATACCTATTTAAAAGTAGATTTAGGCTAACACTAGTTATACTAAAGTCCCTATTATTAAGTATAAGTTAGCAGGCTAGCAGGTAGTTAGGCTAGTTAGTTTGCTTAAAGCATACTATTATACGCAGCACTACCTGCACCTCTTAGTTTACCTGCTCTGTCCTGCTGTCTATCTAGGGGTAGTATATAGTAGATAGTAACTAGTTTATCTTTATTATCTAGTATAATATTATCTAGAAGGATCCTAACTAGTTAGAGCCTTAGTTAGTAATAATAGAGGATAGGAAGCCCTAGAACTACTACTAGTTGTCCTAGAAGATCCTTACACAATAATTAGCTACTATAGAGACTATTACTTTAAGCTAAATATATTTAGATAATCTATTAGTAATAACTAATAGGAACTAAGGTTTGCTATTATCTTTTATAGGTAGGTTAACTATAAAATCTATAGATATTTAGGACTAGTATTATAAAGCAACTAGTATAGGTTATAATAGACCCTATTAGCGCTTCTAGGAGATATAAGCACTATAATAATAGTAGTTCTAAATATACTACGCAATATCTCCTAATATTCTATCCTAATAATAGTTGCAGCGTAGTATTTAAAATATTATATTCTTTCCTAGATATTCTACTAAACCTAATTTATATACTTACTATATAATAGTAGTTATAAGGGGTTCCTATATTAGTAACTAAATAACGCCCCTCTAAAGCAAAGTGCTGTGTGCGCTAATTATATAGTTCCTAATCTATTACTTTGTGTTAGCTAGAACTAGGAAAGACCTAGCGCCTTTTTAAACTACATTAAGACGCACTTAGTATATCTTATCTTCTAATACTGCTTTGTCCTATAGTATCTATATATACAGGTTAGCAAAGAGGCTAGCGCCCTTTAGTAACTTAGATGCCTCCTCTGCTTCTAATACTATAACCTAGATTAATTTAGGGCGTATTACTAAATATAGTGTTGCTTTAGAGGAGTTTAAATCTTGTGGTTGCCTACTTAAGGTATTAGGTTATCCTACAAGATAGCTAGGTCTATACTATAGGATATACTAGTATTTTAAAAGTTCCTCTGCCTAGTAGCACTATTGCTTGCTTAAGCTTTAGAGGCTAGTAAAGTACTCTAGGTTTTTATAGTCTGTGAATATTATAAACAGCTTATAAACGCTCTATAGCTCTACTAACTAACTTTTAAGACACTTAATAATAGCTAGTAATTCCTTATTATATATAGTATAGTTTTGTCTCTCTAGTGTTAGTGCTATAGAGTAGTAAGTAACTAGGCGCTAGACGCCCCTAACTTTTTACAATAAGCAACCCCTAAGAGCATATCCTAAATAGTCTGCTTCTAATAATATTTCTTTAGCTAGGTCCTATTATATTAGTACTAGTCTAGATATAAATGCCTTTTTTAGTGTATTAAATACACTCTATTCTTCCTCTCCCTATTAGAATAGTGTGAAGGGCTTGGGCTTATGCCTAAGCCTAGGTCTAACACAAGATGGACCAAGTCTAACACCACTACTAAGCGAACACACTAGACACCTATAAAAAGGCGTAGAGGGCTTACCTCTCCTTTAAGATACTAAATACTATTATTAACGCTTATTGTATTCTCCCTTAAGGCTAGTCTATAATATTTTAGTATCTTCTTCTAAATATACTATAATAGTAATAAGAGATAGACGCGCTAGATATTTAGAATAACTAGGTGCAACCTAATATAGTAGAAAGGCTAATATAATAGGTCTATAGATTAATAGAATAACAGGCTTAAGACTCTGCTATAATAGCTATACTATGTTAATAGAACAAGGAAATACGCAATTAGATTCTATCCTAACCCTCCTCTAAGCCCGCTAGGTTTAATAATATGCTGCCTCTACCCTCCCCCGCCTTACGTTGCAAACCCTTCCTAGTTAGCTTGCTATATAATAGCACTAAGGTAAACTTCTCCTCCTAGCAAATAACTATAGAGTTTAAACTACGTGTAGATAAGGTCTTTATTAGGGATAAGGAGGCAAGGTTTATATATATTTAGTCCTAGTTATTACCTATAGTCTAGTGCGCTATAGCACTATACTTTAAGGATAGTACACGTAAGCGTTAGGATATAAGCAGGTTTCTTAACTACCTAGTATTCTATTATAGCAACTATTACAGGCAGGAGCGCGCCTAAGTTGTGTTAGAATACTTATATTAGGGCTAAAATTAGCCTTTTATAGAGTTCTTTGTAAATTTTATATAGCTCCTTATATAGTTAGGAGGTTTATACTAGGATAATAAATAGAAGCTTTTATAACTTTAGTAATCTCTTAATAGCTATATACGCTTAGTTTCCCTTAATAGGGGAGTCTCTAGGATAAACTATAACGCAGCTATAGAGGAATATAAGATAATTATAGTAGATATTAAAATAGCCTCTCTAGAACTAGGTTTTCTTTAGGCTAGTAAGTCTAAGGAACCCTAGTAGAAGTCTAACTTAGATTAGGACAGCAACATAAATATAGTAGAAGTGGCAGCCTTATTAAGTGCACCTACTAAACTGCTAATATTACGTCCTAACTAGATCCTATAGGACCTATTTAATGCATAGAAACTAGCAAAGGTCTGCACCTAGTATAGATAGGGTAGTTATTTTGTGCGTGCATGCCCTAATACCCTATTACTATAACTAGTAGGTGTTAAGATAGTTGTAGCATTAGCAAGCAGCCCTAATTTAGGAAACTAGCCACCCCTAACTTTAGGCTAAGTTAGGGGTATAAGGAGGACACTATAATAGAGGAATTATTAATAGTAGAGGCTATTAAGTGTCCCCTAGATATTAAGGCTAGGTTAAATAATCCTCCTTTCTTTATTCCCCTCCTCCTAGGTAGAGTAGAGAACGTGCAAGCGATAGTTAATTTAGGGTGCTAGTGTTTTAGTGTAGTTAAGGAAAAGTTAGCAAGATAGACTAGTAGGAACTTTATAGATATTCCCCCGCGACCCTTATAACATGCCTAGGGAATTGCTAAGGGTACAAGAATTTTATAGTTAGTAGTATTAGACTATAATTTAGATAGTTAGTGGTCTTAGCTTTTAGCCTATATAGTACCTAGTCTCTCCTATTAACTAATACTAGGTAGACTATAGCTATATAGAGAGGGTATTATTATAGACATTCTATAAGGCGAATTAATAATTAGGAAGGTAGGAAATATAGTAGTATAAGAGAGCAGGAGACGCCTATATCCTACCTATATCTCTATTATCTTAGGTTTAGTTATAGTAGGGTTTCTAAATTAAGGACCCTAATAGGAAGATATATAGGTATAAATTTTTGCAATAAATATACTAGATATTTTATAGGTAATATATAACTTACGCCTAATAAAATATCTAGGAAGTGTTAATAAGGGAAGTCCTATTAATATACATACTATCTATATTACTAATAGCACAGTTCCCTATAAACCTAAGTATAAAACTAGAAAGATAAAGTTGCTACTAGAACTATAAGAGTTTAAGGACCTGTTTAATAAAGAGTTAGCAAGTGGTTTACTACCCTATTAAGGTAGTATAGATTACTATATTTAGTTAATAACTCTCCTAGATAGAACCTTGCCTAACCCCCTATAGGGTCCCCTGTACCCTATATCTTGTAATTAATTACTAGAACTAAGAACATAACTTACTAGATTAATAGATAAGGGCTAGATCTAAGCAAGCTCTTCTATAGCTAGAGCTCTAGTGTTGCTAGTAAAGAAGCTATTAGGTAGTTAGCGCCTTTATATAGATTACTAGATGCTTAATAGTATAATAATATTAGACTAATACCTACTACTACTTATTAAGGAAACTTTGTACACACTATCTAGCGTAAATTAGTTTATAAAAGTAGATATTTGCGCTACCTTCTATAAAGTTAGAATAGTAGAAGGTTATAAGTCCTTAATAGCTTTCTATACCTAGTTTAGGTTATATAAATAGTTAGTATATCTATTTAGTCTTAGTAGTAAGCTATCTACTTTCTAACAATATATTAATACTACGCTTATAGAGTTACTTAGATTATATATAATAGCCTACCTTAATAATATCCTAATTTATTTAGGAGGAGACTAGTTTAACTATATAGAAAAAGTAAAGCGTGTACTTACGCTATTAAAAGAAGTAGGACTATACCTAGACTTAGAGAAGTGTGCGTTCTATATTAAGGAGGTACGCTACCTAGGCTATATTATTAAGGCGGGCAAATCACTTAGACCTAACCCTAAAAAGCTTAGGGTAGTACAGGAATAGGAATCCCCTAGGAATATAAGAGAGGTAAGGAGTTTTCTAGGTTTTACTAACTTCTACTACGATTTTATCGCAAAGTTTTCTAAAGTAGTAGCGCCTTTAAACTAACTAACTAGGAAGGACACCCTATTCTAATAGGGAGAGGAAGAATAGAGTATATTTAATACACTAAAAAAGGCATTTATATCTAGACTAGTACTAGCGTAATAGGACCTAGCTAAGGAAATGTTATTAGAAGCAGACTATTTAGGATATGCTCTTAGGGGTTGCTTATTATAAAAAGTTAGGGGTGTCTAGCGCCTAGTTACTTACTACTCTATAGCACTAACACTAGAGAGACAAAACTATACTATATATAATAAGGAATTACTAGCTATTATTAAGTGTCTTAAAAGTTAGTTAGTAGAGCTATAGAGCGTTTATAAGCTGTTTATAATATTCACAGACTATAAAAACCTAGAGTACTTTACTAGCCTCTAAAGCTTAAGCAAGCAATAGTGCTACTAGGCAGAGGAACTTTTAAAATACTAGTATATCCTATAGTATAGACCTAGCTATCTTGTAGGATAACCTAATACCTTAAGTAGGCAACCACAAGATTTAAACTCCTCTAAAGCAACACTATATTTAGTAATACGCCCTAAATTAATCTAGGTTATAGTATTAGAAGCAGAGGAGGCATCTAAGTTACTAAAGGGCGCTAGCCTCTTTGCTAACCTGTATATATAGATACTATAGGACAAAGCAGTATTAGAAGATAAGATATACTAAGTGCGTCTTAATGTAGTTTAAAAAGGCGCTAGGTCTTTCCTAGTTCTAGCTAACACAAAGTAATAGATTAGGAACTATATAATTAGCGCACACAGCACTTTGCTTTAGAGGGGCGTTATTTAGTTACTAATATAGGAACCCCTTATAACTACTATTATATAGTAAGTATATAAATTAGGTTTAGTAGAATATCTAGGAAAGAATATAATATTTTAAATACTACGCCGCAACTATTATTAGGATAGAATATTAGGAGACGTTGCGTAGTATATCTAGAACTACTATTATTATAGTACTTACATCTCCTAGAAGTGCTAATAGGGTCTATTATAACCTATACTAGTTGCGTTATAATACTAGTCCTAAATATATATAGACTTTATAGTTAACCTACCTATAAAAGATAATAGTAAACCTTAGTTCCTATTAGTTATTACTAATAGATTGTCTAAATATATTTAGCTTAAAGCAACAGTCTCTATAGTAGCTAATTATTATGCAAGGATCTTCTAGGATAACTAGTAGTAGTTCTAGGGCTTCCTATCCTCTATTATTACTAACTAAGGCTCTAACTAGTTAGGATCTTTCTAGATAATGTTGTGCTAGATAATAAAGATAAACTAGTTACTATCTACTACATACCACCCTTAGATAGATAGCAGGATAGAGCAGGTAAACCAAGAAGTGCAGGTAGTGCTGCGCATAATAGTATGCTTTAAGCAGACTAACTAGCCTAACTACCTACTAGCCTGCTAACTTGCACTTAATAATAGGGACTCTAGTATAACTAGTGTTAGCCTAAATCTTCTTTTAAATAGGTATACTATAGACACTATATAAAAGCAAATATTACTACTAGTAAAGCCTAAGAATCCTTATAGAGAGGCTATAGCGTTCTTATTACACCTGTAGAGGGGTGTAGAGCTAGCGCAAGCTACTATTGCGTTCTAATAGTAATAATAATAGGAAGTAATAAACTAGTCCTAACGCCTAGCTAAAAAGTTCCTAAAAGGTAATATAGTTTAGTTTATAATATATAATATAAAGATAAACTAACTAAGTAAAAAGTTTAACTAGCTATAGGTAAAGTATAAAGTAATAGAAGTCCCTACTCTACTTATAGTAGTATTAGACTTACTAGGGAACTTATATAAGACTATGTATATAGATCTGCTAGAGAGAGCTGCTAATAATCTGCTACTAAGCTAGAAGCTTTAGGACTTATAACTAGGCCCTATAGTTACTCTAGAAAATAAAGACGCAACACTAGATAAATAGGAAGTAGAGGAGATCCTTTATACAAAGAATATAAGAGGAAAAGGGAAGTATTAAGTCCTAGTAAAATAGAAGGGGTATATTAATCTAATATAGCACCTGCTAGAGGTAGTGCAGGATACTAAGGCTCTAGATAGGTTTAAGGAATAGTATAGAGATATTACGCATAATAATAGCCTAATACGTATAAAAGCTAGGAAGTAAGTGTAGAAGAAAACTAGAATAATAACTTAGACCTTTATTATAATTAAGAAGTAGAAAGGTATTAGAGATATCCTTTATTTATCCTTATAATACTCTAAGCAAGTGCCCTACTACTAAAGTTTTATAATAGGGCTAATAATTAAGTAGTAGTGTCTATACTATTACTATCTGTAACTAACCCCCCCCTAGCCCCCCCTAGACTATTGTTTATGTTATTCTAACGCCTCTACGTCTCTTAGCAACGGCGGTGCCGCTCGCGCGCGGCGCGGGTGGGGGAGGACTTAGTTAACGAGTACGAGCGACGGCGGTGGCGGCGGCGGGAGGAGGGTAGTGCTTTGACAGTTTGCTGAGCAAAAGTTAGTGCAGGAAACATAGGGAGAACACTAGAAGTACGCACCTTATCTTGGTGGGCCTAGCGCGGGGTCTAACCGCCTCTTAGTAGATCCCTACTACTAGCACTGGCAGCGGTAGATAAGGACATGTTGTAGGCTAAATAGGCGGGATTAACATAGAAAAGGTAGAAAGAGGGCTAATTAGTGGGGGAAATCTACTATATAATAAAGTAAGTTAGGAAATTTATAGTAGGGTAGGATAGCTATGTTAGAACTTTTATAGTAGGGTGCTAAAATAAGCGCATAGACGCTACGCGCGCGTACTACTTAACATATAGGCCTGTTATAAATTAGGAAGGAACACAAAGATATAACAATAAAACTAAAAAATATAGTAATAAAGCCTAATACTAATTATAGAGGACAAAGATATAACCCTAAACCCCTAGAAAGACAATTTCACGATAGTCTATAGGGAAGGTTAGGGGTATGTAAAGGGCTTAGGCTTATGCCCAAGCCTAGGTCTAATACAAGACAGACCAAGTCTAATACTACTACTAAGCGAACACACTAGACACCTATAAAAAGGCGTGGAGGGCTTACCTCTCCTTTAAGATACTAAATACTATTATTAACGCTTATTGCATTCTCCCTTAAGGCTAGTCTATAACAAATAGGGTGTCCTTCCTAGTTAGTTAGTTTAGAGGTGCTACCCTTTTAGAAAACTTTATAATAAAATTATAGTAGAAGTTAGCAAAACCTAGAAAACTCCTTACCTCTCTTATATTCCTAGGGGATTCCTATTCCTATACTGCCCTAAGCTTTTTAGGGTTAGGTCTAAGTAATTTGCCTACCTTAATAATATAGCCTAGGTATCGTACCTCCTTAACACTAAAAGTATATTTTTCTAAGTCTAGGTGTAGCCCTACTTCTTTTAATAGTGTAAGTACACGCTTTACTTTTTCTATATAGGTAAACTAGTCTCCTCCTAAATAAATTAGGATATTATTAAGGTAGGCTATTATATATAATCTAAGTAACTCTATAAGCGTGGTATTAATATATTACTAGAAAGTAGATAGCGCACTACTAAGACTAAATAGATATACTAACTATTTATATAGCCTAAACTAGGTATAGAAAGCTATTAAGGACTTATAACCTTCTACTATTCTAACTTTATAAAAGGTAGTATAAATATCTACTTTTATAAACTAATTTACGCTAGATAGTGTGCGTAAAGTTTCCTTAATAAGTAGTAGTAGGTATTAGTCTAATATTATTATGCTATTAAGTATCTAGTAATCTATATAAAGGCGCTAACTGCCTAATAGCTTCTTTACTAGCAACACTAGAGCTCTAGCTGTAGAAGAGCTTGCTTAGATCTAGCCCTTATCTATTAATCTAGTAAGTTATGTTCTTAGTTCTAGCAATTAATTACAAGATATAGGGTACAGGGGACCCTATAGGGGGTTAGGCGAGGTTCTATCTAGGAGAGTTATTAACTAAATATAGTAATCTATACTACCTTAATAGGGTAGTAAACCACTTGCTAACTCTTTATTAAACAGGTCCTTAAACTCTTATAGTTCTAGTAGCAACTTTATCTTTCTAGTTTTATACTTAGGTTTATAGGGAACTGTGCTATTAGTAATATAGATAGTATGTATATTAATAGGACTTCCCTTATTAACACTTCCTAGATATTTTATTAGGCGTAAGTTATATATTACCTATAAAATATCTAGTATATTTATTATAAAAATTTATACCTATATATCTTCCTATTAGGATCCTTAATTTAGAAACCCTACTATAACTAAACCTAAGATAATAGAGATATAGGTAGGATATAGGCGTCTCCTGCTCTCTTATACTACTATATTTCCTGCCTTCCTAATTATTTATTCGCCTTATAGAATGTCTATAACAATACCCTCTCTATATAGCTATAGTCTGCCTAGTATTAGTTAATAGGAGAGACTAGGTACTATATAGGCTAAAAGCTAAGACCGCTAACTATCTAAATTATAGTCTAATACTACTAACTGTAAAATTCTTGTACCCTTAGCAATTCCCTAGGTATGTTACAAGGGTCGCGGGGGAATATCTATAAAGTTCCTACTAGTCTATCTTGCTAACTTTTCCTTAACTATACTAAAACACTAGCACCCTAAATTAACTATTACTTGCACATTCTCTACTCTACCTAGGAGGAGGGGAATAAAGAAAGGAGGATTATTTAACCTAGCCTTAATATCTAGGGGATACTTAATAGCCTCTACTATTAATAATTCTTCTATTATAGTATCCTCCTTATACCCCTAACTTAGCCTAAAGTTAGAGGTGGCTAGTTTCCTAAATTAGGGCTGCTTACTAATGCTGCAACTATCTTAACACCTACTAGTTGCAGTAATAGGGTATTAGGGCATACACGCACAAAATAACCGCCCTATCTATACTAGGTATAGACCTTTGCTAGTTTCTGTGTATTAAACAGGTCCTATAGGATCTAGTTAGGGCGTAATATTAGTAGTTTAGTAGGTGCACTTAATAAGGCTGCCACTTTTACTATATTTATATTGCTGTCCTAATCTAAGTTAGACTTCTACTAGGGTTCCTTAGACTTACTAGCCTAAAGAAAACCTAGTTCTAGAGAGGCTATTTTAATATCTACTATAATTATCTTATATTCCTCTATAGCTATATTGTAGTTTATCCTAGAGACTCCCCTATTAAGAGAAACTAAGCGTATATAATTATTAAGAGATTGCTAAAGTTATAAAAGCTTCTATTTATTATCCTAGTATAAACCTCCTAACTATATAAGGAGCTATATAAAATTTACAAAGAACTCTATAAAAGGCTAATTTTAGCCCTAATATAAGTATTCTAACACAACTTAGGCGCGCTCCTGCCTGTAATAGTTGCTATAATAGAATACTAGGTAGTTAAGAAACCCGCTTATATCCTAACGCTTACGTATACTATCCTTAAAGTATAGTGCTATAGCGCGCTAGACTATAGGTAATAACTAGGACTAAATATATATAAACCTTGCCTCCTTATCCCTAATAAAGACCTTATTAGCACGTAGTTTAAACTCTATAGTTATTTACTAGGAGGAGAAGTTTACCTTAGTGCTATTATATAGCAAGCTAACTAGGAAGGGTTTGCAACGTAAGGCGGGGGAGGGTAGAGGCAGTATATTATTAAACCTAGCGGGCTTAGAGGAGGGTTAGGATAGAATCTAATTGCGTATTTCCTTGTTCTATTAACGTAGCATAGCTATTATAGCAGAGTCTTAAGCCTATTATTCTATTAATCTATAGACCTATTATATTAGCCTTTCTACTATATTAGGTTGCACCTAATTATTCTAAATATCTAGCGCGTCTATCTCTTATTACTATTATAGTATGTTTAGAAGAAGATACTAAAATATTATAGACTAGCCTTAAGGGAGAATATAATAAGCGTTAATAATAGTATTTAGTATCTTAAAGGAGAGGTAAGCCCTTAGCGCCTTTTTATAGGTGTGCAATGTGTTCGCTTAGTAGTGGTGTTAGACTTAGTCCGTCTTGTGTTAGACCTAGGCTTAGGCATAAGCCCAAGCCCTTCACAGTTAGACTTCTACTAGGGTTCCTTAGACTTACTAGCCTAAAGAAAGCCTAGTTCTAGAGAGGCTATTTTAATATCTACCGTAATTATCTTATATTCCTCTATAGCTGCGTTATAGTTTGTCCTAGAGACTCCCCTATTTAGGGAAACTAAGCGCATATAACCATTAAGAGATTGCTAAAGTTATAAAAGCTTCTATTTATTATCCTAGTATAAACCTCCTAACTATATAAGGAGCTACACAAAATTTACAAAGAACTCTATAAAAGGTTAATTTTAGCCCTAATATAAGTGTTCTAACGCGACTTAGGCGCGCTCCTGCCTATAATAGTTACTATAATAGAATGCTAGGTAGTTAAGAAACCTACTGTGGAAATTTGGATCACTAAGGTTAGGAATAATTTGGGAGATGGATTATTAGATTGTATCTACTACGATCGTACTTATATATATAGAGCTTTAGATACCCTTACTAGAAGGTGAATAATTAGTAAACCTTCCTTACTAGAGCTCCTGCTTTTTATTAGGTACTTAGCAGTAAGCTAGCAGTTAATTAGATAGTAGGTTATATAGGGGTATTAATCAGGATTAATTAGATTAAGATACTCTGTGATCTAGTTAATATCCCTCCTGCAATACACTCCCTAGGTATAGGTAGATCTTTTGTTGTTGTAGTTGCGCTTATAGTTAGTAGGTAGTGTGGCTAATTAGAGCGTCGTATATCTAAAGGGTCAAATTAACTTACCCTTTAGATACTAACTAGCGCGCCTTCCTTGTTTAGCCTGCGCTCGCGCGCGTAGATATTGTCTAGACTAAGCTCCGTAACTCTATGTTGCAGGAGGGATATCAACCGGATCACGGAGCATCTTGATCTGATTAACCCTGATTAATACCCCTGTAAGACCCACTATCTAATTAACTGCCAGCGTACTGCCAAGTGCCTAACATAAAGCAGGAGCTCTAGTAAGGAAGGTTTACTAATTATTCACCTTCTAGTAAGGGTAGCTAAAGCTCTATATATATAAGTCCAATCGTAGTAGATATAATCTAATAATCTATCTCCTAAATTATTCCTAACCTTAGTAATCTAAATTTCTATAGTTATAAGCCTAGGTTGCGCTTTACCTTATTAAAGATTGTCCTATCTATTTAAGCGTATTATTTAACTTAGACACTAAGCTAGCAAGCTTTACTCTTTCTTTATACTATTTCTTAAGTAGAAGCTTACTTATTACTCTTTTACTATAAGTAACTAAATCCTAAAGGGGGATATCCTACTTACTAGATTAACTAACTAGCCTACCTAGTACATTTAATTTAGATACCATGCCCTAACTAAAGGGATCTAGGTAGAGGTAGACCCTAAGGCTTAGGATACTAAAAACCACTTTAAGAATAAACCTATCAAGCCTAATATACTAATAGATATCGCGCTATCTAACATAACAAGCGAGCAGTATAAACTTAAAATAGCTTAGTACTAAGCCTACTTATTAGATTAGGTATTAAAGTTATTAGTAATCTAGAACCTTTTTATATAGGTTAATAATATAGTAGATTAAGGGATCCTTACCCTAGCCTATATAGAGCTTGTTAATTAAGGAAGAGTAACCCTCTAAGCACTTATCTAAGTGCTCTGCAACAACCTAGCGCTAACTAATTTAAGCGCTGCAACACTAGCAAGATTGTAGTATAAAGCTTATCTTGCTAAAGCAAAGATAAGTAGCTAAGACGCTAATTACTAGTAGAAGGAGTAGACAATCCTATATACGCAAGCTAAGGTATATAACATTCCTAATATTAAAGGATAGCTTATAGTATAGGATTATCTTAAAGCTCTATCTACTAGGATCTTACTAGATTAGGGTTAAACTATGTTTTAAAGGATTATTAAAAAGTTAGTAATAGGAGAGCTAACTTATAACCTCCTGTAGGTTGCTAAGATCTATTTATTACTTCTCTAAGAGAACAATATAAGATTAAGCTCTAAAGGTCCTAGAGTGTTTATAATAATAGGAGCTCCTCCTTCTAATTAACCTAAGAAGGAGTCTTTATGCCTATGTAGTAGATCCTACCTATAGAAACCTCCTAAATGCAAAAATATTATTAAAGCTTAGACTAATATAGGTAACAAGCTTACTACTACTTAATAATTAGAGATTAAGAAAAAGATTAATAGGAATTAAAAATTTAAAGAGTTAAGAAAAGCTCTAATCAAGTCCTATCCTATTAATCAAGATTATAGTAGTGAGGCAAGCGCGATCACCTATCTAGGCAGTATCTAGGCGGCACTAATTAACCCTATATTAATAGCGGAGAAAACAAACAGGATCTATTTAACTATAGACTTTAAAGCTTACGCTCTATTAAAGAGCACTATCTTTAATAATAGGGGTGTAGTACACCTAGTTAATAATATAAGCTACCTAGAAGAAAGCTTGTTTAGATTAGTTAAATATAAGACAGTTAAAGCAGGAACTTAAGCTTTTCTAATCTTAGGCAGAGGGACTAGAGTAATCCCTAATACTCTTAATAGACCAAGAGGTCTAAAAATAGAAGATTTAGTGCTTACTAATATAGTGTTAGTAGAAGGTTTTTATATAAATATTATATTAGAAGCTTAATTGCTTAAAGCAGGAGTTTAGTTCCTTAGGCTAGATACCACCTTGCAGTTTAGATTATTAGGAAAGAGCGTTGTATTAGCTAAGTTGCTGCGCAAGTTTAACTTAACTTTCCTAGAATACAAGCACTCTACCCCTTATTAAATAATCTAAAGCATAGTGCCTAAATAACCCTAATAATCCTAGATAACTTACCTAAGACATAATAGTAAGGAGCTTTAGCACTAACAATTAGGCTATTTAGGACCTAAGGCGCTTAAAGCTCTAGTTAAGTTAGTAATAAATGTTAGGATTAAAGGAACTCCTAGGAGCAAATACAAGCACTATGCTATTACACATGCCTAATAGGTTATATTAAGACAACTAAGGGAAAGATCACCACGTCTATACTACTAGGTATTATAGGATCTATTTAATATGCTAATAGGTATAGCTTATAAGTAATAGATCTTGGTATTAAAGTATAACTACTTAGGAAAGCTTTATACCTATCTACTGCAAGCTAAAAACCTTAATAAGATTATATAGGTGTTTAAAAATTTTAAGAGCTTAATACTTAACTAATATAAGATTAGCATAGTTAAGATTATATAAGACAATAATATTGCAACGCTCCCTTAGTGGGGCAAATCTCGCTTTTAGATCTAGGTAGCTAATAATAGTATTAAAAATTAAGAGCTCACCTGTATATACCTATAAACCTAATAGAGGAGCAGAAAGAGTAGGGCAGGAGATTATAACAAAATCAATTAAAATAAGGATTAGTGCTAACCTACTAACAAAGCTCTAGCCTAAAATTGTTAAAGCAGTAACTTAGCTCTATAATATAAGCCTATCTTATGCTTACAATATAATATCACCTAACAAAGTGCTAGATTATTAGTTTACTAGATACTTTAGGTGGTAGCAACTAGAGTAGATAAGGGAGGCAACTACTAATCTCTGCCCTAATTAGAGCGGAATATACGCCTATAGCTATCAAGCTTACCCCCTTAATAGAGATTAAGTAGCCAGGCGTTACAAGAGGGTTTTTAAGGTAAACCCTTAGGATTATATTAGATATCTAGTAGGATATAGAGTATCTAATATATATAGGATATAGATCCCCTTACTTAATTAGATTATTATAACGTAGAATATTACCTTTAATAAGGATCTTTTCTATAAAGAGAAAGATCTAGAGTAGCTTTAATAGTTAGAGGCTTAAAAGATAGTTAACGTTATTAGCAAAGATAAGATCTATAATATAGGAGAAGCATATAAAGAGCTTAATATCTTTAATTAGCTTTATATTATAGTAGAGTAATATAAGGAGTCTAGTAAGTAAAAAGGACTAAACCTAGCGTAGGAGCTAGGGGGTAGGGTAGAGCTAGAGGAGGTAGATAATTAGGCTAGCTAGCCTAGTGATTCACAACCCCCTAAGCAGACACCTCTAGCGTAGGTACTAAGCATAGCCAGCTTAGCATAAAGGATCTATACAAAGTCCCCTAAGCTAACAGGGCTCTAAACTCCTAAACTAACACTAGAACTAAACTTTAGTATAGGAAACAAAGGATCTATATAGGTTATAGATTAGGGTCTTACTACCTAAGATAGTAGTAATCTAACTTACTTTAACGCCACAATAGGTAGCTCCTAGGAAAGACCTAGAGGGGAGAGTGCTATTAGTAGGTCACTCTATAAGAGCACAGAGATAGGTAAGGGCACCCTATCTAGCTCTTATAGGGGTAGTAAGTAGAGCTCCTACCTACCTGCTTTAGGACTAGATTCTGTATCTCCTGCAGATCCCTTACAAGCGGCACCTAGAGCTCCTAGAAAAAGCAGAAAACCGCAAGTTAAAGGACTGCTACTAACGCGTGTTAGTAAGCAAGCTTAGGGACAGGACCCTAATAAACCACTAGGAGGCTCCACAAGTACAGGGATATACATAGTAATAGATCTATTAGATATAGATCTAATTAGAAATCCCTTGCACAATCTTTTAGTATATCCTAAACTAAACGCTATAATCCACGCTGTAATTGCAGTAGCAATAGGGAGCAAATCTCCTAAAAACCCCAAAAGGAATACGCACCAGGACGCTCTACAAAAAGAGCCAAAATAATAGAAGGATCTCTATAACTACTAAATAGGACAGCAATTTAGAGATGTAGCACATAAAGAAATTAATACTCTACTAAAAGCTAGTACCTAGGAGGAGATTAATAGGCTAAATACAGGAGAGCGTCTACTCCTACTTAAATAGGTGTTTACATACAAGCTTAATTAGGATAGTTACCTAATTAAGTGCAAAGCAAGGATAGTAGTAAGAGGAGATCTATAGCTTACTAACTTAATTCATTTAACCTACGTAGCTACCCTAGTAGCTTAAACCTTTAGGACTGCAATAGCTATTAGAGCTAAGTTTAACCTTAAGATATATTAATATAACGTTATTAGAGCTTTCCTTAACGCCTTAAGGGATTAACACCCTATAGTTATCTGCGAGCTACCTAAAGGATATTAAATACCTAGGAAGTGCGTTAAGCTTAAACGAGCTCTATATAGATTAAAAGACTTACTATTATTATAGTATAACAAGCTCTTAACTACACTCTAAGAAAATAAGCTTATTGCTTCTAAAGAGGAGCTATGCCTATTCTTTAATAGAGATTGTAGTATCTTGTTAATATTCTATGTAGACGATATCCTATCGCTCTATTACCAAAACTACGCAAGCTAAGCTTACAAAGTTATCTAAGCTCTAAAGCAAAGATATACTATAGAAGAAAAGGGACCTGTAAGCTAGTTTCTAGGGGTAAGAGTAATCTAGGATAGAAAGAGACAGACAATAACGCTTATTTATAATAAATACATTAACAAGATTGCAAAGAAATTTAATCTAGTAGAGACAGGAAAATTCCCTACTACACTACTATTAAGTAAAGATATTAAAAAGGGTAATAGAGAAGCTACTAAAAAAGAGATTAAGGACTATTAGGAGCGCGTTAGATTAATCCTTTACACCTTAATTATAGTGCGCCCTAATATTGCCTATATAGCGTCCTAGCTCTCCTAATACCTTACTAACCTATTTAAACAACACTTTAATGCGGTTAATTAAGTAATAGTCTATCTATACCACACTTAATACATATTAATCTAATATAGGAATAGGGATCCTAATAAGCTTATAATATGTAGTAATGCGTTATTTGCTAATAATATTAATACTTAGCAATTATTACATAGATACCTAATCACGCTCTTTAGAGGACCTATTATTTAGAAGGCAGCTTAACAAGTAACTATTACTACTTTAACTACTAAGGCAGAGCTCCTTGCGCTTAAGCAAGTAAGCAAAGAAGCAATGGCGTTAAAACGCTTTTTAACTAAAATACACCTTACTTTAGATACTACCTAGATAATTAATTGTAATAATTAATAAACTATTAGGTTAGTAGTATGCAATAATAAAAGGATTACTACTGTGCCGTGGTATAGGATGTATAGGAGAAAAACAAGGCTTAGCCTAAAAAAGTTGGGCGGATTGAATGGTATAAAGGCATGAAGGATCAGAGGATAGGAGAAGGACGACTCCTAGGGGACTTTAACTCTAGAATATCATCTTTTTACTTATGTTTCTGCATTGAACCTATATCCTCTGCTATAGGATCACTACTATTAAACCTTGCCCCTCCTACTTCTCCTCGTTTAAATAGGTTACTCTCCCTAGCGGTTTAAATAGCGAAGCCTAAGGGGAACTTATCTTATCTTAGTAAAGGGGAGGGCCTAGCAGCATGCAACTAAGAGGACGTTTCTCTAAGTATAAGGAGGGTAGAGAAAAATTAAAAAATAGGTAGTGTTAATAATTAACATTGTTAAGGCAAAAATAGTAGGCCTATATTAGGACGTAGCTAACGCGCGTTAGTAGGAATAGAGTAACAACACTAAGAGGCTAACTAGAAAATATTAGAAATACTAGAACAACTAGAACAACTAGAACTAGAACAACTAGAACTAGAATAACTAGAACTAGAATAACTAGAACTAGAACAACTAGAATAACTAGAACTAGAACAACTAGAATAACTAGAACTAGAAAAACTAGAACTAGAACGACTAGAACTAGAATAACTAGAACTAGAATAACTAGAACTATTAGAATAATTAGAACTACAAGAAGCATTAGCAATACTAGAAGTGCTAGAACACCTAGAATATTACTACTAATAGAAAAGCTATAGCAAAGGCTATAGGATAGTATGCGCTGTTAGCAGGAAAATAGGGCTAGGCTAAAGTTACTAACGTAATAAGAATCTACTAAAAACAAAATACAGTCTATAAAAGTAAGAGATAGGAAAGGGGGGAAGTAATATAAGTAAGTAGATACTAACTTATCTAATAATTTTAATTAATATTACTAGTTTATACACCTCCTTTAATATTTATAGAAGCCTACTACCTTAACTAAGCTTATCCTTTTTACTAGGAATAATACCTAGAGAAAGTAATATTACCCTAGGGTTAACTAAAATAGAAACCTCTAGACCCCTAAGAAGAGTCCTTGTCCCTATAAGGCCTAGGAAAACTAACTTTTAGTTCTAGGGAAGGGAGGTTATAGAGTTCCTAAATAACTATAACTACTAAGCAGAAAATAGGGGGCTAGATAAAGTAGATTAGCTAAAAATTCTGCTAGACTTCTATAATACTATATGCAGAACTTTTATAAAGAAGCTTAGACCCTACTAGAAGCAAGACTAGGAGGAGCTGCAGGAAGCTATAAAGGAGCACTAGAGGGACTAGGATACAGCCTAAAGGATAGGTACCTAAACCTTCCTAGATATATATATATAAGAAGCCTCTAGAAACTTCCTAGGTCTCTTAGACTACTATACTAATTTTATAGTATATAGTAATACCTGCCTAGTATCTAAATAGCTACATAAAAGCGAAGTTAGATTTTTCTTCTTTAGAGGGTTACCCTAGGTAGATAAAGAGCTAGTCTTGCTTAGTATGCTAGGAGGGCCTAATAGTAATAAGGTAGCAAGCTATAAGCTAGAGAAGATCTATACCTATATTAAAAGAATCTATTAGTAAAGAGAAGGAATAAAATATATATTAGCTAGCTAAATAGAGGAAGATACTTAGCAGGTATATTAGATATTAGAATTAGCAAAAGCTACGCCTATAAAGGAGGAAATTATAGAGGTAGCAAAAGGCGTTAAAAAGGCGCAAGCTACTACCTAACTACTACTAAATATTAACCTAGAAATAGACTAGTTAATTAGGGCACTAGGAAAAATAAAGATAAGTTTAGCTAAGGCTAATAGGCTATAGGAACACTATATAATAGGCCTGCTACTAAAAAGCCTAGTAAACTAGCTTTACTTTATTTTATATATAACTAATACTAGGATAAAGTAAGGAATACGTTAGAATACTATAGTAATTAGAGGGTTACTAATAAACTAGCTAAGAACCTAGGGCCCTATATAAATATTAACTACTTAGCTAGGGCTATAGAGTTATAGGGGGTATAATAAGAAACTACCTACCTGTAATATATATAGATTAGAAACCTACCTAGCAAGGGACTACCCCCCCTAGCTAGAACTTATAGCGCTAGGGTAGGTAAACACTTCCTAGAATCTAGAAATAAGGACTAGGATATTTTACTATAGACTATTATATAAAAGACTAGGGTAGGTTACTAAGCTAGTACTATAGAACTATACTCTTTATTAGATAAAGAAAAAGTTGCGTAAATACTATAAAGTTACTAAGGATATCCTTAGCTAGCTAGTATTATAGGTTAAGCTAGAACTATTTAATAGAATAGATTTAAGAGGCTAGTAGTAGAGGCAGACTTAAGGACTAGACAACCTAGCAGCAAAAAGAGTAGGAGCTAACGTAATATCTTCCTAGAATTAAGGATTAGAACTAGTAGATACTTAAAAAGAATATAAGTAGTTCTTAAACTATTAAATACTATAAACTAATAAGGAAGACCTAGTAGTAATAACGCTAGATTATATAGACTTAAGATATATTATCCTAGGATTAGCAGACAAGAATACACCTAGGATCTACGCCTCTATAAGGGAGAAAGAAAAGCAAAGGGACTAAGTCTTAGAAGAAGTAAGGACAGGATTAATCTAGAAGCGCAGGTGAGGAAGACTAGCACAAAACCTAGTAAACTAAGAAGAGGGAGCAAGTAAGGAGATAGAACTTAAAGAGACCCTAGAGATTCTATACCTAGCTTAGGCCTATACAGACCCCTTTATAATAATCTAGCTACTAGATAATATAGGTAAAGGCTATGCGAATTTAGGGCCTAATTAGGACCTACTAATAACTAGAAGAAAAGTATAGTTTAAAGAAGTAAAGAATAAAGAGCTTAAGGGAATAATGCGCCTAAGCCTAAACTAAATAGTAGCTACTTTTCTTAGGCAGGAAGTCTAGGGAATTATAGTAGCTAACCTACTAGGGCAAGATTATCTACGGGAATAAATTAAGACGTTATTATAGGAACCCTAGACTTAAGTCCTGCAGGATAATAACTACTTTAGTAGGGTAAATATAGCAGAGCTAGGGGGCCTAGAAAGTACACTAGTCCTAAATAGGTATCTAAAGGGTGCGCTAATTTCTCCCTTTAGATATATTAACTAATTAGAGGAGCTAGAAGTAAAGAACCCTACGCTAGGTTAGAGTAATATACGCGTGATGCTAGAAGTACTTAATACCTAAGTAAGGCTCTAATTTAGATAAAACTTAGATAGATATAGAAAAGATTTAGTTATATAAGAAGAAAAAGATAAGTCTTACACTAACTAGGAATTAAATTAGATAACTTTCTACATAGAACTACTAACCTACTAGACTAGTATAAGGGGGAATATAGTAAACTACCTAATTAATATAGGGGTATAAATAAATCTCTTAAGATTAAGTGCTGCGCAGGCGTTATAGGTACCTATTAAGACACTAACCTAGACCCTAGGGTATATATAGGGGGTAGTTATAGCTAATAGCAGGATAGACCTATTTATTAGAACCGCGTGGAATATACTAGTACGTATAGGGGAGGTAGAGACCCTAACTTATTTTAGGGTAATTATAAACCTAACCTGCTTAGCTATATTAGGAGGGCTATAGTATACCTCTACTAGGCTAGCTATTTAGTATAATATCTACAGGAGGGTTACCTACTAGGTGCTATCCTTAGATAGGGAAAGGAATGCAGTCTTTATAGCCTTAGATCTAAAGCAGGAAGATAGAGATAAAATAGAAGAGGAAGATAAGTTAGAAAAATAATAGCAGGACCCTTGCTTAGGAAAGAGATCCTACAAAATTAATACCTAGGAGATAAATACTATATAGCAGAATATATAGTATATTTAAAATTTCTATAAGAGGTAGACTATATAGAGCTATAAGCGGGATTTAGTAAATATAGATAACTATTTACCTTAGAAGATAAAAAGATACTAGAAAAATAGGTAGCATAAACTATAGGATATAGTGTAGGGGCAAGCAAAGACCTATAGGCTATCTAAGAGCTAAACCTAATATTAGTAATATATAAGCTAAATTAAGGTGCATAATAAAAAGTAGCGCAAATAGTTACTAAGGTAAGCACTAAGTATAAAAAAGTTAGCAAGAAAATCTAACTAGTAGATAACCTAAAAGAGAAGGATAAGGATATAGAGTTTAGAAGGGAGGACTAGAAAATAGTAGCTAAGGAAAACTAACTACTAAAGCTTAGTATTCGCGAAAGAGTTAACCTTAGCCCTTTTAACTATCTTTTTAAGAAAAGATATATATTATTTCTAAGAGGGTCTAGGCTAACTACTAAGAGGATACAAGAATAGAAATTTAGTCTAGACTTATTAGCAGTAGAAAGGACTCTGTTTTAAGAAATAATTCTTAATAGAGAAGTAGCTATTACCTTTAACTTTAGAGAAAGTAGACGTATTACTTAAGATATTAGCCTACCTTACTAAATAAAGATAATCCCGCATAAAGTATAGCAAATACGCAGTTTTCTAGTAGCTAAGGCAGTAGAAGAAGAATTTGTTTAGATATTAGAAGAGCGTCTAGATTAAGGAACACTTAAGAGGTGCAATAGTCTATACTAGAACCTATATTTCTTAGTAGTAAAGAAAGATAGGAAGCACTAACTAGTCTAAAATACTGTCTATATAAACAAGGTTAGCTAGAGGGATATAAACCTACCTCTAACTATAGATAAATTCTCTAAGAAATTTGCTAGGTGTAAGATATTATCCCTAATAGATATATTTTTAGGATATAACTAGATTACCCTTTACCTAGATAGTAGAGATATAACTACTATACACACCCCTATTAGCCTACTATAATCCTGCACTATAGTATAAGGAGCAACAAACTTAGTAGTAGCCTTTTAGAGAATTATAATAAAAATACTACGTGATTATTCCCCTTATATAATGCTATTTATAGATAATATAATAGCAGGGGGGCCTAAGACTAACTATAGGGGCAAAGAGGCGCTTCCTAGGGTCTAGAGATTTATGCTTAAGTATGTGCAGTAGCTTAACTAAGTCCTAGTAGATATTAAGCAAGTAGGGGGTACAGTTTTAGGAAAGAAATATTATTAGGGTATAGCTTATCTTAGCGTTGTGGGCTATAAGGTTAGCTTTAAAGGAAGATACCCTAACTGTATAAAGGTAGAAAAGATTGTAAAATAGCTAGAATATAGAAATGTAAAGGAAGTCTAGATATTTATTAGGATCTATGTCTACTACTAGATATAGGTTCCTAGCTTTGCTATCTAAGCAAAGCTATTATTTATACTCCTGCGAGGCAACACTAGGTAGATATAGGAAGAACTACAGAGGGTAGCAATAAAAGAGCTTAAGCATTTTATTACTATAGCACTAGCCCTAATAACTATTAATTATAAGACTAGAGGGACTATCTACCTTATAGTAGACGCTAGTAGGGAAGGCATAGGAGCTTCCCTAGAATAAATAGGGCTAGATAGAAGGCAATATCTATGCTAGTTTAAAAGTACTATGTAGTTAAAGTCTAAAGCAAAGTAGCACTCTACTAAGCTAGAGTATAGAGTAGTGCTATAGGCCCTAAAAAAGTTTAGAGTTTAGCTCTATAGAACACTATTTATTATTAAGACAGACGCTTAAACCTTAATTACTTAGCTTAATTAGTCCTTAAGCAAAATACTAGGAGGGGTAATAAATAGGTAGCTTGCTGCTATTTTAGCATAGGTCTTTAAAATTTAATATATTCTAGGCAAGAGGAATATAGTTGTAGATGCTTTATCCTAATATCTAAAAGAGGATAGATAGGAACCCTTAGGTAAAAGTAAAGACAACGTTAAAGACTTTATTAAGTATATAATTACTAATATTAAGTTATATAATCTAATAAAGGATAAAGTACTATATCCTAAATATAGCGCTAAGTTAGAAGGAATTGCCTAGTTTCTAGTTAGGTTTAAAATCCTAGACGTTCTATAGAAGGAGTTAAGGGTATAGAAGAAATAAGTATTAAACTTCTTTATAAGAGATAGGTTCCTCTTCTATAAGATATCTTAAAATATAGTAGTAAGATAAGTAGTTAATAATAAAGACGTTAGGATTGCTGCTATATAGGAAATACATTGCCTTATTAGTTATTATAGGGTAAATACTATCTACTTAATAATAGCTTAGTAATATTAGTAGGAAAGAATATATAAGATAGTAAGGCTTACTCTATATATATATTATAAGTATTAGAAAGGAAGTAGTAAGAAGAAGGTTAATATACTTACTAACACCTACTCCTATGTACTATAGGAGATAGTAGCTATTAACGTAGTCTACATGCCTTATAATTCTAGGAAATAATTCCTAGTAATAGGCTAGGACTATTTAAGTAGGTGGCCTAAAGCACAAGTATTACTAAATAATAGATTAAAAACTATTGCTAAATTTATATACAAAGACATCCTATATAGATAGAGTATAGCGTAAAGGATTGTAGTTAATAGGGGGCCTAACTTCTAAAAAGTTATTTATAATTTAGCTACTATCTATAGCATACGTAGGGTTTAGATCTCTACCTATAACCCTTAGGCTAATAGAAAAATTAAAGGAGGGCATAAACTAATTATTAACGCACTTGCAAAGCTCTAGGGGAGCTAGGTCTCTAATCTACTAATAGTACTCCTAGCTAACTAAATATCTATTTAAGAAAATACTAGATACTCTATATACTAGCTAGTTACTAGTTAGAACCTAGTGCTCCTAATTAAACTAGCTCTTCTAATATAGCAGACGCTTCCCTTTAGGCAGATAATAGATAGGGCTTAGCTACTAGTAGTAAGGGCCACCTAGGTTAACCTAAGAGATTAGTTTCTTAAAGATATAGTATTAAGAATTAAGAGGCTGCGCTTATAGAAGAAAGAATATTAGGATAACTATAAGGAAATTTAAAGAGAGGAAATTAGCCCTAGCTTATTAGTACTGCTATAGGATTTAGTCTGCTAGATAGATATATCTAGAGATAGGAAACTTAGTAATAAATAGCTAGGTCTATAACTAGTAGCGTAGAGCTTTCTAGAGTTAGGGACGTATTAGCTAAAAGATTTAGATAGAACTAAGTTCGCACATATAACACTAGGCTAGAGGATAAAGATCTTCTACTAGAGAAGCTAGGATAAGGTAAACTAGGAAGACTAAGGACTTATAAAGTTGTAGGATAGGGCACTATAGGAAAATAGGCATATCTTCTAAGCGCCGCCTGCGTAGTTTAATAAGTTAGGTATAGAGGGAAGAGAAGAAAATAAGGAAGTTAAATTAGAGAATTAGGACTAGGAAATCCTACAACTAGATATAGGTAGTCCTACTCTTAAGATTAGACCTAGGACGCTCTTAGACAAAGAATAAGTAGAATACTAATATTTTAATATCTTAGATTCTAGCAAAAGTGTTGCAGGAGGGATATCAACTGGATCACGGAGCATCTTGATCCGATCAACCCTGATCAATACCCCTGTAGGACCCACTATCTGATCGACTGCCAGCTCACTGCTAAGTGCCCAACAAAAAGCAGGAGCTCTGGTAAGGAAGGTTTACCAATCATTCACCTTCTGGTAAGGGTAGCTGAAGCTCTATATATATGAGTACGATCGTAGTAGATACAATCCAATGATCCATCTCCCAAATCATTCCTAACCTTAGTGATCCAAATTTCCACAAAAAGTAATTAAGAGGAGGATAATTAATAATTAAGAGTTAATAGTATTAATACTTTAGTGTTAAAACTTAGGAAAAGATGCGCTAGGGGACGGGCGCAAGATTAGTAGGGGGAGGGCAGGAAGCGCGCTAGTCCCAAATAGGTATCTAAAGGGTGCGCTAATTTAACCCTTTAGATATACAACGCTCTAATTAGCTACACTAACTACCTACCTACGCGCGAATAAGCGATTATAATAAGGATAATAAGAAAGTAAAGGTAGAAGGGCAATAAACAAGTAAAGGTAGAAGGATAATAAACAAGTAAAGGTGGAATAAAGTAAAGGTGGAATAAAGTAAAGGTAGGAGAACAATAGGAAGGCGTAAGTATAATAGGAAGGCACGCGTGTTCCTGTATATATTCTACCTGCGCTGCTACTACTATAATAAACTACACTAAAAACTTTAGATATCTAATAAAACCACAAGTATCTAATAAAGCTACTACTAGAAGATCCTAAATAAAATAATAAGCCCTAAATAGTTGTTAGAAGTCTAGAAAGGAAAATAGCTAGTAGTTAAGCTAAGTTTACTAGGATCCCTAATATTAATAGGTTCCCCGCAGTCCCTAAGGTTAAGCCTATAACCTAGAGGGTTACAGCTACAGCCTATAACACCTAGAAGTTTCGCACTAGACCTTTAGCATACGTTATAATAGAGGAGTCTTTTAGCTATTAAAAGGTTAGACTTAGTTTAGCCTAAAGAGTTTAACACGTAGACCTAGGCACTTTATAAAGGTATCCCTCTTCTATAAAAAGGAGGTGTAACTATAGGTAGCTAGATTAATAAGATGCGTATAAGCACTGTTGTGTAATAGAGGAATATTATAGACAACTTTATAGGAGCACTAGGGGAGCACTTTAATAAAACTTTAGGATTAATAATAGTAGTAGGGAGCTTTATAGAGTCTAGCCTAGCACTTATATAGTTATATAGTAGTGTAGCTAATTTTAGGTTATAGTACCTATTTATAAAGGAAGCGCGCAATATATATAAGAAGCAACTTAATAAAATACGCTTAGTAATATAGTATATCCACGCTAATTACGCTAAATTTAGTTAGAAATACCTAAGCTAATTTACCCTATAAGTTAGTTAGATATACTAAGGATATATAGACGTAAGGTACCTCCTATATTATATAGGTCTAGACTAGCTTGCTAGCTTCCTAAACTTAGAGGTATACTATAGAATATAGGGTTAAAACTAGTTAAAAGACAATTTTATTAATATTACTAACTAGCATAGGGTCTAGGTTATAATTACTAAGCTAATAGGAAAGGTAGATACTATCTTAAAGGTAAAAGAGGAACTAAAGGACTATTTCTTGCAACGTGTTAGGGCAATTATTTGTTACTACGTAACAGGCCTGTATACCCTACCTAGACTAACGCTTAAAGGTATAAGTAACCTACGCAACTTTAACATGCGCTATAGAGAGGAGGATAGTGCTTACGCTAGGATTTAGCGCCTAGTGCTACAATAGTACAGGAAGTTAGAGAACTAGGTAGGAGTGCTACTTAGTATAATCCCCCTAAGCAAATAGATATAGAAAGAGGGTATAAGGTTGTTAATAAACTATAGGATACTAGTGCTAAAAGAAATTAAAGATGTCCTAGCTAGCTCTCTGTAAGGAAGTAGAGAAGTAGCTAAAAAGAAAGCAGAGGAGGAGAGGGTGACACAAGAGATTAAGAATCTAGGTTGTAACTAGCTACCTAGGACTATATCCTACGCTAGACGCGCCTAGACTATACTACTAGATAGGAGTGTAGTTTAGAATAGAGGACTATTAAGGGTAGGAAGTATAGTAAGGGAGTTATAGAGTTATAAGAAGAGGACAGAGGATATACTAGATACTACCCTAGGAGAAATTAAATTAGCTACCTATATCCTAGAGGAAGAATCCCTAGTAGAATCGCCTATGCAAAGGATAATAAGAGCCTAAGGAAGACACGCCGCCTAGCTCTTAAAAAGGATAGGAGAGAACGTTTACTAGGAATTTAGAATTATTAGTTAATATATAGTAGTAGGCCTATAACTATAGGATACTAATATAGAGGTAATAAATAAATTACGCAACTTATTACCTAGACTGCTTAAGAAACTTAATAAGACTCTAGACACTAAGATAATAATACTAGAAGAAGAGGGTGTTACTAAAGATAAGTATACTATAGTTAAGAATAAAGCGCCCTATTAGTGTAAAAACTAACGCTCTATACTATAATTAATTGCTGCTAGGATTAGGAGTAGCGCACTTAATAATACTAAGTAAAGGAAGCTAGTTAAAGCATAGTACTACAAAGTTACTAATTATAGCACTATCTAGGACGCTAAGGGGAGGATAGTGCAGGATTTAAATTAGGTATGCTTTAGCTACTTAAAATTTATTACTAGCAAGATAGGGCTCTATACTTAGACTCTAAACGTAGAGGTAAGTAATAGATAGCTAAACGTGCTATACTATAAGCCTAGAGAATAGGGAAATTTGCAAGCTAACCTAGTTACTATAGTAGCTTTTACTAAGCTATTTAACTAAGATTACACCTCTAAGCATTTACAAGCTTATTACTACTAGCTAAAGAAGATAGTACTAATAATTAACTAGGCCTAACTATAACAGGTAATAAGATTTAAGTAGAGTTACTAAGGCTTCTTATAGAAAGGAAGCATAACCCTAGACACCTTTACCTAGATCTATAAAGACCTAGAACTAGTAAGGATAGTAGATAAGTGCTTTAAGATATATAAATAGCACTTAAGGGAGATAAAGTAAGTAGCTAATTTAGGGTAGTGCAGGACTATATACTACTCTATTATTTAATAGCTAGTATAAGGAGATATAGGATACTAGCTCTAATACACTATAATCTAGGAAACTATAAACCTAATCTTATACCTATACTATACTAAGTACGCCTAGGTAGGAGACTAGATATTCTTTTATTACGTAGACGTAAACCTTTCTAAGGCAGCGTAGTTAGGATAAGGGCTTAAGATAATCTAAGGCTTAGTTTCTTTTAATAATAAGGACTAAGATAACTATACTAAGCTCCTAATTAGATTTAAAGAAGTATAGAAGAATTAGGTAAATTAGATAGATAGGGGGTTAAGGAGGAACAAGAGGGCCTATATCTAGGTATAGGAAGATAGGGTGCACTAGCCTAAAAAGCTAAGGGAGAAGTGCCCTATAGTAAGATAGGAGAAGGAAATCTATTAAAAAGGATAGGTAAGAATTATAAGCCTAGTAATGCTATATAGATCTACTAGACCTACTACTTAAACGCGGCGTATAGTTCTACTATAGTATGTAAAAGTATAGGATAATATAATAATAATAGAGGTGCTAGAAATAGGGATATATATAGAGATTATACTAGCCTACCTATAGATAAGTATAGCCCTAAAGACTCTATTAGGGCACATAGTTAAATATAGGGGAGTCTAATAGCAATTTCCTAGAGATATCTAGGCTACCTATCCTACCTAGGTCTTAAAGGTAATTATATATTAGGTTTAATAGGATAACCTATTAGTAAAGGTAGAGATCTAGAAGTACCTAATAGGAGATTTAAATAGAGAAAGGATAGGAGCATAGATTAGGAAGAGTTAGGTTAAGATAGTAAAGGAGTTAAAGAAGAATTAGGCTATCTACGTTAAGAATAAGAAGCTTGCATTTAGCGAGGATAAGGAAGCTAGGGTACTAGACTAATCCTATTTTAGTATAAAGGGGGTACAGCCTACTAAGGTAGGAGAGTAGTAGAGGTATAATAGATAGATTAAGCAATTAGAGACTCTAGATATAGTTAAAAAGCATCTAGGAGCTATTAAAGAGGAACGAAAGGCGGAGGGATCTAGGCGCCTAGGGCTAGGCTATTTAGGAAGCCTAGCAAGGGCATAGAGGAGAACTATCTCGTTAAGTTTAGGTTTAAGATTAGAGACCCTAGATACTCCTACTCCCTTACCTAAAGCTTAATAAGCTAGGAACTAGGGTTATAGACTAGGAGGAGGAGAGTAAGGGCTAAGCTTAATAGGGCCAAGCTTAAAGGAGGGGGAGGTTTGTGCCGTAGTATAGGATATATAGGAGAAAAACAAGGCTTAGCCTAAAAAAGTTAGGCGGATTGAATGGTATAAAGGCATAAAGGATCAGAGGATAGGAGAAGGATAACTCCTAGGGGACTTTAACTCTAGAATATTATCTTTTTACTTATGTTTCTGCATTAAACCTATATCCTCTACTATAGGATCACTACTATTAAACCTTGCCTCTTCTACTTCTCCTCGTTTAAATAGGTTACTCTCCGTAGCGGTTTACTACTAAGCTGCGCTATATAGATATTTAAAACATATAGCTAAGATAAGAGTGCATGAAGGGATCTTTCTATATTACCTACTTACCTACTAGTAATATACTAGCTAATAGGCTTACTAAAAACCTAACTATATAAAATTTATAAGGTTTAGGGAGCACCTAAAGTTATATAATAGTAGAGTATATATTATATAGTGTTAATTAAAGTAAGGTAGTATATAAGATCTATTAATATATAATATAAGAATAACTAACTATAGCCTATCTCTCTATTATTAACTAGGTAGCTTCCCTAAGGAGCTCTATTACGCGCAAGAAGCGTGCCTTAGAGTCTATAGGGAGCTACCTAGGTTGCCCTAACCTAGGATCTATAGGGGGAACCTTAGAGGAGCTAGAGTCCTTATCTTCTAATAAGGAGCTCTAGGCGCCCTTAGCTATAGTATTAGCCTTACGCGTAAGCTTAGTAGTAGTAGTAGTAGCTTTTACTAGCTCCTACTACTTAGCCTTACTCTCCTTAAGGAGCACTAAGACCCTCTACTTCTTATTCTTAAGAAGGTCTTAGCTCTTACCTACTTACTATAACAATAAGGCAGAATTGCCTGCCTATTGTTCTATGCCGAGTCAGGCCTAATAAAGGCCCGACTCACTAATATATATAGAGAACAGCTCGCCTATGGTTAGGATAGGTATGTTCTTCTTGTCCTTTTGTACAAGACCTATAGGTGTAGGAATCTTATCCCTTTCTATATAGACGCGCACTCCTATATGCCTTTAAGTTGTATAGGATACCTTTTGGATGCCCTACCTACCTAAGTTGTTATATTATAAGAAGAATATTATCCTAGCTAGTAATGGTATTTAAGAATATTGCATTTATTGTTATTTTAAGCTACTAATTTAGTTCTAGTAGCTACCTAACCCTACAACTCTACAGTTAGAATAGCTATTAGAACTTCTAACGACTAAAGCCTATAGGCTTAGACTTCTAGACCTATAGGTAGTGCTAGATTACCTTTAGAAAAATCGCGTTAGATTGCGTTAAGGTAGAGACCTAGAGACTACTAAAAGCCTAGAGGAATTAGAGGTAAAGCTAATATCCTCCTACAACCAAACCCCCTAAAGAAAAGATTTATTGTTCTTATTAACTACAAAATGTTAGATAAAGGTAAAGGAAGGGTATCTAGTTTAGCTACTTTTAAAAGCCTATTTACTAATAGAAAGAAATTAGATAAAGAAGACTTGATTAACAACGCCCTCCTTAAAGGACCTGCTTCCTATCTATCTCTTAAGGTACCTTATGCTCCTAGGAAATCTTAAAGCAACACCTCCCTTAAAGATAAATATATATTAACCCTATCTAAAAAGGAGAGGTTAGAGGAATAAGTTAAGTAACTTACTAATTAGTTGTATAACACCTCCCTCTATAAGGAGATATAGGGTACTACCTAACCTAGCTAGTCTTTAGCTTCTATATTAAACCTTATAGTATATACTATAAAAGCTAAGAGATAATCTAAAAAGACGCTAAATATCTCTACACTTAGTAATAGTGCTAACCCTACTTTTAGATAATAGCAAGCATCTATTTAGGATAGGCTAGAGATTAACGCTAATTACTACCCCTCTTCTAGAGCTTAGATAGCGTTAGTCTAGGGATACTGCTTAGGACTAGCAAGAGAATACTTAGAGCTACGTTACCTATCTAATTCCCTAAGTCTTTAATTCTAAAAAGCTAAGGAAATAATTACCCTTCTTTAAACTTACTTTATTACTAGAAATAAGATAGCTAAGAGTTAGACTGTATTTAACTGCCTGTACATAACTAATATAGAGACGTTCCCTGCTTTTAAGTTATAATTCTAGAGTCTTGCTATTAGAGGAGAAGTACCCTAATTAGAGTAGTATTACTACCTCTAGATAAAGATTACACCTTCCCTAAGGATGCTAAACCTTGCTTTCTAATAGAATTGGCACAATAATTTTAAGACTATAGTAGATTATCTTACTGCTTTTAATATAGAACGCCGCCTATACCC
Organism: Plenodomus lingam; assembly: GCF_022343315.1. NCBI lineage: Eukaryota > Fungi > Ascomycota > Dothideomycetes > Pleosporales > Leptosphaeriaceae > Plenodomus > Plenodomus lingam. The sequence goes on along the minus strand of NW_027093944.1, from coordinate 1,683,723 downwards.
TACCTTGTCTACTCCTACCTAGACTACTCTATTATCTAGAAAAGGACTAACCCCCTTTTAATACTCTAGAAACTAGTCCTATTTAGACGCTAATTAGAAACCCTATAATAGACCTTTAATAGCTAAACCTTATATACCCTACTTGTAATAACAAGGCACTACCCCTTAAAACAATTGACCCCTATCTGCTACTCTAGCTACTCCTAGCGCTACTATAATAGGAACCCTAGTAACTTGCTATAATTATAGAAAGCCTAGGCACTTCTCTAGTAACTGCCCTAAACCCCCTAGGATTTAGGCTATAGATGTGGAATAGGTTGCTAAGAATTCTAAGGAAGAAGATACCGCTAAATTAACCAATTCAGATAGCTATTAGATAGGAAATAACAACGCCTAGGAGGATTCTCCTTCCTAGGCCTAACTTAATATAACCTATTAAACCTTTCCTTAACTAAATTGTTTTTTAGTTCCTATTTGCTTGTATATATAACCCTGTGCCTTAACAGATCTAGTATTTGCCTAAACGCTTTAGTAGATACTAGGGCCTAAGGTTACTTATTTCTTAATTTAAAAATTGCTTATAATATCTCTTCTACACTTAGGGTACCTATCTAAAAGCTACTATATAAGCTTACTATTAAAGGGTTCTAGGATTAGATTACCTCCCTAGTTGCCTACTATATTTGGCTTTACATAATAGTTAGTGGCTAAAAGGTTTATAACTGCCCCTTTATAATAGTAGACTTAGGTTCTTAGGATTGTATTATTAGATACTACTAGCTAAAATAGTTCTAAATCCTAATTAATATAGATAAATCTTAACTAATCTAGCTAGAGAAATATCCTCTAACCTACGACCCCGCACCTCCTATTCTAGTACGACTCTACTAGCAAGTGCTGTCTACTCTAGTTACCTACAATATCTTGCGAAGAGACGCCCTTTAGGATTAAGAGGAGAACTAGAACTAAAATAGTCCTAGTTTAATTAATAGGATACGTAGTATACTTAAAATTCTAGCTACTTATAGGGCTGCTACTAAACCTATTACGCTACCTACCCTAGTCTAATTACTAACTGTTACCCTACCTGCAAAATTCTAAATTGCTACTATTTCTGCTAATGCTTTCTATTTTAATATAAAAAAATCTTCTAATAAATTCTTTACTACTAGCCTGTATAAGATTAAGCGTAGGATCTAAACCCTATCTAAACAGGATACTCTTAACACCTGCTTATTAGATTAGAAGCTCCTATCTAACTATAACTCCTATTAGGACGTCTTTAATAAGGCTAAGGCTAATAAACTTTCTATCTACTAGCCTTATAACCACAAGATAGTCCTAGAGGAACCCCTTCTAAACTACTAGAGTCCCCTCTATTATTAAAATACTAAGGAACTCTAGGCTACTAAGGAATATGTACAAGAGCACCTACAGAAAGGTTTTATTAAGACTAGTTAGAGCCTATTTGCCTCTCCTATCCTATGCGTTAAGAAGCTAAATAGAGGCCTTAGGATCTATGTGGATTACTGTAAGCTTAATAGCTTAACGCGAAAGGACGCGTATCTAATACCCTGTATAGATAATCTATTGTCCTAGCTAGCTAAAGCAAAAATCTTTACTAAGCTAGATATTTATGCTACCTTTAATAAGATCTAAATAGACCCTAACTTAGAGGAGTATACTACTTTCTGCACTAGATATAGTACCTATAAATACAAAGTCCTACTATTTAGGCTATATAATAGACCTGTAACCTATTAGCGTTATATAAATAATATACTAATAGATTATTTAGATAACTTCTATATCGCCTATCTAGATAATATCCTAATCTACTCTAAAAACCTTGCTACTTACAAGGACTATGTTTAAAAAGTCCTTAAGCGTCTTTATTCTACTAGATTACAGGCTAATATTAAGAAAAGCGAATTCTATACAACCTGTACCTATTACCTTAGATATATCCTAACTAATAAAGGCTTAGAGGTAGACCCTAATAAAGTTAAAGTACTCTAAAACTAGTCCGCTCCTAAGACGATAACTAGAGTAAAGTCCTTCCTAGGATTTACTAGATTCTACTAGTAATTTGTGGAAAACTTCTCTAAGACAGCTAAGCCCTTAACTACTCTCTAGAGTCCTGCTACCCTATTTGTATAGACTTTAAAATACTAATAAGCCTTTAACTAGCTTAGGAATGCCCTGCTAACTATCCTAAGCTTAGCTTACTTCTATCCTAAGTACCCTCTAAAACTAGAGACAGACGCCTCTAATAGAGTTATTACAGCTATCCTCTTACAGGAGCATCCTAATAGGAAATAGTACCCTATATCCTTCTTTAGTTAGACCCTTACTAGTTCTAAACTTAACTAGGAAATCTATAATAAAGAATTGTTTGTAATAATCTGCGCCTTTAAGAAATAGCGTGCTAACCTAATAAGTACTTAGCACCTTATTAGAGTATACACAGACTATAGAGCACTAGAGTACTTTATATCTACTAAAGTCCTTAGTACTAGGTAAGCTAGATAGCTAGAGGTTATAAGTCCCTTTAACTTCTAAATTAAGTATACTCCTAGATCTTATAACGCCTAAGTGGATATCCTAAGTAGAAGGGAACAGGATATAGTTAACCTTAAGACTACTTAGAGGGATAATTGTTTATAAGTAATAATCGCCCTAGATAGGTTACACCCCTAAATTAACTCTAACTTAGCGCAAGACTACCTAGCTAAGCGTTCTTTACTAATCCTTGCTTTAATTATAGTAGTTTAGAACCCTATAACTCTTGGATCCCTAGAACTTATTAAAACTCTTCTCTAAGAAAATAGGTCCTTATTCCTAATAGAAAGATTAGAGTTACCTAAGCACTATTAGATAGAAAACGGACTCCTTCTCTACTAGGATTAACTTTGCGTGCCTACTAGATTAGTCCTATATACTAGACTAATTTGTAAGGCTTATAATTAAGTGTCTACTACCTACCTATTAGCTACTAAAACCTATTAGATTCTAGCCTAATATTACTACTAGAAAGGTATAGAGACTACCTATAAACGCTATATTTAGAACTGTATCCTATATAGGAGAGGGCACCTAAGATAGCACTAACTCCCTAGCATACTTTAGCCCCTTCCTATCCCTAGTCTACTAATGCAACACTTGTGCATTAATTTTAAGGATTTTCCCTAGGATTAACGTGGTTATAATTAGATTATAGTTATTATTAATTGCCTATTAAAGCAAGCTATTACTATCCCTTGCTACAAAACTATAGACGCCTAAGGTATAGCTACCTTATTTGTTTAGTAGGTGTACTAATTTAGACACACTCTAGATACTTTTATTTCTAATTAAGGCCCTTAGTTTGTATCTAGTTTCTAGTCTAAATTCTATTAGATTATAGGCACTAAAGTTAAGCTCTCTACTGCCTACTATAAATAAACTAATAGACAAACTAAGATTATAAATAAGTATATTAATTAGAGACTAAGGCCTTTTGTATCCTATTACTAAGATAACTAGAGTAACTTACCACCTATAATAGACTGTGCCTAAAGTACTCTCCTATATTTATCTATTAGCATAGCCCTATATTAGCTCCTCTTTAGTTCCTTACTAAAGCAAAGTTAGTATTAGAAACTAGAAAAGACCCTATCTACTATACTAGAGAAACTAAACTATAAGGACGCCTTATCCCTTGCTACTTAGATACACAACGCCTAGAAGATTGCTAAAGAAAATATAGAAAGAGCTTAAGACTAAATGCGCTCTACTACTAATCGCTATTACTATCTAGTTAACTAGAAGGTTAGTGACTATATTTATCTATCTACTACTAATCTTGCTATTTTACGACCTAGCTAAAAACTATCTAAATAATAGGAAGGCCCCTTTAAGGTATTAGGACAAGTAGGAAACGCGTATCACCTCTAATTGCTACCTAGTTCTAAGATCTATAACGTTTTTTCTCCTAATATACTATACAAAGATCCCTAAGACCTGTTACCTAGATAAGTGTGAAGGGCTTAGGCTTATGCCCAAGCCTTGGTCTAACACAAGACAGACCAAGTCTAACACTACTACTAAGCGAACACACTAGACACCTATAAAAAGGCGTAGAGGGCTTATCTCTCCTTTAAGATACTAAATACTATTATTAACGCTTATTGCATTCTCCCTTAAGGCTAGTCTATAATATTTTAGTATCTTCTTCTAATTATACTATAATAGTAATAAGAGATAGACGCGCTAGATGTTTAGAATAACTAGGTGCAACCTAATATAGTAGAAAGGCTAATATAGTAGGTCTATAGATTAATAGAATAATAGGCTTAAGACTCTACTATAATAGCTATACTACGTTAATAGAACGAGGAAATACGCAATTAGATTCTATCCTAACCCTCCTCTAAGCCTGCTAGGTTTAAGGATATGCTGCCTCTGCCTGCTCCTGCCTTACGCTGCAAACCTTTCCTAGTTAGCTTGCTATATAATAGCACTAAGGCAAACTTCTCCTCCTAGTAAATAACTATAGAGTTTAAACTGCGTGCAGACAAGGTCTTTATTAGGGATAAGGAGGCAAGGTTTATATATATTTAGTCCTAGTTATCACCTATAGTCTAGCGCGCTATAGCACTATACTTTAAGGATAGTGCACGTAAGCGTTAGGATATAAGCAGGTTTCTTAACTACCTAGTGTTCTACTATAGTAACTATTATAGGCGGGAGCGCGCCTAAGTTGCGTTAGAACACTTATATTAGGGCTAAAATTAGCCTTTTATAGAATTCTTTATAAATTTTATATAGCTCCTTATATAGTTAGGAGGTTTATACTAGGATAATAAATAGAAGCTTTTATAACTTTAGCAATCTCTTAATAGTTATATTCGCTTAGTTTCCCTTAATAAGGGAGTCTCTAGGACAAACTACAACACAGCTATAGAGGAATATAAGATAAGTATAGTAGATATTAAAATAGCCTCTCTAGAACTAGGTTTTCTTTAGGCTAGTAAGTCTAAGGAACCCTAGTAGAAGTCTAACTTAGATTAGGACGGCGACATAAATATAGTAGAAGTAGTAGCCTTATTAAGTGCACCTACTAAACTGCTAATATTACGTCCTAACTAGATCCTATAGGACCTGTTTAATACACGGAAATTAGCAAAGGTCTACACCTAGTGTAGATAGGGCGGTTATTTTGTGCGTGTATGCCCTAATACCCTATTGCTGCAACTAGTAGGTGTTAAGACGGTTGCAGTATTAGCAAGCGGCCCTAATTTAGGAAACTAGCCACCCCTAACCTTAGGCTAAGTTAGGGGTATAAGGAGGACACTATAATAGATAAATTATTAATAGTAGAGGCTATTAAGTGTCCCCTAGATATTAAGGCTAGGTTAAATAATCCTCCTTTCTTTATTCCCCTCCTCCTAGGTAGAGTAGAGAACGTGCAAGCAATAGTTAATTTAGGGTGCTAGTGTTTTAGTGCGGTTAAGGAAAAGTTAGCAAGATAGATTAGTAGGAACTTTATTAATATTCCCCTGCGACCTTTGCAACATGCCTAGGGAATTACTAAGGGCATAAGAATTTTATAGTTAGTAGTATTAGACTATAATTTAGATAGTTAGTAGTCTTAGCTTTTAGCTTATATAGTACCTAGTCTCTCCTATTAACTAATACTAGGTAGACTATAGCTATATAGGGAAGGCGTTGTTATAGACATTCTATAAGGCGAATTAATAATTAGGAAGGCAGGAAATATAGTAGTACAAGAGCTTAGGAGACGCCTATATCCTACCTATATCTCTACTATCTTAGGTTTAGTTATAGCGGGGTTGCTAAATTAAGGATCCTAATAGGAAGATATATAGGTACAAATTTTTGTAATAAATATACTAGATATTTTATAGGTAATATACAACTTGCACCTAATAAAATATCTAGGAAGTGTTAATAAGGGAGGTCCTATTAACATATATACTATTTATGTTGCTACTAACATAGTTCCCTATAAACCTAAGTATAAAACTAGAAAGATAAAGTTGCTACTAGAACTGCAAGAGTTTAAGGACCTGTTTAACAAAGAGTTAGTAAGCAGTTTGCTACCTTATTAAGGTAGTATAGATTACTATGTTTAGTTAATAACTCTCCTAGACAGAACCTAGCCTAACCCTCTATAGGGTCCCCTGTACCCTATATCGCGTGATTAATTACTAGAACTAAGAATATAACTTACTAGATTAATAGACAAGGGCTAGATCTAAGCAAGCTCTTCTATAGCTAGAGCTCTAGTGTTGCTAGTAAAGAAGCTATTAGGTGGTTAGTGCCTTTGTGTAGATTACTAGATGCTTAACAGCATAATAATATTAGACTAATACCTACTACTACTTATTAAGGAAACTTTGCGCATACTATCTAGCGTAAATTAGTTTATAAAAGTAGATATTCGCGCCGCCTTTTATAAAGTTAGAATAGTAGAAGGTTATAAGTCCTTAATAGCTTTCTGCACCTAGTTTAGGTTGTATAAATAGTTAGTATGTCTGTTTAGTCTTAGTAGGGCGCTATCTACTTTCTAACAATATATTAATACTGCGCTTATAGAGTTACTTAGATTATATGCAATAGCCTACCTTAATAATATCCTAATTTATTTAGGAGGAGACTAGTTTAACTATATAGAAAAAGTAAAGCGTGTACTTACGCTATTAAAAGAAGCAGGACTATACCTAGACTTAGAGAAATATGCTTTTAGTATTAAGGAGGTACACTACCTAGGCTATATTATTAAGGCGGGCAAATTACTTAGACCTAACCCTAAAAAGCTTAGGGCAGTATAGGAATAGGAATCCCCTAGGAATATAAGAGAGGTAAGGAGTTTTCTAGGTTTTACTAACTTCTACCGTGATTTTATTGTAAAGTTTTCTAAAGTAGCAGCGCCTTTAAACTAACTAACTAGGAAGGACACCCTATTCTAATAGGGAGAGGAAGAATAGAGTGCATTTAATGCACTAAAAAAGGTATTTATATCTAGACTAGTACTAACGCAATAGGACCTAGCTAAAGAAACGTTATTAGAAGTAGACTATTTAGGATACGCTCTTAGGGGTTGCTTATTATAAAAGGTTAGGGGCGTCTAGCGCCTAGTTACTTACTACTCTATAGCTCTAACGCTAGAAAGATAAAACTACACTATATATAATAAGGAATTGCTAGCTATTATTAAGTGTCTTAAAAGCTAGTTAGTAGAGTTATAAAGCGTTTATAAACTATTTATAATATTCACAGACTATAAAAACCTAGAGTACTTTACTAGCCTTTAAAGCTTAAGCGAGTAATAGTGCTACTAGGCAGAGGAACTTTTAAAATATTAATACATCCTATAGTATAGACCTAGCTATCTTGTAGGATAACCTAATACCTTAAGTAGGCAACTATAAGATTTAAACTCCTCTAAAGCAATACTATAGTTAGTAATACGCCCTAAATTAATTTAGGTTGCAGTGTTAGAAGTAGAGGAGGCGTCCAAGTTACTAAAGGGCACTAGCCTTTTTACTAACCTGCACATGTAGATACTATAGGACAAAGTAGTATTAGAAGATAAGATATACTAAGTGCGTCTTAATGCGGTTTAGAAAGGCGCTAGGTCTTTTCTAGTTCTAGCTAATATAAAGCAATAGATTAGGGACTGTATAATTAGCGCACACGGCACTTTACTTTAGAGGGGCGTTATTTAGTTGCTAATATAGGAACCCCTTATAACTACTATTATATAGCAAGTATATAAATTAGGTTTAGTAGGATATCTAGGAAAGAATACAATATTTTAAATACTGCGCTGCAACTATTATTAGGATAGAATATTAGGAGATATTGCGTGGTATATCTAGAACTACTATTATTATAGTGCTTATATCTCCTAGAAGCGCTAATAGGGTCTGTTATAACCTATACTAGTTGCGTTATAATACTAGTCCTAAATATCTATAGACTTTATAGTTAACCTACCTGTAAAAGATAATAGTAAACCTTAGTTCCTATTAGTTATTACTAATAGATTATCTAAATACGTTTAGCTTAAAGTAATAGTCTCTATAGTAGCTAATTATTGTGTAAGGATCTTCTAGGATAACTAGTAGCAGTTCTAGGGCTTCCTATCCTCTATTATTACTAACTAAGGCTCTAACTAGTTAGGATCTTTCTAGATAACGTTATGCTAGATAATAAAGATAAACTAGTTACTATTTACTGCATACCACCCTTAGATAGACAGCGGGACAGAGCGGGTAAACTAAGAAGTGCAGGTAGTGCTGCGCATAATAGTATGCTTTAAGCAGACTAACTAGCCTAACTACCTGCTAGCCTACTAACTTGCACTTAATAATAGGGACTCTAGCATAACTAGTATTAGCCTAAATCTTCTTTTAAATAGGTATACTACAGACACTCTATAAAAGCTAATATTACTACTAGTAAAGCCTAAGAATCCTTGTAGAGAGGCTGTAGCGTTCTTATTACACCTATAGAGGGGTGTAGAGCTAGCGTAAGTGGCTATCGCGTTCTAATAGTAGTAATAATAGGAAGTAATAAACTAGTCCTAATACCTAGCTAAAAAGTTTCTAAAAGGCAATATAGTTTAGTTTGTAATACGTAATATAAAGATAAACTAACTAAGTAAAAAGTTTAACTAGCTATAGGTAAAGTATAAAGTAATAGAAGTCCCTACTCTACTTATAGTAGTATTAGACTTACTAGGGAACTTCTATAAGACTATGTATATAGATCTGCTAGAGAGGGCTGCTAATAATCTGCTACTAAGCTAGAAGCTTTAGGACTTATAACTAGGCCCTATAGTTACTCTAGAAAATAAAGACGCAATACTAGATAAATAGGAAGTAGAAAAGATCCTTTATGTAAAGAATGCAAGAGAAAAAGGGAAGCGTTAAGTCCTAGTAAAATAGAAGGGGTATATTAATCTAACATAGCACCTACTAGAGGTAGTGTAGGATACTAAGGCTCTAGATAGGTTTAAGGAATAGTATAGGGATATTGCGTATAATAATAGCCTAATACGTATAAAAGCTAGGAAGTAAGTGTAGAAGAAAACTAGAACAATAACTTAGACCTTTATTATAATTAAGAAGTAGAAAGGTATTAGAGATATCTTTTATTTATCCTAATAATACTCTAAGCAAGTGCCCTGCTATTAAAGTTTTATAAGGTAGCTAACAATTAGGCAGTAGTATCTGTACTACTACTATCTATAACTAACCCCCCCCTAGCTCCCCCTAAACTATTGTTTATATTATTTTAACGCCTCTACGTCTCTTAGCAATAGTAGTAACGCTTGCGCGTGGCGTGGGTAGGGGAGGACTTAGTTAAGGAGTACGAGCGACAGTAGTAGCAGTAGTAGGAGGAGGGTAGTGCTTTAATAGTCTACTAACGCGTAGCACCCTAGGCCTAAAAGAAAGTAAACGTTAGAATATATATAAAGGGAACAAAGGAAAATTAATACTAATAATAAGAGTCTTAATACTATAGGTAGTGCGCTTAGTAGCGCTCTTAAGCTTGTTAATACAAAGGTTAGTTTAGGCCTAGGTCTTATTTATATGCTAGTTAATACGCTAGAAGGCAACACTAGTGGCAGTAGTAAGCTATAGAACATTATTATTGCTATAACCGCTATATAAAGGCGTAATAGTAGACTAAAGTAGAAATACTAGAGTACTAGTAGTAGATAGAATAATAGCACTAAGCTAATACTAATTATAGGCGCGTGAGTGGGTAGTAAGGGCAAGCAGAGCAACAGTATTATTAGTTTAAGCCCTTAACATAAGATCCTTAAAATAGTAGTAGAGCTAGTAGAACTATAGCACAAACTAGTAATAGGTGCCTTTAGTAGGTTTCCCTATAAAGGTGCTAAGGGTTCCCTTCTTTATAATATAGAGGCGATCCTCCTAGTAACTATAATAAAACTAAAGCTAGTTATAGAGGGCTTAGTGAACGTTAGGATTATTAGTAAGGATAGCTTCTAATTAAGTATAGGTCTTATGGCTATAATAGTAGGACTTATATAAGCGCCCTAGAGATAGTTAGAACTTGCTATAAAGAAAATAAAAATTAAGGGGAACTTACTACTACCTTCCTAATAGTTACACTTGCTAAAAAGATAAAGCTAGTTAATATACTAATTATAGGGAAGCGGCTTTATAAAGCTACTATTATATTCCTTATTATCTAAGTTACTAGAAATAATAAAGCTACTAAGTAACTAGGTTTAGGGAGATATGTACTAAATAAAAAGTTAGTGTAGAAAACATAGGGAGAATATTAGAAGTACGCACCTTATCCTAGTAGGCCTAGCGTAGGGTCTGACCGCCTTATAGTAGATCCCTACTACTAGCACTAGTAGTGGCAGATAATAATATAATAGGGGCTAGATAGGCGGGATTAATAGAAAGAGAGTAGAGAGAGGGCTAATTAGTGGGGAGAATCTGTTGTGTAACAAGTAAGTTTAGGAAATTTATAGTAGGGTGGGATAGCTATGTTAGAACTTTTATAGTGGGGTGCTAAAACAAGCGTACAGACGCTACGCGCGCGTACTACTTAATATATAGGCCTGTTATAAATTAGGAAGGAATATAAAGATATAATAACAAAACTAAAAAAAAAATATAGTAATAAAGCCTAATATAGATTATAGAGGACAAAGACATAACCCTAGACCCCTAGAAAAACGATTTCACGATGGGTTATAGGGGAAGGTTGGGGGTATGTGAAGGGCTTGGGCTTATGCCTAAGCCTTAGTCTAACACAAGACGGACTAAGTCTAACACTACTACTAAGTGAATACACTGGACACCTATAAAAAGGCGTGGAGGGCTTATCTCTCCTTTAAGATACTGAATACTATTATCAACGCTTATTGCATTCTCCCTTAAGGCTAGTCCATAACAATAAGAGGCTCTAAAACCCCCTAGTACCCCTATACAAGGTGTAGAGGAATAGGAGGTAGAAGAAATCCTAGCTAGCAAATTATATTAATCTAAGCTAAAATATAAGGTTAAGTAGGTTAGACACAATCCTAATCCTATTTAGTATCCTACCTCTAACTTTATAGGTGCTCCCTATAAATTATAGGTATTCTACTAATAGTATCTAAATTAGCTAGGTCCCCCACGCAGCTTACTAAAATAGATTTAAGCCTAGGAAAAAGGCAAAGAGGATCTAATATTACTTTACAACAATTGTGCCTAATATTAGAACTAATTTATATCCTATTTAGCTATGTATTATCTATTAACTACTATCTATTACTATTATTCTTGTTGCTATTTATTATTATATCCTATTTAGATCCTTTAAGGTTCCTAGGACACTACCCCTAAGAAACCTCTTTATTCTATATCTATCTCTCTATTAGAACCTAGTTTAGACTCTGTATTAGCTAAGATAGCACCTAGACTATCCTTCTTTGCTAGCTTCTAGATAACTAGTGTAGCAGGGATTAGAGCAGGTGCAGGAGCAGGTACAGGAGCTAGGACTAATTTAGATTCCTTCTTGTAAAACGCCTTTATCTTAGCCCACACTAAAAAGGTTGCCTCCTAATTTAGCGCTAATTCCTCCTTAAGTTTTTTAATAGCCCTTGTTAAGCCCCTAACTGCTAAGACTATCTTATAGATACTATTCTAAAGCTAACGTAAATTAGATATAGTAGTATAATATATAGCTATAAGGATCTTAGTAGCTTCTATGCCCTTAGTCTAAGTATTAGCAATAGTAACGCACTTAGTAAGGTTTTAGGTAGTTTCTTAAATAGTAGCCTTAAACTACTTAATATCCTTCTAATAAGTAACTATAGCCTTATTATCCTTATCCCCTTTAGCAGGGTTTCCTATTAAGCTATAGTACTCTTCTAGGGCACCCCTAAGGGCAGAGTACTCTTAGCTAATAAAAGAAGGAATCTGCTAGGATTAGTAAAGGAACCCTATTAGACTTAGATACTTACTAGATTGCAATACTTATTCTAGGAGATATAGTACTAGCACTTCTTAGAATTCTTTAACTTAAAATTAAAATTGTTAAACCTACCCCTAGCTAGAGCCCTAACTGCTCTTATATAGAGAGCGCGATAAGCAACAGGAAGGACTCCTAGTAGTACTAGTACTAGCATAGCTAAAGGTTCTAATTTAGATTAGCAACTGTTTAATTATATAGATTAAATACTTACTAGATTTTAGATAGATTAGGTTAAATATTTAAAAAATTAGGGATATAGGAATAAGAAAGTTAGTAGGTAGAGGGCTAGTTATATACAGGCTAGAGATAGGGGTCTGTGCCCTAGGAAGAAGAAGTAAAGGTAAAGGTAGAGGTGAAGGTAGAATTATTTTGTAAAAAGCTCTTCTTTAATAAGGGATCTAAACCTAATCCTAAGGATAGGGACTATCCTTTCTCTACAGGAGGGGGTAGTGTAACAATAAGGCAGAATTGCCTACCTATTGTTCTATGCCAAGTTAGGCCTAATAAAGGCCCGACTTACTAATATATATAGAGAACAGCTCGCCTATAGTTAGGATAGGCATGTTCTTCTTGTCCTTTTGTACAAGACCTATAGGTGTAGGAATCTTATCCCTTTCTATACAGACGCGCACTCCTATATGCCTTTAAGTCGTATAGGATACCTTTTAGATGCCCTACCTACCTAAGTCGTTACACTTACTTCCTTACTAGGAAGGATAGCGTAGAATATTAGGTAAGCTTAGGGCTATTAGTTTATTAGTATAGATCTTACTAAGTATTATAAAGGAAAAATTCTTATATAGATTATATATATTAGGATATAGCTATACCTAGAGAAGTACTACTAGTACTAAGTCCCCCTACTAGAAGAGTTATAGGACTTGCTATTAGACTTATTAAAGAGTGTAGAGCGTAGATAATTTAGATAAGTTTTAGTATAATAAATACTAGGCTCTTTATAATAGGAGGATCTTAGGGTCTCCTTAGGAGCTAGAGAGGGAGTAGGAGTAGGAGTAGGGATATAGGGTAGGGTTTAGGGAGGAGTAGGAGCTAGAGTTAGAGCTAGAGTAGTAGGAGCTAGAGTAGGAGCGCCCTTCCTTAGCTTTATAATCTTAACTATAGTAGTAGTAGCTATATACTTAGCTACTGCACGCTCTATAATAGCCTTACGCTTAGTAATAGCGTGCTCTTCTTTAGTAGTAGTAGCTTTAGTAATAGTAGCTTTAATAGCGTAGGAGGTAATAAGGGTAGCGCAGGTAGAGTAAGCGCAAGTAGTAGTTTTTAACTTTAACTAAGATATAGGTTAGTAGGAATATAGGTATAGTTTAGATCTTTAGGGTTATATAATCTTATAATTTAAGTTATAGTAAAGATTATAGTTAGGTAGATAGAGTTATAGAGCTTAGTCTAGATAATATCTACGCGTGTAAGCGCAGGCTAAATAAGGAAGGCGCGCTAGTTAGTATCTAAAGGGTAAGCTAATTTAACCCTTTAGATATACAACGCTCTAATTAGCTACACTACCTACTAACTATAAGCGTAACTATAATAATAAAAGATCTACCTATACCTAGGGGGTGTGTTATAGGAGGGATATTAACTAGATTATAGAGCATCTTAATCTAATTAACCCTAATTAATACCCCTATAAGACCCACTATCTAATTAACTGCTAGCTTACTGCCAAGTGCCTAATAAAAAGTAGGAGCTCTAGTAAGGAAGGTTTACTAATTATTTACCTTCTAGTAAGGGTAGCTAAAGCTCTATATATATAAGTACGATCGTAGTAGATATAATCTAATAATCTATCTCCTAAATTATTCCTAACCTTAGTAATCTAAATTTCTACACTCTATCTACCTAACTATAATCTTTACTATAGCTTAAATTATAAGATTATATAACCCTAAAGATCTAAACTATACCTATATCCCTACTTACCTATATCTTAGTTAAAGTTAAAAACTACTACTTACACTTACTCTACCTACACTGCCCTTATTACCTCCTGCGTAGCTAAAGCTACAGTTACTAAAGCTACTACTACTAAAGAAGAGTACGCTACTACTAAGCGTAAGGCTATTATAGAGCGTATAGTAGCTAAGCGCGTAGCTACTACTACTATAGTTAAGATTATAAAGCTAAAGAAGGGCGCTCCTACTCTAGCTCCTACTACTCTAGCTCTAACTCTAGCTCCTGCTCCTCCCTAGACCCTGCCCTATATCCCTACTCCTACTTCTACTCCCTCTCTAGCTCCTAAGAAGACCCTAAGATCCTCCTATTATAGAGAGCCTAGTATTTATTATACTAAAACTTATCTAAATTATCTATACTCTACGCTCTTTAATAAGTCTAATAGTAAGTGCTATAACTCTTCTAGTAGGGGGACTTAGTACTAGTAGTACTCCTTTAGGTATAGCTATATCCTAATATATATAATCTATATAAGAATTTTTTCTTTATAATACTTTAGTAAGATCTATACTAATAAACTAATAGCCCTAAGCTTACCTAATATTCTACGCTATTCTTCCTAGTAAGGAAGCAGGTAGGTAAGAGCTAAGACCTTCTTAAGGATAAGAAGTAGAGGGTCTTAGTGCTCCTTAAGGAGAGCAAGGCTAAGTAGCAGGAGCTAGTAAAAGCTACTACTACTACTACTACTAAGCTTGCGCGCAAGGCTAATACTATAGCTAAGGGCGCCTAGAGCTCCTTATTAGAAGATAAGGACTCTAGCTCCTCTAAGGTTCCCCCTATAGATCCTAGGTTAGGGTAACCTAGGTAGCTCCCTATAGACTCTAAGGCACGCTTTACGCGCGTAATAGAGCTCCTTAGAGAAGCTACCTAGTTAATAATAGAGAGGTAGGCTATAGTTAGTTATTCTTATATTATATATTAATAGATCTTATATACTACCTTACTTTAATTAATGTTATATAATATATACTCTGCTATTATATAACTTTAGGTGCTCCCTAAACCTTATAAATTATTGTATGGTTAGGTTTTTAGTAAGCCTATTAGCTAGTATATTACTAGTAGGTAGGTAGGTAATATAGAAAGATCCCTTTGTATACTCTTATCTTAGCTATATGTTTTAAATATCTATATAGCGTAGCTTAGTAGTGATCCTTTTATTATTACCTACTACTAACCTAATAGTTTATTAATTATTATAATTAATTATCTAGGTAGTATCTAAAGTAAGGTGTATTTTAGTTAAAAAGCGTTTTAACGCTATTGCTTCTTTGCTTACTTGCTTAAGCACAAGGAGCTCTGCCTTAGTAGTTAAAGTAGTAATAGTTACTTATTAAGCTACCTTCTAAATAATAGGTCCTCTAAAGAGCGTAATTAGGTATCTATATAATAATTGCTAAGTATTAATATTATTAGTAAATAACGCATTACTATATATTATAAGCTTATTAGGATCCTTATTCCTATATTAGATTAATTAGTATTAAGTTTAGTATAGATAGACAATCACTTAATTAACTGCATTAAAGTATTGTTTAGATAGGTTAGTAAGGTATTAGGAGAGCTAGGAGGCTATATAGGCAATATTAGGGCGCACTATAATTAAGGTGTAAAGGATTAATCTAACGCGCTCCTAATAGTCCTTAATCTCTTTTTTAGTGGCTTCTCCTATGCTCTTTTTAATATCTTTACTTAATAGTAGTGTAGTAGGGAATTTTCCTATCTCTACTAGATTAAATTTCTTTACAATCTTATTAATATATTTATTATAAACAAGTGTTATTATCTATCTCTTTCTATCCTAGATTACTCTTACCGCTAGAAACTAGCTTACAGGTCCCTTCTCTTCTATAGTATATCTTTGCTTTAGAGCTTAGATAACTTTATAAGCTTAGCTTGCGTAGTTTTAGTAATAGAGCGATAGGATATTGTCTACATAGAATATTAACAAGATACTGCAATCTCTGTTAAAGAACAGGCATAGCTCCTCTTTAGAAGCAATAAGCTTATTTTCTTAGAGTATAGTTAAGAGCTTATTATACTATAATAATAGTAAGTCTTTTAATCTATATAGAGCTTGTTTAAGCTTAACGTACTTCCTAGGTATTTAATATCCTTTAGGTAGCTTATAGATAACTATAGGGTGTTAATCCCTTAAGGCGTTAAGGAAAGCTCTAATAACATTATATTAATATATCTTAAGGTTAAACTTAGCTCTAATAGCTATTGCAGTTCTAAAGGTTTAAGCTGCTAGGGTAGCTGCGTAGGTTAAATAAATTAAGTTAGTAAGCTATAGATCTCCTCTTACTACTATCCTTGCTTTGCACTTAATTAGGTAACTATCCTAATTAAGCTTGTATATAAACACCTATTTAAGTAAGAGTAGACGCTCTCCTTTAGTTAGCCTATTAATCTCCTCCTAGGTACTAGCTTTTAGTAGAGTATTAATTTCTTTATATGCTACGTCTCTAAATTGCTATCCTATTTAGTAGTTATAGAGATCCTTCTATTATTTTAGCTCTTTTTGTAGAGCGTCCTAGTGCGTATTTCTTTTAGGGTTTTTAGGAGATTTACTCCCTATTGCTACTATAATCACAGCGTGGATTATAGTATTTAGTTTAGGATATACTAAAAGATTATATAAGGGATTTCTAATTAGATCTATATCTAATAGATCTATTACTATATATATCCCTGCACTTATAGAGCCTCCTAGTAGTTTATTAGGGTCCTGTCCCTAAGCTTGCTTACTAACACACGTTAGTAGCAGTCCTTTAACTTACAGTTTTCTACTTCTTCTAGGAGCTCTAGGTGCCGCTTGTAAGGGATCTACAGGAGATACAGAATCTAGTCCTAAAGCGGGTAGGTAGGAGCTCTACTTACCACCCCTATAAGAGCTAGATAGGGTACCCTTACCTATCTCTGTGCTCTTATAGAGTAACCTACTAATAGCACTCTCCCCTCTAGGTCTTTCCTAGGAGCTACCTATTATAGTGTTAAAGTAAGTTAGATTACTACTATCTTAGGTAGTAAGACCCTAATCTATAACCTATATAGATCCTTTGTTTCCTGTATTAAAGTTTAGTTCTAGTGTTAGTTTAGGAGTTTAGAGCCTTATTAGCTTAGGGGACTTTGTATAGATCCTTTGTGCTAAGCTAGCTATGCTTAGTACCTATGCTAGAGGTGTCTACTTAGGGGGTTGTGAATTACTAGGCTAGCTAGCCTAATTATCTACCTCCTCTAGCTCTACCTTACCCCCTAGCTCCTACGCTAGGTTTAGTCCTCCTTGCTTACTAGACTCCTTATATTGCTCTACTGCAATACAAAGCTAATTAAAGATATTAAGCTTTTTATATGCTTCTCCTATATTATAGATCTTATCTTTGCTAATAACGTTAACTATCTTTTAAGCCTCTAACTATTAAAGCTGCTCTAGATCTTTCTCTTTATAGAAAAGATCCTTATTAAAGGTAACGTTCCGCGTTATAATAATCTAATTAAGTAAGGGGATCTATATCCTATATATATTAGATGCTCTGTATCCTACTAGATATCTAATATAGCCCTAAGGGTTCACCTTAAAAACCCTCTTATAACGCCTAGCTGCTTGATTTCTATTAAGGGGGTAAGCTTAACAGCTATAGGCGTATATTCCGCTCTAATTAGGGCGGAGATTAGTAGTTACCTCCCTTATCTGCTCTAGTTGCCACCACCTAAAGTATCTAGTAAACTAACAATCTAGCACTTTGTTAGGTAATATTATATTATAAGTATAGGACAGGCTTATATTATAGAGCTAAGTCGCTGCTTTAATAATTTTAGGCCAGAGCTTTGTTAGTAGGTTAGCACTAATCCTTATTTTAATTAATTTTGTTATAATCTCCTGCCCTACTCTTTCTACTCCTCTATTAGGTTTATAGGTATATACAGGTAAGCTCTTAATTTCAATACTATTATTAGCTACCTAGATCTAAAAGCAAGATTTACTACGCTAAGGGAGTGTTGCAACGTTATTATCTTATATAATCTTAACTATGCTAAGCTTATATTAGTTAAGTATTAAGCTCTTAAAATTTTTAAACACCTGTATAATCTTATTAAGGTTTTTAGCTTGCAGTAGATAGGTATAAAGCTTTCCTAAGTAGTCGCACTTTAATACCAAGATCTATTGCTTGTAAGCTATACCTATTAGCATGTTAAATAGATCCTATAATACCTAGTAGTATAGACGTAGTAATCTTTCCCTTAGTTATCTTAATATAACCTGTTAGGCATGTGTAATAGCGTAGTGCTCGTATTTGCTCCTAGGAGTTCCTTTAATCCTAACGTTTATTACTAACTTAACTAGAGCTTTAAGCGCCTTAGGTCCTAAATAGCCTAATTGTTAGTGCTAAAGCTCCTTACTATTGTGTCTTAGGTAAGTTATCTAGGATTGCTAGGGTTGTTTAGGCACTATGCTTTAGATTATTTAATAAGGGGTAGAGGGCTTATATTCTAGGAAAGTTAAGTTAAACTTGCGTAGTAACTTAGCTAATACAACGCTCTTTCCTAATAATCTAAACTATAAGGTGGTATCTAGCCTAAGGAACTAAACTCCTGCTTTAAGCAATTAAGCTTCTAATATAATATTTATATAAAAACCTTCTACTAATACTATATTAGTAAGCACTAAATCTTCTGTTTTTGGACCTCTTGGTCCATTAAGAGCATTAGGGATTACTCTAGTCCCTCTGCCTAAGATTAGAAAAGCTTAAGTTCCTGCTTTAACTATCTTATATTTAACCAATCTAAACAAGCTTTCTTCTAGGTAGCTTATATTATTAACTAGGTGTACTGCACCCCTATTATTAAAGATAGTGCTCTTTAATAGAGCGTAAGCTTTAAAGTCTATAGTTAAATAGATCCTGTTTGTTTTCTCCGCTATTAACATAGGGTTAATTAGTGCCGCCTAGATACTGCCTAGATAGGTGATCGCGCTTGCCTCACCACTATAATCTTAATTAATAGGATAGGACTTAATTAGAGCTTTTCTTAACTCTTTAAATTTTAGGTTCCTATTAATCTTTTTCTTAATCTCTAATTGTTAAGTAGTAGTAAGCTTGTTACCTGTATTAGTCTAAGCTTTAATAACGTTTTTGTATTTAGGAGGTTTCTATAGGTAAGATCTACTATATAGGCATAAAGACTCCTTCTTAGGTTAATTAGAAGGAGGAGCTCCTATTATTACAAACACTCTAGGACCTTTAGAGCTTAATCTTATATTATTCTCTTAGAGAAGTGATAAATAGATCTTAGCAACCTGCGGGAGGTTATAAGTTAGCTCTCCTATTACTAACTTTTTAATAATCCTTTAAAATATAGTTTAACCCTAATCTAGTAAGATCCTAGCAGATAGAGCTTTAAGATAATCCTATACTATAAGCTATCCTTTAATATTAGGAACGTTATATACCTTAGCTCGCGTATACAGGATTGTCTACTCCTTCTACTAGCAATTAGCGTCTTAGCTACTTATCTTTGCTTTAGCAAGATAAGCTTTATACTACAATCTTGCTAGTGTTGCAGCGCTTAAATTAGTTAGCGCTAGGTTGTTGCAGAGCACTTAGATAAGTGCTTAGAGGGTTACTCTTCCTTAATTAACAAGCTCTATATAGGCTAGGGTAAGGATCCCTTAATCTACTATATTATTAACCTATATAAAAAGGTTCTAGATTACTAATAACTTTAATACCTAATCTAATAAGTAGGCTTAGTACTAAGCTATTTAGAGCTTGTACTACTTACTTGTTATATTAGATAGCGCGATATCTGTTAGCATGTTAGGCTTAATAGGTTTATTCTTAAAGTGGTTTTTAGCATCTAGAGCCTTAGGGTCTACCTCTACCTAGATCCCTTTAGTTAGGGTATAGTATCTAAATTAAATGTACTAGGTGGGCTAGTTAGTTAATCTAGTAAGTAGGATATCCCCCTTTAGGATTTAGTCGCTTATAGTGGAAGAGTAATAAGTGAGCTTTTGCTTAAGAAATAGTATAACAAAACAGTAAAGCTTTTGCTAGCTTAGTGTCTAAGTTAAATAATACGCTTAAATAGATAGGACGATCTTTAATAAGGTAAAGCGCGAACTAGGCTTATAACTATGGAAATTTAGATTACTAAGGTTAGGAATAATTTAGGAGATAGATTATTAGATTATATCTACTACAATTGGACTTATATATATAGAGCTTTAGCTACCCTTACTAGAAGGTAAATAATTAGTAAACCTTCCTTACTAGAGCTCCTGCTTTTTATTAGGCACTTGGTAGTAAGCTGGCAGTTGATTAGATAGTGGGTCATACAGGGGTATTGATCGGGATTAATCGGATCAAGATGCTCCGTGATCCAGTTGATATCCCTCCTGCAACACCTACCTATTATTCTATACTAAGTTAGGCCTAATAAAGGCCTGACTTACTAATATATATAGAGAACAGCTCGCCTATAGTTAGGATAGGTATATTCTTCTTATCCTTTTGTACAAGACCTATAGGTGTAGGAATCTTATCCTTTTCTGTACAGACGCGCACTCCCATATGCCTTTGAGTCGTATAGGATACCTTTCGGATGCCCTACCTACCTAAGTCGTTACAGGATAGGTACCTAATTCAGTGCAAAGCAAGGATAGTAGTAAGAGTAGATCTATAGCTTACTAACTCAATTCATTCAACCTACGAAGCTACCCTAGCAGCTCGAACCTTTAGGACTGTAATAGCTATTAGAGCTAAGTTTAACCTTAAGATATATTAATATAACATTGTTAGAGCTTTCCTTAACGCCTTAAGGGATTAACACCCTATAGTTATCTACAAGCTACCTAAAGGATATTAAATACCTAGGAAGTGCGTTAAGCTTAAACAAGGTTTATATAGATTAAAAGACTTACTATTATTATAGTATAATAAGCTCTTAACTATACTCTAAGAAAATAAGCTTATTGCTTTTAAAGAGGAGCTATACCTATTCTTTAATAGAGATTGTAGTATCTTGTTAATATTCTATATAGACAATATCCTATCGCTCTATTACTAAAACTACGCAAGCTAAGCTTATAAAGTTATCTAAGCTCTAAAGCAAAGATATACTATAGAAGAGAAGGGACCTGTAAGCTAGTTTCTAGGGGTAAGAGTAATCTAGGATAGAAAGAGATAGATAATAACGCTTATTTATAATAAATACATTAACAAGATTACAAAGAAATTTAATCTAGTAGAGATAGGAAAGTTCCCTGCTACACTACTATTAAGTAAAGATATTAAAAAGAGCAATAGAGAAGCTACTAAAAAGGAGATTAAGGACTATTAGGAGCGCGTTAGATTAATCCTTTACACCTTAATTATAGTGCGCCCTAATATTGCCTATATAGCCTCCTAGCTCTCCTAATACCTTACTAACCTATTTAAACAACACTTTAATGCGGTTAATTAAGTAATAGTCTATCTATACCACACTTAATACTTATTAATCTAATATAGGAATAGGGATCCTAATAAGCTTATAATATATAGTAATGCGTTATTTGCTAATAATATTAATACTTAGCAATTATTATATAGATACCTAATTACGCTCTTTAGAGGACCTATTATTTAGAAGGTAGCTTAATAAGTAACTATTACTACTTTAACTACTAAGGCAGAGCTCCTTGTGCTTAAGCAAGTAAGCAAAGAAGTAATAGCGTTAAAACGCTTTTTAACTAAAATACACCTTACTTTAGATACTACCTAGATAATTAATTATAATAATTAATAAACTATTAGGTTAGTAGTAGGTAATAATAAAAGGATTACTACTAAGCTACGCTATATAGATATTTAAAATATATAGCTTAGATAAGAGTATATAAATGGATCTTTCTATATTACTTACCTACCTACTAGTAATATACTAGCTAATAGGCTTACTAAAAACCTAACTATATAATAATTTATAAGGTTTAGGGAGCACCTAAAGTTATATAATAGTAGAGTATAGATTATAGAGTATTAATTAAAGTAAGGTACTATATAAGATCTATTAATATATAATATAAGAATAACTAATAATAGCCTACCTCTCTATTATTAACTAGGTAGCTTCCCTAAGGAGCTCTATTACGCGTAAGAAGCGTGCCTTAGAGTCTATAGGGAGCTACCTAGGTTACCCTAGCCTAGGATTTATAGGGGGAACCTTAGAGGAGCTAGAGTCCTTATCTTCTAATAAGGAGCTCTAGGCGCCCTTAGCTATAGTATTAGCCTTACGCGCAAGCTTAGTAGTAGTAGTAGTAGCTTTTACTAGCTACTACTACTTAGCCTTACTCTCCTTAAGGAGCACTAAGACCCTCTACTTCTTATCCTTAAGAAGGTCTTAGCTCTTACTTACCTACTTCCTTACTAGGAAGGATAGCGTAGAATATTAGGTAAGCTTAGGGCTATTAGTTTATTAGTATAGATCTTACTAAGTATTATAAAGGAAAATTTCTTATATAGATTATATATATTAGGATATAGCTATACCTAGAGAAGTACTACTAGTACTAAGTCCCTCTACTAGAAGAGTTATAGTACTTACTATTAGACTTATTAAAGAGTGTAGAGTGTAGATAATTTAAATAAGTTTTAGTATAATAAATACTAGACTCTCTATAGTAGGAGGATCTTAGGGTCTCCTTAGGAGCTAGAGAAGAAGCAGGGGTATTAGGTAGGGTCCAGGGAGGAGCGGGAGCTAGAGTTAGAGCTAGAGGGGTAAGAGCTAAGGCAGGAGCGCTCTTCCTTAGCTTCTTAATCTTAGCTACAGTAGTAGTAGCTATACGCTTAGCTACTACACGCTTTATAATAGCCTTACACTTAGTAGTAGCACGCTTTTCTTTAGTAGTAGTAGCTTTAGTAATAGTAGCTTTAGTAGTATAGGAGGTATTAAGGGTAGTATAAGTAGAGTAAGTATAAGTAGTAGATTTAGACTTTAACTAATATATAGGTTAGTAGGGATATAAGTATAGTTTAGATCTTTAGGGTTATATAATCTTATAATTTAAGCTATAGTAAAGATTATAGTTAGGTAGATAGAGTTATAGAGCTTAGTCTAGATAATATCTAAGCGCGCAAGCGCATACTAAATAAGGAAGGCACGCTAGTTGTTATAGACTGGCCTTAAGGGGGAATGCAATAAGCGTTAATAATAGTATTTAGTATCTTAAAGGAGAGATAAGCCCTCCACGCCTTTTTATAGGTATCTAGTGTGTTCGCTTAGTAGTGGTGTTAGACTTGGTCTGTCTTGTGTTAGACCTAGGCTTAGGCATAAGCCTAAGTCCTTCACATACCCCTAACCTTCCCCCACAAACTATCGTGAAATTGTCTTTCTAGGGGTCTAGGGTTATATCTTTGTCCTCTATAATCTATATTAGGCTTTATTACTATATTTTTTAGTTTTATTATTATATCTTTATATTCCTTCCTAATTTATAACAGGCCTATATATTAAGCAGTACACGCGTATAGCGTCTATGCGCTTGTTTTAGTACCCTACTATAAAAGTTCTAATATAGCTATCCTACCCTACTATAAATTTCCTAAACTTACTTTGTTATATAGTAGATTTTCCTAACTAATTAGTCTTATCTCTACTCTTTTTCTATTAATCTAGCCTATATAGCCTCTATTATATCTCTATCTGCTACTACTAGTGCTAGTAGTAGGGATCTACCACAAGGTAGTTAGACCCTGCGCTAGGCCTACTAAGATAAGGTGTGTACTTCTAATATTCTCCCTATATTTCCTACACTAACTTTTTCTTAGCACACGTCTCCCTAAACACAGCTGCTTAGCAGCTTTATTATTTCTAGTAACTTAGATAATAAGGAGTATAATAGTAGCTTTATAAAGCTACTTCCCTATAATTAGTGTATTAACTAGCTTTGTCTTTTTAGCAAGTGTAACTATTAGGAGGGTAGTAGTAAGTTCCCCTTAATTTTTATTTTCTTTATAGCAAGTTCTAACTATATCTAGGGCGCTTATACAAGTCCTGCTATTATAGTTATAAGACCTATACTTAATTAGAAGCTATCCTTACTAATAATCCTAACATTTGCTAAGCCCTCTATAACTAGCTTTAGTTTTATTATAGTTACTAGGAGGATCACCTCTATATTATAAAGAAGGGGACCCTTAGCACCTTTATAGGGAAACCTACTAAAGGCACCTATTACTAGTTTATACTATAGTTCTACTAGCTCTACTATTATTTTAAGGATCTTATATTAAGGGCTTAAACTAATAATACTATTACTCTGCTTACCCCTACTACCTACTCACGCGCCTATAATTAGTATTAGCTTAGTGCTATTATTCTATCTACTACTAGTACTCTAGCGTTTCTACTTTAGTCTACTATTATACCTTTATATAGTAGTTGTAGCAACAACAACATTATATAGCTTGCTACTGCTACTAGTGTTACCTTCTAGCGTATTAACTAGCGTATAAATAAGACCTAGGCCTAAACTAACCTTTATATTAATAAGCTTAAGAGCGCTGCTAAGCGCACTACCTATAGTATTAAGACTCTTATTATTAGTATTAATTTTCCTTTGTTCCCTTTATATATATTCTAACGTTTACTTTCTTTTAGGCCTAGGGTGCTACACGTTAGTAGACTATTAAAGCACTACCCTCCTCCTACTACTACTACTACTATTACTTATACTCCTTAACTAAGTCCTCCCCCACTTGCGCTACGCGCAAGCGTTACTACTATTACTAAGAGATATAGAGGCGTTAAAATAATATAAATAATAGTTTAGGGGGAGCTAGGGGGGGGTTAGTTGCAGATAGTAATAGTATAGACACTACTACCTAATTATTAGCTACCTTATATAACTTTAATAGCAGGGCACTTACTTAGAGTGTTATTAGGATAAATAAAAGATATCTCTAATACCTTTCTACTTCTTAATTATAACAAAGGTCTAAGTTATTATTCTAGTTTTCTTCTACACTTACTTCCTAGCTTTTATACGTATTAGGCTATTATTATACGTAATATCCCTATACTATTCCTTAAACCTATCTAGAGCCTTAGTATCCTATACTACCTCTAGTAGGTGCTATATTAGATTAATATACCCCTTCTATTTTACTAGGACTTAACACTTCCTTTTTCCTCTTGTATTCTTTGTATAAAGGATCTCTTCTACTTCCTATTTATCTAGTATTGCATCTTTATTTTCTAGAGTAACTATAGGGCCTAGTTATAAGTCCTAAAGCTTCTAGCTTAGTAGCAGATTGTTAGTAGCTCTCTCTAGTAGATCCACATGCATAGTCTTATACAAGTTCCCTAGTAAGTCTAATACTACTATAAGTAGAGTAGGGACTTCTATTACTTTATACTTTACCTATAGCTAGTTAAACTTCTTACTTAGTTAGTTTATCTTTATATTACATATTGCAAACTAAACTATATTACCTTTTAGGAACTTTTTAGCTAGGCGTTAGGACTAGTTTATTGCTTCCTATTATTATTACTATTAGAATATAATAGTAGCTTGCGCTAGCTCTACACCCCTCTATAGGTGTAATAAGAACGCTACAGCCTCTTTATAAGGATTCTTAGGCTTTACTAGTAGTAATATTATCTTTTATAGCGTATCTATAGTATACCTATTTAAAAGTAGATTTAGGCTAATACTAGTTATACTAGAGTCCCTATTATTAAGTGTAAGTTAGCAGGCTAGAAGGTAGTTAGGCTAGTTAGTCTGCTTAAAGCATACTATTATGCGCAGCACTGCCTGCACTTCTTAGTTTGCCCGCTCTGTCCCGCTATCTGTCTAGGGGTGGTATATAGTAGACAGTAACTAGTTTATCTTTATTATCTAGTATAATATTATCTAGAAGGATCCTAACTAGTTTAAGCCTTAGTTAGTAATAATAGAGGATAGGAAGCCCTAGAACTACTACTAGTTGTCCTAGAAGATCCTTGCACAATAATTAGCTATTATAGAGACTGTTACTTTAAGCTAAATATATTTAGACAATCTATTAGTAATAACTAATAGGTACTAGGGTTTACTATTATCTTTTGTAGGTAGGTTAACTATAAAATCTATAGATATTTAGGACTAGTATTGTAATATAACTAGTATAGGTTATAATAGACCCTATTAGCGCTTCTAGGAGATATAAGTACTATAATAATAGTAGTTTTAAACATACTACATAACATCTCCTAATATTCTATCCTAATAATAGTTGCAGTGTAGTATTTAAAATATTATATTCTTTCCTAGGTATCCTACTAAACCTAATTTATATACTTACTATATAATAGTAGTTATAAGGGGTTCCTATATTAGTAACTAAATAACACCCCTCTAGAGTAAAGTGCTGTGTGCGCTAATTATATAGTCCCTAATCTATTACTTTGTATTAGCTAAAACTAGGAAAGACCTAGCGCCTTTCTAAACTGTATTAAGACATACTTAGTATATCTTATCTTCTAGTACTACTTTGTCCTATAGTGTCTATATATACAGGTTAGCAAAGAGGCTAGCGCCCTTTAGTAACTTAGACGCCTCCTCTGCTTCTAACACTGCAACCTAAATTAATTTAGGGCGCATTACTAACTATAGTATTGCTTTAGAGGAGTTTAAATCTTGTAGTTATCTACTTAAGGTATTAGGTTATCCTGTAAGATAGCTAGGCCTATACTATAGGATGTACTAATATTTTAAAAGTTCCTCTGCCTAGTAGCACTATTACTTGCTTAAGCTTTAAAGGCTAGTAAAGTACTCTAAGTTTTTATAGTCTATAAATATTATAAATAGCTTATAAACGCTCTATAACTCTACTAACTAACTTTTAAGACACTCTATAATAGCAAGCAATTCCTTGTTATATATAGTGTAGTTTTGTCTCTCTAGCGTTAGTGCTGCAGAGTAGTAAGTAACTAGGCGCTAGACGCCCCTAACCTTTTGTAATAAGCAACCTCTAAGAGCATATCCTAAATAGTCCGCTTCTAATAACGTTTCTTTAGCTAGGTCCTATTATATTAATACTAGTCCTAATATAAACACCTTTTTTAGCGCATTAAATATACTTTATTCTTCCTCTCCCTATTAGAATAGGGTGTTCTTCCTAGTTAGTTAGTTTAAAGGTGCTACTACTTTAGAAAACTTTATAATAAAATCGCGGTAGAAGTTAGCAAAACCTAGAAAACTCCTTACCTCTCTTATATTCCTAGGGGATTCCTATTCCTATACTGCCCTAAGCTTTTTAGGGTTAGGTCTAAGTAATTTGCCTACCTTAACAATATAGCCTAGGTAGCGTACCTCCTTAACACTAAAAGCACATTTCTCTAAGTCTAGGTATAGTCCTACTTCTTTTAATAGCGTAAGTATATACTTTACTTTTTCTATATAGTTAAACTAGTTTCCTCCTAAATAAATTAGGATATTATTAAGGTAGGCTATTATATATAATCTAAGTAACTCTGCAAGCGTAGTATTAATATATTATTAGAAAGTAGATAGCGTACCACTAAGACTAAATAGACATACTAACTATTTATATAACCTAAACTAGGTGCAGAAAGTAGTTAAGGACTTATAACCTTCTACTATTCTAACTTTATAAAAGGTAGCGTGAATATCTACTTTTATAAACTAATTTATACTAGATAGTGTGCGTAAAGTTTCCTTAATAAGTAGTAGTAGGTATTAGTCTAAGGTTATTATACTATTAAGCATCTAGTAGTCTATATATAGACGCTAACTGCCTAATAGCTTCTTTACTAGTAATACTAGAGCTCTAGCTATAGAAGAGCTTACTTAGATCTAGCCCTTGTCTATTAATCTAGTAAGTTATGTTCTTAGTTCTAGTAATTAATTACGCGATATAGGGTATAGGGGACCCTATAGGGGGTTAGGCTAGGTTCTATCTAGGAGAGTTATTAACTAAATATAGTAATCTATACTACCTTAATAAGGTAGCAAACTACTTACTAACTCTTTGTTAAACAGGTCCTTAAACTCTTAAAGTTCTAGTAGCAACTTTATCTTTCTAGTTTTATACTTAGGTTTATAGGAAACTATATTACTAGCAATATAGATAGTGTGTATATTAATAGGACTTCCCTTATTAACACTTCCTAGATATTTTATTAGGCGTAAGTTATATATTACTTATAATATATCTAGTATATTTATTACAAAAATTTGTACCTATATATCTTCCTATTAGGGTTCTTAATTTAGTAACCCTGCTATAACTAAACCTAAGATAATAGAGATATAGGTAGGATATAGGCGTCTCCTGCTCTCTTGTACTACTATATTCCCTACCTTCCTAATTATTAATTTGCCCTGTGGAATATCTATAACAACGCCCTCTCTACAAAGCTATAGTCTACCTAGTATTAGTTAATAGGAAAGATAAGGTACTATATAAGCTAAAAGCTAAGACTGCTAACTATCTAAATTATAGTCTAATACTACTAACTATGCAATTCTTGTACCCTTAGCAATTCCCTAGGTATATTACAAGGGTCGTAGGGGAATATTAATAAAGGTCCTACTAATCTATCTTGCTAACTTTTCCTTAACTATACTAAAACACTAGCACCCTAAATTAACTATTGCTTGCACGTTCTCTACTCTACCTAGGAGGAGGGGAATAAAGAAGGGAGGATTATTTAACCCTACCTTAATATCTAGGGGACACTTAATAGCCTCTACTATTAATAATTCCTCTGTTATAGTATCCTCCTTATACCCCTAACTTAGCCTAGGGTTAGGGGTAGCTAGTTTCCTAAATTAGGGCTGCTTGCTAATACTATAACTATCTTAACACCTACTAGTTATAGTAATAGGGTATTAGGACATGCACGCATAAAATAACTACCCTATCTATACTAGGTATAGACCTTTACTAGCTTCTATATATTAAATAAGTCCTATAGGATCTAGTTAGGATATAATATTAGTAGTTTAGTAGGTACACTTAATAAGGCTGCCACTTCTACTATATTTGTGTTACTATCCTAATCTAAGGTAGACTTCTACTAGGGTTCCTTAGACTTACTAGCCTAAAGAAAACCTAGTTCTAGAGAGGCTATTTTAATATCTACTATAATTATCTTATATTCCTCTATAGCTATATTATAATTTATCCTAGAGACTCCCCTATTAAGGGAAACTAAGCGTATATAGCTATTAAGAGATTACTAAAGTTATAAAAGCTTCTATTTATTATCCTAGTATAAACCTCCTAACTATATAAGAAGCTATATAAAATTTATAAAGAACTCTATAAAAGGCTAATTTTAGCCCTAATATAAGTGTTCTAACGCAACTTAGGCGCGCTCCTGCCTATAATAGTTGCTATAATAGAACGCTAGGTAGTTAAGAAACCTGCTTATATCCTAACGCTTATATGCACTATCCTTAAAGTATAGTGCTATAGCGCGCTAGACTATAGGTAATAACTAGGACTAAATATATATAAACCTTGCCTCCTTATCCCTAATAAAGACCTTATCTACACGCAGTTTAAACTCTATAGTTATTTACTAGGAGGAGAAGTTTGCCTTAGTACTATTATATAGTAAGCTAACTAGGAAGGGTTTGTAATATAAGGCAGGAGAGGGTAGAGGTAGCATGTTATTAAACCTAGCGGGCTTAGAGGAGGGTTAGGATAGAATCTAATTGCGTATTTCCTTGTTCTATTAATATAGTATAGCTATTATAGCAGAGTCTTAAGCCTATTATTCTATTAAACTATAGACCTATTATATTAGCCTTTCTACTATATTAGGTTGCACCTAGTTATTCTAAATATCTAGCGCGTCTATCTCTTATTACTATTATAGTATATTTAGAAGAAGATACTAAAATATTATAGACTAGCCTTAAGGGGGAATACAATAAGCGTTAATAATAGTATTTAGTATCTTAAAGGAGAGATAAGCCCTCTACGCCTTTTTATAGGTGTCTAGTGTGTTCGCTTAGTAGTAGTGTTAGACTTGGTCTGTCTTGTGTTAGACCTAGGCTTAGGCATAAGCCCAAGTCCTTTACACTAGTTAGTATCTAAAGGGTAAGCTAATTTAACCCTTTAGATATATAACGCTCTAATTAGCTATACTACCTACTAACTATAAGTATAACTATAATAGTAAAAGATCTACCTATACCTAGGGGGTATATTATAGGAGGGATATTAACTAGATTATAGAGTATCTTAATCTAGTTAATTCTAGTTAAATACCCCTATATAACCTACTATCTAATTAACTACTAGCTTACTACTAAGTACCTAATAAAAAGCAGGAGCTCTAGTAAGGAAGGTTTACTAATTATTTACCTACTAGTAAGGGTAGCTAAAGCTCTATATATATAAGTCTAATTATAGTAGATATAATCTAATAATCTATCTCCTAAATTATTCCTAACCTTAGTGATCCAAATTTCCATAGCAAGCGATTCTGCCTTATTGTTACACTTCACATCTAACACTACTACTACTAAGCAAACACGCTACACACCTATAAAAAGGCGTAGAGGGCTTACCTCTCCTTTAAGATACTAAATACTATTATTAACGCTTATTGCATTCTCCCTTAAGTCTAGTTTATAACACTATAATAGATACCTAAGATACATGCCTATTATATATATACTATAAGTAGATTATATAAGACCCTAGACCTAACCTAAGCCTATAGCCTATATAACCTAACCCTAACCCTAACCTACTTACGTAAGACCTAACCTAAGCCTAAGGTCTATATAACCTAACCCTACCCTAAGCCTATAGCCTATGTAACCTAAACCTAACCTAAGTCTATTGCCTGTGCAAAAATTTGTGGTTAGGTTTAGGTTAGGTTCAGGGTCTAACATAAGCTAACCTAACCCTAACCTAACCTATACCTATCTACCACCCTAGCGGTAATATAGACACCCCTATTAGTAAGAACTTTGAAAGTTACCTCTGTACTATCTATAGCTTCAAAAATAAGTGTGTGTGCTAAGAAAGTTGGGACGATAGATTAACCGCTAACAAATACGCTAGCAATGTAACAAGGCTAGGCTAAAATAGCTAGCGCTTACGAGATGCCTAGGCTAGACTTGAACAAGGTTCATGGGTTAGCGCTAGGGTCTAGCACTATTATCTTAGGCTAAGCTTAGCTAAGATATATATATTATACTATGCAAGGATTACTTAGCTTAAGTATTCTTATACGTACCTTTTAGACTATAGCTAATTAGTATAGGTAGGGGAGATAACGTAGTATTTATTTTATAGGCAGGGCGCCTACCTTATTATATAATACTTAAGCTAATCTAAAGGTTAAGGGTTTAAATCCACGTGCAGCGTGAATTTGTCTCTAACTTAAATTATGCTTAGGGGACTAGGCTAGACTAGATCTGCTAGGATTAGTACTAGGGCCTATTTAGGACTAGGCTAGACTAGATTTCTAGGGTTAGTGCTAGGGCTTGCTAAGCCTAATTAGGGTAGAGCGGATATATATTGCCCTTAGTCAAAGAGCTTGTAGCTTACTTATCTTAGTGTAACAAGGTAGGCGCCCTGCCTGTGAAATGAATACTACGTCATCTCCCCTGCCTGTACCACTTGGCCATGGTCCAAAAGGTACGCACAAGAATACTTAAGCTAAGTAATCCTCGCATAGTATAATATATATATCTTAGCTAAACAGCCTTAGATAATAGTGCTAGACCCTAGCGCCAACCCATGAACCTTGTTCAAGTCTAGCCTAGGCATCTAGTAAGCGCTAGCTATTTTTTTTAGCCTAGCCTTGTTACACTTAGGGACTAAGATATTTAAGGAGGGAAGTAGTGTAACAAGGCTAGGCTAAAATAGCTAGCGCTTACTAGATACCTAGGCTAGATTTAAACAAGGTTTAGAGGTTAGCGCTAGGGTCTAGCACTATTATCTTAGGCTAAGCTTAGCTAAGATATATATAGTATACTATGCAAGGATTACTTAGCTTAAGTATTCTCGTGCGTACCTTTTGGACCATGGCCAATTGGTACAGGCAGGGGAGATGACGTAGTATTCATTTCATAGGCAGGGCGCCTACCTTGTTACAAGCAAGAACTTTTGAAAGTCACCTCCGTAAACAGGTGGCCATATGAGTCTGCATAGTGAGTGCACAGTGTGATATTCTCCAACAGGGGGGTTCTATTGTACCTCTTCTATAGTATAGTTCAGCTAATGCTCTTAAGACGGACTGATGTTATTACGAGGCAGGGGAAAAGCGAGTTGTGATGGATGTTGGCATAATCACTACTTGGCGCAAAGATATTTTGGTCTAGCTAACATCAATTCAGGCCTTGGCAGTCAGCAATGTATCCACTTCTTGAATCAATAGCTGATATTGTGGGCCACTTGTCGCGGTATCTCACCGTCAATTTAGGGTAACAGACTGGGCGCTGTATGTGTTACAGTAGCTGCACACCACTAACAGCATATAAATACCTATGGTATAATCATCCCTCTTCAAACAACAATCTAAAGCAATTCTCTCTTTACTCCCACATCCTATTATAGGCATCTTCGACATCTTCAAATCATTTCCTATTCGCAATATACCATTTCTTATCGTTGGACCTCAAGACTACGACTATCTACAATGCGACTCAAGTTTATCATTTTGGTAGCAGCCTCTATAGGCATGTCAAACGCATTGCGCCGGAAATGCAAGCGAAACCCTCAAAACCAGGGCGAAGGATGGTACTTCACTACCGGTATCGACACTGTGCAGAAAGTTGCGGACGACTTCTGCATGAAACCCGAAGTCGTCAGACATTGGAACAACATAAACCCAAAGGATGACCTCAGGCCTGGCGTCAATATCAAAGTACGGTGCACTGAACGTAAACGAGATTGCCTCAAGAACCCATCAGGCAACGGCGCGTACATTGTCGCGTCAGGGGATGAGTACAAGTATATTGCACCCGACTTTTGTACCAGTGTGGACAAGCTGAAAGAGCTGAACCCGAAAGTTCCCCACCCAGACACAATTCAACCTGGGTTACTTCTTTGGGTACCATGCCCCTTCAACGACGTTCCATGATGCGGTTGCATGAGGCGAGTCGCGCCAGCCCTTTCTGGGTTGGCGCTGCCCTAGCCCAGGGACCGCGGCGTACTCCTATTCATCCCCACAAGACAGTTAGACAAGTTAGACGTACACTAATAGATGCATGACCATCACAGCTGTGCCCTATCTTGCCCCATATCCAAATCATGCCTAGCTGCTGAAATACTACAGTATTTTTTACTGAGGAGCATCTCATTCCATATGCTCTAATTGGAAGAGATGATTGATCGTATGGAATGAGTAATCACTAAGCTTAGGAATAATTCAGGAGATAGATTATTGGAGTGCGTCTATCGAGATAGAGCTTAACTATCTTCGCATTTAGAGCATTAGAGATTCTAGCATATAGCTACCCCTCCTTTGTCACACAACAGTTTCTTCTTGAGAAGTTGAGACGCATTGCGGACGGGAGGATGTATTGCTTATGAAGAAACCCTAGTACGAGGGCGAACAACTTATACCTAATCGTTAGTGTGTCAGCAAAGCAGACAGATGGATCCCTCAACGTCTGTTTTGTGATATAGCAGGCTGTCCGGTTATGGTATGTGATGTTTAATGCAGGTCTTTTGTGTTAGTTGTGGCATTTCGAATTAGAAGATCGGACGGGTGGATGGCCATCGGATCGGAGGCAGTACCTCAGGCATTATCCGTGATTCCACGTGATAATAGTACGGCTTGGGTGGAGCCCACACGCCAGGGCGGGATCTTGGTCTGCAGACACCTACCTACCCAAACCAGTTTTACAACCTGAGGCGCAGTGTCTCAATGTCAACTCGGCATGCACGGCGACGCATGCCGAACACGTCGGTGGTTCTATTCGCTATCGTATTCACCTACTCTGTAACGAAATGCATGCCTAGTGTGTACAGTCTGCATAGGGTATAAGGCTCGTCGCATCAACGGTCCTACACTTGCGAACACAAATGGAGTTCAGATTGAGGTGCACAAGTGGCGGTAATCGTCAAGTTCAAAATGAGGGTCAAGCCCGCAAGTCAGCCACAATTGTGGGGTCCTTGTAAAGTGTCGCGGTGGCTGATTGGTTGACAACGGAGGTGCAGCGACCATTCGGCAGACTACTCGAGGGTATAAGGCCGAATACTTGGCAGGGAAGACGGCAAAAGAAGTGATTCGGTGCCGAGCGGAGATGAATAGGAGGAGCAGATTCACACAGCCTCGCTGCAACGACTCGCTGCTTTTCACTTGTCTTACTCTACCTATCTGTGTGGTTGAATGTCGGGGAACGACTCATCGTGATCTATCTTGGCTCTGCAGACCATCAGAAACTCATGCTGAAGCGGGATGCTTTGTACCCAACTAGAACTTGCTTTGCTTCATTGCACGGACAGAAGAGCAAGGAGGTTCGGGCGCAAAAGCGGCCGACGCGTGCCTGCCGATCGATCGATTGCAGAGGCGACGAGGCCAGGGTGTTTGTTGGAGAGGTATTTGTGTTGGCATGGAAAGTCGTACCGCACAGTAGTAGAGTTGGGGGTGGGGGTGGGTGCAACATGGTAGGTACCTGGTCTAGTATCCAGATCAAGGTCTATGAGATATGACGCAGGATTTGGTGGCTGAAGGGTAGGCCGTTAGATGTAAGACCGATTCGTGTGTGAACCACACAGTGTATAGTACATGTAGTGGCGGCTGACTGCGACAAGGAGCGATGAGTCGGGAGGCTTGTGGTGGGTTGTGGCAATGGCCATTGGGGGAGTCTTCGAGGTACGGTAGTATGGAGTGGGTAGTTGGTGGTCTGGTAGTGGATCCTGATGAGCCACGAAATAGCATCAGTGTGCTTGACCAGAACAGCTACAGTACCTGCAAAGATGTACCATACCATGTACCAAACTATGTACTGTATTATGGTTTACACCCACAGCCGCATGGTGATAGTGGCGCAAGCAAAGGGGAGTGGCTGCCTCGAACTGGATACATGATGGACAGGATTGGCAAAGCGAAATCAGCCTGTATGGTTCTTACATGACTACCTAGTACTACTAGCATCTGGTTTTCTGTGAAAATGAGACTGTCTGTAACTCTGCATGTCGTATGTAGTGCAGAAAAGGGGTGATCAGGGTGTGTACACTGAATAGATGGCTTCGGTCGAGGGAGATGGCAGACTATTCTTGCTTCACCTGGGCTTGGTGTTGACGAGGTGCTGTTCCAAGGTTGGGGCCAGTGGAGACATTGGAGACACTTGGAGAGGGTGATCGCTGCGCCACCCATCACCAGCTCGTTCCATTCGGCATCTGGGCTGTCAGGCTGTCACAAGAAGCTGGGTGCGGGTCTGGCAGGTTTGTTGGGGGGATTTTTTTTTGGCCACAACATGGCAGAGCCTTCAAGCTTTCAAGCTGTGGCGGACAACTGGTAGGTACCGTAACTACCTACCGTACTCTACTACTGTGTACAATACTAAAACTCTATTGTCCATTGAGGTCGGTTGCGGCGTTCCAGGTAGATGGCTCAATTGGCCGCTGGAAGGGGGGGGGGGGCGCGCCGGTCAGCGGCGAGTGCATACGCCGCCTGCCGTGGCGCTCACACGGCAGAGAGTTGCGACGATGCGATGCGCCTTCTGAAGCTTCTGAAGGAGGGGGGAGGGTCCTGGTGGGTCTGGGACTTTCGTCTGCTCGGTGGTGTGAGTGGACGAGGTTTCTGTCTACTCAGCAAGCCGCCGCGTACACAGCCTCGATGGCTTGCGTCGTGGGCCTATCGCCAATTCGACCATGGCCATGCCGGCCAGCCGCGCATGAGGCTGTCCGCCCTCGTCTTGCTCTCTCTCTCTCTCCTCTCCGCGCAAAGGTATGATCGCTGCGCTGGCCTGTCCTTTTGCATCTTCAGCCTCTCTTGGACGAAGAAAAGCGCCCGCCACCTTTTCGCCTGTCTGCTGTTGCATCGGATCAAGTCTGGTCTGACTTGACTTCTCTGAGCCTGCCCTGCTTGCTCGCTTGCTTGCTTGCTTCTGAATCCTGACTAAGGTGTGCGACGCCCAGCGAGCGAGAGAGAGAGAGAGAGAGAGAGAGAGAGAACGAAAGCACTGGAGAGAAATCTTGGTCCGAGTGCGCCCCATCCCAGGCCCAGCGTCCCCACAGCACCTACAGTACCTAGTCTGCGTACGCCCGTAGTAGGAGAGCCCGCGCACTCTTCAGCCACAACCTCGTTCCAACTCTTCGTCATCGGCAGCACCAGCCTTCGACGCGCACCATCAAACATTCCACAACCCTGCGACGCTGCGACGCTGCGACGCTGCGATTTCCCGCAACTGTCGTCTTGCTTTGCGAGCTGCACCTGGACCGGACGAGCAGACACCCGCAGCCATCCCCCCCTCCCTCGTCTCCCTCCCCATTGCCCACGCCCAGTGCCACTCATACTCTTTACATACGGTTCGCTGTGTGTGTGTGTGTGTGTGTGTGCTGTCCGCCTGCGCGCGCACCCCCACCTGGCTAGGTAACTCGCGGACGCATTCGCCCGGCCTCAGCTTTGCAGCCTCACACGCCCTCTGGCCGCTAAGCTCTGTCGCATTCCCCAGCCCCGGCCCGCCCATTGCTGTCGTCACAGGCACAACCTGCGACCCTCGACCCTCGCGGTACAGCTTCTCCAGTCCTAGAACGGCTGCACATTGTCCATTGCAGCCTTTGCTGTGCTCTGCGCATCCCCTGGTCCTTGATCCTGGGTCGCTGGCTGTCTGGACATCAGACGGTGATCGCCTTGGCTGGACCCGCATCCGCATCCGCAACCGAGCGCGTTTGTGAGGCAATCAACTGCGCCGTCGCGAAGCTGGCTCTTTCGAGTCGCTCAGTGCCTCTGAAGCGGGAGTGCGTGCTGGTAGGGAGCCTCTGGCATGAGTGTTGGCCCAGACGGAACCACTGCAGAATCACTTGCCTGTCAGCGCATCAACCTGAATCTATAGCAACATAGCCACAGCAGGTAAGTCAAGCCAAGTGCCCTACCGCGACCATCCTGTTGCCACCTCCATCCATGTACATACTAGGTAGTATGTGCGAGAGCCTCTGGGGTGGCCATGTCGCGCCTCTCCATTCCGACAACGTGCTGATGCGGCTCTGCAGACATCATTCGCACATATACCGAGCCCTGCCTCGCCACCCCCCCGAACCATGGCCGCATCAACGCGAGCGATCACGCCCACCCACACTGGGCCCTTTGCACCACCAAACCGCCCGACCACACCAGGCTCGACGGCACGGAACGCCCATGGCGGCGCAACTTTCGGAACCCACCTCACCAAGTCACCGCGTGGCCTTTCACCGCGACTCTCTCCAGCACCGCTCACGGGAGCAGCCGCCCTCGCCGACGAGCGAAGATATCGAGAACAGACTGCGAGGCAAACGAGCCCCAACCCCGCTGCCGCCGCGTTGCAGAGCCTAACTGCGAACAACAGTCAGCCCA
This sequence comes from Plenodomus lingam, assembly GCF_022343315.1. Lineage (NCBI taxonomy): Eukaryota > Fungi > Ascomycota > Dothideomycetes > Pleosporales > Leptosphaeriaceae > Plenodomus > Plenodomus lingam. The sequence continues at coordinate 1,646,214 of NW_027093944.1, read as the reverse complement.
TGAGCCGCCCATCCGATGCACCTCCTACGCTTCCGCCAATGACCGCCCAAGGCGACAAGGCAGCAAAACCCGCCCTCATGATACCAGAGCAGGCCGGAGTCACCGGAGATGCCATGCACACAAGCCCTGTAAGCCTTTCGAGTTTTGGTGACGGTGATGCAACAGCCACACAAGGTGCTCCTACCATCGATGTGATGGCCAGCCCTGTTGGGAATGCCGCACAGGAAGGCGTGCCTCAGCAACCGCCACAACAGCAGCAACAGCAACCACAACAACAGCACCAGCATCAGCACCAGCCTCATCACCAGTTGATTGCGCCGAACCCAACTGACAACCCCGGCAATCGGGCATTTACCTTTCCTGGTCCAATGCCATTGGAGGATCCACGTGCTCCAGCCCGTCAGATGAGTCTTCCAGGTTACGGTCAGAATACGCCCAAGTCGCCGTCCACCAAGAGACACAAATGTCCATACTGCTCCACCGACTTTACGCGACACCACAATCTCAAGAGTCACTTGTTAACTCACAGCCAAGAAAAGCCCTATGAATGTCCAACCTGCCAGGCCCGTTTCCGCCGCTTACACGACCTGAAGCGCCACACGAAACTGCATACCGGTGAAAGACCACATACTTGCTTCAAGTGCGGGCGTCGATTTGCCCGTGGAGATGCGCTCGCACGGCATAACAAGGGCCAAGGGGGCTGTGCAGGTCGTCGATCTAGTTTTGGCATGGATGGCGAGGAGATGGGAGATGGCAAAGCCGGCGAGGGCATGGACGGCGTCGTGTATACTGGGGAACCTGATGAAGAGGACGAGCTTGACGACGAAGGCCGACGTGTCAGTGAGCCTGCGCGAAAAAGGCAGAACACGGGCAACTCTGCGCAAGGTTCGTATCATCAGCACTCTAGCACCTACCCACCTGTTGCTGCCAACCGAGCCTCGACTTTGCCTAGCACCTCTCGCCCATACTATCCGGCAGCATCAACGCAAGGGACTAACTTGTCGCCAAAAGCAGCGCCCTCGAGTATATCCTCGATTCACAATGCAAACCAGTCGAATGTGTTTGCTCACGGGAGCATGACGGAGAGTCCCAAGCCCCTTTCGCCAGGCCAGCAAGAGCACCGTCGTCTCGGCGCCCCGGAAGCTAACATGCATGGATCGCGGTCCCCGAGTATCTCGCAACACATGTACGGGCGTGCGCGAGGAACGCCGCCCATGGCATTGGCTCCACCCACTGTCAATGGCGCCCCTCATTTGCCCTCGCTGCCTGGCTTGAACCCCATGGCGTCTAAGCAAGGCTCCATGGGTGGCAAGACCAATGGCCCAAGCCTGCTTCAGAACCAGACCATGGCCGCTCCAGGCACATCCTCGCAGCCTGGCAGCATGTCCAGCCATGGTGGAAGTGGAAGTAGCATGCGCGAGGTCATGGGAAACCAGGTGGATGTGTGGCAATATGTTCGCGACATTGAAGCCCGAATGGCGCGCATGGAAAAGGAACACAACGAAAGGATCTCGACTTTGCAGAATGAGATCACTACGCTACGTGCTCAGCTCGCTCAGCAGCATGTTAATAACACGCAAGCTCAGCAGCAAGGACATTGAGAAGCGCTGATAAGAGGCTGCTGCAGACTATTCACAATGGGATCAAACGATGAATGCCCACTAGATCCAGCGTTGAAAACCACTTCAACAGCTCACCGTCTATGATGAAGCTTGATTTTGGCCATGAAACGGCCAAGCAGGCAAAGGAGTTGTCGGCGTTATACCAGTAGAGGGTTACTCTGAAGAAGAAGACGAAAAGATTGATTGCATCTCTGCCACTCCAGGGCGGGTGGGCAGACGGACGCGCAACGCTCTAGCTTTGCTCTATGCGCCCTTTTACATTTCTCTACTACGGATCAAGATACGTTCAGATGATATACCCACGGTACAGTGTCTCTCTACGAATCCTGTCCACATACTCTGTCGCTACGGCTGTGTTTTTATTTTTGCCTTTATCTTGCCACCTGGCCACCTTTTAGCATTCCACACCTTGTACATTACCACGTCCCTGAACTCTTGGCCATTATGTTTGCTTTGGATTCGGATTTCATTCATCTTATGGAGGGGAAGGGGAAATGGCAAACGAGAGCGATTGATTGGGGCTTTGGCCTGGTGAAGCATGTACATCCCATTGGCCTTTTCCCCCTTTTTTTCGCGTGATACCTCTTCGACACGGACTGGACTGGACTGGATTGGATTGAATTGGGTTCTGTTCATGATAGCTGATTCTCGATTTACAATATTGACCCCAAGACGTGGGTGTGGTGTCTTTGTGGTGTAATGTGAAGAGGTAGCAGCGGAATGTTAGGCTTGTTACAAGTTGTATTCAGAATATGCTCCAGGGTTAGACACATCTCCACGTGCAGCCAGTACCCGTCTATTATAGCAGTTGTTTTGAGACACTGCAGCGGCACTCTAGAATCTGCAATCGTCACCGCTCACACACACTACCTGCTATGGTAGGCTAAAGTATACGGCTTGTGCATGAAGCTGGACGCATGATTTGTACCTCTACCAATGCTCTGGAACTGCGACTTCTTCCAGAGGACCTCTTTTCAATGTCCAGTATGCAAGCTGCGGCATAGGTACCTTATGACGTGCGTGTGCGAAATGATGCCAACAGAGCAAGTGCAGCAACCGTATTCCTTTGAGGCCCGATTTGTAGGTACGGCCCAAACGTGGACGCCCAAGGGCCGTGCCAGATGGCGATGGCTGTGACAGCAAAAGAACCGGGCCGTGAAGATTGTGCTTCCCAGTTCGCTGATCAAGCTGGAGTTTTTGCCGTGTGCGCAGAGGTGTTGCTTCCCGGTTTTCTTGTTGTGTGCCTTCGTCTCGTGTTGTACATACCACAGCACTTTTCTATCTGCTGCACCGGTATGGCCTGCAGAAGGGCTAACTTATTGGCTGTCGGCTAGGCTGAGACCGGGCGGCACTTTTACACGTCAGAGCACCAGGCCTAACATTAGCAGCAGGACTTTGCCCAGTCTTGCAACCCACGACAGCGGACACTAGGACACCCTACTCTACTAGGAACCCTCTACCACAGCCTGCTGCCCTGCCCTCCCTTGCTACCCGGAATTCCTGCTGCAGATTCCCGAATTACCACCTCGCTCTCGCCCTCTCGCCCTTCTGCCATTCCACCCCGACGATCCCCTCCCCCCTCAGCCATACAGCCTGCTTGCCCGCCCGCCTCGCAGATGCATGGCGGTCTGCCCTGCTGATAGGCGCAACCGCGCGACGTGCCCGCTGCAAACGCCCAATCCAAGAGGCTCATAGCCGCGCTGGAGTGATCTCGCCCGCAGCAGGCTCGCACCAGCTTTGCGGCACCAACACAGTCACCACACCCCCTCCCCACCTCCCCCTCAACAACTGTGCCCGCCTGTCGTTGTGCTGTCCTCCGTCGTCATGTCCATGTCGACCCCCTCCGACTCACACCGCCGCCGCAAGAAGGACCCCGACCGCGAGCGCACCAGCCCCAGGACCAAAGACCGCGATCGAGAAAAGGATCGGGACCGTGACAAGGACCGTGACCGCGACAAGGACCGCGACCGCGAGCACCGCAAGAGCACCAAGTCCCGCAAGCCCCGCTCTTCGGGCTCCAAAGAGTCCAAGGAGGACGTTACTGAGAGCAGCAGTAGCTTGCGGGAGCGCCCGTCGACGGAGCGAAGCCGCACCTCGACCTCGACATCGTCGCCATCGACCAAGTCGCACAAGATGGCCGTCGTGCCCGAGATGGAGCGCAGAGGCTCCATTAGCTCCAACAACACGTCGCGCATCAGTCTGCCCTACCCCACGCTGTCCAAGACGTACGCCAAGGAGAGCATCTACGCCCGCGACGACTCAGAGAAAAGGAAGTCGACCATGAGCACAGGCACGACCGACAGCGATGCCACCAAAATGCCCGCTGGAAGCGACCCCTTCACTGTACCCCCACCGCCCGCTCGCGTTGCACCCACACCCCCGCGGCCACCCCCAAGTCCGCCGCTGACTGCCACCACCACGGCCGACTTGCGGAAACAGGCCAGTGCAAACAGCATGCGACGCAAGGACTCAGACGCCGTCCACCGCGAGATGCAAAGTGGGCGGCGGAGCGTGGATAGCAGCACCCACGTCACATCCCAAGCTGGCCCGCGGATAGCATCACGGTCCAGCATACGGGAGGAAGAGGACGCCTTCGACATGACCGACCTCACCTCCACCACAAACTCACAGCCCAGTACGATACGCGCCAAGTCGCCTCAGCTGGCACCCAGGACCAAGACAGCCAGTCCGTCCAGCGCTCGCCCGCCTGGAAGAACGTCGACACCGGTCAAGTTGAAGACGAGAGCCCCATCAGAGTATACAATTGACTCGGACACTACCTCTGTACCCCCGGACCACAATACCCAAATAAGGGCGAATTCACCAGAACAATCGGAAATATCACAATCCTCCATCGTCGACTCTTCGCCACCGACGCCCACCCAACACTCCGTACTGCCCTCGGTGGTGTCCTCTGTAAAGGATGGACCGCCCATGATTGAAATCATGACGGATCCCATGTCACGGACGCAGTCAGTAGACACTACGCACTCACAACAGTCACCAATGACCCCGCCGCCACCTCCGCCGCCACCAACCATGATGATGGAAGCGCCTCGGGTGGATTATCTGCTACAAAACGGTGGTCTGGCCAAGGCGATACCAAGAAGTCTCCTGGCTGCTATCGACGGTGTTCCTGCCTCAGCGTACTCACAGTATACAACGCCACGATTATCGGGTGCACAAGCCCACGATGTTCGAAATTTCTTCAAACCTCTTCAAAACGTGCTCAACAGCTACAATACAGTCATGGATACCAGTGGTTCCCTGGCCGTAGCCACTGGCTACAAATCAGTTGCACGGCGTCTTCTAGACAGACTCGAGAACGTTTTTGCACGTAACATATCCTCGGAGCACTGTGAATGCATGATGTGTTTTGATCATTCCCTCCCCGAAGACTCGGCTGGTGTAAACTGGGGTGAAATCTTGGAGCTAGTCTCGGGCCGTTGCGAACTCCCGGCCTGGCCGCCCTACGATGAGGGTCCTGGTCCTGGTTTAGGAATATCATCTGACCTTGAGGCACCTTGTCAAAGAATCGACGTTGACGTTCCTGAACAATACCGCGAGCACTACGAAAAACAGTCAAAGAAGACGAAAGTCGCAGTCCAATCCTGGCTCTCTGACCAAACAGAAAACGTCCCCGAAGACGCAGATGACGAAACACTAACCTTCATCATGTTGACCCGTCTCGAGCAACCCCAACGTCCACTCTTCTACGCTCTCCTCTGGGGCCTAGAAAAACTGCCAAACCCACGCACGCAGAAACCTGACACCGGCGTCCCACCGTACTTGGCAAAGGCAGGTCTAGCGCTCCAACGTCTATACCGATTGTTCAGCCCACCGAGAAATCAACTAGTAGTCATGTATCTCATCCGCCATCCCTCCATGCACAACATGCTTGCCACCCTCGCAGCCGTCACAAAACATGAGTGGGAGATCTTGGTCTCGGGCCGCTTCGATGGCTTTCTCTGGTCGGGCATGGAGGATATGCCCGACATGAACACGACACCGCCGCGTACTACATCGAGAGCAGGGCAAATACCTGCTACAGATGGGCCACAGCGCTTTGCATCACCACTCCCGAGCAATGCCAACAAGTTTGGCACATTCAGTCCATCACCAAACTCCCGGCCAGGCAGCACCCGACCGGGAAGCGTTCGGCCCCCGGGCGGCGCCCCCGTGCAAATCGACGAAGAAACCGAAATCGCGGTCCTGGCCGAAATCGAACGCGAAATCTACCTCGGCATGGAAGCCATGGAAGACGCATTTGAGCAGTTGCACCACCAAGCCGAAGCGGTACGTCGCCGACTGCGCGAGCGCGCCGCCGCCCTCTCCATGGTTGCGCAGCAACGACGTGGCATGGGCGTGGACGAGGTGGGCGTGCGCATGGACACACCGGGTTTCCGTGATCCTGACGAGGGGTTGAACAATGACGATTTGAAGAGCGAGATTGGCCCGGATGATAGTGCAAGTAATGTTAGTCATAATCGGAGAAGGAAGGCGCATCGGGCGAGGGAGAGGAGGACGCCGGCGCCAGTGGAGGAGGAGAGTGAGGGCGAGGAGGAGAGGCCAAGGCGGAGGAGGTAGTGGCGAGGAGCTCATGAAAGAAAAAGGAAATGAAAGAGATGAGGTGTCGAGCGAGTGAGCAGTCTGCTAGCATACATTCCCCTTGCTTGATCATGCTACTGTAGTCTTTTCTGCCCTTTTTTTTTGGCCAAATTCTTGTTACCATTTTAACATCTTTACGTATGTCTTCTTTCCTTTTGCATAACGAGGATGATTAGCATGAGCATGGATCTGCGGCGCCTGTATTTGTGTTGTGTGTCAACGCAGAAAACGACATAGGACTATTATCCTGCTAAACATGATGGTCATGGAATTTACGAAATAACGGCTGAGCTGTATAGCATTCCATGTTTATACGTGTGTCATGGGCGTGCATGATGGTTGTGTGACTGATGTACTCTCGCTGTATTCCCCACCCCCCCAAACCCTTTTTTCCCATTGCTCCAGACTATAACTACCGGTACGCATCCGCCGTATTAACCCGATGATTCCTCTCTGTCTGGCGTATAAACTCCTGCAGCGCCTCCGGCCCCGTGTCCGACTTCAGATTCTCCATCTTGGCACGTATCCTCGCCCACGCCTGTCGCGCCCTCGCCTTCACATCCGCAACATCGATGCCAACAAGCTGCCCATCCCGCTTCCTAATCTTGCCGTCTACCATGACGAGATCCACATCCGCAGTCGACGCGTGCATGACGGCTGTGCCGAGGGGATTCGCCGTGGCCGAGAGACGCCGTTTGTTGGTGATGACGACGATGTCGGCGCGTTTACCGGGGGTCAGAGTGCCGATTTTGTCGGCGAGCCCGAGGGCGGCGGCGCCGTTGCGTGTGCCCCAGATCAGGGCGTCGCGGGCGACGAGTTCGGTGGTGGACGAGATGTTGCCTGTGCTGTGGACGGCGGCGTGGTCGAGACTGCGCTGGGTCGCGAGTTGAAGGCGCATGGCTGACATCATGTCCGGCGGCGTCGTGCAGGAGCTGTCGGTGCTGAGGGCGGGGTGGAGGCCGTGGGCGAGGGCCTGGCGCAGGGGCGGGTAGCCCATGCCCGTTTGGATATTGGGGTCTGGGGTGAGGGCGAGGGCGCCGCGGGTGGCGGCGATGGAGGCCATTTCGTGGTCGAGGACGTTGGTGCAGTGGATGTAGAGGTGGCCGGGTAGCATGACGTCCATGTCTGCGCGGATCTCGAGGTCCCGTGTGAAATCGGTGCCGCGGAGGGTGCTCGAGTGCGAGACGGTGAAGGCGGAGAGGGCATGGGCGAATTGGATTTCATCTTTGATCCAGGAGAAGGGGACGGTGCTGGACATGCTGAGGTGGACGCCAACGCGGAGGAGATTGCTGGCCGAGTCCTCCTCGATGAGCTGTTTGGCATGCTGCATTCGAGCCTCCCAGCCGGGTTTCCCGGCAGCGACGTCGCCGTAGGGACCTCCTCCCATGCCGTAGCAGTGGTAGCCCCGGATCCCAGATTCACGGAGTCCTTGCAGTTCAGCGGCCGCGTGCGCGACCGAGTTCATGGAGTCTGAGGGGTTCATGATGGTGGTGGTGCCGCTTTCAATGGCCTCGAGACCGCCAATGAGTCCGGCCATGTGCATGTCTTCAACACTGATGGCTGGGCAGAAGCGGGTGAAGACATCGATGAGAAAGGGCCAGATGTTTTGGTCAATGGAGATGCCACGCATGAGACTCATGGCGAGATGGCGGTGCGAGTCTACGAAGCCAGGGATGACGACGCCTTCGCTGGCATCAATGACTTCGGCTCCAGGTGCGCTGATATCTTCTGCCCTGCCTACGGCTTTGATGACGCCGTCTTCGATGAGAATCGCACCGTTTTCATAATCCCCAAGGCTATCGTCGAGGGTGACGACAAGGCCGCCGGTGATGAGGTATTTGCCATTGCCGGACATTATGCTTAATGATTCACCGGTTGCTGTGTGTAGTTAGCTACTGGGCATACAGCAGAATTGCAAGTTGATACCTACATGCTTGGAATTCTCCAATCTTTTAGATAGTGAAGAAAAGAAACAGAGGACATGTTTTTATATGTCTGCCTTCCGATGTAATTAGGTAAGCAAACTCCAGTTAGCAGCCGATGGCATCCGAGCTGTAGTGGCCTTGTAGAGGTGTATATATACTACCATGGATGCAGTCACATGTTGGAAAATCTGGAACTACCAAGACTGGATATGAGGCAAAATTTGTCCACCTTGCCGATAGGATTAAAGAGATCATTGTCGCTTTCATTGATGCAGGACTCGTCGAGAGATTCAACAATGTTGAAGATGAGGAGTGAGTGTCCCTGTCCAAGCCAGCCAAGGGACGGGTCGACCTGATGGGGTGGGGCTAGTAACGCAGCTTACCTAATCACGATCTCCTGACACGGTTAGTTCAAATCAACACAAAATGCACCTCAGTCGCCCCCAGTGTTCTCTCTTAACGCCAAGGCTTATGCACTCAGCACTCATTCATTCATTCATTTGCATCCATCCACATAGAATTCTCGCTCGTCGATATGGCATTCCCCATCATCCCGCATTGACTAACATCTTGAAGGGCGCGCGCCATGCCCATACAGGCAAGTATTCATGGCTAGTCTGCCCCGCTAAAATAGGCGATTGGACCGACCGAAGCGGTGACGCGATGAAAAAGGGCTTCAGAGGTCCCAGCGTATGCGACTTCAGCTTGTGGATTGTGGGTGTGACTCTTCATGTTCCGGTCAGCGATCAGCTATATCTAGCGTCTTCTTCTTCTTCTTCTTCCTCCTTCTTGTGTTAGTTGAGAGGACGGGGACATCATCGAGGCAAAGACAATGGCACAGGAAATGGAACTAGACGTCCTACCAGCCACGGGGACGACAGAGAAAGACGAACGCACAGGGGATGCTCATGGCGTGGCATTGGAAAAGGCAGTGTCAATTGCGAATGATGGGAAGAAGAGGAGCAGATTTCATATGGTGGCCATCATCACCGCGCTATTTGTATGTCAATCTACCTTGACATTGTCCATCTTCATTTTCGCCTTCAAGCTCGACATCATTTCATACATGGACCTGCTGACCAAGTCCAGCTCCTTCTCTTCGTAGCAGCCCTCGATGCTACAATCGTCGCAACAGCTGCACCAACTATTGCCCGTGACCTCCGCTCTGCAGCAGGGTACACATGGATAGGAGGGGCCTACCTCCTCGCCAGCGCTGCGAGCGGTCCCATCTGGGCAAAGCTTTCAGATATCTGGGGCCGCAAGATCATAATCCTTGCTGCACTTGTCATCTTCTTCATTAGCTCGGCTGTGTGCGCCTCGGCCAAGACAATGGAAGGATTGATCATCGGAAGAGCGTTTCAGGGAGTCGCGGGTGGTGGGTCGATTTTGCTGGTCCATGTGTGCATCAGTGATCTTTTTAGCTTGAGGCAGAGAAGTCTGCTCATGGGATTTACAGAAGGTATTTGGGCTCTTGCGGGCGGTATTGGTCCTGTACTTGGTGGTGTATTTGCTAGTCTGGCTACATGGCGGTGGTGTTGTGAGTGTTGCCCCTTTTGAACGACAGATGGCTGTGTAGCTGCTGATTAGCTTTCAGTTTGGATCAATCTGCCTATCTGCGGTTTCTCCGCACTTCTGGTCCTACTCTTCCTTGATATACAACATGAACATACTTCCTTTGTTGATGGTATCAAGGCCATTGATTGGGCTGGCATATTCACGTTCCTAGGCTTCACTTTGATGCTGCTACTGGGTCTGGATTTTGGCGGTGTTCTCTTCCCATGGGACTCGGCTAAGATCATTGCCTTGCTGGTCGTTGGAAGTCTGATGATCTTTGCTTTTGTCTATAGCGAAGCTCGTGTTGCCAAGTATCCCCTCATTCCAATGGAGTTGTTCAGACGAAGGACAAATGTTGCTGCGTTTGCAGTCGTTTTCTTCCACGGTTTCGTATGTATTCCCCATGAGCGAAATACCTTTACCTTTACTGAAGTTTCTAGGTTTTTATTGCTGGAGAGTACTATATGCCATTGTATTTCCAGTCAGTCCTAGAGGCTTCCCCTGTACGGTCAGGTCTCCTCTTATTACCCTTCATCGTCACTGGCGCAATCAGTGGGGTAATTTGCGGTTTCATCATCCACCGCACTGGCCGATTCCGGGAGATCTCATGGGGAGGCACATTGCTACTCACCCTTGGTTTCGGCCTCTTCATCTCCTTCGATGCATTCACATCCACGGTCAAGGCGGTCTGCTTCCTTATCGTCGGCGGTCTCGGCTCAGGCGTGCTTTTCGAAGCGCCGCTCATCGCAATCCAAAGTCAGGTTGAGCAACAAGACGTGGCGACGGCAACGTCAACCCTGGCATTTATTCGAAACATTGCAGTTTCCATTTCGACAATCATCGGTGGCACGATATTCCAGAACTCAATGAACAACCGCGCGCCGGCTCTGCGCGCCGCGGGCCTGCCAGAAGATCTGCTACGCCAGCTGGATGGCGACAGTGCCATGGCGAATGTGATGCTTCCGGGCACGCTGGACAATCCGGTCTGGGAGCTTGCAGCGAAGAAGGCTTTTGCGTACGCGATGCAGAATATGTGGATTACGTACACTTGTCTTGGGTTCTTGGGCTTTGTTGCGAGCCTCTTCGTGGAGGCGGCGCATTTGGGAACTGACCATGTTGAGACGGTTACCGGGCTGAGGAAAGAGAAGGATAGGACGGATACAGATAGTTCGTAGGGTGACTGGGTAAATATTTTGGGACATTGAGAAGTGGTAGTGATTGATTGGGGAATGTGAAAAATCGCAGATCTGGAAGTAGGATATCGCGTGTTTCCTCTCATGTTGATAAAGAGACTTGCATCTCCTTACGTGTCATCATGGCTTTACTCATGTTTTTCCTTGTTGGCCACATTTGTTTTTGAATGATATCCACAGCTTGGAGACGGAAAGAGAGAGAGAGAGAATGTAGTCGAAATCTACTGCTCATGCTCAACGTTCGTGCGTCGTCCGCAAAACTACATGGCAGGGAGTGGCTTGGGCTGCCGGAGGCGCCGGAGACACTGGGATGACGGAGATAACGGGGATGCCGGCTGCCGGAGATCGTGAGGAATTGATTGTTCACAGACTGTGCTTAATCAGCTTTTTCTACCAATCTAATAGGCTATAGCGACCAGTACCGGTACCACCCCAGACTTGCACCACGACCAATGCCACGAGAATTTCAAGAAGAGTTTGTGATGGACGTCTGCCGCAATTTACCAGTACTTCGATATCAAAGAGGCAAGCAAGTCGTGTAGACGTGAATAATACCTAAAGCTGAATAAATCCAGTTCTAATCAGCCTCTGATTGTCTGTATGCAACCCGCATACCGGTATGTGTCAAGCTAGGCAAGGTGAAAGTGCGAGATAATGACTCTCCCATGTCTGTTGATCGAACCAGAAGCTTACCCTTCGGGTTCTAGCTACGGTCAGGAGGCTCTAAGTGTGTGATTGAACATGACTAATTTTAGGGAATTGCGGGCGTAGAAAACAGATGCAATGATGTTAGAAAGTCTATTACTATATATCCTCCCAGTCCTGAAGGTGTAAGGACATGAGCTATTCTACGGTCTAACAGAGAGGGTGAATGTGGATTGGTGTGGCTGTTCTAGACTGTCTAGAATAGTGGATAATATGGACCATGGATGTGAAGAAAGAAAATTGAGGAGTTGTTGCTTTCACAAGATCTGCTTTGTATTTACATTAACATCTTCACCCTTCTTACTGACCCGGGCATAGTCTTAGGATGGGGTTGCCTAAATAGATAGTATTTGGCTCCATGTATCTAACTCTTAAGCTGGCAAATATACCAGTAAGCAAGAATACAGATACGCAAGTACAGACACGCGAATCCAGGCACATAGGGTGAGGAGCACACAGAAAATGCAAGTAAGTCAGCCCAGTCTCATGATTTAGATTCTAGAATTGGTGCAAGTTGTCTCATGGTACCAGTAGGTACCGGGTCTCCGTCCTGATAACAGGAGGCCTGGTCGCACGCAAGCGCGCCGCTAACAGTTCAATGCGAACTTCTGGGTCCATTCCTGGGTAGAATTATTTTGAATAAACTTCCGATAACTTCCAGGTCAATAGGAGGGTCAAACGGTCATCGTAGCCAGGCGCAGGTAGCCCGAGCTAAGAAGCTTGCCTTTCGGCACGGAAAAAGACAACTATCGATCAGGGTATACCGGTAACGTGAATTTGACGCTAGGCAGGGGTATGAACATGAACAGACATAGACAAAAAGTGTATACTTTGCACGTGTATTGCGCGACGTACAGGAGGTATTTTAGTTTATAAGTGGTATGAGGAGAAAACGGAGTGTCTTCTGTATGTCCAATTGGTGATTGCATGACTTGTAGAGGTATGGCTGGAGATATCCTATTTGTTCATTTATTCTATACAGATTAGGAGAAAGCGGCACGTTTACTATATATCTTTGTGGCCTCTTCTAGGGATTCACGGTCATGGTTGTAGAGAACATTTTGGTTTATCGAGGAGATAGATTACCATTAGACGTATCATGTTTGCCTGTACAGGTCTTCGTAGTACTAGTCGCAACGGAGCCAATGAGACCGCTAGTGTTAGCCCATGCAAGGTGCACTCACAACTAATCGTGGACAGCGTTTGTTCCGACCCTTTCTTGCTCTCTCACCATAGATCCATCTAGCGGCTATACTCTGAGGTATAGAAATACGACTATATCCTTACTAAGCTGCCTCCCCTTTCGTTGGAAATTATTGGAAATAAGGCACTGCTCATAGTCACTCTTGTTCAACCAACATTCTTGCGTCATGGCAGCTTCATTTATGACCAGCAACATGGATGATCCTCCCAAAAACCGACACGGTCACGCCGCCATCGCCGCGATAATCAGCAACATGGAAAACTACCTACCTCCGCCCAACAACTCCAAGCCGGGCTACTCCGGCTGCCGCACCACATACGGCTTATTATCACGCTTCCACCAGCGTGCCGAGCAGTCGGACAACCCTGAGAAAGAATACAAAGAGCTGCAACAGATTGAACGTGACCTGCGCCGTCGTATTACAAATCTCGATGCCAAAAAGGGCGTCCCTGAAGAGATGATCAGCCTACTAGACCAACTTCGCGACGCGATCGCCGCAGCACTGACACAAGGTATCACCACTGATTTCTTCCTCCAAGCCCTTCAGGCACAGCTGGATGGGGAGTCAGAGACCATTGCCGAGCCCAAGGAGAACAGGAAGATGGTCAGTGATAGAAGATTCACAAAGGTCTGGAATGAGCTGCAAGATGCGAAGAAGCGGATTAATCAGCTCAATGCCGAGTGCAATCGATTGCAGCTCAGGGTCAAGTACTTGGAAGCTCGACGGGGATCGGGGCATTCTGCCGATGATGAAAACGATGCATTTGGTGAGCCCCCAAATAAACGAAGAGGGCGAAGCGGCCGACACTGCTAATATATGGGTTTGATTAAGAGTAGATCCTGACCAATTCTGGGGTGGAAAGGAGAGTGATCGAAGGGATCGGCATGAGTGACGTGGAGTAGGTTTGTTGGTTTACTGTACTGTACTGCACTGTGCATACTGGCAAGCTGCAAAAACCTTTATGTGTGAAAGCAAGGTGCGTGCTGGATAAACTGGGACATGATGGATTCAACCCTCGAGTCAAAAAGAAAACATGGGGTTACAATTACCCACATGGCCTTTATCAGGGCGGGGCTAATCACTTACTACATTTCCTTCATGTTTCTTGGCGTTGATAAGCCATGGGTTTGCACTCACCCTTATCTCCTCTGCACACTTCGATTGGACAACCAGATCAAAAGAATATATACAGTATACTGAAATGATGCAACTATCGTGGACTAGACTTCCCCGGTTTGCCATCGCTATACCGTGGTTCAAAGAAGTATGTACAAAATCCAATGTGATGTCGCAACGCAGCTCCCAAGTCGGCTAAGCAGACCGATCTTACATGGAACATTTATGGCACGTTCGCCCGTCACAGACTTGCAGCTAGTTGCCGCCCCGAGCTCGTTCATAGTTTTGCTGTTGACGGCCAAAGTGGCGGTTGCAAAGCATTGGTCCGGTCGAATTCGGTCGGTGCAATAGGGATAAGAAGGAACACTGGCATGCAAACGCACCCGCAGAATACTCTATCTCCAACGACACATACTATGTATGTATCGAGATGAAGATAAGCATGTCCCGATTTGCATTACAACCACATGTCGAAGTAAGTGACGGCCTGCACGAAGCTAGCTTGCTTGGCGAAGACGTGCGCGGGCATGCTGGCGTTGACTTTGACGGCGAAACCGTGTTGGGCTAGGGCGTAGAGGTTGACTTGGAAGGTCGAGTTTCTTTCTGCTAGGATCTCCTCTGCGCGTGCGACTTGAGTTGTGTTGAATAATGGGTCGTCGGCTGTTTGAGTGTACATATTAGCCTTGTCATCCCCGTCATGATGCTCATCATAATCACCATCACCGCCCCTTGCAACATAACCTGGTAAACCAAAGGAGGCCGGGGGGTGGGAAACAATAAAAATGTGAAGATAAGAAACTTACTCCCAGCTGCAATACTCAATCCACCAACCACACCCATCAGATCCTCATCCAACATAAAACTCGGATGCGCAATGAATCCAGCATCCACAAGACCCTCGTCCTCCCTCAACCATCTCGGTACAAACTTGCCCCCGAAACAGTAGCCCACTGCGCCAATGCGCTGCATACCCAACTCACCGCGCATATAGGAGAGTGTGGAGTTGATGACGGCGTCGACGCCTTCTGGGGGATGATTGGGGAGCCATGATGATAGGTCGAGAGTGGACTCATCAGTGTCGACGGGGATGGAGTCGTTGTAGTAGATGTCGGGCATGACGACGAGGTAGCCATTTGCGGCGAGGGAGTCGGCGAGGAGGCGGTTTTCTGGCCGCGGGATACCGAAGATGTCGGAGATGTAGAGGATGGCTTTTGTAGCTTTCGTGGTGTTGCTCGGGTAGGAGAGGTAGGTTGGGACTTTTGGGGGTTGTTGTTAGTTTAGATCTGGATGAGATGAGATGGGATAGGAATTCAAAGGGGAATTAAACATACAACCACCAATATTCCTAATCTCACCAGCTGGTTCCCCCTCACTTCGAACCTGAAGATTCGAACACGTCGACTGCGCAAGCGCAAGTCCCGCAGTCGACAGTCCAAACACCAAATTCTTGATCGACACCATCTTTGTCATATGCACCACAAGTTGAACAATTTCCTTGCAAGATCAAATACCTAACAAAGCATTTTTCAAATAGGATCAGAAAAAAGAAGCTGAACGTGATTGTATCCAATGACACTTATAGCAGAAAGACCCAGATGCTACACAACAGAAAAAAGTGAACAAGTCACACGGGCTCCCCAACACCTTTATGTATGTACCTCTCTGCCCCCATCCGTTTTGAATCGCATGGAATCCCAACAGAACTACCCTTGAACCCCATGCATCCCCGTAAGTTGTGACCAGCTGTAGAAGCCTGAACTGCACCAGCTAGCTTCCCCCCCCCTACCCCGACCTACATGCATCCCCACCCTACGTCAGGTACTCTCTCAAACCCCCGTACACAGAAAAGCCAAAACCCCTCGGCCTCGGCTTCAACAAGTGGGGAGTAGGGGTGCATGGATAGCAAAGGGATTGTGCAAAGCCTGTCTAGAACTACCATTACTGGTAGTGTTTGACAATCACCTCCCAGAAGGCTCGAGAATAATTCCCAGTAACAACTCATCGGATGCACCTCCCGCCCCAGGAACCTTTCACATGCCAGGGATGATGGGAGCTAAACTTTGTGCAGAGGAAGATTATGGTTTGTCTTGATAATCAATGGATTATTCCATCTAATAGTTCAATTTGGCCTCGATGACTGAGCTACTGTTACGATCTGCGCAGGGCTGGTTTTGGTTTTGTCATCATGCTGTTGTTGCGAATAGTCGTAGTTATCACGGATGATATAGGGCTATAGATAAGGTACAGGGATCACGTTGCGTTTACTTGTTTTATTTTTCTTGGGGGTTTGTTTGCCATGGTGCTGGGTCCAGGGGTTTAGTTGGTGGATTGGGGGGACTGGTTTTGTCCGCTATGCGGGCTGGTTTGGGGATAGATAGATTGGAGGGTTTTCTTGTATTTCTTGGTGGATATGTGTGATATGAACATAAGACGTCATGAGCTGTGGATAGCTAGACTGAAACAAACGCTGCGCCTTGGAGAGTACGTGATATGTTGTGCATACGCTAGTAGGACAATGTTGTGTCGTACTGCACCATCTCTCCTCGAGGAGAGTCAGTCGAACGATAGGAAGATGCCCAAGGCGGCTGAGAAATCACTGGTGTCACTGTGTCTGCTGTGTCAGCAACAGATCCCAAGTATACGACAATCTTCCTCAGAGCCCCACTTGGGGTAACCAACCTCTTGACACAGAGAACCGAACGTTTGGTAACGGACCACTGGTAACGGCGAAGTGCACCACTACTAGGCTCGTAAGACTCGTAACAACACTACAGAAAAGTGGTCACAGATAAGCTACATGCCACCGTTTAAAAAAGCACCCTATGTTAGAGAGCTTATATTTCGTAGTGCTAGTGATTATGCTAAGCAGTATAAGATGAGCAGCATTGTAAGGCTGCAGGCCTAATCGGTAAAGCATATTGTTAGCACTGTTGGGCAAGAAGACAAGATCAAGCAGCATAACTTGACCTGACCTGAGCACTACATGACCAGTGCCACAGGGTGTCCACGGGTGACGGGGGTGTCGTGTACCACCAGGAAAATAAATCCTGCCAAGTAGAGTTAGCGCGTGGACACCCCCATCCGTTTCAGTTTCATAATCGAGGTGGTGGCATGTCATATGACCATGGGTTTAGCGTCGGGCGACTTGGGCTTTACTCCAAGTGGTTAGAATATCCCTGTAGGTTCAAGTCCACGTCACAGCGGCAAATTTTTATAGTTATATAAACTAGCCTATAGTTAAGTATAAATTAAGGTAATTTAAGCAAGTAAATGTAGTTTTTATTACTATCTTTTTTAAATATATTCTAAACCTATTCTTAATAATATATAGGTGTTCCTAAATACTATACTAGAGTTTAGTATAGTAGTACTAGATAATATATCTAAACTAGATAGTAATATTAGAGATAAATTTAGGTAACTATATAAAGTACTAGAGGAGGATAGTAGTAGTAGCGTTAAGGAAGTAAGTAAAAGTAAATAGAATAAGTTTAGAATAGGTTAGTAATATATTATAGGGGTATAATATATACCTTACTTATAGTAATAGTTAAGGACTACTACTTACACTAGTAATTATTAAGTATATAGCTATTCTCCTAGCATACCCTTAATTATATAGCTAAGGGTATAGGTATATAATACTAGTTTAGCAATATAAAGATAGCTCTTACCTAATAAGAGAAGAGGTGCTTGTGCAGGCTATATAGGTAACACGTTAAGAACACGTTCTTAAATTGTTCTAATTCTAGTAGGTATAATACTCCTACTAGTCTATCTATCTTAATAGGCCTACAACTTTACTATTCTTTAATAGCTAGCTAGCAAGCTAGTATAAATACTAATACTCTAGGGTAAAAGCGTATAAGTATCTTAAGAACATATTATAAACGTGTTCTTATTATATTATTAATAATATATTATATAATTAGATCTAAACCTTAAAAAGTATAGTACCTAAGAAAATTCTACAGAGAGAACTACAAATAAGAAGCTATTATTATAGCCTTATTAAGCGCTTCTCTTTAAGGATTTATAAGGACTACTAGGTGTCTTATTATCCTATAATAAGGACTATAGTAAATTAGATAAGGAGCAAAACTTAAATATATTTAAAACGTATTAATAATAAGTTAGTAAATTGTAGAATAGGCTTAACTATATATTAGCTATTAGAACTATAGCCTAATATCTACTACTAGGAAAAAATATTATTTTAGTTAGGTACTACTAGAGGTAGACTCTATATATCTATAAGGTCTTCTAACTAGGGAGATATTAAATCTTTCTAGTAGTCCTGCTTTATATTCTGTGGTTAAGCTATAGTTAAGCTAGATAAAGAAGTGTGGTAGGCATATTGCAACCTATTCCTAACATGTTCCTAACATGTTCTAGGCGTTAATTATCTATAAGGGCAAGGATCTCTATTTAAAATCCTGTGTAAAGTTACCTTCTAAGTAATTATACTAATAGATATAGTAGTAATACCTTTTTTTACTATTATTTCTTTTAGTATATATATATATATACCTCCTCCTCCCTTAATACTATCTAATAGTAATATTAAGGAAGTAGTAAAGGTGTTATAGCCTATACTTACTCTATAGCTTATATAATATAAGTTATTTATAACTTATTATAAATATATTCCTAACTTATTATAGCCTAGTTCCTAAACTTAACCTAGCTCTAAACCTATCTCTAACTTAAAGGTTTCTATTCTATTAAAGAAATGCATATTAGCTTTGCAAATAAAGATAAAATCTTGCGTATTATAAAGCGTGAAAAGCTTCTATAGTTCCTATTTAAGAGTAGCCTTAGAGGAGTATACTATAAGTAGAGGATAAAGTATTAGGATCCTAAAACTATATATAGTATAAGAGAATAGGTTTAGAATATATTACTAATACGTTACTATAGGCGTATATATAGCAAATCTTTATATTAAGCTTAGGTAACTTAATTATTTACCTTTTTAAAGAGTAGGCATTAATTCTATTAAATTAAGATATATTCTAGATAGATATATTATATAAGAGGTTATATAGGGTATAGGTAGAGATTCTAATAGTAATCTTCTACCTATAGAAAAAGAAGTATACGCATTAAGAATAGGTTTATAACATGTTTCTAACACATTATAGTTATTACACTTAGCTAAATTATTATAAATAAGGATATAACTAATATATATTAAGTTGCTATTACTAACTTCTTTTAGAAGTATAAAGCACTTATAAAAAGACAAGTGTTATAGAGGTATATTTACTTATAGGGATTCTATAGGACTACTATTAATATATGTAACAAGTAGATAATAGGCAAGTTTTATAGCGCACTATAACCTATTTATAACGTGTTTCTAACTTGTTTCTAGGACTTAGGCGCTATCTCTAGTTAATTAATCCCTATAAGCGTAACTAGCGCTAGCAACTTTAATCTTATATAAGATTTTATTAAGTACATCTATAAAGAAGTATTCACAAAGCATATAAAAGAGAGCTAGATAATACTACCTCTTTATATCTAAGTAAATTACTATAGGCATTAATAGTAGAGGAATACTTTTAGCTTACTAACCTCCTCTTATATAAGTAAATATATTCTAAACCTATTCTAAACATATTCCTAACTTATTCTTATATAATTAGAATATAAACCCTCTAAAGATACCTAAAACTAGGTAATCTATAAGAAAAACCTAGTAATTACTACTAGGATTATGCAATACTATAGTAAAATATTAAAAGAGGTATAGGAAAAACTAGAATCTTATTTAAATATAGCTAAGCAAGCAGGCTAGAAAGGATATAAAACTAGTAAGCATGTAAGTATTCTTAAGGCTACTTAGAAGTAAGTTTATAACCTATTCTTAACCTATTAGAATTATATAAGTAATATTATATAGTGTATACTAGATAGATCTATAGGATATAAAAGAGTTTAAAGCCTAGAGTAAGTTTAGAATATACTATAACTATAGAACTCCTAATAGGCTTAAGCAAAGGTACCTTAAAAAGCTTTAAAGGGGAGAAAGTAAGTCTTACACTAGCGTTATATATATTTGCTAATTAAAACGTATTTAGAATATATTTAGAACGCGTCCTATAATAATAATAATACTCTAGATAATAATAAAGTAAGTCTTACTATATCTAACTTAACTAGATATATCTTAGTCCTAATAAGAAATAAAAGAGCACGCTTAAAAGCCTAAAGCTAGAGGGCAAGTAGTAGAGTAGTATTAGAAAGAAGTTTACTAGCCCCTTTTCTATCTTCTCTACTACTAGGCTCTTCTCCTCTACTAATAGCAACCTAAAGGTATGCTTCGCGAAATATATTTATAACACGTTCCTAACTTATTATTAGTCTATAACTATAAACTTTATAATAAAAGGCTCTTCTTAGTAATTAGGCTCTAAAAGAGAGAAAAGAAAAGCTAGAGGTAGACAAGGAAGAACTTATATAGAAAAAGGCACTATTTAAATTATAAAAGGTATAGTTTAAACTTAAGAAAGAGATAGCTACTTTTTATATAAGGTAGGGTTAGTTTATAAATATAGTAACTAGTTCCTAACTAGTTCTTAATATATTCTAGTCTATTATATAAGTATATATAAGTAGATAAATATATATTCTTTTTTCTTCTCTTTCTTCTTCTTTCTTCTTATACTCTACAAGAACTTTTTATATTTAAGAGTTTAATACTATTTTACTATCTATCTTTCCTAATATTATTAGATATAACTAGTTAATATAGTCTATAAAGATCTTTTAAAGTTAGTATATAATAGAATATATTAGGAACATGTTATAAACTTGTTCTAATACTAAGTAGGATTTATACTAGTAATGTATTAAGCTTAAGTTACTTCTATCTAATACTAGGGTATTCTCTCCTGTAATATCCTACCTAAATAATAGGTGTATAGTATTTCCTAGCAAGCTTTTCTACTAGGCTATTTAGGCTAGATTAGGGGTATAGGAACTTTATAGAGTATATATATATATAAGTTAGAACACGTTTATAATATATTAATAACTATTTTAGTATTACTTCTCTAATAGAGGCAATCTTATCTACTACCTTAAGAGGTATTATTCTAAGGTTTAAATAGCCCTAGTAAACTATAGCAGAACTATAATACAAGGTATTATAGAAGTAAGGATCTTCTATAGGAGCTTAATAGTAAATACTTAAGAACGTGTTCTAAACACGTTAATAATACGTTCTCTGCTAGTAGAGTAGACTATACTAAGTGCCTCCTCTAAGGTTTAAGAACCCTCTAAGATAGCTAGTCTATAATAAGAAGTAGTAGCTAGAGTAGAGGCTAAAGAGGAAGTAGAGAGTAAAGAAGAGGAGTAAATAGTTGCTCCCCTTTACACTATAAATAATATTTAGCAAAAGTAGTAAAAAGGAGATATAAGTCTAGTCTCTTAAAATATATTTAGAATATATTAATAATATATTATAGCTAGACACCTATAAATACTAGATTCTTCTTTAATCTAAGGGACTACTAGAGCTTTATAATACCTATAAAAGTTAAAAGAAAAAGTTATATACTATTAAAGGACCCTATAAAAGTAAATAGTATTTTACTTTTAGTAGATAGAAAAAAAAAAGAAGAGTAGAGAGTTTATTTTAGTAATTACTACTACCCTTTTAGGTTATATACTATTATATATTATTTATTAGAACTTATTCTTAATATATTCTTAATATGTTCCTACTTGTTACTATTATTATCTCCCTCCCCCTCTCTAGTATCTTCTCTATCCTCCTTATCCTCCCTAGGCTTTATAAAAGCATACTACAAGTAGAACTAGGCAGTATTCTAGTAGGAATTAGTAAGGTCTATACTAGTATTAAAGTAATAGTCTTAAAATATATTAGGAATAGGTTAATAATATATTATAAATAACTTACTATAGCTAGGATAATTATAAGCGTAGATAGTATAAGGAACCTAATAACCTTAAATCCTTAGTAGGGTAGATATAGTAATAAAGTTAAGCTATAATAAGTTAGTAATATATTTTTAATAGGTTCTTATAGGCTATACCTTATTACTATTATAGCTAGTATAAGTCTTTTTCTAAATTATATTTAGAAGGGTATTAGTATTTACTAAAGGGCCTATAGTAGCTACTAGCTAGGCTTAGAGAACTTCTATAAAATATATTAGTAATAAGTTTTAAATATATTCTAAATAACTTATAGTAAGAAGTATTCTAGTAATTATATATAACCTTTATATAGAAGTCTATATATATTAGTATAATAAGTTAAGAATAGGTTAATAATATATTTACTCTTTACCTTATAGACCTCCCTTATAGAGGGCTAGCTAGTCTTCTTAACCCTACTAACCTTATAGTAAGCTATATTAAGCCTATAATCTTTTTTAGCATAGGTATATAGAGTGCCCCTAGTACCTAGAATAGCCTAAGAATATTAGAACCTATTTAGAATATATTTAAAACCTATTCTTACTCTATATAAGGTACCCTTATTATTAATCTTAGTATAGTAGTAGCGCTCTCTACTCTCTATCTTAACTACCCTATTAGGGCTAACTATAGGCTATACCCTAATATTATCTAGGACGTAGCTAAGGGTAAGGTACTATTAATAGTACTTCTATAACCTATTAAGAATATATTCTAAACATGTTTTAATCTACTTATATAGGATATAAGGGATATATTAGTAATAGGTATAGTAGTAGTAGCTTATAGTATTACTAGTATAGAATATATTTAGAATAGGTTTAGAATATGTTATAAAATCTTATAGTATAATATTTAGTTAACCTTGCTTAGCTAGCTAGTAGAGCTTGGCACGGCCTAACCCTATGCTGAATACAAGTTCACGCAGCGCTAATTCTATAGTCATATGAACTGCGCCCTTATAATCAAGTATGCAGGCAGCTTTGTAATATGTGCTTCTTGCGCAAAGATGCATGCTTGGCGCAGGCCAGAGTGGGGGGCAGAATGTCGATCTGGATTTCAAATGGTGATTGCAATGGAGATTAAGGTTCATTGGGCTAGAAGTCTGGTGGGGGCAGGCAGAGCAGGTGACGTCACGCATCTTTGCACTTGCGTTGCCGATTACGAATCGCGTGAATTCAGTAACCCGTCCACCTTGGTACGGCTTCTTTACATAACCCAAGGAGGAGATTCTTTCATCTCCTGCAAAGCCGGCCGTTTCTTCACCGCACAATCATCTGCTAAGCCAGTTGCCATTGGACACGCCGCACCACATGACCTCTTCCGTTCCAAAGCGAACGATAGGTCGATGTGAACTCATCGCGCGCCCAAGCTGCGAGATAATTGCCTAGTTTACAGCCCAGACTATCAGGTCTGAGCTGTCTGTGTCCGCCGTATCCATGCATCTGCACCTCATCATAACGTACGTTGCCATGATGCTCCACGGTGAAGTCAAGGCAGCTTGCGGCTATATGGCGTGCTCTGTCGCGAGAGTCTTCTGCTGGGATCTCCCTGTGCAGAGAAATGCTTGTGCACATGGACTGGCTACTTTTAGCTATTGCGGGTGCTTCTCGGACAGAGGTCGAAGGGAAACTGATGCTTTTCATCAAAATCGACTTCTTGTCGTCAAATGTTGTGCTGGCGACTTTGCCTTTGCCTTTCCAGCGAGTCTGTGATTGTTCGTCGGAACTGCCGGCTTGGTCATCCGATCTTCCCTTCCCTTTGCCAGAATAGTCCTTTGCTTGGCCAGAATAACCTTTTCCTTTGCTGGAGTCTCTTCCATCCTCATCAGAGTCGTCCTCGTCTTTGACAACGTCGTCTTGTTCTTTGCAGGATTGGGCTCTACCTTTGCCAGAGCTGCGCTCCTCTTCGTCAGACTCTCCCTCTTCTGAGTTCACTTCTTCCACAGAAACTAGTACCGTACGTTAGCTCCAGACCAGCAGATCCGAAAAGTTGAACGCCCACATACCGGACACTTGAGTACCGGACACCCGAGTGCTAGGCGCTTGAGTACCATGCTCTTGATGAATAGACTCTTGAGTGGCAGGCGGTCTAGTATTAACTAGTTCAGCACTAGTTATTCTCCTCAAAGGCTCCACCACTTCTTCAAATGCACCCCAGCTGGCGTTCCAGACTCCGTTGTATATAAATGAATCATTGGTACGTAACGCAGACGCAGACGTAGATGTGGATGCGGTAGAAGTAACTTGCGGAGTAGCAGAGTCCGCCGCGTACCGCCTGGATTTTGACGCAAATGATGTCGATTTAGGTGCAGAAGATGTCGATCCGGATGCAGAGGAGATGGATTGCGATGCGGGCTGCGAACCATCGAGCTTGCGCGGAGAAGGGTCTTCATTCAGTTCCAAATGGAGCCTTCGAGCCATTGCAGCATCTCGGGCTTCTTGTTCATTTGTACTGAAGAGTTCCGCTCGAATCAGTCGAGCAAGCACTGCATCTTGAGCTTCTTGGGCAGCGCTCGCTTCCCGTGCAGCCTGAGCTGCTTCTCGCTTTCGTTGACGTTTTGTCTCCTCGTCCTGGATACCCTGGCCTTGATAATTGCGTCCTGCTCTTGGAGTATGTTGGACAGGTATATAGGTAGATCGTGGAAGTCCGCTTCTGAACGGCGGGGGATCACCTCTTGGAGGAGCAATTGTGTGGTCAGGAAGGTCCTCAAGCCTCGGGGGCCGCACAGCCGGCGTGAAGGACATTTCATATCCTACATCTATGTCGTCCTCGTCGTAGTCCTCGTCCCACCATACACCCGCGAAATCGGTACTTGACACCAAAAAGTTTCTTGAAGGAGCAGCCATGGCCACTTGAGGTGATACATGCAGGGTTGGCGTGGCTTTCTGTGACACCAGTGCTGGAGCATCGTATGTCGGTTGGATGACCATACGCTCCTTTGCCATCACTTCCTCTAACAATTCTTTGGGATGCTCGCACAAGGTCTGAAACGAGGTTTCGCCTGAGGTGTATACGAATGTGAGACCCTCCACATCGGAGTAAGTTGAGAATGTTCCTGTCTTAGAAATGGTGATTTTGCAGCGGACAATATCATAAAGGGCAGTCTTGAATTGTCGCAAGGCGAGCTCTTCGACCTCGCTCTTGACAAGGTATGCGTAGCCTTCGCAGACATCTCGACCAGCTTGGACGTCTTCCGTTGTAGCTGCAACTAGCGAAGAGCAGTATTGAGTCTGCACTACCTTCATATCCCTGATGCTTGCTGGTCGCATGTCTGGAAGCCTGTCGAGCTTGAGCAAGTTCATGAGAATTTGCTGCCGTGATATGCCCCCGGTGAGAAAATACCATACAGGATACTCTCCTTGCAGCGGACGAGGAACCTCTCCTTGATTGAGTCGGTGTTGAGGCAATGTCGTACTATATATGCGCGGGGCTTGTGAATCGTCGTGTAGCGATTTTGGAGTTGGGAACATAGTCATGCATCTTGTTACGCCAGTCGTAAGCAACTTCCCATTCTCTTGAACAATTGGCGGAAGGCGGTCACGAAGTAAACGCCCTTCCTACGCGCGCAAGACTATGGCCTTTTGTTGACAATCCTTGTCGTCGCGAATTGCAATGATGGTTGAGCCCTGTTGTCTCTGGATCTCCGGCGTCCATTTGAATCGATTGACGAGTCTGTCTACTGGCATGAACACAAAGATTTCCCAACTGTCGGCAGCATGGCGAACAGCGTTTGCGGTCTCTTGGGGTTGGAGTAATTTGTGCTGCTCCACGATCCTGAGCCAATAAGCATAGCTCTCCAAGTCAAAACCCAACGCTCGGCAACGCTCCCATGGCCATAGAGCGGCAGACTCAGGCCGGGCAACATGTGTGCTTGTCATGGCACGATTCTCCATGAACTCGACCTCGGCATCCGCAGCGGTGAAGCCGAAAAGTGTCTGCCATCGAAGTAGCTCTTTACTGCTGGGTGTGTCTACAAGGGAATCCTTGCGTGAAGGGGCGCGGGTGGGGATGTTTTTCAGCCCATGTACCATGCGAATGGCAGCTTTGGTGTCCAAGTAGTACCGACCTCTGCCATTTGAAGACATTGTAATGGAGCGAGAGCGAGAGCGAGATGCGAAGTTTTTTTAAGGATAGCAATGAGACTGTATGCCCTGAAGTAACGATAGACCGAGATATGATGATTGACTGAGAATGGCTACAAAGGAAGTGTGAAGAGTGGGTTAAGTGCTGCTGACGTATCGGTGAGCAATTACCGTAGAGATCCTTCGCGTCCCGAGGAAATTGAGGAGGAGCACGATAGGAAGTGGCCTTTGCCCGTTTTCTGCACTGGGAAGTGACGTATCATGCATTACCTACAGATTCGACGTCAAGCATAGTGCAAAACCTCATGTTACCATCTCACCTACTCAGCCCCGGAATGGAGATTCAGGAGAATTCGAAGTACACGCAGCCTTCGCACAACGTCATATGTTCGAACAGCTCAGTTCCAGCCCAGGCTTCCCATGACTGAATCTTGGAAGTTGCAATGGACTGCCACCATCGAGCCTTCCAAGCTTGGCACCCGACCGCCAAAGTGCACACGTGACAGAAGAGTCTGCCCAAATGCGCCTGTCTGTGCGTGCTTTGCAAAGTACTCAGGGCATCTGCAAACCTCCATCAACAGTTCCCCAACTCACAACTGGCCATTCTTTCAGGCTCGAGTATAGAGGGGAGAAGGCTTGTTTGTGAAGAGCAAGAATATATCTGTGCCTGATCAATCGAGATATAAGTACGCATGGCGCGGGACTAGGTGCACATTACCTCGCTGTCCCGTCATGACATTACCATTCTCTATGCAGTTGCAGCAAGCCTTGTTTGACTTGACTTACGAGTGGAATAACATGTACAAGTCACAGTGAACATGAACAACGAGGCATTGAAGAAACGCAACGCTTTGAGCGAAGGTAATGAAATTACATGCGGGAAGCTACCATTAATGCATCAACGTCGTGGCCACCACTTTCGAAATGAAAAGTGCAAACGTCTCGAAGCTCGATAGCATCTAAACTATGCGAGAGCACCAAGAGACGAATGCGTCTAAAAGATGCGGGCACACAGACGCTTCCATGCAGGCCAGGTCTTCATCTCCTCGCGGTCACGGTTGATGAGGTCCCAGTCGAGCTCACGGCGGCCAGTGTCGACGTCCATCTGAGCGGTCCTGAGCCAGCCAGTGCGCTTCCAGAAGTAACCAGCAATCCAGAAGGCAGAGACGACGAAGACAGCAAGGTAGGCTTGGAAGAAATCCGAAGCCGTGCCGAGACGCTTGCCGATGGGAGAGATGGCGGTGTAGAACTGGCGAGTTTGTTAGTAAAAGAAATCATTGGTTGGCTGTGATGAAACTTACCTGGGCGCAGAGAACAATGAAGATGATGGTAAGGCCAATCCAAGATCCGTAAACACCTCCGGCAGCCTTGAATGGAATCTCATCGAGAGTGTGTCCGTGGTAGGCCCATGCCTTGCGGAAACGGATGTGAGCCAAGCAGATGGATCCCCAGGTGAAGAGGGCTGCAAGACCAGACAGAGAGACGAACCAGTTGAAGATGACAACACCAGTGGAAGCCAGGTTCATGTAGCAGAGGGCGCCCCATCCGAGAATGAACATGACCGAGAAAAGGGGACGTCCGGAGCGATCCATGTAAGTGAAGATCTTGGGTGCGTAACCTTGGTCTGCAAGCGCAGTAATAGTACGCGAACCACCGTAAACACCAGAGACACCAATGGAGACGACGGAAACCATGATGACGACATTCATGAAACTGTCGAATCCACGAAGACCGGCATCCTTTCCAGCAATGACAAAGGGAGAAGTGTTGGCACCGTCACCCTCGGCACCGAGCAGACGTGGGTCGTCAGATCGCACGAGCAGGCCGACAAAGGTGAGACCGAGAATGTAGAAGAGGGTGATACGCCAGAAGACCTGACGAACGGCACCGGGGAGCGACTTGAGGGGGTTCTTTGTCTCGGCAGCAGCCAGACCGACCAACTCCGTTCCGGAGAAGGCGAAAGCAGCAGTAACGAAGACGGTACAGAAACCCTTGAAGCCATTGTTGAAGGCACCAGGGTCATACCAGTTACGGGCTCCGTAGTACTCGTCGTATTTCCCGCCGCTTGGGCCACCTCCGAGAACGCAGACGAGGGCAATGATCATGAAGACGACAGTCGCGCCCAGTTTGAGACAGGACGACCAGAATTCTTCTTCGGCATAACCCAAGGTTCCAAAGACGTTGATGAAGATGATGAAGACCCAGAAGATGGTCATCCATACGGCAATGCTGGTTCCTTTGGCACCATCCCAATACTGCACAGTAAGAGCGGCGACGTTGAGTTCTAGCGGTAAGACAATGGCCCATTGGAAGACGTAGTTCCAGCCCATGGCGAAACCCCAGGATGGATCGATGAAGCGGGTAGAGTAGGTGTAGAAACCACCAGAGACGGGGTACATGATGGCGAGTTCACCAAGAGCGTAGACTAGTGGAATGTTAGGGTCTGGTGAGGCAGGCTCAGGGCGATTCCGTGTACGTGATTACTTACTGACGTTGAAGATCATGATACCCATGAGAGAGAAGTCAATGAGGACAGAGGCAGGGCCACCCTTGTTCAGGGCACCTCCAGAACCAACGAAGAAACCGGCACCGATGGAGCCACCGATGGCAATCATGTGCAGATGGCGCGTCTTCATGGACTTGTCGAGGACGATGAGCGGGCCACCCCTGGGACGGCGTTGGAAGGATTTGAGGTTCAGACCATTGCGGGTCATGAAGTCCTCGTTCTCACGCCATTCACCATCTTGCTGCTCGGCAGACTCGACGGAAGGGTGAGGGATGCTCGTCTTCTCATCAGGCGGCAGCGCCTTCTCGTGATCCATGACGGGGGCAGAGAGGACAGCAAAACGCTGTCTAGAAAATACTAAACAAAAAAAGGGGGTATTAGAGGGCAAGAGTGAAAGGCCCAGGGAGCAAGGAGCTTTAATGCGTCTACAAGAGAGAGATCAGCGGGGGACAATAACACTTTATCCAGACCATGGGAAGAATGGCAGGACGGCGCAAGCGACCAGGTCAGTAGTGCACAGGCCGGCTTAGGGTCGAGAAAGGTGAAAGTGCCAGGCATCCTGCAGCGGGCAACTGATAGGCCGGTACGGGGTGTGGTTGGCTGCACACGACCCTCCGCAACCGTTCGTTTGTCAAAGAAGCTAGGATGGGGCAGGGGAGGGGGGGGGCGGTTGGTTGGTTGGGGATACTAAGAGTGCTTGGAAGGTCTTCGCAGCCCAGGAGCCAGCGGCGGGGTCGAAAGCGTGCTGGTGTGGGTGGCGGGGGGTGGCATTGGCAATGTATTCTGGGGGGGGGGTGGGGGGGATCTGTTAATCCTGTTTGGGTACGTGGTCCGGCTGATAAGGAGCGATTGGCGCGCGTATAGTATGTGCCATGTACATAGATACCACTGTGTACATGCTGGTACAATTCCATGGTCTGGGGGTGGACTACCTCTTGGAGTAGGTAGAATGGAGTAAGGGAGCGGCAGGGCATCGTTGCAAGGCCCTTCTAGCAGCCTTTCTAGAAGCCGGAATCATGCAGCTGGCCTGCTTGGCTGGGCCGCTGTTCTTGTTGGCTGGGAGAGGGATTGGCAGGAAGTGGCGCGAACGCCGCTTTTCTTGCCAGTTGCCTCTCCGGGCGCCTGGATGGGCTGTTGCGGGTTGGGAAGAAGAGAAAAGGCCCCAAGGCTCCGTCTTATCTGCATGCAGCGCCCCGGCCCTACTCACTATGAGCTCCCCAGCTGGGCACATCAAAGGCCAACCACGCTTGTGGAGGCGCGGGGCGAGTTGTCATTGGTGAGCCAAGACAATCGTCTCTACCCATTCTACCATACCTGCCTAGTGCCATCGAGCGCTCCCCTCACGTGCCCTCCCCTCTCCGACCTGCACCTTCCTTAAACGGTCTAGGCCGCCTCCCCCGCTCCTTCATCTCCGACTCGCTTGGCTTGTTGATGCGACAGCCACGCTTGTAGAAGAAGAAGAAGTTCTTTGTCACAGATCCTCATCGCCATGGCGGCGGGCGTTTTTGAGGCGTCTCGTGTCTGCTAGGGATTGCGAGATGGATGAGGGATGATGGATGAGGGATGATGGATGAGGGATGATGGATGAGGGATGAGGGATGAGGGATGAGGGATGAGGGATGAGGGATGACTGGCTTCCACTTGCGGCAAAACGAGCTTCATGGAATAGCAGGGTAGCAGGCAAACAGTATGTAGGCACTACAACTGAACTGTACTGTACTGTACTGCACTGCACTGCACTGCGCTACATTCACACTCTCGTGCTGACCTGGCCAAGCACTGCTGATTGCGACATGATCATGATTGCGGCGCACTGATTGCGGCGCAGTTGTCGCGTGTGGTAGGGTAGGCAATGAGCGGAAGGCGAGGCAAGGGAAGGCCACAACGGCAGTATTGCGTTACATTGATCCCATCTCGAGCCTGACCAGCCCAGCACCAGCTTCCCGCCGCCTGACAGTTGTTGGCCTCTTCACCACCCGTCTCACTTGCCCGCCTCGGTGACCGCGTTCCTCTTATGAACATAGCATTGTCCATAGGTAGACAGTAAGCTTGAGAGCCGCGCCCTGTCCGCCCATGCCAGTTTCCCAATCCTTATCAAGGCGTGGAGAAAACCATGATATGCACAGGACCGATGTTTTGCCCTGAAGAGGCGACCAACTCGCACCGCCGCACACTGTGATCCACCCTTGACCACCATCAGAGCCCCTTGCGCAGATGGTGCTGACTTCCAAGACACCACACCACGTGTATCTAGATTGTCTCGTATTGTACCCTCCAGACGACAACAGATGGTGGTCCAATGCTCCCATCAACCTGGGCGCAAACACATCGTAATTCCATATCCGTGATTGGCCCCTGTTGTCCGCGCCTCACAACCAATCATTGCCCCCCTCTTTTCGCTTATGCTCGATCCCCTTCCCTTCTCCCCCCATCCAAGCGCCGTGCCGCCCTTCCGAATTGGGTTTAGCATGCCTGTTGCCAAGGAGGGGCTCGTATTGCGTACATGACTGTATACTGACGGCCAGAGTAGGTACGGTAAAGTTGGTTCCAGTCCGCGCCTCAGTACATACGCTTTCACACTGCCTGCTTGCCTGCCTGCCTGCTTTCCTACCTGCCTGTCTGTCTGTCTGCCTGCCTGCCTGTCTGTCTGCCTGCCTGCCTGTCTGTCTGTCTGCCTGCCTGTCTGTCTGTCTGTCTGTCTGCCTGCCTGTCTGTCTGTCTGTATGCCTGCTGCAGTTGCTATACCCCCCCCCCCCCCAAAAAGAAACTACTTTACCGTAATTCAAGGATCCCGTCGACTTAATCGCATCCTGCCGAAAGTTTCGCCATTTGCTGCAGACTTTTTTTTTCTTTCCTTCTTCCTGTGAGATATGGATAGCCATGTCCCAATTTCTCCCTGATCCTTTATCTGTGGAGACCCCTCCCCCTTCCCCAATCTGACTCGAGGCTCATCCAAGCGCCGCTCTGCTAAGACTTTTAGGGCCGCTCCACTGATAACCACGACAAAGTCTGAGCGTCTGGGAGTGTGCCCGCTTTGCCCGCGCAACGCCCGGGCCCCACTGTTTGATTTTCCAGATTGCGCCTTCTTCGATCACAGTCAGGGTCTCTCCTGTACCGGTACTGCGGTGGGCCGCCCTTCGCCTGCAACAAGGTTCGGAACGTGAAAGGATTTTAACTTTTGATTCTTCTTCACCCATCTCGACTTTTTGTGGCGTTTGGGGCTGATCAGACTGCAATTCTGCCTCATGGCTGGCGGTATATTCTTTGTGTGCTTCTTGTCACGCGATCATCGCGAGAGAGAGAGAGAGAGAGAGAGAGACAGAGCAAGACTGCAGAAAATAATAGTAACAATAATAATAATACTAATAATAATAACTCTACTCAAAATCGCCGTCTTTCTTGTTCAACATTCCCTTCTCACCTTCATGCGTTGCCTTTTTTGTAATTTGCGCGAGCCAGCTAATCGGCATGCATCACACATGGTTGTTTGCCCGTACCCCCTCGTGTCGCGGCTTCAAATGCACACCGGTTTCACAAATACAGTCGCACACCCAAGCCCAGTTTCCCGCCTGACGTGTCCCTCTTCACCCACCATGTACAACGCCTCGACACGGAACTCTCACACCGATAGGTAGGTAGGTAGACTATGTCTCTACACTGTACACACATACATGTAATCCTCGGTCCTTCTTTCGGCAAGCCACGAGACCAGACAGTCGGCCGTGAAAATTCTGTCTCTGCACGGTGTCGCGGGTGGATGTACATCTCGGTCCTACCGTTTTTCTTTGATAATGTCTCGGAGTGCTTCGTGGAGCTTGCGCTGTGCGGCTGGGCTGGTGTTGCCTATTGTAGGTGTTGTATTTGTAGTGGCGCTTTCGAGATGCGGGGTTGTGACTTTTGTTGGTGTGTAGGGTACATTGGTATTGTGGGATTATCAGCACTGGTGGTGTGTGTGGGCGCTGGAGATGGTTACTTCGCTGTGTACCTGTGTATCTACCTACAGATACATACCGGTACTGGTGATCCATCGCCCGCCAAGCCCAGCACCACGCTCTTGGAAAAACCGCTTTCACACACACCAGCACTCCCCCTCTCCAAACTCTCAAACTCTCAAACCCTTTTCTCCCCCATGCATCACTAACGCACACATACCCACCCACCTGCCCACGTACCTACATACCTACCCACAAACACACCTCCCCACACCCGTCTAGCCCGCCCCAGAGCCGCAGCGAAAACGCGGGGTTTGGCGCTGGCGGTGCTATCAAGTAAGAGTTTCAGGGGTTGGGGGCGCGCTAGGGGTGGGGATGCGGGGGGGGGGGGGCGGTTGGGACGGGGTTAGGGGGGAGGAGGGAATCTGGGGTATTGGGTGGAGAATGGGAGGATGGAGGATGGATAGAAGGGTTTGGGAGGTGGTGGTGATGAGCTTGAGGGGGGTTTCGGTGAGGAGGGTTGGAGATGGGAGAATGGGGTTCTTGCGTGTGTGTAGCGAGGTGGAACAGTCCGTATTGAATATCCTTTGTTCTCAGCTTTCAAGCCTAGTTTACATGGGATCCATTCGCACGCTTACCTTTTTTTTTTCTTCCTGCCTCGTATGTCGTCCTTCTAGCCCTGTTCCTATACGCCCCGCTTACACTCCTTCTCCCCCCTCCCCCGGGCCCCCCGCATTTCTGCGCTAGCTGGGGGTTTTCTGTACGTTTGTCTTGCTCGGCATGTGTGCTATGCCTTTTCTTTCCTATTTTTCCTCTTTCCCCTTTTTAGCAGCTTTGGCCTGGTTTCTTTCATGTGGGAGGGTGTCGTGCTGGATGAGATCTGTCTCTTCCCTGTGCGAATATCACAGTGTATCAGACTGTATCGCATCGCCTCCTACGCCTCGTCGTACTCTCTCCCAGTCCTATGCGTGTCTCCATCCCAGTATATCTTGTGACCCTCGTTCTACGGAGATTCCTGGTGTCTCTGCTGTAGTACACTGTATTGCAGTATATTGCACTATGCTACAGTGCGAGAGTGCGAGGAAGGGGGTATTCCTCACATATCCCCGCGGGAAAGAAACTATCTGTGTATTTTTTAATGCAATGGAGGGGTTTGTTTGTTTAGTGTAGGTGTTAGGGATTTTGCGGCTATGTTGGGCGTTTGGGATCGGGGCTGTGTAGGGGGTGAGTTTGGAAATGGATGGATGAATAGATTAGTAGTATACAAACGCGTTCTCAACTTCCATGAATGCCTACGATACACCACTTACAACCGCCACAGACCATCTCAATTCCCGTCCAGCAAACAGGGTGTCACAGCGTATTTTACAAAATACTTCTTCGCGCCATATCCAGATCCACTGACTACGCCACAGCATTCTAGGCGAGGTGGACAGACACGGGGTTTGTCTTTACTTGAGAGAAGGGCCAGCGTGGGGGGGTTGTGGTAATGTGCACAAATTAATGGCATTGGCAGGTGAAAGTAACCTATATAATGCTTTCAAGTCTAAACAGCCATCAGTGAGGAGAGATATAACCATCCATTACCGTACCCCCGACACGAGAAAGACTGGGAGGCATGTTCACGTGTTATGGTACCTATCATACAGCAGATATCATACGCAAACTCAAACGAATAGCAAACTTGGGTCTTGTTATATACAGCATGCAATGAGGAAAATGTTCTGAGATGAAGACCAGAGTGGATATTTGCTTTATATGTGTGATTTTGCGGGCTTGATGCTGGAGATGTTTAATGAAGTGGTATATTCGTGTCTCTAGTACCATTATTTAAGTGTGGGGTTAGGGAAGGGTCAGTACTGCCTGTTGCAGTATCAAAGTTTCGTGGTACTAGGAGTGAGTTTCCCTTTACTTTGTGTGTTTTGGGTAGTATTGTGTTCTGCGCCTATAGCCATCATGGCATGTCGGTGGTGTGTGGCTTGTACCTACTAGCGGATATTGAGGTTGCCCTAAGTTTTTCATGGGTCGGTTTGGTGGTATGTGTGTTTGCTGTTTGATATCGGGTTGGATATTTGCTGTGTTGGTAGGTGGATAGGTATGTATGGCTCTTCGATCGCTACTAGACTCATAGAGATTCGTACAAGATACTTGGAACTTGGCGAATAGAGTCTATATACCTAATACGTACTGTACAGCTGTCGCCGATTGTTTGTTGTGATGTTTTCTGATGAACGATGATCGTCATGTCTGAGGGGCGTGTCGTTAGACATGGATTGTACATGTTGGTTTCTCAAAAGAGACATTTGTCAATTCATTCGTATGTTTTCAGGCTGTGAGAGATCATTGTCAACCTTTTGTATGTGTATAGGCAATTTGTAAGTGGTATTATTCCTTGAACTAGCATGGCCGTCACATGTGTCTTCGATTCTCAACATTTTTAGTGTGTAGTGTCTCAGTGAAAGCTAGGCCAACGCTCTGCAGGATGAACGCACTGTTTCCATTAAGGATTGGGCCCGTTCTCCTGTCACATTCACTCCTCCCTCGTCCTAGTATATAAGGACTTTCATCGTCCTGGGATCTCGAATGTACCTCACTCAGCCTTGCCTTGCCAAAGGAGAAACGCTTCAGCTAGATCATAGAGGACTCCAGGCTTCTGGTAACACTCAACCTTCCAAACTTCCCAAATTCACAATGGAAAACGACTACATGGGCAACAACAATCCCTTCACAGCCTGGGGCTGGCGACACCTCGGCCCTGTCCCACCCCTCCGTTCTCTATCCCCTCCACGAGCCATCCATACCTCTTCCAGCTTATCCTCTCCTACTAGATTCTATGCTTCGACCAGTATCTTCAGTAGACCAGACCCAATCATACCCACCCACCCTCTCACCGACTTGTTCATGACAAACGAGAGTACCGACCGTCCAACGACCCCCACCCGTCGCAACTACTTCCAAGATATCGAGAATTACAACAACGTCGTGGTCCAGCCTCGCGGCCCGGAAGAAGTGACTTTCATGCATCCCGAGTCACCTGCTCATCCTGAGGAAAATACATTTATGCGGTCCGAGTCACCAACTGGTCATGATGAAGTAACATCAATGCCTCCCGATCCACCAGCTGGTCTTGTATATGACGAATATGAGAGCATGGATGTGGGAGACGAGCAGAGCATAGATAGCTTTGCTTATGCAGACTATGAAGCTGAGACTGAGGAGACTGCGCAAAACGATGAAGTGCAGCAGCTCCGCGAAGATTTATGGGATCTGAGTTTGTCTCAGCTCCGGGCGCGGCTGAGGCAGAGGAAGAAAGGTGTGAAGGGGAACTAGCCAGAGCTTGTTGAGAAGCTTGTGGATGTGTATTCGAAGAGGTAGGCGTGGGGGACTCACGGTGGTGGTGATGAGATAGGCGTTCATGTGTAGGAGGATCATGGGTGATTGTATGTGTAGTGTGACGTGAGATGTGTCCTGGATGGATGGGAGGTAAAGGCAGGAGAATAAAGGGCACATTCATTAGAGCAGATGGAACTTGAATAGTGAATTTAGATCGAAATATTGGATCGCGTACTTCCTGATAGAGAATAATCGAGAATAAAGTCGAATACAACATCAGAATTATAGCCTACATCATTCACGTTGCACAACCACCATAAATCTGAACTATAGCACGCGTCAAATTGCATCCCAAACTTCCAGAATCACTGATACATACCTCATCCTTGACCCCCCCTCCTACCCCCCAATCCCCCCAACCCTGACATACAAACTCTTAACCTCCATATACTCCTCCAAACTCCCCAATAAACTCTCCCTACCCAACCCACTCTGCTTCCAACCTCCAAACGGCAAATCCCAACATCCAGTCGGCCCCGTGCAATTCACACCGACCATGCCGCTCTCTAGCTTCTTGCCCACGCGCATGGCGCGCTCGAGATCGCGCGTGTAGAGTGCGGCGTAGAGGCCGAATTCCGAGTTGTTGGCCAGACGGATGGCGTCGGCTTCGGTGGCGAACGTGTTGATTAGGACGACGGGGCCGAAGATTTCGTGCTTGGTGAGGGGGGAGGTGGGCGGTATGTTTAGGAGGATGGTTGGGGGGATGAGGAGGGAGGATGGGGGGTTGGGAGAAGGACTGGGTGAGGTGGGGGAGATTGTGATTGTGGATTCTGCGTCTTGTTTGCCCTGGTCGATGAATGCGCTTACGGTGGCGTGCTGGGTCTTGTCGGCCTGGGGACCGTTGTTGGTGGTTGGATTGGTAGGGTCGCCAAGAATTCGTTGCTGGGCAGAGTGGGTGAAGGAGGTTATGAATTTGTCCTTTATGCTTTCGTGTACATAGATGCGACTATTGGCCATGCATGTCTGTCCCGAGTTCCACATGATGCTGTTCTCGGTCTCCTTGGCTGCTTGTTCAATGTCTGCGTCTTCGAAGATGAGCGCGGGAGATTTGCCGCCAAGTTCGAAAATGACTTTTTTGAGATTCGACTTGGCAGCTGCAATCTGGATGGCTCGGCCTGTGCGGGTTGATCCTGTAAAGGAGAGTGCGCGGACTTTCATGTGGGAGGCGAGTGCGTCGCCAGAGGGTTGGCCATGGCCAGACAGCACGTTGATGACGCCGGGCGGGAAACCGCATTTTGAGATCCATTGAGATATTTTCCAAGGCTGAGTTATACAGTTAGCGATGCAACATCTTCGATAAATTTTGATAGCGTTACAATAGACAGTGGAAAGTAGACGTACTGTCAATGGAGCCTTTTCACTGCTTTTAACAACCACGCAATTCCCGGCTGCTACCGCTGGTGCCACTTTCTTCGAGAAGAATACTAGCGGCGCATTCCAGGGTATGATGATCGCTACCACACCATATGGCTGTCGTAGACTCATATTCAAGAACCCAGGCGTATTCAAACTCGTCTGACCCTGTGGGTAAGCCGCCTCAGCGAAGTAATTGAAGTGAGTAGCCGCATAGGTGGCGTCGAAGAACGTTTTGACAGGCCGGCCCATGGAAATCGCATCCAAGTAGGCCAGCTCGTCTTTTTCAGAAAGTACGAGTTCGGCCAGCTTTTTGAGCGGTACACCACGTTGCTGCGGTGAGAGGGCGCTCCATGCTGGGAAGGCAGCTTCAGCTGCATCCACTGCAGTGTTCACATCATCGATCGTGGATTCAGCGACTGTTTCTAGTTTAGCAACATCATTGAGTAGACGGGTTCTCCTCCACAATCGTACCTTTCGCGACCAGTTCACCCGTATGTGGTGAGAAGAGATCAAAGGTAGTGTTATCGCTTGCAGGAACCAACTCATTGTTGACAAGCAATTGAGTTTCGATTGTGTCTTTCATTGCTCCCAACATCTCCCTCCAAGCGAACGCCGGCAAATTTTTGGAATAGAACGAACATGCAACTGCTTCCTGTGCAAAGATGAATCACTGCTGTCTCAGTCTGAGACATCAGAAAAATCTGGAGGGTCTGTTGAACAGCATCAACGTTAACGTCACTATTCTGTAAATAACCAAGCTGGAAACAGTCTCAGTGGTCGGGACCGTGGGGCGCCTGCAGTGGCGGCGCTTAGTGCATATTACTGGTATACAGGTAGAGTCTGCCGGACAAATTACAGCAGAAGAAGCACTTCAGGTTCAAGAGTTAAGATCGGAAGTATGCCGGCAAGGTCGCAATTGGTGCGCAAGACAAATCACACTTTTCTTACATGCATACCCTAGCCATGACGAAATCCTCGCCGGTCCTCTCGTGCTGAGAAGACAGCATCATCGTACTAAGAAGTCCTTGTTATCAGCAAAGACAATCGAGAGGAAGAGCCATGGAACTGAAGAGTAAATCCATCACTATCGATTCTTACGTGAGGTGATTGCCAACGTCAGAAATTCATTGTCTTGGGAGTTTGGTTCGCGGAGGCGGGGCCGAGGAAGACGCAATTGCCAGCCACATGCATGAGCGTCAGGGGATCATGACCTTGACTTGACAAAGATAGTGCTCATAAACGGTAGAAGCAAAAACATCTGTTATGTCTTAGGAAGGTGCAAATGCAAGTTCAATCCGCATGCTTGTCAGATCCCAACGATCCGACACAATGGCCCAGACCAAAGTCCACCATCCTCCTCATCGGACTGGATCTAGGTGCGAGGCCGATGTTGTCAACCAACCATTTCCCAAAGCGAGTGGTCTATTACCGAAAAAGTAGATATCTCGGGACGTTGGACAGCCCGTCGGCTCCACACCCTCCATCTAGAACTACCCAAACGAACCTCGACCCACTTAATACTACAAAAGTAGCTACCCTACTCCAGACCATTCCATCGCAACACCTGCTCTACGAGTCTGAGCCACGCAACACTTGCTATTAGGGATTGATATCGCATCCAAAATGCTTACATCTCGCCTTTCCCCTTTTGTTATTCAGAGGTCTCGTATATTTCATCTGAGTATCTCATGATGCTCGGTACCATGAGTCGCTATTCGTATTACACAGCATGCGAAGATCTTCAGTTCTCCTTAACGCGACCACTATTCAAGTTACATACGGTAATGATTAGGAATCATTCCTTGGGAGTTCGGTATTCGGCCCGTGACCAAATTGATACAGCTGTTATACCAATATGCGACACTGATTATATATTCTCGTGTGGTTCAAATACGAACTAGCTATCATCGACAATAAAAAGGGAAAAAGTATCGTGACGAACAGAGTGTATATACGGGCTATCTCCAAAGCGTCAACAAGATTGCTGCGCGGACCACAAAGCTCACAATTCGCCGATATACATACCTGTATATAATGATGCAGCTTAAGTAGCTAGACAAAAAAGCGAACTTCATCTCTGCCTTTCTCAGGCACGCATAATGACTTGAACCTGCATAAAATGCGCCAACGAGCATCACACTCTCGCAAAATCGTTGAATCCTTGACCAAGTCTCATATCCGGTCATCCCTTTTATATATAGTCCTTCTGCCGACTCTACATCTAACAAGTATCGGAACCCTGTGGACTTGCCAATGACGAGTATGACCACGGCGAGACCTACCCATAGCTTGCGAGTGAAATGCAATGCCCCAATTATCTTGCCTCTCTGTTCATCTTCCAGAAGACACAATATCGCGCGTCACCAGCACAACCAGCTTAGTGCCATTGGATGCAACACCGGGAATACACATGATGTGGTCAAGGGGACACAGAAAGTGAAGTAATGTTAAATTCTTTCATTAGAGGTAGTTGATAGTCATCTCATTTGCGTAAAACTGCATTACATTGCTTGGACGCAACGGAATTCACAAACGCCTCGAAACCACAAAGCATACTAAATGCCCGACATCATTTGCTCGTGTGTGTGCGCGCCAAACGCCGTGGATCATTTCACCTTGGCCCTACGGGTGGTGGACCGGGCGGAGGTTGAACATGCGAATGCATGTCCGGCACCGCCTCTGTGCTAAGCAGGTTTGTCAAGTCCCCCCAATTCCAATCATGAATGTTATTGATCGTAAAGTCCATGAAATGTGACTGTGTGCTTCGGTCAGACCGGGTGTTTGGGTAACCGCCCAATACGGGGTACGCAGGATCCTGTTCGTAGCGATCCTGCATATTGTCTGCAAATATATATGCACCACTGTTGGTGCTTGGGGGGAGGTACTGATATGGTTCTGGATCATGATGGGGCTGGGGTGCTGCAACAGATACAGCCCCCACCGATTTCACACCGGCGTCTGTAGCGCCAGCGGGAGTAGTTGTGCTATGCAGTGCCTCAGCCATGGAGTGCAGTTCTGGAACTAGCGAGGCAAACTTGTCGAGGGTGCCTGGAATACAAGGGTTACGCCTCTGACGCTGCGCTAGATCTGCAAGTTGTGAAAGCAGCATGGCGGACTCGGACATGCCTAGTGGGTTGGCAAGCTTGTTCAAGCAGACCAGGTCCAGAACGAGT
Source organism: Plenodomus lingam (assembly GCF_022343315.1). Classification (NCBI taxonomy): domain Eukaryota; kingdom Fungi; phylum Ascomycota; class Dothideomycetes; order Pleosporales; family Leptosphaeriaceae; genus Plenodomus; species Plenodomus lingam. The sequence goes on along the minus strand of NW_027093944.1, from coordinate 1,605,888 downwards.
GCCGAGCTCGAGGTGAGAGCGAACCAGATATCACAAGTCGTAATGGGATCGAACTTCTCGAGAGAGTCCAGACGAAGCAGTATTCTGGCAAGATCTTGACCAGATTCTGAACATGCATTGGCCATAGCTACTAGAGCAGAATTGGGGGAATCATGGCCTTCTTTGGAAAGAACGGAAGCTCGTGCGAGCAGAGCCGCGCGGCAGAGTACGATTATGATGTAGTGATACCACGCATGCATGATTGCAATTGGCCGTTGGAACATTTGTGGAGTAGTGTCGATTGTCTCGAGCCGGAGGTGTTGAGGGAGCGAATCCATCCATCTTTGCATGTCACGCAACACTGCTGCTGCAGGGGACAGTGGACCAACGTAGGACTCCTCGCTCGCGTGTTGTTTGACTGTTTTTGGTGCTCGACAAGCCGATGCCATAAGTCTCATAAGGCTGTTCACCCATTTGCGATAATCCAGTGGGTAGTAGCTTGCCATACCAAGTATCCTCTCATTTGGGCAGCCGATTTTGGGGCTTGGATGCCCAATAGCGCCTGGGCGGTCGTAGGACGTGATCTGGGCGTGTTCCAAGCTATATATTGACCACCATAGCTGCTTTCTCAGTTCTCGCACAACAGGTGGCTGTCCTGCACTTGCTTTATCCTGGTGCAATCCGATGGCATAGGCAATACGTATCGCTGCGCCCGTGAGATTCCAGCATGCATCGCGGTGGTTCGTGTTGTGGAGGTGTATTGCAGCCAGTGTCAGTGCCTGGACAGCCGTGACGCTGGTGGTGAAGATCACTACAGGGAGCAGTGCCTGTACCCGCCGCCACCATACCTTCTCTTGCTCCTCTGGGAAAGTGATGCGAGCTATACGACGTGCAAGTAACAGGACACAGAGGAAGCTGCACAGCCAAGCAGGATCGAAATTGTCAGCATTCACCAGCCACGCTTCGTAAGCCTCTCGAAAAGAAGGCTCGTGTAGGATGGGAAGCTCCGGATTGATGCGCTCGAAGAAAGCGGTGATCAGCGACTCGAACACTGGGCAAGGCATGCCGGAGCGGTTGTGGTGTTCGATGGGCAGCCGTTCGTGTACATCTGGGGTTGCAGCAGGCATAGAGAGGGCACGGGGATCATTGGCCCCCTGACTGAGCTCATCTTCAGCAGCATTCTTGCCAAACAATGTGAACTCGCGCTTGGCACCGCGGCCTACCAGTGTGCGCAGCTTGAAGTGGAAGGCCAGAGAACTCGCAGGACCGATATATTGCACTTGGCCCTGCTGGTCAGGGAGAAGGGAGATTGCGTCCTCTCCTTCCTTGTCGCTGCTGTCCGGCTCGCCATCGGCTTCGCCCAGATGTGCGTCGGGCAGAGCTATGTTCAGCGACGTCGCAAGCTGGCGCAACGACTCGACACTCGACACATCGGCCTCGGGTACAAGTCCCTTGACCAGCGACTCGAGCAGTGCCAGACGGGTGCCCAGGCCCTCGACGCTGCCATACAGACGTTTCTTGCGTGGCTGTGTCGTCTCGCATTGGATGTGATGGAGGATGCAGTATTTGCACGAGTCCTGGCCCGGCTCTTTTCGACATTTTTGTTTGCGCGACTTGCACTTGTCGCAGCTCGTTTCTGTCCGTTTCCGCTTGTCGAGGGGTACTCTGCGTGAATGAGCGGGATTACTGCTCGTGGCCGTCGTGGCAGCAATGGGCGAGGCGGAGGATGCCATGGAGGCAGGTATCATGGTGGCGGCGGCAGCGCGTATTCAGCAGCGCATTTAGGATGGTGGACAATCACTGATCGGTCAAGAGAAACATGATGGTGACTTGGCAAGACCATTGGAGCTTCAGGTCGTCGTAATCTGCTGCTAACAAGACGCGCTCACGGAATTAAGACCAAGATGGAGGGCACAACGGCCGCATCATCGTCAGCAAGTTAGTGCCTATTAGTGGTTGAGATTTGCGCAGGTCGCGCCCATGTAGAGTCATGTTAAGGGCCAGGATAGACGACGATCAACTGAGCCAGCAATTGGTTTCCTTCCTACCACCCCGTTTCTAGCTCTGTGATGAAAGGAGGATAGGCGTATTACTTGTAATTACGTTCAGTGTCTCTAAGGGATGATCAGCATCCGTGGAAGGATATCCCTACCTCGGTACCTTACTACATCACGACGTTACACCGAAGCACACGGTAATACGCTGGGTATGGCATTTTAGACGGAGACAGTCGCTCAGAATAATCGTATCCAAACTCATTACCTCAGTGGGAACCTTTCTTTTTTTAATGGCCAGAACTATCATAAACCAAAAATTTCTCGTGCAGTACCGGTAGTATTAATGCCCTTAAAGTAGAAGCTCACAAGGTTGTGCCCGCTTCCTCTAGGCCAGCGTGACGCATATGACACTTTCGCCATCATATACAGTTCAACGCAAGGATGAGAAAGTTGCTGAAGAAATCATATAACTTACCATGAGCCCAGTAACTGCGCTGAAGTAGTCACACCACACACACTTGGTACGAGTCAACATAATAGGATTCGAGATGTTCCATCCTCGAGGATTTGTATTCTTGCAGATAGGTAACATAAACTGCATCTACGGTGTCTACTTGGGAAACTCTACCAGTACTATCCAACCGCAGTGATCATTTTGCCTGCATCCTATAGCCCCTGCAACAAAACCTCGAACTCAAACTGTTCACAAAGCAACGCATACTCATCCAAAGTCCTAGGTCCGCAGCTGCCACTGCCCAATCCATGATGTTGCCAATCCAGCCTCACCACGACATCCTCCCTCTTCTTTTTGCGTAGTTCGAACGGATGTCCAGCAGCAGCAACATCCTTCATCCTATAGTGGCTGACCTGGAAGTCAAATGGCCGCCTCTTGTCGTCTTTGTCTACAAACTGAGCCAATATACCAGCGCCAGACCCATTGGAAAGGGAAAGCCAGCGTGTATCAGTTCTATTCGAGCTTTCCTGTGGGACTTCATAGTCCACCCAAAGACTGTCAACCTTGGATGCGGTGTAAAGACCAATAGGCTGCGACAATTTACTGTCGCGGTAGGATTCACCGGGCCCACGACCAAACCACTTGACATTCTGGAACTGTGCAGGAGTTTCTAGCACGATACCAGCACGGGGAAGGGTGCGAGGCAGGTTTTCACCCTTAGGAGTACCGGTGACGTGGACAGAGAGCGTACCGTCGGCCTTGAAGGTGTAGGTGAGAATGCATTCAATTGACCATGATAGTATGGGCGGTGCGACGCGTTGATGCACAGTGATCTTCAGGCTTTCGCCTTCTTGTGACCATGAACACTTGCGCGTAGAGGGTTTGGTGAGATGGAGGTGCTTGTCCTTCCAGTCCCAGCCATCTTGTGGAATGTCATTGTCTGTTGGGGCGCGGAAGAAGTCGATCTCTGGGGCTTTCGAGATGACTTCCGTAGATACTTGAACCCATGATGTGAGGGTACCGTGAAGGGTATTAAATGTCCATGTAGACGTTGAGTTAGCAATCTGAAGGGTGTTCTTTGACGTTGTGACATCAAACTGTTTGTTGGAGGATGATGGTCGTTGCAGTGATGCAACAGCGACCACTGGAGTCTCCGCCGTCGCAATCTCAAACCCTTTTGGTAAGACTTGTGTGTCCTCCTTGAGCTTAAAGGAAATATCAAGCAGTACCTCGCCTTCTTGACCTGATACCTCAGGAAGGTCTACTTCGAAGGTGGCACCTGGAGCGACCCCTGATGGAATCTCAATTGACCCCTTCTGTGCACTGGGACCCTTCTCGCTCGAAGTTTTGAATTCGCAGCTGAGATGATCCAGCGTGATGAAGTCGTATCGGTTTATGAATGTTGCCTTCTTCCCGTTTGACTCTAGCAGTTGTACCGGCTCGATGGCCTTCTTGTACTCGACCAATCCGGCGTTTGGCTTATGGTCCGAGTTGACTAGACCGTCCATAACAAATGTTGCGTCGTGTACCTCTTCGCCAAAGTCGCCTCCGTAAGCGTAGTACTCCTCGCCACTCGCTTCATCCTTTTTCAACAAGCCGTGGTTGGCCCATTCCCAAGCAAACCCGCCTTGAAGAGTTGGGTACTTGTAGAAGGCATCGATGTACTCTTTGATGTTACCAGGGCCATTACCCATCGCATGGATGAACTCGCACAAGACTAGAGGCTTTGTTTTGCTCTTGTCCTCAGCGAAAGCAATAATCTCGTCAATGGGAGGGTACATGCGTGAGTACATATCCATAGTATCAGCGTGTATGTCTGCTTCGTAGTGGATGGGTCTACTGTTGTCGTAGGCTTTGATGTGGTCGTACATGGCCACAAAATTACGTCCAAAGAATGCTTCGTTACCCAAACTCCAGATGATAATTGAGGGATGGAGCTGATCCCTCTTTACAAGCGCTTCAGCGCGATCCACATACGCTTGAGTCCAATCCGGGTTGTTCGTAGTCCACTCTGCAGCCTTCAAGCGCGTGAGGAGCTGTCTTTCACGGAAAGGTAGATTCCGCTGATCATTGGAGAGCGCAGCATCTGCGATGCTTTCAAACCCGTGACACTCCAGATCAGCTTCATCGATGACCCAAAATCCCAGTCGATCCGCGAGGTCGTATAGACGCGGGTCATTTAGTTGATGTGATGTGCGTATAGCGTTGATGTTATGTTCTTTCATCGTAATGAGATCTTGCTTCATGAACTCGTAGGGGACTGCTCGGCCAAAAGCCGGGTGGTGTTCATGACGGTTGACTCCGCGGAAGACGACTCTCTTGCCATTCACCTTGATGAGGCCATCTTTCATCTCTACTTGCCGGAAGCCAATCTGGTGAGGAATATGCTGGCCATTAAGAGATACGACCATTTGATACAGATTGGGTGACTCCGCGGTCCATTTCAACGGATTTTTCACTGGAATGGATAGATCTGTAGTTCCGCTACTCTGGACTTGGGTGTCTGTAGAAGCAATAACCTGCTGCTGAGCGTCTAAGAGCTTGACATGAAGAGTTCCGGACCCGACTGTAGTAATCTTCAACTTGAGCTCTGCATCTGTGTATGATGAGTCCAGAATTGTCTGGGCAAACACATTGTCGATTCGTGATTCCTTGGGGAAACCAACGAGAAGCACATCGCGGAAACTGACCAGATTAGCCTCTCTCGTTCGAACGCTGCTATATTACGAGCCTTAAACTGACATGCCACTTAACCACCACTGGTCCTGATCCTCAATGTACGTTCCATCACAAAGCTGGTATACCCTGACTGCCAAGGTATTCTCCGAGTCTGGGTCAACTAGATCCGTGATGTCAAACTCATCTGGGTTCCGGCTGCCTTGTGAGTAGCCGACTTCTTTCCCGTTGACCCAGACATGGAAGGCTGCATCAACACCTTCGAACCTGAGACGGAGTTGATCTTTCTTGAGCTCTTTGGGAACGGTAAATTTCCTAATGTAGGAACCAGTCTCGTTCTCGGTGAAGGAGACATTTGGCGGATCAACAGGGATCTGGTAGATCACATTGGTGTATTGTGGTCCTTTTCCAAAGCCCTGCAACTGCCACATTCCTGGAACGACAATATCATGCCATTTAGAGATGTCGAAGGAGGGCGACTCAAAGCCCTCTGGGGCCTCATAAGGGGAATAAGCATGCTGAAACTTCCATGTTCCGGAAAGGTTGTGCGTCTTTGAGCGGCTTGTATCATAGGTGAGCGCATCGTCTTCCGAGGTGAAGTTGTGGAAATATGCTCGAACTGGGAGTGTGTTCTTGTGTAGGATTTCGAGATTATTCCAGTCTGGAATTCCTGCTGGATGCTGTCCTGACGCCATGACGAGTAGTAATTTGTGCAGTGAAGAGGTTGTCGACGCAAAGCCTGCGTGATGGTTCTTCTTGTTCTTCCATCATGACTGCCCCACGTAATAATGGTATGGAGTCGTGGACCCCGCGGCATGAACTCATTGGGAAATCCGTCCGGTCGCCCACGACCCAGGATGCACTAGCAAAGGGTACCGTCAACTGTAGAGTGGTTGCCAAGACAAAATGATGTGTTCTTCACCTGATCGGGAAACATTCTTGGCAAGCGGAGAACTGTTGCCCATATTTGTCTATAATGCCGTTGAGGGGCCGGGCGATCGGGCTAAATACCGGCCGGCGCGGGGTTCACTTGAGATCCTGACCGGATTCGTCTGTACGTCTGCGGAATGCCACTGTGCAATGGCTCTGGTGAAAGGGGGGGGGATTGCAAGATTCGACACACCCGCATCCTGGGCAGATCTCCAACATAATTGGGTGTGCGTGGCGGTTATGTCAAGTATGTGAAGTATCTGACATGTAGTACTCTACGTGTTGATCTACACTAACGAGGTACGATCTAACTAATGCTCGTTGTGCTATGGCACTTCGCATGCATACACCCGACCTGGCTAAACCACGGGCTGGCTGACGGTTGGATCCGAGCACAAATCGGATCACGACCTGGAACAGTCTTGGCCCACATTTCACTCCGGATCTCTCCACGAATCCATCTCCAGATCCAGAAGCTGACCCCCCCGCTCCACCACTTCGCCAAGCTATCTAACGACGCGTGATTCCTCGTTTTCACACCAAGCTTTGTACGGAAAGCAAGATGAGCAGGACAGCCCGGCCTATGATTCAAGGTTTACCATAGTAATTCTCTGGTCAACTGAATGCACTTGGATCTTTTGGGGTCTCTACCCGCTGCCGACCTCCTTCCAGCACCATATCCGCAGAAAGGTCTTCCCCTTTGCCTCGCTCGTGGCTGGATTAGGAAAGGTTGCAGGATTAGATGCGAAAACCTCGATAGCCGTTGCAACGCTGAGGTGCTTGTTGCCGCCCCTATACGCGCTTTTGAGACGGGAATCAAATGGCCAACGGCTACCTGGAGAAATGCGGATTTTAGTGCATGTTGTCCCTTGCTCGTGGACTGCCTCGGTGCATCCGCACGTGCAGGACGGGGTTCTATTTTGCGGAGATGCCTGCAAATCCCTGAGCTGTATAAGTTGATCCACCACCCCGGGTTCTTGAAAGATCATCGCAGGTCAGCATAATACAGTGGTCTCCACTGCTCGACTCTGGGCGCATCCGACAACTCACCTGAGTCCTATCTCAGTTCACATCACAATGGCCGAAAAGAATGGCGATATGGGTGCCGTCACCCACCAGGTTAGTAGGGTGGACGACGGCCTGGACAAGTCGGCCAATATCAAGGAGGCTCACGTTGCCAATGTGGCACTTGGTAGGTTCTCTCATCGTGTTCGCGATACACCGCGACATTGTTTTACCACGTTCTAATTTTGTAGCTGCTGCGCTTGAGGCACAGAAGCCAAAGCTGTTTTCGAAGAGCATGATACAGCTTTACGGCATCATGGGCGTTGGTTACCTTGTTTCCACCATGAACGGCTTTGACAGCTCGCTTATGGGTGCCATCAACGCTATGAAATCATACCAGAACTCCTTTGGGCTCAGTGGCGAAGGCTCGTCTGCCGGCATCATCTTCATTATTTACAATCTTGGTCAAATTGCTGCTTTCCCGGTCTGCGGTTTCTTTGCCGATGGCTATGGGCGTCGCATATGCATCTTCGTCGGTTGTCTGGTAGTCATCATTGGGACAGCAGTCCAAGCGTCAGCTAACACTACGGGTCAATTCATCGGCGGCCGATTCCTTCTCGGTTTCGGGGCTTCCGTTGCAAGTGCTGCTGGACCTGCATATACTGTCGAACTGGCTCACCCAGCGTACCGCGGAACAATGGCCGGCATGTACAATAACTTCTGGTGGGTTGGCAACATCCTGGCTGGGTAAGTTTGATTTTTATACTCTGGACCTTGATCGTAGCTGACGAATTAAGATGGACCACCTACGGCACAAATCTTCACATGGCCACCTCGTCATGGGCTTGGAGAATTCCGACTATCGTTCAATGCTTCATCCCAGCCATCGTTATGGCATGCATCATGTTCTTCCCTGAAACACCTCGATGGCTCCTCAGCCATGATCGCAGGGAAGAGGCTATTGCTATCATGGCCAAATACCACGGTGATGGTGACGAAAATTCTCCCATTGTCCAACTGCAACTCCACGAGATCACCCAAGATTTCTCGGCAACACGCAGTGACAATCCGTGGTGGGACTTCCGTGAGCTTGTAAGCACAAGGGGTGCGCGTTATCGTCTCTTCATGGTCATCTGCATGGCGTTCTTCGGACAGTGGAGTGGTAACAATGTAGTGTCATAGTAAGTCCACCTGGACCCCCCTGAACCTCTCTATCAATCTAACGCGTTCAGCTTCATGCCCCTCATGGTCGCGCAGGCGGGAATCGACGACCCAAACACGCAGCTCTTGATCAATGCCATCAACCCAATCTTCTCCATGCTTGCCGCTATCTACGGAGCAACCCTCCTGGATCGCTTGGGACGCCGAAAGATGCTCATGGGTGGTCTCTGGGGCGGTCTCTTTGCCTACATTCTCCTCACTGCATTCACGGCGGCCTCAGAGCGCAATAGCAAACTCTCGATCGGCACCATTGCCAGCATTTACCTCTTTGGTATTTTCTTCGCTTGGGGTTGGACGCCTCTTCAGACACTCTACTCGGTCGAGTGTCTCGAGAATCGCACACGTGCCAAGGGCTCTGGTCTCAACTTCTTGTTCCTCAACATTGCCATGGTCGTCAACACATACGGTATCGCCGTCGGCATGGAGAAGATTGAGTGGAGGCTATACCTAGTCTTCATTGGCTGGATCTGCGTAGAGATTGTGGTCATCTACTTCTTCTTCGTAGAGACTGCTGGCCGCAGTTTGGAGGAGCTCAGTGAGATTTTCAACGCGCCAAACCCGAGGAAGGCGTCGCTCAAGCGCGCAAAGGTGGCCATGGATGACCGTGGCCAGGTTCTTAATGTTGAAGAATCTTGAACGTGCTCGTGCGGAGAATGAGGAGAGCTTCTTGGAGGTTTGCGGATATTATACCCTGGGGGCGGAATGACCGCGTTATGAAGTACGAATTTGATGTTACCTGATCATCTCCATATGCTCACTGTCAATGGCTTGTACTGATTGCCGTGGACACTTCTACAAACCTGTCTTATTATTCGTGTTGTGCGTGGATGTGCTCAAAGGCTAGCTATGTCATGGCAAGTACGTTCCCAACAATTCGCAGATATGCCGCTTCTCATCTCATTGTAGGACAGAAAGTTTCAAGGTGCTTCATCCCACATCCCTTGATCACCCATGAGATATTGTTACTATCGTGACATGAGATGCTCATGTGCCTTACTCGCATGGCATGCCAATGCTACGCTGCGCAGCCATGTGCGTGTGGCTTACACATGTCTTATCCCCTAGAAGGACTTTTGCTAACCTCGATATGTGCACTGCAGTCGAAAATGTCTCAAATCGAACGAAATTACAGCGCACTCCGTTGATCTCCAGGGTCCAATATGCTATGCACGCTGATGGGAGGAAGGACAACACAGACACTGGAAATTTGGCATGTTCATAGTCAGGGTGGGCCTACACTATATTGATGAAGAGGGTGGAAATTATACAAGCCTTTGTATGTGAACGCCACTTGGGTTCTCAAGATGCATTCTTGGTTTGTTGTTTAGGTGGCTGAGACATTGATCAAGACACAAGTTTCACGCTCAAGCCTCACAAATACCTTATTTATACCGTCCTGAGCTCACTATCATTATGAAAATCATCACACAAGTACCGGTTCCCCAATCAACAATCAAACAGGGACATTATCCACAATTCTTTGGCAATATTTATCACACTCTCCTCGCCGTCAATCCAACGCGAAAGAAAAGAACACGACTCTTCCGGTATCTACCCACTACACCACACCGTTTCACTGGCTACAGCAACTATGACGGTCCTGCGCCCACGCCCCACGTTCCTATCCATCCTGCCCATTCGTCCTCCCCACTGCCGCGCCTCTCGCACCCCAACAACACGCGGCCCAACACACACCCTCCCGTCACCATCGGCGCCATCCCCAACATCACCATTCCATCTCTTCTCCCCCAGGCCTGTAACCCCCATCCCTCCGCTGCCACACTATCTCACAAGCACATACCTGCCGCCCACACCGTCCGTATTCGCGACATCTCCGACCTCGCCTATGAACCCGTTTCTTATACCGCCACGACAGAGTTTTCGCGTTGTTGCAGCGCCGCTGCTTCCGGCTTCGCCGTTGAGTATTTGGGAGGAGATGGGGCCGTTGGATGGAAGGGTGGGTGTTTGGCTTGAGGGGCTGGGAAGTGAGGTTTAGTGGGGAAAAGGGGGAGGAGGGAGAGGAGGGAGAGGAGGTGGAGAGTGATGGAGAGATGGATGGAGAGATAGAGCGATGTATATTCTAAAGCTTGCAACAAGATAAGGAGGGCAGTTGTCGTACTCACAACCAAACCTGCCCCAGCTATTTATCACGGTGATCATGACATTTGAATACCATAGACTTGCCTTTTCTCCCCTCCAAAACGTTAGCCAATACTCGTTCAAATTGCTTCGTTTCTTTGAAATATCCTAGACTCTACTTCTTCCCAGTGCATTCCTACACAGCCCATCCTCCTCCCCTGATTTTCTAACAGGCAGCACAAACCTCTCCTCCTGAACCTAATCTCCCTAGCTCCCGGTGTATACACAGTAGTCCACATTGCGCTAAAACTATCATCATGGCCCACCCACATAGACATGCTAGACTACAGCCAAGCCCGACAAAGTCTTAGCGTTAACCGTTTAGGTAGATTCCTCATTCACGCCACCGATACAAATACGCCACCCAGTCGTCCCACCGCCCACCCGCCCAAAAACCCAACCCCCACCCCAAGCAAAAACCCCCAACCCAAAATCAACTTCCCACAACACCAAGACCGTCCATAAACTACACTCGACACATACCCTGCACAACCGCACCCAATCCCTCTCCCGCACCGCAGTACAACCGACGCGCCCCAATAGCACACCAAACAAGCACTGAAACAGCACCATACAATTTCATAGTGCACTACCCTACTAGCAATCTCACGTCCCTACCCCCCTAGGAATGTTGGCCCCGTTCACCGAGGCCGTGCCAATCTATGTACCCCTGTCTATCGCAGGAACGGAGGAAAAATAAGGACCCGGGCTCCGTGGGGTGGTGGGAACGTCGGACTTGGACATTGGGAGGCGAGGACGCGGTGGATGTGCAGATATATATGTGTAGTATGGTGTAATGGAGTGTGAGGTTATATGCCATGGCTATTGTGGAGGGCAAGGTGGTTCAGTGGAGTAGGGAGATGGGTAATGTGAGGGATGGAGGCTAGCGCTTACTTCGGTGTGGCATGTGGTGGGATAGCATATGTTATGTGGATATATTCCTTTGTTCTAGCGGGCCGTACGGGAACGAAAGAATACTAATGATGATGATGGTAGTGGCGTGAGATACCCACCAGACTCGCCGGGCCATTTCCCTCAAATTTCTAAAACACGGCGAGGAAAGATGGGTGAGATTGCGTCTTACATCTTACACCGTACCTCCTGCATATAGCGAAAAAGATGCATCATTAAGAAGAGGGCTGAGGAGGTGGGAGGAGTAATGGGGTATTGTGGCTTTGTGGGTTCGTCATGAGAGAGCGTGGGCGTATGAGGGGTATGTGAAGATACATTGTGAATTGGTGGGAGAATGAAAAGATTGGCTGGATTGGATGAATTGAATGGATAGTGGAGATGATGACGACGAGTCAAATCTCTAACAAATCAATCAAGCCAACCTGACCCACTCCTTCACACACCACGCCCACGCCCACAGACGAGAAGGTAAAAACTAGGCTTCCTATCCAGTCCGTTAGAGGCGTGGGGTTGGGCAACCGGAGCTGAGCTAGGCTGGGCTGGAGGAGAGAGAGTAGCTGGGCTGAGCTGAGCTGAGCTGAATTAGGCTGAGCAGGACAATGCCAAACAGGGCTGAGCAAAACAAAGCAAGACAAGACCAAACAATCCGAAGCAACCTACATGAGATTTAAAACTCCAAATCAACCTAGACAAAAGGGGGAATCCATGTGTATTTCCTTTCTTTACTTTACCCTTTCCGCTTGATTTTGCAGGGATGGAGGTGTAGGGCTGAGGGGATTGGGATTGGATTGGGTGGGGGGCCGTGGTGCGGGTTTGGGAAATGGAAATGGGGATGAGTCGAGTGCATGTATTGTATGTGAGAGAGAGAGAGAGAGAGAGAGAGAGAGTCTAGTGACCTATTCTGAACGAGGCCGAAAACTCGGGAGCCCGGGCGTCCAGACGCGGCAGTCTTGCCAATCGTGTGCAGGATACCCAGTATCCGTTTGCGGTTTCACAACAGACACAGCAGACACAACAGACACCCAGACTCGAAGATTGATCCAGGCGCCCATGCCATACCACCTACCTTGCAGTTCTAGATCCTCCGCGCACCCCATCCCTCACACAAACGATCGACCAAAAAAACCGCCCAAGAACGAGATTGAGCCCGAGCTGGATGAAAATCCCCACGACTTCCGCATTAGGGGGGGCCGGCAGACGGGGTGAGACAGTTGTACAGGCCATGGTCTAGATCGAGGTGGGAGGGTTGGGGAGGAGGGAGAAGGCATCGCATGTAGGGCATCTATGCCGATGAGGAATCCCATGGGTGCCGGATTCGGCGTGGCTGGAGTGTCGGATGGTGGGCAGGGTGAGAGGGGAGAGTGGATGGCTGTGCTGTGGTAGGTACGCTGTACCGGTGGAGCTACCTGTCAGACAGGCGAGGCGACGAGTATGCAGCGCCTCAGCCATCGTAAGACGGATGCGTGCAGCCGAGCATTTCCGTCTGGTGAGATGGCGGATGAGGATGGGAAGAAGGAGGAGGGGCGTGGTCGTGGTAAGTGGCAGGTGGTGGTTCGACACGCACGCGAGATCAGGGTACAAAGGCTTACGGACGCACATGTGCCCAGTGTGGTGGTGCACAAACAAAAGGGGTTTGACAGGGGGGGCGGGGGTTGGTTTACGGATTCTCGCTCTCTCGCAGCTTTCGCGGCCAAAGCGGGCATCATCCAATCCGTATCTGCGGAGGGATGTGCGAGTTGTAGATTGTATCGAGTTCGTGTACCGGGTACATTTGTGAATTCGGCCGAGCACCGAAATGATGGGATGCAAAGGAGAGAAGAATACAATATCATCGATTCACTGTAGGTACCGTGTGTACATGCATACTAGTACTGTACATATAACAACAGTCCGGTGGGCGCATGGCCCACGAACGTTTCTCCCCACCACCCCCCGTATAGTAAGACGGCCCGCCTTCCTGGCGATGAGTGGAAAAGGTGCCTGTTGGAGAAAGCAGCCGAAGGTGGACGAGACGGTGTACAAACAGTTAGACTGGGTGCATTTTCGCGTGCCGTGTCTGTGTCGTGCACACGGTTGGGGCGTGACGGCCGTCAGCACAACGGTCACCACACGCGGTCCAAAGTATAAAAAGAGGGAAGAAGAAAAGGAGATTTTTCCATCCCACACGTCAGCACAGGTTCCAAAGTCTCATCGCAAAGACCAACTGTTCAGCTCCCGCAGTCTGCCAAAGAGTAGAATAGTAATCATGGAAAGAGTGCGATTCAGGTAAGCTGGCAGGGCAGGGCAGGGCAGGGCAGGGCAGGAAAAGGACAAGGCAGGGTGCAAGACGACACAAGGCAGGGCAAGACAAGGCAGGCAGGGCAAGACAAGGCAGGCAGGCAGGCAGGCAAGCAGGCACGTCCCGAGCCCTCGACACCCGCAGAACGGTTTCTGTTCGATTGATCAAGGAACGGCCTTGTTCCCCCAGCCCAGCTCGGATCGTGCCTCTTCCGCCCATCCCCATCCCCATCCCATTGTGCCTCCCGACCCTTGTTTTATTTCGCGCGGCTAGCGCGGCGCCTGGCGCCCCATCGATTTGGGCTCTTTTTTTTTTTTTGCGTTGGGGATCCTCGGCTTGCCGTCGTATCGTCACAAAAACACATGTTCAACAAATCTGTGCGTGTGGGCTTGTCTCGTACTCATTGGGGGCTGCGGGCGGCGCAGGCTGGGGGGGGGGGAGTGGCTGGGTTGAATGCTCGGGCACGTGATTTGTTGTGCATGTTGGCGGCAGAATAGGCCAAAAAAAAAGACCAGGGGAGTTCGGGGAGATTGTGAGGGTATAGGAGGTCTTGTGCGTGTTGTGCTATTATATACTATATATTATGTCATATATGTGTATGGCGGAGTCGAGTCAGATGTTGTCCGCGGCGGGGGATGCATTTAGATGAATGGAATCTTGTACTCTACGATTGCATGACAGCAACAGCAAAAAGAAAGATGCCGAGTCAGCATCAGGCTGTCGCACCCGCCAAAGGGCAGAGGGCGATGTGCTTGCGTTTAGCCAGGGAAGACGGCGGGGATTGTGGCTGGTAGGGCCAATGAGATGGGGCAGTACCAACTGTGTGCACCCGTACTTGTACCTACTGTAGTACCTCTTCCTACAACACGGTAGAGTGAGTACAACAGTAGTCCCTGGCCAGAGGATGACAACAGTCGTGGCGTGCAGTGGCAAGGGGCCATCCTTCCCCACCGGTGATTGCGTGGGGCCTGATTCATGGACCGCGTGCGGCGGGGGGCAAGAGCACGAACCCAGGCATTGTCATCACGCCAGACGGCTAACGGGTCGCATGTGGGGGGGTAGTTGGTGGTTGGTGCTGCTTACGAGTCGCGGGTAAGAAAGAAAGAAAGAAAGAAAGAAAGAAAGAAAGAAAGGCGCAAAAAACAACAACACAAAGGATTGGGGGGAGGGTAGGGGAAAGAAGAGGGCGAAGGGAAGGCAGAGCAGGCCCCAAGGTGGCGGACGGCTGTCGTCTGTGCGTTCCCGCAGCGATGATGAATCGCCAAGATGGGGAAGCGGACTCGAGATGAAAGTGGTACAAACAAGGCAGGCAGACAAGAGGCAGGGCATGGAACAGCCATGTCCAAACGCCTGTCCGGGTGCAACCAGGGCTGGGATCCCAGGAGTGCATCGCAATTTCCCACGCTCCTGCACGTGAGATGGATGGCCGAGTACTACTGCTGTGTCACACGGCCGTCGACGCGGCTGTCAGGGCAAATGCGCTTAAGGATGCGATGCGATGCGATGCGATGCCTTTTGCCTAATTTCCCTCCAACGGCCTGTCGATGGAGAAGAGTAGGGGTGGGATGCACCGGTAGCAAGAAAGCTCATGACCGAGCCGCCGCTTCCCTCCTTCCCTCATGGGGCAAATGGCCGATCACTTTTTGGCGACACCTCTGGATAACCCTATCCGAGCCTCGTGTGTGGCCTGCCTGGCCTGCCTGCTCTTCAACGGTTCATCAAACAGGACCTTGTACAGTAGAGTACGCCGGTGCGGCACTTGGACGGGGGGAATCGGCATCCGATCTGCAGCAGACCGACAGCCCTCGGACGCCAACGGACCGAATACCTACCAGCGATCTGCCCACCTCGCACCGTTGGGTCTAGCGCGATTGCGAATCCAACAGGATTGGCTCCCTTGACCAACCTGGCACCCTCATCCCGTCCACGACGATCGAGCAAAATGACAAAAAAAAAAAAGGGTCGGTGCCACCGAGAGAGAGAGAGAGACTTTGATGGTCCCCAGCCAGTGCACAGAGGCCTGTCTGCTTTGCCCTTCTTCCCCCAAACTTGGTCCTCGCTCTGTCGATCGGCAATAGACCTATTCATATCACACCTTCCTTCGCCTCACTGCTTGGGATGTTCCGACACGATGACGTCAGGCGAAACCACCGTGTCGGATCCCCGGTGGGCTGTGGGTGAGTGGGTTGGGGTGGCAAAAGGGACGAGAGAGACGCTGGCTGGGGACAGAGAGGGTGGATCAGCAGTGGTCTGACGGATCAGCGACAGATCGCGTGAGAGAAAGAGAGAGAGAGAGCACGAGAGACAAGAGCGCGAACTTCTGGAAGGGAGTTCGTTGCCCCAGTCCCAGGGCATAACGGGAGACTGATGTGACCCACAAGGAACGATGATGTCATTCGGATGCGTTGTCCCTTTGCTCGGCCCTTTGCTGCGCGTCAAGGACGGTCGGGATGGAAAAAAGAGATGGCATGGGAAGCCTGATGAATATTGATCTCCATGCCGCGATGCCTCTTGGAGAAGGGCCGCGTCCATGGGCTTGTCGCATCCATAACAGCGAAGCAAAACACGTGCCTTGTCCTCGCTCCCACCATCTGGGGCTTGCTGTTTGTGCAACCCGCCGCCCGCTCGCCTCGCCCACCTGGTTGGGAGCATCCATGTGCCGCACAACAAAGCTCAGCAAACCCGTGGCAAGACAGGAAGCCCCCGGCAGACCTCACAGCCACGTGATCCGGCCCTCCGTCACATGGATCGAGTCTCCGTCTCCGTCTCCCTCCCCCCCCTTCCCGCCCCGCAATGAACGCCTTAACCGGAAGAGGAAACTGGCGCGTGCGTCGTTGATTCGCCAGAAGGCCCCCGCCTTACCCGACAGCGTCTGGCGTTCCGAGGGACCCCCGCACAGCCAATCGTCGGCCGTGTCGCGACTAGACTGGAACGAGATGGTTGGACAGCAGCGACGCAAGACAAGCTCGCTTGCTAGATGCGAGTGATCGCATGGCGTTCTCGAGGCAAAGACAGACACCGAGAGGAGACTGAGAGACTGAGAGACTGAGAGACTGAGCAAAACGCTCTGGGCCGTGTGTGCCGTTGGACAACCGCCTCTCTCCACCTTCGTGGCCTAGTAGACTGACCCTCGCACCGTATGTACGCCATTGATGTCGCAGAGTAGACAATCCAACACCATACATCTGCAGAACCAACAAGCCATCAAACCCATACCACCCACCCCCCCAAGCCGTCGGCATTTGCCGTCCCTCCCATCTTGCCACTTGCCCGAGTCACGGACAGACGGGGATGAGAGGGTGTGTGTGTTAGCCAAAGTTTGTTTTCAAGTCCTTGCCCCATGGACCAGAGTTTCGTACCGAACCGCTTTGACGCTGACGTTTGCGTGCGTGTGTGGGTTGGATGGTTTCGGGGGTTCAAGGTGCCCAAGTGTGTATGTGTTGTGCCCTTGTCTGCTCAAAGTCCGAATCGGTCCTGTCCAGTCTGTACCTGGGGCCATGTGGGCACTGCCAACGGGTAAACCGTCCATCAGGTTCGGGCGGTGGTGGTGTGTCTGGCTGCTCGTCGAGGTTGTATTGTTTTGGTGATTTGCAAGGCTGATGGGGTCCACCCACTTGGTCCTTTGTCATGGCTTGGGTTCGCGAGGGAAAATAGGCAATGGCAGAGAGCATCCGGTCAAGCGCGTGGAGAACGGGGACAAGAGTGGTAGATGTGACGAGGTGGATGGTATATACACGGTTCAGAGCCCAAATCTGTAAACATTTGTGCCCAGGGTCGGTCAAGATGCGACATCAAAGGTGAGCAAATACATAGTCTCATACACAGGCGTCGTCGTGGTCGAGGAGAAAGACCACACAAAAGGTAGAGGGAGAAGCAGCTGCCGCCAAAAGATGCAAGCGAAAAAACCAAGCGAAGCCCAACAACGCCGCCGGGGGTAAGTCTCCCGTGGTACAGACTCCCCCCGCATGAATATAAACGCCAAAATTTTGCCCATCCAAGGCTATCCTAAATCCCCCCTCGAGAAGAAATGCAAAGAGAAGTGTGAAAAATGTTTCATGGCCAGGAGGATGGCAATGGCAACAACGGCAACAACAATGACAAAACAACCGGGTATCCAAAAGTCTCCTTTTTCCCCTTGCAAAAAACAACAACACCGTTCCAATGCGAATGCACTTGTGATAATATGTTCTTCGTTTGCCAGTGATGCGCAATTTCCTTCCAGGCCCATCCCTTAGCCCCTCTCCGATGTGACTTTCCGCACCTTGGCCGCTTGTTCAGCCTCGGACGAGGCATCTCGTACGCGTTTACTGGAGCCATTCTGAGCAGGCCGGGCCTCTCTCGAGGTGCCGTTGGAATTCGAGCTCCGGGTACTGCGAGAGTCGTCCTGTTCGGTCTTGGAAGAGGGTTCATGGCTCTCTCGTGGCACGCAATGGTAGTGTCTTTCCCTCCACTTGTCATGCGCCATCTCGGCGTTTCGTCCGTGAGCTCGCAGTTGCTCTATGATGCTCATGTTGCCCGTAGCTAGGTCATTGCCATTCTTTGTCGGTCCCATATCTGCGGGCCGGCGCAAATCGGGCAAAGGTCGCTTCCAGGCCTCGTTGCAACCCAAGCATCGCTCGACCGACGGGCTTCTGCGCGACTGACGAGACAACTCTTGGGCGGGGTCCGTCATATTCCGAATGTCGTTTCTGGTGATTTTCGACTGTTCCACAGACGTCGTAACTGGCTGCTGTTCCGGAACGGATTTGGGCGACTCGACCGTTTCTACAGGCGAAGCCGGACAAACGGGCATGACGGGAGGACTGGACCTAGGTTTTGGGGCGGGTGCCATGGCGAAGGTGGTTGGACTGTAGTTGTTGCTCGAGGCAAATCGAACGTTGAAACGCTGCTGCCGAGTTTGCGTATTGCCCTGTTGCTCGGTCACAGCAAGCTCTTGCATAGTCCGAGACTCGGAGTGGGATGGCGCAGCGACTGGACCGGGAAGCTGCTCTACACTGAACGCTGCAGCAGCGGGGGCCTGTATACTTGATGAGTGGGAGGCAGACTGAGTACGCCTTGAAGTGGGAGCTCTGGGATGCGAATGACTCTGGATCGCATGGGCCTGGGTGGACGCAGAAAGGGGCGAGGTGATGGTGGTAGGACTGGAGTTGGGTCGTGAGCTCGTCACAACGTGACTGTCGCTTGGCCTTGGATGAGCTGGAGAAAAGGAGGGATGGGAGGAGGAGGAAGTGGTGCTGGGCTGCGGTTCTTTTTGGGAGTCGAAGCGCGGAAAGATGGAGTCTTGGCGTGCACCATGGACTGGTGGTTGGGAGGAGAAAGCTGGGGCGGTGGATGTGGACAAGGCAGGATAAGGTGTCGCTGTGGCCCGAGGTGGTGGAAACTGGTAAGTGTGGTGTTCTGGGCCAGAGCTGGCAGGAGCCGTGACAGTGGTAGGGCTGTGTGGAAAAGGTTAGCATGGTGCAGAAGCAGAAGATTGCGATCAAAGGACTTGCCTGACGTGCGGGCTCGCGTGGTTGACGGGATTCCACGGTGGATGGTGTTCAGGCGCGGCTGGAGGGGTTGCAGAAACGGGGTGGATGGGCGCAGCTGTGGAAGGCGTTGAACGAGAGACAGGACGGTCGGCGGAGGCAGGCGGTGGCAGGACAGCGTTGGGAGGATGGTGGAACGTCGAGTCGGTGGACTCTATCAGCTCTCGTACACTGGGGAGGGTTTGCAGCGAGAAGCGACTGGGTTCGGACAATTGCCCGCGGAGGTGCCACTCGCTCCCCATGACGAGCATAGGGGACTCTGGTGCTCTTTAAAGGCGGACTGAGGAGAGGTGGGGGGGGGGGGGAGAGGGATTGGCGGCGGCACTGGTGAGCAGAGATATCGAGGACAGTCGAAGGACGGGTGGTGGCACAGAAGAAGGAGTACAGGTAGGTACAGATGCAGTTCAGTCTCACGGCCGCGAAGGGGTCCCTTTCTCCTTCCTAGCCGACTCTGTGAGCAACAGCAGCAGCAGCAGCGGCGGCGGCGGCGGCGGTGGTGGGAAGAAGGGCCCAATGTGCTTTGAGCCTTGAGGGGCGCAGAGACTGGGTTCTCACTGGTTCACACACTAGGCACAGCGCGCACGCGCGGGAGAGGGGGGGGGGGGAAGAGGAGGAGAGAGGGGGGGGGTGGTGGCAAGGGAGGGAGGGGGGGTGGGGAAGGGAAGGATGGGTAAGGTGGGAGACCAAGCGTACTGCAGTGTGAAGACTGGGGGGAGGGGACCAGGGGGGGGGGTCCATAATTGTTCCTACTGTAGGGTAGGGTAAGTCTTGTACAGTGAGGGTGTGTGTGTGTGTGTGTGTGTGTGTGTGTGTGTGTGTGTGTGTGCCGTATGTACTTGGTGTACTGGCTGTGTACAATATGCTTTGCAGCATGGCGGCAGCGGGGAGACCAGGCCGTGTGTTGGTCCCCTGTTTCTCCAGCCGCGGGCCTTGCGCGCTAGGACGTGTGGGCTTGGTGGCCGCTAGTGACTCGGACGCCGGCTTCGTGTGCCGCGTCCGCCGTTCACTCTGTTCGTAGTCTTCCGTCCAGTCTTTTTAGTCTTTTTATCCACACCTGGGCAGGCCATGGCATCCGCATGGCCTGCACTGTCCAGCCAGTGGTCCAACGGGGATTGCCATGCCAGTTACAGTACCTACAGGACAGGATGATGCCATGCACTCCATCCATCCATCCATTCATCCATCCCATCCCATCCCATCCCATCCCATCCGTCATCCATCGCCTCTTCCTTATCGGGACACGGCACCCACAGCGCATTGTTCAGCCACCATCACTACACTACAACTTTCATCCATCATCATCATCATCATCCTCACCACACACCATCAGTGAAACGAGCAACAAAGAAAAAAAAAAGAGTCCGGCGACATGGGAGTATTTCACGCCAGTTTATACGAGTACACAGTAGAGTACAGTAATGGCCACAACGGGCATTCGGACCGGGGCCTGCAGGTAGCAATAATAGCCAGGAGCAGTAGCAGCTGCAACTACCAGTCGGAACTCGGCCTCACCTGTCCTCGTTCCCGCGCCGGCCACATGTGTGTGTGTGAGTGTGTGTGTGTCTGTGTGTGAGTGTGTCTATCGTACTGTACTGTAATAGTACTATGGCTGTGTCTGTGGGTTTGTCTGTGTGTCTTTCAAGGTTCCATCCTCTCGGCGCGGTAAGCGTGCCGCTTGCATGCATGCAGGTGGATGTGGACACGTCACGTGATCTATCCCAAACCGGAAACACGCCCCCCAGCCCGCCCCATGCCTGTCCACCGCCTCATCATCGCACAGTGATGCCAGGAAAGAGAGTCTAGTATTCCATACTACAGGAAGAGTAGAGTAGTACAATAGCAGCTTCGAGGCTGGCTATAGTACTAGCTTTCTAGAGCACTCTACTCCATCTTCGGTACAGAACACACACGGCCACGGACAACAACGGTGGGCCTGTTGGGGATCCCGCGTCCCGCAGCCTGCATACCATCACACTCGCCTTTGCAATGCATCTCTGGATCACGCCGGCCATGCACAGTAGGAGTACGGTGTAGTAGCAGAGTAGCAGAGTAGTAGCAGACCATGTCCCCTCCCCCACGGAATAGACTCTCGACTCACTCCTCTATTCCCACCCTATTCTACTCCTCTACGCAGCCTCTGCCCTGCCCTTTTTCCCTCGTCAACTTTCCACGCCTCTGGGTAACCATGCGGCAGGAACCGATTTGCCCCAAGCTCTCTCCGGGACGCGCCGTGACGTGGACAAGGGCGACCGGATGCGACATGTACTGTAGGTACATACTCTACAGTACATGCACACCTACACTGCAGCATCGGGACCTACCTCTCCCCCTTCCCCCCGTCGTCCTCTGGTGTGCTGCTGGACCGTTGTGCCCGTCCTGTGGTGGGTTCATCACTGCCAAGACGGACTGGCTGGTCGTCCCTTCCTCGGTCTACTACGCTACCACGCTACTACTCACCCTCTTCATCAGCCACTTCCCCATCCCATCTCATCTCATCTCATGATTCATCAACCATCCATCCGCCTCCTGAAAATCCCATCCTTCGCCCGACCTTCACCATCCTTTACCAGACTACTTTTGCCGTCTCCTCTCTCTCTCTCTCTCTCTCAAGCCACCGTCTCAAATGTGCTAGTAGCCAGACCCCAGACACCGATCCTGACTTCAGCTAGCATCGTAACCGTCATGTGGCGTGCCAATCCCTAGAGTAGCTGCTAGCTGTGCTGTGCCTTTGTAAAGGATGCCTGCCATCAACAGCCCGCTTCCAGCTCTAAATCTCGCGCATTAGCTCGCCACGAGATGCTGCTCGAGTATCAATCGAGTAGGAGCTCATGCCGCAAGCCCGGGCTTCGACGTTGTGTTCCCTCATGTCGATCCACTCCCCATTGGCCTCTGCCTTTGCCATCTCACCGATCACACCAAACAAGAGGACCACCCTCGCTAGGTAGGTAGGAATAGGTATCATCACTTTCTGTCATCGTCACAATCTTGCTCGTCAGTCACTGAACAGTGCACCATGACCCCAAGAAGGAAATGAGAATCCATCCCGGGTGAAGAGAGGATTCAACGGATTCCATCTTCCCATCCACCTTGGCTCCAACGGGTTCGCTCACCGATGACCAGCTGCTGGCGATTCGACAACCTGTCCTGTCTTCGGATGGATGCATGGTGTCCCGCTGAGAGGGAGATGGCTGCCCATAGGGAGGTTGCTTCCTTGGAGTCGCCCCTACGCCGCATTCTGCGCATGCAATAGCTGGGTTGTGCTATCAGCCACCGTCGAGACTCGATCAATATTCTGACGATATGCACCTGGACGTGTCCACTTGCCGTGCAACTCTCGGCTGTGGGATACAGCAAACTTGCCATCTTGCGGCCCGAACGAGATGGGATCCTTCAAGCCGTCTGGTGTCACAAGAACCTCCTTTTGGTGTCACCAACTTGTCAACCTGAAAGCCGCCAAGCTTGTTGTTTATACAGTGGCTGTCCATTCAGGGTCTTCAAGTCGAGGTGAAACTCGCCATAGACGACCGATTCAGATCCTTGCTATTTTCAGCTCCCATCCGAACCAAGGACCACTCAGGGCATGTGAGCACTTTGCCGGGACTTGGTGTGTTGGCGTCAATGGACCCAATGGCACGGTACTGTTGCCGAAGTTTACGCATAGGAATCCTGTAAGCACAGGATGCAGGTCAGCACGCGTAGGCAGAGCACATCCCACCAGCGCATCGAGGAACGTCCGTTGCAAGCGGGTCCGTCGAGATGGTAAAGCCAGGCCCTGGCTTGTCCCTCTTTGGCAATCTCTATCCCTACCGTCGGAAGTCTGGAAGGATCTCCCCGCTCGCCTATTTCCTATTGTATTGTATTGCGCAGCTCGCACTAGCTACGGTCAACGTCGAAGAATATTTTCCCCACCACTGCATGCACCCACTGCCAATCACCATTCTTCACACCGCCGAGCATCTTACCGATTCAAGGCGACTGTCCACAGCGGTTGGCTTGTTCTTCATAGTACCTGTAGTAATAAAATTGTTGCTGTACAGACTTCGATTCCGTACACGACGGCGTCGCTTCGCCATGCTTGCGCGATGCACGTCATCGCGTGAAGATGCATGGCCTACCGAGGTAGGCTAGCGTAATATTGCCGCGCAAAACCGTTGCAACTGACTTGCTTGTCACTAACCCTTGGTTTGCTTACTTTCTTCTCCGGCCCGCGGTCGTCAAGGCCGTCTCGACTCTGCGTCTCTGGTGCTGCAAGTCAGTCACGCTGGCTCTTCCTCGAGCTTTCGCTAAGTGGAGCTCTTCTCCCTACTCCAGCGTCCCCATTCGGCTATGGCCTTGTACCTTGTGTGGCTACCGTGCGGCGTATAAACTCAGGAGCCTGGAATGTGTCCATGAGTCCATGAGTCTGCGATTGTGCATGTACTGTGCGTCGCTTACGATCAGCTGATACTCGAAAGACAAGTGTCCAAGTCACAACTAGATTGCAGCCGTCAGCAGCCGGATTCGCTGGAACCTGGCGGGTAGCTAGTGTTGTACAAAGGTCTGCCCATGAATCAACATGGCCACTCACACGAGGGCCTTCCCCCACCTCCTGCAGGGCGGAGCGTTATAAGCGTCTCGAAGCGTACTATGGTAATAGGTAAAAGTGCTCACCCGTGGGTCTACTTGCTGGGGGTGATTAGGGCCGTGCTCACAGAGATTAGAAACTCTGTATTTTGATATCTTCATGCAAATCTATAGTAACTTGTATAGTGAACCGACAGGGAGAGTAACCCACTCAAACAAGGAGAAGGAGGAGGGGTAGGACGCGGAAGTAGATAACTCATGGTAATCGACTTGATTTGAGAGAAGAATTGAGGAGAAGAAACTTCCATTGATAAGATGTGTCAAAGTGTCAAGAGGCTTGTCGTTCTATCCTATGATCCTCCCCTCCTTTATACCTTCAACCCACCCATTTTAGATTAAACCTCGTTTACACTCGTATCCTCGTAATTAATGCACCCCTAAGTTTCTTGATGTTTCTATCTCTCAGTCCTTAACCTCTATCACCACCTTTATCACGACCTCTATCACCTCTACCTATCTACTATGTATCTATGTCTTAAACACTAATTACACTACTATCTACACCTAACTATAAGAGGTTGTGCGTATAGCGTAGGACTCAATTATACCTAATAGGCTCTGATTATTAGTAAATAGTACAAGGGCTTGCTACTAGGTAGTAATCTAAGCCTAAGGTAGGCACATAAAGTACTAGGAAAGTGTAAAAAATAAATATATTACTATTTCGCCCAAATCTAGTATAGTTAGATATAGGGGTTGCACAGGCGCCCCACAGGGGAGCACTTTTGTCTGATACCATAGTACATTCTGACACGAGCACCTGCACAGGATTGATTCCAAGATCACCAAGGGTATGCTAATAATACTCGAAGACGACAAGTCATGGAGGACCGCACTAGTTCCGAGATCCAAGCCGTAGACTGGTACTTTCAAAGGCTCTTCTGTATCCACAGCTTGAATGTATATAAAGTGGCCTCCCTCTAAAGCCTAAATAGCAATTCTTCTCACCTAACATTGCTACTTTATTAGCCACTATTATCATGCAACTACAAGCAACTCTTCTTACTACTTTGCTTGCTCCGGCTCTAGTAGCGTCTGCAGTTACCGGTAGATTTCCTTTTACAGCCAAGAGTTGTGCCACAGAGAATTCGGAAAAACTAGGAAATGGTGTAGAATGTAATGTAAGTTACACTAATCCAGTTCTCTATAATACTTAGGAAGGCACTAATTTAAAGCAGCCTGGCGAAAGTTATCGCTGTGTACGTTAAGTAACTACAAGTTGCCTACTAGAGAGAGAGATCTAAACTTAAGTGTAGTGTGTGCTGCCTGACGAAAGTTATAATGCGTTCATGGACCCTGCACAGTGCACCTATCCTACCCAAGGAGATTTCCAAGAGAGAGAGCCATGCAATGGTGGTACTGGTGTACGTTTTAGCCTACTAAGTACCTAGACGTATTTTAACCATGTACTAACAACCCTTTAGTTCACCTATTGTGTAAGATCTTCTCTCTGGATGCCCGTCTATTCTACTAACTCATGACAGTGCCAATAATGAGGATGCTGGATGGCTGTAACGACTCTGCCACTCATAGTCACCACGACTATTCGAGTCGATTCCTAGGGCTAGCACCCTGACTTGAACCTACCTTTGGCCCGAGTCCCCTAGGTATATAGGCAGCATCTCGCCCATAGATAGATGGACATGTTTCTCTTGTCCTTTCGTACAAGACCTATAGATGTAGGAATCAATCGTTCTATCTCCATACAGACGCGCACTCCCATATGCCTTTGAGTCGTATCGCACCCCTATCGGACGTACCTACTTACCTGCGTCGTTACAGCAACCTCAGTATGCAAGTAAGGCCAAGGTCCTGCCGTGCGCTTCTTTGTAGGACGACTAGGATTCAACAATCCCTCCAGCCTTGCCGCGTTTCAACATATGGGAAGTGCTAATTGTCCTCGCCACAATAGACTAATCGTCCTCGCCCTTCCTAATAGGGAAGCGCCAAGGGGTAATCGCCCAAGTACTCCGTCTCGGCGTTGTATGTAATTTTCTATGATACAAGGAGATACAATACCTACCTAATTCGCTTTGCAGCTATTGCTAGCGGTGAAGTCGCAGCTTTCGCTAGCAAACCTAGGGTAGGAGTGAAGGATATACCACGTGATTATATTAACCCGACTGCTGATATCAAGGTTAAGCTATTAGTGGCTACGATGGGCGAGGTGAGGGTTGCAGTAGAGGTGGAGGGTAGAGGTAAGGGTTGTAGTTAGAAGTTTTGGTGTTCTAAATGCACGGACTAGATCTAACTTAGATAGGATTAGCTATAACCTAAATAGGTTAGATAAGACTAGCAGGTTCCTAAATAGGACTAGACTAGGGGGTAAAAATTTTCTATAGAGCTTAACACCACAAAAAATATCACGATATCTTAAACACGCTCTAGAGTTTAGCACCTATTTTAGCTAAACACGTCGCCTGTTAGTACTGCGCTATCACGTATAGGTTAGAAACTAGTAGGTGAATGTGAGTAATACTTATCCTCTGCCCACTTAACTTACTACTAACTACTAAGATAGTTATCTGCTACAATCCTACTACCGCTCGCTTAATTTTTTTATCTATAGAATTTTTCCTTACTAGATATTTACGTTTTAAAAGCACGATACAGTTAGTGCTACCTTGGCTTGCTACTAATTTGCTAGGCGGCCGGGGTACCTGGCGCTAAGTGCTTAGGGCGAGGACGATTAGTCTATTGTGGCGAGGACAATTAGCATTTCCCTCAACATATAGGTCGCGCGTTTATCCTGTGGGGGCGAGGGGAGGTTGGTAGGTGCGGGGCGTTTCTACATTGATTATTTTGGACTTTGGACGCGTAACGTTCGTGTCATGCTGGCTTGTGTTTTGTTATGCTCGTCAGGCATGGTGGGGCACAAAAACTGGGCAGGTTCGTGTTGTAAGTCATGTAGGATGGGCAAGGTAGGGGGGGGCTGTGTACCGGTATGTTAGTTTGGACTTTGCGTGCGCGAAATAGTAGAGTTGGATAAGAACAACACTCTTAAAAAAGATGGACCTGGGAAACATGAAACGTGGCAAAAGGGTGGGGAGCTAGGACATTTGACCTATGTATAGCCAAGCTAAGGTTGTAGTAGAGCTAGATGTATGCATTAGAGAGGTAGGTATGCAGCAAGTGCACGTACACATATTCCCCCGTTTCTCCTAAATTATGAGGTAGTAATTTGGGTTTCTCGCTTTATAGGGCATGAGTTTGTGCATATATCGTGACTAGTGTGTTGTGACACTAAAATAAGTGGACTGTGGATTGTGGATTGTAGAACGCACCGGTATGGTGGTGGTGTGAATAGATTAGGGAGTATGGAGTGCAACTTCGAAACAAAGGTTCCTCACATCAAAGTAAAACATGGACGTTAGCAAAAGTACATTTAAGTAAATCCTCTTCAGAAAAGCCCAGGTCCTGCTACTTTTCCTCGACGGCTGGTATTAGCGTTAAACAACTCCTGCTACTACTCCTACACCACGCAAAACAAGAATCGCAGGTCTGAAATATATATACTGCCATATCCCTGCTTTCCTAAACATACACAAACATACACGTGACTTGTTCTCCACAGCACTACCTTTGATCTATACCACGGACGTAGAATACATCTGAGTATACTGCTAGGTATCCAACGAGTATTTGTTTTATACTCTGAGAGATATGAATGCGTTGTTTTTCTGCGACTTGTGGATTTATGCGTGTATGAGGGGCTTGTGTGTTGCTTTGACGGTAGACTAATTCGGCACGAGGAGAATTGCAGGATGTAGCGGTGTGAGACAAGTTTTGCGGCTGGTAAGGAGGGTCATGGGCGAGGAGATGTGTTTTTGGGATTGGATTGATGAGAACAGAGCAGTGAAGATGAGTAGCCTGGATTTCGCTCGGATGAGGGTGGGTCTGGGCTCAGTGGTGGGATGTGAGGTAGTGGCGGCATCCCAGATAACTTGATGCTATTTCTAGCACTATTTTCGGTCCCCTCTAAGAGTGCTGCAAGACTTGGAGTTGTAGCAACCGGGTGGTCGTTGTCGTCATTTTCATCCTCGTCTTTATCTTCATCATCCAGATATTCCACGAGCTGCTCCGTGCCAGTCGTCAGATATGTCACCATGCCCGCCCGTTCAAGCGAGCGATATATAGCCTTTACGATTTTCGGATGTTATGGAACGCGGAGTAAGCTTGCTGGTTCCTTGTCTACTAGTGCTTCGTAGTCCTTAGATGGTGCAGCCTTATCAGTCCACATGGTAGATCAGGTCCTGAGCCAAGCTCACAACAGGGTAGGGCAGTGGTGTTGAGTACATGTACGCTGGTTGAGTGAGTTGATAGGTCTTGAATAAGAAGCGTAGAAGTGTCAAGGGCTTCCGTGATCTGATGTAAATGGCGGCACATCACTGCCATTCTCTTTGCTTTGGCTTCTGTAAGAGCTGTTATCGCTTTAGGGTTTTATCAAGAATGAGTTGTGGTTTGTTTCCTTTCCCGAGCATTTCAGTAACCCATGAGATTTCGCTGAACTGGACATGTTGCAGCCTCTTTACCAGATCGCTTAAATTGAGTGCCTCAAGGATCTTGAACATCTGTGAGAAATGAACACTATCATCATCTGCAACAACGTAAATCATCCTGTCAAATTAGTATAGCCATGAGTATTCCAACATCACCGCAAGATCACGTCGGTAAGTACTACTCCCACAGCGATCACGGATGATGGTAGTCCCTCCTCTTGCACCGAGCTTAATGCACAATCCATGCACCCCCACTTTCTTCAGAAGACACTTGGTTTTGAGTGTTTGTTCCATCCCAGTCATGACCACGGAAGTGCCTGGGACTCGCTAGAGTATTCATCGAAGCGCACACTAATTCTCACGTAGAAGCTGCTATAGTTGTCGATACAATGTTGATGTTTCGAGTGGGTCCCAAACGACACCACCTCCTCGTCACCCACTTCGAGCCACTTGACTGCCTCATTGTGTGCTGCAAGTGTACTTTTGCTCGCAGTTTTTTTTAACTTTCTTTTTTGCCTGCCGTTGCGAGATCATTGCGCGCCGGTTTGCTTCCATCTTCCTCTGGCTTAGTCTTCCTCAATCTTGTGATATACTTCCAAGAGCTGGCCTACTGGTCTGCCTCACCTGCCTCCATTGAGCCAAATTTCCCCAGCCTACGTACAGTAAAGCGATGAGATTGACCAAATCACCAAGGTAGTTGACGCGCGTACATTCCATCCCATCCACTCACAAGGCAAGCTAAGACTATGGATTTTACAAAAAGATGGAAACTTGCGCCTTCCAACAATGGCAAGAGGTAGATAGAGCCATCTCTGGAGAACTATGCTTTATTAGCTGTCTAGACTAGTTGCATTCGATTCGGGCGAGCGACAAAGTCTTCACCCACTTTCTCCAAGAGCTTTACGGAAACTTTGTCTGCCTTTTCTCTAGGACGTAGCTTTGGTAATACGACTGCTAATTCACTATTTAATATGTTGATCGTGACACCATTGCTTAGGGCTCACCTGGGCCTCCTCACCCTTGAATGCGTGATAGACGTTGAGCATGGTCAGATGATCTCCCTTAGGGTGTGCGAAGAATTGCTTCATCTCGTCAGCGCGCTTGCGGTCGTTCGCCGGGCGGACGAAGATTTGCGGGACGGAGGGGAGTGCAGTGAGCGACAGAATCTCATTGGAGTAGTAGAACTCGGGTGACTGATGTATTCCCAAAACTGAGGGTGCTTCTCCCACACAGCGTGAAGGTGGGAAGTACATGTTGGCTCACGGCAGTTGACTCTGAGACGTGACAGCAAGCATGTATGGATGGAACGAAAATTTATCAAGTGGTATGATCAGCTTCCTATTACGCTCACCAGTCGAGACACCCAACCTCCCCTATGGTAAAATAGGCTGCCACGGCAATCAATCTGCCGTGCGAAACAGACTGCAGTCATTGATGCGTCGTGAATTCCTGGGATTGGTCATCACTCAAGGCGCTCGCGGAAACCGTGAATGAACAAACGAGAATTGAGGTTGCTCGGGACATGTTGATTTTGACTGGGAGTTTCTGGATATTAAGGACCCACAGTATGTCAGATAGCAGACATTTTGCCTTTTACCCTATATCTTAATTTACGATGGCATTGTCGTTTGTTTAGGGCATTGCTAAAGTTAGTCTGGCCTAATTTAACATGTCAAGTAGTACAGAAACTGACGGAGGAATCGTAGGAATCATCAACATTTGTCACGCGGTCTTATTTGCTACCCAAACCCTGATTCCCCTGATGAGCCTTATTTGACTTGATCCGATTGCACTGCCAGGCCTCGCGCACACAAACTACATATTATCTCCACCACTTTATTTGACATACTCTAGAGCTAAGAAGATGTTGGGGTGCTTAAACAAGCACTGTGCGTATCACGCTAGCTATGGTAAATGATAGACCATTTCGTTTATAACCGATGGCAGACTTGAATATTGCGAACAGTTGGATCATTAAAACTAGCAGCTCTCATGAATGTGAACATGGGATTGGAGTTTCTATTAGACTTAGGAAGAACTTTTTATTCTCTGATGATGAGTGATTGGCCTGGAGTCATAGTTGTCCTACGGGAAGAGATAATTGGCGTCATATAACCGGCGAATGCTCTCATGTGGTATTCAAATAGTCCCCTTGGATGATTGATTGACTTTAAGTGTCAGCTGGAGGATTGTAAGAAATAGCTGCGCTCTGCAAAGATGCTTGCTGCTTCTCCCATACCATTTGTATGTGGTGCCACACCTCCTAGAGACTTGCCGTGTCTCAAACCTGTCGATTTCCCATCAAAATTACGATAGCAACAAACGGAGTATTCAATTCTAGGCAAAGAACAGTATCAATTAGTTAACTGTAAGAGAAAGCGGCACACATTGTAGGAAATTGTGAAGATGGTTTGGGTTTAAAGAAGCTATGGAGGGTAAACGCCTTGGATCATATCTCACCACCAAGCAAGGCCATTTACGTGAGGAGCCTTAGGTCATCATCTCTTCTTTACCCATCGCTTTGTGAGTTGCACAGCTCCTCTATAACCTAAGATCTTGTAACGATTAGAGTGCAAGACTCGTAAAGAGTATGCCCCAACTGATCGACGAAGATGTCATACTTGGAGACACAGATTGGCTATGGTAGCTCTACCTGTTCACCCCTTCATCATCGAAAAGATATACCAGTACAATCCGAGTGAGAATCTGTCGTTAGACTTGGCAAATACAACGTTTGCATGTCTAAAAGGAATTTTCAACTTCGCAAAAAGTATCGGTTGAGAGGTTGTATTTGGAAAAGATGGAATTCAGGTAAACCAAAGTCTCTTGGAATGTTTGGCTGCATGCTGGTTGTGCTCTTGTCGGCCTGATAGTAGTAGCAAACGACTTCCTTGCCTGCACCGCTTGTAGCGTTTTTCCCGAAACCCTCAATTACTTGTCGAGTATGAAACTTGGGACCACCCTTGAACATTTCTATGTTTACAATATACGTCGGTAGGATTACCAATTTACTGCAAAGGTCGTTGCCACTCGTGATAGTTCCTGTGTTTGGAACATGGTTGCTGGTGTTGGTTTTGCATAACGCCGGATCGAAGGGGCAAAATCAAGGGCAAGTAAGGCAATCATGGTCGTTCCGGCTTGGTGAATCAATGCCAGTGCAGTGCCATAGACAGACCATAAGTACGGTGTGCCCAAAGTCCAATATGTACACGTAAATGGTTGATCAATTAATCAGTTGGAAAAGACGATCAAGATGGCAATCAAGTCGTAGGAGACCATACTTGCGTTATTCCATCTCGAGTCTTCAGCTCGTTGTAATAGTGGTTGCGCAAGCCACCAAGGGTGTATGGTCCCGTCTATTCAGCCCTGCCTACTCTATAGCCGAGCAACAAAGCTTGTTGTATCGAAGAAATGATTTCCATGACCAAGCCAGCCGGAGTGATGGAATCAGATAGCATGGCAAGAATGTCAAGTGCGTCCGCGAGTGACTTGTGCAGGAGAGCAGGAGAGAAAAGAATGGAGGCGGAGACAGAGCTGCCAGGACAGAAGTTTAGCCACCTTAAGGAAATTTGGAGTAGGGTTTATTAGCTCGGCCTTGAGCTTCACTGAATAGTTTCTGATGCCATGTTTGTTGAAGACTGTGTGAAGGTGTGTCGGTGCTTATGGCACATGACTTTTAGGGGTTGCGGACTACCTCTTGGAACTCCTTCACAGCCTTCTCCCTCTAGCACAACGCTGGTAGTTGTAACAAGCATGGCGACATTTGAGAGCTCAGACTGAAATGCGATAATTTGGGGCTTTGGGGGAAACGCGGTGGGGGCTATTCACTAGCGTCCCAGTACCGGTAAGGGCAGTACCGGTAGTAGATGGACCAGACGAAGATACCGAGACTTTTGGCTCTGAACACTCAGACTTCACAAGTCCCACTTGAGACGATGCTTCATCTCTACACTCAAAACCTCATAAAGCCATCCTATGACCATATTTCAAGACGGCACAAGAATACAAATCCAGACGGGCCCCCACCAGACTCCATGGACCCCCACCTTCCGGGTATGGAATTCGCTAGGGAGTGACCTCACGACTAACTCCTCCATGCGAATCTGCAATATTGGATATGCATGCTCTGTAGCCGCATACAAAAAAAAAGACTTGGAAAATACTGACTTGGGTAGCCTGTCGAAATTCCCTCTTTGTCTGGTATGCATTTCTGTGCCATCTCCTCCATGCTGCCCGTGCCATCTTGCATACACATCACGAGCTTCACCTACCCCTCTTCGCCGATTACCCCGCCACCCAACATGTCTACCAAGAACCTCAGCATATCCTCAAGCTTTTCGCTCGTGAATTCCAACCACAAGATTCCCCAACTCGGCTTCGGCGTCTACCAATCGCCCCCAGACGTATGTGTCGCGTCGTGCAAGACCGCTCTCGAAGCCGGCTACCGCCACATCGACACAGCCCAGTACTACGAAAACGAAGCCGAAGTCGGACGCGCACTCCAAGAATCCAATGTTCCCCGTGAGCAAGTCTACATCACGACTAAGATTCTCTTCGCGGGCGATGACGCAGCCTCGACGTACGAGAAGCTCGTGGAAAGCGTGGAGAAGCTGGCTGGCAGGCATGGATACGTGGATTTGTTCCTGATTCACAGCCCGAATTTCGGCGCGGAGAAGCGCAAGTTGATGTGGAATGCGCTTGAGAAGTTGAAGCAAGAGGGCAGGACGAGGGATATTGGTGTTAGTAACTATGGAATCGGACAGATCAAGGAAATCGCATCGATTGCTACATCGGACAAAGTTCCAGCCGTCAACCAGATCGAGGTACTTGAAAGACCCCCTGGACAGCACTCTTCTGCACGCACATACACACGCTCTCTCTCTCTATCCCCACCCCAACCAACCATCCAGCTAACGCAACCGCACCCAGCTCCACCCCTGGTGCCAACAACGCGCCGTCGTAAAATACTGCCAAGAAAACAACATCGCAATCGAAGCCTACTGCCCCATCGTCCGCAACCAAAAAGCCACGGACAAAACCCTCGTCAGCATCGCTGAGAAACACAGGGTCGAGCCCAACCAGGTGCTCATCCGCTGGAGTCTGCAAAAGGGTTTTATCCCCTTGCCCAAGAGCGATTCGCCGAGCCGGATCGCGAAGAATGCAGATGTGTTTGGGTTTGCGCTGGACGAGCGGGATATGGAGATGTTGGATGAGTTGGATGAAGGGGACAAGGGCGCGATTGTGCAGGCGGTTGTGAATGAGTAGGCTGTGTTTTGTTGTACGTGGTAAGTTGATATTTTTGACTGCGTTGTGTGAGTCAATATGCACAGGAATTGTATTGTGAAGTCGTGAATAGCTTTATATATTTGTCGGCATGGTTGGTGTACACGTACAACACATACACATAAGCATGCTTGGTATTGATTAGTCCTCCGTCCCTCCTTCTCTCTCTCTTCATCTTGCATACCAGCCCTCCGATTCCAACATGAACACGTATAAAAACAGAGCACGCGACCATGGGCCGTAGTGCAAGGCTGCGCAGTACCTCTCAGTACGCCGCCTGGTATCATGACAAACCGCACTAATCGAAGAATACTACCTGTCGAAGAAGATCGCAGGAGAAAAATGGCGGCGCTAGCGTTAAAAAAAAGGAAATACATGCAAGATGCCGCCGCCATGATGCAGAAGAAAGCGGAAAAACAATGAAGAAGGGGGAATCTTATAGATCTTGGCATAATAGAATCAAAAAAAAAAAAAAGGAAGAAAAACAGTGCTGGGGTTCAGCAAAAGAATTTATAGACCTTCTTCCACTTTGGCCACTTGCGCCTTTCCTCGCGCTCTTCTTCAATGAGGGCCTGGATGTTGAGTTCGCGAATGCCAGTGACGAGATCCATGTTATGCGAGCGCACCATGGAGGTGCGAAACCAGATTTTGTAGGGAATGTAAAAAGCAATGGTGACGGGGAGGGCGAGGTAGACGCTAAAGAAGCGTTGGAGACGGCCAGCGGTAGTGAGCCTGTCCATATCAAAGGGCGCGACCGAGACGTAGAATTGGGCGACGAGGACGAGGCAGTTGAGGAAGAGGCCAATGTAGGAGCCGATGATGCCTGGCTGGGAGCGAAAAGCCAGTTCGTCGAGGCTGTGGCCTTGGACTTTCCAGCCCTGGCGGAAGCGAATGTGTGCGAGGCAGATGGAGAGCCAGGTGAAGATTGCGGACAGGGCGGAGAGGGCGAGGAGCCAGTTGAAGGCTTGGTCTTGGAGCTCACGTCTTGCGCCGGCGAGGAAGGCGAGGAGGCCGAGGGAGGAGGCAAAGGCGATGGAGACGAGGGGACGGCCCTGGCGATCAATGTAGGCGAAGATGCGAGGGGCTTGGTGTTGTTCTGCCAGCGCGGCGAGGGTACGGGAGGAGCCGTAGATGGAGGAGTTGCCGACGGAGAGGACGGCAATCATGATGACGGCATTGAAGACGGATGGAAGACCCTCGATCCCAGCATTCTTGATGGCGATGACGAATGGGGAGGCGACGACGTCGGCAGTGTTGCTATCCTGTAGGAGTCTGGGATCGTCATAGGGAACCAGGACGCCTACGATGGTCAAAGAGACAATGTAGAAGAGCGAGATGCGCCAAAATACTTGCTTGACGGCCGTGGGTAGGGATTTGCGGGGGTTGGCTGTCTCTGCAGCCGCCAGTCCGACGAGCTCAGTTCCGGAGAAAGCAAAGGCGGCATTGACAAAGACACTGCATAGGCCCTTGAAGCCATTGTTGAAGGCACCAGGGTCTCGCCAAAACCTCCCGCCAATGTAGCCGCCCTGGGGGCCACCACCAATATTGATGATGATGCCGAGGATAATGAAGCCAATGACTGCAGTGATTTTGATGATGGAGAAGACGAATTCAGCCTCGCCGTATCCCTTGACACTGCATGTCGTTAGTCGGTTGGATTAGGAAACGGGCACGAGGTCTACTTTACCCAAACAGGTTGATGATGACAATCAATATCAAGAAGATGGCAACCCAAGCGTTGTTGTTGACCGATCCATGATTCCAAAATTCGATAGTGAAGGTGGCAGCGACGATCTCCAATGGCAGCACGACTAGCCATTGCAGAGCATAATTCCAACCCATGGCGAAACCCCACGCTGGGTCGAGAAAGCGAGTGGAATATGCCGAAAAGGAGCCGGCGACGGGGAAAAGCACCGCCATCTCTCCGAGCGCGTGCACTGTGCAGTACAGCATGAGACCAACGAGGCAGTAGGCGACGACTAGCGACGCTGGGCCTCCATTTGCCAGTGCTTGTCCTGAGCCGACGAAGAGGCCCGTACCTGCGAGCAGCCATCAATCACTGTAGATCACGGGGTGGGGGGATAGACTGGGGCCAAAGCAAAGGCCATGTGGGGGGTTTGAGGGTGTGGGTGAGGGTGACGTACCAATGGAGCCTCCAATGGCAATCATCTGCAGATGGCGACCTTTGAGTCTTCTTGCCAGAGGCGAGTTTGCTGTGTTGGCTGCTGCACCTTCGACGTCGTAGACCTTGCCATCGGCTCCCATGCTGCCCTTGGGCGTCATGGCAAAATTCGGATCCCGCTTGAAACTCTCCATGACCCGTCTCCCAATGCCCTCGTGGAAGCGAGAGGACTCGCCACAGTAGTCGGAATTTTGCGACTGTCTCCCAAAGCTCTTTTCGGTACCGTACATGTCGTCGTCGATGGTCATGGTTCCGAGCGCACGGCGGGCGCAGTCTTTGCTAGTTAAAGGCGCAAGTCGGCAGTGGACGAGAAGAGTAAAGAAAGAAGAATGAAAGTTAATGCAGTGGATCTGCGGGGTTTTCGGTCGGCTGTGCAGCCGTGAGCGGGTCTGCTGTTCGCTTTGTGGGGGAAGGGCCTTTGGTCAAAGGTTGCTGCTGATGAAGTATGAGTAGGTATGGAGTGGTGAGTGGCGACGACGAGGAATTCTGGCGTGGTTGGGCTTGGGCGGTTCTTGAGCGCGAGCTCAACCGAGTACCGGAAAAGGCGTCAGGGCAGGGCAGGGTCAAAAGACGGGCCCAGACAGTCGGGTTAATGGTCGCAGGCTAGCAGACTGGGTAGGACAGTGGGTGTACAGTGGGTGTAGGGATGGGGCATGTGTGTGTGTGTGTGTGTGCGTGTGTGTGTGTGTGTGTGCGTGTGTGTGTGTGTGTGTGCGTGTGTGTGTGTGTGTGTGTGTGCGTGTGTGTGTGTGTGTGTGTGCGTGTGTGTGTGTGTAGTGTGAGTGTTCAAGTACCGGTAGGGCTAGTAGGGGGAAGAAATTCAAGGGAACAGAACAAGCTACCTGGCGTACTCTACTGTCTGCTAACGACAAAGTGTATGCGCCGGGGGGTGATGACAATATCAGGCCTAGCCGGGGCGTATCTTTATCGCAGCACAGCGGCACATACATCCATTGCCCATCAATGCATGATGATTGGATTCCATTGGATTCCCTTGACTGGCTTGAGCCTTGGGCCTTGAGCCTTGAGCCTTGAGCCTTGAGCCTTGTAGCAACAAATCTCCCGCATGCATACTATGCCCTACACCTCCAAAATCTACCCATCCATGTCTTCCTTGTGTTGCATGGCCATTCCAATGTCGCGCACATCTGTCATGTGACTCAAACGCCCATGTGACCCTTTCTGCTTCACCCAGGCCACCACCCCCTCCCCTCCTTTGATGGGCAACGGGCATCGCAAGATAGATGGCAACGGTGGCTTGCATTTCATTGTACCTAGTTGTGTGTGTAGGTACCGTACGGTAGGGACTGGGCAGAGCCACTCCCAGCTGCCCAGTCCAACTAACTCTCATCGGCTCACTCGTCCATCTCGTCCATTTTCCCTCGCGGCCCCATTCACCGGCCGTATTTCACCTGCAAACACGGCTCGGCAAACTGTCACTGTCTGGATCCCAAGCCCCAAGCTGCAGGCCGTCCTCCACAACCTGCCCTTTGCGAACCGGGGTAGATAACGGTTTTTGCTGCCTGTGCCGAAACGATGGCTGCCTCGGACTCGAGCCCGGCTGGTGGTGGCGCTTGTCATTCGTTCGTCTTTCACGTGGTCTTCTGGAAGCATGCAAGCACGGTCAATTTATATGCATCGGGCGATAGACCTCCTGTTCGACCTGGCTGGGTGGGCATCGACTTGGAGCCCGTCGCCAGCCAGCTTGCGGAAGTCGTCAACGAGACATTTGCGCGAAATCGGGCCCCCAATGCGCCGCCTGGAGATTCAACTCCACTTCTCCTGGCATGCAACTCGAAGACACTCGCCGATGTTCTCAGTCACCATGACAAGCATCAGGTGATACGCTGCGCATTCACGGCCCATTGGATACTGGACGACACACCCTTTGCAGGCATCCGTTAGGCCGTCCCGCATTCCAGCCCACCGGCAGTCCCCTCCAGTGCAATCTGCCAGCAACGAATTGCACATATGGACATGGTCCCGTGTGAGGAGTGACAAGGCCGATCCCTAAATGGCTGGACTCCCAGTAAAGGCCAAATCAAACACTCTACTGTGGTAGGTACCTCGTCAGCATCAACGTGCCGCACTATGAACATCAGCAACCGCGAGCTAGATATATAGAACGTTCGGTAAGACGGCTAAATTACATGGCGTCTGGGCCATCGCGCTTGAATAGCCTTATGGTCAACTGGCTGCCAGCTGCAGGGGCAGACCAGGGAACCCTTTCATTTGAGCCCAACTCAACCACAACAAACGCTATGCAGGTACAATTACATATCAAATCTCCATGGCGACACTTCAGACGCGTCGAGATGGGCCGGTACCTACCCATCGTCCATTGCCCATGTTGGGTCCTCGGGAAAGAGCAGCAAACGGTCACCAAGCAGCTGGGTTCGCCTGACGCCATTGTACCAACTGCATGAACACAAGTTCACTCAATACCGTTCCGACCGCATCTGTGCGACACCCGCCCATTTCCCCAATCCGTCCGTGTACAGCCGCTTATCCATCCAAACCCACCCCGCCCTCCGTAGGTACTCGACCTCTCCTCCAAGTCCATCAAGTCACCATTGCCCGCGCTGTCTCACATCTCATTTCCTCCCTATCAAGGACAAATACGAGTTCGTTGCGATGCACAATAGCGCGGCATCAAGATGCGTGCAGCCATGAACCATTGTCTGCCCGCATGGCTTAGGCTGAAACGCCTCAATGTATATCCGTCAGCCACCAGCAAATGATGTTGCCCATATGTCACTAGCAAGCCCAACCGAAGCGAAGATGTTGCCGTATCTATGTCACTGGCAAGCCCAACCGAAGCCAATGATGTTTGCAAATGCGAACGCGCAGTAGTGTTGCTTAGAGGTCCAGTAGGTATATTAGTCAAAAGACACGTTAGTTGCTTTTTTGCCCTGTCGTTCCCGTGTGGCAGAGCATTCGTCATGTCCAAAGTAAGGTGTGCAAGATGTAGTACTAAGGGAGTGAATTGAGTTAAGTTAATCATGTCTGAAAGTCTCTCTGCTATCCTCCGTATACCTTCCATCTCTGCTGGCCCACCACGAGCCTGAATCTCGTTCAGCTCCTTCGTCACCTTTCCCTCTGCTACGTTATCCAGCACCCTAAGTTGTGCACTGTCATGAGTTAGTAGAATATACGGGCATTTAGAGAGAAGATTTTTACACAAGTGGGTGCCTAAAGGGGTGTGTGTTAGTACACAGTTAAAATACGTCAAGGCACTTGGCAGACAAGAACGTACCGCAATATCTAGATTATTGCAAGGTTTTATTGCAACACCTCCAGTATCAATAATAGGTAAGGTGCAGGTTTTATCCTGATTAAACCCAGCACGATTCACTCCATCTGAAATACACTACACTCGAGTTTAGATCTCTCTCTAGTAGGCAACTTATGGTTACTTAACGTACACATCTATAAACGTGGCCATCCTGCTTAAAATTAGTGCCTTTATAAGTGTTATAGAGAACTAAATTAGTGTAACTTACAGGACATGATGTATTAGGATCTTCTTTTGGATTTAGTACTAGGCGCTGTGTGGTACAAAGCCTAGGCGTATAATAGAGCTGTCCAGACACTACTAGAGCCTAAGCGAGCAAAGTAGTAAGAAGAGTTACTTGCAGTTGCATGATAATAGTGGCTAATAAACAATTTGAGGTAAGAAGAGTTGCTCTCTAGGCTTCAGAGGGAGGCCACTTTATATGCATTCAAGCTGCGGACACGGACTAGCAAAGTAACAGTCTGCAGCTTTGATCTTGGAACTAGTACGGTCCTCCATGCGGCCCTTTCTATACGTAGGACCAGTCAGAATGTCAGATTTTCATTTATTATATGTCTTCCAGACAGCGCATTACGCATGGAAGGCCTGCCGCTTGGCTACGATATTCTAGGTCACTTACAAGATGATTTACCTGATAAATAGAGAGATTGGGCGTGCTTTATCCATACTTTAGGACTACTTGCAAACCTAGTTTGTTATCAACATCGAGCTCCTTGATAATGCCCATCCTTGATCAATGTCTCTGTTGAGCTTACTATCAACTCATCTGCCCAATGCCACCTGACCAACGGCCCGATATGGAGCCGGGATAGCATAGTTATACTGATCGTGATCCTCTGGGTGCCAAGTTTCGGCTCTACACATTTGAGCACAATCCAGTATCTCGATGGTCACAATCTAATCATCCATCTCCTAAATCATTCATGAGCTTAGTTATTACACCTTCAACATTACCTATTCCATACACACGCACCACCACAACTAAGTTTGGCTCAGATTCCATTAGCTTATAGTTTGCCAATACACCGATGTAGCGTAAGCTCGGCAGTCATTTTGCTGTGATCCATGACTCCGCGCCCTTCCGCATGCATGCACATCGCGTCAGCAGTAAAAAAAAGGGAATATTGGCGATCTGTAGGGCAAATGTTATTTAACCTAGTCACAGTAAGCTATATAACGTGGTCACAAGCCTGCTAAACCTATATTGGCGCTTGGCGTAATATATACAACTAGAGTTAGAGTTAATTGGGGTAAGGGAGTATTAGTAGGTAGGATTAGGGAGGTTAGGGTTAGGATTAGCGTAAGGGTCCCATGTTATATATCTATAAAAAAACCTCATCCCCTAGTATAATACACGCTAAGTACACGCTAAGCGCCAATATAGGTTTAGCAGGCTTGTAACCAGGTCATATAGCTTACTGTTGTAATGACACAGGTAGATAGGAACGTCCGAAAGGGGTCCGATACGGCTCAATGGCATATGGGAGTGCGCGTCTGTATGGAGATTGAACGAATTAATTCCTACTCCTATAGGTCTTCACTACGGTAAAAAATTGTTTACTGTAGAATGGTACGCTAGGGGTTTACTATATAGGTGTAAACTGACCTTGTGTATACCTGTAAATAGGTTTAAAGTAGTAGTTTACTTTTTTGTAGTATAAACATAGTGTGGTTTACTATAGACCTATTAGTAGAGTAAATAAAGTAGTTTATAATAGACCTATTAGTAGAGTATATAAAGTAGTTTATAAAAGATAAAATATAAGTGTTAGGTATAGTAATAATAGTATTAGATTTTTTTTAGTATCCTTATATAAACTACTAGTACGTTGTTGCCTATCCTGTCCCTAGGCCTAACCCGCCTAATTAATAGCCTATACCCGCCTAATTAATAGGCCTAAAACCGCCTAATTATTAGCCTATACCTGCGTAATTGTAAGGCTATCTACTGCGTACCTTACTTATTTTTAGAAAACTGCAGTATAATATAAATTAAATAGGTATACAAGTAGTATAACTACGTGGCAATTAGTGTAAGTTAGTATATCTAATAATAGTCTAGCGTAATATATAGATAATATACTTACCTAATAAATACTAGTATATTATATAGTAATAGTATTAGTATAAAGAGCCTAGTACTATAAAGCTAGATATAGACCTATTATCTTACTTAACTATAGGTAGTTAGTCTTAGACTATCCGCGTTTATTAATAATATACAGCTTATTACTAGGTTAAAGTTAAGCGCTGCGTCTATAGTAAACTATAGCTACTCCTATAAGGTTAATAATTATTATTATTTAAATCTATTTAATACTATTATTATCTTTTATTATCCTCTAAGGTTAGGCTAGTTAGCCTATAGCAGCAGTGGGTTATATCTATTACTATTAAAGTACTCCTACCTATTTAGAGTTATTAGCTAGATCTTAAAATAGGTATATTACTATCCTAAAGGAGAGCTAAATATAGTTATTATAATTATTTCTAGTAGCGTAATATATAATAAACGCAGTGCTCTAGGGGTAGTTACTATCTTTATAATTCCTTAAAACCCTAATAGTACACCTATTTAGAAGTATATAATAGTTATATATAACTATATCCTAGGCGCGTGTCTATATAGCATATACTATAGTTACAATTGTAGTATAAGTATTATCTAGGATATGTCCCTAGTGCGTATCTATACTACTATAAGACTTAGATTTTAGATAGTGCTCTTATAGCTAAGTTATAATTATATTTTTATTAATATTATACTCTATACTAAGCCTAAGCTATTACGCGTAGATAATACACTTATATACTAGTATATTCTACTCTAAACTAATATACTTCTAGGAAGGAGAAGTTGCTATCTTCTTAATATAACTAATAAGTCTCTCTAAAGACTATTAGGTATAGTATATAGGTAGTCTAAAATTCCTAGTATTAGATATAAGGTAGAGTAGGTAATAAATCTAAATAGAGTAAGATAGTAACTAGTCTACTTTACTATAGTAGTAGAGTAACTTATACTAGCAAATAAAATTCTCTACTAATAGTTCTAACTTATTAATCTAGTTAATAGTAAACTCCCTCTAGCTTATATAGAAGAGTAGTTTATAGTAGCGTAGGAAGTTATTAGTATATTCCTTCTAAAGATAGACCTGCATAGCTAGCGCTCTATAAGTAAGTATAAAAGTCTGCTATTTAAATAAAGTCTATATCTTATATATTATAGTGCTTTATAGGGTAGTGCTAACTTAGGTTAGTACTAAGGAATAGGACTTATAAAGACCTTTATTAATTAAAGCCTAATTAGCGTTAGTAATAAGCTATAGTATAGTCTTATTATTAAATTTATCCCCTTTCTAGAGTTAGAATAAGGCTTTAGGTATGTTATAGGATATTACGTGTATAACGTTAATAGGAAAGCTATAAGGAAAGTGTATAGTAGGGAGGTCTAATAGGATAAAGTAGTAGTTAATACTAGCATCTTAGTATAAGGTAGTGTATCTAGAGGCTAGTATATTAGTCTATTATTTATATATATCTTTAATAGTAGTAGCTAAATTATTATATATAACTAGGTAAAGGGTATCTCTATTTAGGAAAGAGTATTTACTAGTTCTCCCCTTAGTTCCTTTGTATAGGTATAGGTAGTAACTCCTTTTTAATATACTAGGCTATTTTATTCCTATAATCTCTACTATAGCTAGCCTATCTCTAGTTATTAGTATAAGGTAGGCGTAAAGGATAAATTCTTCCTAAGCGTCTGCGTTATATATATAAACTCTAACTATAAGTTAGTGTAATTCCTCTACTATTAGGTATAGCTAAGTGTCTATAAATTTTTTATTAAAAGTATTAGGTATAATAGTAGTAACAAGTGTATTATAGTCTTAATCCTAAATAGATAGGTAAAGGTTTAAGATATATAGCACTACTAGTATAATACTTTATTATTTCTTAGGGTTCTTTACTATACCTACTACGTCTAATATAAGTTGTAAAGCTAGATCCCTAGGGTCTTAGAAGTATCCTTTCCTACTATATTCTTAAAACCAGTCCCTATTATATATATCTTAGTGTAAAGTATATTTGCTAGTAGGGTTAAAAGTTACCTAATACGCTTTTAATTATTATAACTAATAACTATTATTATACTAGATACGTAGTTATAGAAGTATAGGGATATATTACTATTAATATTTTAATTTGCCTTTCTTATTATACTAAGCTCTACTATAGGATAGGCACGTATAAGTAGTGTTAAGGTCGCTAGTAAAGGCTACGCACCTATTAGCACAATAATTAATAGATAGAGGAGTTATAGTATCCTAGAATAAGGTATATAGTATATGCTACCCCTAGTAGATAGTATTACTAATATTAATATTATAGCATTTCTTTAAAGTTTATTATATCTTTTAGAACTTCTTGCGTAGAGTACCTATAAATACAGCATATATATTAAGAGAAGTAGTGTAAAGTTATTAAACACGCTCTATTTACTTATAATATAGTGTGTGTCCTATTTGCTATTATATATCCCCTAAAAAGTCCTCTAGGTATAGAACCTCTTTATCCTTGTCCGCGAGTTACATGTTATTGTTATAGTTGTCTATTAGGTCTGCACTATTACTAGCAGAATTGCTAGTAGAATTATAGGAAGAATTAATATTAAGTACTCCTTGTATATTATTAAGGTGTAATAGTTAACTAGCAGGGTAGCTAATAGTCTATGGTATAGTAGTATCTTTAGTGGTAGTAAAGGGAATATTTTATTT
This sequence comes from Plenodomus lingam, assembly GCF_022343315.1. NCBI lineage: Eukaryota > Fungi > Ascomycota > Dothideomycetes > Pleosporales > Leptosphaeriaceae > Plenodomus > Plenodomus lingam. Next base: position 1,562,109 of record NW_027093944.1, on the reverse strand, counting down.
ATAGCACCTTTACTAGTGTTGTATATACTGCTTTTAATTTACCTTATAGCGTGCACCTTAGTATAGAGTAAGATAATAATAATACTAGAACTTGTTCTGTTAACTAGATATTTATAGGCAAGGGGCAGCGATTACCTGCTACGTACTATCTATAATAGTTTCTACGTTAATATAGCACTTAGGGATATAGATAGTAGATATATAAATATAGATAGTAGTGTCTAATCTAAACTATAGTGTGTTCCTTTAATAAGCTATAATATAATTATACTAGTCTTCTAGTATAATAGCTTAGTAGCATAAACTTACTATTTTGCTATACTAGATAATATAAATATTAGTAAGCTATATACGTATTAGTAGAGTTATAAAGTTTTATATTTATTATAGTTACTATAATAAACGTATTAGTATAGAAAGTAGACTTTGTGTTGTCTTCTTTTATACTATATTGTTATGGACTAGCCTTAAGGGAGAATGCAATAAGCGTTAATAATAGTATTTAGTATCTTAAAGGAGAGGTAAGCCCTTAGCGCCTTTTTATGGGTGTGTAATGTGTTTGCTTAGTAGTAGTGTTAGACTTGGTCTATCTTGTGTTAGACCTAGGCTTAGGTATAAGCCTAAGCCCTTTACATACCCCTAACCTTCCCTATAAACTATTATAAAATTATCTTTCTAGGGGTTTAGGGTTATATCTTTGTACCCTATAATCTATTTTAGGCTTTATTTCTATATATTCTTAGGTTTTATTATTATATCTTTATATTCCTTCCTAATTTGTAACAGGCCCGTATGTTAAGTAGTACGCGCGCGTGGCGTCTATACGCTTGTTTTAGCACCCTACTATAAAAGTTCTAATATAGCTATCCTACCCTACTATAAATTTCCTAAACTTACTTTATTATACAATAGATTTTCCCTACTAATTAGCCCTTTCTCTAATCTTTTTCTATTAATCCTGCCTATCTAGTTCCTATTATATCTTTATCTATAGCTACTAGTGCTAGTAGTAGAGATCTACTATAAGGTAGTTAGACCCTACGCTAGGCCTACTAAGATAAGGTGCGTACTTCTAGTGTTCTCCCTATATTTCCTGCACTAACTTTTGCTTAGCACACGCCTCCCTAAACATAGCTACTTAGCGGCTTTATTATTTCTAGTAACTTAGATAATAAGGAGTATAATAGTAGCTTTATAAAGCCACTTCCCTATAATTAGTATATTAACTAGCTTTATCTCTTTAGCAAGTATAACTATTAGGAAGGTAGTAGTAAGTTCCCCTTAATTTTTATTTTCTCTATAGTAAGTTCTAACTATATCTAGGGCGCTTATATAAGTCCTACTATTATAGCTATAAGACCTATACTTAATTAGAAGCTATCCTTACTAATAATCTTAATATTCACTAAGCCCTTTGTAACTAGCTTTAGTTTTATTATAGTTACTAGGAGGATTACCTCTATATTATAAAGAAGGGGACCCTTAGCACCTTTATAGGGAAACCTACTAAAGGCACCTATTACTAGTTTGTGCTATAGTTCTACTAGCTCTACTATTATTTTAAGGATCTTATATTAAGGGCTTAAACTAATAATACTATTACTCTACTTACCCCTACTACCTACTTACGCGCCTATAATTAGTATTAGCTTAGTGCTATTATTCTATCTACTACTAGTACTCTAGTATTTCTACTTTAGTCTGCTATTACGCCTTTATATAGTAGTTATAGTAATAATAATATTATATAGCTTGCTGCTGCTGCTAGTATTACCTTCTAGGGTATTAACTAGCGTATAAACAAGACCTAGGCCTAAACTAACCTTTATATTAATAAGCTTAAGAGCGCTGCTAAGCGCACTACCTATAGTATTAAGACCTTTATTATTAGTATTAATTTTCCCTTATTCCCTTTATATCTATTCTAATATTTACTTCTTTTAGGCCTAGGGTGCTATGCGTTAGTAAGCTATTAAAGCACTACCCTCCTCCTACTACTACTACTACTGCCGCTTATACTTATTAACTAAGTCTTCCCCTACCTGCAACACGCGTAAGCGTTACTACTATTACTAAGAGATATAGAGGCATTAGAATAATATAAATAATAGTTTAGGGGGGGCTAGGGGGGGGTTAGTTATAGATAGTAATAGTATAGATACTACTACCTAATTATTAGCTATATTATAAAACTTTAGTAGTAGGGCACTTACTTAGAGTGTTATTAGGATAAATAAAAAGATATCTCTAATACCTTTCTACTTCTTAATTATAATAAAGGTCTAAGTTATTATTCTAGTTTCCTTTTACCCTTACCTCCTAGCTTTTATACGTATTAGGCTATTATTATACACAGTATCCCTATACTATTCCTTAAACCTATCTAGAGCCTTAGTATCCTATACTACCTCTAGCAGGTGCTATATTAGATTAATATACCCCTTCTATTTTACTAGGACTTAATACTTTCCTTTTCCTCTTATATTCTTTATATAAAGGATCTCTTCTACTTCCTATTTATCTAGCGTTATATCTTTATTTTCTAGAGTAACTATTAGACCTAGTTATAAGTCCTAAAGCCTCTAGCTTAGTAGTAGGTTATTAGTAGCTCTCTCTAGTAGATCTACATGCACAGTCTTATACAAGTTCCCTAGTAAATCTAATACTACTATAAGTAGAGTAGGGACTTCTATTACTCTATACTTTACCTATAGCTAGTTAAACCTTTTACTTAGTTAGTTTATCTTTATATTATATATTATAAACTAAACTATATTACCTTTTAGGAACTTTTTAGCTAGGCGTTAGGACTAGTTTATTACTTCCTATTATTATTGCTATTAGAATATAATAGTAGCTTGCGCTAGCTCTACACCCCTCTATAGGTGCGATAAGAACGCTATAGCCTCTCTACAAGGATTTATAGGCTTTACTAGTAGTAATATTATCTTTTATAGCGTGTCTATAGTATACCTATTTAAAAGTAGATTTAGGCTAATACTAGTTATACTAGAGTCCCTGTTATTAAGTGTAAGTTAGTAGGCTAGCAGGTAGTTAGGCTAGTTAGTCTGCTTAAAGCATACTATTATACGCAGCACTACCTACACCTCTTAGTTTGCCCACTCTATCCTACTATCTATCTAGGGGTAATATGTAGTAGATAGTAACTAGTTTATCTTTATTATCTAGTATAACGTTGTCTAGAAGGATCCTAACTAGTTAGAGCCTTAGTTAGTAATAATAGAGGATAGGAAGCCCTAGAACTGCTACTAGTTATCCTAGAAGATCCTTACACAATAATTAGCTACTATAGAGACTATTGCTTTAAGCTAAATATATTTAGATAATCTATTAGTAATAACTAATAGGAACTAAGGTTTGCTATTATCTTTTATAGGTAGGTTAACTATAAAATCTATAGATATTTAGGACTAGTATTATAACGTAACTAGTATAGGTTATAATAGACCCTATTAGCGCTTCTAGGAGATATAAGCACTATAATAATAGCAGTTCTAAATATACTATATAACGTCTCCTAATATTCTATCCTAATAATAGTTGCAGCGTAGTATTTAAAATATTATATTCTTCCCTAGATATCCTACTAAACCTAATTTATATACTTGCTATATAATAGTAGTTATAAGGGGTTCCTATATTAGTAACTAAATAACGCCCCTCTAAAGCAAAGTACTATGTGCGCTAATTGTATAGTCCCCTATCTATTACTTTATATTAGCTAAAACTAGGAAAGACCTAGCGCCTTTCTAGACTATATTAAGACGCACTTAGTATATCTTATCTTCTAATACTACTTTATTCTATAGTGTCTATATATACAGGTTAGTAAAGAGGCTAGCGCCCTTTAGTAACTTAGACGCCTCCTCCGCTTCTAACACTACAACCTAAATTAATTTAGGGCGTATTACTAACTATAGTATTACTTTAGAGGAGTTTAAGTCTTATAGTTACCTACTTAAGGTATTAGGTTATCCTATAAGATAGCTAGGTCTATACTATAGGATGTACTAATATTTTAAAAGTTCCTCTACCTAGTAGCACTATTGCTTGCTTAAGCTTTAAAGGCTAGTAAAGTACTCTAGGTTTTTATAGTCTATAAATATTATAAATAGTTTATAAACGCTCTATAACTCTACTAACTAGCTTTTAAGACACTTAATAATAGCTAGCAATTCCTTATTATATATAGTGTAGTTTTGTCTCTCTAGCGTTAGTACTATAGAGTAGTAAGTAACTAGGCGCTAGACGCCCCTAACTTTTTACAATAAGCAACCCCTAAGAGCGTATCCTAAATAGTCTACTTCTAATAATATTTCTTTAGCTAGGTCCTATTATATTAGTACTAGTCTAGATATAAATACCTTTTTTAGTGTATTAAATATACTCTATTCTTCCTCTCCCTATTAGAATAGGGTGTCCTTCCTAGTTAGTTAGTTTAAAGGCACTACTACTTTAGAAAACTTTATAATAAAATTATAGTAGAAGTTAGTAAAACCTAGAAAACTCCTTACCTCTCTTATATTCCTAGGGGGTTCCTATTCCTATACTACCTTAAGCTTTTTAGGGTTAGGTCTAAGTAATTTGCCCGCCTTAATAATATAGCCTAGGTAGCATACCTCCTTAATACTAAACGCACACTTCTCTAAGTCTAGGTGTAGTCCTGCTTCTTTTAATAGCATAAGTACACGCTTTACTTTTTCTATATAGTTAAACTAGTCTCCTCCTAAATAAATTAGGATATTATTAAGGTAGGCTATTACATATAATCTAAGTAACTCTATAAGCGTAGTATTAATATATTATTAGAAAGTAGATAGCGTACTACTAAGACTAAATAGATATACTAACTATTTATATAACCTAAACTAGGTATAGAAAGCTATTAAAGACTTATAACCTTCTACTATTCTAACTTTATAAAAGGCAGCGTAAATATCTACTTTTGTAAACTAATTTACGCTAGATAGTATGCGTAAAGTTTCCTTAATAAGTAGTAGTAGGTATTAGTCTAATATTATTATACTATTAAGTATCTAGTAATCTATATAAAGGCGCTAACTGCCTAATAGCTTCTTTACTAGTAATACTAGAGCTCTAGCTATAGAAGAGCTTACTTAGATCTAGCCCTTATCTATTAATCTAGTAAGTTATATTCTTAGTTCTAGTAATTAATTATAAGATATAGGGTACAGGGGACCCTATAGGGGGTTAGGCTAGGTTCTATCTAGGAGAGTTATTAACTAAATATAGTAATTTATACTACCCTAATAGGGCAGTAAACTACTTGCTAACTCTTTGTTAAATAGGTCCCTAAACTCTTATAGTTCTAGTAGCAACTTTATCTTTCTAGTTTTATACTTAGGCTTATAGGGAACTATACTATTAGTAATATAGATAGTGTGTATATTAATAGGACTTCCCTTATTAACACTTCCTAGATATTTTATTAGGCGTAAGTTATATATTACTTATATAATATCTAGTATATTTATTATAAAAATTTATACCTATATATCTTCCTATTAGGGTCCTTAATTTAGCAACCCTACTATAACTAAACCTAAGATAATAGAGATATAGGTAGGATATAGGCGTCTCCTGCTCTCCTATACTACTATATTTCCTGCCTTCCTAATTATTAATTTGCCTTATAGAATGTCTATAATAATACCCTCTCTATATAGCTATAGTCTACCTAGTATTAGTTAATAGGAGAGACTAGGTACTATATAGGCTAAAAGCTAAGACTACTAACTATCTAAATTATAGTCTAATACTACTAACTATAAAATTCTTGTACCCTTAGTAATTCCCTAGGTATATTACAAGGGTTGCGGGGGAATATCTATAAAGTTCCTACTAATCTATCTTACTAACTTTTCCTTAACTGCACTAAAACACTAGCACCCTAAATTAACTATTACTTGCACGTTCTTTACTCTACCTAGAAGGAGGGGAATAAAGAAAGGAGGATTATTTAACCTAGCCTTAATATCTAGGGGATACTTAATAGCCTCTACTATTAATAATTCCTCTATTATAGTGTCCTCCTTATACCCCTAACTTAGCCTAAAGTTAGGGGCGGCTAGTTTCCTAAATTAGGGCCGCTTGCTAATGCTGCAACTGTCTTAACACCCACTAGTTATAGCAACAGGGTATTAGGGCATGCACGCACAAAATAACTACCCTATCTATACTAGGTGTAGACCTTTGCTAGTTTCTATATATTAAACAGGTCCTATAGGATCTAGTTAGGATGTGATATTAGTAGTTTAGTAGGTGCACTTAATAAGGCTACTACTTCTACTATATTTGTGTTACTATCCTAATCTAAGTTAGACTTCTACTAGGGTTCCTTAGACTTACTAGCCTAAAGAAAACCTAGTTCTAGGGAGGCTATTTTAATATCTACTATAATTATCTTATATTCCTCTATAGCTACGTTGTAGTTTATCCTAAAGACTTCCCTATTAAGGGAAACTAAGCGTATATAACTATTAAGAGATTACTAAAATTATAAAAGCTTCTATTTATTATTCTAGTATAAACCTCCTAACTATATAAGGAGCTATATAAAATTTATAAAGAACTTTATAAAAGGCTAATTTTAGCCCTAATATAAGTGTTCTAACGCAACTTAGGCGCGCTCCTGCCTATAATAGTTACTATAATAGAATACTAGGTAGTTAAGAAACCTGCTTATATCCTAACACTTACGTGCACTATCCTTAAAGTATAGTACTATAGCGCGCTAGACTATAGGTAATAACTAGGACTAAATATATATAAACCTTACCTCCTTATCCCTAATAAAGACCTTGTCTGCACGTAGTTTAAACTCTATAGTTATTTACTAGGAGGAGAAGTTTGCCTTAGTGCTATTATATAGTAAGCTAACTAGGAAGGGTTTGTAATATAAGGCAGGAGAGGGTAGAGGTAGTATATTATTAAACCTAGCAGGCTTAGAGGAGGGTTAGGATAGAATCTAATTGCGTATTTCCTTATTCTATTAACGTAGTATAGCTATTATAGTAGAGTCTTAAGCCTATTATTCTATTAATCTATAGACCTATTATATTAGCCTTTCTACTATATTAGGTTGCACCTAGTTATTCTAAATATCTAGCGCGTCTATCTCTTATTACTATTATAGTATATTTAGAAGAAGATACTAAAATATTATAGACTAGCCTTAAGGGAGAATGCAATAAGCGTTAATAATAGTATTTAGTATCTTAAAGGAGAGGTAAGCCCTTAGCGCCTTTTTATAGGTGTGCAATGTATTCGCTTAGTAGTGGTGTTAGACTTGGTCTATCTTGTGTTAGACCTAGGCTTGGGTATAAGCCTAAGCCCTTTACATATATAGGTATTCTACTTTATATATCTATATATTCTACTATAAGCAGATGTACTAGATATAGTTTATCTCGCTATAAGTTAGACCTAATCTTACCTACCACTTAAAATAATACTATTAAAGATGTAGTATACGACTGCGATCGCGATAGTTAAGACCACTAGAATAACTATCTAAACTACACCTAATTAAGGAAACTCGCTAAGCTTATAAGCTAACTCTTCTAATAAGACAAACTATACTACAGCGACTTTCTATAACTGTCTTGCAATAACTAAACCTCTAACCTTATTATTACTATTAGACTTCTATAATAGGATATTTAAGTGTGTAGATATATAATTACTTAGAAGACTAATAACTATTTAAGAGTATAGCGTAATACTATACTCCACGCCTATATTCTATTCTACTTAGGAGATTTTGCGTTAAAATATATTAGTTCTAGGATAGATAATTAACTTTAATAGATTGTTAACTTAAATACTTAGGACTGTTACCTTAAAAATAGTGTAGAGAAGCACACTAGTCTACGTCTATTGCGTATCCTATTAGATTGCAAAGAGTGTTATAGCTATATTGTAGAACCTACAATATTAAATTAATTAGTTTAGAATAGCTCTTTCCTTAACCTAATTAGATCCTAGAGTTATATTTACTAAGATTATATTAGTAAGGATAGGCTAGAGTAACTTAGATAGTATATTATCTATATAAATAGTACTATAATATTAATACTAATATATATCTAATTTAAAAACCTCTAAGTCTAATCCTACGTGCTATAGCAATATTATAGTAGTTAGGGAGCTTACTTTACCTTTACTATATAATCTACCTTGTAGAACTCTACTATTAAGTAGTAACTTAGCGTATCCCTCTATAACCTTAACACCCTTATCCCCTTATCTACTTTATTAATCCCTCCTATTACCTTCTTTATATAGCTTCTTCTTCCCCTCTTGCGTTAAAGCTACTTATTAACTACGCTAATTAAAGTTACTTATTAGCTACGTAGTCCTAAAGTTACTAAAACTCTAATAGAACTAAGTCTCCCTCTTTTAAAAGCAAATAGATAGTTTACTAAATTATAGTTAGGTACGCTACCTACGCAGGCGCATATATAAAGCCACTTATTAACTACGCTAATTAAAGTTACTTATTAGCTACGCAGTCCTAAAGTCTCTAAATCCTTAATAGAACTAAGTCTCCCTTATTTAAATATAAATAGATAGTTTGCTTACTTATATATAGGTACGTCGCCTACGCAGGCGTATATATAAAGCCGCTCCTTAATTACGCTAAATTAAGTTACTTATTAACTACGTAGAACTATATATACTATTTATATTACTAAAACTAAGTCTCTCTTATTTAAAAGTAAATAGATAATTTACTAAGTTATAGTTAGGTATATTACCTGCGCAGGCGTAAATCTAAAGCTGCTCCTTAATTACGCTAAATTAAGCCGCTTGTTATCTGCGCAGTCCTATAGTTTTCGCTTATCTTAGTAGAACTAAGTCTTACCTTATTTAAATATAAGTAGATAGATTACTAATTTATATATTAGGTACGTTACCTACGTAGGCGTAAATCTAGAGCCACTTACTAGAGTGCTATAAAAGCTACTTAATAGAGTGCTAAAATACCTAGTTTAGATAAACTTGTAGTCTAACTGTATTATTAATTAGTATAACTCTATTAAAGGCTATAATAGTTATATCTTTAGACAAGTAATTAATCCTACTATAGACTTTAATATATTAATAACTCGCAAGTCTACCTAGCGCTCCTAATACTATTAACTTTATCTTTAGTAGATAGATAGTTACCTATCTAATAACGCATCTATAGTTTTATACTAGCTATTCTTATCCCTATAGTATTCCCTTAATATTATTTTATTAAGTTAGTTAGTGTTAAAGGGATTAAGATATACTAGATACTAGCTAGGTTATAGTAGCGTAAGGACACTATACTAGGCGTAGTACTAGTTATTAAAACTAGCTTAGGTCTACCTAATAAGTAGTTATAGTAATACACGCGTCTCTCTATCTTTATATTACTTAGGGAGACATCCCTATTAAGTGCTTACGCTTAAGGTAATAAGGTAGTACCTTCTCTATATTATTATTCTATTAATATTATTAAGATAGGTAGCACCTCTAAGTTAATAAACACTATAATAAGAGTTATCGCAGTTAGTAGTAGTCGCACTTAGCACTATCTAATAAGCTCCTAGAGCCTGCAGTTTGTGTAATAGATAAGTAGTAGGTTAGTATACACCTATACTTCCTAAGGATCTATAGTCTCTATAGAGGATAGTTAGACCTAAGCTAAACTTAATACTTTACTTAACTAGTTATTTAATAGATTTTAAATTAGTAATCTTAGCTAGAATTAGGACTAGTAGTTAGTAGTTACTACTATAGTAAGGCTAAGGATTATAACCTTTAGGCTTCTAAATAATAGTATAACTAGCGCTAGTATTATGCCCCTATAGGAGCTAAGGAGTTATACCTGTCCTTAACAAGGCTAATAGGTAGTGTTAGTAGTAGTAGTATATAGTCTTTTAGTTTATTAAGGGCGTAGTAGTTTATAATTATAAGTATATAGGTAGGTATATTAAAGAATAGTTAATTATACTAGTGCGCTAGTTATACTTATAACTAGTAGGTAGAGTTAGTTAGAGTTAAAGTAGAGTAGCCTCTCTTTAGTAGTAGTCCTAGACTACAGGACTAATTATTTAGGTCTGCTAACTATAGGTTATCTACCTATCTTTAGTATTACTTAGTGTGGATTAGACTATCGCAGGCGTAGTAGGGCCTAGACTACCTAAACTTAATCTCTATATAGTATTAGGGGATAACCTTATATTCTTAATTACTTATAGTCTTTCTTTCCTTTAGAGTATTTAGTAATATTTACTTGCTAGTAGTAGAGGTTCTCTTTACCTAGCTATCTCTTAAGACTTTATAATAGAGATATAATTAAAGGGGTTTCTTACTATAGATAAGTATAGGCTAGCAAATTAGGGGTATTAGATACTATTTATAGTGGCCTTTTTAAGCGTTATAGAGACTCTTTTAACCTCTTTCTAATAGAGGTAGGACTAGCTTAGGCTACTCCTAGACAATCTACTTTACTTAAATCCTTGCTTAGTATTAGTTTCTCCTCCTTGTGCCTTAGTTAGCCTTGCAGACTAAGGATATTTTAAGAAAGGTTTCTAGGCTACTATAAGACTATATCGCTACTATTCTATATAAAAGAAAGCTAGTCTAACTAGTATAGTCTAGGTAAGATAGCCTATTAATAGTATAGTTAGCTTATTACTATCTACTATTAAAGGGCTTTATACTATAAGATATACTATCTAAGACACGAACTTGCTATATTATAATAGATGCGCAGTTCTCTATAGGATACTATATAGGAGGGTAATCTATTTCTCCTTATATAGGTTATCTAGTTACTACTAGATTTATCTATATAGGAAGGAGTAATTCTTTAATTATATAATATACTTGTTTAATATATCCTATTACGTTACACTTATATATAATATATCTATTATAAGTTTATTAACACTAAATTAAATAAAAGCTTCTATAAAGATAATCTTAACTTTAATAGCGTACTATTAAAGATAAAGAGCCTCTTCTTCTGTGACTAGGCTTTCTATAGTAGGGACTACTACATGTCTTGGTAGTTAACTAACGTACACAATAGCCCTATTTTCTATCCTAAGCTAATACGCATTAGTTCTATACCTAGCCTAGGAAAATATATTAACGTGTAACGTATAGTTAATAGGGTATTTAAAGGATAGATTACCCTACTTTTAGAATACTATAGTATAGTAGATAGGTTATTACCCCTAAATTTAGTAACTTGCGATATTATCCTCTTAAATAGTGTTGTGGTTACTATATTAATCTACGTTAATTCCTAGTCTAGCATAACTTGTATACTAATCTAGGTTATATAATAACTGCGTTTTAGTAAATATAAACTACGTGTAGCTAATATAGGTTAGTAAGAGTGTATTCCTAGATATTTATATCTTACTCTATTAATGTGACTATTATACTCTAGTATATAGAGGAGTAGGTAAATAAAAGGATATAGCATAAATCTATATAAGCTAATATAACTTATTACTGTTAGTTATAATAAGTAATAATACTATAATTATAGTAATATATATAAATCTATATAATAATAATCTAGTGTACTCTAAATTAATTCTTAACCCCTTGCACATATATATAATGTAATATATTAGTATACCCTCTCTACACTTTTATTACACTAATATAGCATAACTATAATATAATAACTTATTATTTAATAACTATATTATAGAAGTATATTAGTATAAAGATGTAGCTAAAGATAATATATTATAAGTAATAGCAATAACACTAGTGCGTGTTATAATATAACAAGTGCACAAGTTGCATGTAATAATATATGTGAAGGGCTTGGGCTTATACCTAAGCCTAGGTCTAACACAAGATAGACCAAGTCTAACACTACTACTAAGTGAACACACTAGACACCTATAAAAAGGCGTAGAGGGCTTATCTCTCCTTTAAGATACTAAATACTATTATTAACGCTTATTGTATTCTTCCCTTAAGGCTAGTCTATAATATTTTAGTATCTTCTTCTAAACATACTATAATAGTAATAAGAGATAGACGCGCTAGATATTTAGAATAACCAGGTGCAACCTAATATAGTAGAAAGGCTAATGCAATAGGTCTATAGATTAATAGAATAATAGGCTTAAGACTCTACTATAATAGCTATACTACATTAACAGAACAAGGAAATACGCAATTAGATTCCATCCTAACCCTCCTCTAAGCCCGCCAGGTTTAATAATATGCTGCCTCCGCCCTCTCCCGCCTCACGTTGCAAGCCCTTCCTAGTTAGCTTGCTATATAATAGCACTAAGGCAAACTTCTCCTTCTAGTAAATAACTATAGAGTTTAAACTACGTGCAGATAAGGTCTTTATTAGGGATAAGGAGGCAAGGTTTATATATATTTAGTCCTAGTTATTACCTATAGTCTAGCGCGCTATAGCACTATACTTTAAGGATAGTACACGCAAGCATTAGGATATAAGCAGGTTTCTTAACTACCTAGCGTTCTATTATAGTAACTATTATAGGCGGGAGCGCGCCTAAGTTACGTTAGAACACTTATATTAGGGCTAAAATTAGCCTTTTATAGAGTTCTTTATAAATTTTGTGCAGCTCCTTATATAGTTAGGAGGTTTACACTAGGATAATAAATAGAAGCTTTTACAACTTTAGCGATCTCTTAATAGTTATATACGCTTAGTTTCCCTTAATAGGGGAGTCTCTAGGACAAACTATAACGTAGCTATAGAGGAATACAAGATAATTGCAGTAGATATTAAAATAGCCTCTCTAGAACTAGGTTTTCTCTAGGCTAGTAAGTCTAAGGAACCCTAGTAGAAGTCTAACTTAGATTAGGATAGCGACATAAATATAGTAGAAGTAGTAGCCTTATTAAGTGCACCTACTAAACCGCTAATATTACGCCCTAATTAGATCCTATAGGACCTATTTAATGCACAGAAACTAGCAAGGGTCTACACCTAGTGTAGATAGGGTAGTTATTTTGTGCGTGCATGCCCTAATACCCTATTGCTATAACTAGTAGGTGTTAAGACAGTTGCAGCATTAGCAAGCGGCCCTAATTTAGGAAACTAGCTGCCCCTAACTTTAGGCCAAGTTAGGGGTATAAGGAGGACACTATAATAGAGGAATTATTAATAGTAGAGGCTATTAAGTGTCCCCTAGATATTAAGGCTAGGTTAAATAATCTGCCTTTCTTTATTCCCCTCCTCCTAGGTAGAGTAGAGAACGTGCAAGCGATAGTTAATTTAGGGTGCTAGTGTTTTAGTGTGGTTAAGGAAAAGTTAGTAAAATAGATTAGGAGGAACTTTATTAACATTCCCCCGCGACCCTTGCAATATACCTAGGGAATTACTAAGGGTATAAGAATTTTACAGTTAGTAGTATTAGACTATAATTTAGATAGTTAGCGGTCTTAGCTTTTAGCTTATATAGTACCTAGTCTCTCCTATTAACTAATACTAGGCAGACTATAGCTGTGCAGAGAGGGCGTTATTATAGATATTCTACAAGGCGAATTAATAATTAGGAAGGCAGGAAATATAGTAGTATAAGAGAGCGGGAGACGCCTGTATCCTACCTATATCTCTACTATCTTAGGTTTAGTTATAGCGGGGTTGCTAAATTAAGGATCCTAATAGGAAGATATATAGGTACAAATTTTTGTAATAAATATACTAGATATTTTATAGGCAATATATAACTCGCGCTTAATAAAATATCTAGGAAGTGTTAATAAGGGAGGTCCTATTAACATGCACACTATCTATATTGCTAGTAATACAGTTCCCTATAAACCTAAGCATAAAACTAGAAAGATAAAGTTGCTACTAGAACTGCGAGAATTTAAGGACCTGTTTAACAAAGAGTTAGCAAGTAGTTTACTACCTTATTAAGGTAGTATAGATTACTATGTTTAGTTAATAACTCTTCTAGATAGAACCTAGCCTAACCCCCTATAAGGTCCCCTATACCCTATATCGCGTGACTAATTGCTAGAACTAAGAATATAACTTACTAGATTAATAGATAAGGGCTAGATCTAAGCAAGCTCTTCTATAGCTAGAGCTCTAGTGTTACTAGTAAAGAAGCTGTTAGGAGGTTAGCGCCTCTGTGTAGATTACTAGATGCTTAACAGCATAATAATATTAGACTAATACCTACTACTACTTATTAAGGAAACTTTACGCATACTATCTAGCGTAAATTAGTTTACAAAAGTAGACGTTCACGCTGCCTTTTATAAAGTTAGAATAGTAGAAGGTTATAAGTCCTTAATAGCTTTCTGCACCTAGTTTAGGTTGTATAAATAGTTAGTATATCTATTTAGTCTTAGTAGTGCGCTATCTACTTTCTAACAATATATTAATACTACGCTTGCAGAGTTACTTAGATTATATATAATAGCCTACCTTAATAATATCCTAATTTATTTAGGAGAAGACTAGTTTAACTATATAAAAAAAGTAAAGCGTGTACTTATACTATTAAAAGAAGTAGGACTACACCTAGACTTAGAGAAATGTGCTTTTAGTGTTAAGGAAGTACGCTACCTAGGCTATATTGTTAAGGCGGGCAAATTACTTAGACCTAACCCTAAAAAGCTTAGGGCAGTACAGGAATAGGAATCCCCTAGGAATATAAGAGAGGTAAGGAGTTTTCTAGGTTTTGCTAACTTCTACCGCGATTTTATCGCGAAGTTTTCTAAAGTAGCAGCACCTTTAAACTAACTAACCAGGAAGGATACCCTATTCTAATAGGGGGAGGAAGAATAGAGTATATTTAATGCACTAAAAAAGGTATTTATATCTAGACTAGTACTAACGCAATAGGACCTAGCTAAAGAAACGTTATTAGAAGCGGACTATTTAGGATGCGCTCTTAGGGGTTACTTATCGCAAAAAGTTAGGGGCGTCTAGTGCCTAGTTACTTACTACTCTATAGCACTAACGCTAGAGAGACAAAACTATACTATACACGACAAGGAATTGCTAGCTGTTATTAAGTGTCTTAAAAGCTAGTTAGCAGAATTATAGAGCGTTTACAAACTATTTATAATATTTACAGACTATAAAAACCTAGAGTATTTTACTAGCCTTTAAAGCTTAAGCAAGTAATAGTGCTGCTAGGCAGAGGAACTTTCTAAATATTAGTACATCCTATAGTATAGACCTAGCTATCTTATAGGATAACCTAATACCTTAAGTAGGCAACTATAAGACTTAAACCCCTCTAAAGCAATACTATAGTTAGTAATGCGCCCTAAATTAATTTAGGTTATAGTGTTAGAAGTAGAGGAGGCGTCTAAGTTACTAAAGGGCGCTAGCCTTTTTGCTAACCTGCATATGCAGACACTATAGGACAAAGCAGTATTAGAAGATAAGATATACTAAGTGCGTCTTAATATAGTTTAGAAAGGCGCTAGGTCTTTCCTAGTTCTAGCTAACACAAAGTAATAGATTAGGGACTATATAATTAGCGCACACGGCACTTTGCTTTAGAGGGGCGTTATTTAGTTACTAATATAGGAACCCCTTATAACTACTATTATATAGCAAGCATATAAATTAGGTTTAGTAGGATATCTAGGAAAGAATATAATATTTTAAATACTGCGCTATAACTATTATTAGGATAGAATATTAGGAGATATTGCGTAGTATATTTAGAACTGCTATTATTATAGTGCTTACATCTCCTAGAAGTGCTAACAGGGTCTGTTATAACCTATACTAGTTGCGTCACGATACTAGTCCTAAATATCTATAGATTTTATAGTTAACCTACCTGCAAAAGATAATAGCAAACCTTAGTACCTGTTAGTTATTACTAATAGATTATCTAAATATATTTAGCTTAAAGTAACAGTCTCTATAGTAGCTAATTATTGTGCAAGGATCTTCTAGGACAACTAGTAGCAGTTCTAGGGCTTCCTATCCTCTATTATTACTAACTAAGGTTCTAACTAGTTAGGATCTTTCTAGATAACGTTGTGCTAGATAATAAAGATAAACTAGTTACTGTCTACTGCATACCACCCTTAGATAGATAGCGGGACAGAGCGGGCAAACTAAGAAGTGCAGGTAGTGCTGCGCATGATAGTATGCTTTAAGCAGACTAACTAGCCTAACTACCTACTAGCCTGCTAACTTACACTTAATAATAGGGACTCTAGCACAACTAGTATTAGCCTAAATCTGCTTTTAAATAGGTATACTATAGACACACTACAAAAGTTAATATTACTACTAGTAAAGCCTAAGAATCCTTGTAGAGAGGCTGTAGCGTTCTTGTCGCACCTATAGAGGGGTGTAGAGCTAGTGTAAGCTGCTATTGCGTTCTAATAGCAATAATAATAGGAAATAATAAACTAGTCCTAACGCCTAGCTAAAAAGTTCCTAAAAGGCAATATAGTTTAGTTTGCAATGCGTAATATAAAGATAAACTAACTAAGCAAAAAGTTTAACTAGCTATAGGTAAAGTATAAGGTAATAGAAGTTCCTACTCTACTTATAGTAGTATTAGACTTACTAGGAAGCTTGTATAAGACTGTGCATATAGACCTACTAGAGAGAGCTGCTAATAACCTACTACTAAGCTAGAAGCTCTAGGACTTATAACTAGGTCTAACAGTTACTCTAGAAAATAAAGATATAACGCTAGATAAATAGGAAGTAGAAGAGATCCTTTGTGCAAAGAATACAAGAGGAAAAGGGAAGCGTTAAGTCCTAGTAAAATAGAAGGGTTATATTAATCTAATATAGCACCCGCTAGAGGTAGTGCAGGATACTAAGGCTCTAGATAGGTTTAAGGAATAGTATAGGGATACCACGCATAATAATAGCCTAATACGTATAAAAACTAGGAAGTAAGGGTGAAAGGAAACTAGAATAATAACTTAGACCTTTATTATAATTAAGAAGTAGAAAGGTATTAGAGAAATCTTTTAATTATCCTTATAACACTCTAAGTAAGTGCCCTGCTACTAAAGTTTTATAATATGTCTAATAATTAGGTAGTAGTATCTATACTATTACTATCTATAACTAACCTCCCTCTAGCCCCCCCTAAACTATTGTTTATGTTATTCTAACGCCTCTACGTCTCTTAGTGACAGCGGTGACGCTTGCGCGCAGTGCAGGTAGGGGATAACTTAGTTAACAAGTATAAGTAGTAGTAGTGGCAGCAGTGTAAGGAGGGTAGTGCTTTAATAGTTTACTAACGTGTAGCACCCTAGGCCTAAAGAAAGTAAATATTAGAATATATATAAAGGGAATAAAGGGAAATTAATACTAATAATAAGAGTCTTAATACTGTAGGTAGTGCGCTTAGCAGCACTCTTAAGTTTATTAATACAAAGGTTAGTTTAGGCCTAGGTCTTGTTTATACGCTAGTTAATGCGCTAGAAGGTAACACTAGCAGCGGTAGTAAGCTATATAACGTTGTTGTTGCCACGACTACTATATAAAGGCGTAATAGCAGACTAAAGTAGAAATGCTAGAGCACTAGTAGTAGATAGAATAATAGTACTAAGCTAATACTAATTATAGGCGCGCAAGTGGGTAGTAGGGGCAAGTAGAGTAATAGCGTTATTAGTTTAAGCCCTAGATATAAGATCCTTAAAATAATAGTAGAGCTAGTAGAACTGTAGCACAAACTAGTAATAGGTGCCTTTAGTAGGTTTCCCTATAAAAGTACTAAGGGTCCCCTTCTTTACAATATAAAGGCGATCCTCCTAGTAACTATAATAAAACTAAAGCTAGTTGCGGAGGGCTTAGCGAACGTTAGGATTATTAGTAAGGATAGCTTCTAACTAAGTACAAGTCTTGTGGCCACAATAGTAGGACTCGCATAAGCGCCCTAGACATAGTTAGAACTCGCTATAAAGAAAATAAAAAAATTAAGGGGAACTTACTACTACCTTCCTAATAGTTATACTTACTAAAGAGATAAAGCTAGTTAATACACTAATTATAGGGAAGTGGCTTTATAAAACTACTGTTATATTCCTTATTATCTAAGTTACTAGAAATAATAAAGCTACTAAGTAACTAGGTTTAGGGAGATGTGTGCTAAACAAAAAGTTAGTGTAGGGAATATAGGGAGAATGTTAGAAGTATACACCTTGTCCTAGTAGGCCTAGTGCGGGGTCTAACTACCTTATAGTAGATCCCTACTACTAGCACTAGTAGTGGCAGACAACAATATAATAGGGGCTGGATAGGCAGGATTAACAGAAAAAGAGTAGAGAGAGGGCTAATTAGTAGGGAGAATCTGTTGTGTAACAAGTAAGTTTAGGAAATTTATAGTAGGGTAGGACAGCTATATTAGAACTTTTATAGTAGGGTGCTAAAACAAGCGTATAGACGCTACACGCGCGTACTGCTTAATATACAGGCCTGTTATAAATTAGGAAGGAACACAAAGATATAACAATAAAACTAAAAAATATAGTAATAAAGCCTAATATAGATTATAGAGGATAAAGACATAACCCTAGACCCCTAGAAAGACAATTTCACGATAGGTTATAGGGGAAGGTTAGGGGTATGTAAAGGGCTTAGGCTTATACCTAAGCCTAGGTCTAACACAAGATAGACTAAGTCTAACACTACTACTAAGCAAACACACTAGACACCTATAAAAAGGCGTGGAGGGCTTATCTCTCCTTTAAGATACTAAATACTATTATTAACGCTTATTGCATTCTTCCCTTAAGGCTAGTCTATAATAATATACCCTTTCTATCTATAATAATATATTTATAATATATTAGCTTTACTTATAACCTTATCTACTATAAACGCTGCCTTTGTTCCTAACACTATCCTATAGTTAATTTAGGATTTAAGATCCTATTTACACAAAATACTAGAACTATATAGTGTCTGCCTATAGCTAAAATTAGTAAGTAATAATCTAATTATAGTGTAGGTAGTAATATATACGCCTAAAGTGTTTGCCCTATAGATCTACACGTTTATAGTTAGTAAGAAGGGTATTAATAACCTTAATAAGTGTATCTACAAGGCTATAGATATATACTTTAATATAATCTAAGACTAACTATTTAGCTATATTTCTAACTCTAAGTAGACTAATATATAGGACACTATCCTTACTAAGTATCTATTTTTTAGATATTTTAATAGAGTATAGGTATTAAAATAGCTTATATAGTAGACCTAGATATATAGGAATAAGAACTAACACTCTAAACTAAAACGCAAGTATATTATCTACCTCTTTAAATACACTAATCTTACTATTATAAAGGAGCTGTTATATATAATTATGCTATACTAGGTAATAGTATTACTACCCTAATTACTTAAACGTTCGCTATCCTATAAGGCCCTAGCCTAGGGAGGTCTATTATATATAGAGGTCTATGTAGATACTAGTAGCTAATATCTAACTTTATTTATAGTAGTTTAGGTATATACTATAACTGTGTAGTAGCCTAGTTAGGATTCTATAGTAACGCTCCCTAATATTTAAACTAAGACTTATTATAGGCTATAAGTAAGCTAGTATTACCCTATCCTATTAAATATATATAAAGATAACGTCTACCCTAAACTAAATATACTAGTAGTATTACTAGCTTTAAAGACTAGGGTGCCTAGGATAGTAATAGTAGCGTTTTTAGGGGTTAGTATCCTAACCTAATAGTTAGTGTGCCCCTAGTGTAACGACTTAGGTAGGTAGGGCATCCAAAAGGTATCCTATACGACTCAAAGGCATATAGGAGTGCGCGTCTGTACGGAAAAGAATAAGATTCCTACACCTATAGGTCTTGTACAAAAGGATAAGAAGAATATGCCTATCCTAACTATAGGCGAGCTGTTCTCTATATACATTAGTGAGTCGGGCCTTTACTAGGCCTGACTTAGCATGGAATAATAGGCAGGTAATTCTGCCTTATTGTTACACTACCCCCTCCTATAGAGAAAGGATAGTCCCTATCCTTAGGATTAGGTTTAGATCCCTCTTTAAAGAAGAGCTTTTGCAAAATAAATCCACCTTCACCTCTGCCTTCACCTTCACTTCTTCTTTCTAGGGCACGGACCCCTATCCTTGGCCTGCCTATAACTAGCCCTCCATTTGGCTTCTTGACACACAGGATAGGAGAGGCGAATAGGCTCCAACTAGTCTTAATAAAACCTTTCTGTAGGTGCTCTTGTACATATTCCTTAGTAGCCTAGAGTTCCTTAGCATTTTAACGATAGAGGGGACTCTAGTGGTTTAGAAGGGGTTCCTCTAGGACTATCTTGTGGTTGTAAGGCCAGTAGATTAGAAGTTTGTTAGCCTTAGCCTTGTTAAAGACGTCCTAATAGGAGTTGTAGTTAGATAGGAGCTTCTAATCTAACAAGCTATATTTAAGAGTATCCTGTTTAGATAGGGTTTGGATCCTACGCTTAATCTTATATAGGCTAGTAGTAAAGAATTTATTAGAAGATTTTTTTATATTAAAATAGAAAGCATTAGCAGAAATAGTAGCAATTTAAAATTTTACAGGTAGGGTAATAGTTAGTGATTAGACTAGGGTAGGTGGCGTAATAGGTTTAGTAGCAGCCCTATAAGCAGCTAGAATTTTAAGTATACTACGTATCCTATTAATTAAACTAGGACTATTTTAGTTCTAGTTCTCCTCTTAATCCTAAAGGGCGTCTCTTTGCAAGATATTATAGGTAACTAGAGTAGACGGCACTTGCTAGTGGAGTCGTACCAGAATTAGAGGAGCGGGGTTGTAGGTTAGAGGATATTTCTCTAGCTAGATTAGTTAAGATTTATCTATATTAATTAGGATTTAGAACTGTTTTAGCTAGTGTTGTCTAATAATACAATCCTAAGAACCTAAGTCTACTATTATAAAGGGGCAGTTATAAACCTTTTAGCTACTAACTATTATGTAAAGCTAAATGTAGTAAGCAACTAGGGAGGTAATCTAATCCTAGAACCCTTTAATAGTAAGCTTGTATAGTAGCTTTTAGATAGGTACCCTAAGTGTAGAAGAGATATTATAAGCAATTTTTAAATTAAGAAATAAGTAACCTTAGGCCCTAGTATCTACTAAAGCGTTTAGGCAAACACTAGATCTATTAAGGCATAGGGTTATACGTGTAAGTAAATAGGAACTAATAAATAATTTAGTTAAGGAAAGGTTTAACAGGTTATATTAAGTTAGGCCTAGGAAGGAGGATCCTCCTAGGCGTTGTCGTTTCCCGTCTAATAGCTATCTGAATTAGTTAATTTAGTAGTTTCTTCTTCCTTAGAATTCTTAACACCCTATTCTATATCTATAGCCTAAATCCTAGGGGGTTTAGGGTAGTTACTAGAGAAGTGCCTAGGCTTTCTACAATTATAGCAAGTTACTAGGATTCCTGTTGTAGTAGCGCTAGGAGTGGCTAGTGTAGCAGATAGGGGTTAATTATTTTAAGGGGTAGTGCCTTATTGTTGTAGATAGGGTATATAAGGTTTAGCTATTAAAGGTCTATTATAGGGTTTCTAATTAGCGTCTAAATAGGACTAGTTTCTAGAGTGTTAGAAGGGAGTTAGTCCTTTTCTAGATAATAGGGTAGTCTAGGTAGGAGTAGATAAGGTAGGGTATAGGCAGCGTTCTATGTTAAAAGTAGTAAGATAATCTACTATAGTCTTAAAATTATTGTGCTAATTCTATTAGAAAGCGAGGTTTAGCATCCTTAGGGAAGGTATAATCTTTATCTAGAGGTAGTAATACTACTCTAATTAGGGTACTTCTCCTCTAATAGCAAGACTCTAGAATTATAACTTAAAGGCAGGGAACGTCTCTATATTAGTTATATACAGGCGGTTAAATGCAGTCTAACTCTTAGCTATCTTATTTCTAGTAATAAAGTAGGTTTAAAGGAGGGTAATTATTTCCTTAGCTTTTTAGAACTAAAGGCTTAGGGAATTAGATAGGTAACGTGGCTCTAAGTATTCTCTTGCTAGTCCTAAGTAGTGTCCCTAGACTAACGCTATCTAAGCTCTAGAAGAGGGGTAGTAATTAGCGTTAATCTCTAGCCTATCCTAAATAGATGCTTGCTATTATCTAAAAGTAGGATTAGCACTATTACTAAGTGTGGAGATATTTAGCGTCTTTTTAGATTATCTCTTAGCTTTTATAGTATATACTATAGGGTTTAATATAGAAGCTAAAGACTAGCTAGGTTAGGTAGTACCCTATATCTCCTTATAGAGGGAGGTGTTGTACAACTAATTAGTAAGTTGCTTAACTTATTCCTCTAACCTCTCCTTTTTAGATAGGGTTAACATGTATTTATCTTTAAGGGAGGTGTTACTTTAAGATTTCCTAGGAGCACAAGGTACCTTAAGAGATAGATAGGAAGCGGGTCCTTTAAGGAGGGCGTTGTTAATTAAGTCTTCCTTATCTAATTTCTTTCTATTAGTGAATAGGCTTTTAAAAGTGGCTAAACTAGAGGCCCTTCCTTTGCCCTTATCTAACATTTTGTAGTTAATAAGAACAACAAATCTTTTCTTTTCTTTTTAGGGGGTTTGGTTATAGGAGGATATTAGCTTTGCCTCTGATTCCTCTAGGCTTTTAGTAGTCTCTGGGTCTCTACCTTAACGCAATCTAACGCGATTTTTCTAAAGGTAATCTAGCACTACCTATAGGTCTAGAAGTCTAAGCCTATAGGCTTTGGTCGTTAGAAGTTCTAATAGCTATTCTAACTATAGAGTTGTAGGGTTAGGTAGCTACTAGAACTAAATTAGTAGCTTAAAATAACAACAAGTGCGATATTCTTAAATACTGTTACTAGCTAGGATAATATTCTTCTTATAATATAATAACTTAGGTAGGTAGGGTATCTAAAAGGTATCCTATATAACTTAAAGGCATATAGGAGTGCGCGTCTGTACAGAAAAGGATAAGATTCCTATACCTATAGGTCTTGTACAAAAGGACAAGAAGAACATGCCTATCCTAACTATAGGCGAGCTGTTCTCTATATACATTAGTGAGTCGGGCCTTTACTGGGCCTGACTTGGCATAGAACAATGGGCAGGCAATTCTGCCTTATTGTTACACCTAGCTAGCAGTGTTAGATTATAATAAGTACTAGTATAGCTAGATATAAGACTATAAAAGCAAACCTATTTATATAGTATACTAGCCTAACTAAATAATTCTACTCTAGATACTTATAAAAACACGCCTATAGAAGATAACTATAATACACTACTAGACATGTAACAACGCTAACCTTATACTATTATAGACTCTCTAATAGAGACTTTAGATTCTACTCTACTAATATAGACTTATAAGAATATATATATTAGGAATATAAAGGCTAGGCGCAACTATATAACTAAAGCTAAGGCTAAAGGTAATAGTAATAAGAGAAATACTTCTAGAGTGTAAGGCCTAAAATTATAGCAGTCTCTAATATAAACTAGAGTATCTATTATAGATGCCCCTTATATAGATAGTAGTAGTATAGGAGAGCTAAATAATAGTAATAGTAATAATAGCGTCTAGGTTTATAGATAATTATAACGTAAGAGGGTCCTAACTATACAAGTTAAATAATATATATATATAATATTAGTATATATAAATAATATAATATAATATTACTATATATCCTATACTATATAAGCTTACTATATTATACTACCCCTTTACTACTATATATAATATAGTATATATAATAATATATACACATGCCTAACTTTAAACTAATATACTACTAAAGAAACCTATAATATATATAGTGTAAGCAACTAACTTGCCCTAGAATATTTATAACATAGAGTATAATCTTTAGTAATACTACTATACTATAATATAGAAGTGTTGTCGCAATAGGCGCCTTTATAGAACTTACTAACCTATTATTATAGGATATTTTAGATTATAATTTTATATACTAGGTATACTACCTAGTCTCTTAGTTATTGTTACAGCATACCTAGGCAGCGGTATACTGCACGCCTATACTACCTAGGTATCTACTAGTACTGCTTCCTGTATAGTAACCCTACTAAATTATGCCTACTACGTGCCCTCTATCTATACTAAATTTTCCCCCTAGGTACTATATATCTATCTACTATATAACCTATAATTAGGTATATTATATAAACTATGTTTAAATAGACGCTAAAGTTAATATATATAATACTAATAATATATAAACTAAAAAGTAGTTTACCTTTATAGAATATATAGTATAGTAAACCTTATTTAGGTTTACTTCTCGTACTTAAACTACTTTGTGGTCTACTTTAGATAAATATGGCTACTGTAAACCGGTTTTGTACCGTAGTGCTTGTACGAAAGGACAAGAAGAACTTGTTTATCTATCTATAAGCATAAGGCGCCTTTTATATGTGAAGGCAGAGAGGGACTCGGACCAGAGTCGGGGCGGTAGGTATCGGCACTGAGCTGGGTCAACTGCGCTGGTCTAAGATGGAACGAGCGTTGCACTCGTTACAACTGTGACCAGGTCGAATAACATTTGCCGATCTGTAGCACGGAAGAAATGAGGCAAAAGTAAGTTCTTCTACCTCGCCGCCTTTATGGAATCCATATGGTGGAGTGTTGATATTGCGACTCGATTTTTACTTCACTGCCTGCTACTCCCCCTCCTTGATATCTACCAAGGCTGCAATGATAAGCACAAAGGCTAAGTCATGTATTGAAAAAGCACTCCTTTTGTTATTTCCTCAAATCAGTCTGTAGTTACATAGTTGAGGGATTGCCCTTTCTCCACAATTAAAATTAGCATGCCCTTCCGTAGGCGATTATATTTTGCATTGTCAAAAATTAGTAAAATTAATTAGGTGTGTGAATGGAACATGTTGCGCAGTAGGTCTTCTACACAGGGGTTTGTTAGCAGTTAGTTATAACACGTCAAGAGACTAGACAGGCAAGAACTTACATCGAGATCACCGAGACCGCAGCCTTTAGAAAACCCACCCAAGGGTCCGCCAGCGTCCTCTCCTGTCATTTGGGCCAGGCGACACTCTCGATGAATATTGTATTCAGAAGATCTAATGTCCTTACTCTGACACTATAATAGAGGTTAGACTTCTCTGTCGTACATAGTTGTGATTACGGAAATAAATGTACGCAGCTAAATGATTTGTTGCGCTGTTTTAAATTAGTGCTTAAGAAGTATCATGAGGAACTCAATACGTACACCACAAACCCAACCCGCTGGAAGATCTTCAACAGCCGGTAAACAATTTAGTTGCCTTAGTTCCTGCCCAGATACTAACTAGAGCCTGAGCTAGCATAGCAGTAAGAAGAGTTACCTGTAGCTTCATAATGATAGCTGATTGAGTGGCTGGTCGAATAGCAAGTAAGGTTGCTGGTAGCACAGTTTATTTCTTGAGTCTTCTTAGCAAGACTGGGCCACATTTATGTACAGCTGATAAAACTGCTGGCCTTGGGTGGGTTGGACTTACAGAGTCACAGCCTGCAGCTTATTTTCTTTTTAAGTAAATTGTTCTCTCCAATTAGATGATCACTTGGAGTACGAATTTATTTTTCACTACTACCTTAGACTGCACATTACCGGCAAGGGGCAAAGGTTTGGCCACAAAATATAGTAAGTAAACCGAAAGGCTGATCACTGTGATTAAGGCACTTTCAAGAACTTTTACTTGTGATTCAGAGTAAATGCACTACAGTAGAGTAGATATTGACATGGTGTACACGCAGAGAGACCAGTCGCACTACATTGACTGAACAAACAAATCTATAATACACTACGGTAACCTGCCAGTAGGTAACCACATACATCTCAACTCACAAACGCCTTACTCCCAAGCCTCCGAGTTCATCTACATACTACGCTTACTACCACTACCAAGTTTGATTTCAATCAAATCTCACTTTGTCAATACACCGAACTAGCCGTTATAGCACGATACGCAAATTGCCGCCCTGTTGAATCTACTATGCTATATCCGCCTATTCTAATCACAGCACTATACACACCAGAGACTAAATGATTGCGCTATCAAGACATGCTTCAAACCTACCCCATTCTCTCGTCACAGCCTCGTCCCGCGCCCTTCCGCATGCATGCACATTGCACAGATTAGCAACAATACGGTCCGCATAGGGTTAGAAAAGGGGAGCTCACATCGTTCACTCCCACAATAACGGCCGAGCTAGAAATTGCGGCTTACGCTAAGAGACACACAAAAGTCACTCGTGCATGCAGAACACATAGTCCATATACCTCCCCTCCGTACTTGACTGTATACCTCGACCGTCTTTTCATGTCTCACAGCACACCGCATTTTCTCGCCTTGAATGGCAAGCCGCATCAGCGCTCCACCACGTCCTGTGCTGTGTTGAAAGTGTTCCCTTGCGCTGCCCTTTTCAGCGCCATGCTTCGTTGCTGCAATCGAATCGTGTTAGATGCACGAAGCTAATATGCTGTGTACCGTGTACTGCGTATTGCACACCCACTGTGCCAGGAAGAATGCTACGGTACCCCTCCTTACCTATTCATTGTATCCCCCATCGTACCGTACCACAAGACACGTGGCATGCACATGGACATGTGTGCACACTGGCGCACGGAGCTCTACGCAAAAGCTTCCCGGGAGGCGTTTCTACATGGCCATCGTAGAAGAAGGGGAATGCAATAAACTGGCGAGGGGATTGGTTTGGAGGTTGGGAATCGTCGCCGTGGGATGATGAGCTCGCCTGCTTTCCTTAGGTGTCGAGTGGAGTAGGTAAACTGACTTACTTTCGCCGCGCTGCAGCGACGCAGCTAATCTCAAATCGCATCAAAACAAACAACAGATCAAGAAAGAACAAAACTACCCAGATCGTACATGGTACTACCTCATACCCCCCACCCCCATCATCGACATCCCACGTCCATCTCGCTTCTAGCCCTCTGAAATCTGCATTCGGCGTAGCACCCGCTGCGGTGCGGAGCTGGATCTTGGTACGATGGCGTACGATGGGTGTGTGCGTTGTGTTGTACGTTGAACGTTGTAGGAGTACACAGTAAGCTTTAAGCAGTAAACAATAAGCAGTCAGCGGTAAGCGATAAGTGGTAAGCGGACTGCGGGCTGCAATTTCGGGAAACAGGCAAGGCCCAAGGCGAAAGGGAGAAAAGCACCAACCCATGTACATACCATACATCCCCACTGATCCAGACGCGTGATTTTGTACACTGCAAAGATGTTATCCACAAGCCATGCCAAACCACAGTAATGCGATCAGATATGTAACATCTAACACTCACCTATCTGTGTGCGGGGTACCGTACCTTAGATGGCCCTTTGAAGTATCTTGAATTCGGGACCCATGGGTGCTAACCTACGAGGAAACGCAAGATAGAATAAAAGGTTTCGTTTGATTTGCAACCAGGCTGGCGCGTTAGGTACGGAGTGAGTTGGAAAGGGGAGGTAGTACAAAGGTACGCCAAGGGCAGGGTTTGTGTGGAAGGTGTGTGCAGATGGCAGGTGATATATGAATGAATATACTGGGGAGAAGACGAACAAGAAGACGAACAAGAAGACGAACAAAAGGGTCTATACACCCATCTTGAATTTGTCCACCACCATCAACGATAATAGTAGCAGCGACAACGACAACGACAACGACAACACACCAACAACAAAAACCAAATAAACGCTCAATGCCATAGAAATCTTCGTACAAAAAACCACTCGCCTCGAATTCAAAGGTATAAGAAAAAAGAACCCTCCCCCCTCTTCTCTCCCTCCTCTCCCCAACCCGCTAGGAAACCCCCAAAAACAAAAGAAAAGAAAAAAATACTGCAAGCCTCGTGCGAAGAACAAGTGCCGTCGTCGATGAAGAATATGCACAATCCGGATCCAGGATCCAAGCAATCCCCGCGGTCAATACATCAGGGTGCAACACAACCCCTCCAAACCTTCGTTATTACACAAAACCATCTTGCCTAGTCTCTCTGATCTTCCCCGTCTTCTTCATCTCCAATCTCCCGCTTTACACCTTCGTTCCTATGCACGCTACGCCTTTCCCTCGACTGCAGCGCCCTCCTCGCCTCCTTCCTCCTCCTCAATAAACTCCCCGGCCCCCAACGCAACCCTAAAATCCACCTCCTCAACCTCCTCGATCTCGTCCACATCCTCTTCCTCTTCCTCTGTGATACCCATAATCTCGCCGCTGCGCCTACCCTGGACACTCGTGGCCCGACTGCCGCCTTCGCTCCCGCTTCGACTCCTCCACGCCCCGCCACCAATGCCATTGCTGATCCCGTGAGCGGACGCCATGGCTGACGATGATGTTGTTACGCTAAGCATGGGCCCCTTGAACGGACTGCGCTTGCGTTTCGCAAACACGAAGCCTGGGCTTTGCGGGGGGATGGCGGCTGCGGAGCCAAAAGCAGCCGTGGATTCGGTGGGGAATCCCTGGCGCACCAGGCGGATGTTGGAAGGAAAGGTCGACGAAGTAGGCGTGGCAGGGAGGACCTTGACACTGGCGTGCGGGCTCTTGGGCACACGCGAGGTGCTGTGGCCAGAGTTCGAGACGGCAGGCGAAGTGCAGCTAGCAGAGGATGTAGAGCTGGCTTTGCTATGGCTATGGTGGTGGTGTGGCATCGAGCGGATCGAGGATACACTGGAGGAAGTGCTCTTTCTGCCTCTGAGCCCGCCTGAAGACCTTCGGTAACTGGAGCGGGGGGTTAGGGGTGCAGGGGAAGCAGAGAGTCGGCGCACGGAGCCTGAGCCGTTTGTGGAGACGCGCGGACGGGGCTGGTGGTACGATGTTGTGGGCGTGAGCGTGTTTGAATGCGCACTGGATCGATTCGCTGTACTGAGCCTTTTTGGATCGCCGCCTCCCCGTTCCCCAGTTGCACACCCTCCAAGACCGCCATGCCCAGACATCTTTGGTGAGCGTCCTCCACTACTGGCCTTTGAATGCGGACTTCGTGCCCGTTTGCTGGTTTCTTTGATCCAGTTTCGCAGAGACACAAGATGGCTGATGAAGGGCTGTTTGCGCCGCCGGTTCTTGGGTACGAAGCCGTTTGGGGAGAGCAGGTCTGGGTTCGTCGTTACGGTTTGGAGCATGGTGGAGCGTGATTTTCGGCGTTCGAGATCTTTGGCTGGGAGTGGGGGGCGACTAGAGGAGTGTGAGGTGCGAGAGTGGCGTGAGGAGAGGGAAGGGAGGGGCTTGTCGGTCGGTGGAAGAGTGGGCGTGGTTATGGAGCTCGATTCGGGGAGGTCGGGAAGGTCAGGAACACCTGATTGAGGTTCGTTAGTACTGTAGAGTGGACGGGGAGTGAGAAGGGATTTAGGGAAGGGGCAACGAACTCTGCATACTCCTGCGATTCATAGTCCTCCCACGGCTCTTGGGCGTACGACTATTTCCAGGCGATGGCAAACCGTCTTCATCAATCTCCCTAATCGTCGGTGCCATCTTCTCCAACGCACTGCTCGCTGCGCTCAATCGCCTAAGACTCTTCGCTTCGGCTTCTCTCTCCTTCCTCTTGCGCTCCCGTCTCTTCGCTTTGCGCTCCTCCTTCTCGAGAAGTAATGCCCACCACCCGGCCAGGGAATCACACCGCTGTGCCAGAACATTCTCAATCACCATGTCAATATCCACACCAGCAGCCTTCATTCGTTGCAGCACCTCCTTCTCCAATTCCGTGGAAAATGGCGCGGGCTGCTGCAACTTCAGCGTCTCCTGCTGTCGCGGCGCATGCTCACTCAGCCACGGATTTTGCAATATATCCGCGAGCGTCGGTCGGAGAATGGGCCGTTTCGACAAGAGGGCGGAGCACAGCTCGCGCGCCTGTGCAGGAAAGGTATCGGGGTATTTGGGTTCTTCCTTGAGAATCTTGGTCTTTGTGACGATTTCGTCATCGTCGTCAAAGGGCAGTTCACCGACGAGTAGGGCATAGAGAATGATGCCTAGACTCCAGACATCTACTTTTTCGCCCGCGTACTTCTCCCCCTTTAGCATTTCTGGTGCGCTGTAGCATACAGTTCCGCACCACGTCTGCAGATAGTTTGATTTTCCCTCGTACTCCCTCGTGAAGCCAAAGTCGACCAATTTGACATCGCCATGTTTGTCCAGCAGTATGTTCTCCAACTTGAGGTCGCGGTGGACGCAGGATTTGTTGTGCACGTACGAAACCGCGCCGACGAGTTGTGTGAATATGCGCTGGACCTTGGGGGGCTCGAGAGCC
This sequence comes from Plenodomus lingam, assembly GCF_022343315.1. Taxonomy (NCBI): domain Eukaryota; kingdom Fungi; phylum Ascomycota; class Dothideomycetes; order Pleosporales; family Leptosphaeriaceae; genus Plenodomus; species Plenodomus lingam. The sequence continues at coordinate 1,531,856 of NW_027093944.1, read as the reverse complement.
CCTTTTTTCAGCAGGTAGTCGTAGAGTTCATCGCCTTGACACCATTCCAACGCGAGCCAGACCAGCTGTTCTGTAACTATGACTTCGTAGAGGCGGGCAATGTGCGGATGTATAAATTGGCGGTGGTGATGTATCTCTCGGGCGAGGTTCGCATCGTTCTTCCTCGCGGACTTGAGGACGACCTGGTGCAGCCCTGCAAATTAGCTTCCTATTTCTCCAGAGCAACTTCATCCAGTCCAGTTGGGAAAGGAAAAGAGGGCAGACATACCTTCGACCCATTGGTGAGTTTATGCGTCGCGAGGTATACTTTCCCAAAGCTTCCCTTTCCTATAAGTTTGCCCAGAGTATAGTTCCCGACCGTCTTCAAATCTTCCGCGGCAAATTCACTATGATACCGATTAGTATACCATGTATTGTGTTGAAAGATGAAGACAAGGTGCCGACACTTTCCCCTGAATGCGCGCAGTCATCCAGCATTCAACCTCCAGCTTGGGAAAAGAAGTAGGGACAACTCACTCAAGTAACTGCTTGTACGAATTCGCGAGTTGCTAAACCGCCCTTTTGTCAGCCAAATGAACACCCCAGAGAAGGAAACACCAAACATCTCTCTCCTCCCAGTCTTCCCCTCAAACTGCGACCTCGTATCCCTATCCCCTGGTGGCGGAAACCCGAACCAAACAAACAATGCACCCAACTGGCTTCCCCCTTCCCTCTCCTAGCAGTATAGATAAAAAACGTACCTTTTTCCGCCGAGCCTGAATCTCAGCCTGAGCCCGAATGTTAGACTGCATTCCACGCGCCGCCGCTGCGTATGCGTGTGGGTCGAGATAGCAGCGCCGTCATCTACCGGCACGCGCGCGCGCGTGTGTAACGAAAGGCGGGAGGCGGAACAGATGAACTAAGAAGAACAGAGACAAGAACAAGAATTAGAACAAGAATACACAACAACGGAGACCTGGAATCTCCCCAGGACCAAAGAACGACAATAACGTTGAAGCGGCCGCGTTATTGGGGGGTTCGGAGTGGGGGGCGGCGGCGGCGACGGGCGCGCGCGCAACAAATCGCCGCGGGAGTGAGGAGACGTGCTCTTCGGCCGGTTTTTTTTTGCGGGTTGGGTTGGGGGTTTTTGGGTTTGGCCAACGCGAAAGGGTGCGTCTAGGTTTAGTGGATGGGGGAACTGCGAGGCGGATGGGCGGGTGGATGTGCGGGTGGGGATGAGAAGAAAGAAGGTATATACGGTAGTACAAGTAAGAATAAGTTGTGATGATTGTGGTAGAGATGTCGTTGTGCGGTGGTGTTGATGGGACGACGGCAAGGCCGGGGGAGGTTTTTTTTGCCTGTCCAGATGAGATTTTGCTTCACGGTCTGGTTGCTTGCTCTCTGTCTCCTGAGCAGAAGCGGTTTGTTGCGGATTGGGCTTGTCTTGGTCGGGGGGTGTGGGCGTGGGATCCTGGGTGTCGATCATCCAAGGTCCACTTGCCTGGGAAACGTGGTCGACTTGGGTTGCTTGACAATTCGCTGCCTGACATGGATGCTCTTTTGATGACGAGTCGTTTTTGCTTGTCAAGAGAAAGATGGAAAGGTGAAGTCTTGTGTCACACTTGACGAGGCGAATCAACCATGTATGTCATGCCCGTGGGCCTGTCAGCAGGGCGCGGGTGTGACGTTGCACCAGTGAGCGATTCAAGGAGAGACAATGATGGAATCGTATTCAAAAGCAGGTATTGGAGAATCCGTGCCTCATGTTGGCACTAGGCTCATGTATGGATACAGCCTCGGAGGTTTCAGACTTTTTTAGAGTTGCCATTGCACAATCAATCATTCCAGACAAAACTACCAGCGCTGTGTAGTTCCCAAAGAAAGGTTCTCGACTACTTGCTACAACTTGCTCCCACCCCCAATAAATGTCCCCCCTAGCCTTAACATCTCTACCGCCTCCGTCACCATATCCTCCACTATCTCCTTTGCAGGCTTGATGTCCCTAATCACTCCCGCAACCTGGCCCATCAGGAAGGGAATATCCACATCCTTTCCGTCATCCATATCCTTTGCCAGCGGTACTATGCCTTGTTCCGTCAGCTTCTTGATCTCGTCCTCGCGCTCATGCCACTCCTTGATATAGTCATTGTACCTGACTCTCAACGGGCGTCCCGATACAACGAGTGTGCGTCCGGTATCCGTGAAATCGGCACTAACGACGTGTTCCTTGTGCATCTGCGAGCACCCGGCTTCTGTCGAAGCAACGAACCGAGTACCGACCCATACACCCTGTGCGCCTTGCATCAAGGAAGATGCGAGACTGCGCCCGTTATAGATGCCGCCTGCTGCTACCACCATGGCCGGCTCGCCCGTCAGAGGGGATTTGTATTGGCGGGCTACGTCGACAACCGAGGGGATGAGGATGCTGTTCGCGATATCACCGGTATGTCCTCCGCCTTCGCCGCCCTGTGCGCATACAATGTCTACGCCCGCATCGAGTGCTTTCTTGGCGTGTTTAGGGTGGCCCACCATGTTCATGATCAGAATCCCAGCCTCATGCAGGCGCTTGATTGTCCGCGCAGGAGGCACGCCAACAGCACTCACAAAGAGTTTTGCGCCGTTCTTAATAGTGACTTCAATCAGTTCGTCCAACTGTCCATGTGTGTAATCGTGGTTTGTCTTTCGTGCGCTGCCGCCCACTTGCGGAAGTGCGAGGTCTACGCCAAAGGGCAGCGATTGATCGCAAAGGTTTGATTTGAGGTCGTCTATGATGGATTGGAGCTGGGCAGGTGTGTAGCCTAGACCTCCGATCACCCCAAGGCCGCCTGCGTTGGAGACGGCGGCTGCGAGGGGGCCACCAGATGTTCGTGCCATGCCAGCGAGTATGATGGGGTATTGGATCCCTAGCAGCTTCGAGAGCGGCGTTTGAAGAGAAGGAGCCATGATGAGTACCTTCTGAATGCACAGTTTGGCAGCCAAAAGCACGAGGAACAGAGCGACTATTGTAGAAAGGGAATGAGCCAGAAGTTTATACCCTTTGCTCGACAATGCGACGCTAGAGCAGACATGATGGCAAGCGTTGGGGAAGGGGTGGGGGATGGTTGCTAAATAGCGGAAGCTGTCGTAGGGTTAGCCGCGACGAAGCCAGGGCCAGGGTCCTTGCGGGGAAAACGTGCCGAGGCAGGTCGAGTCGCCAGTCCAACCATGCGCCGGGCCTGTCTGTCTAGGTGGCTGCATTGTACCGAAAAATGCCATGCTACTGTGGCGATGATGCAGATGCAGATGGCGATGATCATCTAGTAGACGTAGTCACTGTGGAAAGCTGTTGACTATTATCTTGCAATCATGCATCTATACCACAGTCGGGTGTTAATGTCGGTCGCTGCCTCGTATCAGAGGGTCAAATATATCATCAATGGGACGAACATTTAAAAGCATCAAAACAGCCGATGCGATTGTATTGACTTGGGAGATTGTAGTGTACATCTCGTACGCCAGCAGCAATAGGCGTCTACAAAAGCGTTTGCGATGGTTGTTGGGCGGCCATGATCGCACCTGCGTTGGTGTGGCAGCAGAAGACGACGACTGAACGGCCTCATTGGGGTCTTGGCTTGATCTACCAAGGCCCATGAAACGGTAAAGACTAAACCAGCGCGGTAACTCCTGTGCAGTCACGAAAATGGCCCTTTCCTCGGACCCATGTAGTCCACAGTGCTTTGCTAACAATGAGATCCAAGGGACTACAAGTCCGCTGTTAGCGCTTGACGCCATTGATCTGCCCATTGACCTGTTTGTGCCCATTGGGCTTTACCTGCACGACCGACTGTGGTGGTGGTGGTGGTGGTGGTGGCGGCGGTGGGACAGGGCCAAAAGGCCGGCGTTGTTCGGGTGCTGGATCCATGGCATCCTCTTCCGTATCATCGTCGTACTCTTCGCTTTCTTCGTCTTCCTCGTGATCACCATATTCGTACTCGCTCTCGGTAACCTCTTCATCCTCTTCCAGCTCGTTCATGGGAACCTGGCCGCGCCCCTGTGCTTGCATGCCCCGACATAGCGTCTCCAGACGAGCAATCTTCTTGCGTTGGTCTTCTGCTTCTTTGGTCTTCCTCGCCAGCTCCTCTTGCATCTTGTGGCGTTCCTCGACCATCTCACCAATGTTGCGATTGGTGATTTCCTTGTGGCGCTGGAGATTCTGATTCTCCTTTTCGAGTCGCTTGGTCTTTTTCGACATCTCCTCCATTTCCTTGCGGAATGTCAGAAACAAGTCATTGGAATTGTTGAGAGTCTCCTCAACCTGCATCTAGTCAGTATTAACCAAGATGCTATCGGACAGCGAGGAGTAGCGTGAATAACTTACCTGCTTGAACTTTTCCACGTATATGTTGAGCTGCGTTCTGAGCTCAGTCTCTGTTTGCGAAAATGTAGAGACCTGACGGGTCAATTGATGAGATTTCGAAGACTCAGCTTCTTGTTGCTTGCGCTGTTGTTCTAATCGAGCCATCTGATACTGGATTTCCAGCTCCTTGGTCCGAAGTAGGGAGTGAAACTGCAACTCTCGCAGCTCGTACTGATCAATGAATGACTTGAACTTCTGGCGGAACCTGTAGAATAATTAGCATGGATTGCGCATGTTGAACTATGGGCACGCACAGCTCATCCAGTTCCAACTCCGCCTGGTTCTGCGGTTCGGGCCCTGTGGTAGCTGCAATACATTCATCCACATCAGCGACTAGATGCTCCACGCGGTCATGCAGTTCCTGCCGGGCAGCCGATTCGCTTGTTTCGAGTTTATGCAACTCATCCTTCAACTTCTTGTTCTCTTTGGCAAAGTCACGCGACAACTTGTCCAGCTTGTCTTTCATGGTTGTGACTTTGTTCAATTCGGATCTCTGCGCATCCTTTTCTTTCTGTAGTTGATCCCCGCGCTTCTTTGCCTTTTGGTGCTCGCGCTCGGTCCGCTTCATGTCCGCCAGCAGCTCCGAATAGCGCTTTTGCACACTCTCGAGGCGCAACAGGGGTCCGTCGATGTTGGAGAGGAGAGAGGAGAGTTCGCGGTTGGCCTTTTTCACTTCGCGTTCTGTCCAGTCCACACGTCAGCCAGCGATTCGAGAAGTCAAATGTGGGCGCAACCTCGAGTGCGCCACCTGCAGATGGTTTGCCCCAGGGGTTTGCAAGACACACGTGAACGCACCAATTTCGAGCTCCTGCTCCTTGTCGCCAGCCTGGTCCAGCTCGAGTTGTGCAATCTTGGCCTGGATCTGCTTCTGCTGCTCCGAGGGGTCGGCAGCCTTTTTGCCCTTGCCCTTCTTCGCCGGCGCGGGCGCGGGCGTGGGTGCATGCTGGGCGGGAGGCATGATGGCAGGCGAAGCAGAGGCACTACTGCGGCTTCCGTCGTGAGTGGGACGAGTTTGGGTCGTCGTCGGCTGGCGCTGCTGGGCCACAGTTGCCATGAATCCGTAGCTGCGTAGCTGGCTGCGTAGCTGCGTAGTCGGGTGGGCGCTTCCGCTGAGAGGCTCCCCGTGACTCCTAGACGAAGGCTCGACACATGCACACGAATCTCCACGGTTCCTCACACGGTTCGCTCGTACGTCGCAGTGCGCATTCGCCGCTGCAGCGGTTCAGATCTCGATGCGCGTGGTCGTATAAAGGGAGGGTCGGTGGTGGCCCGCCGATGTCTCGGGACTGCTTCAGACAGGAAGACGAGGCGGCGACGGCGCGAAGACTCTCAAGACAAGTGGGCTTGCACAGCGGTGCTATGTACAGGTGGTGCAGGGCAAGTACAGTCGAGGGAGGGGGAGGGGGAGGGGGAGGGGGGAAAGTGGGCGGGCCGGGCGATGTCTCGTGGCGGGTGTGGGTGTGGGTGTGCGTGTGGGTTGTGTGCGTGTGTGTGTGCACGGGGGGGGGGAAAGATTGTGGGTGGGGATCAGAGACTTGATGGTTTCGTTTCGTCAGTCACCACCTGCGCCAAAAAGACACACACTACTCTCTTCTCTATCTTTTCAAGAAATAGAGAATCATGGATACGACAGCTTTTCAGCGGCTGGCCAGGAATCAGAATTGTGGACAAAGGCCCAAACGAATCTAAAGGCCCTCTCTCGCATAGCAAAGCTGCTACCGGTACCAGCAGTAGTGAGTCTGTACCGGTAGTGCGCACAGTCAGGCTGTTGGATGCCATGTACTGCTGCTTCTGCTACTACTCTGCTGCTGCCACCACTTGCTGCCACCACTGCTGCTGCCCTCTTGTCAATTTTTGCAGGCCAACTTGCTGGTTGGTTAAGCAGAGTGCTTTTGGTGCTTGGCTATGGTGGCGGCGGCCAATCGGCGTCAGTGGGCGCGTCATGAACTGCCGTGAACCGTGAGCCGCCGCCTCTACTCCATCTGACATTTTTACTGATTCCCGACTCTCTGGTATGCGAAAGTAGCCCATTACGTCTACAGGCGGACACGGCCTCCCCTCCCCCCCTCTTCCTTCCCTCCCTCTCCCTCGACAAGCCATGCTACGATCCGCCCGCTGGCAGCTGAGGACCCCGCACGTTGCCTCGGCCAACAGAACCAGCTTCCTGCCATCACCACGATCAGCCAGCAGCAGACATGTCTCCAGCTTCCCCAACGTCGGCGAGAAGCTACATGGCTTCACTCTCAAGCGCGTCAAGCAGGTGCCTGAACTTGAATTGACCGCACTGCACCTCGAGCACGACAAGACGGGCGCCGACTACCTGCACATTGCCCGCGAAGACGCCAACAATGTCTTCTCCATTGGCTTCAAGACGAACCCCCCCGACGCCACTGGAGTGCCACACATCCTCGAGCACACCACGCTGTGTGGGAGTCAGAAGTGGGTGAACCTTGGCCAGTCCAGGCAGGATGCTGTCTGCGCACTTGACTGACCAGCCTACCAGATATCCCATTCGCGACCCCTTCTTCAAGATGCTCCCGCGCACGCTCTCCAACTTCATGAATGCCTGGACCTTCCCCGATCACACCGGATACCCCTTCGCCACGACTAATGTCCAGGACTTCAAGAACCTCATGTCCGTGTACCTCGATGCAACCCTTCACCCGCTTCTCAAGGAAAACGACTTCACACAAGAAGGCTGGCGGATAGGGCCTGAGAATCCAATGGCGGCAGAGACGGAGGACCCAGATGCGAAGAAGCTGGTCTTCAAGGGCGTTGTCTACAACGAGATGAAGGGCCAAATGTCGGACGCAAGCTATCTCTTCTACACAAAATTCCAGGAGCACCTCTTTCCCGCCATCAACAACTCGGGCGGCGACCCCCAGAAGATCACCGACCTCACATGGGAGCAATTGCGAAAGTTCCATGCCGACCATTACCATCCTAGCAATGCGAAGATCCTGACATACGGCGACATGCCCCTGGAGAGCCATCTGCACGAGGTCGATCAGCGGTTGAATGCTTTCGACAGGATAACAGTCACGCAAGATATCAAAGGGCCGATCACGCTGGATGCTCCCAAACATGTCACGGTTTCTGGTCCCCTGGATCCCTTAGTCCCGCAAGACCGACAGTACAAGACATCCGTCACCTGGTTAATGGGCGACACAAGAGATGCTGTCGAGAACTTTGGTCTCGGTGTCCTTAGCAGCTTGCTCATGAGCGGTTATGGGTCTCCTCTATATCGCAATCTGATTGAATCTGGACTGGGCGCAGACTTCAGTGCCAATACGGGATATGACAGCGCCGGTACCCGGGGTGTCTTTACGGTTGGATTGGACGCCGTCAAGGCCGATGACGTGCCTGGAGTACGCGAGGCTATCGTCAAGACGTTTGCGGAGGTGCGAAAGAATGGGTTTGATAAGATCAAGGTGGATGGCATCCTGCATCAGCTAGAGCTGTCGCTAAAGCACAAGACTGCCAACTTTGGCATGAGCATCCTCCAAAGGCTCAAGCCTGGCTGGTTCAATGGCATCGACCCCATGGATGCGCTTGCGTGGCAAGAGACTGTCGACGCTTTCCAGAAAAAGCATGCCGAGGGTGATTATTTAGAAGGCTTGATCGAGAAGTATCTCTTCAGTGAGAATACTCTTACCTTCACCATGCGCCCGTCTGAGACTTTCAGCGAGGAGCTGGCCGAGGAAGAAAGTCAGCGGCTTGCATCAAAAATCTCTGAGACTACGAAGCAATTCCCTAGCGAAAAGGATGCCCAGGAATACTTGGAGAAGCGCGAGCGGGAGCTGCTGGAAGTCCAAGAGAAGGCGAGAAATGAGGATCTGAGCTGCCTACCCACGGTGCACGTCAAGGATATACCTCGTGAGAAAGAGAGGAAGCCGATTCAACAATTAAACCTAGATGAAGTCAGCGCTCAGTTCCGTGAGGTACCCACCAATGGTCTGACGTACTTCCGTGCTGTTCACAAGTTCAGCGAGATTCCAGATGAGCTTCGAGTCATGATCCCACTATTCACAAGCGCCATCATGCGTCTCGGAACCAAGGATAAGACCATGGAGCAGCTCGAGGAGCAGATCAAATTAAAGACGGGGGGTATCTCTGTAGCCTATCACTGCTCTCAGTCGCCTAATCGGCTCAACAAACTGTCGGAGGGTTTCGTTTTTTCAGGTTACGCATTCGACCGGAATGTTCCCGACTTGTACGAGCTCCTCCGAATGATTATTCAAGAGACGAATTTTGACGGGCCTGAAGCGGAGAAGAAGGTTCGCGAGCTCCTTCAAAGCTCGGCAAGCGGTGCTATCAACTCCATTGCCGAATCTGGCCACTCTTATGCGATGCGGTATGCGGAAGCAACCGTGGGACATGGAGGCCTCATTGAGCAGACCAGCGGTCTCACACAAGTCAAACTTATGACCAGTCTCGCATCTCAAGAATCTCTCGCCGACGTAATGTCCAAGCTCAAGGCCATTCAGGGCTTCGCTATAGCCAACAGATGCAACTTCCGCGTTGCCATCAATTGCGGTCCCGAATCCGCCACCTCCAACCAAGAGGCGCTCCGCAAATTCCTCCACACCCTACCAAAGGAAGTGCCCAGCTTCAAGATTGGAGAGCAGCAAACGTTCCCCCGTGGCACCAAGACTTTCTTCCCCCTTCCCTACCAAGTCTACTACTCCGCCCAGGCATACCGAACAGTAGCTTACAATGACGAGCTCAGCGGGCCTCTTGAGATCCTCGCCAAAATGCTTACCTTCAAGCAGCTGCACCCTGAAATTCGCGAGAAAGGCGGGGCCTACGGCGGTGGGGCCTACGCGCGCGGTCTCAGCGGCGTCTTCGGCATGTACTCGTACCGTGATCCAAATCCCCTAAACAGCCTGAAGATCATGGCTGACGCTGGAACATGGGCGCGCGATTGGGCATGGACAAATCGGGATCTGGAAGAGGCCAAGTTGAGTGTTTTCCAGTCCCTGGATGCGCCGCAGAGTGTGAGCAGTGAGGGAATGCGAGTCTTCTTGAACGGCATCACGGACGAGATGTGGCAGACCAGGAGGGAACGTCTTCTCGACACAACGACTCTCCAAGTCCGGCAAGTTGCGCAAAAGTACTTGGTCGAGGGCGCGGCGAATGCGAGGACTGTTGTACTGGGCGAGAAGAAGGACTGGGTCAAAGAGAGTCACGGCTGGAACTTGAGGGATTTGGGTATGACGGCGGCAAGCTCGGAACAAGCAGGCGGAGAGGAACAGTGAGAAGATTCTTCCACTGCTAGTAAAACAAGATGTTTGTGAATCTGGATGATCAGGTATGTATGATGAATGTACGATAGACTCTTAGCTCCAGCATCAAATCGGCGTTGGCCTTTTTTCATGCTCCATGCTCTGCTCATGAGCACCAACAAACCCCCATTATCCTAACTCCTCTGCCCCCCCCAAAAAATATGTAAATAATCAACGTCCAATCTTCCCACTTCACCTTCCCTCCCCTCACCCACCGCACCAACCTCCTACTCCCCCAACCACGCTAGCCCACGCACGTCCCCCCAACCCACCCCAACTCCAAAACCCTCCACCCACATCCTCCCTCCGTCTTCCTCCCACACAAAACCCAGCGCACAGAACAGACCTTCCAGACCGTCCAGCCCCCGCCCAATGGCTGCGACGGTCTCGTCGTCGCCACCGCAACGACGGAATGCGCAAGAGCAGAGAACTTTCTGGAGGGAGAGGAGATCCTCATACGATGGGAGTTGGGAGTGTGAGCAGGTGTGAGTGAGAAAGGACCGGGGAAAGGGTGAGGGAGAGAAAGTCATGCACCCAGTTTTTCCACCATCTCGGCTGCTAGTGCTGGGGCTTTGGGGAGATGTCTTGGGTGTGGACTTTCTGTCTTTTTCTTCCTCCCTGGATTTCGATTTCGCTTGCGCTTTTGCTTGCGCTGGTCTTGACTTGTGCGGATGAGTTGATCTTCTTTTTGCTTTTAGGGGGGGAAATCCCTGCTTTTTCAGACCTGCCTGGTGTTGTTTCTTTGGAAATGACTTGAGTGAGATTATTCTCCTGGTGGACTAAGCGTGGGGGTACAATGTTTTGGCTCTTTGAGGGGGAGATGGGGGTGGATTTGTTCATGTGTTGTAGATTGATATACGTATATACACAGATTAAACATCTAAGTTGGCATCTACAATTCAATCTGCTGTCCTGGAGGCCCTTGACCCATCCTGTCCTTCTGATGCACCTCGCTCGCCTTGATAATCAACCGCCGATAATCCAGCACCGCTTGTTCGAGTTCCGCGCGCTTGAGCGCTTCGTGGTCGCTATGCGCAACGAAGATGCTGCCAGGACCATAGAGATATCGCTTGTGCGAGCCACTTAGCAGCGGTACATCGGTCCCGTAATTCACAGTTAGCGTGTCAAAGCCATCAATATCGCAATCGATATCCACAGGCGCGTAGCCCTCGCTGCCCCACACGACCTGCAGGTCCCCGCCGGCTTTTTGCGCAGCGGCAGTTACGTCTTTCAGGGCGTTGACGATTTGTTCGCGGACGAGGTCTGGGGTGCTGGCTGCAAGTCTGGTCGCAATATTCGCACTCGCTGTCTCTGCGACTACATTTGCAGCGACGCCGCCCTCGATCCGTCCAAAGTTCATGGTCGTGTTGCCGTACTTGTCGCTCCAGGGAAGATGTTGACGCAGCTCCAACAGGGCTCCCAGCGCCTCGACGAGCACATCGTTTGCACTAACGCCCAGCCATGGGTAGCCTGAATGCGCAGCTTTGCCCGTGGCCTGGAGTTTGAAGCCGAGCATGCCTTTGTGGCCACAGACAAGTTTCGCCTCGGTGGGTTCGCCGAAGATGATGATTTCGTGGGAACTGGGGCGCTTGTTCCAGGAGCTGAATGCGCGCATGCCGTCACCGCCTGTTTCTTCGCCTACTACGAAGAGCAGCGATATGTCGTCTTGTAGTTGCCCTTTTAGGCTCGTGGTGGCCATTATCATGGCCGCGACGCTACCCTTTGCATCGACACTACCACGTCCGCCGATAACGTCTGTGGTCTTGTTGTAGTAGTATGGCCAGTATGGCGGGACAGTATCAATGTGCGAGGTAAGGAGAAGGGTGGTTTCGCGCTTCTTGCCGTACGCGAGTAAATTGTACCGGTTCTCTGAGACTTGCTGGCGCTCGACCGTCCAGGAGGAGTTGCGGAGGTAGGATGTTAGCCATTGGCCTACGTCCCGTTCATTTGAAGTTATAGATTCTATCTCGACGAGGGAGCGGTGCAGATGGAGGAGCTCTGTGGAGGTTTCTGGGTCGAGAGTGGTGAGATGGATGGGTGCGTCATTTTGAAGGTGGGATGTTGTTGCTGCCAGAGTGCCGAGGGCAAGCGAGAGGAGGGGATACGTTCTTAGTATCATTGTCGATATAGGTGGAAGCTAAATAGCTTCAATTGTGTATGGGAAGAGGGGTGTTGTGCTGTGGACAACACGGTACGGAAGCTTGAGCTTTGGCTGCGATGACGAACGTCGTTGGCATGGGTCGTCCTTGTCACACCCTACGGTACATCTTTGTCCCCGCAACACCATCCACAACTTCGACCTTCCTGATACAGATCGACAGCTTGTTGAAGAATAGCCAGCATCCAATCAAACAGTTAGACAGGGAACGAGATGCGTCAATTGCAAAGCTGATTCTAGAATCCGTCTAAAAAAGGACCGATGGCACTCAAGATTCAGCTGTTGGAAGACTGACTCGCTCCAGCGAGACGCCGACATACCAGCAACATGGCAACAGAAAGCAGGCCCCACACAAAGTCCATCCTCATTCGAGAATTGGAGCAAAAAAAGCAAAACTGACTCCACTGTCGTCTTAATCCTGTCATCACTGGCTGTCTCAATATGCATTGGACCATAAGCGCCGACGTTACGAGCGTGATCGAACGTTATAATATAATACAGGGCTCGGCCAGGTCTATGGATGCATACGAACATCTTCATCTACGCAGCATTCATTTCATTGTCTTTGGGTCCGACGCCAGAGAATTAGTATCTCTTTTTTTGTCCAAGATTTATATTCGCGAACACATCTTACTGATCTGTAGACAACCCATTACTACCGACCTGTAAATATCAATTCATTATGGTATGTCCAATCATGGCCCTGCACTTGGATAGACCACGTCAAACGTCACTGTCATTGTCACATCGAACATAATGCTGAGCATGCACTAGATTGCAACATCCACATCACCCTCTCTTCCTTCACACCGGGACGCTTTCAGCCGTAATGCTGGTCGTTCTCCTCGCAGAGCAGAGTTTCGTCGTAAGAGTACCAAGAGAGGGCTTCGCAAGAAAGACGGAAAGCACTGGTCCCAGAATTTTATGTGTCACGCGTGATCGGAGATCAACCGTTGTGTCAAGCTCGACAGAATGATTCGGACGAGGATGGTACATCCAATTCAGATGCCATCGAAGATGACGGGGTTGTTGCAATTGAAGAATCCAATGACATCCTGGACACCTTGTTAGGTGACTTGGATGGCTCGATACCTTCTTGGGAGACCAATGTAGTGCAAGCTTTCTTTGACACGCAGAGGCATGACTCTACAAGAACGCGTCAAATTGAACCTTGGGCCTGGATGGACGATCGTGAATACCCAAGCGGACGCAGTCGATCCTACCCAACAGGCCTCAACGCACAAGAATTGCGGGACAAGCTACTAGAGCAACGATATGGACTCGCTGGCTGAGCAAATGTGGACCGACGCTTGATATATATATCAAAGATCACACCAGAGTTCGTGCGTGCGCTAGCCGAGACAGCTTGGGGCCACCAGATTGAAGCTATCCGCGATGCCATGTACAAGCATGTCGCTTTAGAAACCTCTTTTCGTGTACATCTCCCAAGGGGTAGCTTGAACACGTTTCGCCTCGAGTTCCACGTTGCCCATCTTATTCTAAGAAAGGCACCAGCTCCACCGGTGGGTGGCACAGATAACGGAACCGAGAAGAATGATCCAGTGGCTGATTTGACTTTTCTTGAGGATGCCAACTCTCCAGAAGAAGCTCCAAGATATCTCATTTATCAATCGCATATTAGCGTAACGGTGTGTGGGTGGAGCGACACCCAATGGACGGGATACGCATTCGCCAATACAGGTCTTCCATTGACCTCCTTCGTATCGCAAGTAGAAGATGAGCCGACACACGACTTGTTCGCTGCGGACCGTGATGACGACTATATCAAAGACGCAGACGATACGACATGGGATGCGCGAAAGTACTGGCTACAGGTCGTGGGTATACGATGCGAACTGATCTTGAAAGAGTGGACTTACCTAGTTCGCACAGTCGAGGAAGCAATCACTAAATGGGTAACTACTTCCCAGAAGAATCTAACGACATGCAACTAACTGGCGAGTAGAGAGCGAATGATCCGTGCAACAAGAGTATTGCTCAGGCAAACCTAGATTCTAAAGATATCAAGAGATCGCTTGACTGGATTGTTCAGACTATGCAGCTTTTACGGCAACTTCGAGACTCCCTGTCGCTCACACTGAGAGCATACAAACGTTTCGCCGAGCCAGGTGGGGATATGGCATACTTTTCCGACCTTTCCGACTGCGGCAGAACACACAACAGTATCAAAGGGACCTTCGAGAAGCTGACAGATCTCTATGACATACTAAAATCTCTTGATGATTCCTGTCAGCGATTCACAATCCACGTATGTGAGAGTCCTACGCCTGTATCGGATACCATTAACAGCCGCGCAGCTTGGCCGAATCTTAAGTTTAGAGCACAACCGCCTCACAGCGGAGAGCTACAAGATCAGCAAAGACGAATACCAGTTGAGTGCCGAGAGCAACAGCCTTACTAAAGACCGCAACCAGCTGGATGCTGAGAGTATGAGATTAAATAAACAATCTCTCAGCATCAACCTTCGCTCTAGCGAGCTTTACGACACGCTTCGAGAACTGACGGAGCAAAGTACCATAGCAGCATGTGCAAATCAAGCGGATGCAGCGAGAACAAGTCGCAGTACACGCGTGAGTGTGGAGGTATGTATGAATTCTCTGATTGTGTACTTCGCGCACATATACAGCCCCCTAGCATTCGTTAGGTGGTGAATTTTAGTGTTAGTAGGCGCTCGGTGGGGGTGGGCGCTTGGTGGTAGATCACGTTATTTTTATTGAAACATTTATATAGGACCCTATTATCGACGCAGATTCCGCCTGCGCACTTTTCGACATATGCCTCTCCGTATTCATTCAGCAGACAGTGCAGAAAGATTGTCGCGCTAGACGAAGCACATAACTACATGACGCAAGGTAGTGGTGCAGCTAAAGCCTTCACGGAGAAGCTGCTACGGACAGTGCGCGAGCAGCGATATTAAGCTGTTAGGGTCGTTATTGCAACTTAGGAGCCTAAAGACAGCTAACAGGGTCTTGTTATCGCGACAACATTTAGAGCGTTCTGATGAATGAGATAAAGATAGTGTTGCAAACTTGCCTTTGACGCACAGACCAATCAACATCTTGGGGTACCGACGTGGCGCCGAGCCAGCCTCCTTGGGCCCGCGCGTTGTCGCGCGCAGCCGCTACCTTCTCTCGCCATCGCTACCTTCTCTCGCCATCGCTACCTTCTCTCGCCATCGCTACCTTCTCTCGCCATCGCTACCTTCTCTCGCCATCGCTACCCTACATCGCACGTTTCTCTTCATCACTCCTAGTCTTATTTCGCCCTCTCTGGGTCACGTAGGATTGCGAGTGGCTGTGTGCGCGACGGGCGCTGTAGCATTTTTTAGCGACTTATATGCCCCTTCGAGAATGTCTACGCAATCGCGGTCGCAGGTCATACGGTCTAAACCGATAGGTGAAGGATTAGATGGCTTCCGCAATACCTTCAATTCGATATGCGATGACATAGGCGTCCCTAACTCCTCGCAAGCGCTTGATCAGGTGGGTTATGAAGGTAGTACAACCTGACTATCTTTACTGCGTAGTTCTAACGCCATTTCAGATACCCAAGACCTGCTGGTTACTCTTATATCTGCCTTGCAGGCCCTTCCTGCCGCTCGACTCCTACAATCCAAGAATGGGAGTAAAAGTCTCTTCCACGACCTCTTACGGCTTAATGCCGCAGTCGGTTCTGACGGTTTCGACGCTGACCGAGTACGACCTCTGCTTGACGCGATCCTCACACTTCAGCCTGACGAATTTGTCTGGGATGCAGTCTACAATGCCGTCACCAAATCAACGCCTCCACCCCGCCCTACCTCGTCCTTCCCACAAACACCCCTGTCCAGCAACACGGGCAGCTTCGCGAACTCAGCCGAGCACCGCAAACACGTAGACAATGTGCTGAAGGAAGAGCTTGGACACCTATACGTTGGCATACCTGGCTTCTTCGACGCGTTCTTCAGAGATGTGCCAGGTCTGAGACCTGCGGCACAGGCTGTGTTCGACAAGTGCCAGGAAGGAGATAAACCACTCTACCGGTTGGCGAGCGGTTGGCAAGGCTGGCCTGAAGGGGCGAAAGAAAAGGATGTTTTAAACTGGTTTGCCCCGCTCACAGACCGGCTGTTGGACCTCACAGAAGGGCATCAGCTGGAATCTAGAGTTCGGCGGCGACTACTGGCACAGCCAAATCAGCCTCTGCAAGGCTCCACTGCCGATCGCAAGCTGGACATTGGCTTTGTGGACGATCTAAACGCCGGCGTGAACTTAAAGTGTCGATGGTCACAGATTCTGATACCTAGGGAGCTTAAGAGCAATCCGTCAGCTGACAAAGCGTCTAAGGCATGGCTCGATCTTGGTAGATATGCGAGGGAGGTGCTCGCTGCTTAAGACAGCCGCCGCTTTGTTGTTGGCTTCACTCTCTGTGGACCCTTTATGCGGCTATGGACATTCGACCGACTTGGAGGTATCGCTTCCGAGCAGTTTGACATAAACGAAGATGGATTGCAGTTTGTGTCTGCAATGCTTGGCTTTCTCTGGATGAGCGAGGAACAGCTAGGGTTCGATCTGACGATTATTATAGTTAGAGACAAGCGGTACATTGAGATTAAGCGGGAGAATAGGAAAGAGCGCCTCGTTATTGATAGGTTGATAAAACGGGTGCCTTGCGTCGCTGGTCGAGCAACGACCTGCTGGAAAGTTTATAAAGAAGAAGATCCTAACACGCCGCTTGTTGTTAAGGATTCATGGCAGTATCTAGAGCGCGAAGAGGAAGGCGAATTGTTACGCGAGGCAACTAAGAAGGGGGTGATAAATGTTGCTAGGTACTTCCACCATGAGACAGTTAGTGTAGGCAGTTAAGACGACGACATCCGCGCAAATGTACGGAAAGGCCTGGATATAACCAAGGCAACGAACTACAAGCTAGAAAAGTTAATGCCGCCACTAAGCACGACCGGACAACGGGCCTCGCGGAGAGACAGAAGCAGCAGCAACACTAGCGGGCGGAAGCGATCCTTAAGCTGCACAGCACTGCCATTACCGCCTAGTAAGCGCACTTGCTTAGGCTCCCCAATAAAGCATGCTGTGGCGAATCGAGTCCACCGCCGTGTTGTTGTTCGCGACTACGGGAAACCTATTTACAAGACCAGTTTAATAGTCAGCCTTCTAGCGCAGTTAGAAGGCTGTATTAATGGATACGAGTCGTTACACATATAGGCTAACATGCTACAATGCGATATCTTACTGAACAACCTCTTGATTAACGAGGAAGACGATAATCCCTCTTGGCCCGCGTTTCTAATTGATCTTGATCTTGCGGTTAAGGAGAATCGCGAGGAACCGTTAGGAGCGCGAGGGAAGACGGGCACGCGAGCGTTCATGGCAATTGGGGTGCTTCTCGACGAAGAGAAGCATTCGTTCATGCACGATCTCGAATCGTTCTTCTGGGTCCTCTTCTGGATATGCATTTATTATGATGGACCAGCCAAAGATGTTAGGGCGACGGAGTTTGAGAAGTGGAATTATGTGAACATGGAGGAATTGGCGGAATTGAAGTCAGGGCTTGTGAGTAGGGAAAGATATTTTCTTAATCGGATCACGAAAGCCTTCACGCTATACTACTAGCCGTTGATTCCATATGTGAATAGGCTGCGACAGGCAGTCTTCCTAATGGATAAACCGTGGGAGAATGAGGACAAGACATTGTATTCTCGAATGAAGGAGATTCTTCGATTGGCGCGAACGGATCTGGAAAACTCAGAGTGATCACTACCGCAAGAGGCAAGGCATAGTAGTGTATTAGTATGAATCCCCTTACTACTAGTCTCTAACAAGATCTCTGAGATTAAGATGACTAGGATAGTATAAGGCTACCTATGCACTGCATTATAGGGAGACTAACGTAAATAGTGAGCATAGAATTGCAAAAAGCTAGCAACCTAGGATCTAACTCTATAAAATCCTGGGTAAGTGTGCCCTCCCTCCATATAATACTAAAACCCACGCCAGACAGCCTAGGCACAAATTACTTCTGGCAGAGGGACACCATCACGCCAACCTGGGTGGTCTCGAGTGCCTTACCAGAGGCAGCACGAACTTGGTTGGTGTTGCGAATTACAGCGGCCTGCAGGAACTCTGCCAACTTGCAGTCACGATAGGCACGGTCAAGCTGGTCCTAATGCAACGTGTTTATGCGGCACGCTGTTGCTATAGCCCGCCCAGTGCAGTTGTATTTGCCATTGCGGATAAGCTTGTCGCTAACGTCCTTAATCTCACGCGCTGACATGCCTTCTAGCACAGTCTAAGGAGGCGCCGTCTGTGATGTTGGCGCAGAGGAGATGCACTTGGTTCTGAGGCGAACCCTGTGGAGCGACGGCGAGATCATAGTGGCGAAGGGTCCACAGAACATTAGTAGTAAGGAAGCCCTAGACTGCGTCCACCGCGACACAGTACCCTTAGCCAACCTTACGCTTTGCTATAGTAGTGAGGCGCCTACTGCTAGTGCCTACCTTAAGCACGTTATTGCCGGGCTAGAGCGAGGCGAGGTAGAGGGCGATAGGGCCGTCTGGGCGATGGAGGGCGTCGGCGTAGTCGTGAGTGGACTAATGATTCTCCACACACAGGCTATCACAGATGTTTTAGACGGTGCTGGGCGTCGGGAGCGTGAACGATTCGGTGGATACCAAGTATGTTGCGATTTATCGTGCCGCAGGGGATAGAACAGAGGATGCAGGTGGAAATGCGATGGGAAAAGCCGGCCAGATGATGCTGGGAATGAAGAATAAAGTCAACATACGATGCTTTATACCCTCACGTCCACGTCCACGCTCGATGGAGATTCTCCTCTTCGTATGGGCTCCCTGGTCCTGCAGGAGAATGCCGCATGTTCCCATCATGGTGGTGCGGGTGTAAAGGGGTTTGCGGTGCTAACGGCTCACGGCGATGACCAAATCAATGTACGTGGTAAGAGGTGAACTCATCTCGTTAAAACTGTGTATCCATAACCACTTCTGTATAAAGAAGAAGTGAGCATAGGCCACTGGTATTCCTAATGCGTGGTTCTTGCCCTACTAGTCATGACGATGCTTGAAGATGCGCAAAGGCTTGCATCCCGAGTAGTGGCTCTGTGCAGGTCTGAAATCACACACTCAAAATCACACACTCAAAATCACTCAAAATCACAAGCCTAAGTGTAACCACGATACGACAAGTGTCTGCGATCCGCTCTACTTCCACCTTATACAATACCCTTGCAAGCTCGTTGACACATTCCTCGGGAATTGCCAGCGACATTCTACTCTCAGAGAGATTTCCTGGCCATTGCGGGAGGCACATTGTCACTGCTCTCCAGTTGTGATTAATCTCTGCAGTTTTAATTTTGTCAACCAGGTAATTTCCAAAGGCTTCCTTTATTCCTTCTAGCGGTACACCTTCATACGTAATCATCCCTCTTAACTCTGCGGTTAGGGCTGACACAAAGCATAATTATCTCCCAAAGTCGTGTCAAATACAGATTGTGCAACCGCGCCGTTACTTCCCCGTTCAATAAGTTTTAAACCCAATTCTTTGAGTATAGAAGCTTTCGTAGAATTAATCCAAGACTGGGAGAATGCGATTGTGAATAAATATTAATTATTAGGATTATAGATTTTGTCTAGGAAACGTTTGTATTTTGCAGCAGCCTTAGATAATTCTTTAGGACCCTTTGCTTTCCTGCGAGCAATTTGGTGTTTTGTTAGACATTTTGACGGACAGGACTTCCTTGATGCCCTCTTAAAATAAGCCCAGGCTGCATCGGCACTCTGGAACCCATTTCGTACGTTCTTTATTTTAGCCGCCATGTATGGTTTAGTGCGTGGTTGAGAGCGTGTGGTTCAGTGCGTGATTGTGCGATTGGATGAACCAGGCACTGTAGTGGCGGATGCACGATCCGCTGCAAGTCGCCATCGTATCGGAATGCATATGCCCATGCATAGAAAGATCCATATGGTGTGCCGCGTTCCTTCGCGGAGGCGGTTCGTTAACCCCTCTTCTTAGCCTGCGCTCAAATCGTACCTACACAGTAAGCGACCATGCACATTCAGCACGGCAGGATCGTGATACTCAACATCAAGCTCGTACGAATCTACATGCCTTTAACAGCATAGGGAGCGTGTGTGGGTCTCGAATACGCCTTATATCCTTGACAGTCAGGACATGGCTACACCTCTCAATGCAATGCAGGAGAACACGATTACGTCTGGCATGATGAAGATACACGCTTGTGCATGGGCTCAGGAGAAGACTTTCCACCCCCATCTTTCATAGTCAACAAGCTACCTAGTCTTTACCACCTCACTATCTATCTATTAGAGAAACTATTAGAGCCCTAACGCTAATTAGGATTTACTTAAAGACCCTCTTATTTATTATAAGTCTATATAGTAAGTTTCCCTTTTTCTTAAATACCTAGCTAAGAATAAGTATAGAAGATATATACTATATATATAGATTATTACTTATATAGTTATATAAAGGTAATAAGAATAGACCTAACTAGGTATCTAAATATAGTAACCTGTGTAAAGAATTATCTTCTAGGTAGAACTTTTACTACCTATTATAGTGCTTAGGCTTATAATATACCTACTTTCTTCCTTCTAGGTATTATAAGATTTTAGGTAGTAAGGTTAAGCGTAGTTATAGTAATTAAAGAATATAAAGGAAGCTAGATAGAATAAGCTATCTTAGGGTATATAAATATTAAGCTTATTATTCCTAATTATATTTCCTTAGTACCTTAGTCTATTCTGCTATACTATAAAGGGCTTAGGCTTATACCTAAGCCTAGGCCTAACATAAGATAGACAGAGTCTAACACTACTACTTATAACGACTTAGGTAGGTAGGGCATCCAAAAGGTATCCTATATAACTTAAAGGCATATAGGAGTGCGCGTCTATATAGAAAAGGATAAGATTCCTACACCTATAGGTCTTATATAAAAGGATAAGAAGAATATGCCTATCTTAACTATAGGTAAGCTATTCTCTATATATATTAGTAAGTTAGGCCTTTATTAGGCCTAACTTAGTATAGAATAATAGGTAGGTAATTCTACCTTATTATTATACTACCCCCTCCTATAGAGAAAGGATAGTCCCTATCCTTAGGATTAGGATTAGATCCTTTATTAAAGAAAAGCTTTTATAAAATAAATCTACCTTTACCTCTACCTTTACCTTTACTTCTTGTTCCTAGGGTATAGACCCCTATCCTTAGCCTACCTATAACTAGCCCTTTACCTACTAACTTTCTTATTCCTATATCCCTAATTTTTTAATTATTTAACCTAATCTATCTAAAATCTAGTAAGTATTTAATCTATATAATTAAGTAGTTACTAATCTAAATTAGAACCTTTAGCTATACTAGTACTAGTACTACTAGAAGTCCTCCCTATTACTTATTACGCTCTCTATATAAGGGTAGTTAGGGCTCTAGCTAGGGGTAAGTTTAATAATTTTAATTTTAAGTTAAAGAATTCTAAGAAGTGCTAGTACTATATCTCCTAGAATAAGTATTATAATCTAGTAAGTATCTAAGTCTAATAGGGTTCCTTTACTAATTCTAGTAGATTCCTTTTTTTATTAGCCTAGAGTACTCTACCCTTAGGGGTGCTCTAGATAAGTACTATAGCCTAGTAGCAAACTATACTAAAGGGGATAAGGATAAGGATACTATAGTTACTTATTAGAAGGATATTAAGTAGTTTAAGGCTACTATTTAAGAAGCTACCTAAAACCTAGCTAAGTACGTTACTATTACTAATACTTAGACTAAGGGTATAGAAGCTACTAAAATCCTTATAGCTACCTAGTATACTACTATATCTAACTTATATTAGCTTTAGAATAGTATTTATAAGATAGTCTTAGTAGTTAGGGGCTTAATAAAGGCTATTAATAAACTTAAAGAGGAAATAGCACTAAATTAGGAGGTAACCTTTATAGTATAGGCTAAGATAAAGGCGCTTAATAAGAAGGTGTCTAAATTAGTTCTAGCTTCTATACCTACTCCTGCACCTACTCTAAAACCTACTACACTAGTTATCTAGAAGCTAGCTAAGAAAGGTAGTCTAGGTGCTATCTTAGCTAATATAAAGTCTAAACTAGGTTCTAATAGAGAGATAGACACAGAATAAAGAGGTTTCCTAGGGGTAGTGTCCTAGGAACCTTAAGGGTTCTAGGATAGTTCTAAATAGGATATAATAATAAATAGTAATAAGAATAATAGTAATAGATAGTAGTTAATAGTATAATATATAGCTAAATAGGATATAAATTAGTTCTAATAATAGGTATAATTATTATAAAGTAATATTAGATCCTCTTTACCTTTTTCCTAGGCTTAAATCTATTTTAGTAAGCTATATAAGGGACCTAGCTAATTTAGATACTATTAGTAGAATACCTATAATTTATAAGGAGCACCTATAAAGTTAGAGGTAGGATACTAAATAGGATTAGGATTATATCTAACCTTTTTAACCTTATATTTTAGCTTAGATTAATATAATTTACTAGCTAGGATTTCTTCTACCTTATATTCCTCTACACCTTATATAGGGGTACTAGGGGGTTTTAGAGCCTCTTATCTAGGTAATAGGTTTTAGGGATCTTTATATAGTATATTAGGAGAGAAAACGTTATAGATCTTAGAACTAGGTAGTAATTAGAGGTAATACATATTTCCTACTTATTCTAATACCTTAAAGGGACCTTCCTAGTATTTAGATAGTTTTTAGCTAGATTATAAAATAGTAAGATTAGTAGTAGATAGGTAAATATAGTTACTAACCTTCTAGTTAACTAGATAGTAATAGTAATTAGTAGTAGAGCGTATTTAGTCCTAAGCTCTTTTTATATTTTCTTTAGTAATCTTTTATATATTATATATCTAAGTAGTAAGAGATAAGGTATCCTTATAGTTTAGTTTCTCTAGTATAGTAGATAGGGTCTTTTCTAGTTTCTAATACTAACTTTACTTTAGTAGAGAGCTAAAGAGGAGCTAATATAAAGCTATACTAATAGATAAATATAGTAGAGTACTTTAGGCACAGTCTATTATAGGTAGTAGCTTGCTCTAGTTATCCTAGTAATAGGATATAAAAGGCCTTAGTCTCTAATTAATATACTTATTTATAATCTTAGTTTGTCTATTAGTTTATTTATAGTAGGTAGTAGAGAGCTTAACTTTAGTGCCTATAATCTAATAGAACTTAGACTAGAAACTAGATATAAACTAAGGGCCTTAATTAGAAATAATAGTATCTAAAGTGTGTCTAAATTAGTATAGCTACTATATAAATAAGGTAGCTATACCTTAGGCGTCTATAGTTTTATAGTAAGGGATAGTAATAGCTTACTTTAATAGGCAATTAATAATAACTATAATCTAATTATAACTATATTAATCCTAGGGAAAATCCTTAAAATTAATACACAGGTGTTGTATTAGTAGACTAGGGATAGGAAGGGGGTAGAGTATACCTAGGAGTTAGTGCTATCTTAGGTGCCCTCTCCTATATAGTGTAACAATAAGGCAGAATTGCCTGCCTATTGTTCTATGCCAAGTCAGGCCTAATAAAGGCCCGACTTACTGATGTATGTAGAGAATAGCTCGCCTATAGTTAGGATAGGTATATTCTTCTTATCCTTTTGTACAAGACCTATAGGTGTAGGAATCTTATCCTTTTCTATACAGACGCGCACTCCTATATACCTTTAAGTTATATAGTATACCTTTTAGATACCCTACTAACCTAAGTTGTTATATTATAAGAAGAATATTATCCTAGCTAATAATAGTATTTAAGAATATTGCACTTATTATTATTTTAAGCTACTAATTTAGTTCTAGTAGCTATCTAACCCTATAACTCTACAGTTAGAATAGCTATTAGAACTTCTAATAACTAAAGCCTATAGGCTTAGACTTCTAGACCTATAAGTAGTGCTAGATTACCTTTAGAAAAATCGCGTTAGATTGCGTTAAGGTAGAGACCTAGAGACTACTAAAAGCCTAGAGGAATTAGAGGCAAAGCTAATATCCTCCTATAACCAAACCCCCTAAAAAGAAAAGATTTATTATTCTTATTAACTATAAAATATTAGATAAAGGTAAAGGAAGAGTATCTAGTTTAGCTACTTTTAAAAGCCTATTTACTAATAGAAAGAAATTAGATAAGGAAGACTTAATTAATAACGCCCTCCTTAAAGGACCTACTTTCTATCTATCTCTTAAGGTACCTTGTGCTCCTAGGAAATCTTAAAGCAATACCTCCCTTAAAGATAAATATATGTTAAACCTATCTAAAAAGAAGAGGTTAGAGGAATAAGTTAAGTAACTTACTAATTAGTTATATAACACCTCCCTTTATAAAAAGATATAGGGTACTACCTAACCTAGCTAGTTTTTAGCTTCTATATTAAACCCTATAGTATATACTATAAAAGCTAAGAGATAATCTAAAAAGACGCTAAATATCTCTATACTTAGTAATAGTGCTAATCCTACTTTTAGATAATAGCAAGCATCTATTTAGGATAGGCTAGAGATTAATGCTAATTACTACCCCTCTTCTAGAGCTTAGATAGCGTTAGTCTAGGGACACTACTTAGGGCTAGCAAGAGAATACTTAGAGCCACGTTACCTATCTAATTCCCCTAGCCTTTAATTCTAAAAAGCTAAGGAAATAATTACCCTCCTTTAAACTTACTTTATTACTAGAAATAAGATAGCTAAGAGTTAGACTGTATTTAACTGCCTATATATAACTAATATAAAGACGTTCCCTACTTTTAAGTTATAATTCTAGAGTCTTGCTATTAAAGGAGAAGTACCCTAATTAGAGTAGTATTACTACCTCTAGATAAAGATTACACCTTCCCTAAGGATACTAAATCTTGCTTTCTAATAGAATTAGCATAATAATTTTAAGACTATAGTAGATTATCTTACTACTTTTTGTAACAAGGTAGGCGCCCTGCCTATAAAATGAATACTACGTCATCTCCCCTGTCTGTACCAATTTGGCCATGGTCCAAAAGGTACGCACGAGAATACTTAAGCTAAGTAATCCTCGCATAGTATAATATATATATCTTAACAGATAATAGTGCTAGACCCTAGTGCCAACCCATGAACCTTGTTCAAGTCTAGCCTAGGCATCTAGTAAGCGCTAGCTATTTTTTAGCCTAGCCTTGTTACACTACCTCCCTCCTTAAATGTCTTAGTCCCTAAGACAAGTAAGCTACGAGCTCTTTGGCTAAGGGCAATATATATCCGCTTTACCCCAATTAGGCTTAGCAAGCCCTAGCACTAACCCTAGAAACCTAGTCTAGCCTAGTCCTAAATAGGCCCTAGCACTAACCCTAGCAGATCTAGTCTAGCCTAGTCCCCTAAGCATAATTTAAGCTAGAGACAAATTCACGCCGCACGTGGATTCGAACCCTTAACCTTTGGATTTGCTTAAGTATTATGTAACAAGGTAGGCGCCCTGCCTATAAAATAAATACTACGTCATCTCCCCTGTCTGTACCAATTTGGCCATGGTCCAAAAGGTACGCACGAGAATACTTAAGCTAAGTAATCCTCGCATAGTATAATATATATATCTTAACAGATAATAGTGCTAGACCCTAGTGCCAACCCATGAACCTTGTTCAAGTCTAGCCTAGGCATCTAGTAAGCGCTAGCTATTTTTTAGCCTAGCCTTGTTACACTTTTAATATAGAACGGCTACCTATACCCTACCTTATCTACTTCTACCTAGACTACTCTATTATCTAGAAAAGGACTAACCCCCTTCTAACACTCTAGAAACTAGTCCTATTTAGACGCTAATTAGAAACCCTATAATAGACCTTTAATAGCTAAACCTTATATACCCTACTTGTAATAATAAGGCACTACCCCTTAAAATAATTAACCCCTATCTGCTATGCTAGCTACTCCTAGCGCTACTATAATAGGAACCCTAGTAAATTGCTATAATTATAGAAAGCCTAGGCACTTCTCTAGTAACTACCCTAAACCCCCTAGGATTTAGGCTATAGATATAGAATAGGTTATTAAGAATTCTAAGGAAGAAGAAGCTACTAAATTAACTAATTTAGATAGCTATTAGATAGGAAATAACAACGCCTAGGAGGATCCTCCTTCCTAGGCCTAACTTAATATAACCTATTAAACCTTTCCTTAACTAAATTATTTATTAGTTCCTATTTACTTGCACATATAACCCTTTACCTTAATAGATCTAGTATTTACCTAAATACTTTAGTAGATACTAGGGCCTAAGGTTACTTATTTCTTAATTTAAAAATTACTTATAATATCTCTTCTACACTTAGGGTACCTATCTAAAAGCTACTATATAAGCTTACTATTAAAGGGTTCTAGGATTAGATTACCTCCCTAGTTGCCTACTATATTCAGCTTTATATAATAGTTAGTGGCTAAAAGGTTTATAACTACCCCTTTATAATAGTAGACTTAGGTTCTTAAGATTATATTATTAGATAATACTAGCTAAAATAGTTCTAAATCCTAATTAATATAGATAAATCTTAACTAATCTAGCTAGAGAAATATCCTCTAACCTACAACCCCACACCTCCTATTCTAGTATAACTCTACTAGCAAGTGCTATCTACTCTAGTTACCTATAATATCTTGCAAAGAGACGCCCTTTAGGATTAAGAGGAGAACTAGAACTAAAATAGTCCTAGTTTAATTAACAGGATACGTAGTATACTTAAAATTCTAGCTACTTATAGGGCTGCTACTAAACCTATTACGCTACCTACCCTAGTCTAATTGCTAACTGTTACCCTACCTATAAAATTCTAAATTACTACTATTTCTACTAATACTTTCTATTTTAATATAAAAAAATCTTCTAATAAATTCTTTACTACTAGCCTATATAAGATTAAGCGTAGGATCTAAACCCTATCTAAATAGGACACTCTTAATAACAGCCTACTAGATTAGAAGCTCCTATCTAACTATAACTCCTATTAGGACGTCTTTAATAAGGCTAAGGCTAACAAACTTCTAATCTATTAGCCTTATAACTATAAGATAGTCCTAGAGGAACCCCTTCTAAACTACTAGAGTCCCCTCTATTATTAAAATACTAAGGAACTCTAGGCTACTAAGAAATATATATAAGAGCACCTACAAAAAGGTTTTATTAAGACTAGTTAGAGCCTATTCACCTCTCTTATCCTATATATTAAAAAGCTAAATAGAGGCCTTAGGATCTATATAGATTACTATAAGCTTAATAGCTTAACGCGAAAGGACGCGTATCTAATACCCTATATAGATAATCTATTATCCTAGCTAGCTAAAGTAAAAATCTTTACTAAGCTAGATATTTATGCTACCTTTAATAAGATCTAAATAGACCCTAACTTAGAGGAGTACACTACTTTCTACACTAGGTATAGTGCCTATAAATACAAAGTCCTACTATTTAGGCTATATAATAGACCTGTAACCTATTAGCGCTATATAAATAATATACTAATAGATTATTTAGATAACTTCTATATTGCCTATCTAGATAATATCCTTATCTACTCTAAAAACCTTACTACTTATAAGGACCACGTTTAAAAAGTCCTTAAGCGTCTTTATTCTACTAGATTATAGGCTAATATTAAGAAAAGCAAATTCTATATAACCTATACCTGTTACCTTATATATATCCTTACTAATAAAGGCTTAAAGGTAGATCCTAACAAAGTTAAAGTACTCTAAAACTAGTCTGCTCCTAAGATAATAACTAGAGTAAAGTCCTTCCTAGGATTTACTAGATTCTACTAGTAATTTGTAGAAAACTTCTCTAAGACAGCTAAGCCCTTAACTACTCTCTAGAGCCCTGCTACCCTATTTGTATAGACTTTAGAATGCTAACAAGCCTTTAACTAGCTTAGGAATGCCCTACTAGCAATCCTAAGCTTAGCTTACTTCTATCCTAAGTACCCTCTAAAACTAGAGATAGACGCCTCTAATAGAGTTATTGCAGCTATCCTCTTATAGGAGCATCCTAATAGGAAATAGTACCCTATATCCTTCTTTAGTTAGACCCTTACTAGTTCTAAACTTAACTAGGAAATCTATAATAAAGAATTGTTTATAATAATCTGCGCCTTTAAGAAATAGCGTGCTAACCTAATAAGTACTTAGCACCTTATTAGAGTATACACAGACTATAGAGCACTAGAGTACTTTATATCTACTAAAGTCCTTAGTGCTAGGCATGTGAAGGACTTAGGCTTATGCCTAAGCCTAGGTCTAACACAAGACGGACCGAGTCTAACACTACTACTAAGCGAACACACTAGACACCTATAAAAAGGGCGTAGAGGGCTTATCTCTCCTTTAAGATACTAAATACTATTATTAACACTTATTACATTCTCCCTTAAGGCTAGTCTATAATATTTTAGTATCTTCTTCTAAATATACTATAATAGTAATAAGAGATAGACGCGCTAGATATTTAGAATAATTAGGTGTAACCTAATATAGTAGAAAGGCTAATACAATAGGTCTATAGATTAATAGAATAATAGGCTTAAGACTCTACTATAATAGCTATGCTACGTTAATAGAACGAGGAAATACGCAATTAGATTCTATCCTAACCTTCCTCTAAGCCTGCTAGGTTTAATAATATACTACCTCTGCCCTCTACTACCTTATATTGCAAACCCTTCCTAGTTAGCTTGTGTTGCAGGAGGGATATCAACCAGATCACGGAGCATCTTGATCTAATCAACCCTAATCAATACCCCTGTATGACCCACTATCTAATCGACTGCCAGCTTACTGCCAAGTGCCTAACAAAAGGCAGGAGCTCTAGTAAGGAAGGTTTACTAATTATTTACCTTCTAGTAAGGGTAGCTAAAGCTCTATATATATAAGTACAATTATAGTAGATACAATCTAATAATCTATCTCCTAAATTATTCCTAACCTTAGTAATCTAAATTTCTATAGTTATAAGCCTAGTTCGCGCTTTACCTTATTAAAGATCGTCCTATCTATTTAAGCGTATTGTTTAACTTAGACACTAAGTAGCAAGCTTTACTCTTTCTTTATACTATTTCTTAAGCAGAAGCTTACTTATTACTCTTCTACTATAAGCAACTAAATCCTAAAGGGGGATATCCTACTTACTAGATTAACTAACTAGCCTACCTAGTACATTTAATTTAGATACTATGCCCTAACTAAAGGGATCTAGGTAGAGGTAGACCCTAAGGCTTAGGATGCTAAAAACCACTTTAAGAATAGGCCTATTAAGCCTAATATGCTAATAGATATCGCGCTATCTAATAAAACAAGCGAGCAGTATAAACTTAAAATAGCTTAGTACTAAACCTGCTTATTAGATTAGGTATTAAAGTTATTAGTAATCTAGAACCTTTTTATATAGGTTAATAATATAGTAGATTAAGGGATCCTTACCCTAGCCTATATAGAGCTTGTTAATTAAGGAAGAGTAACCCTCTAAGCACTTATCTAAGTGCTCTACAACAACCTAGCGCTAACTAATTTAAGCGCTGCAATACTAGCAAGATTATAGTACAAAGCTTATCCTGCTAAGGTAAAGATAAGTAGCTAAGATACTAATTACTAGTAGAAGGAGTGGACAATCCTATATACGCAAGCTAAGGTATATAACGTTCCTAATATTAAAGGATAGCTTATAGTACAGGATTATCTTAAAGCTCTATCTACTAGGATCTTACTAGATTAGGGCTAAACTATGTTTTAAAGGATTATTAAAAAGTTAGTAATAGGAGAGCTAACTTATAACCTCCTGTAGGTTACTAAGATCTATTTATTACTTCTCTAAGAAAACGATATAAGATTAAGCGCTAAAGGTCCTAGAGTGTTTGCAATAATAGGAGCTCCTCCTTCTAATTAACCTAAGAAGGAGTCTTTATGCCTATATAGTAGATCCTACCTATAGAAACCTCCTAAATACAAAAACGTTATTAAAGCTTAGACTAATATAGGTAATAAGCTTACTACTACTTAATAATTAGAGATTAAGAAAAAGATTAATAGGAATTAAAAATTCAAAGAGTTAAGAAAAGCTCTAATTAAGTCCTAT
Source organism: Plenodomus lingam (assembly GCF_022343315.1). Classification (NCBI taxonomy): domain Eukaryota; kingdom Fungi; phylum Ascomycota; class Dothideomycetes; order Pleosporales; family Leptosphaeriaceae; genus Plenodomus; species Plenodomus lingam. Next base: position 1,501,855 of record NW_027093944.1, on the reverse strand, counting down.
CCTATTAATTAAGATTATAGTAGTAAGGCAAGCGCGATTACCTATCTAGGTAGTATCTAGGCAGCACTAATTAACCCTATATTAATAGTAGAGAAAACAAACAGGATCTATTTAACTATAGACTTTAAAGCTTACGCTCTATTAAAGAGCACTATCTTTAATAATAGGGGTGTAGTGCACCTAGTTAATAATATAAGCTACCTAGAAGAAAGCTTGTTTAGATTAGTTAAATATAAGATAGTTAAAGCAGGAACTTAAGCTTTTCTAATCTTAGGCAGAGGGACTAGAGTAATCCCTAATACTCTTAATAGACCAAGAGGTCTAAAAACAGAAGATTTAGTGCTTACTAATATAGTGTTAGTAGAAGGTTTTTATATAAATATTATATTAGAAGCTTAATTGCTTAAAGCAGGAGTTTAGTTCCTTAGGCTAGATACTACCTTGCAGTTTAGATTATTAGGAAAGAGCGTTGTATTAGCTAAGTTACTGCGCAAGTTTAACTTAACTTTCCTAGAATATAAGCCCTCTACCCCTTATTAAATAATCTAAAGCATAGTGCCTAAATAACCCTAATAATCCTAGACAACTTACCTAAGACATGATAGTAAGGAGCTTTAGCACTAATAATTAGGCTATTTAGGACCTAAGGCGCTTAAAGCTCTAGTTAAGTTAGTAATAAATATTAGGATTAAAGGAACTCCTAGGAGCAAATGCAAGCACTGCGCTATTACACATGCCTAATAGGTTATATTAAGATAACTAAGGGAAAGATTACTATATCTATACTACTAGGTATTATAGGATCTATTTAACATACTAACAGGTATAGCTTACAAGCAATAGATCTTAGTATTAAAGTGCGACTACTTAGGAAAGCTTTATACCTATCTACTATAAGCTAAAAACCTTAATAAGATTATATAGGTGTTTAAAAGTTTTAAGAGCTTAATACTTAACTAATATAAGCTTAGTATAGTTAAGATTATATAAGATAATAATATTATAATACTCTCTTAGTATAGCAAATCTTGCTTTTAGATCTAGGTAGCTAATAATAGTATTAAAATTAAGAGCTCACCTATATATACCTATAAACCTAATAGAGGAGCAGAAAGAGCAGGGCAGGAGATTATAACGAAATCGATTAAAATAAGGATTAGTGCTAACCTACTAACAAAGCTCTAGCCTAAAATTGTTAAAGTAGTGACTTAGCTCTACAATATAAGCCCGTCTTATACTTATAATATAATATTACCTAATAAAGTGCTAGATTATTAGTTTACTAGATACTTTAGGTAGTAGTAACTAGAGTAGATAAGGGAGGTAACTACTAATCTCTGCCCTAATTAGAGCAGAATATACGCCTATAGCTGTTAAGCTTACCCCCTTAATAGAGATTAAGTAGCTAGGCGTTATAAGAGGGTTTTTAAGGTAAACCCTTAGGGTTATATTAGATATCTAGTAGGATATAGAGCATCTAATATATATAGGATATAGATCCCCTTACTTAATTAGATTATTATAACGCAGAATATTACCTTTAATAAGGATCTTTTCTATAAAGAGAAAGATCTAGAGTAGCTTTAATAGTTAGAGGCTTAAAAGATAGTTAATATTATTAGTAAAGATAAGATCTCTAATATAGGAGAAGTATATAAAGAGCTTAATATCTTTAATTAGCTTTATATTATAGTAAAGTAATATAAGAAGTCTAGTAAGTAAGGAGGACTAAACCTAGCGTAGGAGCTAGGGGGTAAGGTAGAGCTAGAGGAGGTAGATAATTAGGCTAGCTAGCCTAGTAATTTATAACCCCCTAAGCAGACACCTCTAGTATAGGTACTAAGTATAGCTAGCTTAGTATAAAGGATCTATATAAAGTCCCCTAAGCTAATAGGGCTCTAAACTCCTAAACTAACACTAGAACTAAACTTTAGTATAGGAGATAAAGGATCTATATTGTAACAACTTAGGTAGGTAGGGCATCTAAAAGGTATCCTATACAACTCAAAGGCATATAGGAGTGCGCGTCTGTATAGAAAAGGATAAGATTCCTACACCTATAGGTCTTGTACAAAAGGACAAGAAGAATATGCCTATCCTAACTATAGGCGAGCTGTTCTCTATATACATTAGTAAGTCAGGCCTTTATTAGGCCTAACTTGGCATAGAATAATAGGCAGGCAATTCTACCTTATTATTATACTACCCCCTCCTATAGAGAAAGGATAGTCCCTATCCTTAGGATTAGGTTCAGATCCCTTATTAAAGAAGAGCTTTTTGCAAAATAATTCCACCTTTACCTCTGCCTTTACCTTTACTTCTTCTTCCTAGGGCACAGACCCCTATCCCTGGCCTGCATATAACTAGCCCTCTACCTACTAACTTTCTTATTCCTATATCCCTAATTTTTTAAATATTTAACCTAATCTATCTAAAATCTAGTAAGTATTTAATCTATATAATTAAACAGTTGCTAATCTAAATTAGAACCTTTAGCCATGCCAGTACTAGTACTACTAGGAGTTCTCCCTGTCGCTTATCGCGCTCTCTGTATAAGGGCAGTTAGGGCTCTAGCTAGGGGCAGGTTTAATAATTTTGATTTTAAGTCAAAGAATTCTAAGAAGTGCTAGTACTGTATCTCCTAGAATAAGTATTGCAATCTAGTAAGTATCTAAGTCTAATAGGGTTCCTTTACTAATTCTAGCAGATTCCTTCTTTTATTAGCCAAGAAAGATAGTCTAGGCGCTATCTTAGCTAATACAGAGTCTAAACTAGGTTCTAATAGAGAGATAGATATAGAATAAAGAGGTTTCCTAGGGGTAGTGTCCTAGGAACCTTAAAGGTTCTAGGTTAGTTCTAAATAGGATATAACAATAAATAGCAACAAGAATAATAGTAATAGATAGTAGTTAATAGATAATGTATAGCTAAATAGGATATAAATTAGTTCTAATATTAGGTATAATTATTATAAAGTAATATTAGATCCTCTTTGCCTTTTTCCTAGGCTTAAATCTATTTTAGTAAGCTGTGTAGGGGACCTAGCTAATTTAGATACTATTAGTAGAATACCTATAATTTATAAGGAGCACCTATAAAGTTAGAGGTAGGATACTAAATAGGATTAGGATTATATCTAACCTTTTTAACCTTATATTTTAGCTTAGATTAATATAATTTACTAGCTAGGATTTCTTCTACCTTATATTCCTCTACACCTTATATAGGGGTACTAGGGGGTTTTAGAGCCTCTTATCTAGGTAATAGGTTTTAGGGATCTTTATATAGTATATTAGGAGAGAAAATATTATAGATCTTAGAACTAGGTAGTAATTAGAGGCGATACGCGTTTCCTACTTATTCTAATACCTTAAAGGGACCTTCCTATTATTTAGATAGTTTTTAGCTAGGTTATAAAATAGCAAGATTAGTAGTAGATAGATAAATATAGTTACTAACCTTCTAGTTAACTAGATAGTAATAGCAATTAGTAGTAGAACGTATTTAGTCTTAAGCTCTTTCTATATTTTCTTTAGTAATCTTCTAGGCGTCGTGTATCTAAGTAGCAAGGGATAAGGCGTCCTTATGGTTTAGTTTCTCTAGTATAGTAGATAGGGTCTTTTCTAGTTTCTAATACTAACTTTGCTTTAGTAAGGAACTAAAGAGGAGCTAATATAGAGCTATACTAATAGATAAATATAGAAGAGTACTTTAGGCACAGTCTATTATAGGTAGTAGGTTGCTCTAGTTATCTTAGTAATAGGATACAAAAGGCCTTAGTCTCTAATTAATATACTTGTTTATAATTTTAGTTTATCTATTAGTTTATTTATAGTAGGTAGTAGAGAGCTTAACTTTAGTGCCTATAATCTAATAGAACTTAGACTAGAAACTAGATATAAACTAAGGGCCTTAATTAGAAATAATAGTATCTAGAGTGTGTCTAAATTAGTACACCTACTAAATAAATAAGGTAGCTATACCTTAGGCGTCTATAGTTTTATAGCAAGGGATAGTAATAGCTTGCTTTAATAGGCGATTAATAATAACTATAATCTAATTATAACTATATTAATCCTAGGGAAAATCCTTAAAATTAATGCACAGGTGTTGCATTAGTAGACTAGGGATAGGAAGGGGGTAGAGTATGCTAGGGAGTTAGTGCTATCTTAGGTGCCCTCTGCTATATAGGATATAGTTCTAAACGTAGCGTTTATAGGTAGTCTCTATACCTTTCTAGTAGTAATATTAGGCTAGAATCTAATAGGTTTTAGTAGCTAATAGGTAGGTAGTAGATACTTAATTATAAGCCTTACAAATTAGTCTAGTATATAGGACTAATCTAGTAGGCACGCAAAGTTAATCCTAGTAGAGAAGGAGTCTATTTTCTATCTAATAGTACTTAGGCAACTCTAATCTTTCTATTAGGAATAAGGACCTATTTTCTTAGAGAAGAGTTTTAATAAGTTCTAGGGATCTAAGAGTTATAGGGTTCTAAACTACTATAATTAAAGCAAGGATTAGGGAGGAACGCTTAGCTAGGTAGTCTTGCGCTAAGTTAGAGTTAATTTAGGGGTGTAACCTATCTAGGGTAATTATTACTTGTAAATAATTATCCCTTTAAGTAGCCTTAAGGTTAATTATATCCTATTCCCTTCTACTTAGGATATCCGCTTAGGCGTTATAAGATCTAGGAGTATACTTAATTTAGAAGTTAAAGGGACTTATAACCTCTAGCTATCTAGCTTGCCTAGCACTAAGGACTTTAGTAGATATAAAGTACTCTAGTGCTCTATAGTCTGTGTATACTCTAATAAGGTACTAAGTACTTATTAGGTTAGCACGCTATTTCTTAAAGGCGCAGATTATTATAAATAATTCTTTATTATAGATTTCCTAGTTAAGTTTAGAACTAGTAAGGGTCTAACTAAAGAAGAATATAGGGTACTATTTCCTATTAGGATGCTCCTATAAGAGGATAGCTGCAATAACTCTATTAGAGGCGTCTATCTCTAGTTTTAGAGGGTACTTAGGATAGAAGTAAGCTAAGCTTAGGATTGCTAGCAGGGCATTCCTAAGCTAGTTAAAGGCTTATTAGCATTCTAAAGTCTATACAAATAGGGTAGTAGGGCTCTAGAGAGCAGTTAAGGGCTTAGCTATCTTAGAGAAGTTTTCTACAAATTACTAGTAGAATCTAGTAAATCCTAGGAAGGACTTTACTCTAGTTATTATCTTAGGAGCAGACTAGTTTTAGAGTACTTTAACTTTGTTAGGATCTACCTCTAAGCCTTTATTAGTAAGGATATATATAAGGTAACAGGTATAGGTTATATAGAATTTGCTTTTCTTAATATTAGCCTATAATCTAGTAGAATAAAGACACTTAAGGACTTTTTAAACGTGGTCCTTATAAGTAGTAAGGTTTTTAGAGTAGATAAGGATATTATCTAGATAGGCAATATAGAAGTTATCTAAATAATCTATTAGTATATTATTTATATAGCGCTAATAGGTTACAGGTCTATTATATAGCCTAAATAGTAGGACTTTGTATTTATAGGCACTATACCTAGTGTAGAAAGTAGTGTACTCCTCTAAGTTAGGGTCTATTTAGATCTTATTAAAGGCAGCATAAATATCTAGCTTAGTAAAGATTTTTACTTTAGCTAGCTAGGATAATAGATTATCTATATAGGGTATTAGATACGCATCCTTTCGCGTTAAGCTATTAAGCTTATAGTAATCTATATAGATCCTAAGGCCTCTATTTAGCTTCTTAATATATAGGATAGGAGAGGTAAATAGGCTCTAACAAGTCTTAATAAAACCTTTCTATAGGTGCTCTTATATATATTCCTTAGTAGCCTAGAGTTCCTTAGTATTTTAATAATAGAGGGGACTCTAGTAGTTTAGAAGGGGTTCCTCTAGGACTATCTTATAGTTATAAGGCTAATAGATTAGAAGTTTGTTAGCCTTAGCCTTATTAAAGACGTCCTAATAGGAGTTATAGTTAGATAGGAGCTTCTAATCTAGTAGGCTGTTATTAAGAATGTCCTATTTAGATAGGGTTTAGATCCTACGCTTAATCTTATATAGGCTAGTAGTAAAGAATTTATTAGAAGATTTTTTTATATTAAAATAGAAAGTATTAGTAGAAATAGTAGTAATTTAGAATTTTATAGGTAGGGTAATAGTTAGCAATTAGACTAGGGTAGGTAGCGTAATAGGTTTAGTAGCAGCCCTATAAGTAGCTAGAATTTTAAGTATACTACGTATCCTGTTAATTAAACTAGGACTATTTTAGTTCTAGTTCTCCTCTTAATCCTAAAGGGCGTCTCTTTGCAAGATATTATAGGTAACTAGAGTAGACAGCACTTGCTAGTAGAGTTGTACTAGAATAGGAGGTGCAGGGTTATAGGTTAGAGGATATTTCTCTAGCTAGATTAGTTAAGATTTATCTGTATTAATTAGGATTTAGAACTGTTTTAGCTAGTATTATCTAATAATATAATCCTAAGAACCTAAGTCTACTATTATAAAGGGGTAGTTATAAACCTTTTAGCTACTAACTATTATATAAAGCTAAATATAGTAGGCAACTAGGGAGGTAATCTAATCCTAGAACCCTTTAATAGTAAGCTTGTATAGTAGCTTTTAGATAGGTACCCTAAGTGTAGAAGAGATATTATAAGTAATTTTTAAATTAAGAAATAAGTAACCTTAGGCCCTAGTATCTACTAAAGTATTTAGGCAAATACTAGATCTATTAAGGTAAAGGGTTATACGTGCAAGTAAATAGGAACTAATAAATAATTTAGTTAAGGAAAGGTTTAATAGGTTATATTAAGTTAGGCCTAGGAAGGAGGATCCTCCTAGGCGTTGTTATTTCCTGTCTAATAGCTATCTAAATTAGTTAATTTAGTAGCTTCTTCTTCCTTAGAATTCTTAATAACCTATTCTATATCTATAGCCTAAATCCTAGGGGGTTTAGGGTAGTTACTAGAGAAGTGCCTAGGCTTTCTATAATTATAGTAATTTACTAGGGTTCCTATTATAGTAGCGCTAGGAGTAGCTAGCATAGCAGATAGGGGTTAATTATTTTAAGGGGTAGTGCCTTATTATTACAAGTAGGGTATATAAGGTTTAGCTATTAAAGGTCTATTATAGGGTTTCTAATTAGCGTCTAAATAGGACTAGTTTCTAGAGTGTTAGAAGGGGGTTAGTCCTTTTCTAGATAATAGAGTAGTCTAGGTAGGAGTAGATAAGGTAGGGTATAGGTAGCATTCTATATTAAAAGTAGTAAGATAATCTACTATAGTCTTAAAATTATTATGCTAATTCTATTAGAAAGCAAGATTTAGTATCCTTAGGGAAGGTGTAATCTTTATCTAGAGGTAGTAATACTACTCTAATTAGGGTACTTCTCCTTTAATAGCAAGACTCTAGAATTATAACTTAAAAGTAGGGAACGTCTCTATATTAGTTATATATAGGCAGTTAAATATAGTCTAACTCTTAGCTATCTTATTTCTAGTAATAAAGTAAGTTTAAAGGAGGGTAATTATTTCCTTAGCTTTTTAGAATTAAAGGCTAGGGGAATTAGATAGGTAACGTGGCTCTAAGTATTCTCTTGCTAGCCCTAAGTAGTGTCCCTAGACTAACGCTATCTAAGCTCTAGAAGAGGGGTAGTAATTAGCGTTAATCTCTAGCCTATCCTAAATAGATGCTTGCTATTATCTAAAAGTAGGATTAGCACTATTACTAAGTATAGAGATATTTAGCGTCTTTTTAGATTATCTCTTAGCTTTTATAGTATATACTATAGGGTTTAATATAGAAGCTAAAAACTAGCTAGGTTAGGTAGTACCCTATATCTTTTTATAAAGGGAGGTGTTATATAACTAATTAGTAAGTTACTTAACTTATTCCTCTAACCTCTCCTTTTTAAATAGGTTTAACATATATTTATCTTTAAGGGAGGTATTGCTTTAAGATTTCCTAGGAGCACAAGGTACCTTAAGAGATAGATAGAAAGTAGGTCCTTTAAGGAGGGCGTTATTAATTAAGTCTTCCTTATCTAATTTCTTTCTATTAGTAAATAGGCTTTTAAAAGTAGCTAAACTAGATACTCTTCCTTTACCTTTATCTAATATTTTATAGTTAATAAGAATAATAAATCTTTTCTTTTTAGGGGGTTTGGTTATAGGAGGATATTAGCTTTGCCTCTAATTCCTCTAGGCTTTTAGTAGTCTCTAGGTCTCTACCTTAACGCAATCTAACGCGATTTTTCTAAAGGTAATTTAGTACTACCTATAGGTCTAGAAGTCCAAGCCTATAGGCTTTAGTTGTTAGAAGTTCTAATAGCTGTTCTAACTATAGAGTTATAGGGTTAGATAGCTACTAGAACTAAATTAGTAGCTTAAAATAATAATAAGTGCAATATTCTTAAATACTATTACTAGCTAGGAGGATATTCTTCTTATAATATAATAACTTAGGTAGGTAGGGCATCTAAAAGGTATCCTATATAACTTAAAGGCATATAGGAGTGCGTGTCTGTATAGAAAAGGATAAGATTCCTACACCTATAGATCTTATACAAAAGGACAAGAAGAATATGCCTATCCTAACTATAGGCGAGCTGTTCTCTATATATATTAGTAAGTCAGGCCTTTATTAGGCCTAACTTAGCATAGAACAATAGGTAGGCAATTCTGCCTTATTGTTACAGGGTTTAGATCCTACGCTTAATCTTATACAGGCTAGTAGTAAAGAATTTATTAGAGGATTTTTTTATATTAAAATAGAAAGCATTAGCAGAAATAGTAGCAATTTAGAATTTTGCGGTTAGGGTAATAGTTAGTAATTAGACTAGGGTAGGTGGCGTAATAGGTTTGGTAGTAGCCCTATAAGTAGCTAGAATTTTAAGTATACTACGTATCCTGTTAATTAAACTAGGACTATTTTAGTTCTAGTTCTCCTCTTAATCCTAAAGGGCGTCTCTTTGCAAGATATTGTAGGTAACTAGAGTAGATAGCACTTGCTAGTAGAGTTGTACTAGAATAGGAGGTGTGGGGTCGTAGGTTAGAGGATATTTCTCTAGCTAGATTAGTTAAGATTTATCTATATTAATTAGGATTTAGAACTATTTTAGCTAGTATTATCTAATAATATAATCCTAAGAACCTAAGTCTACTATTATAAAGGGGCAGTTATAAACCTTTTAGCCACTAACTATTATATAAAGCTGAATATAGTAGGCAACTAGGGAGGTAATCTAATCCTAGAACCCTTTAATAGTAAACTTGTATAGTAGCTTTTAGATAGGTACCCTAAGTATAGAAGAGATATTATAAGTAATTTTTAAATTAAGAAATAAGTAACCTTAGGCCCTAGTATCTACTAAAGTATTTAGGCAAATACTAGATCTATTAAGGTAAAGGGTTATACGTGTAAGTAAATAGGAACTAATAAATAATTTAGTTAAGGAAAGGTTTAATAGGTTATATTAAGTTAGGCCTAGGAAGGAGGATCCTCCTAGGCGTTATTATTTCCTGTCTAATAGCTATCTAAATTAGTTAATTTAGTAGCTTCTTCTTCCTTAGAATTCTTAATAACCTATTCTACATCTATAGCCTAAATCCTAGGGGGTTTAGGGCAGTTACTAGAGAAGTGCCTAGGCTTTCTATAATTATAGCAATTTACTAGGGTTCCTGTTATAGTAGTACTAGGAGTAGCTAGCGTAGTAGATAGGGGTTAATTATTTTAAGGGGTAGTGCCTTATTATTACAAGTAGGGTATATAAGGTTTAGCTATTAAAGGTCTATTATAGGGTTTCTAATTAGCGTCTAAATAGGACTAGTTTCTAGAGTGTTAGAAGGGGGTTAGTCCTTTTCTAGATAATAGAGTAGTCTAGGTAGGAGTAGATAAGGTAGGGTATAGGTAGCGTTCTATATTAAAAGTAGTAAGATAATCTACTATAGTCTTAAAATTATTATGCTAATTCTATTAGAAAGCAAGATTTAGTATCCTTAGGGAAGGTGTAATCTTTATCTAGAGGTAGTAATACTACTCTAATTAGGGTACTTCTCCTCTAATAGCAAGACTCTAGAATTATAACTTAAAAGTAGGGAATATCTCTATATTAGTTATATATAGGTAGTTAAATATAGTCTAACTCTTAGCTATCTTATTTCTATTAATAAAGTAAGTTTAAAGGAGGGTAATTATTTCCTTAGCTTTTTAGAATTAAAGACTTAGGGAATTAGATAGGTAACGTGGCTCTAAGTATTCTCTTGCTAGTCCTAAGCAGTGTCCCTAGACTAACGCTATCTAAGCTCTAGAAGAGGGGTAGTAATTAGCGTTAATCTCTAGCCTATCCTAAATAGATACTTGCTATTATCTAAAAGTAGGATTAGCACTATTACTAAGTATAGAGATATTTAGCATCTTTTTAGATTATCTCTTAGCTTTTATAGTATATACTATAAGGTTTAATATAGAAGCTAAAGACTAGCTAGGTTAGGTAGTACCCTATATCTCCTTATAGAGGGAGGTGTTATATAACTAATTAGTAAGTTGCTTAACTTATTCCTCTAACCTCTCCTTTTTAGATAGGGTTAATATATATTTATCTTTAAGGGAGGTGTTACTTTAAGATTTCCTAGGAGCATAGGGTACCTTAAGAGATAGATAGGAAGCAGGTCCTTTAAGGAGGGCGTTATTAATTAAGTCTTCCTTATCTAATTTCTTTCTATTAATAAATAGGCTTTTAAACATAGCTAAACTAGATACCCTTCCTTTACCTTTATCTAATATTTTATAGTTAATAAGAATAATAAATCTTTTCTTTTTAGGGGGTTTAGTTATAGGAGGATATTAGCTTTACCTCTAATTCCTCTAGGCTTTTAGTAGTCTCTAGGTCTCTACCTTAACGTAATCTAACGCGATTTTTCTAAAGGTAATCTAGCACTACCTATAGGTCTAGAAGTCTAAGCCTATAGGCTTTAGTTATTAGAAGTTCTAATAGCTATTCTAACTATAGAGTTGCAGGGTTAGATAGCTACTAGAACTAAATTAGTAGCTTAAAATAACAATAAGTGCGATATTCTTAAATACTATTACTAGCTAGGAGGATATTCTTCTTATAATATAATAACTTAGGTAGGTAGGGTATCTAAAAGGTATCCTATATAACTTAAAGGCATATAGGAGTGCGCGTCTATATAGAAAAGGATAAGATTCCTACACCTATAGGTCTTGTATAAAAGGACAAGAAGAATATGCCTATCCTAACTATAGGCGAGCTGTTCTCTATATATATTAGTGAGTTAGGCCTTTATTAGGCCTAACTTAGCATGGAACAATGGGCAGGCAATTCTGCCTTATTGTTACATATATAGGTTATAGATTAGGGTCTTACTACCTAAGATAGTAGTAATCTAACTTACTTTAATGCCACGATAGGTAGCTCCTAGAAAAGACCTAGAGGGGAGAGTGCTATTAGTGGGTCACTCTATAAGAGCACAGAGATAGGTAAGGGCACCCTATCTAGCTCTTATAGGGGTGGTAAGTAGAGCTCCTACCTACCTACTTTAGGACTAGATTCTGCATCTCCTGTAGATCCCTCACAAGCAGCACCTAAAGCTCCTAGAAGAAGTAGAAAACTGCAAGTTAAAGGACTGCTACTAACGCGTGTTAGTAAGCAAGCTTAGGGACAGGACCCTAATAAACCACTAGGAGGCTCTACAAGTGCAGGGATATACATAGTAATAGATCTATTAGATATAGATCTAATTAGAAATCCCTTGCACGATCTTTTAGTATATCCTAAACTAAATACTATAATCTATGCTATAATTATAGTAGTAATAGGGAGTAAATCCCCTAAAAACCCTAAAAGAAATACGCACTAGGACGCTCTATAAAAAGAGCTAAAATAATAGAAGGATCTCTATAACTACTAAATAGGATAGCAATTTAGAGATATAGTATATAAAGAAATTAATACTCTGCTAAAAGCTAGTACCTAGGAGGAGATTAATAGGCTAACTAAGGGAGAGCGTTTACTCCTACTTAAATAGGTGTTTATATATAAGCTTAATTAGGATAGTTACCTAATTAAGTGCAAAGCAAGGATAGTAGTAAGAGGAGATCTATAGCTTACTAACTTAATTTATTTAACCTACGCAGCTACCCTAGTAGCTTAAACCTTTAGGACTATAATAGCTATTAGAGCTAAGTTTAACCTTAAGATATATTAATATAACGTTATTAGAGCTTTCCTTAACGCCTTAAGGGATTAACACCCTATAGTTATCTGTAAGCTACCTAAAGGATATTAAATACCTAGGAAGTGCGTTAAGCTTAAACAAGCTCTATATAGACTAAAAGACTTACTATTATTATAGTATAATAAGCTCTTAACTATACTCTAAGAAAATAAGCTTATTACTTCTAAAGAGGAGCTATACCTATTCTTTAATAGAGATTGCAGTATCTTGTTAATATTCTATGTAGACAATATCCTATCACTCTATTACTAAAACTATACAAGCTAAGCTTACAAAGTTATCTAAGCTCTAAAGCAAAGATATACTATAGAAGAAAAGGGACCTGTAAGCTGGTTTCTAGGGGTAAGAGTAATCTAGGATAGAAAGAGATAGATAATAACGCTTATTTATAATAAATACATTAACAAGATTATAAAGAAATTTAATCTAGTAGAGATAGGAAAATTCCCTACTACACTACTATTAAGTAAAGATATTAAAAAGAGTATAGGAGAAGCCACTAAAAAGAGATTAAGGACTATTAGGAGCGCGTTAGATTAATCCTTTACACCTTAATTATAGTGCGCCCTAATATTACCTATATAGCCTCCTAGCTCTCCTAATACCTTACTAACCTATCTAAATAACACTTTAATGCAGTTAATTAAGTAATTATCTATCTATACTAAACTTAATACTAATTAATCTAATATAAGAATAGGGATCTTAATAAGCTTATAATATATAGTAATACGTTATTTGCTAATAATATTAATACTTAGTAATTATTATATAAATACCTAATCACGCTCTTTAGAGGACCTATTATTTAGAAGGTAGCTTAATAAGTAACTATTACTACTTTAACTACTAAGGTAGAGCTTCTTACACTTAAGTAAGTAAGTAAAGAAGTAATAGTGTTAAAACGCTTTTTAACTAAAATACACCTTACTTTAGATACTACCTAGATAATTAATTATAATAATTAATAAACTATTAGGTTAGTAGTAGGTAATAATAAAAGGATTACTACTAAGCTACGCTATATAGATATTTAAAATATATAGCTTAGATAAGAGTATATAAAGGGATCTTTCTATATTACCTACCTACCTACTAGTAATATACTAGCTAATAGGCTTACTAAAAACCTAACTATATAATAATTTATAAGGTTTAGGGAGCACCTAAAGTTATATAATAGTAGAGTATATATTATATAGTATTAATTAAAGTAAGGTAGTATATAAGATCTATTAATATATAATATAAAAATAACTAACTATAGCTTACTTCTCTATTATTAACTAGGTAGCTTCCCTAAGGAGCTCTATTACGCGCGTAAAGTATGCCTTAGAGTCTATAGGGAGCTACCTAGGTTACCCTAACCTAGGATCTATAGAAGGAACCTTAAAGGAGCTAGAGTCCTTATCTTCTAATAAGGAGCTCTAGGTACCCTTAGCTATAGTAGTAGCCTTGCGCGCAAGCTTAGTAGTAGTAGCAGCAGCTTTTACTAGCTCCTGCTACTTAGCCTTACTCTCTTTAAGGAGTACTAAGACTCTCTACTTCTTATCCTTAAGAAGGTCTTAGCTCTTACTTACTTACTTCCTTACTAGGAAGGATAGCGTAGAATATTAGGTAAGCTTAGGGCTATTAGTTTATTAATATAAGATCTTACTAAAGTATTATAAAGGAAAAATTCTTATATAGATTATATATATTAGGATATAGCTATACTTAAAGGAGCACTACTAGTACTAAGTCCCCCTACTAGAAGAGTTATAGCACTTACTATTAGACTTATTAAAGAGTGTAGAGTGTAGATAATTTAGATAAGTTTTAGTATAATAAATACTAGGCTCTCTATAATAGGAGGATCTTAGGGTCTCCTTAGGAGCTAAAGAGGGAGTAGGAGCAGGGATATAAGGTAGTATCTAGGGAGGAGCAGGAGCTAGAGTTAGAGCTAGAGTAGTAGGAGCTAGAGTAGGAGTAACCTTCCTTAGCTTTATAATCTTAACTATAGTAGTAGTAGCTATATACTTAGCTACTATATACTCTATAATAGCCTTACACTTAGTAGTAGTACGCTCTTCTTTAGTAGTAGTAGCTTTAGTAACTATAGCTTTAGCTATATAGGAGGTAATAAGGGTAGTATAAGTAGAGTAAGTATAAGTAGTAGTTTTTAACTTTAACTAAGATATAGATTAGTAGGGATATAGATATAGTTTAGATCTTTAGGGTTATATAATCTTATAATTTAAGCTATAGTAAAAAATTATAGTTAGGTAGATAGAGTTATAGAGCTTAGTCTAGATAATATCTACGCGTGTAAGCGTAGGCTAAATAAGGAAAGCGCGCTAGTTAGTATCTAAAAAGTAAGCTAATTTAACCCTTTAGATATATAACGCTCTAATTAGCTATACTACCTACTAACTATAAGTATAACTATAATAATAAAAGATCTACCTATACCTAGGGGGTGTGTTATAAGAGGGATATTAACTAGATTATAGAGTATCTTAATCTAATTAACCCTAATTAATACCCTTATATAACCTACTATCTAATTAACTACTAGCTTACTACTAAGTGCCTAATAAAAAGCAGGAGCTCTAGTAAGGAAGGTTTACTAATTATTTACCTTCTAGTAAGGGTAGCTAAAGCTCTATATATATAAGTACAATTATAGTAGATATAATCTAATAATCCATCTCCTAAATTATTCCTAACCTTAGTAATCTAAATTTCTATATCTTCTTATAATATAATAATATAGGTAGGTAGGGCATCTAAAAGGTATCTAATATAACTTAAAGGTATATAGGAGTGCGTGTCTATATAGAAAAGGATAAGATTCCTATACCTATAGGTCTTACATAAAAGGATAAGAAGAATATACCTATCCTAACTATAGGTAAGCTGCTCTCTATATATATTAGTTAGTTAGGCCTTTATTAGGCCTAACTTGGTATAGAATAATAGGCAAGCAATTCTGCCTTATTGTTATAATATAATAGCTAAAAAGCGTAGGTGCCTAAATAGCTAAGCGAGCTAGTATATTATTAATCTAGCTATACGTTACACTATTTAATTTATACCTAAGAGCTATGTGTATTTTGCGTCGCGTTTATATTCGCTTAGTGCCTAAAAGCGTAATATCTACATAGGTAGTTATATATCCTATAGCCTTAATCTATAAAAGACGCTTTTACTACTATAAAACCCCTAAGCTTATCTCTTATATTTTAAGAGACTACTATAAGCTCCTATCTTTAAAGCTAACTATACTAGCTATTTATAGGTAAGGAATTGTTATCTAGTAAGCTTTTACTAGGATTGTTTCTAGCTATCTAAATAGTAGCGGCAGGTCTTTAGGTAGAGCTAGACACCCTACTAGTATACTTATAAAAAAGTAGTATTGTAGATAGTATCTTACTTATAAAGATAGCTAGTATAAAAAGTATCTTTAAGATACTTAAAAAGAGTTTTATTATAGATAAATTAAGCTTAAAGCTATACTAGTAGGCTCTATTATTAATTAAGTTAACCATTTCTAATCATCTTAGCGCATCTGCAAATGGAACCGGAGGAAGCATTATCACACAACGTTAGTTAGCCTTAAACTCCCGCTATCCTGTGCCCGCGCTTATAAAGCGCTCTCTATTAAACTTTAACTTAGAGTCTACGCCTGTTCTAGCAACACCGCTAGCTAAACGCCCTAGACCCCTTCCTCTTACGCGTAACGCTACTGTAAACTGGTTTTGTACCGTAGTGTATGCCCATCAATCACACCTGGCAAGCGTGTAATACATCGTTTTTGAAAGTGTTCCAAACCCACATTCATCGTATTAAGGTATTGAAATGAGGGCGTACAAAGTTTAGCCCATGACTTGTAAATGTCCGATTATGCACGTGTGTACGTGAAGCCACATCAACTAGCGGTAACCTCCCGCTACGTCATCAACCATTCAGCCGCGTCCAAGTCGCAAACCCACCGTGTTAGTTTTACTTCCTCCTAGAGACCTCCCAATACGAAGCCAGATACTCACCGTACCCAAAAACCACCCATAAAAAATCTCCATCAACAAAGAAGCCTGCATAATGGGTACGCTTTTCCACCTCTACGATCGAGTCCCAGCTAACACGACACAGCACCTCCAACAGATTACTGTAAGCCTCGAGGCCTCGCCAAATCGCCTCCACAGCTTACACAATTCCCTAGACAAAGTCCTCGAAGTCGACTCCAAAGCCAGCCAACAGCAAATCCGCGATGCCTACAAAAAGTGCGTCCTTCTTTCTCACCCCTCCCTTATCTTGCCACAATCCACCACCCACCGCCCGCCCCTTCTAACACACACCCACCACCAGAGCAGCACTAAAACACCACCCTGACCGCGTCCCCACCGACTCCCCCGAGCGCGCCGCCCGCACAAAACGCTTCCAGCAAATCAACGACGCTTACTACACCCTCTCCGACGCCACACGCCGCCGCGACTACGACGCCGCACGCACATTCAACAGTTTCACAGGCAGCACCGCGACACCCGAGTCCGACTTTGACGACGAGATCCCCCATGCTTCTAGCAGCAGCAGCAGTGGCGGTGGCGGCGGTTTCGCATCAGGCTTCCCCTGGTCCGCCTTTGGCTTTGGCAGCGCGCCCGCGGGCAACACGGAAGAGTCGCACAACAAGTTTAGCGAGGAGCAATTCGGGGGCATATTCGAGGAGATGTTGCGTGAGGAAGGCATGGCGGAGACGGATGCGAGTCCGACGGGGAAGTTCTGGTCTGTGGTGGGTGGACTGAGTGGGGGGGCCATGGGCTTCATTGTTGCTAATTTCCCGGGCATGGTTGCGGGTGCGGTGGCGGGGAATCGGTTGGGTGCTGTGAGGGATACGAGGGGGAAGAGCGTGTATAGCGTTTTTCAGGAGATGCCGCAGGCGGATAAGGCGAGGTTGTTGAGTGGGTTGGCCGCAAAGGTGTTTGCTAATGTTGTTTCGGGGTGAAGGAGCTCGTTGGTGGGTTGGAGGGCTGTGTGGATGGGATGGGCTTATGTGGTATCTGGTTTTGGGTGGAGGGGAATGGGAGCATGAATTGCGATACCCTAACGAGACTTCACAATGGATTGGCAGAATTTACTTTAACATCTTCAAGTCTGATATGAATGCAAACACAACATCAACATTTTTCACCCTCCCTATCCTCCCAAAGAACTCAGCTATATACTTTGAAAACGAACCTAGAAAACGCCATGCCACGTTCTGAGGACCAAACCTCTCAGAAGTAGTCGGGGGGGATATCTCTAACCGTAAGTCAAGCCGATCAAAACTGTACTGAAAGAGAGTCCAGGAAAGGAATACACAAGTGACCCAAGCCATTGCGTATAGCAAGGAAATAAAAAGCAAAAAATAAAAATAAAACAAAACGACGACGACGACGACGACAACAAGTCCGCGCCGAAAAATTAACACAGTCGGGGTTTGTTTTCCGTTATATCATGATACCGTCTCCAATGCGAAATCTTCCTAGATCAACAACCATCCCATCATCCACCCCACGGCATCCAGGCTCTTTTATTCTTCTCCTTTTCATTTCCCCCTCAACATCTCGACCGCAGCTCAATCTCCCCCTCTTTCGCCCTCGGGGCATCGCAAAACCCAAAGCCACCGGTCAAAACATTCGCCACCCTCACAATCGTAAGCAGGTTCTCCGCCGTCCCTGTGCACAAAAAAGTCACCTTTTCAGATTTCCCATCCTCACATGAACTTGCTTGCCATACTCGCCAGGCTGGCCAATCCGCCAATCCCGCCCGCCACACTCTGGAGGTCAATGTTGCCGAGTCCGCTCATCATGCCGCCGCCGCCGTTGGCGGAGCCGCGCTGGCTGTCGTACCCGTTGCTGCCGTAGTATCCGCCCGAGCTGTGACTTGGGTTGTCGTGGTAGTAAGACGTGCCGCTATACCGGCCGCGCGCCGCCGAAGTCGAGGAACCGGCGCCTGCAGCGCTGTTGCCAAGATGCGGTAGGTTGACGCCGAATTGCTTTGCGAGCTTGTGCAGCAGGCCGCCACTGACGAGGGGAACGATGACGGCGAAGAAGACCTTGTACGGGTGGCGCTGGGCGTAGCGCCAGATTTCTCGCAGGAAGTGCTGCAGTTTCTTGTAGAGGTGGGTGAGGTAGCCGTCACGGGGGGATCGCTTGTAGCGCGATGTAGAACTGTGGTGTCGCGATGTGCCGGAGTATGAAGAGCCGGCGTAGGAGCGTGCGTAGGTTGAGCGGCGCGATGGGGAGTTTCGGCGTGAGGAAGGAGAGGAGAAGGGGTTCCAGATGTTGGAGCCAGCCATTGTTGTTGAGGTTGAGGTTGAGGTTGGATGGAGATGAGACGGGTTGTAGCTGGTGTTCAACGTAGGTTTTGGGACCAGTGCAGTTGTCAGGCGTCGACGAGGAGCTGTTGGGTCTCTCGAGGCGCGTGCACGGAGCGTAGAGGCTGGGATGCGGTGGCTGTGTGTATATCGGTTCCCCCAACGCATTCGTGGGTAGGTATGGTATATAAGCTATGGAAGCGAAGACGTCGGAAACGTGTTGTGGCGCCTTTCTGCTATTTCCTGCTCGTTGGTGTGTATGACTGTGTGTGTGTGTGTGAAATGGAAGGAAGCAGTCTAAAACAGCGACAGCGCAACGTAGATGACTCCTTGAGCCTTGGTCGCACACGTTGTCCGGTCAAGAGTGGGTCGAATTGGGCCTCAATAGCACTTTTCTGGCCATCCACGGCCTTTTGCTAGGAACTCTTTCTACTCGCCTCAACGCTAGGTCAATCGTTCCGTCCCGTGGGCCGTCGTGGATCCTTTGATCTACATACAAACCTTCAGCTGTCAGCTCCGGCAAACTGTAATGTGATTCTCAAGCGATGGAAAAGAGAGAGAGAAAGAGAGAGAGAGGGAGGGCGGGGGAGGGCGGGGGAGGGGAGGGTTGCGCAGGGACGTAGAAAAGACGGGGAATAACGATGAATATTGATAGAATTTCAGCACGGATGGGGGACGATTGTCGAGCTCAATAAAAGGCACATGTGCCGAGCGAACTTGTGGAGCAGACAAGGTGAAATGATCGTCGTCGGCTTGCACTAACAGACCGCCCTTTGGTGGTTGGGCGCGATCCTGGTAGGTCTAGCCTCGACCCCAAGGCCGAGACACAAGCAGGTACATGTGGGATGTTCTGCATGAACCACGGCGGCCAAATCTTCATTGGTTACGGAAATGGACACGAAAGACTGCGTCGGTGGAGGTGGATGTCGTTGCTCTGTTGAATGTGGGACGGGCTGACGAAAGGGAGCTATAATCGTCCGTATTATTCTATTGTGCGGACGCAGCGGAGACATTTGCTGGCAGAATCAATACTTTGATCGCATGAGCATGCTGCGGCTTCAAGAAGAAACAAAACTTGTCCATTAAGCTATCGGGGCTATGCGCTCGCTGTCTTCTCTGATCCTACAAGAAATCCAACCCTCCCGCCTGCAGAGGCAGCAACAATTTCCACTTGACATCCAAATCCTCTTTCATTCCAGAATGCCAATTCTCCAAGCCAGAATATTACTTCTCCAATGCAGAATGCTAATCCACTCCCCTTCACAAAAACCAATCCCCCGCCACCGACCGTGCACACAGTTATGCAAGGCAAGGCGCTCTGTTTAGCGTCTGAAGCTCGAACTCAGCCCTGAAAATGCATCTGGAGAATGCCTGCCACCCATTAGCCCAGAGAAGTCCACGCTCTCATTACTAACATGCCGGATGCCTGGCGTTTGAGCAGCCGATAGTGGTTGAGCCCCAGATACTTGGCCAAACGGGTTCATATTGCCAGATGCTGTCATGTTGGTCGACCCAGACGGGTTCGAGGCTTGACCTTGTTGCGTAGACTGTGGCTGATTGTACAGTGATAATATTGAATTGTTGTCAAAGGGATTAGAGCTCTGCTGCTGGTAGGCTTTTTGTTGGGTTTGGAAGGCCTGTTGTTGGTCTTGGAAGCTCTGTGGCTGCCCTGCATAGCTTGACTGTTGGTTTTGTTGTACAGCTTGCTGGGGCTGGAAGTTTTGCTGTTGAGTTTGCCAAGGGTTTGATGCTGGCGGGGTAGGCGCTTGACTCTGCTGCTGCGTTGCCCAAGAGGGTTGCGGCTGCTGCTGAGATGCCTGCTGCTGCTGAAACGATTGCTGTGGAGCGGGCTGCTGCTGGAATGGCTGCGGTTGAGCGGTTTGCTGCTGGAATGGTTGTTGTTGATTAGGTTGCTGCTGGAATATTTCCTGTTGACTGGGCTGCTGCTGGAATATTTCCTGTTGACTAGGCTGCTGCTGGAAACTCTGTTGTTGACTAGGTTGCTGCATCAACTGCTGTTGCTGCTGCCCCTGCGGTTGTTGCTGTTGCTGGAACGACGGCTGTCCATAGGGATTCGAATTAGAATGCATAGGAGTGAAGACTTGACTCTTAGAGGATCGGAGGAAGGGGTTTCCCGGACTCGAAGGCGAGGACATGGACTGATATTGCGGTTGTGGCGTCACAAATGAGCTGTACTGCTCGGGTATCTGAGGCATCGGCGGAGGCGTGAACGACTGCTGGAACGGATTGGTCTGGGCGTACGGCGCAGGCTGAGCCGTACCATATCCTCCCGTGCGGTTTGGAAACAAAGGCTGTTGAGGTTGTTGAGACGGCTGAGGCTGTTGAGGCTGCTGATTTGACAGCTGCATGCCCTGGAACGATTGTTCGAGGCTTTGCTGTTGTTGACTCCAAGGGTTCTGTTGGTAAGGATTCTGTGGCTGCTGCTGTTGCTGAGGATAAATTTGTTGCTGGGAGGGCGCTTGCATGGCTTGCTGTAGAAATGGATTATAAGAATTAGATGATGAGGTTGGCTGTACAGATGGGTTGTCATAGGTTGCTTGCTGGGTCTGGATTGGTGCAGCCTGCGGCTTTTGTTGCGCAACGGAGGCGTCAAGCGCATCAAATGGATTCGTCGAGATGGCAGCAGGCGCTGTGCTAGTGCGTTCGAAGCTCAGCCCGTTCGAAACGGGTTTGCTGGGCGGCGTGGGAGTACTTCCCCTCGATCTGTCAGGGTTCTGCTCGCCCAACCTAATCAAAGCCTCTACAGTTCGGTCCAAATTGCCATTGAGTCCCTTCAGTACCGTGGCATTCCGTTTGTCATCCGGAAACCCCATGTCCCGTAGGGTAGTCAATTTCGAATCCAGTCCATCTCCTGATGTTTGGACGTTGGAACCAAATACTCTAGACGGCTTGTTGACGCGCGGTGGTGACATGTCGTGATCGAAGCCTCCGATACCAGGTGAGACGGGCGGCGTAAGATCTCGAGATGTGGCAGCTTTCCGCAATCCAAATCCAAAACGACCTGTCGGCTTTGGGGGTAACGGCGGCGGCCTGTCCTCAGAGCTGGTACTGCCAGTGTTCTGTTGCCCACCCAGTCGCACATTGTTCATGTATATGCGCTGTTCGTACTTTTGGCGTATGTAGCGTTCCATGGCGCTGTCCACTTCATCAATGTCAATGGGTATTTGTGGCTTGACGTTGCGTGGGTTGTATGTCTTGTTCGACTCGACGTTCCCGATACGCTTCATGTTCTAGACATTTGTCAACTCGCGAATCAGATGCCGTGTTTGAAGAGACTCCCTACTTCGACTTGCGCATTGTCCCACTTGTCCATGCTCAAGGATTTGACCTTGGAGATGTGTGTTCCGAGTTTGCGGTGTAGCGCGGCGCATCGCATGCACAGGAAGATGCCCAACTAGAGCTGGCGTCAGTTTCACGGTCGCGAGTTGGGGCGTTTGGAGGGGAGAGGCGGATGGTCATGAGCGTTGACAATCGGGGGTTACCTACACTCCAACTTGCCCATCCTGTATAGCGCTGTTAGTATTACGATGTAAGCACGGGAGGGGGAAGGGGAGAGGGCAGGCGAGGGGGGAAGAGGGGGTTTTCGCGCAGAACATGCCTGGATTTCTAGTGCCGCAGTCGGCACACGTGCCATTCCCAGGTACACTCTTAATGAGGTCCTGCAAGGTGCGCTCATTGCGCGCCTGCTGACGTTTGTTCAGCGCCGACGCCATGGTCTTCCCAACGTTGGACGGGTCGTCGCACGGGGGGGATGACTGTTGGGGAGCAGCGAGAACGTGCACGAAGGGGAGGGGGGCAGGGTATGGATGGCTTAGGGAACGGCGGATAGTGGCCTGGTGGTGTGGCGCCAATTAACGGAGGAAGAATGTTGCCATGATATGATCGAGAGAAGTATGTATGCACATGGAAAGGAGACTTGAAGGGTCCCTTTGGTCCTTGGTCCGGACGCGATGACGAGTAATGTGTCCCGTGGGCGGTTCCACTGCAACACATGGCATCCCGCAAGGCTCAAGCTCCAGAACTCTAATCCGATTTTGTCTATGCATGGTAAAAAGCTCCGCCCCTGTCCGGCAGTACCTAGGTAGCTATCTGCGTTTGCTGGCAAAGGAACCCGACCTGGCTTTCCCCTCTCGACCAGTGCAGTGTTTGTCTGTCTATGTACTGCGTAGCCAGTCGACAGTTTCGCAGTTTGCTGCTGGCGGAGCCCAAAGGCCACAGCCGCCGCTGTTGTTGTGTTGTGCCCAAAGGTAAAAAGCCGCCGAATCAATCCATCGGACGGCCTGCTCTTTTGCAAGTCAAGAGGAGGGTACAGGCAGAAACTTCCAAGACACGGCATGGTTTGGCTACGCAAGGCCGTTCAAACACGCGACACCCCATTCAACATCAACGTCAACAGTGCTGCAGCCCAAGGTCTGGTAGCAGCCATCATCATACCGTGATCCGTGATGAGAAGAGCCGCAATTCCACGACAGCAAAGAAATGTGCGGTCACGCAGGTGGCTTCAAGCAACATGGAAGTCGAAGCAAAAAGCCTAAAAGTGCCAATGAGTTACTCTAAGACGCAAATATGACAACCACAAGGTAGATTGCCCGTTGTGGCCGTTGATTAATCGTCCATTTGTTATGATTGTGTGTAGAGAAGAAAAGTCGACGGCAGGCTCTGCTGGGTTTTCACCGCGTCCATCGCCAAGGCTTGCTGACAAAGGCGGGGGCCGCGAGGTCCGAGCGCGACAAGCCAATTTTCTTCCGGCCACAAAACCAGTCGCTGTCCTCTTTCTTCAGCTCCGTCTTCATCACAACAACAAGAAGACCACCTGCAACAACTGTTTCTGCCACACTCTCCCCACCACGAAACGATCCATGCATGTCGTTTCTCGGGAGATGTCCGTTCGGAGCAGCCTGTTGTTTGTATGTGCTTCCCCCCCACGATTGCCTGCTTCTTGGTTCAGCTCTCCATGGCCTCGAATGCAACATTCCTTCTAGTGGCAGATTGAAATAGGTTTTTAGCAGGACCGTGTCTACTCCACCCTACTCATTGCCATCCTTTAGATGTGTAGGACTATTTTTATGACAAACATGCACCCACGTTGGAGAGAGCTTCGCGTCTCGTGAGAAGAGGGACGCTGGAATGGGCACCTACAGCATTGTGAACCATCTGCATCGTAGAGTAGCCCTTTGCTCGACTCTCCACACCACGGCTAACCTGTCTCTTCTTCGACGATACTTCGACTAGCGGTTACCTGTGCTGTAAGCTGTACGTAGCTCGACGCGTCACTGGCGTCAAGTTTGGGCCCTGATCTTGACTTGGGGGGTGAAAGACGCCAGAAGCCATATCTAGACTGTCTGGAGACGTGCTTTTTTTCCCCTCATCTGTCCCAAAAGACACGGACGTCATGTTGATGTCTAGGGCTACCCTTGACGCAAGTAGAGCGAACATGTTTTGGCGGTCAAGTGTTCACTGGTATTTGCACAGCCACTTGACCCAAGCCAATGAACTTGTGGCTGCAATGTGGCTGCGCCTATCAAACCACTCAACGCTACTTGCCGTGCCCCTCTTTGGGACTAGGATGCGATTTCGAGACCGCAACTCCAATGCTTCTTCCTCAGACTCCGCACTGCATCAAACCTGCACCTCTCTCGCCGTCTGGACACACGATAGCCCAAACCGGCCCATGCCGTCAGTCTTTTCTCTATTTCGCGCCCTGGCTACCACCCAAGGCAGACATCGTGGTGATCGCGACTAACTACCAAAACCCCTGTGTTCATACGCATGACCGCATCATATCCTCCATCTGCAGTGCTTTGCATGGGACTGACACTTGTAGGCGAAGTACAGTAATTTCTCTTAGTCTTTACACTCAATCAGCGAGCATCATCACTCGCAGTCATCCAAATCCAACGGCGTCGATACCGCCCCTGTCCACGGGTACGACTGGGACATACGAAGCCGCTGCCAAGATGCTTTCATCGATCATCTTCCGCCTTAGCCCAATGGTAAGGCTAATCTTGTGCGGCCTTTCCGAAATCATAACACCGATCAAATGGTAGCGATGCACGCAGGTACTACACATGGTAATGTATGCTCTTGGAGCATGGCGTCCACTCATGGGCCTGTCACTAGTGCATGGCTCCCTGTATGCTTTTGACCATGGTTCTTTCCTGCTGCCTTAGAATCTGTTGAAATGAACGCCAGAGGTCTACATTGTAATTCGGCATACGGAAACGCCGATGATGTTCTTTTGAATTAGCATCATGTCTTCCTAATATAGCATCCTTATTCTACAAGACTTCGGAAACACCGGCATTCCAAGTGGTGCCTATCTCTCCTCGGTCTCGGCCGTTGTCCACCTGCGTCTCAGTTCGACCTACGACGATCAGACTTTGAAAGATCCCACTGCGTTGACTAGACATTCGGCCAAAAGGATCGGCCATGCATAGAGTACTCAGTCTCTCATCACAGTCCTGGTACAAGCTTTGCTCTTTTCGACTGGAATTAGGCTGCTACGAAAATTTGTATATGTCTTCACGCGGTGCGAATAGCTTATCAATTGCATGTTGTGCTGCTCTTTGGTGTTCCTATCTTCATTTACTTCTCTTGGTCTCTCTTCAATATTTCCTATCCACTCAAGTAAGCACTGGCTATCAACACGGAGAGAGTTGATAGAGCATTGGATCGAAAAGTTCACCGAAACTCAAAGCCATTGTCGGACGTTTGACGACTTAGTGAGACTCTCTGTCACTTGAAACACGCAAGACGTACGCAATATCCTCCAGAGCATCCAAAAGAGTCTTCAACCCATGGGTCTCACTGTATAATGCACATGGACTAAGTTGGACACTCAGTGCATTCAACCTTTAAAGAATCATGTCTCAGCAGACGCAGTCATCAGGAGGGGACCTTAGGGGGATTGGAGGAAAGGTTCCAAAGAATGAAGCGGATCAATGGTCCAATGTGATGGACCCAAACGAGCGACGCAAGATACAGAACAAATTGGCTCAGCGAAGATATCGTATGAACTACATCTTGATGTAACAAACCCCCCCGATCAACTTGCTAATGCAAGGATAGGTGACAAGACCAAGGAAAACAAGGAAGAATCCGAACGTCAAGCAGAAAACCAACGCAACGCAGGAAGCTCGTATACGTCTCCAGAGCCCGAAGCTATGCAATCAAACGAGACACTCTCCGGGCTTCCATGGGGAGGGATCAACATGAAGCACATCATTGAAACCGGCAAGAG
This sequence comes from Plenodomus lingam, assembly GCF_022343315.1. Taxonomy (NCBI): domain Eukaryota; kingdom Fungi; phylum Ascomycota; class Dothideomycetes; order Pleosporales; family Leptosphaeriaceae; genus Plenodomus; species Plenodomus lingam. Next base: position 1,475,967 of record NW_027093944.1, on the reverse strand, counting down.
GAAGGAGCTGGGTTCCAAGCAAACTTCGCAAGCCAACTCATTGCACGGTGGTGCCACGGGAGGCAGGTGAGGGCTGAGTAGGTGCGATGAGTGTAGGGATCAACCTGAGCTAACATTTGTCCAGGCTCGGTCTCGATCTCTCTCATCAGTTTGCCAGAGGCTCTCCGGCGTGGCAGTATCTTAGACACTTTTCCTACAACCAGGATGCTCGGGCAACATGGTGAGACAGTAGCGTAGTCATACGAGCGGCGGAGTATTTGCAATTCATGTCTTGTCAGATGCAAAGAAGCTGGTCTTCTCTTGCAAACACTCTATCCTGGACCCTCCGGCTCAGCCGTTGGTCTCCACGAAACCCAATATAAACACAACGCGGCCGAATTCTGGCCAGCATTTTACAAAACATGGCTTTCTAATCACACGTGCTCTTTGAATTGGGGGGCTGTTTGCCCTGCGATTTTGTGCTGCTCGATTTGCATCTCGGCGGTTAGCGGGCTCGTATGAGTGGCCGATCGGACAGACGTGAGGACGATGCAAGAAAGCGGACGGGTCACAGTCGTCTGCATCCTTCAGAGATCGCTTCGAAACCTGGCAGATATCTCAACTAAACATGCCCTGTTTTGCACCGACTCGAGCCGTATGTGTGCTGTGCCAGGGAGAGAGAGAGAGAGGGAGAGAGGGAGGGGGGGGAGACATTGCAAACGGCACGGTTGGGGAATTGCTAAGGCACGACTATTTTCGAGCCGGGCCACGGCGGCGGCGAGGATCAACGATGACGAAGAGAATGGTCCACCGCGTTCTCTCCAACCATTCTGCAGGTCCGTTATTCTTGGACGCAAGTGAGGGCGCAGTGCAAAAGACCGGGGAGGAGGGGTCCCTTGGCTTCACAATCCATTTTTGAGCCATGTATGCATGGCCGTTGAGACAGAGGCCCAAGGCAGCTTCTGTCAAAAAAACAAGCCCCTTCTGCGCTCGACAGGTGCCACGCAGAATGGATGATGGTGTTTGGTAGAAACTTGCGCGAGACGAGACCCCATCTCAGAGTCACCTCTTTCAGCTGTCAGCCTTATATTTTGCCAGGGGGGCTCGCTAACGACTGGTGGTTGCAGGGTTCTTACAATGCTCTCGGGGAACGCCGCCACGAGGCTGAGTTGAACCATGCTCACGTTCCACACTTCCACACCAACGACATTCGGAAGTCGCTCATTAGACTCTGTCCGTATGTCGAACATTTTCATTGCAAGTTTGCACCTTGTTGTAGCGGCCGCGTCCGGGCCCCAGCGGCCATGCTGTCGGGTTTAGTTTTGGGTTATGAGCCAGCTTTCAGGCTGCACTTTCCATCACGAGCCTCGCCCCAGCTGCGGTGATAGCGAGCGGCGCATTGCAGCATCACTCCCACTCGACGCTCAAGGCAACGGACGATAGGTTGCTCAGGTATTTAGCGGCATATACGCCCAGCCCACGGCGGTAAAGGAGCTTAATCTGCTGGACGCGGATAATGCTAAGCCCCTTAATTGCCTACTCAGGCTTAACCCAGCTTCACGACAAACTGGGGGCCCACCAACACCAGGATCGAGCGGCCAGGTACCATTGGTGCACAATTGGGGGTAATTCCGATTAAATGCACATTAACAGCGACTGTGCCTCATGTCCCGTTCAGAGATCTAACGCAAGTTGGGTGTATATGCACCTTTGCGACTTTCACGCGACCCGTCGTCATCCTTCGGACTAGCTCCAGGCAGCTAGGCACACCTGCGGCACTGGGGCATATCATCGTATGCACCGTCGGTTCAGCTCCGAACAGCCACATCCGCTTCAGACGCCTCAACACTGTACGGCACGGAAGGCCCATTCCCTAAGCGCCCTCTGTAAGATGGTCGATTTTCGATGCCTGATGGATCATCCAGGAGTGTGGCGTGGCGTGGAGCCGAAGAGGTTGGTTGATATATAGCTTCCTTGACAGGCGTGAAGTGTCAAGGAGCATCCCAAGTCGCAACATCTTCATGTCATCAGAGCAGTTCTCACGGCTCTCACTTGGGGAGACCATGGTCACGACTCGAGCCGGAGCTAAGAAGGCAGCCAAAGCCAGTCCTCAGTCCCTTCATACTCTGCCGGACCTTGTCCCTGACCATCCTCTTCCTTCAATCGAGTCATCCTCCCCTGTCTCTCCAACGCCTTCTCTTGTCATTTCGACAACCAATCTGCAGTACAATGTGTCCGCCTTTGACACGGATCTTCGTAGAAGAGCCAAACGAGGGCTTGAGGACAATGATATCAGGATCAAATACTGCGCCGTCTCTGACGACGAGAGCAGCCCAGACGGCACCCCGACCAAGTACTTTTACATTGACGACGACATAACTGTAGCGATGGGAGGGAAGCTGGGCAGTCCAAGGTGCACATGTGGTTCCAACGAGCAAGGTCTGGCTTGCAAGGTAAGTTATCAGCCACATCCGTTCTTTGGCAACCCACTAAGCCAGCTGCAGCACATATATTGGGTTGGTGATCAGATTATCTCGGCCTCAACAAGTCCGGAACAGCTATACGAGCAACCATTGGAGCTGTCCAAGGATGGATCTACCATTGCCGACGTGAAGCCAGCAGACATTCTCGAGGCCAAAGGCCTGGGCATCATTGCAAGCGATCTCGACTGGGCATTCAAAGAGGACGACCTACCAGAAGACGATGAAGAGATGCACGATGCAATCACCACGATGTTGTCTGTCTTTGAACCTCGGGATGCTCTTCCTGGAGAATTCAAATGTCCCGAGTCACCCCTCACTTCGGAACGATCGAAGAAGTACCAGGAGGTTACCGATCTCTTTACCCAATATGCGTCGCGGGACCCTGGCCTCTTCCTGCAGATGCGCAAGATCATCGATCCGGACTTCCAAGGCCGCGTCTTCTTTGAAAAGGTGGAAGATCGCATCAACCAGAACTTTCATGCTCTGGACGAATACATAGCAAACGGGCCAGTCAATGCATCGGCCGATGCGCCGCATGTCGACGTGCTCAGTTGCGCTACGAAGCTCAAGGCACTCGTCAACGCCATCGACGAATTCTACCAAGACCGAGTCGACTCGGGTTTGGAGACCAGAGACCTGGCCGTAAGAGCAGCCGCAGCGCTCGTCACGATACTGGACCGTGTGACTGACCGCAACTGCAACGCCTATGAGGATACCCAATGGGGAATCGAGGCGCCGACCAGTCCAGTTGAGAACAACCTGTTTGTTGCACTGATTGGTGCCTCTGCCACTGGAGAGCCACCGTTCGTGATTGATGCGCTCGCTTCTTTGCCGCAAGAGGATGTCCTTCGGAACCACTGGGAGACTTTGCAAGGCACCGAGCAGAAGTTGGCCTGTCCTGAGACGCCGCCGGAATACACCAGTGCCTTCCGCACAGTAGTGTTTGAAAATCGGAAGAGAGCGGCGTCTGAAGTGCGTGAAGGGCAGTCCAAGAGAAGCATGCCATCTTGATCTCATTCATTGACAGGATGTAGCTTTTTTTTGGTGGGATGTTTCCCCCATGGGTTCCCCGACCTTTCCCTTCTTTTCTCCTGTTTTTGTTTTGGCGACGGTGGTATCTGGTTTCCTATCATTCCTTTCACAGCGTTGTCAATCTTGTCTCTCCTTCTCGTATTCATTTGACCGCTACAGCTTTGTTTCTTCCCTGTTGCTGCTCACTCGTTTTTGTGTATCTTCTCTTCTCCTTCTCTAGGCCGACTATAGCCATTGGACACAATCCTTGCTTCCCTCGGGTCCGTCTAACCTAGTGGTCCCCCGATTTGTAGCCTTTAGCATGGCTTCTACTCCCTCTCTTTTCTTCGTTTTGACCTATGGTTTGGTTCTGTCCTTGCTGCTGTGTTGGTTTTGATAGCGACTTGTTTGGGAGGTTGTCTGCATTATCGTTTAGATCGCCTTTACTTCTTACACTCCTTGTATATAACACTATTATGCAAACCCTTTCTTCCGTTTGATCAATTCTTTCCTCAGGATGCTGATCAGCGTGGTGTTGATTGCATAATTCACATGCCACGGGACGGAGCAACGGCGAGTGAATTGTCCAAGAGTAATCTAACTGAGTCGCAGACGGTATAAATCCCGGCCAATTCAACTGCCCGCATTCCTGTCAGTGCCAGGGCCCAACACGTCGAGGCTGGGGTTTTTTGGCTGACGAGTTGCGGAAATGGAACCGAAATGCACGAAAGCGGATCCGGGCGCGAGTGTGCCAATCGGGCCGCAAGTAAGCTTTCTACGGTACCTACAACATGTGCATCTTTATCGCATTGTACGACCTACCCACACTGTCCGTCATCTGAGAAGGATCTCTCCAGATGCACATGTCTGCTGGCGTGACGGTCAGGGCTCTGTAGCTGAGGGTCGAATGATACGAAGGACACGCCCATCCAGCTGTTTGGTAGTGTGAAACGAGGGGGATCAATCACTCCAGAGATTTCCTTACCGGTTACACACCGATTCGGTCATAGCAGCCTCTCAGTGGCCGGTTCCATGATCCGCTAAGCTGTCGGTATGCAGTACCTAGTAGACTGGTCGCTGTCGTCTCGGACGGACAAGCTGACTTTCTTTCACGACAGATTGGTTGGGCTGGATTACCAAACCTTGTTTGTCGGGGCATGAGACCCATGGTTCTGGTAGTGATGAGCAAGCCGATGCGGCCTGGAGCGTAGCATGATCTTCCCTCAAAGAGACTGGGGTGCGAGGTGGGAGGGGAAGAGGAGATGGCGGTATGATGAATCAGATGGTCGATTGAGTTCGAGGTAGACTAACGTTTAGGTATGCCCCGCACTGCTGGTGCTGCGACTTGATAAGTTAAGCGACACCTACGAGACGACGAGACGAGACGAGACAAGCAAGACAATGCATGTGTAGAGAGTCAGACTCGAGATGATCCAAATAGAGTGGAAAGCCAAGAGTTGGGATATTTGGATATTTTGTTGCAAGGTTCTGGTTCTGGTGATGGTGCCACGATTTGATGTTGGAGGCAAGTATGTATGTAGCTCGTTCACATGACATGGGATACGGTGTATGGAGGGATTACAATAGTCGACTAAGCTTGCGCCAAGAAGACTAGGAGATGTGTCGCGATGATGATCCTTTGAGAAGGTGGGTGTTGGCAAGCAGGCCTGGTGAGGGTGGGGTGGGTCCGGACTGGCGTGAGTGAGGGGAGTAAGTGTGAGTGTGAATGTGTACTCTACCATAGTATGTTGTGTGTGTGTGTGTGTGTGTGTGTGTGTGTGAGTGAGTGCGGGGTCTGGCTGATGGGGGTCTGATTGGCCATGCGTCGGCTGCGCTTTCCACACAGTTGGTGTGTGCTTTGTTCCTTCCACAACAGTTAAAGTAGGCCGCTATTCCTTGTACAGTTAGCGTGGGTGGACTTGTAGAGGGTTGGGTAGGGGTGGACATTGCGGGGAAGGCACGCTAAGATCCGTCACGGCACTAGCCTGCCATTCAAAGAAGGAAGCTGCACGCTTTGGCACATGCCCGCTGCGCCTTCCATATTACTGTTGACCTCCCATCCCTTCCTTCCTTCCTCCCCCCCCCCCTTCCAACGACGGGTGTCCCCTTCCTAACTTAACTTACTTTCTTCTACCGGTACATAACGCTGTTGTACATAGTAGCCCTTTCCTTCTAGCCTCTTGTTACACAACGCCCTCCCCCCCCCTCGTCGCGACTTCCCTGAGACGCTGGCTCGCTAATCACGCCATCCCTGCCCCGCTGACGTACTGCAACCCGACCACCCCATCATCGAATCGACCGACGGACAGACGAGAGAGGAGAGGGAAAGATAGAGAGAGAGCGGGGGGGTGGTTGCTATCATCTTGTGTCCGTGCGCAAGCAGATGCCACAGTACATATCAAACATCCTGCCTTTCCCCTCTTCCTTCCTACACCCGCTTCTGCTTCTCTTCCAACCCACCTGAACACCATATATACACACACACACACACACACACGCACACGCACATACACTCACACACACGTTTCGATACATCTTCCAGAAGAACACGACTACTCAACACACAACATTTGACAACATCGCCACCACAGCATCATCATCCTACAATCACCTTGCCTTTTGACTCTTCTCGCTGCTACCTACCCACTATACACAACATGTCCAACGGCAGCAACTCACCACCTCTCCACTCACCGCCTGCCACCGACTGCCGGCGTGCCTCGGTCACCGGCCAGACCCTCCAAGACCTCTTTGGCCGCTCCAACAGCTACGTGGGCCAACAGGCTGGCTACTCTGGCCCCATTGCCTCTGCAGCCGTCAACGCGCAACGGCGACGACTCTCCCTTACCACCATTGGCCTATCAGCTTCGCCCAGCCAAACGTCACCCTTCACGATCCCGCGGACCCGCACTGAGAGCATCTCTAGCGCCAACTCCGGCTCCGTCGACGAGAGCCCATTCGAAGACGACTATGCCCCCTCCACATCAGCCACCAGCAGCAACCCAGCAACCCCCTTTGCCCGTCGCTTGAGCTTTGGAGCTCGTGCTCTGCGCGATGTCAGGCAGGGCAGTGGAAGCGTTGGGAACCCAAATGGTAGACCCTCCATCCATAAAGCATCCTCTCCCCCGACTGGTCGAGGTCGAGGTCTGTCTTCATTATCGCACTCTCTGCCCTCAGCATCATCACTCTTGCATCCGTTTTCCCCTTCTGGCACTTCGCGGCGATCGCTCTCCATTTCATACCTCTGGCCGTCCACCATCACTGAGCAGCCTGAAGTCATCTTTGAGGACTACTCGCTAACATCGTCTTCAACAGGCGAAGGCTATAATTTCGCGGAGAACCTACGCACCCGAGCTGAGCGAGGCTCCATGTCCGGTCCCTCCCCTGGCCTGATGGGCCCCCACGGCGTCTCCCACCAGCGAGCCAAGAGTGTGGCCATCATGGAGCCGCCCGTCCGTGAGATGCCCAAGCAGCCCAAGGTTCCGGACGCCATGCAGGAGCGAATCTTAAAGGGCGATTTCTACATGGATTAACCGTCACGACACCAGTTTGCTTCAACATCTCCGGTAGGGAATCCCGTTGTACCCGCTCTAATACCCCGGTAGTAGCTGATCACGGTCACACCAACAGGATCATCTGTTTGATAGATGGAGCCGCCAGATCTGTCATGTACGATTAGCGTTCACTTCAGCACTACCTCGCCCTTATTGCACGGCAGCATGTATAGTTGGCTGCGACATTGGCACAACTCCCCTTGCTGTACCCGTTTCATTATTCTCCAAGAGGCTGCGCGACATTCCGAGGCGACGGAATGCCGATCTCGACCCTCAAATTATCTTACGTTGGCGGCTCTCCGCATGCTTACGCCGCATGTCGACTTTCTGGGTTTCGGCATTTGTGCCGTGCGGCCCACGCTTTCATTTTCTATTCGCTTCGATGCATGCTTACTTTATCTGTCGGCTTTCGGCTTGGGGTCCGGATGCCAACTAAACTTTCACGTCATCGCAATTCTACAAAGCAATGTACGGAGTAGGAGCAGCGTGGGTCACGCCCATGTCGAGCACTAATTTTGGAGACAAATTGTCAGGCATCGTGATGAGGCTTCATCAATGCCATGGAAGGGTGTTTCGGAGTATATGTGCTATAGGCGCGAGGGAAGAGGCGAGCTACATGACACAACTCGGTATCTGCATGATGAAATATATTCAGCCGAGTCAAATTGAACATGGATCAGCAAGGAGGGCGCGATGGAAATAGGAGAGATTTGTAGAGAAGATAGTAAATGCACGAAAGCATCTGCACGACGCTTCTTGCTGTTGGTGGATTTGCTTTTCTGTACACCTGTGCATGTCCATTCCAATCCATGTCCTTCTCTCGGTGAAGATCTACATGCCGCTTGTTTCATCAACCCCAAGGTAAGGATCTCCCTTAGTCCAAGGCCCTGGTGGCTGTCTAAACGGTGTATGCACAGGGTGAAGTCTTGGAATGCGACATGGTACTATAGTGCACACTCTTGGTATTTTCCGTCTGTATGTGTGTGTGAGTGTGAGTGTAGAAATCACGAGGGTCAAACGAGAAAGAGGAGGGGCATATGAGTACTATTAGTCCTGATGGTCTAATAGACTGAGCCATGTCTATATTTGCATGTGTTGTGTATGCATGACAGAGGGGGAGTAACATGTCCAAACATGTCCATCTCTCACCTCTCACCTCCCCTCTCCCCAATCTCACACCAACCAACCTCAAACCCAAGAGTCCCCTAAACAGCCTCCCCCTCCCCTTGGTAAACTCAAAACCTCGAAAACAAAAAACACGAAGCAGAAAAAGATAAAAGTAAAGCCACTTCAAATCCATAAACACAAACACAGACATAAAACAAGATGACCAAAAAGCTAAAAAAAAAATGCCCTGGAATTTGTCCCCGCCTAAACCTATGCCTACGCCATGCCGCGCCCATTCGATGCTCGCTCATTCATCACAGCACAATATACAACACAACACAACACGACACGATACCATATACTGACCTACACAACACACGCCCCCCTTCCCCCAATGAAACCCCCCCAAAAACCCCAAAATAACCAAAAAAAAGCAAAATGCATAATCATGTTTCATATCTCATAAAAGAAAACCCCTCACACAAGCCTTGGTGGCAGACCCACACCATCCCATCTACCCCCTCACCCTCCTTCCCCCTGCTCTTCCCTCGCTCCTCACCCTTCACTCCCCCAAACCTCCAACCGACAACGAGGGAAAAAAGCCAAAGAAAAAAATACAAGAAAAAAGAGTCCTCCGATGGAAATCAAACCCGCATCCCATGCTCATGCTCATGCTCATGCTCATGCTCATGCTCAAACTCACAACCTCCCTCACCCATGCACATCTTCGCAAAAGCCCACGGTCCAAAAAGGACTGGCCTACAGACACACTGTTGATCCCCCAACAATCCCTCCATGCATAAAAAAATCTCAAAAAACCCCCAAAGGAGAAGGGAAAATTACAATCTTTGCCGCTCTTGGAAATCTCCCGATTTCGGGTGCAAAAGCACTCCTGGCCCGTCCATAGGCTTCCATCAAAGTAGAAACACCACAGCTTCAGAAGCCGCCTTTTTTTCGTTTAGATCAGCGGCCCCGCCATCATTGGATTCATATTCCTCGTGTTATTGTTCAGTGGTCCCTCATATACGCCCGGCGAGTTGGCCATTTGTCCCTGTCGCTGGCGGAAATAGCTGTTCGTGTAGGCGGCAGGCGGTTGTGCATACTGCTGTCCTTGCGTCGGTAGTGTAGCTCCATGTGGTGTTGCATTCGTCAGATTACGGTTGCTCCTTCGTCGACCTAGTGCTGGAGATGTTGATGTGCCTTGTGTGGTACCTGCTGAATTGGCAGACTGCATCGATTCATTCGAGTTGCTTCGCACGTGCTGATTAGTGGGAGGCTGTTGAATAATCGTAGAGGCGATGGGGTTGCCAGGGCGTTGGAAACCTTGCGTGAATGGGTTGGTACGCGCTGGTGCGTTGACGGGTGGTACAATAGCGCGTCTGCGTGTCTCGACAAGTTCACGCGCCCGTGTGTCTCGTTCGTCAGGGGTCAGTGTGGTTTGTCGCAAGGGCCGAAGAGGGGGTTGATTCTGTGTTTCGGCCTCCTGAGCTGGCGATGGTGGTGGCCTAGCATGCTCACTCGCACGCAGTGTTCGTGTCGACGATTGATTATTAAGCTGTCGTCTAGATGGCTGTGGGCGCAAGTTCATGCGTGACACTTGTGGTCGCATGTTCTGAGGCGGGTTGGCGGCGTCTCGGAGGTTGAGCCGGGAGCTTGCAGGCCTGAGAGTAGCGACAGAGGACTGTTCCCGAAGGACCTGCCGCGAGTGGCGACTCCGTAAATTGCGTGCCTGAACGTATGCTGCCCAAGGATTTCCACCACGCGGTTGGAACGGTGGCAGGGCTGATCCTTGGACGTGGAGGCCCATGGCAGCATGAGGAAAGGCCGCGTTTACGGGCGAGAAACCGGCAGAGTTACGGCGACTGTTTGCAGATGGCGGACGAGGGCCCCCAACTCGGCTTTGTGGGCGATCAATCATATCCAGGGCCGCGGAAGCTTGAACTTGCGCTATGTCATCAATAGAATGTTGAGAGGGTGTTGCCGAACCGCCGGAAGGCAAGGCCGTCGAAGTATTACTGTTCGAGCCTACGGACGGTGCACGGTCAAATCTGCTAGGGTTCCCAGTAGATATTACCGCAAACTGGGCTGGAGACATGGCGGTTCGCCTGGGCGGGGACAAAGGTCCTCGCGAACCTGGCCGGATAGCTTGATTGTCTTCCATGTGAGGGGTACGTAGACGGGCTGGGGCCATGAAGGGTGAGAAATTCTGTGCTGGACTGGTTCGATTGCGGTTGCGTGTCCTAGGGCGAGCCAACGGAGTGATGGACCGTGACTCAACATCGATGAGGACATCTTGCATGTGGTGCTGTTGAAGTGCTTGCTGGTGAGCAGCAAACATCCAGCTTATGCGTGGGTCATACTCTCGATGCTGAGCACGGGGGTTTCGCCTGCGGCGGCCAGCCTGTGAGTTGTCTGAGTTCTCGTCTGTATCATGCTCGTTCGCTGCGCCAGCCTGTCCGGATCCCGCATTCGTGAAGCGCGCAGCTGAATTTGGGAAAGCAGCACTTCGCAATTGGGCTTGCGATCGGCGCGTTCGAAGGGCATTCATAGCCATGTCGAGGTCGCCGTCCTGGTCGGAGTCGTCATCATCGGCCTCACCATCTTCGTAGTTGGCAGTTGCTGATGAGAGAACGGACGATCTCCGTCGGAGACCACGCGAGGCATTGATTACTCGAACGTTGCCGGTACGCGAAGGCGGGCGGATTGGGGCGCTAGGCCGAGGATGATCTGCAGTAGGTGTTAGAGAACCGCCCATTCGGCTTCTGTCATTTGAATTCGCGAGCGGCTCCCACCCAACGGTCGTTCTTCCTCCATCACTATCGTCTTCATCCTCTTCACCCATTTCATCATCGTCCCTTTGTCTCATCCACCCCTCTTCCCGCAATAAAGACTGCTCGTCCTCGTCGAGGTCTTCGGTAGAAGCTTCTGTTGATGCCATTGATGAGGCTCCATGTGATGATCTAGAACCATTTGCTCTATTCAGAATTTGTGTTTGGGAGGCGTTCCTAAGACCTCTGCGGATTGGACCTTGGTCTTCTTCATCTTCTTCTTCCTCCTCTATAACACTGGAAATAGTTGATGAAGTTTCAGACTCTACTACGCGACGAGCCCTATTCGTTGTGCGTGCCCGTTGGCTGGAAGGTTGAGGAGCTGGACCAGGCGGTGACGATTCTGCACTTGCTGAGCTGGAGGCTGTGACCTCATCATCATCAATAAAGTCGTTCATAGAGGAGTCCTCCTCCTCTTCCTCGTCCTCTTCTTGCAGTGTGTCCATCTCGTCGCCGTAGATGTCTGACATGACGCTCTGCGAATATGAGTGTCTGCTTCCTGCCTCGCTGTGCGTCATGGGTCTTCGTCGTGCAAAGGCTGCAGTTCCGGGCATGGCGCCTTCCAGGAAACGACGCATCATGAATGAGTTCTGATCGGGAGGATATGCGCCCCAGCCGTCCATGGCTTCGTCGTAGGCTTCGTCGTAGCCATCATCATAACCAGCCTCCAACATGTCCATTGCATCGAGACCTTCCGTGTCGTGTTCTGACATTTCGTCCATGTCACTGAAGCCCGTGAAGCTATCGCCCCATGAGACCTCGCCAGTCTCGTCAAAGATCAGCCCACATTGTGTGCACCCACCATGTTCAAGTTCCCACGTGCACACTGGACATCGGTCCACACCGTCTTCTTGATCTCGCACGACCTGGAGCGACGGCCCTCGTCCGTGGAGTGGGTGCGGTTTGAAGCAGCCCTTGAACAGACCGCCATCACGTGCGTCGGTATTGTCCTTGTCCAGTTGTACGGCGTCGGTCTCGTCTTTCTGCCATTTCTTGTGTTCTTCGATGGTCTCTCCAGGTGGTAGTAGTTCGGCTCGGGCAATGAAGATGCCGGTCATTTCTCGAATCTGGTCACATGTCAGCGCGCTGTGCTGATTGAGAGATGGACGGGGAAACTATACTCACCACGTAGGCGGGAGCGGGTAGTTCCTTGACAACGATGCGGCAGTCGGGACATGTCTTGCGAGCCTTGTTGCTAACAAACCAGGTACAGAGACACTACGTCATGTTAGTCGTTGCCAGGCGCAAGCGGGCGACTTTCTATCTTCTCACAGTGTAGCAGTAGGTGTGGCCACAAGATATGGTGTAGGGCTGGTAGAGCAGGCGGTCACATATTTTGCACGTGAGATGTGAGCGGAGGCTGTCAAAGTCCGTCTTCAGCGCCTTGAGTTGCTGTGTGGCATTAGTCACTTGTCCCCGAGGCTCCATGGGTGCAGGCTTCTGTGAAGTCTCACAGTCTCTGATTTGCTTGGCTGAGGCATCTCGTCTTTCTTCAGCATCTTGGCCTTGAGGCTGTCTCTGCTGGCAGGCCGCTGTTTGGCGTCGTCGACCAGTTTTGAGGCGGAGCGGCTGGCCGTGGGCGTATTCGCACGCGTCGCTCTGGAGCTAGAGGCCATGCTAGCAGAAGGCTGCGTGTTGTTATTGCCGTTGTTGTTGTTGTTGTTGGCACTGTTATTACTGTTGTTGTTCATGGACGATGACGACGATCGGGCGAGGACATCGCGCGAGTTCTTGGGGCGAGCGCTGCCCCCAGGCGGGGTTGGTGATTCTCTGGAAATGGAATCCATGGCTAGCCAACAACACAAGCTCAGCTTTTAGGGCAGCCAGCTTCGCGGAGAGATGGGAGGGGGGGGGGGGGTTGATGGGAGGTGGTGGAAATCAAGCAACGGGCTGGTATGGGGACTTTTGCCCCCCCACGAGAGTCGGTTGGTGGTTGATGTTGGCAGGCGTCGGTCGTGCATGTACTAAGAGTGAAGAGTGCATGTACTAAGAGCATGTATGCAAAGCAAGCATCGACGGCCCACGGATACTTCTCTAGTCCTAGCAACTGCTAGCAAGTACTAGTTGCACGTTGCATGTTGGCTGCAACTCACTTTCCCTTCACGCTCTTCTGCTATCTGCAAGCGCCGGAGAATACCCGCTCTTCCCGCCGTCTCCTCTTCCAGCCCTCACTTCACTTCACGCTAAGCGCCGCCCAGCCAGCCGCCAGTCACTGTAGTCCTCGATACTGTGTACAATATGGACCATCCATCCATTGTAATGTGTAGTGAATGGAACAACCACCATTTCAATTGGATGCCTGTGACATCACGAATTTCTCAGAGCTCGCAGATCTCCCTCGTGCTTCCAATCCCCATCCCTAGTTTGCTAGCATCAGGCCCATTAGCTGCATGTGAAATGCCTAGGTATCCATCATTCTTCTACACCTCACGTGCCTCACCATGGCCAAGTCTTCAACGTAGCTCTGGTGTAGGTACTGGGCATGTCGATCTTCACTTGCAATTCCATCTTCACTGCATATGCATAAGAAGAGAGAGAAAAGGGAATCAATCGTCAGTTTATAAGTACTACAGAATTGTAAGTGACATGCACATATTGCATCACAACATCAGCATCAATCCAACAACATACAAGTTCATATGCAAACACACCCTTTTCAAGCATCACAACCCCTCCCCGCAGAAACCATCCGCTCCTCGCGCACAATAACATCAGGAATATCGACCGTCTCAACCGCTCCCTTGCAGACCTTGTCCATATCAACAAGCTCCTGATCAGTATGCTGCAAGAAAGTCGCCGACTCTGTGAGAAATCCCTTGTGCCCAAACGTGTCAAATTTTTGCCCAACCATGCGACGAGCACGCATCTCGTCACGGGCAGCACGAATGCGTTGCTCCATGATCTCGAGACGGTACGCTGCAAAGTCGTAGTAGAGCTCATTCAAGTCTGACACGGGACGCACAGTCCGCAGTACTGTATCATCCTTGATGAACGGCGAGCGAGGACGCCATGAGGTGACTGCAGTGATACGCTCCCTTGCACCGAGGGCACGCAATGCCTGATGAGTAATGTACCGACCCTGTAGAATCACTGCGCTACCCTCCGTTGGCCCACGAACACGAAGGACATCGCCGTTGCCAGTGCGAAGTGCAGTCTCGCCGCCCACCATATTGGTGCAGTCGGACATCATGAGTACGCAGACAAAAGGGTAGGAGTCGGTGTGCCAGCCGACAATGGGCTTGTCAACATCTGTGCCCTCTGAAGACCTCATGTCGATACCCTCGTCGGTGTGTACACGCTTGTGACATCTTTCATGGTGGACGCTAAGTTCAGAATTGGCCTCTTCTTCGGACTTGACGGAGAGGTTGATGTGTGCAATCTCGTAGTCTCCCCATGGGATGAGGTCGATGCCCGCGAGTGTGGACATGATGGCAACGGTGCTAGGGTGGTTCCACGCAGCGTAGGTAAAGGGCGCATGGTCACGAGCGTAGCCTCGAAGTTGAGCGGCGGCAATGTTGCTGCTGAAGGTGTGGTTTGCAATGACCTCGGATTTTGCAATTTCTGAACGCATGATCCGGATCGCTTCGGATGAAAAGAGTGGGAATGCTTGTGTTACTGCTACAGGAGAGACGCCAATGTCAGAAGAAAATCCAATGTCCTGCATGGTGAGGGTATCGGGGGTCTTCTCGAAGATGAGGTGCTGCTTCGGGTTGAATACTGGCGTATCTTGTGGACCATTCAGTCTAAACAAGCCGCTCTCCAGGGCAACGGCCTGGCTGGAGATGATTTGATGTGAGCTAGGGGAAGCCATTGCCTTCGAATACAGGGCTTAGACGGGTGTTATATTAGCCACAATGAGCGGCAGATCAATGGTGTAGAAAGCTCGGTGATGTCGGTTGTGTCAAGAAATCGAGATCTCGACTGGAGAGTAGCTGAGCCTGTTTGTACATAAAACTGTTGAGAAACGACTAAGGAAGATTACGGCGAGCGTAAATTGGTGCGAGTGAATCAATCCGGCAAATTGCATGTTATGCTCACTTGCCTGCAAACAAAATGGGGGGCTTGACTGAAGTAGCGCAGTGTAAAAGGTGATCTGGACAAAGTACAATTTCCGTTCTCGCAGATGAAGAAAGTTTAAGTATTGACACACATGGATAGCAAGGTGCTGTTGAGAGCAAAGTGAAGAGACATAAGGATGTGCCGCACTATGGGCCGAGATGAGGCAAGACAACGAGGGTAATACATAGTATCAGTGTCTCAATCGAGCAGTAAAACTGCGGGCGAGATAACATTCGAGCTATGAGGCAACGAAATAAGCGGAAGTCACATACCTCTGTTTGCTGTACCACACTGCCTAGTATCGAAGAGATCGCAGGTCCTGATATAAATGGCAGAAGGTTGCGATGGTGGCGAAGCGCTCATGAAGAAGTATTTGTATGATAGGTCTCATACTAATGGAAAGATCAATTCTGAAACTTCTGTTGGTTTTCACCACCTTACATTGGGTCCGTCGGTAATATATTGTCCATGGTCATTAGGCCCTCGCAATCTGCAAAGCACTTGTCAATGGCAACGGCCATGTGTCCCCGGATTCAGTTGGTCCAGGCACCGTAGAGTTGGGTCCATGGACAGCATTGTAGAAGGACCGACACTCTCACGATCGAAAAGATCAGGTCGTTTGATACATTGGCCACTGCTGTTGTCAGTTCATGCGGAGATCGGATGAAATCATCGTCGCCACAGATGTTACTAACCAACATTCCATGACTTCAAGTGTACTCGAGCCACTCATTATGGTATGATCAGTGCCCATAGGCTTCATCAGCCAGACTTCAACGTTTAACCTTGTTCGCATACAAACTTGTCCCTTGACCGACCTCACATGTATTCACCTCGCTTCTGAAGCATTTGACCATCTTTGCTTTGAGCACAGACCTATGAGATTCCGCCTACCCACAAGCAACGATCATTACCGCTCACGGAAGTCTTCTAGCCTGCAAGCCTTAGACTATGCCGACCCGTAAGCATGGTTGAAGCGAGCTAGACAAAGCCCTTCATGCGCTTGTCGGTCGAGTCTAGACAAGCACTCAATTCCAAGGTCACAGGGATCGGATGATATAGAATGTCTGTGGTGGATTTCAAAGTCGGGTAGTGGCGTCGAGGGTTGAGTGAGGGGAGGTTTGGTTGTTGTGAATATTTGGGTTGATCGACTGAGCTTGATAAAACAAGGACATGATGTTTATCCTACAACAGTATTAGGATGACATGACAATAGCCTCTTTCCACTCTGTTCGGGCGATGAGACTTTTACACTTCTGGTCATTGTATTCCTTGTCGACGTTGTGTGGTTGTTTGGAGATGTTTGGAAACAACTGTACGGAGCATGGTTGTTGGTGAGTCCGTGTGGCGCAAGTCGGACGTTATCGATAACACCTCACACCTCGTCAGCATGCCAAAAGGTCCCCTCGTCCAGCTCCAGAGGCGCAAAGCTTAGCATGCCATTACGATTGGTTGCGATCTCGCGCAATTCATACTTACTCTGATAATTCCCATTTGTCGAATCGGCCATCATCATGAGCGACAAGCAGCCGTCCTCGACCCCGTCCACGACGCCGTCAAAGGCCGAAGAATGGACCGGTCCCAAGGCGCAGAAATACGACAAGTATGTTCCTACATACCGGACCGCGGTCTCAGGTGCTCGGAGCTAGGAACTGATGCCTCAAACAGCAAAGCATATAGCGAGTATTTTGACCCTTGTCAAGAAGCGGCAGACAAGAGCATCCGGTGTTTGAAGCGCAATGGCGGCGAAAGGGCAATGTGCTCGGACTTCTTCCAGTGAGTGAGGATGTAGCTATGGGCACAAGAGAGTTTAGGCTGATAAGATTTCAGAGCGTATAGGGAGTGCAAAGAGCAATGGGTACGTCTACCTCTTATGAGAGACTTGCACGGACAAATGTCACGATCGCCCTCGTCGTCCCCGCTACCACCGCACGCTTCTCAAACCGCATCACTCGGGCTGACATGTTGATATAGCAAGCGGCAAGAAGAGAGGCGAGGAGGAATAAGCCGTGGTTCTGATGAGAGCCGAGGATAGTGTAATGTGTAAATAGGTTGGTTGTACAATATCTCCTCTCTGCATGGCATGGCGTTATGGGACAAGCTGTTTGAGACGGCTACCAGCTGTGAGGATGGATTATCATGAATTTTGGCAGGCTCTAGAGAATTAGGGACGAGCCCATGTTGGCTATACGCCTGGTATCGACTCTTCCATGTACTGTTGAACGTGTGTCGCGAAGTACATATAGTATCGACAATAATGCCACGAAGCTTAGCATCTCGCTTCAGCCCTATGGAAGCTATTCACTGTACAATACCGGTACACGGCACGCCTACTACTTGACTCCAACCATGTAATCTTACATATACTACGGTACTACCGACTACCGGTGTAGTAGGTAAGCTCTAGAGTACTGCAAGTACTATATTAATACGCTGACGTACTCATCCATCACGCAATCCCCACCCTACGCACTGCAACCCAGCCCCAACTCACCCTCTTGAGTATAGCCACAGATAATCCATTGGTTTCTGCCCCTCCATCCCCGCCCTGATCATCTTGCCCTTGCATAAGCGTCGTGGCTGTGCATCAGCAGGCACGATCTGAGCTACCCCACTACCCCTCTCCCTCCATCACTCCCTTCTCACTTACCTACTACACTGCAAACCTCTCCCTTCTCTCCTCTCCTCTCCTCTCCCCATCCCGCACACCTCCCTCTCATGCGAAACTTTCTCAACCCACAACGCATCAGTCAGACCACAACCCGCCTCTTCAGCATCTCTCGAATCAACATGGGTGTCGAAAAGATTGTCATCGCCGAGGGCAAAGGCCCTTCGCCACAAAAGGGCGATACCGTCACCATGGAGTACACTGGCTGGCTGAAGACGGCCGGCCAGCCAGACGACAAGGGCAAGCAATTCGACTCTACGACCGGCCGTGGACCTTTCCAGACCGCTATTGGTGTAGGACGCGTTATCAAGGGTAAGCTGCAGTTCGCAGCCGTGGCACAACGCACGGGTTGACAAAGACTACGTACATGTTGCTGACACAAGTCCCAGGATGGGACGAGGGCGTTGTCCAGATGAAGCTTGGTGAGAAGGCGAGGCTCAACATCACCAGCGATTACGCATACGGTGCTCAGTACGTCACTCCACATCGATGCAGTTCCGGCTGCTTTCACAAGATGAAGTTACTAACCAAATGAACAATAGGGAGTTCCCCGGCCTGATTCCTCCCCACTCTGATCTCATCTTGTACGTTGCTCCATTGCACCGTTTCCTCCCAATTCGAACCACAGCATGTGCTAACACAGCTGCAGCGAGGTCGAGCTCAAGAAGATCAACTAAGTGGCAATGCCCCTTGGCGACGACGGAACGACATCATCTATCATGGCTCTCTAGCTTGGATGCAGGATGGAGCGGGGAGCTAAAGTAGCTGCTCGTTCTTCAGCGCGTTCATGGATATCCTTTCCGTATTGGATAATATCAGGAATCCGGCAAGAGAACAGCCATCATGTAGATTTGGTCAGCCATGAAGGCTTATACTGTCACCATCAAAATAAATGCCCAATAAACGTTG
Organism: Plenodomus lingam; assembly: GCF_022343315.1. NCBI lineage: Eukaryota > Fungi > Ascomycota > Dothideomycetes > Pleosporales > Leptosphaeriaceae > Plenodomus > Plenodomus lingam. Next base: position 1,457,369 of record NW_027093944.1, on the reverse strand, counting down.
GATTCTCTGTTCGGCTCTCTCCACCATCTGAACCCCAATATGTCTGTGATCACGAAAAGAAGTGGACCCCAACAGTAGAAGAACCTACTCTAGTCAGGTACTTACCTACATAACTACGTCCACCTCTCCCTGTGAAGCTGAGCCTTTTCTCAGTTAATCGAAAAATAAGCAAGGTCAAGAACACACAGAGTCAAACTGAAAAGAAAAAACTCAAGTTTGCTAACTCTATGTTAAACATTACCCTTAAAAAAAGAAGACCCAAATGGCCCACCTCCGTTCGCCCATTGAACCAATCCAACCACCCCATTCAACCTCACGCCTTCTTTTTGGCCTTGCCACTCTTCCTCCTCCTCTCCCCATCCTTAGCACCACTCCCAACACTTCCCGAAGCCGTAGCCGTAGCCGTAGCCGTAGCCGCAGCCATGGTCCTAACACCCGCAGCCCCAACATCCCCACCCGACGGAACCTCAACACCCAATCCCCACTCCCCCGTTTCCCCACCCGACGTCACAAACCCACTCGAAGAGGCCATCGCACTTCTCTGCAGTGCCATAGGCGCAGAGGTAGACGCAGACGTAGGTGAAGACGTGGGAACAGGCACCCGTCTTGGCATACTGCTATAACTTGCGTCGCTCAGTGCGCCCGAGCTAACTCGCCTTATATACTGCGACTGCGACTGCGACGGCGTCTGTGTGTGCGAGCTAGTCGGTGAAGTGGGCGCTGGGCTAAACGCCTGGTATTGGTACATTTCAACGGGAAACGGGACGGCGCGCGCCGCCTGCTGTTGTGCATTAGTGGAGAGAAGGCCCTGGGCCTCGAGTTGGCGTTCGCGGGCATAGGCTTGTTGGCGGGCAGAGAGGGAGGGAATGTTTGGGTTTTGGGGTTGGAAGGATGCTTCGTGCTGGCTGGGTGTGGGTGGGCGGTAGGTGTGCTCTGAGCCTGGGAAGGCGCCGAGAACTTCGCGTGGAGGCGTTGGTTGGTGCGCGGGCTGAGGTGGGAGATTGCCAGATGTTGAGCGGGACGTTGTGCGTGAGGAGGCGAGTTGTTCACGGGGTGAAGGGATCGAATCGCGCGAGACGTTGCCTTGGTATGCGTTTATCGGGGCGAACACGGGCTGCCCATCTGGTCCAGGAATCATGAAACCAGGCGAGCTCTGGCCTGGTATGGGACTTGTAATGCTAGAAGAATTGGAGACACGCTTTCGATGGCTGGACTTGTCCTTGTCCTTTTTCGATTTGGACCCGAGGCGCGAAGTTCGTTCCTTTTCTTTCTTCGGCCGAGAGGAAGAATGAACATGTTTAGTCTGTGCGTTTGCAATGCTCGCTGTGTCATTCAAATAGGCGTCAGTAGGTCGAGACACTGGTGGAGGACGCGCAGCAGGCGTCCTTGCACCGTGAAGCTTTGACTGGTACGCATCAAGCTCTTCTGTACTTAATTGAACGTCTTCATTGCCTGCAGCTCTTGCTATGCGGATCTTGTCGAGAACGCGCTGGAACAACATTTCTTCATAGTCCTCGGGGGATAGCACTTCGCCCAAGTCCTCGTAGTAACCTTCGTCCACGTCTGCAAATCCAGGGTAAGGTTCGTCGTAGGCTGATGCCCTTCGTTCCCACGCGCGAACATCCATATCATTAAAGTATAATTCGTCCTGACTAAGGCCCGTTGTATCCAAAACCCGCCGACCTCGGCGGCCTACCTGACGACCATTCTTTTCATCGTCGCTCCCCAATTCCTGAAATCTAAGCACATCGTCCACCCCCTCGTAGTACCTCCCAACACCCGATGGGCCCCCTGGTGGTCTTCCCCAGTGGGGCATAGTGTGTGGAGTTCGCGGCCGACCACCTAGACCGCCTCCTCGGAAAAAGCTGACTCGATGGGCTTGTCCAAAAATGCGGCATGACCCAAGATGGTGACACCGGAGGCTCCGATGAGCCAGAGAACGGTGGTAAAGGGCGAGGCCCATAGACCCAGAGGGACTGCGACGAGGAAGAGAGTGGTATAGAGTTGGGACGTGGTGGCGCGCCAGCTACCCAGTTGCAGGTCGTTACCTTGGAGCTTTCCGATACCGAACATGCCCCCTACGACCAAGACGATGACGAAGAGCAGCATCAGATTGGTGAGCAGGCTGTATATGCTGAGCATGACGAAGACGGCGGCATAGTTGCTGGAGAAGTAGCCCAGGTTGTAGTTGACACGGCTCTGGACCTCACCAAAGTTGGCTGGCTTAGAGACGCGCTTGACGTCGAAGAACTCGGAGATGGGGCGCAGATTGGCGAATCGCGAGGACACGGAGGTGTTGCTCAGGCTGTCGAAGCGTCCACTGAGGTTCAAGCGCGACGTCAGGGCGTCGATGGGGATGCTGAAACGAGACATGATGGATGTAGATGCGGGCGGATTCAGAGTGGGCTGAGGAGCTGGATAAGGTGATGGTTCGTCGTCGGCGGGAATGAGAGTCTGATGTTGGGCTTGGCGTTCTGCAGGAGTAGACATGGTCAGCTGGTTTGACGTGTGCGTGTTGGATGGGTAGGTATTTGTCAAATGGTAACAAGAGGGAGGAGGGCCAAGGCCAGGCAATGGCCGAATGTTGAGCGAGATGTGTCCTTTTCGCAGTGGATCCCGTGAGGGAAACTGTATTCTTCTATTGCTCTATAAAAGAGAGTGGCGTGCTTACCACGGAAGTCGACGGCGTCGCAAACACAGAGTGGCAAGCAGACGCGTGTGGAGGCGAGAGAGCCCAGTTGGGTAGTGGTTGTTTGGTAGTGAATGTGTTGTGTGGGCTGAGGCTTGAGCAGATAGATACTTGCTAGTACCAGAGTAGGTATGGGGGTGGTGTGTACAGTATCAGTAGAGTATGTGGGTAATGGGTGTGGGCTGGCCTCGGGTGGGATGACGGGGGCTCAAAAGGCCAAGATTCAGGGTCAAAGGCTTCAAAAAGGCCCAGGCAAAGCAAGGCCAGGCAAAGCAAGGCCAGGCAAAGCAAGGCCAGGGACAAAGTCTGCTAAACTAAATGCATAGATAGGTACTTGTGTAGAGGCCACCTTCGATTTTAGGTAGCGGGGGAGGAATGAAAGGCGAACGGCTCTTTTGATCCTGCACTGCTCGCTTCGATAGTTGTTGCAACAGACAGAGTGGCAACAGTGACGACCACACGTTGAGTGTGCCTGTGTCTTGTTACTTTTTGTACCTCCTGCTCACATACCGGTACACTCTACTTTACTCTGCCAACCGTATAGTACTCTACTCACCCGTCCCACTACACACAGTAGTAAGCCGATTGGGCCACGTTCACTCTTCTCTCTCCCTCGAGCCGGCCTCATCGTGTACGTACTAGCACTGTTACTGCCGACGACAAGGCCGCACAAGCCTGCAGTCTCCCTACCGGTAAGGGCCCAAGGGAGCTGGCTAGTTCTCACCTCCGAAAGCTCCATCCCGCCAGCTCTCAGGCACCTCTGCAAGCAACCGTCCAACCATGAGGTCCCACGCTCTTCTCGCTCTGGTCCTCTGCATCTTTGCAGCTTGTGCAGCTGCCTGGAACAAAGAAGGTACTATTGCCCATTACCCATTGCCCATTATGACACTTGTTCACCACCCACGGTTTTTGGTTGTTTGGACACATCTCCCTAGCCACACAAACAACAGCTCGACATCTCTAGCCACATACGCACACATCAACACCTCCACATGCCATTGCACATGTCGACTCTCGCACCTCGCTGACACCCACACTCCTACCAGACCATGAGATCTTCCGTCTTCGTGATGAAGTCGCCAAAGCAGAGGGAAGCAACGTAACATTCTACGACCTCCTCGGCGTCAAGCCTGGCGCGTCCCAAGAACAGCTCAACAAAGCCTACCGCAAGAAGTCGCGCGAACTGCACCCCGACAAGGCCCGTCAGGCTTTCATCGCAAACTATGCAAAGAACAGCGGGAAGAAGGGCAACACGCCCGGCGTCAAGGTCAGCAAGGGGCCTTCAAAGAGGGAAATCGACGCGCATATGAAAAAAGTCACGACCCGCTACCAGAGGCTCTCGGTTATCGCCAATATCCTCAAGGGGCCAGAGCGAGAACGCTACGATCACTTCTTGAAAAATGGCTTTCCCGCTTGGAGAGGTTCGGGATACTACTATGAGCGCTTCCGCCCAGGTCTTGGTTCCGTCATCGTTGGCCTTCTCCTCGTTTTTGGCGGTGGGTTCCACTACTTTGCCCTGCTCATGGGTTGGAAGCGTCGCAAAGAGTTTGTCGAGCGCTACATTAGGCATGCACGCAAGACGGCCTGGGGCGACGAGACAGCTATCCAAGGTATCCCCGGTATCGACGCCACGCCCGCCGTGAACGCCTTCCCAGAAGAGAGCCCCGAAGACACCCCCGACGAGAATGCCCCTGAAATGGTTCCCCGCAACCGCCGTGAGAAGCGCGCCATGGAAAAGGAGGACAAGAAGAAGGGCAAAAAGGTCATTTCCACCCGCAGCAAAGTCCGCACCGCCGACATCAGCGCGCCCGTAGAGCCAGAAATCACTTCTGGTCCCCAGGGAGCCAAGAAGCGCATCGTAGCCGAGAACGGCAAAGTCCTCATCGTCGACTCAGTCGGCAACGTCTTCCTTGAAGAGGAAACCGAAGAGGGCGTCAAAGCCGAATTCCTCCTCGACGTAAGTCCTCCCCATTTCCCCGATTCCCCAACAATGCATACATCTATATGCAAAGCACCCAATCAACTGACTGACAAAACAACGAAACAGCCTGAAGAAGAATCTAAACCCACCATCTACGATACGCTCCTGTTTAAGCTCCCCAAGTTTGCATACAACCAAACAGCCGGCCGAATTCTGGGCAAGCAGCAGCTAGTCGATGAGCCGCTCCTCGACTCGAACAATCTTCCCGAGGAAGACGCCGCGCTCGCCAATGCCACATCGTCTAATCTTAATGGCGAAGCAAGGAAACGAAAGACCATTGCAAAGAAGGCGAGGTAGAATTGTCCAGGCTGCTGGTGCTGCTGGTCGAAACAGGAAAGGGGGGTCTTGGTGTATGGATACTGTTCTGCAGGGTTGGGTTGGATTCGATCGACCCTGACGAATATTTCCAATCCCACTTGCACTTCCAATTTATGATACATCACATCGTCCGGACATCGACCAGCCAACCTCCCAACCGCTCCTTCCCTCCCAGCTAAAAAGTGCCCCCCCAAAAGCCCAAAAAGCAAAGTTTTTGTACAATAAAGAAAAGAATGAGCATGCCTTTTAGCAACCCAAAACTGAAAACATCCACCCACAAAAAGAGTAACAATTGCATGAAGAGTGAATATCGTTCAGGCTTTATGAGATGCCGCAAATAGCCCGTGCCAGCAGCTCTTTGCACGTTGTTTACGCTTTTGCCATCGCTGGATTGAAATGTTGATTATGGGGAGTGAAAAGGGGGGGGGGAGTTGCACGATATCATATGTCTGTGTCTGTACTGTGTCATGCTGTGCTGTGCTCTACTCTACCCTCAAGTGTTACCGGTATCGTGCTTGCATCATCCCCAGACCCATGCCGTACCCGTGCCGTAATGTCGTACCACGTTACAAACACAAAACCATACGAAAACAAAGTTCGCATATACATGTACATGTGCATATGCATATCCGTGCACATTAGCACCAGCACCAGTATAAACCCGGCATACATACAACTCACACACCCGAACCCCGTACAACCATCCTTGAAAATACATACAAAGTAGACGACATGTGCGCCATGTGGGCGTGGGGTAATAATCGTGGTCCCAGTTCGCATGCTCGAGTGCATAAAAGCTTCCAAAAGAAAAGAAGAGAAAAAGAAATAAACAGAGGGCTGAGTTTGGCAACTAGCTAGCATGTCGCACAGAAAGAAAACAAAGTGTATGCGCGGACGCGGGGTTGGGAGAGAAAAGTGAGTAGCTCGGGGGCTATTTGTGCAATAGACTGGGCGGTGAGTGGTACGGTACGGGTACCGTCACGGTTACAAGCACGAGCACGAATTCGGCTCTCTGTTGTGGTATTGTATGTCCCCTCGCGCCATCACATCTACATGCCACCACATTACACACGGCGCCGCATTACCGTCGGCAGGGTGCGTTGGCGGTACCGTCGCGGTCGCCATCTTTCCCGACAGAGAGAATCTCGTACCTTTCATTACTCCTGATGATGCCCCTGTGCACGACTCCAGCCCTGCCCATAAACGCTCGCAAACGCTGTACACGGCTCCTTCGCCCACCCTCCCAGCGTGTCAGCAAGCCCAGCCGGCTCGAGCAAGAAGAAGAAGAGGGAGTTCGGACACTCCCGACCTCGAGATCCTTCTAAAACCTCTCCCGGGGCCCGGATCCGTGGTTTTCAAACAAATCCTCCAGATAGGCGCTCGGTGCGCGGCCGCCCGTTGCACTGCCCCCGGGCACATTGAGTGACAGATTGCTCATGTCGCCTGTGTCCGAATGGCCGTATACTGGACTCCGCGCGTGACCATGGCTGCCTAGTGTCGCAACACTATTGCGATTGTACATGGACAGGCCCTCTCTCGATGGCGGGGCGCGCGGGTATCCGCCACGCGAGGGTGGGAGAGAGGGCGACTCGGGTGGTGAGATGCCTGAGCGTGCTGAGAAGCGGTTTCCTGGTGTCGAGAGATTGTTCGAAGAGCCACCGCCGACATGGGTCATGGGGGAGCCGGCCGCAGGTTGCGCGGTGCCAGAGGCGTAGTAGCCTGCGGGGAGGTACGTGGAGGAACGGTTTCCAACGATCGAGTCGCGGATGCCGGCTGCACCTCCCGCAGCGCCTGCTGTGGGTGAGAAGAACAGGTTCGAGGTTGAGCGCGCGTTGGGTGAGCCGCCGGGCTGCTGGGCAAATGGCTTGGTCGACTTTGTGGTGCCGATGGGAGCCGCGGAAAGATGGTCCAGAGACATGGTCGAGTTGGCGCCTACCACATTGTACATGCCACGCTTCTTGCCGGGGGCTGCGCTCATGGCCTTCATGTCGGAGAGGTTCTGGGCCATGGCGGCACGCTTGACGGAGCGGTGCAGCGACCATGCGACCATGCCGCGCCATGCGAGCACGGCGGCTCCAAAGAAGGCGAGAATGGCGCCCACGCAGATGAATACAGTGCCATCGGGAAGGTCGGACTTTTGCATAAACGGTGCGTTGGCCGTATCTGGGATTTTCTGTTCTGGGATACCGACACCAGCGAGGGTTGGCAGGCCCAAGAGGCCGCCTGCTCTCGAAGAAGTGACGGTTGGGAAGGCGTTGTTGTCGGACTGGGTGGCAGTCGTGCTGGCTTGTGTGGTTTCGGCATCGGCCGATGATTGTGCTGAAGTGGTTTGCGGCGCACTCGATGCTGGTGCCGAGCTGGCTGCCGTCTCTCCTGGTCCGTCCGGCTGGGAAATGGTTGCGAGGTCAGGTAGGCCATTGTCTTGTGCCACGACAGAAGTGGCGGCGACGAGCAGTAGGCCTGCGAGGCCCACCGAGGCTCGCATCTTGATGTGTGTACGTGGGCGAGAGCCGATTATGGAATGTTGCGGTGCAGTACCGGCGAAAAGGGTATGGTTACAGGTGCAGCAGGTTTAGGAGACCAGACTTGGAAGTGCGGGTGAAAGACTCCACTTGGCGATCTCAGGGTTCGGTGGCCCAAGCAGAATGAGGGAAGAGCGACAGCAAAAGGGAACAGGCAAGGCGAGTGGGTATCGATAGGATGGGCGCACGAAAAGAGCGACGACAGAACGAAAGGTGGAGAAGAAGAAAAGGGCCTTTGTGTACGGCAAAGGGTGCTGTGCGTAACCGTGGTTGCGGAGAGGAGGGAGTCTTGGAGGGAGGGATGGACGATGGACGGGTCAGCGACAGGGGCGGAAAGTCAAGGATGCGCAGAGAAAGCCTTTGAGCTCGTGCCGCTGGTTCGCTTGGAGATTTCGATGTGCCTAGGCTGGGTAGGTAAGCCAAAGCCAAAAGCGAAGGCCAAAGCGATCGGACTAAAGATGACGAATAGGCAATGGAATACTTGCGAAGCAAAAGACCACCATGCAAGTTGGAAGCGATGGAAGTGTGCTGTGTTGTTGTGAAGAATGGAAGGCTGAATAAATATGTAATCTATTCGTTGGTAACTACTTCTACTTCTACTTCTACTTCTCTACGATGGTGATGGTGAGGATGCTGTCAACAGTCAACACAGCGCGCCTTCCCCATCTGTCAGGCGTCAGGCGCGACCCTGCATTTCGAGAGAAGGAAGAACCAGGGGCCAGGACCTGCGTTGGAGGGCAGGCGCGGCTGGCTGCAACTAGCTTAGCGCGTGCCTCGGTGCTTCCTGCCCTTTTTTTTGGCCGCCGCCTGACGCACACCACCGAACTCTTGGCGTTTGTCTCGTTTGCTCCACCAAAAAGTTCTGGGCTATCGATTAGAGAGAGTTACACAGTGAGAACCAAGCACTCACCTTCTTCACTCACCCAGTCCACACAACACACAACAACACACAAACGCAAACATGGGAGTGGCAAAGAGAACCCGCAAGTTTGGCCAGATGAAAAGGCTCATCGGTATGCTTGTATAACCCTCTGCGCAAGTGAAGCGCGCATACTGATCTATTCTACAGGCCAACGCGATGCCAGACTGTACGCGACGATGCGCCCCCCCCCTCCCCCTCCACCCATAACCCCCTGCCATTCCACCACCTAACAATCCTCTAGAAAGAAAAACCAAATGGCCGGCGAAATAGAAGCCGCAAAGAAAAAGCAAGAAGAGTCTGCAAAACGAGAAATGTAACCCTCTCCCTCCCACCCCTCCAACCCAACCCAACCCAACTAACCTAAACCCCCCCTTCCAAAACAGCCCCCAAGCCCCCTCCTCCCTCTTCTTCCAAGCCAACACCGCCCTCGGTCCCCCCTACTCCGTCCTCATCGACACCAACTTCCTCTCGCACACCGTCCACGCCAAACTCGACCTCCAAAAAGCCCTCATGGACCTGCTGTACGCAAAAGCCACGCCCATCATCACATCCTGCGTCATGGCCGAGCTGGAAAAACTGGGGCCCAAGTACCGCATCGCGCTGCGCATTGCGCGCGACGAGCGCTGGACGCGCCTGCGCTGCGATCACAAGGGTACGTATGCGGATGATTGCATCACCGAGCGTGTGCAGAAACATCGCGTCTATTTGGTTGCGACCAATGATAGGGATTTGAAGCGTAGGATTCGAAAAGTGCCCGGTGTGCCGATTGTCAGTGTGGCAAAGGGCAAGTATGTTATTGAGAGGTTGCCGGATGTGCCTGACAGTCGGTGAAGGGGGAAATCGAGGAATAAGAGGGGGGATTAGAGGGTTGGGATTGGGAAGTGCAATTTAGAGAACCATGGGTAGGAAGGGTGGATGTGGCGATTCGGCTTTGTTCTGCATAGCGAGGGCGTTTTTATTCTAGGGAAAATGGGGGGAGATGCACACGAGATGAATAGTAGTAAGATGGCATCGCCACATGCACATGTACGTGAGGCCCGGAAATTTCCAATCACAAAACAGTACATTGTCCCGAGACTACCATACAGTAAACACGCGCCCAAACCATTCCAACAGAACCATCAATCAGATCCCCTCCCTCAACACAAGATAACACCACAGACTACGCCCAACGCCGTCACGCTCGACAAGACAAGAAAAGGTCTTTTATGCTCTACAAGTCCAGCGAATCAAAGCCCCCCCAAGCCATCCAAAAGCGCAGTCAAGCCTCCGACTCCCAAGAGTGCTCCCGCAGCTTTACTCGTTCTTTTTCGTTTTCTTCTCTCCCTTTCTCTTTCTCTTTCTCTTTCTCTTTCTCTTTCCCTTTCTCTTTCTCTTTCTCTTTCTCTTTCTCTTTCTCTTTCTCTTTCTCTTTCTTTTTCCCTTTCCCTATCTCGATCTCTATCCCTGTCCCTCTCCCTTTCCCTATCCCAATCCCTATCTCTATCTCGATCCCTATCCCTCTCCTCCCTCTCCTCCCCATACCCACTCCTCCGCCACTCCCTCTCCCGTCTCCTCGCACGATACCTCTCCCAGTCCCCAGAGTCAGACTCCGACGTCGTAGTGTCATCGTAGTAACAGCTGGGGGCATGGGCATGTGCATTTGCAGTACGATGTGGGTGAATCTGGGGTTGTCGCGAAGGTGGTTGGGCAGAGTGATGACCAAGGGAGGTCGGTGTCTGCATATTCATATTCGTATTCATATTCTGATTAAGCGTATTGGGTGGATACGAGTATTGTGGCGGCGAGGCAGGATACGGGGGCTGGTTTGCGGGTGGGTGTGTATATGGCTGTGGCTGTGGTTGGGTGGGATAGCCGGGGAGGTGCGGGGATCGTGGTCGAGGTGGTAACTGTGCGTTCTGGGGATTTTGTGGAATGGGGATTGGGATTTGGGGGTTGGGATTTCGTGGTAGTGGGGGAGGGCCTGGTAGGGGTGCGAGGAAGGCAGTGTCTGAGCGGTCGAGTGGGGGGTGGGTGTTGCGTGGTAATGGCGTTCTATCTCGATCAACACCGTTGTTCATCTGCGGTGGCGGCGGTCGATGAGAAGACGATCTTTTCGTTCGCGGTACAGGGGGCGTGGGTGGTGCATCTCGTCTGTAAATCTCGACTGTACGTTCGACAAGATTCTTCACATGATCAAATTGCAATGGCCTTTCGATCAAGAACAAAGTCTCGAATCTGGTTCGCCTTCCATCCTTGCGGTCCTTTTGTACCGGTGTGAATCTGAAGCCTGCTTCCCTGATGGCTTCCTTGCATACCCAGCTCGCCAGTATTTCCGTCCAACTGTTTCGTTCCTGGTAGGCGAGGGAGGGCGCGTGGTCAGTGTTGCTGCTGATCTGTTTGGCGTCGATGAATTCCCAGTAGTACTTTCGTGCACACAAGGTCCAAGGTATCTCGAGGTCGACATCGTCATCCTCTTCCTTGGCTTCGACGGCCGCTGCTGCCTCAACGGGGAGGCTATCTACACTGGATGCAGGCGATGATGGTATCGATTTGTCACTTTTCGAGGCGTTGAGAGTATCGCGGGACTCGTTCACGTCCGTGAAGAGCGGCTGTACACTTCCAGATTGTCTACGTCTTGCTCCATCACTGGCAAGTTTCGTGGTTGCATCATCTTCATCTTCACTATCCGATTCCACTGTGGCCTGTTTATCCTGAAGCTTCTGCTTTTGATCCTCACGCTCAGCGGCGCGGACGCGGTCGTCAAACTGAGGCAGGCTGGTCCATCTCTCCAACAGACGCTCGGACTGGGATACTGTGATGCTCGATACTGCTGGCAGCCAACCAGCTTCATTTGAGGATGACATATCAAGACTCGTAATGTATCGATCTTGGTACCGATGTAATTGGGCCGGGCCTGGCGTGTTCTTGCTGCTGCCAGAAACGAGAATCTTTGAATCATTGGTTTCCACCCGGAGCCTGTCGCCTTTTGATGCGCCTTCTTCGAAGATTTTGGCGGCTGTCAGGATCAAAATTTGTTGTTCGATTATCAAGGATTGTAGCTGTATCTTTTCATTTTCTACAGCCTTATTCGCTTGTTGTGGTGAGATTGTTGGACGAAGCCTGTGATAGTGTCAGCGCATCATTCCATAACGTGATTTATTTTGCAGGACTTACTTTGACCACATGATACTCTGGGCCGTGAAAAGAGTCTGAAGCTGCACGGACAAGGTCGCACAGAGGGCTTCGAGATGGGCTGAGAGGTAGCTCAAGTTACTACCAGCAGCCATTGAGCCATGTGGCAAGTAATCACTACCCGTCAATGATCCAGCATGTTTGCGATGTTTTTGCTCGCCATCCACTGCAGCCGTAGCGGACTCGATCGCATTGAGTATTTCTTGGGCTTGGCCAGTCACATCTTCCAAAATCTCAATAGCCTGTTACGACAAGGTCAGTACGAGTATGCCCGATGCATTTGACCAGGATCAGCTCGCTCTGCATGTTGCATATGGAAAAAGCAATTATATCCGAAAAAAGACAAAAAGGAGCTGACATACCTCAGGCGAGGGCAAACGGTCTTCTTCCTTGATCATGGTTCCAATCTGCTTGAGATTGGACGCAAATTGGTTGACGACTTTTGCGACCTTGACCAAATCCCTTGCGGTCTCCTGCTCGCCAGCCGCCACTCGATAGATGTTCAGTGCAAGACTCGAACTTCTTGCCACTACGGGCAAAATAGCTGTGAGTGCCGCCATCATCATCTTTGCATATCAAATACAACCCCCTGGACCCCTTTAAGAAGTGCGAACAAGAAGTAGTGAAAGGGAGTTAAAGTGGGCGAGGACAAGGGAACAAGGCAAAAACGTATCTAAAATCCTTCCATGTCTGTGTATCCTGGCGCCGGTGTGAGGTCATACTATGTGTGTGCACTTATGCAGGACCAGGGCCAATCTTGACCGGGGAGGTTTCCATGCGCAGTTTTCGTGCGATAGCCGATTGGTTGGACGGCACTCGCATGCGAAGAAGCAGTTCGTACCTAGTAGAGTACTTGCAAGCTATACTACTAGGTACTGCAGCTGTGAGTTTGGCGAAAATCATTGATTTGCATGTTCATGCCTGCAATGAGGCTGTGCTGCTTCGTGAGTACACCATATATATATCTATATATGTATTATCAAGCACATGTCCCACAAACCCTCATTGTTTGATTGCCACAATCGTCGCTTCGTTTGAAGCCAAACTGCATGCTACCGCTGGTATTGGTCATCTCCACACTGTGTATGTACTCACCCAAGAGCCTAGGGGCGACGCCAATGGTTGTCGGTGCACATGACGCCGGCTATGCGGCCTACAGGTTGACCACCTGATGACTTCGTGAGGCTCAAGCTGACATGGAGAGCAGCTTCTTTGACATAATCGAAAGTCTGCCTTGGACTCTGAATAGGTCTTTGCGCATCCATGGACAGTCAAGCCTGGATCCGGTGAATGGCCGATGAGGTGTTGCCATCGTAGTAACGCTAGCCTCATTCTGTCCGAAAGAGGGTTGCGGTGAGCGCAAACAAACATCGCATCACTCAATCAAAATGCTGGGGACCTCGCTACAATGTTCGCACTGATAGGCTGAGATGAGACAAGGGGTCGCTAAAGACAGAGTAGGTAAAGACGTGTGGGCGGCGAGCAGCCATGGTAGGCAGGGCCCGTCGAGACTGCAAAGACTTTTTGCATACTATAGTGTATAGGTCTTTGGGCTTGATGCACTGCATATGAACACTACGCAGTATACATTGCAGAGTACTACCGGGTTGTGGGACTCGCAATGTTTCATTGACGAAATCCTTCACCGGCCGGCCCATGCCATCGTGTTCAGTCGCAAATGTCTTGTACACATATTCCTACATGTTTCCTATTTATTTCCGTCCGTCACAATTCATAGAGGAACTTTTGCTGGCCTTGACTTTGTCTCGATATCAAAGTCGCGTGCTGCCTGACCAGGTCCCAGTCAATCCTGTCCCACCATGCCTCGAGGAAGGCCCTCTTTCCCTTGACGCCGTAGTCCGGCAGCCACGCATGTTCCCATGTGTTGACACACATCAGTGGCACCACATCCACACCACCCAGCGGCTTCTTGGGCCCCAGCGGCTGCTGCTGTGCTGCCCTGCCAAACGAGCCCACCTTGTTCAGCTCTTCGTAGGATTCGGCGTTGTGCGTGTTCAGGTCGTGCGACTGGCGTCTGTAGTGCGCGCCCGATAACGGTGATCCGGCGAGGTAGGTGGGCACGATGCGCAGGCTGCCGAATTGTGTGTCGTTGGTCTGCACTAGCCAGACGAAACCGGGGCCGAACATGGCCTCGGCGGTTGCGAGAAAGGTCTCACGCAGCGTGTCTCTCGATGAGAAGTCCTTGTTGATTTGCCTCTCGAGGTCTTCAGATGGCTGCGACTGCACGCCTGGGTTGGTGTTGATGCCGCGGAAGAAGAAGTGGTTGTTGAAGGCCATGCTGGCGACGTTGAACGCATACGCTTTCGTGGGGTCTCGGGCGAATTCTATGACAAGGGATTTGGGGTCTTGGTTCTCGAATGCTGTGCCTGTGACAAGTGAAGAGAAGTGAACAGCCAGTCAGTCTCGATGTACAGCCTTGTCTCAATTGGTGTTGGAAGGCGTACCCGCTGTTGACTCGTTGAGTTCGTCAATCATGTGTTGTTGGTAGTCCGTGTAGGCCGTGTTGAAGCCATTGGGGGAGAGCAGGCCTGGGATTCCATTCTGCTGAAGGTCGACATGGTTGTTCAGTGTCGGGACCGAGTATATGTTGCGGGTGAAGGACGGTGTTGGTGTTCTCTACCAGCCAGCGTCAGTCCCAGTATCATCATCATCATCATTATCATCATCGTCACCACCACTAACAACCCCATATCAACAACAACGACAACAACAACAACAACATACCCTCGAAACACCTGCCACCAGCGACTGTAGGGCATTCGGCCGCCGAGCCAAACAGCGCAATATCGCCATGTGTGCTGCTTGATTGGGGGAAAGCGTCGGGATGGTGCGCGCAGGTCGTCGGCAACATCCTCTCTTCCTCATCTTTTTCCCAAATGCGCTCCGAGGATCGCGCTAACTAGAGAGGGACAAGGCCGGCCGGGCTGTCCAATCACAACGCGCCTGTCCCAAGCCTGTCCAACCTAGACCAGACAACCAGACATTGCAAGCGCCCTGCATTCCCCGTTTCACATCCACCCGACCTTCTCTCGCCAGCCCATAGAGAGCCATACAATCGACTCAGTCACCTGCTCCCTGTTACTCGCCCAGTGCAAGCTCACACTTTCTGTCCAACACCGCATATCCAGTCGGCCGCCCTCACTGCGCTATTTGCAGAACAAATGGGTCCGCCAGATGGGGGGGTGGCTGTGGAGACAGCGCGTCGCATCCAGCCCTACCCATACTCCCCGATCATGGACCTCACTTGCGGCTCTCGGATGCCAGTCCATCAATGTCTAAATTTGTAGCTGGACATACCCGCGGTCGCAGCAGCGGTGCACGTTGTTCTACTTCCTTCAACCTGTTTATTGTTTCGCTGTCTCCATTTTCGTTTCTTCACCCTTCCTCCGTTTCTACTCAGTACTACCTACCTAATCATTCTTCTTTCACTCATCTCGAGGTCTGCTGGTCTGACCTTTTTGAATCGAAACAATATCTGTCAAAATTCATTTCTTTTGCCCCATAACAACTGCACAACATGACTTCTTCTCTGCCAGCTCCACGGCTATCCAGGATATCTATACTTTACCTCGCCGTCTCAGCTGTCGCCTCGGTACATGCATCGAGCCTCCTGCCTCGACAAGCGGCAGTGTGTGGAGGGAAAGACAGCCTGCAACAATGTGGACCTACATTTCCATCCTCTTTCTGCTGTCCAAAAGACACGACCTGCATGTCTCTAAACAGCGTGACTGTACAGTCAGTCATATGCTGTCCAACAGGACAAGACTGTGCTTTCATCCAGACCATCACCTGCGATATTAACCAACTGAATGCAACCCTCCACCCGGACAACCAAATGCACCTCTCCGACACAAATGGCATCAGCCTACCAAAATGCGGTGACAGGTGCTGTCCACTAGGTTATACCTGCAATGGCAACATGTGCACCAAAGATACGACAAAACCCCCCATATCCGCATCCCCAACATCAACTCCCCGCCCAACATCTTCTTCCACGAACCCGGCATCCGCCTCTCAGACATCGAATTGTCCAGCTCCAGCAACCGCTTCCATCCAACCATCCTTTGACGGCAAGTCCTTCGCCGCCGGCCTCTTCCCCGGTATCGTCATCGGCGCACTCGGCACCCTGGCCCTCATCTGGCTGATCCGTAAACGCCGCGAATCCCAATCCAAACCACGGTACTCGGGCGACTTTGGCCACGTCGCGCGTCAAATCAGCGATCCCATCTACGACCCATCCCTTCTTGCCGCACGAACAGACTTCATGCGTCGTGGTTCCTCCTCCATACAACCCAGCCCAAACTCGACCGACCGAATCCTCCAAGGCATGCAAGAAACACCAAGGAACACCGTCATCCACGGCCTCACCCCTCGAATCAAGAGCATGTGGGACCGTACCCCCAAACTCAACTTTGGCTTCTCCAACAACACCACCACCACCAACAAAACAGGCCTCCCCGCCACCCCCGCCCCCCGCCACCCCTACCACAACGCCCCCGCCATCCGCGCCGGTAACCCAAAATCAGACCCCTACGCCACCCCAGCCCAAAAACCAAAACGCATTCACTCCTCCCCACGCCGCACCCCTTCCTCCTCCACAACAGGCACCCGCCGCACCCTCCTCACCCCAACCCACCACAACCAGACCAGATCAGACCCCAACCGCCTCCACAGCACAGAAACAATAGACGTCCTCATGCCTGCCCCCGGTTTCCTCGACCCCCCGCGCTTCCCGCATACCGCCCGCCATCATCGTGATACGAGTGATACTACGTTTACGAAGCTCATGGAGCGTGCTGGGTTTGATGAGCAGGGGAGGGGCGAGGTTAGGGCGTGGGGGGGTACCAGGCTTTAGTGGGGTGGGTATTGTGTTGTGCGAGGGTTGATGAGGGGAACGATGTTGCTGGGGGTTTTTTAATTTTGACTTCTTTCTTTCTTTCGTTAATGAAGATGATGATGTGTATACTTTGGGATACATTGGCGTTTTGGGAGGGGGATGGGAATGGTAGGGTGAGTTTTTTTGGGTGGGACATGAAATTGTTCTACATTGCGTTGCTTCAACATGATACCACATCAGGCAGGCCTGCCTCACTCGTTTGTTCATATTTCGTTTGTGCTGCGTCATCATAGTACTTACAGAATTTACGTCCCTGCTCTCGAATTTGCTGTTCATATTCACCTTCATAATCATGGCATTATACATGTTCCTATTCATTCGCAGGGTATCCAACATGACTGCTTTACATCATCACCGTCACCATACCTCCTCATGCTCCTAAACTTCCTTCAGGAGAACAAAGGGGCAAGAAATCTAAAATCTACCATCTGTCGCCCTACTCACCGCCGCAGTCACCCGCTCCAACCGCCCTACGTCCCTCTCCACAACCGGTCGAGCGACCGCTGCCGTCCGCGGCCTGCCGAACAAACACTTCCACAAATCGCATTCCTTCACAATCTCCCCGTCGCCCTTCTTCCTCAACAACTGCTTGACCGATGCATCCCTCAACTCCTTTGAATTCGCCTGATCCAGACTCTCTTCCTTGACCCTCTCTCCCCTGCCCCCATCCTGCCCCATAATCTCGTCGTCTTCCCCATCTTCTTCCTTCTTCCTTACAGCATCGGCAGCGCCGCCACTCCCTCGGCCCATATGCTCCAACCTCCTCTTCACCGAAATCTCATAGATAGCCTCTTCCACCGTATCAGCAATAAGATACATAAACACCGTCGTCACCCTCTTCTGCCCAATCCGATGCACCCGCGCAATAGCCTGCAACTCCAATGCCGGATTGATCAACGGCTCGCAGAGAAATACATAGGTGGCATTGACGAGATTGAGACCGCTGCTATCGCTCTTGGCGTCTAGAAGGAACGTCTCAACGCTGGGGTCGGATTTGAATCGCGCGATACCGTCGCGCTCGACGATGCTCGAAGCCCCAATTTTAAAGCTACGCAGTGCACCGCGTAGGACAACCAAGAAATCGGAGAATTGAGAGAATATGATGGATTTTGCGCCTGGGTCGTTGGCGCGTAGGTATAAGAGGTGGCGCGCAATTGAATCGATTTTCGTGCCGTACGAGGAAGGAAGGTCAATCATTTTGATCTCTTTTAACATGGTTTCGCTCATGGAGGAGTATATCGATGTCCCTGCGTCTCCAGGTGTCGAGGCTTGCGTGGCTGTTGACGATGTATTTGGTACTTGAGTAGTTTCTTCCTGCACTTTCATATCTTTGGGCTTAAAGCTGATGTCCTTGAACTCACTCGACGAAAGTCTTTTCTTACAGATGGGACAGGTGCGATGTTGATGCCACCAGGTGTTTATACACTCTTTGCAATACTTGTGACCGCAGGTTGTGATAACACCAATTTCAATGACGTCTTGACAGATAATGCACTCGGGCATTGCTTCATTTTGGTTCTCAGTCCGTAGATGGGTAAGATACGTATTCTTGGTTTTTAAGACAGCGACTAGGTCCTTCTTCTGCGCGTGTAAACTCTCGAACTTGTCGAATTCGCTTTGGTCAAAAGTCTCGTCGAGGTCTTCTTTCCATTTTGCAACTGTATCGGAGATGCGCTGAAACTGGCGATAATATTCTAGGCGTTGGTTCATGGTACCTCGAAACATGTCTTGTTCCTTCTCTAATTCGGCGATGGTCTTTATCTGCTGGGTAGCGATCGTCTGGATTCGAGCCAGATGTTTTTGGTTGACATCTAGCTCTGCCTTCGCACGAGTGTCGCCACTGTCTGCTCGCCATTGCAGCCCCGTGATCAGCGAGCGTACACCAGAGACCACACCTTTCAGTGAGCCACCTGTCAGACCTGCTTGTAGCTTTCGCCTGATATTTGCGACTTCGATGACCAGCTCAGGAGCATGACCACGTTCTTCGCCATTGCTTTCTTTTCCCTTGGCTTGTTTCTCTGCAGCTTTCATCTCGTGCTCTACCAACGTGTCCCGCAGACCGTTCACTGCAGCGCCGCGATCTGCAATCAGGGTACGCAAAGCCATGATGTACACATAAAGCTCATCCTGAGATTTGAGTGAATCGTCGTACTCATCACCTGTGATGTCCTTGTCATCGTCATCGTCGACTAAAGGCAACAACAAGATGTCCACAATTTTCATCCGCCAAGTATGAATTTGTTTCGCTTGGGCATTCAGGTAGTCGCTAATGTTATCCATGGTTTCGAGAATACTGCGTGCTTCAATACCACCAAGACCCGGTAGATCGACAATTTTGCTGATCTGATAATATGGCTTTCGAGAACTGATTTTTGCCATTTGCTGCTGAGCCCTGCCCTTAGACTCTTTCAAGAGCTCGCGTCGAATAGCCTTGGCTTGCTCGTACCATGATACTTCAAGCTCCTCGTATCTACGGTACTCATCGGATTTGGGATTGTCGAGATCTTCCTTTTCTTTGATTTGATGATACGTTGTAGCAATGAAGAACTTGCAAGCGTGTTCGAGCTCCAGAAACAATCGAAGGGACTTGCAAAGGACCGGTATCCGGCCTAAGTCCTCACTATCCGTGTCCAAGCTTGTATCGTGGTCTTCCGTCGTTAGCACATCTGGCTGCTCTGAAGTGGACTTCCCCAGCTTCTGTCGCTCGAGGAGAAGCTCCGCTCTGCATGACTCCACGTAGCTTTGCGTATCCTTCAGAGCTTCCTCATACAGTGTCAGTGCAGATCGCGCTCGGTGTTCAATATTGCCAGCGAATGCCATGACATGGCCAGCCTTGATCTTATTCATAATCATCTCGCGGGTTTCAGACTTCCAAGCCGTATCGTTCTGCTCAATCATGATCTCAAGAACTTCATGTACTGTCCTCAAAGCGCCGTTCCTTGCACCGAAGGCTTTCCTGTTCTTACGGCCAACATTGGCATGCAAACACGTTTGCCGTAGCCGCACTAGCCACTCTCGCATCCGTTCGATGACTTCGGGATCACTTGTGTCCCGGCCCTCCTGCAAGGGAAGTCCCTCAGGGGTGAGCCAGCAAGCGTCGCACATCTGACGCATCAGCTCGGTATAGTGCTGGTCTTCAATGGCAGTGAATGGCACAGTGATGACGACACGCTTCTGTGGAGGGAGATGGAGCTCCTCACGAATCTTGTCCTTGCTGTGTCGTAGAGCAATCTGGCCGAAGATGGATTTGAAAGAAGCTTTGTCCATGTAATTCCAGACGGCACTCTTGTTGGCGAAATAGTCGCACCTGAGAAAAAGTAGGAGACCGAACAAGTCTTGCACATCTTTTCGAAGTGGAGTACCAGAAACTGCCCAAGCATTACAACGCGGAATGAGTCGCGCAACCCTAGCAGCCTGACTGACGCCACTCTCAACCATCTGAGCTTCGTCGAGACAGACTCTCCACCATGATATACCAACAAGTGGGCTAACTCGGCGCTCGTGACGCTTCTCGTGACGTGTGATGCGATCTGGTGGGGGCGTAGCATGATGAATCTCCTTTGAAAGAACGGCATATGTAGTCAACACTACATCATAGCGCATCAAACTATCAATCGTTGCAGCAGCATGATACTTATCCGACGCAGATCGTCGAGGTAAGCCCGTATAATGAAAGACCTTGAGTTCTGGTGCATGCGTATGCAATTCGCTAATCCATTGCTCGAGAATGGATGGGGGAGTGATGATCAGTGTAGCGCCACTTGGTTTGACAAAGGAACCAGTAGATGCGTCAAGGATATTCTCTATCGGCAGATCTCGCTTATGATGGGTTATGAGGGCTATTAGCTCAACGGTCTTGCCTAAACCCATCTCTTCAGCTAGTATGCCACCTTTTAGTCCTTGCAAAACATCGTCTTTGGCGTCGTCAAGACTGGCAACAACTTTGCCTCGAAGATTACTGACGTGGCACTGCCTCCCTGTCACATCCTGGGTCGATCTGAATGACGACGGCGGAGCTGGCTCCGTGAATGTTTCTAGCTCACCTAAGGACGAAAAGGTAACACCTTCCCGGCGAAGCAACCAATCCACTGCTCTTTGTTGGAACGGATATAGAGTTGTCTCCATGAGACTCCCTCGTATGCGCGGCGAGATCTCCAGATCAAACGGTGGTATGTGGACCGCATCATAGAAGTCTGATAGCGCCCATTCCCTACTCTCCTCAACATCCCCGTCTCGAAAGTACTTTGACAGTAATTGTAGGTCTTCTCTCATATAGTGAGCAGTAACGGCGGGATCTTCCACGACTGATATGCCCAAAGACCATCTGATTTCTACCTCAAGCCTGTAAGCGCTGTAACCTTGTGCAGGTGAAGCGATTCGACAGTGGCAGAACACTGCTCGAAAGGCCGGTTTCTTCTGCAATAATGAAGCGGCTATTGCGAGATGTGGCTTGGCCGATTCGAGAAAGTCGGTACTGGTGGTGGCAATGACCTCAACGCCTGTCCTACTCCTGATGTTACAAAGAACGATGCGGAAGGCATTCGGCGCCCGAGGATTGATGTCGAATCTTTCGAGTGAAACGGCAGCGAAATTTTGCGATGAATGTAGCGAAGCAGCTGGAACTCGGGAGTTCTGTCGTAATGTCAACCATCAAGACGGGCAAGAGACATGGACGCGACTGACTAGATCCAGCGAGACTTTGGCTAATACCACACTCTTGTTGGAATCGGTCTCAACCTGGTGGATTGAAACTGCTGTTCCATTCGTAATTTTCCGTCGCTTCTGCGCCGGATCATTACAATCGCTCGGCGCAACGTCTCTAGCAAATAGAGACTGGAAGGCATGGTGGTTGCCCGAGGCATCACCGATATCCAGCGAGAATATGGGTCCGGATAGAGGGCCACGTTTCACTGGCGCTGCTACATTCACGCTCAAGACGTCTGCGCGACCCTGAAAAGAAGCCATGAGCAGGATCCCACGGCGGGTTCAAGCATGTAAAGGAAAAGTTGGATGGAAGACTTGGAGGAAGCATGGGCGAATGTCCGTGAAACCGAGGCGCTAAGATAGCACGCGATAACGTCCGCTCTCAGGGTCCAAAACCTATATCCTAGGGCCCACAACTCGCTCTAGGCAGCTGCCAATATGTACAGTCTCACATTCACCATCACCAGTCATCATCATGTTCACCTTGATTTATGTCTGAGCACTTTTGTCTATTTTGTCTTAGAAAGAATATCTATTATTTTTTAGCCTAAGAAGGATATACATGTATATTCTTTTAGAGCTCCCAGCGCTTACACCTATGCGATCATGGGGTTATTTCGAAGTTTGAGCAAGTACTTGATCATTGTTGGCCGAACAATGAACATTCAACTTCTATCTCAGATCATGTAATCTCCATGTTAAGCGGCCCGTTGCGCAATCCCCCCCGCCTCGTAGACTTGGTCATAGTAAGTGTAACTGTAGTGATCAAGGCCAGAGATCGGGTGTGGACAAATGGGTTTTGGCTGCTGGTAATGCATGTGCTTTCCTCGACGCTTGCAGGACTGTACCTTGCCTTAGTTGGTGGGGACGGAATACTCTTGGTGCGGTAATGGTACGACCCGGTGCCACCGAGAAAGCAGCCTAGAAATTTCTGGTGCTTGTGTCTGATATGGCGTTCCCTGGGGCTCTGAGAGCATTCCGGTATGCTTCATTTGATCTCTGATACTGAGAGTGTGGAGACATGTTCTCGTCCTGGTGATGACGCCTACTCTGTAGCAAGAACTTTCTTGATGGGCTCCGCAGCCTCGATGAACTTTTCTACCATTGTATCGAGCTTCGTGAGATCGTCCTTGCCCTTTTTTACCTCGGCAATCAACTTCTGCTTTTGCTTGAGCTTCTCTTGGCGTCGTTCTTCTAGCCTCACGCGGACTTGATATTCGTGCTCTATGCGTGCTGCCATGAGATCTTGTTCGTTCGCATCCCTGTGTTCCGGGAACTCTTCGAGGAATTCTTCGATCGGAATAAGAGGAAGCTTCATGTATTTATGGCTTTTCAGCGTTAGTGATGCATCTATAAGGCCTGCGGGTGGACGTACTCGTAGTTCTCCGCAGCCGATATCTCAGATCGCAGAGACTGCTCCTCATATTTGAGGTTATGCAAGCCTAGTATCAAGGCGTCATTGACTGCCCTATCGTCTGACGTCTTTGCCTTTTCCTCGCGCACCTTCATCACACTCTGTCGGTACAAAGACTTGATGATGGACAACTGCGCGCGAATGTATTTTTCTTGCTTCTCGATTTCCCGTTTCGTTGCCTTCTCGGATTCTATTTCTTCACGAGTTTGTGGATTGTTGATCTTTGGATGTGCCAGCTGGTAATCGACAAGCTCATTGATGAGCTTCTTCAAGGTCTGGACTTCTTTGTAGAGACGCGCATTATGGGGTGTTTTCACGAGATCGGCAATGTTGAAGGTCGCTAGATCCGTAGGCGTGGCATCATCGTGTTGAGACTCGGCAAGCATTTTGTTTGTCTCTAATAACCAGATTTGTTGGCGCGTGACAGGTCGAGGTCGTGCCACAGTGTGCTTTCAAAGTTCGATGATGGACTTGACCAGTTTCCAAGGAATGATGACATGCAGGTGGACTCCAGGCGCCTAGCGCGAAATTGGGGTGCCAAGCTCTCACGTGACAGCGTGGCCATCACGCAATCATGCGGGCTGGGCCTGACAATTACTAAGGTGCTCGTAGAGCTGAAAAGGCATCTGTTTCAGATGGATAGGTATGACAGTCATGAAGAGCACTTCGGTAAGTATATCTCAGCCCAGCAAGCGATCTGTGAGCTTGTGATAACTACAACCTGCATTGGCATGGGAGAACATCATGCTGACTAGGATGCTGACTAGGTACAAATAGGCCACTCTTGTCTTCGCCTGAACCAGATGTCAATTCTCTCTGAAACGGCATCTTCTGTACTACACGAGCATTGCATGAGGTGATCATCATCGAAAGGCCGCTCTGACTGATCAACAAAGGCTCAAAGTATCGCTAGATCATGTCCTGCCGTACTGGTAAGCAAGGCACGTTGACTTCCCGTACGCAAGGTTAATGCGTGGACCACATTCTGGCACTTTTGCAGTTCAAGTCTAGGTATTGTAGCAGGACTAGTCAATCGGGCACCATGAAAATCACCCATGGTGGGCATCCCCAACGTTTAATTCCTAGCCAGGTCCAGGATGTCCAAACTTTTTGGTTCATTGCGCCACATATGTACACGAGCCACCCATCGATGTGTAATGATCCACTTCGGCTATCGGGTATGGGATTTCCGCATACAGTACAATATGGTTGCACAGCAATTTGCGCACGAGCGTTGCGTCGTGAATCAAGGCTTCCAAACCCCGTCAAACTCAAAATTACTCGCAAGTCTGACGCCATTTTTCGTACCTCCATATAGGTATTGGCTATAGACAAGGCCAGCCATTCACTTCCCACATTCGATTTGCGTGGGCCCCCAGGTTTTTTTTTAAAAGAGATGTTGGAATTCCAGACGGGGACTTGCCGACACCAAGGTTCTGGACCGAAGAAATGTGTGCGGAACCGTGCCGGACACCACTCCTGACGGCAAAAGGCAGGCCGATCCAGAACCTGACGGTGGACCAAAATCAAATGGTCCATGACTTTAAACTACTCTACATGCCACTCCGATAGCGCAAGTTCCAGTAGTGTGGATTCGAAAGGGAGAGGCGTTATTTTGCCAGCTTCAAGGCGATCCAAGATATGATCTGATTCCGAGCTATACGGTAGAGGATTCCAGTGGTCGCGGCTAATTCTCCTTTGAGAAACCTCGGCTATTCAACCGGTATTCATCATGAGTAGGCAGATTGGGCAACAGTATAGCTAGGATAGGTACTGTGGTGCATACTACACATACGTTGAGGGTGTACGACTTGTGGAACTTGCGCCCAGTTTACGTTGGATGTGCTGCTCTTTTAGGATTTCCCCTTCCGAGGAACAGTCTGACATTCGCATCGCAGACCATCGCCTCGGCTGCCTTAGTCGAGCTATTTCAGCCCGCCATCGGCGCCGCTGCCCAAATTCCAATGATTCGATATCACACACTAGCCCAGGGCTAGAATCTTGGTGTTCGGCGATTGAACCTGTAGCGTTCGGTACCCTGCTTAGAATCCGGCTGGTGCGATTGGCGACTAAGGCTGTTGCTCGCGTCTGCCTTCAATGCACTCATCTAGAGATTTTATTGGCTTGGGATCGGTGCCGTCTGCTACCGAAGGTTCATTTCAGCAGAGTCTCTGAGGGTCCCGAAGAAGATCTGGCTGTAATACGAATTATTTGGTCAAATATAGCCTGAGGGAGATGAGGCTGCAGGGGGCAAAAGGCCAAATCACAGATATCGGCCTCTGGTGCGGCCCTTCACGCCTGAATATGAACCCCTACCTGCTCTACTGTACCTACAGAGAACCACAGAACCAGGTACATGATAAAGTACACACGACTGCGTACATAGCATCCTGGACATGCGGGGAAAACGGATCTACCATCTTGGCCACAGGATCAACGCACAGCTTCTAGCGTCCGAGTATATCGCCGATGCAACGCTCATTGGGGCAATCCATCCTGATACACTGTTTCGTTGCTGCAGAGGCACACGCTTGCCCTTGAGAGGTTACACATCACCTAGGAGTCAGTATCACATAAATTTTGACCGCCGACAAACTAGGCAGGATGCGACATATTTTGTCTACTGTATGTAACATAGTATGTACACATCACCCTGTACATACATAACTCATTTCAAATACAAACGCAAGCAGAAATTTCGCACATGGACCCTCCAATCCATGGTCCCTGAAATGGACCGTGGCATACGTTTACGGGCTTAGCCTCGCACATGCGATCCAATGTGCTCTGCATCGACAGTCTTCATGATCTATCCAAGGGTAATGCATGTAATTGCCGCTTGACGATTAGGAAACTGGCCAAGGTCCTTTGGCCGTTCGGCGTGTTGTTCATGCGCCAGCGTTGCCAAACACATGGCCTTGACTCTGAGGTCCCACGTCAATTCCCGCTGGCCAGCGCAAACCAGCGTGGCAACAATGCGTAACGGCTGGAAAATTCTTGTTTTCTCGGTCCTCTGTCTAAGAATTGAAGTGCCCCTCTCTAGGCTCGCTTACCTGAGGACGGATTTGCTTTCAGTTTCAAGGCACTCTTATCCGCCAAGGGCGCATGATAGACTCATGTACCATGCGGTCGCTGTGTCGATGAATGACCAGCTTTGGTAGATTTTGCCGCGTGTTCAAAATCAAGCCGTGTGATAGTCCGCCAGTGTTAGAGACACCAACATGAGCGTCCACAGCGTTTCTGCGTTTGGGACGATCCATGATTGGGTTCCAGAGAAGAGAACTGGATTTGTACTCTAGGAGTGCAATCACTATTGTTGAGCGATATTCGGCAGCATTCGGCCGCATGTCGTACGGTTCCTAGCTACGCTATCAGCCTTCACCTTAATAGACGAGAAGGCGTTGCCAGGCACGTGGAAGAGGAGCGGTCAATGCCCTAGTGGACTGGGGTGTCCCTAGATCTAGTCCTTGTAATGGTACCTGCTAGTGCCGGCCTTGGAGCAAGCGATAGCGTGAACTTTGTTGCAGGTCGCTCAAACCCTCTGGCAGATGCATGGTAGGTACTACTTAGCGGGAAAGGCCCCCCTATGCGAATTGCAGAAATGCGGCACGGTGGCTCGCAGCTTGCCTGGGCTAGAGCGTGCGGACGGGCTGATTTCCATGGTCGAGAGAGTGGGGCAAAGGACTTCCCTAGTCAGGGCCATATATGTGTAGCTGAGTGTAAAGTACCTCCCGTGGCCCGCTCGTTTGAAGTGCTTTGCCATCATTCATTTCCTTGTTCACCTGGCTCACCTGGAGAATGGCGCCTGCCCGGAAAGAATCGTCGGTGGAGCTATGCTCCCGAGTGAATGCTCAGGGTAATACTATTGCTATTCGTATGCTGGAGTATCTCAGTACTGCAAAAACCCCAGTCAATGGATTTCAGTCCCTCGCCGCAGAGTTCATCGACCTCTGCCAGGTACTCTGGTCGATCGAAGCTGGTCTCACAGAAGCCAACAAATCACGCAATGGATTCCCCATGGAAGTATCCCAGGAACTTGACAGGCGTGTGCGCCAAGTCAATGAAGAGTTCTCTGTCCTCAGCCAAATGGTCAACAAATGTAAGTAATTTTGCGGTTAATCCAGATGCGAGTGTCTTTTCCAGCACCAACAGAATGGTACTGACATCCGAAATAGTTGTAGATAAAGAAAACCACAAAGGTGGCTTTGGCATGAAGTTTCGCATGATGTTTGCCGACACAGACGTCGACAAGATGCGGCATACACTGACACGAAGCCGCGATACCTTGAAAGTGAGCTCCGCCATGTTCAGATGGACACTCGGAGAGGCCAGAGCAGATGCTTCAATGGGAATTGGATACGCAGGTCTCATTGCTGCATTGGAGCGTCTGAGCCCCAGCACGGCTAAGAGTCTGCCACCACTACATGCCGCCCCAACTTCAGATTTGCCACCGGTGCCTCCTTCCAAGGCCCATCCTTATGCAGATCCACATGGTTTGGACAGGCCGTCTTTGAACCAACTCAGACACGATGAACACTCCTATCACAGCGACACATCCCATCATAGACATGAAGAAATCTCACCAGGTATTGTCGACCTCCACAAAAATTGGCGACCACCCCCAAGTGGTAGCTCGAGCGACTCGACTAGGGACACCATGTATCATCAGAATATCGGGTTTCATGAGGATTCTGGTTACGGAGATGTTCGTTTGCACAACACTCGCTCCCCAACGCTTGAGGACAGGCTGCATCATCTTAACGTACAAGATCGCTACGCCGACGACAACCATACGCATAACTCATCAAAGGTAGACTCTCAGTCAGGCGGCTGGGCACCGCGCCAAAGTGGAGGTTCTAAGAACATAGGTGGCAAGGGAGCTCTCCTAGATGCTGTTGAACAGCGGAGACACCGAGTACTAGAGCAGTTGCTAGACGGTGGAGCAAAGGCAGAATCTCACATGGAGGCTGCTATGCTACGGATTGCTGCGCAAAATCAGGACGTCCAAAGCATAACCTTGTTGCTACGATATGGTGCGGATGCTAATGGCTTTGATCGGGAAAGTGTAACGCCACTGTTTGCAGTCACACGCTCGCAATGCTTCGAATCTGCAAAGATTCTCCTGAAGCATGGGGCTGATCCTAACCTATCTGCGGGACCCGATTCAGAGTCGCCATTATCTCTGGCTGCTAGCAATAACTCGGCCGAGTTTGTTCAGTTATATCTCGCCCATGGAGGAAATCCCGACTTGATTTTGGAGAACGGGTCGACTACTCTTATTTCAGCAATGAACAAGACTACATCACCGAAGGTTGTGGAAATGCTTCTAACATCTGGTGGGGATGCGAACGCAAAGAGCGGGGAGGGTACGACTGCGCTTTTCCAGGCCATCCAAACTAATCGCATCGACCTGATGTCGGTACTCCTTGACCACGGAGCGGACCCTAACCTGCCAGGCCCTAAACATCCACTTTGGCCATCATGTTATAAGCCGAAAGCTCTCCAACTGCTGTTAGAACGTGGCGCTGACACCAAGAAGACCCCCGGTGTCATGGAATTGGCGGCCAGTTTGAAGAAACTTGATTCTATCAAGATCTTGATCAATCATGGAGTCTCGCCGAACGTCAGGAAGGACAATGTCTATACACCGCTGTGCTCAGCTATTCGCGACAATAGCCCCGACATTGTTACTTACCTTCTCGAAAATGGTGCAGACCCAAACTACAACGCTGCCGAATATCCAGCTTTTAAGTGCATCACCCACAAGCGCACTCAGTTTTTGCCACAACTTGTCGCTGCTGGTGCCGACCTCCACAAGCCAAAGGGAATAATTGAGACTGCTGTCAAGTTCAACGACAAGGATGTCATGCTCTACCTACTCGATCAGGGCGTGAACCCCAATGATCGCACAGCTGACGGTTGCACCGCCCTGACTACCGCGATTCGTGAGGACCGCGGCGAGCTGGTCGATATCCTGCTATCCCGTGGCGCTGATCCTGCCATTCGTGGCCAAGATTGGCCTTTGTGCATGGCCGTGAAGCGGCCTACCATCTTGAAGAAGCTGCTTGCCGCCACGCCCAATCCTCGCGCCTTCCGTGGTGTTGTCGAAATGGCCGTGGTTGCCAACCAGATTGAGAGTATCAAACTTCTTCTTGCAGCTGGCGTCAGTGTCGAAGACAAGAACTGTGGTGTCTTCTCTCCCCTTACTACAGCTATCCGCGAGGAGCGCAAGGACATTGTCCGCTATCTGCTTGACGTGGCAAATGCGGATCCCAACGCCCCTGGAGAGCATCTTCCCATTGTAAAGGCTCTTCGCCGATACTCTGGAGATACCGAGATCCTTCAGATGCTGCTCACACGTGGCTCCGACATCAACAAGATGCATCGTGGCTGGAACGCCATCCTCCAAGCTGTCGAGAACGGCGATGCAGAGATCCTGAAGCTGCTCATTGACATGGGCGGCCCCGTCGATCTTCAAGTTACAGATGAGTCTGGCCGAGCTGTCATTGACATCGTGACCGAGCGCGGGTGGGAAGAAGGTCTCGCACTATTATTTCCCAATGCTGCGCAGAAGGTCGGAGCTCGGCAGTAGGTAAATTTGCCTATTGATCTCCTTTGAGAGAAATTATACTAACGCAGAAAGCAGGCGTAGCTTCTCAATATCTGACTGGCGCTGGATAGGCGCAGCGCTCGACAAGGACGGCATGAGATCCGACGACGACGACAGTTGCAGCCAAGCATCGAGTGCGATATTACCCACGGCATAACGTTAGTTCTGTGGAACGGTTTGAACTTTTTATGTAATGACGATGGGAGGAAAGGTTCACATGCATGCTTGGAGTTTTGGTACACCACAACATATTCCCCATTTCCTTTGTAGTAGCCCAGCATCTCAATCATCACATAGCATATTGTTTTTTTTTGCATACCTCTTGCAGATTCTACCACTGTAAGTTATTTAGTTTCACATATCTCAATTTCCTAATCTCAACCACCTGCATATAACTATGAAATCTCTACTATCAAAGTACCCTATGCACAACATCTTTACCAACACGAGCGGCACCTCATCCCGCGTCTCCATGCCGCCCCTCGCCTCGTTTCTCCCTAGCATTCTCCAGCCGCAATATCGCGATCTTCCCCCTCCCATCGGCCCGATTTCCAACCGCCCCTCCAGACCCTTCACGGCTGCTCCACTCAACCCCCCCAAACTCTAACATAACAAATACACTTCGAGCACACAACTCGCTGAGGGTGTGCTGATCGGCCATAGGGCCCCCCACCGCCCCGGCCAGCTTCCGCAGCATCTGATCAAAAAAAGTGCCGAATAAACGTGGTAACGTGACAGTGTGCTGTAGGTGCCATGCAGTAGCTTGGTCGTAGTCCAAGCCACAGATGCGCATGTCTACTGTGACATGCTTCAAAAGTGCATGTTAGATACAGGTGTTGCAGCAGAACGCAGCGGCAGGGGCCGATCATTCGGGTAGCGTGGTGGGGGCGACCGTGGCGCGGAGTTAGTATTAATTGGGGTGTGTGGATGTGGGATGGTGGTGGTTTGACATCAGGTGGTTTTCTGTTCTGATGCCCTGTTCTTTTCTTTATCCCATGTCCACGGAGATTTTTTGGAAATGTCATGTGACTGAGTGGCGAGGACCGGGGGAGTAGTTTTGTAGGGTTTGTACGGTGGAGGGTTGCCTTGTATTGTGTGCATGTGTACGGAATGGTATCCGATTGAAATATAGGGCGCGGATCCACGGGAGAGCATGGATAAAGTATGCGGAGTTAACGTATTGGGAGCGCAAGCCGTGTGTGGTTGTCGTAGCGAGAACGCCTCGTAAGGGTGCCCTGGGATTGCCTTTTTACTTTGCTATCATGTGGAGCGTGCTGTTAATGCGTATACCCTGCTCGCAAATATGTGCATTGTAATAGTAAGGAAGCCACTGTGACATGGTATTGAATATAGCCAGGTTAGTCATAAGAGTAGAAGCAGGTGAGATTGCCGAAACTGTAATGATTGTCGTGATTATCAAGTTTTGGTCAGCTTCCAGCATTGTAGCGACTGCTACCAAGCTTCGTGGCGACTCTGCCTAGAACGCCTTGCTCGCCTTATCGGCAATACTAGACTCCCTGACTTCACCACCATGTCCAGCCAGACTAGCCTTGCGCACCTGTTCCCCGAGAGCTTGATCATTCTCACCACCTCCCTCAAAGCTGATAAGAGATGGGCAAGGTCCAATCTTCTTTCGCATGACATAAGTTTTGATCCACCATGGTAGCACAGTACCACACTGGTGGCTAATGAATTTCCGCGTGGGAATCGCAAAGATGTAGTCGAGCTCTTCAAGTGTGCGTTGCTTCGTCTCAGGTACAAAGAGGAAGATGAGACATAGAGCGATAAGGTTGAGGCCTGCATAGAATCCGAATGCGCCGGTTGGTGTCATGGCACTTAGCATGCGCGGGAAGGTGATTGACAAGACGGCTGCCCAGAACAGGCATGTTGCAACAGCCCAAGACATGCCGACTTCGCGATGAGAAAGTGGGAAGACCTCGGCGCTGTACGTGAAGGGCACTGGACCTTCTCCCGGCGAGTCTTGGACACAATTAGCAGGGAACAACTCGTACGCCAGAGGAAACACATACACCATGCACCAAAGAGGTAGACGAAAAGAGCAACGAGACCCAGATGGGCGGCACTGCTCTCAGGAATCAAGTAACAGAGACCAGCTGCGAGCAATGTCCAGGCCATCTGTGGGAATGTAAACAGGAGCAATGTTCGGCGACCGAAGGTGTCGATAGTCCAGAGTGCTGGAAAGGCGAAGACGAAGTTGACCAATCCAAAGCCCATGGATGCAATGAGGGAGATTGTAACACTAGCACCAGCTTTCTCGAAGATTGTGCTCGAGTAGAAAGCGATGATGTTGACTGCTCATAGTTAGTCTTGTTCGTATATGCTGGCATGCTTGAAACATACTTCCGCACATCTGCTGTGCAATCATGACCACACCTGACGCAACAGTCGCCCTCCGAAGTCGAGGGATAGTGAAGAGCTGAATGAATCGAGTGACTATGTTGGTTTTCAACGATATCAGACTGTTCTCGACGCGCAGCTGCGCGTGGATGTAGTACAGATCGCGAGCAGCTTGGATATCGTTGTTGCGGAGGCGTCTGAGCGATTTGAACGCCTGTGTGTATTTTCCCTTCTTCATGTACCAACGTGGAGACTCAGGACAGAAGTAGACACCGATAAGGAGGGGAAGCGCTGGAATCAAAGCTGATCCAAATTGCAGGCGCCAGGAAATTCTTCCTGTATCCTTGACGGCCAAATTGGCAACGGTGCCCAGGAAGATACCGAATGCTGTCCACAGCTGCCAGGTCATAACTAGCGCACCTCGAATGCTCGCAGCTGAGCCTTATTAGTGACTATATCACTGGAAGAGGTGCATCGTACCTACGAGCATTCTCAGCGGCGAAGATGGGAATCGATGCGCCCTTGCACCCCATGCCGATACCCAACAGCAAGCGTGTAATGAAGAGTTGTTCCCAGGCTGACACTTTTGTCAGTAATACTCATCAAACTAGAATTCGGGGTGCTCACTTTGAGCGACTGCAGATCCAATAGGCGACAAAGCGCAGAATATTGCGGATATAAAGATGCAGCCACGACGTCCGAAGAAATTATTTAGCGGATCAGAAAGCCAGCATCCACTAAAGAACGTCAGTCGCTGTGTGTCTAGTCGTTGTATTATGACCTACAAGAAAGCAGAAGCAATGTAGGGTCCGGCATTGATCAATCCTTGAAGCCATTGGTTGCGGGCCGCATTGGGATTGACAACGCCATTGACCATCTCCGACGTGGGAATTCCAAGGGCGTCTGGGAACGACAGGTTGGCTCCATTCGATCCAGTCTGGTCCCAACCTTGCACAGCAGCACCAACAGAGCAGAGAACAATGGTGAAGTAAAGAATCTTCGGTTGACGCCACTTGTGCAGGACCTCATTGGAGATTGCATCCGTCTCTTCTTGAGTGATCCCAGGGACCTTTTTCATATTGATCGGGTCGCGTGCGACAAGCGCAGCTTTGCGAAGCAGAGGCAGGTGTTGCTCGAAGTCGTGCTCCTTTGCGAATGAATCGACATCTTGAAGCATTTCATCCTCGGTCATGTGAATGAGAGGATTCTGGATCCTTGGATTATTGATTGGCATTTTGCTTGGATGAATTACTTCTTGTGTATAGGTAATGAACTCACTTCGCCGATACACTGTTGCCAGTATTCACAACACCACGTTCTTCGAAAGCACTACTTCATGTCAGTACCTATACTAAAAAACGCACTTGGTATAGAAGCATACGAATCATGATGCTGGGTGCGATCTTTGTCGCTGTAGTCCTGGCTATCCATGATGGAGGCGTCTGACACAAGTCTAGGAGATTATCACACAGGCCGCTAAAGTAGGTGAGAAGAGCTTCGGCTTTATAGGTATTCTGGTATTTCTGCAGCAAACGGGAAGGACACCCCGCCGTACTACCGGTAGGTAGTGGTACCGGGAATCCTTTGATGAAAGCTGTGTAACACCGCGACCGGTTAAGCTATGCATGGGCTAGTAAGGTAGTTCGGTGAGCATGTCGTGCAATGTAACCCCTACGAGTAACGATCATCAACAGGGCTCACGCTGACGCTGTTGGCGGAACAGAGGTGGAGCAAGATCAAAGCTGGTGTCTGCCATGGGACAGGGTAACTTTGGCATCCTCGAATATAGTAGTCGACACACATTGCCAACCCGCCCAACATGTTTGATGCTTAACTCACCGTGGCGGTATCTTGGGTCGGCTTGTTACTTAGCTAGCTTCTTGGCCACCTCTTAACTTGCCTGGCCCGCCCACTTCGCGTGCCGTTCAACCCCATGGAGAACTCGACCCCACCAAAGGCCGTATTATGCACTAGGTAAGCTCCGGGTCGTTTCTGCGACAGCCAATACAATACCGATGACGCCTGTCAGATCACCATGTAGCATGAAGCGGGTTGGGTCGCATGTTCAAGCGCCGCTAAAGAGGCGTAGTGAAGTTTGCCGCATGCTTCACAGAATCACAGCTGTCAGCCTTGAGTGGATTTCAACTAACCTTGGAAGCCTGTGGCAAGGCAGAATGCAGCTGTAGAGCCGCGTCGTGCTGCAAGAGTATCAGCTGTTCAAGTTGAATACTTGTCTCGGATTGCGTAACTCGAGCCATGCTCTCATGATCATCAGGCAGGTCCTTGAAGGCTTTATTGTCACAACGCCATCATCTGCCCTTGTGTAAAGTCGGTGACGCCGTGGCGCAGCATCTTTGTCTCAACACTCGCCTTCGCCTCTCCCGTCTTGACAATCTATGCGGTTCAGCCAATAGACGTCGATATGTACCATAGGTATCGCTGGCCGCTGGATCGTCAAGTGTCAGCCACGATTACCTATCGACAGTAATATTGGTACTCTTTGGGTATATATCCTGTCGGGGTCGGGATGCCTGCTGGAGTTAGAGCGAGAAAGAAGGGCCGTGTACGGTACTTACAATTGGCTCACCAAGACAGACTTTGCGTGAAAAACATAGCGCTACATGAAGCTCACTCTCGCAGTCTCCCATGCACACCTACTTGATGACGGCGTAGTACTCCTCTTCATATGCTCACATACGTGTTTAGGATTTGGGGTTCGTCCAGATGAAGAGGACACTCTTGGTCCTTTAATAATGAACGAGCAGCAAAAGGCATAGAGAACTGGATGGGAGGTCCGAAGTCTAATATCGAAAGTGTGGTGAAGGCAAAACAATCGTTCTAATTCTTGAAGAACCAACATGAGAAGTCATGGAGCAAGGGCCTCGGGCTTTTATAGTCGTGAGACGAGATAGCTCCACTGCTCTTCACAAACTCACTAAACGAAGAGCAGTTGTTAGGACCCCCAAGTTGAGGTTTGCTTAACATTGCTAAAGAAAATCCGACCGATAAAGCTTGACCAATTGAATTTTCTTACGACAGCTTACCAAGAAGATGCTATAAGTTTCAGTGGTTTACTCACTACAGTACTCAATGTAACAATGAAAATCGACGGACCAAAGGCAATCTTCACAAGGTAGGGTCTACTATTCACAGTGAGAGGGCCTCGATATGTAGAGTCCGAGCTATCGGGCCGATTGCCACGATGCAGGTTTACTCTCGCTGCACTTTGCAACTGAAAAGGTACGCATAATTTGTGAACAAATGGCACATATGATAAAATGATCATGAGTGGATTGGCGTATGTAGGCGCTTTGCAGGTGCCCTTGCTGTAAGCACCTCGTGTGCGGCTGCGCCTTACACTGATCTGGCAGGGGATCTAACAAGCTAGTAAGCCTTCCTTCGTTGGACGAATCATTGGCAAGTATCTCTCATCATCTTCCTAAATATGTACATTTAGTGATTAAAGTCACGTAATGTCATTCTTGCTGCTAAAGTCTCTCATAACAATATACCATATACCGCGGGAAAGCTCCTCAATTGGAGACTTTCTCGACGCTATAAAAAAGATGGAACTGAGAGCTTGACAAATGAATCTTCTCCCGGGTCGGCACAATACACATGTGTCAAATTTCTCGTGTTGGTGATTGCCTGCATAGCATCACAGCTTGTATTCCTCATTGCCCGAACAGTATATCCCATTGCCCAAATAGTATACCCCATCGCCCGAACAATATGCCTCATTGCTCAGATAGTCCTGGCGCCTTGGCACACCTACGATCCTACATAACGTGTCATCTCCAAAACCATCCCATCGCAAATACATATTCTATGTTCTAGAACGCTACGTCTTCGGGCCTCCTGCCAAAGTGAGGCCGATCGAAAGAAAGACAAGTATCGTGAAACTTTGACGACCTAGCCAAATTAGGCAGAAGGAGCACCCCAGATATTTGAACTGTACCGACTCATGGAGTACCCAGAAATTGAAGGGAAGTTGGAATATACCAAGGCACTACATGTGACCACAGTCCCCCAAGATTCTCTCTCTGGAAACCTAACCTCAAGAAGAAGGTGGGCCCCGGCCCCACGACTGGAATAGGCGGGCGCAGCAAACCAAGAACGGGTGCGTGCATCCGTTCACAACTGTTTCCCGATGTGGTTCACGCGCCAAGTACAACTTCTTTAAATCACAGACCTGCGATTCGATCACAGTCGGTAGTCTTCAATGTAAACTGTAGCTGACCAGAACACTCGTCATTAGATCTACTTTTCCCAAAGATTTGGAAGATACTCCTGCCTGAATGGCCTAGTTACAATCGGAATTGAGCATTGTTTGGGACAGGAGCAAAATACTCCGAATATTGGGCAAAGTAGTTACTAAGGAGATTGAATGTCTTGAAGTTGACGCACTGTATCAATGGATTTTCGGAGCGTCCAAGACTTTCGGAATCAGTGTTAAGCCATGCAATTGGTTGCGAGGGTAAGATCCAAGCCAGAGAGTGTACATTTTTTGGAACGGTCACCGCACTTCAACAAGACCAAGCTTCATGGAGATGGTCGCCGTTCATGACTCCGCAAGCATGGGCGACCAGGTACTGCGCAATGGTATATCTTCGGTAAATTCCATGACACACGAGACAAAAGAATAAGTACTCCTCGGCTGCCATACTGGGACGGACTTCTACTATTCACAGCATTTACTCTAATTTACCACTTGATCAATTCAAAAATGAAACTCTCTACTTCTTCCCTCCTCTCTCTTGTTCTCTTTACCATAGAAGCCCTATCCCAGCCGACTGAGAAGTCGTTTAACATCTCAGATTTGCTCAATACCGACCTTTCACCCGAGAAGTACTTCCGCTCTCTCCCTGACCCTCAAGACCAGGGACTTACCAAACGCCAATACTCTCGCAACACATGTAATGACCAACCTCGAAGCACCTCGCTTTTATCCACATGATCAATGCTCATCAGAATCAGACAACCAACTCACCGATGGCACCCCATGCCGTCCCGTCACTGTCATCTATGCCCGTGGGACAGGTCAAGACGGCAATGTCGGAGACCCAGCAGCAGTTGGTCCTTTATTCTTCAACAACCTTGCTAGTCGCATCGGAGGGACAAGCCAGCTCGCAATCCAGGGCGTAACCTACCCTGCGAACGTCCCTGGTTTCTTTGCGGGTGGGGACGCAGCTGGCAGCACCGCTATGGCGGGACACATCTCCACTGCCGCGACCAGATGTCCGTCTACCAAGATTGTACTTGCTGGGTACAGTCAGGGTGCTCAGCTTGTGCACAACGCTGCACAGCGCACTTCTGCGGTGAATGCTGCGAGAGTAGCTGCTGGTATGTTCATTCTGAGATATGGATAATCACATTTGCAGTAAAACTAACTTGTCGAAGTGGTTGTGCTCGGTGATCCCAAGCGTGGCCAATCCTTTGGAAGCATTCCAGCATCGAGGACCCTGACGATCTGCGAGCCTGGGGACAACATCTGCGAGGGTGGTTTCATAATCACTGCTGCTCATCTGAACTATCAGCAGAATGCGACAGAGGCGGCGGCTTTTGTTGCAGGAAGACTTTGAGTAACGCTTCGTAGAAAAATCATTATGCCTATCTGATATGGAGTATACTGAACGATTGTGACATTTTGCTTTCAGATTACTTTGCCTGCACAATCAAGATGGAGTCGTTCCATATAAACTTTAACATGCCTCCGCTTCTTGAACACAGAGCAATCCAATATCCAGCTTCAAATGCACTGGAAGTGTGGTCCACTTTGTTCACTCTGATAGGAATAACTGCCACATCTTGTCGCTTCGAAAAATCAACCTGTTAATAAAAGTCAATGCCTCTGCGGTTTTGAACCTCTTGGCTTTCCCCAAAAATACTAACTGCGCATAGTTTACTCTCGTCGCACGGTTGAACATCTCGGACATCACGCATGTAGAAAAGGAAGGTTTGGCTCAGAAATGGTATATATAGACTGCCCCATTCATAAAAACTAATAATTATACGTGTTAATTGACACAAATTGTATCAGACACGTCACGTTGGTTGGAGGAGTCCAATGTCCTACTTCACCGACAATTCTCCGACTCATCCGCTTATGAAACCTCCAAAAATGTGTACCCTCAACAATAGTAATCTACAGAAATTCTAAGATCCAAGCGTCAAGTCATGGAGCCGGAAGAAATTGCCATCAGCATCACGCTGATAAGGACCGGGTTCTGCCACAGCTCGAGTGTCTAGGTCTACAATAGCTGCCGAAACGCCTGTAGGATACGGCTGCCAATTTCCATCCTCTTGTGGAATGAGGAGATTGTCAGGAACAGGTTCAATGTAAAAAACGGCCTGTGGATACCATTCATTCTCTGTATCTCGGAATACAGTGACTTTGGATATGTGCTTGAGACCGAGAATCCACTTGTGAGCGAAAAGCAGTTGTGCGCAACTCATGCCAAGTGAGCCTACAATGTAGCAATCAGCATGTATAGACATATGGTGGGAAGTCGAATGAACTGATCGGTGCCACTTACCTATGAGTGCTTTGCCCGCTTCCTCATCAGCAGTGAAAGTGACACCAGGCCATCCCGGAAGCGGGGTTATGATGCCACGTTTTGCCAAAGCATACGCAATCATCTGTTGACTTTGTAGACTTGTGATTCGTGCAATGGCAAAGTACTTCAGCTCGCTGATGTATGAACTGCTGTAGCTATGCCAATGTACCCAGAGCAAATCAGAGAGAAATCGAAGCTTGGGAAGGTCGGCTATTTTGGGCTGGTAATGGTGAACGGCCACAAACTCGGTCCTGACGTTTTGGAAACCCGCAATGAAAATCACTGCGACAAGGGTTAATATGGCTCGGGGAGATGCTCGAGTGATCATCGACTTACTGCCTGCTGGACGATTAAACACGAAGCTGACCTGAGCTCCCGTGGACTTGAAGGGTGAGTCAGTACACTGAATCATAAAGGAATGCGAACAGGCATTCAACTCACCCAGTAAAAGTTATTGTCTGGCCCAATATAATGCTGCGTATCCAAAGGGCCTCTATCATTAGGATCTGCGTGTTTCAGCCGAATCGGCGTATTGTCTCTGAGTTGGAACAACCCTTTCCAGTCACGTTCGGCTTCATCCCAGCCCCAGTGAGTGAAAAACCTTGTCATATACTCCGGGGTTGGAGTTTTGTGCCAGCCCCAGCTCTTGAGCAACGTGACTATACGACGAGCCTGGAATGGACCACTGAATGAGCTTTCAGCTGAGGGAGTGCTGCGACTGTCACGCAGTATTTTGCCAGCGTCAATGTCGGTGCGGCGCATCATACAGCTGAGGCGCTCGGCATTTGCCACGGCCATGTCCCACATAGCCTGGCTAGCTATGTTGGTGCGATCGAATCTGACATAATCGCGAGCATAGATGTGATCCTGATCCGCAGAGGTATGGTCGAATGCTTCTTTGAAAAGATCATGTTCATCGCTATGATTGGAACTTGGACTATACTCTCCAGCGCTCCAGGTCAGGGTGAACAGAAGCGCCCAACACAGGATCAGCATAGCAGGCATGTATGCGTCACTGGTCGATGTAGAAGTGGTGAGGTATGTAATGAAAGCGAGCGAGTGAGATCGAGATATATATGCTTAGCTATCGATGCGCATTGGCCAGCTGCAAACGCAATGATACACTACAAACGGTCCCTCCTCACGTAAAAATGACACTAAGATACAAATAGCTCTTGAATTCTTACCCGCAGATTCGCTTATCAACAGGAAGATGCGCCATGTGAGTTGAGAGGCAGTGGAGTTGATTTCGACTCTAGGTATTAAGTAAGTGTATAAATGTAGGTGCTTGCTCCTTTACTCTCACTAACACGCAATTGCGGTGCAAGGAAAACTTCGTGCAAATTCTAGGGTCTTTTCTTGTTTTCCATCTCCATTGTCTTCGTCCTCTTTGGCGGTTCTTTTCGTACAAAGCACTCGCCAACGTGATGGCCATGCTCGCATGCAACGGCCCATTTGCCCATGCCCAGGTCCGTTGGCGCACGTCGTACACCTCTTCCGCCACCTCCAACGATCAAATTCCCTGGTCTGTATGTCGGGTCTGCAAGCATACGCTTAATCACACTGCAGTGGATGACTGCGGTTGCGGGAATATCGCGTGTCTCACCCTTGGGCAGCGGCCATCTGATCGCTTTCCAGGTACCGTTTTCTTGCAGATCCATACGGCGAAATGGTAGGTACTCCATAATATTCCACGAGACAACACCTGCATGACCAGCGCCATTGTTAAACTGAAGCACATCATGAATGCGGCCGCGCGTGGCTGCGCTATGCAAATGTTTATGGAAAGGCGTATCAGGATGCTCACGATGGTGGCTAAGGATGTTGTCATCATCCGTCCAGCCGATAACAGTGGCTTCACTTGATGTTGCACCGTTAGCAGTGCCGTTGGCTACGCTGGACTGTATCGGCGCGGGATCAATCTTGAACTTTGGTATGTTGGCTTGCCGTCTACCATCCGCGTCGATCGGGTCCTCGTGGCAGCAGTACAGAGCTTCAAGCTTCTCTTCATCAAATTCAAGACCAGCTTTTTGCGCTTCCCGGACCATCCACACAAGTGGAACATGGCTCAAGGCTGCATCGTCATCACCGAGGGGCCAGCCTCCGCCAATATCCTGATAAGATGTCAGCCTGGGCCAGAATATCATATAGACATCTGTATTGTCAACTCACCGCATGGCAACCTGGAAACCACACCTCCTGTATGTCCTGCTCGCCCTCTTCCTCTTCTGAATTCCAGGTCTCTCCAACATTGAGCGACAGGATAGAAGGAGTAACGGAGTCGTTTCCACCATCGCATTGATCGTAGCAAGGACTGAGGCTGCGGACTCCAAATGTTTCGTGAGAATTGCTGAAGCGCATGGGCGGTAAGGAAGCCCCAGGTTGGCCTTGATCGATCTCATCTTTCTTCCCGCTCATACCATCGACCCCTTCGTTACTATGGAGTATGTTCCTGATATGATTGTGCTTATGGTGACGCTTGTAGAGAGTGGTTGTGTCTGGTTTCTCTTGCGAGATCAAGTCTTGACGGAATTTTGCTCGACGCTCGTCGATGGCGACGGCATGTCGAATCACTCGTGCACTACTCCGGGCCGTGTAAGGGAATTTACTGCGTTGCATCCATGCATTCTCGAACGCCGGAACGCTGTTGACTGTATCAAAGAGACCTAAGAAACGTATTGCGCGAACCGGGCGACTGAACGTTTCGCGGAATGCGCACATGAACTCCAGCTGTTTCATTTTGGCTGATTTCTCTCCAGGCTTGCGGTCAGTATCCTTATCTTCAGGAAGTCGACACTGCCATTTCTGGAATGTCCTTCAAATTTGATCAGCCCAACATTTTCACAGACGTGGTAAAGTCATACTCACTTCCATGCAAACTGACACATTTCTTCGTTGCCTGCCTACTTGTCGTGAGCAACTGAATCATCATTAGGTACATACGAGATTCTTACAGATAACAGACCAACATGATCCAGCATTTCTGCAAGGAAACGGGCGGTGTAGGCGCCCCGAGAGAAACCAAATAAGTAAATATCATCTCCTGGCGTGTAGTAACGCATCAGAAACCGATATCCAGCCATTACGTGTTGATCAAAAGATGTGCCTAGTCTTATTAGCCACCAAACGCATGGTAGAAAGCTTTGTAATTTACTGACCAACTGCGCTATCCTTTGCCTTTGCATACCACGACTGGAACTTTTCCAGTCGGCTCGTCCGGGACATTGAGCCATTAGCTCGGGTAACATATGTGCCGATACCAGGCTGGTAGTAATGAAATTGGTCGTCGCCATTACGGTCAAGCATGCGATAAATTTTAAGAATGTTGCTGTCTGCATCTGTACCAGAAAATTTATTGCCAGTACCGTCGAAACAGAGGACAAACTTTTTCGGAACATGGGTCCGTGCCGTCACGATTGGGCCCCCGTACCCATCCATGTTGTTGTCGCGAGGAGAGGGTATATAGGGCTGGGAGGAGGGAATTAGGAGGTTTGATTGCTCGTGATCCTTCGCCGGCATATTAACAGCATGTTACACCCGACTTAAACGGAAGAGGTGGCGAGTATGAAATGTAGAAAATGCGGCAAGGGGTAACAACAGGCGAGGTAGTACTGACCCACGAGGGGAAAGCATATTGAGAGCTGATGTCAGTGGCGTCTGGCGCATGGTCTCTCTGTTCTTGCCTGATGTCCCTCTTTGCCCTAAAAGTGACGAATGCCGCCTTCAAAGCATCTAAAATCGCAGATCGATTGTTGATCGACCGCCAATCCTATCTTGTGGATTGTGGATTTTATGCGACTGTGGGAATTGTGCAAAGTGCCCGCGCTGCAACTGTAGGCAGACACCAGGGAGATTAGCAGTAGCTCACCGTCTGGGCGTATTACATGGGTATTTCGTGTCTTCTACCTCATATAGTGCTCGATTGGCCTCGAAAGCTACTTCAACTTGAGTAGTCTGAGATGTAGGCGATGAATACGACCATGGTAAGCAAGATACGCCATGAAGTGGCCACGCAGTGCTCATTGGTTCGGAGGATAGTATTGAAATCTGCGGCATTGCTGATCCATCATGCCGTACTATGGCGCTGTACCATCTCTCGGACTCTCTCCCTCGCTGGCAATGGTGGAGTCAAAGTCGGCGACGTCGAGGAAATTAACAGGCTCGCTTAGGCTAGCTCAGGGTTCACTCCGATCACTCCGATCCGACGCGGCCCCAGCCGACCGATCTCTAAGCCAACCCCAACCCCCTCCCTCGATGGTGTCTAGGTATCTACCATGTACCTACGCCTCCTTGTATCCTCTCTACCACCACCCAATCCTTCACCAGACTCATTTAGCCAGTACTAGGCATCAGATCCTCTCATGACAAACCGTCGCTGATCCTGTCTTCTTCAGGTCTCATAATCCCCTTGCACATGATGCATACCACAATTCCTTGCTGAGCTACTCTACTGCGTCGGCCCATGGACACTTGTACATAGTACGAGCCTCTAGTCAGAGGGCATGTCTGTGACATGCACAATGGAGCTGTAGCGCATGCAATCAGCAGTATAGCTGGCCCGCGCCGTGCCGATAGTTGAAGCCTCCCGCCGAACTGTCTGTGCATTCATTAGCACAAGATTTACCCGTCTTGGCTGAATCGGGCCGCGGCGATCAGATGTTCGATTCGTTGAGAAGCCATCTACATACACAACAGCAGCGGGGACTTTTCGTCGAAACAGATGTTCCTGCTGTGTAGCCTTAGGATCCTGTCCATCATCCTGCACTTGAGACATGTGCGCCGGGGCCTGTGCAAGGTTGCAAATCGCTCTCTGGGGAGAACGAAGAAGCAATCAGCGTTGCAGTTCAAGCCTCCTGTTACCTACCGGTACCAGTATTCGTAGATGGGGTAGCACCAGCATTCAAGTGTAGCGTTGTTGATCACCACTCCATGTACGATCGGTGTATTGTGCGTCCGCGGCCAGAACACGTAGCACAGGATGAAGTGGGGTAACTCTCTCGGTGTTTCGTATATGCTTTCCACAAACCAGGGCATCTCGCCATGTAGTGCTTGACAGCTTTCAGCTCCAGCTACCATTAGGAACTATCCTGTGCTGCCCTGCATTACCCCAGCTAGCACCAATGGCATCTTTGGTAAAAGGAGAGCTTGTATCTTGGCGCAACCTCCACAGCAGTCAATCTGCATGTCCCCATACGGTTCAAGGGCCATGCACGCTGACTGGGTAAACACCAAGCCTGATTCGCGGACTGCCTGTGCTGATCGTTCCGCCGCAGCTGAAAATCATCATGACAACGCCATTGGTACGAAATAGTCGTTTCCGAAGCACAGCCGGCGAGGAGGAGCCTGTC
Source organism: Plenodomus lingam (assembly GCF_022343315.1). Taxonomy (NCBI): domain Eukaryota; kingdom Fungi; phylum Ascomycota; class Dothideomycetes; order Pleosporales; family Leptosphaeriaceae; genus Plenodomus; species Plenodomus lingam. The sequence continues at coordinate 1,413,854 of NW_027093944.1, read as the reverse complement.
TCGAATCATAGACCTCGCTTCTTGAGCTCGGCTGTCACAGTGGCCCATTCGATTCGAGCTCTCCAGGTACTTTACCCCGGAGCATCCCACCGTAACACACGTCTTATGTTTCCACGCAGCATTCTTCAACATGCCTAGTCCGTTGAGATCATTGCTTGGTTCGATCAGGAAGAAGCCGACTCAAGCCAGTGATGGCCGGTCTGCAGAGGCGGCAAGTGGCTTGAAGAACAACCAGGTAAATTCTATAAGTAACCAAGTATGTATGAGCATAAGCTGATGTTATTTCTGTAGAAAACTGCAATCATGAGCGATCTCACGGGTTTGGGTGTCAAGAATGCCAAATTCGCGCTAGAAGCCGTAACTACTTTGGCATCCGGAGAGCCTCTTGACGATAAGGATCTCTTGCTCGAGCAGGGCGTGGAAATGCTTCAGGGCTTGCCACCAAACAGTGGTCTCAGCTCCAAGATATCCGATGGCTTTATTGCCATGCTTTGGAACGATCTTCCACATCCAACGCCAACACATGCAGGACCTTCAGCACGATACAGGAAACACGACGGCTCTGGAAATAACCCACACAATCCAGACATGGGCAAAGCTGGATCGCCCTATGCGCGTAATGTGCCTCCTTCCAAGCCGAAAGGTATATATCTGCGCTTCCATTTCCCTATAGAGCTAACTGGTTATACCAGGTCCTAATCTGCCCGACGTGGAAGACGTATACGAAGCCCTCTTGAAGCGCAACGGTTCATTTCGCCCTCATCCGTCAGGACTGAACAGGCTATTCTTTTCTTTCGCAACCATTGTCATTCACGAATGTTTCCAGACCTCCAGAACCAATCCTTGGATTAACGAGACCTCTAGTTACGTCGACCTCAGTACTCTGTATGGAAACACAGAGGTAGAGCAGAAGCGTGTACGAACATATCGTAATGGGTTGATCTACAATGACTCCATTGCATCGGATCGCATCATGATGATGCCTCCCGGCGTTGTTGCAGTGCTTCTTATGTTCTCAAGAAACCACAACCATGTTGCCGAGTCACTGTTCTCTGTAAACGAGGATGGCAAGTACAAGCCTTGGGATACCTTGAACGAGAAGGAAAGGCAATGGTAAGCACTATACACATCTTATCAGTGCTACACCTTCTGACAAACAAACAAGGCAAGACGAAGACATCTTCCAGATCACACGCAACATCAATGTGGGCTTCTTCGCTTCTGTGGTTCTCCACGATTACGTGGCAGCCATTCTGAACACTCCTCGTGCCAACTCTGAATGGTCTCTAGATCTTGGCAAGGAGATCAAAAAAGGTGGTGTACGCGTCGAGCGCGGGACTGGGAGTCACGTTTCCGTGGAGTTTGCTGTGCTCTACCACTGGCATGCCGCATTAAGTGCAGCAGACGACCGCTGGATGGAGGACATCATCCGGTCTGTAAAGCCCGAGATCACCAATATTGATGATGTCACCATCGAGACCTTCCATGAAGTCATGATGCACTATGGCCATCAAATGAAGGAGCAGCTGCCGCAACATTGGACCTTTGGTGGTCTTAAACGTGATGCCGATGGCAAGTTTCGTGACGAAGAGCTCGCAGAGCTCATCAAGTCTTGCACGGAAGAGCCTGCTCATGCTTTTGGTGCTCACGGCACGCCGGCCAGCTTGAAAGTTGTTGATCTCATGGGCCAACTACAAGCCCGAGAGGTGTTCAACGTTTGTACCCTCAACGAGTTCCGCAGGTATCTGAACCTGAAGCCCTATGAGACGTTCGAGGATTGGTGCTCAGACAAAGAGACTGCAAGATCAGCTGAACTGCTCTATGGTCACATCGAGAACATGGAACTCTACCCTGGTCTGATGGCCGAGTGCACTAAGCCAGCCATGCCAGGCAGCGGAGTGTGTCCAGGTCAGACTACCGGACGAGGCATTTTGGATGACGCAGTCGCACTTGTTCGTGGCGACCGCTTCCTCAGCTACGATTTCAATAGTAACACTTTGACTCAATGGGGGGCGGCATTACTCGCAGACACGGTGCCCGGCGCATACGGAGGCGTCTTCCCCAAATTACTCTTCCAAGGTCTTCCTGGTGGATTCACTGGCACTTCGCCCTATGTTCTCCTTCCCTTCTATACCCCTGAAGCAGCCAAAGGCATCCTCACGGGCAACAAAGTTCTCGACAAGTATGACCTGAAACGCCCTGCCAACGATAATGACATCATCAGTGTGCGTACCCAAGAAGGTTGCAAAGCCGTCTTCGAAGACCGCGAAAGCTTCGCTGTGATGTATCAAGCCGCCATTCGCAACTGCACCGCTGGCCATGACTTCATGATAGGATGGGACGAGCAAAAGAAGCACGACGAGCGCTCTAAGATCCTGCATAAAGTCTTTTTCGAGGAAGGATTTGAAGCAAACGTCACTTCTTTCTTCAGCAGCAACGTGGCGAAACTTATCAAGAAGAACAGTCTCAAGGGCGCAAAGGGCCGCATGAGCATCGATATCGTTCGCGATGTCACCAACATCACGCCCATTCTCTGGCTCGCAGACCGCTTTGCCCTACCTCTCAAGACTCAGGAGCAACCCCGTGGCTTGTTGTCGATTTACGAGGCATTTACCGCATACCTTGTACTTTTCATGTACCAATCTTTCAACATCCTGCCCCAAAACGAATGGAAACTCCGCGAGGGCGCCATGAAAGCGGCCGCACCCCTACGCTCCATCTTTGAAACGCACCTGAAGACGCAAACAGGCGCCATGGAAGGCCTAGTCGACTGGATGGCCAAAGGCAGCACCTTCGAAGTCGGCCCCCACGCAGATCGCATCTACAAGGCGCTTGCGGAGACCAAGCTCCCCATGGGCGATAATGTGGGTGACTGCATTGGCATGGGCGCGCCAGTGGCCGGCAACCTCACACAGCAGGCCAGTCTGTTAATCGACCTATACCTCAAGCCCGAGTACGAGCAGTACAAGAACCGCATCATCCAACTCGCACACATGGATCCCGCCGTCTCCGACCGAGAACTCCAAGGTTTCGTGTACGAAGGCATGCGACACGTTGGCGTAGTCCCTGGCCTCCCTCGTGTCGCCACGCGCGACGTCACTGTGCAAGACGGCGTGCGGGGCCCTGTCTCTGTTAAAAAGGGCCACACGATTCTCGTGGCTACGTCGATTGCCGCCATGGATCCCGTAGCGTTTCCCAACCCGGAGATCTTAGACCCGCACCGCTCGTTCAAGGACTACACGCTACTCGGTCACGGATTGCACTTTTGCTTTGGCGCGCGACTCGTCGGGCCATCTCTTGCAGCTACGCTGCGCGAGGTCTTCAAGCTGAAGAACGTACGGCGTGCGCCCGGGAAGCAGGGCCGGTTTACGACGACGGAGCACAAGTTGGCGGGCATCACGATGCGGCATTATCTCGATGCTAATGCCAAGGAGAGTCCGATTCCGACCAGTTTGAGACTTCACTATGATGCAGATGATGTGGGCGTTAATGGCGGTGTAAATAGCGTGCCCCATGCGTATGAGAATGGAAATGCGAATGCCGGGGGCGACAATGCTTATGGGAATGCGTATACGATTGCGCCGTAGATTGACGAGCGGAAGGTTGCGAGAGGCGAGGTGGATCGAAGGCAAGGATGGGGAGTAATGTCGAGTCTTTTGGAGATTTGGGAGGCAAGAAGGGCCTTGGGTGTTCGTGTCAGGGGTGGATACCCCCTCACCACACGTACATCGTAGTGTCTGAATTTGAAGGGCAGAATGGCACAAGGCGTGTTTAATGGCCTGTAATGTTACAGATATACAGTCGTTCGTTCCAAGAAACATTTGTTATCAATACACGTTGGAACTGAAGATTACTCGACATGATCAATCGAGTGTGGCACATGCATGGCATGCTATAGCTAATGCAATCACAAAATATAATCACTATCTTGTCACTAAATTCTCGCCTGGATCCAGCATTTCGGGGGCACCAGGGAACAGATACAGTCTCTTCGGAGATGACTGCATCACGGCGTGTTCGACCGGTGAGATCCAGATTTCAAAAAGCGTCACATGAACTGAACAATCAGAGCGACTAAAGTGTCCACAGAGGAAATATAGCAAGTAGGAATTATCTCGGATGCGCGCTACGGATTCGAACAATCTTCAGCATTATCTAAGGGCATAGGAAAAAAATGAAAGATACAATGCGTAACGTCGAGCCATCTCTGTCCAGCAGCACCCGCCCACCTCGTCCAATCTCGTCACCGTCCACCGTCTCCTCGAAGACCTTTATAGTCGTGAATCGATGGGAACCCGTGATTCAAACAAATTGTACAGTGCTCCATCAAATCATACATGAAACGACCATGGTCTCGTCGCTCATATCGTTCTGAACAGACGCCTCTGGGAATGTTCCGATGTGCACTGCGGTACCAAGAATGCAATCGGTACCTCGCTCGCGCCATCGGCATGAAGCCCGAGACCCGAAGTTATTATAGCTTGCGCGTCTGGCATTGGCATTGGCATTGGCAACTCGTTCTTTCCGTCACTCTGTGTCTGGATGTCCTCTGCATTCACCGCCGTCATCTCGCTCACACCATCGTCCTCAATCTTCTCATGTGGCATTTCATCATCCTGCATAGGTGTGACAGCCATTTCCTCAGAGATACGATACAACGGCGCAGAAGCATTCTGAGGCATAATCTGAATTTTTCTGGCCATAACCATATTCTCGCTGGCGATGTACTGTTCTTCGATGACGCCATCCAGGCCGCCTCTTTTCTCGGCAAAGACCAGCTTTGACTCTTTTTCAATTTGCATGAGGGCGGGACAGCAGCATGGCGCTTTGAGAGCGTCTTCTATGGGTGTGCCTTCTAGGTTATGCTTCTCGCGGAAAAGGCTGTATTGCATGCAGATGGGGAGAGGTTGGATACACCAGCAGCGTGCGAAGTAGTAGAATAGGCACTGGTAGATGTGAGTGAAGACCAGCATCTCTGAAGTTAATTGGAGTGCGTGATGCAGGAAAGAAGGACATAGTAACAAGTTTGACATCGTGTGCTGCTTCACACATGGGCAACAGTTGTTTTTCAACTTACCGCTGCATTGATCTGTTCATACCCCGACATATCGCCATCATTTTGAAGCCGATGAAATGTCTTGCCAAATGTGATACACGGACAGCACATCGTCAGGATAGCTATACGTCTCCTCTTCAGCATGCGGTCTCATCATCCAGACTGTCCGGCACATACCAAGGTCCCAAGGCGTGCAACATGCCCAAAGACTCGTCTTCCACGCCCTCCCTTCTGTCCCAGACTGCGTCTTGCTAGCCCTGAGATCCTCATTGATAGCCTTATCGAGTTTTGTAATGGCTCTCTTGACGGTCGCGATACCAGTTGCCGTTTTGTTCTTGACTTGCTTTATGGTGGCGTTGACGATGATTTTGGTTTGTTCCATGGTGGAGGATGGGGTTGCTGTTGCGGCAGTCGATGTAGAGGACTGCGTGGCAATAGAGGCACTCATGGCTAAAAGATGGGCAGGAGCTCGGTATAAAGATGTAGTTGCGCTGTTGATGAACGGGATTCGACAGAGAGATGGGTTGTGGGTGTTAGTGGGTGGCGCCGATGATGCTGGCGGATAGATGTGGTGTGTTAGAGGAAGGGCGTAGCACAAAAATTGATATGAGGACGCGCTTATGAAATGTTTAGTCGCTTGAGCGAGGAAGCTGCAGTGGGTGAATAGCGTGGAGAGGCAGTATGGCAAGAAGGTAATTAAATCGCAAAAAATAACATCACTGCGGACGCACTTACCTACTACCAACCCTGAAATCACAACACATGTCCACTTCTCACCTTTAAGAGTGTGTCCTTTCTCAATGTCAACATCGTCCTGCTGTGGCAATGATATACATCGCCGGCTCATCAATTGGTCAAATACGAGCATAGAATACTCAGAATAAAGATACCAGTCTGGACCGCCAGTCAATCACAGCAGTTAGACGCGTGGCATCATCAGGCACAAAAATGTTTCTTCTGTGAAAATCGGCCCGCAGGAGCATTGGTGAGGACAAGCTCTAAAGATTTAGGCTCTTGATGACATCTTACAACGTGTCCTCTGACTTCTAATAATCGTAGATAAGTGGTCTTGGATCATTCTGCTGGAAAATGTTTCATTCCCGAGGACTGTTGGGTGTACTCGTGAAAACCCATTGTCTATCAGGCTAAACAATAAGATTGTGAATCTATCCCTAAAGATGTGGAAAGTCAACGTCTTGTCTTGGGAGCACACCAATGAAATATGATTAACTTACACAACCCCTGCTATAATTATCTCCTGTGGTAATACCAAGATTGTTGGTTCTAAGCACCAACACTGGATCCCACAATACTTGCCTCCACAGAACCCGTTGAACATATCCAATTCTACCAAAGGATAAATCAGCGCATCTGCAACTCCAAGCTTCCATATGCTAGAAATTACAATTTTTCCATCTGTTCCACAAACATGGCTACAGACTATAGCATTTGCCAAAGTGCATCCATCACACTCCGTTTCCACGTATCTGAATCCCTAGCCATTTTCCGTCACTATATATCCAGTGCGAGTGGAATTTATAAGATCGCCGTCCCAGTCAAGGACTTTGGATACAGACTTGAACCCTATTCAACAACGTGGGCAAACCCAGTAGCAATTGAATTGTTCAGAAACAAGAGGAGCCATCTACCACCTATATAAGCGCTAATCGAGCTGCAAATACAAACTCTCCCATGTCCATCCCAATCAGTCAGGCGCGTAGTCTGAGTTTGAAACGAGAATAGTAACCGGGACAGTGCGTCTGAAAGATGGTTTTCAAGCAAAACCCCATGTCCTTGCATACTGTGCAACATCTAGCTCAGGTATCCCCAAATTACCATGAAACCAACGAAAACATATACCTTGAGCTATTCAATTTCGCCCAACGCCAGAACCTCGCACCCAGCAAGCCCTCAAACCCATCCCTCCCCAAGCCCCCCCCCAAAACTCCAACTTTTCTTCCAAACCAACAAACCCCCTCCGCCTTTCCTCAACTCCAACCCCCCTATCCTCCCCCTTCCACCCCAGCAGACACCCTATCAAAAAAGAAATCCATACTCTCCAACGTATCCGTAACATTCCCCGACCTCCTCCCCACCCTCTGCGTCTCCTTCAACTCCTCCGCCAACACAACAGCCTGCCTCGTCCCAATCCTCCTCGCTATAAACTGCAGCGTCGCAATACACCACTCCCGCATCTCATACGTCGCCAAATCGCTCTGGCCCGCCGCATACAGCGGCCAAATCAAATGCATCATCCCCGGGCTCTTGGCCGGGTCGAGAAACGTACCAGGCGGCTGGAGCGCAGGGCGCGCCGAGATACGGGCTCGGGGCGCCGCAGTGGGTGGTTGGGAAGCTGTAAAGGAGCGGTACTCCGAGGCGCGGGGGAAGGGCAACATGCCCGTGATTTGCGGGACAGAAGCAATGATGCCCGCGACCGTGGCATGCATGACTTGTTCGGCCCCGAGTTTCTGGGGCAAGGCTTCGGCTTCGCTGAAGAGAGGGGGGTCGTAGGCTTCGCAGCCCTTTTTCAGATTTTCGCGTACGGCTTTGTAGAGGTACATGCGGCAGGAGCGGAGATTGTTCCACATTTGCGCGATCCAGGGGTCGATGTAGACGCTGTAGAATGCGCCGTAGTGGTATGGCGAGGGAGTGTTTAGGTGGACGGTTTCGTAGTGCCAGATACTCGGCATCAGGGCCTTGACTTCGTCGAGTTCTCGGTCGATTTGGAGGGCGCGGGCGAGCATGGTTTTAGGGTCTGCACGCTTGTCTTGGTTGAGATTGATGGCGTCGTGCATGACTTCTACGATGCGGGTCGTCCATTGGCGGCCGTGGATTTCGTAGTCGGATTTTGGACGAAGATGTTCGTATAGGCCTTTGAGGCCTTCAGGCACCGTTGTTCCCGTTTCGAGCGCGACAAGTAGGGCAACGCCGTAGAACTGGTGGAAAATTCGACGGGCAATGCTAGATTTGAACTGCATGGGCCCACGCAGGTTGATGAGGGTGCAGGCGCCGTGGACGTGTTTGGCCCAGGCTTCAATGGAGCGCTTGTCGTGGAAGATCATGTTCTCGTACATGCCCAGCATGATGACGGAGACAAGGACGCTGTCTTTCACAGCGAGTGTGGGGTCGCGTAGAGAAGCGTTGGTGGAGCGAAGGGCAGAGACATAGGCTGCTTGGGCTTTTTGCATGATGGCCGGACTCTTGCAAGTGTTTGCGTATCCGGCCAAACTGACAGCATTGACGCTCTCTCGAAATGCGTCATCGACATCATCTCGACAGAGAAGCTCGGTGACCCATTCGAATTGCCCTCGGGGAATCAGTCCTGGCTGGGCAACATAGTTGGCGATGAAGAAGCCGAGAGCCTGTTGTTCCATCGGTGGTACGAGTTCCCTCCTCATGCTTTTTGGCGTAGGATACCGGTACGGCGACCAACTATCCATATCTGTACTTGAATGCCTCGCAGAACCCCACTCCTTGCCAAAAGAAAACACATCCGTATTTCCCTCATGCAATACTGGCGTAAGCATAAGCATATCCGACCCCCTACTCTTCCCATCTCCTCCCCCTTTCGCCTTGGCCAACTCTTCATACCTCCTCTCCGCCTTACGCGCCACATGCACACTCTCATTCTTGAACATCATAGACAGCGGATCGCGATAGCCATGACACTCCTTCTGCGCCCTCAGACATTGGGAGCACGACGGCCGTTTCTGGTCACACTTGGAACGTCTCGATTAGCAAAGCCATCCCACGCTCACGAACAATGCACCACCACAATGACAATAAAAAAATACTACCAGAATCTAAAACCCCAATACGATCGAAGTACATCTTGGAGTGGGAACCAAAAAGAGAGCGCAAAATATACCATACCTTGACTTTCCTATCCCTACAATTCTTACACCCCCTCGACGGCCGCCCAACATTAGGCATCCTCACACACACACACACACACACACAGCCCCCCTGCCGAAGGAATCCCGCTGAAAAGCAAGAGAGGAACACAAAGAACAACCCCACCAAAGTGGGTCAAAAGGGTCGATCAGATAGATCTGCGACGCGAGTCCGTAGGGCTGGACTATCCGTCCGTAAGGCTGAAAGAAGGGGGACCAGCAGATGTCCTCTATGTACTCGTACGGCTGCCAACTTGACCAGTACAGTGCTGTGCTGTGCTGTGCCGTGTAGTCTGAAACTCAACCTGACGGGGTGGGTTGGGTGGATGATTGGGGTAGGTTGGGACAGCGGTAGGGTAGGGGCATGTTGAGTATGGTAAGGGTGGATCGATGGGGTGGGGGTGGCAGCCTAATCACCCCGTGCGTACAACACCAACGGCAACATCAAACCTTGGAACGCCAGTGACACTGCAGCCAACTGCCACAATACCTCCCCATTCAAAGCACACTGTAAGAAATAATACACATCCTTGCAGAGATCAAATTCACCTACATCCCCGCCATCTCGTATCTATCACTCACCCCTCCTCTCCTCAGCTTCAGCCCCATTCCCAGCCCCAGTCCTTACCCACCCCGCCCTCGCCCCCAACCAGCCCATCCACCTCCCTACACCTAGTCCCCAAATAGAGAGTAGCGCTACATCTCCAACCTAACCAATGCAATGCAGAGTTGAATCAGTGGGGGGCTGCGGACTACAGGCTGACATGAACTCGCACGACCGAGCGAGTGATGCGTGATGCAGCATCCATCGTACAAAGGTTGCACAGCATGGATTGATAAGAGGAGGAGGGAGGGCTTGCAGCGTGACGATGTGGGGAGGATGGAGATGGGGGAGGTGTGTATGTACAAAGGCCATGTATGTACAAAGGCCATGTATGCACAAAGGCCATGTATCGAATGCAAGGTCCATCACATCCATGTTTTGATTTCTCGGTGTACAGTGGGTACAATGTGCAATCCCGCCCAAGAGATCCCACACCTCACCAGCATCCAAGACTCAAAAGCGGCGACCGAGTACAAGGTCAAGTATAAAAGGCATTCAATTGTCATGTTCTCCAAATGCTAAAAGTACGATTCACTGCACTACATACTGCATACACAGTCGACATTAACATATAAAGCCCCATGCACATACACATGCACATATCCGCATCCTCCATCTTCCAAGCCAATATCCCTCCCCTCGAAAACAAACAAGAAAAGAATACCCCTTTCACAAACTCTCAACCCCAAGCCCTCTCAAGAGCATGCAACCCACCAAAAAAATCCTCATGTAAAAAAAACCCCCCAAAACCACAAAAACAAAAAAAGCCCAATATCAAAAACAAAAAAAGAGTCGGCCGCAGTATCCACAGGCAGGCGGAGAGGGTATGTTGAAAGGAGAAGCAAGGAAAGCAAGCCGATGCACTAATCTCGTCGCGTAGGAAGGTGAAGAAATCGTCGAGGATGGAATAACTCGTTTCGCTCGCCAAAAAGAAGACAGAAAACTGGAATAAGATAGAGGGTCCATTTGTACATGAGACATGAACATTGGAAAATAAAGATGAGTGTCAAGACGTGTCAGAGGACCAACGCCTTACACAAGAAAGGGCATCTCCCGGGCAAAAAGCTGGGGACATCAGGACAGCTGGTCTCAAGTGATATTGGAGGCTGAGAATCCAGCCCAGACACCCTTGCCATCGCATTACTGTCGAAACACTGGCCACATTGACATGACTGTGTATATGTTTTTCATGACGCCATGACGCTCATTCAAAGGCGGTTTCCTCTCTCACCATCAAGGGGTTTCTCCCATCGCCCCTCCCATCCATTCGGTTGTGAAAGTGTTGCTGAGCTGATCCATTTGATCCTTGCCTCTGGCCCATGTTCAGGAACATCATACCCGATTCACGTCTCCTTTGTCTCTGTTCTTTGGCCGTACCGCCCTGTGCAGCAGTGTTTAGGCTACCGTAGTTGTCGGACTGAGTATGATAGGATTGGGCTTGGTACGGTTGTTCGTAAGCCGGTGTATCGTAGGAAGGACGCATAGGTATGAAGCCGCTGGATGAGGGTTCGTAGGACGGATATTGTGACTGCTGCTGTTGCTGTTGAGATTGTTGCTGCTGCGGTTGTTGGAGGAGCTGTGGTGGTGGCGGTGGCGGGTAATTCGGTGCTGCACTAGCCTGATATGTTGGCCGATCAAAACGCTGCTGGAACGTCGTCTCACTGTACGCAGGTGTTGGTAAATCGGAAAACATCTGGCGGCGTGGGGAGCGAATGGCTTCGTCGCCGAGGTGCGGCGTGCCGTTACGGAGTTCGTGAATAGGGGAGCTTGCTTCGTCGAGAGCGGGGCCGAAGATGTCAGGAAAGTCGGTAAGGAAGAAGGATATCAAGGGTGCCGGGATGTTGAGAGTTGGCGCGAAGACGATGCCGACGTTGCGCACAGTCATCTTGTTGACAGCGGAATTCTCAACGATTTCGATCAGGAACAGGGAGAGCTGGCGGAGGAGCTCAAAGTTTGCATCTGGAAGTCTATGTACGAGAACGTTGAATGTTTGGATCTTTTTACTGCGCTCATCCATATCTGTGAAAATGTTAAAATCAGCTAGACAACAGTCTAATGGCAACTCACCGAGAACCTTGAGGAAGTCGAGGTGCAGTTCTCGCGTCAGGATGGAAGACGGCAGCTCTCGCAAATACAACTTGAGCAACGATGCAACAGCATGAACATCATAGTACTGTCCATCTAGGAGCTTGATATCACCCTCGACATTAAAGCGATCTCGGAGACCCTTGATGACGATGTTAGACCCGCTAAGCCTAAAGATACCTTCTTCGCTGATGGCTTGTTTTGCCTTGAGATATTCTAGACACCTGTACACAACGGCTGGCAACATAACAGTGACTCCCACAGGCTGTGAGAAATCTACAGCCTCCTGGAGAGGTATGCCAAATATGCTGCGATTGCCAAGTTGTGATCGCTGTTGTTGCTGTTGCTCCACAGCATGTTGTAGTTGGTTGCCTGACTGAATCGCTGCAAGTTCGGAAGAGCCACCACGACCCCTGAACCCAAAGATGCTGCGCTTCTTGTCCTTGATAGCGGTTGGGCCAGCGTTAAATGCTAGTTTATTTCCCCAAATCTCCACGTCGCGAATGGGGGTTCCATTGCTTGGTGCTGAGATGGCAGGGTAGTGGCCCAGGCTGTCTTGTGAAAAGGACGCACTTTTCGGTGAGCCTTTGCCGGGTTTCGCTCCCATAGCATCCCGATGATTGGGACCGCGGACCGGAGCCTCTGCTGCCACCGTGTCGTCGTAGCTCAGACCTTGTAATCGATCTGATTTCTCAAACTCTGGGCTGTCTCGTGTGTGGGATCGAAAAGAGTCTTGGCTGGGTTGCTGCTTCTGCAAACGTGCAACGCTGGGAACTTGTATCTCGACGGGTGAAGAATCATCTGGCATGTCTACATGCTGCAGAAGAGCGTCCACCCAGGCATCCCTTTCCTCGTCATTCTCTGCGCATAAAACGTGGCGTACGAGACTTGAGGAATCCTTGCGCTTCGGCTCCAGAATCAAGAATGCATGGCGATATTGGTTGTCTTCCGATTCGTCTTTTCTTTGGGGTGATTGGCTGGATTGTTGTTGCGACTGCTTTCCAATCTGCGCGTTTTGAAGTTTGATTGTGCCCAAGTGCGCACCACCCTCTGCCTCGTAATATCTGAACTCGGGGCCATCGAGGACGAAGAACCGGGCCTTCCAACCACCAAAATTCTTGCCACGCTTGGTAAGGTAGCCCTCCTTTCTTTGTCGCATCTTGGGAACTGACACGTCTGCTCCTGCTGTGGGATCCGCTGGAGCAAGTCTGTCCCCAGACTGTGCGCCGATAACATCGCTGGAGAAGTACTCGCAAACGATTCGTGCTGTCTGCTCGTTCATCGGGGTTTCCAAGACAGTGTCGAAGTACTGGTTCAGTGCTATGCGTCGAGCGTCTATCTTGGCTGGTGCGTGACCCCCGAACAAAGACCGCTCAGGAAGACGTCCCTGGAAATCACACAAAGACTTGAGCTGGGCGTCCAGGGTCGGTAAGGTGGCTATAGTCTTCTCTACGCGCCATAACTGCTTGTTGTCGGAACGAGCATAGATGGCGAGAATAAAGACTGGATCTTCCTCGCGTGGACTCGGCGCAAGCATACTAAGACGAGATGGCCGTAGTCGGGACGAGAAGACCTTGACTTCAATCGACGGCAGCGCATTGGGAGGGAGCAGGAGGCCTGGGTACTGCTCCGACACAAGACCGCGGTAGACGTGTTCTGCATCTGGCACTTCGTCAAACGTAGGACTGCTGTTGGTTGAGTCTGGACTAGGTTGAGCGCCGGGCACCTGTAGTAGAGTCGACGCGTTGTTGTTGTTGTTGTTGTTGTTGCTGCTGCTGCTGCTGCTGGACGCTTTCGACGCCTGCACCTGATTCTGATTGACAGCTGGCGACTGGTATGACTGAGGCGTATATGGGGCAGGGGGACCTGGCTGAGGCAGTGATCGCGCGGCAGTATGGGTCATGGCACTAGGCGACATGGGTGGGGATGCTAACGTCGATTTGGGATGTCTTGGCAACGGCGAGCCAGGCGGTCTATCTGTGGGGCGGGGGCTAGAGGGAAGGCCCGGACTCAACATGGGCGATCCGAGAGATGCGACGCTCCGGTTAGCCACCATGGAAGTGTCCGAGTTTGTTGGACTTAGCAGGGCGTTGAGTGAGGTTGCTGGAGGATGGCGGGGCGACAGGGGAAGACCGGTATATTGGCGCGGCGACAGAGAGACTGCAGCCGTCGCTTGCTGGTCGCTTACCGGGACCTCTGTTGCCGCTGAGTGTGACAGCGGCGTGTGCTTACTCTCGCTCTCGCTCTTCTGCTTCTTCGACTTGCTGCGCGCATCCTCCTCCTTTGTGTAGAGCGCTTCTCGAACGCGGTCATCCTCTTCACGAGTCTTGCGCCTTCCGCGTTGCTCCACAATGGGGATCTCGTCCACTTCCAGAGTGTCATTGTAGTCGGAGTCGACGTCGTCTCCATGGACGGCTTGGTGGAGGTGTGCGCTGGTCGTGATGGGCTTGGACAGGTTGAGAGGTGCTGGCGGAGGCTTTCGTAGAGTCTGCGCGGATTTGCGCGTTGGGGTGTCGAAGCCATCGCCACCCAACACTGGTGTGGCTTGGGTGATGGATAACTGAGGTGCTTGTAGATGGCTGTCCTTTTCTTCCACAGCAGGAGCCTCGGCAGTCTTCTGTTGCGGCGGCGGCGGGGTGATTGATTTCGCAGGCGGCTCGAGGATTTGCGGAGCCTGGCAGCCTTCGGACAAGGCAGCATCGAGGCCCAGTCCTCTGCCTGCCACATGGGGGGGTTGCGCACGTTCGTCGTCCTCGCCCGTGGGTGAATTGAGACTGGAGGCCGTGTTGGAGGCACTATGTGCCTCGGAGCAATGGGAGGGCGACTGGGCTAGTTGCGAGTCTGGGATGAGGTGTGGTGCAGGATGCTGCTGTGTCAATGGGGACGTCTTGTACTCTGAATTCTTCTGCTGCTCTGCCATGGCGGCGGCGGCGTCTTCGGCCCGCTCGCTCAGCGCGGGCGAGGGCGACTCACTGCCTTCGCGTTCGACGGTTGAGGCCATTGTGTCGGACCGCTGGAGGGCGCCGGGCCCAGAGGCTGTCTGCTCGGCGTACTCCTTCATTTTCCGGCGGTAGCGATCCTTGTCCTTGAGGGCGCGCTCGAGGTCCTTTTGCAGGCCAATGACCATGGCGCGCTGCTTCTCGACCAGACGCCACAGCTGGGCATTGTGATTCGATGTGCTCTGCTTCTCCTTCCACATGGCCAGCAGTGCAGCCTCGGGCGAACCTGCGACCGCGATCAAGCGCGCCATGTCGGGCGGGCTGGCATTGCTGGTGTCTTGCGAGTTCTTGTTGACGTGGCCGGGAGGCATCTTGGACTGTGAGGCGGCCGAAGACAGCGACGAGGCGGCCGAGTCTATCGAGGCAGTGCGCACGTTGGGTCTCGTGGTCGTGGTGGCGCCTGTGGTAGCGGGAGGAGGCATGGCGACAGGCGAGGCGGGAGGGGACAGGGCGGGAGACGAGGCGTGACGAAGTTGCGCATACGCAGACGGCCGGTCGGGCTGCGTGGTTCCACTGAGGGGGTGGTGTTGCTGGCGGTGCTGTTGGTGCTGGTTCTGATGCTGGTTGTGGGTGTACGGGGGCAACGGCGGGGGTTTGGGCTGGCGCATCTGGGATTGAGACAAGGCGCGAGGCAGTGTGTGACTCTGCGTCTGCGTCTGCGTCTGCGTCGGTGTCTGAGCAGTCGCTCTTGTTGTTGCTGTCGTCGTCGTCGTCGTCGTCGTCTGGCTGTTGGCGGCGGCGGCGTGCAGCATGGCTATGGGAGCGTCGGCCACAGGCGAGGTTGTCGCTCACGAATGGCAATCTTGATGCACTTCTCGATTCGCTCGAATGGCGTCAGATCATGTCGATGGGCGTGTCTGGCGAGGAATGGGGGATTCAGCAGCACGCGCAGTGGGCCCATGTCATGGCTGTGTAAGAAAGAGAGGGTCGGAGAGTCGAAACCTCTCTCTTCCCAAGGCGATGGGTCTGCTGCTCAATTGACAGTCAGTGGGACGGACAGAAGTGAGCGCTGGCGGCAGACAGACTGGCTGGGAAGCCCCCAGCTGCCAGGGTCATCATCAGCCGGAAGTCTACAACCTAGCCTGCTACAGTAGGTAGGTCGTCTACTAAGCGTCCAAGCACATACCGGTACATGGATACAGCCTAGACTCTTAGAGCATGTATTATTCATTGCAAGTCTGTACAGTACAGTCGATGGACATCACCTAACCCTGCCTAGCAGCAGTAACTGCATCTACGATCTACTGTATACTCTACCTACTGTACATACCGTACATACAGTACCAAAGTGTTCATACGAGTGCTACCGTACACCTACATGACTGGCTAACCGCACCAGCCGCCTACCTACCTATACCAGGAACAAACCTCCACACACACACACACACACACACACACACACACAAGGGCACGAGAATCCATTTCCATTCATTTGGCCTGCTGAAACATGCCTGCAGCAAGCACTGAGCAAGCACTGAGCAAGTAACCGCTTCACAAGCCACCGTGATATGTCACAAGAATAAAAAAACACAATCTACTAATATGGCTCGGTCTGCATTGTCTCTGAACCGAACCAAGCTCCTCTCTACCTTCTATATCTCTCTACTGTGTGGTCTGTGGTCCTTACCATAGTATGTTCCTACTCCATACATAGTATACTTGCTCACCCTCCTCATCCTCGTCCCCCTTCTCCCCCCTCTCACCTTTCTTACACTTCTCACCGAGACCGCGCCTCCCCACCACGACACACCAACACCAACGCGCTGGATGCATTGCCCAAGCGCATTATCCCCATGATCTCGCCTCCGCAATGCTGCATGCAGTCACTCAGGATGCACATGGAGGGTGAAACCCCAACCAAGCGACACGACACATGCCAGTCCAGGTCTGGTCTGATTGTCTCGTCGTAGTGGGCGCCAAATGCCCTCTTTCCCTTCTCCTCTGATTGGGCCCCTTGTGATTTATGGCTTGCCATATTGCCCTATCCGCCTGCTCCTCTGCCTGTCTTGCTTGTCTTGCTTGTCTTCTCGCTCCATAATTCCGACCAGGGGATAGGCAACCCCCTGGCTCTCAGCCCGGTAGCCTCCTTGATTGGCCCACCGCTCCCATGCGCGACACATCTTTGAACTGTCTGATGGTGTGTCGAGATTTTCAATCATAGTCAGCCGTTCGAGCTGTGATTGCGATGCTCCATGACCACAGCTCGAGCTTGGGCGGATTGCTGACTGCTGACCTGTACTGTCGCAAACACTTGAATCGTTGCCGGCTGTTCCAACTTCAAACTCCAGATTCCAGAATCACTTACTGGCCGGGGCGCTGATAAGCATTGGAGGGAGTGCATGTCGTCGATCATCTAACGTGATGCCTACTTCCAAGGTTGCTGTGGACCTGCAGCTCGCTTGGCTTGACCTCCGGCTGAATCTGCGCATGCCCTACTCTACCTACCGTGGATGAGACTGGTGCTGGTACCTACATACTACAAAACCTAGGGCCTACATAGGACGATGCCACCTCTAGAAACACCATCTGTCTCTAACATCGTACGACATTCCTTGCCACGTGATCGGCCTCAGATAGCCCGCCCCCTCGTCGAGAATGGTCGAGCACTGCTGAAACGTTCTTGTTGTCCGAAGCGAAGACGGCCAGCCGCGACGGGCAACATTGTGCAATTATGGTCATGTACAGATGCAGGGAGCCGCGGGCGGTTCCTTCAGTTACCTACCGACCCTCCCCAGCACACAACGGCCAACCTGACTACATACGGTCGCCGTGAACCATGGGAGGATGCACTTCGGCCCTCCTTGCTCGTCAGGGGGAGATTACGAGTGCGGGGAATTGAGACAGCTTTTGCTTTTAGGGCACCTATCGCCCTACATAGTGTAGGCTGTGAGTACTTAGGTAGCTAGTCATTATCACTATACCACCACCACTAGAATCAATCCTTCGTCTCGAGAGACTTTTGCCAGACTAGGCTTTTTGCACGTCGGCAATACCTATTTGCTTACTCACCTAGTATACTTCTACTGCATTTTACCTTCATCTTGTTCGGCCCATCAAGATAGTAAAAGCAATACTAGTGATTTAGCATTCAAAGGACATTTATAGCGTGCAATTGTATATCGCCGGCTGACTGTGCTGATGGATTCGTTGTCATCTCAACGCCCCTTTTTAGCCTCCTGTCGCTGATGTGTGGGATAGGTATGGTTGCAAAATGCTCTATCATGGTAGGTAGGCAGTTTGTTCTGCATAAGCAGTAATTCCATGTGAGTGTAAAGTTGTTGACCACGTTGACTTCAGTCGTCCCAACATTAAATTCAACTCCTGACATGCCTGTGCTCTATTCCATATGATACATGAATTGACCCATTGCATTCTCTCCTACATGGCCACGCGTCCAGTTCCACCGCGTTCCATCCTGTTCAAACGGCGAGCCGTAGTGATCTATCCCACAAGTCAGCGCAGTCCATCCACAACTGCCAAACATCCCAACCTACCTGTGTCCTTGTTCTCTGTCCTCTCACTGGCAGCCCCATGGCGTGCCGCCTTCCCCTATAGGTTCCCATGTCTCTCAATCTTCGTATATCGTCCTGCACTTGTCTCCTTAGATCGTTTTCAATTTTCATGTTCGTGAGCTCCTCTGTCAATTCCAAAACCGTCGAGTTCTTCAGCGATCCGACTTTCTGCCACGGATGGATATAGAACTTCGCCATAATTTTCTGCGAAACCTTGGGACCGATGCCAAAGAACGATTCGAGGGACCTCTGTGAGAGCAAGCCGTCAGCCATCCTCGCGCGACGGGAGACGGGGGATCCGTAAGAGAGCGCATACCTTGACGAGCGTCGCCTCCGTGAAGCTGAATCCGTTTATAAACACCTAATCACAGTCAGTACAACTCCGGAGGTCCCAATTGCAAACTAACCATCGTGACGACCTCCCCTCAAACACTTTTGGTGGTGCTTAGCGTCTTATACACCAAACAACTTGATGCTTCGTGAGAATCACCAAGATGGCTCTAGCGTGTATTGAGAAGGCGGTCGGGCATGGCAAAACGGAGGCCGCTTTGCCGCCGCCCGCAAGTAAAACACCACGTTTCAACCACGGCTACATCACCCTATTGCACCACCCCAGGGGTTAAACAAATACATACAACCCCCCCATACGCTCCCCCGCCACAGAAGAGGAGCACACATTCGTCATCATGGCTTCCATTCAACGCTTGATGATCAGCTTTATGCTGGTCTTGTCGTTTGCTTTTGTCTTCTTCGCCCAGGGCACTGAGGCGAACAAGGGACCCAAGATCACGCACAAGGTATGCAAATACTAGAGTATCAGCGCAAGAGCTGTGGCTAATCAGACGTGCGTTCAAGATCTTCTTCGATATGAAGAACGGAGACAAGGACATGGGCCGTATTGTCATTGGTCTATATGGCAAGACTGTACCGAAGACTGCTGAGAACTTCCGGTATGTTTCTTGTGGACACAATGTGGAATTGAGATGGTTGCTTACATACCTGGAGTGCTCTGGCTACTGGCGAGAAGGGATTTGGTTATGAGGGCTCCTCTTTCCACCGTGTTATCAAGAACTTCATGATCCAAGGAGGTATGGACTTCTCATCACGAGCTACGCGTAAGGCCTTTGCTGACACTCATTTACAGGTGACTTCACCAGGGGAGACGGAACCGGCGGAAAGTCAATTTACGGTGCCAAGTTTCCCGACGAGAACTTCAAGCTCAAGCATACCCGCAAGGGCCTTCTCTCCATGGCAAACAGCGGAAAAGACACGAATGGAAGCCAATTCTTCATCACCACCGTTATCACCAGCTGGCTCGACGGCAAGCACGTCGTCTTTGGCGAAGTGCTCGAAGGCTACAACGTGGTCGAAGCCATTGAAAATTTGCCCAAGGGCAGCGGCGACAAGCCCCTCAAGCCCGTCACCATTGCCAAGAGCGGCGAGCTCGAGGTCCCTCCGGAAGGTATACACGCTGAACTATGACTAGAGTATGCCGACGGCGTGCTCCGGGTGTCGTAGCCCCGGGCTTTTGTAGGGATGCTGGCTGATTTTTTTCTTCTTGACCTAAAGATCTCTACGGTGTTGCGGAGCCCGCGACTCCCGGTGACAATCTCGACGTTACGGCTGCATCGAACAACAAGGAGGAACAGGCTACTATTCAGTCGTCGGAATCGGTCAAGTCGACTACTCCCGGTTTGGCCGCTGCTGTTGCTGCCGCGGCTGGTGGATCTGCTGAGGGACTGTCGGTCGCACAAAAGGTGTTCATCATTGGTGGCGTCGCTACTGTCTGCACGCTTTTTCTCAAGTCTAGAGGTAACGGCAGTGGGCATGCGAAGACGAGGAGTATGGCTTAGACTTTATCAACGGTAGATGCCTTGCACAGAATATTATTGGTTTTTTCACTTGCGGTCTTGGTTCGCAATTCATGATCTTTTCTGCATGGTATTGCTCCTCCATGTAATCACGGCAAGTATCTTTCCAGCCCGGCCTTAGATCATCTGCGCACATCACCACCACTGTGGTTGCGTAGTGTCTACAACATACCTTGTAGTCGTTGGGTAGTGTCCTGCAGAGGGTGCAAGCTGCAAGGTACTTGTCAAAAACTCGACTGTATCAGTCTCCCTCTCTGCAGTCATTTTTATTTATTTCTTCTGTGGTTGTGGATGGTAGGGGGATTCTGTTTTGTGAATGCTATCTCCAAGACAGCTGTTTGATTGAGACTGGTTTGGTTTATAGGGTAGTCATGTTACAAGTCTTGACAGTTTGATGGAGGATAGTGTGTGCATAGTCTAGAAACCAAACTGTACATGCCATTGCGGATGCATATAGCAAATAGCCTTTCTTCTCAAGTGTAGAACAGGCTTCTGTAATGATGCAATACACTTTTCCTGAGTTGAGACAAAGTGTAAGCAGGGAGCATTGCACCTCTCTTACCACCACCACCTCCTTCTTCCCCATGATTGTGGAAATCGTTAGACACCAATGTCATGAACAGGAATAGAGTAAGTTGACTGTCTGCTTGTTTGTAGTTGTGATACAAATCTGTGGAGATTGCCTGCTAGTTTGGTGTGACAAACCCGGTGGCCAAGCACGAGGAGGGAGGGCTAAGGGAACAAGGCCATGCCGCCACCGCAGTAAAACAGGATACGCTGCAAGCAACTGCACACCAGACCAGTCACCACAGGACAGCATGGTAACAGGCAACATGACGCAGCCCATCACTGGCTTTCGAATCCAACAAAAAATAAATAAGTTGTAGCCCGTCTCACCGCCCAACCCTCAGTCTCACTGTCTCACCGACTCGCCACAATCACTATCGCAGCTGGCAAGCGAGAAAAAGTCAGGGTCCAAGCGCCGCGCTACTGTCATCAGGGTGTTATCGCCCTAAAATTCTCAGTCTCAGTCCTGTCCATCACCACTCTCCCCCCCCTCTCCCAATAAAACCCCCCTCAGTGTGCTTTCTTAACACGATCCTACCAACACAGTCCCTGTGAAGTCCTCTCTTTTGGTCTTCACCCTTTTTCTCTCTTCTCGTTTTCTTCAGGACAGAGGCGTTCCCTTCTTTCCTGTCAAAAAAACGACTCTCAGGCGCGTTTCTGCCTTCGATTCCGACTTTTCGTCTCCTAGAACTCTGCCAGTTTTTGTCTGTCGCTCACCGTCGAGTCAGCCAGAGACTAGACAGTAATCGTTGACTTTCTCCCACGTCATCTCGCAGAATCACAAGAAACCAACAAACTATACAATCCAACCTCTCTTGCCTCACGACCACTTCTTCACCTACTTCATCATGGCTGAACAACTCGACATGGGTCGTCTGAACCTCAACGACTCGCAGCACGCTCCCAACGGCTTCAACGGCGAGCGCTCTGCTTACATTCCTCCCCATCTGCGCGGCCGTCCGGGAGGTGGCCCTGGTGGCCCTGCCCCCATGGACGGCCCGCCTGCGATGATGAACGGCGGCGGCCCTGGCATTGGTGGCAGTGCTTGGGGACCTGCACCAGGAGGGTGAGTACATTGAGAAGCTGCTTCACGATATTAAAACATGCTGATAATGCAACAGTCACGGTCCTCCCCAGCAGATGAACGGTGGCGGCGGCGGCTGGGCCAACGCACCCAACTTCACTCCCCGCGGTCGTGACGGTCCCCAGGGCGGTGGATGGGGCGGCGCTCCTCAGGGAAGGTTCGACCCCGGTGCCTACGGCAAGCCAGGTGGTGGTGCTGGTGGAGGCTCTACCCGAGGCTCTGGAGACGGTCAGTGGAAGGACGGCAAGCACGTTCCAGGCCCTGCAAACCAGCGCCTCGAGCGTGATCTCTTCGGAGTCCCCAACGACCCCTCCAAGCAGCAGACCGGTATCAACTTCGAAAAGTACGACGACATTCCCGTCGAGGCTTCCGGTCAGGGTGTGCCCGAGCCCGTCACTCGCTTCACAAACCCTCCTCTGGACGACCATCTGTTGAGCAACATCGAGCTCTCCGGCTACAAGGTCCCTACTCCTGTCCAGAAATACTCTATTCCCATTGTCATGGGCGGCCGTGATCTCATGGCTTGTGCTCAGACTGGTTCTGGAAAAACTGGTGGTTTCCTCTTCCCTATCCTGGCCCAGAACTTCGTCAACGGACCTTCTCCTCCCCCTCAGTCACAGGCAGGCGGATACGGACGTCAGCGCAAGGCTTACCCCACTTCTTTGGTGCTTGCTCCCACTCGTGAGCTGGTATCTCAGATTTTCGAGGAGGCCCGCAAGTTCGCCTACCGTTCATGGGTCCGTCCCTGTGTCGTTTATGGTGGTGCGGATATTGGTTCCCAGCTTCGCCAGATTGAGCGTGGCTGTGATCTTCTGGTCGCTACCCCCGGTCGTCTCGTCGATTTGATTGAGCGTGGTCGCATCTCTCTTGCCAACATCAAATACCTTGTTCTCGACGAGGCCGATCGCATGTTGGACATGGGTTTCGAGCCTCAGATTCGCCGCATCGTCGAGGGCGAGGACATGCCTCCTACCGCTGCCCGCCAGACGCTCATGTTTTCAGCCACCTTCCCCCGCGACATCCAGATGCTCGCCCGCGACTTCTTGAAGGAGTACATCTTTCTTTCTGTCGGTCGTGTCGGATCTACTTCTGAGAACATCACACAGAAGGTCGAATACGTTGAAGATGCCGACAAGCGCTCAGTTCTTCTTGATATTCTTCACACCCACGGTGCTGGTCTCACCTTGATTTTCGTCGAAACCAAGCGCATGGCCGACTCCCTCTCCGACTTTTTGATCAACCAGGGTTTCCCTGCCACCTCTATTCACGGTGACCGTACTCAGCGCGAGCGTGAGAAGGCTCTTGAGATGTTCCGCAACGGTCGTTGCCCCATTTTGGTTGCCACCGCTGTTGCCGCCCGGTAAGAATCACCACATGTATTCTCTGAGAATCTTTGACTAACGTAAAATGCAATATAGTGGTTTGGACATTCCTAATGTCAAGCACGTGGTCAACTATGATCTGCCTACCGACATTGACGACTATGTCCATCGTATCGGTCGTACTGGTCGTGCCGGAAACACTGGTATCGCGACTGCCTTCTTCAACCGTGGCAACCGCGGTGTTGTACGCGACCTCCTCGATCTCCTCAAGGAGGCCAACCAGGAAGTCCCGAGCTTCCTCGAATCTATTGCTCGCGAAGGCTCTGGCTTCGGTGGTGGCGGTCGCGGAGGACGCGGTGGCGGTCGTGGCCGTGGCGGCGCTGCAACTCGTGATGTACGTCGCATGGGCGGCGGCATGGGTGGCGGAGGCTGGGGTGGAGCTCCTCAGGGAGGCTATGGTGGCGGATACGGTGGTGGACCCGCTCCTGGTGGCTATGCCGCCCCCCCTGCTTCTGGTGGTTACGGAGGTGGTGGTGGTGGCTATGGTGGAGGCTACGGCAACCCATCTGGCCCTGGCGGCAACTCTTGGTGGTAAACGCCACCCTGGAGGCTTCACGATCAGGCCAACCCGGGATTGCATTTTCCCTGTTCGATACCCTGGGACTTCGTGTTGCTTTCGCTTACGGCCTACCTTTCCTTTCTCTTTTTTCCTATGCCTTTTTTGAACGATCGATGCGCTTCTTTATCGGCTTCCACGGATCGATACGGAACTGCGGAATCTCATTCCCCAACAGCATATAGACAGCGCCTGTTTCTAAGCGGATCTGCCTGTTTTCGAGCTCTAGTCGCACAGGATACCCTTTCGACACCCCCGTTGTCGAGCTTGAGCGTTGATGGCAGGACCGCCCGCCTCTTTACGGATAGGCATGCATTACGAATATTTTATGTCTTCGCAGTTCTGCTAAGCATGCTGCTTGGGGAGATTATAGATCTCGTTTTTCCGGCACTCTCTACACGTGGACGGCCCCTTTCCAGCGATTTCCCACGTACGACAAAAGCGATTCCTTTTCCCTGGTCATACTCCTCAGCGATAATGTCTTCCCTCGTCGTCCTCTTGTCCCGCGTTTCTCCACACGCGGAGGAACAGTGCGCGACGTTTTGTCTGGGACGACGGAAGAAGTTTGCTGGTAATGACATTCGCATAGTAGACGGCGTTCATGAGGGTTGCCCTTGTTGCTGCCCACTCAACATTCACGACGACGGAAGATACCCCGGTTCTTTGCGGTGACCATCTCATGTGGCTGTTCTTTTCATGGCTGGCTCGGCGGGGCAGTTTGGCATCGTGGAACAAGAAGTTTGTTTGTGGCTTTTTTTTCTTGATAGCCATGGCCTCCCTCCCCCTTCGTACTCTTCCCGTGCACATAAGCCAGCAGTATGCGGACCCAGCGAAAAAATGACTTGGGTTAAGGGAATCTCGATAAAAAGCAATAGTTTTGAGCATGTGAAATCAGTGTTTTCGAAGAGATGAGCATGATGACTGTCTTGTGTGGTGTACATGGCTTTGTGCAATTGAATGCACATGGTTGAAGCTTGCAGTTTGCGGTTATGCTGAGATGTGAAGTAAAGTACAGTGAAGCATTGTTATTGCTATTACTACTGTAGGTGAAAGGGCATGCCAAAAGTCATGGAATCCATCCGCGTGCTATCTGGCAGATATAAGATACACATGTATGATAATGATGATGACATGTGACATGTGACAATGCGACTGGGACAGGGAGAAATAGCAGGGGCTGGAGTGAATTGACTGGGATTTGAGTTACGTAGGGGGGCTGGAACTTGGACTTGTTTGGTAAGAGGGAGCTACCGGTAAGTTGCCGATCTGCAACTTCGTGTTCTTACCTTACCGTAACCGTAACCGTACTTTACTTGGTAACCTTATGAAACCAACTTCACATTCTCCGCAGTCGCCCAACAGACAAACCTCCCAAAATCCAACATCCCCAGTCTCTCATCGCTTCACAATATTGGCAAGATCTCGAGGCGCAACCGATTAGATTGAACACAAAGAGGTCGCCGATCTCGCCATGGCCATGGAGGACGCGCCTACCTCGTCCGCTCCTCCGTCTGGACGCGTGGAAGAGGCGGACAGCAGAAACAGCCTGCGACACATCCTCGCAGACCCGACCATGGAAGACAGCAACAAAGCATCACCATCGGTGGCCAATACACCAGCGCCTGAAGACAGCGAGGCAGGAGGTGATGTGCCAGACGGCTCGCGACCAGCGACAGACACGGATGCGCCCCGTCCCTATTACACGGCCACGACGACAACCACACGGCGCAATGCCAATGGCAGTGTCTCATCCGTCTACAGCGGCAACAAGATCAAGCATCTCAAAAAGGACGACGGCATCCCGCTCTGGCGCAAGGACATACAGTACGACTTCCTCAAGCTCGTGTTTGAAGACGACAAGCCTGTCTTCACCAAGCAGTCGGATGGCACGAGCGGCCACACGTTTGCTGACATCTATCTCGATGCCATGGCTGGTAGCAGCAAGTGCAGCAAGATTCTCAAGGACAAGTTGCTGACTGAGCGGCCGGCTGCTATCAATATGGCCATGGTCTGTCTGCTGGTCAATGTCGGGCGCATGAATACTACTTTGAACTGTAAGTGCGATGTTTTTCTGGACATGCTTGGGCATTTGTCGCCCAAATAACACACACATACACCCCGCTAACATGTTGCAGTCTTTCCCGAGATGCGCGCCCAGCTGCGAACATATCACTCGATCCCTTCGCTCCAAGCACACCAGGATCCCAACGCCTACAAGCAGCTGCAAGATGCGCCGCGCCTCAAGTCCATCCTCAAGGGCGCCACAGAAGATAGGGAGCAGCCCAGCACCATTGAAGAAATCATGGCCGCCACCATTCCACGCACAAACCCCGTCAACCTCATCTTCGTCCTCTCCCAATACGCCCCCAAGATCTCGGAGCTGCACTTCTTCCCGCCCCGCGACTTCTTCGATCTCGTCATGCGCCCCAATCTTAGTAGCAGGAGCCGTGCCACCGCCTTTCTCTGGCTGATGTGGTGGTATCTCGAAAGCGACTTCTCCAAGCACGCTGCGGAGAACAACCCGTTTGGCCACGGCCAGCTGGGACCTGCAGATGATCCTGCGACAGCCGATTTTCCAATCAAATGTCCCCCCTTTGACATCTTGACGCCGGATCAGGAGGCGCTCGAGAATGTGGATACACCCGAGGAGAAGAATTTTGGAGAGATCAAGCGCAAGGAGAGGACCGCCATTCTTGCGAGTGACATGGCGCCTGTCGTCACAGGACCGAAGAGGACGAACAAGAAGGGTGAGTCGAGGCCTTGGTATTTGCTGGTCTTGAATGTGAACACTGATATTCTAGCTAGCATTCAACCAGAATCCTGTCTTCTCTGTCATAGCAGATGATGGCGCTTCTACCCCTGGCAGAGATCGACAATCGCCTTCCCACGGTAAGCACTTGACCTCCACCTCCAAGTCTATTACCCCAAGCCAGAATGAAGCTAACCAATACAACCACCAGGCTCAGCCCGCGGCCGCACCAAGTTGGCCAAATCCCTCCTCGAGCGCGACTATGCCTCAGACACTGACCGCACACGTTCGGCCTCTCCCCCAAACTCTGTCTACAACACCACAAGCAAACAGCATGCCGCTACACCCAACATGCGTATAAACACCCTTCTAAACGACGACGCCGGCCCTTCCTCGTCCCCCGCCCCCAAAGGTCCCGGCCGCGGCAACTGGTCGCGAAATCGCTCATCGGGCCTCCACCACCCCGGCAGCGCCGCAAGAACCTTCAAATCACGCCTCGACGCCACAGCCTCACAAGACGGCGCCTCCCCCTCTACCAGCGCGCCCACCTTCAACGGGCCCCACGGCTTCTACCTCCCGCTCAACGGCTCCGATCCTTCGCACAAACGCACCCGCCCGCTCACCCAGCACCAACTCGCAGTAGAACAATACCGGCGCCGCCGCGTCGACGTGATTCTTGCCCGTAGCCTGCGCAAGGAATACGCACTCGCGAGTCGGCGCCGGCGTCGCGCAAACCCGATTATGCTCAGCTGGATCCGCTGCAAGGGCATGCCGGACGGTTACGACACGGATGAGGAGACGCACAGCCTGGGCAAGTATTATGGCGGTACCGCTGATAGTGGTGCGGGTGGTGCCATGGACCTTTCCAAGACGCAAACACCCCCGCCCATGCCGGCCGGGCTTGTGCCCTTGGATTTCGGCGGCGAGGTCAACGATCATGGCGAGGAGAGTTATTACCGGGCCAAGATGCTGGGCAGGGCGTTGAGAAGGGTGGAGAGATGGGAAGGACGGCGGGGAACGGGTAGACGGACACGAGGCAAGGACAAGAGCAAGTCTGGTCCTGATGATGAACGCGTTGCACATCCCGACGCCGACGCCGACGCCGACGAAGCACTCGACGCAGCCAACCTCGAGGAATCTCAACGCCAACAACATCGCAGACTCTTACGCGAAGAAGAAACAGAATCCGAAGACGAAATCATGCGCGATGTCGATCGCGACGCTGATGCTGATGCTGACCCTGACCCCGACGCTGAGGATAGAGAGGTCCTTCTTGGTCGTGGGGAGGGCAGCCCGGATGCAGATGGCGATGCGGAGGAGCCGGGGGATGAACATGCAGCGTCGGATGATGATACGGATGAAGAGCGGGGTTGGGATGGCGAGGGCCGGTCGTTGCCGGGTTCGAGGGCTTTGAGGTAGGGTGGGCGTGTTGGGGGGTTTTTTTTGGCGTTTTTTGGGGTGGGGGAGGTTCGGTTGAGTTGGGAGGGGGAGGAGGGAAAGTGTTGGACATGGATATTGATACTGATATTGATATCGGCGTCATGGTGATAGTAATGGTGGAATTATACTGATTCTGATTGTATTATATGATTTCTCTTTCCCTTTTTCATCTCCCCATACTCGACAACAACCCAGCACACTGCAAGAACACAAGACTCCCCCAGCTCCCCGCAAAATAACCCCCTTATTCTGGCATATCATTGAATCTCACAGATATCTAATTTTTTCTTTATTGTCGTTTTGGCTTTTGCTTCTTGTGTCATGGAGAGGGGCAAGGGGAGGAGGGTTTGGGTTGGGTTGGGATGGTGTGCTTCGCTTTGTTTTGCTGTGCTGTGCTGTGCTGTGCTGTGCTGTGCTGTGCTGTGCTGTGCTTTGCTTTGCTTCCCTGTGCCTCGCCTGCCAAAAGTAAATGCCCAACGGCGATAGTTGTGCGAAAAGAGAAAAACTACAAGCACAAGCACAAGCACACCAAGATGGCCAAGTACACCAGCACTATACGTGCGGTATCCCATCCTCCATGTACCCTCCCCTCTGTGTACATCTCGCCATGTCAGCGGGGTATGGTGGTTAGAACTATTGCTGTGCGGTCTAGAGACGACAGGGTGAGATAGGAGAAGTGTGGACTCTTGCATGTACTTGTATTCTGAATTTCCGTATCCTGAATTCTACCCCGTGTAAGCGGTGGTGTGGCCTTTAAAAACTCCTCCTAGCGCAAGAGAAACGGCATCAAAGAAGCCATATCGCGGGCCTCGTCGAACACGCCTAGTCACTATCGCTGTCGCTACTACTACTACTACTACTACTGCTCTCGTCACTGCTACTACTCCCCCCTTCCAAGCCAGCCAAAACACTACCAGCCCTATTCACACCCGGCTTACTCTTGACCCCATTCGGCGCACCAACCGGCACCCCAGCCCGAGCCCCAGCCTTGAAAAGCTTACCGAGATTCATATTTCTCGGGTCAAACGCAGCGGCCAACTTACCCTTGGCACCACCAGTCAGAGTCTGCACCTGGACAAGCTGATCCTTGAGGCCGGTGAACTGGCTGGATTTCGATGACAAGGTGGGTCTGCGGTTTGGCGTTTGGAGACTTGCTGATGAGGGCCCTGGTCCTGCTCTTGCTGCTGTTGTGGCGGGACGTTGGAGGCTAGGGGAAGCTGTGGATGGGAGTTGGCTGTTGGGGGGTAAGGGGATGGGCGTTCTTTTGTAGGGTTGGGAGGGTGCGGGGACTGGCTGGCTTGTCTCTGGTACCATGGGGGTGGATTGCGGAGGTTTTGATTGTACAGTTGGTTGAGGGAGCGAGGAGGATAGGGGTTGTGTTGATGAGGCTGGCGGTGGGGCGTCTGGCAGTTCGTTGTCAGTGGCTGAGCCATCCGAATCGCTGTCTGAGGATGCAGAATCGCTATTGCTTCCACTTTCGTTGTTTACCGCCTGGGGCGTGCTGGCTTTTGAAGGTGAAGCCGATGTTTCCTCTGAGTTGTCTTCAGCATCGGAACCGTCAGGAGTTGGCGAGTGGCTCAAAAAGCGCGCAGGACGACGGGTCAATGCCGGAGAAGAGCGAGTTGAGACGGCAGGACTGACGGATCGTGACTTGCTCTCTTCTTCGCGTGCCAGTCCTGCATCAGATATGCTCTCGTTTTTGCCGTTTGACAATGGTTGAGAAGATGCTGCGCGTGCATTTGCTTCTTGATTGCTAATAGACTCGCTGGAGACTCCGTCCTTATCAGCAATATTGCCGAAGTCCCAGGAGTTTGAATTCCAAGGTGTCTTCTTCTGGTTTTTCTGCGTTTGCGCCAAAGAATCTTGTGCCTGGGTTGGCAATGACCGAGCTACCTGATCCCGTACCGAGGACTGCTGCTCCGCGCTTTGCTCTACCGACTCCAACCCATTTTCCGAGGTTCTCGGTAACTGGCTTGATCTGATTTCATTCTCTGGCTGCAACTCAGGTTGGACGGTGCTACTGTTTGCCATGGCCGCAGATACATTATGAGACGTTTCGTCTTCCTCAGGATCTTCTGAAGATTCTGATTCAGCACTGGAAACCATAATGACCTCCTCGCCAACGGACTTGGCTTGAGAGCTTGTCTTTGACGAAATCGGGGCAATGGATTCCGCTTGCGGTGGCTCAATTCTGCTAGGATCAGCAAATGGACCTGGTGCTGCTGCAGGTTCGACCACGGGATTCTTCCTCGGACGTCCACGCTTCTTAGGTACAGTCGCTGTTGAAATTGGGGTAGTCCCGGAACCTGCCTTTTGCGCCGGTGCAGCTTGATGAGACGAATGGGCAGATGAATGCTTTGCGCTAGTCTTTGCAGAAGCTGGATGAGTGTTGGGTGACTCACGCTGTCGAGAGTGCTCATTGCCACCCTCGGATTGGAAGTTCAACTTTTCCAGTGTAGGCTTTCTCACATCACTTGTGGTGCTGTTGTTGTGTAACGAAGTATTCTTTGGTGATAAGTTTCTTATGTTTGCTGGAAGTGGAACTGGAGTCCTTTGAGTCGTAGCTCTGACTGTAGCTGGCTGCGAAGGGAGGCGAGCGACTGTCTCTGGTTCAACCTGTGGCTGGATAGGCGTTGCCGTCTCAGATGACGCTTTCTTCTTAGCTGACGTTCCTGACTCAGTATCGGTCTTGTCAATGGAGACTGGGGGAGAAAATGTGGCAGCCGTAGATTGTGCACTTGTATTTGACTGAAGTGAGCCCCGACGCGAAGACTGGTCAGCCAGAACCGGCGGGACTTTTTTCCGTTGGCGTAGACGATCCAGTCTTGCTTGTACACTTGGATCAACGTTTCTCGGTGTACTTGTGCTTTTTGGCGTGCCGATACCTCGCTGGGAGCTTGAAGCTGCAATATCATTCGCGGCTTTGATGGCGGACTGTGAAGTCCTAGACGGTTTCTTAAGGCTTCCTGGCCGGGATGTCTTTGCTGGTGTGGTTTGGATGGGAGTGGAAACACCATTTTGAACATGACGCGACCGTATCAGAACTTCCTCGTCCTGTTGTGTCGACTCAATGAAATCACTCTGAGCAAGTGGATATGCGTGAGTCTTCTCTAATGATGTTCTTGAAGGGCTTTGTTTAGTGGGAGTGTGTCTCTGAGCTTGCACAGACAGCCGCCTGGCACGGTTCATCAGGGCCACCGCTTTCTGCACAGTCTTTGGCGATCGGCCATAGGTGGTCATGTTTGAGCTCGATTTCTGACCTACAAACTCGGGAGAGCTTGATATCTCGTATAAATCCTTTCGTCGGGAAGCTACTGGAGGGGTTTGTTGCATGTGCGAGGGTGTGGACTCTGGGGAGCGCAGTATGGCAGTGTCCACGGCTTTCTCGTTTGTTGTAATTGATTGCAGTCCATCTTTTTGCTGGCGGCGTAGGTCGCTGTCTTGCGTGATGTCCTTGAGCGGGCAGACATGGCCCTCCGATACCTGAGGCGCCGACTGATGGGGTGTTCTTGAGCGAGATGTGTTCTTTTGCAGTCGTGCTCCCCGCGGTGTCTCCTTCCGAAGGGGTATGGATGGCTCTCTTACCATGGCCTCTATCTGTGCGACTTCAGGTGTGGGCTGTCGAGGTAAATCCCCCAGCTCCGGCGATTCCGCCTTGATGCCAGACCCAAACTCGGCATCTCCTGTCTGTCCCCCATGCACGAAGACTAAAGATGCTCCTGTATGCGATCTCGAGGAACGATGCGCAGCCTGTAAGCCATTTGCAGCTTCATCAGAGATATCTTCCCCGCAGAGCTCCGACTCGGTAGTTGGTAGTGGCTGATCGCGCAGAGGATGCGACTCTTCGCGTACGCAGTGGAGTTGTGAGTGGTTTATGCGTCGCCTCTTGTTTGCGCGCTCTTCTGCAACTTCTAGTAATCGTTTCTGTGCGGAGGCGGGCCGCAGGTTCGAAGTCACGGGCACGGAGAAGTCGCGGTCGACAAAGGAAGGTACGACTTTGATCTTTCGCATGGTGGGATCCGCCTCGCCTTCGAAGATGGAGCCGACAGTGTCGTCGACGTCCAAGTCGCAGTCGTAGGCATCTTGGAGCTTGTTGATGGTGAATGCGCTGGACATGATCAGCGCCTGCCATAGACTCTAGCATAACTACAACAAGCCAAACTTACGCTGCCTGCTGAGCGTTCAGATAATTCTTCTTGTACCGCTCCTCAATCTGACCCCAGACTTGTCGAAATGTGTGATTTACTTGGACAGGCAGAGCAAACCTCCTGGCCTTCATGTCGGCCAGGGCTTGCACTCGCGATGGGCCGTGGGCGTGCTCGGCAGCGAGAGGAAGAACTTCAACTGTCAGTCGCATCGACGTCGGCGCCACTGGAAGCGTCGGTGGCGCCATGAGACGAGACATGGCGTCGCGTGCTGTGCAAAAGAATTGCGAGTGGAGCACGGCGATGCGACGTTGGACAGAGTTGACCAAGAAATTCGGTTGATCAAGAAATCAGTTGAACAGATAGAAAAGAAAGTTTGTTTAAGTTACGGGCAAGGTGGACCCCAGCTCCGGCCGTCCCACCACCAGAGACGGGAACGTCACCCGTCGTCCATGGGCCTTGGCAACTTCTTCACTTCACGAACGCTTCCCTCACTCTCACCTTAGCCTTCTTCGTGTACTGGCATGGCCAGACTGGCTCATGTTGCGATGATGGAGGAATGCTAGGCGGGGTGTGCAACATGTCGGATGTGTGTCGAATGGTTCCTGGTTGCAAGATTCAGCGTTGTCTCCTAACTTACCGGTACGGGGGGGGGCTGTCACGTGAGAGCGCGTTTCGTTCGTTCCAACACCAGTCACGATAAAGCCTCTTAGGTCCGAGACACAGGGAATCTCTCGTCCACTCTTCACTCTAAATATGGCATTAATCTTTGTCTGGTTCAACTCCAAAGAGGCCCTAACAGTTGGCTTTTCTACGACCTCGTCGTTCTCTCAATGCAATGGGAAGCTACACAATCCAACCAAGGAGAGATATCTTTCTCACATGCACTGTTGACGTGTCACGTGTCCAGTGCATGCTAACATGGCCTTTGCTACCTAGCTATTGATGCCTCCTGCTAAGACAAGGGACGCTCAAGCTATCGAGACAATTCCCTTCTATTTGAAACTAAACGAGCTCTCCACATTTCTGTGAGACATTGGTTCTCTGCTCAGGTCTATCCACATCGTGAACACGCCCATCTTCACGGTACAATGATCACCAGCATTCCCTGAGCGAGGTTCGGATCGACTTCACCTTCACCTCATTTTAGCGCACGTGAGCCAAAACCTTTGTCACGGGCCCTTGTGCTGTCATTCCCCGCTCAAACTAGCTACAACTTAACCTCCAGTCAACACTTGCAGCATCAAGTATTGCTAAAGCTGAGATTCCTGCCACATCCGAACATGGCGAGTAGCACCAAGAAACGACCGGTAAGCGACTGGACTGGAGCGATCACCGTGGGTTGAATACAACTGACATTTCGTTAGAAGTCGCCATCAACCAGTCAGGCCACTCCGTCCAAACGCGTACGAAAAGTGTCATCTTCAGCTAGCCATCCCGCTCCATCTAAACGGCAGACATTCAAACAGAAAGCATCATGCGCAAAGTCTGTTTTTCGTGGCAAGGAAGATCCCTACTTTCCTAGCAACGATGCACACGCTGCATCGTTGCCCACCAGCGATGACTGGCGGTTTCGAGTCAAAGTCATCTCGTCATCCACAGATCTTAATAACGATCTCTTCAAGGAAGCTGTGCAGGGCCTAGTCAAGATATGCTTTCCTCAGGGTGTACTGGAAACGCTTGGCATACAAGTCCTCGAAGAGCACATGCATACGGAAAACGCGCCAGAAGAGAACATTCGTAAAATGGTCCAGATATTCCGTGCTGAAATGGCTCATCGCGTCACCTGGATGCTTGCTGAGTATATGGACACTTCTGTAAAACTGGAGGCTGGGGTGGAGGCCATCGTTGCAGCCAGCGCGAATCTGCACGGTTCCACACTTGGGGACGACGTGTTGGGTGATGTGGTGGCTGGCATGCATCGCTTACGAGAGCGAATTCCAAGCAATTCGACACACGAGTTATCTAACGGTGCTGTCTTTCAAGAGTCAGCTAAGCCTAGTTCGCCTATACACCTTGAAGCTTCGGACAAGAACACTGGCAACCTCCCTTCTGGTGACATTTTTGACTTGGAACAGTCGGCAAGTGAAACGTTCACCCCAACGGTAAGAAAGAGGAAGGAAAAGAGCAAGGCAAGAGAACTTGACATGAGGGGAGAAGAGACACCAAACAATGCGGTAATCAATGTCGATACTTATCCAACGAAACCAGCCAGTATGAATACCCCCACACCAGCCCTGATGCAGAGAGAGAAAAAGATCTCTACCTCTTGGAAATGGGATATCCTCCCACAAGATGTCGCCTTCGCAGATGTTAGTGACTGCTTCAACACTGCCGCTGACCTTTTCGCCTACCATGCTCTGCCACTTGCGAAGAAGAAATTCGGAACCGCCGCGAAGCGCAAGGAGCTACGCCACAGAATGGAGGCTATGCTAGAAGAAACGCCACTCTCCGAGTATGAGAAATGGATGCAAAGCTACAGTAAACTGATTGAAGGGGACCGCACAATGTTGATTCGGGCTGAAGCCAATACAATATCGCTAGGACGGAGTACCACTGGAGCCACGCCTGCGCCTATCGATATCCGACATGTCCGGGAATCAAGAAAAAGCGTTGGGCATAGCACCAGCCAAGAAGTGGGACGTTCCGAGAAAACCAGCACACGCAGACCAAATCAGAATTCAGTGAAAGATGAAGCCGTTTCCAACGTGAGCGTTATAGAAACGAACTCACTGACCAAACCGCAAGCAGAAGTCACAGCGTCCACTACCGCCGTCAGAAACCGCTCGGTCGAAGCTTGCGTTCATGGAGCGCAAATGGATGGTGGCAAGGGTTTTAAGGCAAAAGGAACCCAGCTCTCTCGCAATAGTGCAGGGCATTCCAACGAAAGCAGCCGTAATCTCATCGATGCAACGGGCTCAAGAGCGGCTGGGGCTACTCTCTTAAGCAGCCAAACGCCAATAGTTGATCTGCTATTGGGCTTTTCTGCGCCTTGCAGTAAGGACGTGAATGCCTCAGTAGAAAGTTTGATCACAAACTTTGCGAAGAGGTCTTCTCTCACTGTTTGTATTCCGATATTGCTCTCGTTATAACGAACTAATCATTGCCAGTGTATGAAATTGCAGAAAAGCAACGGGACTACGAGGATGATCACTCTTCAACAGTTGCGCAAAAGTCTTCATGGGCGTTACAAAGGTCGCGCAGAAGTTTACAACAGTCACACAGAGGTTAGCTTGAGGAGAGACTTTGAGAAGTTGTTCATCCCTTGGGTAATTGAGAGTCACATCGAGTTCCCCGAGCTAAAGCAACACGTATTTATGTTTGCTCATCTTCTACCGGCGAGTAATTTTTCGATTTATGCTGAAGAATCCGTCATCACTAACAAAACTAAAGGGTTGTACACCAGTGTTTGATATCCTTTGTGATCCCATGATCTCACTCAAACCAGATTCAGTTTCCGTCGTGAAGGCTTCCATTGTGATGGCATTACATCAAAAGGGGCTCTCCATAGTAAATATCACGGGGACTATAGTAAGATCAGTGACTAACTAGTGGTAGAAATTACAGCCTTATGGCAGAGGTGAAAACTTCGAAGATGAGATCGCTTCGATCATTTTCGATACAAGGATGACTAATAGCTCAAAACGTCATCATTTAGATAGAGCCTCTCGCCACATTGCATTTCTCCACAGGAAGATATTTCCTGAATTGAAGGGCTCTGATTTAGCAAAGACATGGGAGACCATTTCGGGTTTAAGTTGGTGAGCAAGTAGAAGATTTTAGGTCCACCGCATGCGCTGGCTTGCATACACGAGAGCTTTTCCCCCTCTTTCATCTCACTTGGCAACATCCTTGAATATCGAAGAACGTGACAATTCGATAAAACTGCCATGTTATCAAAAAACTTCGTTGGCTCATTTTCTCTGGCACTGGTGGGTAAGGTGTCCGACACTTAATACTTTCACACGATGTCCACTCTTACGTACTAAGAACAGCGGAATATGAGAAAAGAATTCATTATGAGTCCAATGATTCTCACGTACATCATGCCATCGCTTTGCCGATCATCACAATGCCAATGTGATCCTCGCCGGCCGGGGTGCTTCTTTCTCACCGTGGACGCCAAGCGTCAAATCGATGACATATCGATATGCAACCACGTAAATTCCACACTAATGTAAATACATCAGACCTCCGTTCTTGCAAATGTCTAAGATTGTGTGATCTTCTTTCTTACTTTTACCCAAACGTGTTTTTATACGTAACATCGAAATGGCTTGTGGAGGAGGCTGTTGCGGCTCGAAAGTCACTCCGGCAAGTGAGCGGATTAATGACAACGCGAGCGTGAGATTGCCTTCGACAGAAAGTCTCGAACCTTCGACAGAAACTGGGGAACCTTCAACAATACGTGAAGTTACAAAGCAAGAAGCTGTTAGCGGAAGCCCTTACAAAGCGTCTGCGTCGAAAGATGACCTGAACAACTGTGCAGCTACCTGTTGTAGCACCACTCAAGAATCTCTACCCGAACGCCCAATCACCGCAAAAAACGATCAAGATTCATGCTGCGCTCCGAACGCAGGCAATAAAGCGAAATCAGTGGGTTGTTGCTCAACACCACCGGCACGAGAAGAGAGTCCAGTCAGCAAGCCATGCAACTCGAAAACACCAGAGAGGAATATTACAACTTCATCATGCTGCTCATCGAAAACCGATAAGAAGACAGCAGATGCTTGCGCGACGGACAAGGCTTGTTGCACAACGACACCAGCTGTGGCCACTGCCACAACCAAAGCACAGACATCATACTGCCCAAGCAATCCAACGTCTGCTCGCTGCGAGAATACCGCAAAGCCGTTGGTAGATGAGCCTGGATCTACTGTGTCTGGAGCAGGCTGCCAAGCCAATGCGAAGACCGACTGTTGTGACGATACGGCTGGTAGCGTATCAACTGATTCTTGCGCTGATGGCTGCTGTGGACCAAAGAAAGACGATAGTACTAAGTGTACCGTGGAAGTCAAAAAGTGTCCCACTCAAAAAGGCAAAACCGACTGTTGTGCTCCCAAATCATCATCTGGGTGCTGCAACCCCAAGTTAGGTCCGATAATTTCCACCACCGAGATCGAAGTGTACGACCCGGTCGACCTTGAACGTGGTGTTACCGACCTACAACATGTCAATCTCAGTATTTCTGGTATGACCTGTACCGGCTGTGAGACCAAGCTTCAGCGTACGCTAGGGACTCTCCCATACGTCAAGAATCTAAAGACCAGTCTCGTTCTCGCACGCGTTGAGCTGGACATCGTTGGAGCTGTTGCAACGCCGGAGGATATAGTGACCCACCTTCACCGCACGACGGAATTCAAGTGCGAGGTCATATCGAATCAGGGCTGTGGCCTTGACTTCATCGTAGACGGCGATGTGAAGAAGAAGATCGACGAAGAATGGCCAGAGGGTGTACTGGAAGTCAAGCTTCTAGGGAAGAACGGGCTGCGTGTCGAGTTCGATGCGAAGATAATTGGGGCGAGGGACCTACTCAATAGCGAATGGGGCGCTCCAATGCGTCTTGCACCGTTAAGTTTGGACGCATCGCTGGACGCAGGCAGCAGACACGTTCGACACATGATGTACATGACACTTCTCTCCGCTGTGCTCACAATACCCGTCCTTGTCATGTCATGGGCACCTCTACCTGAACGCGAGATTGCGTATGGCTCGGCTTCACTTGCACTGGCGACCATTGTCCAATTTGTGGTAGCAGGGCCATTCTACCCAAAAGCACTCAAGGCCTTGATCTTCTCGAAGGTGATTGAAATGGACCTTCTCATCGTATTGAGTACAAGCGCTGCGTACATCTTCTCAGTGGTAGCATATGGGTATATGATAGCAGGTAATCCACTCTCAACTGGCGAATTCTTCGAGACGAGTACACTACTCGTCACCCTCATCATGGTTGGGAGATGGGTCGCTTCTCTCGCCCGCCAAAAAGCTGCCGAATCTATCTCCATTCGTTCATTACAGACACCGACCGCCATCCTTGTCAACGGAGAAGGGTCCAAGGAAGAGATCGATGCAAGACTGTTACAGTTTGGTGATATATTCAGAGTTGCGCCTGACACTCGCATCCCCACCGACGGCACAGTTGTAAATGGCGTGTCGGAGGTAGACGAGTCGATGCTAACGGGTGAATCCAAGCCTGTTTACAAACAAACTGGATCATCTGTCATTGCTGGCTCTATCAATGGAAGCGGAATGCTCACTGTGCGACTGACTCGCTTGCCTGGTAACAATACTATCACGACCATCGCATGTATGGTTGACGAAGCGAAACTTTCGAAGCCAAAGATCCAAGAAATTGCCGATAAAGTTGCCAGCTACTTCGTCCCTGTTGTCGTCGCCCTAACGATCATCACATTTGTCATCTGGGTAGCTGTTGGCATTGCCGTACGTCGTCAATCTGGGTCCGAGGCAACGATTGAAGCTATCACATATGCCATCACGGTATTGATAGTATCTTGTCCATGTGCAATTGGCCTCGCTGTACCAATGGTGATTGTCATTGCTTCGGGCGTAGCTGCTAAACGTGGCGTAGTCTTCAAGTCTTCAAACAGTATCGAGGTGGCGTACAAGACTACTGACGTGGTATTCGACAAGACAGGCACTTTGACAACTGGAGAGTTAGCTGTCACTCATGAGGAGTACTTCGCAGAGGATGCCAACTTATCTAAATCGATATTGCTGGGCTTGCTAGTCAATATCAAGCATCCGGTATCAGCCGCAGTGGCAGCGCATCTAGAATCCCAGGGCATCTCACCTTCTACGATCGTCGACACGAAGGTACTTCCCGGCAAAGGTGTACAAGGCGCCTTCAATGGAGCAAATATTTGTGCCGGTAACTCGAGATGGCTCGGTCTGTCCGACCACACTCATGTCAAAGCTATGCTCTCCAAAGGCCTCACAACGTTCTGCTTCACCATCAACAACACCCTGATTGCAACCTTCGGCCTTCAGGACTCAATTCGTCCCGACGCCCTTTCCACAGTGTCCCAGCTCCAAGCCCGAGGCATCACTACTCACCTTCTCTCCGGCGATGATGACGGCGCTGTGCAAGCCATAGGCGCTGAACTCTCCATCCCACTAGCCAACATCCGCTCTCGCTGCTCCCCCTCTGATAAGCAAAACTACATCAAAAACCTCCTTTCCACGCCCTCCACAAATTCCGCCAAGCCCCGCAGCCCCATCGTCATCTTCGTCGGCGATGGCACAAACGACGCCCCCTCTCTTGCGCAAGCTACAATCGGTGTCCATATTTCCACGGGCACTGACATTGCGCAATCCGCCGCTGACGTTGTTCTCGTGCGACCGCATCTCAGCAACATTCTCACTATAATCAATGTTAGCAGGAAAGCGATACATCGAATCGCGTTCAACTTTGGCTGGAGCTTCACGTATAATTTGTTTGCGGTCTTG
This sequence comes from Plenodomus lingam, assembly GCF_022343315.1. Classification (NCBI taxonomy): domain Eukaryota; kingdom Fungi; phylum Ascomycota; class Dothideomycetes; order Pleosporales; family Leptosphaeriaceae; genus Plenodomus; species Plenodomus lingam. The sequence goes on along the minus strand of NW_027093944.1, from coordinate 1,374,444 downwards.
TTGGGCGCGGGTGCGTTTGTGCGGGCGAGAATTCCTCCCGAGTTTGCTGGGTTGGGTGAATTGGTTAGTGTATTGCCTGTTGTGGCTGCAGCGGTGGGATTGAAATGGGCGAAGATTTAAAAGAGTTTTTTTTTGCTTGACATTGTGGCGCATTCAGGCAGTGGTCGACTACAAGCGGTAATCGTGAGATCCCGGATGTAGCGTGACTACCACTCTGTTGGTGCAGCACGCGAGCCTGGAGGCTGAACTCACGAGGCAAAGTCCTTCTCGGAGTCGCTACGATGCTTAATCCTGGATGTGCTATTGCATGTATGCAATACATGCAGGGTACTATTGTATGGTAGATTGAAATAGACCATGTTGCATAGGCTAAACACAATACCACGTTCGGCGCTACCCTTAAGAACTGGAAAAGTCTGCTTTGGACTTGTCCGCGCTCCCGAAGCGATGAGAAAACGATCTTATTTCCACTATTGTATACATTTCATGACGGCTGTATATCGATTACATGTCCACGTTTGGGTAAGTATCCACGCCGTACACTTTGTGAGGAACATCCAATTGGTAGATATAGTATTGGGCCCACCGACTGAGCAGTTTAGGCGTACTCAGAACGTACATAGAATATGATTCAAGGACTAGTAAACTGCGGTACAAAAGACGTTGCTTTTGTTTGTGTTGTACTTCTCTTTTAACATACTAAAAACACATCCTTTCAGATTTCTCCTCTCATCATATTTTTATTTCTTCACTCAATCATGTTACCCAATCACTCCGCTCTTCTCTTCACCCTCGCCCTCGCCATCCCCACCCTCCATGCCATCCCAGCCGCCGCACCCCCCCTCCGTCCTCCCAAAGGCGCCGTAACCATAACATCCCTCAGCACCAGCCACATGGGAAGCGGGTGCCCCCCGTCCTCCGTCTCCATCAACCTCGCGCCCGACAACAGCGCGCTGACGCTCATCTTCGACGCCTTTGTGGCCGCCGACGGACCCAAAGCAATTGCCACAACTACGCGCGCGCTGTGCAAGGTTACTGTTGGGCTGGATGCAGCAGGGTGGGTGTTTGATGTTGCCAGTGTGGATTTCAGGGGTTATGTGTTGTTGGAGGCTGGTGTTGAGGCGAGTCTCGTGAGTCGCTGGAAGTGGGTTGATGCGGGGGGAAAGGATTTGAAGGGCAAGGTGAGTTTCGGTCAATTTGGTTTCTTGTCTTCATGTTTGAGTTGAGGCTTTGGGGTTGAGTTTTCGATATCGTGGGGGCAGGAACTCAAAGGCTGTTCTGTGCTTGTGGTCTAGTGACTTGTGAGTATGTCTTGCTTTTTACTGATTTTACTACCTTGATTAGGGTCATGCGCAGAAGAAACTCAGCGGTCCGTTTGAAGACGATGTGTTGCTGCACAAGGAGGGAGAGATGAGTGATGTTGAACCAAGTGTTTGTCAGAAGAAGGATGCTAGGTTGCAGATTAGCTTGAGTGCGACGGTTGATGCTGGGGGTGGGAAGAGGAATGGGTATGTGCAGGGGAGTTCAGCGGATGCAGCGTTTAGAGAGATTATGAATATGAAGTGGCGAAAGTGTTAGAGCAGGAAAGGATGGTTCGGGGAAACTGAGGTGGGCGTGTGGGGGTGAATTGAAGTGGAAGTAGCAAGAGGTGCTGTTGGATAATGGCAGCGGATGTCGATGAGTTGTTGCCCTGTCGCGTTGAGTTTCTGTGTTATATTGTTGATAGAGATCCTAGAATTCAATCTGAAGTTTTGTATTAGTTTTTCCGTCCTCAGTCCCGGGTGGGTTGTTACCTTGACTTTCGCACCTGTAGTCGCTGTTCATGAATGACTTTGTCAACAGTGACATGTTAGCAACAGAGCCAAAATTCTCCCAAATATAGAACATATTGTCTCTCGTTTCACGCATGCATCTGTTTTGCCAAAGAGTATCTACAATCAGTATGGCACGCGCATAGAGACTACGAACAAAACACCCTAGTGATCAAGCAGCCACTTATACTCACATCGACGAGAATGCAAAAACATCCTCACAGATTTAACCAAGTCATCTGCACCACGAGTTCATCAGGAGATTTCAACGCAGACCTCCAGTTCGATCCTATACAATGGCCAGCGCATCTGAGGCGTGCGCAGAAACTTCACCGTCCAAGACGTCCACAACGGCTTCGCTGCTCGCGAAGCCAGACACATACCACCGGTACCATTCCTGCGGAACTAAAGTTATGCAGAGGCTGGGATTAGGTACCGTACCTACTGTGCGACTAAAATGGGCTCAACAGCAGAGTCCCACTGGCAACATAGTGGCACGGTGATGAGAGCCTCTGGGCGGTCCTAACACGCCACATCACGCATCACGTCCGGTTTTCCGAGCTTTCTATCTGATGTCCTCGTGGCGCTGACCAACAAGCTGTTGCACATGTAACGTGGGATGCCTCCTTGTCGTTGGCGTCGAGGACAATGACGTGTGGATATTGCACCACGACATCTCGCCCAGCAATATTATTCCGAGCCCTCCAGACCACCCAGGTAGTTTCGCATTCGTAGTACTGGGGGATCTTGGTTAGAGTATTTCACCTTGCGCTGGGCGGGCTAAAGGGAATGTGCTGTTGCGGCAGCAGCTGGACTTTCGGGCACCAGGAAGGGGTGATGTATACATGAGGAAAACGGATGAGGAGATTGTGAAAGAGCGCATGTAGCAGGCTTTGTGAGTTGGATCAACGATATTCATACTATACATTTGTCTGGCTTCCCAGATGAGCTCTCATAAGATCTCAATCAAATAGGATTCTTGAGCTACCTAACGAGGATGGTATCTATCGTAGTGTGGTATCGTCCACATAATCAATCTATCATAATAATAATCTCAATTCTGTCCGGCGCAGCCAATATCACACCACGCGCACCTCTTCTCCCACTAGACAGGTTCTATTATCCCGCGGACCGTTTCCATTGAGTCCTCCGCCGAGCCGCTACTGTTAGCTACGGCCAGCTACGCCTACCCTTGCGCTCACTCAGGCGCCGCCAGGATCCGACACACGCCAGCCAGCCAGACGAATTACCTCTTTGTTATTGCAGGCGTAGCCTCACTGCAAACTAGTGTGCTGATGGGGTGTCAGGATAAGGGTTAGTGATGCTTAGTGCTGCGTTCGACGATTGCGGTTTTGGGAAAGTTGTTGAAAAGGCTTTTAGGTTGGATGATGAGCACGACGCCCACCTCACAGCTCATGTCGACTGCGATTGAAGAGTCACTACAGGAGAACAGGGAGAGTTATTGGGCTTAGGATATCAATTTGAACCAAGTGGAATGTGTCGACGCCTTCGCGATGGGCTAAACTAAGGGCTGGTAATCTCTATCTCCATCTCAGATGCAACCTTGGCAGTGCAAGCTCATTGCTCCAGCGTAAATCGACATTTATGCCTTCTCGTAAGGCGGGAGGCTGTCCGACTCAGTAGCTTTTGCCGCAGCCCTTGCCTTGCGCCTCTCAAGCCTGGCCAACTCCCTCGCGACCGCCTTGGCTAACTTCCTGCGATCCTCACGCTCCTTCTGCTGGATGACATCGAGCTTGCCCTTTCCGCTCCACACCTTGGCGAATTCCTTTCTGAATTTCTGGCTAAAAGTGAGATGCTTGTCCGCCTCCTCTTCGGCCTTGCGTGTCTTCTGCTCCGTCTCATCATCTGTGTCGTAGAAGTCGGACTCGTCCTCGTTTTCGACCAGAGGGTTGGTTTCGCTGCTTTCGAGGCTAACGGCGCGCTGGTTGCGGGCTTTGTCCCATGCTTTGGTGCGGCTGTAGGCGACGCAGCCGGTGATGCCTAGTATGGTGATGAAGGGGAAGGCTAGGAAGAGCACCATTACGCAGCCAAAGGCGATGAGGTCCTCGTCCATGTTTCTGAATTTGCTGGGTTGAGAAGCTTGGGAAGAGGTGGGTGTAGACTTGGATATATGGAGTTGTCGTACATCTAGGAGGGCATGGAAGAGTGAATGATGTTAAAGGGAGGAAGGTTCGCCACCTGCGTGGCGCAGCAGCGCGGTACGTCACGATCGCAAAAGTCATGTGACATTACAACAGGCCGTTCGTTGTGGTTCATTGGCAACGTCGAGTATCAAAACTGTAAAATCTCTGCATCTCAGCTGAGAGATTTTCACTGGCGGCTATCACGAATTAAGACCTCACATCCCTTGAATAATAGATTCAACTTCAACTAGCAAAAGAGAATAGAGTCACGTGACTAATGGCCACATCACTCCCAGTCTGATTAGATGCGAGGTATATGTAGAGACCTACAGTATCAGGCTAGGCAGCAATGTTTTCATTGTTACAAACGCCTCGTTAAAATACAAAGTGATTTGTGTATCGTCTCAATATTGCCACACTCTTAACCATAGAGGACTCAATCAAATGGACTCGTTGATTGCATAGCGCCAATAAGGATTATTCCACGCGCACACTGCTACCGTTGGTTAAGATACCGGTAATGTAGTTTCGTAAAAAAAAAGGTATCTTGTGTCGACAGCCGCCATGGTAGGCCTTGCCGCCACTTTCACCTTAGATTTAACGTTAGGCCGTATCAAGCTTAAGAAAACATTCCCACTCCTTTAGGGAGAATCTTAGCCTAGAAAGAAATCCTGCAATGTTTGTTGATACGCAAATACAAACTTGGTCTAGGCTTCGCATTCAAAGCTGCACGCCTTCACTGTTACTTTCACCTCTTACCTGCCAAAGCTAGCTGCCAAATCTCCCGCGACCTGATAATTGCCCCATCCTCCAGATCCCTTTAGAACCACACGAACAAAAGACACCACCTTGTTTAAAGTGATCGATTTCTCGCTTGCCATGCAAATGACGCCGCAGCCTCTTACTACCTGCGCTGCATGTGGCAATCCTGCAACAGATAAATGTAGTGGCTGCAGGTCTATCAATTACTGTGGAAAGTTCTGTCAAACTACGCATTGGAAGTCGCACAAGCTTACTTGCGAGCAACGCCTACTCGAGAAGGCACTATCGCGTGTTGCTATCTTGGTCCAGAAAGCATACTTCGATTTCAGTGAACAGACCTTCGATACACAAATTATCAAGGTGGAGGAGTGTGGTGATCAATGGCTCATTCAAGATGGGGATCAGCAGCGCAAGAGAACCTATTTCGTCAAGTTCCCTCAACATCTTATGAAGAATGAACAAATGAAGCAGGCGGTGTTATGTGCTTGGAAATGCAACGAGGCTCTAGGCTTCCTTCACCAGCTTCTGAGTGGACTTCTTGATGGTAAGTCTGCATTTATAACTGGTTGTAAGCGTGAATTAACCATCTTAAGGACTCAACGTGAAGATTGAAGAGGTATCGATCACACTTGGATCGGTTCCACGCACTATCAAGATCGTTAACTCTGACGGCTTCCGCCTCGAGAACTGGCCAACATACATGCACGAAGGCCTTCGAATCACATCCACGAAGACTGGAAAGCAGTATCTATTTGATTTTTGCGGCTCTCAGTACGGGATACATCGAGCATTATGGAAGACGCCTGTCTACGAAGCGCAGTTCTCCGCAAAAATAGGCAAAGCATATCCGTTTGGAACACACAAGCATATTTTCGGTATTCTACGAAATATTAAAGGGATTCCGAGGCTCACCTACGGCATTGTCGGAGACGCAGCGGAGAGGCTAGAGATGGCAATCGTAGCCTGGGAGAAGAAGAATCGCATGCCCTTGTCGCGTATCAGGTCCCAGAACGATGTTGATTTTGGAAAATCTGAGAAAGAACTTATCGAAACTTGCCGTGCAGCGACAAGTGCATTCGTCGAACACAATGATTTCACTGCTATATTCCAAGATTCGATTGAGTATGCCAGGACACATCCAGGGGAGAGTGGGGAACTTATCACGCGAACATTCCGTGAGTTTCTGAAGTAAGGTTTGACGAACATGGATACCAGGGTTTCCAACGGCAAAAGGTCAATGCTGCTCAAGACGAGGTTTTGCAAGCTGATCTAATATTGCTTAAGATGCTCTAAAACTATACTATTGCAGTGTGTCAAGACCAAGAGGGTTTCAGCATGGGCATAGGAGTGTGTGTGTGTCGAGGAGATCGCGCGATAGAGCGATTTCCAGCCACTCTACGCCCAGCAATGATCCATAGCAGTCAAACCTTTCAAAGAACCAGACCATGACATTATGTCTTAACTCTGCTGATCCACGTGTTTCTTTGAAATCAATCTCATTGGTATGGAAAACTTGGCCCGCCTATATTGCCAACTACAGCCTCACTAGACGCAGTATTTTGCCCCCTCTTACTTCACCCATTTGATGTCTTACTCTATGGCTATTGATTCCGATGAGAGATACTTAACCTGCCAGAAATGTGACTTACCGTCTGCAGCCAGATGCAGTCATTGCAAGATCGCGCACTACTGCAGTACAACATGCCAAAAGACGTCTTGGAAAAAGCACAAGCACGATTGCAAGAAAATGGGACTTGAATGCGTGATCTGTATGGTGGGGAGCCTTTCATTAGAAACTGTTCTTCACAACTGTTCTTTACATGGCATGAAATCAGGATAGACGAGCAATACTATAGATGGGAATTAAGTGGCAAGTGGATGATAACGCACAAATCCTGAGGTGAAGGGGACACTCTTGGCAGATTCGATGTGTCCGCACTTCGTTGCGTATTTCTCCAAGACCGTGGCAAAGATTCCGCGATGTTATGCAAGGACACCAAGGGAGAAATTACTGATATAAAACAGGGTCTTCAGTGACTATCAGGGAAGTCGGTTTGATAGTGAAGAACCCCAACTTGGCTCCGCTTAACACCGAATTTAGAAAGACCATGCAGAGTCATCCTAGCTTCTCATACCATCTATATTATGCCCTCGAGTGGAGGCACAGTGTCCTCACCATACCAAACCGTATGACCCAAAATCTCTCGAGCAGTACTACATGCCTTGAAAAGCACCATTGAGTAGCCTTGTGGTGCTTGTTTAGTCATGCGATGGACATGGCTCGATTATGCTGTACTGTGGTCCTAAACTGTCGATATACTATTCGCAAGGTGGATTCCCAAAGCTCACCAAAGGAAAATGATGCATTGCTGGCAGTCCAGGTGATGTATTTACATTGAACCTGGTATGGTGGATCGCGCATATTGACTGCTCTTGAATTTCCGCAAAAGAACACGAGCTCGGCGCCTGACGCCGTTGAGAAGAATAACGAAATCAAATAGGTAGTGCCGGAAGTCTTGAGAATGTACCGGGAGAACGTTGCAATCTGTGTCCATAATTTAGCAAAGTCAGATGAATGCGAAATATATGTTTACATAGTAGAATACACAATACACTAGAGCCATAAGGAAGCGCGAGTATAAGAAATATAGACAATACAGATAGTTTTAACTGCTTCCCAGCCTACCAAGGGACCTGTCCTCTGCGGTGGCAATTTTGGCAACATGAAGGCAAGAATGATGGGCAAGCCAGCGATGTTGATAAATCTGAGCACCCTTATTGTCCACCCGAAGCCAGGGTTGGGATTCAGCTGCCATAATACAACGGTAAACACTGAGCCTCGCGGAGTCATAAAAAGGGTGTCGAATCATGGCAGAAGAAGGTTCTTGGAGGGAATGCGGTATGACATCGTACATGTCAACTGTTTTGGCCATGAGATTTGGTCTTGTGGTCTAATATCCATCGGTAGCTTGGTAGATATGAAGGCGGCTACTTTCTTGAGGAATAAACGCCCCATATTGATGTGGTGGAAATGAGCGGTAATAGTGTTGTGATCGGTTATTCGATGATCAACATACCAGAGCCAAGATTTATAAATATGGGGATCAATACGGACCACCGTATACCTACAAGACATTGTGGAGATTTTGACCTCAGGTAATGAGGCTGTGGCCGCGATAAGAAAGTTGACGCCTAATATGGATTGATTGAAATTGGCAACAGTCAAAAGTTTCATGATATATTGCGTCTGGAGGTGGACATCCAACGACAGCGGCGTATCTATCTCAGGCTTCTCATCGGCGCATGACATGAAACAAGTCAACACTGCTAATTGGTGTCTAAAGATCGTTAGCATCGGACTCGTCAAGTTTCCAAGTGATAACATGCGAGAAAATAGGAAGGATAGAGAAACTTACTGACATAGGGTGTGAAGGTAGATCGAGAGAGATCACCTTTTGGCGAGGCGTTGGACAAGTTCTAGATCGCGCTGATGCTGGCCATCAATAGTATAGATCCATCGGTTCTCGTTCTTTCTCCACCAGCGGTTGGGTAGATATGCTTCCCTTAAACTGGTTAGTATTCCAAGAGACCACATGATTTAATGGCTTACAGCATATAATACTCATCACGCTGATAGGGGAACTCCAGGCTCAAAGGCCCGTGCTTTGAAAGGAAGCCATCCGCACCAGAGGCAACGTCTGCATCTGTCATGGCGACGTGAACCCGCTTGTTGCCTTTGTTCTTTCCGTGGCGCCGAATAGCGTGTGTGGTACTTTCGAGGTGCTGCTCCAGAATGTTTGCGTGCCACAAAGAGTTCTCCACAGCTTTCCTGGCAATACGGGCGTTTCGGGCCACCAACTCATCATTCCACGCCTCTTTCTGACCCCTGGGTACGATTGGAATCGGAGTTCCGCTGTCTAGATGAGAGCGCCAATGTGCAAAATCCAGAACGAGCCCGAGATTGTTCCATGTGAGAATACACGTGAGACAGGTGCAAAGTTGATGGGGATCAGGCGACTGGATATGCTGATAGGGTCGGTTATGTATACTCAATTGTTTCTGCCGATCGGGATTGATAAGCAGCTTCTGGATGTCTGGCTCAACTTCTGACAAAAGCCTCGGTGTTGGAAAGCACTGGACGAGAATGGGGTAGCGCAGTCTGATGATGGCATCACCAAGGATGGTGGCATTGGCATGAACAAGATCACGAAAGCGGCGGTTCACCGCGCCAAAGCTCAGAACATCGCTTGGAAGCAGATATTCGAGGCTTTCAAGAATCAGTTCCGTGGGAAGCTTGGCGAGGTTGATGATGGCCTCTCGCTTCCGTTGTCGCGTGGTTTCCTTTCGTTTCAGACGTTCTGTGCGCTTGTTTCTGATTGTAAGTCTTGCAGTGTTATCCTCAAGGGGCTCATCATCATCGCTCACGTAGCGTGGCATCGCCGTATCAATCGAAGGATTCAGAAGGGAGTCGGACGGTGATGCATGCCTGGTAGTAGTGATGATACGCACGGCGATTGCAGGTGGCGGAGATGAATTAGCCAATGAACGTATTCCAAGATTTCCCTTGTCCGTTATTGATTCCCGCACGTGACCATCAACTCTACACCCATTATCATCAACGCTACGTTCCAGCCTCTGCACCTCAAAATCCAATCGTTAACAATGCTAGTTCACAAGTCTTGGACTGGAAGTGCGTTAGTTACCTGTTTCAGGAAAATACAATCAATCTGCCCTCCTTGGCCGACCGCTTACGTTACGAATACCATACCTATCGTACATTATCTTGCCTGACCTTCTTCAGATCATGTTTCAGATTATATTCTTCTTATCGTCCTGTCACTCAACGTAATATTCCCCTCTTGTCCGACGACGACATTTGCCGCGCAGAGCACGCGACTCCATGTAACCAAGTGTTGGTCTCACAAACTCTGGTTGTGACCATTGATTGGCTACAAACTACCGTAATCACCGTGGCGCGCAGCCGACATGGCGTCATGCAGCATTTCTAAGCATCGGACTCTGCATGAACGCTTCAAGACAATGCATAAAGGCATCGCCATCACAGCGACCATCACAACGTAACCCTACCTGTCAATCTCAATCACAAGACTCACAGGCAACCATCAACATGACTACCGCAAGATTTCTTCACATTGATACCTCTTCATACGAGGGAAAGCCATGGAGCAAAGTGGACGGTGGCGGCAATAGCTTCAGCGAGAAGAGCTATGAAAGACAAGTCACAGATATCCGTGGAAGAGAACATGAATTCACCACGGAAAACTCTGGATTCCAAGTTTTAAAATACCCGGCAAAAGAGAAGCTGTTTACCGACGACCAGGCTGTGCGCGAAGGCTACTACCACGAAGTCCTGAACCTGCTGCGTGACACCATTCCAGGCATCAGGAAGATTGTCATCTTCGATCACACCATCCGCCGACGGACAAAAGATGCTGCTCGAAAGCCGGTACAGCAAGTTCATGTCGATCAGACGGCCGATGCGGCGGAAGCTCGTGTTCGTCGTCACGTGCCCAAAGATGAAGCTGAAGACCTTCTCAAGGGCCGCTATCAAATCATCAACGTATGGCGTCCAATTGAGAACCCCGCTTCTGACCACCCTCTTGCAGTCGTCGACTGGCGTAGCACATCACCAGAAGACTTGATTCCTACGGACCTGCTATACCCAAAGCGCGACTCCATGGACGCAGATGATCGCGGGAAGGAGGTTCCGCCCGTCAAGTTCGATGACAAGTCCACAGAAGGTTATGAGGTAAAGGGTGAGGTCATGTATGTTGCACCAAACGAGAACCATAAATTCTACTATCAAAGCAACATGACACCTGACGAGGCGTTGTTGTTGAAGTGCTTCGACAGCCATGGTGAGGGTATGCCAAATGGGAAGAAGGGACTTGCTGTGGGAACACCACATACTGCATTTGCGGACCCTAAGACGCCTGCAGATGCGCCCGGCCGTCAGAGTATTGAAGTAAGGTGCTTGGTCTTCTGCGAATGATTGGCCACAGAGTTTTTCCTTCTCTTCTAAAATAACCTGATTTAGTATTTCATGCAACAAACTATTTCTCTTGTATCTCTTAGATAATTGTTTGTGCGGCGTGTGACGTGTTCACCTTCACCTTCACTTAATCTTGTCACTAAGCAACAACATTCCAATTGATCTCAAAACCTTCTCTTCGAATTCTCACCACAATCGTCTCGTGCCACTCTTGCAATATGTCATCATCTTCAGATCGCAAGGCTCGAACTATTGATCGCGTCCAACTTTGGACGCCGCCGCCGACACCAAACAAACAGCGCGATCGCTCCGTGAGATGCGCGATGCCTAGCCCTCCCCCACGAAAGCAGCGCACAGTGAATGATTTAATTTCCCCAGCTCCGCCGATGGAGAAGTCGTTACTGAACGATGGACAATCAAAGTCGCGGAAGAATGAAGGCAAACGGTTGCATAAAGCAGAGAAGAATCGAAAGAGACTCGCGGCCAAAAAGGCGCAGAGGCGTGGAGCGAAAAAGCCTTTGCAAATGGCTCACTGCCCCGGGAAGCAAGATGCGACTTTGACTCCACCGAGAGAGTTGACACAAAAGAATGTTGTCCAAGGCGATGTTGCGTCAAGCAAGCCATCACTGGATGCGCCACCAGGACCTGCTACATTCGAGCCAGACAGGAGCGAAGATGAACATGAGTCATGCCAAAATATTGAGGAGGTAGATGTACAGACAATACAGCCACAAGACTCTAACCACCCGATGCTATGCTTCGAATCGATCGAATCATCAGACTCAGAATCCTGCACCGCGGAAAAAGCCTCCATGATGCAGAATCTACTATATAAGAGTGTTGAAGAAACAGTCGCGTTCATTGACAGCATGTCATCTGACCCAATGCCTCACTCCCAACCAGGCGATCCCTCAGATCAAGCCGTCGTAACAACAGCACTGAAACTGCTCCTCACTCTGCAAGCCGAGCAAACAACTCTCAACTCTCATTCCTTCGCGCTCGAGGCCCAGATCACTGCGCTTAAGAGCACAAGGTTCAAGGTGGACTATGTAGCTATTGCCAAATTGGAAGAGGAATTGGATTTGACTGTGGCGCTAAGCTTCGATATGTTTGTTGGGGAGTGGGCGTTCCGCGACTTGCTTGAGGTGAGGAAGGAGGACCTTGGGTTTGATTTGGTAGGGGCGTTGGCTGAATTTGCGAGAGATGTTGAGGGGTTGGTTAAGGGGTTCGAGGACGCCATGGCAAAGATTGGAAAGTAGTGGTGTGGAAGTGATTGGCGTTGAGTTGGTCAGATATGAGTGAGCGCGAGATGGCCCATTGCTTTTCCAAAGTGGAAATCTTCACGAGTTTGGATCTGGAAAGTAGTGATAATTGGCCAGGAGCATGGGTCATTGGGTTTGAGTAATGTTCGGATTTACACGTGTTGATGAATTCAACATCAATGTTAGGCCCGGTGTCACTCCCACAGCGCGTCTGGAAATCGTGGTATCTGCGACAGCACACGATCCTGTTCTGATCTATGATGATTTTCGAACAAAGACATGATGAAATAGTTCAAATATTTCACTGATTCTTCACAGATTTTTCTCGAAGGCACATTGAGAAAGTTGTAAAATAGTTCCCGTGCACACATACCCACCCACACACCGCGGCCAAAATTCCACTTGATTTGTGGCCAAAGTTACGGACAGGCTGGAAAATGGTGTACTTAGCCTCATTTATGCTATATTTCGTCTGAATACTAAGGTAAGAAGTCTTGAATGATATCTCAAGGGGATTAACAGCTATAAGTTGCACAAAAATGATCCATCTATGCATGATCAAGCTTTTACTGGATTAACAGTCTAGTGCCTGAGAGGTGCATACACTCACACTCGCTAGTGGCCGGCGTTCGGATGCCTTGTCTTGACGATAAACGCCAACTCGATTAACTTGTCTTGTCCTCCCATATCTTCAAGAAGAGTTTCCAGAGGATCGAAAAAAGAATACCTTGCAGTCCATTTGCCAAGATCCTGGTTTTCAGGCCCCGACCGAATAGTCCAAGTCGTCCATCTTGGCGGATGACGCGCTTTGCAGCCTCGGTGTACGAGATCCTAGTGTCATTTACCTGACGATACGTCTTGACCACTCGCAAAGAGTTGGAAATCGTGTCTGATGAGACGGATGCACAGAAGCCAATGAAGGCGGCACGAAGTAACCACCATCCGATCTGATGCTGTCGAGATGGCTCGCTGATCGTTTCGGAGAGGAAGTTGTAGACAGCGAACCACGGATAATGCCCAACAAATGTCGCTGCAGCAGTTGCAAAAGCTCCCCACCAAAGACTTCCCACTCCATCGCTCTTTATGCGGTTTCTTAACAGTGCCCATCCTCGGGGACCTTGTGCTTGAAGCGTGGTCTTGAGTGTGTCAATAGGCGTGAGAACCATCCTGAACGCAGCTGCACATAGTGATGCAAAAACGGTCTTGATGGGTGATGGTAACTGCTTAAGATAGCCGTTGGACTGGAGCAAGGCTAAGATGCCAGCATTGGCTGCTGTGTCTCCGAAACGTGCAATTGGGCCTAATGCGAACACGTTAGTCATTGTCGGTAATCCGATTCATGTTCTGACCCTGGAAAAGAGCAGCGCCCATGCCCTGATAATAACGCCCGATTCCGCCATCAGCATATAATGTTTTTGTGGCCACTGTCAATGACGATCCATGGCGATACTGGTAGTTCATGATTGTGCGAATAGGCATCAACGAAAGGACCTGGAGGACCATTGCAGCTGCACCGCTGAGACCACCGCCCAGTGCCCGCTTCAGAGCACCTTTCAGGTCAAACTATCGATGCTCATCAGCCGGAGACCTTGCAAGCAGCATGGTGATCGGGGACTTACGTCCACATCATCGGCATCTATCCATCCTTTGATGAACACAGCAATCAGAAGCACCGCAATCAGGATCCAAAGTGCTCTCCAAGCATACCGCCATTTGGGTCCATCAGACTGGGACCCGCCACTGGTTGACGTTGTGTTGGAGTCGCGCCGCAGTGTTTCTGGGGCCAGCAATGGTGCGCGCTCATCGGGCCTGGACCCGTTTTCGACATCGCGATGGGCACTCATCATGGAAAAGGATTCACGTGCGTGTTTCCAGGATGAAGAGCCTGCATCGGGAATCGGGGTACATGTATGTATGAGATTCAGAGAGAGGTACGCGTTGATGATGACCAATCGCCAGTCATGACGTGTTCTCGGGCCGAGAACGCGCTTGCTTCCGGACCACATGTGCAGCACCAACTACCTTCACAGTACACAATATACCTCTACCATGTTGATGCCAGGAGGCCATGGATATGGCATGTACCCAAACCCATACTTTAACCAGACACTCCTTTCAGCTCCCTTTTACACAAATGCCGCCCGTTGTGTCCATTTTAGCATTGCATCTCCCAACCACGTGACACACAGAAAGTCTCCAGGGAGCCCCCGATGTGCAGTGCCGTGCCTTTGAAGGGTGAAAGATGTCGGGTTTATGCGCTGCCTGCCATTGCGCGTGTCGCCCTTTCGAGATCCTCGCTGATATCATAGTCCCAGATCCAAGCCATTCTTTGCTGTGCATTCTGTTGTAATGCACGCAGATCATCACCCACGTTTTCACCCTCGAATTCCCACAACATCCCAGCTTCCCGACTTGTTTTGACGAGCTTCTGGCTTCTCGGCCTGCGTACAAGGTCATATGCGGCGAAAGCCCTGCTTATATCGCCCTTAGATTGACATTTCGAAAGTAGCTGGCTCAAGATGTATGCGTCTTCGATACACATTCCCGCTCCGGCCCCTTGATGGGGCGTGCTGGCATGCGCAGCATCGCCGGCGAGGCAAATCAATGGGTTAGTGCGGTAATAAGTTGACGCCGGTGGGTGATCGAAGAGCGCCCAAATATCTGGTTTCTGCAAATGTTCCATGATCGATTGCACGGTTGCGCCCCAGTGCTTGAAATCATCAAGCATTTCTTCTCGCGGAGTTTTCACCACCCAATCCTTCTCTACCCATTCTGATCGCGACGAGAATGCGACCACTTTGGCCAAGTCAGCGTGGAGTCTTGAGCTTGATTGATCTGACCTCACCATTCATAATGGTTCCATTCGCTATCGGGAACGTTAACAGATGACCGTGGTACCCGAGATACATCTGCGCTGATTTGGGGACTATCGGACCCATGATTTCAACTGCTTTGGTCATTGGGATTAAGCCTCGATACGCATATTTACCAGAGAACACTGCAGCTGTCGCATCGGGGTCACCTAGAACAGCTGAACGAGACTTTGATTTGATACCATCGCATCCCAGGACTGCACTATGAGTTGCAGTCGTACCGTCGGCAAAATGCAGAACCGCATTGCCTGACAATGTCAACGAGAATCATCTCAACCAAACGCACGAGATCTTACTAACCTGAGCCATCAGCAGCCTCTGTAATATCAACCAACCTTTTGCGGAACTGCGCAATGCCAGCTGGAATCAACTTGACTAGTTCCTCCAAGAAGCGCGCGCGATGTACACCCCCTCTTGGCCCTTTCCCGCGTGATGGTATGTTAAAAACCTCCTCATCAAGACCGATATTTTCCTTCTCCAGCCTGTCCAGCCCTATCCCATCTCCGCGGCCGCTCATTAACCATCTCTGATCTCCCACACGCATCCTCATCCATATCGGTGGATCTGTTGGCGCATTACCTCGAGAGCACTTCACATAGGCATCTACAATGCGCGAATCAATCAGACCCATCGTTCGCACCATCACAGGCTCAAACCCAACACCCGCCCCAATCTCACCAAATGCTGATGCCGACTCGTAGAGCGTGACTGGAAGAGCTGGAGCATGTTTGAGCAGTGCAATTACCAGGGTTAGGCCAGCGATTCCTCCGCCAATAATTGCAAGGTTGGGCGACGGTTTAGTGTTGGAAGATGGAGTAGACATGGTGCGCGTTTGGTGAGGAAGTCAGGTAGGCACTTGGAGATGTGTTTTAGCCGGTTCACGCTAGGCAGATATGAATGGACGCGTATCCAAGGTGAGTCGGGGCTGAACAGAGCCGGGATATGTTCAAGCGCAGTGGAAGAAAGCGAAGGGGCGGAGGGATGAATTATCATTGTTGTTTCGCCCCACATGTGCACTGTCAGCATTAGAGCTGCCATGCACTCTAAATCATTACCAGCTCCAAGCAAAGCCTTTCGCAAAACGCGGCAAATATCAAGAACGGACTGTTATTTGTACTGCAAATCATCTTTCCCTTATTAACTCCCAAAACCATTCGCGCTCAGTAGTTTTTTTTTCCACTGCCAGAAATTAATCTGTACTGCGGCCAACCCTTCTACAGAACTCTGAAAGATCCTTTAATGCTGCCACGGCCGAATTCAAACCAGAGCAGCCAAAATCAACTACGCATTGATTTCTCCAAGTGTACACGTTGACATTTACTCTCAGACTCGACGCTGTCGGTATAAGTATAGTAGCAGCTGCAAAAAAACTGCAATTCTAATCCTAGCCAGCTTGACAGGAACCGTCCTCTAGATTAAAAAAAAACAATGAGCAATGAGCAATGGGTAGGCTAGTGAGGAAAGACTCAGTATCCAGCAAAGGACTTTTTGTTTCTCGGGATAAGCCTCAAAGCCCATCAGCCAGGAACAAAAGTAACAATGCCGGTCTCAGAGCCAAATCGTGCAATCATACCGCAACACTTGCATCCCCAGCACCAAAATACCCAAATTATATAATCTTCTCACAACATCACCGCTTACACCCCACCATCACCATCGGCCAACCAATCCGTACTGACAAGGACCTCAGGGCTTTTAGATATAAAGCTGAGTTGATACCGGCAGGACTAGATTCTGTAGGTAGGAGAGTGGTGGATGTTGTGGGAAGGGAAGGGAAGGGAAGATTGGAGGGGAAGGGAAGATTGGAGGGGAAGGGAAGATTGGAGGGGAAGGGAAGAAGGGGGGTTGGTGTGAATGCTGGGATTGAGTGGGTTGGGGGATGGGTGGATTGATGGGGAGGAGGAGTTTTGGGTTGGGTTTGGAGTAGGACGATTTGCCTCTGGACCTAGTTCGTATTCTCGGTTTGCGTTGTAGTAAGACTATTTACCGGTATAGCCCAACATATAAACAAACACGCCGCATGCGAGACCGCACAAGCACACACTCAGCCCCTGCCATCACACACAGTCCTATCCACATACCCCCCTCAGCCAAAACCACATTCAACCCACCAGACACAGTCAAACCCCCTCCAACACCACCCCACAAGCTCAAACCCACCTTCCCCACCCCCCTACCCTACCCCAAATCCATCCTCTCCACTTCACCCTCTTTCCGCGCCCTCCGCGCCCTCTCCTTGCGCGCTCGCCTTGCATCTGTCGCCTTCTTCTTGGCATCTAGCGGCGTCTTGGGCGTTGGAGTTTGTATGTGGTGGGGTGATGCTATGGCTATTTCGCGCCGCTTGGTGGCTAGTTTTTGTCGGCGACGGTGTTCCATTTTGAGGAGGTTTTGGCGTGTGCGCTTGTCTGGTTTAGTGTGAGTATTGGGGGGAAGTAAGGAGGAGGGAAGGAGGGGTGGTGAGTTTGCAGGGTGGTTTTGAGATATGGGGAGGGGGGGGCGGGGTGGATGGGTTTATGTGAGTTTGTTGGGGAGGGGAAAGGTGAGGCGTCGTTCATTTTCATTTCGATTGAATTGAGATGAAAGAAAGTAAAACTTACTCAGCTTCTTCCCCGCCCCCATCTCCAAATTCTCAACCTCCATCTCTTCATCTGCATTTATCTTGGCATTCGCATTCACATTCGCACTTCCAATCTGACCTATCACAAACCGCAGCCAGTCAGCCCTCTGCAACCAAGAGATCAACCACCAGCATTACCAACACAGACGAGAGTCAAAAAATAAAATATTCAAAAAACATCAACTCACCTCCGCCACTCCCCAACTCCCCCAACACAGCCCCAAGTACCCCATCTAGCCCATCTGTTAGGGCGCCCACCTTCCTTCTGTCCCTCCTCTTCCTACTTTTTGTCCGTTTAGCGGGCTCCTGTGCCTTGCCTTGCAGCTGTACATTGCTGCGCGGATGGCCGTTGGTATTGTTATTGCTGTCGTGACCAGGATCGTTGTTGTTAAGTGCCGAGTAACTTGACTTGGATTCAGCTTCGCAGTCAGAGTCCGAATCAGAATCATCTTTTATATCTGAAGCTTGATTTTGCTGTCTGGATGTGAATGTGAAACTTGGTGTTGGATCGATTGGGACTTCCAGTGTGGGTGTTTGTGTTGGTGTCGGTTTCGCCATGGTGGTGGACGAAGACATGGTTGTGGATCACGTTTATCTGGGTAAGATTGTGTCTTTTCTGTATCGCGTTTGTAGAGGATTCAAGCTACAATTTGAAGTATGCTTGTGGATGTTTATTGCGGGTGGAAATTGGATCAACTGTTATCGCATGCAGCATCAAGTTTTCCAGTTGCCGTAGCAGTAGGTAGGCAGGCAGTTGCCAGTGGTGAGGAGAAACTTGTGCGGGAAAACTTCGGCTAAGGCATCTTTCTCCGCTAAGCCTGATTGGTTGTAGAGCCGGCGCATTACCTTTCTACTAGCAAATCCATTACCGGCACTACGCTCTACATGCATGCATGCGTTCCCGGAATGCGAGGGTTGGAACATGTCATTATCTAACGTACGCTACCGTCTACCCAACATTGCTTATATCCTGTACTTTTTCTTGGGGAATGAGAGCCAGTAGTTCCATGCTATACAAAGGTGATGATTGAATATGTAACGTAGGTCGGTCCAAAGTGAAGTGCTGAAAGAAAGAAGGATGTGAACCAGTGAAGCCCAGAGCCCTGGGGAACAAAGGAAAATACATGCATGCTAGCAGACTGCAGCGGCGGTGTCATGTTCCCAATACCCCAGCATACTGGAATATGAAGTGTTGGTGAAAGCTGAAGTGCAGAAGAAAAGGTTCCATGAGAATCATCAAGTTCGTTATAAAAGCAAATGACCCCGAATTCACCTTGGTCAAGCGGCGGGTGAAGCATAGCGAAGCCATCTTTGCCCATTCAGACCAATGTGATTGCAATGTGCGCCCCAACTCCCCAATATGCCCAAGCCTGAAGCTGTTTCTAGCTCCTGTTAACCGTTTCCGTTGACAACTCCAGCAGAACACACTAAAGAACAAACGAAATATTCCCGTCCATGTGGGGAGCTCGAGCTAGTCCGAGGCAACAGGGACGTCACCATTGGCATCATCGTCGTCGACAAAGAAGCCCCAGAACAGCACCTCGTGGTTCTCGCGACCTGTGAGTGCACCACCGTAGACGTCGGCGCACATTTCGATGGGAACTTCGAGCTTTATGCAGCCATTACCGAGGAAAGTGAAGAGAAGCCACGAGTCGTAGGCAGGGAAGGCACCTTGATCTTCAGGCTTTCTGCTGAGGATGCCACGGTTTTGTAGCGAGGGGGCCGACGGCAGGCGGAAGGTGTGATAGGGCAGCGTCTCCATGGAATCGGCGACGTAGAAAGAGTTATTCAGTGCGAGTTCGATGTTGACCCAGGGCGATTGGGCAGTGTCGTGCTGGTGCGGCGAGGCAATGGCGGCGGCGGCGGCGGCGGCGTCGAGAGGGGAGGTGCGATGCCTGTGGAAGCGCAAAGTGCCAAAGCGCAATTCGGCGGGCTGGCCCAGCAGGTCAAAAAGCTCAGTCGAGTATAGGCGGAAGTAGCCATTGTGTAGGCCAGCCAGGTTGTCCTCGTTGTTGTCGCTTTCATCGTCATCGTCATTGTCGTTGTTGGCATGGGCGTGGGCGATGTCGCGGCGGCTGCTGTCGAGCGATAGGCTACTCAAATGCTCCTCGAGGCGCTTGCCTGCAGACTCAGCGGCGTTGAGCGAGCGGCGGATGTACTTGGGGGTATAGCGGTTGCTGAGGTCGGTGATGGCCAGTCGACAGGCCTGACGGCGAATTTGCTCAGCATCTTGTGTGTGCGGCGAACCATGGACCTGGCCTTGGTCGGCCAGTGAACTCAGCAGCCCCGCCTCGAAGTTGCGCACCAACTCCTTGAACTCGCGCATGACCTGCGCTAACCTTGCATCGCGAGGCGCAGGGTCGCCCTTGAGAGCCGCCATTGGACCCAGGGGCGGGGGAGGGGAAAAGGGAGGCGGTAGGCGAGGAAGTGGGGGACGAAGAGACTTGTCTTTGTCTGGCTGTGTGTGGTGTCGTGCAGCGGCGTGGTTGTTTGGAAGCGGGCGTTGGTGGGAGTCGGCACGGCTGGCTACCTACGAACGAGCCTGCGAGTTCTGGGAGGGAGAGTGGGCAGACGGGCGGGCGGACGGGGCGGGCGGGCGATGCAGCACAGCAACCCAGGCGGTTTAGACAGGCGGACGGGCAGGCAGGCAGGCAGGCAAGGTAGGAAGCAGCTGAAGAAGGGACTGTCGAGGACGAGGCTGGCTGGCTCGCTGGCTGACGCTGGGTCGTCGAGGGGGCTCGGCTTGTGGAGCGTTGGCTTGCTGGTACGGGTACGGGTACTCTAGCAGAGAAAAAGCAGCAACAGAAGGAGATGGTGTCTAGGTATCGTGTGTACCGTCTACCGTTTACGGTGTATTGTGAAAGGTTGGTGCGGTCCAACACACGACCAGGACTACTACCTACTGCCACTACCGCTACCGCTACCGCTACCACTACCGCAACTACTTTTGAAGCCAGAGGGGAGGGAGGAGACAGACAGGCAGGCAAGCAGGCAGGCAGGCAGGCAGGCAGGCTGGCTGGCTGGCTGGCAGAGAAAAGCAGAGCGTGCAATTGTCTGGAAAAAAAAAAGAGACGGCGGCGTTTAGAAGAGTACCTAGGCAACCGGTCGTCGTGGTCGTGTCTTGCGTTGGCCGTAGCGAGGCTGTGAGATGAGATGGATCAACAGCGGTGGTGGCGGCGTGGTGGTCGAGTATGCCTGCAAAGGCATAGACAGGGCATCATCAGGTTGACTAGGTAAGGACTTAGGGTGGAGTGGAGTTATTCCCTGGAGAGGCCCAGAGAAAGGAAAGACAAAGAAAAAGGTTTCCTGGGCAGCAGAACAGACGCTGGCTCACCAGAGAGCTTGTGCAGCCAACCAGCCAGCCAACGACCTAGCCAGACAGCCAGCCAGCCAGACTCGCCAACAACAACCTCCACGGCTGCGAGCAAGATTTCGCTGGTCGCGCATTCGATGCCCCATCCCATCCCGAGGCCCTCTCCCCCCCCCCCTCCTCATCATCCCAGCCATCGGCCTGCAGGCAGGGGTGAAGTCAACTGTCACTACTGCTCTTCCCCGGTCCAATCGCCGTCACCCTTCGCCAGCATCTCTCTGCCTTACTGTTACGAGCCCAGCCTGGGCCCTGGCGCTACACAGTAGTAGCTACCTAGACCATTCAAGGGCTGGTAGGGACTAGGCAGAGAGAGAGAGAGAGAGAGAGAGAGAGACAGAGAGAGAGAGAAAAAAGCTGGGCATGGCATGGGGCAGTATCTCTTGCATGTACTGTCCCTCTTACATGAGTTACTACACACTACAAGTACCTACCGTACCTACCTACTCCATGCTCCACGGCTCCTTCCAATCTAAATGAGCTACTCTGCGGCTCCTTCCAAGCAAGCAAGTCGTGCCTGCCTTCCTTCCCTCTTGCTCTCACCCTCGTTCATTCTGTTGTTGTCTGCTCTGGCTGATCTCTCTTTCCCTTCCTGTCGTGTCTCCCCTCTTCCCCCCTTCCCCAGTCTTCTTCCCCCAACCCACCAACTTTCCTCTCTCTCTCTCACTCTTCACCTCTTTTTTTGAATACATCATCTAGCAGCATCAGCACCTACAAAGGTCACGTCTTCTACCGCTTCATCCTGAATCGTCCCCCACCGCGGGGCCCATCGCTTGACGCTCGCCAGCGCCTCTGATGCAAATCTCAGCTCAGAACAGCCCAAGCGTCAGGTTGTTCGTCCTTGTCCGTGGCGCACATCCAAGACACCATCCAAACTGTCGGTACCGACTACCAGGCCAAGCTGCATGGGTGCGTAAGCCCTCTGCAAAAGAAATATCAACTTCGGGTTCCAGCAGGAGTCAGCGCCTCGCCAGCGAACCTGCTGCATCACGTCGGCCCGGGTAAAAGTGCACAGAGCGGGCCGATCGGACATGGCCCATTGTCGTGACTGCTCATTGCGCACAATGCGGTTGTGGGCACCCTGAGAAGCTCGTCGGGCACGGGATAGGAGGTACAATACTCTACATGTGGTAGGGGACAAAGCTATCTAGGAGTACTGTAAAATCAGCAATACGCCGTCCCGCCATACTCTAGAGTCGAGCCTCGCTCAGCGCGGGCGGGCTAGCCAGATTCCCCAGAGCAACCAACCAAACCTGATAACGTTCAGCTCTATCAGCTTGTGCGCTTGCACCACCTTCTTATTCGTACGTAAACTCAACTTCCACCCCCACAGATGCCTTAGCCTCACCGTTGTTGTGAACCACTCCCGACTGGCCACATGCAAGCGCGCAGCCATGTTAGCAACGCAACGACTCACGACTTGCCACCCCAAGCTTGTGGATTTCGATGAAACGGAAGCTAATGTTTCCTGCTTTCCTTGTGCTGGGGATTCGCCTTCGGTGAGGGCGCCAAAAGCGCCAGGTTCTTCTCAACACAGCACGACTATTACTACCGTCTACGAGTGCATTGCAACTACCCCACGTCTTGCGCTTGATTTAGCATCCATGAACCATGGCCATGTCTCACGCACGCACAATGTCCGTCATATGACAATGAGACAAGGGCGCCAACCCCACCCTACCCACTCTGCTTTTGGGGCTACTGTGGCCCGTAAAGCCCGTCGTTTAACGCTGTGGCCTCATTGGCTAGCTGGCTCCCAGCAACGTCCAAGACCGATCGAGGCGCACAACGAAGATCTTTATCTGCATGTCTTTTGAGTCGCGACCGTAGACTACCGTATCCCAAGAGTGAGAGCCACTTGGTCGGACATGGTAACATGTTTGCTTGGGAAACAGCCATGTTGCCAACGGTAGTCTTGGGCGAGATGGATGATGCAAAGACTAACGAGATACAGGCTTCCTTGGTCCATCGTGGCATCTGTGTTCGTCCCTCTCAACTCAACTCTCTTTTGCTCACCAACCAGACGTACAGTCCATTGCAGCCTAATAGAGTGTTGTAGGTTGGGCGTTAAACCAGGACGATCTCGGATGTACCTACCGTACATAGATGATATGTCTTGGATCAAGATTAGGTCATGTCCCAACTACAAGGCTCGCTTGGTCGATCCAGTTCATGCCAGAGCCAGCTGATCATCTGGCAAGGTGATGAACGAAACATCACAAAATTACGCCTATTATTTCAATTGCTAACAACCATGATCGATCATGGTATGATTGATCATACAATGACAAGGCGCATTTCACTAACAGCCTGTTCCGCCCCAAAGAACACGCCTCTTCACCCTTGGAATGGGTCAGTACAGTCATACTTGGCACAAGCAACATGGGCACCTAGACAAGTATACTGGAACCATACGCCTGCTTACTACTCTCTTTCCCATGGACTGAGTCGCTTGTGCACGCACACAGAGCAATCGGCTGCGGTTGTATGTCATGAGCAACTGTACTTGGCCACATCGCGGGCAAGGCCCGTTGGTGACTTACATGCTGCCACAGCTGTCAGGAACATCTGCCGAACCACGAATGTATCGGCCTGTTCGGCCCGTTGTTCTCATGGCTCGATTTCGGCATTGCGGTCAGGCTGGGCGACATGTGCATGGGTCCACTAGGAGTGGAAAGAGTGCACGTGACATTTGGTGTGCCTGCCATGTTGGAAGATTAGCTTTTCGTAAGAGGGAGGAACGCATAAGATTTAGTGCTAGATATAGCTATCTGTTGAATGCGTGATTAATCAACGACTAACGTCAACCCGGTCACATAATATGCTCAGTAGACTTGGCGTGCTTAGCAACACTAATCACATCAAGCGCACTAGTTGGGCACTATTAGTTGTTTATCTTACCCGTTGGCCGACGACGATTTTAACAAGAGACCTCACTACAATGGAAATGCAACCTTCTTTTTCTAATCCATCGCCTCCTTTGAAGAGCTGTCTATCAAAGGGCCAACAGAGCCACAGAGACTGAGACGCCGTCTTGATCCACCATGCACCACCACTGAAGAAGCTCAATTGAAACTCATTTAAGAATACGACTGTCCTCCACAACATTCACGCCCAACAAGAGACATTCCTCTAAAATTCCACAATATATCAAAATCTTGCAAAATGTGACCTCACTCCCTCATACCGGTACTACAAGATTCTCGCGCTTTCTCGTCCTGCGCGATACGTGAAGACGGTAATGTAATCTACAATTCCACCTCCAACTTCAACTACCCCCCACCGGCCACCAGCGAAACAAGAAAAAATCACTTGCGATTTTCCTTCTTGCACTCTGAATTTTGCTAAGTAGTGAAATCACACGCAGCCTAACATACAAGGTACAGTTTACGCGTCATGGGTGGGAGTGGAAAGGGGCTTGGAGGAAGGGGAGAGTGGTGTGTCTGGGTGAAATGGTACGAGGATTCGATTTGTGACAGAAAGTGACTTCGCATCGTGTGTTCAGGTCAGTTGGAATGTGAACACGCATATTGGCCTGGGATATCTGGAGGAAGGCTGTGAATATGCGGTGTTGAAGAAGAAGGTGGGGTTGAGAGTGTGAGGCGAGGGGGAAATCAAGCTAGGATTTCACTCTGTGGGAGGACAAAGTGGGCGGCTTGTTGTTTGCTTTTGAGGGAGTGTTTAGCGCCTGGTTTAAGGTGTACATGTATCGTCATTTCTGGAGATTTCACTGCCGCGATTAGTCTAGAATGGGGCTTTGTCTACGGGAGCGTGATGAGTATCAGAAGCAGGACGTCCAGGTTTCTGGCCAAATTGTTTCGAGTGGGTATGAAAATGTGTGTTGACAGGATTCCTGCTCTAAACTGTTACGGATGAAGAAATATCATCAGAATAAAGGTGCGGTAGAGGTTATGGAATGCTTTTGATAAATGTTAAATAACATGA
The DNA here is from genome assembly GCF_022343315.1 of Plenodomus lingam. Lineage (NCBI taxonomy): Eukaryota > Fungi > Ascomycota > Dothideomycetes > Pleosporales > Leptosphaeriaceae > Plenodomus > Plenodomus lingam. Next base: position 1,349,650 of record NW_027093944.1, on the reverse strand, counting down.
TACAATATGCGAACAAATATTGACTAATCCTACATGACCTGTTGCATCTCCGCAGGAAGTCTTGGTTTCGCCTCCAACTTTGAGCTCTCAGCGAAAGAGAGCTCCATGAACGCCTAGCTAAGCCAGATGGGTAGTATTAAACAGCCGATTACCCGTATCAGTTGTACCACTTCCAGTAAACTTGGTTTCAGAAACCCGAAGTGCAACGATATCCACGCGTCTATCCGCAGAGAGCGCTTTATACATGATACTATCTCTATGCAAACACTGCGCTTGCACAACGCCCGCAACGATAACGATTCGTATCTCAGGGCGATGAGACCGTATAGCTCCAATACACTCTATCACAGACTTCCCTGTATTCACCACCGAATCCACGAGAATGACCTGCGCTTGGCCGTCGAGATGATGAGATTGCAGGTCTTCTGGGACTTTGACGTGCACGTAACTGGCACGTGGGAAGGCTTCGTTGACACCCAATGCCATGGGATCACCGCCACGCATCAGGGATACAATTGTTGTTTGATGTTCGTTTGCGAGCTGAAAGCCGCTGGTCGGACGGCCGAGTACGTGTGAAATGGGACAAGGTTGCAAGCCAATGATGCGGGAGACGAGTTCATGCGCAAGGTACCAGCCGGTTCTTTGGTGGGCTTTCCGCAGACTGGGACCCTGGACAGCTGCATCGCGCATTGGTGTAGCCAGGAGCTTCGAGGCTGTTTGTGCCGCTGTTGATATCGCAAGTTCGGTTGGCTGTTCCGTGCGAGCTAGTAGAGCGTTGACAAAGTCAAGTTTGGTTATATCGACCAGTGGTAACCTTCTAGTATCAAGCCTTGGTGGAGCCGAACTCGGTAGCACGACCTGAAGCGCACAAAGGGCTTCATTTTCTATTGCGTTGGCGAGTGCGGCTTCCATGGACTTGCTCCTTGTGCCTTCCTCAGTGACCACGACAACAGCGTGGTCCGCGGCCTGCAGCATTTTCATATCGAGCGGACTATCTCCAAAGGCCCAAACCCTCTTATGGTGCTTTCTTTGTAGCTCGGTAACGATCTTAGCTTTGGTTGCCGCCGTAACTACCAATTTATCGACGATACGTCCTCCAGCCATTACCGCCACCGTTTCCTGCAGGTTTGCTTTCTCAAGCACAATCTCCCAGATGCGTCGATGACCACAGCTAACGATGATGGCTCCGACCCTGGGTAGATCTTTCACAAGTTGTAGCAATGATAAGAATTCTGAGTGTATGATTGTAGCCGAGGCTACCTGCTGACACACATTCTCGTACGTCTCATCGTCAGCTACTTCTTCGTGTAGGAGCGTGGCTTGCCGAAAAGCAGTATATGAATAGCCTAGAGGGCCACCAAATAGCTCCTTCAGTGGACTTGCGCCTTGTTTACAATGTGGACCGTGGGCAGGAACGATTTCCCAGAACATTTTGCCTGTATCCTGAGACGTAATCGTTCTGTCACCGTCGATGACCATGACCGTCTCCGCTTGGCCGAGGTGGTGAAAGACAACCTCATCTAGCTCGTCCATTGTGTGGTCATCGTTATACTCTTCGTCGTAGTTATCGAAATCGTGTATCAATTCCTGGACCTTTCCTTGCAAGATCTGATCGATAGAAACGACCGAGAGGAAGATACCGTGCTTGTGGCACAAAGGTGAGAGCCTATCCAGCTCAGCTTGCTGCCACTTTGATAGGTGATTGACCGAAGATAATTTCCTCTGCCTCCTAGCATCCTTGCTGCAGCGTTTTTCGATGATCTCTGGAGGAACATTCAAGTACACGATGTGCGTGTATGTCGCCATGTCGCTTTCGGTACAGACGACATTTCCGAGAGAGTCGTTCTCCGTCCAAAACATGAAGTGACCCGTGACAATCGCCGTCTTTCGGCTCTCGACGCAGTCATTGTAGACTTTCTTGATAGCGAGCTGTCTTAAGTCTCTTTTTCTTTCGTCATCCAGCTTCTGAAATGCTGCTAGACCGCCAGGGATCTGCTGAGCGATTATCTCCGATCCTTCATAAAAGGAGTAGCGCTCAGCATATAGAACTTTGCTTAGTTCCGCCAGAAGAGTTGTCTTGCCCGATCCGGGGATTCCGTAGATACCAATGACTTTGGGACCTTTTAGCTTAGCAGAAATGGCTGCCTCATCCCAGCTTCCTCCTGAATCGCTGGCCGGGTTGATTGGATTCATTTGCGCAGCTTGAGAAAATTTAAGAGATCAGTTACGTAGATGGTCAGATGTCAAGCTTTTGGTATTTGATGGCTAAGGCTGTTTTCTTATTACCGGTTAAGCGAGGATATCTACTCTAACAGCTCATAGAACTGCCAATATTTCTGTCTCTTTATACATCTATTGATTGTCTCCTTGATGGATTGCTTGATGGATTGCTTGATGGATTGCTTGATGGCTGCTTGATGGATTGATTGCAATCGACGCACCCTATCACGGAAGAAGCGGCCATATCCGTCGTAACTTGCGACAGCAAGCCTTGAAGGTTGCAGGATCCATATGGTGACGCAAAGCCACTTCTTCAAGCTTATGATCTTTGGCAGGGTTGACGACTTCGCACACCGAGCGATGATCGACGCCGCGGCAAAAGCGAGCTGCCATGCGATAGAAGCTCCATCTTGAGGTGTATTTGGCTACCATGTAACCGTATACAAGCGAGTTACGCCATAAGTAGAATGGTGGTGGCCTTATGATTGGATGTCCATCGTTTTGGGCGCGCAGTATCGCGAAGAGGACGTCTGATGTCTCGCTGAGCTTCTGCCATCGGGTGTGCGCGGCGCGGCGTTCTCGAAGCTCTTCGCGCATTCGAGTGCGGTACCAGGAAGGTGCCCATTGTTGGCTGAGCTTCAGCATGGCAAACCACCGATGCAGGGCCATGAAGGAGTAGGTGTTTCAAGACGAAGAAGAGAGGTGGGATACAATGTAGGAGATGGTAGGCTAGAGACAGCGCCTCGTTGCATGTGAAACAGGCACGACAAGGATCGTTGGTGGCTTTCGGGCTCGACTGCTTCTTGGCATTTAGAAGCATTGAGTCATTTCGACTCACGTGATGAATTTCCTACGTCATGGTCTATGCATCAGCATCATCCTTTGCTGCTTTGTGACGGTGCGTTGTGGTGAGGTACTTTGCCAGTTTGTTCACGCTGTCACGCAAACCAGCTGCTGCCGGTAACTTCTTTGCGCAAACGCTATATCTTGTAACCATCCTTCCATCAAATCGAATTTGTCTGTGCTTGGACTGCTGTCAAGCGTAGGCATACACTGATACTGAACGGCCAATACTAAATGTAAAGCAAGCCTGCGTGCGTGTCCCTGATATCCCCCGCGCAGATCTACCTAAGCGACGGCACGGCCCGAAGCGACATTGGTGAATTAACTTATAGTAGTTAGCCTGATAGCATCATCGTGACGACGATCAATGCCCGTGACCACGGTCTGCATTCCTGAATCCAGCGGTAAGTATCTTAGTATTCCTTCGGTTCTTTGCGGAAGCATAGGAGTAGAAATCCTCCACCATAATTTTCTGTGGGGTGAATGGGCGACAGGGTGCGTGAGCTTTTGTAGGCCATAGGTAGTGGTCAATTTTGAGCCATGGATGGGAGGACTTCGCACGCACAACTTCACCCGTCACGTATATACGCGTACTCTGCTCTATGTACCTTAGCGGGTTGTATCCCATTTGAGAGACTTAAGAATCCGTCGTTAGGTGCAGAACCACAAGAGTTGTGCGATAAGCCACTGAGACTCTACGTTCATCTATCTGCGTCAATGTGGTTCACAATCGAATAGACGACATCTCGAACAGTGACTGCGAATTTTGCCGGCCTGTATATCACTCTGCATTTTCTTCTCTAATGCTATTAATAGCACAGCTTGTTCTTGGTCTTGAATGCCTAGTTGAAAGGACTTTGCAGAGACATCCAGCATGCCTTTCCCCACAGAGCACTCTTGAATTGCTGTCGTAGCTGTCTTGCGATCGCCTGTCCCTGCCTCTCCTATCGTCCTGCGATCAGATACCAAGTTAATTCCGAGATAAGAGAATCGACCACGGTCGCATGAATCCATTCCAACGCACGCAAAATCTTTTTCGACGCATCGTGACCAACGGTATCGGGTCCCACAATTCTCAGGCGACCTCACCTGCTCCTGCTTTACCGTTCCAATATATTCCTCTTCTCTGTGCTTCATTGAGGTTTGAACGCGGCATAATATATTTCGAGTGCTGAAATTCTGCATCAGCACATCTGGATGGTCGAGGTTATTTTCGAAGTATTTGAGGTAGAGCAAGATTGTTTGGACTAAATCCACGAGGACAGAATGTTACATTGATTACACCCATAACAGCACCTCTTCAACACGAGGTCGTCATATTTCAGTAGCCGGGTGATGGAACTCCGTCACTGGCGACAGGTTGAAGACGATACTTTGATCGATTGAGATAGGTTTTGGATTGCGCGATGGGTATCATTGCTTTTGTGGACTTCAAGTACCATAAGCAAGACCAATAGCTTAGATCAATTGACCCTCTAATGGGTAGGAAGTTATAGACAACCTAGTATACTTCATCTTCAAGATTCCATCATAGGTTCATTAGATGGTGCAACTGAACGCATACTGCGTAAGCAGATGCCAGATTACACTTCGATTACATGCCTTTTCCATCCTCTTTGCTGTTTTCGTGGGTAGGGCTGGCCCAAGAAGAAATGATTGTGGCAGGTGTCAAGAAGCTCAGGACGGGTTGGCATATCTTCTGCGTGTTTCCCATCCCTCTCCGGGAATTGCTTCATTTCTTCGTCTGTATTGATCCTGCTCCCATGCTGCTTCCACTTCTTTCTGGGCGATCTGTGCTGCTTCATTCTTGCATTCTTTCTTGGATAACCTGACCAATCCTGTACCATGTTGTGACGATCGATTACAAGCCTGTCGCACCATATGCTTGCGTTGTAAGTGGTAAAAGACATTGTAATCGCTTGATTTGTTGGTGATGCTACTATATAGCCTACAAGACGTCGCTTGAAAGAGCGCGGCGACACATTGCCAGTGTCACGACCACCATGCTCATTGAGGCAAGGGGTCGCATTCATTGCCTAACATCATAGTATCACTGAGACGATCGGCCGTGTAATACCTACCTAGCTCCAATCAACAGGTTCTCAAAATTTTGTGTCCAACTCCCATTCAACTTTACTGTCATTTGCCTTCGCGCGTGTCGCGCCCAATCTCTGCACTATGGACACCGTAATCGCTGCTGAAGGTGTTCGTAAATGACAAAATCTAATGCTGAGCTGTTAGCAGATATCTGGGAGCAGGATCCTTAGGCATATCCTCTCTACTCCAACTACAGTCGATATTTCCTATGAGCTATTTACGCAGCTATTAGCAAGCCCTGAGATGTTTATAATGACTATCATACTTTAAAGTCAGATCCTGCTGCTCATTAGTTGTGCGTGGGCTCATAAGGATTTCGGTGCTTCATTCAATTTTACCGTAGTGTTGGGCCAGACCAGATCCACATACGAACCTCATGGACGTTTCACAACACAAAAGAACATCTCGTATCAGAGTATATATCGTAGATCCTTAAAACATGACAGCAAGCTGTTCTACACAACAAATCTATATTACGGCGGGACCGAAGATGTTGCAGTTTGAACACACAGCAAAACGCGTGTGCCTCTTGACTATTCCTATGATAGATATGAGCTATGTATTTACTGCGTACTTCACTATCACGCCCGTTCTCTTCGACTTTTAGGAGTATAGGATTTCTCTTAGCGAGTATAAGTGACACCTCCTGCATTCCCGCACATGTACCAACATGCATGGTTAAGAATCCTCCTTCATTACTCCTGAATCCTTCGCTGTTCTTGACTTTTTTAGCTCATTCGTGTCTCCGCGGCACTGCTTCCCTTCCTGGTCCATAAAAACTACAATCTACAGGACTTCTTAAGCACTTCGGGTACCCCGTTTCTACCATATCTTATATCCTCAATCGTTATAATCATGAGCAAAATTTTATTGACTGGTGCTACCGGCTATGTCGGTGGCACAGTACTGTCTGAACTTCTCGCCAACACCGCCCCCCAGCTCAAATCTCTCACATTAGACCTTCTTGTCCGCAACGAGTCTCAGGCAATCATTTTGAAAAAATCGTATGGGCATCGCATCAACACAATCATATGGCAGGGCCTACACGATACGATCTTCATCGAACAATTGGCCGCCAACTATGATATTATCATCAACACAGGATCTGGCTTCATCGCAGAAGGTGCTGTTGCTTTTGTGAATGGTTTAGCTCAACGAGTGGCAAAAGACAAACCCGCACCCTGGATGTTGCATATATCCGGATGCACAAACCTTGCAGATCGTCCACTATCACAACCGTCTGTGCCATGCCGAGAATGGAATGACGCTAGAGACGGGTCGAGGATCTACGAACATATGACGCTTCTTGACTCACAGGACCCGTATCCTCAACGAACTACCGAGCTGAGAGTGCTGCAAACTGCATCTGTCACTGGTGTTCAAGCAATCAGTGTTAACACTCCTTGCATTTTTGGAGAGGGAAGTGGCTTGTTCAATAGGCAAGGGCTGGTTGTTCCTCTTGTTATGATGTATGTGTTACAACACGGCTATGGCTTTCGACTCAGCGACACTGCCAACTTCGACCGTGTTCATGTCCTTGACCTTGCCGAGATTTATGTCCGTCTGGTACAGACTATATTAGAGCGGCCTGATCGCGGCGTTGGGTATATTCCTACCGGCCATCACGGTATTCTCTTCGCGGAAGCCGGTCGAGTCCTTATCGAAGAGATCAATCAGAGATGCCTTGACGTGGCTTTCTCAGATGGCGTTCTCCCACGGAAGGGCACTCCGAAGGAAAAGGAAACCCGTCTTGTCTCCCTCCGGGAGATTGCCGATGAAATCACAGCAGGACAAATCGACATCGCAGAACGTGGCTGGGCCGGCCATAAGGCTACGAAGGCAGTTTATGCGCGTGAGATTCTAGGTTGGTGTCCCCAAAGGCTTGAGGACGCTTGGCAGACCACATTCTTGGACGAGCTTGTCGCCGTGAAAGAGGGCCGGAGGAAGTTGACAATGGAGGGTTGTATTGGAACAACTCAAATAAGCTGAATTGTTATTGCCCACTCAATCTTGTCTTTATTCTTGTAAAGTAATCCATGTAAACTGTTCCATAATCTCTGGTTCTTCATCTATTTCTCTCATGTTGCTCTTAAAGTGCATTACTTGATGTCTGAAGCATTATCCCGAAGATAGCATTTCAACATTTTGCAGTGGCAGCTTTTTCATGGCCTCTTCATGCTCGATATCTCGATGTTCGTATCTTTGACTATTTCAGGCGTTATGATTGCCTCCTCGCTACCATTGCCAATCTCTGTTACATCAGTAATGCCATACATGCGATTGCTCAAAGACTTATGGACCAATCCACGTGAAGGCTTGAGTGCAATGGCATCTTCTCGCGACTGCTCCTTCGGATCCCGGTAATTAGAGTAGCCGCTACGACTTGGACTGCTCCCCCAGAGTTTCGGAATATATGTGGTCAGTATGGCTCTGAATGTGGACGCCGAGTTGCAGATGATCGCTTCAATGAGCAAGTGTTATTACCATTTCATGGACTGGCCAAGCTTGGCCATAGAACCACTTACCAGCATATATTTCAATACTGCACCAATTCAGTGAATCTGCCATATAGTACCAAGTATCTGCGTCATTGGCGAGGAAGAGCACGTAATACAATCGCACACAGCCAGCTGTTGTCTCGTCAGCTCCTCAAGTTATCTCATTGGGGATTCAGCGTACCCGCAACAGCGATCAGGCCAACACATAAGAGTGTGCACAAAGCCACTTTTTGTCGTCGTGGCATTTGAAGTTTCCACACAATGGACAGCGGTAGGACGTATATTGCGATGTCTTGAACGATACTAGGGTCAGGAATGTGAGAATTGAATCAGGGCAAGTCCGAATCAACATCTCGAAAACTCACTTGATGATTCCATTCGTATTGAAGAACACTTGTTGGGTGCTCTGTGGAATACACTTCTCGGGGTTTCGAGCCTGGCCTTGGAGATCCCAGAATAAAGACGGTGGTGTGCATACAAAAAGCAAGACGAAGAAGGTCACAATGCTGAGCACGGCAACTGACGCCATTAGAACATACACTATCAATCTAGTGCCTTTTCGTGGATCTAGTTCTCGGTAAAACACGAGGATGCTGAATTTCACGAGGCAGATTGCCACAACGTAGAGAAGTCGAGTTGCTAGATTGGCTTTCAACATGGGTGTAAGATTCTGAGTGGGAATGTTGACCGCTTCATGCGCCATCAGCATTCAGCATACCGTTATTTCAGATTGAAATCTCTCACTGTGCATGCCAACTCCATACCAGCCACCTGAAGCAGTACATCAATATCACAGCCTACGAAGTTGGATTGGAGGATGAGCAACTCACATATCATATTAGCTACTGATAGTAATATGGTGAAGAATGTGCCACTGAGGATTAACCCTGTGCAATATGGGGTTAGGCAAGGTTGTGGTGCGGTGTCAAGGACATTCTCACAGTCATCCGCAGTCAGTTTTGAGCGTAGCAGGTTCCAGCGTACATGGAAGCGCAAAAATACGACGATGCTTGAGATAATAATAAATGGGATAGCAACCATAAACATAGACGCCTGCTTTGTCCCAGGTTCCAATCCGCGTGTATGCCATACGTGTGTAGTGGCTTTGTACATGTACACCGTTGCCATTACTGACAAAAAAAATCAACTGAATATACCAGAACAGGGTACTTGCAACCAAAGCAATTTTCACTGATTTTTATGTGCCGCCTTCTCCTATGAGTGTAGTATCATGAGGCGATGCTCTCTGGCAGATGCGATCATGGAAACGGATGGGAAAATGAGTACGTGCCACGGCCCTTCTGGTGGCTTCAGGCAATCCCTTCTTGTTGGCAGTTTGAAGGAAGTCAATGCTAGAATACCGGACCCGCTCTCTCAACTGTGCCGCGCTCTTGGCAGAATCCTTCCGAGCACTTTTGTTGGTACCATCTCGGTTCTTGTGCCGTTTCGACGGGTAGGAAAATGTCCCCGAGCCATTCATGAGTCTTGACTTCCGCTGTGAACATGTAGAGATCATCTGTGAATACCGGAAGGAATTAAATGCCTCTGTCATCTTTGCAGTCAAGTCTCAACCCCCCGACATTCGGGTATAGGAGGACGTCTAGCGGCAACCAAGCCCCACTGGTGATTTCCCATGTAGCAATACCACTACTCACGGCATGTTGCAAATTCATGTGCTCTGAATCAGCAATATTCGCTCATCTAGGTTGGCACGGGGTAAACTGAAGCGTGCGCCTCACATTTTCCTACATACAGTGCAGGTGGCGTGTGTGAATTCATATCACATAATCATGAAATCTGAACGGCTCAGTGAGTGCTGGAAAATCTCAGATGCATACCATCTAGTTTGAATAGCAGTCTACATGTAAATCGAATGTCTGCTTGTGTGCTGGGAGATCATATACTGTACAGCCAGACGACAGATTTGTTCTGCAACCGGAGATACACAACATTAAAACGCTCATTTAGCCCAATGCCGCAACGAGAATTGTCTGCAGCTCACACAAAATCTCTATTGAACATGTCAATGATGAGTTGCTAAATTAGTTGGGATCTACTGCAGGCAGCAGCAAACTGCGGGTATCATGCGCCCTGAGTTCACTTTTGTGGTGACGCAGGAGGGTGAATACGCGAAAGTTGAGAAGTGCATACTAGTGGCTGAGTATTCAAGGGACTGCCAGTGGGCTTCTGGAGCGTCAAACCTCGAATCTAAATATTCGATTTGTCCCGTGTAACATCACTCTTCTTCGTAGTGTCATGTATACTGTCAAATTGAATAGACTGAATAGTAGTTTGTTAGTTCAGCAAGGAGCTTAGTTGTCTTACAGAACCCACTAATTAGTGCCTGATGGCAGTTAACGACCAGTGTGAAAATGAAAGAATACCCTCTCGCGGGGCTTCTATTGAGGGATTCACACCCCAAGTTGATCTCTCACCTTCTCCTCACCATGTGTGGTGTTTCGCATAGTACGGAACACTAAAACACTTTCACAAACGTCTACTCAAAACTCCATTGGTATCTCATCGGTGTCTCTCATCTGCTCAAGCAGATATGACGTCTAGAATAATTACAATCTCCGTATTGTACGCTAATGCCTGATGTCCGAGCATTGAGCCAGATCTGGGGGCCATTGCTGCCATCATCATGCCATGCACACAACACTCAGTCTGCCAATGCCTCATTCAGTTTTAATCCTTCCAGAAATTCGGGATAAAAACGGTGGGCTCACCATCAGCCTATTGCCCGATTGCGGTCAAGTCCGGTTGAAAGATGTCCTCCTCATGGACCGCTTTGGATCCAGTGATCATATCTTCTCGCAAGCCATCCTTTAGTTCCATTGAATAGCACCGACTCTTTCTCCGATCCGGAAATGGCACTGGCTGATCAAATGCTGTATCACTAGAGCATTTGACAACTCGCTTGAAATTCAACATCTCGATCGAAGGATAACGCTGGTCGATTACATTATTCTATTCCTGTGTTCACTTAGGATCAACTCGGCAGGAGCGATGCTGGAAACTTTGGACTTACAGTTGACTTTTCCTGACTGATATTTCAGTAAAGCTCACATTGAGCAAACTAATGCCCAAAACTAAAGATATTTCGCATTCAGCTCTATCTCTAAGCGAAGGACGTGACACTGTTTGTGCCCAGAAGCGCGTCGCTATCATACATCAAATTTCTGCAATGCGCACGGCAAGAGTGTCCCCACACACACGATCGAAGGACCAATATGCTTCTTGGCGTTGTGGGCGCATCATTTCAGTGACTTGAATACGAAATTTTGTGAAAGGATACTGAACATTGCCAGCGTCATCGAGATTACTGTTCCATTTTCAATCGACAGGGAAATCGGCCTCATTTATAATATCCTGTTTCTATACAAATATTTCCGATCCATAGATCTCCTCGACAATTGAGTTTCGCGACATATCAAGACTGTAGGCTGAGCAGCCTCGGGGGCAGCGCCCCCAAAACTTGATAGAAGAATTGTCATCAAATAATGCGAGGTCTGAACTCAACATCCCCACCTCTGCTGCTTGATTTTCATTCAATATTTATTCGGCAGTCATCAGGTTGCTGTCTATATAGGAAGGGTTTACATCTCTTGCACGGTTCCCGTGCCATGCGCAACGCCGTGGTTCTCACCTGGCGATAGGAACAATTCAGCAACACTCTACGTAATTCCTTTACAGTGTATTTGTTAAAGCGCCAAATTCAAACAAATTCCATGTCTATATCTGCAAGATCGGGCTTTTGACTAAGCATTTAATATGAACCCAGGATGACTACATTCAATTTCTGATGTCTAGTCAGCCAGGCTTCTTCTGGCATTCGCCAATACCGGAAGAAGGCGAACAGGCTTTCGATTTATAGGTGGAACCCAATTGTCGCTCATACAGTCAGCTATCATGACATGGTTTCTTCTTTAAAGCCTCGGGAAAGCTTCAAGGCCCAAAATCACCAGAGCCTTATGAACACCCCCAGCTAATTGATCTCTCAGTAAACCTGAAGAATCTTGGTGCAACCATCCTCTCTGGGCACGCCTAAGCTCTCAGTTCCACACCTCCTACATGACTTACATTTCATTGGGACATCCCTTGGCTACAATTCTCTGCATTCAAAGCTGCAATTATAATAATCGCACGGTCGTAGTTAACGACCCTTCAACGAGCTTAATTCTTCGCATCGTTTGCAGAATCTTGTATAATTCACAATGAGCCAATCCGTAGGTAAGGTTCGCCTCATTTTCTGGTGATATCATTGGTATCTCTGCATATACTTAGTAGCTCCATGTATACCGTCCTATTATTCACATGACTCCCCAAGTCTCAAGTCAGCGTCCATGGCAGGGGAATTCCGGGTGATGCTCATCAACGGCTTAGTTCAACAAAGTAAATTTTTCATACAGCACTACGGAGAGAACAAGCTTGACCCGATCATGTTGAGCTTCGGTAGGTTTTACGATCACAAATGACACTAGACGGGATGTTGCCTGGTCATACATGGGGAGATCAGTACTCAAATGAGAATCTTCAGAACGTAAATATTGACATAGCAGGCATTTTGGGCACATGAAGGTTGATTGGTCATTCAACTTTTGAGCCATGATAGGAGCGATGGAAATTCGAAACATTATTTTGAAAACATGATTTTGGAGACTGAAGCTATCTGATTAATATGTGGGATAGCATACCGAGCTCAAAAGCCATGTTCAAGACGACCATGTGATATCGCTTGCGACGTTTCTCAAAAAGAATTTAGGAACTACTAATGTTGCTATCAAAATCGTGATCTTCTCGCAATGCTACGTGAGACATGACCTAATGTCTTCCTAATTTTTCGTCAACGGCCATCATCAGTCGCTGCGGGGGCTTTGGGATAAATTTTACATGTCTGTGGTGCCTAAAGGTTTTTCGGAGAATCTCGGGTCCTAGAATAACGATCACCTGTACCCAACGCGGACTTTCGCTAGCTTGATAGAATTCAAGCAGCAGCACTACAGTACAAAACCGGTTTACAGTAGCCATATTTATCTAAAATAGACCAAGAAGTGGTTTAGGTAGAAGAAGTAAACCTAAATAGGGTTTATTATACTATGTATTCCATAAAAGTAAACTACTTTTATTTCTACTTCTATTAATCTACTAGTATTAGTAATAACTAGTTTCCTACTAACTATTTAAGTATTTTACCCCTCCTTTCTTTAATCTTCTTCACCACCTCTACCACCACCTCTATCACCACCTCTACCACCACCTCTATCACCACCTCTACCACCTCTACTACCTCTACTACCTCTACTACATCCACTACATCCACTACATCCACTACATCCACTACATCCACTACATCCACTACATCCACTACATCCACCACCTCTACTACCTCCACCACCACCACCTCTATCACCACCTCTATCACCACCTCTATTATCACCACCTCCTATTCGTAAAAATATTATGACTCATTATTATGTTATTTGTGCGTATAGCGTAAAGCTAATCTTCTCTACCCCTTTTAGTCTTAGTTAGGTATTATAGCGTATAATAGATATAAAACTACTTTTTATACTTAATTTAAACTACCTATAATAAAAGTAAACCACCACTTTAAACCTATTTACGGGTATACACGAGGTCAGTTTACACCTATATAGTAAACCCCTAGCGTACCATTCTATAGTAAACAATTTTTTACCGTAGTGCAGTTTGAGAATGCTTCGTGGATTTCTATATCCAGCCAGCCTGAACATGTGCCGGTACGGCTCGGAAGGAGCCCTCTCTCCGACCGCTTCTCCTCAGCAATATTTGGCAATTGACCGTTGCTTTCTAGCACTTGCCGCCTGCTCTGTTTGTCACTTGATGTTCCCAGGCAATGGCAGAACTTGTTATGCTTGATATTTTCGAGTCTTCATCCAGAGGACTGACAAGATGTCTTGTTTATTGAAGTCTGTAGTGTCCAATGAAATCAAGAATATGGGAATCATTTAGATGTGCGATCCTTACGTGTGGGGAAGACTATCGAACCGCATGACTGCCTGTGGAGTGGAGTATATCCGACGCCATTTACCGATGCGCATGTTGAGTAGCTTGATTTGAAAACGGTACCGGTAGCATGCAGAATACCTCATTCGCTGCATAGATCGCCGCACAGCTGATCATTACGATCCTAGTTCGAATCACTGGAAAAATGCAAATTGAACGATATCTTGACGCCTACCGTCAGCGTCGCATCTGCATCTTGCATCTGTTGTGTAACTGCGGAACCAATGACAATGTGCCAACCCCGCAGGCAGTGAGCAGATGCTGCTAAGACCTGATAGCAATAGAGAGCACCAAGGGTTTCTACATCGGTGTGAAAAGCGCAATCTTCAAGGTGGAATAGGCTCATAGACATGCGTCCTGGTTATTCGTCGAGGTATAAGTGCAGCTCGAGCGCGACCCGCCACGGTCTACAAAGGCAGTGTAGCTTGCCCAATCGCCCAAGATGACCTTGGCTGTTCAAATTTACGATGCTCGGTACTTCTTGTCATTTCTTGCTCTTTTCATTTTCGTGGGAAACAAGTATCGTAAATATCGACGATTGCAAAATTTCCCCGGTCCCTTCAGTACAGGCTGGTCAGAAGCGTGGCATACCCTTACTACACTCAGCAGACACAATCATCTCGAGTACCATGAAGTCAGCAAGAAGTATGGTGAGTGATTTAATCTAGATACCGAGAAGTCGTGCGCTTGCGTCCGATTTGGAGCGGACGTGACAACCCTACTGACGATGGCTCCGCAGGCCGCATCGCTCGCGTTGGACCAAATGATCTCCTTACATCTTCGCACGAGTTGCTTGCGCATATGAATTCAGTACGATCGCCATATACCCGAAGTGCGTGGTACAATACCGCTGCTCGCATGAGGCCTGGACGAGACAACATCTTTAGCCAAATTGACGAGGAGGAGCACACTAAACGCCGTCAACAAATGGCATCAGGCGTAAGTGATGAGCCGTCTCAATGGGTGTCTCAATCCTAAATGATGATATATAGTATTCTGGCAAGGAAAATCTAGCCTTGGAATCCGACATTGACAATCGCGTACTTGAATTACTCAATCTCATCCGAACCAAATACACATCGACTGCAGCGCAGTCACGCCCTGTGGATATTGGCCGCAAAATCCAATACTTCACCTTGGACGTGATTAGCAGTGTCGGATTCGGGGAGCCATTTGGAGATCTAGAGGCAGATGCAGACTTGCATGACATCATCAAGTCCACCAAGGTAGGTCTAACGATGATTACCATCTTCGGAGCCTTTGGTCTTGTCCCATACCTTCAATGGCCGTTGATCGCTCACCTCCTTGCACCATCGGAGACTGACAAGACGGGTGTGGGACGCATGATGTACATTGCACGAAATGTTATCGATAGTAGGCTTAGAAAGCCACTCGAAGGACGATCCGACATGCTGGCCTCATTTATGCGTCATGGTCTGAGCAAAGATGAATTGCTTTCGGAATCACTTTTGCAGATCGTAGCAGGATCTGATACTACCGCGACTACACTACGATGCACTTTGCTGTACATCGTCACTCATCCGCAGGTATATCGTAGACTCCAAGAGGAGGTTGACGCCGAAATTGCCTCCAACGGCGTCGACAGCAAGTCAGGGGTCATCTCGGACTCGAGATTGAAAATTCTGCCCTATTTGCAGGCCGTGGTTCGGGAAGGGCTGCGCATCCATCCACCTGTGACGGATGTAGTTCCAAAAAAGGTACCCAAGGGCGGCGATAAGTTCACAATAGACGGCCAGGAATACTTTTTCCCAGAAGGAACAAACATCAGCTACAGTGTCTGGAGTGTCCAACATGACAAGGACATGTTCGGTGAAGACGCAGAGTTCTTTCGCCCAGAGCGGTGGTTACTCGACGAGGAAAGCGACAAGGATCGCCTTCTCGCCATGAGGCGTACGACAGATATGATCTTTGGGTATGGCAAGTACCAGTGTTTAGGGAAGCCTGTGGCTTGGATGGAGACTACGAAAGTTCTGTTCGAGGTAAATCATGCGTTGATGTGATGAGTGTTCCCATGCTAATGACAGCAATAGTTTATGCGCCATTTTGAATGGACGATCTCGAAACCAGAGACGCCGTGGACCTCGCAGAATTACTTTGGGATTTTCCTACAGAACGAGTTGTGGGTCACAGCGACGGAGCGAGGTAACGGCTGAGGACATGTACCGTAAGCGGTTCAGTAGAATGGCAATCAACGGTGCAGGCGTGGGGGAGATGATTCTTACAAATAACAGTTTTCATTTTCTACAACGAAGTGAATTGATTGAAGTGTCACATGTGCGATGCCACAAGTATTGCCTATGTAGGTGATAGATAGCCCATCTAACATGGGTTGTGGCTGTAGGTCACATGACCCTAGAGTGCGCTATCTTAAGCATGTGTCTGTGAATTGAGATGGCTTGTCACCTCGATGCGACGAAAACCTTGTTAGGTATATTTTAGTTGAGGCACAACATGTAGATAGCAGTTCCAGTATTAATCTACCTCGAAAGGAGTGATTGGGGGGTAGCATGCGGTAATTAGGGGTTAGGACTTACTGTTAGGGCTGAACTGAAAAGCGGGCCCCCGCTTGCGTCTAATGGGCCGCGGCTGTTTCCTACTAGGCGCAATCGCGGAACATCTACGTCAACCTCAACGTTTCAGCTCAGCGGTGTGCTGGCAGACTGCTGCTACTGTTACTCTTTCCTTCGACCTACTCCTATCCATGTACTCAACCCGCAAGTTTTTGTCTTGAGATTACCCTTTACGTCCCCTCAACGTCACCACCCGTCATCATGTCCACACGCGGGCAATTCAACACCAAGAACCCAACCATCAAGCGCATACGTAAGCGATGTCATAGCATGTGACACGACATCACCACTGACAATCGCAGTAAAAGAAGCTTCTGAGCTCTCCGTCACAGCCTCGGCAGACTACCATGCAGAACCACTGGAGGAGAATCTGTTCGAATGGCACTTCACCATCCGTGGCCCGCCCGAGCCCTCGGCATATGCTGGTGGCATCTACCACGGCCGCATCATCCTACCGCCCCAGTACCCCCTCCGACCCCCATCCTTTCGTTTCCTGACGCCAACTGGCCGCTTTGAAGTCAATCGTGAGATCTGCCTCAGTATTTCTGGACACCATGAGGAGACATGGCAGCCCGCTTGGGGCGTCAGGACAGCACTGGTCGCGATAAGGAGCTTCATGGACACAGACGCCAAGGGCCAATTGGGAGGCATCGAATGCAGCAAAGTGGCACGTGGGCGTATGGCCAAGGATAGCGGGTCGTGGACATGTGCCGGTTGCGGGAAGAGTAATGCGGATATCATGAAGGAGCGTGAGGCGCTCGTGGCGGAGCTTGAAGCGAAGGAGGGCACACGCAAGGAAGAAGAGGTGCCTGAGGAGCTTCGCCTGGCATACCGCGATGAGCTGGACAAGAAGAAAGAACAACATGAATCAAATGGAGGCAATGGGGAGGGCAAGGCGGTGCAGCCATCTGCCGAAACTGCCTCGGCCGCAGCGTCATCAATAGCAGTAGCACCAACATCAGCATCAGCAATGCCTGCGCAAGCCTCGAACTCTACGGCAGCACCCGCAGTACCTCAGCCGAGACCTACCAGAACCACACAACTACCTCTTCAGAGGCGACAGGTCATCCAACGCAGCCCAGACCGTTCATTTGACTGGGTCGACACATGCATATATGGTGTGGTGGCGGCACTGCTGTTCATGGTGATCAGAAAGTTTGGTTGACCAGAGTCATGTGCGTGTTGGCAATAGTCACGTGCGTTGAACATCGTTTGACTCGTCTAGACCTGTTCAAAACCTGTTCGACATGTCCACAGGTAATTCTTTCATTCTCATCTCAATGTCTCAATTATTAGCAAGCGTTGGAGTTATGGGTACAAGGGAACAGCATTTTCTTCCGTTATCATCTTTTCGACAACATGTCAAGTCATGTTTGCGAGTCAAAACAATCGAGGCGAATACAATCCAATCCACACCACCTCGTTTCTCGAGTTCATGCATCTAATGTCTACTCTCTTTCTTGTCTCTTATGATATCACTGATGTCAAACGATCTCACTCTGGTGCGAAGTACACGACTAACTCATCATCTGGAGATGGCTACCCTATGTGATAACGGGTATGCGACAATTCTCTGCTGCTTGGTTAACCGCTCTTGCTCTGCCATGCCGTATTTACATGATCTCAAAGGCGCCGTCGTTTCTCAGATGTGGTCAGCTTCCATGACCATGTCAAAAACATCGCAGGTCTTGGCATCACAGCACAACCCACTCTGCCCGGCCAACACAGGCACTCAATGCGGCAGTCACAGCTAAATCACATTGGATTTGCATACAAAATCGTTGTTGTATACAGATATCCCAGTCACGGACCAGCCGCTCCCTAGCCAACGGATGCGATGTTGCAAAGGCTGAAAGCCTCGTTTGCATGCGTGCCTTCCTATATTGTCACCTTCACTTGCAGACCGCGCCGCCACCCAAACATTGCCCTGCTGTTTTGTTTCTGTACCCGGACCCTTGTCTATATAAACTGCCTCTCTCCTGTCACAAACCTTTCCTTCTCATCTTTGGACTCCTCAAACACTTTCATACATCGAAATTCCAAACACACGATTACATATCTTCACCCAACACATCACCTTCTTCTCTTCCACTTCGAATCCTCCATCTCCACTTGGACCATTCTCACACAACACTTGGACATCTCCATCCAACACTCCCACATCTCTACCTGTCACGTCTCACTCTCCACCTGACACTTCGAACTCTCCATTTGACACCTCGACCTCTCATCCCGACACTTCGACAACAACACTCAACACCTCAACATCACCATCACACACAATGCAGCACATGATTCCTGCATCTTTCACCATGCCGCTCACCACACTCTTCGCCAGGCGTTCCGCCCAACACATGTCCAACGGGACCACTGTCCAAGCCAGCAATGACACTACCATCATGGTTCCAGCTGAACCGGTTCACCACAAGCGCAACTCCTCTGGTGGTCGCATCGCTGCCGGCTTCCGCAAGATATTCTCCGGCCGCGACCATGACAACTCTACAAGTCAGGTCTCGGTTGATACACCATCCAGTCAACTATCAGAGTCGCAGGTCAGTCACTAAGCTTACAGTCTCGTGTTAACCAAGCTAACTTCTGCCACACAGCGATCGCGCCCATCTTCTCCGGAGACCGCATCCACACCACCGTCGACTGCTGGCTCGTCCTCCCCAGGCTTAGCCAACAAGAATGCCCGCACCGACTTGGAGCCCGCTGCCACTTCACCTGAGGTGAGCCCGACTACTGAGAGTCTCTGCGAGGCCCCCATCCACGCGACCACTGGCCCTCACGATGATATCGTGTCCGCCGCGCCTGCCCAAGAATCCAATCATCACGACGCGATCATGGCCGCATACGCAAAGGCTGAAGAGATACTCGCAGCACGTCATGCGACTCTCCAGACCAAGGCCGAGGATGGCAAAGGTTTGAAGAAGCACTTGGGCCTCAAGCTCAAGAACATTACCGCCAAAGAGGCTGCTAAGGCCAAGGAGACGCACACCGCGGGTGCTGGCCCTTCCCTCCCCCGCCCTGAACCAGCACCACGCAGCACAGAGGTTCGGCGACAACCTCAAACTGCCAGTGATGCCATGGCCATGCTGGAGCGCCGTGAGCGAATCATGTCCATAACATATGGTGCGGTATTCTATGGGTGTCAGGATGCCTACGACAAGCTGGAGCGCCTCAACAACCACTTCTGTGACCGGGATAGCGGACTCAAGCCCCTGAATGCCGATATAGTCATTGGTTTCGGCGACTACCACCTTCGTGCCAATGACTTGGGCTTCTTTGAGCACACATGGATTGCCCGGTACAACTATTTCCGGCTATTCCAACGAAAGCTCAATAGTCGAGAGATTAGTATCGACGATTACGAGTTCCTTGTTGAGCAGCTCTTCCCCGCCGACGATGCCCAGCTCCTGGATCCCGAGGACTTCGACATCTACCTCGAGCCCCTCGTAGAAGAGGGCATTTTCGACATGGACCAGTTCCTGCTGCTCCGAGACCTTGGTGTCTCACAAGAGGAAATGGACCGCACCATCCACTACACCCATCCGGACGTTGCTCCTCGTGTGCAAGCACGTCGGAATGCGGACAACAAGTACTTCCGGATGCCACAGCGTGCCATGCGGACCGGGTCTATCGACCTTCCCGGCCAACCTAGGCGCGACGACAACCTGCACCAGTACCTCCAGCTCCTCGTCGAAGCCGCCGTCTACAAGCAGACCCACTACCGTGGGTTCTACTTTGGGAACGCCGCAGCAGAACTCGGTCGATTCCACCAAGCATACGCCTTGAGTGAGAAGGACAAGCTCCTGCCACCGGAGCTGACCGACTACAACCGCTCATGGACGTACGCTGAGTCCCGGCTTCTCGAGCGCGGCCAGTTGCTTTGCAACTTGCTCAAGCAGTACCAGGCGGGCACCATCACCGACTTTGGTGTCCTTCGGGTTGTTCGCGCAACCCTTGTCCCTCTCCCAGGACAGCCGCGGTTCGGCAGGACATATCTGGAGAAGATGTTGTACGATCGTAGCGTCGGCGCCGGTATGGCGATTCACCAGATCCCAGAGATTCTATCTCTGATGAGGGAGCATGACTCGGTCATGTCCTGCCCGACTGTGCGTCAGACTATGATTGCTGACATGCAGAATACTGCCGTGGCCTTCGAGGCAGAGGAGAAGATTCGGTTGGCCGACATCAAGGCTGACCGACGGACCTTCAAGAAGCAGTTGAAGAAGGAGTTGGGAGTTTGGGGACGGGTCAAGCGCAAGGCCAAGGGTGTGTTTGGCAGGAAGAAGGCGGTAGTTGAGGCAGAGGGCTTCAACCCTTTTAGCCCTGAGCATGGGAGCTGTGTCCCAGAGGGGAAGGCCGATGGATCCTTCTATGCTTGAAGGACGGGGCTGATTTGTGGTTTTTCTTTCCTCTCTGGTCGTCTTATCTTGGTGTTGTGGTTTCTCTTTTTTTTTCTTTTTTTTTCCTCATCTTGGTGTTTGTGGTTTTTCTTTCCTTTCTTGTTTTCTTGTCTTGGTTTATGGTTGGTCTTGATCTTATAATTGGGTTTCTTGGTTTTGATTTTTCTTACACGGGCGTTCTGCATACTGGAACGGCGCCGTATACCCCTCGTGTCGTCTGCCCTTGAGGCATCGAGTCTATAGATGTTTGTTTTTGCATTTCATTCGACATGGCATGGTGGCCCCATGAGACAAAGCCTTAATACATGTCCTTCTCATCATCTCAGCTCATCTTGTCCATCATGCTTGTCTCCTTCTCCTCCATTTTCGGCATCATCTTCCATCTCATCTGTCTTTGCAAGCCCTGACATGCAACTTCAGCTTCTCATACCCCGTGATCCATCAACTCCGGATTAAAATGAATAACAGCTAACCATGTCGTCGCAGATACACACTCTCACTGGAAGTACAATATAGCTGAGCATTCGAACTCTCATGGCTATCCCTTCTACCCAGACCTCACCCGCCGCTCCGTCTCAGCGCCACATACCCCTCACCTCCATCATCTCCATCATCTGACCAGCGTATTAATATACGCCACGCCCTCGAGCCTATCATCATCCGGCTCAACATAACTCCTATCCGTACGAAACACAAAATTCGTTACATTTTTGCCGTATTGGGGCCAGTGCGGTATCCCCTTGACTTTACTCCCAGCTGTTAGCATGCTATAACGTTTGCAAAGACTGGGAAGAGGGAGCGCAAGAGGGACTGTGGGGGGAAAACGTACGTCCATGTAGGTTTGGATCGAGATTGTATGCAAAGGATGTCCACATGCGCATGACTAGGTTTGAGAGGGCGAGGTTGGCTGGGTTTGTGCCGAGGGGGGTGATGGTTTGTGTGGGGTTGCCGAAGACAAAGGGGATCTGGGGTTTGGATTGTTAGTTTCTGGACTTGAACATTGAATAGAAGATGAAGAAGAAGAAGAAGAGAAAGAGAAAGAGAAAGAGAAAGAGAAAGAGAAAGAGAAAGAGAAAGAGAAAGAGAAAGAGAAAGAGAAAGGAGAAACGGGCTTTTCATCCCACCCAACCCCATCATCTCCACAAACATACCTCTGAAAAATGATTCACCCCAATACTAGCAGGCGTATTATTGTACTTTGGCGCATCCCACCGATAACTATACACCTCGTCCACATACCCACTCATCTTCTCCGCAAGCAACCTCCTCGGCGCAAACATTGTCAAGTCCGTCGCTATACTCTGATACCGCTTCCACTGCAGCCCATTCTCCGGCCACGTTCGATTCCCCCAGCCATACGGCAAGCCCTGGGCCGGGTCATTCGGGTACAGAGCCAGCAGACGACGGGCCACGGTTTCATTCACATTCCAGCGCTTGGAAGCCTGGAGCTGTGTGAGAGCTTGATCGTCTGTATCTACGCCCGTGACACCGAAGCCTTCATCCGTGTTTGTGCCGAGGATGATTGGGAGTTTTGCAAACCTGCCTTGGTGCAGCGACATCTGGGCTGGACGGGGGATCAACGAGCCGTCGAGGACGTGGAACCATTCGAGGCCTTGATTACCATGCGGTGCGATTTCTTCATATGCAACGTCGCGAAGGCATTGCAGTGTATTGTTTGCAACGTCACAGCCCACACTCGCAGTGAGGTTGTTGTACATTTTCTCGTACCAATCCGTGCCGTTTAACGGTGGGCCAACTGCGCCTCCGCTCTCCAAAATGGCAGCGCGAAAGAGTCCGTCGTTTGCGCCGTCGAAAGCGTTGATGTGATCGCCGACTGAATAGGCTCCTGCAGATTCGCCCCAGACGGTTACTTTGGCGGGATCTCCGCCAAAGGAAGCAATGTGGCGCTGCACCCATTGCAAGGCGAGACGTTGGTCACGGAGCCCGAGGTTTTGGGCGCCGGCGGCGTTGATGGCGGTAGAGGAGATGAAGCCAAAAGCGGCCATGCGGTAATTGATTGAGACGCCAATGATGGGTTTGCGGTTGAGGGTGGATTGTTGGACGAGGTAGGACATGTTGTAGCTGGATCCGTTAGCTTGAATAGTACCGTAAATTGGGGATTCTGGTGAGTGGGAGAATGAGTATAGGGTACCTACCGTGGATCACTCGTCGCGCCCTGTTGCCATCCACCGCCATATATCCAGAGCAAAATAGGGAGATTCGTTTCATTGGTCACAGGTTTAACGATATTAAGATGGAGACAGTCTTCGCCCATCCTCGTCCAGTTGGCTGCAACGAGGCGATCTGTATCTGAGCCGTAGCCCTTGCAATCGAGACCAAATTGCGTCGCATTGACAATCCTGTCTGGCGCATCCCTGATCAATTCCGCTGGAGCAAATCGCACTGGCTTAGGTGCATATTTGATACCGAGGAAGACATCCTGATTGAATTCCGGGAGGTGACGACCATGGATGATACCAGCTTTTGAGTGAACGATTGGCAAAGTGGCTGTCACCGAGGGGATTAGCAATGTACTGGCCAAGTAGAGACGGGGAAAAAGCTTCATGGCGCCAATAAATCAATGAGATATCTTGGAAGGCGCATGGCAATAGATACATGGATATTCATATTAAGTCGTGCAATCCATTCTGTTCCACTTTGCAGGTAGTATCTGTGGACGAATCATGCGTGGAGTTCAAACTTCCACCAATGAGTTTACCGGATATAGGATAAATGCGGATGGATGGGGTATTATCGTGGTGTTGCGGAGAAATACATGGCAAGGTAATGGTTTTTGACATGTTCATTGTGCTAAATTATAGCACAGGTCATGTTCAAAAGTAAAGGGATAAAAAAAATCCAACTTGCTCGCACTACACTGGCACATAACCACGGCCATGAACCAAGCGTTCCTGACGATCAAGGTATTAGAATGCATGTCCCGATGGTGACGTTGGAAATGCGGGTGTAATAATTCCCCGCTCTCCCAGCCGAGCTACCCCCACATTAGCGATTTCCTGTCTGGGCCAGGCGGGCATCCCTGCATACAATTCAGGTAAAGACTGATTCAGTGACGGGAGAATTCGAGTGGAGCCGAAAAAAAAAATTGAAGATTGAATATGCTGCCGAGTAAAAGCTAGGAATCTAGGGGTATCTCTCTGTGTCGCCATACAGTGTGCAAATGGAAGAATTAGGGCAATAACGACGATATACAATGGAAAAAGAAAGGATGCAAATGGCATGATGCACGTTTGGTCGGCGCATGTATGCCTTAGAGAAACTTGAAAAACGCAACACAGGCCAGACACGCCACGGCAGCCAGCGTCCCCGTGACCTCTGGCCTTTGGACAAAGCTTGTGAGTAGGTCTTTTGACTTGGTCACAGATTTCTCCGACACACCTTGCGCAAGCGCGAGGGCCAGAAGCGCAGATTTTTCTGTTTCAAGGTGCTCCTCTACTTGCCCTGCTGACGTTGCTTCGGTATCCGGAGATTGTGCGGCGACCATGGCATCGAGCTCGTCGACCAGCGTCGCACAAAACCTGAAGACGTCCTTGGCCTCTTCGATGATGTCGATTCGTTCATCTGGCGAGAAGAGGGCTTCCGCATCTGCCAGCCGTGCCTTGAATTCGGCTTTGATATCCTCGCCATCGAGGTCGCCGGGAAAGTGCCAGAAGGATAATCCCCGATCGGCTAAGCTCATATCGTCATGGCGAGTCGGCCAGTAGTCGTCCGGAGCGCGCAGCAAGGTACCTCTTATCCAGCGTCCGCCAGAGAAGACAGCCATGTAGAAACACCATGCATAGCTCACCAGCGTCCAGGGCTTCTGGTTGACGCTCTTACGAATATGTGTACAAAATTCCGCGACCTTAATTCCGGGATATTTGGCCAGTAAGACTTCCAGGTCGGTGGGGTGCAGGTCGAGCAGATGCTCCAGATCTCGTTTGAGCCGTGATGAGCGTAAAAGACCGTGTGGGCGCAGTGATTGCAAGAAGGCAGCAATTTGTGGGGAAGGTGGGGTTGGTGCACCGAGTGTGGAAGTGAAGAGCGAGGGAGAGTCGTACGGGTTTACAAGGAGATAGGAGAGGAGGGGAGAGAAGGGCGGGGATGTGGTGCCGCCCTCATCGTTGGTGGGCCAGGAGGCGGCTTGGGGCATGGATGCGACATGATCTCGTAGTAGATCGGCCCATAATGACTCAAAGGTGAGGAAGATGTGGGCAAAGTGGACGAGGCCGGTCGTGTAGAGCGAGGCGTCGTGAGCGTGTGGAGGGAGTGCGAGCGGCAGGCGGCTTGTAATGAGGCGGTTGAGGGCGGTGTGGAGCGATCTGTGGTATGCCCAAAGTCAGATTGGCATGGGAGATGAAGATGGGAATTTGGAAAAGGGGGAAGAGTTGTGCAGCGAGTCATCGTCACACCTACCGCGTCGCCATGTTGATCTCGGCAGAGAGGGACACGGGCCCCCCAGCAGCAGCATCGGCAGCCTCTCCACGCGCAAGTACACCTTGTTGCATTTCCAACATGCCTGTCGTCACCTTTGGCCGGCGTAATGGTGGGTTTTTCGTGTAGGAGGCGATGGTGGAAGATGAATGTTTTTGTTCGTCAAGATATAGGAGAACTCCAAGCAAGCGCCAGTGATGAGAAACGTACCGGGAACGGGTAGTGAGGGACCAGGTGGTGAGATGCGTCTAGACTCTGGAGGAAAGCGGGAACCTTCGGCCACCATGCCAGGCAAGGAAGGCTTTTTACGCAAAAACATCCAAGATTTGCTGTAGTACGCAGCAGGCAGCCGGTAACAGGCAGCAGGATAGTAGGTACTGTAGTAGCAAGTAAGCATGTACTGGTAGAGTAGCGCATGCGACCTACCCATGCGACACCGGAGTTGGAAGTCGTCTGCCCTCCTTTGTGTCTCGTGCAGTCCGGGTCTGATGTGCTCACATGCGATCCAAGGTCACCACTTGTACCATGCACACCGTATTGTATGCCGTGTGAGCATTGTAGCCGTGTGAGAGAGACAGATACCGGCCATTGAGCAGACATGTGGGGTGGCGGGCGTCGGTGATGCAATACAACTGGCCCGCCCGTTGCGTTGCGGCAGGGGTTTCCAAGCTGGAACCGCTTGGATGCGCGATCGATGGGAGACTGCAACGGAGGAAAAGCAGACGACGTCGGAACAGGGCTAGAACAGTGACGCGGAGAGCGCATGCTTTGCAGATGGGTGGCGAGAGGCAGGAAGGGAGAGACACACTTGGGGTAGTGACTAGTTACTCCTACTCTATTCCTCTTCGTCTCTCTTTTCGTCTTCTGTCTTCTCTGCGGCGAGGGAATACTCTAGAGGTGGACATGCAATGCGAACGAGGATCAGCGTGAGGCGATTACCGGACGAGTCATGACAATCGGATTTTTCTTTTCCATCCCCAGTCGAGTATCCACCACCCATTTCTCCCGCATCCGTGGGGGGGAATCACGGTTTTCGGCCGTCTGGTCTGTTCATCGGCGCCGAAGGACTGGCAGTGTTGTTGGCCATTGCACCTCCATACTCTACTCTATACCTAGCCATCACGCAGTCGCCACATAGCCATATCAAAAAAAAACGCAGACAGCTAGAGTACTCTACAGTGCACACTTGCTGTACTCGCTCCTCCTCGTCTCCTCCCTGTCTGGCCACGGCCATAACTCAACTCCAAGACCGCCAAACGGACGGCAAGTGCCTTGCTTATGTCATGGCTTGTCATGGCTTGTCATGTCTGCTTATGTCATTCGCCAACTTCACAAACAACTCACATGTCGCAGCACGCATACATGATGGAACGAGGTTGCAATTTTTGTCCTTGTCCTTTTGATTCCCCTCCCTCACAGCCAAGCTTAGCCCAGCATGGTCACCGTATCCAGCCCACCAGAGACATCAATAGCTATCCGTGCGCCAATCATGGCAACCAAAATTGCTAATGCCTTTGACATGCGGACACAAGAACAAGTCAGATAGGCACGTTTATACAACGAAAAAGGACTCATGACACCGTTAGATTCGTAGTGTATCCATCAAGTCATACGTCATCATGTCTGGTTGGGCGGAGAAGTGGATCCGAGTTCAAGACATCCGTGAAACCCACCCCTCTCTATCATCCATGCTGTTGATGGCTCGCCGTAGTCGCTCACCTCGACACTGCCCAGTCAAAGTCGACGTTCTCACGCTCGGAAACCTCGTTGACGGATGGATCACTGCAGACAGGGCCCCAGACTTGTTCCTCAAACTGTCCCGGAGCGACGTTATTGCCATAGAAGGAGTAGTCTACCACTGTTAGTACACAAGGGACTCAATAATGGCAGCCACTACTTACAGCAGTAGAAACGACCAGGCCAGTCCGTCTCTTGACCGTTGCAGTGTCCGAGAGCACAGCCAATGCTGGTGGAGTTGCGCCAGACCATCTGCGAAAAGTGGCCCCAGGCAGCTTCGAAGTGAGGGTTGCCGTAGGGATACTTGGTCTCCTCCTCGTGCCAGCCGTGAGAAGCGGTACGGGCGAACTCGATCCAGGCCTCGTAGTCGGGAGGTGGAGGCGTCACGGACGAGAGGTTGCTGCCAGGGCGTTTCTGTTGCACGTGTTAGTCTTGCCGGCACTCCTTGGTGAGATGGATGCGCTTACATGGCCAGGCTCATGAGTGCACTCCTCGATGTCTTTGCGGGCAGCGTCAGCGAGCGCCGTGTCCCAGACCAGATCCTGAGCGCAGTGAAGACGACGCCAGTACCAGTGGGCGCGCATGACAGCGCTGATGAAGTTGGGGTCGTCCTGGTGGGGGGCATCGTCGGCAACAAGATTGCGGCTCATGATCTCGTGCGTGGGAGCAGCAACCGCCGCAGCCACTGCAAGAGCAAGGAGAGCAGTGAATATCTTCATGTCGCCGTGCCGGAGGAAGAGGAATAGCAATGGCTAGTAGGTGAATGAAGCGGAGGTATTGTGTGTATTATGAGCCTAGGAACCAAGGTGAGGTGATGCGGTCGTACGAATAGTAATTGTAGGGCACGAGGTGAGAACAAAGTAGGATAGGCGAATGAAATGATTGACGGATAGGACAATGAACGAGGGTGTGGGCAGAAAGGAGAGAGACAGATGGTAGAGAGGACGGTCGAGGGGTCAGAGTGTTTATAGAGCTGAAGAACAAGGGCAGGAGGTAATTACCCAACTATCGTACTTTCCTATAGCGTAGTTGTTGTCAGAGCGCGCCTTCTACATTCAAGTGACCTGAACACCACCACCAAGAAACAAACAAACAAACAAACAAACAAACAAACGGATCCAGACCACCTGGCGAAACAGGAAAGGAAGCCTATCACGCCACATAACACCGCCCGGCTTCAATGAAAGCGTTGAGCCCATCTCCTACTGTTGGGCATTCACTCTTCCATGGCGGCAAACGGCCAGCAACAGACTTGGGCCAGTTTCTTGTGCGCGCCGAGTCTGGCGTAGTCGAAGCAGTGGGACAAGACAAGTTGGACCTCGACACGGGCCCGGGCCCGCTGCGGGGCACACAGACGCATACCGTACACTCTAGTCAAGCAGTGAGTCTGTCGTCTGATTAGCTAGATGAACATGTCCTCGTTTCTCTGCCGCCCGGCCATGCCAAGGCTCATTTGACATTCACAACTAACGAACGCAAACACACACGGGAGATGAGAATGCACGACGGCCATGGTGACGGCGCTTCACTCAAGTCACCGCATGTGTCTTTAGCCCTCTCAACAGCAAAGTACGAGATCAGAGTGGGGAAAGCAGGGTGAGGAGGCAAGACCTCCGCCAGTCACCAACAATGGGGGAAGCAAGCAAGGTTTTCAACGTAACAGAGATCATATACTAACATCGCTCCGAGCTCAGGCTACAGCCAACCCTCACCCACTCCTTGGCGTGTGCTTTCGTTGAAGAGCAGGCTGCTTCTGAGATGTTCTGTGTTCCGTGCTCCTGTGCTACAACTCACCCCAACCTCGCCCTTTATTCGCCCCCTTCTCCTCTACCCTTCACCCTGGTCATATTTTTTGCCAACGCTTAGATTGTCCATTGGGCCATCGACACACACGACTGCTAGACACACCCTCTTGAAACATCTGCCATTCTTTCCAACGTGGCACGGGCAATCAGGGCCAGAAGCGCAAGGCTGCTCCTGCGCCACGTCTGTGCGAGGCCTAATCTTGCACAGGACCCCTCTCCACTGTCAAGCTTGTAGCTCACGCAATTCCCCATCGTTGTACTGTGCCAAAGACCGGGATTTCTATGCCACATAGATCGTAAACACAGATGCATATGTTCATGCAATGGTCGCACTGTCCACCTGCAGTTTCAGAGTTTCTCGTCACGAGACAAGTCGGGCTCATCCCTCTTTGAGACGTTTGGCAGGTCGCCCAAGGATGGAATCGTCCGGTAAACCACTCCGCTTCGTGCCAGGCAAACTCGATGTGCGAATATCATTGTCTTCTTGGCTGACTCTGCGAACCGGATACTTGATCTTCGAATCCTCGAAGCAATTGTCCGAGATTTTTCCATGGGCAGTGAAGTAGGGGTGCTCCAATGCCTTCTCAGCCGTCAGTCGTTTCTGCGGATCATATTCAAGCAGAGCCTTCAAAAGTGCTAGTCCCTCTGGTCCAGGGGTATCCGGCCCGGAGCCGACGGGGTACTGATTGTTGTTCAGCGTCTGGTGGTACCATCGCTCAAGGCCATCGCCGCTCTGTGGACGAGGGAAGCGGGATGCGTTGCCTGCCATCATAGAGGACAGCTGTGTGTACTCTGGCATGGCCGTCAGAAGTGGCCAGCGATCCTTACTGGGCATGCCCATGATTTCCACAATCTTCTGCATCTGGTTGCGCTGAAAGGGTACCGTCTTCTTGCTGTCCATCTTGGCCTCCTCCCCTTTGAAGATCGGGCGCAGCGACAGCAATTCGGCAAAGATGCAGCCGACGGCCCACATGTCGACTGCTGGGGTATAATGACGGCTGCCAAGGAGAAGCTCAGGTGCCCGATACCAGATTGTCACGACGACCTTATCGCCAGAGAACAAGGATTGCAATGGCTTGTAAAAAAGGCGAGCCAGACCTAGATCACCAATCTTGACTTTGCCAGAGCTGGTAACCATGATATTGGCAGGCTTCAAATCACGGTGCATGACCCAGTTCCGGTGGAGGTAGAGGAGGCCTTGCAGCAGCTGAAAAAGGATGGACTTGATGGTACGCGCTGGAATGGCCTGGCGTTGGGGTTGGTTGTGGTGATGGATGATTTGGAGTAGATCATGTTCAGCATACTCGAAGACGATGAAGATACACTTGTCTTCGAGGATGATCTCGACAGTATGCACCACATTGGGATGTGCTAGCTCGGTACAAAGGGCCATTTCTCGGATAGCCGACTGCGAGATGCCCGAGTATTGCAGTTCGCCCTCTTTGTCGGGCTTGAACCTAGGAGGCGGTTAGTATGGCCCGCAAGAATGTTGGATTGGAGAGACTCTGACTTTTTGATGGCAAACTCTCCCGCGCGACCATTCCGGCCTTCGGCCTTGTAGACTCGTCCATAGGTACCGCTACTGATGAAACCCACAATCTTGTAACGCTCGTTGACCCGTTTTTTGGTATTGTATCCGGTGAACATGGCCTTGTCAGGCTCTACCGGGGTTTGTTTTTTCAATGAGTGGGTGACAGGGCGATGCGATGTTATCTGGTGAAATGAAGGCTGGGGCGCTGGGAGGTCGACCGGGTGGCTCGGGCCGCAGTTGGCAAGGCTCGCGGAACAACAATCAAGCGGAACAACAAAGTGGCCATGGATGGATGAGGAGGTTATGTTGTCTACAGTACACGGTAGACGGTATGTCGCTACCTATCATCTACCGGCCGGCATGTACCTGCACGTATGGCGTAAGCTGAATGGTTTCGGCGCTTTGGTTCAACAGAGAGACAGGCTGGTGTTTCCCTTGGTGTCTTGGATAGATGATCATCATACCGTACGTGAGCTGCTGGGGCCGAAGCTTCGTCACAGGCACCGAATGAAGCCCCGTACCAGCCCGTAGGCACGTTACGGTACCTGGTTCACCTGATTGACTATGTACCTACCATTATCGCTGCAGCCAGACGGTCTCCACGGCCAAACTTTTCAGGATGTCCTTACTTGCTACGGGCATGATGGCGTACGTGCATAGTAGTAGCTGCACGACGCTCTGAGACGGGCAAGCGCCGGGTTCACGTTGATTGCTGACAGGACGCACTCGTGCTATAGTAGCACACATTCTTGAGGGGCAGCAACCTGTGCCTCTAGCTCTGCTTACCTACCACCTACATCCCCTTCTGCTCTCTATTCGCCATGGAGTTGCATCATCTCACCGGGTACTTTGTGTACATTTTGTTCGTTGCGACGCTCGGTCCGCTCCTGTTTGGCTTCCATTTGGTACGTTTGAGCCAGCCATTGCCCATACAACAACAAAGCCTAATGCCTTTCAGTCGGAACTCAACGCGCCCGAAGACGTGATTCGCTGCAAGAAGAAGTCGATAACAGCTACCACCGCCAGCCCAAACCTCCCGCAATGCATACCCATGACCCCGACGGAATGGGGCGTGGTCGGCTCCATGTACACACTTGGAGGCTTGATAGGAGCCCTATCCGCTGGACCGCTGGCAGGCAGATTCGGGCGGCTGAGGGCAATGCAAATCACGACGCTCTTCTTCGCCATCGGCCCCGTCTTTGAGGCCCTGAGCCCCAGCATCGCCGTCATGGCTTTTGGCAGGCTGCTGTCGGGTGTAGGCGCTGGGGCGTCGGTGGTGATTGTACCTCTCTACATTTCAGAAATCGCGCCACCAGCAGACAAGGGCTTCTTTGGCGCCTTTACGCAAATCATGTGCAACGTTGGCATCCTCACCACACAGTTGCTCGGCTACTTCCTGAGCCACGACTCGTACTGGAGGATCATACTGGCGATTGGAGGTCTGATTGGGCTTGCACAGGCAGCGGGTCTCTTCCTATCCGTCGAGAGTCCAAAATACCTTGCCGAGCAGGGTAAGATCTCGCTGGCGAAGAAGACGCTGCGCAAGTTGAGAGGCGAAGAGGCCAACGTGGAAGACGAGATGAGTGGCTGGGGAGCCGTCGGGTCTAGTGAGATCAGTGGTAAGGATGGACGAGTCTTTGGATGTGGTGCACGCTAACAAGACTACAGACGAAGAGCAGACGCTCTTGCACAACCAAGACGGCGCGATGGGCATCCCAACCAAGGCCAGCAAGGAACAGACGCTCAGCATCATGCAAGTATTCAAGCACACGGACTACCAGAAGGCGGCGATTGCTGTCATCATGGTCATGGTGGCGCAACAGTTTAGCGGAATCAACAGCATCGTCATGTACGGAGTCTCCCTGCTGGCCGGGCTACTCGAGTCCAACTCTGCCCTGCTCAACTTGGCTGTTTCGGCCCTCAACATTGTGGTGACTGCAGGATGCGCACCGCTGGCAGACAAGCTGGGGCGCAAGACGTGTCTGCTGGTTTCTCTTGCAGGCATGGGAACGAGCTCGGTCCTGCTTGCGATTGGCATTATGCAGTCGATCCCAGTGCTCTCGGCGGTGGCCGTCTTGTCGTTTGTGTCGAGTTTTGCGGTCGGTCTGGGGCCGGTACCGTTTATCCTCGCCAGTGAACTGGTGGGGCCCGATGCGGTGGACGCGACGCAGAGCATTGCGCTGGGTGCCAACTGGATTGCCACATTCATGGTAGCGCAGTTCTTCCCGTTGGCGAGCGCAAAGCTGCACGGCAAGGTCTACTTGATCTTTGCAGCGCTCTCAGCCTCGTTTGCTGCCTTTATCGCATGGTATGTGCCCGAGACCAAGGGCAAGAGGAATGCAGACGAGGTTTGGGGGCGAGAGCGCAGAGTGGATTGATGTGGAGAGTTGAAGGCCGGATGTAGAGTACTCTACCAGTGCCTACTCTGGTGAAGGTGGGATGGGAAACGAATTCTCAGGACGCAAAGTATATTTCCACCCATGACCGTGGCAACACCGTGTCAGTGCAGTGTCATTACATAGTCTACTCTACCGTGTGTTGTCGTGGGTGTCCAAGGCCAACAGAGTGAGAAGTGTTCGGTCCAGAGGGGGCCGGCTGTGATGCTGACTAAGGGCTTGTGGAAGGAAGGGGGGGGGGGTGGGGGGCCACTGCCGAGGCATCGGACTGGACTGCTTACATAATGCAAATATACGGTAAGACTGTGTATGAACCCGTGGTTACAGATAAAGTACCAACTAATGTCAGCCAGTAGCCAGGCCCTCTCGATGTAGAGTAGCAGTACTCTAGTACTACACTACTCTAGCCTGCCACCCTCTTACTTCCCGGTCTGTGTATTCAATGCTCTAGAGTACATCACACATAACATACCATGGCCGAAAGCGGGGGCCGCCCGTTCCGCAGTTCTAGTTGGAGTTCATGGATGCCGCATCCGGCCTCGGGAACTGCCTGGCCTGGCGCCTCCCCCGGGAGACAAAAGACGGCCGAGTCAAACGAGAAGCGGAAGGACGACTAGAGTATGGTACGACAACCCACACAATCACACACACGGCACAAGTCACGGACAATTTGATGACTGATGACTGACGACTGTCCACTTGTCGGCTCGGACCCCTTTCTCCCTCCACTTTGCCATCACGATGCGCATCGCTTGACCTTGCCAACATCAATTGGCTGATTTCTTCTTTTTTCCTCTTCTCTTTTCTTGTTGCTGCCGTCTCTCCCCTCGCCTACCACTCCCGATACCCAATCCCGATCTCTCTCCTACCCAGTCCAGTGTCATGCCTTCTTCCCAACTCCCCGCACACGCATCCCCCGCCCTCCGGCCTCTCCATTCACCCCAGCCTCGGCCTTCAAGTCGCGATGGCTATGTACTCGAGGCATCCCCATCATCGTCATCCACGACGTCGCCACAGACACGTGCGCACGACCATCGTGATTCTTTGCACCCCACCACCCAACTTGCCCACGCCGTCCCATCCATCATCTCGCCCGCCTTCACCCCTCCGGCCACTCCGGCTGGCGTCTCCACACCCTCGCATCCCCGCCCACCACGATCCGTACCTGTCGATACCTCGCTCCTCCAAGACGATGCTCCACGGCCTGAGCTGCTGGCCAAACTGCCACATGTCGAATGCGAGGTGCGCGCCCGCATCCCGACCACCACCGGCCATGAAATGTGGCTGCACGTCTACCGCAACAGCGTAGACACCAAAGAACACCTTGCCATTGTCTTTGGTGCCAACATCCGCTCGCGGTCACTGGACGCCGAAAGACCGGGGGAGACGGAACTCGATCGCATGACGCGGGGCGCCTATGTTGGTCGCTTGTATCCCGGCCGGACGAGCTCGCGGGTCGAGCAGCTCAAGCGTTCAGAGGGCCTTCCTACCAAGCGGACGTCGGACGACCAGGTCGAGCGCGAGACGACGAAAAGGGTCAATGGCTTGCCCTCCCCGTCCTCGGCGCCGTCGAGCGAAAATGGTAATGTACAGCCGATTGCCTCGAGCGATCTGCCTCTGGTCAGAATACATTCCGAATGCTACACCGGCGAGACCGTCTGGTCGGCGCGCTGCGACTGCGGCGAGCAACTCGACGAAGCCGCCCGCTTGATGGCAGACCCGCACCTGTCCCCGTCCGGCGGCGCCATCATTTATTTGCGCCAAGAAGGCCGAGGAATTGGCCTAGGCGAAAAACTCAAAGCCTACAATTTGCAAGACTTGGGAAATGACACGTATGAAGCGAACATCCTGCTCAGACACCCTGCGGATGCGAGGAGCTATGGGCTCGCCACCGCCATGCTCATGGACCTGGGGCTAGATGGTGACAGGGGCATCAGGCTGTTGACCAATAACCCGGACAAGGTGCATGCCGTCGAGGGCCCCAATCGGGAGGTTGTCGTCAGGGAGCGGGTGGCCATGATTCCGATTGCATGGAAGACGGGCGGCGAGAAGGGAATCAAGAGTGAGGAGGTGGAAAAGTACCTGAGTACAAAGGTGAGTGGTCAGAAACCTCATATGAACGCATTTACAAAGGAGGGCACAGTTGACTAACGAGAACCAACAGATTGAGAAGTTTAAACACATGCTGGATCAGCAGTAGAGAAAACTTTTTGTCTTACACGATGGGATAGGAAAGGAGGTTAGATATAGATTCAATTTAGAGGCTGCAGAGGCTTCGTGTCAGTACTATGAGAGAGGAGAGGTTGAGTATTTGCAGTGACGTTGGTAGCAGGATGCTGTGATAGACATCACGTTGGGTCGTAGTCAAAGTATAGTGAATGGCGCGAATACCAAGGCGGACAGTTGTCGACGCGCCAACACGTGATATGCAGTGGATCGCTGACCTCAGGGCGACAGCCCGGCATGTCGCACTAAAAAGATCAGCAATCCATCCATCATCCAAAACGTCTGCCCTTGTTCCACCCCATCTGCCGTTGCTGTTCATCCAGAATTGTTTCTGTCCAGTCATCATCATCATGTCGGCTCTTATCGTTGCGCTTTCAGATTTTGTCTAGGTTGACGGTGATGGACAGCTTGAATCATTTAAACTCTGCGATATCTTTGCATACGCTACCATGGCAATGGAACGGGAAGAAAACCCCTTTCTTCGGCCATCACAGGATGGCCCGAGTATCATGACCGCTGCTTCCAGAAGTAGGTAGGCAATGGACCCTGACAGCACGCCCGGAATATCAAAGTCTGACATGGGGCGAGGGCATCAGGCAGTTCAGCAAGTAGCGTACCGCTCGTCTCCTCGCAGGCTCCGCTTCGGCCACGGCGAAGTTTATACTCGATTACCATCATGGTTACCTCGGTGTACTCGACTTTGTGTTCGGCCCTGTTCTTCATCGTTGCTTTGGTTCAACCAAAGTACGGTCGCATCGTCTCCAAAGACGGACGCTTTTCGCCATCCTCGGCTGCCCTGTTGACGCAATTCATAGCGAAGACAATCGAGTTGTCTTTTGTCATGGTCTTTTTGGTCTTTATTGGACAGGTTCTGTCTAGGCGAGCGAGTCAGCAAAAGGGCATCAACTTGGCGAGTATTGCAATGCGCTCGTGGATTCTGTAAGTTGAGCCCCGTTCATGACAGGTGGGAATGTTGCATCAGACTAAGTGATGGTAGTCAGCCAGGGACATTGGTCACACAGTGGCAGAGTGTTCGATTTGCTGGGTGGAGCATGCTGGGCGTGCTCTCTCTTGTGACGGCTGTACTGTCGCTGCTCTATACGACTGCTGCGGGTGCCCTGGGTAAGTCTTTTTGCGAAGATTCTACTTGCAGCCTATCCAAGTACTAAATGATCATCAGTGCAGCCGCAGCTACGGCTCGCGCCGTGGAAATTCCAAACCCTAGCCGGCCAAGTAGAGTCCGGCTTCTCCAACACGCTCAAGGCTAGAGAAAAGTGTCTCAGTGCGTGGCCAGATGTTGGAGATGCTGCTTTCGGAGGGAGTACGTGTCTGGCAGTGGAGTGGTCCTCACTTTGCAGTCGGAATTTCGCTCGTTATCTGTCCAAGTGGGATGATGAGACTGCGCAAAGGAAGCCGCCATGGATGTCTGATCAATTGGGAGAACGTCTACCGGTGTTTGCTGCGCTCGACGACAATATCCCTGTCACGACGACGTGGATAGACCGAGTTGATATGAAGGCCGAGTCGGACAAGGCTGGCAGAATAGGTATGTAGTCCTGCGCAGAAACATTGTCTTGCAGCACAACCCAGGTGGAGTTCTCTCATCGTCATACCAATGCTTCCTTGCCACCTCTAATTCCAAATAGTCAACAACATCACCATAGCTGTCCCGCATAGAGGTGTTCCAGCGGCAGCCCGACATCCACAGAACAATTTACTCCAGCCGGAGGTGAGTAACTCACGGCCACTTTATCAATGTCCTTGACACTGTTTCCAGGATCTCCAAGGTGGTGGCGGTTCCTACACCGTACGCGCCTCAGTCGCGAGCTTCGCCCTCAATGTACTCTGCGTCAACGCCAAACGCGAGGAACTCGAGCCAATCGTGTACGAGACGTGGCCGAACGCGGTGAAGATGGAGAATACTTCCATGGCGGTCAATTACTGGCCCATCCAAGCATTTCCAGACGGCACGAATGCCAACAACATGACCGTTCTCGATGGCGTGTTCGGCTGGCGCAACGAAGACGAAGAAAATACGCAAGCGAGGCCAGGTAACAGTTGCCCGTTTTTTCTTCCAGTATTATACAACATCCCCGCTAACGCATCCTGCAGTGTTTCTAAAGTTTCCAAAAGATGCAAATACCGTCAGTCTACCACGACACCCACCTCCCTTCCATCTTGCTCACCAGACCACTAGCTTGCAAACCACACCTCCACTGGCCCTCGCCCAGCAGCCTATCTCCTCGGCAAAGCACCAGATGCTACCACAAACGACTACTTCCTCTGCTCGATGAAAACCAGCATCACAACAACATGCACTACCCGCTACAACGCCTCCTCCCAGGGCCAAAGCCTAGAAGCCCTCTGCGAAAACGACGGCAAATGGCACGACGACGATGCGCCCACCGCATCGGCATCTCAAGGCGATAGAGTGGCGCTGAGCGGCTGGCTAGACATGGCCTTTGACCTGCTCAACTCCATCAGCCTCAACAACGGCGTCTTTGACGGCGACGCAAGCACGGCTAGGATACTGACGCAATTGCAACTCCGCGAGCCGGTGCTGAATCAGACTCTGCCTAGTCCTGCCGAGGCGTTGGCGTCCATTATGATGTGTACCGTGCTTGATCTCACGCAGAATTTTCCGTTTACAGTGGCCCAGGTAGGTTGATTCATCATTTTCTTCATGTTTGAACACATGCCCATGATGCCACTGGCATCCAAAATCCCCCACAATCGAAATGCCTGCACTCGTCCAACGCCAACCAGAAAGCCCAGACTCCAAACTCGTCCTCCACACCCAACACAGCCCAACTAGAATACTTCAACGCCTGGGTCCGCGTAGCACAATACATGTCCGGCGGCGAAAAACCCTACCAAAAGGTCCGTACAGGCAAAATCTTTTCCCAACTTTTCCCCCCAAAATAATAAAAATACACCAAAGCAAACAATATCTAACGCCGCCGACCCCCAGGCCTTCCTCCCCGTCCTATCCCTAACCCTCGTCCTAAATATCTTCATCCTCCTCTACCTCGCCTTCGTCCTCCGCATCCGCCTCGTCACCGATCTCTGCGAGCCCCTTGTCCTCTTCATCGTCGGATACCGTTCTCCGCCCGGTTCGCTGTTCGGGCAAGATGCGCTGCAGGGGCCCGGGAGGGCGGACTGGGCGCGCGCGTGGAGGGTTGGGCGGGAGGGGGGGCAGACGGGGGTGGTGGGTGTTGATGGGGTGGGTGGTGGTGGTGGTGGTGATGGTGATGGGTTTGGGGAGAGTGGAGGGGTTAGGATGAGGGCGGTTGGGGAGGATAGGGGGGTGGGTGGTTGAGAGAGGGTTTAGGAGGGGTGGGGGGGTGTATGCGGTGGGTGTTGGGGAGATGGCTGTGAGGAATTGTGAAGTAAATATCTCGCATGAAATGTAAAATGAGCATGAAGTGTGAACTGATGGTTTGGGATTACATGCATCTTCTGATGTGATGCGGCTAGACACGAATCACTTGGATGGTAGTCTAGTCTACTCACTTGTACACGGGCTCCTCCCAGTACCATGTGTATCAATCATCTCCGATATCGCTCACCACTGCGAGAATCAAAACCACCAAAAGCCATCGAGACATCACCTTTCAAAAGCACTGGTAGAATCATCGTCCTCGTGCAATAGTATTCTTTTGATTTAGACCAGTCACAGCAGGCTGATGTTGAATGTCACGTACGGAAAGCTGTCGAGTTGTCACCCGCCTCCTAGGCTGAGAGTGCCTTAAGATGGCATGCTTCCATTGCGTGATGGCAGTGTCTGCAAATGCGAGTCCGTATACCTGCGCATGCCCTGCAAACTCCATCAACCTACGTGTGGCCATTTCCTCGCGCATGCAAGTGCCCTCGCATTCAAGCGTCAGCAGAGGCATATGAAGTCGTTGGTTTTACCTCCAGAATCCTTCTTCGCTAGTCCAGAAGTTTGGTCGTGGCTATTGCGTAAAACCAATACTCTGGTATTCGTGCTCGGTGCCATGTTCGCATCGAATTTCATCGGCTGTTGAAATGAGTGCTATTATGCACCCGGCAAGTCACCATTCTTCCCCGATTACGTCAGCGCCTTCCTTTGCGCTATGAGCTGTTCTGCTCCAATCCATAACGCGCTCATAGTCAAGCAAGTGGGTACACGAGCCACCGCGTTCCCCAGTACGCCCCTCCTTAAATTCCCTCTCTTCACTTGTTGTAACCTCGCCGGCTTGTTCGAGCACAGTAAAGAGCATCGATTTTGACAAGACAGCGGACGCATACGCGGTAGTGGCTCTAGATAGGTCGTCGTCTCCTGGCCAAAAAGATCCGTCCATTTGTGTTCCTTGTCTAGCTTTCAAGACGGTGAGGGATCGAATTCCATCGTATCCAAGCCCCAAATCTCAATGTGATTGACACTCTCTCGGCTTACAAGCTCCACTTTACGGACGGGGCCTGACCTTCTTGCTAGCATACCGTTCTCTAGGCAGTCGGGCGTGTCATCCTTGGCCTTGGGCGGGAAATAAACACCTCCTAGCTTGTATATATGATTGTCCCCTATGCCGAGGTACTTTAGATTCTTGTATTCTGGCCGCCAAAACTCAGTAGCGATGGCGAACATGTGCATGTCGGAATCCAAGTTATCGATCTTGTCGGCGGCATCCGCATCCTGGGGGAGGAGAAGACGGAGGGCCCAGAGTTTGGGTACCATGGCTATGGCTTGTCGCATCGACTCCAGAGGAGGTGCCAGAAAACAGAATCCAAGCTGTTCCAGATTTGGACAGGATTGACAGAGCTTGTAAAAGGTATCGAAGGACAGCTGCCAGCGATCTGACAGAAGAAGATGACGGATGGAGCTATGATTTTTTTGGATGGCCGCCAGATACTCACTCGCTGTATTCCGAGATTGGTGCTCGCTGACGGTAGGTGTTCCGTTTGCGCTAGCAACACCCGGTGTGGCCGTTGACGGCGTTGTTGGTGTGCCTGCAGCGGTATTGGGTTTCGATGAAATGCCTCTGCCTCGCTTCTTGGCAACAAGGTAGAGTCGGTCGAGGCCTTGAAACCGGC
Source organism: Plenodomus lingam (assembly GCF_022343315.1). Classification (NCBI taxonomy): domain Eukaryota; kingdom Fungi; phylum Ascomycota; class Dothideomycetes; order Pleosporales; family Leptosphaeriaceae; genus Plenodomus; species Plenodomus lingam. The sequence goes on along the minus strand of NW_027093944.1, from coordinate 1,309,760 downwards.
CCAGAATGGTTGCGCCTTCTTTGTCCGTGTTGTCTGTCCGTAATATCTTCAAGTTCACAGGTACGGAGGGTTTGTGAGCTACTTGCCAGGGCTGGTCGGTGAAGACGGTCATGGGATCCGAGGAGTCCATGGAATTGATGATGGTGGCCTCTGTCTGGACTGTATAGTCTATGACCTTGTACACGCCTTCACCGTGGAAACGTGTATAGAGATTGTATATTGCCAGGCGCTTGATGGGCACAGCATACCGCGCAGCGAGACAGCGGCCAAAGATGGCCAGCAGATTGACCGACTCCTCGCCACTTTCCCGCATACGCGGACTCCAGTGTAGCTTCAGCTGCTCGAGTTTCTTGGAGCCCAGGAGTATCATGGATATGTCATCAGGGTAGCACAATGGGTCGATGTCGTACATGACCATTGACTTGAGATTTGGTATGGGCGGTATGACGGTCGTGGGCCGAGGTGTGCGGCAGTTTTGACATCGCAAAACCAAAGATGTGAGCGTGGTTCTACCGACGAGACCCTGGTAGACGGTATACAGGGGCGGGGTATTGAGCTCCCAGCTAAGTGTACGTGTCAGCCATTATACTGGGGGAAGAAGTGCCAGCCAGCCAGACGTACGAGAAAGTGGTGATGTTCTTCATCTTGTCTAGCACGGCGCGCATGGTTATCTGCAGTACCATGCTGTTGTCGGGAACGCGGCCCTGCTTGTAGTCGCCCATGTCGTGCTCTCGCCAGTCGCCTATGACCCGAAATTTTTGCACATAGTCAGTAAAGGTGCGCGATACCAGCGTGTTCAGGCCCATGGCGAAGGGACTGCCACCACCATAGCCTTCTGGCCTTCCATCGATGTATCGGATTTCCGCGTGAGAGTGAAGCGTGACATTTTCGTAGAGGCGCGGGAGGGTCATGTAGTAGAAGAGGCGTGAAGTACGGGTGACGCGCGCGAGATCGCCAACATCGTCAAGCTAAAGAAGAACATGTCGGCAATTGTCGGCTGAAGAGAGTGTGTGAAGAGTGGGTGTAGTTGTCGTCTTGTAGTCATTGGTCTTTGGTCTCTGGTCTCTGGTCTGGGGGAGTGAGGGTGAAGGTGAAGGTGCAATCGTCGAGGGATGTGGGGGAAAGTGAAAAGAGTGGAAAGGTGCAATGGTTCTCGTGTTTGTTGACTGAGTGCGGGGAAAGGGAAGGGGGAAGGGGGGGAAGGAGCCATTGTCGAAGCGGGGAAGGGGCAAGCATATCGAATTCGAAGAGGGAAGGCGCAATCATTTCGAGGAAGGAAGGTGCAGGCATCGTCGACGAAAGATTATGAAAGAAGGGAAGAAAATACGTAGGATGCGCAACCATGACCAACACCAATGCCAAGACTGTGCGACTTACATAGGTCAGAATCAACTGGATAAGATGCAGGGGCAGTTCCTTTGCATCTGCCGTATTCGGGGCCGACCGTGCTGGCGACGTGAACCAGGCATGGATGGGATGCGTGATGGGATTCTGAGGTCCAACTCGCGACGGTGCAGGCGTGCACATCGCGTCCACGGCGGGTGGCGGGCGGCTGCCGTTGAGAGATTCTGGCATGGGGGCCGGGGCGGACCAGAAGAAAAGGCAAAGGGGAGGCAAAAGGGAAATGGGAAAATGTTTATCGGTCAGTGTGACGGGCAAAAGAGCGCACGTCGCATGGCTATGGCGCTGGAGCTTGGGGAGAAAAAGGCAGCAGCAGCACAGCAAGCAGAGTGGAGCAAAGGCAAAAGAGTCAAAGAGACGTGTGTAGGTAGGAGTTGTTACAATGCAAAGTGCAAGTGTACCAAACACCGTGGCAAAGACATGATTAAGGTATGCTGCTGCAAGCACCACATGCGATGTGCAATGAGCTAGGTTATCCTGCGCAGCCGCAGCCGCAGCCGCACGTCGCCGCCACCTGCTCCTCCTCCTCCTCCTCCTCCTCCTGGCTTCTTCCTCCTTTCACTCTTCGCTCGTGGCGCAAGTTGCGCACTGTCTGACGCTTGGACGCTGACGGCTCCTCAAGGGTCGGGGACTTACAGTCGCTTGCCCTACCACCCTTGCCCCCAGCCCCCATCCTGCCGCCTGGGTCCGCCGAACTGGTCCGACAAACATGTGCGATCGATTCCAAAAGAAGAAGACGATTAAGAAAATGGTATCTTTGCTGAGCTGGCACATGGGGCCTCGCAGCCGACCGTCATGGTTCATCTGCAATTACCTATCCACTGCTCAGACTTCAGTGCTGGTGATGATCAAACGTTCGAGAGTCTGTCTCCCTAGCCATGAGGTCAGCTAGCTACCACAATCCCTTCCCCCATACCACCTACCTACCTATACAATGCATGATCGAATCTGTCTTGTCGGGTGGTGCCGAACATAAGCACCAGCATGCAGCCCCCCCTTGTCTGTACAAGGGCTCAAGACACTCACAGTACACATGTCATACAGTAGCTACTGTAGAACATGTCAGACAACAGGCATCGCTAGCAATGCCGATCGCTCTCGAGTAAAGCATTGCCTTATATTGTACCTAGTACATACAGGCTGTCGATACCTAGGTAAGTAAATGTAGAAGCTCCTTGTCACGCACATCTCTTGCACCATGGCACCTTTCTCTTACTCATGGGAGAAGAAGAACAAAGGGAAAGCCAAGAGAAAAGAAATTTCCCATCCATCTCGTCGTCTCGATTCAGTATGGCCGTATCGCCGGTCCAAAAACTAAGTTGAGCAACTTGTACTAGCCTCGGACCACTGACTACAGTCCATCATATCCGACATGGTGGTGCTGGGTAGCAAGCAGTTCACCGAGCTCGAAACCAAGGCCGTCTTTTCCCAAACACAGTCCCAGGATAGTGAAAGGGAATCTCGACAATTTCTTCAAACACCCCCATTTCTGGCAGCACTGTGCCTCCATCTCCCACCTCCTCAATCCGTGCCAGTCTTTCCTCTGGCACCGCCACGATGACACCACATTCCCAGTTCCTAATATTGAGCTTTCCTAGACCGCCACTCTTGCCCACTTTCTGGCCTCCCCAGGCCGACTCGGACAGGTTCGCAGAGCCAACGTATACCCAAGCCAGTGGCCCTCCATCCTCTTTGCACCCGCGCGCAAAGAGAAGCTTGTTATGCGATAGCATCCCTCGACGTGTCGAGTCATAATCGCGCATACATTCCCTCGGAAACGTGGGTGCATGATAGTCGAGCGATCGGAGCGATATTATACCACCACAATCTGGTCCTCCCATGCTCCTCTCCACAGTCTCCCTGGTGGGAAAGTAGATGCGGAAGTATTCGCGAACCCCTGCTGGCTGCGTGTTTGCGTCAAAGTCTTTTCCCCGTGCAGCCATATGCAGCTGTTGCAGGAGGTTGTCATTTACAGCACCGATCGAGGAGGCTGCATAGTCGATTTCCAGATTATTCACGTTTCCAAGATTTAAGCCACGCACGGCTGCTGCAAGGCCCGGCAGACCTGTTGGATGAGCAGTCGTCGGGTCATGGCTACCGCCACTATCGTTATTAGACAAGTCCAACTTCGCGGCGCGCTGCACATCATGTTCAACTTACATGGAGTGCACAAATGCAAGGTGAGCAGTCTCTGAGAAGTCGAAATTCAACACCCCATCAATGACTTTGCGCGGTAATTCCTGCTGCTCCAAAAAGTAGATGAGCTCTTTTCCAAACTTTGTAAGCTTGGCGTGATCTGCGGAAACGCCATCTGCGAGTCGAGGAAGATCAATTAGAAACACAGAGTTCTCCATGACTCCTGGCTGCCAATCATTCGCAACCCCCCAATCAATGCAAGTCATATTAGCAGTAGGTACAGCAAACCGTAGCTTTTTCTTGCCGAAGAGCAGGAGGAATTTGCTATGCATGCTCTGGATCATACCATGCATGGGCGGAAAGTGGAGTGTGAGATTCGGGACGCCGGTGTCCTTCATTTCTTGTAACCACCTCTTCTGGACATCTTTGCCCTTGGCATTCATCACCCATATCTGCTTGACCTTGATAGGATCTAGTTTCTTGTGCAACCAATCTGCGTCCCACATGAAAGAACTAATGACGGCCATGTGAATGCTGGGTGTTTGTAACAGCTCGTCAATGCTGATGTCGTTTGTTCGTGGATATGCGTGTGCAAAAGTACGTTTGATGGCCCCTCTGGGATACTGCAGTACGACCGATGGTGATGACTGAGCAGCGATTTTGTTCTTCTGCTTTTCTGTTCCATCGGACGCGGGTGTCAAACGTTTGACAGGCTGTTCAGGAGATGAAATGTGTTTGCGCTTCTTTTGCCTTGCGAGACGCTCCTCCTCCATTGCTTTGCGGTCCATCCCACCGAGACCTCTGGAGAAAGCATCAGAATTCGATAGGGATGCCCCCACAGCAGTGGAGGCTTCATCACTTTGCTCAACCTGTGTCGTCACACGGTTTGATATGCCCACGGGAGACTTCGGGCCGACCTGCTGTTCGCTCTCTTGAAGCGAGAGCGCAATTGCTTGTGCAAGATCTTCTTCATCTTCTTCCCCTGTCGAGTGGTGGCCCAATGACATGGCCAACGCTCGCTTCAAGTCTGCTTCCTCATCGGACTCGGACATGTTGGGTCTGGGGGCATGTGTAGATTTAGTGATGTGAGGCGGCTCTGAGCGAGCCAGCAAAAGCAAAGAGCGCGACGTGAACCTGGAGCGGTGACACGCGCGGGCCATCGCGAAAGCACGTGCTCGGAGCTTGGCGGGAAAGCACGAGCACCCGGACATCCTGACCAGACCCGCGAGGCCCAGGCTTGGTGCTTTCATTCTCTTTGCTGTCCAAGCCTCTCAAGCTTACCTATCGCACCGGCGGTACTGGTACATATTTTAGAAGTAGGTTCGACTCTGCATAAACCAAAATGCCCCGTCCAGCTCTCACACACCTACTTACAGTACTAGGTAGGTAGCGGTACGGTAGTTGGTCCGTTGCCGGATGCTTCCGGGGCAGAACTGTTCCACCGAAAACTCCACCGTCAGGACTGCTTGCTCCGCATACGCAGAGTATCCTGTTTCTATCGTGCCACTAGTCCTCGTCAAAGTCAGTACACGACGTCATGTCTCTGCATCTTCTCTACTTGCCAAGGCCAGGCAGAAGCCATGAAGTATGGAGGTTGTCGGATGTATGATCAGAACACGTTTCACCCCAGTCTGACGGTGGATGACACACGGTCGAGCGTCGTAAGCACCGCGACACGTGTACAGGGACTGCAGTGACTCTTTCATCCTCTTTCCTTGCATAATATAGTACTGATGCGGGTATGTACATACTATCGTAGCATCTTGGTAGTTACTGTGTTGTGTGTAGAAGTGGGAAGCCCACATCTAGCCATGAGAGAGATATTTCATTCCTGGCTTCATTGACAACCAAATCAGACGCTATTCACTTCTAGCCGCCATGTAAGGTAGACACAAACATGATATGGTCGTTTTTCCCTAGTTCATACTCGTCCTCTCCTTCCAATTCCCAATCCGCCTCGTTGATCAGGACTAAGATGCCGGGACGTCTAATGATTGAGTTTAGCGTGTGTAAGTGGACATCAGCTGATGAGCAAATTTAAACGTACACAGTGCCATCCAGGACGAACAAGTCTTTCCTGGGGTCCTTCATGACCTTGTCGCACAGATGGCGTACGAGGAATGCAATGTTTGCTGGTTTTCCTGCTTCGTCCTGCGTGGGCATTGCAAGTGTATGTCTCTTTTGGTTCGCGAACAGCATCTCCAGCCCGCCGCTACATGTGTGGTGTAAGTGGTGGACGTTGGGTTCGCAGACTGAGACACCATTACCTGAATTCGATAGTTATCGGAATCGTATCATTCTGCATGTCTGACATTGGGGCAGCACCTGCGCAGTCTCTCCACGGCTATCACTCGTGGGTGTAGTAAAGCTGCGCAGATGCACCCAAAGCCTGCCTCTCGTTCTATACCGCATCAGGCCAACTAAGCGACGTTAGTGTCAAAGAAATCCTCGAAAGGAATGACTACTACATGTAGGTAGGTATACCAGCCGACCGCATCGTCATTAAAAATGAAGCTATCTTCCGACTTCATTTCCACAGGTGGGAATCGGAATCCTGCTGCCGCTGATTGGGATGAAGGTGGTAGCCAGCTGTTGGCTTTTGGTGCCGATGACTGCGTCGCCCTTTGGGATCCTCAAGTGAGTTTGATCTCTTGCACGTGGTCGACTTGCTGATGAGAAAAGAATGGCAAATTACCCGGCGTCCAAGCAGTACTGAGTGGTCATACCAAGGCCGTCAATGCAGTCAAATTCTACTCCACGGGCACAGCAGATGTCTCCATCCTTCTCAGTGGATCAGCAGACAATACCATCCGAATATGGCGCAGTCAAGGACATAGCTTTGCAAAGTTCGAGTGTGTCATCACTATCACTGATCACACTGGCCCAATCACAAGGATCGCAACTCTACCTGGTTCGAACATCATCGCAACTGGATCATCAGACGGCTCGATAAAAATATGGCAACTTGCTCATGACCCCGGCTTCTCCTCAATAGATGTCAAGCTCACTCAGACTATCGTGCTTTCCCCCAAATATTTCCCTCTGAACCTTGCTCTCGCGGCGTTAGACAGCAAATCTACCGTCCTAGCAACCGCTGGCACACGAAGCACTATTCAGATCTTCGTGTCAAAAGAAGATGAATTTCGTTTATCCGCCACGCTCACAGGTCACGAAGGCTGGATCCGCGCCCTTGATTTCACAAGAGAAACATCTGACCCCAAAAGCGATTTGCTACTTGCCTCAGCGAGTCAGGACAAATACATTCGCCTCTGGAGACTTCACGGTGGGGATGAGCTGCCCGTTGTTAGCAGTGCGCTTAGTGATCCTGCTCTGGGCGGCATGGGCAAATCCTTGTCCAACAAGGCTCACTGGTTTAGTACGGTGATTTCCAAATATTCGGTGACTTTTGAGGCCCTTCTCCTTGGACACGAAGATTGGATCTACCAGGCCTCATGGCGACACAGAGGTGGCAAGTTACAACTGCTCACAACGTCTGAGGATAACTCACTGGCAATATGGCAATCTGACCCTAGCTCTGGTGTTTGGATCTGTATCACCCGACTCGGCGAGATCAGCGCGCAGAAAGGCTCGACGAGCGCTACTGGCAGCGCGGGAGGTTTCTGGATCGGACTTTGGTCGCCGGATGGTAACTCTGTGGTATCACTCGGTCGTACTGGTAGTTGGAGGAAGTGGACGTACTCGACTGCAGAAGACATGTGGGCACAGCAAGTCGCGATAACGGGTCATGTACGTCCAGTCAGAGGCGTCAGCTGGGCCAGGGATGGGTCGTATCTTCTCTCAACGAGTTCAGACCAGACAACAAGACTGTACTCGCAGTGGAAACGCGACGGCTTTGCCTCCTCATGGCATGAGTTCTCACGGCCCCAGATCCACGGCTACGATCTTAACTGTGTCGAGGTAGTCACAAACACACAGTTCATCTCCGGCGCAGACGAGAAGCTACTCCGCGTCTTCGATGAGCCAAAAGGTGTCGCAGATATACTGGACTCCCTCTGCCACATCAAAACCTCTCCATCCGCCAACCTCCCCGACGCAGCCAACATCCCCGTCCTCGGCCTCTCCAACAAGGCCATCCAAGCCATCGGCGACGACGAGCCCCTTCAAAACGCCGACGAAGACGACGCCGAAGCCATCGACCCCTCCTCCGTAATTCGAAAATCCACTTTGCAATTCAACCACCCACCCTTTGAAGACCATCTAGCACGCCATCTGCTCTGGCCCGAAACAGAGAAACTCTACGGCCACGGCTACGAAATCTCCGCCGCGGCTGTAAGTCGCCATGCCACGCTCGTCGCAACCGCATGTCGTGCCAGTTCAATCGACCACGCCGTCATCCGCCTATACGACACAAAAGACTGGCTCGAAGTCAAACCCGCACTAAAAGCACATTCCCTCACCGTCACCGCATTACAATTCTCCCCCGACGACAAGTATCTGCTCAGCGTGGGCCGAGACAGACAGTGGGTCCTCTGGGAGCGAAACCAAGCAGCTTCCATGTATCAGCTGGCGCACGCAAACCCAAAAGCCCATACGCGAATGATTCTCGCCGCTTCCTGGGCCCCCCTGGAGAAGCCGACGTTTCTGACGGCGGGAAGGGACAAGATGGTTAGGATTTGGCGGGTCGAGGGACCTGAGGTGGTGCTGGTGGGTTCTGTGGCGGCGAATGCGGCTGTGACTGCGGTTGCGTGTAATCAAAGTCCCTCTGCGAGTGCGTACCTGCAGTTTGCATTTGGGACGGAGGGTGGGGAAATTTGTATCGCGCGTACGCCTGTAGATGCGTTTGATGGGATTGAAGTGCATGTCGGTGATGCGGGATTGTTGCCGGCGAAGACGATCAATCAGATTGCGTGGAGACCCGGCCAGTTGGACGGTCAGCAGCTTGCGGTGGCCAGTGATGACAGTTCCTTGCGAATCTTCAATCTCCAATAATGGAGACTGGAAGGAGGACTGTCTGTCAGCAATAGATTTCCAAAATTCAGAGAAGATAGGTTGGAACAAGACACGACAAGTTCCATTAAACTTCAGTGTAGTGAACGGGTTCAGACTAGAAGGCATAATAAAGCGCCTTTTATGATGTGTGATATACATTCGCATTTGATGACACGGTCTCTAACCTTGTTACCCAAATTTCAACGCACTTTCTCCCACAAACCCGGTCCCAAATCCCTTCAACTTCACTTGAATCGCGATATTGTCTTGCCCCGCTACCCTTTAACCTTGAATGGACTCGTCTCCCTCAGCCTGTCCCCCGCCAATTCCTCAATACGCCTCGCCGCACTCACTCTCCTATACCTCTTCGTATCCACACACGCGCGTACAAATAACAGAAAATGTCCCACCAGCCCAATGCACTGACAAACAAGCGCCGCAAGCGAGAATCCCACACGCATTGGCTTAGCACGCCAGAGCTCATTGACCCCTTCATCTTGTTCAGCACAAGCAGCAGCGTTGGCAGCAAGAGCAGCGGCATAATGCATGTCGTCGGCGGGAGGAAGTTCAGGGTAGCCCGATCCCTGGCAGGTTCGTGGCAGGTGCAGGGTGGCCTCGGAGAAACGCATGTCGCGTGTCCAAACCCACGTGCCGTTCTCCACGAGTAGGTAGTTTCCGTAGTCACTCGAAGTGTATCCTTGCATGCTGACGTACTCCACAATCTGCGCTTCGTGGCCGAAGCGCATCATCATACGAGATGCGAGGAGTGCAAAGAGGGTGGTGAATACGAACCCGAGCCATAGGACCAAGTGGACGGATAAGTAGAGACCAGGATGGAATGTATGACGGCTTTTGTACCAAAGGAAGAGGCAAACACTGCACCAGAGTATACTGAGGCTGAAGGTGAGTAATGAGGGCCATAGGTCCCAGGGTCCAACGGGATTGTAGGATGACGTTGGCCATAGAGAGAGCGTGGAGAGGAGGTATCCAATGCATCCGACTCCTACAAGGCCGCTGAAGGGGAGGAGGATGTAAGCGCCGAATGTAAATTTCCAGTAGCGGTCAGCTGGGTTGCGCTCAACGTCTAGGATGGAGGTTGGCGAAGAAGAGGGGTGGTTTGCAGTCGTGGGTCGGAAGCAGTGGGAGAAGGGTGTTCGGACAGCTGTAAGTTGTGCTGGGGCCGTCGTAGTCGAGTCGACAGCCGCGTGCGACTGGTCATGCAGTGTAGACATCGTGTTGTCATTAGTATAGTATCTGTGGTCCCTGAACGAAGTACGAATGTAGAAAGAATTGGTGCGCGCGCGAAACGAGAAAATATGTTCAATCGCGAGGCTGGTTGCCTGATATTCACATTTGGAGTGCTTGGTATAAACTTATCGAAAAGCTTAAATGTAGTGCTTGATGATTGGTAAGTTAGATCAGGGGGTCGGCATCCTTGCACCAACAACGCCTCTTCAACCGCCTAGCGAGATTGAGTGCTGTCTGCAACGGGTACAAAAACGCCCAGTACCCTGGCTGAGCTGACTGCTATCATGCCGTGTTCTTCTGTTGTGCTGTCCATCCATTTTGGCCATGTTTCAAGGCCTACCTATGTTTGCTTATAGTTGTGGTCCTCCATGGCCTTGAATCAACGCACTGGAAGAAGCCAATGCAGAATGTGCAGGGGAACATAGGTTTTGAGTTTTTGATCAGCGCATCTGATATTCGTCCAGCGCCATACCTCTCGCTATCTTCTTGATAAGCGCTTTCTTCAAGAACTGCTCTCTGGCTAGGCTTCTCGTTTGCTGCGCGCAGTTGTTAGCCTTGCGTCTTTCCCTATCGCTCATGGCACTTTGGACAAGATGAAGAGGAGAGACTGTACCTTTGCAAAAACTTCGGCTCCCACCCTCCCCTTGTCCAAGGCCCTACCCAGAATAAAAAGGGCATCCGCAATGCCCTTCTCCTCAGCCGCAAGAGTGTACAATTGTCCGCCCACAAGCGTTGGGGCAACCAGTACATCGTCAACATCGGGCGCCTGGCGCCTTCTTGCATCTTCCATGACACGGTCTGCTTCTACCATGGCCCCTTTCAGCACCTGCTCGTTGCTTGCCAAGGCCGAGTCCAACTGCTGAAGCTCTCCCAGCTCTGCTTGGAGACGCGCATGTGCAGTCTGTAGAGCTTGCTGTTGGGCTTGCAGTGGGCCGATGGCGGACTGATTCGACGACACTGTTTGGCGGATCTGTGCGACGAGAGTTTGACTGAGGGCACGGAGGAGAGCGTCTTTTTCGGGATTAGGAGGAACGGGTGGGACGGGAACGGGTAGGTGATTGTTGGACTGAGAGGGGAGTGTGACTTGGAGAGAGTCGTCCAGCAGATTGACTGGAGGCTTTGCGGCGGGTGTGGCCTGGTGAGGCGGGCGGAGTTGTTGCTGTGGCTGTTGTTGGTGCGGATACTGTAGGTGTGATTGTGGCGGGTAGCCGTGGGGTGGCTGTTGAGGATATTGCTGTTGGGGCCCTGTGTGAGGAGCCGAGAATGGATGGGATTGCGGCGGTGGGGGTCCTTGATACTGCTGTGATTGGAGAGCATGTTGATGCGATTGAGGCGGCCCTGTGTGCGAGTAGCGTGATATTGACCATGAACCATCAGGTGTCACGGGGCTGACTGGACTTGGCATGTCATATGATGGTTGGGCCGCCGCATAGCTCTGCGCCTGTGCCTGTGCCTGCGGTCGGGGTTGTCTTGATGGTATGGGCGTTGGCGGGCTGATGTCGGGATTGCCTTGGCTGCTCTGGGGATTATACCCATAGCTGTTCCTTTGCAGCTGGTATGGTTGTTGTTGCTGCTGCTGTTGTGACGATTGTGCGTGTGGGTGTTGGGGCGAAGGCGATAGAGGTGGCCGCGGTGGAGGTAAAGGAGGAGGCTGTGAGTAACGATGATGCGATGGTTGGGGTGTCGCTCGATTCTGGTCCTGGTCGCCTGGTTTTGGGGGCTTTGGAGGAGGGGGAGGGGGAATCACTGGTGAGGGAGAATGCACGATTGGTTGCTTCGATCGCACAGGCGGCTCTTTTGCAAAGACACCGCGCAGGACTGCCAGCAAGTCGAACAGCGTAGACTTCTGCGTGTAAGGTTGGTCAGTCGGTGGGTTGGTCACAGAGTCTGGTAGGCTATCAAAGGAATGATTCCAACTTACATCCCAGTATTGCGCCCATTGCGCGAGGTATGGGTGGTACACTCTACCGTCGCCGCCCACATGCTGCCCGGGCCTCACGACCATGTCTTGCGAGGGCGTCATGTATACCATCGGCGCTTCTCGCGGATAACCATAGGGGACCCATATAGCCATCGGGAAGCCATAGGTTGCGCCGCGAAAGGTGACGGGCAGGGTGCCGCTGAGGAGCAGCAGCAGCGCCGAAGCTCCATTTTCATACGCTGGTTGTACATATGTCAGTGAATCGTCTTCGGTCCCGAGTTGCAGCCAGAGGTGAAATGGGTTGCCATGGTCATTCCCTACTGTAGATCTCAGTGCGCGGTGTGAGCGACGGGTAACTCGAGAGCACCTCGGCTGCGTCGTTGTATGTACGCTGGACGTGCGAGTACTCGCTGGTGAGGACGCTGTACAGCCAGTTGAGCACCTTTTCGGGCACCGCGCTCATACCTGGGCTATCTAATCGCACATTTATGGCATGTATGCCATCTACCGTAAGTATCGCAAGGTAAGAATTGTATCCTCCGGTGGTTAGTGTCGTGGACGCGGGGAAAGCTTCCTGTCCTCCAACTACCCGACATCTTGGCAACACGCAGTCTGCCTCCACCGCTGGGCACCTTGTGCCGTCTCTTGCTTCTTGCTTTCTTTTTCATTCCCTACTGCACCGTCACGGCCATCTTTCCCAGTAGATTATTCATCATTACATTCATGTACATAGCCATGGGCAAACATATATAATAGCGTACAATCAAAATGGTCGTCATATCAATCGTGAACAATGAACCCCCTCAGCGAGCGTGGTCCCAAGTGCGCCAATTGACCATGCGCCTATTCCTCCCACACAACGAACTCCGCCCCAGGGTATAATATAGTACATTCATCAATTCCCTCATCGCTCAGTGCTGGCTCCACTCAATCGTGTTCAGATCGACACCTTCTTGCACAAGCTCCCACAACGGACTCAGTTCTCGCAGGAACGTCACTCGCTCCTGCACTGCCTTGAGCACATAGTCGATCTCCGAATCTGTGGTGAATCGCCCGATACCGAAGCGGATACTGCTGTGTGCGCTCTCATCACTGCTACCAAGCGCTCGGAGAACATAGCTGGGTTCTAACGATGCTGAAGTGCACGCACTCCCAGATGACAGGGCGATGTCCTTCAGTGCCATGAGTAGGGACTCGCCCTCTACGTATGCGAATGAGACATTGACGCAACCAGGGTAGTGTCGTTCGCGGTCACCGTTGAGTGTCGTGTGCTCAAGCGAGAGTAAGCCCTCGAGAAGGCGATTCGACAGCGACGTGATACGCTTGCTATCGTACTGTGTCTGGTCAGTAGAGCCCACATCGACCAGATGGAAACATAAAAGATCAGAACAACGACTCATAACCCCTGCACATTTGTCAACATGGTGCGTCGACGGCCGAAGCCGCCGAACACTCTGAAAGCCATGCATGTCGGAAGCAAATAATCATAGTGGATGTAACGAAACACAACGGGTGTACCTACTGCCATCTCCTCGTTGCAGATCCGCGCTGCTTCACCCATACCAATGGCCAGTGGAGGCGCCAGGGTTCCACTGCGCAGTCCTCGCTCCTGACCGCCACCGCTGATGATGGGATCGAGTCTCACCCTAGGCCTTCGTCGTACGTAGCACGCGCCAATACCCTTAGGGCCGTAGATCTTGTGGCCAGATATGGACATCAGGTCGACATTCATCTTGTTGACATCAATAGGTATCTTGCCCACTGCCTGTGCCGCATCGGTGTGGAAAAATATCTTCTTGGAACGGCAAAGCCTGCCAATCTCGTCTACAGGCTGGACGACGCCGATTTCGTTGTTGACGGTCATGATGCTGACCATGGCTGTGTCGGGGCGCATTGCAGCTTCGAGTTGAGCCATGTCGATAAGGCCATTATTCTGTACTGGCAGGTAAGTCACGGAGAAGCCTTCCTCTTGAAGATGTCTACAGCTGTCAAGCACACACTTGTGCTCCGTCTGGGCTGTGATGATGTGCTTCTTCTTGCCAGCGCGACCGAGAAAGCGCATGACGCCTTTGATGCTCATGTTGTTGCTCTCGGTGGCGCCACTTGTGAAGATGATCTCTTTTGGGTCTGCGCCGATGAGGTCGGCGATGTTCTTACGTGCATCTTCGACTGCCTTGTCTGTTTCCCAGCCGTAGGCGTGGGTTCGCGAATGAGGGTTGCCATACATGCCCGTCATATAGGGCAGCATGGCATCTACTACACGTGGGTCCATGGGCGTCGTGGCCTGCATGTCCAGATAGATGGGCCGTGAGCCCTGATCCATCACCGTGGCTTGCTTGAGAATGCCTGAGATGATGAGCCTCTCCGTTGTATTATGGGTGGAATGGAGCTTTTACCTGCAGTGGGAGACATCATGACATCCCCGCTCATGCCAGTTGCCGGCATGGTCGCATCCTCTGCACGCTCACCCGTCTGCTTTCGGTATGACTTGGTGTCCAATTGGCTTGCCGTGTCAATGTTCACAGAAGCTCCAGCGGGGGAGGAGGATGACACATAGTGCCTCTGGCTAGCAGCAACACGGGCGAAGCGTGCAGATGCAGAGGATGGATAGCGTCGAGAGGCGATGCGGAGGGCCTGCCTGCCGACGGTGGGTACGATGCTCGACATGATGGAAGTTGGGATGGGAGGTTGTCGGTGGGTGGCGTTGGAGCGATTGCACTGATTCTTTGCAATGTGAGATGCCAAGACTAGTAATTATTAGTCAGCACTGAAGGTGTGCGATGACTGGTTGCTCTGGTCTGCACATGTGCCGTATTCATCATGCATGTCATCATCATTCGCCTCGGCCCAATGCGTTTCTTCTTCCTCGTCTTCCTCGTCTTCTTCTTCTTCTTCAACGGACGTGTCACAGTGTCAAGCAAGCCTGACAAGCCTGAGACTTGTCCATGTACTCACTATACATCATGTCGTGTAGGTACTGCAGGTGTCAATGTACCCAAATCATGTGGTTACCGATCGTGCCAGAACTTGGGGAAACTAACTACTTGATCGATCGGGTATTTCGGGAAGCATGTTTGACGGCCGCATGCGACAAGAGTCTGTCTCTCCCCGCCTCCGACCTTGACATACTGTGTACACTTTGCCCTGACTTCCCTTCACTCACCACTGCTGACAAAACCGTTGATTCCTGTTCTGGCTTGCTTAAAGTACTCTACAAGTAGTACCATCGTGTACTGGTATTGATACCCCAAGTGCTGATCCATCCACTTGGTACCCAAACGTCTCAACGCCTCACCACCCCAAGCCGCTCAGCCACACCTGAGTTCGTCACCCACGTCATCTCCCCTCTGCTCCGCCATCTCCCATACCACCGCAGGACCCTGCTTCTGCTTCTGCTTCTGCTTCCGCTTCCGCTTCCTGGACCTGTACATTTACACAGTACATTTCACTCTTCCCATCACATCCCAGACTCATCTTACCACTACCATCCGCCGCATACCAGCAATATTCCATGTCGTGGAAAGGCCTGACCAAGACGGTGACGAGGGTAGGTAGACATAAAGGAGTTGGGACAAAGCCGGCTCGGCCTTCAGCACGCTGCTAACAAATTGCGATCTAGGCGCCCCAGACCTTCAAACAAAAGTTCAACCTGGTATGTCTTTCTTGAGCCTTCCCGAGCCTTCTCCGGCTCGTGGCACGACATGCGCCCTATTCCGTGGAGGAAGAAAGCTACTTACATCAACGGCCAGGGCGAAATCACAAAGGATGCCATCTATCTCGACGCAGAGCGGCGATTCCAGGAGCTTGAAAAGGAGACGAAGAAGCTGCACGAAGAGTCGAAAAAGTAATGCGCCTTGTCTGCCCACTGTAAACCCAAGGATGATGCTGACACGCTCGCTAGGTACTTTGAAGCCATAAATGGTGTGTAACGCTTGTCGCGCATGCGCGCGCGCATCCTTTCAGGTCTGACCGTGTCCAGGCATGCTCTCTCATCAGATCGAGTTTTCCAAAGCCGTCGCCGAGATTTACAAACCCATCTCTGGACGAATGTCTGACCCTGACTCCTACCTGGACGAAGGCAACACCGCTGGCATAGAAGCTTGCGAGCAGTACGAGGCTGTGGTTCAGGAATTGCAGGAAACACTCAAGCCCGAATTGGAGATGATTGAGTCGCGGGTGATCCGCCCAGCGGACGAGCTACTCGACATTATCAAGGCGGTGCGCAAGATTGCTAGCAAGCGCGACCACAAGCAATTGGACTACGATCGCCACAGGGCCACTCTTAAGAAGTTGCAAGACAAAAAGGACAAGACACTGAAGGACGAGAAGGCGACATACCGCGCCGAAGCCGACGTGGAGCAGGCAACCCAGGACTACAACTACTTCAATGATCTCCTCAAGGACGAGCTGCCGAAGCTCTTCTTGCTAGAGCGAGAGTTCATCAAGCCACTCTTCCAATCCTTCTACTACATGCAGCTAAACGTTTTTTACACACTCCACGAGCGCATGCAACGGCTCGACATTGGCTACTTTGATCTGACACTCGATATTGAGGCGGCATACGAGAAGAAGAGGGGCGATATACAAGAGCAGGTCGAGAAGCTCTCCATCACAAAATTCAAGACGACTGGCGGTCGTCCTGCCGGCGCCCGACCAGGGCAGTCCAAGTACGCCACCAAGGCCTTGGAAGCAAAGGGAGGGCGTTCGTCGATCTCTTCAGATACAGAAACTCCGCCACCGCCATATAGTCCTGGGCCAGCCGGAGCTGGTGGAGCCGTTGGAGACGTCAAATCACCTGCCATGTCCTCGGGCTCGTGGGGCTCAGCCGCAAAGGCCAAGGGTGCTGCACCTCCCCCGCCAAAACCGAAGCCATCACGACTGAGTGGCGTTCCAGCGGCCGAGACTGTGACAGCACTCTATGATTATGAGGCACAAGCCGAAGGCGACCTGAGTTTCATCGCTGGCGATGTCATAGAGATTGTATCGCGGACGCAGAATGATAACGAGTGGTGGATCGGTAAAGTTCGAGGAAAGCAGGGGCAGTTCCCAGGTACGTTAATGACGAATTGGGTGTCCATATTCGCGCTAACCGGTCTTAGGGAACTATGTCAAATTAAATTGACTGTTTCTAATGTATATCAGCATTCTTGTCCAACAGATATCCGGTAGACGTATGTGCTAGAATGGAGCGTTCTCACCTGTGCTTGCAGGTCATTTTTGATATGTTTCTCAATCATTATGGAACCGTTTATTATTATTGTTGCCTCCGTCTATCAGCATCCATAAGGCCATAATGACACAGTAATTCGTGACGTCTACACCGTTGTCCTGAGCTGCCCTACGAGGCTCGTCGATACGCATGATCCTCACGTCTTTGTTTCATATGTTTATTTTCACGTCCTACGAACGTGTTATGCCTATATCATATATATGCTGCCTCAAGCCAAGTCCATCTCCACGTCCTCGCCCTCCTCCACCTCGTCAGCGACGGCGGCGTCAATGGCGGGCCGCATGGCTACAGGATTCGCAGCCCTTACCAACTTCCCCCTTGCGATACTTGCCATGCTTTCTCCAATGCATGCGAACGACATCATCGAGTGGTAGCAAGCCATCCTAGGCGGGATCGTATTCTTTCGCTGCCGGCTTCTTCTCCTCTCCTTCTCCGTCTCCTTCATGTCCGCCAGATCACCTTCCAACCATTGCACCTTCCTTTCCAGCTGTTCGTTTGATGCTTGGAGTTCGCAGTCCATGTTGTCGAGTTGTCATCTGTCCTTATTGGTCTCTCGAAGCTGTGCTTGAAGGTCTCGATTCTTCTCGTGTACCATGTGGATGCGGTTACGCAACCGCTCTCTCAGCTACCAGTTCTTCCTCCCGAGATCGTTCACTGGTGCTGAGCTTGGCACTCTTTCCTGTTGACTGATCGCGTTCAGAGTCGGCTATGCTGATGTAGATGACGAAGAAGTGTCAGCGTGTTGTAACCGGAGTCTTCGAAAGCCCGGTGTTTGTTAGTGGTGAGTGGAGAAGGCCGCTCAGCGGACGCACGAACGATTGCTGAACGCTCCTTGTCAATCATTGCCATTGGCAGGAACTCAGCTACCCAGCAGCGGCAGGAAACGGAAAGCAAAAGATTTGGAGGTAGCTAAAAAGGAGGATACTCCCGCCACGGCAAGTACTGCTTCCAACGCTCCAGACGATGCCAGTGACGACACACTCCTCGATCGCGATGTTCCCCGTCACAAGAATGCAAAGGTCACACACATACGTTGTACAACGTGTTTTACCCATAGATGAGAATGCGACGGCCAAACTGTCTGCGAGAACTGCTGTCTTCGGAACAAGAGCAGATCATGCAAGTTGCGTCGAAACCTCTCTCGTTGGACAACGTTTTGGTAGAAGCGGAGGATTAAGATAAGAAGGGAGGCTAACATAAGTCGAGAGGTACAACTTGTACTTGCTTGAATAAGAGACAGCGATGGCCAAGAAGGCTGTTGGAGTGGCGTTTGTCGCTAGGTTGGTAGGCAGCATAGTAGCAACACATGCTTGCGCGGTGACGGCCGCTTCGATATCTTGGAGATCATTACTTGATGAAGCAGTATAATCAATGTGTACAAAGGCAATCATAGAAGATAGCACATCGTTCTCGTGAAGTGATTACATGTTTTCAATGTCTGCTTATTGCATAAAATGTTTCCAGTATTCAAATCAACCAATGAGTCCATCCATACCAACCGACTTCACAATATCTCGATTGAAATTTAACCTTCGTCTAGTTCAGTATCAGCTTTCGTCGCGCTCGTTGTAAGAAGAACAAAGAAAGAACATACCCAGACAGCATCAACTCAAATCAGTACCAAGTTCCAGGCCTCAAGCCTCAGTGATTGCGTCTGCCTTACGCTTGCCCAACACGCTTGGTGCCTCTTTTGCCTTCGCCTTCGTTCCAATTCGCTTCGGCATCGCGCCAGCTTTAGGCAGCGTGATCAAGTAGTTCATATCGTAATAGCGCGGGTCGTTTTCATGCACCAGCTTGCACCTGTAACCTTTTGCACAATCGGCAAAATCGGCGCACTTGGGCCGCAGGCAATCAACACCCTTTTTCTGACAATTGGTGCATGGCTGTCCTTCGCAGGAGTGCTCCCACCAATGGCTGTAACAGTATACGCAGGGAATATGTGCGGAGACGTTGGGAGTGGGGGCGCGACAGGTGTTTTTTGGACGTTGGAATTGGGCCCCAAGTATGGAGAGCGAAGGATCTCGGGTTGTATGTTGCAGTGGTTCGCCGGGTTGTGAAGTGTACTCGACATCAGTAGTGCCAGTATCACTGCGTGGCGCGGTGCTTGCAACGGTTGTTGTGTTCGTGACCGGTGCCAGTACTCGGTCTGACGTCCAACCATCAAATTGGAGACTGTCTCCCACAAACATAGTGGGTCCTAGTTCTGTAGACCATGAAGGAAATGAATGATCGAAGTTCGCAGTCAGGTTGCCTGACCCGCCGCTCTGTAAACGAATGCCCTGCCCGGCAGCAGGAGACATGGGCACAGCGACGTTTCTTAAAGACTTTGGTTCTCGCGATGGCTCAAACCCAGAAGGACAATGTGTGACCTGCGTTATATTGTTGTGATGTTCACTGCCAGAATCGTCTGTGAGGTTTGACGATGTCGGGGTCTGGACGCTGTCGAGACCTGGTGCGAATCCCATCTTCTGTCTAGCAGCTTTCATTATCCGCTCGAAACGCTGTTGGGCGGCCCATTGTGAGGCAGGAGACTGGAATTGCGCATTTGCCAATGTTGACTGCGGACGATTCTGGGGCAGGAATAATTGTGCCGCCTTGCCTGGCGTCGTGGGTACATTCATCGACGGTTGCAGTAGCATTGCGTCCTTACCGGATGCCTTGAAATCGTGTTGTTGCACTTGCTGCGATCCTGTCATATCACTTCTGTCCAAAGTTTGAAGTTTGGGATTTGGTATGTGCATCACAGCTTGAATTTGCCTATAGGACAATTCTCTGGTGTCTTGAATGCCCTTGGCTGCCCTCGCTTGATTTGCAACATGCGGGCCCACCTGGAAGTCGAAAGATGGCTGTTGTTGGGTATTGAGAATTGTACCGCTTGCTTGTGGTCCATCAGTCGATCGTTTTTGTCGAGACATCTGCTGCTGGGGATTGACCTGCTGCTGTTGCTGCAAACGGGGTTGTTGGTAGAAAGGTCTTGGAGCATGGCCTGCCTGTTGTTGCTGGTACATCTGTTGTGACTGATCCATTTGCTGCGGCCGATTAATCGACCCAGCGAGGCTTATATGGCTCGGGTGTGGTCCCTGATTCGGTACTTGAGATGTAGACTGCTTCAGTGTTCGCTGCGATGTCGACCGAGGGGAGGATAACGATAGAGTATTGGTCGAATTTGAGTTCTGCGACAACTTTCGGCGATGGAAATCACTCATCCCCATTGGTTTTGCCATCTGTTGTGTCATAGGTCTCTCATGTCGATCTTGCGATGAAGTGCTTGAAGACGATGGGAGATGTGCTGGTGTAGTAGGGCTTGGTCGGTAACCATCGTCAGAACTGCTCTGTGACTGCGGGGTAACAATGGAGTTCGCAGGGTGAGTTTGCCTGGAGACGGCGCGGTTGAACTGAGGGATCTGAGTTCCGGTAGCACTATATATGATATCACGGTCAGCGAGCTCCGAAGGGTAGACTCAAAAGAAGCGACTTACCCGACAGAGTCTACCCGTTGCCGTTTCTTCGCATGCTCATCAAGTGTGCTCTTTTGCTCGGGTGCCAATTGAGAAGCAGCATATTTGCCCACATTGTTTTGAGATCTACTCTGCGAAGCCTGCAAGCCCATTTGCTGCTTCTGTAATTGCTGCCTGCACCAAGAGACCTCCATAGTCTTGGCGTGAAGCTGCTGCTGCAGCATTACGCTTTTCTGCTCTTCTTGTTGGCGAGCTTGCTCAAACTTCCGCTTCATCTCTATAGCTTCGTTTTGGAACCTGGTCTTAGTCCCCTCGACTGCTCTGTTGAACACGATTCGTTCTTGGATAAGTTTAGCCTCAGCGCTTTTGAGCCTGGCCACGGCTATCGCATGTGCTTCCAAGTCCAAAGCGGCCAGCGCATTTGAAGCAGGGCTCTCCGGTAGTGATGATTCAATTGCTTGGGCCTGTTTGTTTTGTGTAGCCTCGGAAGCTGCCAGAGCCGTCTCCAGTCTGGTGATTCGGTCTTGCTGTGTTTGAATCTGGCCTTGTAGATGTGTAACCGCACCGTCTTGTGCTGTCAGCGATTCATCATCCGTAGCTGAATCCTTCCTTTTCGTCTTCAAAAAAGTATCCTTCTCCTTGATCAAGCCAGCGATGGTTTCTTTCAAACTGTGATAGCACCGAACCGCCTTGATCTGGTCATCTTCTCGCTCTCTTCGCTCATTTTCGAGCGCCTGCTGAAGACGTTCGGCGTTACGGTTTGCAAGTAACTTTTCTGAATAGCGAGTCTGAGCGCGGTTCGATGAAGCCTTGATCTCTGAAATTGCCTCAGTAACCTGGGCCTCTAACAATTTGTTCCTCTTTGTTAGATCGGCGACAACGCTCTGGAGGGCTGCGATATCCGTGGTCTCGTCAAAAGACATTATTGAGGGCGAGCGGGGCGGCAACGATGAAGGCGGTTCTGTCGGTGTAACGTCCATCGCCAGGCTCACTAAATCAGACTGTTCTAGGTTGTGAGTAATGTTGTCAACGTGAAGACACAAAGCCGAAGTCAGATATTTTTGATAGTTCTGTTCATGAAGATGCCAAATGAATCGGCGTCTGCGTTGTTTATCAGACAAATGTTCAGGCGGCAATTCATCGATGAAAAGTTGCGGAGGTGAAGGTGAGGTAGAAAGAGTGCCGCCCACCGTGCTTGCTTGGCGTACGATATCAGGTGTGCAGCCAAGATAACATAATTGAAAGTCGCTGATACACCTAGATAGTCTTCTGAGATGTCCAAAATCTATACTGCCCTTTGTTGTCCTTTAATCTATGCGCGTACCAATGAATATGCTATCTTGTTATCTTCAGCAACAAGATGTTGCACATTGAGCACCTTGCAAATGTCCGCGAGTGAGATACTTCCCCTAGAACGTCGCGCATTGTCTTCTCCATAGTAACCACTGCCCATGAAGCATAAGACTCGCATTCTTCAAAAAAAAACTCGACTCTTTCCGTTCTACCTTGACGCGTGACCCTAGGATGATAATCTTCTGTTGTGATCATGTGACGCATTTTCGCTGCAAGCTGCTTGGTGCCGCGAGTGGTTTAGTGTTTTTGATTTCATTCTGTATCTCTACAAGAATGTATTCCGAGCCGCTGGTAACATGAAGGTCTGATCTTGATGTTCAAAGTAGGTATCAATTTTAGGGATGGCAGCGAGCTGCGTGAGAAAATTCATCTACCTTTGTGGCTGACCATGATGCCCGCCAAAGTGACAGGAGAGAGAGAACATGCGAAGTGTGGTACCGGTAGCGAAATATTCTTAGAGATAATTGCGATGCTTCAATTGATGTGGTATTTTTCATTCGGTTCACAACCACACGGCTACTTTAAAGCTTGTCCAACTCATCGTAGCATTAAAGTGATCCGGAACATTGGGGGCGCCACCTGCGTCACCGAGTGAACAATTTTGTTGAAGATGCATGCTGATTCCAATTACTGTTGTATCTGGTCGGTGGAATCCCACAGCCATTCGGTTTCCAATGAGACAGAACAGACTGACATGTAGGTACCGGTAGATTGCCATTGCGCCCTAAGCTTTTGTAATGTCAAATTAAGCAACTGGCATGGCATTATCCGAAGATGTACCGCACCTATCGAATCTCCCGGCCCCCCCCCCGCGTTTTGGTGATACCTAGTTGGTATTCAACACTAGACCTCTCTCAGCGCTGATCTCCATCGCTTCACCCAACAAGTGAGTGCACCACGCGATAATGAGGCAACAGCGAATATTCCATCCCAATGATGCGAAATTGTCATGAGCGGGGTCTGTTTTGATTTAATTCCCCCAAAATATTTCGTCCATACCGGTAAGGATCCTGTAGCTGGAGTTTTGATGCTCATTAAAGCAAAGGATGATGTGGACTGTTGGACTCAAGGCGTTCGAGGGCAACCAGTATGCACCAGTAACGCTTGACAAATACCAATTAGAGACCGTGACCTACATAACCATCTGCACAATAACCATACTTTAGGTGTACGTACACTATCGTTTATCTGGCAGTACTACCGTAATGCTGGTCAAGTGGAGCTGAATATGATGTGATGAGAAAGTATTGATTAAAGAATCTATGGACGAAGGGCCAAGGTGGCTAGATATAGACATCCACTAGTCCCAAATAGGTGTCTCCCAGTCAACCCGGGATAGGGGAGTCGCCAATGGTGGTGGGCAGTCACCACCTTGGTATAAGGTAAGCACTATAGGTGATATAAAAATAACAGTCCCCTAAATCTATAGTAACTATAAATACAAAGAAAATAAGAGAAAAACTATATCCCCTAGTCTCCTAAATAAGATTATCCTTTATTTATTATATCTAATATTCTAGCGTCTAA
Organism: Plenodomus lingam; assembly: GCF_022343315.1. Taxonomy (NCBI): domain Eukaryota; kingdom Fungi; phylum Ascomycota; class Dothideomycetes; order Pleosporales; family Leptosphaeriaceae; genus Plenodomus; species Plenodomus lingam. The sequence goes on along the minus strand of NW_027093944.1, from coordinate 1,286,536 downwards.
CTTCTCTAATATAGGCCTTAGGAGTGCCTTTATATATAAGTCTACAAGATTATTACTAGATTAAACGTGTTAGATATTAAAGTTGCCTTCTAGGAATTATTCTCTTACAAAGTAGTAATAAATATAGATATGCTTTAACTATAGGTTTAACTTCTAGTCTTAAATAAGTGTAATAGCTAGTTTATTATTAACAAGCAGGCAGTATAGTAGTATAACTAGCAGGAATTCTATAATAGCGCGTTAAGCCTAGACAAGATATAATACTATATATAAGGCAGCTATATATTCTACTTTATATATGCTTTAAGTAATATAGCTCTATTGCTTAGATAACTATAAGATAACTAATCTATTAATCTTAAGGATATAGCTAGAGAATAATTTTAAGTTATCTAGGTCTAATACGTAGGAGGCGTTAAAGTATATTACAATCTTAGTAGACTATTAGGTAGAGGGTGTACTAATTATTAGTTAATAATGTAAAGTCGCGCGGACGTACTAGAGCACTTAGAATGCTAGTTTAAGATAGTTCTCTAATAGGTTAGTATTATAGAAGCTAAATAGACTAATTATATATACTATGTCTAGTCTACTTATAACTACTATAAAATTAAAGGAGCTAATAATAGACTAAAACTTCTTCTAATAGTTAATATTAATAGGTATATCTATAGGTATGCAAGGTAGGAACAAGCTAGGGTTAATAGGTGTATATTAACTATTATAATCTATTATACTATACCTTTAAAGAATAGCTACAATATATATATATTAGTAGAGTTCTATATAGTTATTAAAGTAGTTAATCTTAAGTCCTAATAGTATATATAGTTATCCTAAGTCTTAAAAGCAAAAGTAAGTTTTTATAAGGTAGAGTATTATATTAATCTATTCTTAAGTACTAACTATAAGGATATTATCTATGTAGATCCTAAGGACAAGATCTCTTAAGATAAAGATATAAGGATTAAAATTAGCTTAGGAGAAGTATTAAGACTTTAACTATTTAGATAAGATAGTATACTATTTACGTCTAGATTGCTTAAGACTATAAAGGGTCTTAAGCAAGAACAGTACGCTATTAGAAGGTAATCCTAGTAGTAGTTAGTAGTAGATCCTGTGCTTAAGATATCTATTTAGGTATATAGTATTAAAGTCTACCTATTACATCTACTATCTATATAGAGTAGCAAGGACTAGGAGGATACGCAGGCTGTTATACCTAACTACTAGTAAGTATATATTATTATAGTTAAAGCCTAGTTGCTATAAAAATCCCTATACTATAAGCCTTGCTTTTCTTTTAATAATATTGCTAGATTTATCTTGCTTAGTATTAAATACCTATTAAGTACCTACAAGCTTTATACCTAGAGGTATCTTATAATAGGGTACAACTTCCTATATGCTATTTTCTGCATAATTAGCAATTTCTTTATTAATAGCTAGCTACTATAAGGTAGTATAATTCTTATCTATTGCTTCTATAAATATCCTAGGGGTGTTAGTTAATATTATAGTAGTAAAGAAAGTTATTAAGAATAATAAGATATATACTAACGCATCTTCCTTATAAGTTATAGTAAAGAGCTATGCTATAGTATAGGAACCCTAGTATTATTCTAGCATTTTTATCTATTATCTAATACAAGTTATAGCTATAGGTGTTAGTGCTAATATCTCCTTTATACGTGGTTTCTTCTAGAGTAGGGTAGGTGTTTATAAACTCTAAGCACCTAAAGAAGAGAAATCTAGTCCTATCCTAGGTAGTGCCTATATAGAGAGATAGTTAGGGCTACTTAAGAGGTTATATAGCATATTTGTCGCTCTAGTCTTAAGCATAGGAGTCTAAGGTGCTAATAGAAGGTTACTTATATCCCCTAGCTTAGTATTATTAAGAATTTTAATAGGAGGGAGTGTTATAACTAATTCCCTAGGCTACTATTTTAGATATTAAAGCTCTATATCTAGATATTATAGACTATACTTAATTCCCTAGTCTTAAATTGCTTAAAATATCTAGGGAACCTATAGGATAAAGGTAACATCTTAGGATTTAATAATAATAGCTTGTTATAGTATATAGAGACAGCTTATCCTAGTACTATAACTATAGCTAATAAAGATACCTTCTTTAGAGTAGTGTAGAAGTTTAGTGCCTAGCTTCTAGGCCTTTATAGGAATATAGATATAGCCTTAGATACTAAATAGTTAGAGGTGCTAAATAGATAGCTTCTTCCTAAAGAGCTATTTGTGTAGGGTATGTTATAATAGGTCTAAAGAATATAGCGTAATATTCTTAAGAAAATTTGCTAATATTATTACTTTAGCCTATAAGAAAAGTAGATTATTAGATAGTATTATATATTAAGTAATCTAGAATAGGGTGTAGTTAAATTACTCTAGGACGCTATTTAATTTATAGTAGTATAGTAGTATTAATTTATAGTTAATTCCTTTAGCTATAAAAAATTTCTAAAGATTATAGCTAATGTATTCGCCGCTATTGTTAGAACAGAAGGTCTTAACAATAGAATATTGCAGTATATTATTATTATAGAATTAGGTGTTTGCATAGGTAATAAAATCCTTAATTACTTGTAGTGCGTTAGTCTTAAGCTTAAGGAACTAAATCTATAAGTGTTAAGTATAGTTATTAACAAAGGAGATATAATACTATAAGCCACTAATACTTTAAGTAGGCATCTTCCCTAAGAGATTAGAGTAAACAAGCTTAAGTAGCTAGGTATAGCGTGGTGTTCCTTGTATTAGTACACGATACACTAACTTTAATTATTAATATATAGTATATATAAAGTTATTAGGTTTATCTAGTACTAGATAGCTATTAGTATAGATACGTAATAGGTTTAGCACTAATAGATGTCCTATAGCTTTATAAAAATCCTAGTATATCCTAAAACCTTTGCCCTTATGTGTATTGTCCTTCGCCTTTATTACTATTACTATTGCCTCTGTTATTATTGTTATTAGGGCTAGGGCTATTAATATTTAATTAGGGGAGGACAGGCTTATAAGTATATAGGTAGATAGTAATAGTAATAGTAGTTATTTAGTCTAGAGCTATATAAGGCCCTATATATATTATGCCTATAGTGTGTATTAACTATATCTAACAAGGTATAGGTTGTCCTTTTTAGTAAATAGCTTAAACCCCTTATATCTAATAAATATCTATAAGAATAAGCAGGTGCTATAGAGTTTAGCGCTATAGAGTGTGTTAGTTAGTACTGTAATATTAGTTAAGCTATTAGGGAGCTACAGGTAAAGTTAAACTGTGCTAATTCCTTATATAGGGAGCTTAATGCCGCTAGCTATAGTAATAGTGCCTGTCTTTAGTATTAAGGACAGGAAGTTATTAGCGTAGCTAGATATATACCTAGAGGCACTAGTATTAAAAAGCCACATAGGTAGGTTAATAGTAGTAGGTTAATAGATTACTGTAAATGCACTTACTAATCTAGCGCGTTTGCTATTTAAATTAAGTATTAGACGCAGTAGTAGTATTATTAAGTTAATATAATAATATATAGAGTAACTAATAATAGTAGTTAAGCTATTAGAGTCTTTACTAGGGTTAACTGCAGCAGCATTATTCGCCTTCTGCTTCTTCTAAGAGCCTAATAATAAGAATAACTATAACTATAGTGTAGTGCTAGCTTTTCCCTTTACTTAGTTCTCCTTGTGCTTCTTAAGGTGCTTATAGTTAGGATAGATATAACTAATAAATAATAAGTTATATTTCTAACACTAGGTGTATTCTAGTATACTAGTACTAGTTAATAGTAGTCTATTAGTGTTTAGTTATCTAGACGCTGTTTATCTAGCTATATAAGTAGCTAAGGAGTTAGTAATATCTAATAAGTGCTTCTCTAAGATATCTAGGATCTTAGGTTTAATATCTTTAAACGCAGTTATATTCCTAGTAGATAAATTATTAATAATATTATCTATTATCTTAGGTAGGGTAGCAAGAAAGAATAAGCCCTTAACCTAGTTAGAGTTAAATATAGTATATATTACTACTATAATAGGTTATATAGAGGTTATGTAACGTTTAGCTATATATATCTAGTGTTAATAGAATTTATTAAGGTATAGTCTAAGGTTATCTCTATTATAATAGTAGAGGTTTATAAGTAACTAGAAAAGCAAGATTAACGTATTGCCTATGTCCCTATTAAAGTAGTTAGTAAGATACTTCTAGGCTTCTAGAGAGGTGTTATAGCTTACCACGCTTATTATTAGGTTATTGTAAACTAATAATAGTAGTATAACTAAAGCCTTATTATCCTACTTATCCTAGTCCTTAGTATTAGAAGGAAGTATTAGTCTTAGCTTCTTTCTAGCAAGGATAGGCTAAATACCTGTATATCTAAATACTATAGTCTAGGCTAACTACTATTCTAGATAGTTCTTGCCTTAGGAACCTAGTTTAGGTAATAAGGAAGGGTCTAGATAGAAGTTAAATATAGGTTTAGTAGATATAATAGGTAGTAGGGGTAGTACTAATAGTCCTAGGAGAGGATCTATCTCTAGTAATAGTAGATATAGGGATAGTAGTACCTCTAATAAAGCTATAGGTAGAGCTAGTAATAGTAGTAAGAACGCGTTAAATAGGTTAGAATAGGAAGCTATAATAATAGTAAATATTAGCAATAGATATAGCTAAAGTAGTAAAGGCTAATAAAGAGATTAATGTAAGCAGGTACTAGTAAATAAAGCTAAGTATGCTAGTAGATAAGCTAGGCTTATAACCTAATATAATAAGAAAGTATTAATTAAAGAATCTATAGATAAAGGGCCAAGGTGGCTAGATATAGACATCCACTAGTCCCAAATGGGTGTCTCCTAGTCAACCCAGGATAGGGGAGTCGCCAATGGTGGTGGGCAGTCACCACCTCGGTATAAGGTAAGCACTATGGGTGATATAAAAATAACAGAATATGCATAGCAAAGGCTACTAGTTTTCCAAGTATTCCTTTGCAAGCTTACTCCTTTAACATAGGAGGTATTACAAGATATGCTATCCTATTAAACCACTATAGTAACAATTATGAAGCAGGAGAACCACGTAACTACAACGTTACTCATCGTGTGCGCTTGCTATTTGCTCGTTTGATGCCAAGACAAGTTGGAGGCAGGAGCATGTTACACGAGGTTCTGCAAGCCTTTCTATTATCAAGCACAATCAAAACATCATCAATCAATTACAACTATCTTTCCAATTCACGATGCAGCGCCCCAGCTCCGCACCTTACAGACCGCATGACGCTGGGCGTGTTCCTTTGACCTCACCAGCGCCGCCAGCTGACCCGCCGCAGCACCTTCGCTCAGCGGCTCAACCCGCACCTGATTTCCTCATTGTCGGCCTATTTGCTCTCCGTCTTGCCAAGCAGCTCATTCAAGGACTCGACAGGTACCCAGGACGGGAAACTGATCTCGCCTGGCTGGAGCATTTTCTGAGCGCATATCATGTAGATTACGCACTAGCCAAGATCTCGGGGCCGCGCAGAGACAATTACGTTGTGACGTATCGAAACATCGTTTCTAGAATGAAAAGGCAGCCACGGTATCCTGTTCGCTTCATGGAGATGAACCCAGACTTATCAGCCCAGTGGCATCAGTCACGCAGAGAAGAATATGAAAGAGGCATGAGCGATGGTATGTATGCATACCCTACTTCCAATGACTGAGGCTGATAGTATGTAGCGGAGAGGCTAGCTGTTATCAACTTTTCCGATGCCGCGGGAGAGTGGGGCTCCACTGTTTCGATACCAGCGCGTGAGGCTGACAGGATGATCGAGTTGGCTGATCAGCGGCGCGTTGCAGACCTCGACTCAAGACCGGAGTCGGGTGCAGGCCGAGAGCCCTCCTATTATGTAGCCTGATCAAAGTGCGATTGACTGGTATCGTTTTTGGAACGATCTTCCTTGTAGTGGGCGTTTTGCACATGGCTTATGACCAACGGAACCTGGTTGAAGTGTGGCCGACAGCGGTCTAGCGATCAATGCTTCGGTAGTTGGAGTAATATGTAGTAAGAGGGTGTAGCGGCTGCTTTGTCCTTATTTGGTACTCATGAGTCACCCATGCATTCGCATGTTGCGTAACTGCCCAATATCAACTGAATGTGCATACTTGGTTCTGAGACGGCGAAACAAGATCGGTTTTCCACAGAATAGTCTCGATAAACTACCAGCAGATAGCCAGTACCGTTTGTTCCTGTAACGATATGAACAGCATACCCCTGCGGGGAACATACTAATACACTTGTCAGAACATCGCACTTGACAAATCATATCATGAGATGCGAAATTCCCGCACGACTAAACGTATTTCAATCCACTGCTTGCGCTTACTCCCTCACTCCAAATGCAAGATACAAGTGCACTATTGCTTCAATCAATATAAGCATATTTGTCCGATGTTTCTGGACGAATAGCCAAACATTAATTTCTCACGCAATCTAAGACCTTCCCGTCTACCTACAGATGTTGGCACAGACGGTAGTGATGTCGTGTGTGACTAATTTTTTTTCGGGTACAGCCATCTTGTACCTGTCGCCCTAGCAATTGATCGATAGGTTCATATAGTTTCTCACATTCGAGCGCACAAAGGTACGGGTACATCAGGCTGTGTGTCCTTGGACAATCAGGATATATCAGCTTCTCCCGTCAACCACAAATCAAGTATGACTAGGGGTGTACGCTGCATGCGAGCCAGCGCAATCATATGTATGCAGAGCTGTGGCCTCTTCATGTGTTTGTTTGGAGAATCGGTGAGGCATGATGAGAAAATCATGATTAACGACTTAGTGTGGGCGCAGAAGCTCACTGACCATTCTGGCAAACTTCAATATGCTAAAAACGGCATGTGTGCCGATAAATTGTTATAGCATGCACTACCGGTATGTCTGAAAATCGATTGCACTTATATCGCTCATAATACATTCGCCGTATCATGCGGAGGTTCGAGACCTTACTGGGTAGCGCACTGAGGCGCACCATCACCGTCTTCATCGTCGTCCTCCCACTCGCCTCCTCCCGCACGTGGATCTCCACTTCCAGCACCGAAGTCCTCCATATCTGCATCCCATTCAACGTCGATCTCCTCAATCTCCTCAGGCTTCTCTTCTATCCGTTCCACTTTGGGCAATGCGTCGCGGAGCTTCTGTACTGCGGCATCATTCTTGAGCCATCCGTCCTCGGGGAATTCGACATCAACAATAAGGTAGAGATCGCCTTTTGCATCGCTTTTCTTGATTGGCATACCTTCTCCTGGGACCTTGAGAATTTGACCCGGTCGCAAAACGTTGCCATCCGGTTGCTGGATATTCAGTTGAAGACCTCGTCCATCGAGATGTGTAAGTACTACGCGGCTGAAGCCAGTGAGAGCTTCAACAAGGCTGACCTTGAGTTCGGCACGCAAATCAGCGCCTGCTCGCTCGAAAACCTCATGAGGCTTCTCTGTCAGGGTGAAGATGATGTCACCAGGTTCCTGATCGGGTAATTGGTCGGCTTCGCCCGCAAGGACGATGCGCTCGCCTTGTCGAGCGCCGCGGGGAATGTATAGTTCAAGGACGTTCTTGGTCTCGACGACCTTTTTGCCCTTGCACTTTTTGCAGCGCTGCTTCTCGGGGATGATTTGTCCAGAACTTTCGCAGTTGCCACAGGGGACCGTCTCTTGTGTCACGAGACCGGGACCAACTTGTCGGAGGATTTGCTTAGCACCTATCGGCAATGGTATCAGTTAAAGTCGTGGTCAGCATGGCATGGCAACACGTACCCCTTCCGTTGCAAATACCACATGCATGGCTCTTGGCGCCTTGCTTTCCACCGCTGCCTTTACACAGAGAGCAAATGATGTTTTTGGTGCTGGCAAACTTGGTCGTCTTGCCCTTGTACAGTTCTTCTAGGGTGACCTCGTACTCCTGTTCTACAGACCGTCCCTTTCGGGGAACGTTCCTGCCACCGGGCATGCCACCCATACCTGGCATTCCAGAGAAGCCTCCCATGCCGCCGCCGAACATTTGCGCCAGAATGTCGTCCATGTCGGGCTGGCCACCCATTCCGCCTCTGGACGGGTCAAAGGCAGACATGCCGTGGGTATCGTACATGGAGCGCTTCTCGTCATCGGAAAGAATTTCGTAGGCTTGTTTGGCGGCCTTGAAGCGGATTTCCGCCTCTTCACGGTCATCTTCAGCGACCTTATCAGGGTGGTGTGCAAGCGCAGCCTGGCCAAAGGAGTCAGTGTGGGGAGGTGAGCGACCCAAAGGAGGCCTGCGCACCTTGTGGTATGCCTTTTTGATCTCGACTTTGGTCGCGCCGTTGTCGATGCCGAGGACCTCTTTTTGTGTTAGATGGGGCTGTGAGTGGATGGGAAGCGCATCATAGTACCATAGAGGTCGACTTCATCCATGTCGTTCACTGGTGGCCAGCGTCAGCCAGGGCCCCACGCTGAGTTTGTAGGTCTTAGCCTCACTTGGTTTTGTTGGCGGCGTTTGAAAGACACGTCGTGGTGGGGAAGAAGGAGGCTTGAAAAGTGGTGTTTCGAAGAAGACGTAGTCCAATCCAAGTGTATAACTAAGGAAAAGGGTCTAACAAGGCAGGCGCAAGTAGGGAAGCAGAGTGCAGTAATTACCCTAACTATAGTTGGATATGTTCAAGATGTATCAAACTGTCAAAAGGAAGACCATCCGTGGGCGGCTGTTGAGGGATTGCAGGGGGGGGGAGGGGGGTATAACTACAACCCAACCCAGAGAGAGGAGTGAATGCGAGCTACGACTAAAACTCCCTCCGCACTCCGCCTTATCGATAAGACCAAATTTTGTGTCCTGGTATCAGAAGGATGATTAGGTAATCATGAGACAGCGGGGAAGCAATTCGACTGCGCTAGGCTAGACTGGGTAGAGTCCACAGTGCTGAGTAAGGTAGGCCTCAGTCATCTTGCAGCCGGGCGGTGAAGTGTCTCCACCACCAAGCATAGCAAAGTGGTTGGTGGTTGCATGGGGTAGCTTTCAGCCTCAAGCAATCATCCGCAAAAAGAACGATTGACCGGTTGAAAAAATAACAAACCGAACAATGGGAAATAGCTAGTCAGCAAAGAGAAGAAAAAGGAGGAAACCAAAAGGAACAGGACAAACAGAGCAAAATCAAGGACCAGGAATGAGAAGATCACAAAACATCGCCATGTCCGCCTACACATGTCGCTCCTGTCTGATGCGACGGCTCTCACGAGTATCTCACAGGCGTCCCCTATCCTCCAAGGCGGCGGCCAAAGACCAAAACAAGATCAACACAGCCCTGCCTACATCCCCCGCGCGCACCCGATTCGCGCCCTCACCCACAGGCTACTTGCATCTGGGCTCGCTACGGACCGCCCTCTTCAATTACTTGCTCGCAAAACGTACAGGCGGCCAGTTCCTCCTGCGGATTGAGGATACCGATCAGAAACGCACCGTGCCCGATGCCGAGCAGCGACTCTTCGATGACCTGCGCTGGGCAGGGCTGCAATGGGACGAGGGCCCTGAAGTGGGAGGTCCCTACGGCCCCTACAGGCAATCCGAGCGCAGTCTGATATACAAGCAACACGCGCACAAATTACTGGACGCGGGCCATGCATATCGCTGCTTCTGCTCCGCCGACCGCCTACACGCCCTCGCCGAACACAGGCACAAGCTGGGCCTGGCAACAGACTACGATCGCACCTGCGCCTCTATCCCGCAGGAAGAGAGCGACGACCGAGCCCATCGCGGCGAGTCCCATACCATCCGACTCAAGGTACCCGACCAGTATCCTACCTACAAAGACCTCATCTACGGCACCTTTCGCCCTCTACGGCGCCGCGGCCACGTCACTGAGGCCTCTTTTGAAGATCCCATCCTGCTGAAATCAGATGGCCTGCCAACCTACCACCTCGCCAACGTGGTAGACGACCATCTCATGCAAGTTACCCATGTCGTCCGAGGCAGCGAATGGATGCCCAGTACTCCAAAGCACATAGCCATGTACTCGGCCTTTGGCTGGACACCCCCACAGTTCGCACACGTTGGCCTGCTCGTCGACGAGCAAGGCAACAAGCTCAGCAAGCGCAACTTCGACACCGACATCACCGCCTTCAAGGACATGGAAATCTTCCCCGAGACCCTGACCAACTTTGCCGCATTACTTGGGTGGAGTCACAGGGAAAAGACGGATGTGATGGATTTACCAACCTTGGTCCGGAATTTCAGCATGAAGTTCACAAAGGGCAATACCACGGTGACATTTGGCAAAATGCACTTTTTGCAACGAAAGCACGCTGGCGCGCGTGCCGCAGAGGGCGAGGAAAAATTCAACGAAATGGTGACGAACACAGCCAAGCTCCTGCTGGCACCCGACTCGCCGTACAAAGCGTGGAAGGAAATTGTAGGTTCGCCGTTTCCCGAGGCGTATATTGCCGACATCATACGTGTGGATGCGGAAAACTATACAAATGCAAACGAGTTCCTATACAGGAACAGTTTCTTCTTTACGCCGTTGCGACCCTACCACGATGCACCGCCTGTCGCGACGTCTTCGGATATCCCTATGCGGGCGCAGATGCTTTCGCAAGTGACGCAGTCGGAGTGGAACAAGGAGAACCTCATGCAAAAGGTATGGGAGATTATTGATGGGAGGGCCGAGGGCAAGGCTGGCAGTAAAGATGTATATCATTATCTCAGGAAGATGGTGACGGGGCAGGAACAGGGGATGCGCATTTACGATGTCATGTTGATTTTGGGAAGAAGAGAGACGTTGGCAAGGTTGGGCGTGGGGGAATGAAACCTCCGCCTTGATGGACAGTAGGGTGGGGCCCTTTGCAAGATGATGTCGATGATGATGAAGAGAACATGTACAACCATTACCTCTAAGGAATAGAGTTATTCGACAATTCTCAGGTTCATAAAGGTGCAAGTAGAATCACCAGTTAGTCCCTATACCGAGCCTGAGCCGGCCGTATCTGCGCCTAAACTCCATGCCATGCATTCAACGTGCAAGCGTTCCATCGTGATCGAGAGCGAGAAAAGTGATGCACTCCCCATTAACTCTTCATCTCCACCTCCTGACTCTCCATGACCTTGGCCTTCTCCTCGACTACTCGCTCTGATTCTGGCTCTGGCTCTGGCTCTGATTCTGTTCCATTCAGATTGAACACCTGAGTCTTGACCTTGGCCGCCAAAAGACCCATATCCTCTTCTCGTGCAATCTTGCTACCCGCCGCACCCAACTTGGAGAGCTGGTTTTTATCCGCAGTTGCTCCAGCATGATAACTCTGGCCTCCCTTGAACCGCTTGCCGTTTGCGCTCTCCTGTTGCGTCTTGCGCGCCAAATCACTGATTTGCTTGGTTCCGTATTCGCGGTTCGAAATCAGCGGCGACGAAGAAAGCGTCTGCACCCAATATTTGTTCCATAGAGCTTCGAGTAGCTTGGCATCAAGCGAGGATTTGTAGTGTGAGACCTGGAGGGAGTAATAGTGGTTTGCATGAGCTCCAAAATCCTCAATCTTGCCGAGCGGTATCGTTTGAAATCCATCGCTGTCTGTGCCGCCAGAGCGGGATTTGGAGGCGCCGCCAGCCTTGTCTTTGGCCTCGACGTATTCGGTCGAGTAGGTGCGGAAGGCGCCAATCTCGACTTTGCCTGCCGAAACGGTGCGGTCGGGATCGATGACGATGGCGCAGAAAGGGTCCTGGAACATTTGCTGTGTCTTTTGCGTGTTGACGTCAATTCCGGAGAGCCAGCAGCCGTAGCCAGGATGGCTGTGGTACCAGCCTACCGCGTTGTCGCACTGGCCCTGCTCTCGCGCACGCTGCAGGAATTCGACCATGTACTCGTTTGCCTCGTCCTGGGCGTTGACGCGTGTCTCTGTGCCTTCGACTGGTAGGCGGAAGGCATCGGTGACGACGAAGGTGTGGGCTTCAATCTTGCCCAGCATCAGGCCCATGACTTCGAGCGAGCCGCCGGAGCGGGCATGCATGACCATCTTGAGCAGGGCAACGGCCGAGATGCGAACAGAAGTGAAGTAATGGGGGTCGGTCCGCCATGGGTGCGCTTCGTTGATCGACTTTTGCGCTGAGGCCGAGTAGTTGTAGAGGGCGTCTTTGGTCGGGTCCACCAGTTGTACTGCATTTTCCAGCTCTGCGGGCGGTTGTTAGTGAGTGAGCGAGCAAGAAACAAGTCACTGACTGTGAACATGGGAACATGGGAACATGGTTAGGAGGGGCAAATGCGTCTACATCTGCGGCAAGATTGCATCAAAGACGAACTGAAAGCCTCACACGTACCCCAAGTCTTGAGTGCAGTCCCCATGGTGGGCGACGACGGGATTGAGTATTCAAGTCGCCTTGATTGATCGTGTTGTTGCTGTGGTTGGTGTGGTTGTTGTCGGGGGTGGTAGGCCTACCTCGTGAGTGGGAGGAGCTGCGGGCTGCGGGCACGCGGGGAGCTCACGCCGGCTGCCAAGCCAGGCACCCATGGCCGCGGACCCCAAAGGAAAGAAAGACAAACAGTTGGCTACAGTAGCAGCGACATACATGCATATAAGATGATGATGATGATGGAAAAATGAATAACCTTGGCTGGAGCGATGATAGAGGTCTAGAGTAGCAGCTTGATCCACCACGTCCTGCGTCCATTTACTTTTTGCTGCCCTTGCTCGGCCTCGACTCCTCCCAGCCCATGCGATCATTCATCTTGCGCGCCTCGTCGTCCATCTTCTGCATCCATCGCCTGGTCAAGTCCTCATTCTCTTTCCTGAGCCGCTCCTTCTCCTGCTCTGCCATGTTCAGCTGCAGATTGAGGGCCACCATCTCGTCCTGAACTTCCTCGACGAACCGGCCTTTGCCCTTGAGCTCATCTGCTCTATCCTTGCCACGTCGCTCCAGCATCGTCTTGGCCCGCTCCAGCTGCTGTATCCGCTGCTTCTGCTGCGCATCCGACGCTTTGAGGGTGGAGAGTTCCGTGGAGAGTGCGCTGAGCTTGGTCTCGAGCTCGCTGCGTGTGCGATGCGTCGAAGCCAACTCGGAGCGTAGTTGCGCCTCTGAAGCGGGCGAGGGGCCATGAGCCGACGCAGCGGCGCTGTCCTTGGTGCGTGCCGAAGCTGCTGTGCGGTCGGCAAGTCTGGTGTCTACCTCAGGTCAGCTCATGCCTATTGCGCGGTGGAGAGTGAAGGGGCGAAGACTTGCATGCATGCACATAGGCTGCGTGGGCCTGCTCACGCGCATCACGAGCCTCGAGCGCAGAGAGATAGTCGGCGAGCGGATGACTCATGGTGGGCTCGGGCTGTGGCTTTCGCTTTCAAGGCTGGCTGAATGTATGCAGCAAGGACAATAGAGAGCAATGCGCGTCGTCGGCTGGTGAGTTCATCTTGTGGTTGCTGTACGGCGCATGCTCCCCCGATCTGACGCCCGTCACCAAGGTATGTGAGAAGAGGCGGGGGTGAGCGCGGGGCGTTCTTCGGGGGTCGCTTCTCTCCGGATTCGACTAAAGATCTAGCGTCAAAAAAGTCCAACGTCCCAAGTCGATCAAGTCACGTTGGGTTACGTTACTCCAACTACTCTACTAGCTCGGATCCAAGTACATACTACTACTTAGGTACATTGATACCACGGCAAGGCGCTGTTGGACTCCGACACTAGAACTACTCCAAATCACCTGCCCCTACCTACTCTACCACATCCCATTGGCAAACCCCTCCTCATTCCTCACCATTCCAAGATGCCCCCCACACACATCTCAGGCACCTCGCGCGCCCTCTACCGTGTCTTCGTGGCCCCCAATCTCCGCGCCACCAGCTCCATCTCGCTCCTCTATGCCCCAGCATTCGCACCCTCGAACCCACCCAGCTCCATCTCCACGCCCTCCCTAATCTCCCGCACCACCATCCGCGAGAAGAAATACTCCAAGGAGACGCGTCGCCAGGCTCTCAGTGACTACTACGTTATAGATCGTGCCATCGAAGCCGACTACATCAACCTTGTCGACGCAGACGGCACCTTCCACAAAGATGTCTCCCTCGAAGATGCGCTGAGGTCCTTTGACAAGGTAACACACCACCTTGTTCAATTGACCCCGGGTAAAGTCGACGAGTCGGGCAACCTCGACCCCGAAAATCTCCCCATATGTCGCGTGACTTCCAAAATCGACCTGCGCGCCCAACACCAGCGAAAGCTTGAGATCGAGCGCCGTGAAGCCAAGGGCCAGGGAACGGGCCCCATAGGAAAGAGCTTGGAATTGAATTGGGCCATTGCGGGCGGGGATTTGAAGCATAGGATGGAGAGGTTGAAGGAGTTCTTGATGGAGGGCAGGAAGGTGGAGATTACCCTTGGCCCGAAGAGGCGCGGGAAGAAGGCAACAGAAGAAGAGGCGGCGGCAGTGATGAAGGCCATTCGCGACACCGTCGCTGAGTGCAAGGGCGCGACGGAGAAGAGTGTTGACGGGCCGATTGGAGGGGTAATGGTCATCGTTCTCGAGGGCCCGAAAATCAAGGCAGAGAAGAAGAAGAAGGAAAAAGAGGGGGGTAACGAGGAAGCAGAGAACTAAAGACCCGAGCACGGCGGTTTTTCGCGGAGAAACACACAAGAACAAAGTGCAGCGTCAACATATCTGCCACAAGCGCAAAAGCAATATCTGCACGACTCAGTCCGACAGCTTGCGCCGTCAAATGGTCGGGTCGCAGGGCCACATACAACATGTAGGCAAGAAGGCAGAAGGGATCTATCGGAAGCTTTGATTTGAACATCATGTACAGCACTACAGCATGTAACAAACCAGCCACTATAGTGACGGATAGATGTGTCGCGATCACTAAAAACTGCTTATAGATACATTGTACGATACACAAGTTTTTCAAAGTAGCTACTCTCAAATCCTCTCCTGACTTTTGACCTCTGGTTGGTTGATCTCGACCACCGGCTTCTCCGGATGCTTCATGTCAACAACAGAGTCCTCCTGGAGACCTTCCTTCTCTGCGGTAGCCACCCCACTCTCTGCCTCTTGCGCATCACCCAATCTTTCCACTTGACCCTTCGACGCCTTCCTTGCTGCGTGCCTCGCCGCCAACAACTCTGTGCACTGCTGCACCTCGTCTCGCGCCTTGCGCTCACCAAAGCGCTTCTGCTCTGCCACAACAAGCTTCTGCTTGGCCAGGTGAAGCTTCGCCTCGAGCAATCGTGTTTCGCAGTGCTGGACTCTCGTTCGCTCGTCGCTAGCCCGTGCTAATGACCGCTTTGCTGCAAGCGCCTCGCCTTGGAGCCCCTGGGCTTCGGCCACGTGTTCATGAATCTGTGCAGCGAGGAGGGCGGCCTCATACAAGACCTCGCGCTTCTCGACCGCGAGCTCCCGCACTGCCACGGTAACCTCTTCGCTCTTCAATTTGGATGTCTCGGCCAATGTGGTCGCATTCTCAGTCTTGACGGTGATCTGATAGTCTAGCGCCTGGATACGAGGGGAAATGGATGGGATCTTCGAAGGGCCTTTTTCTGCCCTTATTTGCAAGTAGTCCTTGAATGAGAGGCCAGTTGCTCGGGCAAAATGGAATTCCTTGGCTTCGGCTAAAAGGTTGTACGAGGATATCATGAGTTCGTTGCGGTTAGGACCGTGGAGTAATGATTGTGCATGGGTGTAACGATTCGTTGCTACATCTTCATAGACAGTCGCACGAGCTACATCCTTTTCGGCAGGATCGCTGAGTGCCAGGTCGCGGAACTCCTGCCATCCAATAATTGACTCGAGCTCCTTTGGTGGCGATGCCCGAACCAAGCTCTTGTGCCATGGCTGGAGGGCTTTGTGGGTGATGTCTTCTTGGTGGCTGAGGAGGATGTTGTGCAGAGCCTCCCGCTCGATCATGACACGAGAGAGTTCCAAAAGGTCCTTGACATCAACTTCCTCCCACGTGAGGGCTTGCTCTTCACGATCCATGTCGGCCAATGCTTGCTCGAGCAAGGGTCGCTGCTCCAGTGTGACCAGAAGACTTCTTCCCTTTCCTAGCTGCTTTTGTTGGTGCTTGAAAATGTCTTCCAACAGCCGGCTCGATGGGCTTTCAATCTCCATGGCATTGTCCACAATGATCAGTTCACCTTTGCGATATCGATATGACAATGCGGTCCGCCACGCACGATCATACACCTTCTTCGGCAAGTCGGTGCCGAAGTCGCGCGGTCTGGGGCCAAAAGCAACACCTCCGCCACGCAGCATGGGCGATTTCTTGTCTCCTAGACGAGCCTTTCCAGTGCCCTTCTGTGGCCGAACCTTTTTCCTTGAGCCACGGATCTCATATCTGGTCTTGGTAGAAGCTGTGCCCAGGCGGGTATTGTCTCCTTCGTAGACGATGGCGCGATGTAGAATATCTCGCCGGGTGGGTAGATAGAGGTGGTTGGCTGGATATTGCTGGAAGCGAAGGGGTTCGAGAGAAGGGAATCGGTGGATGGTCGCGAGCACCGTCTGCTGTTCAAAGGGCTTGATCGGCACATAATCGTCGACCGATGTGGTGATGTCGGATACCGAGGCTCGCGAAGATATGGAGGTTGTGATAGAGCGGGTGGGAGACGTGCCGGGGGGGTAATTCTGGAGAGTTGTGAGGGCTGTGAGGGCCGATGGGCGAAGTGGGAGGTGTCTGAAAGTGTCCCAATGGCCGTTCCGTGTCGACAGCCGGCCGAGAGTGCATGTGGCGCCCCGCATTGGCGTTGATATCCTCGTGGAAGCCATGCCTGCTGGGGTTGTCCACATCTTTCGTCGTTGCGGAGATGGCGCGGAGGTTTACGTGAAGGAAAAAGTAAGGTCCGTGCGCTCCACCTCATTTTCGAACCTCGTCATGGTCAGGATATTGCCCTCTGCCCGCGGCCAACGCGCTCACCACCATACTCACCGACATTATGGCATCCGTCACGCCGTCGCTGCGCCAGTTCAGCACGTGTTTGAAATGCGTGCGACCAGTCTCGTCGGCCAATGGCACCGCGCGACGCCTCTTTTCATCCACGACCGCCGTCCGTGAGGAAGTAGTGCAGCAGCAACAGCAGCAGCAGACGCCGACAAGCACGCCACCGCCACCGCCCTCAGAATCTTCCGCGACCGCTGCTCAGAATGCGGATCGCCAGGACACGCCCGAGTACATGCTGAAGTGGGGCACGCTCGACCCCCAGATGGTAGAAAACAAGAAGCAGGAGCGGCGGTTGCTGCGAAGAGAACATGTCCAACCCGTGGGGTCACGCCGTCGTCGTGCGGCCTTACGGCGGACTACTCTCCAGAAGGCTGTCGAGATTCCGTTTGAGCAGCTGCCGTATCAGTGTTTTCAGGAGGCCAGGAAGGTGCTACTGCAGGACCGCCAGGAGAAGATCAAGGAGATTGAAACGCAGCAGCTGAGAATCAAGAACCTTGAGCAGCAGGACCCCGCGGTCAGTGGAGGTCCCGCAGCCAAGCAGGCTCGTTTGCGGAGTATGAAGAATCATCTAAACGAGCTTATCATTCTCGCCGACATCAACGACCCTGTCGTGAAGAGGAAGTTTGAGGACGGACAAGGTAGGCTACAAGGCGCATCCAAACAAAGAGCCTAGCTAACCTCTGTTTCAGGCGACATGAACAAGCCCATCTATCGATATCTGGCCGAACAGAAGTGGCGCAAGTACAAGCGTCTGGTGCTTGAGCAGCGCGTCACCCAGTTGGCTATCATCCCCGATCTTTTGCCCACCTTGGACATAGTAGCAGACGTAGATTTAGCATTTGGACGGAAGTCTGTAAGCCCGGGTGACTTCGTTGGCTCGGCCATCAGCGAGAAGATGCCTCGCCTCAACGTGCAAACTTTCACCCCTGGAGAGAAAAAGGTCACCGTGGTAGTCGTAGATGCCGACGTTCCAGTACCCGAGACAGACAGCTTCACCTACAGATGCCATTTCATTGCCTGCAATATTCCTCTCTCGCCCACACAGACCTCGATCCCCTTTCATTTGATCGCGCACGAGGACCAGAAAGCCGAAGACGCAGCAGCCAAGAAGATTGCCTTGCCGTGGATTGCACCTTGGGCCCACAAGGGTGCGCCCTACCACCGTCTTGCCATTTTCGTACTTGACCAAAAAGATGCACAAGCTCTGGACGTCACGAAGGTTAGCCAGTCAAAACGCGACAGGTTCAATCTTCGCAGCTTCGTTGATACTCATAAGCTGAGCCCAATTACCGCCACGCTCTTCCGCACCAAATGGGATGATAGCATGGCGGATGTGATGCAACGTGCTGGTCTCGCAGACCAGATTGCAGTGGAGTTCAAGAGGAAGAGAGTGGAGCCATTACCATATAAGCGGCGAACGGAGCGGATGCGGTAAGAAGGGCACAGATTCACTAACCCGCAGCCTAACGACATGTAAGACGTACGTAAAATCCACCAAATGTATCATACTGCAATATTACCGAGATTAGATATGCTCGATGTTGTCCCTCGCCATTGTGTTCTTGCGGGACTATTGCGTGTGCTCAGTCGCTCCTTCTGCATGTCTGCAACCCCACATTTCCCAAGGAATCGAGTATGTCGACCATAAGCCCAAGGGCTTCTCCTACTTCTCCTTTGGACCAATCTGCCATTTCGGCATCACACTACAGCTCACTACAGCACGAGACGCCAGGATAAAAGGCATCGGAAATGAATCGAACTGCCTCTACCCTTCTGTCCATAAAGCTGCCCACGCTCGAGCAGACCGCCCTTGCCATCGCAATTATCCGCTTGAAGCCGTCCAATGTATCCGTACGAGGTAAGAGTTGCTGTGATCCCATTGCATGTTGCTACTAACTCAGCGCCACAGACTACATTTCACAGCTACGCCAGCATACGCGCCAAGGAACAGAAGTAGCTTTGCAGCAGCAATCGAGCCAATACATCGATCTGGTCGCATACTGGCAAGACCAATGTCGACGAGTACAGGAGGAATGCGACCGCTTGCAGAGTTCGAATATCAAACTCGAGCGATCAAATCACAATCTCACCGCTCGCATCGACCGACCAACGGATGATAGCAATGTTCAGATACCAGCTTCTCCAAGACGCAAAGGGCGGGCAGTTTCGCTAGTTCAGTTAAGGAAGCGACCACAACACAAAGCACCCCAGCAATCAGTTGTAGAGACTCAGGATACGATGGATGACGACTCGAATTTTCTTGATGCCCTGGGACACGGTAGGCTATCATCCGGGCTATCTGGACAGATGCTGACATTCTTCATAGATGGTGCATGCTTGACAAAGGCATTGTTCACGACACACAGTTTATGTCGAGCCTCTAACGTAGAATCCAGTACACTATGTCTCAGTCTCGTGAAGACCTCCACAGCACTCAACAGCGTGATACGCGTTGTAGCCCGCAACTACGAGCAGCTATCGTGCAGGGGGTTAGGGAATTCGGAGCCTAGGTCTTTAGATCACGACAAATCAGATTTTGCGATTGCATTGTCCGTATGCGCAAGAGCATTCATGTCGATACTCGTCGGCATTGGTAAGCTTGCGAGTGCTGATACAAACAACCGGATGCCAACCCTAGTAGTTTGTGAGCTTGTGGAGACGTTCAAGTGCGCATTGGATGCAATTCAATGGTCGGCTCGTCAAACAGTGGAGCTGGTCGTCTCGCAGCCTAACCGGGTGAAAAAAGGCAAGCCAGCGATGGTAGATCATTGTCCCAAAGAATGTGAAGCAGCTCGAGCTATTGCTCAACTCCTGGTGGGCTTTCTCGGGCTTCTAGAAAAATCAGACGTCAACCATCAGAAGCTTTTTGATGGGTTTGTCTTCGTTCTCCTTGAGCGTGTTGGGCAAAGGCTTTACTACTGCACGTTTGGGCATCACCGAAGCACTACTGTCGAGGTAAATATTCTATCTGGTTTAGATCATGCCAAGTCGGTGCGGACCGTGAAGGACGAGTCTACAGCACTTGCTCTTCGCTTGGAACTGAAGTCGCTCGTCCTGATACTCGAACGAGCGATGGGGTTGGCGCCATACCACATGAATCCCCAAACTGGCCGCCCGATAAAAACGTCTGCGCATCTGGCTCGTACACTGAGTACTAAGACTTTGCCGACAAATTCACGTGCTCGCCTGAGCCCAATTGCAAAAGAGCGACTTCAACGCACGCTAGTCACATGCATGTACGGTGACGCAGTCGAGGACGAGTTTCTTGATGTCCTCACGAAACCCGTGCCAGCAATGCGAGTGGGTTCTCTCCAAAATGTAGCTAAGGTCGAAGACAAAAATGTGGAAGAATGGTATAAGCAGGAGGTATGGCGCCTGGTAGGATGGGATGTGCTGGCTAAAGAGAGTGGAGTGGTGAACATGTAACGGCACTTGATATCACCTGCGAAATATAGCTGGTCTTGAACCTGTGAAAGAGACATTTACCTAAATAAGCCACCCAGTACTCATTGTCGCTAGCCGCTCACTATGATCAGCCACAAATCAGAATATAGTCTGGTGTCTCTTCTCATATATATTACTCAGAGATCGAAGTTGACAAGTTATCTAGTAACGGTGGGGAAGATGAGGGCTACAGATAAGGAGTGAAGCTTAAGATTATCTGGCCGTAAGCTCATTCTGTATCATCATGGTAAATGTAATTCACAACAGTATTCACACACAAAGATTCAGAAACATTCAGCGCAGTTTCTATGGTGTATTGGAAGAGTAAGAGTACGAGTTGATTTGTAGGTGGCAAGTCAATCTCATCAGAGTACCATGTCCCTCTACATATTTTTATACAGCCTATATCGCATCAATGATGGTGATCCCCAAGCCCCTGTTCATCATCCTCATAATGAAGTTTATGTTTACCCGCCCAAGCAAAAATCTCATCATAATTCCGACATATATGCAGCGCCCCCGTTCCATCCGTTCCCGCAACATCCTGAAATAGGGGGTCTTGCGATTGCCCCTCCAAGGTAGTGTCTCCAAAACACATGATTGCGTTGCGCAGGTAATTGAAGCAATGGTCATTGTGCTCGATCTCCTCGTCAAAGAGTGTAAAGTCTTTGCGCCGCATTTGCAGCACGAGTTTGTCCATGAAGCCCGAGATGGACATTAGGCAGTGGAGCTCGTGGAATAGGGCGATGGCGTAGATTTGCTGTCCTGGTGTTGCGTGGAAGTGCATGGGTGGGGGTAAGTTGTAGTCTGCGTAGTTGGGGATGTTGAGGAATCCATTACCGCCTGCGAATGGTTATTAGAATACGCTGGTAAGGGGGTTTTTTTCTTTGAGGAAAACATACGAGGGAACAGATTGAGCCAGTTTTGCTTTGTGGCATTGACGGACGCTGGGGTCTTGTGATCTGAGGTGAACCTACGGTCTTCTCTAAACATCTTTTGCTGCTTGGAAACTTGGCATGCAATCAGTCTATATTTCAGGCACGCCTGCTAATCTTTGCTCAGCACTTACAGTTTGTTATGAGCGAATTCAGCTCTCCTCCAAGTTGCAGCTGGTCCGGTTGCCGATTCAGGATCAATAGCTGGCATAGAAGGATGGCAACGAGAAGTACGAGTGTGAATAGCCATCGCGAGAATCGAAGTATCTTGCAGATTCGGGAATACGTTGTGGGTCGTGATGGTTCTCGGTGACTATCTGGATCTGCAATTGATGCATCTCCGGAGCTTTCGCCGCTGACTTTTATGTAGTTGAAAGTCGACATTGGATGGTATGGATAGGCGGGCACAGTGGTGTGACCAGTTCGAAAGTATGCGCACGTTCTGTCCGTTATTCGACGGCAAAATACAGAATTGGAGCAAGTCTTTCGCCTAGATCTTGATTTTGATTCTGAAATTGGACAGTAGGAGTGCAATCAGGTTCGTGTTCGCAAGTCGTTCTCGTGCTGCCAAGTCTTGCTTTCTTTCACCCTGATCTATTCAAACCCCGATCCGGTAGTCTTCTCAGCACACTTATGATTTCCACAAATCAAATTTCAGGTGGCGAATATTATGTAAGGGAGAAGTTATGAAATTCAGATAGGTACTCTGATGTACATATATATGTACAATGGTATGGTAGATGTGAGCACTAGGCTGACTATTCCATGGTACAGGATATGCATGGAATATTGAAACTACAGTAGAACCCCCCCCCCTGTAGCAATGCCTATATCGACAACATTATTACAATACTACGTTTCTTAACGCAAATTTATCATAAAATGTCCAGTGGCTAAGCTAAAATAAGTCAATGGTGTAGATTTTGCTATCAACCCTATCTAAAATGACTAGTAATTAACACCTGTTTGGGTTCAACTATACACCTTTGGAAGTTTTCAAGCAAATTACAGTGCTGATTGCAAATGTGTCATTAGCCAGCAAGGTAGCTAAAAAATACCAAAAGAAAATAAACTTAAGAACTCTAAAGAAAGAACAGAAAAAATTCGTCAGAGTCCCTGTTTAGTCTTATTTCTAAGTAATTATACATCTCCGTATATACAATTTGCCTTTTTGGAAAAAGTTATCACTGTACAGCATATACCCTGACATGGAGTAATCGTCATTAGCAGGTTCCACTATGGCCTTAGTCGCTCTACCTACCTGTAATATAACATTTCCTGCATGATATTGATACAATCTTTATTCATGTCCCACATGCGCGGGAAAATTTTGCAAGACTTTATATATTCGATCAGAAGCCGAAACTGGGATATACACCTGCAGCTGTCCATGCTAAAACGCCAATCTGGAATAAATTCGTGGCTAACCCGAGAAAAATCCTTCAAATAGTGTATCAAACTTGGAAGATATAAGTTCATCCTGTACGGTCGTTATGAATCATGCCATCGCGAAGACAGGGCCATCTGCCTCAAACACTCCATGATGCTTGTTTCAGAGTCCTGCGACGGTAGGCTGGAAGTACGATCATATCAAGTTCGGTTGTGATCTTCCTTGTCCTGGAAGCTTCCTAGGTAGTTCTCCAGTACATCGATGACATCCTTCTGTGCACCTTTACGCTCCTCGATTTGTGCGCGTTGGGTATAGGCCTGTTTCTTCTTTGCACCAACAGCTTTGCGATGCGCGCGACTCCTAGTGTGAAGAGTCCAGTCATTCTCCGTAACAGCTATAGTGCCACAGGTATCACAAACTTTCCTCTCCCATAGATCCGGTCGCTGTGCGAGATCGTAGTCTCTTGTTGGGGTGAGCATGTCCGCGGCGACAGGAGAAAGTGCAATCGGCACCGGAAGTGATTGGCCGCTCAGAAATTGTTGAGTGATTGTCACTGCGGGCTGGACGACATCTTCTTCCCACCTAGACAGGTCAGAACCATCGACAAGGAAGGTAGTGTTCTTCGCATCCGCATGTATGAGTGCATTCAGGAGTTTGATACGTATCCACTTGATTTGTCGATTAGCATACTGCCTGGTAGCTGCCTGAGTCTTTTCGATCGCGATATGCTTCTGTTTGGCGAGCTCAGATTCAAAGGTCGCCTGATTAGTACGCGCGTTCTGATATTCCAAGAATTCTTTATAGCCTATAGACACCCAAATACCGCGTGAGGTGTCTATACTGGAGTTTGAGCGAGACATTTCGCGTTCTCGGTAGTCACTGAGCTGTTGTACTTCATCCAGTAAGCCTCGTTGTAACATCTTGTCAACGCGTGCATCGAGTCGCGGATACAACACAGCCTTGTTTGCATGGACCCAAATCACTAGAGTTGGGAAGCGTAGACTTGAGCGATCTTTGATGCTATCCTCGCCTATCGTCTTAGACGAGGATGCTCGCAAACTTCGCTGCTCGCTGTAAAGCTGTGAAGCAGGCTTGCCTGTCCTGAGAAAGATTTCCAGAGACCGTTGGATCTTTCGTCGCTCATTGGGGTGCCAGCGATCTGCCATGACGGGGTCAACTTCTCTTAATTTTGCATGAATCGTAGCTGTAGGCTCTTGTAAGATGGGGAATTTCTGGTTGTCCTCGTGCAAATCCAACGTTGGCTCATCGGTCAGGGCATCTTGGAAGAGAAGCGATTGAGTGTAGTAATGAGTACCACCAACTAGGATTGGTAATTTGCGTCGACTCTGGATCTCATCGATCTGACATTTTTAGTTTGAAACAGGCAGTCAACATGGACAACATACGATACGCAGCCCCTCGCCTACGAATTTCCCGACTGTCCATGTCTCTTCCTCGAGCCCAATACAACCTAATAGATGGTGTGGCACTCCTTTGGCCTCTTCAGAAGTAATTTTATTGGTGATGATGGGGAGACCACGATATAGTTGCATTGCATCGCCATTGATAATCTCGCCATCCAATCTGCGCGCAATCTCGACGGCTAACTAACTGTAGTGATCAGCATTGGATCGTCTACTATGGCTCTGACATGCATACATCCGACTTTCCTGTCCCGGTGGCACCAACAATGGTGATTAGAGGCTTGACTGGCGCCCGGGCCATATTGATAGTACGTAAGGACCTGAAGGTTCGAAGCATACGATGTGTAGTCGAGTGCACGTGTGGTGGTGCATGGGGCAAAACTTGGGACTTGTCAACTTGGTTAGCGTCGAAAGGGTCCACTAGTTCCAGAGGTCGTACCGGTACCGGTACCGGTACCTAAGAACTAAGCTAAGTAGACACGATATGGTATGATGATGGCTCAAGATGTAAAAAGATGCGTTACACATCCTCCAGCTGCCTGAATTCTTGCTTATCTAGGCATCAAAATTCCATGGGCATGTCGGATAGGCTTGATGGTGATCCAACTTCCCAGACTAGGTATGTTCCACCCAGTCCCAACGAGGAAAACATTCCCAATGGTTTATTCACATTTCGTGAACGCCACAGTCACAGCCAACAATGGAAGATGGATAGAGTAGCATGAAGACGTTGCTGCGAGGCCAGCCAAGTTCCGCATGTCCAGAGTATGGGAATGTCATGAGTCTTGCTTGGTCAAAAGACTCAAAGCCATCAAGCGCCCGTTCCACACGCTAGAAAAGTCTGCAAAAACAAAACTGCTAGATAAATAGCCATGGAATTGAGATGGCACTTAGTATGTACTGTGTAATGGTCCCAAGAATGGAAGAGGGCAAGGTTGAAGGAAATCCTTGTTAGTTGGTGTTTGTTGGGCCCGTCTATTCCGAGCCTTCCAAATTTTCTCTCCTTTCCCTTTTCCTTTTCCTTGTCCTTTCCCTTTCCCTTTCCAGACCCTTTTGCCCGTTCCAGACGGCCCGTAAAGATCGCCTCGCTTCTTTCAATACCGCATCAATATTACCGGACAATTACAAACACCGATGGAGCTCCGCTTTTGCGCCGCCACGGCCAGCCCAGCCTGTGCATCTAATCTTATCAGATCCACTCTTCCAGTGAACTACCACCACACAGAGTACGCCGAAGCATTTCACCAACCCAACTACCTCCCGGGCCCCCGTTTGTGGCTCGCCAGAATTTTCTCGGTTTGTTCTTCGTGCCGAGGGGAACCACAAGCCTGGCCCGCCGTATAAATCAAGGTTCAGCCGCTGATGCAAAAGATCCAGCAAATCAGATTGATTCCTTCTATCAGACCATCTCTCGGGTCCGCAGAGTGTACATGTAGTGCTGTGCTACCAGTCCTTCCGCTTCTCAAGATTGTACACTGCACTGAGCTATCCAAACCATTCACCTCCTTTCATCATGGCAAGTGCAATGGATCCAGCCTACGTCAAAGATGACAAAGATCCCATGCATACGCATGTCAAACCCGAGCAAAGCAGCCCCACCCTGAAACCATTGATTGGCGACAAGTCTCCGGGTGTGGCAAGAATCGAGGCTTTGAATGCGCATACTACACTCGCTAATCGTGTCTGCATCTTCATCGGTCTCTTCCTGGTAGCCTATGCCTATGGACTTGATGGAACACTGCGATACACGTATCAGCCATACGCTACCTCTGGCTTTCAGCAGCACTCTACCCTTGCTACGATCAACGTCCTGAGAAGCGTCATTGCTGCGGCTGCACAACCCACTGCAGCCAAGATTGGTATGTCTCTGGTCCGTCTGTAGCGAGTCTGCCCACTCACAACTCGCAGCTGATGTCTTCGGCCGCATTGAAATCGTCGTCCTGTCCATATTCTTCTACATCCTAGGCACTGTAGTCGAAGCGACCAGTACTGGTGTAGCAGCCTTCGCTGCCGGCGCTGTTCTCTATCAACTGGGTTATACAGTCATCATAGTACTCATTGAGATTATCATCGCTGATATCACATCTCTTCGGTCCCGTCTCTTGTTCTCTTACGTGCCCGCGATTCCTTTCTTGATCAACACATGGATCAGCGGCGATGTTAGTCAGGCTGTACTGGAGTCTACGACCTGGCGTTGGGGTGTCGGCATGTGGTGCATCATCTATACGGTTTGCTGTATCCCGTTGACGGCTTCACTGCTGTGGGCACATACGAGAGCGAAAAGAGCTGGTGCTCTCGACGATTTCAAGACACCGTACCAGGTGCATGGACCGAAAAAGCTTCTTGCAGCGCTGTTCTGGCAATTGGACGTCCCTGGAATTATTCTGGTGATAGCGGTGCTTGGCTGCATCCTTACTGTAAAGTCTCGTCTATTCCCAAGCTCTTCAAGTCTGACTAACGTATATAGCCATTTACTATTGCGGGTGGCGTCTCGTCTCAGTGGCGTACTGCAAAAGTGATAGCCCCCCTGGTTATCGGCATTCTTTGCATACCAATGTTCATTGCGTGGGAGATGAAGGCACCTCATCCCATGCTGCCCTTCCATGTATGTTTGCAATTTTGAGTTTCCTCGTTGCCACACTGCTAACAACATCTACCAGCTTCTCAAAGATCGTGCCGTCTGGGGCGCTTTGGGCATTGCATGCACTTTGAATTTTGGTAAGTTTATACGGCATCGCTCCAGTGTCATGGCTTAACCTTCCTTAGCTTGGTATATGCAGGGCGATTTCCTGTACACCGTCCTCGTAGTGGCTTTTGACGAGTCTATCAAGAGCGCCACTCGCATTTCGTCCCTGTACAGCTTTTCCTCTGTCATTACTGGCCTCATTCTCGGTGGCATTGTCTTCAGAGTCCGTCGCCTGAAGCCTTTTATTGTTGCAGGAACATGTCTCTTCATGGTTGCCTTTGGTCTCTTGATACACTACCGTGGCGGTAGTGGTAACGATGCGCATAGTGGTATAATCGGTGCTCAGATATGCCTAGGCATAGCAGGAGGAATGTTCCCTTATCCGACGCAAGCTAGTATTCAAGCTGCGACAAAGCATGAGCGTAAGTAAGTGGACAAATTGGTAGAGCCAATGCTAACTTTTGCTAGACGTGGCTATTGTAACTGGAATTTATCTCGCCGTCTACAATGTTGGAAGCGCATTGGGAAACACAGTGTCAGGGGCCATGTGGCAGCAGATCATACCTGGAGAGCTCCTCCGGCAGACTGGGGATCCCACCCTCGCGGCCACCGTATATGCCGATCCTTTCACGTTTGCGTCGACATATCCAATGGGCACCCTTGAACGTGAGGCTGTTGTAGCTGCTTATCGGCACGTGCAAAGACTGCTTTGCATTGCTGGTATCTGCCTGTCGGTACTGCTCATCGGATTCTCATTGGCACTTCGAAATCCGAAGCTCGGCAAGGAACAGAGCTTGGAAGACGCAGAACAGTCGGCCACCGGTTCTGAGGCGAAGACCCTGGAAGCTGGGAACATCTGGGCTTGGTTGCGAAAGTAAACATCGCGCGAATAGCGCCATGGAGTTCTTGTGGATGTGGAGCAAGAGGCTGTGGTGAATAGAGTTGACTGCGCTGTATTCTTGGGGTCGTTCAGCACGTCGAGCGAAGAGTGACAGGTCATCATCTTACATGTCAATATGATAATATAATTTCACAGAGCCAGAGGTGTGCTGTCATAGTGCACACTTGACGAGACTCTCCTAGAACGCCCTGACATGTTGAATAAGGAAGGGGTATCATCGTTGAGAAGCTCCCAAACGCCTGTTGAATTCCAGCGACCGCATTTGTTGAAGCCCATGGTCTCCTGCATCTCCTGCCCCTTGTTCAGATATAGCCCCGTCTACTCTTCCGCTCTCGTCTCAGCGCCATAACCACCCTTGCCCTCCAGACTTTCATATGTCTTGCCCTCGCCCTTGCCGTTCCTTGGGCCACGCTCATTCAAGTCTTCCTGAAGCCACTTGAGGACAAGCTCACCCAGTTGGCTGTTTCCCGTATACAAGCGTGCACCCTGTTCCACTTTGACCTCCATATCCTCGACGCTACCCCACTTCTTCACCCTGCCGAGGCTCATGTGCACCAGATGTGTCGGCCATGTGGCGAGGTTATCGAGGATGTGGGTGGCGTACACAATGGTGCACGCCCGTGTTTCGGTTTCCTTTTTCAAAAAGTTCAAAAAGTTGCTGCGCGAGAGCAGATCCAAATCTACAGTGATCTCATCGAGCAGCAGGATCGTCCACGGCCGGAGGAGACCCATGGCCAGCTGGACCCGTCTTCGCTCGCCGTCGGACACGGCGTGCATGCGCCAGCTGAGATCAATGTCGAGTATGCGCACGAGCTCGTCGCGACGCTCGGGGTAGTAGTCGCCGCCGATGGAGGCGAGAAGGGTGGGCACGTCGATGTCGGTGCGGACGATGGGGTTGAGCACCCATTCCAAGCCGAGGTAGGTCACGCCTTCGAGGCCCATCTTGAACGGGTCGACGCCAGCGATGGAGACTGAGCACGAGGGTGCCATGCGCTTGCCGGACAGCAGGCGAAGAAGGGTGGTTTTCCCTGCGCCGTTGGCTGTGCGGTCGTCAGCCATCTGCCATTGAAGGCGCGCTCAAAGCGCACGTCACGTCATAGCATGTCATGTAATTCACCTCCGATCAAGAGCGTCCTGCTGCCAGGCGGCAATTGCAAGAAAACCTCCTTGAGCCCACTCGAGCCGTCTGGGAAGAGGTAGCTGAGATTCTTGACGTTGATTGACGGCGCAATGGCCTTGGAGTCGGCTGTGTCCGTCATCGTGGAGATGGTTGGATATGTGTTGTTGAACTAGCTAATTGGCTTCTCAAAAGCCCTGGGGTGGTGGTGGATGAGCTACATCTTATACCTACCCACCCCCACCGTTCTTTGTGTGGAGTCGCATTTGGGACGATTTCACGTAGACATGTCTGCCGTCATCATCGTGACTAGCGTGCTTTCGGTAACGTCAACTCTCCTCTCGCCTGGGACTTTGTGGACGAACGCGGTGGACGGCGAGAAGATGAAAAAAATGGTGAATTATTGGATAGGGCACGCATGCCACGCTCCATGAATCTGCCAGCTGGCGACAGCATTCATGTATATGTAAGCAAAATAGACAACCAAGCTCAATACAAACGGTCAAGGACACGGCCAATGTGCCTTGTCGCACCAAACTAGAAGCGCTTTTCTATTCTTGAACGGTTTTGCGCCAGATAGAGTAAGATGGTCTTGCAAAGAAAATGGCTAAATGAGCAGGGCCGAGACAGGACGGAGTGATGATAGCCGGCAGGAGAGGGAGACGCAGCGTTGGTATCAGACTTGAAGTGAATTTGCATCGACTTGCTTTGCGCATTTCGCCGCGGGCACAGAAACTCCAAAATCGCCGAGTGCGGGACGGTTGGCATTTGGATCGCGGGATTGGACCTTGCCCTTCTTCCTCGGTCGCACTCGCGGGTGTTCTCCAACGACCTGTGGCCAAGACACAATGGTGCGGCGTTTGACGGCAGTCCCTCGGCCACTTCATGTACGCGAATGGCAGGACTCTCGAAGCCACAGCGCTGCGGTCTTCGCTTTTCCATCCAGCTTCTTGTGCGTAGAGGAGCAAATTGTGAATCTTCACAGTAAGCAAAAAAAAAAATGGGGGGGAAACTGAGCTTCAAGGAAGAATGGGAATAATCAGCAAGTACCTAGTGGATGCTATACCTGTGTTGCGTGCATGTACCGTAATATTCAGGACTTTCAGGACTTTCAGGACTTTCATAGACTCGAAAACTACACCAACTTCGTCGACATTGCCCTAGGAGGAGCGTCTTATTTGGGCAACGCCCAGATACTAGGTTCAATCAATACACTGCGTAGATTTGTAGTACATATTGCCTAGAACTATACATGATATCTAGCATGCAATATAACAGCGTTCTAAGCATCGCCTTCTCGCCCACTCACCACAGGCCCCTGCAAATGAAGGAACGTTGCCTCGCCCACTCACCACAGGCCCCTGCAAATGAAGGAACATTGCCTCCCCCCATAGTCGAGCCACGAGACGAGCTGGAGGCGCACACTGAAACACTTGCGCGGACCGATCTTTGGGAAGTAATTAGGGAAATAGACAGGAGGTATGGTGCCGGTGCGAGCAGTTAGGTTTGGTATAAGATGGACGTGGGCTCCGCATGCAAATATCATTTTTCGCTCACTTCACCCGACATTCCTTTACTTTTCCCTTTTACGATTCGAGATAGAGCTTCAAAAATGTTTACCAGCACATTCATTTCAGTCCTTGGCCTCGCCTCTAGCACCCTCGCCGCACCGCACAAGTCCAAGCCCGTCACCACCCGTGCAGACCCCTCATGCCCCATCGTCTTCGATGGCCGCGTCCCCGTCAACACCACCCCTACCTTCTTCGACACAGCGCCGCCAAACAACCTCTTCAACCCAGACTTTGTCAAGGGCAACAACCTGACCTGGTCTCAAATCCTCAAGTTCCCGGGCGGCGAACCCAGCCGTTTTGACGGCACAAAGTTTATGCCGGTCGAGGTGACCTTGTCCGACCAATCCATCTTCCAGAAACAACTCGGGTTCCGTCGTGCGGGCCTGCAGTTCCAAAAAGATGCGCCGGATGGTGAGGGTGGCAAGGGCGTTAAGACGCTTCACTGGAGCGTCAAGCAGGATCCTACCCGACCGCTCAACCTGACGCATGAGTACCTGAATGTGTGGCATGAAGCCGCGGATTTCAGCAATAACCAGATCCAATTCCAGACTGGAAGTCTGATTGGAAAGAGCGCTGCGGATAAGAACAAGTTCAAGATCCTGGATAGGGATGGCAAGCAATTGCACAGTGTGCAGATTGATCAGAAGCGATGGCAAAACTTCGCCATGAAGTTGGACTATGTTAAGAAGTATGTCACCCTTCTTTTCCTTCCATCCATGTTATTCTTTGGTAAAGATGAATACTAACAGCCCTGAAAAGCCAAGTCACCATCTTCTACTCTGTTGGCAACGACCGTCTCGAATCGGTTGGCGCTCCCAAGGCCGTCAACCTCACTGGCGGTGGCCAGTACCAAATGGGCATCTTGAAGAAGCCTACCGGAACGGACGATGTTGTCAACAGTGGATTCCAGAGCCCGAATTTGAACGAGGGCCAGATTTACGGTGGCTTATTCCTTGAGGATTCAGCTGATGGCTGTATTAGCCTATAGATAGTGGACGTGGTTGTGAAAGAAAGGGGCGAGGTTTTTGCGGTGTAATTACTACTTACTACGGTTTATACAAACTTCATTCAACAAGGTATCCAAGGCATTAGGCTATAGAGTCCCCTCGTTTCCAAGTGCCGTCCATCGGCCAATGTGGTGTATGCCTTTTATCGACTGACAAGTTCTTGCGGAGCACACTGCCCCGTCTAACATGACTCATTGCACGCATCAATCACAGCGCACCTCATATACAAAACCAGTGCGTGTGTGCGTGAGTCCCTCCATTCCCCCTTCACCATCCCTATCCCCGTCCAGAAAACAAACGCCATGCCTAGATATGCCAGCAAGCAGCCTCAACGCCTCCCTATACATGTTGTATTGACCAGCAATGCCCTAATTTGCCCGTGATGGTATCAGTTTTGCATAATCTGTGGAGTCAACCATGTAGCCTCGTCACATCCTGCGTAAAACTCCCTTTGCCCGTTCTTGTCCTCGACACCGAAGCCGAGACTCTGTAGCTTGCCGGTATCCCAGCCTGAAACGAACTCACCCTGTCCGCCATTTTCTCGGTCGACAGCATCGCCGAGCTTGATGTAGTCGGCGTGACGGCAGACGGTCTGCGAGTAGGACCATTGGAGGCAGTTGTTGTCGGCGGCGCATTCGGAGCCGCATGAGCCCGCATTGCGATGCGCAGGCCGGTCGTTGGGCACGGGAGCCGTGGAGAGATTGTCCCACCACTCGCGAGATGGGCCTTGAGAGAGGAAGGAGTGTGTGTAAGAGAGAAGCGAGGAGTAGGTGAAGGGTTTCTGCAGTGCATTAGTTAGCCTAGCATCCAAATGACTATCCTGCCTCGATCGTGCGCAAGACATACCGTATTGTATTGCCGCGTCCGCTCCCACTTCCACAGGTTTTCCATCTCCTCTGGCTTGAGCTGGTGCAGCGAAAGCATGGGAACACACCAGCGATCGCGTGTTGTAGTGACGGTCTTGAGAGGGTCGCTTGCAAAGGTCGGGTACAGCGCCTGGAGCTTGTGACCCGTAGCATTCTGGATGGCATAGGCAAGGACGGCGTCACCACGCTGCTCTTCCTTGACCCAGCTCTCGAAGCGCGTGGCCAGCTTGCTCTCATGCGCAACGTCGGGGGCCCCAACAGTCTTGGCCGGGATGAGCTGCTTCAGCAGGCCCTGAGAAAGGACGATGCCGGCACCGCCATAGGCGAACCAGCGGCCGTCGGAGCCCTTGTGTGGGGCGCCCAAGTAATGCGGTTCTGCGGCGTCAAGCTGGCTGAGCAGGCGGAACAGCGTGTCCCAGAAAAAGTAGACGTCCGACTCGAGAAAGACGAACCATTTAGCTGTGGGGTTGGCCGCGTAGGCCTTGTCGACCATGGGCAGATACTTGAAGCGGTCGAGCTTGAAGGCGCGCTGCTGTTCCTTGACCGTCTCGCCCTCGGTGTGGGCTTTCTTCTGCTCGACGTAGGCCTTGAAGTCGGGGTTGTTCGTCTCGTAGCTCTTGGGCAGTTCGGCCAGGATGTCTATGATGTGGCGATCGCCCAGGCGCTCCTCGCTGTCGCCGGCGATGATGAGGTTGGTGATGCAGCTGGAGACGGTGCTCAGATGGGCCTTGGTCGTCGACGCCTCGCTCGAGGCCACCTTGAGCACCACCTGGATCTCATCGAGCAGTTTGACGGGGAAATTCTGGCAGTAGTCGAGCTCGATCGAGTTGGCCGATTTGCTCTCGAGCGGCGGGAAGAAAGACTTCGTTTTGGTCTTGTGCACCGGCGGCTGGCTGTGTGGGGTGCGGCGCGAGAGTGTGAAGACGAGGAAGAAAACGAGGAGGCCGGGGAAGATGAATCGCCATGGCCGTCGGGCCAGGCGGCCTACCAGCGGCTTGAGCATCATCATCATCGCTGTCGTCGTCGTCGTCATCAGTTGGCGTAGTCGTAGAAGTTGGTCGGGCGATATGGAGGCAAAAGGCGAGGGGAATCTACCACTCCTCCTCTACCTACTCCTCTCAGAGTAACAACGGGCGTGGGTGGGCGAGAACGACGGTGCGATGGCGCATTGGCTGCTCAGCGGCGTCGAAGAAGAAGGGAAAAAGAGGGAAATCGGCGTCGTCTAGTCTCTCGATTCGTCTCGTAATGTCACGGGTTGGGTCTTCTTCGCTGCTCTTCTTCTTTTTCGTCTTCTTCTTCTTCTTCTTTGATTTCTTCGGCTCTGCTTCCTTTTGCCCAAGCATCACCGCGCTCGAATCATGTCGTCCGTCCCTGAATCTCCATGACGCTAGCCTCAAACGGGCCTAGGCGCTCCATCACCTGTCGACCCTCAGCCCTCAGCTTTCACACCCTTCCCTCAACTCTTACTCAGCACTCAGCTCTCCGCATCTGCAATCTGCCGTCTGCACAGCTCCAATCAACAAATCATGGAACTTCCATCTCCATCATCTGTTGACATATACACAATTGGGGCCATCATGCTGCGACTCTCATTCGAACACCGTGCACCACTATGTCTCCAGCCTCGCCCTCGACCACGCACATGAGCGCTCACAGCACTCAGCAATGGTCCTGAGACTCATCTTCCACATCAGACCATCCTGGTAAAACATCGAATTCGCAATCAGACAACAATGGCCTAGCATGCACCTGCTCAGAAGCTCCAATGCATCTTGGTGGCTCCAAGACAGGGTGTAAGTCTTGCCTCATCTCTGTTTTAGGCTCTGTACCATACCCAAAAGCGACCGTGTGATATTCAAGCTCCTGTGAGATGTCACTGGAATACCAGGAAGATGACGTTGACGATGCTACATCGAGGGCTCTTCTGGGGCTATCTTTGCCAACTCCCATACCAGACCAATCTAGCAAAGCATCGAATGTGGCATTGCTGTGATTCATTTTTTGTCGGTTCTTGACTGATTTTCCAAGTGTAACCCCTTTCGGAATTGAATGCATTGATAGATTACCAATGGCTTCCTCATTGTCGTCGGTAACCTCGTCTTCCACATCAGACCACGAAGGCAAGGCTTCAAACTCTGTCATGCTGATTACAGCGGACTTGCTCATCACTGGAGCATCATTTGACGGTTCAGGCGGGTCTCGAGCGTGCCCCTCAAGGTTGGATGGCTCCATTTTATCATCCTCCATCATGTCGTCTCGATGCGCGAGACTCAGCAGACTTTCGAATGCATGCGACTGGTGGTAGTCCCTGCAGAGGGCGTCTCGGTAAGAGAGAGTGAACGCGTATTGTGGAAGAGCGGACACATCCAAGTAAGAGATGCCCTCATGGTCACGAGGAGCCAATCTTCCAACAACATCGTTCCATTCCTCCATTTCAGCGTCACTAAACATCGCCGCCCTACCGCAGGTCTGGCAAACAGAAACATCCTTATCGTATTCTTGCTCAGGGCAACGCGCATTCCAATACGCAACAGCACATGCAGTGTCATTATTGCCGCTCATCAAGCCTAGCTGTCCTGAGTCGCCATGAGCCATCAACTCCACTTCCCCCAGTGGACGCGTTCCGGCCAAATTTTGCATCGTAGCCGGAGAACGTGGTGGATCGAAGCCTGTTTTATTGGGTCTTATATCGCGAGGCTGCTCTCCACTTTTCAGTTCAATAAACGGCAGCGGCGCGCCACTACAGCCTTGAAATCGACTGTGATATCTCCAGCATACCAGGCACAGCGGCTTCCTATCGCGGGTATTTCCGTCCCCAGGAATATCAGGTGTCGTTCTCGATCTCAACCCACTAGATCTTGTAGTGTAAGAGTTAGCCATGATTGGCGACATCACTCTGTAGCAGTCTGTGCCACAATGTGCGCATGAACTACGCCTCTTTGGAGATGAAGGTGCAAAGCGAACGTAGATTGTGCGAAGTTGCTGTTTGAGTCTCTTTAGGCCAGTCGGTCGCTGAACAGCATCGTCATCATGGCGTTTGACATTATGTCTGAAGATGCGCCACGAGGTTAATTGAGGTGAATGATGCATTGTTGAAGACGGTGGAGATAGATTGGAGGACTAGATGATGCCCCGGGTGTCTAGAAATGACGTGAATTAGAAAGGCCGAAAAGGGGCGGTGCAGCCGTTCAAATACGTCTGTGACTGATGAGAGGTGAAGTTGGGCAGGCAGCAGAGCGTTTGCTAGAAAGTTGCGTCGCTGGCATATTTCATCACCTGGGTGACGGCTTCAGCCTAGCTTACAGAGTCTCTGTGCCTTCTCCGAGTCTGAATGCATTGTCTCTATCACAGGAGCCATGAAAAGGTTCGCGCATGCTTGCATCAAATCAGTATGTCATATTCGGTAATACATATATATTCTGATGCTTCTCACAACATCAGCTGCATCCTACACTCTCCTGTGCTACCTTCAGCCTCACCTCACCTCCTTCACACCATCGATCCAGATATCAACATGCTCATTGTAAAAGCACAAACAGCCCGCCACCAACGCACTTTCACTCGTGGGATACCTATAATACCAAACCAAGTCCCTAAACATCCTCCCCTTCACCTCAACATGATAATACTCTGCTCTTCCCTTGTAGGGACAGAGCGTCGTTGTCTGACTTGGCGTCAATACCTCCCAATTCACACTTGTCGGCGGCACATAGTATCGCGTACGTAGCGTCGTCTCGAGCAGCAGTAGTGGACTGGAGGTTTCGGCGAGTGCGACCCCATCAAGAGCAACTTTGATATGTCGGGTGGAAGGCAAGATGTCTATGCGTTTGTAGGGGTCTTTTGGGTGGCAATAAATGGGAACTTCTTCTTCGAACCATTGGGTGATGGCATTGAAGTCGACTTTGACGAGATTCTCGAGAGCTGGGGTGTTGAAGATTAGCACGCGGGGTGTGCTGAGGTCGGCAACGGTTAGGCAGCCAAGGTGGGCGGCATTGTCTGCATCCTCTATGGCAGAGAGCTTTTTGAGGGTGGCGTCTTTGGTGAAATCTGAAATCGGGATGTAGTATCTAAATAATACCGACTTAGATGTGGGAATTGGGGAGAGGGTGGCAGTGCGCTCTTACTGAGGGAAACGAGAATGTTCCCAGACGTGAAAGGCGCCAGTCGTGTCAAATACATATTTTCCATTGAAGAGTCCCCGTACGCGTCGAGATGTCCGTTCAGCCTTATGGGGTCCTTTTGCTACAAGCAGTTTTGCCAATTTCTCAAGGCTGATTATTAGGTAGTTAGCTCAGCAGTTCGCATGCAAGGTAGTTGGAGTTGAGCACACACTCGATAGTATTTGTCATTGTTTGGAATCTCCCTTGCACGACCGAGAGATTCTGTTGAGATTTCGTTTTTGAGGATAAAAAGGCCTTTCAAATGGGAGATGTCGGGTTTCATCTGTTCTAGAGACTAGAAGTGATGATGTCTACAGTATGCAGCGGGTGTGAGCGGGGTTGAATGAACGGCAGGAATAGCCGAGGGCTCTGGTGTGTACTGCATCTGCTCAGATTCTGCTGTGAGAATCTGGCTGTTGAGGTATGTTATCTTTTAGCATCTTGTGGATGATCAGACTTTCACTATCACAGCTTGCAAGTAGTTTAGTTCTCATGCACGAAGAGTCGTGTAAACAGAATACCTGGAACAGTATCACTGGGTATGGTAACTATGATAGACCCACAGTCGGATGATGTGATAGTTTCCAAGATGATCTTGTCAAGCACACGAGACCAAAGTACGGCTTGCGTAACTTTTGCTCAAAGATGCTACAAGTCCGTGATACATGTCCAAGTGGTAGGATGAAGGCACAGCGGGTTTGTAGCTCGACTGATTCGTCGATAGCTATGTGTGCTTTGTACATTAAGCTGACGTGCATGTATACAGATTTTCAAGCTTATCATTTGCTCCAACATTATGGTATGTACCCTTTGTGTTTATGTTCAACCAAATTGGTTAGGTGAGGAGCAAGCGAAAGCGTCGAGTTAAATCGTCCGGTGTGGCGCTGGTCCTGGTCATGAGTCGCGTGCGGGAGAAGAAGCTACCATGGTACAGGGAGCGGACTATGCTGCTTCAAGAGAGGTCGTGCGTGTGAAACGTGAAACAATGCCTCAGTAATGCCTCAGTGCCCAGAAAGCTGATTAAGCCTTGGCTCTGGGCAGGGGTGAAGTGCGGTCTGGGCAGGAGGTAAGCGTCGGAATCAGGATCTGCCATTTGTCTTGGGTGCTTGATATGTGCACGGAAGCATGGCGACATGTAGTACCGTAGGTAGTGATTGCTGACGTGCCAAAGAAGTGTGAGGTCATGTACATAGGTACTGTAGCTGGGAAGCGCGCTTCCTCGAGCACGCGTGCAGCATAAGGCAGCGCCCACCTTCACCACCACACACCACCACTGCTACTACCACTACCGACAGAGCACACCACATCAGCAGGGCCGACAAAAGGCTAAAGCCAGCTGCCATTTGCTGTCACCTGCCAACCAGTGTCAGCGCCATCAGACCACAACATTCGTTGCCATGCGCTGGCCCCTGTCCCTCGCTCGTGTCTGCGCAACCCCATGTATTTAATGTAATCATCGAATAAATAGCTACCAATCCCTTTTAAGTCTTTGATAGCTCGGACTGTGCTCGATTTCAGTATTGAAATGTGAAGTTGTATCTTCCTTCGCATTTCGTTGGCCGTAGGCACTAAGGGTTTCCGCCATCGCTGCCCTCGATTTGACACCACGGCCAAGAGCTGCTGGACCTCGCTTTTCATAGCCAAGTATCGTTTGTCGTATTGTTTTAACGAAGGCGTCGCTCTGTTCTTGCAGCCGTCTTTTCTTGGAAACGGGCATGAGCTGTGGTTGGTAAAGTCCGTTTCCGGGTGGTCCTGGGCGTTTCAGCCGCCTCAACTGCCTTTAGAGGGGTCCATGATTCGCAGATGCGGTGATGCTATTTCCATATCACATACTACTTCTTCGCCTGTTCGCGGCTAAGACCTGGCAGATCATGGACAAGTGCCCGCCCGTGGAAGTGAAGGTCTGCATCATAGTACTTGGATGCAGTGACAGCACTTTGCTTACACAAGCCCATGCAACATCCTTTGTCAGCTTGCATAGGAAGTTAAGGCGCGGTGCACGGAGGCCAAGTTAGGCGAAGCATCCCCGCCTCCAGGGGTGAGCCGCATAGGTAAGCGTCAACAAGAAACGAACGTCGGGATGCACATACAGAGTTCAGAAGCACCTTAGTCTTGGCCTTTTCATAACAAACGTTAAACAGTCCGATGACAATGATATAAATGGCCTATATACAGGTAAGCCAAAGTAGGTACAGCCAAGGGCAACGATCAGTAATCTTTGGAGTGTAGCCGGCTCTAGCTAATGTAGCTAATAACTTACTTGAGTCATTTCATCTCCCTTTGCCCTGGCCTACAAAAGATGGTGCCAAAGGTAAGAAGGGCTTGTAGTCACGTATATTGTAGATTACTTGAATAGTACAATCTCTAATGTCAGCTAAATTCAAGTACCCCGAGGGTGTGGGGAGTACACAGTAAGTTACTATGTACATGTAGGTCATTGATGAATCATGACATGTAGACTGGCCTCAAGGAATGATCGTCCATAGTGACCGTTGCTAATAATGGTATTTGGTAAATTAAGGAGAGAGATCTCTGAGAGAGAGATCCGTGTGTGTGGTCCCCTTTGTTGTATCATCAGGTATAGTGGACTCGCTTAAGGCTTGTTATGGCATCGCCTGTCCCACCTTAGATCCAGGCTAGGGCGTCACCATGTCTAATCCTCTCTAAGCTCAGGCGCCCAGAGGATCTACCCATGCCCATGCTCAGGGCCACATCCTTCAATGAAAACTTCGGGTTCCCAGCATGGGAAATAACAGTGCCGCCCCGTGAAGGCCTGCATGCCGAGGACGCCACCAAACTTCCTCCTGTGTCATGCCTTGCCTCGCTAGGTTCTTCCCCCACCCGGAAATAGACGTATAGTCACCAGTGCTCCCGCTGTCGACTTCACCTACTACCGCTTCCGTCTTCTCCTACCGTCGGCTTGTAGGAGTTGCGACTGATTGTTGCTCTGGAAGTCTTCACTTCCGTACATTCGCTTTTGCAGCCGTCTCTCGTTATACAAAGTCTATCATGCTCATTTCTACCCTAATTGGCCTTGTGGCCGGACTGGCTCCTGCGCTTGTCGATGCTGCCTGCAGTGGTCCTCTGAAGATTGACGATTTCTCAAAGTACGCCTCGAACCAGAACAGCCTTAATTCGTGGACTAGCGGTAAGCATGTGGTTCCGTTCCCAAACGTACACAATCTCTAATCAACTCAGATGATGGCTCCATGGCTAGTATTAAAGCCTCCGGCGGGGTCTTATCATTCACCCCCAAATCATCCTCATACTTCTACGAGACATTTCCTTGCCAGCAGGCCAAGAGCAATGGTTACAACTCCGTCACATTCCAGATCAAAGGCCCAGCTGGCGGATCGGCTACACTGGAAATTCAAACCAAAACGGCTTGCTCGGCCACGGCATACACGTCCAAGTTCATTCAGCTGTCTGGCCTCACCGGGAGCCTCCAGACTATGACTGTGCCACTGACCCAGTTCGCTGGTGCCAACCTGGATGCTGTTCAAGGTTTCGTGTGGTCGGGTTTCTCTTCCACTACTTCCGCGTGGCAGCTCAGTAATATCGCGTTTGGCTGTGGTGGAGCTGTTGCCAGCCCCTCAGTAAGCAAGGCTTCGAGCTCAATGGCCCGTCCTAGCTCTACGATGGCAACAGTCGCATCGCCATCGCCCTCTTCCGGAACCTGCAAGAACTTATTGATCGACGACTTTATATCCCAGTCTCGTTTGACCTTCATGTTCTACAATGCTTTCAACTACCCTACTGCTTCCGATGGAACCATGAAGTCTGTGACCGTCGGAAAGCCATCCGCCAACCGCGTCGAGTTTGTTCCCAACACCCCCGGGGAGGCCTACTTCTACAGCCAAATGCCCTGCACCAACGCAAAGGGCAAGTACGGCGGTATTTCTCTTCGCATCAAAGCGCCCAGGGGCACAACTCTTAACCTGCAGCTTGATTCGTCTGCAACCTGCGACCCTGAAAAGGTAGTATCAGGTTATGCTTCTACTGCAGATCTTGGTTGGACCTTCGACGGCACTGAGAAGCTGTACTCCATACCCTTCTCCAAATTCCCTAACGTTGACCTCGAGAAGCTCGTCACTGTGCTATTCTCTGGATTTTCCAACACGGTTTCCTTTGGCCCCATGTCTCTTTACTGTGGTAACACTGTTTCGGAATACGTTGTCCCTACCGTTCCCGCCCCGCCAGAATCTGTGGCCACTGTTCCTGCTCCCAGTAACCCATCTGCTAGCACTCTGGTCATTGACAAGTTCGCCAACTCCGGTAGCAACGCTTTGGGTTTCTGGCACGGTGGCGACGAGGGCATGAAGCTCACATACAACGGTGGTAAGCTCCAGATCGTTTCGGATGATGCCGACTATGCTTTCTACACCCAAGTCTCCGCTGGCTGCAGTGATTTCACCAAGTACAAGGGTTCATACTTGCACATTGCCTACGAGGGCTCCACTAAGTTTACCGTCGCCTTCCAGCAACATAACAGCAAGTGCGATTCCAACATCGCTCCCTTTCCTGAGACTTGGGACTCTGCAGAAGCATCACGCTACGCTCGCAATGGTCACATTTACATTCCCATCAACCACTTCAACATCAACTTGTCCCGCGTCATCGGCTTTTCCCTCAAGGGTTTCTACAGCTCTGATCCTGTCACGCTCTCCACCATCGAGATTGTATCTTCGGTCCCTGCTGGCACCACCATTCCCGAGAAGGCCGCGACCGGCAATCTGATCTTTTCCTGCAAACGTCCCAACTCCTTTGCTTTCGCCATTGATGACGGTATTCCATCTCTTGCCCAGGAAGTGCTCAAGATCATTCGCGAGGAGAACATCAAGGTTACCTTCTTCACCGTCGGTGCTCCTCTCGTCGATTCCTCGACTAACCTGACCAATGTCTACCGTGAGATGCAGGCGGCTGGCCACCAGTTGGCCCTCCACTCGTACACTCACCCAAAAATGGAATCACTTCCTGATTACGCTGCCATTGACTGGGAATACAACGAGGACATCAAGGCCATGAAGAACTCCTTCAACGGTCTTGACACTCCCTACTTCCGTCCTCCCTTTGGTAACGAGGGTGCCCGCATGCGCTCGCGTCTGGTCAAGGCAGTCGGTCCCAAGGCCACCATTGTCAACTGGTCTGTTGATGTTGAGGATTGGTTGTGGGCTGAGACCAACACCCCCGAGCAGCAGAAGGTAGCTTTCCAGCGTGATGTCGACAAGGGCGGTAACCTCGTTGTCCTTCACTACCTGTACCCCTCCACCGTCAGCTACCTTCGCGAGTTCATCCAAATTGCCAAGAAGACTGGCAAGCAGCTCATGCGTGTCGATCAGTGCATGGAAGACCCCTCTGCTCCCCCCCTATGAGTAATTGTTTAAGTGTTTTGTTGTTGCGGATGTTGATAATGCAAGGGAGGAAAG
This sequence comes from Plenodomus lingam, assembly GCF_022343315.1. Classification (NCBI taxonomy): domain Eukaryota; kingdom Fungi; phylum Ascomycota; class Dothideomycetes; order Pleosporales; family Leptosphaeriaceae; genus Plenodomus; species Plenodomus lingam. The sequence goes on along the minus strand of NW_027093944.1, from coordinate 1,244,695 downwards.
AAGTTCTTCCGTGAAAAACTCTAAGCATGTCTTGACAGCCAATTTTCGTAATGTGCAACTCATAATAATTCATCAATGTTCAAGGCCTCATTCTCCCGATTTTACGCTTCACATGTTATTCGTTGTCTTTTTCAGTCGTAGGCAGCAGATTACACTACCCCCAAGTAGGTTGTGAGTTCAAGTCCAATGCGCATGATTTTGACAGGAAAGTGCGATGACGCTGGCTACGCTGTCCGAATCTACAATATCTGCAATTATCACATATCCTGGCAGAAACAAAATCGAAGAAACCCTCGCGGATAACGTGAAAGCTGTGCCTAGGCGATGGATTTGTTGCTTCGAGATGTGAGTTGTTGTGGCAGTAACCATCGGATGTCATGCATGCTGGGCCATCTTTTGATTGAGCATTCAAAGGAAAATAAATGGATGAGACTGTGACTCTACGATGATGTTTTCACTGTGCTCGGTGTGGGACCCGGGATCTTCATGATGGGTTACGTTACCGGTACCGGTAGATGGGCGGGTGTTCTGAACTTCTCTTCACGTTTATTGATAGGTGTAGAATGTATGTAAATGCTGTTTACGACTACAAGACCTCGAGCCTCCTGAACAGCATAACAAGAGTGGATAGAAAGGGACACGATAGTGGAGAACAGGGTTTGGAAGGAGTAGATCAGACTTCGCTGGAGAGGCAGCTGCGAAGAGAGTGGTATGCAAATACATATGTAGAGACGGCCTAGCTGACCTCACGTTCTCCCACTTTTCAAAGGACGGCTTCTTTGGTTTAGTCTCATGGGGCTTTTTATGCAGCTTTTGGTTGGTTGTTGTTTGAGGCTGGGTTGGGGGGGGGGTTTGTCTTTACGTTTTTATGTTGATGGGCATGGTGTCACTACGGTACAAAACCGGTTTATAGTAGCTATATTTATCTAAAGTAGACTATAAAGTAGTTTAAGTATAAGAAGTAAACCTAAATAGGGTTTACTATACTATATATTCTATAAAGGTAAACTACTTTTTAGTTTATATATTATTAGTATTATATATATTAACTTTAGTATCTATTTAAATATAGTTTATATAATATACCTAATTATAGGTTATATAGTAGATAGATATATAGCACCTAGGGGGAAAATTTAGTGTAGATAGAGGGCACGTAGTAGGCATGATTTAGTAGGGTTACTATACAGGAACTAGTACTAGTAGATACCTAGGTAGTATAGGCGTGTAGTATACTACTACCTAGGTACACTATAACAATAACTAAGAGACTAGGTAGTATACCTAGTATATAAAATTACAATCTAAAATATCCTATAATAATAGGTTAGTAAGTTCTATAAAGGCGCCTATTATAACAACACTCCTATATTATAGTGTAGTAGTATTACTAAAGATTATACTCTATATTATAAATATTCTAGGGCAAGTTAGTTACTTACACTATATATATTATAGGTTTCTTTAGTAGTATATTAGTTTAAAGTTAGGTATATATATATATTATTATATATACTATATTATATATAGTAGTAAAGGGGTAGTATAATATAGTAAGCTTGTGTAGTATAGGATATATAGTAATATTATATTATATTATTTATATATACTAATACTATATATATATATTATTTAACTTATATAGTTAGGACCCTCTTATATTATAATTATCTATAAACCTAGACGCTATTATTACTATTACTATTATTTAGCTCTCCTATACTACTACTATTTATATAAGGGGCATCTATAATAGATACTCTAGTTTATATTAGAGACTACTATAATTTTAGGCCTTATACTCTAGAAGTATTTCTCTTATTACTATTACCTTTAGCTTTAGCTTTAGTTATATAGTTACGCCTAGCCTTTATATTCCTAATATATATATTCTTACAAGTCTATATTAGTAGAGTAGAATCTAAAGTCTTTATTAGAGAGTCTATAATAGTATAAGGTTAGTGTTATTACGTATCTAGTAGTATATTATAGTTATCTTCTATAGGCGTGTTTTTATAAGTATCTAGAGTAGAATTATTTAGTTAGGCTAGTATACTATATAAATAGGTTTGCTTTTATAGTCTTATATCTAGCTATACTAGTACTTGTTATAATCTAACACTACTAGCTAGGGGTATACTAACTATTAGGTTAGAATACTAACCCCTAAAACACTACTATTGCTATCCTAGGCACCCTAGTCTTTAAAGCTAGTAATACTACTAGTATATTTAGATTAGGGTAGATATTGTCTTTATATATATTTAATAGGATAGGGTAATACTAGCTTACTTATAGCCTATAATAAGTCTTAGTTTAAATATTAGGGAGTATTACTATAGAATCCTAACTAGGCTACTATATAGTTATAGTATATACCTAAACTACTATAAATAAAGTTAGATATTAGCTACTAGTATCTATATAGACCTCTGCATATAATAGACCTCCCTAGGCTAGGGCCTTATAGGATAGCAAACGTTTAAGTAATTAGGGTAGTAATACTATTACCTAGTATAGTATAATTATGCATAATAGCTCCTTTATAATAGTAAGATTAGTATATTTAAAGAGGTAGATAATATACTTATATTTTAGTTTAGAGTATTAGTTCTTATTCCTATATATCTAGGTCTACTATATAAGCTATTTTAATACCTATACTCTATTAAAATATCTAAAAAATAGATACTTAGTAAGGATAGTATCCTATATATTAGTCTACTTAGAGTTAGAAATATAGCTAAATAGTTAGTCTTAGATTATATTAAAGTATATATCTATAGCCTTGTAGATATATTTATTAAGGTTATTAATACCCTTCTTACTAACTATAAACGTGTAGATCTATAGGGCAAACACTTTAGGCGTATATATTGCTACCTACACTATAATTAGATTATTGCTTGCTAATTTTAGCTATAGGCAGATACTATATAGTTCTAGTATTTTATATAAATAGGATCTTAAATCCTATATTAACTATAGGATAGTGTTAGGAATAAAGGTAGTATTTATAGTAGATAAGGTTATAAGTAAAGCTAATATATTATAAATATATTATTATAGATAGAAAGGGTATATTATTATATATAACTTGTGCACTTATTATATTATAACGTGTACTAGTGTTATTACTATTACTTATAATATATTATCTTTAGCTATATCTTTATACTAATATACTTCTATAATATAGTTATTAAATAATAAGTTATTATACTATAGTTATGCTATATTAGTATAATAGAAGTGTAGAGAGGGTGTGCTAACGTGTTGTATTATATACGTGTGTAAGGGGTTAATAATTAATTTAGAGTATACTAGATTATTATTATATAGATTTATATATATTACTATAATTATATTATTATTACTTATTATAACTAACGCTAATAAGTTATATTAGCTTACGTAGATTTATACTATATCCTTTTATTTACCTACTCCTCTATATACTAGAGTATAATAGTTATATTAATAGAGTAAGATATAAATATCTAGGAATACACTCTTACTAACCTATATTAGCTACACGTAGTTTATGTTTACTAAAACGCAGTTATTATATAACCTAGATTAGTATATAAGTTATACTAGACTAGGAATTAACGTAGATTAATATAGTAACTATAACACTATTTAAGAGGATAATATTATAAGTTACTAAATTTAGGGGTAATAACCTGTCTACTATACTATAGTATTCTAAAAGTAGGGTAATCTATCCTTTAAATACCCTATTAACTATATATTACACGTTAATATATTTTCCTAGGCTAGGTATAGAACTAATATATATTAGCTTAGGATAGAAAATAGGGCTATTATATATATTAGTTAACTACTATAAGATATAGTAGTCCCTACTATAGAAAGCCTAGTTATAGAAGAAGAGGCTCTTTATCTTTAATAGTACACTATTAAAGTTAAGATTATCTTTATAGAAGCTTTTATTTAATTTAGTATTAATAAACTTATAATAGATATATTATATATAAGAGTAACGTAATAGGATATATTAAATAAGTATATTATATAATTAAAGAATTACTCCTTTGTATATAGATAAATCTAGTAGTAACTAGATAACCTATATAAGGAGAAATAGATTACCCTCCTATATAGTATCCTGTAGAGAACTGCGTATCTATTATAATATAGCAAGTTTGTATCTTAGATAGTATATCTTATAGTATAAAGCCCTTTAATAGTAGATAGTAATAAGCTAACTATACTATTAATAGGCTGTCTTACCTAAACTACACTAGTTAGACTAGCTTTCTTTTATATAGAATAGTAGCAATACAGTCTTATAGTAGCCTAGAAACCTTTCTTAGAATATCCTTAGTCTATAAGGCTAACTAAGGTATAAGGAGGAGAAACTAATACTAAGTAAGGATTTAAGTAGAGTAGATTATATAGAAGTAGCCTAAGCTAGTCCTACTTCTATTAGAAAGAGGTTAAAAGAGTCTCTATAACGCTTAAAAAGGCTACTATAAATAGTGTCTAACGCCCCTAATTTGCTAGCTTATACTTATCTATAGTAAGAAACCCCTTTAATTATATCTCTATTATAAAGTCTTAAGAGATAGCTAGGTAAAGAGAACCTCTACTACTAGCAAGTAAATATTACTAAATACTCTAAAGGAAAGAAAGACTATAAGCAATTAAGAATATAAGGTTGTCCCCTAATACTATAGAGAGATTAAGTTTAGGTAGTCTAGGCCCTACTACGCCTATAATAGTCTAATCTGCACTAAGTAATACTAAAGATAGGTAGATAACCTATAGTTAGTAGACCTAAATAATTAGTCCTATAGTCTAGGACTACTACTAAAGAGAGGCTACTCTACTTTAACTCTAACTAACTCTACCTGCTAGTTATAAGTGTAACTAGTATACTAGTATAATTAACTATTCTTTAATATACCTACTTATATACTTATAATTATAAACTACTACGCCCTTAATAAACTAAAAGACTATATACTACTACTACTAATACTACCTATTAGCCTTATTAAGGACAGGTATAACTCCTTAGCTCCTATAGGGGCATAATACTAGCGCTAGTTATACTATTATTTAAAAGCCTAAAGGTTGCGATCCTTAGCCTTACTATAGTAGTAACTACTAACTACTAGTCCTAATTCTAGCTAAGATTACTAATTTAAAATCTATTAAATAACTAGTTAAGTAAAGTATTAAGTTTAGCTTAGGTATAACTATCCTCTATAGAGACTATAGATCCTTAGAAAGTATAGGTGTATACTAACCTACTACTTATCTATTATATAAACTATAGGCTCTAGGAGCTTATTAGATAGTGCTAAGTGCAACTACTACTAGCTGCAACAACTCTTATTACAGCGTTTATTAACTTAGAGGTGCTACCTATCTTAATAATATTAATAGAATAATAATATAGAGAAGGTACTACCTTATTACCTTAAGTGTAAGTACTTAATAGGGACATCTCCCTAAGTAACATAAAGACAGAGAGACGCGTGTAGAGACGCGTGTATTGCTATAACTACTTATTAGGTAGACCTAAGCTAGTTTTAATAACTAGTACTACGCCTAGTATAGTGTCCTTACGCTACTATAACCTAGCTAGTATCTAGTATATCTTAATCCCTTTAACACTAACTAACTTAATAAAATAATATTAAGGGAATACTATAGGGATAAGAATAGCTAGTATAAAACTATAGGTACGTTATTAGATAGGTAACTATCTATCTACTAAAGATAAAGTTAATAGTATTAGGAGCGCTAGGTAGACTTATAAGTTATTAATATATTAAAGTCTATAGTGTGAAGGGCTTAGGCTTATACCTAAGCCTAGGTCTAACACAAGACGGACCAAGTCCAACACCACTACTAAGCGAACATACTAGACACCTATAAAAAGGCGTAGAGGGCTTACCTCTCCTTTAAGATACTAAATACTATTATTAACGCTTATTATATTCTCCCTTAAGGCTAGTCTATAATATTTTAGTATCTTCTTCTAAATATACTATAATAGTAATAAGAGATAGACGCGCTAGATATTTAGAATAACTAGGTACAACCTAATATAGTAGAAAGGCTAATATAATAGGTCTATAGATTAATAGAATAATAGGCTTAAGACTCTACTATAATAGCTATACTATATTAATAGAACAAGGAAATACGTAATTAGATTCTATCCTAACCCTCCTCTAAGCCCGCCAGGTTTAATAACATGCTACCTCTACCCTCTCCTGCCTTACGTTATAAACCCTTCCTAGTTAGCTTGCTATATAATAGTACTAAGGCAAACTTCTCCTTCTAGTAAATAACTATAGAGTTTAAACTACGTGTAGACAAGGTCTTTATTAGGGATAAGGAGGCAAGGTTTATATATATTTAGTCCTAGTTATTACCTATAGTCTAGCGCGCTATAGCACTATACTTTAAGAATAGTACACGTAAGCGTTAGGATATAAGTAGGTTTCTTAACTACCTAGCGTTCTATTATAGTAACTATTATAGGTAGGAGCGCGCCTAAGTTATATTAGAACACTTATATTAGGGCTAAAATTAGCCTTTTATAGAGTTCTTTATAAATTTTGTATAGCTTCTTATATAGTTAGGAGGTTTATACTAGAATAATAAATAGAAGCTTTTATAACTTTAGCAATCTCTTAATAGTTATATACGCTTAGTTTCCCTTAATAGGGAAGTCTCTAGAATAAACTATAATATAGCTATAGAGGAATATAAGATAATTATAGTAGATATTAAAATAGCCTCTCTAGAACTAGGTTTTCTTTAGGCTAGTAAGTCTAAGGAACCCTAGTAGAAGTCTAACTTAGATTAGGATAGTAATATAAATATAGTAGAAGTAGTAGCCTTATTAAGTGCACCTACTAAACTACTAATATTACGTCCTAACTAGATCCTATAGGACCTATTTAATATATAGAAACTAGCAAAGGTCTACACCTAGTGTAGATAGGGTAGTTATTTTGTGCGTGCATGTCCTAATACCCTATTACTATAACTAGTAGGTGTTAAGATAGTTGCAGTATTAGCAAGTGGCCCTAATTTAGGAAACTAGCTACCCTTAACTTTAGGCTAAGTTAGGGGTATAAGGAGGATACTATAATAGAGGAATTATTAATAGTAGAGCCTATTAAGTATCCCCTATATATTAAGGCTAGGTTAAATAATCCTCCTTTCTTTATTCCCCTCCTCCTAGGTAGAGTAGAGAATATATAAGTAATAGTTAATTTAGGGTACTAGTGTTTTAGTATAGTTAAGGAAAAGTTAGCAAGATAGATTAGTAGGAACTTTATAGATATTCCCCTGCGACCCTTATAATATACCTAGGGAATTGCTAAGGGTATAAGAATTTTATAGTTAGTAGTATTAGACTATAATTTAGATAGTTAGTAGTCTTAGCTTTTAGCATATATAGTACCTAGTCTCTCCTATTAATTAATACTAGGCAGACTATAGCTATGCAGAGAGGGTGTTGTTATAGATATTCTACAAGGCAAATTAATAATTAGGAAGGCAAGAAATATAGTAGTATAAGAGAGCAGGAGACGCCTGTATCCTACCTATATCTCTATTATCTTAGGTTTAGTTATAGCAGGGTTGCTAAATTAAGGACCTTAATAGGAAGATATATAAGTATAAATTTTTATAATAAATATACTAGATATTTTATAGGTAATATATAACTTACGCCTAATAAAATATCTAGAAAGTATTAATAAGGGAAGTCTTATTAATATACACACTATCTATATTACTAATAGTATAGTTCCCTATAAGCCTAAGTAGGAAACTAGAAAGATAAAGTTACTACTAGAACTATAAGAGTTTAAGGACCTGTTTAATAAAGAGTTAGTAAGTAGTTTACTACCCTATTAAGGTAGTATAGATTACTATGTTTAGTTAATAACTCTCCTAGATAGAACCTAGCCTAACCCCCTATAGGGTCCCCTATACCCTATATCTTATAATTAATTACTAGAACTAAGAATATAACTTACTAGATTAATAGACAAGGGCTAGATCTAAGTAAGCTCTTCTATAGCTAGAGCTCTAGTATTGCTAGTAAAGAAGCTATTAGGCAGTTAGCGCCTTTATATAGATTACTAGATACTTAATAGTATAATAATATTAGACTAATACCTACTACTACTTATTAAGGAAACTTTGCGTATACTATCTAGCGCAAATTAGTTTACAAAAGTAGATATTTGCGCTACCTTTTATAAAGTTAGAATAGTAGAAGGTTATAAGTCCTTAATAGCTTTCTATACCTAGTTTAGGTTATATAAATAGTTAGTATATCTATTTAGTCTTAGTAGTGCGCTATCTACTTTCTAATAATATATTAATACTACGCTTATAGAGTTACTTAGATTATATATAATAGCCTACCTTAATAATATCCTAATTTATTTAAGAGGAGACTAGTTTAACTATATAGAAAAAGTAAAGCGTGTACTTATACTATTAAAAGAAGTAGGACTACACCTAGACTTAGAGAAGTGTGCGTTTAGTATTAAGGAGGTACGCTACCTAGGCTATATTATTAAGGCGGGCAAATTACTTAGACCTAACCCTAAAAAGCTTAGGGTAGTATAGGAATAGGAATCCCCTAGGAATATAAGAGAGGTAAGAAGTTTTCTAGGTTTTACTAACTTCTACTATAATTTTATTACAAAGTTTTCTAAAGTAGCAGCGCCTTTAAACTAACTAACTAGGAAGGATACCCTATTCTAATAGGGAGAGGAAGAATAGAGTATATTTAATACACTAAAAAAGGTATTTATATCTAGACTAGTACTAATATAATAGGACCTAGCTAAAGAAATATTATTAAAAGCTAACTATTTAGGATATACTCTTAGGGGTTGCTTATTGCAAAAAGTTAGGGGCGTCTAGCGTCTAGTTGCTTACTACTCTGCAGCACTAACACTAGAGAGACAAAACTACACTATATATAATAAGGAATTACTAGCTATTATTAAGTATCTTAAAAGCTAGTTAGTAGAGTTATAGAGTATTTATAAACTATTTATAATATTTATAGACTATAAAAACCTAGAGTACTTTACTAGCCTTTAAAGCTTAAGCAAGTAATAGTACTACTAGGTAGAGGAACTTTTAAAATATTAGTATATCCTATAGTATAGACCTAGCTATCTTATAGGATAACCTAATACCTTAAGTAGGTAACTATAAGACTTAAACTCCTCTAAAGTAACACTATAGTTAGTAATACGCCCTAAATTAATTTAGGTTATAGTGTTAGAAGTAGAGGAGGCGTCTAAGTTACTAAAGGGCGCTAGCCTTTTTGCTAACCTATATATATAGACACTATAGGACAAAGTAGTATTAGAAGATAAGATATACTAAGTGCGTCTTAATATAGTTTAGAAAGGCGCTAGGTCTTTCCTAGTTCTAGCTAACACAAAGTAATAGATTAGGGACTATATAATTAGCGCACACGGTACTTTGCTTTAGAGGGGCGTTATTTAGTTGCTAATATAGAAACCCCTTATAACTACTATTATATAGCAAGCATATAAATTAGGTTTAGTAGGATATCTAGGAAAGAATATAATATTTTAAATACTACGCTATAACTATTATTAGGATAGAATATTAGGAGATATTACGTGGTATATTTAGAACTACTATTATTATAGTGCTTATATCTCCTAGAGGCGCTAATAGGGTCTATTATAACCTATACTAGTTACGTTATAATACTAGTCCTAAATATCTATAGATTTTATAGTTAACCTACCTATAAAAGATAATAGAAAACCTTAGTACCTATTAGTTATTACTAATAGATTGTCTAAATATGTTTAGCTTAAAGTAATAGTCTCTATAGTAGCTAATTATTATATAAGGATCTTCTAGGATAACTAGTAGTAGTTCTAGGGCTTCCTATCCTCTATTATTACTAACTAAGGCTCTAACTAGTTAGGATCTTTCTAGATAATATTATACTAGATAATAAAGATAAACTAGTTACTATCTACTATATACTACCCTTAGATAGATAGCAGGATAGAGTAGGTAAACTAAGAAGTGTAGGTAGTACTACGCATAATAGTATGCTTTAAGCAGACTAACTAGCCTAACTACCTACTAGCCTACTAACTTATACTTAATAATAGGGACTCTAGTATAACTAGTATTAGCCTAAATCTACTTTTAAATAGGTATACTATAGACACGCTATAAAAGTTAATATTACTGCTAGTAAAGCCTAAGAATCCTTATAGGGAGGCTATAGCGTTCTTGTCGCACCTATAGAGGGGTATAGAGCTAGCGCAAGCTACTTTTATATTCTAATAGTAATAATAATAGGAAGTAATAAACTAGTCCTAACACCTAGCTAAAAAGTTCCTAAAAGGTAATATAGTTTAGTTTATAATATATAATATAAAGATAAACTAACTAAGTAAAAAGTTTAACTAGCTATAGGTAAAGTATAAAGTAATAGAAGTTCCTACTCTACTTATAGTAGTATTAGACTTACTAGGGAGCTTATATAAGACTGTGTATATAGATCTACTAGAGAGAGCTACTAATAACCTGCTACTAAGCTAGAAGCTTTAGGACTTATAACTAGGTCTAATAGTTACTCTAGAAAATAAAGATATAACGCTAGATAAATAGGAAGTAGAAGAGATCCTTTATATAAAGAATATAAGAGGAAAAGGGAAGTATTAAGTCCTAGTAAAATAAAAGGGGTATATTAATCTAATATAGCACCTACTAGAGGTAGTATAGGATACTATAGCTCTACATAGGTTTAAGGAATAGTATAGGGATACTATATATAATAATAGCCTAATACGTATAAAAACTAGAAAGTAAGGGTAAAAGGAAACTAGAATAATAACTTAGACCTTTATTATAATTAAGAAGTAGAAAGGTATTAGAGAAATCTTTTAATTATCCTTATAACACTCTAAGCAAGTGCCCTACTACTAAAGTTTTATAATATAGCTAATAATTAGGTAGTAGTATCTATACTATTACTATCTATAACTAACCCCCCTTTAGCCCCCCCTAAACTATTATTTATATTATTCTAACACCTCTATATCTCTTAGCAATAGTAGTAACGCTTACGCGTAGTATAGGTAGGGCACAACTTAGTTAATAAATATAAGTAGTAGTAGTAGCAGCGTTAGGAGGAGGGTAGTGCTTTAATAGCTTGCTAACGCGCAGTACCCTAGGCCTAAAGAAAACAAATATTAGAATAGATATAAAGGGAATAAGGGAAAACTAATACTAATAATAAGAGTCTTAATACCTTAGGTAGTGCGCTTAGTAGCGCTCTTAAGCCTATTAATATAAAGGTTAGTTTAGGCCTAGGTCTTGTTTATACGCTAGTTAATACGCTAAAAGGTAATACTAGTAGTAGTAGCAAGCTATATAATATTATTATTGCTATAACTACTATATAAAGGCGTAATAGCAGACTAAAGAGGAAATGCTAGAGTACTAGTAGTAGATAGAATAATAGCACTAAGCTAATACTAATTATAGGCGCGCAAGTAAGTAGTAGGGGCAAGTAGAGTAATAGTGTTATTAATTTAAGCCCTTAATATAAGATCCTTAAAATAATAGTAGAGCTAGTAGAACTATAGTATAAACTAGTAATAGGTGCCTTTAGTAGGTTTCCCTATAAAAGTACTAAGGGTCCCCTTCTTTATAATATAAAGGTAATCCTCCTAGTAACTATAATAAAACTAAAGCTAGTTGCAGAGAGCTTAGCAAATATTAGGATTATTAGTAAGGATAGCTTCTAACTAAGTATAAGTCTTATAGCTATAATAGCAGGACTTGTATAAGTGCCCTAGATATAGTTAGAACTTGCTATAAAGGAAACAAAAATTAAGGGGAACTTACTACTACCCTCCTAATAGTTACACTTGCTAAAGAGATAAAGCTAGTTAATATACTAATTATAGGGAAGTAGCTTTATAAAGCTACTATTATATTCCTTATTATCTAAGTTACTAGAAATAATAAAGCTACTAAGTAACTAGGTTTAGGGAGATGTGTGCTAAATAAAAAGTTAGTGTAGGAAATATAGGGAGAATATTAGAAGTACGCACCTTATCTTAGTAGGCCTAGCGCAGGGTCTAACCGCCTTATAGTAGATCCCTACTACTAGCACTAGTAGCTATAGACAAAGATATAATAGGGACTAGATAGGCAGGATTAATAGAAAAAGATTAGAGAAAGGGCTAATTAGTAGGGAAAATCTGTTATATAACAAAGTAAGTTTAGGAAATTTATAGTAGGGTAGGATAGCTATATTAGAACTTTTATAGTAGGGTACTAAAATAAGCGTATAGACGCTACGCGCGCGTATCGCTTAATATATAGGCCTATTATAAATTAGGAAGGAATATAAAGATATAATAATAAAACTAAAAAATATAGTAATAAAGCCTAATACAGATTATAGAGGATAAAGACATAACCCTAGACCCCTAGAAAGACAATTTCACGATAGTTTATAGGGGAAGGTTAGGGGTATATAAAGGGCTTAGGCTTATACCTAAGCCTAGGTCTAACACAAGATAGACTAAGTCTAACACCACTACTAAGCGAACACACTAGACACCTATAAAAAGCTATAAAGGGCTTACCTCTCCTTTAAGATACTAAATACTATTATTAACGCTTATTGCATTCTCCCTTAAGGCCAGTCTATAATATATAGTAGGATTAATTACTTATCTAAAGATATAACTACTATAGCCTTTAATAGAGTTGCACTAATTAATAACGTAGTTAGACTGTAAGTTTATCTAAACTAGGTATTTTAGCACTCTATTAAGTAGCTTTTATAGCACTCTAGTAAGTAGCTCTAGATTTGCGCCTACGTGGGTAATATACTTAAGATAAGAATTAGCAATCTATCTACTTATATTTAAATAAGGCAAGACTTAGTTCTACTAAGATAAGTAAAAACTATAGGACTATGTAGATAACAAGTAGCTTAATTTAGCGTAGTTAAGGAGTAGCTTTAGATTTGCGCCTATATAGGTAATATACCTAACTATAACTTAGTAAATTATCTATTTACTTTTAAATAAGGGAGACTTAGTTTTAGTAATATAGATAGTATGTATAGTTCTGCGTAGTTAATAAGTAACTTAATTTAGCGTAATTAAGGAGTAGCTTTATATATATACCTATATAGGTAACGTACCTATCTATAAGTTAGTAAACTATCTATTTATATTTAAATAAGGGAGACTTAGTTCTATTAAGGTTTTAGAGACTTTAGGACTGCGTAGCAGATAAGTAACTTTAATTAGTGTAGTTAATAAGTAGCTTTATATATACGCCTGCGTAGGCAGCGTACCTAACTATAACTTAGTAAACTATCTATTTACTTTTAAAAGAGGGAGACTTAGTTCTATTAGAGTTTTAGTAACTTTAGGACTATATAGCTAATAAGCAACTTTAATTAGCGTAGTTAATAAGTAGCTTTAATATAAAAGGGGAAGAAGAAGCTATATAAAGAAGGTAATAGGAGGGATTAATAAAGTAGATAAGGGGATAGAGGTGTTAAGGTTATAGAGGGATACGCTAAGTTGCTACTTAATAGTAGAGTTCTATAAGGTAGATTATATAGTAAAGGTAAAGTAAGCTCCCTAACTACTATAATATTACTATAGTATATAGGATTAGACTTAGAGGTTTTTAAATTAGATATATATTAGTATTAATATTATAGTACTATTTATATAGATAATATACTATCTAAGTTACTCTAGCCTATCCTTATAAATATAATCTTAGTAAATATAACTCTAGGATCTAATTAGGTTAAGGAAAGAGCTATTCTAAACTAATTAATTTAATATTATAGGTTCTATAATATAGCTATAACACTCTTTGCAATCTAATAGGATACGCAATAGACGTAGACTAGTATGCTTCTCTATACTATTTTTAAGGTAATAGTCCTAAGTATTTAAGTTAATAATCTATTAAAGTTAATTATCTATCCTAGAACTAATATATTTTAACGCAAAATCTCCTAAGTAGAATAGAATATAGGCGCAGAGTATAGTGTTACGCTATACTCTTAAATAGTTATTAGTCTTCTAAGCAATTATATATCTACACACTTAAATATCCTATTATAGAAGTCTAATAGTAATAACAAGGTTAGAGGTTTAGTTATTGCAAGATAGTTACAGAAAGTTACTGTAGCATAGTTTATCTTGTTAGAAGAGTTAGCTTATAAGCTTAGCAAGTTTCCTTAATTAGGTGCAGTTTAAATAGTTATTCTAGTAGTCTTAACTGTCGCGATCGCAGTCGTATACTACATCTTTAATACTATTATTTTAAGTAGTAGGTAAGATTAGGTCTAACTTATAGTAAGATAAACTATATCTAGTATATCTACTTATAGTAAAATAGAATATATAGATATATAAAGTAGAATACCTATATAGTATAAAAGAAGATAATACAAAGTCTACTTTCTATACTAATATATTTATTATAGTAACTATAATAAATATAAAACTTTATAACTCTACTAATATATATATAGCTTACTAATATTCATATTATCTAGTATAGCAAAATAGTAAGTTTACGCTACTAAGCTATTATACTAGAAGACTAGTATAATTATATTATAGCTTATTAAAGGAACACGCTATAGTTTAGATTAGACACTACTATCTATATTTATATATCTACTATCTATATCCCTAAGTGCTATATTAATGTAGAAACTATTATAGATAGTATATAGTAAGTAATTGCTACCCCTTGCCTATAAATATCTAGTTAATAGAACAAGTTCTAGTATTATTATTATCTTACTCTACACTAAGGTGCACGCTATAAGGTGAATTAAAAGTAGTATATATAATACTAGCAAAGGTGCTATAAATAAAATATTCCCTTTACTACTACTAAAGATGCCGCTATACTATAGACTACTAGCTACCCTACTAGTTAACTATTACACCTTAATAATATATAAGGAGTACTAGATATTAATTCTTCCTATAATTCTACTAGTAATTCTACTAGTAATAGTGCAGACCTAATAGATAACTATAATAATAACATGTAACTTACAGACAAGGATAAAGAGGTTCTATACCTAAAGGACTTTTTAGGGGATATATAATAGCAAATAGGATATATACTATATTATAAGTAAATAGAGTGTGTTTAATAACTTTACACCACCTCTCTTAATATATACGCTATATTTATAGGTACTCTATATAAGAAGGTCTAAAAGATATAATAAAGTTTAAAGAAATACTATAATATTAATATTAGTAATATTATCTACTAGGGGTAGCATATACTATATACCTTATTCTAGGATACTATAACTCCTCTATCTATTAATTATTATACTAATAGATGCGTAGCCTTTACTAGCAACCTTAATACTGCTTATACGTGCCTATCCTATAGTAGAGCTTAGTATAATAAGAAAGGCAAATTAAAATATTAATAGTAATATATCCCTATACTTCTATAACTACGTATCTAGTATAATAATAGTTATTAGTTATAATAATTAAAAGCGTATTAGGTAACTTTTAACCCTACTAGTAAATATACTTTACACTAAGACATGTATAATAGGGACTAGTTTTAAGAATATAGTAGGAAAGGATACTTCTAAGACCCTAGGGATCTAGCTTTATAACTTATATTAGACGTAGTAGGTATAGTAAAGAACCTTAAGAAATAATAAAGTATTATACTAGTAGTGCTATATATCTTAAACCTTTACCTATCTATTTAGGATTAAGACTATAATACACTTATTACTACTATTATACCTAGTACTTTTAATAAAAAATTTACAGATACTTAGCTATACCTAATAGTAGAGGAATTATACTAACTTATAGTTGGAGTTTATATATACAACGCAGACACTTAGGAAGAATTTATCCTTTATACCTACCTTATACTAATAACTAGAGATAGGCTAGCTATAGTAGAGATTATAGGAATAAAACAGCCTAGTATATTAAAAAGGAGTTACTGCCTATGCCTGTATAAAGGAACTAAGAGGAGAACTAGTAAATACTCTTTCTTAAATAGAGATACCCTTTACCTAGTTATATATAATAATTTAGCTACTACTATTAAAGATATATATAAATAATAAACTAATATACTAGCCTCTAGATATACTACCTTACACTAAGATACTAGTATTAACTACTACTCTATCCTATTAGACCTCCCTACTATATACTTTCCTTATAGCTTTCCTATTAATATTATATACGCAATATCCTACAATATACCTAAAGCCTTATTCTAACTCTAGAAAGGGGACAAATTTAATAATAAGACTATACTATAGCTTGTTACTAATACTAATTAGGCTTTAATTAATAAAGGTCTTTATAAGTCCTATTCCTTAGTACTAACCTAAGTTAGCACTACCCTATAAAGCACTATAATATATAAGATATAGACTTTATTTAAATAGTAGACTTTTATACTTACTTATAGAGCACTAGCTATATAAGTCTATCTTTAGAAGGAATATACTAATAACTTCCTACGCTACTATAAACTACTCTTCTATATAAGCTAGAGGGAGTTTACTATTAACTAGATTAATAAGTTAGAACTATTAGTAGAGAATTTTATTTACTAGTATAAGTTACTCTACTACTATAGTAAAGTAGACTAGTTACTATCTTGCTCTATTTAGATCTATTACCTACTCTACCTTATATCTAATACTAGGGATTTTAGACTACCTATATACTATACCTAATAGTCTTTAGAGAGGCTTATTAATTATATTAAGAAGATAGTAACTTCTCCTTCCTAGAAGTATATTAGTTTAGAGTAGAATATACTAGCTTATAAGTATATTATTCACGCGTAATAGCTTAGGCTTAGTATAAAGTATAATATTAATAAAAATATAATTATAACTTAGCTATAAGAGTACTATCTAAAATCTAAGTCTTATAGTAGTATAGATACGCACTAGGGATATATCCTAGATAACACTTATACTATAATTATAACTATAGTGCATGCTATATAGACACGCGCCTAGGATATAGTTATATATAACTATTATATACTTCTAAATAGGTATACTATTAGGGTTTTAGGGAATTATAAAGATAGTAACTACCCCTAGAGTACTATATTTATTACATATTACGCTGCTAGAAATAATTATAATAACTATATTTAGCTCTCCTTTAGGATAGTAATATGCCTTGTTTAAGATCTAGCTAATAACTCTAAATAGGCAGGAGTACTTTAATAGTAATAGATATAACCTGCTGCTGCTATAGGCTAACTAGCCTAACCTTAGAGGATAATAGAAGATAATAATAGTATTAAATAGATTTAAATAACAACAATTATTAACCTTATAGGAGTAGCTATAGTTTACTATAGACGTAGCACTTAACTTTAACCTAGTAATAAGCTATATATTATTAATAAACGTAGATAGTCTAAGACTAACTACCTATAGTTAAGTAAGATAATAGGTCTATATCTAGCTTTTTAGTACTAGGCTCTTTATACTAACACTATTACTATATAATATACTAGTATTTATTAGGTAAGTATATTATTTATATATTACGCTAGACTATTATTGTACTGTTAGGGAGAGTAACCTATTCAAACCTAGAGAAGTAGGAGGGGCAAGGTTTAATAGTAGTGATCCTATAGTAGAGGATAGGGGTTTAATATAGCAATATAAGTGAAATGATAATATTATAGAGTTAAAGTTAAGTCTGCTAGAGTTATTGTTATCCTATCCTCTAATCCTTTATACCTTTATACTATTTAATCTGCCTAACCTTTTAGGCTAAGCCTTGTTTTCCTCCTATATATCCCTTACTACGGCACAAACCTCCCCCTCCTTTAAGCTTAGCCCTATTAAGCTTAGACCTTACTCTCCTCCTCCTAGTCTATAACCCTAGTTCCTAGCTTGTTAAGCTTTAGGTAAGGGAGTAGGAGTATCTAGGGTCTCTAATCTTAAACCTAAACTTAACGAGACAGTTCTCCTCTACGCCCTAGCTAGACTTCCTAGATAGCCTAGCCCTAGACGCCTAGATCCCTCTGCCTTCTATTCCTCCTTAATAGCTCCTAGATGCTTTTTAATAGTATCTAGAGTCTCTAATTACTTAATCTATCTATTATACCTCTACTACTCTCCTACCTTAGTAGGCTATACTCCCTTTATACTAAAGTAGGATTAGTCTAGTACCCTAGCGTCCTTATCCTTACTAAATACAAGCTTCTTATTCTTAATATAGATAGCCTAATTCTTCTTTAACTCTTTTACTATCTTAACCTAACTCTTCCTAATCTATACTCCTATCTTTTCTCTATTTAAATCTCCTATTAGGTACTTCTAGATCTCTACCTTTACTAAAGGGTTATCCTATTAAACCTAACATATAATTGCCTTTAAGATCTAGGTTAGGTAGGTAGCCTAGATATCCCTAGGAAACTGCTATTAGACTCTACTATATTTAACTAGGTGCCCTAATAGAGTCTTTAGGGCTATACTTATCTATAGGTAGGCTAGTGCAATCTCTATATATATCCCTATCTCTAGCACCTCTATTATTATTATATTATCCTATACTTTTATATACTATAGTAGAACTGTATGCTATATTTAAGTAGTAGGTCTAGTAGATCTATATAGTATTACTAGGCTTATAATCCTTACCTATCCTTTTTAGTAGATCTCCTTCTCCTATTTTACTATAGGGCACTTCTTCCTTAGCTCTTTAGGCTAGTGTACCCTATCTTCCTATACTTAGATATAGGCCCTCTCGTTCCTCCTTAATCCTCTATCTATCTAATTTACCTAATTCTTCTATACTTCTTTAAACCTAATTAGAAGCTTAGTATAGTTATCTTAGTCCTTATTATTAAAAGAAACTAAGCCTTAGATTATCTTAAGCCCTTATCCTAACTACACTGCCTTAGAAAGGTTCACGTCCACGTAACAAAAGAAGGTCTAGTCTCCTGCCTAGGCGTACTTAGTGTAGTATAGGTATAAGATTAGGTTTATAGTTTCCTAGATTATAGCGTATTAGAGCTAGTATCCTATATCCCCTCGCACTAGCTATTAAATAATAGAGTAGTATATAGTCCTGCACTACCCTAAATTAGCTACTTACTTTATCTCCCTTAAGTGCTATTTATATATCTTAAAGCACTTATCTACTATCCTTACTAGTTCTAGGTCTTTATAGATCTAGGTAAAGGTGTCTAGGGTTATACTTCCTTTCTATAAGAAGCCTTAGTAACTCTACTTAAATTTTATTACCTATTATAGTTAGGCCTAGTTAATTATTAGTGCTATCTTCTTTAGCTAGTAGTAATAAGCTTATAAATCCTTAGAGGTGTAATCTTAGTTAAATAGCTTAGTAAAAGCTACTATAGTAACTAGGTTAGCTTGCAAATTTCCCTATTCTCTAGGCTTATAGTATAGCACATTTAGCTATCTATTACTTGCCTCTACGTTTAGAATCTAAGTGTAGAGCCCTATCTTACTAGTAATAAACTTTAAGTAGCTAAAGCATACCTAATTTAAATCCTGCACTATCCTCCCCTTAGCGTCCTAGATAGTGCTATAATTAGTAACTTTATAGTACTATACTTTAACTAGCTTCCTTTGCTTAGTGTTGTTAAGTGCGCCACTCCTAATCCTAGTAGTAATTAATTATAGGGCAGAGCGTTAGTTTTTGCACTAATAGGGCGCTTTATTCTTAACTATAGCATACTTATCTTTAGTAATACTCTCTTCTTCTAGTATTATTATCTTAGTATCTAGAGTCTTATTAAGTTCCTTAAGTAGTCTAGGTAAAGAGTTATATAATTTATTTATTACCTCTATATTAGTATCCTATAGTTATAGGCCTGCTACTATATATTAGCTAATATTTCTAAACTCCTAGTAAATATTCTCTCCTATCCTTTTTAAAAGCTAGGTGGCGTGTCTTTCTTAAGCTCTTGTTATCCTTTATATAGGCAATTCTGCTAGAGATTCTTCCTCTAAGATATAGCTAGCTAATTTAATTTCTCCTAGGGCGGTATCTAGTATATCCTCTATCCACTTCTTATAACTCTATAACTCCCTTGCTATACTTCCTAACCTTAATAGTCCTCTATTCTAGACCACACTCCTATCTAGTAGTATAGTCTAGGCGCGTCTAGCGTAGGATATAGTCCTAGGTAGCTAGTTATAACCTAGATTCTTAATCTCTTGTATTACCCTCTCCTCCTCTACTTTCTTTTTAGCTACTTCTCTGCTTCCTTACAGAGAGCTAGCTAGGACATCTTTAATTTCTTTTAGCACTAGTATCCTATAGTTTATTAATAGCCTTATACCCTCTTTCTATATCTATTTACTAGGGGGGATTATACTAAGTAGCACCCCTACCTAGTTCTCTAACTTCCTGTACTATTACAGCACTAGGCGCCAAATCCTAGCGTAAGTACTATCCTCCTCTCTATAGCGTATATTAAAGTTACGTAGGTTACTTATACCTTTAAGTATTAGTCTAGGTAGGGTATATAGGCCTATTACGTAGTAATAAATAATTGCCCTAACATATTATAAGAAATAGTCCTCTAGTTCTTTCTTAGCCTTTAAGATAGTATCTACCTTTCCTATTAGCTTAGCAATTATAACCTAGACCCTATGCTAGTTAGTAATGTTAACAAAATTGTCTTTTAACTAGTTTTAACCCTATATTCTATAGTATACCTCTAAGTTTAGGAAGCTAGCAAGCTAGTCTAGACCTATGTAATGTAGGAGGTACCTTACGTCTATACATCCTTAGTGTGTCTAACCTACTTGCAGGGTAAACTAGCTTAGGTATTTCTAACTAAATTTAGCGTAATTAGCGTAGATATACTATATTACTAAGCGTATTTTATTAAGCCACTTCTTGTGTGTGTTACGCGCTTCCTTTATAAATAGGTACTATAGCCTAAAATTAGCTACACCACTATATAACTATATAAGTGCTAGGCTAGACTCTATAAAGCTCCCTACTACTATTATTAATCCTAAAGTTTTATTAAAGTGCTCCCCTAGTGCTTCTATAAAGTTATCTATAATATTCCTCTATTACGTAATAGTACTTACACGCATCTTATTAATCTAGCTACCTATAGTTACACCTCCTTTTTATAAAAAAAGGATACCTTTATAAAGTGCCTAGGTCTGCGCGTTAAACTCTTTAGGCTAAACTAAGTCTAACCTTTTAATAGCTAAAAGACTCCTCTATTGTAACGTATACTAATAGTCTAGTGCAAAACTTCTAGGTATTATAGGCTATAGCTATAACCCTCTAGGTTGTAGGCTTAACCTTAGGGGCTGCGGGGAACCTGTTAACATTAGGGATCCTAGTAAACTTAGCTTAACTACTAGCTATTTTCCTTTCTAGACTTCTAATAACTATTTAGGGCTTGTTATTTTATTTAGGATCTTCTAGTAGTAGCTTTGTTAGATACTTATAGCTTTGTTAGATATCTAAAGTTTTTAGTGTAGCTTATTATAGTAGTAGCGGTGTAGGCAGAATATATACAGGAACACGCGTGCCTTTCTATTATACTTGTGCCTTCCTATTGTTCTCCTACCTTTACTTTATTCTACCTTTACTTGTTTATTATCCTTCTACCTTTACTTATTTATTATCCTTCTACCTTTACTTTCTTATTATCCTTATTATAATTGCTTATCTACGCGCAGGTAGGTAGTTAGTGTAGCTAATTAGAGCGTTGTATATCTAAAGGGTTAAATTAGCGCACCCTTTGGATACCTATTTAGGACTAGCGCGCTTCCTGCCTTCCCCCTACTAATCTTGCGCCTGTCCTATAGCGCATCTTTTTCCTAAGTTTTAATACTAAAGTATTAATACTATTAACTCTTTAATTATTAATTATCCTCCTCTTAATTACTTTTACTAGAATCTAAGATGTTAAAATATTAGTATTCTGCTTATTCTTTGTCTAAGAGTGTCCTAGGCCTAATCTTAAGAGTAGGACTGCCTATATCTAGTCACAGGATTTCCTAGTCCTAATTCTCTAATTTAGCTTCCTTATTTTCTTCTCTTCCCTCTATACCTAACTTATTAAACTGCGTAGGCAGCGCTTAGAAGATATGCCTATTTTCCTATAGTGCCCTATCCTATAACTTTATAAGTCCTTAGTCTTCCTAGTTTACCTTATCCTAGCTTCTCTAGTAGAAGATCTTTACCCTCTAGCCTAGTGTTATATGTGCAAACTTAGCTCTATCTAAATCTTTTAGCTAATATATCCCTAACTCTAGAAAGCTCTACGCTACTAGGTATAGACCTAGCTATTTATTACTAGGTTTCCTATCTCTAGATATATCTATCTAGCGGGCTAAATCCTACAGTAGTACTAATAAGCTAGGGCTAATTTCCTCTTTTTAAATTTCCTTATAGTTATCCTAATATTCTTTCTTCTATAAGCGTAGCCTCTTAATTCTTAATACTGTATCTTTAAGAAACTAATCTCTTAGGTTAACCTAGGTGGCCCTTACTACTAGTAGCTAAGCCCTATCTATTATCTACCTAAAGGGAAGCGTCTACTATATTAGAAGAGCTAGTTCTATTAGGAGTACTAGGTTCTAACTAGTAACTAGCTAGTATATAGAGTATCTAGCATTTTCTTAAATAGATATTTAGTTAGCTAGGAGTACTATTAGTAGATTAGAGACCTAGCTCCCCTAGAGCTTTACAAGTGCGTTAATAATTAGTTTATACCCTCCTTTAATTTTTCTATTAGCCTAAGGGTTATAGGTAGAGATCTAAACCCTATATATGCTATAGATAGTAGCTAAATTATAAATAACTTTTTAGAAGTTAGGCCCCCTATTAACTATAATCCTTCGCGCTATACTCTATCTGTATAGGATGTCTTTGTATATAAATTTAGCAATAGTTTTTAATCTATTATTTAGTAATACTTATGCTTTAGGCCACCTGCTTAAATAGTCCTAGGCTATTACTAGGAATTATTTCCTAGAATTATAAGGCATGTAGACTACGTTAATAGCTACTATCTCCTATAGCGTATAGGAGTAGGTGTTAGTAAGTATATTAACCTTCTTCTTGCTACTTCTTTTCTAACACTTATAATATATATATAGAGTAAGCCTTACTATCTTATATATCCTTTCCTACTAATATTGCTAAGCTATTATTAAGTAGATAGTATTTACCCTATAATAACTAATAAGGTGATGTATTTCCTATATAGTAGCAATCCTAACGTCTTTATTATTAACTACTTATCTTACTGCTATATTTTAAGATATCTTGCAGAAGAGGAACCTATCTCTTACAAAGAAGTTTAATACTTATTTCTTCTATGCCCTTAACTCCTTCTATAGAACGTCTAGGATTTTAAACCTAACTAGAAACTAGGCAATTCCTTCTAATTTAGCGCTATATTTAGGACGTAGTACTTTATCCTTTATTAGATTATATAACTTAATATTAGTAATTATATACTTAATAAAGTCTTTAACGTTATCTTTAGTTTTATCTAGGGGTTCCTATCTATCCTCTTTTAGATATTGTAATAGAGCATCTGCAACTATATTCCTCTTGCCTAGAACATGTTGAATTTTAAAGTCCCACGCTAAAATGGCAGCAAGCCACCTATTTATCACTCCTCCTAGTATTTTACTTAAGGACTAATTAAGCTAAGCAATTAAGGTTTAAGCGTCTGTCTTAATAACAAATAGTGTTCTATAGAGCTAAACTCTAAACTTTTTTAGGGCCTATAGCACAGCTCTATACTCTAGCTTAGTAGAGTGCTACTTTGCTTTAGACTTTAACTATACAGTACTTTTAAACTAGCATAGATATTGCCTTCTATCTGGCCCTATTTGTTCTAGGGAAGCTCCTGCGCCTTCCCTACTAGCGTCTACTATAAGGTAGACAGTCCCTCTAGTCTTATAATTAATAGTTATTAGGGCTAGTGCTGTAGTAATAAAATACTTAAGCTCTTTTATTACTACCCTCTATGGTTCTTCCTATATCTACCTAGTGTCTCCTTGCAGGAGTATAAATAATAGCTTTGCTTAGATAGCAAAGCTAGGAACCTATATCTAGTAGTAGATATAGATCCTAACAAATATCTAGACTTCCCTTATATTTCTACATTCTAGCTATTTTACAATCTTTTCTACCTTTATATAGTTAGGGTATCTTCCTTTAAAGCTAACCTTATAGCCTATAACGCTAAGATAAGCTATACCCTAATAATATTTCTTTCCTAAAACTATACCCCCTGCTTGCTTAATATCTGCTAGGACTTAGTTAAGCTACTGCATATGCTTAAGCACAAATCTCTAGACCCTAGAAAGCGCCTCTTCGCCCCTATAGTTAGTCTTAGGCCCCCCTATAGTTACATTGTCTATAAATAGCATTATATAAGGGGAATAATTATATAGTATTTTTATTATAATTCTCTAAAAGGCTACTACTAAGTTTATTGCTCCTTGTACTATAGTATAGGATTATAGTAGGCTAATAGGGGTGTGTATAGTAGTTATATCTCTACTATCTAGGTGTAGGGTAATCTAGTTGTATCCTAAAAACATATCTATTAGGAATAATATCTTGCACCTAGCAAATTTCTTAGAGAATTTATCTATAGTTAGAGGTAGGTTTACGTCCCTCTAGCTAACCTTGTTTATATAGACAGTATTCTAGACTAGATAGTACTTCCTATCTTTCTTTGCTACTAAGAAATATAGGTTCTAGTACGGGCTGTTATACCTCTTAAGTGTTCCTTAATCTAGACGCTCTTCTAATATCTAAATAAATTCTTCTTCTACTACTTTAGCTACTAGGAAACTACGTATTTGCTATGCCTTATACAGGATTATCTTTATTTAGTAAGGCAGGCTAATATCTTAAGTAATGCGTCCACTTTCTCTAAAGTTAAAGGCGATAGCTACTTCTCTATTAAGAATTATTTCTTAAAACAGAGCCCTTTCTGCTGCTAATAAGTCTAGACTAAATTTCTATTCTTACATCCTCTTAGCAGTTAGCCTAGACCCTCTTAGAAATAATATATATCTTTTCTTAAAAAGATAGTTAAAAGGGCTAAGGTTAACTCTTTCGCAAATACTAAGCTTTAGCAGTTAGTTTTCCTTAGCTACTATTTTCTAGTCCTCCCTTCTAAACTCTATATCCTTATCCTTCTCTTTTAGTTTGTCTACTAGTTAGATTTTCTTGCTAACTTTTTTATACTTAGTGCTTACCTTAGCAACTATTTGCGCTACTTTTTATTATATACCTTAATTTAGCTTATATATTACTAATATTAGGTTTAGCTCTTAGATAGCCTATAGGTCTTTGCTTGCCCCTACACTATATCCTATAGTTTATGCTGCCTATTTTTCTAGCGTCTTCTTATCTTCTAAGGTAAATAGTTATCTATATTTACTAAATCCTGCTTATAGCTCTATATAGTCTACCTCTTGCAGAAATTTTAAATATGCTATATATTCTACTATATAGCATTTATCTCCTAGGTATTAATTTTGTAGGATCTCTTTCCTAAGCAAGGGTCCTACTGTTAGTTTTCTAACTCGTCTTCCTCTTCTTTTTTATCTTTATCTTCTAGCTTTAGATCTAAGGCTATAAAGACTGCATTCCTTTCCCTATCTAAGGATAGCACCTAGTAGGTAACCCTCCTGTAGATATTGTACTAAATAGCTAGCCTAGCAGAGGTACACTATAGCCCCCCTAATATAGCTAAGTAGGTTAGGTTTGTAATTACCCTAAAATAAGTTAGGGTCTTTACCTCCCCTATACGTACTAGCATATTTTACGCAGTTCTAATAAATAGGTCTATCCTGCTATTAGCTATAACTACCCCCTGCGTATACCCTAGGGTCTAGGTTAGTATCTTAATAGGTACCTATAACGCCTACACAGCACTTAACCTTAAGAGATTTATTTATACCCCTATATTAATTAGGTAGTTTACTGCATTCCCCCTTATACTAGTCTAGCAGGTTAGTAGTTCTGCGTAGAGAGTTATCTAATTTAATTCCTAGTTAGCGCAAGACTTATCTTTTTCTTCTTATATAACTAAATCTTTTCTATACCTATCTAAGTTTTGTCTAAATTAAAGCCTTACTTAGGTATTAAGTACTTCTAGTATTGCAAGCATATTACGCTAACCTAGCGCGGGGTTCTTTACCTCTAGCTCCTCTAATTAGTTAATATATCTAAAGGGTGAAATTAGCGCACCCTTTAGATACCTATTTAGGACTAGCGCACCTTCTAGGCCCCCTAGCTCTGCTATATTTACCCCTCTAAAGTAGTTATTATCCTACAGGACTTAAGTCTAGGGTTCCTGTAATAATATCTTAATTTATTCCTATAGATAATCTTACCCTAGTAGGTTAGCTACTATAATTCCCTAGACTTCCTGCCTAAGAAAAGTAGCTGCTATTTAGTTTAGGCTTAGGCGCATTATTCCCTTAAGCTCTTTATTCTTTACTTCTTTAAACTATACTTTTCTTCTTATTATTAGTAGGTCCTAATTAGGCCCTAAATTTGTATAGCCTTTACCTATATTATCTAGTAGCTAGATTATTATAAAGGGGTCTGTATAGGCCTAAGCTAGGTATAGAATCTCTAGGGTCTCTTTAAGCTCTATCTCCTTACTTACTCCCTCTTCTTAGTTTACTAGGTTTTATGCTAGTCTTCCTTGCCTGCGCTTCTAGATTAATCCTGTCCTTACTTCTTCTAAGACTTAGTCCCTTTGCTTTTCTTTCTCCCTTGTAGAGGCGTAGATCCTAGGTGTATTCTTGTCTGCTAATCCTAGGATAATATATCTTAAGTCTATATAATCTAGTATTATTACTACTAGGTCTTCCTTGCTAGTTTATAGTATTTAATAGTTCAAGAACTGCTTGTATTCTTTTTAAGTATCCCCTAGTTCTAATCCTTAATTCTAGGAAGATATCGCGTTAGCTCCTGCTCTTTTTGCTACTAGGTAGTCTAGTCCTTAAGTTTGCCTCTACTACTAGCCTCTTTATTCTATTCTGTTAAATAGTTCTAGCTTAACCTATAACGCTAGCTAGCTAAGGATATTCTTAGTAACCTTATAGTATTTACGTAACTTTTTCTTTATCTAGTAAAAAGTAAGGTTCTATAGTGCTAGCTTAGTAACCTACCCTAGTCTTTTATATAATAGTCTATAGTAAAATGTCCTAGTCCTTATTTCTAGATTCTAGGAAGTGCTTACCTACCCTAGCGCTATAAGTTCTAGCTAGGAGGGGTAGTCCCTTACTAGGTAGGTTTCTAATCTATATATATTACAGGTAGGTAGTTTCTTGTTATACCCCCTATAACTCTATGTCCCTAGCTAAGTAGTTAACGTTTGCGTAGGGCCCTAGGTTCTTAGCTAGTTTATTAATAAGCCCCTAATTACTATAGTATTCTAATATATTCCTTACTCTATCCTAGCGTTAGTTACATGTAAAATAAAGTAGAGCTAGTTTGCTAGGCTTTTTAGTAGCAGGCCTATTATATAGTATTCCTGTAGCCTATTAGCCTTAGTTAAACTTATCTTTATTTTTCCTAGTACCCTAATTAACTAGTCTATTTCTAGGTTAACGTTTAGTAGTAGTTAGGTAGTGGCTTGCTCCTTTTTAACGCCTTTTGCTGCCTCTATAATATCCTCCTTTATAGGCGTAGCTTTTGCTAATTCTAATATCTAATATGCCTACTAAGTATCTTCCTCTATTTAGCTAGCTAATATATATTTTATTCCTTCTCTTTGCTAATAGATTCTTTTAACGTAGGTATAGATCTTCTCTAGCTTATAGCTTACTACCTTATTACTATTAGGCCCTCCTAGCATACTAAGCAAGACTAGCTCTTTATCTACCTAGGGTAACCCTCTAAAGAAGAAGAATCTAACCTTGCTTTTGTGTAGCTATTTAGATACTAGGTAGGCATCGCTATATACTATAAAATTAGTATAGTAGTCTAAGAAACCTAGGAAGTTCCTAAAGGCTTCTTGTATATACGTATCTAGGAAGGTTTAGGTATCTATCCTTTAGGCTATATCCTAGTCCCTCTAGTGCTCCTTTATAGCTTCCTGCAGCTCCTCCTAGTCTTGCTTCTAGTAGGGTCTAAGCTTCTTTATAAATATTCTGTATATAGTATTATAAAAGTCTAGTAGAATTTTTAGCTAATCTACTTTATCTAGCCCCCTATTTTCTGCCTAATAGTTATAGTTATCTAGGAACTCTATAACCTCCCTCCCCTAGAACTAAAAGTTAGTTTTCCTAGGCCTTATAGGGACAAGGACTCTTCTTAGGGATCTAGAGGTTTCTATTTTAGTTAACCCTAGGGTAATATTGCTTTCTCTAGGTATTATTTCTAGCAAAAAGGATAGGCTTAGTTAAGATAGTAGGCTTCTATAAATGTTAAAGGAGGTGTATAAACTAGTAATATTAATTAAAATTATTAGATAAGTTAGTATCTACTTGCTTATATTACTTCCCCCCTTTCCTATCTCTTACTTTTATAGACTGTCTCCTCCTCCTTAGTAGCTATGTCCCTAACACCCTTCCTAAATAGTGCTAGCACTTATATTTGTTTTTAGTAGATTCTTATTACGTTAGTAACTTTAGCCTAGCCCTATTTTTCCTACTAACAGCGCACACTGCCCTACAGCCTTTGTAGTAGCTTTTCTATTAGTAGCAATATTCTAGGTGTTCTAGCACTTCTAGTATTGCTAATGCTTCTTGTAGTTCTAATTATTCTAATAGTTCTAGTTTTAGTTGTTCTAGTTTTAGTTGTTCTAGTTTTAGTTATTCTAGTTCTAGTTGTTCTAGTTGTTCTAGTTCTAGTTGTTCTAGTTGTTCTGGTTCTAGTTATTCTAGTTGTTCTAGTTCTAGTTATTCTAGTTCTAGTTGTTCTAGTTCTGGTTGTTCTGGTTGTTCTAGTGTTCTAGTGTTTTCTAGTTAGCCTCTTAGTGTTATTACTCTATTCCTACTAACGCGCGTTAGCTACATCCTAATATAGGCCCACTATTTTTGTCTTAACAATATTGATTATTAACACCACCTATTTTTTTTTTTCGATTTTTCTCTGCCTTCCTTATACTTAGAGAAACGTCCTCTTGGTTGCATGCTGCTAGGCCCTCCCCTTTACTAAGATAAGATAAGTTCCCCTTGGGCTTTGCCATTTGTACCGTTAGGGAGAGTAACCCATTTAAACCTAGAGAAGTAGGAGGGGCAAGGTTTAATAGTAGTGATCCTATAGTAGAGGATAGGGGTTTAATATAGCAACATGAGTGAAATAATAATATTGTAGAGTTGAAGTCAAGTCTGCTAGAGTTGTTGTTGTCCTATCCTCTGATCCTTCATGCCTTTATACCATTCAATCCGCCTAACCTTTTAGGCTAAGCCTTGTTTTCCTCCTATACATCCCTCACCACAGCACATTATTAGATATACTAACTTATACTAATTACTACGCAGTTATACTACTTATATACCTATTTAATTTATATTATACTATAGTTTTCTAAAAATAAGTAAGGTATGTAGTAGATAGCCTTATAATTACGTAGGTATAGGCTAATTATTACGCAGGTATAGGCTAATAATTAGGCGGTTTTAGGCCTATTAATTAGGTAGGTATAGGCTATTAATTAGGCGGGTTAGGCCTAGGGATAGGATAGGTAACAACGTACTAGTAGTTTATATAAGGATACTAAAAAAAATCTAATACTATTATTACTATACCTAACACTTATATTTTATCTTTTGTAAACTACTTTATATACTCTACTAATAGGTCTATTATAAACTACTTTATTTACTTTACTAATAGGTCTATAATAAACCACACTATGTTTATACTATAAAAAAGTAAACTACCACTTTAAACCTATTTACAGGTATACACAAGGTTAGTTTACACCTATATAGTAAACCCCTAGCGTACCATTCTATAGTAAACAATTTTTTACCATAGTGTGTAGAGATTAGGGTAGGATATAAGATTGGGTTAAATGATATTATACGAAGATAATCAAGATATATGAAGTAAACAGTCTATCCAGAAAATAGGGCACATACAGGAGAGTGATAGTGTGAAGGGGGTGAGCAGGTGTATAAGTACTAGTAACGGCCACAAGGTACCGGTATGGTTAACTTACCGGTATAACTTGCATCATCGATAATCCACAAGTCTTGCAACAGTACCTTAGAGCAAAGCTCTTTAGTGACCATCTAACAACCCAAACCATCAAATACATATTCACACGCCAAAGAGGTATACTAGGTTCACATGTCACTACGGTAAAAAATTGTTTACTGTAGAATGGTACGCTAGGGGTTTACTATATAGGTGTAAACTAACCTTGTGTATACCTATAAATAGGTTTAAAGTGGTGGTTTACTTTTTTATAGTATAAACATAGTATAGTTTACTATAGACCTATTAGTAGAGTAAATAAAGTAGTTTATAATAGACCTATTAGTAGAGTATATAAAGTAGTTTACAAAAGACAAAATATAAGTGTTAGGTATAGTAATAATAGTATTAGATTTTTTTTAGTATCCTTATATAAACTACTAGTACGTTGTTACCTATCCTATCCCTAGGCCTAACCCGCCTAATTAATAGCCTATACCTACCTAATTAATAGGCCTAAAACCGCCTAATTATTAGCCTATACCTGCGTAATAATTAGCCTATACCTACGTAATTATAAGGCTTTCTACTACATACCTTACTTATTTTTAGAAAACTATAGTATAATATAAATTAAATAGGTATATAAGTAGTATAACTGCGTAGTAATTAGTATAAGTTAGTATATCTAATAATAGTCTAGCGTAATATATAAATAATATACTTACCTAATAAATACTAGTATATTATATAGTAATAGTGTTAGTATAAAGAGCCTAGTACTATAAAGCTAGATATAGACCTATTATCTTACTTAACTATAGGTAGTTAGTCTTAGACTATCTACGTTTATTAATAATATATAGCTTATTACTAGGTTAAAGTTAAGCGCTATATCTATAGTAAACTATAGCTACTCCTATAAGGTTAACAATTATTATTATTTAAATCTATTTAATACTATTATTATCTTCTATTATCCTCTAAGGTTAGGCTAGTTAGCCTATAGTAGTAGCGGGTTATATCTATTACTATTAAAGTACTCCTGCCTATTTAGAGTTATTAGCTAGATCTTAAAATAGGTGTATTACTGTCCTAAAGGAGAGCTAAATATAGTTATTATAATTATTTCTAGCGGCGTAATATATAATAAACACAGTGCTCTAGGGGTAGTTACTATCTTTATAATTCCCTAAAACCCTAATAGTATACCTATTTAGAAGTATATAATAGTTATATATAACTATATCCTAGGCGTGTGTCTATATAGTATACACTATAGTTATAATTATAGTATAAGTGTTATCTAGGATATGTCCCTAGTGCGTATCTATGCTACTATAAGACTTAGATTTTAGATAGTACTCTTATAGCTAAGTTATAATTATATTTTTATTAATATTATACTCTATACTAAGCCTAAGCTATTATATATAGATAATATACTTATAAGCTAGCATATTCTACTCTAAAATAATATACTTCTAGGAAGGAGAAGTTACTATCTTCTTAATATAACTAATAAGCCTCTCTAAAGATTATTAGGTATAGTATATAGGTAGTCTAAAATCCCTAGTATTAGATATAAGGTAGAGTAGGTAATAGATCTAAATAGAGCAAGATAGTAACTAGTCTACTTTACTATAGTAGTAGAGTAACTTATACTAGTAAATAAAATTCTCTACTAATAGTTCTAACTTATTAATCTAGTTAATAGTAAACTCCCTTTAGCTTATATAGAAGAGTAGTTTATAGTAGCGTAGGAAGTTATTAGCATATTCCTTCTAAAGATAGACCTGCATAGCTAGCGCTCTATAAGTAAGTATAAAAGTCTACTATTTAAACAAAGTCTATATCTTATATATTATAGTACTTTATAGGGTAGTGCTAACTTAGGTTAGTACTAAGGAATAGGACTTATAAAGACCTTTATTAATTAAAGCCTAATTAGTGTTAGTAACAAGCTATAGTATAGTCTTATTATTAAATTTGTCCCCTTTCTAGAGTTAGAATAAGGCTTTAGGTATATTATAGGATATTACGTGTATAACGTTAATAGGAAAGCTATAAGGAAAGTATATAGTAGGGAGGTCTAATAGGATAGAGTAGTAGTTAATACTAGTATCTTAGTATAAGGTAGTGTGCTGTGGTATAGGATGTATAAGAGAAAAGAAAACAAGGATTAGCCTAATAAGTTAGGCGGATTGAATAGTATAAAGGCATGAAGGATTAGAGGATAGGATAAGTATAACTCCTGTGGACTTTACTTTAACTCTATAATATTATCTTTTTACTTATGTTTCTATATTAAACCTATATCCTCTGCTATAGGATCACTACTATTAAACCTTACCCCTCCTACTTCTCCTTGTTTAAATAGGTTACTCTCCCTATTAGTTTAAATAGCAAAGCCTAAGGGGAACTTATCTTATCTTAGTAAAGGGGAGGGCCTAGTAGCATGTAACTAAGAGGACGTTTCTCTAAGTATAAGGAGGGCAGAGAAAAGTTAAAAAATAGGTAGTGTTAATAATTAATATTATTAAGGCAAAAATAGTAGGCCTATATTAGGACGTGGCTAACGCGTGTTAGTAGGAATAGAGTAACAACACTAAGAGGCTAACTAGAAAACATTAGAAACACTAGAATAACTAGAACAACCAGAACTAGAACAACCACAACTAGAATAACTAGAACTAGAACAACTAGAACTAGAATAACTAGAACTAGAATAACTAGAACTAGAATAACTAGAACTAGAACGACTAGAATAACTAGAACTAGAACAACTAGAATAACTAGAACTAGAATAACTAGAACTAGAACAACTAGAACTAGAACAACTAGAACTAGAACAACTAGAACTAGAACAACTAGAACTAGAATAACTAGAACTATTAGAATAATTAGAACTATAAGAAGCATTAGCAATACTAGAAGTGCTAGAATACCTAGAATATTGCTACTAATAGAAAAGCTATAGCAAAGGCTATAGGATAGTGTGCGCTGTTAGTAGGAAAATAGGGCTAGGCTAAAGTTACTAATATAATAAGAATCTACTAAAAATAAAATATAGTCTATAAAAGTAAGAGATAGGAAAGGGGGGAAGTAATATAAGTAAGTAGATACTAACTTATCTAATAATTTTAATTAATATTACTAGTTTATATACCTCCTTTAATATTTATAGAAGCCTACTACCTTAACTAAGCCTATCCTTTTTACTAGGAATAATACCTAGAGAAAGTAATATTACCCTAGGGTTAACTAAAATAGAAACCTCTAGACCCCTAAGAAGAGTCCTTGTCCCTATAAAGCCTAGGAAAACTAACTTTTAGTTCTAGGGAAGGGAGGTTATAGAGTTCCTAGATAACTATAACTACTAGGTAGAAAATAGGGGGCTAGATAAAGTAAATTAGCTAAAAATTCTACTAGACTTCTATAATACTATATATAGAACTTTTGTAAAGAAGCTTAGACCCTACTAGAAGCAAGACTAGGAGGAGCTATAGGAAGCTATAAAGGAGCACTAGAGGGACTAGGATATAGCCTAAAGGATAGGTACCTAAACCTTCCTAGATACGTATATATAAGAGGCCTCTAGAAACTTTCTAGGTCTTTTAGACTACTATACTAATTTTATAGTATATAGCAATACCTACCTAGTATCTAAATAGCTATATAAAAGTAAAGTTAGATTTTTCTTCTTTAAAGGGTTACCCTAGGTAGATAAAGAGCTAGTCTTGCTTAGTATACTAGGAGGGCCTAATAGTAATAAGGTAGTAAGCTATAAGCTAGAGAAGATCTATACCTATATTAAAAGAATCTATTAGTAAAGAGAAGGAATAAAATATATATTAGCTAGCTAAATAGAGGAAGATACTTAGCAGGTATATTAGATATTAGAATTAGCAAAAGCTACGCCTATAAAGGAGGAAATTATAAAGGTAGCAAAGGGCGTTAGAAAGGAGCAAGCTACTACCTAACTACTACTAAATATTAACCTAGAAATAGACTAGTTAATTAGGGCACTAGGAAAAATAAAGATAAGTTTAGCTAAGGCTAATAGGCTATAGGAATACTATATAATAGGCCTACTACTAAAAAGCCTAGTAAACTAGCTCTACTTTATTTTATATATAACTAATGCTAGGATAGAGCAAGGAATATATTAGAATACTATAGTAATTAGAGGGTTACTAATAAACTAGCTAAGAACCTAGGGCCCTATATAAATATTAACTACTTAGCTAGGGCTATAGAGTTATAAGGGGTATAATAAGAAACTACCTACCTATAATATATATAGATTAGAAACCTACCTAGTAAGGGACTACCCCCCTTAGCTAGAACTTATAGCGCTAAGGTAGGTAAGCACTTCCTAGAATCTAGAAATAAGGACTAGGATATTTTACTATAGACTATTATATAAAAGACTAGGGTAGGTTACTAAGCTAGTACTATAGAACTATACTCTTTACTAGATAAAGAAAAAGTTGTGTAAATACTATAAAGTTACTAAGAATATCCTTAGCTAGCTAGTATTATAGGTTAAGCTAGAACTATTTAATAGAATAGATTTAAGAGGCTAGTAGTAGAGGCAGACTTAAGGACTAGACTACCTAGTAGTAAAAAGAGTAGGAGCTAATATAATATCTTCCTAGAATTAAGGATTAGAACTAGTAGATACTTAAAAAGAATATAAGCAGTTCTTAAACTATTAAATACTATAAACTAATAAGGAAGACCTAGTAGTAATAATGCTAGATTATATAGACTTAAGATATATTATCCTAGGATTAGTAGATAAGAATACACCTAGGATCTACGCCTCTATAAGGGAGAAAGAAAAGTAAAGGGACTAAGTCTTAGAAGAAGTAAGGATAGGATTAATCTAGAAGCGTAGGTGAGGAAGACTAGCACAAAACCTAGTAAACTAAGAAGAGGGAGCAAGTAAGGAGATAGAACTTAAAGAGACCCTAGAGATTCTATACCTAGCTTAGGCCTATACAGACCCCTTTATAATAATCTAGCTACTAGATAATATAGGTAAAGGCTATACAAATTTAGGGCCTAATTAGGACCTACTAATAATAAGAAGAAAAGTATAGTTTAAAGAAGTAAAAAATAAAGAGCTTAAGGGAATAATACGCCTAAGCCTAAACTAAATAGTAGCTACTTTTCTTAGGCAGGAAGTTTAGGGAATTATAGTAGCTAACCTACTAGGGTAAGATTATCTATAGGAATAAATTAAGATATTATTACAGGAACCCTAGACTTAAGTCCTGTAGGATAATAACTACTTTAGAGGGGTAAATATAGCAGAGCTAGGGGGCCTAGAAGGTGCGCTAGTCCTAAATAGGTATCTAAAGGGTGCGCTAATTTCACCCTTTAGATATATTAACTAATTAGAGGAGCTAGAGGTAAAGAACCCTGCGCTAGGTTAGAGTAATATACGCGTAATGCTAGAAGTACTTAATACCTAAGTAAGGCTCTAATTTAGATAAAACTTAGATAGATATAGAAAAGATTTAGTTATATAAGAAGAAAAAGATAAGTCTTGCACTAACTAGGAATTAAATTAGATAACTCTCTATATAGAACTACTAACCTGCTAGACTAGTATAAGGGGGAATATAGTAAACTACCTAATTAATATAAGAGTATAAATAAATCTCTTAAGATTAAGTGCTGCGTAGGCGTTATAGGTACCTATTAAGACACTAACCTAGACCCTAGGGCATACGTAGGGGGTAGTTATAGCTAATAGTAGGATAGACCTATTTATTAGAACTGTATAGAATATGCTAGTATGTATAGGGGAGGTAGAGACCCTAACTTATTTTAGGGTAATTATAAACCTAACCTACTTAGCTATATTAGGAGGGCTATAGTGTACCTCTACTAGGCTAGCTATTTAGTATAATATCTATAGGAGGGTTACCTACTAGGTGCTATCCTTAGATAGGGAAAGGAATACAGTCTTTATAGCCTTAGATCTAAAGTAGGAAGATAGAGATAAAATAAAAGAGGAAGATAAGTTAGAAAACTAATAGTAGGACCCTTACTTAGGAAAGAGATCCTATAAAATTAATACCTAGGAGATAAATGCTATATAGCTAAATATATAGTATATTTAAATTTTTTATAAGAGGTAGACTATATAGAGCTATAAGCGGGATTTAGTAAATATAGATAACTATTTACCTTAGAAGATAAAAAGATGCTAGAAAAATAGGTAGCACAAACTATAGGATATAGTATAGGGGCAAGCAAAGACCTATAGGCTATCTAAGAGCTAAACCTAATATTAGTAATATATAAGCTAAATTAAGGTGTATAATAAAAAGTAGCGTAAATAGTTACTAAGGTAAGCACTAAGTATAAAAAAGTTAGCAAGAAAATCTAACTAGTAGATAACCTAAAAGAGAAGGATAAGGATATAGAGTTTAGAAGGGAGGACTAGAAAATAGTAGCTAAGGAAAACTAACTACTAAAGCTTAGTATTTGTAAAAGAGTTAACCTTAGCCCTTTTAACTATCTTTTTAAGAAAAGATATATATTATTTCTAAGAGGGTCTAGGCTAACTACTAAGAGGATGCAAGAATAGAAATTTAGTCTAGAATTATTAGTAGTAGAAAGGACTCTATTTTAAGAAATAATTCTTAATAGAGAAGTAGCTATTACCTTTAACTTTAGACAAAGTAGATATATTACTTAAGATATTAGCCTACCTTACTAAATAAAGATAATCCTGCATAAAGTATAGTAAATACGCAGTTTCCTAGTAGCTAAGGTAGTAGAAGAAGAATTTATTTAGATGTTAGAAGAGCGTCTAGATTAAGGAATACTTAAGAGGTATAATAGTCTATACTAGAACCTATATTTCTTAGTAGCAAAGAAAGATAGGAAGCACTAACTAGTCTAAAATACTATCTATATAAACAAGGTTAGCTAAAGGGATATAAACCTACCTCTAACTACAGATAAATTCTCTAAGAAATTTACTAGGTGCAAGATATTATCCCTAATAGATATATTTTTAGGATATAACTAGATTACCCTCTACCTAGATAGTAGAGATATAACTACTATACACACCCCTATTAGCCTGCTATAATCCTGCACTATAGTATAAGGAGTAATAAACTTAGTAGTAGCCTTTTAGAGAATTATAACAAAAATACTACGCAATTATTTCCTTTATATAATACTATTTATAAATAATATAATAGTAGGGGGGCCTAAGACTAACTATAGGGGCGAAGAGGCGCTTTCTAGGGTCTAGAGATTTGTGCTTAAGTATATGCAGCAGCTTAACCAAGTCCTAGTAGATATTAAGCAAGCAGGGGGTATAGTTTTAGGAAAGAAATATTATTAGGGTATAGCTTATCTTAGTATTATAGGCTATAAGGTTAGCTTTAAAGGAAGATACCCTAACTACATAAAGGTAGAAAAGATTGTAAAATAGCTAGAATACAGAAATATAAAGGAAGTCTAGATATTTATTAGGATCTATGTCTACTACTAGATATAGGTTCCTAGCTTTACTATCTAAGCAAAGCTATTATTTATACTCCTGCAAGGAGACACTAGGTAGATATAGGAAGAACTATAGAGGGTAGCAATAAAAGAGCTTAAGTATTTTGTTACTATAGCACTAGCCCTAATAACTATTAATTATAAGACTAGAGGGACTATCTACCTTATAGTAGACGCTAGTAGGGAAGGCGTAGGAGCTTCCCTAGAATAAATAGGGCTAGATAGAAGGCAATATCTATGCTAGTTTAAAAGTACTATATAGTTAAAGTCTAAAGTAAAGTAGCACTCTACTAAGCTAGAGTGTAGAGTAGTGCTATAGGCCCTAAAAAAGTTTAGAGTTTAGCTCTATAGAATACTATTTGTTATTAAGACAGACGCTTAAACCTTAATTACTTAGCTTAATTAGTCCTTAAGCAAAATACTAGGAGGGGTAATAAATAGGTAGCTTACTACTATTTTAGTATAGGACTTTAAAATTTAATATATTCTAGGCAAGAGGAATATAGTTATAGATACTCTATCCTAATATCTAAAAGAGGATAGATAGGAACCTCTAGATAAAACTAAAGATAATATTAAAGACTTTATTAAGCATATAATTGCTAATATTAAGTTATATAATCTAATAAAGGATAAAGTACTATATCCTAAATATAGCGCTAAGTTAGAAGGAATTACCTAGTTTCTAGTTAGGTTTAAAATCCTAGATATTCTATAGAAGGAGTTAAGGGTATAGAAGAAATAAGTATTAAACTTCTTTATAAGAGATAAGTTCCTCTTCTATAAGATATCTTAAAATATAGTAGTAAGATAAGTAGTTAATAATAAAGATATTAGGATTACTACTATATAGGAAATATATCGCCTTATTAGTTATTATAGGGTAAATACTATCTACTTAATAATAGCTTAGCAATATTAGTAGGAAAGGATATATAAGATAGTAAGGCTTACTCTATATATATATTATAAGTGTTAGAAAAGAAGTAGCAAGAAGAAGGTTAATATACTTACTAACACCTACTCCTATACGCTATAGGAGATAGTAGCTATTAACGTAGTCTACATGCCTTATAATTCTAGGAAATAATTCCTAGTAATAGCCTAGGACTATTTAAGCAGGTGGCCTAAAGCATAAGTATTACTAAATAATAGATTAAAAACTATTGCTAAATTTATATACAAAGATATCCTATACAGATAGAGTATAGCGCGAAGGATTATAGTTAATAGGGGGCCTAACTTCTAAAAAGTTATTTATAATTTAGCTACTATCTATAGCATATATAGGGTTTAGATCTCTACCTATAACCCTTAGGCTAATAGAAAAATTAAAGGAGGGCATAAACTAATTATTAACGCACTTGTAAAGCTCTAGGGGAGCTAGGTCTCTAATCTACTAATAGTACTCCTAGCTAACTAAATATCTATTTAAGAAAATACTAGATACTCTATATACTAGCTAGTTACTAGTTAGAACCTAGTGCTCCTAATTAAACTAGCTCTTCTAATATAGCAGACGCTTCCCTTTAGGTAGATAATAGATAGGGCTTAGCTACTAGTAGTAAGGGCTACCTAGGTTAACCTAAGAGATTAGTTTCTTAAAGATATAGTGTTAAGAATTAAGAGGCTGCGCTTATAGAAGAAAGAATATTAGGATAACTATAAGAAAATTTAAAGAGAGGAAATTAGCCCTAGCTTATTAGTACTACTATAGGATTTAGTCTGCTAGATAGATATATCTAGAGATAGGAAACTTAGTAATAAATAGCTAGATCTATACCTAGTAGTATAGAGCTTTCTAGAGTTAGGGATATATTAGCTAAAAGATTTAGATAGAACTAAGTTTGCATATATAATACTAGGCTAAAGGATAAAGATCTTCTACTAGAGAAGCTAGGATAAGGTAAGCTAGGAAGACTAAGGACTTATAAAGTTATAGAATAGGGCACTATAGGAAAATAGGTATATCTTCTAAGCGCTACCTACGTAGTTTAATAAGTTAGATATAGAGGGAAGAAAAGAAAATAAGGAAGTTAAATTAGAGAATTAGGACTAGGAAATCCTGTAACTAGATATAGGTAGCCCTACTCTTAAGATTAGACCTAGGACACTCTTAGACAAAGAATAAGCAGAATACTAATATTTTAATATCTTAGATTCTAGCAAAAGTAATTAAGAGGAGGATAATTAATAATTAAGAGTTAATAGTATTAATACTTTAGTGTTAAAACTTAGGAAAAGATGCGCTAGGGGACAGGCGTAAGATTAGTAGGGGGAAGGCAGGAAGCGCGCTAGTCCTAAATAGGTATCTAAAGGGTGCGCTAATTTAACCCTTTAGATATACAATACTCTAATTAGCTACACTAACTACCTACCTGCGCGTAGATAAGTAATTATAATAAGGATAATAAGAAAGTAAAGGTAGAAGGGTAATAAATAAGTAAAGGTAGAAGGATAATAAATAAGTAAAGGTAGAACAAAGTAAAGGTAGAAGAATAATAGGAAGGCGCAAGTATAATAGGAAGGCACGCGTATTCCTGTATATATTCTACCTACGCTACTACTACTATAATAAACTATACTAAAAACTTTAGATATCTAATAAAACTATAAGTATCTAATAAAGCTACTACTAGAAGATCCTAAATAAAATAATAAGCCCTAAATAGTTATTAGAAGTCTAGAAAGGAAAGTAGCTAGTAGTTAAGCTAGGCTTACTAGGATCCCTAATATTAACAGGTTCCCTATAGTCCCTAAGGTTAAGCCTATAACCTAGAGGGTTATAGCTATAGCCTATAATACCTAGAAGTTTTACACTAGACTATTAGTATATATTATAATAGAGGAGTCTTTTAGCTATTTAAAAGTTAGACTTAGTTTAGCCTAAAGAGTTTAACATGTAGACCTAGGCACTTTATAAAGGTATCCCTCTTCTATAGAAAGGAGGTATAACTATAGGTAGCTAGATTAATAAGATACGTGTAAGCACTATTATATAATAGAGGAATATTATAGATAACTTTATAGGAGCACTAGGGGAGCACTTTAATAAAACTTTAGGATTAATACTAGTAGTAGGGAGCTTTATAGAGTCTAGCCTAGCACTTATATAGTTATATAGTAGTATAGCTAATTTTAGGTTATAGTACCTATTTATAAAGGAAGCGCGTAATATATATAAGAAGTAACTTAATAAAATACACTTAGTAATATAGTATATCTATACTAATTATACTAAATTTAGTTAGAAATACCTAAGCTAATTTACCCTATAAGTTAGTTAGACACACTAAGGATACATAGACGTAAGGTACCTCCTACATTACGTAGGTCTAGACTAGCTTGCTAGCTTCCTAAACTTAAAGGTATACTATAGAATATAGGGTTAAAACTAGTTAAAAGATAATTTTATTAATATTACTAACTAGTATAGGGTCTAGGTTATAATTGCTAAGCTAATAGGAAAGGTAGATATTATCTTAAAGGCTAAGGAGGAACTAAAGGACTATTTCTTATAATATATTAGGGCAATTATTTATTACTATATAATAGGCCTATATACCCTACCTAGACTAACGCTTAAAGGTATAAGCAACCCTTATAACTTTAACATGCGCTATAGGGTAGAGGATAGTACTTACGCTAGGATTTAGCGCCTAGTGCTGTAATAGTACAGGAAGTTAGAGAACTAGGTAGGGGTGCTACTTAGTATAATCCCCCCTAGTAAATAGATATAAAAAGAGGGTATAAGGTTATTAATAAACTATAGGATACTAGTGCTAAAAGAAATTAAAGATATTCTAGCTAGCTCTCTATAAGGAAGCAGAGAGGTAGCTAAAAAGAAAGTAGAGGAGGAGAGGGTAATATAAGAGATTAAGAATCTAGGTTATAACTAGCTACCTAGGACTATATCCTACGCTAGACGCGCCTAGACTATACTACTAGATAGGAGTGTGGTCTAGAATAGAGGACTATTAAGGTTAGGAAGTATAGCAAGGGAGTTATAGAGTTATAAGAAGTAGATAGAGGATATACTAGATACCGCCCTAGGAGAAATTAAATTAGCTAGCTATATCTTAGAGGAAGAATCTCTAGCAGAATTGCCTATATAAAGGATAACAAGAGCTTAAGAAAGACACGCCACCTAGCTTTTAAAAAGGATAGGAGAGAATATTTACTAGGAGTTTAGAAATATTAGCTAATATATAGTAGCAGGCCTATAACTATAGGATACTAATATAGAGGTAATAAATAAATTATATAACTCTTTACCTAGACTACTTAAGGAACTTAATAAGACTCTAGATACTAAGATAATAATACTAGAAGAAGAGAGTATTACTAAAGATAAGTATGCTATAGTTAAGAATAAAGCGCCCTATTAGTGCAAAAACTAACGCTCTGCCCTATAATTAATTACTACTAGGATTAGGAGTGGCGCACTTAACAACACTAAGCAAAGGAAGCTAGTTAAAGTATAGTACTATAAAGTTACTAATTATAGCACTATCTAGGACGCTAAGGGGAGGATAGTGCAGGATTTAAATTAGGTATGCTTTAGCTACTTAAAGTTTATTACTAGTAAGATAGGGCTCTACACTTAGATTCTAAACGTAGAGGCAAGTAATAGATAGCTAAATGTGCTATACTATAAGCCTAGAGAATAGGGAAATTTGCAAGCTAACCTAGTTACTATAGTAGCTTTTACTAAGCTATTTAACTAAGATTACACCTCTAAGGATTTATAAGCTTATTACTACTAGCTAAAGAAGATAGCACTAATAATTAACTAGGCCTAACTATAATAGGTAATAAAATTTAAGTAGAGTTACTAAGGCTTCTTATAGAAAGGAAGTATAACCCTAGACACCTTTACCTAGATCTATAAAGACCTAGAACTAGTAAGGATAGTAGATAAGTGCTTTAAGATATATAAATAGCACTTAAGGGAGATAAAGTAAGTAGCTAATTTAGGGTAGTGCAGGACTATATACTACTCTATTATTTAATAGCTAGTATAAGGGGATATAGGATACTAGCTCTAATATACTATAATCTAGGAAACTATAAACCTAATCTTATACCTATACTACACTAAGTACGCCTAGGTAGGAGACTAGATATTCTTTTATTACATAGACGTAAACCTTTCTAAGGTAGCGTAGTTAGGATAAGGGCTTAAGATAATCTAAGGCTTAGTTTCTTTTAATAATAAGGACTAAGATAACTATACTAAGCTCCTAATTAGATTTAAAGAAGTATAGAAGAATTAGGTAAATTAGATAGATAGGGGGTTAAGGAGGAACAAGAGGGCCTATATCTAGGCATAGGAAGATAGGGTGCACTAGCCTAAAGAGCTAAGGGAGAAGTGCCCTATAGTAAGATAGGAGAAGGAAATCTATTAAAAAGGATAGGTAAGGATTATAAGCCTAGTAATACTATATAGATCTACTAGACCTACTACTTAAATATGGTGTATAGTTCTACTATAGTATATAAAAGTATAGGATAATATAATAATAATAGAGGTGCTAGAGATAGGGATGTATATAGAGATTGCACTAGCCTACCTATAGATAATTATAGCCCTAAAGACTCTATTAGGGCACCTAGTTAAATATAGTAGAGTCTAATAGTAATTTCCTAGGGATATCTAGGCTACCTATCTAACCTAGGTCTTAAAGGTAATTATATATTAGGTTTAATAGGATAACCTGTTAGTAAAGGCAGAGATCTAGAAGTACCTAATAGGAGATTTAAATAGAGAAAGGATAGGAGCATAGATTAGGAAGAGTTAGGTTAAGATAGTAAAGGAGTTAAAGAAGAATTAGGCTATCTGCGTTAAGAATAAGAAGCTTATATTTAGTAAGGATAAGGAAGCTAGGGTACTATAACAAGGTAGGCGCCCTGCCTATAAAATGAATACTACGTCATCTCCCCTGTCTGTACCAATTCGGCCATGGTCCAAAAGGTACGCACAAGAATACTTAAGCTAAGTAATCCTCGCATAGTATAATATATATATCTCAACAGATAATAGTGCTAGACCCTAGCGCCAACCCATGAACCTTGTTCAAGTCTAGCCTAGGCATCTAGTAAGCGCTAGCTATTTTTAGCCTAGCCTTGTTACAGGTACTAGACTAATTCTATTTTAGTATAAAGGGGGTATAGCCTACTAAGGTAGGAGAGTAGTAGAGGTATAATAGATAGATTAAGTAATTAGAGACTCTAGATATAGTTAAAAAGCATCTAGGAGCTATTGAAGAGGAACAAAAGGTAGAGGGATCTAGGCGCCTAGGGCTAGGCTATCTAGGAAGCCTAGCAAGGGCGTAGAGGAGAACTGTCTTATTAAGTTTAGGTTTAAGATTAGAGACCCTAGATACTCCTACTCCCTCACCTAAAGCTTGACGAGCTAGGAACCAGGGTCGCTAACCTAGAGAAGGAGAGTAAGGGCTAAGCTTAATAGGGCCAAGCTTAAAGGAGGGGGAGGTTTGTGCTATAATATAGGATGTATAGGAGAAAAAAAAACAAGGATTAGCCTAATAAGTTAGGCGGATTAAATAGTATAAAGGCATGAAGGATTAGAGGATAGGACAAGTATAACTCCTACAGACTTCACTTTAACTCTATAATATTATCTTTTTACTTATATTTCTGCATTAAACCTATATCCTCTGCTACAGGATCACTACTATTAAACCTTGCCCCTCCTACTTCTCCTCGTTTAAATAGGTTACTCTCCCTGTTAGTTTAGTGTATATCTAGAGGCTAGTATATTAGTCTATTATTTATATATATCTTTAATAGTAGTAGCTAAATTATTATATATAACTAGGTAAAGGGTATCTCTATTTAGGAAAGAGTATTTACTAGTTCTCCCCTTAGTTCCTTTATACAGGTATAGGCGGTAACTCCTTTTTAATATACTA
This sequence comes from Plenodomus lingam, assembly GCF_022343315.1. NCBI lineage: Eukaryota > Fungi > Ascomycota > Dothideomycetes > Pleosporales > Leptosphaeriaceae > Plenodomus > Plenodomus lingam. The sequence continues at coordinate 1,199,958 of NW_027093944.1, read as the reverse complement.
GGCTGTTTTATTCCTATAATCTCTACTATAGCTAGCCTATCTCTAGTTATTAGTATAAGGTAGGTATAAAGGATAAATTCTTCCTAAGTGTCTACATTGTATATATAAACTCTAACTACAAGTTAGTATAATTCCTCTACTATCAGGTATAGCTAAGTATCTGTAAATCTTTATTAAAAGTACTAGGTATAATAGTAGTAATAAGTGTATTATAGTCTTAATCCTAAATAGATAGGTAAAGGTTTAAGATATATAGCACTACTAGTATAATACTTTATTATTTCTTAGGGTTCTTTACTGTACCTACTACGTCTAATATAAGTTATAAAGCTAGATCCCTAGGGTCTTAGAAGTATCCTTTCCTACTATATTCTTAAAACTAGTCCCTATTATACACGTCTTAGTATAAAGTATATTTGCTAGTAGGGTTAAAAGTTACCTAATACGCTTTTAATTATTATAACTAATAACTATTATTATACTAGATACGTAGTTATAGAAGTATAGGGATATATTACTATTAATATTTTAATTTGCCTTTCTTATTATACTAAGCTCTACTATAGGATAGGCACGTATAAGCAGTATTAAGGTTGCTAGTAAAGGCTACGCATCTATTAGTATAATAATTAATAGATAGAGGAGTTATAGTATCCTAGAATAAGGTATATAGTATATGCTACCCCTAGTAGATAATATTACTAATATTAATATTATAGTATTTCTTTAAACTTTATTATATCTTTTAGACCTTCTTATATAGAGTACCTATAAATATAGCGTATATATTAAGAGAGGTGGTGTAAAGTTATTAAACACACTCTATTTACTTATAATATAGTATATATCCTATTTGCTATTATATATCCCCTAAAAAGTCCTTTAGGTATAGAACCTCTTTATCCTTGTCTGTAAGTTACATGTTATTATTATAGTTATCTATTAGGTCTGCACTATTACTAGTAGAATTACTAGTAGAATTATAGGAAGAATTAATATCTAGTACTCCTTATATATTATTAAGGTGTAATAGTTAACTAGTAGGGTAGCTAGTAGTCTATAGTATAGCGGCATCTTTAGTAGTAGTAAAGGGAATATTTTATTTATAGCACCTTTGCTAGTATTATATATACTACTTTTAATTCACCTTATAGCGTGCACCTTAGTGTAGAGTAAGATAATAATAATACTAGAACTTGTTCTATTAACTAGATATTTATAGGCAAGGGGTAGCAATTACTTACTATATACTATCTATAATAGTTTCTACATTAATATAGCACTTAGGGATATAGATAGTAGATATATAAATATAGATAGTAGTGTCTAATCTAAACTATAGCGTGTTCCTTTAATAAGCTATAATATAATTATACTAGTCTTCTAGTATAATAGCTTAGTAGCGTAAACTTACTATTTTGCTATACTAGATAATATAAATATTAGTAAGCTATATATATATTAGTAGAGTTATAAAGTTTTATATTTATTATAGTTACTATAATAAATATATTAGTATAGAAAGTAGACTTTGTATTATCTTCTTTTATACTATATAGGTATTCTACTTTATATATCTATATATTCTATTTTACTATAAGTAGATATACTAGATATAGTTTATCTTACTATAAGTTAGACCTAATCTTACCTACTACTTAAAATAATAGTATTAAAGATGTAGTATACGACTGCGATCGCGACAGTTAAGACTACTAGAATAACTATTTAAACTGCACCTAATTAAGGAAACTTGCTAAGCTTATAAGCTAACTCTTCTAACAAGATAAACTATGCTACAGTAACTTTCTGTAACTATCTCGCAATAACTAAACCTCTAACCTTGTTATTACTATTAGACTTCTATAATAGGATATTTAAGTGTGTAGATATATAATTGCTTAGAAGACTAATAACTATTTAAGAGTATAGCGTAACACTATACTCTGCGCCTATATTCTATTCTACTTAGGAGATTTTGCGTTAAAATATATTAGTTCTAGGATAGATAATTAACTTTAATAGATTATTAACTTAAATACTTAGGACTATTACCTTAAAAATAGTATAGAGAAGCATACTAGTCTACGTCTATTGCGTATCCTATTAGATTGCAAAGAGTGTTATAGCTATATTATAGAACCTATAATATTAAATTAATTAGTTTAGAATAGCTCTTTCCTTAACCTAATTAGATCCTAGAGTTATATTTACTAAGATTATATTTATAAGGATAGGCTAGAGTAACTTAGATAGTATATTATCTATATAAATAGTACTATAATATTAATACTAATATATATCTAATTTAAAAACCTCTAAGTCTAATCCTATATACTATAGTAATATTATAGTAGTTAGGGAGCTTACTTTACCTTTACTATATAATCTACCTTATAGAACTCTACTATTAAGTAGCAACTTAGCGTATCCCTCTATAACCTTAACACCTCTATCCCCTTATCTACTTTATTAATCCCTCCTATTACCTTCTTTATATAGCTTCTTCTTCCCCTTTTATATTAAAGCTACTTATTAACTACGCTAATTAAAGTTACTTATTAGCTACGCAGTCCTAAAGTTACTAAAACTCTAATAAAACTAAGTCTCCCTCTTTTAAAAGCAAATAGATAGTTTACTAAGTTATAGTTAGGTATGCTACCTGCGTAGGCGTATATATAAAGCTACTTATTAACTACGCTAATTAAAGTTACTTATTAGCTATATAGTCTTAAAGTCTTTAAAACCTTAATAGAACTAAGTCTTCCTTATTTAAATATAAATAGATAGTTTACTAACTTATAGATAGGTATGCTGCCTGCGCAGGCGTATATATAAAGCTACTCCTTAATTATACTAAATTAAGTTACTTATTAACTACGTAGAACTACACACGCTATTTATACTACTAAAACTAAGTCTCCCTTATTTAAAAGTAAATAGATAATTTACTAAGTTATAGTTAGGTATATTGCCTATATAGGCGCAAATCTAAAGCTACTCCTTAACTACGCTAAATTAAGCTACTTGTTATCTACATAGTCCTATAGTTTTTACTTATCTTAGTAGAACTAAGTCTTACCTTATTTAAACGTAAGTAGATAGATTACTAATTCTTATCTTAGGTACGTTACCCGCGTAGGCGCAAATCTAGAGCTACTTACTAGAGTGCTATAAAAGCTACTTAATAGAGTGCTAAAATACCTAGTTTAGATAAACTTATAGTCTAATTACGTTATTAATTAGTATAACTCTATTAAAGGCTATAGTAGTTATATCTTTAGATAAGTAATTAATCCTACTATAAGACTTTAATATATTAATAACTTATAAGTCTACCTAGCGCTCCTAATACTATTAACTTTATCTTTAGTAGATAGATAGTTACCTATCTAATAACGTACCTATAGTTTTATACTAGCTATTCTTATCCCTATAGTATTCCCTTAATATTATTTTATTAAGTTAGTTAGTATTAAAGGGATTAAGATATACTAGACACTAGCTAGGTTACAGTAGCGTAAGGACACTATACTAGGCGTAGTACTAGTTGTTAAAACTAGCTTAGGTCTACCTAATAAGTAGTTATAGCAATACACGCGTCTCTCTATCTTTACGTTACTTAGGGAGACGTCCCTATTAAGTGCTTACACTTAAGGTAATAAGGTAGTACCTTCTCTATATTATTATTTGTTGCAGGAGGGATATCAACCGGATCACGGAGCATCTTGATCCGATCAACCCTGATCAATACCCCTGTATGACCCACTATCTGATCGACTGCCAGCTCACTGCCAAGTGCCCAACAAAAAGCAGGAGCTCTGGTAAGGAAGGTTTACCGATCATTCACCTTCTGGTAAGGGTAGCTGAAGCTCTATATATATGAGTACGATCGTAGTAGATACAATCCAATGATCCATCTCCCAAATCATTCCTGACCTCAGTGATCCAAATTTCCATATTATTCTATTAATATTATTAAGATAGGTAGCACCTCTAAGTTAATAAACGCTATAATAAGAGTTATTGTAGTTAGTAGCAGTTATACTTAGCACTATCTAATAAGCTCCTAAAGCCTATAGTTTATATAATAGATAAGTAGTAGGTTAGTATACACCTATACTTCCTAAGGATCTATAGTCTCTATAGAGGATAGTTAGACCTAAGCTAAACTTAATACTTTACTTAACTAGTTATTTAATAGATTTTAAATTAGTAATCTTAGCTAGAATTAGGACTAGTAGTTAGTAGTTACTACTATAGTAAGGCTAAGGATCGCAACCTTTAGGCTTTTAAATAATAGTATAACTAGCGCTAGTATTATGCCCCTATAGGAGCTAAGAAGTTATACCTATCCTTAATAAGGCTAATAGGTAGTGTTAGTAGCTGTGAAGGGCTTGGGCTTATGCCTAAGCCTAGGTCTAACACAAGACAGACTAAGTCTAACACTACTACTAAGCGAACACACTAGACACCTATAAAAAGGCGTAGAGGGCTTACCTCTCCTTTAAGATACTAAATACTATTATTAACGCTTATTGTATTCTCCCTTAAGGCTAGTCTATAATATTTTAGTATCTTCTTCTAAACATACTATAATAGTAATAAGAGATAGACGCGCTAGATATTTAGAATAATTAGGTGCAACCTAATATAGTAGAAAGGCTAATATAGCAGGTCTATAGATTAATAGAATAATAGGCTTAAGACTCTGCTATAATAGCTATACTACGTTAATAGAATAAGGAAATACGCAATTAGATTCTATCCTAACCCTCCTCTAAGCCTGCTAGGTTTAATAATCTGCTACCTCTGCCCCCTTCTACCTTATAACGTAAACCCTTCCTAGTTAGCTTGCTATATAATAGCACTAAGGCAAACTTTTCCTCCTAGTAAATAACTATAGAATTTAAACTACGTATATGTAACAACCCTATTGTAAAGACACCTTATAGTGTTCTAGTTAATTAGGTGTATCCCTAGCTAGGTTTAGTGTCTTGGCGCCTAAGCTGCGTAAAACCTGCGCTTCGCGCGGGGCTTAGGAAGATAAGTATTATTCTTGTGTTAATACTATACTAATAGCTATCTCTACACTATTCTATCTAGTGTAAAGCAAATACTATTACCTATAACTAGAACCTTGTATAATAATACTTCTTGTTTAATAGTCTAGAGATAGCTCTATCTACGCGTGTAAATAGCTAAGGGGTACTACTAGCAAAAATATAACCACCCCCTATTAAGCTATAACTAAGGGAAGAACTAGCAAGTAGTTCCCCCCTAAGTAATAAGTAGTAAACCCCTACACTAGACGCAGACTTAACGCTTAATAAGCGTATCTAAGCTGCCTAAAGGAGACGTAATAAACTCTAGAAACTATAATACCTATACAAACTAGAAGCTAAGATCTTACACCTTAAAAGCCTAGAAAGGGACACTACCCTAGACTTAATAAGGAGTATAATAGAGGATATCCCTAAGACACTTAAAAATACGCATAAGCAGGGCGTATCTAGGGCGCTAACGCCCCTACCTTTAAAGCGTATGCTAAAACTAAAGGATCTATTAGAATATAAGGGAAAAAACCTTAAGGAATATTATAAATTCTTTTGCTCTTATAAGGGAGCCTTTCTACTATTACTATAGACTTTCTACTATAATAAGGATAAGGTTCTTTAGGCTATATAGTACTTAGCGGGAGACCCCTAAGAACTATAGTACACGCACTTTAAGCGTATATTTAGAGTAACTACTATAATACTAACCTAGTTATATTTTAAGGCGTATATACTTAACTTACTCTCTAACTCTATTAATTATATACTTAAAGTAGCTATAATATACGCTTAGGTAATATAGCGTAGGGACTAAATAGTTTACTCCTTTATAATATACCTTAAAGTCCTAGAGGATTAACTTACTCCCTATACTAAATAATAGAGAGTCTAGCATCTTTTCTTAAAGCTAAGGCTAGAGATATAGCAAGTAATTACTAACTACTACTAAGTACTAGTAACAAGAGAGGATTTAATAGTGTTAGGCTCTACACTTAAGTAAAACCTGCGCTAACCCTCTCTAACGCGTGATTATAACACACGTCCTAAGGGAAACACTAGATATAGAGACTAGAAGCTAGGGGAGAAGCTACCTCCTCCTATAAATAAGCTACCTTAAGATAAGAATAGTGTTACCTATTTTAAATATTAAAAGAAAGGATACTACGCTAATAAGTATAAAAGTAGTAACCTAAATTAGATCCCTGTGCGTATTAATAAGATAGGAAAAGCTTAAGCCTTACTAATAACCTAGGGATAGTAAGGCATATTCTAATATATATCTTACTAGGCATAAAGCGCATATATAGTGTAGCTAGGGAGACAACCCTAGAGAGATAACTATAGGTTATTTTAGACCCTTAGGTAGATATTAGCCTAATTAGTTAAAAGACTACTATTAAAATAAGCCTACTACCTATTAAAGGAGTAGAGCTTCCTTAGTTAGGCTAGATTAGAAGATAGTAATAGAGCACTTACATAGTATATACGCTCTAGGTACGCTTAGCTAATAATATAGGTATTAAGCGCTATATATAGATAACTATATATAGTATTAATAAGAAGGGCTCTCTACTACTACTTAGTAATCTATTCCTTTAGTAAGGATATATTTACCTTAACTATAGCTCTTAAGCCTAGAGATAGGGATATAAAGTAGCTAGTATTTAGCTTATTACTACTAAAGAGTTAGAAGAAGATATATAATAATTAGGTCTTAACCTACTACTTCTTAGTGTTATATAGACTACTAGCATAGACTTAGAATATAATACCTATATCTACTAAGTATATATAGCGTAAGAGCCACGTATACTAGATGCTTTAAAGGACTACTCTAATATCTTTAGTAAGGAGGTAGCTACTACCCCTCTAAATTTTAAGTCCTTAGACTATACTATTCCTCTTCTAGAAGGCAAGGAGCCTCTATATAGTCTGCTCTACAACCTCTCTTTATATAAGCTAAAGCTACTTAGAGAGTACTTAGAATAAGCGCTACGTAATAGCTAGATTTGCTATAGCACTAGCCCTATAGGGGCCCCTATCCTATTTATTCCTAAGAAAGATAGAATACTTTGCCTTTACGTAGATTACTATAGTTTAAACATAATTACTATTAAAGATTATTACCTACTCCTACTAATTAGAGAGACGCTAGACTATCTATTAGGCGCACGCTACTATATAACCCTAGACCTCTAGAACGCCTACTATAGAATATAGATTAAGGTAGGAGATAAATAGAAAATAGCTTTCTATACACGCTATAGTTATTTTAAATATCTAGTAATACTATTTAGGCTAACTAACACCCCTACTAGCTTCTAGGCCTATATTAATAGAGCCTTAATTAAACACTTAGATTATATATATATTATATACCTAGATAATATCCTTATCTACACTAGTAGTAATAAAGTTATGCTCTACTAGCGTGCTATGCGCGCCGTGCTTTAATTACTACGTAAGGTAGAGTTATTTATTAACCTACTAAAGTGCACCTTTATATCTAATAAGGTCTACTTTCTAGGCTTTATTATTAGCACGCAAGGTATATACGCTAATCCTACTTAGGTAGAGACTATTACTTAATAGCTATAGCTAACTAATATTAAGGAACTATAATCTTTTCTAGGTTTTGCTAACTTCTACTAACGCTTTATTATAGGCTATGCTATATAGACTACCCCCTTTACTAATTTACTTAAAAAGGATAATAGCTTTACTTAGACACCTACTATAGACAAGTCTTTTAAGATACTTAAAAAATACTTTTTAAGCGCGCCTATCTTACGCTACTTTAATACTAAGCGCCCTATTTAAGTAGAAATAGATACTTCTACCTTTACTATTATAGGTATCCTTTTATAACTTTTTAAAGATAATAAATAGCACCTAGTTACCTTTATCTTAAGGAAATTATAAGCTGCTAAGCTAAATTATAAAGTCTATAACTTAGAGCTACTAGCTATTATTTATAGCTTTAAGTAGTAGTAATACTACCTAAAAGGCACCTAGTACACTATATAAGTGCTAAGTAACTATAATAACCTATATAGGATATACGCTGCACAGAAGCTAAACCTATAATAAGCTTATTAGGTGATATATCTAGGAGCTTTTAACTTTAAGGTAGAGTATAGATTAGGGAAAACTAACCCTATAGATAGCCCCTTAAGAAGGGTAGATTATATATAGGAGAACCTATTACTAACCTAATTATTACCTACCCTATAGAGTAAACTACTTATAAGGGATAGACTTAGTAGAGTAAGTAGATCTATAGATAAGTAGAGCTTATTAGGCGCGTGTAAGACGCATATTGCTATAGTTTATAGAACTAGAAAGGTCCCTACTACTAGCGCTATAGTGTGCACGCTATGCGTGCTACGCTTACTAGCTAGGGTGTTAGCTAGTAGTAAACCTATAATAGTAGAGTACTAATTACTTATTAAGACCTTACGCTAGTTATAGTAGGGGGACGCCTTTATATAGTAATAGGTTATAAGCTTAACACCTAAGGATAGCACTTAAAACTATAGAAAAGCGCACGTTTAGCGCTTAAATAAGAAGGGAGTCCTAAGATATAATAGTAGAATATATATTCTAGAGGAACTAGCTATTAAGTAAGAGATTTTATTCTAGAACTATAACTTGCGTATAGCAGGCTACTTTAGTATATATAGGACGCTTAAGCTAATTAAGATAATATACTACTAGCCTACTTTATATTAAGATATTTAGGATTATATAAGAATATATACTATTTGCTAGAGGAGTAAGGCTCTAAGGTATAGCTAATATAGAAAGCTATTACTACTACTAGTCCCTAGAGAAATCTTTAAGGAGGTTATACTAGACTTTATTACTAGCCTACTACTAGTAAAGGACTTTATAGGTTACGTGTTTAATATAATCCTTATAATAGTATATTACTTCTTAAAGATAGCACTCTATATACCTGCTTTAAAAATATAGGATATAAAATAGTTTATAGAGGCTTACTTTATATATATTATTTTAAAGTTTAGGATCTAGAAAGGTATTATATTAGATAGAGGAGCGATTTTTACCTCTTTATTCTAGATAGAAATCTACTACTAACTATAGGTAAAGCGCAGGCTAAGCACCACCTGCTATCTATAGATAGATAGGTAAATAGAACGCTAGAACTAGACCCTAGAATAATACTTAAGAATATTTATATTAAGTTCTTAAGAAGACTAGGTAACGCTCCTTGCTATAGCGCAGTTTACCTATAACAATTTAGTATATAAGTTAACAAAAGTTACCCTATTCTAGGTAGTGTATAGCAAGCATCCCTTACTTACTAAGCTACCTAAGGTTAGTAGGCTAGAGGGGGAGATACTAGACGTAATTAAAAGAGTAAAGCGTATACACAGTATAAGAGTAATAATAAAAGAATAGCTAGAGAAAGCACGCGAATATTAGAGCTAATACTATAATAAGAAATATAAGGAAGAAACCTTCTACCTAGGAGATCTAGTACTACTTAGTACTAAGCATATTAACTTAGCTAAATAACCTAGTAGGAAGCTATCTAGTAAGTTTATTAGCCTATTTTAGATATAAGGCGTAGTTAGAACGTAGGTATACTACCTACTCTTTCTACCCTCCTATTATATTTATAACGTATTCCACATTTCCCTACTAGAATATTAGAATCCTAGGATAGGGGAAGAGGATAACACCCTCCTACTAGATGTAATACCTAAAGGAGAAGAAGTTTAGAAGGTAGAGAAGATCCTAGGGAAGTAGAAAAGGAAAGGTTAACTATAATACCTACTCCGCTAGAAAGGCTACAATAAATCCTAGGATACCTAGACTCTACCCTTAGACTTTAAGAATATAGATAATATAATTTAATAATATAAACTTAGTAAAGCTCCTTATATAAGGAAAGTAAGAAAGGATTATAAGTAACGTATAGAAAATATAGTAAAGAAGTATATCTTCTTATATAGCCTCTAGCCTAAATATAGCCTTAGGCCTATAGGTATCTATAAATATAAAAACGCCTAATATAATTTATAAGAATTGCGCCCTACGCGCGACACACCTACTCCTCCTAAGCGCCCTTGCCCTTAACCGCACCCTCCTTGCCTTTAGCATCCTCCTTATCTCTACTACTATTACTAGCTTTAACACTAGCACCCTCCTTATTATTATTATTACTAGAGGAGCTATTAGTATTATTACTACTATTAGGAGCCTAAAACTAGTTAGCATGCGCCCTATATACGCTTAATAAGCGCACTTATAAGTCTAGCCGCGTAGCCTGCAATCTACTTAAGCGCAGCTGTAATACAACGCTGCTCTACAAGAATTAAGCTAAGGAATTAGGGCGAAGTAGTCCTTAGAGTAGCGGCATTTGTAACCGCGGTGTTATAGTTAGCGTAGAGGGCGTATAAATAATTTAATTAATTATTTATTACCTAGGGCACCTATAGAAATTAGCTATAGCGCACCTAAAGCGAACTCTTAGTACTAACCTTAGTACACCTACTATAGTTGCTAGCAGTATAGTGCTTATAGTAATAATACTTAGGCATGTTATAATCCTTTTTCTACTTAGTAATATTTTAAGCGCAGCGTAGGTAGGTTATAGCTAGGGCTACCTAATCTGCGCGCTTAGCTAGCATATTAAACGCGTAGGGCTAGGCACTATAAAGGTATAACTTCTTAATATATTTAGGGTTTAGATAGTAAACTATATTAATAGGCGTAGGATATATAGTTAAGGTGCGTTATAGGTGCTTAAAGATTAAGGCACATAGTAGTAAAGTATTTAGTTATTTATAATATATAAAGCTTAGGCCTTAACTAAGTAATAAGTAAATAGTTAACTTTCTATACTATAGTATAATAACACGCGCGTACTATACGCCTATAACATATGTAGCACGTAGAAGGAACGCTTATATAGCGTATCTACAGGTTAAACTATAGATACTCTTTTCCTTCCCTATAGGGTAAGGTTTTTATTAAGGCTATAGGTTACTACTAGGGACTATAGCTAGAGGGGGAGATTCTATAACAACCCTATTATAAAGACACCTTGTAGTGTTCTAGTTAATTAGGTGCATCCCTAGCTAGGTTTAGTGTCTTGGCGCCTAAGCTGCGTAAAACCTGCGCTTCGCGTAGGGCTTAGGAAGACAAGTATTATTCTTGTGTTAATACTATACTAATAGCCATCTCTACACTATTCTATCTAGTGTAAAGCAAATACTATTGCCTATAACTAGAACCTTATAGTATAGACAAGGTCTTTATTAGGGATAAGGAGGCAAGGTTTATATATATTTAGTCCTAGCTATCGCCTACAGTCTAGCGCGCTATAGTACTATACTTTAAGGATAGTGCACGCAAGCGTTAGGATATAAGTAGGTTTCTTAACTACCTAGCGTTCTATTATAGCAACTATTATAGGCAGGAGCGCGCCTAAGTTATATTAGAACACTTATATTAGGGCTAAAATTAACCTTTTATAGAGTTCTTTATAAATTTTATATAGCTCCTTATATAGTTAGGAGGTTTACACTAGGATAATAAATAGAAGCTTTTATAACTTTAGTAATCTCTTAATAGCTATATACGCTTAGTTTCCCTTAATAGGGGAGTCTCTAGGACAAACTATAATATAGCTATAGAGGAATATAAGATAATTATAGTAGATATTAAAATAGCCTCTCTAGAACTAGGTTTTCTTTAGGCTAGTAAGTCTAAGGAACCCTAGTAGAAGTCTACCTTAGATTAGGATAGCAATATAAATATAGTAGAAGTAGTAGCCTTATTAAGTGCACCTACTAAACTACTAATATTACGTCCTAACTAGATCCTATAGGACCTATTTAATATATAGAAACTAGCAAAGGTCTACACCTAGTGTAGATAGGGTAGTTATTTTGTGCGTGCATGTCCTAATACCCTATTACTACAACTAGTAGGTGTTAAGATAGTTATAGTATTAGCAAGCGGTATTAATTTAGGAAACTAGCTACCCCTAACCCTAGGCTAAGTTAGGGGTATAAGGAGGACACTATAACAGAGGAATTATTAATAGTAGAGGCTATTAAGTATCCCCTAGATATTAAGGTAGGGTTAAATAATCCCCCCTTCTTTATTCCCCTCCTCCTAGGTAGAGTAGAGAATATATAAGTAATAGTTAATTTAGGGTGCTAGTGTTTTAGTATAGTTAAGGAAAAGTTAGCAAGATAGATTAGTAGGACCTTTATTAATATTCCCCCGCAACCCTTGTAATATACCTAGGGAATTACTAAGGGTACAAGAATTGCATAGTTAGTAGTATTAGACTATAATTTAGATAGTTAGTAGTCTTAGCTTTTAGCTTATATAGTACCTAGTCTTTCCTATTAACTAATACTAGGCAGACTATAGCTTTATAGAGAGGGCGTTATTATAGATATTCTATAAGGCAAATTAATAATTAGGAAGGTAGGAAATATAGTAGTATAAGAGAGCAGGAGACATCTATATCCTACCTATATCTCTATTATCTTAGGTTTAGTTATAGTAGGGTTGCTAAATTAAGAACCCTAATAAGAAGATATATAGGTACAAATTTTTGCAATAAATATACTAGATATATTATAGGTAATATATAACTTGCGCCTAATAAAATATCTAGGAAGTGTTAATAAGGGAAGTCCTATTAATATACACACCTTCTATATTACTAGTAATATAGTTCCCTATAAACCTAAGTATAAAACTAGAAAGATAAAGTTACTACTAGAACTATAAGAGTTTAAGGACCTATTTAACAAAGAGTTAGTAAGTAGTTTACTACCTTATTAAGGTAGTATAGATTACTATATTTAGCTAATAACTCTCCTAGATAGAACCTAGCCTAACCCCCTATAGGGTCCCCTATACCCTATATTACATAATTAATTGCTAGAACTAAGAATATAACTTACTAGATTAATAGATAAGGGCTAGATCTAAGCAAGCTCTTCTATAGCTAGAGCTCTAGTATTACTAGTAAAGAAGCTATTAGGCGGTTAGCGTCTGTGTATAGACTACTAGATACTTAATAGTATAATAACCTTAGACTAATACCTACTACTACTTATTAAGGAAACTTTACACACACTATCTAGTATAAATTAGTTTATAAAAGTAGATATTCACGCCGCCTTTTATAAAGTTAGAATAGTAGAAGGTTATAAGTCCTTAACTACTTTCTACACCTAGTTTAGGTTGTATAAATAGTTAGTATATCTATTTAGTCTTAGTAGTGCGCTATCTACTTTCTAATAATATATTAATACTACGCTTGTAGAGTTACTTAGATTATATATAATAGCCTACCTTAATAATATCCTAATTTATTTAGGAGGAGACTAGTTTAACTATATAGAAAAAGTAAAGCGTGTACTTACACTATTAAAAGAAGTAGGACTATACCTAGACTTAGGGAAATGTGCTTTTAGTATTAAGGAGGTACGCTACCTAGGCTATATTATTAAGGCGGGCAAATTACTTAGACCTAACCCTAAAAAGCTTAGGGCGGTACAGGAATAGGAATCCCCTAGGAATATAAGAGAGGTAAGGAGTTTTCTAGGTTTTACTAACTTCTACTATAATTTTATTATAAAGTTTTCTAAAGTAGTAGCACCTTTAAACTAACTAACTAGGAAGAACACCCTATTCTAATAGGGAGAGGAAGAATAAAGTGCATTTAATGCGCTAAAAAAGGCGTTTATATTAGGACTAGTATTAATATAATAGGACCTAGCTAAAGAAACGTTATTAGAAGTAGACTATTTAGGATATACTCTTAGGGGTTACTTATTACAAAAAGTTAGGGGCGTCTAGCGCCTAGTTACTTACTACTCTATAGCACTAATACTAGAGAGATAAAACTACACTATATATAATAAGGAATTACTTACTATTATTAAGTGTCTTAAAAGTTAGTTAGTAGAGTTATAGAGTATTTATAAGCTATTTATAATATTTATAGACTATAAAAACTTAGAGTACTTTACTAGCCTTTAAAGCTTAAGCAAGTAATAGTGCTACTAGGCAGAGAAACTTTTAAAATATTAGTATATCCTATAGTATAGGCTTAGCTATCTTATAGGATAACCTAATACCTTAAGTAGATAACCACAAGATTTAAACTCCTCTAAAGCAACACTATAGTTAGTAATGCGCCCTAAATTAATTTAGGTTATAGTATTAGAAGCAGAGGAGGCGTCTAAGTTACTAAAGGGCGCTAGCCTCTTCACTAACCTATATATATAGATACTATAGGACAAAGCAGTACTAAAAGATAAGATATACTAAGTACGTCTTAATATAGTTTAGAAAGGCGCTAGGTCTTTCCTAGTTTTAGCTAATATAAAGCAACAGATTAGGGACTATATAATTAGCGCACACAGCACTTTACTCTAGAGGGGTGTTATTTAGTTACTAATATAGGAACCCCTTATAACTACTATTATATAGCAAGTATATAAATTAGGTTTAGTAGGATATCTAGGAAAGAATATAATATTTTAAATACTACGCCACAACTATTATTAGGATAGAATATTAAGAGACGTTACGTAGTATATTTAAAACTACTATTATTATAGTGCTTATATCTCCTAGAAGCGCTAATAGGGTCTATTATAACCTATACTAGTTACGTTATAATACTAGTCCTAAATATCTATAGATTTTATAGTTAACCTACCTGCAAAGGATAATAGAAAACCTTAGTCCCTATTAGTTATTACTAATAGATTGTCTAAATATATTTAGCTTAAAGTAATAGTCTCTATAGCAGCTAATTATTATACAAGGATCTTCTAGGATAACTAGTAGTAGTTCTAGGGCTTCCTATCCTCTATTATTACTAACTAAGGCTTAGACTAGTTAGGATCCTTCTAGACAACGTTATACTAGATAATAAAGATAAACTAGTTACTATCTACTATATACTACCCCTAGACAGATAGCAGGATAGAGTAGGTAAACTAAGAAGTATAGGTAGTGCTGCGTATAATAGTATGCTTTAAGTAGACTAACTAGCCTAACTGCCTACTAGCCTACTAACTTATACTTAATAATAGGGACTCTAGTATAACTAGTATTAGCCTAAATCTACTTTTAAATAGGTATACTATAGACACGCTATAAAAGTTAATATTACTGCTAGTAAAGCCTAAGAATCCTTATAGGGAGGCTATAGCGTTCTTGTCGCACCTATAGAGGGGTATAGAGCTAGCGCAAGCTACTATTATATTCTAATAGTAATAATAATAGGAAGTAATAAACTAGTCCTAACGCCTAGCTAAAAAGTTCCTAAAAGGTAATATAGTTTAGTTTATAATATATAATATAAAGATAAACTAACTAAGTAAAAAGTTTAATTAGCTATAGGTTAAGTATAAAGTAATAGAAGTCCCTACTCTACTTATAGTAGTATTAGACTTACTAGGGAACTTGTATAAGACTATATATATAGATCTACTAGAGAGAGCTACTAATAACCTGCTACTAAGCTAGAAGCTTTAGGACTTATAACTAGGCCTAATAGTTACTCTAGAAAATAAAGACGCAATACTAGATAAATAGGAAGTAGAAGAGATCCTTTGTGCAAAGAATATAAGAGGGAAAGGGAAGCATTAAGTCCTAGTAAAATAGAAGGGGTATATTAATCTAATATAGCACCTGCTAGAGGTAGTATAGGATACTAAGGCTCTAGATAGGTTTAAGGAAACGTATAGGGATATTACGCATAATAATAGCCTAATACGTATAAAAGCTAGGAAGTAAGGGTAGAAGAAAACTAGATTAATAACTTAGACCTTTATTATAATTAAGAAGTAGAAAGGTATTAGAGATATCTTTTATTAATCCTTATAACACTCTAAGTAAGTGCCCTACTACTAAAGTTTTATAAGGTAGCTAATAATTAGGTAGTAGTGTCTATACTATTACTATCTATAACTAACCCCCTTCTAGCCCCCCCTAAACTATTGTTTATATTATCCTAACGCCTCTATATCTCTTAGTAATAGTAGTAACGCTTACGTATAGCGCAGGTAGGGGAGGACTTAGTTAATAAGTATAAGTAATAGTAGTAGTAGTAGTAGGAGAAGGGTAGTACTTTAATAGTTTACTAACGCGTAGCACCCTAGGCCTAAAGAAAGCAAATATTAGAATATATAAAGGGAACAAAGGGAAATTAATACTAATAATAAGAGTCTTAATACTATAAGTAGTGCGCTTAGCAGCGCTCTTAAGCTTATTAATATAAAGCTTAGTTTAGGCCTAGGTCTTATTTATATACTAGTTAATACGCTAAAAGGTAACACTAGTAGTAGTAGCAAGCTATATAATATTATTATTGCTATAACTACTATATAAAGGCGTAATAGCAGACTAAAGTAGAAACGCTAGAGCACTAGTAGTAGATAGAATAATAGCACTAAGCTAATACTAATTATAGGCGCGCAAGTAAGTAGTAGGGGCAAGTAGAGTAATAGTGTTATTAATTTAAGCCCTTAATATAAGATCCTTAAAATAATAGTAGAGCTAGTAGAACTATAGCATAAACTAGTAATAGGTGCCTTTAGTAGGTTTCCCTATAAAGGTGCTAAGGGTCCCCTTCTTTATAATATAGAGGTAATCCTCCTAGTAACTATAATAAAACTAAAGCTAGTTGCAAAGGGCTTAGTAAATATTAGGATTATTAGTAAGAATAGCTTCTAATTAAGTATAGGTCTTATAGCTATAATAGTAGGACTTATATAAGCGCCCTAGATATAGTTAGAACTTGCTATAAAGAAAATAAAAATTAAGGGGAACTTACTACTACCTTCCTAATAGTTACACTTGCTAAAGAGATAAAGCTAGTTAATATACTAATTATAAGGAAGTAGCTTTATAAAACTACTATTATATTCCTTATTATCTAAGTTACTAGAAATAATAAAGCTACTAAGTAACTATATTTAGGGAGATATATACTAAGTAAAAAGTTAGTATAGGAAATATAGGGAGAATATTAAAAGTATACACCTTATCTTAGTAGGCCTAGCGTGGGGTCTAACTACCTTATAGTAGATCCCTACTACTAGCACTAGTAGTAGTAGACAAGGATATAATAAGGGCTAGATAGGCAGGATTTAATAGAGAGAGAGTAGAGATAGGGCTAATTAGTAGGGAAAATCTGTTATATAACAAAGTAAGTTTAGGAAATTTATAGTAGGGTAGGATAGCTATATTAGAACTGTTATAGTAGGGTGCTAAAATAAGCGTATAGATACTATACGCGCGTACTACTTAATATACAGGCCTATTATAAATTAGGAAGGAATATAAAGATATAATAATAAAACTAAAAAATATAGTAATAAAGCCTAATACAGATTATAGAGGATAAAGACATAACCCTAGACCCCTAGAAAGACAATTTCACGATAGTTTATAGGGGAAGGTTAGGGGTATATAAAGGGCTTAGGCTTATGCCTAAGCCTAGGTCTAACATAAGATAGACTAAGTCTAACACTACTACTAAGCGAACACACTAGACACCTATAAAAAGGCGTGGAGGGCTTACCTCTCCTTTAAGATACTAAATACTATTATTAACGCTTATTGCATTCTCCCTTAAGGCTAGTCTATAACAGTAGCAGTAGTATATAGTCTTTTAGTTTATTAAGGGCGTAGTAGTTTATAATTATAAGTATATAGGTAGGTATATTAAAGAATAGTTAATTATACTAGTATTAAACCGTTAGGGAGAGTAACCTATTCAAACGAGGAGAAGTGGGAGGGGCAAGGTTCAATAGTAGTGGTGCTATGGTGGAGGATATGGTTTAATACAGGAATATAAGTGAAAAGATAATATTATAAGGTTAAAGTAAAGTCACCCTAAGTTACTATTCTCCTATCTTCTAATCCTTTATGCCTTTATACTATTTAATCCGCCTAACCTTTTAGGCTAAGCCTTATTTTTCTCCTATACACCCCTTACTACAGCACAAACCTCCCCCTCCTTTAAGCTTAGCCCTATTAAGCTTAGACCTTACTCTCCTCCTCCTAGTCTACAACCCTAGTTCCTAGCTTGTTAAGCTTTAGGTGAGGGAGTAGGAGTATCTAGGGTCTCTAATCTTGAACCTAAACTTAACAAGACAGTTCTCCTCTACGCCCTAGCTAGACTTCCTAGATAGCCTAGCCCTAGGCGCCTAGATCCCTCTACCTTCTATTCCTCCTTAATAGCTCCTAGATGCTTTTTAATAGCATCTAGAGTCTCTAATCGCTTAATCTATCTATTATACCTCTATTACTCTCCTGCCTTAGTAGGCTGTACTCCCTTTATACTAAAGTAGGATTAGTCTAGTACCCTAGCGTCCTTATCCTTGCTAAATATAAGCTTCTTATTCTTAATGCAGATAGCCTAATTCTTCTTTAACTCTTTTACTATCTTAACCTAACTCTTCCTAATCTATACTCCTATCTTTTCTCTATTTAAATCTCCTATTAGGTACTTCTAGATCTCTACCTTTACTAAAGGGTTATCCTATTAAACCTAATATATAATTACCTTTAAGATCTAGGTTAGGTAGGTAGCCTAGACGTCCCTAGGAAACTACTATTAGACTCTACTATATTTAACTAGGTGCCCTAATAGAGTCTTTAGGGCTATACTTATCTATAGGTAGGCTAGTGCAATCTCTATATATATCCCTATCTCTAGCACCTCTATTATTATTATATTATCCTATACTTTTATATACTATAGTAGAACTGTATGCTACGTTTAAGTAGTAGGTCTAGTAGATCTATATAGTATTACTAGGCTTATAATCCTTACCTATCCTTTTTAGTAGATCTCCTTCTCCTATTTTACTATAGGGCACTTCTTCCTTAGCTCTTTAGGCTAGTGTACCCTATCTTCCTATGCTTAGATATAGGCCCTCTTATTCCTCCTTAATCCTCTATCTATCTAATTTACCTAATTCTTCTATACTTCTTTAAACCTAATTAGAAGCTTAGTGTAGTTATCTTAGTCCTTGTTATTAAAAGAAACTAAGCCTTAGATTATCTTAAGCCCTCGTCCTAACTACGCTACCTTAGAAAGGTTCACGTCCACGTGACAAAAGAAGGTCTAGTCTCCTACCTAGGCGTACTTAGTGTAGTATAGGTATAAGATTAGGTTTATAGTTTCCTAGATTATAGCGTATTAGAGCTAGTATCCTATATCCCCTTGCACTAGCTATTAAATAATAGAGTAGTATATAGTCCTGCACTACCCTAAATTAGCTACCTACTGTTATAGACTGGCCTTAAGGGAGAATACAATAAGCGTTGATAATAGTATTTAGTATCTTAAAGGAGAGATAAGCCCTCCACGCCTTTTTATAGGTGTCTAGTGTGTTCGCTTAGTAGTAGTGTTAGACTTGGTCCGTCTTGTGTTAGACCCAGGCTTAGGCATAAGCCTAAGTCCTTTACACCTACTTTATCTCCCTTAAGTGCTATTTATACATCTTAAAGCACTTGTCTACTATCCTTACTAGTTCTAGGTCTTTATAGATCTAGGTAAAGGTGTCTAGGGTTATGCTTCCTTTCTATAAGAAGCCTTAGTAACTCTACTTAAATTTTATTACCTGTTGTAGTTAGGCCTAGTTAATTATTAGTGCTATCTTCTTTAGCTAGTAGCAATAAGCTTATAAATCCTTAGAGGTGTAATCTTAGTTAAACAGCTTAGTAAAAGCTACTATAGTAACTAGGTTAGCTTGCAAATTTCCCTATTCTCTAGGCTTATAGTATAGTATGTTTAGCTATCTATTGCTTGCCTCTATATTTAGAGTCTAAGTGTAGAGCCCTATCTTACTAGTAATAAACTTTAAGTAGCTAAAGCATACCTAATTTAAATCCTGCACTATCCTCCTCTTAGCGTCCTAGATAGTGCTGCAATTAGTAACTTTGTAGTACTATGCTTTAACTAGCTTCCTTTACTTAGTGTTATTAAGTACGCTACTCTTAATCCTAGCAGCAATTAATTATAGTGTAGAGCGTTAGTTTTTGCACTAATAGGGCGCTTTATTCTTAACTACAGTATACTTATCTTTAGTAACACCCTCTTCTTCTAGTATTATTATCTTAGTATCTAGAGTCTTATTAAGTTCCTTAAGTAGTCTAGGTAAAGAGTTGCGTAATTTATTTATTACCTCTATATTAGTATCCTATAGTTATAGGCCTACTACTATATATTAGCTAATATTTCTAAACTCCTAGTAAATATTCTCTCCTATCCTTTTTAAGAGCTAGGCAGCGTGTCTTCCTTATACTCTTGTTATTCTTTATATAGGCAATTCTGCTAGAGATTCTTCCTCTAAGATATAGGTGGCTAATTTAATTTCTCCTAGGGTAGTATCTAGCATGTCCTCTATCCTCTTCTTGTAACTCTATAACTCCCTTGCTATACTTCCTAACCTTAATAGTCCTCTATTCTAGACTACACTCCTATCTAGTAGTATAGTCTAGGCGCGTCTAGCGTAGGATATAGTCCTAGGTAGCTAGTTATAACCTAGATTCTTAATCTCTTGTGTTACCCTCTCCTCCTCTACTTTCTTTTTAGCTACTTCTCTACTTCCTTATAGAGAGCTAGCTAGAATATCTTTAATTTCTTTTAGCACTAGTATCCTATAGTTTATTAATAGCCTTATACCCTCTTTCTATATCTATTTACTAGGGGGGATTATACTAAGTAGCACCCCTACCTAGTTCTCTAACTTCCTGTACTATTACAGCACTAGGCGCCAAATCCTAGCGTAAGTACTATCCTCCTCTCTATAGCGTATATTAAAGTTACGTAGGTTACTTATACCTTTAAGCATTAGTCTAGGTAGGGTATATAGGCCTATTACGTAGTAATAAATAATTGCCCTAACACGTTATAAGAAATAGTCCTCTAGTTCTTTCTTAGCCTTTAAGATAGTATCTACCTTTCCTATTAGCTTAGCAATTATAACCTAGACCCTATGCTAGTTAGTAATGTTAACAAAATTGTCTTTTAACTAGTTTTAACCCTATATTCTATAGTATACCTCTAAGTTTAGGAAGCTAGCAAGCTAGTCTAGACCTATATAATGTAGGAGGTACCTTACGTCTATACATCCTTAGTGTGTCTAACCTACTTGCAGGGTAAACTAGCTTAGGTATTTCTAACTAAATTTAGCGTAATTAGCGTAGATATACTATATTACTAAGCGCATTTTATTAAGCCACTTCTTATGTGTGTTACGCGCTTCCTTTATAAATAGGTACTATAGCCTAAAATTAGCTACACCACTATATAACTATATAAGTGCTAGGCTAGACTCTATAAAGCTCCCTACTACTATTATTAATCCTAAAGTTTTATTAAAGTGCTCCCCTAGTGCTTCTATAAAGTTATCTATAATATTCCTCTATTACGTAATAGTACTTACACGCATCTTATTAATCTAGCTACCTATAGTTATACCTCCTTTCTATAGAAGAGGGATACCTTTATAAAGTGCCTAGGTCTGCGCGTTAAACTCTTTAGGCTAAACTAAGTCTAACCTTTTAATAGCTAAAAGACTCCTCTATTGTAACGTATACTAATAGTCTAGTGCAAAACTTCTAGGTATTATAGGCTATAGCTATAACCCTCTAGGTTGTAGGCTTAACCTTAGGGGCTGCGGGGAACCTGTTAACATTAGGGATCCTAGTAAACTTAGCTTAACTACTAGCTATTTTCCTTTCTAGACTTCTAATAACTATTTAGGGCTTGTTATTTTATTTAGGATCTTCTAGTAGTAGCTTTGTTAGATACTTATAGCTTTGTTAGATATCTAAAGTTTTTAGTGTAGCTTATTATAGTAGTAGCGGTGTAGGCAGAATATATACAGGAACACGCGTGCCTTTCTATTATACTTGTGCCTTCCTATTGTTCTCCTACCTTTACTTTATTCTACCTTTACTTGTTTATTATCCTTCTACCTTTACTTATTTATTATCCTTCTACCTTTACTTTCTTATTATCCTTATTATAATTGCTTATCTACGCGCAGGTAGGTAGTTAGTGTAGCTAATTAGAGTGTTGTATATCTAAAGGGTTAAATTAGCGCACCCTTTGGATACCTATTTAGGACTAGCGCGCTTCCTGCCTTCCCCCTACTAATCTTGCGCCTGTCCTATAGCGCATCTTTTTCCTAAGTTTTAATACTAAAGTATTAATACTATTAACTCTTTAATTATTAATTATCCTCCTCTTAATTACTTTTACTAGAATCTAAGATGTTAAAATATTAGTATTCTGCTTGTTCTTTGTCTAAGAGTGTCCTAGGCCTAATCTTAAGAGTAGGACTACCTATATCTAGTCGCAGGATTTCCTAGTCCTAATTCTCTAATTTAGCTTCCTTATTTTCTTCTCTTCCCTCTATACCTAACTTATTAAACTGCGTAGGCAGCGCTTAGAAGATATGCCTATTTTCCTATAGTGCCCTATCCTATAACTTTATAAGTCCTTAGTCTTCCTAGTTTACCTTATCCTAGCTTCTCTAGTAGAAGATCTTTACCCTCTAGCCTAGCGTTATATATGCAAACTTAGCTCTATCTAAATCTTTTAGCTAATATATCCCTAACTCTAGAAAGCTCTGCGCTACTAGGTATAGACCTAGCTATTTATTACTAGGTTTCCTATCTCTAGATATATCTATCTAGCGGGCTAAATCCTACAGTAGTACTAATAAGCTAGGGCTAATTTCCTCTTTTTAAATTTCCTTATAGTTATCCTAATATTCTTTCTTCTATAAGCGTAGCCTCTTAATTCTTAATACTGTATCTTTAAGAAACTAATCTCTTAGGTTAACCTAGGTGGCCCTTACTACTAGTAGCTAAGCCCTATCTATTATCTGCCTAAAGGGAAGCGTCTACTATATTAGAAGAGCTAGTTCTATTAGGAGTACTAGGTTCTAACTAGTAACTAGCTAGTATATAGAGTATCTAGTATTTTCTTAAATAGATATTTAGTTAGCTAGGAGTACTATTAGTAGATTAGAGACCTAGCTCCCCTAGAGCTTTATAAGTGCGTTAATAATTAGTTTATACCCTCCTTTAATTTTTCTATTAGCCTAAGGGTTATAAGCAGAGATCTAAACCCTACATATGCTATAGATAGTAGCTAAATTATAAATAACTTTTTAGAGGTTAGGCCCCCTATTAACTATAATTCTTCGCGCTATACTCTATCTGTATAGGATATCTTTATATATAAATTTAGCAATAGTTTTTAATCTATTATTTAGTAATACTTGTGCTTTAGGCCACCTGCTTAAATAGTCCTAGGCTATTACTAGGAATTATTTCCTAGAATTATAAGGCATGTAGACTACGTTAATAGCTATTATCTCCTATAGCGCATAGGAGTAGGTGTTAGTAAGTATATTAACCTTCTTCTTGCTACTTCTTTTCTAACACTTATAACACGTGCGTAGAGTAAGCCTTACTATCTTATACATCCTTTCCTACTAATATTGCTAAGCTATTATTAAGTAGATAGTATTTACCCTATAATAACTAATAAGGCGATGTATTTCCTATATAGCAGCAATCCTAACGTCTTTATTATTAACTACTTGTCTTACTACTATATTTTAAGATATCTTGTAGAAGAGGAACCTATCTCTTATAAAGAAGTTTAATGCTTATTTCTTCTATACTCTTAACTCCTTCTGCAGAACGTCTAGGATTTTAAACCTAACTAGAAACTAGGCAATTCCTTCTAATTTAGCGCTATATTTAGGATATAGTACTTTGTCCCTTATTAGATTATATAACTTAATATTAGCAATTATATACTTAATAAAGTCTTTAATATTATCTTTAGTTTTATCTAGGGGTTCCTATCTATCCTCTTTTAGATATTATAATAGAGCATCTGCAACTATATTCCTCTTGCCTAGAATATATTAAATTTTAAAGTCCTACGCTAAAATAGCAGCAAGCCACCTATTTATTACTCCCCCTAGTATTTTGCTTAAGGACTAATTAAGCTAAGCAATTAAGGTTTAAGCGTCTATCTTAATAACAAATAGTGTTCTATAGAGCTAAACTCTAAACTTTTTTAGGGCCTATAGCATAGCTCTATACTCTAGCTTAGTAGAGTGCTACTTTGCTTTAGACTTTAACTATATAGTACTTTTAAACTAGCATAGATATTGCCTTCTATCTAGCCCTATTTATTCTAGGGAAGCTCCTACGCCTTCCCTACTAGCGTCTACTACAAGGTAGATAGTCCCTCTAGTCTTGTAATTAATAGTTATTAGGGCTAGTGCTATAGTAATAAAATGCTTAAGCTCTTTTATTACTACCCTCTGTGGTTCTTCCTATATCTACCTAGTGTCGCCTTATAGGAGTATAAATAATAGCTTTGCTTAGATAGCAAAGCTAGGAACCTATATCTAGTAGTAGACACAGATCCTAATAAATATCTAGACTTCCCTTATATTTCTGCATTCTAGCTATTTTACAATCTTTTCTACCTTTATGCGGTTAGGGTATCTTCCTTTAAAGCTAACCTTATAGCCTATAACGCTAAGACAAGCTATACCCTAATAATATTTCTTTCCTAAAACTGTACCCCCTACTCGCTTAATATCCACTAGGACTTAGTTAAGCTACTACATATGCTTAAGTACAAATCTCTAGACCCTAGGAAGCGCCTCTTCGCCCCTATAGTTAGTCTTAGGCCCCCCTATAGTTATATTATCTATAAATAGTATTATATAAGGGGAATAATTACGTAGTATTTTTATTATAATTCTCTAAAAGGCTACTACTAAGTTTGTTGCTCCTTGTACTATAGTGCAGGATTATAGCAGGCTAATAGGGGTGTGTATAGTAGTTATATCTCTACTATTAGGGTATAGGGTAATCTAGTTGTATCCTAAAAACATGTCTATTAGGGATAATATCTTGCACCTAGCAAATTTCTTAGAGAATTTATCTGTAGTTAGAGGTAGGTTAGCGTCCCTCTAGCTAACCTTGTTTATATAGACAGCATTCTAGACTAGATAGTGCTTCCTATCTTTCTTTGCTACTAAGAAATATAGGTTCTAGTACAGGCTATTACACCTCTTAAGTGTTCCTTAATCTAGGCGCTCTTCTAATATCTAAACAAATTCTTCTTCTACCACCTTAGCTACTAGGAAACTGCGTATTTGCTATACCTTATACAGGATTATCTTTATTTAGTAAGGCAGGCTAACGTCTTAAGTAATATATCTACTTTCTCTAAAGTTAAAGGTAATAGCTACTTCTTAGTTAAGAATTATTTCTTAAAATAGAGTCCTTTCTACTGCTAATAATTCTAGACTAAATTTCTATTCTTGTATCCTCTTAGTAGTTAGCCTAGACCCTCTTAGAAATAATATATATCTTTTCTTAAAAAGATAGTTAAAAGGGCTAAGGTTAACTCTTTTACAAATACTAAGCTTTAGTAGTTAGTTTTCCTTAGCTACTATTTTCTAGTCCTCCCTTCTAAACTCTATATCCTTATCCTTCTCTTTTAGGTTATCTACTAGTTAGATTTTCTTGCTAACTTTTTTATACTTAGTGCTTACCTTAGTAACTATTTACGCTACTTTTTATTATACACCTTAATTTAGCTTATATATTACTAATATTAGGTTTAGCTCTTAGATAGCCTATAGGTCTTTGCTTGCCCCTACACTATATCCTATAGTTTGTGCTACCTATTTTTCTAGCATCTTTTTATCTTCTAAGGTAAATAGTTATCTATATTTACTAAATCCCGCTTATAGCTCTATATAGTCTACCTCTTATAAAAAATTTAAATATACTATATATTTAGCTATATAGCATTTATCTCCTAGGTATTAATTTTATAGGATCTCTTTCCTAAGTAAGGGTCCTACTATTAGTTTTCTAACTTATCTTCCTCTTTTATTTTATCTCTATCTTCCTACTTTAGATCTAAGGCTATAAAGACTGTATTCCTTTCCCTATCTAAGGATAGCACCTAGTAGGTAACCCTCCTATAGATATTATACTAAATAGCTAGCCTAGTAGAGGTACACTATAGCCCTCCTAATATAGCTAAGTAGGTTAGGTTTGTAATTACCCTAAAATAAGTTAGGGTCTCTACCTCCCCTATACGTACTAGTATATTCCACGCAGTTCTAATAAATAGGTCTATCCTGCTATTAGCTATAACTACCCCCTACGTATACCCTAGGGTCTAGGTTAGTATCTTAATAGGTACCTATAACGCCTATATAGCACTTAATCTTAAGAGATTTATTTATACCCCTATATTAATTAGGTAGTTTACTACGTTCCCCCTTATACTAGTCTAGCAGGTTAGTAGTTCTACGTAGAGAGTTATCTAATTTAATTCCTAGTTAGCGCAAGACTTATCTTTCTCTTCTTGTATAACTAAATCTTTTCTATACCTATCTAAGTTTTATTTAAATTAGAGCCTTACTTAGGTATTAAGTACTTCTAGCATTGCGCGCATATTACGCTAACCTAGCGCAGGGTCCTTTACCTCTAGCTCCTCTAATTAGTTAATATATCTAAAGGGTGAAATTAGCGCACCCTTTAGATACCTATTTAGGACTAGTGCACTTTCTAGGCCCCCTAGCTTTACTATATTTACCCTACTAAAGTTATTATCTAGCAGGACTTAAGTCTAGGGTTCCTATAATAACGTCTTAATTTATTCCTGTAGATAATCTTGCCCTAGTAGGTTAGCTACTACAATTCCCTAGACTTCCTATCTAAGAAAAGTAGCTATTATTTAGTTTAGGCTTAGGCGCATTATCCCCTTAAGCTCCTTATTCTTTACTTCTTTAAACTATACTTTTCTTCTTATTACTAGCAGGTCCTAGTTAGGCCCTAAATTTGCATAGCCTTTACCTATATTATCTAGTAGCTAGATTATTGCAAAGGGGTCTATATAGGCCTAAGCTAGGTATAGAATCTCTAGGGTCTCTTTAAGTTCTATCTCCTTACTTGCCCCCTCTTCTTAGTTTACTAGGTTTTGTGTTAGTCTTCCTTACCTGCGCTTCTAGATTAATCCTGTCCTTACTTCCTCTAAGACTTAGTCCCTTTGCTTTTCTTTCTCCCTTATAGAGGCGTAGATCCTAGGTGTATTCTTATCTACTAATCCTAGGATAATATATCTTAAGTCTATATAATCTAGCGTTATTACTACTAGGTCTTTCTTACTAGTTTATAGTATTTAATAGTTTAAGAACTACTTATATTCTTTTTAAGTATCTCCTAGTTCTAATTCTTAATTCTAGGAAGATATCGCGTTAGCTCCTGCTCTTTTTGCTACTAGGTAGTCTAGTCCTTAAGTCTGCCTCTACTACTAGCCTCTTAAATCTATTCTATTAAATAGTTCTAGCTTAACCTATAACGCTAGCTAGCTAATAATATCCTTAGTAACTTTATAGTATTTACGCAACTTTTTCTTTATCTAGTAAAGAGCAAGGTTCTATAGTGCTAGCTTAGTAACCTGCCCTAGTCTTTTATATAATAGTCTATAGTAAAATATCCTAGTCCTTATTTCTAGATTCTAGGAAGTGCTTACCTACCCTAGCGCTATAAGTTCTAACTAGGGGGGGTAGTCCCTTACTAGGTAGGTTTCTAATCTACATATATTATAGGTAGGTGGTTTCTTGTTATACCCCCTGTAACTCTATAGCCCTAGCTAAGTGGTTGTTATTTACGTAGGGCCCTAGGTTCTTAGCTAGTTTATTAGTAACCCCCTAATTACTGTAGTATTCTAACGCATTCCTTGCTTTATCCTAGTATTAGTTATATATAAAATAAAGTAGAGCTAGTTTACTAGGCTTTTTAGTAGCAGGCCTATTATATAGTATTCCTATAGCCTATTAGCCTTAGCTAAACTTATCTTTATTTTTCCTAGTGCCCTAATTAACTAGTCTATTTCTAGGTTAACGTTTAGTAGTAGTTAGGTAGTAGCTTGCTCCTTTCTAATAACTTTTACTACCTCTATAATATCCTCCTTTATAGGCGTAGCTTTTGCTAATTCTAATATCTAATATGCCTGCTAAGCATCTTCCTCTATTTAGCTAGCTAATATATATTTTATTCCTTCTCTTTACTAATAGATTCTTTTAACGTAGGTATAGATCTTCTCTAGCTTATAGCTTGCTACCTTATTACTATTAGGCCCTCCTAGCATACTAAGCAAGACTAGCTCTTTATCTACCTAGGGTAACCCTCTAAAGAAGAAGAATCTAACCTTGCTTTTATATAGCTATTTAGATACTAGGTAGGTATTGCTATACACTACAAAATTAGTATAGTAGTCTAAGAGACCTAGGAAGTTCCTAGAGGCTTCTTATATATACGCATCTAGGAAGGTTTAGGTACCTATCCTTTAGGCTATATCCTAGTCCTTCTAGTGCTCCTTTATAGCTTCCTGCAGCTCCTCCTAGTCTTGCTTCTAGTAAGGTCTAACCTTCTTTACAAATGTTCTGCATATAGTATTATAAAAGTCTAGTAGAATTTTTAGCTAATCTACTTTATCTAGCCCCCTATTTTCTACCTAGTAGTTGTAGTTATCTAGGAACTCTATAACCTCCCTCCCCTAGAACTAAAAGTTAGTTTTCCTAGGCCTTATAGGGATAAGGACTCTTCTTAGGGGCCTAGAGGTTTCTATTTTAGTTAACCCTAAGGTAATATTGCTTTCTCTAGGTATTATTCCTAGCAAAAAGGATAGGCTTAGTTAAGGTAGTAGGCTTCTATAAATATTAAA
Source organism: Plenodomus lingam (assembly GCF_022343315.1). Lineage (NCBI taxonomy): Eukaryota > Fungi > Ascomycota > Dothideomycetes > Pleosporales > Leptosphaeriaceae > Plenodomus > Plenodomus lingam. The sequence goes on along the minus strand of NW_027093944.1, from coordinate 1,171,074 downwards.
GGAGGTGTATAAACTAGTAATATTAATTAGAATTATTAGATAAGTTAGCATCTACTTGCTTATATCACTTCCCCCCTTTCCTGTCTCTTACTTTTATAGACTGTCTCCTCTTCCTTAGTAGCTATATCCCTAACACCCTTCCTAACTAGTGCTAGCACTTATATTTGTTTTTAGTAGATTCTTGTTATATTAGTAACTTTAGCCTAGCCCTATTTTCCTACTAATAGCGCACACTATCCTGTGGCCTTTGCTATAGCTTTTCTATTAGTAGTAATATTCTAGGTGTTCTAGCACTTCTAGCATTACTAATACTTCTTGTAGTTCTAATTATTCTAATAGTTCTAGTTATTCTAGTTCTAGTTATTCTAGTTCTAGTCGTTCTAGTTCTAGTTATTCTAGTTCTAGTTATTCTAGTTGTTCTAGTTCTAGTTATTCTAGTTGTTCTAGTTCTAGTTATTCTAGTTGTTCTGGTTCTAGTTATTCTAGTCATTCTAGTTCTAGTTATTCTAGTTCTAGTTATTCTAGTTGTTCTAGTGTTTCTAATGTTTTCTAGTTAGCCTCTTAGTGTTATTACTCTATTCCTACTAACGCGCGTTTGCTACGTCCTAGTATAGGCCTACTATTTTTGCCTTAACATTATTAATTATTAACACCACCTATTTTTTAATTTTTCTCTGCCCTCCTTATTCTTAGAGAAACGTCCTCTTGGTTGCATACTACTAGGCCCTCCCCTTTACTAAGATAAGATAAGATCCCCTTAGGCTTCGCTATTTAAACTGTTAGGGAGAGTAACCTATTTAAACAAGGAGAAGTAGGAGGGGCAAGGTTTAATAGTAGTGGTGCTATAGTAGAGGATATAGTTTAATGCGGGAATATAAGTAAAAAGATAATATTGTAAGGTTAAAGTAAAGTCACCCTAAGTTGCTGTTCTCCTATCTTCTGATCCTTCATGCCTTTATACCATTCAATCCGCCTAACCTTTTAGGCTAAGCCTTGTTTTTCTCCCATACACCCCTCACCACGGCACAGTATACTAGTTATACTTATAACTAGTTAGGTAGAGTTAGTTAGAGTTAAAGTAGAGTAGCCTCTCTTTAGTAGTAGTCCTAGACTATAGGACTAATTATTTAGGTCTACTAACTATAGGTTATCTACCTATCTTTAGTATTACTTAGTGTAGATTAGACTATTATAGGCGTAGTAGGGCCTAGACTACCTAAACTTAATCTCTCTATAGTATTAGGGGACAACCTTATATTCTTAATTACTTACAGTCTTTCTTTCCTTTAGAGTATTTAGTAATATTTACTTGCTAGTAGTAGAGATTCTTTTTACCTAGCTATCTCTTAAGACTTTATAATAGAGATATAATTAAAGGGGTTTCTTAGTATAAATAAGTATAAGCTAGTAAATTAGGGGCGTTAGATACTATTTATAGTAGCCTTTTTAAGCGTTATAGAGACTCTTTTAACCTCTTTCTAATAGAAGTAGGACTAGCTTAGGCTACTTCTATATAATCTACTCTACTTAAATCCTTACTTAGTATTAGTTTCTCCTCCTTATACCTTAGTTAGCCTTATAGACTAAGGATATTCTAAGAAAGGTTTCTAGGCTACTATAAGACTGTATTGCTACTATTCTATATAAAAGAAAGCTAGTCTAACTAGTGTAGTTTAGGTAAGACAGCCTATTAATAGTATAGTTAGCTTATTACTATCTACTATTAAAGGGCTTTATACTATAAGATATACTATCTAAGATACAAACTTGCTATATTATAATAGATACGCAGTTCTCTACAGGATACTATATAGGAGGGTAATCTATTTCTCCTTATATAGGTTATCTAGTTGCTACTAGATTTATCTATATAGGAAGGAGTAATTCTTTAATTATATAATATACTTATTTAATATATCCTATTATATTACGCTTATATATAACGTATCTATTATAAGTTTATTAATACTAAATTAAATAAAAGCTTCTATAAAGATAATCTTAACTTTAATAGTGTACTGTTAAAGATAAAGAGCCTCTTCTTCTATAACTAGGCTTTCTATAGTAGGGACTACTATATCTTATAGTAGTTAACTAATATATATAATAGCCCTATTTTCTATCCTAAGCTAATATATATTAGTTCTATACCTAGCCTAGGAAAATATATTAACGTGTAATATATAGTTAATAGGGTATTTAAAGGATAGATTACCCTACTTTTAGAATACTATAGTATAGTAGACAGGTTATTACCCCTAAATTTAGTAACTTATAATATTATCCTCTTAAATAGTGTTATAGTTACTATATTAATCTACGTTAATTCCTAGTCTAGTATAACTTATATACTAATCTAGGTTATGTAATAACTGCGTTTTAGTAAACATAAACTACGTGTAGCTAATATAGGTTAGTAAGAGTGTATTCCTAGATATTTATATCTTACTCTATTAATATAACTATTATACTCTAGTATATAGAGGAGTAGGTAAATAAAAGGATATAGTATAAATCTACGTAAGCTAATATAACTTATTAGCGTTAGTTATAATAAGTAATAATAATATAATTATAGTAATATATATAAATCTATATAATAATAATCTAGTGTACTCTAAATTAATTATTAACCCCTTACACACGTATATAATACAACACGTTAGCACACCCTCTCTACACTTCTATTATACTAATATAGCATAACTATAGTACAATAACTTATTATTTAATAACTATATTATAGAAGTATATTAGTATAAAGATGCAGCTAAAGATAATATATTATAAGCAATAGTAATAATACTAGTGCGCGTTATAATATAATAAGTGCACAAGTTATATATAATAATATACCCTTTCTATCTATAATAATATATTTATAATATATTAGCTTTACTTATAACCTTATCTACTATAAATACTACCTTTATTCCTAACACTATCCTATAGTTAATATAGGATTTAAGATCCTATTTATATAAAATACTAGAACTATATAGTGTCTGCCTATAGCTAAAATTAGCAAGCAATAATCTAATTATAGTGTAGGTAGCAATATATACGCCTAAAGTGTTTGCCCTATAGATCTACACGTTTATAGTTAGTAAGAAGGGTATTAATAACCTTAATAAATATATCTACAAGGCTATAGATATATACTTTAATATAATCTAAGACTAACTATTTAGCTATATTTCTAACTCTAAGTAGACTAATATATAGGATACTATCCTTACTAAGTATCTATTTTTTAGATATTTTAATAGAGTATAGGTATTAAAATAGCTTATATAGTAGACCTAGATATATAGGAATAAGAACTAATACTCTAAACTAAAATATAAGTATATTATCTACCTCTTTAAATATACTAATCTTACTATTATAAAGGAGCTATTATGCATAATTATACTATACTAGGTAATAGTATTACTACCCTAATTACTTAAACGTTTGCTATCCTATAAGGCCCTAGCCTAGGGAGGTCTATTATATGCAGAGGTCTATATAGATACTAGTAGCTAATATCTAACTTTATTTATAGTAGTTTAGGTATATACTATAACTATATAGTAGCCTAGTTAGGATTCTATAGTAATACTCCCTAATATTTAAACTAAGACTTATTATAGGCTATAAGTAAGCTAGTATTACCCTATCCTATTAAATATATATAAAGACAATATCTACCCTAATCTAAATATACTAGTAGTATTACTAGCTTTAAAGACTAGGGTGCCTAGGATAGCAATAGTAGTGTTTTAGGGGTTAGTATTCTAACCTAATAGTTAGTATACCCCTAGCTAGTAGTGTTAGATTATAACAAGTACTAGTATAGCTAGATATAAGACTATAAAAGCAAACCTATTTATATAGTATACTAGCCTAACTAAATAATTCTACTCTAGATACTTATAAAAACACGCCTATAGAAGATAACTATAATATACTACTAGATACGTAATAACACTAACCTTATACTATTATAGACTCTCTAATAAAGACTTTAGATTCTACTCTACTAATATAGACTTGTAAGAATATATATATTAGGAATATAAAGGCTAGGCGTAACTATATAACTAAAGCTAAAGCTAAAGGTAATAGTAATAAGAGAAATACTTCTAGAGTATAAGGCCTAAAATTATAGTAGTCTCTAATATAAACTAGAGTATCTATTATAGATGCCCCTTATATAGATAGTAGTAGTATAGGAGAGCTAAATAATAGTAATAGTAATAATAGCGTCTAGGTTTATAGATAATTATAATATAAGAGGGTCCTAACTATATAAGTTAAATAATATATATATATAGTATTAGTATATATAAATAATATAATATAATATTACTATATATCCTATACTACACAAGCTTACTATATTTTACTACCCCTTTACTACTATATATAATATAGTATATATACTAATATACTACTAAAGAAACCTATAATATATATAGTGTAAGTAACTAACTTACCCTAGAATATTTATAATATAGAGTATAATCTTTAGTAATACTACTACACTATAATATAGGAGTGTTGTTATAATAGGCGCCTTTATAGAACTTACTAACCTATTATTATAGGATATTTTAGATTGTAATTTTATATACTAGGTATACTACCTAGTCTCTTAGTTATTATTATAGTGTACCTAGGTAGTAGTATACTACACGCCTATACTACCTAGGTATCTACTAGTACTAGTTCCTATATAGTAACCCTACTAAATTATACCTACTACGTGCCCTCTATCTACACTAAATTTTCCCCCTAGGTGCTATATATCTATCTACTATATAACCTATAATTAGGTATATTATATAAACTATATTTAAATAGACACTAAAGTTAATATATATAAACTTGTTATGGACTAGCCTTAAGGGAAGAATGCAATAAGCGTTAATAATAGTATTTAGTATCTTAAAGGAGAGGTAAGCCCTCCACGCCTTTTTATAGGTGTCTAGTGTGTTCACTTAGTAGTAGTATTAGACTTAGTCTATCTTGTGTTAGACCTAGGCTTAGGCATAAGCCTAAGCCCTTTATATACCCCTAACCTTCCCCTATAAGCCATCGTGAAATCGTCTTTCTAGGGGTCTAGGGTTATGTCTTTGTCCTCCATAATCTATATTAGGCTTTATAGCTATATTTTTTAGTTTTATTATTATATCTTTATATTCCTTCCTAATTTATAATAGGCCTATATATTAAGCAGTACGCGTGCGTAGCGTCTATACGCTTGTTTTAGTACCCTACTATAAAAGTTCTAACATAGCTATCCTACCCTACTATAAATTTCCTAAACTTACTTTGTTATATAGCAGATTTTCCTAGCTAATTAGTCTTATCTCTACTCTTTTTCTATTAATCTAGCCTATATAGCCTCTATTATATCTCTATCTACTACTACTAGTACTAGTAGTAGGGAGCTACCGCAAGGCAGTTAGACCCTGCGCTAGGCCTACTAAGACAACGTGCGTACTTTTAATGTTCTCCCTATGTTTCCTGCACTAACTTCTACTTAGCACACATCTCCCTAAACACAGTTACTTAGTAGCTTTATTATTTCTAGTAACTTAGATAATAAGGAATATAATAGTAGCTTTATAAAGCCACTTCCCTATAATTAGTATATTAACTAGCTTTATCTCTTTAGCAAGTGTAACTATTAGGAAGGTAGTAGTAAGTTCCCCTTAATTTTTATTTTCTTTATAGCAAGTTCTAACTATGTCTAGGGCGCTTATACAAGTCCTACTATTATAGCTATAAGACCTGTACTTAATTAGAAGCTATCCTTACTAATAATCCTAACGTTCGCTAAGCCCTCTGTAACTAGCTTTAGTTTTATTATAGTTACTAGGAGGATCGCCTCTATATTGCGAAGCAAGGGACCCTTAGCACTTTTATAGGGAAACCTACTAAAGGCACCTATTACTAGTTTATGCTATAGTTCTACTAGCTCTACTATTATTTTAAGGATCTTATATTAAGGGCTTAAACTAATAACGCTGTTACTCTACTTGCCCCTACTACCCACTCGCGCGCCTATAATTAGTATTAGCTTAGTACTATTATTCTATCTACTACTAGTACTTTAGCATTTCTACTTTAGTCTGCTATTATACCTTTGCGTAGTAGTTATAGCAATAATAATATTATATAGCTTACTACCGCTACTAGTGTTACCTTCTAGCGTATTAACTAGCGTATAAACAAGACCTAGGCCTAAACTAACCTTTATATTAATTAGCTTAAGAGCGCTACTAAGCGCACTACCTAAGGCATTAAGACTCTTATTATTAGTATTAATTTTCCCTTGTTTCCTTTGTATCTATTCTAATATTTGTTTTCTTTAGGCCTAGGGTGCTGCGCATTAGCAAGCTATTAAAGCACTACCCTCCTCCTGCTGCTACTACTACTGCTATTTATACTTGTTAACTAAGTTGTCCCCTACCTATGCTGCGCGCAAGCGCCACTACTATTACTAAGAGATATAGAGGCGTTAAAATAACATAAATAATAGTTTAGGGGGGGCTAGAGGGGGGTTAGTTATAGATAGTAATATTATAGACACTACTACTTAATTATTAGCTATACTATAAAACTTTAGTAGTAAGGCACTTGCTTAGAGTGTTATAAGGAGAAATAAAAGATATTTCTAATACCTTCCTACTTCTTAATTGTAACAAAGGTCTAAGTTATTATTCTAGTTTCCTTTTGCCCTTGCTTCCTAGCTTTTATATATATTAGGCTATTATTATACGTAGCATCCCTATACTATTCCTTAAACCTGTCTAGAGCCTTAGTATCCTACACTACCTCTAATAGGTGCTATATTAGATTAATATACCCCCTCTATTTTACTAGGACTTAACACTTCCCTTTTCCCCTTATATTCTTTATATAAAGGATCTCTTCTACTTCCTATTTATCTAGCGTTGTATCTTTATTTTCTAGAGTAACTGTTAGACCTAGTTATAAGTCCTTAAGCTTCTAGCTTAGTAGCAGGTTATTAGCTACTCTCTCTAGCAGATCTACATGCATAGTCTTATATAAGCTCCCTAGTAAGTCTAATACTACTATAAGTAGAGTAGGAACTTGTATTACTTTATACTTTACCTATAGCTAGTTAAACTTTTTACTTAGTTAGTTTATCTTTATATTATATATTGCAAACTAAACTATATTACCTTTAAGGAACTTTTTAGCTAGGCGTTAGGACTAGTTAGTTGCTTCTTATTATTATTGCTATTAGAACGTAATAGTAGCTTACACTAGTTCTACACCCCTCTATAGGTGCAACAAGAACGCTACCGCCTCTCTATAAGGATTCTTAGGCTTTACTAGTAGTAATATTGTCTTTTATAGCGTGTCTATAGTATACCTATTTAAAAGTAGATTTAGGCTAACACTAGTTATACTAGAGTCCCTATTATTAAGTGCAAGTTAGTAGGCTAGTAGGTAGTTAGGCTAGTTAGTCTGCTTAAAGCATACTATTATGCGCAGCACTACCTGCACCTCTTAGTTTACCCGCTCTGTCCCCCTGTCTGTCTAGGGGTAGTATGTAGTAGACAGTAACTAGTTTATCTTTATTATCTAGTATAATATTATCTAGAAAGATCCTAACTAGTTAGAGCCTTAGTTAGTAATAATAGAGGATAGGAAGCCCTAGAACTACTACTAGTTGTCCTAGAAGATCCTTGCACAATAATTAGCTACTATAGAGACTATTACTTTAAGCTAAATATATTTAGATAATCTATTAGTAATAACTAATAGGAACTAAGGTTTACTATTATCTTTTATAGGTAGGTTAACTATTAAATCTATAGATATTTAGGACTAGTATTATAACGTAACTAGTATAGGTTATAATAGACCCTATTAGCGCTTCTAGGAGATATAAGCACTATAATAATAGCAGTTCTAAACATACTATATAACGTCTCCTAATATTCTATTCTAATAATAGTTGCAGCGCAGTATTTAAAATATTATATTCTTCCCTAGATATCCTACTAAACCTAATTTATATACTTACTATATAATAGTAGTTATAAGGGGTTCCTATATTAGTAACTAAATAACGCCCCTCTAAAGTAAAGTGCCGTGTACGCTAATTATATAGTCCCTAATCTATTACTTTATATTAGCTAAAACTAGGAAAGACCTAGCACCTTTCTAAACTGTATTAAGACGCACTTAGTATATCTTATCTTCTAGTACTACTTTGTCCTATAGTGTCTACATGTGCAGGTTAGCAAAGAGGCTAGCGCCCTTTAGTAACTTAGACGCCTTCTCTACTTCTAATACTACAACCTAAATTAATTTAGGGCGCATTACTAACTATAGTATTGCTTTAGAGGAGTTTAAATCTTGTGGTTACCTGCTTAAGGCATTAGGTTATCCTATAAGGTAGCTAGGTCTATACTATAGGATGTACTAATATTTTAAAAGTTCCTCTGCCTAGCAGTACTATTACTTGCTTAAGCTTTAAAGGCTAGTAAAGTACTCTAGGTTTTTATAGTCTGTAAATATTATAAACAGCTTATAAACGCTCTATAGCTCTACTAACTAACTTTTAAGATACTTAATAATAGCTAGCAGTTCCTTGTTATATATAGTGTAGTTTTGTCTCTCTAGTATTAGTGCTATAGAGTAGTAAGTAACTAGGCGCTAGACGCCCCTAACTTTTTATAACAAGTAACCCCTAAGAGTATATCCTAAATAGTCTACTTCTAATAATATTTCTTTAGCTAGGTCCTATTACGTTAGTACTAGTCTAGATATAAATGCCTTTTTTAGTGCATTAAATATACTTTATTCTTCCTCTCCCTATTAGAATAGGGTGTCCTTCCTAGTTAGTTAGTTTAAAGGCGCTACTACTTTAGAAAACTTTGTGATAAAATTATAGTAGAAGTTAGTAAAACCTAGAAAACTCCTTACCTCTCTTATATTCCTAGGGGATTCCTATTCCTATACTGCCCTAAGCTTTTTAGGGTTAGGTCTAAGTAATTTGCCCGCCTTAACAATATAGCCTAGGTAGCGTACCTCCTTAATACTAAAAGCACATTTCTCTAAGTCTAGGTATAGTCCTACTTCTTTTAATAGTATAAGTACACGCTTTACTTTTTCTATATAGTTAAACTAGTCTCCTCCTAAATAAATTAGGATATTATTAAGGTAGGCTATTATATATAATCTAAGTAACTCTGCAAGCGCAGTATTAATATATTATTAGAAAGTAGATAGCGCCCTACTAAGACTAAATAGATATACTAACTATTTATATAACCTAAACTAGGTGTAGAAAGCTATTAAGGACTTATAACCTTCTACTATTCTAACTTTATAAAAGGTAGCGCAAATATCTACTTTTATAAACTAATTTACACTAGATAGTGTGCGTAAAGTTTCCTTAATAAGTAGTAGTAGGTATTAGTCTAATATTATTATGCTATTAAGCATCTAGTAATCTATATAAAGGCGCTAACTGCCTAATAGCTTCTTTACTAGCAACACTAGAGCTCTAGTAGCAGAAGAGCTTGCTTAGATCTAGCCCTTATCTATTAATCTAGTAAGTTATATTCTTAGTTCTAGCAATTAGTCACGCGATATAGGGTATAGGGGACCCTATAGGGGGTTAGGCTAGGTTCTATCTAGGAGAGTTATTAACTAAACATAGTAATCTATACTACCTTAATAAGGTAGTAAACTATTTACTAACTCTTTGTTAAACAGGTCCTTAAATTCTTGCAGTTCTAGTAGTAACTTTATCTTTCTAGTTTTATACTTAGGTTTATAAGGAACTGTGTTACTAGTAATATAGATAGTGTGTATATTAATAGGACCTCCCTTATTAATACTTTCTAGATATTTTATTAGGCGTAAGTTATATATTACCTATAAAATATCTAGTATATTTATTATAAAAATTTGTACCTATATATCTTCCTATTAGGATCCTTAATTTAGTAACCCTACTATAACTAAACCTAAGATAGTAAAGATATAGGTAGGATATAGGCGTCTCCCGCTCTCTTGTACTACTATATTTCCTACCTTCCTAATTATTAACTTGCCTTATAGAATATCTATAACAACGCCCTCTCTGCATAGCTATAGTCTGCCTAGTATTAGTTAATAGGAGAGACTAGGTACTATATAAGCTAAAAGCTAAGACTACTATCTATCTAAATTATAGTCTAATACTACTAACTATAAAATTCTTGTACCCCTAGCAATTCCCTAGGTATATTACAAGGGTTGCGGGGGAATATTAATAAAGTTCCTACTAATCTATCTTACTAACTTTTCCTTAACTACACTAAAACACTAGCACCCTAAATTAACTATTACTTACACGTTCTCTACTCTACCTAGGAGGAGGGGAATAAAGAAGGGGGGATTATTTAACCCCGCCTTAATATCTAGGGGATACTTAATAGCCTCTACTATTAATAATTCCTCTATTATAGTGTCCTCCTTATACCCCTAACTTAGCCTAGGGTTAGGGGTAGCTAGTTTCCTAAATTAGGGCCGCTTGCTAATACTACAACTGTCTTAATACCTACTAGTTATAGTAATAGGGTATTAGGATATGCACGTATAAAATAACTACCCTATCTATACTAGGTATAGACCTTTGCTAGTTTCTATATATTAAACAGGTCCTATAGAATCTAGTTAGGACGTAATATTAGTAGTTTAGTAGGTGCGCTTAATAAGGCTACTACTTCTACTATATTTGTGTTACTATCCTAATCTAAGGTAGACTTCTAATAGGGTTCCTTAGACTTACTAGCCTAAAGAAAACCTAGTTCTAGAGAGGCTATTTTAATATCTACTACAATTATCTTATATTCCTCTATAGCTATATTATAGTTTGTCCTAGAGACTCCCCTATTAAGAGAAACTAAGCGTATATAGCTATTAAGAGATTACTAAAGTTATAAAAGCTTCTATTTATTATCCTAGTGTAAACCTCTTAACTATATAAGAAGCTATATAAAATTTATAAAGAACTCTATAAAAGGCTAATTTTAGCCCTAATATAAGTATTTTAATATAACTTAGGCGCGCTCCTACCTATAATAGTTACTATAATAGAATACTAGGTAGTTAAGAAACCTACTTATATCCTAACGCTTGCGTGCACTATCCTTAAAGTATAGTACTATAGCGCGCTAGACTATAGGTAATAACTAGGACTAAATATATATAAACCTTGCCTCCTTATCCCTAATAAAGACCTTGTCTACACGTAGTTTAAACTCTATAGTTATTTACTAGGAGGAGAAGTTTACCTTAGTGCTATTATATAGTAAGCTAACTAGAAAGGGTTTGCAATATAAGGTAGGAGAGGGTAGAGGTAGTATATTATTAAACCTAGTAGGCTTAGAGGAGGGTTAGGATAGAATCTAATTACGTATTTCCTTATTCTATTAACATAGTATAGCTATTATAGTAGAGTCTTAAGCCTATTATTCTATTAAACTATAGACCTATTGTATTAGCCTTTCTACTATATTAGGTTGCACCTAGTTATTCTAAATATCTAGCGCGTCTATCTCTTATTACTATTATAGTATATTTAGAAGAAGATACTAAAATATTATAGACTAGCCTTAAGGGAAGAATATAATAAGCGTTAATAATAGTATTTAGTATCTTAAAGGAGAGGTAAGCCCTCTACGCCTTTTTATAGGTGTCTAGTGTGTTCACTTAGTAGTAGTGTTAGACTTGGTCCGTCTTGTGTTAGACCTAGGCTTAGGCATAAGCCTAAGCCCTTTACAATACTAATAATATATAAACTAAAAAGTAGTTTACCTTTATAGAATATATAGTATAGTAAACCCTATTTAGGTTTACTTCTTATACTTAAACTACTTTGTAGTCTACTTTAGATAAATATAGCTACTGTAAACTAGTTTTGTACTGTAGTGTGTACTGTATAAGGTTCTGATACGGGAAAAGCACTGACTAAGCCATTATCCCTGCGTCCCAACTCCACCGAGAACTAAGCTCACCGCCTCCACATGCGCCACATCGTCTAGATAGGCAATCTCCCACCCCCCTCTACCAAACAAAAACATACCATGTCTTTTTCAGACGACGAAGACGCAACCCGTCCGCCACCAACGCACAAACTGTACGAAGACGAAGATACAAGTCCGACCACGACGCGTGAATTACAGGCCTGGTATGCCGTTCCCATTGCAGCCGAAGTCTACGCCGTGGTCGCTGTGGGTAGGTACATGAAAACTTGTCCTTTAGCAAACAAACCAGCGTTTGCAAATATTTCGTTCCTTTAATCAATCTGCTTGTGCTAATACATGGAAAATCCCAGGAGCATTTCTGCCCGTGATTCTAGAGCAATTGGCGCGCGAGAATGGCGTTTTTTATTCTGATCGCTCGAAACCTTGCGTTCAGCACGATGCCGCCGGACGTGTGCGGATGCGTGAAGCAGGAGGCAATGGAGGAGCAGAGCAGTGCATGATTCGGCTTCTGGGTATGGATATGAGCACGAGTAGTTTTGCTTTGTATACGTGAGTATAGTGCACTTGCTAGATAGGCGACAAAGGTTGGGTCTTTTTGTTTTGTTTTGGGCGGCTAACAGTGTATCGTGTGTAGGTCTTCGGTTGCTGTGTTGATGCAGGCACTCGTGTTGGTGTGTTTTAGTTCTTTTGCAGACCATGGTATGTTAATCTTCGAGGTGATTTGATTAGAAGGGGAGGGAGGGCTAACGGGTGGAACAGGTCCATATCGCAAGAAAATGTTGCTAACATTTGCATGTATTGGCTCTATTGCCAGTTGCTCCTTCATATTCATCACACCTTCAGTATTCTATCTCGCGCCCATACTCGTCATAGTCGGCGTGACAAGTCTCGGCTGCTCATTCGTCCTCTTGAATGCTTTTCTTCCCTTACTCGTTGCCAAACACCCAGATGCTTCTTCGGCTAAGAAATCCCGCTCATCAGACGAGTACTCTGATTACGAACTCGAGGCCCTGAATCCAGAACATACTTCTCCGCGCCGTCGCACACATCCTGAAGCCCATGCGAGCGATCTGGCCCGCTCAGCAGATATATCCAGCAAGGGCGTGGGATATGGCTACATCGCCGCCGTTCTTGTAGAGGTCTTTAGTATACTAATTCTCTATCTCTTCAACAAGACGGCAATCCAGAAACGCAACCCCAGCCTCCCCATCCGGGTCATCCTGTTCATTGTAGGAATCTGGTGGGCTGTCTTCACGATCCCGACTTTCCTCTGGCTGCGCCCCCGACCCGGTCCCCCACTACCGACTCAGCACAAGTTCGGATCTCAGTCTCGCCTGCGTACATTTTTATTCTACACCCACTTTTCCCTCCGCTCGTTCTGGCGGACGCTCAAACGAGCCATCAGTCTTCGACAAACACTACGATTTCTCATATCATGGTTCTTGCTCTCTGACGCTGTCGCCACAATCAGCGGGACTGCGGTACTCTTTGCCCGTACGGAGCTGAATATGGGTAGTGTAGCCATTGCACTGCTCTCCATCACCTCGATTGGCTCTGGTATCATCGGCGCATTCGCCTGGCCACGCGTACAACAGCATTTCTCACTGCAGCCCAAGACCATACTACTGTGCTGCATCGCAGGCATGGAGATCATTCCCTTGTATGGGTTATTAGGATACATACCGTTGATACAGAGACTGGGCTTCATCGGATTACAGCAGGCCTGGGAGATTTATCCAATTGCTGTGTTACATGGAGTTGTCATGGGTGGGATATCGTCGTACGCGCGGTCCGTATATGCCCCGTTGATCCCTCAAGGGAGTGAAGCAGCCTTCTTTGCGCTTTTTGCGGTAACGGACAAGGGTAGCAGTGCGTTTGGACCAGCCCTGGTAGGTTCGATTGTGGATCGGGCTGGTACAATCAGGCCGGCTTTCATCTTTTTGGCGGGATTGGTTGTTACGCCGGCACCGTTGCTTTGGTATCTCGATATTGACAAGGGGAGGCAGGATGCGGCGGTCATGGCTGACGGCGATGGTAGAGGGCGTGGAGAGTATGGGAGAGTGAATGCGGATGACTGATAATAAATTATGCCGATGCAAGTGAGCCGTAGGCAGGCCAACGACATACCTCTTGTAAAGCTCAATAGACGAAAGACGCAATAGATAAAAGGCTCCTCTGGGTATCAATCGTATTGGTGAACGTGAGAGCGCTCCGGAATATGCAACAATCTGCTTCAAAATATTCTCTGACTGTGAGCCTCAAGCTGAATGCTCTGTCTTCGGTCGCTTGCTGTCTCTGCCACCATCGTCTCCAAATCTCTTCCGCTCTCCAAGTGGTTTTGCATTGGCACCCGTTGCACCCTCTCCTTCGCGTTCGCGCCCACGATAGTTATCGGATCGGAAGCGCTCATCTACGCCATACTCGCTCTTGTCTCTCCGGGGACGGTCGTCGCCAAAGTCGCCCCACTTGCCCGTATCTTCACTGCGCATATCCTTGTATCGCGTCCGTCCCTTTTTGCCCAACTTGGTCATGTCGCGAATCTGCATGAACTCGGGCAGCACCTCTCTGTTGGTCTGGTCCTCGAACCGCGCGTTCATCAGGTTCCGCTTGTCTACACCCAGCTCCTTGAGCTCATCGGTGAAGAAGGCGCCCTTGTGGAAGTACTTTTGCATGTACTGCATCTGCCCACGATCGCCACGCTCTTCCTGCTGTTGTTCGATGAAGGCGCGGTCTTCGGCTTCGCGCTCCGCAGCGGACAGGTTGCGACGACGCTCGATTTCTGCACGCTCGGCTTCGGCTTCTTCAATGGCCAGACGCTCGCGCTTGATGCGTCGGAGCTCGCGCAGCTTCCATGCCGCATATTCGGCTTCAGGATCAAGCCCGTCGGTGTCGTCGATGGCGTTGATATCGCCCTCTTCCACATCGTCGTCCCAGTCTTTCTTGCCCGCTACCTTCTCCGCTATACGCTGCTCGACCTGCTGCTGCACCACTTGGCGAGATTCTTCCTGCCGTCGTGCCTCCTCCTCGGCTGCTAGCTCCTCAGCTGACTTGGTGGGGGCAACCACCTTATTTCGCTCGTTCTTCTTGAGGAAGACAGGTCGCAGAAGTTTCTTGGGCGCCTCCTCTTCACTGCTCGAATCCTCCTCTTCGGAAGAATCCTCGTCACTACCGCTGCTGCTGCCGCTCCCACTTTCCCCCTCGCCATCCTCGTCCTCGCTCTCCGTCTCAAAGTCATCTTCTATGGCCTTACGGTCGGCCTCTGCCTTCTGCCGCGACGCAAGGCTGGGCTTGATCGCCGACTTTGGGAAGGAGGATGCAATGGGCGCCGGTCTTGGCTTTGCAAAGGGCTTCTGTTTGGGCGCCTCCTCTTCCGACTCTGATTCTTCGGAGCTTACCTCCTCTTCTTCTTCCTCGACTGCCGTCGGCTTTCCGGCAAATTGACGCGTGCGTACGGGCTGCGCAGTCAGCTTCCTAGACTTTGGAGGCGGCATTGCGGGCGAATATTTTGACGTCAACGAGAATTGGTGGAAAGGTTTCGCCCTCAGTCGCGAAAGTTGTCGTCGCGACAGCCCGTACCGCGGTTGAGCTAAGCGTCTTGGCATGGTGTAGGGCTGAAGACGTCACCTTCACCTCAAAGACGGTGATGCTACCACCATTGCCACCAGCAGATGCATCCACCCGTTCTGCCACTAATCACATATTGAAAAGTGTATACATTACCTACACATCACATTGCGAAGATAGTATTACTATTCATGATGGACTGATTGACTGTGCTGATGCTTATTTCTGACTGAGTGTTGACAAACATTCCATCGCCAAACACATCAAACGCCGGTGCATATCGCAAAGTACACTTGATTCATGTGACAGTCTCTTTCTTCGCGTCCAATTTTTAATGCGACGCGCTTTCAATATATACACCGATACTCATCCAGCCATTCTCCGGCCGTATGAGTGGCAGGCAACGAAGGATGCCGAAAAGCCCTAGGCCTCATCAGGAATGCATTTCCAGAATAGGACATGAGGTCACTGCAGATGATCTTTCACTTTAGTTGCGTAGGGGCAAGTTGGGGAGGGAGGGGGGGGGGGGGGACGGTTGATGAAGAAAGCTTCGGTCCCGAAATTGTTGGATTCACCCCAATTTCACGTGGCTCTGGGATTAGAAATCACCGCGAATAGGTCCGTTTCATCAATAGAGAGACGGCTCGATTATGCTCGTCTACCCATGATAATCGCGTTAGTGAGACATTCTGATAGGCTACGGCGACAGAATCCAGAAAAGCTACTCCGTACGTAGTGACCGGTATGTTGGTTTCATGCTCAAAATACATATCCATGGTAAATTAGCCCCGCATTCTCTCTTGCAGAGCTCCGCTGGGGCCGTTAATAAAAGCCGGGTGCATGCACTGCTTTGTGCTTATAATCAAACAGAGACCATCGGGGCTGACGCGCGGTACGCCGAGCTAAAGCACAGCCACTCTTGCTTCGTTCACAAGGGATGCAGCTTTGGGAGTATGTACAATATATGTGCTTTCATTACTTCTAGGTCATGGTCATTCGCCGGTTTTTGTGGCGTAGGTACCCATAATCTTATACCGTGATCGCCCGCCACATATGGGCATAATATGTTACCCGGTAAACGCCTATTCATGCTGTGTCTTAGAAAGACCAAAGAAACGGGTCATGTCAACTGACAACCCATGGATGCGTGATGAAAAACCCACCCAATGCAATGCACGCTGAAATGCAACAAAATCGTAATCCCATGGACCCAGTAAAAGCGGCCCGTGAGAAGTCGGGTATCGCACCATGGCGTGGATGAAAAAAAAAGTATACACTAGCGGAATATCGGCTGCTGCGGCGCAGGTAATTGATTGAACTGGTTCGATCCAGGCCATGCACCGCGGTCCATATACGGCAAAAGTCCAGCACGACGCTCCGTCATAGGTCTACCCAGAGGTTGGTATTGCATTTGCTCAAATGCAATATTCCTCGCTGGATTCTGGACCGATGTCTGTGGCGGGGGCACCAAGAGGGTCTGGACTCCTCGAACGGGGCGATAGGGTGACTGGCGCTGGTTCAAGAAGTAGGATGGTGACAATTGTCGTGATGCCGATGCTGGGAAAGAAGCAGAGACTGGCGATGATCCGTTGGAGTGGGCATATGGGCTCATCTGGTGGGGACGCTCGGTCGTGGTCGTGTAACTATTATTAAAGGGAGGCGGAGCTGACGAGCTGGGAGTGGTGGATGGTTGCTGCCACTGTACTGGAGGGGGGTACACCGTGCCCGTGTTGTTTCGGCCACCCGGAGCCGGGAGAGGCAAGTCTGACCAGTTACGGACTTGCTGCGGTGGCACCTGATGCGGCGTAGGTATCTGAAGGCTTGGGAGAGGCGGCAGCCGATTCATGGAAGGAGGAGGCTCAAAGGACCTATTCACAGGCGTCTGTAATGTAGGTATTGGGGGAGCGTTGCTGTAGGGTCCAGGAGTAAAGCCGTGAGCATGTCGCTTGAAAGGTGGTTCAGATTCGTGATCGATGCTACGCTTCCGTTGAATGGGACCCAATTCAGGCAGAGCACCAATGGGCGACAGAGTGGCACAAGTTGGTTGTGGTTGCAAAAGCGGAGTTTGCGAGGGTGCCAGATGACTAGGGGAATACATCATCGACGTAGGTGGAGAGGTTCGCTGCTTGGTCGGTGGTGACGGGACGAAGTTTGGCGGCATCGAGAGCACGGGCGTTGACGATGCTGAAGGACTCACAGCTGTACCAGACGCTGGCACCTGGGAAGCGCGGTCAAAGAAAGTGCCAAACTTGCCGAGGATAACGTGCCACTCTTCCCACTTCTTCTTCGAGGTGAACAGGCTATAGCGCATATTGCTCAGAAATTCCACTTCCATGATGTGTACTTCCTGCACTGAAATGCCAGAAACCTCTGCCCAAGTCTTGTTCGTATAGGTGTTGTCATCCAAGAACTTGTTGCCCAACATGAGTGCTACCGTCAGCAGGCGGTACTCACTGCCTGGCTTGCCCTTGACCGTTGGGTTTGTGAGTTTGAGTCTGTAGATGAACAGCAATGCCAAGAGAATCACATTCTGAGCGACCTGGGTAGTCGTCAAGATGGTGGTTACCCATTTCTTGAAGCCAATTGTAGGGTGTGCGTCGGGAACGAGGGGGCGAATCGCTTGGTGTGGCGAGGAGACCTCCAAGACCTGTTTCAGCACAGTCGAGCTTTCGAACCAGAAGAGGCAGGTGATCTAGTGAGGTGAGTGAAAGAACAGGGCCATGGTTCACGGGCACGTACCTCGGCAGCTAATTGGGGAAGACCCTCCTGCGGTGTATTGATTGTGCTGGGTACCCGAAGATTTGGCGAAATGGACCATTTTTTCCTGGGTGTCTGCACAACGTCTTGAGCTGGCTGCTGTGACTGCCTGTGCGGGCTTGGACTTCGAGGTGCGGTAGCTGATCTCGAGTTGCCAATCGCCGGTAGTTGGTATCCGTACTGGTGTCCAGCACCCTGTGTCGGCGGCAACGACACCACTCTGACGGCAGAACCTGGGAGATCGGGAGGGGTCAAAGGCGCCGCTCTCGAAGCTGTCCGCATGGGGTCCAGATCACGACCACTGGCCATTTTCGGGTAGGGGAGCTGCATGGCGCCGTCCAGCTTCATGGAGTTGCGGGCCAGTGGAGTGTAGAGGTCGAGAGGCGCCCGAGGAAGAGCGTGAGGCATTGGGTGAGGGAGCTGTAGCTCGAGCATGGAGACGGTGAGGGTGAGGGTGAGGGTGAGGATGAAGGAAAGGAGGCAAGAGGGAGGGAGGGGAGGAAGTGAAGCGGCGACGTCAACGTGAGCGGGCGTACATGGGCGAGGCCGTGTTGGTGGGGGTTGGAGGGAGACGTCGATGTTCTGTTTGCACGAGGCTCTTCCTTGACTGGATTGTCGACGAGGACGGCGAGGTGGTGAAGGGGCAAGGCTAGGAGGTGGAGGCAAGCAAGGAGAGGTGTTGTTGATGGGGACGAGGAAGCGGAAATATGTGCAAGGCAATGAATGCAACCCTGTTTCCGGGAAAGGGCAGCGAGGGTTTGCAATACATAGACTGCCCAGGAAGAACTAGGTAGGTAGGCAGCTGAGGCAACGCAGCGTGCAGAGACGGACAGAATCAAGAGCAGGTCAGGCAGGAAGCATGTCTGGGGACTCTGGGCCTGCTAGCCATGCCCTGTGCGGGATGTGGTGTGGACAGTGGATAGTGTGGATAGTGGACAGAGCCCTGGCGGAGGAGGAGCAGCAGCAGCAGCAGCAGCAATACCAGCCGTAGCAGCGGGAGGTGGTGGTGAAGGCGGCGGCGGGCGACCGGGATCTCGCAGACAAGACTTGGGAGGTTGCGCCGAAGATGGCTTGGGCTTGGGGGGAGGGGGGGGGCGCCCGTTGGGATTGGTTTGGGAATCAAACATAGCAAGCACCATTAGTAGTAGGCAGATTCACACAACGGAGTCGTGAATGGCCTTTTCGGAAGCTTCCAGGCAGGATAGCCAGCCAGCCAGACAGGGAGCAACAACGCCCGCGCCCCCCTTCCCGAAGAAGGGCTGATCCAGAAAAGAGCAGCCGCGACCGCGCTCTGACATCAACCGCGCCTGCTGCCACTAGTCGAGCCAGGCAAGCACAGACGCCCGTACAAAGCAAGCGCAACCAGGGGGGTAGAAGGAAGGAGGGGAGGGGAGGGGAGGGGAGGGGAGGTGGAGGGCAGGAGGGTTGTGTGTGAGTGAGTGTGAGTGTGAGTGTGTGTGAGAGAGAGAGAGTGTGTGTGTGTGTGTGCGTGTGTGTGGCAAGCAGGCAGGCAGGCAGGTAGGAGCGGGTCACGGAGCCAGGCCGTATTGGGCTTAGTGGGGGCTTTGCTTGCCAGGACGCCCGCTCCGCTGCTGGTCGCGGTCACGACACCCAGCCCTGGACGTGCCAGCCGAACGAGGGCCTGGGGGGGGGGGGTTTAACCGTTACGAGAGCACTTGAGAGAGGAGGCAACGGATTAGCACGGGTGCCCATGAGTGTTGCCCAGAACCATGTGCAGAGATGAGCCCGCCACCCGCCTAGCAGCAAAGACAATGCTGCGGCCGCATCTGGCCAGTGTTGATTGGGTTATGTACCTAGCTAGAATAGCTAGAATATTGATGATGATGAAGACAAAGAGGCGGAGGCCGGTTGAAAGGGGACGGCAGGAGGGCCAATAAGGACACAGGCATGCATACTCACACACTGGTACATGCCTACATACTCACCACACTCACTCACTCAACCTCACCCTCAGTATACTCTAGTACATGGATGAGCCAGGTACCACAATCACCAGGAGGCTAGATACCTGCTCTTACCACACATGATAGAGGGATGATAGTGCACACTCATGTAGGAGTATGTACCCACATGGTACAAGAGCGTGTTCGCTCTGCCGCGTGCATGGATTACAGACAGCATGTAGTATGTGTACGGTATCTAGTACCTACTCTAGAGTAAGAGTGGCCTGGCAAGAGGCAATCACGCACACACCATACACACGCCCGTCATGTCTTCCCACCCCAAGAGTCTAGGACGAACGCGGCGAGGCATGGCGGCGGGTCAGATGGCGCTGGTAATCAAACACACACACGCACACCCCCTCTCTCCCTCGCCGAAGGAATTCAAACCAGCCAGGAAGCCAGGAAAGCTGGCTAGCTAAGCCGCGGCGACCGTCTTCGTCTTCGCCTACCTAGGGACATACTAAACACAGCATCAAGGTACATAGATAGTACAGACAGGTACTATGTAGGTAGGTATACACAATAATGCCGCCTCAGCGAATCCCGCGTCGTTTCATTGGCTTGTTACTGTGCCTAAGCCATGGATGTACCCAGGAGAGAAGAAGCGGGGAGGGGGGGGGGAAGCACATTCAGCCATGATTTCACCCCCACCATACCACCATCCTCCATGTCCACGTCCGGCCTTCCTCACGGTGGACGGTGGGACACCATCCTCGCAGCACCGATAGCGCTGGTGGGCCTCATCCATCCTGCATCCTTTCATGCCATGGCCGGCCTGCTCCCCGGAGGCGGCCCCTCGGTCTGCGCTTTCTCAGCAAGGATATCGAACTGATGTACCGCACAGTACAGCACAGCCTAGTTGGGTACAGTACAGCACGGCACAGTACAGCGCAGCACAGCACACAGTTCATCACATCAGCGGCGCCAGGACAGGATAGAGAAGTGCATTTCATTGCCTACCGCTTACAGATTACACCTTTCCCGTCGCCAGATCCGTGGTGGCATGTCATATGACCATGGGTTTAGCGTTGGGCGACTTGGGCTTTACTCTGAGTGGTTAGAATATCCCTGTAGGTTCAAGTCCACGTCACAGCGGCAAATTTTTATAGTTATATAAACTAGCCTATAGTTAAGTATAAATTAGGGTAATTTAAGCAAGTAAACGCAGTTTTTATTACTATCTTTTTTAAATATATTCTTAACCTATTCTTAATAATATATAGGCGTTCCTAAATACTATACTAAAGTTTAGTATAGTAGTACTAGATAATATATCTAAACTAGATAGTAATATTAGAGATAAATTTAGGCAACTATATAAAGTGCTAGAGGAGGATAGTAGTAGTAGCGTTAAGGAAGTAAGTAAAAGTAAATAGAATAAGTTTAGAATAGGTTAGTAATATATTATAGGGGCATAATATATACCTTACTTATAGTAATAGTTAAGGACTACTACTTATACTAGTAATTATTAAGTATATAGCTATTCTCCTAGTATACCCTTAATTATATAGCTAAGGGTATAGGTATATAATACTAGTTTAGTAATATAAAGATAGCTCTTACCTAATAAGAGAAGAGGTGCTTATACAGGCTACACAGGTAACACGTTAAGAACACGTTCTTAAATTATTCTAATTCTAGCAGGTATAATACTCCTGCTAGTCTATCTATCTTAATAGGCCTATAACTTTACTATTCTTTAATAGCTAGCTAGCAAGCTAGTATAAATACTAATACTCTAGGGTAAAAGTGTGTAAGTATCTTAAGAATATATTATAAATATATTCTTATTACGTTGTTAATAACATATTATATAATTAGATCTAAACCTTAAAAAGTATAGTACCTAAGAAAATTCTATAAAGAGAACTATAAATAAGAAGCTATTATTATAGCCTTATTAAGCGCTTCTCTTTAAGGATTTATAAGGACTACTAGGTGTCTTATTATCCTATAATAAGGACTATAGTAAATTAGGTAGGGAGCAAAACTTAAATATATTTAAAATATATTAATAACAAGTTAGTAAATTATAGAACAGGCTTAACTATATATTAGCTATTAGAACTATAGCCTAATATCTACTACTAGGAAAAAATATTATTTTAGTTAGGTACTACTAGAGGTAGACTCTATATATCTACAAGGTCTTCTAACTAGGGAGATATTAAATCTTTCTAGTAGTCCTGCTTTATATTCTATAGTTAAGCTATAGTTAAGCTAGATAAAGAAGTGTAGTAGGTATATTGTAACCTATTCCTAACATGTTCCTAACATATTCTAGGCGTTAATTATCTATAAGGGCAAGGATCTCTATTTAAAATCCTATATAAAGTTACCTTCTAAGTAATTATACTAATAGATATAGTAGTAATACCTTTTTTTACTATTATTTCTTTTAGTATATATATATATATACCTCCTCCTCCCTTAATACTATCTAATAGTAATATTAAGGAAGTAGTAAAGGTATTGTAGCCTATACTTACTCTACAGCTTATATAATATAAGTTATTTATAACCTATTATAAATATATTCCTAACTTATTATAGCCTAGTTCCTAAACTTAACCTAGCTCTAAACCTATCTTTAACTTAAAGGTTTCTATTCTATTAAAGAAATATATATTAGCTTCGCAAATAAAGATAAAATCTTGCGTATTATAAAGCGTGAAAAGCTTCTATAGTTCCTATTTAAGAGTAGCCTTAGAGGAGTATACTATAAGTAGAGGATAAAGTATTAGGATCCTAAAACTATATATAGTATAAGAGAATAGGTTTAGAACATGTTGCTAACACGTTACTATAGGTATATATATAGTAAATCTTTATATTAAGCTTAGGTAACTTAATTATTTACCTTTTTAAAGAGTAGGCATTAATTCTATTAGATTAAGACACGTTCTAGATAGATATATTATATAAGAGGTTATATAGGGCATAGGTAGAGATTCTAATAGTAATCTTCTACCTGTAGGAAAAGAAGCGTACGCATTAAGAATAGGTTTATAACATGTTTCTAACACGTTGTAGTTATTACACTTAGCTAAATTATTATAGATAAGGATATAACTAAGATATATTAAGTTACTATTACTAACTTCTTTTAGAAGTGTGAAGCACTTATAAAAAGATAAGTGTTATAGAGGTATATTTACTTATAGGGATTCTATAGGACTACTATTAATATATATAATAAGTAGATAATAGGTAAGTTTTATAGCGCACTGCAACATGTTTGTAATATATTTCTAACTTGTTTCTAGGACTTAGGCGCTATCTCTAGTTAATTAATCCCTACAAGCGTAACTAGCGCTAGCAACTTTAATCTTATATAAGATTTTATTAAGTATATCTATAAAGAAGTATTTATAAAGTATATAAAAGAGAGCTAGATAATACTACCTCTTTATATCTAAGTAAATTACTATAGGCATTAATAGTAGAGGAATACTTTTAGCTTGCTAACCTCCTCTTACGTAAGTAAATATATTCTAAACCTATTCTAAACGTGTTCCTAACTTATTCTTACATAATTAGAACACAAACCCTCTAAAGATACCTAAAACTAGGTAATCTATAAGAAAAACCTAGTAATTACTACTAGGATTATATAATACTATAGTAAAATATTAAAAGAGGTATAGGAAAAACTAGAATCTTATTTAAATATAGCTAAGCAAGCAGGCTAGAAAGGATATAAAACTAGTAAGTATATAAGTATTCTTAAGGCTACTTAGAAGTAAGTTTATAACCTATTCTTAACCTATTAGAATTATATAAGTAATATTATATAGTGTATACTAGATAGATCTATAGGATATAAAAGAGTTTAAAGCCTAGAGTAAGTTTAGAATATGCTATAACTATAGAACTCCTAATAGGCTTAAGCAAAGGTACCTTAAAAAGCTTTAGAGGGGAGAAAGTAAGTCTTACGCTAGTATTATACATATTTGCTAATTAAAACGTGTTTAGAATATATTTAGAACACGTCCTATAATAATAATAATACTTTAGATAATAATAAAGTAAGTCTTGCTATATCTAACTTAACTAGATATATCTTAGTCCTAATAAGAAATAAAAGAGCACGCTTAAAAGCCTAAAGCTAGAGGGCAAGTAGTAGAGTGGTATTAGAAAGAAGTTTACTAGCCCCTTTTCTATCTTCTCTACTACTAGGCTCTTCTCCTCTACTAATAGTAACCTAAAGGTATGCTTTGCGAAACACGTTTATAACACGTTCCTAACTTATTATTAGTCTATAACTATAAACTTTATAATAAAAGGCTCTTCTTAGTAATTAGGCTCTAAAGGAAAGAAAAGAAAAGCTAGAGGTAGATAAGGAAGAACTTATATAGAAAAAGGCACTATTTAAATTATAAAAGGCACAGTTTAAACTTAAGAAAGAGATAGCTACTTTTTATATAAGGTAGGGTTAGTCTATAAATATAGTAACTAGTTTCTAACTAGTTCTTAATATATTCTAGTCTATTATATAAGTATATATAAGTAGATAAATATATATTCTTTCTTCTTCTCTTTTTTCTTCTTTCTTCTTACACTCTATAAGAACTTTTTATATTTAAGAGTTTAATACTATTTTACTATCTATCTTTCCTAATATTATTAGATATAACTAGTTAATATAGTCTATAAAGATCTTTTAAAGTTAGTATATAATAGAACGTGTTAGGAACATGTTATAAACTTATTCTAATACTAAGTAGGATTTATACTAGTAATATATTAAGCTTAAGTCACTTCTATCTAATACTAGGGTATTCTCTCCTATAATATCCTACCTAAATAATAGGTGTATAGTATTTCCTAGCAAGCTTTTCTACTAGGCTATTTAGGCTAGATTAGGGGTATAGGAACTTTATAGAGTATATATATATATAAGTTAGAACATGTTTATAATATATTAATAACTATTTTAGTATTACTTCTTTAATAAAGGCAATCTTATCTACTACCTTAAGAGGTATTATCCTAAGGTTTAAATAGCCCTAGTAAACTATAGTAGAACTATAATATAAGGTATTATAGAAGTAAGGATCTTTTATAGGAGCTTAATAGTAAATACTTAAGAACGTGTTCTAAATATATTAATAATATATTCTCTGCTAGTAGAGTAGACTATACTAAGTGCCTCCTCTAAGGTTTAAGAACCCTCTAAGATAGCTAGTCTATAATAAGAAGTAGTAGCTAGAGTAGAGGCTAAAGAGGAAGTAGAGAGTAAAGAAGAGGAGTAAATAGTTGCTCCTCTTTACACTATAAATAATATTTAGTAAAAGTAGTAAAAAAGAGATATAAGTCTAGTCTCTTAAAATATATTTAGAATATATTAATAATATATTATAGCTAGACACCTATAAATACTAGATTCTTCTTTAATCTAAGGGACTACTAGAGCTTTATAATACCTATAAAAGTTAAAAGAAAAAGTTATATACTATTAAAGGACCCTATAAAAGTAAATAGTACTTTACTTTTAGTAGATAGAAAAAAAAAGAGAAGAGTAGAGAGTTTATTTTAGTAATTACTACTACCCCTTTAGGTTATATACTATTATATATTATTTATTAGAACCTATTCTTAATATATTCTTAACGTGTTCCTACTTATTACTATTATTATCTCCCTCCCCCTCTCTAGTATCTTCTCTATCCTCCCTATCCTCCCTAGGCTCTATAAAAGTATACTACAAGTAGAACTAGGTAGTATTCTAGCAGGAATTAGTAAGGTCTACACTAGTATTAAAGTAATAGTCTTAAAACATATTAGGAATAGGTTAATAATATATTATAAATAACTTACTATAGCTAGGATAATTATAAGCGTAGATAGTATAAGGAACCTAATAACCTTAAATCCTTAGTAGGGTAGATATAGTAATAAAGTTAAGCTATAATAAGTTAGTAACGTGTTTTTAATAGGTTCTTATAGGCTATACCTTATTATTATTATAGCTACTATAAGTCTTCTTCTAAATTATATTTAGGAGGGTATTAGTATTTATAAGGGGGCCTATAGTAGCTACTAGCTAGGCTTAGAGAACTTCTATAAAATATATTAGTAATAAGTTTTAAATATATTCTAAATAACTTATAGTAAAGAGTATTCTAGTAATTATATATAACCTTTATATAGAAGTCTATATATATTAGTATAATAAGTTAAGAATAGGTTAATAATATATTTACTCTTTACCTTATAGACCTCTATTATAAAGGGCTAGCTAGTCTTCTTAACCCTACTAATCTTATAGTAGGCTATATTAAGCCTATAATCTTTTTTAGCATAGGTATATAGAGTGCCCCTAGTACCTAGAATAGCCTAAGAATATTAGAACCTATTTAGAATATATTTAGAACCTATTCTTACTCTATATAAGGTGCCCTTATTATTAATCTTAGTATAGTAGTAGTGCTCTCTACTCTCTATCTTAACTACCCTATTAGGGCTAACCACAGGCTATACCCTAATATTATCTAGAACGTAGCTAAGGGTAAGGTACTATTAATAGTGCTTCTATAACCTATTAAGAATATATTCTAAATATATTTTAATCTACTTATATAAGATAAGAGGGATATATTAGTAATAGGTATAGTAGTAGTAGCTTATAGTATTACTAGTATAGAATATATTTAGAATAGGTTTAGAATATATTATAAAATCTTATAGTATAATATTTAGTTAACCTTGCTTAGCTAGCTAGTAGAGCTTAGCACGGCCTAACCCTATACTAAATACAAGTTCACGCAGCGCTAATTCCATGGTTATATGAACTGCGCCCTCGCCAGATCCCTTACGCTTCAGGCCCAGGCCGAGCTGCACCAGCCAAGGCGGAGCACACACGCACACACGCGCACACACACACACACACACACACACACACACACACACACACACACACACACACACACACAGACACACACACACAACGAATGATGACCACACCTCCCTAAGTGAGAGTCCCTCAACCCTCACAAACCTGGCTCCTTCTGTGACGGCACAATCCCACCGCTCCCCGCAACAACACTGGCCCCTCCAACGCTGACCTCTGCGCCTCGCACCAAACCAGCACCAACACCAGTACCAGCACCAGCACCAGCACCAGCACCAGCGACTGCCTGAAGCGGTCGAAGAGGTTACTGTTAACCATGCCAGGCTTGCGCCATGCTTTGGGACCCCGATAGCGTCGTGCAGTGGGTGGACAAACCCACCGTCGTCCCAGACAACGGTGCAAGTTTTTTAACATCGGTCGTCGGCTCATGGACCATCATCAGACGCCAGCAAGCGGTCTGGAATGGTAGTTTTACGTGTGCATGATTCCTCTCAAGCCGTGTTTGACTCTGACGCCCCTCTGACTGGTTCCTTTTGCCATCGCGCTTTGTTGGCTGCTTCGCTTTCAACTTTGGCGGTTGTCCGCTCACAGGCAACGCCCCCAAGGCAGGCTGCAATGCTGATGCACGCATACGGCCACGGCAAGCCGCAAGCCTGTGGTGCTTGCCGCCAGTGAGAGAAGCGATACGAACCAGCCGTCAGGCCCCAGCCCGGCCTAGCAATAACGCGGTCTTACCTTACCCTAAGCATGCCCTATATCCGAGCCCGAACCCTGTCCAACACGAAAGCTTTGCAGGCTGAGGTTTGAGCAAAGCTGCTGATCTTGCAATCCTTTTTCTTTGCGCTCTTGCAAATGATCTTTGTGTCGTGCCAGCTTTCAATCAAGTGGACCCAAGCATTTGCCTGCAACCATCAGCCGGCCCCGGCGCTTCCGGCGAATCACATCACATACCACATGCACTGACGCTTGAGACTTTATTCATCCGTTTCTTCGCCAACGTTGTCTGTTGAATTCCGCGTCGAGGCTAATCCGCAATCCGCACCGCAAAACCGCCCTCTGATCGTCGTTGGGGACTTGCGAACCACGTGCCGAGCCATTGCGCGCGCCTCCCTCTCGCTCTCGCTCTCTCTCCTCGTGCTTTGTCCCCTGGTTCAAAGAGCGCTGGAAATGGGCGAGAGCTCACGGCTGACTGCTTCCAGTCATGACAGGCGCCGTGTCGCAGTCGTCGCAAAATACCGCTCGTCCTCGGAAAGGTTGTTGGTCGTTGAAATGCACACTGCAGCCATGCCTGTGGTTCGTAAAGCCTTCTGGTAGTTAGCGGCACCGTCGTTTCCTGCTTGGCTCCTTGCAAATAGCCTGACATTATAGACGACGCCTCTAACGAACCAGCAACGCTAATTGTGGAACGGTGACGGGGAGGAGAGTATTGCAATTCGCAAGGCGCGAAAGCAAGGGAGACGCGACATCCCAGTCGCAGTGAAAAGATTGTAAATCAATATCTGTGCCGCCGGTGATCTTGCAATTCTGGTCGTGCGGCCATTCTTTGATATCCATAAGGTGGAGCTAAATGGGCCATGGTCATACGTACCGTCAATACTGGGGAGGGAGGGGTTACGCTGGAATCAAAGTACGAGTCGGTGCACACGTAAGCCTGATCAACACCATACTATGTACATCGAACGCGCATTGCCTCACTACCATCCTTGCGGCATCTTAGTTGGGTTCATCTTACGAAGGGTCACGACTTGAACCTTGGATGCATCTTTTTCCGTGGTACTGCGCTTATACAGCACGGCATCGTGCTAAAAACGTGGGTACGGATGGAAGATCGAGACACTTTGCACATCATACTCCGTTTTACGAGCTTTGTTGGCGTCTATAAGCAAACCATCGATCGATAGTTAAGATCTGACTTTGCATCCACGGATCGGAACAGGTCATGACGATGGTTAGAATGGCGAGGAGCTGAACAGAAGCGTATCAGACATACTCTAAACTCTTACTTACCTGCTTGCTGCATGCAGTAATGGTCTCGATCTGACAATGTGGAAATGACCTTGCTTTATTTGGGTTGGCAGAGGTCAATGGTAGCTCCCACCGTAGGCTGAGGTGTGATACGGGAGACGGAGGATACTCGGCAACGCTTCCCTGGCCTGACTATTACACGATTACACGATTACGAACGCGAGTCGTTGGCCGTTGTCGTGCCCAGCCCGAGAGTACGTGGGTAAGACCAGCATGTAAATGGTAGCATTATTACCTCGCTAGCTGAGACGTACCGCGCTTCCACGGCATACGTACGTCCGCCGTACTGTGGATATACCGGTATCAGTCAACAAACGGAGCACTCGTACTTTCAATAACCGATCGTCACCCGTCCATGTAGCAGCACCATGAACGGTTTGGTTAGTGCATCTTCCCTCCCATCCATGCGCGCCCATCTTCGCCCTTTCAGCCAGGCTCCCGATTCAGTATTGTACTATATGAGGATGAAGGAATGTCGGTCTGAAGGGCCTCGGTGGCTCAGCCAAGTGGCTCATTCCGTTCGCCCAACACTTTTTCCTCATGCTCAGACAAGCTATGAGATGGCGCGTTGTCCCAGACAGCCCAGGTGCAAGGTGACGACAAATCTTAACCTTGACGGTCACGTGTCGCAACATCAATCAACATGGCCCCCAGGCATCCGTCCACCATGTCGCTTAGCAATCAGCCGAAAAGTCTTGGTGGAATTCGACTAGGTATATTACGTCTCATGTCTACATACTGTACTGTGTATGTACCGGTATGTACATTCAGTAGGTATGTGTCACATGGCGGCTACCTACCTACACAATCCTAGCTCCTTCACGACAGCCCTCTAAGACTCCGGCTCTGCTGAATCAAGCAGGTAAGACGAATCGCCATTTCAACGAATAAGCCGCTTTTCGACGCCGCGGGCATCTATTACATACACACTTAGTAGCACTGTTCAAACTTCAACCGATCCGTCATGTTGTATCTCGATAACGGATAGCATGGGTTGACATACTCCCAGCTCATCTGATGCAGTTCCCTGTTCCATCCTAGAGATGCACTGCAGATTTCCTCCCCTACTGTGCATATTCTCACCGGCAATTTCTTTTTTACTCTGCCTGACGCAGTGTAATGGCCTTGGGCTGACGTTTCTTGCTTGAGACAGTATCACGGTCCGAGCATCAATACAGCCTCATACAGTGTTACAATCCTGTTTGGCTAAAGTAACATCTAGCTGTTCCCATTCGAGCTCTCGGCATCCACCGCAGGCCCAAGAGGCGAGTCCAGAGTGCATTGCCTTGTAACATGATGAACGACAACCCATCCTCTGCCCTGCCACATACACACACGCGTCGCATCAACGCCGCCCTCCCCCTTTTGATTCCCTAACGTGCAGTCGCTCGCGCATTGGCAGTATATTCGGAGCGCTTGGTGTAGATTAGCAGCATGCCCTTTGTATCAAGCCTACAGTAAGCATCTCACGACCAACGCTCCCCGTGTCCTTTCAGCATGATCTGGGTAGCACAGTCACACACGAGCTTCACACGCTCACTGGTCCTCCATGCATGCCCCACCCTCAACCCCAGCCTTGCGTAGTATGTAGTAGCTGCACTTGCCATTTGAAATTCTGACATGCGCACAAGGGAAAATGCCCCCCATGCATCCATGCCTGAGTTGAGGCCGCCCGCTCTTCGCCACAAAGACCTACTACGCTGGACGTCTTCTTGCACACCACGTAACGCACTCTGACTAGGTAGGTAGCGCTGGGTGGTCATGCGTACAATACTCAAGGTGTCCCCTCCGCCACCAGCGCCACGCACCGTCAACTCTTTGAGTGTTTATGCAACGCAAGGTTTACACCAAAGTGCATCTCTCAAAACTTAGTTTCGAGTTCATTTCGGTATGGCGAACTTTGCCATGCACACAGACACACATAGGCACACATACCTACCATACCAGTACCTATGTATGATACAGCAAGGGTACAACCCTACCCTACGACCCCACCCACTTCTCAACCACCACAAGTCCATCACAGACGCTTTTCCGTCCCCCTTCTTATCAACACACATAACAAGAAACGTTTGCAGACCTCTTCTCGCCCATACACGGCTTGGTTGTCGAAAAAGTGCCAGGTGCAATGCGCATGTCGTACCCAGACGTAGGTAGCTTACTTATCGGTCCCCCCCCCGGGCCTGCAGCACTCGCTCTTTGCATGGGGGGTAAATGCACAAGCAAGCCGACGAACAACCCAGGATGAAGAAAACCACCCGTCTCTCTCCGCTGTTCAAACTCAATAAAAAATTCAGCCTAGGTGTTGGTCGACAATCCGCTGCTGCGGATTTGAACGCGCGATGCGTTGGTGAGGGGGTTGGTGTATCACGTAGCGGAAATGTTTGGGGCAGCGGAATAGACTGGTGGGCTGGTGCGTTGGTATGGATAGGGATGGGTGGCGTGGTGGTGGTTGAAGCTGTGTCTTGTCTCGCTTGGAGAGAAGTGTATTGGTGGTGAGTAGTCCTTTGATAGCACGCTGGACAAAGACGAAATCAGCCTACCGGTATGCCGGACAAGTCCTGCCATCGTGGACAAGACCTCCAACCCGTATAGTCTCACAGGAAGAGCATTTTTTCATGGTCAGTCTTGCTAGCGGGTACCCCCCTTGTGTCCAAGGACTGCTGCTATCTGGCAATAGTCTTGTGGAATGGACAAGAGCATATGTCACAGTTCCGCGGCAAATCACGAATGGAATGCACGAAAGTAAAATTTGCCGTGAGGGCTCGCTCTGCTTGGAATTTTGTCATTGGGTATTCCTGCGAGCTTGCACAAACCACGGCGTCTGCATATTTTGCATTTGAGTATCGGTGATGGAACCGTGTGAAAATGGGTGATATCCTGACAATATGATACATGTGTACACCCCGTGCCCGCTCTAAAACAGCCTGTTATCCGCACTAGCCTTGGCAGCATCTTTCCTCGCGCTCTTCTGCTTCCTGTCCTTGGCCTCAACCGGCGGCTTGAAGAACAAACTCGGGCTCTCGCCATCCTTGAGCGTGTAGCTGAGATAGCCGCGGTGTTCGGGGTCTCGGTAGTATTCAATGTCCTTTCGCGACGTGGCATCTGGCAGCCTGTACTTGTATTTTTGCCCAACCTGTTGCATCACCATGGCCATGGCCTCGCGCCTTGCGTCTGCCGCAGCGGTCTGCAGAGAGGAGAGGATGGGTGAGTCGACAATGGCGGAGTTTTGGGCGGTCAAGGTGACGAGATCTGATGAGGCTTGTAAAGATATTGCGGGGTGGGAGTGGCCACGGAGGACACGCTTGATCGAGGTAGCGGAATAGAAGCGGGTGGTGACACTGCCACCAAGTTGTTCGACGCGAGCGATGGCTTCGGCCGAGGCGCGGGATACGATTATATGGATGGGCGTGGTGAACTGCTCGGCGTTCCTAGCCAGCAGCTTGACGCCGTTTCGCTTCACGCCGTGCAGACAGCGTGACTTGGCCAGCTCCTTCATTGTGATGGGCTTGGAAGGGTCCAATCGCCCTTGATCTATCCACGACTGGATCCGGTCCAGGTTTATCGGCGACATCTCGACGGTGAAGGGGTTGTATTTGCCCCGGCCACGGTCTGGGTTGGTGATCCATTGCGGCGTCTGTCCACCCTCAAAGCCCGCAGGCACTTTTCCGTGTGCATGCTGGCCCTTCTGACCTCTTCCACTCGTCTTGCCTTTGCCAGACGCAGGACCGCGACCTCGTCTAATCTTTTTGTTGTAGGCGCCCTTGTTGTCGGCGAGCGACGACAGAATCGAGGCGCATCGCTGCTGGGCGAGGGCGAGGCAGGCGACTGCCAATGGCACTGGTGATCGTGTGGGCTTCTGCGGCCTCGATAGGAGCGATGAGGCCAGGCGAAGGTGAGAGAGCCGTGGTGGCATGGCTGTCGATGCTGCTGGTCTAGTTGTGATGCTGGGGCCAACGTGAGTAGTGAAATAATTCCCATGCCGTCAGTTATGTAAGCAGGACAGGACAGGCTCCCCCACTACCCCCCACGGCGCCTTGCCCCTTTGAGCGCACTTGATCAACGTCCACTCCTACCCACTATCCTACATTGCTCCTTCGCTCACAGGAAACACTTGCCGCCTGCTTCCTATTTGAATGAGCTTCCACCAGGTAGAATGGGAATGAGAGCCTCCTCATGGCCCTTTTTGGAGCGGTGGATACAAGTAGACGTTTCGTCTCTCACGCACACCAAAACATACAAACCAGGAATCGAGCATTGTTATCACCAAAGGGCAACTAATTCATGTCTTCTGTTTCGATTGAACCTTTGAATCGAAACCCCTCCACTCAATATTTCTATTGACGACACCATGCGATTGTGTCCACCTACCTGCGAGTAGTATCGCGGATGCCCGAACCCAGCGCGCATCTACTATGCCTTTTCCGACAAATGGCTCTGCTCCTACTGCATCGGCTACGCGCGCTTCGGCGTACCTCTCTGTGTACACGATGGATTCAGACGAGCTGTCTGTGTTGACATTGAAAGCCAGTCGTGGTATTGTGGCCACCATGCAGACCAATGCGATGTGGTACTCAAGCGGCCACCTGGTCGACGGACTGGAAATGCGCATACATGTATTCAACGCGCCTTCGACCGAGATGTCGAGGGTCGTTGGCGTTGCTCGGATCATACAGTTGTTGCTCCAGACAGAGTTCGACTGGATTCTTCTCCACAAAGTCAATCTTCTGATGAATTGACATTGTCGCGTTTGGCCATCGGTCAACCTTCCCCGTCTCAGTCTCCTGTTTTCAATGCCAGACCCGCTTCACCTCCCTCGGATAGGAGTGCCTCTCCGCCTACAACCCCAGTGTTTATGCCCAGTACAGTGTCGGCTCTATCACGAAGACGACAACGCAATAGTTACTTGAGTTCAGAGGTTCGCCCCAGAGCAGAATCTAGACGTCATCGAATCCCAAGTGCTGCTTCCCTCTCCACAGAAGACATCAGCGAGCCCTTCGTCGTCCCACACCCGGATTCCTCACCGTTTCCGCATCCCACCCCACCCGCATCCAGTGGACTCGTCTCTAGAATCACAAACGCCATCTCCTCCTTCTCAACCGTACTATTACCCCCATCAGATCACACGCCACCCCAGACTCCCAACCCCATCGTCCACCCACGTCCTACACAGCATGCCCCGCCCATGCGACCCAGACTCATCGCTATACTCGACAGTGTCTCGACCGAGGTAGACACGCAATGCAGCATCTGTCTCGAGCCGCAACGGAGCATGCGTCGTCTTGAAGTCTGTGGCCACATGTTCTGCGCAGACTGCCTGATGGCGCAAATGAAAAGCAAGATGGTCAGACGTTATGATTGCGCGTTGTGTCGCAGGAGTCTTCTTGCTTTTCGCCGTCCGGGTGCTTTGTGGTAGAGTAGAGTTCATGGCAGTCAGAGTATACTACGTATATATGCGACTTGTTTGCCTTTGATACAGAGGTCCTCGCTTACCCAGCTTTACGGTGTGATGTAGTAACACTGCCTCCCCTATTGACCCGGCCCGTCCTCCCCAAGAACCTCCCTCTAAGGCACTGACTGCTGCCATGGCAACTTTTCACCATTGTACAAAATTCCCCCAGCCTCTACATATTTGGCGAAGGCCAGGTTTCTCAATCAGCACAAGCACTTGCCATACCTATCACCAGAACATAGAACAACCCCTACCCAATCTCTCCCTGCTGCTTTCACAACTCACAACAAGATGCACGACACACTCCGCATGGGCTCAACTGATGACAGCACACACTCTAAATATCATTGCCGTAGCTAACATGCCAAAATAATCCTACAACCCAGACTCAAAAATAAACCCCCGCCACCGGTCGCTTTCAACCATGGAATCACCATTGACATTGAAGAAGAAAACGATATCCCCCAACAACCGCCGTCTCAGCCTATCCTCCATCCTCTCTGTACAAGAGCACCTCAATCTAAGCCCTGACTCCACGCCTCATACTCCTCTTCCCCTTGGCAGCAGGAACATCCTCGGGCCCACCATCGGGGTTCGTAACCGCCCCAGCAAAGCCCAACGCGGTGTTGAACAAATCAGCGGTACTCTTGTCCCTCGTACCCGCGGCCTCGACCTGAGCTTTGCCCTCCTCGCACAGGGCAATGGCGGCGTCGTTTGCGCCGCATACATTGGTGAGTTGATTGCAGAGGGCGTTTGTGATGATGTTTGGGTTGAGGGCTTCGCCTTGGCCGCCGCGGGCGAGGGGGTCGGCGATTTGGAAGGTGAATTCGTCGGCGGGCCGGTTGCCTTCGCCGCCTTGGAAGGTGATGGTTGGGGTGCAGTCGCCAAAGTCGGCGTCGCCGGTTGCTCCGCCGTTGCCGGCGTCTGCGTTGTTGTCGTTTCCAGCATCGTTACCTGCATTGTCGTTGCCAGCATCATTGTTGGCATTGTCGTTGCCAGCATCGTTGTTGGCATTGTCGTTGCCAGCATCATTGTTGGCATTGTCGTTGCCAGCATCGTTACCAGCATCATTCATGCCATTGTCGTTTCCAGCGTTGTTTCCAGCATCGTTCATGCCATTGTCGTTTCCAGCATCGTTTCCAGCGTTGTCATTGCCGTTGTTACCAGCATTGCCGTTATTAGCATCACCGTTGCCGTTACCAGCGTTGTTTCCAGCATTGTTATTATTATTGTTGTTGTTGTTGCCGTTGTTGCCGTTGCCGGCTCCAGCATCATTGCAAGCATCCTGGTTTGCGGAATCATCTTGTCCGTTTTGGGTGTTGTCGTTGCCGTTACCAGCATTGTTATTGTCACCAGCATTATCGTTACCAGCGTTGTCGTTGCCAGCATCATTGTTACCAGCATTGTCGTTGCCGGCATTGTTA
Source organism: Plenodomus lingam (assembly GCF_022343315.1). NCBI lineage: Eukaryota > Fungi > Ascomycota > Dothideomycetes > Pleosporales > Leptosphaeriaceae > Plenodomus > Plenodomus lingam. The sequence goes on along the minus strand of NW_027093944.1, from coordinate 1,135,024 downwards.
CCAGCATTGTCGTTGCCGGCATTGCTACCAGCATTGTCGTTGCCGGCATTGTTGCCAGCATCCGCATTATTACCGGCATCTGCATTGTTACCAGCATCTGCACCGTTGCCTGCGCCAGCGTCACCACCAGCTCCGGCATCAGCACCAGCATCAGCTCCCGCACCCGCACCAGCTCCCGCACCACCGGTGCTCGAAGCCACAAGATCACCCAGCCCCGCCTGATCCATGAGATCAAACACACTCAATCCATCAGCCGGAAGCGGATTCTCAGCACTACTTGCCGAAAGCGCCGCTGCCTCACCGTCAATATCGACATCAGGATCGATCAAGGGCGTGATACCCCTGAGCTCAGCCGTGGCCGGGAGACTGGGGTCACCACAGACGTTTTGCACGTTGCCATTGGCAAACGGGTTCGTATTCTTCTCCGCCGTCACGAGGCCAATGGCGGCAGCGAGGGCGTCTGCGCCTCCACCGAGTTCGGTGAAGACTTGGTCGGCGCGTGTGAGTTTGGCACAGGCATCTGCACCGCCGAGCAGGTCGGAGACGGCGGCGCCAGCAATGGTAGCTGCGGCACCGGGCTCGCCGCCTTGGACGGCGGAGATGGCGGCGATGGGGACTTGTTCTTGGCCGAAGCGGGCCTCGACGTAGGCGATGGCGATGGCGAGGAGGAAGGATTTGGAGACCATGATTGCGGCTACAGGGGCGTAAGATTCAAAGAAGACGTCTGGGGGTAACGGAGAAAAGAGTATAAAGTGTAGACGTTTGAAATGAGAGAACTAGCTCCTGTTAATTGAGTGAATAAAGAGCCGACCTGGGCGGAAAGAATGTAAGGTAATGAAAAGCGAAAGAAGAAGAACCAAAAAGCTGGTGTTGCTACTGGTCGAGTGTGTGCGTCGTGAAGTTGCTGAACCGTGAACCAACGGCGGAGATGTGGAGAGTTTTATACTTTTTTTTCCTTCCCTTTTACCATGATGCGGGATACTCGATACCTCGACGTACGCGCCTGACTAGCCAAACCACCATCAATGACCATGGCATAAGTCTCACAACTGCACAACCACCCTGCTTAACCGACCCTCGCGAGGCCTAGCATACGCCCAGAATCCTTCATGAGAGAGGATAATGATGTGGGAGTACCAACTGCCAAGCCGTCAGGCCCGTAGGCGCATACTGGAACGTTTGATTGCCGGGCTGCAACCGCCTTCATCCATAACAGCCGTCTACTGAGGCGCTGGCTGGCGGGGCAAAATATGTTCTCGTTGTTTCCAATGTTGGTGTTGTGACGCTGTGACGCTTTGTCGACGGGAGCCGGACGTGCGTTGCGACGGGGTAGGTCGCGGTGGCGTTTCAAGACGTAGGCGAGGACAGGAACAGGTAGGAGGGTTGTGCTTGGCAACGAGGACTGATTCATGCGTTTGAGCTCGCGCTCGAATGGTGTGAGCGTATCTTGTATGCAGTGATGCGGGAAAACGACGGGTTTGCCGGAGTAAACACGGGAGCCCAAATGGAAGGCGCAACTCTTGCGCAATTTTCATGCCTAAAAGTATGGCGACAGTGGCAAAGACAAAGCGGTCCCCGCTGTCAGGCGATTGGCAGGCGACTGGAATGTTCTTGAGACAGTTTCGTCGTTGTCGTAAGATTGACTTCAGAACAATCGATTGAGCTTGGCTGTAGTTGGGCGGACCGGGGCGCTGGGTAGCCCGACAACTGTTACTGTCTGATGTATTCAGCAAGCCAATCATGTTTTGAAAGAGGTGATAGAGTGTATTATTCCAGCCGCAGTCGCTACATGCTACTATAGCCTATCTAGCTTCCTTCGCAGCAGCCTCGTCTTCTTCATAAGCTTCTTATACTTGTGCTTCTTCATTTTCAGCTTCCTCTGCCTCTTCACGCTAATGAGCAGCATACTGTCTACCAATCGCCGGCGCGCGACGTGGGCCCGAAACGGTGTTGATCGCGCGGCACGAAGCGCTGGGAATGAGGATTGTGTGTTGGTGCGATCGACGTCCCCGGCTAGGGTGCGCGTAATGGCCTTGAATTGGACAGCTAGTTTATCGTGGGGTGTGGGTGCCGGAGGCGGCGCAAAAGGAATCATGCGGGAGGCCAAGTTGAGGATGCTCTGTTCCGTGTGCTCGTGCAGCCGGTCAAGATGGTATACAGGCTCCTCTCGTGCTTGGGGCGCAGAGACATACATTTCATAGTCGTCTGGATTCGCCGCGCGCAGGTCCTCCATGGCCTCTACCAGTGTATCGACAGTGTGTTGAAGCACTTTGCTTGCGACTTGTCTTTTCTGGGCGTCTTGGAAGTGCGCGGGATCGAAGAGGGCATCGAATTCTGCGGTGGACGTTGGTCGTGGTATCACAGGCTTGAGGGAGGACAAGGGACGGTGGAGGCCAAAGAAGGAGGCCATTTTCACCTCTACGACTTGTGAGCACACACACACACACACACACACACATGAAGAAAGAGGGCGTATTAGACCGTCGCTTGCTCCCTATACGTACCAGCTGAGTCTGTGTGATCGGTCGAGGGAACATAGGGAATGTTGTGCTTGGGCGGGGCAGTGGAGGCTTCTTTTTGTTTCGTTTTTGCGCCCATCGAAGGCGGCTCTGAGCCCACCTGTTTTGCCGAGGCATTCTCTTCCAATACCCCAGCCTTCTTCCGGCTGCTTGGTGGGGATGACGGCTTCGAGGACGACAGACGGCGTTGGTAACGCGGGCGGAAGGCTTGTTGCGGCGCAGGATCCAGCGTTGCGCGGAGCAGGCAGCTGGCTGGGGCGCAGGAAAAGGTGTTGGCGGTGCGGGCAGCTCTCCCGATGGCCGGGGAGAACATGGCGCGCATTCGGAAGGGGGGCTTGCGGTGGTGGTGGTGGTGTTGTAGGCCGGTGGTGTACGGACGGTTAGGCCAGTGTTGCCCAGTTGCCTAGTAGGTGGTTGGTGAGGGCCAGGTCAGGTGTGTCTAGGTGCGTCCAAGGTTGGAGGCGGCTCAAGTGCACACCTCGTCGCGCCAAGAGTCTCTTTTGGCCTATCAGCAACTTAGTCACACCACTACTCTAATCCTTTCTGTGTATGTACGCTGACATGCGCCGTCATATACTCAGTAGCATGATGCCATTTGCCTTGGTCTCCTCATTCCGCCTATATTCATTATGATATTGATTGTTTTTTGGGGGCATCACCCTTCATCAGCACTGGGCCACAAAGGGCCACAGGTGGGCATGCTCTTACATACACTATGGGGCGGGTTGGTTGATGTGCACCCGCATCTTTTGTTTTCCCAAGCGCCATGAATCTGCTCCTGTTCAAGAGGAGAGACTTGGACACACACCTACGGTTGCCTCATCTCTTCTTCTCTCACTCTCCGTCGCATGCGTTCTCTATTGTCTCGAGAAACTTGATCGACGAATCGGCACCAGGTACAACCAAACCAACCTCTCATCGCCAGCCGTAACGCGTATGCCACCACGGAAAAATGGAACCGGCATGAGAGCGCAATCTTGCCACCGCTTCTAGTATCAATCTACAAGTGCAGGATATGCGCTTGCTCGTACACCAATCAAAAACTATGTCGTGATATCGTCATGGAAACAAGGCAGACGAGTAAAAGGAAGAAGAGAGATGGGAAAAGAAAAGGAAAAAAATCCTGAATACAGAGGGTATAGAATGAAACTTGCTGCTTCTTGATGTTCCACCCGCACGCTATATTTTGCTCTCCCAAATAAAGTAGAGTAGTAGAGCGCGTACTTGTGCACAACTCCTTTTGTATGGTGGGTGGCCGGCGGACCCTGGGAATCCCTGGGCGGAATATCTGTCTTGGTCTGGGAGCACGCAGGCCGATTGATTATTATAAGATGAGGGCATTGAGATTCCGTTGCACAATCATGTCTTGTACGGACGCCATGGTGATTTTGAGCAAGTTCGTGTCGGTTGCATTGGTGTAGTGAACGTACACCTCCTTTTTTGGTTGCCGCACCAGGTTCCGGAACTTGTGAGCGAAGAATTCCATGCCGGCCTCGATGTCCGTCGGCGCGCCGGTGTAGTCTGGGAAAACCTTGCAGATGGGGCTCATCCCTCCGGCTATCTTCTCGCGGAACAGATCAATCTTGTTGAGGAATAGGATGAGCGCAGACTTTTCGAAGTACTTGGAGTTGGAGATGGACTCGAAGAGCATGAGGGCCTCGTGCATTTGGTTCTAGTCCATGTGTTAGCGCGCAATAACCAATACGGGGCTATCCTGCTACAAGGCGGCCTTACCCCGTTGCGGTCTTCTACGAGCACATGATCGTAGCCACTGATGGCTACCAAGAAGAGTACGACCTGAACGTTGTCAAAGACATGTATCCACTTCTTTCGCTCCGACCGTTGTCCGCCGACATCGACCATCTTGTAGGTAAGGTTTCCCAGCTCGAAGATGGTCTCCGAGATGCCTGTTGTGCGTAACCGGGTGCGTAGAATGTCCTGGTCTGTGGGGAGGAAGTCTTTTTGAAACAATCGGTCGATGTCTTGGAAGAAGCTGTGATGGTTAGTGAATGTGGAAGGGGACCCAAGTCTAGGGCCAGTGGGACCTACTAGTTCAAGTTGTCGTGCAGCGCATATTGATTGCCCTTTAGTATTGTGAGCTGTACTCCCTTGTCGGCCCAGAGGCAGTTGAAGGCTGTGAGGAACTCTTCCGGCATGGGTTCTTCGGTGCCAATGTCTGGGGCTGAGTTGACCATTTCCGAGTAGCGCTGGCGAGCGTGTTAGCATGTCATGGCTGGGTGGACAAAGCCAGTAGAGAGCAGGCGGCCGTACAATGTTGTCTTCATCCTCAAAGTCGGTGTCGTCCTCTAGCATGGCCGCATAAATGGTCTGGAAGGCGGAGACGAGGTTGTTAAAGATGGTGGCCCGCCATGTTTTGCGCTCCAGACTCTGGAAGCCGCCGGCGTTGATGATTCGCATCTGCTTGAGCACCGTCGACTTGCCACTCTCACCAGCACCTGCGGAGACCTGTCAGCAAGGGTACATGGACACGCGACGCGGGCACGGTGTGGGTTGCTGCACGTACCGAGCAGCAGCAGCTTTACCTCGCGCTCTGCCTTCTTCCGGTCCGACCTGAGATTCTTCTCGATCTCGGCATTCTTCTTGGACTCTGGGTCGGCGGCGGTGGGTTTTCGTCCGAAACACATGATGGCCGGGGCCATATAATAGAGGAACGCGACTGAAGTTTGGAGGCAGTTGGGAACAGGTGAGCTGCTGGGGGTGTGGGGGAGGGGATGGTAGCGTCTAGAGAAAGTCGCGATGCGCTACTGCGGGTGCAACTATGCAGGCATGTACCACGCTTGCAGTATCAAATTGGGCCTCGAGATGTCAGCGATCGGGCTGGGCAGACGAGACCTCACACGGGAAACAAATGAATGATTCAGGTAGGCGTCGCTACCAGCCACGGGAGGGACGGGGTCTGGGGGAAGTGGGAAGTGGGAAGTGGGAAGTGGGAAGTTTGGGGGGGGGGGGGTGCGGAGGGGGCGTGTGGGTGGGCGATGTCGAGAGCGCGAGGGGTGGTGCAGCGGCGCGGAAGTGTGGCCGACGATGCTGTGTGTACTACTACTGGTGGTGGTGGTGGTGGTGGTGGTGGTGGGCTGGCTGGGATGACGAGGGCAGTCAGGCAATCCCCGATGTAGCAGAGAGAGAGAGAGAGAGAGAAAGCGGATGGCGTAAAAGGTGAAGAGGACGACGGCGGCGAGGACGCCAACCACAGCAACAGCAACAGTAGCAGCAGCAACAACAACAACAGGTAGGTAACGGTAAGGATATAACGACGAGGATTCTGGGACGATGCAAAGCAGGCTGAAGACGGATAGGAAGCGAACGGGCAAGGGTGCAAGGGTGGCTTGGGGGGTAGCGAGGGTTCAGGTTGTAGGCACAGTAGGTAGCTAACTCTCTGTAGGTAAGGACCTGGTAGGTAGGGTAAGTAGAGAGAGGTGGGGAGTCGAATTGTCTGGGCGTGGGTGGGTTTGGTCACGGAAGCAGAAGACAGGGAGAGAGGGAGAGAGTGTGGCTTCTTTTTTTCTTCTTGTTTCTTTTTCTTTTTTTACATGGGCTTTTCGCAGCTCTAGCTCTAGTTCCAGCTCCAGCTCCAGCTCTCTCTCTCTCTCTCTCTCTCTCTCTCTCTGTGTGTGTGTGTGTGTGTGTCTCTCTCTCTCTACCCCTCTCTTATTACATACCATGTGCGCAACAAGATGACGAGCCAAAAAAAGCACACAGGCTCAAGGACGGTGCGGCGGTGGTCGGCCGGTCGGTCTATGTACAATATGGACAGTTCTGGCCGGTGCCGCCCATCAAATCTGCAAGCGGAAAAGGCTAGACCAGAGAGAGAGAGAGACACACACACACACACACATACGGCAAGGCGGGGGCGACAATCTGATTGCGCTGACGGTTTCCCTCCATGTACAATACACATCTATCTACATACTTGGATACTTGTATCTTCATACTATGGTACAGTAAATATCTACAATACCTCTACAGTATGCACTGGTACCGCCTGGACTTCCTTGTCACCCTCCTCTAATACCTACCATACCCGAATGATGCACACTACGCTAAACTCGCCAACGGACTGTGGCGGCAAGACAACCGTTCCGAACCAAAGCCTTGGCCGCCCACTCTAGCGTCCGCTTCCCAGCTTGTTGTCGCCCCCGTGCCTCCTTGCCTGATCATCGTCATCCCTCATCCTCTTCATCCTCTTCATCCACATCATGGCCCCTTCATCTCATCTCTCATCTCATCCTATTCGATTTACTCCATCTCATGGTCACTACCGTCGTTCAGTTACCACCAACCCAATTCCCAAATCAGTCGTCGCTACACGCCATGCACAGCACGCGCGATCGATGGATGCATCAACGCCCATGTTTCAGCTCCTTTTCTTCAGCCTGTCAAGTATACTAACTAGGTATTGCTTGGTCCCTTGGTGGCTACCTTGGTCGGCACATCCCCCCGCCCCCCTTCTTCTTCCTCCCTTTGCATCTCTCCAACCACCCTTCCTTCCATGAGCTAGGTCCATGAAATACACTGCCATCTCGCAAAAAGACGGCGAGAGTTTACATGTAGAGCAACAGAGTAGGTAGAATATGGTACAATGTCTAGACATTGTACCTATTCGACTGTTTGCCGTCCATGATCTACAATTCAAATCTTATTCAAATCTTAGACTAGCACCAGCCCCCATTTCCACTACAGCTAGGTAGCCAACTACCCTCGGCCCTACTACGGTACAGTTACTCAAATCTCATCGCCACTTATCATCGACTCTGGCTTTCCAATCATCCCTCTTCGGCAGTCTGCTTCCTAAAAAAATCAATATCCCACTACATCCTCCTGATCTCATGAAGATTGCGAATCTCCCCCACCACACGCACAAAATTATCTTCTACCTACCACGCACAAGATAGACTAACCCAGTAGAATGCGTAATCATACCGATCCTGCCAAGGTCTAATCGACCAAAACAGGAAGTGTCGAATCGCATCTCAACCCATCTTTCCTGCTTGTGAGGCAGGATACGTTAACAAGAGGTGGGTATTGATTTGCTTCTTCACCAAAGACTTTCTTCTTCTCTGTAATCCATTTCGCCTTGGGTTTCCTTGGACCAGACGATCCCCCACATTGCCAAAGCCTCATTTTATACGGTGCAGCCTCGTTGCAATTGCATGACGCACCACTATATTGATGTCCCACAGCGCACTACTCTTGGCTTCCTACAGCACAACTATTAACATTCCACAGCACTCATATTACTATCCTACAGCGCACTACAAACCAGGCCTTGGCCAATTCACAAATTCCCACTTGTCCATGGTGGCATCATCATGAAGCTTCAAACATGCCACGCGATGCATACCAATCGCATACCAATTGCCACTCACAAGACGCTGTTATCATCTACCACTCTTAAGCTGCTTTGTAGTTTTCACTACTCAGTAAATTCTGTCCACCGTTTGCATGTGACGCTCGCAAAAACCAATTTCAAGACAACAACTCTCACAACTTCACCTTTTCATTCACCTCATCGTCTCTTCGCTTTGCTTTAACAGAAATTGCACACAGGATCGACTGTTGCAGCAGCCTTTGCCAGGTGGAGACAATCACCAAGCGTGTTGTGGGCTCATCGCATAGAATAAGCTTCTCTGGGCAAAGAATGCCCTTCTGTCAAGTTCAACTTCAATAGATTCTCTTCCCATGTCACTATCCAAACCCTTCGTCTATTACATTCTTCTATGCGCAAGGTGAAGGTAGTACCATTCTATTGGCCTAGGACCATCGACTCTCCTTTCCTGAGCAGTGAGCAACCAAGCCCGCTTTACCAGTGACCGCGGGCGTCCATGCCTCACCTCGACGCCAATTTTGATTTTCAGGGTCCCAGGCCAGTTGTGCGTGTAGTCCACTTGTTTGTTTGTTGTTGTTCTTGCTGTTGTCTACCACCGCACTTGCCTTTCTAGGTCATCGACTGTTCTGTCCACCAACATTAAGATCTCACACCCTCGTACACGATTACCACACAGCCTCATCCTATACTCTGTGTCCTCACCATCTTCTCATTGCATGTCAGTTGTATTGTCCGTTCGTGACTGCTAGCTAAACGTACACCAGTCAGTCATCATGGGTCCTGCCACTTATATCGGCCCTGGTGCACTCGGCATGTCCATGTATGCCAGTCCACGGTCCTCGCAGGCAGCTTTAGCTACCATGCCCCCGGCCGTCTCATCCTACGACAGCACCATAGCAACAGAACAGCAGATCGCTGATGCGAGTGATAGCAATGCCAATGGCATCGCCTTGCGCAATGCTGACGCCCAACTTGCCATCGCCCAAGGCCATGCTTTGAAGACCGAAGTTGATAAACACGCCGCAAAGCTCTCTTCCAAAGTTTCTACCGCTGTTGCCAACACACACCAGTTGCTTGCGCTCATCAACGACTCACTGCAAAAAGAGGGTGTCACCGACACAGGCACAGTCAACAAACTTTGGACTGAGCTAGAGCAGTTGATCACCGCTGCTGGGGACGCAAACACTACCATTCCATTGTTCCTGAAGAAGCAACGCAACAACATGAGCTTGTACCATGCGTCGGCGATTAATGAGAGCATGCGCGATACACAGGAAGAGCTCAATATTCAGCACAAGAAGGTCAACCTCCAGCATGCTCTTATCCTCGAACACCAAGAGGCTTTCCATGAGTACAGAGAGCAGAATGCGGCAAAGTTGAAGGAGCTTGACGAGTGTCGGGAACGGGTCTCGCGTCTTACGCTTGAAAAAGGTGCGTAGTGCTACAGTAGGGCTTCACAGTCGCCCAAAGTCCTAACTCATCCTTTAACAATAGGCAATTTCCGCACTGAGATCGAACGTTACAAGACATTGCTCGACCAGAAGCAGACTGATAAGGATGAAGTCTTGAGCAAGGTTGATGCCCTAGAGAAGGAGCTGAACACACTTGTGACATCAAAGGCAGCCCTTCTCGCAGAGGCCGATGGTCTTCGCAACGCTGTTCAAGATCGCCAGACAAAGCTGCAACAGGTGGAGCAGCAAGTCACGGACAAGTTCAAGGCCGAGCTCATGTTGAAAGCTGGCGAGGTTGCTAAGGAGGCCGAGAAGAACATGGATTTGAAGTCTCTTATCGACCTCCAAAAGGCAAACGCAGAGATCGCCCAGGCGCGTGCCGACAAGTTGATGAAAGAAAACGGCGCACTCAATGAAAAATATCGTCTCCTAGCTGCTGAACATGCACATGCATTTTCGGTATGGGATTATTCTTTCATCGACGTTGATTACGCTAATCAAATGTAGAAGCTCAACGGACAGACGAAGAGGATCGATAGTCTAGTCATGGACCTTGAGCAGCGACAAAAAGAGAATGTAGACCTCAAGCAGCAATTCTCCAAGTTGTCGGAGCTCGAAAAGCAACATGCCAACTTCTCTCAAGCTAAGCCTGCGTTTCCCGAAGAGATGAAAAAGCTGTCCGCCGAGCTCGAGAAGGCGAGAGACGATGGACTTCGTGCAAAGACAGATATTGATCAGCTTATGAAGAAGGTCATCGAGTTTGAGAAGACGACAGGAAGGCTCGAGACGGAGAAGAATGATCGTCTTGCTCAGCAGATCGATGCCGAAAAAGCCGCACAGGCACTGCAGATCCAGAAATTGGAGAATCTGAGACTCAAGGAAGTCATAAGGGAGCTCCAGAACGGCAGTATTACCGGCGATCCTCAGATGTGCGTTCAAGAAAATACGCAGCTCTTGGAAAAGGTCAGGGGACTAGAAGCGAAGAGTGCTGCACTTGAGACGGCCCTGGAGGAATGGACTCATCTTGCTAAGGTATGTGGAATATTTTGGCCTATTACATGATCTTAACGCATTCACAGCGCTCATACAAGGAGTACAAGGAAATGTTACCGTTGTACAAGCTAGCGGACCAGTGTCAGAAGGAGTCGCTCAGCAAGGACGGCACTATAAAGGATCTCAAGGATCAGTTGTCGGCGGCAAAGGCTTCGCAGTACAATGGGGGAGACACTGGCTACTGGAAGGGCAAGTACGAGTCACTCCTAGCCACGATTGGGGGTTGAACGGCATTGTGAATTCTGCTATCTTTCGAATACAGCATTTTCCAATGTCTCATTGGGACCATGAAGTCACAATCTGACCGTAGAGAATGTCTAGAAGTTACAATCACACGTAGAATGTATCAGTGCCAGCAGACTTCGTCATGAAGAAGTGCCGCAGCATAATCAATGAAGATGGCTACAGCAAATTACTGCGCTGGAAAAGGTTCAACATGTTTCAACCTTGTTCATGATGATTAATGCCCAAATCTTTTCAGTTCGTTTAAGGAGTAAAGTTTCTAGCATCAACGGATTCTGGTGTAACCAGGGTCATGCATTTCTTTAACACCCCAGCCTGCCAGGTAGGCACTAAACTTAAAGACCTGGCGTAGGGGAGACGGGGGGGGAAAGACGAGCGGCGAGAAAGACATTACCTACCGTCTCGCATATCGGATATTTCACCTTTCCTTTTTCCATCAACTCATTAAACCAATCCATGACAATTGATGAATGTTCCTGTTGTTCTCACGTTCGAAACTTTACAAGTCTTGCGGGAAGGACTTGTGGTAGAAGATCTCGTTGGGGGCTTTATGTATGGTACGTGATCCAAAGCCTTCATCGCAGGTGCGAATAGTACATGCGCGCATGGGATTGCGAGTATGTCTGCGGGAAAAGGGACGGATGATAGGGGTTTTCAATCTACGAACTGTAACCCGAGCGCATTCGTGACCATCTGTCACGCAAGCTTTCCAGTCTGTCAATTGCGACAACAACGAATCGTACCCAGGCTATCCAAGGATTATCTGAATCCGGAGCAGTTCTCGGGAACGGAGCTGTTGTCTGTACGATACTAGTTTGTCAGCATCATCTCACCAGACACGAAGCACTCATAGCCGGTGACCTGACCATGTTGCTTAACATGTTCCTGCTTGTCAAGACTCCCTTGACTCTGCCAATGCCTCAACAAAAATCCTTTTCTCGTGAGGGCTGGTCCCCTGGTCCGCCCCTTGGTCCGAATGGTCCGCACAAGAAAACTACTCAAAAAACTCAATCTCACTCTGCTTCTGAACCGTTTCGTGTCGTGACTGGCCGGCAAGGGGTCATGAGAATGGGACTGACACAGAGCGAAGACGGTTGTCATTGAGAAAAGCGCTGATCGGTTGTCGATTGCTGTCTCGTAGGGTAGGTATATAGCCCAGGAGTGTGTATCGCACGGACACTGTCGCACCATGCCTTTGCAGCTTTCGACATGGCGTCTTGGACAGTGACTCAGTTACTGTGACTGCACTCGAAGCGAAGTCTTGGGGGGGGGGGGCACTCGTGGAGTTGAGAGTCAAGCAGTACATCACAACCTTTGAAGTTGACAAAGTTTCACCTGTTGCTCGGAACCAACAGTTCCCATAGCTGTTCTCTCGCACTGAGCGGCACCCTTGTCCCATGTGATGATTCCCAGTCAGCCAGGCAGAGACGATCATCTTCGCCCGATCGATACGAGATGCATCGGCCCACTGGTAACTCAGCATTCGATACGGTAGGGTGCCAAATGCAAGCCAGAGGAAAACAAAGACAAAAACGAAAGAATGGCGGCCATGAATTCGGCTTTGAGCGAAATTGAAAAAGCCTTTGCTAGGCAATACCGGGCGGTGGTTTTACGGGGAAGGCAGTGTTGGACAGGCGAGACTCAATGTCAAACAACTAAAATAGATCCAGGCCCATGCCTCCCCAGAGAACCACCGAAGAAGGGTCGAAAACCCACGGAGTGGTAAGTTGCCGTCGCCACGGGTTGCATCATTCGGTTGGTAGGGCGGCATGGCCAGAGATCGATCTGTTCTCAAGGGTCGTCGTGTCAATCGCCCCCAGTTGGGCTGCTTCTGCTCCCTTGGAGGAGGGGGACGTGATGGCGAGCACTGAGCAGTGATAAGCTTAAGGTACGGTGGGTACAGTAGAGCTTGTCTAGTAAGAGACAATATACAAGTACTACTTTGTACTCTGGTGTTGAAGATGACCCCGATCATCCATGGTAGCATCCACATTCGCTGCGTAGCCAAGGTCGCTTAGCCATTGCATGAAGCATATGGGGCAATCTCTTACCCCCAGGTCTTAGCCTTCGTAGATCTTACTTTTTTCACACCTGCTTCACCAAGCTGGGAAGAGAATGTTTCGAAAATCGCGTTTGGTGCCTTTGTCGCCATCCCAACATGGAAAATATTGGTTCGCGTGTGCTCTGCGCGTCGTTTCGAGGTAGGGTAGCGCCTTGGATGGGGGGGGGGCGGGCTTGCGGGCTTTTGGGCTCTGGTGACTTCGGTCGGCGGTCGGGGGGCGGGACTTGAAACAGCTTTAACTTACCGGTAAGTTACCGTACGCCATTCTCGTGCCCCATCGGATGCCCACCACAGTTGCACAGACAACTACTTCCACAATCGGGCATGTTCGCCGTCATTGCTCAGGATCAGGATAGACAGTACCGGTACTACTCTACTGCCAGCATGCCAAAGGTAGGTACAGCTATTTTCCCTGCTTTCTTGTCTGCCCTGCTTCTTGCTCACACCATGGACTCGGCGCACGCAAGCCGCGCAGCTGAACTTTGCCCACCAGGTCACGGCAATCTAATCTCGGCGCCGTCGCTGTCCTGTCCGCTTGGGAGATGGGAAGCTGGAGGCCGCAGATTCTCCGCCAGTCGACATTCGCTTGCCGTCAACCGTATAGGTAGACGGTCCGCTTCAAAGCTCTTTCGTACAAGTTGGTTTCTCCATTGGGAGCCACCATCGCATCTGTAAGGTCAGCCGAACACCGGTACTTCAGCTGGGGGAGGGGGGGGGCACCATTCTTTGGGATCTGTACATACTATGTATGTACACGCCATCCCTATGATCGACATGGCAGCTGTCCAACTTGTCATGCTTATTCGACGTTGACTCCATCAAAACGCAACGCAGTCCCCCCGCCCATTGCTTCTTCGCTCAACGGGAGACGATGAGCGGGTGCTCATCCGCGTAAGCCAGACTCCTGGGAACTGTACCTGTAGCGAGGACTACTCACAACTTAATTCTCATTCGAGTCAAGACGGTTACAGAACTGGCTAGTGGACCACGCGATACCCCAGAATCTTTGTTCAGATGCCGGACGACAGTCCTGTTGTTGTGTGACAACGCCGGGAGGCGTAGCGAGCAGTGGGGCCGGTTTGTTCCACCAATTCCTTCTGAGGGACATCTCATTTCATCCCATGGTCACCCCTGGGTCTGGATCGGACTGCGTTGCCTTCCTGATTCGAAAGCATGCGCTGGGTACGGGGATTGAGAAATCCCCTCCGATCCATGCGGGGGACTGTGCGGAAGAATTGAATGCCTGGTTATTGTTTCTTCCCTCCCACGTGCTGGGTTTACGTATGTCACTGTCCATCCTTTTTCGTTCTCACTCTTCACCTTCTTCCCTTGATGCGCATGCAGCTGTAGGGCCGCGAAGCGTGTTGATCACGTAGGTCGTTTGAATCAAAATATACACGGTGGCATGTGCCTCACTTCCATTCCCTTCCCCATTTCTTTTACTCTGCAAACCTCGACACCTGGCCCAAAGCATGCTAAGATGATCTTCCCACGCGAGGACGACGACAAACCGATACCCAACTACGTCGACCCCACCGTTCGACTCAACATTGGCATCTGGACACTCTTCGCTGGTGCCACCGTCTTTCTCGCGCTGCGCATCTGGATCAAGATCACTCGTCGCCATGGCCTCTGGTGGGATGATCGTATTCTGCTCATATCATGGGTGAGTCAGGCCTTTATCCAAGTCTCTGTGAATCGAGCATCAGCTGAGAAGCCATCAAAGGTCATTCTCTTTGCCAACGACATCATCATTTCAATAGAGTATGCGACAGGTTACGTCCAACACAAGTGGAACGACCGCATGCATATCCTCATCTCCATCTCTTCGTGTGGAACACTCATCGGACAGGCTCTCACCAAGACAGCCTTTGCCGTTACCCTCCTCAAACTTACAAAGAATTGGCTCAAATGGATCCTATGGTACATCATCATTTCCATGAACGCTTACATGATCGCCAAGGTGATTCTTCAGTGGGCGAAGGTCTGTGGGAACTCGTCATATGACGTCCATTATCGTCTTGATTTTTGCCTCGATTCCAAATTCAGAGAAGACTTCAAAGAGGGTGGCAACGGTACGGATGATCATATGTCGAGGATTCTAGTTTCTTTGACTGACCTCTCCTCTAGTATACAATGTTATCATGGATTTCATCCTCGCCACCTTCCCGTGGATCATCACCTGGAAGCTAGACATGCGCAGAGTGGAGAAGATCGGCCTATGCGTAGCCATGAGTCTTGTACGTCTCATTCAATTTGAGTGCCCCGTGACCATACCACTAACTGTCCACCAAGGGCATGGTCGTCGCCATTGTCGCAGCCGTCCGGATAGGCTGGAAAGATGAGGGGAACCCAAAAGACGAATGGTACTTTTGGCGCAACGCCCACTCCAACATCTGGTACTCATCCGAAGTCGTGGGCACCATCATCGTCCAATGTATCCCCGTATTACGACCTTTACTCCGCGACATTCACACATCCTTGACCTCGCGCCGATTGGGTTCAACGGTGAACCACACCGCTCGCCAAAGCAAGTGCGTTCACATCTATCCCGGCTGAAGTGTCGGAACCATTGGCTAACCGCGTAACAGGATGCCCGCCTTCGGCCCAACGATCGGCAGCAAGCCGTCACATCGCGCGCACATTTACTCAGATGCAGCAGAAGAGTTCTCAGACACCAAGAGCGACCCGTCATCCGATTCCTGGGATAACCAGGGCATCTATCACAGAAGGGACTTTGAGATGACGAGTATTGAAATCACGTCCCCTCAAGATAGACATACGAGAGACGATTTTCTTCCCTAGCTGTCATGAATCTCTCTTTGTCACTGTAACAATGAAAAAAATAATCACTTTTCCGAATATTCACATTCTTCCATGCGCTAAATTGCAGTGTGTGTAATGTGCGCCACCTTTCCGGCGCCTCGTGAACACTCTACCATATAGACGGCCTGAAATCTTCCGAACGTACAAGTCTTGTGAAGACGGTACCTAAACAGTGCCTAGTCCCTAACCACAGCTGGAAACGATCCGCTCCATCCAACCCCACCCCCAGAAAAACAATCCCACCAGCAAACCCCGACTCCACGAAACACAAAAAGCACAGAAAGTAACAACAACAACAGCAGCAACAGCAGTAGCACACATACATGTATCCCTCTGCCATACCCGTCCGCATCAATAAATAAAAAACCCACAGCCAACGCCCCCGAGCCCGTTGCAGGATTTTATGAAACCACGTGGCATCCCGGTTCGATGCATAATGTTCCTCAGATCGGTTTCGCAGATCAGGCAGCGATAGGACCCGGCCTTACAACGCCACATACTGCTTCAACGGGCGCGTGCGTTTTCCTTCCGTGGTGCGAGCGTTTATGCGTTTGTGCGGCCGGGAAGGGGGGTTGTGCGTGTGCTTTTAGGCGTGTTTTGTGGGGATGTGGGGGAGGGGTACCGATACCGTAGAGGTACCCATTGTTGTGAGGAATACGTGTGACTGTCTGCGTTGCGTGTTTGTGAGGGACGGGATATAGGGGGGGGGGGGGGTTTGTATGTGTGGATCTTCTTTTTCTTTTTGTGCTGTTGATGGTTATCATGTGGTGTGATCCGTATGCTTGTGTAAGCAGGATTCTTTTCGTCTTCTGCATCGAAGACTAGCAGTATCGGTGCACAACATCATCCTTCTTCCCTTTCTTTGCCGAAGATTCACTTGACACTTCGTACCAGCTCGCGCAAATCCCCACCCTCCACCCATTTCTCTTCCCCCCCGCCTGCCATGCTCAATCCCCCTCCACCAGATCCCCCTGCACTAACGCCCCAGCCTTCTCCAACTTCGCCTACAACTCTTGCAGGCTGGCCGGCGACCACGGATCCCGACGCAATCACCATGTTTGCCGGTACCACCGTGTTGGGCAGGATCTTGACGTTCTCCTTGATAATGGCAAACGGGCTGATGATGACCTTTTCACCGATGTGGACATGTGATGAGATGTTGATGGCTTGTATCGTGCAATTTGGTCCTGTTATTGAATACGCTTAGCATAATGTAGACGACGCCAGACATGGTCAGACTTACCAACAAAGACATTATCCCCAATCTTCATTGGATAGTAATGTACTTGACCTCTACTTATTCGACTTGGCGGCTTGATCACACTTCCCGTCGAAATTACCGTACATCGTCCAATGCTGATACTGGTGGGTGTGACCTCTTTGCCGCTTTGCGATGGCGCACTTCGCGTCGGATGTAAGTCGCCTCGTAACTGCACATCGGCCATTATGACGGTACGTCCGCCCAGCGTGATATTCGCTGTGCCGGTGATGGCTGACCGCCGGGACACTTTGTTACCAGAATCCTGTAAACCTATCAGAGGAGAGAAAGGGAAGCACATGAAGTAGTTATGAATCGCTTGTGGGTTAGATTCGGAAGAGAACATGCACGGTCGGTATAGGTGTGGAATGGGAATGGTCTTCGAGATCAGAGTAATGGCACAAACTCACCGTCTCAATGTACTCCCCTTTAGGCGCGACTTTGCGCGCTGCTGGCCGTGACATGTTGTTTCACCATGTAGAAAAGGGTCTTTGGATATGTACAGCAGTGATGGAGTTCTCCTTTGCGTACCGAAAACAGATAGTTGGTGTTCCGTATTGAGTGTATGTACCATGTAGCGACCGAAGGACGTGAAGGCACGTTATTGGACAGGGTCCACACACACGGCTCTAACTGAATTGGGCATGGACCCTGCTGTTCGTCTTTCTGTTCAGTGCTCACCTCATCACCATACTTCTTGACCTTATGACCGACTCTATACGGTTGATCTGATAGAGGATCTCTACATCTGCAGCATCATTCTTCTCGAAAACTCACTTGCGTTCCCCCATCGGCATTGCCCTGTGATTTATCAGAGTAAGGATCGTCCACCTAGTATTGTAGCAGCTCATACGGTAACCTTTGCCAGTAGCTGTCTGATTCTTCCCAACAGAGTGTACCATCTCAATTCAAAGAAACCCTCTCAAAGAAAGCCAAAAGATCAAAACCAACCATCCGCATCTTCCCATCTTCCACAAACCATCATGTCCTGTTCGTGCATCTCCACCATCACCACCATCAAAGAAATCGCACCAATAATACACATCCTATCCCAAATTCCCCCATCACAAGCCCACACACCATCCGTTCACACTACCCCACACCACGCTAACGCACTTTCTCCACACAAACCCTCTCCCATCGCTGCATCAATCTCACGCCCCCCTTGCCAGCCTTGCACTCGCTATGCACATGCTACTGAGTGAGCGACATCCCAGCCCGCCCTAACCCCAACCCACGCTATACCGCCGTCCGCCCTACCAATACCATAGCCCAAGCACACCGGGCGTACTTCTACGCCCGACAAAAACATCGCTACTCCGAAAGACTTCGGGAAAAAGTTGTGCGTGAGGTCCACGAGTATAATGGCGTGGTTTGCTGCCCATGCGTAGTGTAGCCGAGATATTGCAACATGTGTTGGCGCTGGGCTCTTGTTGCGCGGATCTAGGGAAAATGGCTGTGCGAGCGTGTGGGTGAATGGGTTGTATTGTCAGTTTCCGCTAATAGGCGCTGGAGATGGTATCATGGTAGGGTGGTTCCGTGGGACTTCACTATCGAGAAGGAGTCGGATTCAGGCATGTCCAGGAGGGCCAAAGATGTGCGTAATTAATCCGGTGTACTTGGTGGACATGTCAGATTAGACTGTAGTTAGATATAGAGAGGTGCGTGATACAAATACTGTAGCCACTGTCCCTACGGGCTGAAACATAGTCAAAGCAAGACTCTTGGAAACATTGTGTATTGGGATCATATAAGCTACGTACATACCTCCCCCTCTCCCTGAAGAGAAACCCGCCACGCCCAAACAACCACGTTTTTCCCTCCAATATCCATACATCCACACACAACCCCCTCCCCCCAAAAAAGCACCCATCATACCCCAACCCCAACCCTCCAAACCAGAAAAAAAAAGAAAGGATCAAAAAGAACCAAAACGCCTGCCTCTCCCTTCCCACCCCGGACCCGAAAACACAGACTCCCAAGGCGGAGAGCAGAATCCCAGTGTATAGCTCTATACGCTTGCATCCCACCAAGCTCCCCTGCTGCGGAATCCCGGGTTTTTCTTGGATTGCTTGGTGGGAGCTGGTTGGGTGTGTGGGCATACCAGTGGGAGCGAGGCGGAATTATTATGTAGAGATATATGTGTGACGTCAATCCATGCCATCCATACCAAGTTTGATTCACGTTGGGCAAGATCATTCATCCGCGACAAAGCAGGCACGGCCGGGAAGTTTTGCAGAGACCTATGGCCGTAGCAAAGAGTCCAACTCTCATGAGCCTTGGGAGAGCGGGAGACGACACAAGAAGCAAATACAACACTTGCAAAGCTGCAACAAACGATTCCATTCAGTCGTCATCGGAGCGAGAAAATATATATATATATATCGTGAGAACAAAAAGGTAGACTTTTGTTGCCCAATGCTTCCTCCACCCCGGGTGTCAAGTTCTGGATGTGGTTGCCTGCCGTACGTGAAAAAAGGGGATCAAAGCCAGAGTACCTTGCGCTGAGGACGCGGCTTTGCAGATGACCACATTTCAAAAGGGAAAAAACACCGTTGATACGAAACCGCTGAGCGGCAGGTGAAAAGAAGAGTACCGAGAAAAAAGAAGCCTTTGAAACCCCCCCCCCGGGAACGCCGAAATCGATGAGAGCCTGTGGACCGAGGGCTTGAATAGCAAAATAGTAGAGGCAACATCGAGAGTGGCGTGTGCTGAAAGTCCCATGCTCACATGTGTTATTGGACGGTTTTACTGCTACACAACAGGTGTATTTCCAGAATTTCGCCAGCACAGCAGCTATCAGACAAAGGCAACGTAGTCGTAAAGAATCCTCTGAAGATCAAAGACCTTGACCTGGATCCTGAAATCCAGATCCTGAGAAGACATTGCATTCGTAACAGAATCATCTCGGCGTTGGACGGCGTTGCATACTGCCCGATATGCGTCGTAAAACCAAGAGAAGGCTGGTCGTTGCATGTGCCCTGCCTGCCTATGTGTCGAAAATTGTACAAGATCGAAGAGAATGTATTTACGAAGAGAGGACAGAGTTCTCGGCACGCTGGTTGAGAAAATTGGCGTGTGATTCAAGGGCACGTGCTTGAACATGCGTGACTATTCGGATGTTAGCACGATGCTTAATTCAAAAGCAAAAAGATCAAGCTTACCTGGCCAGACAGCAGCCTTGGACAGCATGTAGGCTGTCACAATAAGCAGCTTTGTGCCATAACCACAATGGCCAAGATTAGAGAGACCACCGAGCATAGGTAGCGAGCTCGAAGAGATGTCGTATGCCAACTTCATGTCAGCATGGAGGAGAATATCCGAAACCTTTTGTAGGAGTTTTACGTCCTCCTCTTCCAGGAGCATTATCGCAGGAACAGCATGATAGTCAATCTCATCCTTGCCGAGTATACCCAGGAAACGACCCACTCGATCTTGAACGGTTGCAACCCATTCCGCCAGCACTTGCGCGCAATCAAACGTACACAAAGCTGATGAGTTGGGTAATTCCCTTGCAGTAAAGTCGGCATAGGTAGCCCCCAACTTGTCTGCCATGGATAACGAGTCGGCAGCATAAAACGCAGCTTTGCGCAAGTGCTTTTCGCGTTTTGTGGCATGACTGGATTGGAAATTGGCACTGGTCTGGCCAGGGCTGAGATGGTTCGTGGGGTCAATGTCAAGCTGTCCGAGCTGTCCCGGTGACACTGACTTGGTCTCTGCAGATGAAGACCTCTCAGGCGTTCCGTCAGCTTGACCCACAATATCGACGCCTCTAGCCAATTCGTTGGCCATGCCATCGAAATCCCGTTGCCATAGAAGCTCCTTCGCTCGGCCAAGATTTACAAAAAGTCTAACGTAAGCTAGGTCGAGCAGTGGTATGCAGTCGGCAGACAAGGGACCAAATGGACTGGGTCGTTCCAGACTATGGTTTGGATTAGCCCGCCAAGCAGCCTGCCAGGCTTTGAGAGCAGGCTCGACTTGGGCGTGCATAGCTTCAGTTTCTTGTGCCTTCCACAAGCGCCCAGTATGTCTCTGTCTGGTCTCCCAGATATAGACGTGTAACGCGTTGATCAGAACATAGCATCCAAACGTGCTGGGGCGTATATCGCTTCCGGCACTCTCATTAAGGGGCTGATTGCCCCCAAATGCCTGTACGTAGGAGCCGTGCATGCGTGCGCCAGACTGTCTTGTGCTCGCCTCGAGAAGATAGGTCATGGCGGCATTGAAGGACAACCCTCTGGTCTGCGCAATCATTGGGCCACCCATAGCCATCCACGCTTGTGGGTTATCAGCAGACCAGAGATCTTCTTCGCAGGGAAGATCAAGGCGAATTTCCGAATTCAGAATGCGAGGAGCATGTGCATATGCAGACACAAGTAAGCTCGACATGGAGAACACGGCGAAGTAGGTTCGCTTGCGCTCCTCAATCTTTTTCCATTGAATCCATTGGCTATGCTCGTCCACGCTGTCGCTTTGCGGATCTTGGCAGGTGCCTGGCTCGTCGACCATAGGTACATCGTCACTAGTCGCATGGCTGAGTGGGCTATGGGCCATGGACTCTGGAGTAGCCGGCTTGTCCAGCGCGGCTGCTCGGGCAAGACTCACGAGTGCTGCGCAATGTGTGCTGGCAACCTCAGCCGCTTGCCGATCACCGCAATTGTGCCCGAAAATCAGATTGAGTAACATGGCTTGGACCAGCCAGAGAGGAGGTTTATTGGCCGAGTCGTTTGTGGTGTTGGGGCCGTTGACTGCAGCAGAAAGTCCAGCCCTGCGTCGTTCGTCCAGATAGAAGAGGATCAACTTCTTTGCCGCTTCGAACAACTCCTTGGCCACATTGTGCTCAAACTCATAAAGAGCACCGATGGCTGCCATGGCAAGTATCAGACAGCCGCCGCCACCCACCATGCCATCATGGTTGAGGTTGCCGGCAGTACGAAGATGGTATGTGTAGGCTGGAGTGTCGAAAGACAATGTAGGAATATGCAAAAAGGGAAGGTGAGGATGGAAGTACTGAATGTAGGCATTCACATAGCGTTGTATGTCCATGGTACTCGGAAGTGTGGCCGCTGAGCCAAGGTTCTTCACTGCTCCTGACATGGAGAGCGGTGAGCTAACCTGTGGCTGTGAGAATTTCCGTTGGGAATGGCCCAATCCCATAGCCTGCGATAAGTTATAGATGAGGGCCTGTCTTGTGGACTCTGTTATTGACTCTGTCGACACCGATGTCACAGAGCTGTGCCTGGCGCTTCCGTTGATCGAAGAGGAGGAGATGCTTCCAGTGTCTGAATTGAAGGTCATGGGGGCGGCCTGAAAGTACTGATTTGGCATGCCAGGAATGCCTGCTGAAGGGCTCATGCCCGATAGTGGAGGAGGCGAATTGATGAAAAAGTCGTTTTGGACACCATGATCGCCAAGGTCCTGTGGTGTAAGAGAAGTCATCATCAGTTCAGGAAATACTGGAGCCATGGTATCAAGCGTATATGCTGTTGTGTTCATGTTGGTATGAGTAGCCAAAGGATTATGCCACATGGCTGAAGACGTGGGCTGCCCTGATCCATCTAGCATCACTTCGTTGAATCCGCCCTGGCTGGCAGTACTAATGGCCGAAGGTGACGACCCATCTACAGCTGACTCATTTGCCCCAGGGAACATCATTGAGCTATCCAGACCAGCACTCCAAGCAAAGTCATCTTCCTCGATCGGATTGTTCCCCGCAAAAGGATTGGCAAACTGTCTAAAAGGCGATTGCGGATTGACAATGGCGCCCGTAAAATGATGCAGCTGGTTAGGGTTGATTGTTGAACCCGACGAGGCTCCGAAGAATTTCTCCAGTTCCAAATCATCCGAGCCGACCCCGTGGATGGGTGCTGTACGTAGGCCACCACCACCGAGACCCAAACCGAGATGCGTGTCCAACCGGGGGAGGCCGTGCTGGCCATGATTACCCATAGCAGTTGACATGCCCCTGTAGTCGAATTGATTTGAACCACCTATACCCGAAAGACTGGCATGATGCGAGTGGCCTTGATGTCCTATGGGGCCCCGACCTAATGATACGCTGTGCGTAGCCAGGAAGCTGTTCAGCGCACTCGGATCGATGTGGCTGATGGTGTTTGCTCGCGGTCGCATGTTTGGGTTGCCCACATTGCTCGAAACGGAATTCTTACGGACGCGTCCCGAGGGATTTGGTGGTAGGCCGGTCGTGCTTTCTCTACGGGCATTGCGGGGACGGGTTGTTGTTGCGCCTTGCTGGTGTAGTTTCTGTTGATGGCGCAGTAAGAGATCGCGCCGTGCAAAACATCTGGTGCATTGCGGACACTCGAATGGCTTCTCCTTGGTATGCGAGCGTTCATGACGCTTCAGGTGTTCTAATCGGGCGAAGGATCGTGTACAGGTTGCGCAGACATGCGGCCGCGGCTTGTCGGTCTTTGGTGGGGGAAAGGCTGGGGCGGCTGGGGCGGGTGGTGATGTCTCGACCTTTGTGGCCGTCTGGATTGATGCTACCATTGGCATCCGTGGTCAGTCCAGTGCGAGTGGGTCGCAAGGGGTTGCAGTTACTTACTGTTGCTGCTGGCACCTGAGACGCTCGATTCGTCGCTGGGCGTGCCTACCGCGCCTGCGAGGCTCGTGCTCTCTGGTTGAGCCATGAGGAAGCTGGTACCACGTCAATCCAGTTCAGCACAGTGCAATTGCCCCAAGACAACCCACGGATTGGCAGGTTGCCGGCTCGGCGAAAGCAGTCGTGAGGGGGGAGAGGGAATTCCCACTTTGTAGACTAAGGATACTGTCTAGTCACACTTGTTGTTGAGGCGGGTCGATTGTGGAGATGGCTCGACGGGTCAACAAAGGACAAGCGACGACAAGGACGCTGTGATCACGCGCGTGCGTCAGTGGAACAGGCAAGCATGAGCCGACAAGAAAGATGGTACCTTGGACAAGCCTGCAAGACAGAAACAAGAAAAGTATGGGTGCTGGTGACTGGAGAGAGCACAAGCAGCTCAACTTGGAATACCAGCAAGAGAGCGCCGACGTCGTCCTGTCTGCACGAAAAAGGTGGCGGCCGAGAAGAGCAAGTAAGAATAGTCGGTTCCAAGGTGAGGGGCAAAGAGGCTGGCCCACTGTCTGTCGCTGCACTGTGTCGTCGCGCAAGGCGAAGAATTGGGTGAGGCTCTTTTGGATGGCAGAAGGCCTCTGGGGAACAAGAAGAGGGCCTAGGCTGGAGGACTAGAGAGCACCAAGAGTCTCAAAGTTGGACTAACGAAGTCCGCCCATATGTTGGCGTGCGTATGTGTTTGTTGGCGGATAGGCCCGGTAATGGGGGGTATGGGGAGGTATGGCCAGAGTGGACGAGGGCAGGGCAGCAGTAGACTGTAATGATGGATATGGCAAAGCAGTTGAAACGGTCAGGCATGTAGCAGGAGATTCCCAGCCGCGGTGAAGAGGGCTGCGATGGGCTATGCTAGCTGGCAGCTATGGGAACGCCGGCGAGTTAGCTGGCCGGCGCAGAGACTAGATTGCTTTGCAGACACAGCGTTGATTTCGGTCCCGGCAGAGAACCACAGGCGGCGGGTGGGCGTTTGATTCGCCCGGCGGCGGGGGAGGGGAGGGGGCAGCAGTGAGCGGACCACCGAAATCCGGGGAAGAGCTCGGGCCAATGGTGGTGTTTCTTTTTTGCGAGGGCGTGGATTGCAGGCAGCAGAGGTGATGTGTAGGTAGGTAGGTAGGTAGATAGGTAGGTAGGTAGGTAGGTAGGTAGGTAGGTAGGTATGGTGTGGGAGTGGGAGTGGAACTAAGACACCCAGTCCTGAATGGCAGCCGGCAGCAGCAGGCCAGGCGGTAGCTTCAGAGCAGCAATCACGGTGGGCAAAAAGGGAGACGACGCAATGGGGCGAGCGAACAAGAGGAATAGGCGCAAGTGGTAAGCTCTGGATTGTTGTAAGCCGATCCGTACGGTAAGAAGGCCAGGGCTCGTAAGCCTCTGGGGGCCTAGCTAGCTTGAGGTTGTAATGCGTGTGTGTCTGTTTGTGTGTGTGTCTGTGTGTCATGCAACTACCAGGTAGCCAGCGACCTCGTTCGCCGGGCTCCTGCGCACCAGCGCTCTTTTAGGAGTGGATCCTCGCTCGACAAAACGGCCTCGTTACGGTCAAAGGGTACCGTAGGCGGCGGAGTGCATCCGCTACCTTTTGGCAGACAGGGTCAGCCGTGTTCGCCGCTTCGCATGCCAGACTTGTCTACCGGCTGTGTATGTACACAATGGGGGCCTTGGGGGGGGACGAGGCACACGCTCCTTCAGATGCAGTGGATCATGGCCATGATCGTGTTGCTATCAGCAGCTTACCTGCCTTGCCTTGGAGAGACCTCAGGCCCACTCGAGTGTCGACACTGACAGCATTGCACATCAACACAACACGGCACTTGGGCTCTTCCGTTTCCTCGTCCTCGTCCTCTTCCTCTTCAACCGATGTTCTCCATCCATGGATGGAAGCCAGAATTGATTCCCTTATTCATGTCAATTCACTCATCGACCCTCGGTTCTTTGCACACACGACCCTGCCTTGTACTGTACATGTATGGAGGTCCTCAGGGGACGGCCAGCACGACTCGATAGTTACCTACCTAGCTGGGCATGCCCACTGGGTACAGGGAATCTACTTCTCGATCGGTGTCAAGAGTAGAGAGTCGAGACAGGCTGTGGTAGGTACTTGTGGGAAGTCGCGCACCAGAGCATATCCCCATCATGACATGGCCATGGTACCTACAGCTGTCATCGTCGCCCGTTACGATGGGACGATGGTACTGGCTGCGATTGACAGCACGCTACCCTTGTCAGCAACGCCGCTCATTGCCATGGGCCGGCCAAAGCCTGGGCTGCGCGCACTATAGTATCTAGGATCCCTGATGTCGAGCGGTGCATACTCCTAGCATACATGGTCAATGACTGCATTCACCAATGCCATGCTCACCGACGCCCGCCGTGTGCAGCGCAGCCAGCGCTTCCCCGGATTTTTGGAATTTACCGTATTGAAAAAAAGAAACATGGGGTAGATGGACGCTAGGCTCGGTAAACGGCGACGCATGGACCGCATGAAGACCCACGCACCAACCGCCGCATGACCTGATGGCTTGGCTGGCCGTCACCAATCACCGCTCGCCAATCTGTGCAGGGACATTCCAGGTCTTGCTCTGGCCCTGCCCTGCCTTTGCCTTGGCTCTGCAGCTTCATCGATCATGTACATACAAATAGTATGGTATGTACTTGTATGTATGTGTGTATGTATGTACTTGTATGTATGTGTGTATGTATGTATGTGTGTATGTATGTATGTGTGTATGTATGTGTGTATGTATGTGTGTATGTATGTATATATGTATATATGTATGTGGTACTATAGAGCACATCAGGCTGCTGCGGCTGCTGATCCCGTCTCCTTTAGATACATTATGTAGTATAGGTATATGCCATACATAGCGCACGCTACCTACACACTGGACGACATGCATCATGGCCTGGGGCCCGCAACGAGCCCCACCACCACCACCCGCGGCCAACTGCCCCTTGGAAACTCATGTAAATCATCATCGCACGCGCTGTTCTGAGCAAAAACACATGTCTTCGGCGAGCTGGAGATACCTAGAGTAGTCACCTAGCCATACTATTGTCCACATCAATCGTGCCCAGGGACATGGCAGGCGACCAACGCAGTATCGCCGGAGTGTCAGCGGATGGGGTACCTACTGTACCTACTGGTCCTGGTTTCCGTACGAACTGGTGTCCACACGCGATTCGGAACAAGGGCAGGGTGGGCATCCCATCTCGCAGCACCTGACCGTCTTCCATGCGAGGTAGACCCTGAAGGCCTTCATGGTTTCTTTGTACCTATCCCATCGGACCCATACACCGTCCAGCCCATTCGCCCAGCGCCAGCGGATTGGGCCGGCCAGTCTGGCCATTACGTATCGCCGCATGTCTTTACTGCACCTGGAGTAAGGATGAGAGCTACCTATACGGCCGTGTCCCAAGTGGGCCCGAGCCCAGCACCCATCTTACACGTATTGTACAGCAATCATACTGGTACTGTCTAGGTAGAGTATTGTAGCAATGGGCAGTGAGCAACGAAGGCTGGGCTACGTAGTACAACCCTTACCCACTTCTCTTCTTGAGTCTAGAGTCTAGAGTACTAGGGCTCTCTCTCTCTCTCTCTCTCTCTCTCTCTCTCGTGTTGAGACGCCGTGGCATTCCATCCCCAGCGACGTTCCGCTCTGTGGCAAAAAGGGATCCACTTCTCCATGTATGATGGTGCATGAGCTTCAAGATCGACATGGAGCAGTCACCATACATAGCACCACGCGCCGTCCCAGGCCCATGAAGCCATCGACGTCAAACGAAGCACCGTGGAAGGCCGTCAGACCAATCTTGCAGACTTGCCCACATACAATCATGCAGCCTTGTTGAGGACCATCGAACTCTTTGATCGAGGCGGCTCACAACATGCTGACACGCTAGTCTTCCATCTGCCGGCCTGGCCCAGAGCGTGCAAACCATCCGATCGACAACCGTACCTCAAAGACCCTTAACCTTCCCCAGCGTCCATCCAATGCTAATGAATCTACCTGGCAAACGGCTGGAGGCTGCTGATCAAAAAATTCTCCGTCAAAGCTAGACGACGGTCCAGGTTCCAGATTTGGGTTTCTATATTGAGATTCATTACATACCTACTCCTAGTAGTAGGCACAGCAATGCAGTAGAACGACCCAAGTTGACAACCGGGACGTGACTTGCTTCTCAACCAGCCCCAGACGATGCATGCCCTCGCAACAATGTCGAACAAACCCTCGGCGCCACAATGCGACACATGCGTCACCATGCTAAGGCACCGACAGATGAATTGTAGTACACCGTCCTGTGCCGATAGCCAGCCCAGTAGACAGTCTCTACTCTACCTCATGCAGCACAGGGAAGCCCCTCGACCGTGCAACATCCGGGAAAGTAATAAGCCTGTTTCGAAGTAGGAATCCCGCTAACCCAACATGGAGTTCCCGTAAATTGAGAGCTCGAACGCCTGCACCTGCGCCCTGCAAACTCACTGCTGGCTCGCCCCGCAGCTCCACCAATCGTCCACCATGGGCAAAGGAAGTGCAGCAGTGCTAGCAGCACCAGAAGCAGAAGCAGTAGCTAGTATCTACCGGTACGTTCTCGAGGCACAGCGGTTACATTCACAAAGAGCACGGCCCGCGTCACGTCTGGATGCTCTGCAGCATACCGTAACCTACGACACCATCTCGCATGCCTGCTGCTATGACGCACGCAGCCCCCCCCCTGCGATTGCTACACGTCGATTCGCAGCTGTCGCGAAGAATCTCGGACATCTATTACTACCTACATCACTGGCCACTTACACAATTTACAATTTGCAATGATATATCCCCAGCTTCGCTCTAGGGTAGTATGGCACGGTCAACCTCCGTAATCATACGGTACCCATGTTGGACTCTGAAACAACAGAAGCCAAGTAGGTGTTACCTGAGGGACGCAATGTTGAATGATGAATCCATGCTGGTTGCAGTACCAAGCGCATCCTATGCCCCAGTCAGCCAGGTCAGAGCAGTCCTAGTCTACAACTGACGTCGACCTCAGCTCTCAACATCATCATATCACGTGTGACATGGAGCACATGTGCAAGTGCTTCGCCGCACACTACCCTTTAGCCACTCGACATCTGCAGTCCATCCTATCCCAGTTCACGATGCCTGCGTCAGGATATCAACTTCATCGTCTTATCTGATGCTGGACCGAGTCATTGAAACCGATACCTAGCACATGTGCAGTACATACCATGTATGGTAGCCCATCCGCACTCCAAGCAAGATCTACCGCGGCAAGCGAGCGTGGTTAGTAATCCAAATCATACCGTACCCATCTTCACATCCTCACCTAGAAACCCGTAAACCACAACTCGCCAAGCAAGCCGTGATCCGTCCCAACGAAAAACCCACACCCCTCGGCCTCGTGCTCTCCCGCCTCTTCATGACGCCCAAGCCCCGGAAACGTGCAAATTTCGCTTACACCTGCCCCAAAAACCCACTTGAGGCGCATCCCGTATCCCTGCCTCTTCGGATATAACAAGTAGCGAATGCCTTGTTCAAAGCGGGAATGAAGCCACTACTACATACTCTAGACGGGGACTGGCGTTACTACTACTGTACACTCTTGAGTTTGCAGCCAAATAGGGCGTGGCCACTTCCCCTCGGCTCTGGGGTCCAGAGGTGTCCGGACTAATCGCACCGAGCAGATCGACATCGACATACTGCCCATCACCACCACCATTTGCATCTCCATACCGACACTTTGGAAGATGTAGGACACTGTAACCCTGTATCCCCTTGCTTTCTCACTGACACCGCACTACTATGCAATGCCCTCCCCTCAAACATCCCATAGAAAATCTCAAATGATGCGCTGGTGGAGTGAGATGAGATGTGTGAATTGCGTTACCCGCGGCTTTCTATGGGGAAATGAGTTTTTTTTTTCTCTTGTCTTATCTTGTCCTGTCTTGTCTTTGCTTAGCGTCAAGGACACTGGGAGAAAGAAAGGAAAGGCGTGGTAAGAACGGTGTTGTTGTTCATACTTGTACTCCACTTGTCGAAAGAAACATGGACAAATGTGCAGAGCGCTTTCAACCCGACCCATCCGCACCAGCTCATAGAGGTGATATTGCAAAAATCAACGTGCGCGTGCCCAGGTTTCACCACTGGTTTCATAAATGGACATTACAATGTAAAAGTCGATTCAAAAGCTGCAGAATAGACTGACATATACGGATACACGGACACTACGTGCACACGCATCCACACTACTTCACCACCACCACCATCATCCTACAACATGCATCACACAAACCCCTACTCACCGTTCCCCACAAAGCCAGCCAGCGAACCCCCAAAGAGAAAACAACAGCGCACAGAAAAACAAAATAGGGGTATCTCGAGCCCGGACGCAAAAACAAAGGACGTTGAAACGCGTCGCTCCCACCGACCGTAACGCCTTGTCGTCGTCATTTCGTCATGCTCAAGAGCCAGGAGTACAGACCAATGGAAAGAGAAAAGGGAATTGACAAATAGCCGAGTGTTGACAGACCGTAAAACGCCGTGAACGCCCAGAGCATAGGAAATTCGTGAGAGAACAAAGGTGTGTGCGTCAAGGAGGATGGATCGTAGAGACGTCAATTTGATTGACAAACGAGCCGTACTCACCCCATGATTCGTTGCAACACCACTCTTTCCTGTTCAGAGGGCAGAGCAAGGGCATCAAAGCTCCATGCGATCCATGACCCCCTCACTCATGGTGCGTGGCTTGCTTGGCCGCTTTTCCCGCTCCACAAGACTCTCGACATCGCTATCGCCCTCACTCTCGTAGTAATCGGCATCCATGCTCATCTCCCTCGCGGGAAGCATAGTCTGCTCTGCATCGACAATATCGCCCGGATGATCAATCACCATATTATCCAGTTCATCCGACTCGCCATAGGCTTCGAGTCCCTTGCGAGCCCGATCGCCAAGCCAGTATTCGGCGCGCTTTCTGGACCCGGCATTCGCCGATGACTCGAACTTGGAGGCTTTGAACTTGGACATGAGCGACATGGCGACGCTGGGCGAATGCGATAGCGCAGAGATACCACGGAGGTAGAAGTAGGCGACGCGCTTGCGGTCCTTGTTGTATAGGAAGAAGTGATGGCTCCAGATGGCTCCGTCATCTGCGAATGGGTCATCTGATGGCTCCCAGGCGTAGTACTCGCAGTTCGCCATGTCCATTTCACTGTCGATCAAATACCATGACCGAGGACTCCAGATCGGCGAGCCGAGAGGTGTAATGGCACCTGCCGGCAGCCCAGCCGAGTAGACTTGTGGACGTAGATAGTACATGGTTGTGTCAATCTTGTGCGTGAAGGATTGTTGAGTCTCGCGGCGAAACTCATCCGGATTGAGCGTATTCGCAAAGTCGTAGTCTATGTGTGTCGCATTCAGTGTCGCAATGAGGTAAGCAAAGGTGTGTCGGTTCGCTGCCTCGTTGAAGGTGCCGAATGGCGTCTCTCTGGCAATGTTGAGCTGATCTTTAAATTGCGCGGCTGATGACTCTGAGAGACCTGCTACAGCTGACAGCAGGTCCTGGTATCGCTCCTCGAGCGTCTTCTCGATACGCTTGTATAGTTTCTTATCGCTTCCGGCTGCCTTTATAGTCCATAGATCGCATCCGCCAATAATGGCTGTATCTTGGGTGTCGAAATTGAGAGCGAGGTTGACCTCGTGGAGGGCACACAAGTCGAGGTACTGCAAATCGCCATATTAGCTACATCGTCATCACAGGCCTTATCGCATTGAGCACGCACCTTCATTGCGCCCGGTCGGGGTCCTAATTGGTCTACTAATCCACAGATTCGGTGTCGCAGCTGTCTCAACTGTCGCGCTGCCTCAGACAGATGATGGCAATGTCGGCACACTGCTGGCTGGGGCTTAGGTGTTCCTTTGTTCGTGAGGGTGGCCTGCGAGAGCCGATACAACGGATAGACACTGCTCCAGGCTGGCTGCAGAGAGAAGAGGATATCGTTGTTCGGCCAGACGACTGTCTAGCAAGCGAGGGACATGTAGCGGGCGTGGATGCGGTGAGTGGTGGTGTGAGGTGTCTCTACTGCGACGACGTGTTGGCAATTGCGGAGACAGTCATGATGCGCTTGGCGGTGTCGCCGAGCTAACCTGGAGCATACGTGCCGGGATGCTGTTTCTGATTGGTCCAACCCGATACCGACGTCGAGCCTTCCCCTTCAACCAACGACAGCTGCCGATAAGCGTGAATGGGAGGTCGTCGAGAGCTGACTGGTGGGTGTTGTACTAGTGCTAGTTGGATGCGGCTATGTGAAGTTCGCGTTGATGTGAAGATGGTAACCATCCGTTAAGCTCCGAGCACATGGGACGACACAGCACTGGTTGCCAGACAATGAACCCGTAAGGAGTTCGGCAACTATCTATTGATGTATGCATGTTGAGGTTCTGGAAAGAAGGACCAAAGAATGATCCGAACCTGATTTGCTGTCACAGAGTGTCGACTAATAAGGATACTGGAAGGGCCTGTCACTGTGGAAGTAGTACGGTTAGTACTGGTGTTGAGGAGAGAAAAGCAAAAGCAAAGCAAGATTGAAGTCCCGATAGCATGATGTGTGATCACGTTCGAGCCCAAGAATTGCTTGTGCCAAACCTAGCTGACGGGCGCGAAGCCTCAAGTGGTAGATTGGTAGATGCTAGAGTACAGCTATCGCCAGCCGCTCTTCGTGGCGACAAGGCAGATAGTGCATTTCTCTGGTGGTCCTGTCGACCATGACTGTAAAATCCCGTTCTGCAACGCGCCATCTAGTTGGCGGAAAATGTTTAGTGACATGTGCTGCGTGATGCAGCGCTCTGTGTACCATAGCCAGCCTGACTCCCTGCGCCCCATACCCATATGACGCCGTTGCAATGCATTCGTGTTCCTTTGTGGCGTGCACTGTACCGGCACTTCATAAAAAGCCACTTTCTCGAAGGCGGCCTTGTAGGTCTTCCGCATCCTGGAGCGGCGCGTGACGATCAGCGAGGACTCTTGTGGACGATGGACGTGGCTGGCCAGGACGTGCGCAGGATGCAACCGAATGCTTCGAACAAGATGGTCACATGATCTTAGTGATGATGTCGTCCTCGGCCTGGCCAGAAGAGGGCGCGTCAGCCACTAGGCGCCTGTGGTTGCTCGAAGCTTTCGTGAAGTCGCTCAAACTTCACTCACCTCCATATCCTCGAGGCTGTCCTGCTGTCCTATACATCGCAGCACGTTCTTCTTGCTGCTCTCCTGCATTTCGCCGGCCAGAAGGAGCTCGTCGAGGATGAAGTAGGCCTTTTGGAAGTTGAAGATGATGTCGAGCTCGCACACGTTGCCGTAGTACTTGTCCATCTGCTCGACATAGCGATGGACTATCTCGAGCGTGATGAGCTCATTGTCGGTCGAGTCGCAGCCGGCAATGAAGAAGAGCGAGGCGTACCGGCGGTAGACGATCTTGGTATCTGCGGGCATAGTGTAAGGGACCGTGAAGCACGGGGGCGCGGCTGAAGGAGAGGCACTCACCTTTATATTCGAGGAAATTGCACATGCGCGTGCGGCGCGCGAGAACGAGCTGGGAGACATCTTTGACGATTTTGGCCTTGTCTTTGGGGGCGAGGGTGGTGAACCATTTGGCCAGACGCTAGCAGGCTTCAGCACGAGGGTCGTGGCAACAGCAGGGTGAGGTACCAACCACTTTGCCCTGCCTTGACAGCAGAATGAGGTACCTATGGCCACATTGTCAGCTGTTGATCATGGGGGAAATCATCGAACAGGAGCATGCAACGCAAAAGCAGGAAGCGAGGATGGGAACATACTTGATCGTCATGCTCGCAAAGGGGAGGTGGAGAGGAAGTTGCGGTGTGTGTCTGTGTGTCTGTGTGTCTCTGTGTCTCTGTGTGTGGGCGTGAAGTTGAGGTGTCGAAAAGAGAAGGGAAGCCTTGTGTGCCTGGGAGGATTCGGCCGCCGGACATTGTCGTGTTAGCCCCGCGAGTCCATGCGCCGTCCCGGCCGCCGTCTACCGGTTACGGCTTTCTGTTGCTGAACTGGATTATCACCGGACCCAATCACCACATATGATACATCCAATACTACAACAACGTCACACAAGCCCAATCCAGCACTGAATATAATGTAATCTTCTCGAGAACCCCTCGACCGCACCCATTCCATATCAGACCGAACTCGCATGACCCGCCCGGGCTGTTCGTAGTTCATCCCCCACCCGCTGACAAACTCGCAATTCCTCTGAGCGCAAGACCTCGACCGAAACTTCCTTCTCTTTCCAGCCATAATCCAACCTCGAACAGAGTCTCGAAAGTCTCACAGCGCAAAGACTCAGGCTTGGATCCCACCAACGGCTGCCACCATGAAGCTCATACTCTCCACCTCGTGCGTACCCGCCTCTTCTGCCCCCACCATCCTCACCATGTCTTTCTAACAGGCCCCTAGGAACACCATGTCCGGTAGTCCCTCGGTGATCCGGCGCCCATTCTTCGAAAAGTCAAACACCGAACTCACATCCTCCCTGCGTGCAAACTTCTCCGCCCATCAGTCCTCACCACCCTCCACAGCGCATGGCACAGCTGCGAAACCAAACTACAAGTCATGGACCACACAAGAGTCCAGCAACGGCACCCTCTTCATACCCACACATTCACCCTCCCCTCTCAGCGAACCACGGGAATCATACGACATCACGGTCAAATTGTTCTATCTACCGAACATACCCACAGATAGACGATGCGCGCAAACACGCGACGCCATCGAGCTCGTACTCAAGGAATTAGGCACCTCCTGCATAGATCTCCTCATCGTCAGTTTCCCAGGAGTCTCCTTTGACGCAGATGACGAGGACTCTGATCTCGACGACGAAACGACCTCCGCACCGCCCTCCACATCCTCGCCCACCCTCAACGATGGCGACTGCCCCGACGCCGACGTACCACCCGAGGACATGGAAACCATCATCACCACCTGGCGGTCCCTCGAGAAGCTCCAAAAAGACGGTCTCGTCTCGCGCCTCGGTATCGCTGAATTCGGCGTCACGAGGCTAGCCAAGTTCCTCGAGCAAGTTAACGTCAAGCCCAGCGTCAACCAAATCAACGTGAGAGATTGCTGTGTAGTCCCAAAGCCATTGATTTTGTTCGCAAAACAACAGCAGGTGGAGCTCTTGACACACAATGACTGCACCAACATCCTCCCTCGCGGCACCCTACGGCAACTCCTAGGCACTGGGCCGGAGGGATGCGGTGTTCTTGCCGGAGAGGGAAATCCAGACGGCTTGAGAGGCAATGTGGAACCGCAATGGGTAATCAAATACACAGCTGTAGTCAAAGACCGGGGTGTGGTGGAGAGTAAAGGGTATTTTGCGGCTGCCGAGTTGACGGATTCATAACCGTATTGAATTAATTGTATCACTGTTTTATTCTTCCTTCAACATTCCATGGTACTTTTCAACATATACAAACATGATATTTTGGTTCTTCCCATCAATATGAAATATTATATACATGTATGAGACGAAATGATAGATTCATCCGGTCTGCCTGCCTCCTCCTTTATACCCCCACTTAAGCCCCATCTTCCCAGAACCGAATTACAACGTACACTTCTCACACACATCCCCCTCTCTCCCATCCCCCGGATACGACGGGAGAGACCTTGACAGTTTCCGCTCAACTTTTGGCCCGGCAGGGGGCATGGGTTCGCTGAAGGAGGTTGTGCGGTGGGACATGTGGAAACCTCCATCCATACCTCTTAACAAATCATGCGGATCTCACGGATTAGAGTCACACGGAGACGGCTGGGTGGAGGAATGGATTGGTCTGGGAATTGGTGAGTTGGCGAGTTCTTTGTATCAAATCGTGGATGCGGTAGGCAAAGGACGTTGTTTCTGAAGAAAGTGGACACTGGGTTTCTTTATTTGAAACGTATCTATAGTTTTTGAGATATTTGTATACTGTCCTGTACCATGTTTGCTGTTCTATTGGTTACCCTCCCATCGCCGCAACTGCGTGACACCGTCCAGCCCACAGCAAACACATGTCCATCCCCAAGCTATTCCCCACCCTTTCAAACCTCAAAGACACCGCCCATACCCACCCTAACATCCACAATATCCACCCTCCACCCCTTATAATTGTTCAAACCCCTCTTGACCTCCTTGACCCGCTCCAACCGCCTCTTCGCCTCCTCCTCCTGCGCCAACCGAAACGCCTCCTCGTCGATTTCAAACTCGTCCAAGCTCGCCAGACTCTCTGTTCGTGGCCGGCTCTTGCTTGCCGCATCGCTGCGTCTATGCGCTGGGTTTTGGTTTCCGGTAAAGGCAGAGATGCCGGATTGAATGACGTCTTGGAAGGAGGAATGAGTGCGGTTGGACCCTTGGCCGCGAGAGGGGGCATGGCCGCTGAGATCCACGTCGTCGAATCCTGAACTGTTGTGTCGGCCTGTGGTGTAGGGGTCCAGGGAACCCTCTTGGTCTTCAATGTTGGGCTGCATATCGCGTCTCCGGTCGCGCCACACTCCGCGCTTGAGTTCGAAATTCTCTTCCTCGAGAGAACGGACTTGGGCGAGCAGCCGGTCACGCTCTTCGTCGAGAAGTTCTTGTACGCTTGTATCTTCTATAGAGCCAAGATCGGCTTTGCGACGCCGCTGTTCTGCTTCACGGAGACGAGCATTTTCGTTGCTGAGACCTGCGATGCGCGTTCGCAATTCAGTGGCTTCGCGTTCAATCTTCTTGTGCTCTTGTGCACGAGTTTGGTTCCTTGCATCATTGTCACGATGGAGTTGGGTCAGGGTCTCGATCTTCTTCTCTAACAGTTCGGCACGGGAGATTGAGTCTGAGGCTTTGCGGTTGGCAGCACCGAGCTCGGCTTCCAGTTGTGCCACGCGTGTCTGCGCAGAGTCTCGGTCTGATCCCTCCTTTTGTGCTTGTTCACCCGCCTTTTCGAGGTTGGCCTTGAGATCGGCCAGCTCTGTTTTGGTAGAGCTGGCGTCTTGTTCGGCCTTTTGCAAGGCAGATTCGAGATTCGAGACTTTTGTTTGGAGCTCGTTGTTTTCCTTGACCTGGTCCGAGAGTTGTCGATTCACATTTGAGATTTCCAGCTCTAGAGATTCGATTGTTGCAGACTTGGATGCGACCTGTGCATTGAGATCATCGATGGATGCTGTCTGGCTCGGGGACGCCGTCGACGTTCGGCGAATGGACTTTGAATTTTGCGTCTGGAGCTGCGAAAGTTGTCGCTTGAGTGATTCGACCTCCGTCTTCTGTAATAGGTGTGAGCGGTGATGTACCGAGTATACAACGTGCATCAAGGTATTCACAAACCAGCTTGTCCGCTTCCTTTGCCTTTTCCACAGCAACAGCGATATCGCCCTTGCTTTCTCTCAGCTCCTCCAGTTCCTCCTCGCCCTTCTTCCACCTGTTCTTATTCTCCTCAACCTCGCTAGCCAAACGCTTGTTTTCTTTTTCTAGCTCTTCGATCTTTTGCGCTTGCTCCCTATACACCTCACTCGTGACGCCCCCACCGCCGGGTGACAGAGGCGACACAGGCGCGCCAGAGCGATAGAACGACTCTGATCGTTGACGCGACTCGATTGCGACCGAAGGCTTGCGACCATGCGTTATCTTGGGCACAGGTAGCTCTGAAGGTGCATCGCCATCTTCTGTAGGCTCGGCTGGCTCAGTCGTGACTTCTCTAGCCTCTGGTGCGCCTTCTTCTGGCTTCGTCTCACCATCAGCAGCTGGAGTTGGTGCCTCAGTGTCCGCTGTTGTGCCCGATGCCTCAGCCTCTGGCGGCACATCTGCCTTTTCTTCCTTCTTTTTCCCGCCCCCGCCTTTCTTCGCTTTCTGCTTCTTCAATTGCTCATACTGTTCACACTTGGTCAGTACATTTTCGAGCCAGACCGCTTATTCACCGTGTACACCAAGCAGTCATGCCGTGTTGAGGTGCACCTACGCGTTTCTTGGCTGCAGCGACCTTCTCTGCCTTTTCCTTGTCTTCGTCTGCCATGCCGGGTGATGTATTGAGGGGAGGGGTACTATGTTTATTGGCGGGGTACCTGTTTGGGAGCGTGATCAAGATGGCTCGCTGATGCCAACTTGCCCCGTCAGCATGGCGCTAAAGTCCGGGGCACTAGCGCATTCCTCATTCCCTCATGTTCCTCACATCCCAAGCGTTCCCGTCTCTTGCCAGAAGACCCCTGGCCGGTTCGTGGATGCACGGTGTTACGTGTCGAGGCGGCAAGCAGATCACACTGGTAGCGAGTCAGGATCAATATTGGGTTCAATAAAATATGTGGCTATGTGGGTTAGTGTATGACTTGTGCAACTCCCCAAGTCTATAGATTCATCGGTTATCAAGACGATCTGGAGTCATTAGACCGAACCATGGGGCTGTGCAGACCGTTTTAATTGCAGGCCCCATGGGACAGGAGCCGACTTTGCATCCTTCGTGGAGGCCCCAGAAAAGCGAGATGAACACGGAGGGCACCAGGACGACTGGCATCCACGTCACGTTTCACATTGACCAGCAGAGCGCAAGCGAATTTGCATAAAAGTCATCAAGTTGATTTTGTTCACGATTGCAGCCCCCTTCTTCATGGCTCAATCCACCACCTGGTCGCAGCCTCTTGGTTGCGTAAATGACCATTCGAGATTTGTCCCATGCCATCCTCCTGTTCCTTCATACATACAAATAGCAGGAAATAAGCAAAAATATGCGCCTTCATCCGACT
The DNA here is from genome assembly GCF_022343315.1 of Plenodomus lingam. Classification (NCBI taxonomy): domain Eukaryota; kingdom Fungi; phylum Ascomycota; class Dothideomycetes; order Pleosporales; family Leptosphaeriaceae; genus Plenodomus; species Plenodomus lingam. The sequence continues at coordinate 1,096,910 of NW_027093944.1, read as the reverse complement.
CCATCCATTGCGCACTAGTGTGCGCCCATGCATCCGTTGGAAAGATTGTAAAGAAAGAGAAATTGTGTGTCGTGCAGCGCTTGCCTGACTAGCAAAGGCGCGAAAAAAGGAAAGTACATGTCTAGCAAAATTGCTATCATCGATGTGTATTAAACGAGAGACGTGATGGTGCGTGCTGCCGCCCAAAAAAAAGATAAATGGGTCCAGGCATGGCTTCGGTGTATCTGCAATGTACAGAATGCATGGTGTCAAAGGAGCCCTTCATACGTGGTCGTCCAGTGCGTGTGCGAGCGAGACATGAAAAGCATGGAATGCTTCGATAAGGAAAAGGCTGTCCAATTCACGTACGCAGGGTAGCTCTTGTAGTCCATTAAACATTCGTCGCTGAGAACTCCGGGTCATGCGAAAGAAAATAAGAGGGACTTGTTGTTTGTGAGACCGTCGTATCATGATGTCAAGATGCAGTCCTGCAAGATTGACGATCGTGGAAAGGCTCGAGGCGTGCAAATATCGTCAAGATGATTTGGCATCGATGTTCGGCTGAAATCAGTTCAAGTTCTTGTCGTAGAAGAGTCCCTGGAAGACTTCCAAAACTTCAACTTGCTCAGCCGGTTATTCTTCTTCTTTTCTCTCGCTGGCTCCAGATGTTCTGACTGTGGGCGCTGTTCGATAGAAAGCTTGCTCCTCTCACTATGTGATGAGCCATGTATTAGTCGAGATAGACTGGCGATGCTAGATCGTTTACGGCGACGAATCTCAAGTTCGCTAGGATCGGAGCAAAGAGATGCCGTACGATCACCAATTCTGCGAGGACTGGCAAGTGGAAAAGCATTCTGCAGAGCGCTAGTCATGGTCGACCGTGATGAAGTCAGAGACGGAACATCGTCTACTGAAATGCGAAGCTCTGGTCCAGGTTCTCCAAAGCGTGGTGATGGCATATTAGGATAATCAGTCATTGAAGAAGCTGATGTCCCTGCCCGAGGAGTCTCGAACGAATAGCCTGGCGATGGGAATGAGGATGTGACAGTGTCCGGAGTCATCACGTTTTGCTGTGTGAGCTGGAGTGACAGGTTGATCGCAGGAGAGTGTGCTTTCGAGTCCTCGCTTGTTGGTTGGGGCGTTATGGTCGAATCGGAAGAATGCGTCAAAGACGATGTTCGGGGCTCTTCAAAATCTTCCACGACTTCGACAGGTTCAAGCTCAGGTGATCGCTGCAGCTCCACACCACTTGCTGTATGCTCTGGTATGGCGCGTGGTGCCAAGGGCTCAGAGTAATCCATCGTGGGCGCCTCATCGCGCTGAATCCCAAGGCCATCGTTGAAGTTCCAGTTCATGCCGGCTTCTGGCTGCTTTCCATCTACTTCGACTACGGAAATCTTCGGTTCTTGCGTCTCTTCGGCAAGTGAAGTCCGCTTTAGATCCTTCTCAGGCGTGACTGGTTCGTCCTCTGGCTCCTCCTCCTCAAACACATCAGCCATGGGGGCAGCCTTGGTAGCTGTTGAGGGACGGTATTCAAAAGGTACTAGCTCAGGAGCGCTTTCAGTTCTCCGGTGTGAGGGCGCAAGTCCACTGGCACTGTGGAGAACCCGCCTGTTCGCTGAAAATCCACGCTGTTGGAGTCGGGGGCTTGACCCATCCGGTGTGTTGAAGGGGCCAAGTGCAGCATCCAGGTCAATTATTGGACTCATGACGTCGGAGTCGACACGCTTAAGTTGTCGTGGCTGCCACGAAGCATAGCTGGTATCCACCTTGAGCTCTGGGGCCGCAGCCTGGGTCGGAGAGACGATTGTGACAGTCGTGTCCTCGTCAAAATTGGGCACAAAGTCGATGTCGTCAGATGTATCTGTATCCTCATCATCCGAAATTGGTCCTACGGGTGGAGTTGGTACTCTCGCCTTTGACTTCTTGCTGTGCTTCGACTTTCGTGGTAGAATCGAGTTCGCCCAGGACTTGACTTTTCGCGGCCTCCGAGTAGCTTTTCGAGGAGATTTGATCTTTTCTTTCAATTCGGTTGAGTCTTCATCGGCAGTTGGCGAGACAAGCGGTGTCTCGGAGAATTTTGACAGAGCTGGATCAGACACGCTAGTGGGAAGGGTGTGTACAGCATGATCACTGCGGCGAGACTCCAAGCGGAAGAAGCCTCGGCGCTTCACAGGAACGCGAGTTACAGGAGTAGTGGGAGAGGTGGGCGAGACGGCAGACATGGGCCGTTTTCGGTCTGAAGGCCCTCCATTTGCAGGGCTGCTCATGAAGCTATCCAGGACGGCTCCAGCGGTGCTAGGCCGACTCTCATCTTCGACTGTGCTCAGTGATGGCCGACCCGCCCTTGGAGGCTGTGGAGTGTTACCGCCCACGATAGACGAGAGGCTATTGGTTGCTGAGTGGCCGCGAAATGTCGAAAGCGATGTCTCCGTTTCAGAGGATATGGTCGAAAGTGGCCGAATGTACTCTACTCTATCAGCAAATCCTACACGTGCCCTCGAAGGCGGCCGCGCATTGGACTCGTTCTCTGTACTAGGACCTCGTAGAGACGGTTGCGAGATGGATCTATTGACCGAATGGCCCAAGGCGAATTGGTTGCCCTCAGCCGGCGTGTTGGGAGCGCTACCAGTTCGCGACGGAGCTGGAGGCGTCATGATGGTAGTCAGATCATGTGATGATATGGCACCCGAACGGCGGTGGGCGTGTCCTCGACGACCTGCTGGAGGACCGGGTCGTAGGGCATTGTTCGGTGTAGCCGGAAAGCCATCGCCCTTGGTGGGACTGGTGCTCACCAGTGTCGAGCCACCAGGCCGCACGTCACCGCCAATCAATTCGCTGCCACCACGTCGATGGCCATGAATTGGTTTCGTGGGCGATGGAGGCAGGAGATTTGGTGATCGCGGAGGAGACGGTGTTTTGTCTGGTTGCGGTGCACCTGCTGGGTTGAAGGAGAAGGCGGGTAGGGCGCTGACAGATTTCTGCCGCTGGTGTGGCATTGATTGACGGCGACCTGCTGGATAGGCTTGTAGCGACATTGGACGTGTACTTGTCTGTGGCGCTGAATGACTAGTATCATCTGAGGCACGCATGGGAAACGAGAAGTCTGGGTTTGGAATCAGTTCGACAGGCCCAGCAGTAGAGTGCTGGCGGCGCTGGTAGAGCGGCGCGCCTATGCCCACAGACTGCGACTGAGTGCTCTGGTGTCGTGGCAGGGCGATTTGAGCCATGGTGGATGGTCTGCAGATGGCGAATGGCAGCGATGGGGCTTGACAGAGTTAGGGCTGGCAGCCGAAGGGACAGACTGCGTGGAGCGTGGAGCGGGATGCCTGACTACAAGGTGAAACAGGCGGCGTGCGTGCCAGGGACAGTTCGCCAGATGTGGGTTGGACGAGGCCTGGTTGGATGGGCGGAAGTCGAGGTGGCACGGGTGTGCGCAGCGCAAGTAAGACAAGAAACAAGCGCTCTCGAGGTACAGGGCGCCGACGCGATGACTACAGCCGCGACATTGGTCAGCACGCAGATTGCAGGGTCGCCAGAGACGTTGCGCAGGGCAAAGTGCGCAGTGCGTACAGGTAGAGCTGGTGGTGGTGGTGTACGATGCTGCTTCTTGCGGGGCCTTTGGGTGGCGGTTGCGAGGCGAGGCAGAAGAATGGGCGAGAAAACGAAGGGGAGGGAGGCGTGAAGATGAGGTGAAGAGTAAGGAATGACGGAAAAGAATGGACGGTTCCAATCGTCGACTCGAGCGACGAGGGGTTCCAGGAGAGCGACGGCGGTGGGGGGTGGGGGAAGGGTGAGGGCGTGAAGGCGTGAAGGCGTGGAGGGAGGGTGGTGGTGGTGATGATGATGATGATAATGGGAGCGAACGGGGAGCGGAGAGGGAGCTGGGCGGTGTTTGTGCACTGGCACGTCCCCCGGCAGCCGTGCTACCCTGGCGCTAAGCAGGCATTTGCCCACGCCATCAAGGCATCGAGCTGGCCTTGACATGGGCACCCGGCCAAAGAAGTGCCAGACTATCATCAATATCATCCAGCACTAGCAAACTAGCAGCCGAGTTGGTTTGCTCTCACTGCCAGTCCGAGGGTGGGTTGGTTGCCCAGTTGTGCGTCAGGGCCTTGACCCCCACCTAGATGCACGCACAACTCGCTGTCATGTTGCTTGCTACGATCAGACACGCATACAAGAGGGAAAGAGAGGAGAGAGAAACAGGAACAAAAAGAGAAAGAGAAGCGTCATCGTCGCGATTGACCTGCCTTGAGAACCAGGGAAGCCAATTCTGGTTCGTGGTAACTGGTGCGGCTCTTTTCTCTGTACCGGATCAAGAACGGTACACAGTACAACATACATACATACATGCATACATACACAGTTCAGACCATCAGGCCAACGAACCAAGGCTCGTCTACTCTACGACCACCACCCTCACTAAAGTAGGATGAACTGCATGCATGTCGGCTGCAAGGCCCAAGCAAGACACCTCACAGTCCAGTGTCCACCATGGCTTGGCCAATAGTCGTCCAGAAGTACACAAGACACTGCAAAGTGGCAGCCTGCTCTGCTCTCTGCTACTCTCTACACAGAACTAGTCGTATGATTGCTCCAGCACGCCAGCCAGTCACTTCTTTACTCGACACATCCAAGATTCCAGGCTCGCCCATCCCGTCCATCGCATGCGGCTCTCGCTCCAACCCGAGGCCCTGTAAGTAGACACCAAGTACATACGGCCAAGGTCCAGACAACCAGGGGTTCGAGTGTCGAGTGTCGAATGAGCGGCATCAACAGCCGCCGTTTGCGTCTTTCTTTGTCTTTTCCCAGGCCCCTGCGCATAGGGTAGCCTCGTCTGCATGGCTCTGGTTCAGCCCACTAAGCGTACGCCTCCGAGCACGGCGGCGTGCGCCCACGGGAACGCCGTATGCAGAGCGTCCTGCCCGAGTCCCCAGGCTCTGACAGCGAGGATTGGATCCTCGTTTCACTACACCCATTCCAGGTGGGGCTGCTTCAATTCCGCCAAGACCCATCTTTGGCTCACCAATTGTGGCAGGACGCAGTTCCATACTGTGTACATAATACAGTGCATGCTAGTAGAAGAGGGCTTCCGGTGCGTACCACTACAGCACACAAATAGGAGGAGTACTCGAGAGTCTGAAGACCGGTCTCTTCATGCAGGGGCACTGTGAAGTTGGTTAGGTGCTCGAGCCAGTCCAACGCTAGTCCCGTTTTAGTCGCCACACAACCTTGCCACCCACAAATAGGTCAGGATAGACGAAATGCGGAGAAGCGGCATGTCTGCACTATGTTGTAGTACCAGCAACGATCAGTCTGAGCAAAAAGTCTGAGCTTCAAGAGGATGCTAATGCACAACATAGACAGCAGATCGCAGCGCAATGGACGTCGACCTGATACCTGTGTACGGTACACAGTGCAATACTTTGACCACCACCGACCTTGGCCTGCAAACTCGATGGACTTTCCCGCAAGTCTCACAATCTTTCTGCCAGCCTTCCCTAGACTACTTACCGACCTATTTCTGGCGGTGCAACATGTTCCTGAATCCTCCGAGCCTGACGGACGGGCTGTTGACACGAGCGTCTCGTAACCCTCTACTGCCATCCAAGTGCTGACTCAACCCAACCTATAGAAACCATTTTCTATAACAACACTCGTCCTTCCCACGTCTGCCTCAAGTTTGTTCGCATCACAGAAGGAGGGTCTGAGAAGCGCAAAACCATGCATGTCTCAAACTGTCCTTCCTACTCTGCTCCCTTGGTGTAGATGCGATGTCGTTGACATACTCTTGACTTGGACTCGGCTTGGCTTACCATGTACACCTTCCGCTATGGTCACAAAGAAAGACTTCTATTTTACCTCGTCTCACCTCGTTTCTCCTTTCCGGTCCTACTGGCGACAGACCGTGGTGAGGCTGTGTTGCACATAGGCACATGATCGGGCCTTATCCTCGTGTACCCCCTTAGCCGTGTCCCAATTTTAACACCAAAGCTCCCACTTTCAATCAACACCGTGCAAACGCCGTATCCTGGGGGAGAGGCCGCGACGTCATCTCATCCCCATCTCCCGCACAGCACGCAGATCCTCGAGAGTCTGCTCGGTACGAATGCCCGATATAGCAAATCCTGCACATCATACGTACATCTTCATTTTTCTCGTTCCACTTAATCTTCGCATGCGTCGGTCGTTTCGGCAGCCACGGCATTATTGACAGGTAGACAATACGACAGCGATACTATAGTACAGAAAAAAATCCATCTCATGTCCAAATGTCCCACGGTACCGACGGCTTTGGCTTAGCGGTCCCAGTGGTGGACTGCAACGGCTGCACTTGTCACCAAGACGACGCGCTCGGCGAGCCGTAGCTTGCGCCATTCATCTTTGAACCAAATTACCTTGCCTTGCAACCGAATTGGCGGTGAGAACAAAGACCAGCAAAAACAAGACGAGTAACCGTGTGGGTAAATGTCTGCTGTCCATTTGGCTAGGTCCACCTGCGCGACGGGTTGCTGGACAACAGCCAAATCAGACATTGCGAATTGCTGGCGGAACGAGCGATAATCATCGGCCGACTGGGTACCCGAGCAAGCAAGACCATGTTCACACTGTCCCCAGCACATCGCAATCTCCCACTCGCACGTCACTAATACCTACCGACACGCCAACGAAGGCTGGCTACTACTGTACCGTGTACCGTAGCGTCCGCTGTCACAACCAAATGAAAATCGTGCGCCCACCTGCGAATCTTCACATTACCAGTCCAAGTCTCTCAATGAAGAAAACAGAGTACATACATACCGTGTCCCCACATGGATGAGGAATGCTCCTGTCGCAGCATTCAAATTCGCAATCTCAATCCTTGAGGATATTGGCAATCTCCGCTATGCATAATCTCCGTGTGGCGCTGGCCAATCACAGAGAAGTGGCTGTGGTTGTAACCTGCAGCTACCAGTACCTCGACGTCTTACCTAGCAACGCTGCCTTCCTTTTGCCAAGATAGGAACAGGATTCAAATCCTATCCATGGCTTGCACTTCCAGTTCCAGTTCCAGTTCCCTTTCCAGATCCTCCCTCCTACTGTGTAGACACTAAACAGCGACAGGTCAGCCAGTGTGTGACTTGTTGTCAGCTCAACAATGCCAGACAACAACACCGAAACTCACACACCCTGAGCCATGCCTGCGTCTCGGTTTTCGGACGAGTTATCCTACCACACATGGCATAACACACTCAGACATATTGAAACTCTCACCATATATCGCCCTCCTTTGCGCTTACTGGCGATATTGACCCGTTGAAGTTACCACTCGGTGCTATCTTGCCGCCTTGCTTGCCGACTTGTTCCTACCGTATCGCTGCCCAAGTCTTGGTAAGCACTGCTTATGTATAGGTAGCCACCATCGGTCTTTGGCAAGCACTGCGATCACATGTACTTGCGCCGCGCCGACCAACTCTCCACCCCTCTCTATTCGGAGATATTGCCAACGCGCCGCCACGCCCTATGGGAACATGCTCCTCACCCGACCCTGAATGCACGGCCTCACTTGCAATGCCCTCATGGTGGAGGAACAAACGAAGTTGCTCTTTCGCTACCAACGCTGCTTCGGCTCAATAAATCATACATCGTACCTCTTTCCCTGCACAGCGGATTTGCGAAGAGAGGGTGTGTCAACCAACGTAAGCCCGAACCGTGTGTGATGTGATGAGAAAGTATTGATTGGAGAAATCTATGGAGGAAGAAGCCAAGGTGGCTAGATATAGACATCCCCACTAGTCCCAAATAGGTGTCTCCTAGTCAACCCGGGATAGGGGAGTCGCCAATGGTGGTGGGCAGTCACCACCTTAGTATAAGGTAAGCACTATAGGTAATACAGAAATAATAGTCCCCTAAATCTATAGTAACTATAAATATACAAAGAAAATAAGAGAAAAAACTATATCCCCTAGTCTCCTAAGTAATAAAAACATTATATCTTATCTATAATATTTAATATCCTAGTATTAAGCTTCTCTAATATAGGCTATAGGAGCGCTTTTATATATAAGTCTATAAGATTGTTACTAGATTAAATATATTTAATATTAAAGTTGCCTGCTAGGAATTATTCTCTTACAAAGTAGTAATAAACGTGGATATACTTTAACTATAGGTTTAACTTCTAGTCTTAAATAAGTGCAATAGCTAGTTTATTATTAATAAGTAGGTAGTATAGTAGTATAACTAGTAGGAATTCTATAATAGCGCGTTAAGCCTAGATAAGATATAATACTATATATAAGGTAGCTATATACTCTGCTTTATATATGCTTTAAGTAATATAGCTCTATTGCTTAGATAACTATAAGATAACTAACCTATTAACCTTAAGGATATAACTAGAGAATAATTTTAAGTTATCTAGGTCTAATATATATAATATATCTAAGTATATTATAATCTAAGTAGGTTATCTAGCAGGCTATATCCTAATTATTAGTTAGTAATCTAATATTACGCGGATATACTAGAGTACTTAGAATACTAGCTTAAGATATCCTTCTAATAGATTAGTGTTGTAGGAACTAAGCAGGCTAATTATATATACTATATCTAGTCTGCTTATAACTACTATAAAGTTAAGGGAGCTAATAATAGATTAGAACTTCTTCTATTAGTCTATATTAACTAGTATATCTATAGGTGTACAAGGTAGGAATAAGCTAGGGTTAATAGGCGTGTGTTAACTATTATAGTTAGTTATACTATAGTATTAAAGGATAGCTATAATATAAGTATATTAGTAAAGTTCTATATAATTATTAAAATAGTTAATTTTAAGCCCTAGTATTATATATAGTTATTCTAGGTCTTAAAAGTAGAAATAAGCCTTTATAAGATAGAGTATTATATTAATCTATTCTTAAGTACTAACTATAAGAACATTATCTATATAGATCCTAAGGATAAGATTACTTAAGATAAAGATATAAGGATTAAAGTTAGCCTAGGAGAAATACTAGGACTTTAACTATTTAGATAGGATAGTATACTATTTATATCTAGACTACTTAAGACTATAAAGAGTCTTAAGTAGGAATAGTGCGCTATTAGATAGTAGTCCTAGTAGTAGTTAATAGTAGATCCTGTGCTTAAGATATCTATTTAGGTATGCGGCGTTAAAGTCTACTTATTATGTCTGCTATCTATATAGAGTAGCAAGGACTAGGAGGATTTATAGGCTATTATATCTAACTACTAGTAAGTATATATTATTATAGTTAAAACCTAGTTACTATAAAAATCCCTATACTACAAGTCTTACTTTTCTCTTAATAATATTACTAGATTTATCTTACTTAGTATTAAAGACCTAATAAGTGCTTATAAGCTTTACACCTAGAGGTATCTTATAATAGGGTATAACTTCCTATATACTATTTTCTATATAATTAGTAATTTCTTTATTAATAGCTAGCTACTATAAGGTAGTATAATTATTATCTATTACTTCTATAAATATCCTAGGAGTGTCTAATAATATTATAGTAGTAGAGAAAGTTATTAAAAATAAAGAGATATATACTAGTATATCCTCTTTATAAGTTATAGTAAAGGTAAATAGTTATATTATAGTATAGGATCCCTAGTATTACTCTAGCTTTCTTATCTATCTTCTAATACAAGTTATAGCTATAGGCGTTAATATAGGTGTCCCTTTAATACATGGTTTCTTCTAGGCTAGAGTGGATATTTGTAAATTTTAAGTATCTAGAGAGGAGGAGTCTAGTCCTATCCTAGGCGGTGCCTATATAGAGAGATAGTTAGGGCTACTTAAGAGGTTATATAGTAGGTTTGTTACTCTAGACTTAAGTGTAGGTATTTAAGGTATAGATAGAAGGTTACTTATATCCCCTAGCTTAGTGTTATTAAGAACTTTAATAGGAGGGAGTATTATAACTAATTCCCTAGGCTACTATTATAAATATTAAAGCTCTATATCTAAATATTATAGACTATACTTAATTCCCTAGTCTTAAATAGTTTAAAATATTTAGGGAACCTATAGAATAAAGGTAATATCCTAGGATTTAATAATAATAGCTTATTATAGTATATAGAGATAGCTTATCCTAGTACTATAACTATAACTAATAAAGATACCTTCTTTAGAGCGGTGTAGGAGTTTAGTGCCTAGCTTCTAGGCCTTTATAGGAATATAGATATAGCCTTAGATACTAAATAGTTAGAGGTACTAAATAGATAGCTTCTTCCTAAAGAGCTGTTTGTGTAGGGTACGTTATAATAGGTCTATAGAATATAGCGCAATATTCTTAAGAAAATTTGCTAATATTATTACTTTAGCCTATAAGAAAAGTAGATTATTAGATAGTATTATATATTAAGTAATCTAGAATAGGGTGTAGTTAAATTACTCTAGGACGCTATTTAATTTATAGTAGTATAGTAGTATTAATTTATAGATAATTCCTTTAGCTATAAAAAATTTCTAAAGATTATAGCTAATATATTTGCTGCTATTATTAGAATAGAAGGTCTTAATAACAGAATATTATAGGACGCTATTATTAGGCATAGCTCTAGTGTTATAGAATTAAGTATTTGTATAGGTAATAAAGTCCTTAATAGCTTATAGTGCGTTAGCCTTAAGCTTAAGAAACTAAATCTAGGAATATTAAGTATAGTTGTTAATAAAGGAGATATAATACTATAAGCTACTAATACTTTAAGTAGGTATTTTTCCTAAGAGGTTAGAATAAATAAGCTTAAGTAGCTAGGTATAGCGTAGTGTCCCCTGTGTTAGTATATAGTGCACTAACTTTAATTATTAATATATAGTATATATAAAATCCTTAGGTTTATTTAGTACTAGATATCTATTAGTATAGATACGCGATAGGTTTAGCACTAATAGATGTCCTATAGCTTTGTAGAAATTCTAGTATATCCTAAAGCCTTTGCCTCTATATGTATATATCTCCTTTACCTTTGTTACTATTACTATTACCTCTATTATTATTATTATTAGGGCTAAGGCTATTAATATTTAATTAGGAGAGGACAAGCTTGTAAGTATATAGGTAGATAGTAATAATAATAGTAGTTATTTAGTCTAGAGCTATATAAGGCCTTATATATATCTTGCCTATAGTATATATTAACTATATCTAATAAGGTATAGGTTATCCTTTTTAGTAAATAGCTTAAACCCCTTATATCTAATAAATATCTATAAGAATAAGTAGGTGCTATAGAGTTTAGTACTATAGAGTGTATTAGTTAGTACTATAATATTAGTTAAGCTATTAAGGAGCTATAGGCAAAGTTAAACTATGCTAATTCCTTATATAGGGAGCTTAATGCCACTAGCTATAGTAATAGTGCCTGTCTTTAGTATTAAGGATAGGAAGTTATTAGCGTATCTAGATATATACCTAGAGGCACTAGTATTAAAAAGCTATATAGGTAGGTTAATAGTAGTAGGTTAATAGATTACTATAAATACACTTACTAATCTAGTACGTTTGCTATTTAAGTTAAGCACTAGGTATAATAATAATAATAGTAGTAGTATAGTTAAGTTAATATAATAGTAAGTAGAGTAACTAATAATAGTAGTTAAGCTATTAGAGTCTTTATCTAGGTTAATTGCAGCAGCGTTGTTTGCTTTCTACTTCTTCTAAGAGCCTAATAATAAGAATAACTATAACTATAGTATAGTGCTAGCTTTTCCCTTTGCTTAGTTCTCTTTATACTTCTTAAGATACTTATAATTAGGATAGATATAACTAATAAATAATAGGTTATACTTCTAACACTAGGTATATTCTAGTGTAGAGGTACTAGATAATAGTAGTCTATTAGTGTTTAGCTATCTAGACGCTATTTATCTAGCTATATAAGTAGCTAAGGAGTTAGTAATATCTAATAAGTGCTTCTTAGAAATATCTAGGATCTTAGGTTTAATATCTTTAAACGTGGTTATATTCCTAGTAGACAAGTTATTAATAATATTATCTATTATCTTAGGTAGAGTAGTAAGAAAGAATAAGCCCTTAACCTAATCTAAGTTAAATATATTATATATTACTACTATAATAGGCTATATAGATATTATATAATATTTAGCTATACATGTCTAGTGTTAATAGAATTTATTAAGGTGTAGTCTAAGGTTATCTCTATTATAATAGTAGAGGTTTATAAGTAACTAAAAGAGTAAGATTAATATATTACCTGTGTCCCTATTAAAGTAGTTAGTAAGATGCTTCTAGGCTTCTAGAGAGGTGTTATAGCTTGCTACGCTTATTATTAGGTTATTGTAGACTAATAATAGTAGCATAACTAAAGCCTTATTATCCTGCTTATCCTAGTCTTTAGTATTAGAAGGAAGTATTAGTCTTAGCTTCTTTCTAGTAAGGATAGGCTAAATACCTATATATCTAAATACTATAGTCTAGGCTAACTACTATTCTAGATAGTTCTTACCTTAGGAACCTAGTTTAGGTAATAAGGAAGGGTCTAGGTAGAAGTTAAATGCAGGTTTAGTAGATATAATAGGTATTAGGGGTAGTGCTAATAGTCCTAGGAGAGGATCTATCTCTAGTAATAGTAGATATAGAGATAGTAGTACCTCTAATAAAGCTATAGGTAGAGCTAGTAATAGTAATAGGGACGCGTTAAATAGGTTAGAATAGGAAGCTATAATAATAGTAAATGTTAGTAATAGATATAGCTAAAGTAGTAGAGGCTAATAAAGAGATTAATGCAAGCAGGTACTAGTAAATAAAGCTAAGTATGCTAGTAGATAAGCTAGGCTTATAACCTAATATAATAAGAAAGTATTAATTAGAGAAATCTATAGAGGAAGAAGCCAAGGTAGCTAGATATAGACATCCCCACTAGTCCCAAATAGGTGTCTCCCAGTCAACCCAGGATAGGGGAGTCGCCAATGGTGGTGGGCAGTCACCACCTTGGTATAAGGTAAGCACTATGGGTGATACAGAAATAACAGTGTGTTCCCAACGAAGATTGAGATTTACCCTCGACTGTACGAGAAACACTATCCCACACCCAAGAAACACACATGCCTATAAGCACATGTCCCGTGTAGCCCAATTTCACTGGCTTGACTTGACTTGAACGTATTGCTGTGCTGATTTGTCCATGGTGTGTAGTAGTATACACACCATGCGTACATATGTTGTGCTGGCGACACATACACGTCAGATGTGGGGCGAGTCAAACCCACTCCTGATCTCGTCCTCTTTTTTCCCTGGAAACAAATAACATTGAGCCATCAGACCAGCATTTGCGCGCATGCCATGGCGTACTGCGGTGGTGGAGCCCACATGCTGTGCTGTGTACCGGTACATGCTGCATGTCGCGAAGAACGAGCCAGGTTGGATAGGCAACTGCGATTGAAATGCCTTGTCCAGATCGTGATGGCCTGCGTAACGAATAAATGGGATTTTCTCGGCTCAACTCGTACACGTCATGATGTGATGCCGTGGTTATGCAGGACTGTATGTATAATTGGTTTTTGGTGGCTTGGCGGAGGGAGGGGGAGTGGAGGAGTGGTCGGGAATATGTGTATGTATTACTGCGGGCTTGGACTGGGGCTTGAGATTGAGATCAAAGTTGAAATCAAGAACTTGAAAATGAACTTGAAATCAAAATTGAGCTGCAGAGAATCATGGGGCTAGAATGCCTGACACTGACATGGTCAGATATAGACGTGAATATACCGTCACATACCATCACAGCCATTCAAAATTGCTTGAGCCGTCCGCTTAGATGTTACTCGAGTGCAGTAGACTGATGGATGGGTGAGTAAATACTGGCGGGATACGCACTGAGCTGTTGTATACATACATGGCTCTCTCTCTTTCTCCATACCTATCACCCCTCTTTCTCCCCGCCCCAACCAACCTAACTCTACTCTTTCACCCCATCCTTTCACCCCTCTATCCTCTATCCACCGCATACAATCTCACATTCCTTCCTCAAGCACTTGCAAGAAGTGGCCAAGTTAGCTTTGTTGTTTGGGGTGTGGCGGGACTAGGAGACAGGCGATGGATCGTGAAGAATGGTGGACCACCGTCTCTGTGATCGTGGGGCTTGGTACTTGCAATGTGGGATGCGATTGGGGTTTGGATTTGTAGAAGCTGGGATGTGAGGTTTGGTGAGTGTTTTGTGGTGTGTTTTGTGGTGGTGTGCTGTGAGATGATATTATCCATTTACTCGTATGACTTGGGTCGTTGTGAAATGATCTCGTTGCTCTTGCTGGGTAGTAAGAGTCTGTGGTATCGTACATGATAATTCTGGTCCCAGAGTGGGGTGTTACGAGGTTTCTTATAGCTGGCTGGTGTTGACTGCTTTTACGGTTCGGGTAGCGATGATGTACAGAGTAGGGGGTGAAGAAAAGACCACATACTTTCATCATACAAAGCGTTTTACGATGAGAGAAACCCTTTACAATAGATTCATTCTTAATGGAAACCTCCCCAAAACCACAACCCATTCACATATCCACAGACCCAGGACTGGGCGGCACATCGCCCGTATCCCACGCCACAGGCTCAGCCCCAAGTGCAAACTCCAGCGTACTCTCCTCCCCACCCTCCCTCACCAGGTCCTCATGCGCAAGCCAATTCCTATTCCAAGCCACACCGTTGACCTTGAGACTCTGCACATACGGGCCCTGCTCCAACCCCGTCGCCGTGATTCTCACCCTGCCACCCCCGTCTCCCAAAGTAATCGTAATATCCTCGAACCTCGGCGAAAGGATAAGATAAACCGGCTGCGTGACGACGGGATACAAGCCCACCATATTCCACACCAACCAACTACTCATGGCGCCCGCATCGTCATTCCCCGGGATCCCCGAGCGTCGCGTGCTATAGTACTGATCTACCACTTCACGCGACCTCATCACGCTCTTCCACTGCTTCTCGCCCAGGTAGTTGTACAGGAAGGGCGTCATGAAGTCGGGTTCGTTGCCGGGGTTGTAGATGGTTGTCCCGGCGTTGTTGCCGCTTTGTGTGGGCTCGGCGAGGCCCGGGATGAACATGGTGTCGAGGCGGGATTCGAAGAGCGCGGGGCCGCCCATGAGGCGGATGACTGAGGCGGTGTCGTGGGGGATTGTGAAGGAGTATTCCCATGGTACGCCTTCGTAGGATATGGCAGCCCAATTGCAGGCGCCGCAGCTAAGGGGATCGTAGGTTTGGATGCTGCCGTTGCCGTAGGTGGGGGCTAGGAAGCCGGTGAAGTTCAAGGAGGTGGTATTTACGGACCACATCTTTTGCCAGCCACTATATGTCATGTTAGTAGCTGTGATTGGTGTTTGTTTGGTAAGGAATCTATCTTACGTCGAGCGGTTAAGATACTTGACAACATCCTCCGGCGCTTCTCCTCTAGCGACTTGCGAAAGAGAAAAGTCATTCAGCGAGTATTCGACGGTTTTACTGACACTGCGACCCTTGGCTGGTGTGACGAAGCCGTACCGCTTCCAATCTTCCAGAGCACCACGGCCCTCCTTTGTGCTGCCTGAGGTATCTTCCCAGTCAAAGTTGTTGTACGGTAGCACCTCAGCGTTCGTCTTCATGGCAGCATAGCCATCCGTCCAGTTAATCCCGTCACGGAGACCTTTGACATATGCATCGGCCAGGACGTTATCCGCGTTCGAACCACCCTGGACTCTACCGTTGTGATTGCGGCTACGACCATCTGGCATGAATCTTTCATGACGCCAGATATCGATCAAAGCACGAACCATGTCCGTTGCACGACGGGGCAGGATTAGCGTAGTCATTGGTGTCAGACATCTAAATGTGTCCCAGATAGTATAGAAATCATCATAATATGGCTCACTCGATACCCAGTTTGGATTCTCGCCATCACGATCCGAAGGCATGAGGTATGAGTGGTAAAGGCCCGTGTAAAACATCTCAAGTTGAGTTTCGTTTGAGGTCTGTACATCCATTTTCGAAAGCACTTCCTGGTTCCAGCGGTCCTTGGCCGCCTGAACGGTGGCGTTGAGGTCCCAGTGTGGAATCTCATCAATGAACTGACAAGCTTTGTCTGCTGAAATCCATGATACACCGACCTTGGACATCACAGCGGAGGAGTTGGACGGGAATTGGAATAATGCACCGATGCGGTCGGCATATTGGTACATGATTGTTCCACCCTGGAGCGAGGTGTCGTCTGTGAAAGTGGGTTTGACGTTTGTCGTGTTTGGCCAATATGGATCGGTAGCTTCACCAGAGAAAAGTTGGACTTTGCTTGGTACGGTGTCGAATTTGCCACAAAAGTAGACGCGGTAGTCGCCACCTAAACCATTGTCAGTAACCCACGTTCACATCTCGACGATCCCAGAGTACATACCCATAGCCCATCCCTCCCGATAGACGCCGTATCCCGAATACATCGACCCATCTTCGCTCCTCTCAATCACCCCATTGCTATACCATTGCGACTTCTTGCCAATGGTGGGGATGTAGTGACTAACATCAACCAATACATATCTCTCGGTGTCCTCAGGATAGGAATACTTCATAATGCCCGCATGCATACTCGCACTCATCTCAGCTCTTACTCCATTCTCAAGATCCGTCTTGTAATAGCCTACATCCGCTACATCATCACCAACACGCGGCTGCATGTACGTGATGTTATCCAGTAGATTAACATTCTCGAGAGTTGTCAACGGCATTTGCGGGATGAGTCCGTAAGTAGGCGCTCCGCCAGTTCCACTTTCGTGCAACATGGTGATGGCGGTGACGTTGCCGTGAGGCGTATAACCTGCATTGGCTTGAAAGGAGGTATTCCATCTTGTCGAAGGTGGGATGAGTATGCAGTCCTAATTTCGGGTTGTAAATGATGTTTGAGCTCACCTGGTAGTGTCGATACCGACTTTGACTGCGCCGAACGGCAGCGCAGCTCCTGGGAAAACATTCCCTCCACGCCAAGCTGAGCCTGGTATTGGGCCTTCAGTTCCGATGAAGAGATTGACGTGCTGTGAATAGTCTCGTGAGGCATTGCCATTTGCGGCGGCGAGAGATGTCGCTATGAGCACCGATGCCAACGAGCGTGGTCGCATATTGACGTGTACCTATGTCGTCTTTGTCTTGATAGCTAACAAGACAAGACAAGCCCGTACGGACCAGTGGAAGACAATGCTTATATACGTCGACTCATGCCATTGTTGAAGTCGATCTTGCTCGGCCATCTCTAACCAAGCAGTACCGGTACCGGTATGGCCGGATTTTCTGAGCTAGGCGGATTTGATGGGCCCTTGAGTAGAGCTTCTCCAATAGACCCACTAGAAATCGTAGAATCGTGGTATGAAAACCGACAGGCCACGGCCTTTCTGGGAATCCGGTCGGAACATGTCTTCTTGGCGGTACATTTGATCCCCGTTATTTAGCCAGGTACCCCGCACAATGCTCTTCTTCCATGTTGGTGATGTTCCTGGGGCTATCTCGGTCGCGTTCACCGATGTGCGACACATAGGTAAGTCGTGGAGTGGCTTCAAAGCAAGATCCTTACATCATCTAGATCTGAGTGTTCGTAGTGACGAGGGAGACACATGCATGGTCCAGGTCGATGTGCACGTACAGCCATGGAGAGAATGTAACTCCACATCAGGGCAGTTACCGTGCAGGGTCGCAGATCAGCATCAAGCTAACGTAGCGTAGGAGCTAGATCAGGATCAACCTCGGTGTATGACATACCTACATGCCTCTAGCACCTGTAAACTGCGAAGAATCATCTTCTCTGAGTGGCCATCAACTGTGAGGACTCCCGGATCCTGGCTGTAATACTGCTATGTACGCTCTGCGTCACCCTACCGGAACCTGCTAACCCGAAGCCGTGTTGATTTGATTCCCCAGTGCAACATCGCGTAAAGAATTTCTGTCATCATGAACAGCAAAGCTCATCCTCCATATCTTACCTGAGGGTGCTGGTACGTACCGTAAACATTGCGCGCACGGTGCAGATTAGAGTCGGTTGATGAAATTGATCTCGGCGCCACTTTTAATGTGCAGTCTCTAAAAAAATTGTGAGCGAGATCAATGATGCATGTTTCGCATTTATCCTACGTGAGACATCATGAACTAGAAGCTACCAATTTTGATTAATGCGACTTCCAGATCTGCCTCTGTAAATTGAGCATTTGCGACTCCTACAACCAAGATCAACTATCCATAGGCATGCACTAGAGAGCTTGATCGGTTATTGAAATACCTCCAGTGTATAAGGCTGCCATTTTATGCATATCTCATGTTTGAAAGCGATTAGCTTCCTTGACATTATTAAGTGTCCTGAAGGTCAGTTTTTGCAGTGTATGCTGTCTTCTAAGGAACAAAAATAAAAATACAAATTGCGAGATCAGATTCCTTAGAATTTATAGGAGGCGACGTCTAACAATGGTCATGCTGCTCTTCATCACGCATTGTGACGCTCGACTGCGAGTGAAGTTTTTGTTCCGCGCCGCGACAGTGAAACCTCTGAGCCATATGAACATTGTGCATGCACTTTAAAGTAACAGAATTCGATTCTAATCAAACGGCAAGTCTGTTAAATACTTTTGCAAGAATGACCCCCTTGATCAGCATAACTTGGAGTAAGGAAATCGTTTGGCTGCAAAAGTCAGTGGAGAGACAATGGAGAGTGATCAAGAAGAGACATCAGACTTCGACCAGGAAGAGGCGATGCTCGAATCCCCAGAAGTTTTTCCAAGCAGATTCCCAACAGACAAGTATACTGATGCCATCAAGTTTGTCCAAGATGAGAACTTCAAGGGACGGATGTCACTCGACGCATTCCATACACTGTGGAGTCGTGGCTGCATCGAAGTTGACAAATTTCTAGACCCAGACCTCCGGAACGATATACACACTGTTTTCGCCCGCGAGAGATTCCCCCATCTTAGAGATGATGAATATGACTATATCCGACCAGCTACGACCCTGGCCTCTAGATTCATCCTAGAACGAAACTACTTGGGATTCTGGCTGCGGCTTTGTGCAGGCAGCCCAAGAACTCGAGTAGATCCCAACAAGAAGGGCGAAGAAGTCTACATTGGTGAAGTGGATGGTTTAACGGCCATGAAGACGACGGAAGCACTAAAAGAGATTGCTCAGCACATCACATGGTTCAACATAGACAGTCAGTGGTCGAAGCGCGACCCACGTCGAGTTGCTGAGGTATTCATGGACGCCGATTATCAGAAATGTCAACGATACAAGCTTTTTCACGATGGAGATTCGTGCGGAAGTTGCAGCTATTGTCATTCCCGAAACCGTGGCTTGTGCTGCATCTGCGGATTCCGTCAGTACCGGGAATATGGAAAAGATGAACTGCGAAACGTACATAAAGCTCGTGGGCTGACTGGATATGGCAGAATGTCAAAACGAGAACTCATTGACGCTCTTGAGGCAGATGATGATAATGCTGCCCTGGCTCCGAATCCAGCACCATCTAGTAATGCCGTGGACATCAAAGTGCCTCGCACAAGATTTCACGATATCAGAGTAGGTTTGCATGAAGACATGGTCAAACACATACGAGACCCAAAGCGCGACACATGGACTAGATGCGAAAAACTGCGGTTCCAGTCCGGTCTGGCAGCAACACTAGTACACGAGCTTGCTCATCCATTCTGGTACTTTGCTCAAAAGCGCTGCTGGAGCTGCTTCAACCCCGACCCGCGGCTCTCAGAAACGGAGCCACGGCATCAAAATGATCCCGAAATAGGTGTCTCGTGGGAATACTGGGCGTTTGGAATGCGAACGCCTGACGCAGGCAGGGATCAGAAGCTCACGAATGAAGCGATTCCGAATATATTCCAGCGACATCAATGGAATTACTCATACTCAACTTTAGAAGCTGGCCAAAGCAACGCTTCGCTTGATCTTGTGCAACACAACTTTGTTATACCGTTCGGGTATATCCATAGCTGGTTTCAAGAGTCAACCTGGCGGTCGATTGCTTCAAAAGGTAGGCTAGCTGGACGGCCCAGTTTCAGGAACGCAGTGGTTTTGCGTGCAGAGGCTGTCAAGCTCCGAAAGAGCTCTGAATCACTGCTTAAGTACCATATAGGAACTCGCGCCTGTACTATTGAGCCGTACCGATACGCTGAGCTAGTTGAGAATGGTGGTTTACGGTCGAAAGCACGGCGAGCGTGGATGTATGGTGAGCGATTTGCGACTGCGAAGCAAGCTGATAGACGTCTCAGACAGCTGCTAACAGACCACAATAACCGAAAGAAAGCAATAGCTAAAACATCATCTGAAGCAAACCCGAAGTTGAAAGCGGGAAGAAAGTCATGGGTAATGAAGATGCTGAAAGGGAGCAAGGGAGAAGATGAGCCTGTAGAAAAATAGATGATGAATAGAGATAACAGAAACTTAAAAGGCAAAATTGAACGCGAGGCTATTTGAGGCTTGATGTTGCTAGTAAAGTGATAATTATATACAGTACAAGCCTAGAAGAATTGTCCAAAGCATTCTCCATCTGGATGACAGTTACGTATGAGGTCACTTTCGCATGAAGACTCGTCGGCAAAACCGCGGCCGCTCCGATTGGCCGGCGCCCAAAAAGTCATCATTGCAACCACAACTACTTCACCAAGCCCAGGTCAGTTCCTCCTACGCGCCCCAACAACACATTTCCCATTACCTAGGAACACTCCCAAAAACCGCCAAGATGGTCAAGCTAGAAGAGGTTTTGGATGAGGAGTTCATCCGTGAACAAGAGGGCCCCCACGACGACGACGATTGGGATACCGATTCCGGTACGCCATAAACCACCACACTCTATTCTTCCCACCCAGCCTGATCGCATGATGTTTCTTCTGTGCAGAGGTGCAGAGCTAACCTATACGAATATACAGAATCAGACACATCCTCCATCCACTCCCTCCAACCCGATGAAACCCTCTACGAGCGCATCCTCGCACTCCAAGACATGATCCCCGCCAGCACACGCCGCTCCATCAGCTCAAAAACCAACACGCTGACATCTTGGTTGAAGTCGGGTCTGTTCATGGGCGGCAAGACGCTGTGGGTTGTCAGCACGAGTGCGTTGCTTTTGGGCGTGCCGTGGGCGCTGGCGTACAGCGAGGAGCAGATGATTGTGGAGCAGGAGAGGGCCGAGCTGCAGGCGCAGAGGGCGCAGAATGAGGTACGTTTTTGATTCCGAGATTTTGGGTCATTGGAGAGAGAATGTGTAGAGAGAAGTGGGGGTTCAAAATTCCACGTACTAATGCATCAGTAGTTTATGGCTCCTGGAACACCAGTACCTGGCCAGCCGGTGGGCGCGAAGCCAGCCTTGTGAACTGCTATGTCTCACGATCATTCTGAGGAGATTTGAGATCAATGCGCCCTGGAACTTTATACCCTTTCTGCATGAAAAGGCGAAGTTGGGCGGGGCAACGAAAATGCTGTGTAACGATGTGTACTATATTTCTCGAATACTCTCCGACGGTTTCCTAAATGCACAAATGATATCGAATATTACTAAGGCATCATAACTTTTTTTGTGGAACGTCCACATGCTATGCTACTCTATATTTACAAAAATGCATTTCATCCACCATCAAGCTACACATCACTCCGGCGAGCCAACTGTACTCCGTGAGAGCCGGTCTACCAAAATTTCGTAGCCCATTACACATCAACTATGCGCCTTTTCGAAAACGTGAGATGGATACTGTTGCAAGAGAGGATCTTTTGCAGCGCGCGTGTGATATCCCCTAACCAACCATCCGGATATCGTGTACCATGGGAATAGGTGTATCGCTGACTCGCTCCAATCAAAGGTGGTAATACAGCGTAAAGAGAAGATTTATGGGATTATAGTCGGTACATGAGCGGAGAGTTTTTAAAAGGGAATGGAGGCTGACGAGGCAGCGGCTTGTTCTTGCTGTTCCATGACAGCCTCGTCGGCGGCTTCTATCGCTACGGCAAGACCCAGCTTTGCGGCACTCTATAATACATATTAGTCGCAATCGTGTTTTGGGAGTGAAACATTCAAACATACCTGCTTGTGGTCGATCTCTCCGGAGAAGGTTACACGGATTGGAGGCGCAATCATTTTCTCCAACAAACATGCCACCTTGCCCTGGTTGTCGATCTGTGCCCTGAACGAAGACTGACGGAAGTCGTACTTGGCGCCAATGGTGACATTGCCCTCTTTTTGGGGGCCAGCCATTGGGCCTCCAGGTCCAATTCCGGCGAATGCGAGATTACAGTTGATGCCAGTCTCGACCTTTTCGGTGAGTCTGCGCCAGTAGGAAGCCTCTAGAACACCGCGGTCGGGGATGATCTGTCCGCATGCCATCCAGTCGGCAGTCTTGTATCGAGCCGCATATGAGACGTTCAACTCAGGTGGGTAGGCCATGGCTGCCCGACTCCAGAAGGCGTCAATGCCGAGCGACAGCTTGGAGGTCACGGATTGAAGGTAGCTGGCCATGAGCATGCCAGTGATGCCGCCATCGAGGATCGAAGGATTCACAGCCTTGAGCGAAGCAGAGAAGTCGGCACCAGTGTAGTCGTTCTCGAACGAGACCATGTTGCCCTGTGATGTGAGCTGCACCGCCGTCTTGGTAACGAAGGCAGAGGTCCAACGCCAGTTGAAGCGCCCAGAAAATTGCAGATCATTGTCGAGGTTGCCTTGCATGAATACCTAGCGGGGTCAGCTTGAGAGGGGAGCAACATGAGCTGAAGGACGAACCCTCGAGGAGCCATAGAGAGCCATGTACGAGTAGGGTGGCTGCAGTTGCGATCCCATGGACAGCGAATGTGCGACTTGGAATAGAGGGGCAGCGCTGAAGGCCTTGGTGAGCTCGGCGCGCAGGCCAGAGAAGCTCGAATTGTTCAGGAAGACATCGCGCTGCACCTCCCGAGCGATGCTCTCCACGGTGCCTGGGTTGGCCAGCCCCAATGCCCCTCTCCGATCCTGGAAGGCCGCATATACGTCTTGTAACCGGCCCAAAGGTCCGGTGTGGGTTATGCGTGGATGGGCGAAGACATCGGCCACCGCTTGCTCTTTGGTCGGATTGATTTCTATGGGAGAGGCCATGGCGGGGACGATAAATTTACTTGGCCCTGGAGACTGGCTGGAACCGCACGGGATGGGGAAGAAGCTGGCGGCGTGGGGCGGGAGATGTTGTGATGGCGTCGCAAGGCCTCGTCCTGCCTTGGTGACGATATCGTTGAACCTTTTTTCAAAAACATGGTCACGTGACCTGTCCCCTACGCTAATCCCCGGCCACCGATGATTTTCCGCTATCTATCAACCCATGCGTCGTCCAACATGACATGGCGGCCTGTTGGTAGTCTGCTTTTTGGGACCTTGACTGACTACCTACGACCCACCCCTCCATACATACCCCTCCCCTGGCTCCTCAAACCTTCTTGCGACACTGACCGTCTGTATTGGTCAGGTCTCGGCATCCGCTAGCTACGGAGCTGCACCTTGTGGTCTGACAGTTCTCCGGCCGTCAAGCATACCGTATAATCTACCGGTACCTACACAGGAACAGGATCCCTGGTACCTCCACCTGCCGGAAACGTGACGCATCTTGAACCGCCCCAAAGCAAGCGACTGCGCTTTTCCTTCACATCCAACTTACGTGTCCTTTGCCTTTTCTTTTCCTCGCTTCTTTGCTTTGATTCACTTATTATTGTAGAGCGTTGTAAAGATAATCTGCAAACATGGACACCCTACTGTAAGCGACCGGGCCCCCTCACGCTGCGTGAGAGCAAGGGCATGACCACACCAACAGGCAGCTGACTGGGCAAACAGAACCGCAGAGATATACGCAAACTCTCCCCGCTTCAGGCGGCGGTCGAGTACCTTTGTAGATGCAATTCACGATCTACCCGACAAGGAGGAAATGGCCCCTGCTCAACTGTACAGTACCGAATCTGGCCGACTGTTCCATTCAGGACGGATTGTAATCGCTACCGTTGGTCTTCCAGCCAGAGGTAAAACGCACACCTCTGTTGCTGTGGCTCGCTATTTACGTTGGCTCGGCGTCAAGACTCATGTATTCCATCTGGGAGATTATCGTCGTGCAACTCTTGGGCCAGGCAAGGATGTTCCGGACGACTACTTCTTTTTGAACGCCTCACCGCAGTCTGTGCTACTGCGAAACAAGATTCTGAAGAAATGTCGCGAAGACATTTATCATTTTCTGGAGAATGAAAAGGGACAGGTCGCTATTTACGATGCGGTCAATGCAATGACAGCAGGACGGAGATCGCTCGCAAAAGAATTTGCCAAGAACGGTATCCAGACAGTCTTCATCGAATCACATTGCACTGATGAGCGCATCATCCAGGAAAATGTTCGTCGGGTCAAAATCTCTTCCCCAGACTACCAAGGATGGAAAGACGAGGATGCGGTCCAAGACTATCTGGCGCGAATCAATTCGAGGATACCGCACTACGAAACCATGGAAGAGCCCGATTTGCACTGGATCAAAATGATCAACGCTGGCGAGCGTGTCGTGGTCAATAACTGTGCGTTCGGCTACCTGTCACAGCGGATCGTCTTTTACTTGCTCAATCTACACATCAAGTCGCGGCAGACATACTTTGCGCGTGCTGGTACCACTCGAGAAGAGGACTCGTACAAAGCCGACGCGGATCTGTCACCTCAAGGATACGACTATGCGAAGAAGATGAGCGAAGTGCTGCTGAAGTACCGTGAGGAGGAAAGGCAGAAGATGATTGAATCAGGCGCGCCTGATGCCTCGCTCAAGCCTTTGACAATCTGGACATCTACACGTCGGCGTACTGTACAGACATCCGAACACTTGGCCTCGATGGGCTATCGTGTGAGACAGAGATCGCAGATGAGTCAGATGAATCCAGGTGTATGTGAAAAAATGTCCGAGGCGAAGATTCGGGAAGAATTCCCGGAAGAAGTCAGGAAGCATGAGGCGGATCCGTATCATCATCGGTACCCGCGCGCAGAGGTAAGTGTGCTCAGGATTTGCAGTTGGCATGTGCTAATTCTGTCAAGTCGTACCACGACTTGGCGGTGCGTATGGAGCCAATCATTCTCGAGCTCGAGCGTGAAGAAAACGACCTTCTCATCATCGCGCACGAGTCTGTCCTCCGTGTGCTGTACGGATATCTAATGGCGTGTAATGCAGCCGACATTCCCAAGCTCCAGTTCCCCCGTGACGAAATCATAGAGGTAAGCCGCCGCCCCTTTACACTATGCCCTACTTGCTTGAGCACGCGAAACAAAGCTGACAACGAGAGCAGATCATCCCGTCGAGCTACAACAACGTTGCTAAACGCATCAAGATTCCTAATCTCCCCGAATCCATGGTCCCCGGTAGTCCTGAAGATATTCAAATCCCCGTTCCTCCAAGCGGTGCGGCAAGCCCGCTGCCCTCTGCAGACTCTGGAGCCGCCACCCCACAACAAACATCACAGCAGCCTCTTCAGCTCAAGAAGAACTTTGTCAATCCTTCTGATTGATCGAGTTGGAATTCGTTGACGTGGATGTGGGGGTGAAGAAAGGATTTCTTTCTTTTTTTGTCAGAAAAACGACTACAGGTGAGGAGTATGTTATAGACGCGCGGGATCCACGCATGCATACATGCCGTAGGTTACATTTTGCGGAAACGAGGGATAGACATGAGGAATGAATATGGTTTTGTTTCCCTTTTCCTTTTTCTTTTGGGAGGGTGGGGATAGTGGGTACTGCGACACTTGGCTACAGAATGTGTCGATGTTATCACAATAGACCTTTGCAACATGGAAAATCGAAATTTGACCAACGTGTTGATATTCATATAATCTAGAAATCCAAACAATGGTGATGCATGTAGTTCTTTGCGCGCCAACCCAACGACTGCAGACGAGACTAGACTAGATTGGAGTGGACTAGTTGGCCTGCATTCGTTAGTCTAGCTCACTTCATGTGCACCCAATGTAGTTAGGTAAACCCCAGACGAGCGGGATTTCGCTGTGACGTCTTTGATTCTGGTGGAAGAGTATGGGGGTATGTGTATTACCGCCGCGTGACACGGAGATTTAGATGGTCATTTGGGGGAAGTTTTTCCCTTCTTCTTTGTATCCTTCTCTCTTTTCTTTCTCAAAGGATTCCAGTGTATTTGTACGTATTGACAACACCAGGTTGAGAAATCATTAGGGTCTTTTGGGAAGGTGGGAATCGTTGTACTTGACTGCTACGTGCTGCTTGTACGTGTATCTGGGATTTGTATATATCGATACCAACAAACCTTGGTCTTGGATTCTGAGGATCCCAAACCTCGTCCTTCATACCTATCCACCAAACCAAACCCCAGAAATGGGAAACACACCCTCCACCATGCGCTACCTCGCGCCCGCCTCCTTCCTCTACGACTTCGCACTGCAGCAATATGGCATCTTCAGCAAGCC
Organism: Plenodomus lingam; assembly: GCF_022343315.1. Classification (NCBI taxonomy): domain Eukaryota; kingdom Fungi; phylum Ascomycota; class Dothideomycetes; order Pleosporales; family Leptosphaeriaceae; genus Plenodomus; species Plenodomus lingam. Next base: position 1,070,493 of record NW_027093944.1, on the reverse strand, counting down.
CAATATGGTGGACATCCACAATCAGAACCTCGCGGCCTTTTCGCCCTATTACGCCTTCATCGGCGCGTTCTTCTTCCCCCAGCAGATCTGCCAGCTCGTGTGGCTGTGGCGGGTGTGGCGGCAGGAGGGGGATGAGGGGGAGTGTGCAATGATGAATCGGTTTGGGTGGGTGTATAGTTTGGGGAATGTTTGTATTGGGAGTATGTGATTTATTTTCTTCTGTTCTGTTCCATGGTCCTACCTACGTTGAGCTTCAGAGAATGAAAAAGGGACAGCGAGCTGACGAGGACAATGATAGCATGGATGTTCTTCTGGAACGCCAACAACCTGCCCGTCGCCAACATCTTTGTCATCATCAACACCGTGGCCCAGCTCGGCTACATCGCCACCCAGCTCGAACCGCTGGACACGGGCTCGACGGCCAATCTGCTCACGCACATTGTCGCAAAGACGTTTGCGGGCATTGGCGTCCTGGACTTGCTGCACAACACGGCTGCGGCGTACTACGTCGGGGTGCCGCCCAGTTCGTTCGTGCAGGTGGCTACGGGGGTCGGGTTCGCGGCTGCGGCGAGCATGAGCGATTGGATCTTTGGCGGGTGTTTGGTGTATGATTTGGTTGCGCTGAGTGTGGGGCAGACGGGCAGTTGGTCGCGGTTGTTGGGGGGATATGCGGCCATGACGGCGGGCATTGTGGCGTGGAGGAATTTCTTCTAGTATGTGTCTGCACGGTTGATTGCATGATGGGCTGTGTGTGGAGATGCGTACTAACCAATCTTGTGTAGTCCAAGGTGGAAGGGGAAGATGGAGGATGGGTATGCCAGGGTTGGAGAGGGTGGGGATTGACACGCAGACGGATAGAGATGGAGGTTCTGGCCGTCTGGAAGTTGTAGGCATGAATGTACCTTTTTTCAGTAGCAAGCCCATTTCTGCTACAGTACGTTGTGTCGTTGTTTGCCAGTCTGTCGTGCTACTCTTCTTCTCTTCCTGACCTGTATGATGCCATCACAGCAGCCCCGCCAATCTGGGTATTCGACGATGCCGCCAGTGACTCGAGGAGGTCAACTGGGGTTTCTGTTGGTGGTTCCTTTCATGTTGTCTGCTGAGAGAGACATGGCCAAGCCAACCCCCCAAAAAAGAAAAGAAGGCAAAAAGAAGGGTCTCCCGATGGCGGAGAGCTGATGGCGGAGGAAAGGAGGGGCAGCCGAAGGAAATGGCGGGGTCGTACAATCTGCAGAGAGAGCGGCTACCGGTACCGGCAGTGTGGAGATGGGCGATCGATGCTTCAATGCCAACATGGAACAAATGGATGGCTACTCTACTAGAGTAGCATGAATATCGCAGATCACATGTTGGTGGTACTCGACGAGTCTGCATACATGCCACCGACACCCTAGAGTACCGCACCAGCAGTGAGTGCTCTGCATCCTGTGCCTGTGCATACCTATCTATCCTCACTCTTCGTCTGGTCTTCCCCGAGTCGCTGGACAAAGACTTCTTCGCTGAAAAGAAACCCCCACACCCAAGCGCGAGCGGCGGCGGATATCAGCTAGTCGGGTCGTTAGCAGTGGCCATGGGCAGATACGGTACCGTAAGCTTCTTATCTATTCTCTCCATGGATCGTTGATGAATGGCCCAGCCACTTTGCCCGCCCACTTCTGCACCCAGTGACAACCCCGTCATGCCTCATCTTAGCCCAGCTTGTCGCGCTTGCTTCGTATCGGGCTTGGACGACCCATTCGTCGCGCATTGCTCGGCCGGCGGAGAGAGAGCTTCTGGGAGAGGGTCTGCGTGATGGCCTGGATGATCGTGGACGGGAAGAGACGCTGTCTTTTGTGTCCTGAGTCGTCGCTGTTGCTTGCATCACTCCTCACCCTACGTCTGACCCTACTTCCTATCCTCTTTCATCTTCTTCACGGCCACGCGTTGTGCGCTTGTGGCTTCTTTTTGGGCTGATCGTACGCTTGCTCTTGATAGCGCGTGCAGCACATCTCGACTTCTTTCCACCCGCCTCGGCTCACCAACGTCAGCGCGCGTCCTGGGCTCACAGACACCCAGCGTCGCCTTTGAGATTTGCATTCGAGTCTCGTTACTTCTGCAACTCTCAATACTGCTCAAGGACACCAGGTTGTTCCCAGGTCAGGGCTGAGACTGTGTCCGCGTGGCTGTACCGAGTCCCTCCGTCTGAGCGTACCACCTGATCACAAAGCAGACCGTAGCTGTATCAGATAAGAGAACGAGTCCCGGAAGCCGACAAACCGCACACTTGCACTTTGCAACAACTACCACTTTCCTCCCAGGTTACACCAAAACCTTTGGTTCCTCTTGCCACGGTGGAGATCTTCCAATCCACACCTCGCACGGGAATCCATGGCAACATGCCACCCTACCTTTCACCTCTGCACATAGCCAAGACTACGATACCGGCCAACTGCGAACCCGCAAACCAATTTCTCTACCACCTTTCGGCTACCTTCCATACCTGCGTACCTACCAATCTCGCCCTCCTCTCTACCCTACTGGGTACATGCAGCATTATTTCCTGGCTCTTCGCCCAGCTCCCGCAAATATACAAGAATCACAAGCTCAAATCCACATCTGGCCTCAGCCCATTCTTCCTCACCGAATGGCTCCTCGGTGACGTGACGAATCTCTTGGGCTGCCTCTTTACAGGGCAAGCATCATGGCAAATCATCATTGCTACCTACTATGTCTTCGTCGACTGTTGCCTTTGCGCGCAGTGGATCTGGTATGAGATGTTGCACCATGGCCGGCCTTTACGTCCGATCTGGGGTCGATGGAGTGCATCTGGAAATGGTGGTACGGGTTTCCCGGGCTCTGGGATGTATCAGGTGCAAGACAGCATGGCCGTGGGCAACAAAGGCAAGACTGTGAGTCCGCCAAAGACGCCGGATAACACCAAAGACAAGAGCGACGCATCGTCGGAGAGTGCAGCACGGAGCGTACCTCGCTCGAGTCCTCTAGGCACGTTCCGCATTCCAAACTTTGCACGCTCGCCCAATCCCGTCAAAGAATCATGGCAAGATACGCCCTCGGGAACATCACCAAACCCCCACGTTCGCCGGGTTGCCACCTCCAGCTCTCCCATGCCTTCCCCCAAGACCATCCTCTACATCACCCTCATGCTTGCCGTCCTCACCAACCCCTCCCTCGCAGCTCCAGTCTCCCCCTTTGCCCCAGCACCCTTGACCTACCACGTCGCCACCATCGCCGCCCCACTCCCAGATTCGCATCTCTCAACGCGCGAGATCCTAGGCAAACTCTTCTCCTGGATGAGCACCTTTCTCTACCTCGGTTCCCGGCTCCCCCAACTCTACAAGAACCAAATCCGCCGTTCCACCGCCGGCCTCTCCCCCGCCCTCTTCGCCGCCGCCTTCTTCGGAAACCTCTTTTACTCCACCTCGCTCCTCACCAATCCCTGCGCCTGGTACGACTTCCAACCCGGCCACGGCCGCGGCTGGGTCGATACCCACGGCAGCGTCCGCAAAGACTGGGTCCTACGCGCCATGCCCTTCTTCCTCGGCGCCGCCGGCGTCCTCATCATGGACGCCGCCGTCGGCCTACAGTTCCTCCATTTCCGCAACCTCCCCGACAGCCAGGAAAGCAGAGGCCGCTCCCGCTCCGACGAAATCATCATCACCCTCGACCAACACGGCAAAATGGTACGCAAGCGCCTTCATTGGCGCCGCGTCAGCGGCTGGATGAGGGGCTGGGCACCTGCTGTCAGTGTCGCAGCTACACCCAGTAGCAGTCGTGCGCCCACGCCCTCGCCGCGCAGTGCCAGTGCCGACAGCTCGACGAGCCGCTCGCATTCGCGCTCAAGACCCGGTTCGAGCGCCAGCGCTGCCATGGGCATTCCCATTAAATCCAATGGGAACGCGGGGTCGGCGCTCGAGGAGGCCAGGGCGCTGTTGGGAACAGGCAGGCATGCTAGTCCGAGGAGTTATGGGGCTGTGGGGAGTCCGAGGTGAGCTGTATGCATGGGACCTTTTTTTTATTGTCGAGGAAGTTGTGATGAAGTTGTGATGAAGTGCTAAGGGTCTTTTTTCTCTTCCTGCTTTTTTTTTGGCAGGATGAAATTGGGAGTTTTGATTGGCTGATTGGGTTTGGTAATGCATGCTGGGCGTTTTTTTTGGTTGTTGTTGTTGTTGTTCGCATTGTATGTTTGGCATTTTTCATTTACCATTTACGATTTACCTACTGTTTTGCCATTTGCCAAGTTCCATCTGGCGGATTTTTTAAGATTGGGGACTTTTGGGTTGTATGTTGCAATGTCATATGGCTCCTATCTAGAGATTGAGTGTCATGTATCATGATGTCAGCATTTAGCATTTAGCATCTAGCATGTAGATGGGATATAACGACTACTACTTCAAGACAGGCTTGGAACTGAGTCTAGGAAATTAAAGGTGCATACTACCATCATATCAATATCAACGAGCACGCTTTTCATCTCTCAAGTTGTCGAGTTCCAAATCACTATACACGACTACCAACATTTACAATAACAATCCCGGGTATCACGTTGCACACATCCCTCTCCCTCCCCCAAACCCCTCAATACCGCCTCCCAACCTCCAGCCCCAGATTCTCATCAGGATTAGCAAAGCCACGCGCCCTAGGCGTAGATTTGCCTGCGACATCCTGAGGCGCCTCACCCTTGTACTCCCAGCCACCATCCTGGACAAAGAAGTCAACCTCATCAATAATATCCCAGAGAATATCTTCCGCAATTTGTTCCTTGTAGCGCTGAGAAATGGGGCGGAGCATGCGGCCTTGCGGGGTGGAAGGTTGGATATTTGCAACATCATCACCATCATGATGGGCACGCAGTTCCTCGGGCGGACACCAAAAGTCCGGACCGAAATTGACCTGGGCCTGGCCGCCGTTGAAGAGCGAAATGGCCGGGAAGTAACCGACCATGCCATCGTCGAAGCCTGGTCGCGCGCCTGCCTTGACAGCTTCGACAGAGGGTACGCTCGCGGGTGGGAGAAAGGCAAGGAGGTTTTCAAACGCGATGCCGACTTCCTGTCCGTTCTTGTAGACCTTGATGCACGAGTGCGGCAGGCTTCGTACGCTGACGTCTTCGTGGTTGGGGCTCGGGTGGATCTTGGGTACGGGACCGCGGTCGTGGTAGGCTTCTACTGTTTTGGTGACTTGGTAGTCGAGTTGTTCAAAGTAAAAGTTTCCTTTGTAGGGGACGGGGATGCGGTCACGGATGATGTCGATGGGGCGGTCAAAGGGGTCCTGGTTGCTGGCTGTGTCGAAGCCGTCGCCGAGGTCTACGGCTGGGTTGTAGATGCCCTCGACGACTTTGCGGTGCATGGAGAGGGAGGGGAGCTGGATTTCCAACCCAATCACGTCGCCTTCTTGGACATGTTGGTCGGTAATGTATTCGACGGGCATGGGCTTGCCGTGGGGTGGCCGTGCCTTCATGTGTTTGCTCTTGGCGCCTTTGGGCAGTGGTTTGAAGATCTTGGAGGCCCGCGAGCGGTGCTGTGCTTCGAAACGGGCGTCGGTGATACCGTAGCTGTAGCCGTCGAAGCCTACAGGGCCATCCAGAGGTGCTTCGCGACGTGCCCAGCCCATGCGTACGTGTGGGCCGGGCCTTGTCTCGCCGGTGCGTGGATCAATGGGGTCTTTGGGTCCGTCAGCGGGGATGCCTTTGAGGATCTTGACTTCGTAGTACAGTCGGCCCTCCCGCGCGACAACGTTGCCGCGGCCCATGCGCCAGCCTTTCTCCTGTGTGACAATGGTTGCGCTGTCGTCAAAGTAGAACCAGCGGTCCGAGTCTTCGTGGCTCATCTTGGGGCCGTAGGGACGGGCGTCGGATTGGCGGTAGTATTGTTTGTGTCGGAAAAGAGGGTCGGCGACGCAGTGGGTGTACTTGTAGCCCTTTTTGTTCCACGCAATGTCATGAGGCTTCTTGAGTTCCGTCTTGCCATCGGCCGTGTAGAGTGGAAGGGGCTCGTGTGGTAGCAATATACTGTCCTTGGGTGGCTCGTAGTCGGAAGCTCTGGGCTCAGGAATCGAGTATCGCATGGGCGAGTCCGCCAAAGGCCGCTCCTTGTTTACTTTAGGCGCCGGTGTGCTTTGACGAGTGCTTGCTGATGCTTCACGCTTCTTGAGCGTCTCGCGCTTTTCCCGCTGCTCACGCGGTGGTGCTCGCGGCGGTCTTGCACGCGTCGCTCCATCAGGGTTCAGTGGGGAGGAGATGGCGGGCGCATGATCTTCCTCGAGTGGACGGCGCATGGCTGGGGGCCCCAGTGTCGGCGTGTTGGGGCGGGAATGGGGCTGTGGTTCAGCCATGGTCTCTTTCTTCGTTTGCTGTTCAAAATCTCCTGTGTTTGAATAGTTGATTCTGGAAGCAGGAAGCCTCATGGATGGGATTTCCTGGGAAGTCGCGAAGTCGCGCCTTGCATACAGCGATCATCTGCAGCTGCTAAGTTACCGTACGGCGGGCCGTTTGTGCGCGGGAGACACCCCACTACTTTTTTTGTTCCCGTCCAGTGGACTCGTACCGGTACTACTGACTTTGAACTTTTTGTATATTCGAGACGACACGACTACAGCACACTGTACGCCAAAATATACGGCAAGACTCGCGAGGAAATTGTAGCGAATCTGCGCCTCCTTTTTCACACTCGACATCTCCTCGCATTTCACAGTACCACACGACCACAACGATGCCCAAGGCCCCAAAATCGCCTGGCGCGCGCGATCAGCGTCATAACCCTCTGGCAGAGGAATATGCGCCCTCGGATCCTTTCAAAAGCAAACCTGCGAAGCGACAGAAGCGCAACAAGGAAGACAGATCTGAGGAACAAAATTTTGTCGATTCAAAGAGCTCGCGCAAGATCCTAGACATTGGCCGAGAACTGGAAGAAGAGGATGAGAGGGAGAATCAGAGCAGGCGACCAAAGGAGCCCAATGCTGCCTTTGATTTCGAGTCACGCATGGGCGAGGATGATGTGGCCGGAGAAGAGATGGAGCGATTGGAAGATGACGAGGAGGGGTGGGGTGAAGACGACGAGGAAGTTGAGGAAGTTGAGATCGATGCGAATGACCTCGAAGCATGGAACAAATTCATCCCCACAGACGACAACCCCATAGTCTGGCCGGGCGAGGAAGCACAACCACAAGGTCCTGGCACAGATCTAGCTGCCCTCATCCTCAAGAAGATTGCTGCACACGAGGCCGGAGGTGGCCAAGTACAACATCCAGAGATTCAAGGCGGTGGTGCTCCAGAGGATGCGATAGAGCTGCCTGCAAAGGTGGTTGAAGGTACAATGCACTACTCATTCGGCGGCAATACCTCGAAACTAACAGTCCACAGTCTACTCAAAAGTTGGTCTCATCATGAGCCGCTACAAATCCGGCAAACTCCCCAAGCCCTTCAAGATCCTCCCCACCCTCCCAGCCTGGGAGACTCTCATCGCGATCACACACCCAGAGAACTGGACTCCAAATGCCATGTTCGCCGCAACACGCATCTTCATCTCTGGGAAACCACAGACGGCGCAAATCTTCCTCAACACCATTTTACTACCCTGCGTGCAAGAAAATATCCAAGATACCCACAAGTTAAACGTACACTTGTACAACGCACTGAAAAAGGCCCTCTATAAGCCCAGCGCCTTCTTCAAGGGTGTTGTGTTCCCCATGCTAACAGAAGGATCATGTACGCAACGCGATGCCGTGATCGTCGCGTCTGTCGTAGCCAAAGTCTCGGTCCCAGTCCTGCACTCCGCCGCCGCCCTGCACCGTCTCTGTGAAATCGCAGCCGAGCAAATGTCTTCTGACCCCGACGCCGCAGGGCCCTGCAATATCTTCATCAAGACACTGCTCGAGAAGAAGTACGCACTCCCGTACAAAGTCATTGATGCACTAGTCTTCCACTTTTTGCGCTTCAGGGCCGTAGGCACAGGACAGGATGCCATGGATATGGATGGTGCGGGTGCGGGGGATCTAGCACATGCGGGGAAGTTACCGGTGATTTGGCATCAGTGTCTTTTGGCGTTTGCGCAGAGGTATAGGAATGACATCACGGAGGATCAGAGGGAGGCCCTTCTCGACCTTCTCTTGACAAGAGGACATAAGAGCATCAGCCCCGAGGTGAGGAGAGAGTTGCTAGAGGGAAGGGGGAGGGGCGTTATGATTGAGCCGTCTGCTGTGGGGATGGATGGTGATGATACCATGATCATGGCCGTGGATGGATAGAAAGAAGTACTTTTGTTTTGTCTTGTTTTCAGGTGTTGAGTGCCTGGGAAAACGATGAGGAAGGCTACGAATTCATGTACTTTGTATGCCGTGATCTTGGTTGCAGTCTTTGCTACCCATCATCACTCTATTTCACGCACCATGCTTGCCAATTCCATGCTAGAATCATTTCTCCGTGCCCCATCAGCACACCGCACAGTATGTTTAGTACAGCTACAAAGTGTTCCCAACGTCATCCCATCAATCTATAGACAGAGGAAAAAGGATTTCGAATATCGGAGATGAATCGGAGATGCGTCGCCGATTGATCGGTATACAGCGAGTTTAGAGCGAGAACATGCCGCTGCGGATCCGAGTCGACTTGGAATTAGGGCTGTCTGGCTGAGAGAGAGTTTGGCATTGGGTGTTGTGCATCACTTTGGTTTTGGGAAAGGGCTGGGATTTTGCTTTTAGAGAGTGGCGGGCTGTTGGTTGTGAGTGGTGGGTTGGGTTGATGAGTGTGAGTGTTCAGGTGTATCATGTCTTTTGCCAAGGCTGTGAATGCCATGCCCTTCCTCGTAACCCAAGATAGGTAGGCCGAGGGAGCTAGTGGGAATGAGTCTGACAATTAAATGCATGTGCTAAAGAGTAAGAAAAGCCCAACGCTACTTGAACGATCTGTGTCATGAAATGGAGTCTAGAACGCATGTGCACTTTGCTGGATAGTTGTAGCATTGGGCACAAAACGTTCTGGTGCATTGGACAGGGCACCATGCGGGCTGTCAAGTGTCGTCTATAGTACCCATTCGTGAGCCCTGTGTGGTCGTGCGTTCAAGGACAGGACAGCTCGACACGCACGGCTCAAGGGATGTGCCAAAGCCAGAACGACTCCCTTTTACCCTTCCGTCGCCTGGTGTCCGGGTTTCTGAGGCTCTGCTGGGACTCGCTACCGGCGCCGAGCCGACGGAGTCAGAGGCAAGGCATGGCACAGAGGGCTAGACAGTCACACTTGTTTGTGTAAAAGAAATGACCATGGGTATAGGGGGGAAGTGTAGAGTACGTAGTCGTTGTGACTGTCGACTACTGGTATGCGGCATGAAAGTCTGTGATGGGCGTGGGAGGGAGGAACATGTCCATTTCCAAGACAATGCCTTCCCCCCCCCCCCTCTCTCTTTTCAACCTGCCTTGGAAATGACGTGTGGGGAGTGCGGCTCACCCATCAACGTTTGAAGCTGAACCGCACAAGCATAGGCTCTCTTGTTGCAAAAAAAATGGCAGACGTGCTTTGATTGGAAAAAGGCTTATCTGTGGCGCAAATTGGCATCCCTGTTGTGCGCATTGATGGAGTGGGTGCGGGAGTGCTGGGCGAGCACTGTTCGTCATCGCAAGGAAAAAGTTCATCAGCTCCGGGACGCCGACGCGACGACTCCTCAACACCTTCTGTCCGCACTCAGCACTGCCTCTCTCTTTCACCCCCCCCCCCCCCTTCCCCTCCCTTCAATCGTTGATTAAATCTGCCATTGCGCCTGTGAAGCCAGCTGCCACAGCTTCCCACACACCCAATGGCTCCTACCATGCGGCCTCTTGCTGCTGCCAACATGCTGTCACAGGTCCAGCTGGCTGGACGCAGGGCCTACACCTCGCAGCGGCCTTCCCTCATGGCCAAGCGCGCACAATGGACCCCGCGGCCAGCACAGTCGAACATTGTCCTGCGCCAAACCATCCGCCAGCAGTCGACGGGGCCTTCGCCAAAGCCCAAACGTTTCCGCCTCCTGCGCTGGACATGGCGCTTCACTTACCTCTCAGCCATCGCCGGCCTGGGCTACGTTGGATATGGCATCTACGAGTCGCGCAACCCAGCAGACCAGCCGCCACCCGACCCAAGCAAGAAGACGCTCGTGGTTCTTGGTGAGTAAGCCCGTGGGACAGGGACAGTGCGTGCGTGCAGCATCGGGGCCATCAAGCTGACAGGCTACAAAGGTACCGGCTGGGGATCCGTCTCCCTGCTGAAGAAACTCGACACGGAAAACTACAACGTCATTGTCGTCTCGCCACGCAACTACTTTTTATTCACTCCCCTTTTGCCATCATGTACGGTTGGCACCATCGAGCACCGCTCCGTCATGGAACCCATTCGCAACTTCCTGCGCCACAAGAAGGCCAGTGTCACATACTACGAAGCCGAGGCCACCAAGATCGACTACGAGAAAAAGGTCGTCTACATCAGCGACGACTCGGATATCAAGGGTGACCTTTCCAAGAACGAGGTTCCCTTTGACATGCTGGTCGTGGGCGTGGGTGCCGAGAATGCGACCTTTGGTGAGTTGGAGACCAAAGAACATGGATAGACTGAAGTCGACTAACAAAACCTAGGCATTCCCGGTGTCAAGGAGCACGGCCTTTTCTTAAAAGAGGTTGGCGACGCCCAGCGCATCCGAAACCGCATCATGGACTGCTGCGAGACGGCTACCTTCAAAGACCAATCGGAGGAGGAGAAGAAGCGTTTGCTACACATGGTCGTTGTGGGCGGAGGCCCCACTGGTGTTGAGTTCGCCGGTGAGCTCCAAGATTTTTTCCACTCCGACTTGAAGAAGTGGCTCCCCGAGATCCAGAACGACTTCAAGGTCACCCTGGTCGAGGCTCTGCCCAACGTTCTGCCCATGTTCTCCAAGCAGTTGATTGACTACACCGAAAAGACCTTCAAGGAGGAAACCATCACCATTCGCACAAAGACCATGGTCAAGAACGTGACAGAAAAGTACATCGAGGCCGAATCAGCGGGCCCCGATGGCAAAAAGCAGGTCGAGAGGATCCCCTACGGTCTTCTCGTCTGGGCCACAGGTAACGCACTCCGACCAATCGTCAAGGACCTCATCAACCAGATCCCCGCACAAAAGGACTCCCGCCGCGGTCTTGCTGTCAACGAGTACCTCGTTGTCAAGGGTACCGAAAATGTCTGGGCTGTTGGTGACTGCGCTGTTGCCAACTACGCCCCCACCGCCCAGGTCGCCGCCCAGGAAGGTGCCTTCCTCGCTCGCATGTTCAATCAGATGGCCAAAACCGAGGCCATTGAGACTGAGCTCAAGGAGCTGTCAGTTGCTCAGGAGAAGGCACCCGATAAGGAGGCTCGTGACAAGGTCTTTGCCGAGATCAAGTCGTTGCAGCAAAGGCTGCGAAGAGTCAAACAGCTTGGACCTTTCGAGTACTCCCACCAGGGTTCGCTCGCCTACATTGGATCTGACAAGGCCGTTGCCGATATCTCATGGTTCGCTGGAAACATTGCCAGCGGAGGCACGATTACCTACATTTTCTGGCGAAGCGCCTATCTCAGCATGTGCTTCAGCACCCGCAACAGGATCTTGGTCCTTCTCGACTGGATGAAGGCCAAGGCTTTCGGTCGCGATGTGTCCCGTGTTTAGACGCCACCCCCCTGTCTTTTCACTCCTTTGTCAAGATATTCCCAAAAGTTCGACTCGTCAAAGCAAAGTCCCATGGAAACGCACCTTCCCGTCGTCTTTTGAATGACCTGTTTGTGACACTCTTTCCTTCGCTTCTGTGCGAATTCCCCGCACACCCTCTTGTATAACTGTAATGCACTTGTTAGCAGGAACTTGATCTGAGACACGAGTGCTCTCTGGGCTGGTCGAGCTTGGCGTTTGGCGGCCTTTGATAAGCGGTTTGCGTCGTTCGATAGACTTCTGAGTTTTAAACCGTATGTATGCTTCGAAGCGAGATATAGGGAGAAATGAAATGGTGGATTACTGGTTATCGAGATGACTATGGCCGATTTGCCAAGATGCTGCGTCTTGTTCGAGCGTGGCTTGGGTTTGTGCGAGAGCTTTTGTACATCATTGTTTTTTTCCGTACATGATGCACAATTTTTTTTTCTCCCTGCGCTGATTCCCTGAAGTACTTCTTAGTACAGACGAGTTTGCAGTGTCCCTCGCCCTACGCTCAGTTGTACGGTAGGACGCGTAGTTCATGATGTGTACGACGGCCGATTTCGGACTGTACTTGTAACTTGACCAACTTGTCGGGGATAACCACGCCACGTACGTTAGAACACAGTGACGTCTCACAACATTCGTTAGAATAAGAATTGATCTGACGAAACGGAATCCTTGTCATCAAATTACTACTCCACAGCTTTATACGGCAATTCCGTTGGTCTATTGATGAGTTGCACTTGAGACCTGTTGGCGCGGAGTTAAGTTAAACATTTGCTTAATGCGTAGTTACCGGTACTAGCTCCATGTATCCTGGACGTCGTTGATCCCGCGCCCTACACTTTCTCACTTCTTTTCCTAGAATCGGAACCGTGGGTAGACGGATAGACAGCAGGAAAGTTACATATCTTGTGAATAGACCGTCTTCTTTTCGTCAAAACATTATCCTACACTTTTCAGTCTTTCCATTACCCCGCCATGGATTCTTCACAGTTTCGCGACGCAGCCAAGAGTGCTATTGAAGAGAGTGAGTTTTATAGAAGCCCTAAATGGTACTTTTTATTGACGATTTTATAGTTGCAAACTACTACGACACATTAGAGGAACGCCCGGTGCTTCCATCAGTCGCACCAGGCTATTTACGTCCACTCATCCCATCTTCTGTCCCTGAAGAGGGTGAATCATGGGAGACGATCCAGGCCGATATCGATCGTGTCATCATGCCCGGACTAACGCACTGGCAATCACCGAAATTCATGGCTTTCTTCCCATGTAATTCGTCCTACCCAGCCATGTTGGGTGACATGTACAGTGGCGCTTTCAATGCTGCTGCTTTCAATTGGGTCTGCTCACCTGCCATTACCGAATTGGAAACTGTCATGATGGACTGGGTGGCCAAGTTGCTTGCCCTTCCGAAGGAATTTCTGAGCGACGGGGAAGGAGGCGGAATCATCCAGGGTACGGCGAGCGAGGTTGTGGTCACAGCGGTCGTCGCGGCGCGAGAGAGAATGGTGAGAAGGAAACTCGGGGGTGCACCGGAGAGCGAGGAGCAGATGGACCGCGCAGCAGATATCCGCGGGAAACTCGTCGCTCTGGGATCAGAGCATGCCCATTCGAGTACCCAGAAGGCTGCCATGGTCGCAGGAACACGTTTCCGCACCGTTCCTGCGCCAAAAGAAACTGGTTTCTCTGTCACCGCGGCCGCCCTCCGCAAAACCGTTGAGGAGTGTCGTGCCAAAGGCCTCGAGCCATTTTACTTCACTGCTACACTAGGCAGCACAGGGACCTGCGCAGTAGACGACCTCGAGGGCATCGCCGAACTCTCCAAAGAATACCCAGACCTATGGATCCACGTCGACGCAGCATATGCTGGCTCTGCGCTCATCTGTCCAGAGTACCAACACCTCTGCCCGCCCCTCGCCGCATTCGACTCCTTCAACTTCAACCTCCACAAATGGCTCCTCGTCAACTTCGACTGCTCCGCCTTCTACATCAAGCGCAGAAAAGACCTCATCGACACCTACAGCATCACACCCACCTACCTCCGCAACCCCCACTCCGACAAAGGCATGGTCACCGACTACCGCGACTGGCAAATCCCCCTCGGCCGCCGCTTCCGCAGCCTCAAAGTCTGGTTCGTACTCCGCTCCTACGGCGCCCACGGACTCCGCACTTTCATCCGCTCACATATCCAACTCGGCACCTACTTTGCCTCCTTGCTGCATTCCCGCCCAGACATCTTCAGCATCACCACCGCTCCCGCCTTTGGCCTCACTACTTTCCAAATCAAACCCAGGACCCCCACTGCCGCATCGACGGCCAAGGCCAACGAGCCGGACCCACGACACGAGGCGTATGCGAATGACTTTTTGCCCAATGCAGAGGCGCAGTATTTGGAAAATGTGAATGCGAAGACCAAGGAGGTGTATGAGCGGATTAACGAGGGCAGGGAGTTCTTCTTGACGAGCACGGTTGTGGGCGGCTTGTATGTCATTAGGGTGGTTAGTGCGACGTTGAAGAGTGAGGAGAGGTATATGAAGGCTGTGTTTGAAGCGCTTGTGGAGGCTGCGGAGGGGCGGCGTGTAGGGTAGAGGGGGAGTTGGGCTCAGGCTGAGTTGTGGAGGGAGATATAGGGCTGTGTGTGGTTTATCAGATAGAAGTAAGACGATCAACAATCAGATGGGTGGAATTCTTACATCAGAGTATACCGTTGTATAATTGTGCTTTGGACGCCAGTCCCCTGAACAACTACGAACATACCGTCAATACATTCCCAAACCCTGCAAAAGCACTCAAAAATATCTGCAAGACTCGGAATAACCAGACTCCAAATACACCCTCCCAGCCATGTGATACTAGCTTAACTTTTTGGGGCTGAAAGCTTGAAAAGCTTGAAAGTAGGGATGGCACTTTTCTAATATGCGTGATTAAGTAGCTAAGTATAGATATATCCTGACGTTTTGTTGCTCTTTTCCTTTCTTTACTTTATCGTTTTGTGGATTTTCCTTCTAGGGACGCGCTGGTGTGTTCGTCGGTTGTGCTCTTTTGTTAAATGGAAGACCCGGGACACGATAGCGAGGACGGAGATTGTATCCAGTTCAAATAGATAGCCACTTCGACGAATCTTTTCACCCACTTGATTGCCAGACTTCTTATTCACTCAGCCTTGGCTCAGTAGCCCAACAGCCACGGTGTGGAATTGAAAGCCCACATCGCCGTATCATGCGCATGTTTCATATTGTCACTACGCTGGGCAAGAAAATTCCACTCGATATATCAGAAATCGATGAGACGTGCGTCCTCGCCGATGTTGAGGCGATGTACAATGGTCGTAACCCGGATAGTGAGGACGAAGCCGAGTTCACTGGCAATGAAACATGCCGGCTGAGTGTCGTCATCACACCAGTATTATCCTCTTGTTGCGTAGGGACTACTTCATCAAAAGCTTCGCATCAGTCGAGTATCCTTTATTCGATTCTTTGTCGAATATGTTCGAGCTGGTGTGCGATGACGTTCACTGCCCCAAAGACTTGCGCCGCAAAGCCATGGCTTCCATCCTAGAGAAGGCGTTATTAGTCGTCGCGAAAGGCGGTGTTTCCACAATCAGTGACCGGTACTATCAATCATTCATGTTTATGGGCTCCGGGTTATCCACAGAAAGAGCCCACGTCGCATACGCAGAGCTCTTCCAAGCTGTTACGGAGAAATTATATATTGCAACGGGTGATGGCTCCGTTGTTAGTGAAATGCTCCAGCAAACTATGTCAGATAGTTCATGGGTCAACTCAGATCAGCTAGTGAAACTGGTCTCAAAGCCACATAGCACGAGAAACAGCGGACGGCGGGGCTGCAGCTTGGGAAAAATTGTATGTTTGTACAGCATTGTATATGCCTCATTACTTATAGCAAACAGGTTCTCGTCGCCCCCGCCGCCCGTACTGACATACAACGCTGTCGCGTTTTCGAAAAAGCACAACAGATTCTACCGCCAGTCGCGATCCCGACCTTCATTGAGCGGCTCTTTACATTCAACCGACACAGCCCCGTGACTGGGCTCGACCGCACGTTTCCCGTTCAAGATGTGATTGCGAACCCTGCCGGGCCGTCAAATCCTTCCTGTTGAATCCCACGCTACCTTCAGGCTACTTCACGTACAACGAGCCAACTCGGAAGCACATCCAGTACAGCTTCAACGACCCCAACGACTTTAAATTCGAGACACAAATGGGAAGATTGCCGCATACACTTGTCATTCACAAGACTAATAATCAATACATGCGCGCACTGCAGGAGTCGAACAAGGAAATTGATGCTCTTCACACTCAGCTGCAGAGCATGAGGAGCGAATTCTTGGAAACCATACTGGGAGGCAATGTGGTGACGATTGCACGTGTTGGCAAGTCAGGTTTAATGGGGGCTGCAACTGGAACTGCGGCAGAAGCTGGGGCTGAAGGAACAGGACAACCACCACCACCAGCTTCCCATCAACCGTTACAGCCTTTATCCGCTTCGGCGGTGAATTCAACAACGGCGCATCCATCCCTCCCTCCTCTGTATACTATCTTGAAGCCGTTGCAGCCTACATCCGCGTCGATGCCGATTTCGGCAACGCCGCGTTCAACTTTACCGCCTATATCCGGTGGCCAGAAGCCGTATATCATTGATCTGACTGAGGATGAGGAACCGTAAGTATGCCGTGTGCGAGATCATAGGAAGTGTATTACTGTTCATGTTAAGTGATAGGGTGGCCGCTGAGTAATACGAAGATGAGGAATACTGCTCTTGGGAGATGGGGGACCTCAACTTTCGAACCTGGGATGTAGCGACTTGTCAAGTATTTTGAAGTTTGTGACAATTTGCATATGGGAACAGACTCTACTTTTTTCTTGGATATCTGATGCCGGATTTTGGTATGGACTGGATGCTGAAAATAATAGTTTTAATAATAGTGCAATCGTGGGACTGAAGCAGAAGAAAGACGGGATATTATACTGTATATGATCCATACATTTCCCAACACCGTCGTTGCCAACCTCTCTCACTCACTCTCTCTCTCTCACTCACTCTCTCTCTCTCACACACACACCAATAGAGTTGCACCCTATTCACGCGGCAAACCACCTCTTCACCTCCCTAAACTTCTCCCCCGCCCCATCACAAATTCCATCCCACATCGCCCTCTCGGCAGCCTCCTCAATTTCCGCAAGCTTCGTATACGCATACGGCGCAAAATACCCATACAAACTCTGCAAAACCCACGGTTTATTGCCACACCCCCGTGTCCAGCTTGCCTCCAAGGTTTGAAATAGTAAATGCAACTTGGCGTCGTCAGCCTGGACATCAGGGAAAGCACGGGCATCTTGGAGCTTAGGGGCCACAGGATCCGCGATACTTGGGTGACGCGCGAGAATGCCGTACAAGATATCAATGCACCCCAACACATCCGCTGTGAAAGGCTGGGAAGCGGTATGTGCCAGGCTCGCATCGTACCTCTCCGCAGCCTCCCCCTCCCGCCTACTACAATACGCCGCACCCTCGAAGTCAATGAGTTTAATCTTGGGTAAACTATGCAAGCCCCCATAATCGTCAAACTCACCCTCATACCCGATCATGATATTTCCAGCAACCAGATCCCCATGTACAACCGCCGGCTGACAGACTCTGTGCAAAAATTCCAGTGCCTCGAGCAACTGCACGAATACCAGCCATGCAAACTCCTCTGGCAAACGGGGGTACACACACTGCAGTGCCTCGAGGGGACATCCGAACCCGAGTGCAAATGTCGTGGTGGTGAACCATTGGGGTATAGTACGGCTCTCATCCCAGTCCAACAGGTGGAAGAAGCGGTCTTGAGCGTGGTGAGTGGCAGCGTGCGCGCGGATGGCACGGAGGATTGTGATTTCATTCTTCAGGGATATATTTTCTGGTGAGGGCCTATGCGGGATTTTAGCTACGATGAGGTGGGGTGTTAGGGTGGTGGAGGGTGGTGCACTTGGGGTGCTGGGACTTATGTGGTGTTGGTGATGGGATGGGAGGCTTGCCTTGGGGAGGCAGTAGTGAGCACTACTTCTAAGGCCAAAGCCGGCTTCGGTGATGTGGCTGTATTGGGAGGAGCACAGTTCGGAGAATAAGCTTTGTTTTTTTGTGTCGTTCCATCTAGTTAGACAAAGCGGAGTGTCTCGAAGTAGGATGAGTCGGTCCATTGGGATGGCGGAGGTAGTGCAGTGCTGGGATTGATGCTGCTGTGTTTTTGCTTGGAGGGAATGAGAGGGTGTTGTGATATCGTAATTGAACTACAAGGTTGTGCAGGAGATTTTGATCATGTTGGGAAAATGAAATATGTGCTTTCTGCTAAGCATTGTGCGTATGCTGTAACAGCAATGTTGCATCCTCATTGTTAATATAGCTCTACACAATGTTACTTGGTTATTACAATGATAATGCTAGATGTTCAGACGCCACATGCTGCAAAAATGCATCAACATAGGAATAACTCTAATCTCATTGAACATCATTTCTTCTTAAATCTGTTAGATTGAGTAGGTGTTACCGGCATGTCTAGGCCGGCTACGGTGCGGTTTCCAAAGG
Organism: Plenodomus lingam; assembly: GCF_022343315.1. Taxonomy (NCBI): domain Eukaryota; kingdom Fungi; phylum Ascomycota; class Dothideomycetes; order Pleosporales; family Leptosphaeriaceae; genus Plenodomus; species Plenodomus lingam. Next base: position 1,052,242 of record NW_027093944.1, on the reverse strand, counting down.
AGCACCATCCAGCTTGAAGTAGCCAGGCTGTAATTTCTCAAACACGCCGGTAGGGTCGTACTTTTTCGAGATAGCTTTGAGTCGTGCTTGATTTACAGAGCCATAGCCTGCAACCGGATCTTGGTAGGGACTGGCGTAATTCATGTAAATGTACGAGCTTGCTTTGCCCTTCGCCTCCGCAGCAGCGATAGCGCGATTCATGACCTTGGTTGCGAACTCGTTGAGACGAGAGTCATCGGCACTGTCAGACCACTTTATGGAGATCAAGGCAAGCATGAGCGGCCCGTCCTTTGGGTCCAAACCGAGTGAATTGCCTCCTCTTGTCTTTGTCTTCTGAAGTATGGGCTCAGTAAGCACCTGAAGTGAGAGGGCAGGCAAAACATCTGCTGCATCCAGTATGGATGAAATCTCTTCGAAGAATATATCCTTGGTAAGGGTAGCCAGCTCCTTGTCAAGCTTGACAGTCCAGGTCCAGAAGCTCTGTCTGAGTCCAGCACCGACAGCCGACTCTGCCAGCAAATTCGTGAGTTCCGCGAGACTTCTGATGCCCGTGATATCCTGGAGGGCACCAGGGATAGCGTTGTATTCCGCAAGAATTGTTGCGTTGGGGTTTGGATCGGCATATTCTAGCTCGACGTTTGCGACTGGGACTCCGCCCCAACTGAATGAGAGGATCTGGTGAGCTTTGCCGTCCTTGTTCGCATTCATGCCGAGGTTGAAGTACGCTTCGATCACAGCGGCGAATTGCGTCTCCCTGTATACTCGCATACCACCCCACATGGTGGGAGATCGAGGGACAGTTCGGGCATTGAATTGTGTAACAAGGCCAAAGTTGTTCCCACCGCCACGCAATGCCCAGTAAAGGTCCGGGAATGAGGTAGGAGTGGCCGTAACAATCATCCCGGATGCTGTAACAAGCTCGTAAGATTCTACGTTGTCGCATGCCAATCCATATTCACTCGAAAAGTAAGAAAGTCCTACAGGTGATTTGATTAGCAATTGCTTCAAGAGCTTATGGCAATTTGACATTTCTTACCTCCTCCGAGAGTCAAGCCGCCCACGCCAACAGTAGACACCTAATAAAACATTAGAGCCCACAACTTAGTCATCTCCATGATTTACTAACCCGGCCTCCAATGACAGTAAGATTGTCCTTTTCTAAAGCGGAGTAAATGTCAAGCCATGTGTGTCCAGGCTGAAACGATGCAATCTTCGTATCGCTCGATAAGGCAATCTGGTTCATCTTTTCGAAACTGATCGTCATTCCATTGTCGATGTTTGAGCCTCCTGACACAGCAGAATGACCTCCACTCTTGGCTGCAAATGGGCATTGCGTCAAACGCGCGAGCAAAACAGCAGTTGAGACATCCAGCGCTTTCTCGGGCTTGAATACACATTGTGGAGATAGCTCTCTTTGTTGGCCCGACCATAGAGTAGTGATGAAGGCAGTGTACGCGCTTTCTGCCCGAGTTTCTACTTGGCCGTCGCCAAAGATGGCACTTAGAGACATGCACTATTTGTTGGTCAGTCGACACATGGTCGTTATATCGAAAAGGATGAAACTCACAGCAGCCGAACAACCGCCAGGTCGTGAGCCATCAACGAATGGTGCCAGATCAGGAATGGCCGAGACGTTGACTCCGTTATCGAGCAAGGCTTCGGTGATGTCAAAGTCCGCTGGCTCGAATGCTGTTTGAGCTACCACACCCGCAGCGAGTGTGGTAAGGGCAATACTGGTCTTCATGCTTGCCGTGCTGATAAGCGATGCTGTGAAACCAAGGAAACGAGCGACGTGTAGCAAGCAAAGACGTTGGCCAGGATATGGGACGGAAATTAGACTTTTTAAGCCAACATTTAAATTTCATGCCTATGGAAGCATGGTACTGTAGTAGTTAAGAACAGATGGTCAGGGCCCAGACCTTGTGAAATGAGCACCCCCATGACGGTAGGGATCAATTGCATTGGCAAAGAAGAAAAAAGTCTTTGCAATACGCAAATACGATTTTCCCTCGAACTAGGGCCTGTTGCGCAGTCATGTAACATACGTGCTGGGATCAGCGCGAGATCTAGTCCTGTTACATGCGTCGACTACCATTATGTACGACCGTGCCTGGTAGTGCATTGTGGCAGTATCGGCGGCGACTATCTTGTAACGTTACGGTAAGCTCTTCTTTGATAAGGCCGAGCCCATTGAGGATTGCATAGTCTGAATCTTCGAGATCTGGTTCCCATTGCGAATCTGTTGGCACGTTCAACCTCTGCTTGTGAAGATGTTTGTAGGAGACGAGGCTCCATGTCCTATATTCTGATAGAAGAATGGGTGAATGACCTGCTCCTGTTCCGTGCGGATTCCTACCTACAAGCGGCTTGGACGTGAATGAACCCCTGCTTGAAGCCAAGAACCGCCATACGAGATGGAACCTTTGGAACCTTTACCGCACCGATTCACCGAGACTGACGATCCCTCATACGCGCTGTTGTCAACGATAAGTAACAACACCGGATTCTAGATCCCCAGACCGTGTGACGATCAAGGTCCGGCGGATAATAATGTGGATATCTACTATTGCGAACTGATGAAGGGGGGTGGGGGGAGGAGGCGGACTAGCTCCTTGTACCGGCACCGGTAAGTTACATCTCACGGCCACACGCGGCACGGGAGACGGCACACATTCGCCGATCTCTGGTCCGCTCCTCCTAACGCTCCACTGGTTCACCTACCTACCGGTACACCACGACATAGTATGTATACAACATCCTGTCATGCCTTGCTAAGCTACGTCTGGGACTGTTATCATGACCCCTAAACGCGCCTCAATTCACGCACGCTCAGCCGCAAACAGACAGGCACCATACCACCAGGGCGAGACTCTTCAAGCCAAGGGCTGGATCCAGCACATGTACCGGTACATCTCAATTTTGGGTCGCATTTATAGGTCTAATGAATGAAGGGTCGACTAGTGTTGTCAAATCAGTACACTCGGATGGTGGTAATGACTGCACATCTCGGTAAGATGATCAGATTTGCGATGACAGAGATTTAAATGACGACAATTCACTACAAAGCTCCTGTGTAAGCAGATCGTCGACAGGGGAGAACTAGACCACCGGACTACATAATGCAGTTGTCCAAGCCAGTGAAGCGATGTTGTCAACATCAGACCTAATAGACTTAATAATTTTGGGTAAAGTACGGGACTTTATTCCCAAATCTGTTTCCCTGTTTCACTTTTCCAGTACATTAACGCTCGATGTGTAGTATAACGTTCTGTCATCTCCACTCCGGTCGCTATACACCGTCTGCTCCGGGCTGATTTAAAGCTTTCTCGTCCTAGTAGTTACTCTAGTTCTTACTTTCCCAGACCTATAGGCTCATATTGGCAGCACAGCAATCAGTGTCGGATACAGATGCAGATTCGGGAGCACAGGATGAGTATTTACCAGTTCATTGTCATATGTCATGATGCAGACTGATCTTAAAAGCCTCAGATTGTGGACTTGTATGATCTACGACACTGGAGTCCTCTCACACCGCTGTATCACACTGTGTTATGATTCGCTAGAACGCATACAAAGGCAAATGGCCTTAACTATCTTTCAAGTTCTACCACAGCATGACAATAAATTATATGACTTCTGTACCTTGTGTCAACATCCCATGGCAATAAACTAATCTCAACGCGCTTTTCAAAAGTTTCGGAGGTGGGCTACATGCGAATCGTCGACGCCATGGTCGCTCTCATCACAAAGAGTGGCCTTTGGTATATAAGGACTACAATAAGATTTACTCACAATCTGTTGCGCAGGATACGAAGACCAAGAGCGGTCACACGGGCTTATGCTCTTCGAAACCGATGAGTCTTTATAGTATTCATGTGATAACATTGCGAATATATTAACCAATGACAGCTCGGAGACATCATTGGCGAAGGTGACCTAAACGTGGGATACGATGGTCAACAATCACACATTTTGATACGAATCGAATAAGCATCTCGTATTCATCGAATCAGCGGTTACAACGCCATGCTTACAAAGCCCCCTCCCCTCCCCCGGTAATGTACGTGCTATATCATAGCCAAAATCACGAAGCACTTGTCATTGCGTTACTGTCCCATGAGGGTGTTGCAAACGTGCAATGTGATGATCCCCTCCACCTCATCCCTTCTTGTCATCACGGTCGCCGTTATCATCGTTATCCCTCTTGTTGTCCTTCTTCAGCATCTTCTTCAACTTCTTCATCAGTGGCTCTCCCGCAGTAACCTTGGAGACATGGCCAGCGTTGACAATATTGTCATACGATTTGAGGTCTTCACTGTGAGCCCTCAGACAGGCCTGGCGCTGACAGGCTCCAGGTTCGAAGTCCTTGCACTTTGCTCGAGCACAGGCGAGTCCCGCGGCCTTGCAATTCAGGTAAGGCTCTCCATGGTCGCATATGAGGCGGTGTTTGTAGCAATTGAGACAGACCACAATGCGGCTGAAGACGTCATTGGCCGAGGGCTCAGCTGGTTCACTTGCAATCTTTAGCACACATCTTCTCGAGCTGACTGCCGGGAAGAGCTTACTCTGAGACATCCAAAGAACGCTTCTTGTTGTCCTTGGTCTCCTTGTTAGATCGGCTGGTCGGGACTGAGGAGACATTGTGACGCTTCGGTGGATCTACTGGTGCGCTCGGAAGTTGAGTACGGAGTATGTTGTGATCTGTGTGGAATTTGTCCCCTTCTTCGAGTGCAGCAACTTCAGCGTCGGCGTGATTCATCTTTGCGGCCAGCATCATGAAATGAAGACTTCGCTCAGCTTTTCGGTGTTGCAGTCTCGATTTGTATACTATGCTCCTGAGCTCGGATAAGTCCTTTATGGTCTGCGTATGAGATTACTTCTCTGCTTCATGGCTTGCCTTTTCCTGATTGTACGCCGCTGTCATGTCTGCCAGCTTGCACTCCAATTGGCGCTCTCGGTCTTCACTGCGCGTCATGATCTTGTCAACAGCTTGTAGATCGGTTCTCGGCACAGTCTTAGACGTCTTTGGTGGGATAGTCGGCTTCGCCTGGCGAAGATCTGGATTCTGGTAGAGGTGTCTACAAACATGGCAGTGCGCGCGTAAACGGAGCATGCACAAGCCTGGTCACCACCACGACGCCAGGTATCCACCCCATTCACATTCACCTCACCTTTGGCCCCAGCTCCGCCTCAGCCAGTAGCGTGCGGACCAGTAATTGATCACGTGCAGTCTGACTAGCGTGGGATCAGAATCCCATAAAAGAAGTACCTCCCCCTCCTGATCTTCTTCTTTTCTTTTCCCTTGGGGACAAGGTCTCTCAGGTAGACAGGTCTAACTGGGCAATTAACCGCTTGACTTCGCACCTAGGGACCCGCCAAGCAGTGCCATGGGCCTATTCAAGACTCAATCCGGATTGACTTCGACCCGTTGGCCGCCGTGGCTGGACGAGGATGCGAGAGGACCCTACAGGAACCGACGCAATAATACGGCCACCTGGTCAGTTGTGGGGTTCTACTGTCAGCGCACGGAACGTTTACGTGTTTCTTCTGGACGGGGTCTCCTACCGATTTTCGGATCGGGTGGCTACTGGTCGAGGTCTTTCATATCTCTTCCTCTAGTGTGGGTGGTTTGACACTGGAGTACTCTATCTACCTTATCCAGCGATGACTCGGTCATACTGCGCGCAGCCTAGTGCTCAAAGCTACGGAAACTTGCAATTCTTTGCAGTTTCAATTTCGTACGGTCACTGTGCGTTGGCCTGGTATCAAGAAGAAAACTGCCAGTGTCGTACCAATTCTGGGCACGCTCACTGCCCCCTCTTTTTTTTTCATTGATCGCCTTCGCCATCAGGCAGGGTGTCGAGGAAGAAAGTTTTTCACATCAGTTTGAAGATGTCAGGGAATGGCCATTGCGGGACCATTCTTTGTTATGTTCATGTTCCTTCCACTGTCTAGCTTTTCCTCACTGCTCTGCTCCGCCCGTGACTACAATGTTGCTTGTATGCGTTATTATATCGGACATGGAACAGTCCTTGAACAGACAGCTACCCGCCAGTCCTTACTCACCTTGACTTGACTGCCTACAAACGCAAGCCCACTGCTACTCCGCTAGAACATAGCACCTGCGCCTGACGCGAGCAAAGGCTCTCAAATTGCCCACTTTGCCACCAACTCCCCATCGCCAAAATCTCACCGTTGCTCTGCATACTCTGCGCAGACCCGCCCACTCCATTCACCTCACAAGCTCTTTTCACGTTCTCCCATTCGTCCATCCATTCAAACACGTCGTCCACCAGCCTCCTCTCTCTATCTTCCCTAAAGATAGCCGCGCTCGAGAGGGAGAAGGAGGATCTCAAGCTCCAGCTCAAAGAGCTAGAGTCTGAGAACGCAGAGCTGAAGGAACAGCTCGATTATCACAAAGGCGAGGGCGATTACGACAGCCCGCTTGAAACGGCCGATTATGACAGCGACGACGACGACGAAGAAGGAGACGAGATGACCATGGCATTCAAGGAAATCAGCGGGCTCATAAAGCAGCTTGACGCCAAAGATGAGAAGATTGAGAAGCTGGAGGCAGAGTTAGCCGCCGTGTACAAAGCTACTGCTACAGCTACAGCTACTACTACAGCTACTACTATTACTACTACTACTGCCGCCACTGCCACCAATGGCGAACCAGACCCCTACCACATCAATCTAGCCCTGCGCCCAAAGCCAAAGGGTCACCGTGGCAAACATTACAGGTATGCACCCCCGCCTCAGCCCAACACCAGCTCCTGGCTAACCATGCACAGTGGCGTTTGCAAGAGGCGAGGTGATAAGTAAAGAGGACGGAACGAGTAGAACTCAGGACACAGGAAGTAGCGAGGAAGCAGCGGGTAAAGAGTAGCAAAAGATATCAGAGAGGCTAGGGAATAAAAATGAGGAAGAAAAAGATATGCAAATTACCCGTGTTTGTGCAAGAAGTTGATGGGTTTTGTTGTGGCCGTGAGAGAGAGGGTCCATGGCCTTCTACTTTTTATTTGATATCAAATGTCCAATTGTTTCCCATTGACCGTTGACCGTTGACCTCTAATCTCCCCGAGCCAACGACACCCAACCCAGCCTGCACTCTCCATCTACAAAAACAACAGCAAAATATACACACAAACACAAACACAAACACAAACACAAACACAAGCACAAGCACAACCCACCCCCAACCCCAAAAAACAAAACAAAACAGCAAAAGAAAGAAAAAACCCACGTCTAAGAGCCAGTAACGATGGAAACGACAGGCCATGCGTGTATAGCAAGATAATCCAGCCATGCATACACGCAAAAGCCAAGCCAGCCGGATATATACACCGAGGACCCTCAACCCCAACCCCACCAAAGACACCAACAAAGCAAAGGAAAAGATGGGAAACGCCAGCGCCATGCAAAACAACAAAAGTGAGCGAAAGAAAGAATTGCCATCTCCTGCACCGCTCGAGCAAAAACCCCAAGGACGCGTTTGGGAAAAGATGCGTGTATGCGTGTGTGCGGGATATTCGATGCGTGGGGTCGGATTTAGGAGGGTATCGGATGGTATCGATAGTTGATGACGGTAACGGCGTGATGAGATAGTGAAAGACGGTAAAGCGTGCATCTGACCAGAGGGAATCCATGGAGGCGAGGACTGGGCAACTAACGCACAGCTCAAGACTGTGATTCCGCCGGGGGTTTCTTTTTCAACTGCCGCGACCCAACAACTTCTTACCAAGGGCTTTTGCCTTTTTCCTGGGTCTGTGGGAGGTGACGGTCATGTTAGTTTGCTTTCGCCTACTTGTACTAGGAAAAGGAGGAAAGGAAAGGAAAAATTAAAAAAGACTCACCCATCAACATCCTCATCCCCCTTCTCCCCCCCAACACTCCCATGTACACTCCCATTCCCATACAAACTCGGCGCCGGCCCTCCTCGCGCCTCCCCCCCACCACCACTAACACTACTCCCCGCCCTCTCCCTGCCCCGCATATGCGCCCCAAACGGGCCCACGCCCGTGAGATGTTTACTCAGACTATAAATGAGATTTGCATGCACGGGCTCTGTATTATCCACCCGACTCAGCTCATCTGCAAACGCGCGCCCGTCCTCCAATTCCTCGAGGTTGAGGCTATCGGCATTGGCGCCATGGTGATGATGGTGGTGGCCACTCAAGCCGCCGAGAATGGAGCCATGCGTGGAGCGCGCTTGTCCTGTAGAACTTCCCTTTAGACTACCGGCGCCATTGGTACTGCCATTAGCATTGTTGCCAGATGGACTGGCGTTGTGCATCGAGTGGCCGGAATGCGCGATACTGTGCAGCGAACTCTCCTCTGAAACCGTGCTAAAGGTGCTGGCCGCCCGGCCGCTCGTGAAACTGCGGCGTGGGACAACTTCGCCGCTGACGTCGCTGCCGCCTGGGCTGTGGTCACGCATGGAACTCGAGTCTGTGCCACTGAGCTCAGGGCTCGTGTTGAGTACGGTGCTGCTATTTGCAATTTGGCGTAGTCGAGTTTGTGCCTTGGCTGTCGGTCGGTGGTGCGAGAATTTGTTGCTTACAATGGCGCCTGCGTGGCTCACGAGCGCGCGGATAACATCCTTCTTGAGCGCAAGGGCAAGTTCAAGATTCGACCACGTCTTGTTTCTGTACTCGAGGGTCGGCATTCTAAAAACCAAATCATGTACGTCTTCGAAATTGCGGTTTCCTTTGCCCTTGTAGGAGAGACAGAGCACCATGGAGGGGATTTTCACATAGGCAAGTGTCATGTAGTTACTTGCCCGACTCATCATCTCAGTTAGGTCATCGCTGCGCGCTTCCTTCTTGCTCGGCCGTTTCTCGCTAAGACTGGTGCCTGTGCGGTACAGGTTGAATCGTTTGCCAGTACGTTCCGAGTCGTTGGAGACCATGGAGCTCATGTTCGAGCCAGAGCGGACGGAACTGGGGCGCTTGGGGGTACTGTGCGATGACAAGGTTGGAGTAGCTGCAGAGCTTGGGTGTAGAGTCCTGCGGTATTCAGTCGCGCTGCGCGAGGGCGCGTCACGAAAGAAGCGGAAATAGTGCGAGCTTCCTTTCTTTTCGGAGCTTTTCTTCTTACTCTCTGCTTTTTGGGCGGGACCAGGGAGTTGCAGCGTGGGTGTGAGGCGTTGCTTGAGGGCATCGAGAGCACTATCGTCGGTTGCGAGGGACGCACTAATGCTGGACGGTGTAACAGAGACCATACCATTGTCGTCATCCTCATCCTGGGGTGGTAGGGTATGACTGATGGTAAAAGGCGAGGGGTTACCATTCTGATCTGTCTTACCCTGGAGTGCTGGGAAGATGTATTCAAAAAGCTTCTTGCCCACCTTCCACTCCAGCTGTACCTTGAGCGGGAACAGGTTGACCTCAAAGTGTTCCATTACCGGAATTCCAGCAATGGGCTCAAGCATGACGAACTGAACCTTAAGAGACTTTGCGTCTTTCGGCAGCGGCTGGTTGTTTTCGAGATAGGGCGAGAACATTTCTGGGTACAGTGCATTCGGCAGCAAATTCAGCCCACGAACCTGCTCGACTTCCAACGCGTTGAAGTTGGACCCATCGTTGTTGTCCGTGCGATCAAATGACACGCCCTTGAGCTGAAACTCTGCCAGTGACTCCTGACCCTCGCGGAGCAGATGCCACACAATCTCCGAAGCGGAAACATACCACCTCAATAGCCCGGTAGACTGCTTCGCCTGCGCGCGATCGTCTTGTTTCCGCTGTGCCGTAGTAATGGCCTTCATCACGAAGAACAGCTCGTCCTCATACACTGAAATGTCCTTCTCAACCTCGACGCGATCTTCCCAGCCCTGTCTGTCCAGGTACTTCTCATTGATTTGGAAGATGGTCTTGATCTCCTCCAATTGCCGGATGCGTTCTTGAAGGCCCATGACCAAGTCCGGCGCGCCAACAAGATCCGTAAAGTCGGAAGCCAGCATAATCTTCTCCAATCGCTCGTTGCGAGTCTTTTCCAAAGGCTCGTGGTAGAGCAAAAGATCCAGCACGATGACGTACATTGCATAATACTGTCTCGAATCACACAGGGCCCGCACACGCGGAAAGTCCACCCAAAGCTGATCAATCCTGCACTCTGGATGATGCACTTGAGAATCCGAGTCTGCACCCGATACGTCATCATTGTACTTGAGACGAAGGGTGTTGTACTTGTCGTACCGCATACTGGCCGACGTCCTTTGCACAACACGCTGGAAGCCAAAGGGATTGCTGTAGAATTCGAACATGACTTCAAAGGGTACCCAAGGTGGCCAGGCCGAGCCAGCGGGCGCTCCATAGGTGCTGCCAGAGTACATGTGAATGTCGTCCATACTAACAAACGATTCCGAATTTGTGACAAAGATTTGCAGACTGTCCATGGCAGCGGTAAATCGGCGTTGTACCAGACCGGATACCTCATCCATGACACGGTCCTTGTCCATGATTTGAAGAACCTTGAGTTGCACCCCCTTTGCTGTGACCAATACGGCAGTCTTGGTGTTACGCTCACTTTGGAGCTGTATTTGCGGAGCGATGAGGCGCACGAGGTATGCGTTCTGGGCGAGGTAATCAGCTGCGACTTCTTCCTCGGACTTCTTCCGATCTGAGCCGTCATTCTGCTTGTCTTCATCCTCTGCCTCGACGAACTTTCTTCCATCATTCAAGAGTTGTTCAATGGTCTGGTCAATCTGCAAATCAGCTTCCTTGTCGTCGGGGTTCAGTGTTTCGTCGACGTTTGAGGTAGATGGCCCACGAGACTTGTTCTGCTCCTCCACAACATCGAGTATGAACTTGACGGCCCTTCGCGACATGTAGTAGATAAAGCCACGACGCTGACTGACTTGGTGAATGTACCGAAGTATAATGTTCCGCAGTGAGTTGCTCCACTTTAGATGAATATTATGAATGATGAACCGGTTGTTGAAATCGCTCGTCGTATCAGTAAGCGGTGAAGAGTCGGCACCCTTCTTACTCGAATCGCTCGTGATGTGTTCTTCATTCGCCTCAAAGTATTCATCTTCCCCTTCGGTCTCGACATCTGCAGTGGCAGGGGCGCTTGCATTCATGTCCAAGCGCTCCAGTAAACTTTCGTGCATTGATGTTAGGAACCCCAGTTTTCGTTGTAGAAACTGGGTATGGTTTCTCAAAGTCTCGAGCCGACGTTGCAGCTCCTCCGTGTTTTCGGGTTCGCGAACGACAAGCAGCTCCTGCTCACCCACAGCACGCTCGTTGTATTCCACTTGCTCCTTCACACGCTCGATCCGCTGCTCAACGAGATGACACTGCACTCGTCGCGGATCATTACGCGCTGACATGACGCAGTGATGCGTTGCCTCATTTCCAAAAGCGCTAGTCCGATGCTCGTCTCCAGAGATGTTGTTGGCATGATCGGTTTGACGAAAGTACGTAAAGCGTGGTGCAAAGGCAAGCGGCAGAATCTGCGTCTCTGGATGGCGATTCGAAGGCAGGATCCAGCCAAGCTCGATGAAATCATCCATATCCACCCATCCCCAATCATTGTCGGGAATCGTGAATTTGGAGAGATCCGCCGTGAGGAAATCCTGGTTGAAGCTAGCAAGGTCATCCACAGTGGCATGGTCAACATCGTCGGAATCAGTCCCTGAAATGCTTGCAGACACAGCCCGGACATCTGTCCTGATCAAGTCGAGCTGTACTTGGTTGATTTTCATGCCAGTCGTCTGATTCTGCTGGCTGTCTTTCTGATCCTTGGGCGCCTGCACAATAGTTCGGAAGACCTCTCGTCGTTGATGCAGATCCAGCATGAAACTGTCAAGACGGGCCTTCAACCCAGTAGCAGTGACTGTACCAGCTCCATACTCTTCAGCATCCTTATGCTTGTAGATGTGACTCATGTATAAGGGCGAGAGTAAGAGGTTGTACTTGATGGTCGCCAGATGCCTGCCAAACTTCTTACTGGACTTTTCGACGCCAGGCCACAGCTTGCCTTGTCTGACCGGAAGGGACATGGCACCGGAGAACATGGCCCACCAGCTGTAAAAGTGAGTGAAGAATCGGGGTGTTAGATGTACACTATTATAAGTCTTCGATGGTTCCAGGTTGGCCACAGACCATTCTCGGTCGTAGGGAGCAGCGATAGCAATGGACATGTGAATGTGATGACTGCGGAAACCTCGGAAAGCGTCGTACTCCTGCAAATACTCATCAGCAAAGCCCAAAACAACATGATTCAGACAATACATACCTTGCCATCCAATGGCTTTGCATACTTTGGGTTCTTGAGCGAAACTTGGTAATGCGGTATAAAGTCAAATGAGCGCTCTCCAGTATCAAGATTGCGCTCAAAGACGAGTCCAACACCCCAACGCACATTGCCGTTCAGCTTCATGACCGTCTTCTTAAACGCCGCAAGCTGCCTACGGCTAGAGTCACTAGACGACGTTTCTGGGCGAGCGGTGACGTCTGCATCGATTTCCTGTCGTGCGTAGCTGTTCAGATCTGGAATGGCCAGCACGTAGCTTCCACTCTTCACAATCATGAAATTCTTTGGATCATCGTCCTCTGCAATGCTAAGCTGGACGTCGTTTTGCCAGCACATGACGAATCCAGCACCATGGCCTGTGACCATGTACGGATCGCGGGAACCTATAAAGTCAGCTAGTGTTTAGGCTGAAGTATGGAGCACCTCTCTACCTTTGAGAATGAGATGGACATCGCCATCTCCTTTCCACGACACGTTGATTCTCGAGTGGAACGTCAACCGAATCTTGTCCCAGAAACCCACTCGCTCCGAAGGATCAATCGCAGGTTTTGTAAAGTTCTCAATGATCTGCATCATATCTTGTATCGCGGGCTGATAAGATGTGCCCCATGTGATCCTGGTCGGGTGTGCTGAATTAATGTCAATAGCCATGTCAGAGTACGTCTTCACAGGTGCCACCGTTCGGCGGACGTCAACCACGTAGCCGCCAGTAAGCTCGCCTGATGAGGTCTGCTCGGGTGGTACAACCACCACCCGACTTATTCTCGAAGACTCAATGTCCCTATACTCTTCTGCAATGACAAAATCGGTCCTCATCGACACACTCGGTAGTCGCGATGATTGTATACTACCAATAGCTGGGAAATGCAAGAGTGGTAGTGGATAGTCTCGCAGCTGGACCTTGGCCTCTCCCATCTGTATTTGAACATGCATGGGAATCAAAAGAGCATACTGCGTGTCAAGCGGCATGCCCTTCCCCACCCGCTGCAGAAATCGCGGATACTCCGATATTGGGAACGAAGGTTTATCGATGACAATGTCCAAGTCGCTGACCGCAAGCGCCATCAACGCCGGACGCTGTGGGATAGCCAGTATCGTCTCCTTTTGCTCAACGTCATCTGGCAATTCGTCGAGACCCCAGAACATGGAGCGAATATCATTGATCGAAGTGTTCTGCGTATGCATGGCATGATCAATACGCTTTTTCCACGTTTGAGCATTCAAACGATTTAGCTTCTCGCGAGCTTCTTCAATGGACGTCTGATAGGCCCCGCTGAGACCACTGAAGCCGTCCTTGTCGTACCTCATGGGATGCTCTGATCGACCTCGGGTCGGCGAACCCAGGCCACTGGAATCAGTGCTTTTACTGCGGCGGTGGAACCGTAGCTCCTTCTCCCTCTTCTTTGCTTTTCCGCGAAGTCGAGACTCATAAGCAGAGCCATGCGCAGATCTCGCACGGCGTGAGTTGCCACGATCATCTTGTTGCTGTTGCATCTTCTTGACTTTCAAATCGAATGCGTGCTCGCGCGCAAGTCTCTGCTTCTGCTCCATGAGGCCGATCCGGTAAATTGTACCCAACTTCCACTCAAAAGAATTATCTTCCAGCTCAAAGAGCACAGCTCGACTTCGTAGTGAAATCTTTGGAACCTGCTTGGGACCCTCTGGCGCCTTGTCCAGGATGTATTCGTCAGTCCCGGTTTCGTATCGATGTCGAACCTGCTTGATTGTCTTTGTGACATTTGCAATGTTGTCAAAGATCTTGTGCGTGACCAGTTGATGGGGCACGGCAATGCGGATGGCGTCTGTCGCGATATCAAAAGACTTCTCATTCGTGATAGTATGTCCATATCTCCGCTTGGACTGCCTATAGTCCAAACGCAGAGACTTGACACTTACAATACGGCACCAGACACGCTTGATGCTTGGGCTTTCGGCATACAAGCGCACCAACCTCGAACGAAGGAACGGACTTGCCCATCGATGCCGCCCGGCCTCCAGTGCGTATATTTGAATCATCAGAGGCGGGTCGGCAGGCATGTCGGCCTTGATCTGCACAAAATGTGCTTTGACGTCGATTGTGACGACCTCAGGTTTCAATCCAGTTAGCGTGTCAATATGTGCGTCATCGAGAGACGGGACAGACAGGTGGTGTGGTGAGGTTGGAGATTGAGGTGGTACGGGTGCAGACGGTCCCAATTGAAAATCAAACGATCGTGCCAGGACTTGTATCGCCATTCCCAGGGCGAAATGGCGGTACAGTGAGTATCGAAGGAATAAGCTCTGGCTGAAAGAGTGGATATGGAATATTGGACCTTGTTTGTCTGACAGTGTCGAGAGAGCAATCTCCATGCGCGGCAAGGATAGCGTGGGTTCTTGCTCCGATTGGTCATGACCCTCAATCACGACAGCTTCGAGTCCATGAAAGTGCATGGCAAGACGTCGACCATCGCCTTCGTTCACTGGCCCGTTTCTGGGTGATTTGGGGGACGATGGAGTGGAAGATCGCAAGAGGTGCTCTTCTCTGTTGATTGTTCTGCTTGGCACACGTCGTCGCATTGGCTTCTGCTCACTCTCATCCTCTCGACTCTGTTTGTATTCAGCCGTCATGGACTCAAGGTGTAGCGCTAGCCCGCGACTGTGCTGTGAAACAGCAGGATCCACGCCCGCCACCTCGAGATCAAAGTCTGAACCTTGGAGATGAATGTAGGTAAGCCATGTCGGGAGCCTACGCAGGAAATTACCCTCCTTCTTCTTTGGCACACCACGCTTTTTGCTCCTACTCTTTTGCATTTGTGTGACAATCTGGCGAACTCCTTCACTAATCTCTGGACGGACAAGGTTCAGTGAGAAGGTCTGCGCCGTTCCTCGTACTTCCACCACGGGTTCCGGAGCTGCGCTTAATTGGACTTTGAACTCGAGATAATCAGTGAGCAGCAAATTATGCCTTTCAATGGACGCTGTTTGATAGTATAGTTGCTGGGCATTCGCTCGAAAGGTTGAGCTGAGCGCATAGTGGAGTTCCCCATCTGCTGCATGTGAAGACTCCATGTCAAGAGACAAAGACGACGACGCAGCGATCAGCAAATCGAATTCATCCGTTTCCTTTCTCTCGGCGTCCATGGGAGGTAATGTAATGCGGATAACAGGCTCGTGGATGGAAATCTTGATATTCGCTTTTGGCAACAGTCGACGGATGAGGTATCGCTTATGGTGTCGGGCTTTGCTCGGCTTGCTATCTGTCTGACGGTTTTGGAGCATGGCGAGTAGGAGTGGCACATGCTTGGGATCAAGGTCCATCGACGGAGATGTAATGACCAAATTAGCAAAAAGAATGTTTGTGTTTCGGTCAGCGCTGTTTCTATCGTTGGAAAAGTGAATGGTCTTCGAAGGCAGGGTTGTATTGAGTGTAGTGGTAGCCATGGGCACATAAAGGAGGCGCTCTGGATGACCTTGACCATCGTCAATGCCGACTGATATAGAAATAGCTGCTAATAAGGCTTGGTGCGCAATATCATTGGGGGAAAAGTACATCAAGTGCGCAGGGCTGCGAGGGTCGAGACGAAGCAGATCCATGCCCACTTCTTTCATCGATACATTGAGGTAGACCGGTGGCTCTGCATCCTGACCCGACTGAATCCGTTTGGTGAGCCCAAGGAAGCCAATGGCAAATTGGAACTCGTGGATACCACGCAGAATGGAGCTGGCGAACTCGCGAGAGTCAGACACGGTGCGAACAATATTATCCTCCCGACTTCCTGGATGGTCGAGTTCTTCTATCAAAGCCTGAAGTGATACGTCCGATCGGCTTCGGGAGTGTGATGGCTTGCGTGCTATGGCTGCACGATTCTGAGCACGCTCCATGCAGAGCTTGACATCGTCGTAAGGTATGCTCAGACGCCCTAACTTGAGGGCAATGGAGGCATCACGCAAGCCCTCGAGCTCCTTTTTGAGGAAGCCGTGTATGTTGAGGGTGCAGTGATCCAGTAGCTCGGTTGATTCCCGACCCTCGGGGGTGAAGAAGATGCTGCGGGCGGAGAAAAGCCACTCGGCAGGCCGCTGCTCCTGGTCCGGCTTGGGCTTGTGGTGGTTGAAGAGACGGCTGCGGTCCACGGTCTTGCGTCTCGTGTCCACAGCGACATTCAAGCCGCCGATTTGCAGAGAGCCGACATCGACTATGGCCAGTGTCGTCCCATGTGCGACCACATCGACCTGCTGCAGCCACTTGATCCTTCCATGGAGGCGCTTTATCTTCTCCTTTGCATCCGTCAGCCGCTTCCATGTCCGAGTGCGCTGTTGTTCCTCGTCGCTCGTCTCGTCGTCATCTCGCATCCCCACTTCAGGTGTAGCTGTCCCGCTCGGCCCCCTTTGCGACGTGCCATTCGCCCAATGTGTCCAGCCAGACTTCTTACGTGGCTTCTCTCCTAGTGTTTTGAGGTCAACGGTGACCTTGAGTTCGGTCAAGACGATGCTCAGCCAGGTCGGCTGGGCGAAGGTGGGTCGATGCAGGGAGAAGCCGAGTCCGCGAATTTCGATGCGCAGGCCATCCTTGGGGGTGAAGGCGATGCGCCGCAGTCCAGCATAGCCAAGTCGCTGAATGGACACGCCGGTGACAACACGTATGAAGGCGAAAAGGACAAAGGAGAGGAGGTACAGCAGTAGCAGGAGTCCCGCGAGGAACTGGAATGTGGGCAAGGCCATGGTCGCTCAGCCGTATGCCATTGACCGTGTCGGCGGGGGCTACTGCGTGGTGTGATGGTGTGTGCACGCGACGTGCCCGTGGTAGATGGAAGGAGGCGTGCTGGACATACTCGGGGGTCTGCCTACAATGGGGGCGACATGATAGTCCGAGAGGGAGGAAGGGGGGGGGGGTGTGAGGTGGGTGTGCGCAGATGTGTGCGAGGTCTGACGAAGCAGTGCCCGCGGGAAAGCGACGAACAGCGCGGAGGTTCGGGCGCCCACGTCAAGCGTGCAGATGCGTAAGTGAGGCAGCTAGCAATGGCGGCGTCTGTAGAAAGCTGTGAGGATTAACGGAGCGATTGTGTGCTCTTTGGACTATTCTTCTCGGCGGGGGTTTCCTCGACGCCCTTTGCTGTTCTTCAAAAGTTGATGCACGTCAGTTTCCAAACATCCATGCCCAAGCTCGGCAGCGCGGCCGCAACCGACGGGCCCCGACATGAACCCCGAATCCTGGTAGCCAAGGCTGCCGAAATGGCTTCTGGAAGGAGCTTGTCACCTCCTCCAGCCAACATGCGGTCCCTTCCCACCGTATACCAAAACCCCCTCTCAGAGTCTCAGACCGCATATTTCAAATAACCCAAGAACAAGGAGGGACTATGAAGACACTGAAGCAAGTCTCCATCCATTACCACACTCACCCTGTTGTATGCACACGTGTCACTTGTTACTCGGAACATTAACAGTGCCTTGAGATGGCCCATCAGCTCATGATGTCATTACACTTTTTCCGACGACGACGACGACGACGACGACTACCTACCTAGTAGTCGTACCGTGTACATAGTCATCGCCTCCTCAAAAGTCTCCGGTGCAACGAGTCAGCTTCGGCGTAATCTACATTGACAATCTCCACATGCGCTTCGCGTCGAGCGAGCAGATCTTTTCAGGGGTGGCGCCATTACGCAAGCATTTTCGTGATGATAGAGGCACCTGGTGGCATTGGTATCGTAAAAGTATGCACACAGCACGCCACGACTGAACAAGTGGCAGCAGCTATCTACACGCCTTCATCTTCGAGTTGCTGCTTGCTTTCAACAAGCGTCAGTATGAACAAAGCCTGTACACATAGCCTCCACACCTTGCTCCCATCCCGTGTCAATATAAACAGAGAACCCTCTAGACATGGCCTCCATTAACATGGGGCATCTCCCACTCCAAAACTCCAAACGGGCATCTCCTGGATATCAATGCCCTAAACAAACCGTGTCATAACAGAACAGTCAGGAAATAAAAAGGAGAAAAAGCGAATCTTGGCAAAGTCATCAATCAATCGTCTTTCACACTGGCGCTCACATAGCCATCGTCAATCTCTCCCTCCTCCTTCTTATCGCTTAGGCCAACCAGTGTCTTGCTTGCCTCGAGACACGCCTGGACTACTCGAGTAAGCGTCCTCTTGGACGACAGCTTGCATGCCTCGTGACCAATCCAGATACGCAGAGACTTGGCCATACGCTCAAGACCTGCACTTGTTTGACTGCGAAGTGAGTCATCTTGCATGAAGTAAATCAAGACCTTGTAGCCAGCAACAAAATTGAGCAGAGTGGTGTAGCGCCCGGGCAGATAGGTCTTGTTGATGACATCGATGGCTCGTTGGTGACCTTGCGCATTGGATGACTGCATGAGGAAGAGACATTTGGCAAATGTCAGTGCTTGTCGCACATCTGGGGCGACAAAGCCGTTGCCAACTAGATTGATAAAACCAGCATCAGCAGGCTTGGGAGAGGTTGGAAGTGCTTCGAGCGCTCTCGCGATGCGGAGGCCACGGTCATCTTCCAATACCACGGCCTGTGCAACTAGTGCTCGTAGCTGAGCCTGTGAGTTCGGCGGAGCGGATTGTAGTGCAAGGGCCAGACTAGACACCACCGATTCCTTTGGTGAGCGGCTAGTGTTTGCAAGAGAACCCATCAGTCCCTTCTTGAGCACCGTGCTCGAATACCAAGCGGCGAGAGCATCCAAGGGCGATGCAATGGCGAAATCCTCGACAACACCATCCATGGCAGTATCGACAATCTTCTTGTCAAAGCTTGGTCGGTTCCAGGCGAGGTTATACACACGCTCCACGACAGCAGGTACGAGCACTTCGTCGCACTCACGCTCAATCAGGGCGGCGAGGTGATCTGGTAGAGGCGCTGTTTCGCAGTCCGACCTGGATGCCATGTTTGCAGCGATTCGGTGCTCACTGCGTGCCATGTTCCAGTAACTGCGTGCCATCTTGGCGCTGATTTCGTTCATCATCCACCAAGAGCCGTGTTCAGAATTGGACATCTCCCAAAGCAAGACTCTGATATGCAATGCTTTGAGCATCAGGCGAGCCGGTGTATCCGGCAATGTGCCTGATGCCATCAACGTCAAGACCAGTCGGCTCTTGCTAATCTCGGCGTCGCCTCCGGTGAGCTGTGCATCGAGCGCAATTTCCCAGGCCTTGACCCTGGCGGCTTCCTGCTCTTTCGTAATGCCAGTAAGGTAGGCGTAACCCGGCCATCCAATCATCCTCCGTAGGCTGAGTTTCAGTGTCTTCAGACTCAGGGCGGCAAGCTCCACCAGAAAGTTGTGTTGAGGCACCCAAACGGTCTGTATGGCGGTAAGCCATGCTCTCTGTCGAACCTCGACCGGTGATGCCAACGATGGTGCACGCGTCAAAAGTACCGGTGGAGACTTGCGTTTGGTCTTGGCTTTAGGGTCGGCCAGAGGGACGATGAGGTAGAAGAAGGCGAAAAAGACGAGAACAAGCTTCACCAAAGGAATCTGGACAGTGTTGGCGCCAAAAGAAGCACTAGGAGTCAGGACCTTGGCGAGGTGAATCGGTAAGGCGAACAGTCCGCGTCCAGCTGGTTCCTCTTGCGATTGCTCCTTCTGAGCAAAGCCTTCGATAATCATCAGAGCAGCGAGGGATCCGACCATGAGTTTGCCCATCATGGCTCCACGGTTTCTAGCGTTGACCATGGGTGCACCATTGGCTTGACGACCAGCAGGATACTGTGGATAGGCATGCGCATAGTGTTGCTGAGGACCGAGTCCGCGTTGCAGAGCCGCAATGTTGTCTGGAACTGGAATCATGCCTTGGGGGGGTCCCGGCATGGGCATTCCATGTGCTGAGGTGAAGGCATCTTCAGGGTACCTGGAGCCATCCGGAGGGCTGAGACCGTGAATCGCCATTGGCCCCGAGATGCCCATCTTCTCATAGCTCTCGACACGTCCTCTGAGGGCTGCGATTTCATCTTGCATGCGCTTGTTGCGCTTCTCCAGGTGTCGAATGTACTCTGTCGCTTTTGACAAAACCGTAGCTTTGTTCAACTTGTGTGCAGGAGTAAGTCCTTCGAGATCCTCTGGGTCGTCGTCTTCCTCTGTTCCGTTCTGGCGAGACATGATGCGCAGACTCGGTACACCTGCATCGCGGTGGTAAGCACCTAGAATCAAGCTTGATGGGAGGCAACTTACTATCACGAAGAGCGGCAATCTTGTCGTTTAAGTTGTTTCGATACCGCTTCTCAATCATGTTGTGCGCTGTCTTCTTCGGTGGTTGGCCGGCCCGCTTCCCGGACGGAGCCGAGTCGGCATCTTCATCGTCATCGGATGGTGATTTTCTCTTCTTGTTTTGCGGAGCAGGTTCAGGTGACGAATGTGAGGAGGATGAGCTAGCGCGTCCATTGTTGAGTGAATCGGGGCTGTGGTGAAGACTTGGTGTTGAGGCTGACGGAGGTGCAGCGACGAAGCCTGGTTGTGCAAACTGCATTGGCGAAAAGAGGGAATTTTCGGAGAGCTGTTGTTGCTGTTGCCACATGGGCGGTGTTGTATAGAAGCCATTTTGTTCTTGTTGTTGTTGTTGCTGTTGTTGTTGCTGTTGCTGTTGCTGTTGCTGCTGTTGTTGAAGTTCCGCAGAGAGGGGTGAGCCTAAGGTGGTGCCAGTGAAGTCAAAGGCCGGTGACATGTCGGCGTTTTGCCCAAAGGTGAATGGCCCATCGTTGGAGTTGGTGTACATTGGGGCGGCTGAAGTGGTGGTGGGAATGGTCTGCGGTTGCCTCGACTGCGACTGTTGCTGGTTGGGGGGGTGTTGAGGTGACTGTTGCTGGCCGGAGGGGGGGAAGGAAGCAGACCCCTGGGCATTGGCAGGCTTGGAATCGACACCTGGAGAATTTTGAGACGCCGCAGCAGGGTCGTACTGCATCCACTCGTTCCAGTTTGACATGTCGTCAGCAGGGGCAGTCAGCGTCATGTCGTCGGCAGCGGTAGTAAACCACGGGCCGCGCATGTTAGCAAAAGGATACTCTGCCGACAACATGGAGTTGTCCATGGAGTTGGCAGAGGATGGGGTGGTGCTCGCGTCTGGGATCGACGATGGGTGCCTAGGCGAGCTTGGAGGCAGTTTGTAGTCGTCAAAGATGCAGTATGGGCCAACCTGAGGGGTGCAATGTTAGCCAGATGAGCGGGAGGACCCATGTGCTGCTGGGCAGGCACGCACGGCAATTCTCTCGAGCTCCAGCCCGTCATCAGGGCTGCCATAAGCGTCAGAAGCCATGTGTGTGTGTGTGTGTGTGTGCGTGTGTGTGTGTGCGGGTGTGCAGATGTGTGTGAGAGAGAGCGCGGCGATTGCTGGGCGCAACTGCAAAGCGCAACTGCGACTGCAATTGCAACTGCAACAGCAAGAAGTGACGGGAGGGGCAGGGCGCAGTCCACCGAACACAGCGAGAAGAAAATAGGAAAACAAAAAAAGAAGAGGGAGCGGAAAGGCAAGGCAGAATAATCTTACCGGTTTGCTGCTCTTCTGCGATCAGATCATGCCATTCACCAACTACTGGTTCGACAGGGCGGACCTGCTGGCGGCGGATCCGGATCCGAGGACAGGATGGGCAACAGTCAGGTCAGCGGCGGCAGGCGGGCAGCGCTGGCGAACTGGCGAACTGGCAGAATTGGGGGGGAAGGGGGAAAGGGCGTGCAGCAATCTGCCTCTGCCTGCAAATGGCCGTCGTACGCTGCCAGGGGGGGGTTACAGTTTGTTGCGCGAGCGAGAAAGGCTATTGCGTGTGGGAGCGTTGGTGCTTGTACAGTATCGTACGATGGTGGACTGATTTCTCTCCACCTACCTCTCAGACCGACCAGGATGCCAGCCGCACGCCGCACAGCTTGCCGCAGAGAATATGCGCCTCTTCAATTGCGTGTACGACGGGTAAAGGTGGGAATCAGTCGACCAGTAGCGCGTCTGCGCGAGGGAATATGATGAGCTTGTTGATGGGGAAGGGAGGAGGGGGAGGAGGGGAGAGGGGAGAGAGAGAAGAAAGGCCGACAAGTAACAGCAGCTAACAGCTGAAGTGAATGTACACAGTATGTGTGTGTGTGTGTGTGTGTGTGTGGGTGGGTGCAAAAGCAGTGGACGGCGAGATGGGATGGGATCCATTCGTGGTTGGCCGTCCCTTCCCCCACACCCCCTGTCCCATGCCAAACAGGGATAAGCGTCATCTCTCTCCTGCCGCCGTGTTCCCCCCCGCCCCGCCTCGCAGCTGCCAAACTGCCTCGCCGGCCTGGAAGGAGCCACGAACAAAGAAAAAAACCCCTCTCCACCCACCACCAAATCGCTCTCCCTCTCTCCCAGAGTCCAGAAGAAACCGTAGGTTGTCGCTTGTCAGACGAGAGGAACGTGGTTCGCGCGCCTCGGCGATCTCCCGTCCCAGTCTTGTGCCTTCCTGGCTTGGGCCGGCTCTCGCTGGACGGGAGCGCTATCCACCCTACCCTACCTACCCCACGGTTGGTTGTACCGTAGATCCAGATCCAGACGCTCGACTACCTATTCTACGGCTGACTGCTGCTGTATCCTATTCTTCACCGATCAGCCTCGCTACCAGAGCTTGGACGAGCCAGCAGCCAGCAGCCAGCAGCCTGCCCACCTCCACTCGCCTCGTTCGGGTCAGAACGGCGCTCCTCTAGAGTAGGTACCGGTAGGGAGCTGGTGCAGCACCAAAGGCCTGAGACAGCCTGCAGCCCCCTCAGCTCGCCTATCTCTTGCCAACAGCATCGGCTACCGACAACATCGACGGACCTTGTGTCGTGCTGTGTAATCTAGCAACGACGACGTCATGGAATCGTGTGCTGAGACATGGTCGTGGCTTCTACTTACACTACCTACTCTACGTCTCACAGTGTGACCCTCGTTGGGCTCTGATGCCGATACCGATGCTGTGAAACGATAAGCATGGCCTTTGCCCGAGCCTGAGATGGCTGCATGATCGATCGCCGGGTGCTACCGTACCACCTCTCCTTTCTTTTCTTTTTTTTTCGATGATCTCGTCCAACCACGATGAATTCCGTCCAACCATGAGGTTTTGGGCTTTTCGTGCCTGACGTGAAAGGGCAAGTTCCATCCCATTGGATAGTCAAGACTGGGCTTGAGAGCGTACTACTACCGTACAGTTCAAAAAAAGTAGGGGGAATTACGGTAAAGTTCCAGCTTCAGAGGGATAATATGGTACCATGTAGAGGAGGCCTTGGTGTGGATACATGTCTGCTTGAGTAGTATTACTACATGAATCAGTTCCTATTCTTTTTCTCTCTATTCTCCTTTTCTCGCTTTTATATTCACACGCTATAGAGAATTAAGCTTTGTGATATACAACACCATAAAAACTCCTCTACGACTTGATACCTATACATCTCCATCAAAACCTATCATGATATACCACGCCCAGCACACCCCAAAGCTCGCAGCACGCAATCCCTCCTATAAACCCCATCAAAAATCAATCAAGACATCCCATCTACTTATATTTCCCCCGCAGAACCATAAAGAAACATGTACACACGCACCAAACACTTGATATCATCTACTACTAACAGTGCAATACACACGCACGCACACACTTGATATCATCTACTACTAACAGTGCAATACACACGCACGCACACACGCTTATGTTTTACAGACCATAGTGCAAGCTAACAAAGTTGACATGATAGGAGAGTTGGCCAATCGTACAGTGTATGATTTCCCGTTACATTGCATTATAAAACTTTGCTAATCTTGACGTTTTGATGTAGAATGTAGTATAGCTATACACCACAACTCCCCTCCCTTTCATCCTTCATTCTTACCTTTTCTCCCTTTTCTTCGCTGTATATACGGCGTGTCGGGTGAGATGTATGTGTATGTTGTAAGAGTTGGAGATCCTTTGTTAGGCTAGGGGAGTGTGTTGTATAGTAGAGGGTTTGTGGTAATGATAGGAGGAATTGCGGGTTATAGAGGTTGGAATCTTTATAGACTAGCTATGCGGATGGGTTGATTGTGCGTAGGTTTAGATGGATGGATGAGGGATGGGGGAGGAGTAGAGGAGAGGATGGCTAGAGAGAATAATCCTGGGGATGAGTTTTGTTTGAAGACGTTATGGTTTAATTAGCAATGCTAAGATTATTTCCAATATAACATTGATTGTCATCTAATTCCTAGCTCTTGGTACTGTCTCTAGCCTATACTATTACTCAACTTACCTATCCTTACCTTTTGTACATTTACTTGTCTGATTATTCTACCCTCTCTCCCTCTCTCTTACTACATCTCCTACTCTCCGCAGGAAGTCATGCTTTCAAGGCCACTAACACAGGAACACTGATATATATATATATATCTACACCATGTCTATGCTCTCTCTCTCTATATATACATATACCCATAAGTGTCTCGACCACCCAGGGGAAAACTGGATAAAGAGCCAGAGTAGAGAGTGCAGAAAGAGTAAGGGAGGACTGGAGGGACAAGTATCCTACCAATTGGGGCACACGAAGGGTTTTCCTTAAAATAGGGGTTTTCCATAGGCAGGAGTCCGCGTGGCCTAGCAAGGCACAATTGGAGGGTAAATATATTGAATTGATGAAGTATATGTACAGATCCAGATCCATCACATACCAATATACACATCTACATCTCCTCTATCTACATATTGTTTCCAATTGCCAATTACATGAACCAAGGGAAGGGAGAGGAGGACTGGGTAGAGCAGGTGTGGTGTGGCCTGGTCAAATGTTCGCTAGTATAGTCCGGAACGATCGATAGTATATACATATGTGTGTATGTGTGTAGAAAACAAGTAGCAAGGAGTAATTGTAGTACATATCAAGTGGTAAATATCAACCTTGTTCACGAAATGTACACATAGACACATGTAGAAACACACATAGATCTACACATACACATGTATATCTACACATACACAAACACAAACATAAACACACACAAAAAACAAGACCAGCCATCCCCCTCCCTCCCTGAACCCGAGATCCTAACCCTTGCCCAGCCTACCTACACTGCATCCACGTCACGTCGTCACCCCCCATCTGCAGCCTCATCAGAGCAGGTATAACGAGAGGCTGGTCAGCCGTGCTTCCACGCATGACAGCGAGGTGAGTCAGTGACGAGGGTATAATGTATTCTAAACGGGAGGGATTGTGAGGGCGGCGGATGGGATGGGATAGTTAGGATGGGCAGGATGGGCAGGGTGTAGGGGAAAAGGTTGTTGGGAGATTCGGGTAGGAGGGGAGGTCCAGTACTACCATGTTGGGGAGGAGCGATGTGGTGCGAGGGAAGGTGCGGTGTAGGGTACAAATGTGAGGATGGGACAGCTAGTCCATTATCCACCGTGCCTACCTACCTAGCTAGCTCAGGGTGGTGGGATGATGAGAAAAAGGGAGAAGAGCTGGCTTCTGAATTCCGAATTACCCAATATGTTGTTGGCAGTGGGCACGATGATGCAGAGTCCAGACCCCAGGCATCGCAGGATCGAGCCAGTGTCTGTTCTGTTCCATGGCGTGGACGACGGAGAGAATTGCCCATCCGACTTCCGGATGTTGCAAGACAGACACGTGACAAATTTCCGAATCCAGCCTAGTCCTGGAGTCGTAAAAATGATATCCATGTTGACGCATGATCGGATGGGGCGATGCTGACAGGCTAAGCTACTTGTACAGGTACAGCATCGAGCTAGCGTTGTGCTTTATCGGATGCGGGCGAATGAAACTCGGATCATTTTAGATAAAAATAATGATTCCCTCTCCGTTTTTTTTTTTTTTTTTTTTTTTGCTGAGACCATGGCGTGGATACGATCTCATCAGTGGAGTTGCATCATGACCTCCATTGCGGTAACGGCGCCCAGGCCCCCTGCCCCCCCCTCCCCCCATGTGCTTACTCTCGCCCATCGCCGAGTGCACTCCTGTTGGTGAGCCTTGAGGATTCGCATGAAGCGGCATCCTGCGTACCGCGCTGTGGGGACTACCGGTGCGATAAAGCCGTCCACATATACACACCACAAACACATGCACACACAGCGCGGCCACATAGGTATTGTGAGTACGGTGACTAGGCAGGGGGAGTGGGGGATGAGGGCGGCCATTGCGCATTCTCGAATCTGCAAAAAATTAAAAAAGGAAAGGCCCATTGACCGAATCAAGGTTGCGAGGAGATGAGAAAAGGAGTCGTGCCAGATATCGATCGACAAACCCGTCATGTGCCTGGCTCGAACGGGACAGAGCAACACGCCACCTTTTAGCGCGTGCCACTTGTAAAACCCGCGCCAGCCATCCGGTAACGGCTTCTTTTGCGATCTTCTTCTTCTTGCGACCGTCTTGTGTCTTGTGTCTGTGTCCATGTCTGTGCACCGCCCATCCAACATCCACCCATATCCATCCATCCATCCATCCATCCATCCATCCACCCATCCATGCCAAACCCATACTGGCAATCTGGTACCAGACGTTTATCGCCCGCCACGCTTACCCGCAGCATCTCGTTGCAGATGGGACGATGATGGACGATGATGTTTCCTGACCCGGCAATGATTGCCCCCCCCCCCCCAGCCGCACACCTCTCACTCTTACACTACTCTCACTCTCACTCTCTCCACCCCCATCGCCATCGACTCCCGCTAGGGCCTGCGTGAATCCCATTTTCGCATTTCCTGAAACCTACTTGTCGAACCGCCACTCAGTGTGCTTTGCGCGTCGTCCCGTGTTGGAGAACGTGATATTGCCATCTTTTTTGTCCGATGAAGCGGGCAAAGGGTGACGCATCGCTTACGCAGAGGTGATGCATTGGCTGGCGGCTTCCAGGAGACCCGCTCCGATTAGGTACCGCACTCGTACTGTGTACAATAGGTCTGAATGGTAGGTAGGTACAACGGTCGGTAGCTACGGCTGTGGATGTAGTCTGTCTCAAGTCATGGCCCTTGCTACTCTCATCCTGCACTCTACCGCTATGCATGTATAGATCCATCCAGGCATGTACACTACATATCATGATATCGGCCATGCAAGCACTGTCAGACAACTGCTCGATGGACAAGATGGAGATCACAGCAAGCGATGAGCCCCAGTCTGCCAGATCCCAAACCAGTCAGGGATACTATGACAGGGTTCCCTCTTGCTATTGCATTCGATGGTGCCTGAGCGTCTACACTTTCCCCAAGCGGAACATTGCGGAGCCTGATGGAAGCCTTCTGGTGCAAGATCGACGACGCAAGACGGCCGACGAGATTGGCCTACACACACACACACACACATTTTGCACTGTACCCACACACACACACATTGTACCCACACACAGACACGCACACATCCGCGGGCAACGGCGCCAGACTAATAGGCGCTTTCGACGGTACCGATGGGCTGGCCTCCGCGTCCTGTCCTGTCCGCCATCTTCCTTATCGGGCCAACGTGCAGCTGACGGGAAATCTCAGTGGAGAGAGCTTGCCTGTGATCTTCCTGTCAATCCGCTCACTCATGGCAACTCTAGCCTCGCCTCGCCAACTTTAGCCGCCATCTCGCCGACAAGTCCACAGTCCAACACGACGTCTCATGACACTGCTCTGCTCTTGCGCCTGTTTGACCCTGTTGAGACAAAGGACAAACTTCGACGGGGAGCTTTCCCCCAGCCCGCTGCTCGTGATGGGGTGGGGCTTGCCGCGTCTTGACCTCGTCAGTACCTGAGTTGGGCCAGCTAATTCATGGTTGGGTGCATTACTACATGGCCATCACACCACGGGTAATGTGCCTGACACCTGCGCTAGGACATCCAACGTCGAAACCATGTGCTGACGCTCCAGTTTCCTCTCTGACCTTGCGAGACGCAAATAGCCGATCTCGAGGCTACTATAATACTGTACTGCATGTACATACTTGGCTAGGTAGGATGGATCAACGGCGTGTGGGATCGGCTAGGATGATCAGTCTGCATCTGCAATCTATCTGACAAAATGGGTTCCCATCTTTGACAGTTGGAATCGTCCGACGCTTGGCCCGATATGCATACGCTCCAGATTTCGTCTAGTGTGCGTTGGTTCAGGTTCCGGCTCCAGGCCGCGGAGACGTGTTGCGCATCATTCAGTCCATGTACCCTATCTACTCCATCCACTCCACCCACAGACGACAATTGGATTCCTGCTGATGGACACCTGGCAGTGGTTCCTGCTGATGGACACCTGGCAGTGGTTGGCCAACGCCTGCTCGCCCACACGTCTCGGGTCCGATTCATGAGGAGGGTAGGTAGATGTGCACCCCGGAGATCCACCGTGCATATCGATATGCTTCCCATCATCATCGACACCTGGTCCGATTCACCATGATTCATCGTGCAGAACAAAATGGCCGAATTGCATTATTCTCGTCGATAAACTTTGGCAGAATTATGCAGCTTGCATGTTGGATGCCGTAGGGGCTCCGATTTACTTGCGGTGAGAGACGCCGACATGAAGGTTTCAGAGTGGTCTATATGTCAGATTGATATCGAGAGGGATGTGGGATGCAGCAAGGCCTTAATATGGAATCTGGCCGATGAGTTCCTCCGTACCTACAGGCAGCAGCCAGATTCGAAGCTTTGCATGTTTTGAAACGCTGCCAGTCTTGCCTCGCAAATAGGTCATCGTAATTCAGTGGCGGTTCAAACGCGTCCTGTACCGTGCCCACCTCAACTCGACCTCCCCGCTCGCACACACACAAAACAGCGGCCGTCTTGACTCGACTTGAGGATAAATGCGATTCTGTGGCTTGTTTTTTTTCTGGCTCCACCGCAGAGAAATCGCCGCGCAACCAGTTTGCGAGATATTTTTGTGGAGAACGGTTTGAGCCGGGGCCCTGGATGAGCCGGAAGTATCTTTCCGGTATTTCTTTCGGTGCATCTCTCATCCTGATCGATGAACTCAGGACCGGATCTGCTACGACTCAGCGTGCCTGCAGCGAAAAAGACGCAGAGAGCTAAAGACAGTGTGCGGATGCGGTCACGGTCGGTCCGATGGGGCGATGATGGAGAAACAGAAGAAGAAGTAGTAGTAGTAGTAGTAGTAGTAGTAGTAGTAGTAGTAGTAGTAGTTTGTTTCTTCTATAGAGTACAATATCTACTACATACTGGTAGTGCTCAATAGGTATACAGGTACCTAGGACCCAAGACCCAAGACCGGAAACATGGACGATCGGCCTTGTGTCTGCGCTGCTGTGGTTTAGCAAAAGTACCGGCACGTACCTACTCCACCAGCATGACGATTTACGGGTACGGCCCCTACTCGGAAATGCAGGGTCAATGGAAGCCCCTCCCCCCTCCCCATAGAAGCCTGGAAAACTCCGAAGCTTACACACACGCACACCAAAGCTAAACGCAGATGCAGCGGTCCCCAACGTCCCGCGCATGCGAGCTAGGTCAAATCGCAGAAGAAGGGGTAGGAGGGAGGGAGAAGCGTGTAGCGTGGCTTGCCAGAAGAAGCCCCCGCTTGTGGTACCCGGCAGGCTTTGTACATACTCTTAGGGTAACACATATCCCCACGCCACGCGCCCGCTTTGGGGTGACAGCGGCGCGAACGCAGAGGCGTGGATTGGATTGGATTGGACTGGATCCCATTCGGAATCGGGATTGAGTTTTTTTTTTCTTTTTCTTTATTTTTCCCTTCTTTGGGGGACACCGTTTGGGGCGACCGTTGGGGAGGGACGGGTCAGAGGCCAGTACGCACATAGTCCAAACAGGTTTTCCCTTGCAGTTGCAGGCTGCCCATCTCCACGTGTGACACAACCACGTGTTGTGGGCATAACAACGGTGGTGAGCCGTGCAGGCAGGATTCGGGCGAGGTACATGGAGTACATGGGGTGTACTTCCAGTAGGTACATGTTGTACACGGGCTAGTGGTTTATGTACATGTATGTCCATAGTATTGAGGAGGTTTAGAGTAGACACGCCCTTGAACATGCATCCTCTAGCACGGCCGAAGCGCGCTTTTCCCCTCCAAGCCACTGGGTGGAGATGGGTGGATGGATGGATGGAAGACCTAGGCATTCGCTGCAAAGCCCCATGGTGGTGGCAGTACCCTACTACTGTTACCGTGTACCCAACAACCCTAGGCCCAGAAAATAAAATCGCCAAAGAAAAGGTGGCCTGATTCCCCATGATGGAAAGAAAGGGAAAAGGAAAACGTGAGACGCGCTTCATGGCGAAAGCTCACGACTCGGTAACTGGCTTGCTTACATCGCGTAACCCGTTTGTCGCCGGTCCGATGAGCACCTATCGTACCTACTGTACCTACCATGGTACCATTCAATGCGTTCAAATGCAATCCAATCCAACACCCACAAAAGAAAATCCCCAACACCCACAACCACAAAGCCATGCCTCTCGCTGATCTGGCAAGCCTGCATTGCATTGCCCGCGTTGCCCGCGTTGCCTCGGAACACTCGCGTCGTGTCGCCTTCCCCAAGCCAGCCTTGACCCAAGTCTGCTTTGCGCTCAGCCCCACCCCACCCCGGCTGCACTAATGCTGCTGCCGCCGATTCAGATAAAACGCCCCTGATCAGATGGAGATTGCCGAGATGGTGCTGTGCAAAGCCGCGGGTGGAGAGGGTGCGTACGTACGTATGGGTGTAGCGGTATGGATGGGAATGTACTCTATGGATGGGATGGCGGTGGATGATTGCGAGTGCGTAGGTAGGCTGCACACGAGCTGGATGTGTGTGTATCTGTCATGTGCGCATTGCTACTGTGGTTAGGCGTGGGAGGAGGGAGGGTTGGTGCCCAAGCGTGTTTGAGGCGTTGGCGTGTGGCTGGTGGTGAGGACGTGCGGCGGATGGGGGGATGGGGAGTGATGGGGCGTAGGAAGAGGGTGCTTGCTTTGTGGGTTGGAGGGAGGAGATGGGTAGATGGTAGGTATTGCATTCATGTGAAATGCATGTGGCTGGGTGGTTTGTCTACTGTATGTAGAGTATGTATACTGTATGTATCTCTGGTTGGTTACAGACAGTGGCTGAGAGGGTGCTTTTGCCAAGCGGGAGAGTGATGGTTCATACTCTAGTAGGAGAGTATAGTATCGTGTCTGTAGTATACTATACTACAGTGTACGTGGGTACTGGAGGATGGATGGATTCCTTCATGATGCAAGTTCGGCTGCATCTCGATTGCATGCCACGACAGCGATAA
Organism: Plenodomus lingam; assembly: GCF_022343315.1. NCBI lineage: Eukaryota > Fungi > Ascomycota > Dothideomycetes > Pleosporales > Leptosphaeriaceae > Plenodomus > Plenodomus lingam. Next base: position 1,020,825 of record NW_027093944.1, on the reverse strand, counting down.
TTCGTTGCTTGTACCCCTCCCCCTTCCCGCCACCCCAGGGCTGTTCCTGTTTAGGCGTGGGCGCATCTTCCCCCCCTCGTGTCTTCTGTCGTGTCCACGACTGTCCCATGGTGGTGCGTTTGATTCATACACAGATGCCATCATGGGCCCTTTCGCGATGCATGGCCCTGGTCTAAACGGCTGCGGATCGAGAGTGGCTTCAGCCCATGTGCGACGTCCAGCGAGGGATTGGCCAGCGGAGACTTGTCCGTCATGCAGCCTGCTCCGTGTGTGGTCGTGAGGTTGGCCGCCCGACGCCGCTGATCCTTGCGCCTCCACGGCATCTTTTTCCTCTGTCTCGTTTTCTAGGGGGGGGGGGGAGGGCTAAGGGGGGGACCCGCGTCCTGCCATGATCGGATGAGGCAAGCGTACGACGGTATGGAACTCGACTATACTGTGGTAGTAGTGTCAGTGGTTAGGACGCATGTACGGGTACTAGTCTTTCTCGACATGGTAATAGTAAGCATGCAGCGCAAGGGCTTTGGTTGGTCCCTGTCGGAACATGCCCGTCGCCAGCGCTGTCCTGTACAGGATCCATTCACACCCTTGTCCCATCCTCGTCCATCCTCGCCCATCCTCGTCCCCATCCCTGCCTGCTCACGGCAGAGGCTCGTCACACCGAGCGACTACTCGTTGCCGGTGCGGTTCATCTCCGATCGCATCTGCCTTAGCCCGCTGCTGCTGTTCTTAGCCCTCGTTTCCTCACACGCCATGTCTGCCGCTGTGAGAGAGGCGCTGAAATCCGCATAGCTTTTGGCAGCCTCTACCTTGACCTCCATCACGGGACCTTAGCCACCCTTCTCTCGGCCGACGTTTTCTCTCTGTCTGCGTTACACCTGTCGAACCCTTCTCTTCCACCCCAGCCCGCAAACGCCAGTGCCCCCCCCCTCCCAGAGAAGCAAAAAAAGGTGTCACTTTTGCAAGAGAAGGATATCGCAGGCTTGCCCCCCTCCCATTGACCGTTGCGTCGTTCGCGACGTTGCCGACCCCTCACGGCCAACGTGCCCACGACACTACGTCAGCCACACCACCAACACCACCACCACTAGCAAAGACCCTTGGTCACGACAGCCCTCGGCTCTTAACCTGTACAATCGCTCCCATTGCTACAGAGACCCAGTACGCAGCCATCGAACAGCCGGCTGTCTTTCTTGTCGTCGTCGTCGCCGTCTTGCCCCATTTTAAGCCCTGGTCTTATTCCTTCGCTGGGTATTCCGACGTGCCCGATCGTTCTTGCCGTCTCTCACAGCGTGTTTTGGCCGCGCACTTGGGGAGGAAGGAACGACCTCGATTGCCGTGTCAGACGGAAGTGTACGGGTAGGCATATTGTGTTGTGGGATCCACTTACCGCTGCATCGCATCGTTGCAGTAGTTCGCTGGCGTCCCCAGTGCCAACCATTGCCCTCGTCTTAGCACTACCACCACCACCACCAAGAACCCTACGACGTGAGCATCCGCTTGCACCATTCTTCCAGTCATGGAGTCAGTAGAAGCCAGCAATAGGCATAGGTAGGTTGTTTTGCCCTCGAGTGCATCCCCATGGCACCTTTCTGACCACGCGTGACAATGAATTCAATTGCTGACTGTCCGTCGCAGCATCGGCCTACCCTCCATCAGCCATCTCGAATCAGATAGAGTCAAGCGGGAAGAGATGGATTACCAGCGCAAGCAACACGCAGCGGCTTCTACCATGCCCAGCCCGTTGCATCCTTACTCTGGCCCGTCGCATCTGCACAGCAATCACCAACCCCCACCCGCCACCTCAGCACCCGGCTCGCTTGGAGGCTTGCTGTCCCCCCCCGATTCACGGCGGACGTCTGGAGATGAGCAAGAGTCGCAACGGCCTACCGCCCGCCAGTCTTTACCGTCCATTCATGAGGCCCTAGGATCGGAGCAGCCGCTGCCATATCCCTCCACCGTTCCTCCGCCCTCTGCCCTGGTGTCTGCACCCCAGCACTATCCTCCACCCACCACGACCGCTTCCCCTGCAGATCAACGACCACGACACTTTGCTTCAGATCTGCATGCTAGCCAGGGACCGTCGAATCCTTTTTCACATCCACGGAGCCCATTCCTTGGATCGGGTGCTTCGCAGGCACCGCCGCCACCTCCTGCTGCTCAGCCTCAGAACGACGCTCTGCCACGTCCACCTTTTTCAGATTCACGACCGCCATACCCTACCCCTCAACAGAATCCAAAATTACCCACGCTCCATCCCTTGAAGACCGCACAATCTCCCACACCCAGCACGACTCGACCCAATATCTCGTACCCATCCTATCCCCCACCAGCTGCCCATTACGAGAGCGCGGCTCCTCCACCACCCAGCTCTATGAACCACCACCACCCCTACTCTCAGTATCCTCCCAATTACGCGCACTCGGCAACCTCTGCAAGCGCGCCTAATTCTGCTTATCCGCCGTCGGCTTCGACATACTCTGCTCCACCTCGATACCCACCACCGGCATGGAGAGACAATCATGCAGACATGACTCACATGGAGGAGAAGAAGATCAACCGCTCGAGCTTGGCCCCATATGGAGAGTCTGTTAAGCGTCATCTAGAGAGCTTCGATCTGGAAGCCTCCCTAAACGAGGTAAGCATGTCGATCATGGGGCAGAATAAGACTTCGGCTAACTTTCCCAGATGGCTGATGGTTCGGGACATATTGCCGAGTTCTCCAAGGCATACCGGCAACGTGCACATGAGAATCAGCGAATTGGCATGACACCACAGTCGATGCCGAGGCTGGAAGAGGTGGACGAGATGCTCAAACAGAGCGAGAGGATCCAAATGTCTCTTCAGCGTATGCGAGACGTGGTCTACAACCACCACCACCAAGCAACCATTGTCGAACCACCACAGGATCCCCGTTATCGTCCAATGAATGGTTACGATCATGACAGTGCAAGTAATTACGGTGACGATGGGAAGGGTAACGGCGGCTTCGCCAACGGTGACAGCAAGACGAGGAAGCGTGGTGTAAGTCTGAACGTGCATGTTGATATATTCTCATTTCTAACATCGTTCATAGCGAGCGGCTCCGCCAGGACGATGTCATAGCTGCAACCGTGCGGAAACGCCAGAATGGAGAAGAGGTCCAGATGGTGCGAGGACACTGTGCAATGCGTGTGGTCTACGTAAGTATCATACATGTCCAGTACTCTCAGTAGCCACTAACAGACATGACAGACTACGCAAAGCTAACCCGCAAGATGGGTGGCAAGCAAGCCATGACCAGTTCGAATCTGCGACCCAAGTCACTGGACCAAGGATCACCCGCAATGTAATATGTCTTTTGCCTATCCGAGCTTCTTGTTGTACATGGTTTGGAAACAAAAGTTTTGTTTTTATGCGCGCATCCAAGGGCCATTTTGTTCTCCCCCTACCGTTCGATCCTATATACACACCGAGCATCTCTCTGGGTTACCGACAATCCCAAGCTCCTCGCACATTCTTTTTCACCGGAGCGTCGGCGCACGAACTTGCATTTACAGGATCCATCCTGTCAACCTGGACACGTCTTATCCCGAGACTTGCACCCTCGCCCTGCTCATTTCCTACGATTACGAAACAACGAGAGCAAAATCTGCGCCACCCCATGTTGCTGCTAGCAAACGAAACCATATATACCACGCTTTTTTATCTTCTCGCATGTCTTAGCTTATCACCAAGTCGCATTTGGGCACATAGATTGGGAGTTTTTTTTTTCACATTTCACAGATTCCCGAGGGTGGAGGGCGTTTATCATTTGTTGTGCGCATGTGGACTGTCCGTCTTGGCCGTCTTTGAGGGCGGCGCCTGCTTTGGACTCAGTCTTGGTTGTTCGATGGATTGGCTTCGAGGGCACGCTTCCAATGGGATTGTTGTGCTGTGTATACCATAGCAGTCGTATATTGCTTTTCGCCTTTCTTTCCTTTTCGCTTTGCCTGGACCGACCCATGTATCGCGGGTCTAGGCGAGATGGTGTGCAAAGTGTGCAAGTGCGCCAGAGGGACGTCTTGGCCCATTTTTGTATGTATGTGTGTGTTGTGTGTATGTGTGTCTGTGTCTGTGGGTTTTTTGGGGGGTTATTTTTTTCTACACTTCTGATGGGCGTTTGCGAGAGATACCATGGGGCTTTCAGGCTCCCCCGCTTCAGAATCTAAAGATGTATCTGAGCTGATTGTGCAAGTTGGCTGGATGTGTGGGTGTCTTTTTTAGAGGTGGTGAGGGTTGGGGGTGGATCATATATGCGTGTGTGGGTTTTAGTTGGAGGAATGGGGCTCTGGTGTGGGTGTGTGTATTTGACTCTCTCGATGTATGTTCACATGGTTTTTCTCTGTGTGTGTATGTATGTGTGTGTGTCTATTTATCTCCTCCTATTATCCTCCATCCAACCTCCCACTTGACTTGGACTCTTTGAGTATTTAGCAATAGACAGCCAGACAGCCAGACAGACAGACAGCAACAGCAGCAATATCTCCATCCCAATCCAGTGCAAATCTGCACCCTACTCCTCGAGCAGGTAGAATATAACAGACTAGCCTTGGCCTTTGTTTGGTGGCTTTTTGAGGGGGAAATGGGGTGTGGGAATAGGTATGGGGAAATAGTAATGGGGAGTGACGTTGCGGGGCTGGAATGTTTGAGGTGGGGGAGTATTGTGGAGGGAGGGTAGGGGGGGGGCGGGTTTGGATGGGGTTTGGATGGGGTTTGGATGGGGTTTGGATTGGGGGGTATGGATGGGTGTGTGGTTGGATGTTGGTGTTGGAGACTGGATGTTGGATATTGGCATTGACAGCGCATAGATTTGTGTGTAGGACAAGACATATCAGCAGACGGTGTGTAGCATCTACCACCAAAAAAAAAAGACGAAACTCTTCTACACAAATCGTCAAATCGCAAAACACATCCCGTTCTCCCACCACCAACGACGCCCCCCTCCCCTTCCCAACGCCGCAAAGCAACAACCCGATCCAAAAAGAAAAAGTTGCCGTTGCCACTTTGCCCTCTGCCTCTGCCACTGCCGCTCGGCAAAAGCACGTCCGTTATATAGTATGAAATGGGGGAACGGCAGGTTGTGCAAGCGGCGTGCCCCAATCTGCCGCTCGACTTTTGTACTTGTACATAAAAGACAGGAATACATGCCGCAGCCCAAGACTTGCAGATCCTATTCAAAGGGCTTTGCGTGCCCCGAGGGTAGGTCCACTGGTGCCTTGGCAGCAAAGGGCTGGGGTAGTACGGAGATGGTACAGGAGTCCACTTTGTGCACGTGGCCGGTGACAACGGTAGGCGAGCGAGTGTATGTGTGTATGTGTGTGTGTGTGTTGTGTGTGGTTACCAAAAGAGTTCCTGTGCGGCTTTGATCGATACTGTACTGTGTGCCCCCAACCTAGGGACGATTTGCGGCCCGTGCATTCGGGTCTTCTGCTTGTCTTTCGCTTGTCAAATCTGTCTTTGGAAGCGAAGGTGGTGCAGTGCTGGAATCGATCGATGCCGATGCCGATGTGGTGCGCGTGAAGAAGAGGCTGTCAGCCGCAGAAGGATGTCTCACTGGGTCTATGTCGTGTTCAGGTAATTTCTTGTCCATGTCTCTTTCTGAATCCCTCTCTCTCTCTTTTCCTCTTTCTTTCTCTCTTTCTCTCTCTCTCTCTCTCGCTCTCGCTCGCTCTCTCCAGAATGAGTCTGCGACACACGAGAATAGAGGGCCATGTGTATACATTCGGAAAGAGGATAGCTTCCGGCCCGTTCCCCCAGCACCACGGCGTCAGCCTGCATTAGTAATCAAATCCGTACTTTGGATTCCGATCTCTTCGGCGCGCGTCGTCTAGATATTCGCTTCTTCTGAACGTCGGCGAATATAATTTCGTTTTTTCTCGGCCCTTCATCCACCATCTACAGTATACATACAATACGTTGGATACGCATTGCTTTTCTTCTTGGCGACTGTTGCTTCTATTTTCTTCCTCGCTCCCTTCCCTAACCCCTCCATCGCCCCCTTGCCTTGTGGTAACCGAGGCGAAGAAAAAAAGAAGGCGTCCTGCAGCTCGACGAAAACTACCAGCCCTGCGTGTTGCCGCTTACCTTCTCTCCCCCCCCCACCCCAACCCCCCACTAAACCATTGGGATATCTGCAGTGTGCCCCGAAGAAAGCCTCCCCGCAATCGCCGTCTCAAGAAAAATTAAAGACCGTTTTTTTTCCCACCCATTCAGACGTTCGCTCGGGCCGCCCCGTGTGACCCTCGGGCTGTTGGACAAGTCACACGAGATTTGTGTGAACGGTCGTTTGGAAAATGGGTCTGCTGTGAGATGTTGGCCTGCTGTGTTGTCTGTGTCGCCCTCGCTAACGGAGGTTGTAGTGCGCTTGGGACGCCGCTTGACTGGCCAGAGGCCAAGAAGGTCGCCGGCCAAGTCAGGTCATGGGGAATCGAAGTATGTGATTTTGTGTCCATTGGGCTGGTGTGAGAAGTTGGTAGTAATTTGTTGGTGTTAGCAATTACTGGCCATTTGGCGGAATGCCAAGGGCAAGGAAAGGGATGCCCTGCGTTGGGGAGACGAGGTGGGTTCAGGCATGGCAGCATGCCGACGACGAGATTCGGTGCTGATGTGAGGGTTAGGTTGAATATCTGGTCGTCTGTTACGATGAGGAGAACCGCAAGGTTCGACTGTCGCTCCGGCAAGCAGATATCTTGGCTGCGTTGGCGAATGATGAGAAGCTCTTGCAGCAAGGCAGCGGAGTACCTGACCTGCAAACAGGAGATGCCGCGTGAGATGAGATGGAGACTGTCTGCTGCGCTGAGCTGATCGTCGTAGGGCCAAGGAGAATCCCCCACCGGTATTCCACCCAGAGTTTGGGCGGTTCATGCTCGAAGCCACGCCTGGAAAGCCTTGGGGCATTGGCTTCAAGGATCTTCTTGATGTTGAACCCAACATGAAGTCGAGGTACAGGGCTGTCTATCCACCGTGCTCGATCAACCTCTGACATTTCCGCAGACGGAGGATTGCTAAGGATCACATGGACAGCACCGAATTTCCCATTACATTGACTACTTTTCCTCGACTTGGGTCAGCCGATTGTATAGTGCCATCATATCCAGTCTCAGGGCCCAAGCTACGTTCCCAGTTTGTCCCTGACGAGATTGCTAACCCGCACATTCGCTTCCCAACGCTGGCCGCTAACATTCGCTGGCGACGAGGGAGGAAGGTGCAGGTCAATGTGCCCGTTTTCAAGGACGAGAATACGCCCTGGCCATGGAAAGATCCTACTGTCAACTATGATCTCCATCAATGGCCGGAAGATGACGATGTGCGTAATGGTGCTGCTCCAGACAACTTCATCCACATGGATGCCATGGCATTCGGCATGGGTAGCTGCTGCCTTCAGATTACCTTTCAAGCGAAAAACGTTGAAGAGGGGAGGACTATGTACGACCAGTTGAGCCCACTTGGGCCCATTCTTCTGGCTCTGACTGCGGCGACACCAATCTACAAGGGCTTCTTGGCCGACACTGATGTCCGCTGGAATCAGATCAGTAGGTCAGTAGATGACCGTACACCAGAGGAGTTGGGAGAAAAGGTAGGTTTTGTAGTCACGTGTGTGATGGCCAGCGACTAATGTATGTTAGCCGCTTCAGAATGATCGCTGGCGACTACCAAAATCGCGCTATGCGTCCAACTCGACATATATCTCGCAGGATCCACGCCTACGCCCAGAGTACCTCGATCCTGATCTGATCGTTGATGAGGCCATCAAGAAGCGCCTGGTAGAAGGTGGCATGGACGATCTTCTAGCCACACACTTTGCTCATCTCTTCATCCGCGACCCCATTGTCGTCTTCGCCGAGGACCTCGAAGAACTCGATCTGACAAAGGCCGACCACTTTGAGAACCTGCAATCGACAAACTGGCAACACATGCGCTTCAAGCCGCCGCCCGCGGGCTCCGACATGGGCTGGCGCGTCGAATTCCGGCCCATGGAGATTCAAATCACAGACTTTGAAAACGCGGCGTTTTCCATCTTCATGGTGCTACTGACCCGCACCATTCTCTCGTTCAACCTCAATTTCTACATCCCCATTACGCTCGTGTCGGAAAATATGGAAACCGCACACGCGCGCGACGCCGTCTCGACGCAGAAATTCTGGTTCCGCAAGAACCCATTTGGCTCGCACAGCGGGAGTAGATCCAACGGTGCAACGGGCCCGTCGACACCCGCCGCCAGTCGCCCCGCGACCCCAGGACCGCTGGGCCCGGTGGAAGACGAGTACGAGCAAATGACCATCAACGAGGTCATCAATGGCCAATCGTCCACGACTGACGGCGGCTTCCCCGGCCTCATCCCCCTCGTTGAATCCTACCTGAACAGCATGAATGTCGACGTCGAAACCCGCTGTGATCTCGCCACCTATCTCGATTTGATTCGCAAGCGCGCCAATGGCACGTATTGGACGGCGGCCAAGTGGATCCGCCACTTTGTGCACACGCATCCGCGGTATCAGAAGGATAGTGTGGTGGACGAGGAAATTGCGTTTGATCTTGTCAAGGCGGCGGAGCGGATTACGAGGCAGGAGGGGAGGGATGGGTTGGGCGCGGAGATGTTGGGGCGGAGGCGTTGATGTGGATGGAGTCTTTGTGGATGGTGATGGTGGTGAGCTGTGCCTACTGGTGCCTGGTTGGTGGATTATGCATGGAGAAGAGGGAGCTAAGATGGAACGCCGCATGATCTCAACGTTGATTTTGACAAGATTCAATGTGATTGAATGTATTCTGAGTACATGTCCATGATAGATCGATATCCATATCCATATTCATATCCATATTCAAACACCCTCTCACACACCTCCTATCCCCCACTCAGTGACAGAAGAGGGAACTCTCGTAGGAGAGGAAGCCTTGCGAGGCCTGGCGGGGAGGAGGGGGTTTGTAGCGCCGTCTTGTGCTATCATGTAACATATCGTGTAGATAGTATGCTAGACCGCTGTGCCATGCCGTGATATATCGCTGCCATCTCATACCTCGAACCCCCAGCTCCTCTCCCATACAAATCCACCACCACCACCACAAAGCATCACACATCGCACAAACAACCCAACCCCACCCCAAACCGCCCCACAAAAACCCCTCCACATCCCCACACCCCAAACCATAAAACGAAGAAAATTAAAAGAAGAAAACTGTAAACGCTATTACCCCCCCCCCTACCCAAGCATACTCCTCTTCCGCCCCCTCCCCCTCACCCCCTCCAGCCTCCTCAATACCTTTCCGCCGCCACTCCAGCTCTCCCCGTACGCGCGCAGCAGCTCGCGAAACAGGGGTTCGAGGGCGGGATGGGTGGCCGCGAAGGCGCGTTCGAGGACGTAGAGGTCGACGGCGGCGTCTTCGGCGTGGATGGAGGCGCTAGTGAGGCCGAAGTCTATGAGGTAGATTTGGCCGGGGAAGGTAGAGGGTGATGCTGAGGTTGATGACGAAGACGATGCCGACGGTGGTGGACGCAGCATAATATTACTCGTCGTCAAATCACCATGACAAACACCAAGTTGATGCAACTTGCCAACTTCGCTCCCCACCCTCCTCATAAGATCCAAAATCCCCTCTTCATCCCCATCTCCCTTGCCATTCACCCCCATCCCCCTACCAACCCACCCATCCAAAACCCCCCTCACACTCCCGCCCTCCACAAACTCCAACACCAACCACCCGGCCTCCCAATCCGCCCCCAACACCCCCGGCACATGCACCCCCTCGCGCTTCACACGCACCAGACTCCTCGCCTCGGCCAGCAGCCGCTGCTTCGTCAGGCGGCGGTCGAGCGTGGGATGGCGGTATGGTTTCGGGGGCCGGTATTTGACGACGGCGGGGGTTTGTGGTGTTAGGAAGGTGGTTTTGTAGACGAGGGCTTCGGCGCCTTGGGTTATGGGGGTGAGGGCGGTGGGGAGGAAGGGTGGGGGGAGGGTGTGGAGGGGGAGGGAGGGGGGAGGGGGGGATTGGGGAGGGGCGGGGTGGGGTTCGGGCATGATGGGGTTGCGCTCGTGTGTTTGTATGGCGGTTTGTGTCGTGGGTTTTGAGAGGTGAGAAGGTCGTGTCGATGGGCGATGCCAGAGGCCGTTTGGTTTGCCTAGGTGGCTTTGGTGGAGGGCTTCGTTGCTTGGATAGAGATCTCCGTCCCCCCCGTATCTTAGAGTGCCGTACTTCAACCCCACAACTTCAACAAAAATAAAGACCGTCCCAGCAACCAGTACTTCACAAAGCGTCACCGTATTTGCGCGCGACGCGTCGAGATGTTCGGGTTGGAGAAAAGAGCCAGGTAGGTACGGTGTGTAGTTGTTACCCCGCGGCGCCCGCGATGTGACCAGGGCTGCTTATCGATTTCTAGCCAGCCTTGAGCCTCAACACCACTAACGATCCCACGCTGCGCCACGCAATCCCATCCAATTGTCTCTCTGCTACCGAATCGTTCAACACCTTTACACTTGACGATTCCTGTCAATGTGGAACATAGCTGGGCATTATCATGATCCATGTCAATTTCCCGTAGGGCTATATAGAACATTGAACACACATGCCAGCTTCTCCTGTCTAACGCTTCATGTTCAATCTACGACTGCAAAGCACACTACCATCTCAATCAACCTCACATCACACCATCACTCAAACAAGACACTGCACAAAAATTGCCACAAGCGAACGTACTTTAGCATTTATCTTCACTCATCCTACATGACCCCAGCCTAAGGCCACTCTCGTCTCAATCGCCGTGCTCTGGGTACTGTGGCCCTTTCGCCCATCATCCCCTGCCCCAGGGCATCCACCATTGCAAAAGAAAATGAATGAATGATCCCAAACCGAAAAAAACTCTCAACTTAACAAACATGCGCACACTTCAGTGACCAATGATTTCCCAAAGAGTGCAATGAGCTCCAGCCACAGGCTAGGAAAGCTCGGACTGTAAGACCACGATTCTGCACAACAGAAGAAAGCCCAAAGAAAAGAAAAAGAGCCATCAAATACTGACTCTCACTGCAAATCGCAAAAAAGAAACACAGGTCAAAGTCAGAAGAGGATCTTCCAAGGAAGATAAGAAGGGTAATCTCATAACATCCGAGAAATAAAACGGTCGAAACAACCCTATGACCAAAATGCATCAACAATTCACTAAACGATAAGGAGATGGTCGTAATGGGCCGTAAGATGAAGGCGTTCGAAAAACAACGCCGCGGTAATATGCACAAAGGGAACCAAGCGTCCCTTGAATATTTTCTTCTTTGCCACTCTCATCGTAGCCCCTAAAACATGGTGCTCTTACGCTTCTCCACGTTGGTGAGAACGAGCTTGGGCATGGTGCGTCGCTCGCCCCAAGTCTCCTCTGGGCGAATGTCCACCAAGCCACCTCCGACAGATCCGCCATCGTCGCTGCTCATGCTGTTGGCCGTGTAAGATCGGTTGATGGAAACGCGATCACACGAGCGCTCCTTGGAAGCCTTGCGCTCCGAACCGATAGCACCGTTGGCTGCAGCGCGGAGGCTTCCCACACTGCGCTTGCCAGACAAGCTGCTCCCTCCACTGCGAACACTATCCGAGTCATTGTCCGACGACACAAAGTTTTCACTGTCAGGGGAAACGCTGCCGCTGCCCGTACGGTTGGCACGGCGGCCCATACCCGCTCGCACAAGGTTGCCAATAGCCTGGCGGCGTTGACGGGTAGCAAAGTTCTTGCTACCCTCGTGCTTGGTAGTGGGGCGTTCCTTGAGCTCCTCAATCGACGGTGGGTTGCGGGGCTGACGGACAGGATGTTCGCCAGCTCGTGCTTGGCCTGGGCCAAAAGTTCCCGTCATGGGTGTGGCCGGGAAGCCAACAGGGCGCGTAAACGCAGACCGGGGACCTTCTGGGGTCTCTGCCTTGGCGTCAACGGCGAGCGAAGACAGGTTCTTCTTGTGACCACGACGGAAAGCGTTGGCCGAGGGTGGAGGGAGCGGAACGACATCCTGGGGAGGTGTGTTGGACTTCTTCGGAGGCGAAGTGCTGCGCGATCCCCACGGGCTAGGATTGACCTCGTTGGGAGGAGACACATGGAGCACCGGTGTGTCGACCTTGGGAGGCGAGGGAGCAAAACCAGGAGTGGGTGGCGGAGGCGATTGCGACAAGCCGGACAATCCGGCAGCAACCTCTTGCTGGTAGGCCGGGTCGACGACATACTGGTACTGGCCCGTCATCTGGTTAAAAAGGAGGTAAACACCTGGCTGACCAGTCTCCTGGATCATGGGCGTGTTCTGGAACTGTTGACCGTAGACGTTCATCTGCGGAGCATATTGTGCACCCTGGTGGTACTGCTGTTGTTGGCCCATGCTTCCGTTGAGGTTCATGCCGCCAAACTGTTGAGCAGTCAAGGCAAGAAGCTGCTGCTGGAGTTGCTGCTGCCTCTGTGCGAGATAGAGCTCAGTAGCCATCAGCTGGGCAGCCACATTGGGGTCCATCTCGCCTTCGTCGAACTGGAGCGAGGGAGGAGCCAAGACCTGGTCATACACAGGCTGCTGTTGTTGCTGTTGTTGCTGCTGGGACTGGTGCTGTTGGCTAAACTGGTTGACACCAGTGAAGCCCGAGCCAATGGCGGTCTGGGGACCCTGCGCACTGCGGTTGAAGTCTTGTCCCGGGAAACGGTTGTTGGCATTGTTCGTTCCGACGTTGTGCTGGCGCTGGTTGTAGGGAGCCGAGGCAGGGGGTTGGGCCGAGGTGGGCGTCTTGGGGGCAGTGCGCAAGCCAGCAAGAAGATGAGAGCGGCTGGTGCGAGGCGTCGCAATCGTGTCCTCGGCGATGGAAGCGACGGTTGGGGGCGAAGCAACACTGAGACGCTTCAGAGCAGCACCCTTGCCTCGAGAGCCGAAGCTCGAAGTAGGACCACCAAAGCCGCTCTGAGGCTGGAAATTGTTGTTGAATGTCATCTGAGCGAGACCGCCAGCGTCCATGCTCATTGTGGCTGATAAGAGGGTTGCGAACAAAGAGTTGTGCGACAACAAAGGATCTGCGTGGGGGTGCAGACCGGAAAAAGGATAGAGAAGTGAAGAGGGTGTCCGAGGCGATGAGAGCGATCCAAGGAGCCGCGAGAGAAGGATGGCCACACGATGCTGTTCTGAGCGGAACGGACGGATGTACAAGGCGAGTGCGGCAAGGCAGACGCGCGAGGCTGGCGATTACGGGATTAAGGATCGTAACTGATCTGGTATGTAAAGTAGTGGTAAGGTATGGATCGAAAACCGGCCGATGGGCAATGCAGTTGGAGCTATTAACAAGAATCTTCAGAAGACGCCGTGTTGTCTGATGGTGGTGAGCTTGGACGCGTCGTGGGTTTGCTCGAGGCGGAAGGGTCGGGAGCCACTCTTGAGGAAGGCGGGTTGCAAGGGCAGACAGGCAGACCGACAGTGAAGACTGGCTAGTGCGCAGAGACTAGATAGAAGCAGAATACACGAGCTGTCCAGTCGCAGACAAAGGCCAGGTGCGGATGCAGGCAAGCTGGTCGAAGAGGATGATCGGATCGCTCGACGGGCGGGTCGTTGAGGGGGTGTTGTAAGGGGTGAGCTCTGTTCGCTGGGCTTTGCAGGCTGCAGGCAAGGCAGGCAGGGAGCAACGGGACTGGGCGCGCTCTCGAAGAAAAAGGCGAGGATTAGGAGGGATAATTTGGGCGAGGAGTGTGGGGGAGAAGCTGGTCCAAACAACAGGAGCAGGTAGAAGATGCAGGGACAGCACGCTGCTTTTTTAAGGCGAGCGAGAGAAGAGAGTATAGAGAGAGAGAGAGATGGGTAGTAGATAGAGCGAGAGCGAGAGCGAGAGAGAGAGAGATGGAGAGAAGATAGAGGGTAGAGAGGAAGAGAGAGGGGAGAAGGGGCGAAGAAGAAGAGATGGAGGGGCCAGGGGAGGAGAAAAAGGTGAGGAGCGGCAGCAGAGCAGGCCAAGGGCAAGCAGGAGCAGGGCTTGGGAGTGTGTGTGTGCGTGTGTGTGTGTGTGTGTGTGTGTGTGTGTGCCGACACTGCGACTGGCTATATGGCCGCGACGGGGCGAAGGCCGGCCCAGCCCTACGCGGTTAGCGTCCCCATGTAGCCTGCCTGGCCTGTCTGGACTGCCTGCCGCCCCTCCCCTCCCCCCCCCCCCTGGCACCGCTCCCCGGCTTGAAACGCTGGCATGGGATGGCCTCTTTCTCTCTCTCCTACCTCTACCACTCTACTCTACTCTACTACCAGAGAGAGAGAGACACACACAGAAGAGTCCAGACAGACGAGGGAGGGCGGAGGGATGTGTTCCTGCGTCATTCTACTGGGTATTGCAGGTACCTACATACCCTTACCATATGCTGCTACGGGCTGGCTGGATGGACAATGAATGGATGAGGATAACACTGGTCGTTTCGTGCTCTGCAGTCAGTCACATCTTCTCAGGTTGTTGTTGCTGTGGTTGTTCTATCTATGGTGTTACTTACCTACTGTACTATTACCTACAGGCTACTATCGTACATACCCTACCTACCCTTTTGCACGCTCGGTGCCTCTCTGGAGACGAAGGGGGAGCTTCTTCGGCCCACCCTGGGATCAACAGCAAGGGAGCCGACCAGCCCAGCCAGCAAAAAACGCACGCTCACAACCAGCCTTCGCGGCCGTCTCTGATTAGCTCGAGCGTGTCAGGCAGACAAGAGCACACCGCAACAAAGACGGTCCATCCAATCGACAGCGTCTAGATAGCCTACGGTACAGTACACACAGTAGTAAGGTGGGTGGACAACAACTGGACTGGAACCTGGGAACCACTTATTCGTTGGAACGACAAACCTACTTGTCCATACCTACTCCTACTAACCCTACCCCAACCCTACCACCAACGGCGGCTACGCGCTGGCTGAGCGTTGGCCATGCACACGCCTGACTTGACTGGCTAGCGACATCAAAAGGGCACACAACATCCCGGCCGCCGACAAGCAAGCCATGGCCCCATCCATGCCCACACCCTTTTGCTTTTCTAAATACAGCACAGCGCCCACCCACCCATCCATGACCTCCAACAGCATGCACACAGCACCCACAGTACGTACCAACAGTAGGTATAGGTACATGAATAATACTGTACGGTACCCCTCTCCTGAACCATGGGCGTCCAAGACCAGGACGACATCGCTAGGTAGCGGGTAGCCTGTGCACACTAACACAAGGTATGATCTTGTAGTGTGTATGTACATAGGTAGGCAAAGGCAATACCTGCCTGGTACGGCAAACAACCAAGTGGATCAAGTAGGTTATCATCATGAGACGGCCGTCCAATGCGCCCTCTTTTGTTCTCTTTGCCACTGTGGCCTTCCCCCCCCCCCCCCGCGCGCACACCGTGCATGAAATTAAGAGCCAGACTTTGCCAGCCTGCAGGACTCGAGCGTACTGGTAGGTATTGTACGTGTATTGTACCGGTAGGTATTGTATATTGTACGAGTCTACGAGACCAACACCGTGCACCCACCACCCCGTCAGCACATCAGCACATCAGCAGCACATCAGCGCATCAAGCTCGATCCAACCGACCGTCCTCCACGCGCAATCTGGCATGCACGTCCTTGTGCGGAGGGAGGAAGGACCTCACCTCAGACCTGCCTGTCTGACTGTCTTGTTCTCCTAAACTCACAAGGACGGACAGGACGGACAATTACGCTGACTCTATTCACCTGTTACCTACTGTACACACCTATCATCACCTGGCTACCTCCTCCCTCTTCCTCCCCATCCTCCTTATCCTGCTCATCCTCTCCTGCCGTTCTGCAGTCCACCTAGCCACCGTTTCACACCCACGACTCTCCCCTGCCGCGTCTCAGCCTGGCGCTGAAACCCTCCCAAAACCAGCCTCATCCGTGCCCCCGTCCTCATTTCCCTACCCACCAGCCCGTGCACCGTGACCCGCCAAGCACAAACCCCTCGACTTCGAGACGTGCTCCTAATTATGTACAATACTACCGTTGAACTTGCTGTTCGAACACGCGTGCCAGATCTGGGGTCATCCTAAATGGGAAGCTCCTTCAGAAGAGGGGACGAACCCTTGGACGAACCGGTACCGATGCAGAGCGCCCCTCCTCCCGCACGACCTAGTGAAGTGTCTTCACACCGCGCCCCCTCCCCCCCCGATCGGACAAACTTTCCAAACTTCACATATTAAATCCCAGACTTCATCTTTCTCGTTTGCCCAGACCCCCCCACGCCCCGCTCTCCCGACTTCTTTTGCAGCCACGAGCCGCGCTAGGGTAGGTCTGTGGTGGCATGTCATATGACCATGGGTTTAGCGTTGGGCGACTTGGGCTTTACTCCGAGTGGTTAGAATATCCCTGTAGGTTCAAGTCCACGTTACAGTGGCAAATTTTTATAGTTATATAAACTAGCCTATAGTTAAGTATAAATTAGAGTAATTTAAGCAAGTAAACGTAGTTTTTATTACTATCTTTTTTAAACGTATTCTAAACCTATTCTTAATAATATATAAGTATTCCTAAATACTATACTAGAGTTTAGTATAGTAGTACTAGATAATATATCTAAACTAGATAGTAATATTAGAGATAAATTTAGGCAACTATATAAAGTGCTAGAGGAGGATAGTAGTAGTAGTATTAAGGAAGTAAGTAAAAGTAAATAGAATAAGTTTAGAATAGGTTAGTAATATATTATAGGGGCATAATATATACCTTACTTATAGTAATAGTTAAGGACTACTACTTATACTAGTAATTATTAAGTATATAGCTATTCTCCTAGTATACCCTTAATTATATAGCTAAGGGTATAGGTATATAATACTAGTTTAGTAATATAAAGATAGCTCTTACCTAATAAGAGAAGAGGTACTTATATAGGCTATATAGGTAATATATTAAGAATATATTCTTAAATTATTCTAATTCTAGTAGGTATAATACTCCTACTAGTCTATCTATCTTAATAGGCCTATAACTTTACTATTCTTTAATAGCTAGCTAGCAAGCTAGTATAAATACTAATACTCTAGAGTAAAAGCGTGTAAGTATCTTAAGAACACGTTATAAACGTGTTCTTATTATATTATTAATAATATATTATATAATTAGATCTAAACCTTAAAAAGTATAGTACCTAAGAAAATTCTATAAAGAGAACTATAAATAAGAAGCTATTATTATAGCCTTATTAAGCGCTTCTCTTTAAGGATTTATAAGGACTACTAGGTATCTTATTATCCTATAATAAGGACTATAGTAAATTAAGTAGGGAGCAAAACTTAAATATATTTAAAACGTGTTAATAATAAGTTAGTAAATTATAGAATAGGCTTAACTATATATTAGCTATTAGAACTATAGCCTAATATCTACTACTAGGAAAAAATATTATTTTAGTTAGGTACTACTAGAGGTAGACTCTATATATCTATAAGGTCTTCTAACTAGGGAGATATTAAATCTTTCTAGTAGTCCTGCTTTATATTCTATAGTTAAGCTATAGTTAAGCTAGATAAAGAAGTGTAGTAGGTATATTATAACCTATTCTTAATATATTCCTAATATATTCTAGGTATTAATTATCTATAAGGGCAAGGATCTCTATTTAAAATCCTATATAAAGTTACCTTCTAAGTAATTATACTAATAGATATAGTAGTAATACCTTTTTTTACTATTATTTCTTTTAGTATATATATATATACCTCCTCCTCCCTTAACACTATCTAATAGTAATATTAAGGAAGTAGTAAAGGTATTGTAGCCTATGCTTACTCTATAGCTTATATAATATAAGTTATTTATAACCTGTTATAAATGTATTCCTAACTTATTATAGCCTAGTTCCTAAACTTAACCTAGCTTTAAACCTATCTCTAACTTAAAGGTTTCTATTCTATTAAAGAAATATATATTAGCTTTATAAATAAAGATAAAATCTTGCGTATTATAAAGTGTAAAAAGCTTCTATAGTTCCTATTTAAGAGTAGCCTTAGAGGAGTATACTATAAGTAGAGGATAAAGTATTAGGATCCTAAAACTATACGTAGTGTAAGAGAATAGGTTTAGAATATATTACTAATATATTACTATAGGTGTATATACAGCAAATCTTTATATTAAGCTTAGGTAACTTAATTATTTACCTTTTTAAAGAGTAGGCATTAATTCTATTAGATTAAGACATGTTCTAGATAGATATATTATATAAGAGGTTATATAGGGCATAGGTAGAGATTCTAATAGTAATCTTCTACCTATAGGAAAAGAAGCGTACGTATTAAGAATAGGTTTATAACACGTTTCTAACATGTTATAGTTATTATACTTAGCTAAATTATTATAAATAAGGATATAACTAAGATATATTAAGTTACTATTACTAACTTCTTTTAGAAGTGTAAAGTACTTATAAAAAGATAAGTGTTATAGAGGTATATTTACTTATAGGGATTCTATAGGACTACTATTAATATATGCAATAAGTAGATAATAGGTAAGTTTTATAGTGCACTATAACCTGTTTGTAACGTGTTTCTAACTTATTTCTAGGACTTAGGCGCTATCTCTAGTTAATTAATCCCTATAAGTGTAACTAGTGCTAGCAACTTTAATCTTATATAAGATTTTATTAAGTATATCTATAAAGAAGTATTTATAAAGTATATAAAAGAGAGCTAGATAATACTACCTCTTTATATCTAAGTAAATTACTATAGGCATTAATAGTAGAGGAATACTTTTAGCTTACTAACCTCCTCTTACGTAAGTAAATATATTCTAAACCTATTCTAAATGTGTTCCTAACTTATTCTTATATAATTAGAATACAAACCCTCTAAAGATACCTAAAACTAGGCAATCTATAAGAAAAACCTAGTAATTACTACTAGGATTATATAATACTATAGTAAAATATTAAAAGAGGTATAGGAAAAACTAGAATCTTATTTAAATATAGCTAAGCAAGCAGGCTAGAAAGGATATAAAACTAGTAAGTATATAAGTATTCTTAAGGCTACTTAGAAGTAAGTTTATAACCTATTCTTAACCTATTAGAATTATATAAGTAATATTATATAGTGTACACTAGATAGATCTATAGGATATAAAAGAGTTTAAAGCCTAGAGTAAGTTTAGAATATACTATAACTATAGAACTCCTAATAGGCTTAAGCAAAGGTACCTTAAAAAGCTTTAGAGGGAAGAAAGTAAGTCTTATACTAGCGTTATGCATATTTACTAATTAAAATATATTTAGAATATATTTAGAACGTGTCCTATAATAATAATAATACTCTAGATAATAATAAAGCAAGTCTTGCTATATCTAACTTAACTAGATATATCTTAGTCCTAATAAGAAATAAAAGAGCACGCTTAAAAGCCTAAAGCTAGAGGGCAAGTAGTAGAGTAGTATTAGAAAGAAGTTTACTAGCCCCTTTTCTATCTTCTCTACTACTAGGCTCTTCTCCTTTACTAATAGTAACCTAAAGGTATGCTTTATAAAACATGTTTATAACATATTCCTAACTTATTATTAGTCTATAACTATAAACTTTATAATAAAAGGCTCTTCTTAGTAATTAGGCTCTAAAGGAGAGAAAAGAAAAGCTAGAGGTAGATAAGGAAGAACTTATATAGAAAAAGGCACTATTTAAATTATAAAAGGTATAGTTTAAACTTAAGAAAGAGATAGCTACTTTTTATATAAGGTAGGGTTAGTCTATAAATATAGTAACTAGTTCCTAACTAGTTTTTAATATATTCTAGTCTATTATATAATATTCTAGTCTATTATATAAGTATATATAAGTAGATAAATATATATTCTTTCTTCTTCTCTTTCTTCTTCTTTCTTCTTACACTCTATAAGAACTTTTTATATTTAAGAGTTTAATACTATTTTACTATCTATCTTTCCTAATATTATTAGATATAACTAGTTAATATAGTCTATAAAGATCTTTTAAAGTTAGTATATAATAGAATATATTAGGAATATATTATAAACTTATTCTAATACTAAGTAGGATTTATACTAGTGATATATTAAGCTTAAGTTACTTCTATCTAATACTAGGGTATTCTCTCCTATAATATCCTACCTAAATAATAGGTGTATAGTATTTCCTAGTAAGCTTTTCTACTAGGCTATTTAGGCTAGATTAGGGGTATAGGAACTTTATAGAGTATATATATATATAAGTTAGAATATATTTATAATATATTAATAACTATTTTAGCGTTGCTTCTCTAATAGAGGTAATCTTATCTACTACCTTAAGAGGTATTATCCTAAGGTTTAAATAGCCCTAGTAAACTATAGTAGAACTATAATATAAGGTATTATAGAAGTAAGGATCTTCTATAGGAGCTTAATAGTAAATACTTAAGAATATATTCTAAATATATTAATAATATATTCTCTACTAGTAGAGTAGACTATATTAAGTGCCTCCTCTAAGGTTTAAGAACCCTCTAAGATAGCTAGTCTATAATAAGAAGTAGTAGCTAGAGTAGAGGCTAAAGAGGAAGCAGAGAGTAAAGAAGAGGAGTAAATAGTTGCTCCCCTTTACACTATAAATAATATTTAGTAAAAGTAGTAAAAAGAAGATATAAGTCTAGTCTCTTAAAATATATTTAGAATATATTAATAATATATTATAGCTAGATACCTATAAATACTAGATTCTTCTTTAATCTAAGGGACTACTAGAGCTTTATAATACCTATAAAAGTAAAAAAAAAAAGTTATATACTATTAAAGGACCCTATAAAAGTAAATAGTACTTTATTTTTAGTAGATAGAAAAAAAAAGAGAAGAGTAGAGAGTTTATTTTAGTAATTACTACTACCCCTTTAGGTTATATACTATTATATATTATTTATTAGAACCTATTCTTAATATATTCTTAACGTGTTCCTACTTATTACTATTATTATCTCCCTCCCCCTCTCTAGTATCTTCTCTATCCTCCCTATCCTCCCTAGGCTCTATAAAAGCATACTACAAGTAGAACTAGGTAGTATTCTAGTAGGAATTAGCAAGGTCTATACTAGTATTAAAGTAATAGTCTTAAAATATATTAGGAATAGGTTAATAATATATTATAAATAACTTACTATAGCTAGGATAATTATAAGCATAGATAGTATAAGGAACCTAATAACCTTAAATCCTTAGTAGGGTAGATATAGTAATAAAGTTAAGCTATAATAAGTTAGTAATATATTTTTAATAGGTTCTTATAGGCTATACCTTATTACTATTATAGCTAGTATAAGTCTTCTTCTAAATTATATTTAAGAGGGTATTAGTATTTATAGGGGGGCCTATAGTAGCTACTAGCTAGGCTTAGAGAACTTCTATAAAATATATTAGTAATAAGTTTTAAATATATTCTAAATAACTTATAGTAAGGAGTATTCTAGTAATTATATATAACCTTTATATAGAAGTTTATATATATTAGTATAATAAGTTAAGAATAGGTTAATAATATATTTACTCTTTACCTTATAGACCTTTATTATAGAAGGCTAGCTAGTCTTCTTAACCTTACTAACCTTATAGTAGGCTATATTAAGCCTATAATCTTTTTTAGTATAGGTATATAAAGTGCCCCTAGTACCTAGAATAGCCTAAGAATATTAGAACCTATTTAGAATACGTTTAGAACCTATTCTTACTCTATATAAGGTGCCCTTATTATTAATCTTAGTATAGTAGTAGCGCTCTCTACTCTTTATCTTAACTGCCCTATTAGGGCTAACTATAGGCTATACCCTAATATTATCTAGGATATAGCTAAGGGCAAGGTATTATTAATAGTGCTTCTATAACCTATTAAGAATATATTCTAAATATATTTTAATCTACTTATATAGGATATAAGGGATATATTAGTAATAAGTATAGTAGTAGTAGCTTATAGTATTACTAGTATAGAATATATTTAGAATAGGTTTAGAATATATTATAAAATCTTATAGTATAATATTTAGTTAACCTTACTTAGCTAGCTAGTAGAGCTTGGCACAGCCTAACCCTATGCTAAATACAAGTTCACGCAGCGCTAATTCCATGGTTATATGAACTGCGCCCTCGGTAGGTCTTGCATGCAAAGGAGATTAAGCGACCTGGCTTTTCGGTATTACATGGTATTACATGGCTTGGCCATTCATCACCGTCAGCATCTTTGGCTGCCGACTACGTACTATAGTACCTAGGTTACTGGGATGGGTTGACGAGCCTTGTGGCTAGGCATGTGTGTCGCTTCGCTGGATTGGGAAATTGATTTCGCGAACGACCTCCCTCTGCAGTCTCCTGCCTTGGTGATGGCTGTACCGTGTGCAATGGACGGGCCACTTGGACGCGTGGATGCTGACAGGAGGGCAACTCTCTCTTGGGCATAGGGAATGTGCAGCTAATAACTGGCTTTCTACTACTGAGGCACGTCGGCCAAGGTAACAGGTACACTGAATAAACAGCGCAGAGTCTGCTTACGTTACCGGTACCTAACCGGCCTCGGTCTTTGCCATTGTCGCTTTACTCTCACATCGCGTTGCGCCTAGCTATTGTTCACTAGCGGCTAGCCTGGATCAATTCCAACTCCACTCACTACCATGAGCACCAGGAACACCAATCCTTTTCCCTCATCGTACTAGCTGTTGCGAAATCTCTCAAACTCCAGATAGCAACACCACACGCATAGATCCAAAATAATCACCCTCTCCCACACAACATCAAGGAAAGAAAAATCATCACACCCACATCTCCCCATCCACGTCTCCCCATTCACATCTCCCCCCCAAACTCAACACCACCCCAACACCATCCCACCATGTTGACGATACTATCCCCAAAATCCAAAGTCCCATCCAACCTACCTACCACAATACCAGGCTCGAAACAATGCTTACCCTATATGCAATGAACAGCTTTTTTATACAATTCCCCCCTCCTTCTCCTTCATGCGTAAACTCTACCCTTCTAATTTCAGTAGCCATACAATCTCCTCAGCCTCGTCTCTTAACCAAAAAAACAGAAAAGAAAGGAAGATCTCGCGATAACAGCTACTAACGCAACAAATTTAACAACTCTCCAAGCCAGAAAAGCCAGCCATAAACACCACCAATGAAGACAGATTCGGAAATTGGATTTGGGATATCTTCCTTTCTACGTCTCAATCTCAGCGTCAATTTCAGCGTCAATTTCAGCGTCAATTTCAGCCTCAATCTCTCCCTCCTCGGTATTCTCCTCATATTCTTCACTTCCCAACTTCTCCTCGCCCTCTTCCACCATACACTCCATGCGTACACATACCCCCTCTTCCCCCTCCTCTGCATCTTCTCCATCGCACTCCCCACTTCCCCTGCAAACTCCCGGCACCGGAATCTTCTTCCACACATATTCACTGGACTCTGCTGTCTTGAAGGTGGGATTTTTGTGGTCGGGGCGTGGTGGGCCGTGTATGTTGGGCTGAGGGGGATTTCGACTTTGGCCTTGACTTTGTGTGCAGGTATAGGTCTCAAGGGGCCTGTGGGTCGTGTGCTGGGAGGGATGCGCGCGGCGTGTGGGGGGGGAACGGTGGTTGATGTGGTTGTGCCGATGGGGGGGATGCAGTGTGTTGTTATGTAGGGGGGTGGGAGTGGTGGGAGTTGAACATGGAAGTTGGACGCTGGACGCTGGACGCTGGACGCTGGACGCTGGACGCTGGACGCTGGACGCTGGACGCTGGACGCTGGACGCTGGACGCTGGACGCTGGACGCTGGACGCTGGACGTTCCTCACTCGTCGCAGGAGCGTAGAGTACTGTAGGTTATCCCCATCCCATAGCTATCGGATTGAAGTGCTAACTCACAGGTCAGCTGAACGTCGCACGCTATGCTTCTATGCTATGATCTCTTCACATCTCTTGACATCATTATCAGTCGCTGGGCTTTGCATCGAGGCGTAAGAGCTTCTGGCCCTGGGGCTGGCATTTCTGAAGCCGATAGTGTGCTTTGGAGGGTGGAGCCTGGTTTGCTGCGAACCCTCTACCGAACTGCATCCGTGCCTTGTGATGGCTATGGGGCCGAGATGGAATCGGGGGATCTGTTCGATAGATCGCTACTTACTACGTAGGTGCAACTTTGTTATTTGGCTTTTGATTTCATGTGGGGGTACGGATACGTGAGGTCTTCTTGTCACTGTGAAACACTTCCTCGACACTGTCCAATGTGATTCAGGACCCGATAGCCCGCATAACATGCATAATCACACTATATGGTACCGTGGGGTTCCATCACAATCCAATGTTGTCGTCTACAGCTAAGCACGCGCTACCGTACCGTACCGTACCGTACCGTACCGGTACTCGTTGCCATTCCCAGAGACGTCAACAACGCTAACCATGATGGGTCCATCTACTCAACCAGACATCCGCGTTGCCTACCTCTGTCAGCTCCTCAGCCTCGTCCGCCAAACTGCCTTTCGTGCCTCTCACTGTACTTTGCCCAACTGCAAACTGAGTCTCATCAACCAGGTGCATCAACATGTCCACGACAGTCCGCACCACTCTTATCAAGGCTGGTGAGAAGACGAAAAAGTGCCTACGGTCGGTAGTTTGGCAAACCTGCAAGTGCGTCCTCTGGGTTGTATGCGCGCCTTGCATATGTTGTGCACTTTTGTTATTGCCGCGTGGTCGAAGCACTCGCCAGAATCATGGTGAACCATATGAGCCACCAGTACCTCAGTTGCCTGCCCCTCGTCGACGCACTCTCTCGATACCTTCGTCTACACTTCAGGATGAGCAGAACCTCTTGGAACAGCCCCAATCCGCCTTCATGAATAAGCTTCCACTGGAGATTCGGCGAATGATCTACGCCCACGCCCTTGGAAATACCAAAATTCATGTAGCAACCCGTGATGGCGCACTCTTGGTCCACGGATGTTTCTCTCGCAAGACGTGTCGGGGTGCGAATTTCGCATATAAAGGTGTTCAGAAGCGTGTTGGCTTTGCGCTGCCCTTGTTGAGGACTTGCCGACTCATGTAAGCTGCTTGTTGGAGCACAGTGTAAATACACAGTCTGTCCAGGGATCGACTAACCAGCCCAGCTACTCCGAGGCCATCGAATACCTGTACACTTCCAATACCATCGCCTTGTCAAATTGCGGTCGACAGAACCCAACCATTGACTATCTCTCCTACTTCATACTACCGCATCGCTACGCACAGATCCGCAGGATGCACATCTACTGGGACATTGACAGCCCACCCTACTACTTTCTCATCCCCAGAGATATGCGACTGGACTCCGAGTCCTCTCCCTGGATCACATCCTGGCGCGCCATCACCAAACTCAAAGGTCTGCGACAATTTCACGTCATACTGGCCGCCCCTTCCAGTCCCAATTTCTTCGTTCATAATCCTCACTATTGGAAGATGTTTGGACGGCCGCTCTTGGAGTCCATTCCTAGGATCGAGGCAAAGCTCTTTGTCATCACGCTTCCGAGTCATACGTGTGAGAGGAGGGCAAGGATGAAGAATCCTCAATGCAAGTTACGATTGCCCAGTCATCGTCGCAAAACAGGGTGATAATTTGACGTGTTTCGGTCTCGAAGAACGGCCATGTGAGACCATGACGACAGATTGAGGTTTTTGAGGTCCGAGTCGTCAAAAGCCAGTCTTGACGAGAAACATATCATGGGACTTTCCTCGTCGCATACGGTAGGTTGTCTGCAGGCCGTTTCCCATGACGCTGGTCCGATAAACTCATCTCTACCCCACGCCATCGCGTAGTCGGCATCGAAGATTGGTCAATCAGTCGTTGGAAATTCAGATAGCAGAAAACAAACCGCAATCAATTGATCGAAAAAAAAAATAAGCCATGCATTAAGGGAAGAAAGCGGGCAAGCCATTCCATCATGACGTTGGAGAAGGATGTCCCTACACATGCTTAAGCTCTTCTCGGCCAGCCCAACCCATGGATCCGTGCCGTTCATCTTGAGCTCGCAAATCCTATCCCACCACCATTCATCAACGTGACCCAGGAGCCCGGACCTTGGCGACTTGGCAATCTAACGTTCTCCGATCTGGGTCCCCGCAATCATCGCGTTCGACATCAGCCTCCATGTAGGTTGAGGAGGTTGGGACATGGGTAGCTTTCTCCAAGTGCTGGAGCTAGGTACGGAGCTCATCAGCCAGCTTGAGAAAAATGGCGCCGGATGGATGCACGCACACGGTGTGACCGAGGCTTGCAGCATGGTCCAGCGATTTGCTTACAGGTTACCCGGGCGATAGATAAGAAGACGTTGGTCCGGTGAATTGATCGTCCTGCAGGAACTGTCCCGGTGCCTTTCCCACGTCACCAGAAGTCGTTGGCGCTCCCTGCCAATTCTTCACGATGCGCTCATTTCTTGCTGCCTCGGTCATTGTTGGCATCGCATCCTCTGCTGCCGTGCCCAGCCCTGCTCAGGGACTGAAAAGTCACGGCCATGGACACAAGAAATTCAATGTCCAGGTCGGCGTGCGACCGTACTATTTGGTCGACAACATGGACGATAGTCCATTGAAAGAAAAGTTGGAGAGCTGTTCCGAGCAAGAGTTCAAAACATCCGACTTCGTCTTTGCCCACCGCGGCGCGCCTCTCCAATTCCCCGAACACACGCTCCAAAGCTACAAAGCCGCGCACCGTCAAGGCGCCGGTGTCATCGAATGCGACGTAGCCTTTACCAGCGACAAGCAATTGGTGTGCCGACACGCTCAATGCGACCTCCACACCACGACCAACATCCTCAACACCACCTTGGCCTCGAAATGCACCACGCCATTCACACCCTACAGCAATGGCACTGCTGCCACGGCAAAGTGCTGCACCTCTGACATCACCCTTGCTGAATTCGAAACCCTATGCGGCAAAATGGATGCCTTCAACCCCAATGCCACCACCGTGACCGAGTACATGGACGGCACGCCCTACTTCCGCACCGACCTCTACGCCCAAGGCTGTCCCAAACTCATGACCGTCGATACCTACATCCCCCTCGTCGACAGCTGGAACCTCAAATTCACCCCCGAGCTCAAAACCCCCGAGGTCCCCATGCCCTTCAACGGCTACACCCAAGCCCAATACGCACAGGACCTCGTCGACAAATTCCGCCACTACAACATCGACCCCTCCCGCGTCTGGCTCCAGTCCTTCCTCCCAGCCGACATCTTCTACTGGATCGACCACGAACCTGCCTTTGGCGCCCAGGCCGTCTACCTCGACGACCGCGTCGACACCCCCGCCGGCTACGCAAACGCCACCGCCAGCATCCCCGCCCTCGCCGCCCGCGGCGTCAAAATTATGGCCCCGGCCATGTTCGCACTCACCAAGGTCGACGGCGCCGGCGCCATTGTGCCATCGGAATACGCGCTCGCGTGCCAGAAGGCTGGGCTCGAGATGGTGGCTTGGAGCTTTGAGCGTAGTGGCTGGTTGCAGATTCAGGGCGGGGGTTATTACTTCCAGTATGTGGCTAATGTGACGGCTAAGGATGGGGATATGTATGAGGTGCTTGATGTGTTGGCCAAGGATGTGGGTATCAAGGGCATGTTTACTGATTGGCCGGCTACGGTGACGTATTATGCGAATTGTTTTGGGTTGTGAGGGGCTGAGTGGTTTTGGGATGGTGGAGGGGGGGTGGGTGAAGAGGGAGAAGTTTATGGAGTCGAATCGAATTGAAAAAGGGTGGACAGATGTAAATACCAAGACCTCCTACTGCATCACATCACCCACTTCTTCCTCGTCGACATCACACACTCTGTACCCTTTTCCCATCCCTCTCCCCCCTCCCCCCTATCCCTCCCAATCCCCCGGCCTCCTCAAAACCACCCCACTCCCACCCATATCCCACCCAACCCCACACCGCTCATACGGCAACACCACAACCGCCCACCCCCTCCTCTTCCTCCTCCCCCCATCCAACCCCCTCATCCCCTCCACCAACAACTCCTCAACCCCCAACCACCCCTCCTCCCACACCCGCCCGGGACTCGCATCCCGCAGCACAACGAGCAGTTTGCGCAGCCGCTGCATAGCGGCTAGGATGCGCCACCCGCGCTCCCAATTTGCGGTGTCTTCGGCGTAGGCGAGGGGGGCGGTTGGGGTGCGGCGGAGATAGGGGAGGGCGCGGAGGGACCAGCGGATGTGGAGGGTGTGGAGGTTGGGGAGGGTGTGTGGGAGGGTGGGGAGGTGGAGGAGGTGGGTTGGGTGGAGGAGGGAGAGGGTTGGAGTGGAGTGGAGGGTTGGGGGGTGTTCGGTTGTGCTGGGTGGGGTTAGTTGGTTGTTGGTTGTTGATTTTTTCGGAGGGGGGGAGGCAAAGAGAGAGAGAGAGAGAGAGAGAGACGTACATTCTCCGACAAACCAACAACAAATTAAACGCCGCGGGATCCAATCTCTCACATTTCCTTCCCCCGACCAAGACCCGACACGTACACTCCCTCCCCTCCCTCCTTCCCTGCTCTTCCCCTCCCACACCCTGCCCCCTCCTATCCTCACAGATGAAATGCCCAAATCTCTTTCGCGGCCCAAACGTCAAATGCACAGTCGGAGCTCCAACAACGTACTCGTACACCATCCGCCTCAGCTCCAGCGGCAATTTTGCAAACAACGGGCTCTGAGCTTGGGCATGTGTGGGGGTGGGAGCGCGGGCGGTGGGCTTGGAGGGAAGACGGAGGGTTGGTTTTCGAGGGCGAGGGGTGTGATGGGTGGGTTTGGATGTAGAGGAAGAAGAGGCATCGGTCGTGGCATCATGGGCGCGTACAAAGCACGAAACGCGAGATGTTTGTTTTTGATTATTTTTTGTCAATTGAGAGGGCGAGCGAGGTTGGTTTGTGGACCGAGGAGAGATATCGGTGGGTGTCCAATGAACACCGGGTAACAGTGAAAGGAAACGGGAGCGTTTGCGCGATGCCATGCTTTCTTCTCCTGCGGTAGTCTTCTGCTTTTCACAATTTGAAATTGCGTGCACACAGGCTCCGGGAAATCGGTTTCATATATCTCAGATGTCAAAGATGCCAGGCGCGCACAGCATCGGCACTGAATTGAAACCGAAAGTCGTAGAATGCTCGTTCGTCGTAAGGTAGGTATTCCTCAAATGTGAAAGAATCGCTAGAAAACCAGACAAGGCGAGGCGGAGCGCGTCTTTCTTGTATGATGAAATGCCGCGGGGAAGGGGGACACGCCGTTGCTTGTTTGGAACAAGCTCGTCTGGGGTGGGAACGTGGGGTGCTGTGGCGCAGGTGAGGAATGAACCGCGGGGAATGTGCGGGGTCTAATCCGTGTCTGTACCTGCATCGATGCCCAAACCCTGTGATTTGCCGGCAGGCTAAGGTAAAGTGAATTGGAGACGATGGTATCTAAAGCTGATACATCCACTTATAACACGGTCACTTCCACAGCTATAAGTACACGCACAACCCCGTCCCCAACCTCGGTGCACACAATGCTTCCATCTTCAGAACCCTGTGTTATTTTCTAACCCCATCTCGCAAATTTTCGCTCTGTACAGTTTAGTCGTCATGGCTAGACTTCCTCGCAAGCCTTGTTCATGGCCGAGAGCTATCGTACTCTGGATGATGCGGGAAATAATCCACGGTGTACTTGTTTCTTTATGTCTTCCTCGCTGATTTTCGCTCGTTGGGGGTTAGTGGGTTGAGAAGGGGTGGGGGCCATTAGTATGGTGATGGATCCTTGTATGGCGAAGTTGATCATGTATGAATGGCTTGGGAGTATTCTTGGGTTTGTGCGGATGCTGTAAGAGCGTCACAAGGGCCGAGTAGGTAATGGCTCCGGTACATAATTTCTCTGCTACCTTGTGGGAGGGGTAGCTGCAGCGCGATACTAGTGATCTTTTGGAAACCACGGCGAGAAGATAGCATGTATGTTCAGCTGTTGGGAAGGATTATCATCAGGGATACTTTGAATTTACGTTCTTGGTTCATATGCTCGCCTTCAGCGATGGAGAAATTGTTGAATAATCACATGATGCACGCCACTCCTGAATTTTGCTGTACAGGTAATTCTGAATTCTAAACAAGGCCTTCTATGATGTGAACGCTCTATGCGAAGTCACCCTTTGCCAAGGACAAACTCACGAACAGGCTCTCCATCTCTAACTCAGCGGGCCTCGATCTATGCCCTGGGCAAAAATAAATATACATCTCAACTCTATACAGTCTCTCTGTCAATGGATTCTTCGCCTCTGAGTCCGCTCATACATGCCCCTTCGGCTCTCACTACGTACCTTCTCTTGATATTCCTCATCAACGCCAACTTGATTTCATGGATATGCTCATGATGCCACCATCATGTGTCTGATCCTGCTCCATCAACGTCCTGCAATTAATCGGCCACCTCTTCCTCAGCCTCCGGCGGGACAAATCCCCGTACCACATCCCCATACCAATCAGCAGTCCTAAGAGTATTGCAAACAAAAGCGTGTCTGCCAACATGATAATCGCAAGAACCCACGATGGGATGATGCGGCTCCAAGCGAAAATCGTAAAGCTCTCAAGGAACAACTTCCATGGGAAACGGTTGGTTGTGAATGGATCAGGAAGCGCTTTGAAGTATACCGACGAGACCAAAAGTGCGTAGGTGATGTCTGGGATAATGCGAGCAGTGGGTGAAAGCATTGCCAGTGTGGTGTCGAATCGGCTGAAGATTATGTACCACAGCTGGTACTCGACGAAATCGCCCACGTAGTGGCTAATCAAACTGTAAGCAAACACCATAATGATGATCGTGGGAGACACTGTAAAATACATGTAGGTCCACCACAGCCGTATGGCACTCAAGATATCCAATATACTTTCAAATAGGTCACAGAGCTGCCGTCTAACACCGTTTCGAAACCGTCGCCCGCTGGCATTGATTCCGAGATCTGCGAAATTGCCGAGCTCGCCAGGGGGCAACAAAATGATGTGAAATGGCCAGGGATAACCATGTCGGTCGTCGTCATCGTCAAATTCCCGGAAGAGGAAGGCCAGCCAGCGTGGAATCGGGGTCTTGACTTCGCGGAAACAAAATGGGCAGTGAGATTGACCGCGGTCGAGAATATTGTAGTAGCATGAACTGCCGATTATATGGTTGCATTGAGATTGTTTAAGGGGAATGCAAGGGTCTTCCGGATCGGAGACGTCGTCGAGATTGTTGTAAGAACGCCAGCACACCGGACATTCTGATTCCTCGGGCAGCTCAGTGTCAAGCGGAACGGCTCGTCCAAGGAAAGTGGAAAGCTTGTGAAATGAGGGTCGCATGGTGATCGTGTTGTTTCAAGAGTATTACCAGTTGAGTTGTGTGCTGAGAAGAGAAAGGGGAGGTGGTAAAGTCTATGTAATAAGACGTAGTGGTGAGGGAGAGTGTCAGTGGGTGTGTCCTCAGCCATTGTGCACCTGTGTAATCACTGCTCCTTATACTTCTACCTGAAGTCAGCTGGTTAAGCGGTCACAAAACGGGTTGTTTGACAACAGTGCAGGCGCCTGAAATTCACACGCTGCTTCCTTTCACCTTGGCCAGATACCACGGCTTTGCGATCTTGGCAATCTCAACCTTCAAGTCGTTCCTCTCGAGCTTGTGCTTTCGAATATATACCTTCTCTTCAGTCAAGATATCCTCATGTACCCACTTGACATAATCATCGAGTGTTGACATATTCCGTTCCCTATCCGTTTCTCGTAGGAAATCCCAGCCTTGCTCCAGTCGTTGCACAGAGCACCAAACACGAGCAACATACGCTGTAGCATCGCGCCTTTCCCCTGCGATATCAAAAGTCCAAGTCTTCTTCGGTGGCTGTGCTAACTTAGGTTTGAATGCCCCACCCTTGGTCTTGAACCACAGCGTAGGATTGGGGTTGTACTCGGCAGATGTAGGCTTCCAAACGATACCTTCTCCTTTACCTTTAATACCGAATGTCTCAGCAAATGGGCAGGTACAAGCCACTTCCTCGGCCATGGACTCGACTTCGAGAAGAGTACGTTGTGTGTCGTTAGGGTATAATGTTGCGGTATAGAAGCCAGCGCGAGCAACGTTATAGATGTCGTGAAGCGGTAAGCTGATGCTGCCATAATCTTGATCTCGTTGCCATTTGCCGTTGATATTGACGGAAATCACGACGAAGCGTCTGGAGAGCTGCGATATGGCCACACCCTTCTCAATCTTTTCTCCAATCCACTCGCCTGCTACGATAACTGGGAAATTTTCGTCAAAAAAGTCACCTGGATTGATCTGTAGCCAATGTGTCTTGTACATATCGCGAAGCTGCAAAAGAGCTTTTGTCTTTGTTGACATCGTTGCGGCAAAACCATAATTATCTTTCAGAGCTGACAAGCGTGTCACATTTCGCGATTGAAACACGATTTCGTCATTGCTATAGATTAGGATATCTGCATGTGTACCATGAAGTTTTACAGTTCCTGTGATTGGTATCGGTTCGCGATGATCATCCGTCTCTTCGTGTTCTAGGTCGCCTTTGAGATGTTGTAATGCTTCGATGACGTCGCTGATGTGATTGGAGATTTTTGGGTAGAGCGTGGTGCCCCCGACCGCTGTAGCCATCGTAGTATTCGAAGAGGGGGGGATGATCGAAGTCTTTTCACTACAGTGTTGCTTTTAAGGCTGTTTGCAAGCTTCTGGATGTTGGAGGTGGGGTGCGTCATGGCCAAGGGAAGGAGACATGTAGGTGGACTCAATCTTCGAAGGTTGTCTTGCACTCCCGAATTATAGCCTTACCACCAATCAACTAACTTAACTCGTATACAGGTGGCTGGACTTGTGCTTGAAGATGTGTATTTAGTGACTCTTAAGCTGGATTATGCTTGACAAGTTCCAGAGCTATTGCTTACCGCAAACATCTTCGGTCAGCACAGTACTGGTAATTGCCAACCATGTCCTCAGCAGCTTCGTGACCAATGTGTTGAGACACATGTTTCGAAGCCAACTGCGCGCAATTAATGGGATTTCAGTACACCACCAGGTACAAAATCTGCCGTCATCTTGCTGCACACGCAACTGTCGCCGACTGTCCAACACAACACAACCACCGCACATACACAGTCAGCCCCATCAACCCTACCAAGACATCATCTACCACCAAACCCACTCAATGATAACAAAGCCAAAAACGTAAACCCCATTACAACGCACAAGAACAACCACATGTAATTCCAATAGCAACCCATGAGGCTCTTCCACCCCCACCACAGTAGCTCCCCCTCCCCTCTCTCGGCTAACTAAGCGCGGCCAAACGCCCAAACACGCCTTTCACGTGCCCATCCACTCATCATCTCCACGCTGATTCGTCCTGACCTCCAACTCCGCGCAGCCTCTAACTACCACAGTAAATTCTCCGCTCCGCTCCGCTCGTCCCCAAAAAGGCAAATCCACACTGGAGGTAAGAGAACCGCAGCAGGATCAACAAGCGTGAAACAAGAAAAAACCACATACTGTGCCTCCAACCCATACTGTATCCCTCCGCATCCCTAAAGCTCTGCTCTTCGCATGTAGCTGATGCGAAAAGTACTGGTGGTGATTTGGTTGGTGGTCGGCGCGAGGCTCCGCCCTGCGTTCGGACCGAATGCCTTGGTTAGTAAGTCTGTAGGGCGTGCGGTGGGGAGTGGGTACACTACCTACCTAGAGGTATTTCAGTCAGAGTTGGTATGTGTGGTCACTTCAGATAATGCAGGGGGGATTTATGGTCATGGCGGTGAAATGGGGGTGTAAGCTGGAAGGAAAGTCGGTGCGAGTATGTCGGTAGGTAGGCGTGGAGGGTGTTAGTATGTAGCCATAGGATGAGGTTGTATTTGTCAATTCGATTTTTTCAATCGTTTTGAAAGGCAAAAGCGACTTCGCTGAATAGTTACTGGTGGTGATGTGGTGTAGCTGGTGTAGCTGGGTGTGCGTTCAAATCGTCAGTGTTAGATTTCGAATGTGTGCCTGATCATTCTCCATTCTCAAAACCAGTAAATCGTGAAAACAATGGCTGAAAGACAAACAAACCACAAAACAACCTAAGGTGTATAGGGTTTTCGGAAAAAGTGACCGTCATTGCGACTCACCCTCTCCATCGTGAGTCTTGGCGTCGACGAGCACAACCATCTCAAATTTCATGGGACTACCGGGAATGACCCTGGGGGTCCGATGCAAGCCCCTCGAATCTTCATGGGACCTTCATCCAGCAGAATGGACAGCTGTTTTAGCCATTACGTACGCCTTATCTGTACTCACGGTTTGAATTCCGGCCTGGCCGGTTGTGTTCCGGCCTCGAGATATAAACGCGAGTTGAGTCGCTGCTGGACAAAGTTCTTTGATTCCCAACCACCACCCAAAAAGGTATTCGACACTCTGCCCACCTCCTCGATAAACAACCAAGTCTCTTGGCCTTTTTGGTTGCTTTGTACTTTCCTATACCCTTTCTTTCTCTCCTTCTTTCTTTTGCCATATCATATCGACATTCGATATCGCAACCATGATCTCCAAGTCCTTTGACTTCCCTGTCCTTAGCGACACCAAGCCCACTGACCACTCCCTACCTGCCTTCATGGTCTCGACTACACGTGGCTTTCTCCCCCGTCAAGACCCTATCGTTACACTGCCCAAGGAGTTTGCTGCTGCGGAATCCCTCCTCCAACGCATGCCCATCAAGACATTGTCAGGCGAACCTGGGCTTCTTTCGAACTTCACCTTCGGGGAGACGTTGTTGAAGGAGCTCCCTGACCTCAGTGCAGAGGTAGAGAAGTACAAGGATGACCTTGTGGTGATGAACGCCCTGTATCGTGACTATTCCTTCTTGGCATCGGCGTACTTGTTTGAACCGTGTCATGAGAGGTTCATGAGGGGAGAGGAGTATGGCTTGGGTAGGCAAAGTTTGCCGAGGTGTATTGCGTTGCCTATTGTCAAGGTTGCTGAGCTGTAAGTCCTTTGAACCCTTCAGTCTTAGGCCCCATCATCACTCCAAAGCTAAACATCTGCATGGGCACGTGCTGATCATGTGACACACAACAGTGCTGGCTTCAAGCCTTTTATGGAGTATGCTGGCTCGTATGCTCTCTTCAACTACCGATTTGAAGATGCTTCCAAGGGACTCGAGTATGATAACCTTCGTTTGATCCGTGCTTTTGAATGTGGACTTGATCCCACTTCGTCAGAGGCTGGCTTTGTACTTGTGCATATTGCCATGGTCAAGGAATCTGGCGCGTTGATCAAAGGTGCTGTCGAGACATTGGAGGGTTGCATAGGCGAGGACCGGGAACGA
This sequence comes from Plenodomus lingam, assembly GCF_022343315.1. Taxonomy (NCBI): domain Eukaryota; kingdom Fungi; phylum Ascomycota; class Dothideomycetes; order Pleosporales; family Leptosphaeriaceae; genus Plenodomus; species Plenodomus lingam. The sequence continues at coordinate 985,540 of NW_027093944.1, read as the reverse complement.
TTCGATGACGGTCTGCGCACATTAGTCGGTGGTATGACCAAGGTCAACGAAGTCATGAACAGTAAGTCTTCTCTTTGACAAGATCCTAAGACTTCTATTACCCTCTACGGTCTCTCGCACCACACTTCAGCCCTTTCATGTCTTTCAACATGATCCTGGCTCAGATGGTCATCCACTGACATTGGTGCCAGCAATGTGGAAGCGCAGCAAACCATCAGGCTACACCAGCTTCCGTACTTTCATCTTCGGCATCACATCTCAGTCCATGTTCCCCAACGGCGTCATCTACGAAGGCGTAAGCGAGGAACCACTGTCATTCCGCGGAGAGTCCGGCGCAAACGATAGCATGGTCCCCATGTGCGACAATCTGCTTCAGATTTCTATGCCAGAGACGCCACTCACAGACATCCTGAAGGACTTCCGCCAGTACCGTCCTGGAAATCACCGGGATTTTCTCGAGGCAGTCCGTGACACTGCTCAGCAGGCTGGTGTCCGTAAGTTCGCAATGGGCGATCGAATGTCTGCTGCTCTATACCTCCAAGCTCTTGATCAAGTGAGGGATTTCCGGTGGAGGCACTGGTGCTTTACTCGCGAGTACATCCTCAAGCACACTTCGCACCCTACTGCGACTGGAGGAAGCCCGATTGTCACAGTAAGTACATTGTAGCGTAACTTGTGCTTCAGCTCTTGCTAACGTGGTTACAGTGGTTGCCAAATCAACTTACCGCTGTCCTTGAGCAAATGACAGAGACCGGGCCGCATTGCGAAGGAGTGAATGGTGTAAGCGAAATAATGGAAAATGTCATAACCCAACGGGAGCAGCTAAGAAAGGAGGTTGAGAAGTACTGCAGTGAACGTAATGTAAATGGCTCGTGAGTTGGTCGTAGTAGTTCTTTTGAAAAGCCTTTGCTTGTTATAGTCTCGTCTAGATTATTTGGGCGCATTCAATTGCATTTAGCAGCAACTCCTTCAAACCAACACTGTTCAGTGACTCAACAACCCAAAATGCGGCACACGGCGATCATTGTCTGGTCATGAGTCGACGTGTGATCGCACAGGCAGCCGTGTTGTGATGAAGGGCGGTATGCACAGCACCCGCCCCGCGAATACGAACAAAGGGGGTGCCTAATCGTTCGATGGCGTACCAACGGCGGTGATTGTGAGTAGCGTATTCGTGTCGTGAGTCAACAGAGGGCGCTGGCAGCTGGCCGGTGTTCACGTCATGAAGCATCCGGTGTGACTCCGGCCGTCCGCTATCGATAGCTCAAGTACCCCAGATTCCAGCTGGGAACCGAGACCTCTTGCCATCGTATCGCTCCAACGCACTGAACAGCAATCACCGCCGCCACTCATCAATGATCGCTGCACGGCATTCCATGGAACATTCACCCCTCACACGAATACCACGAATATCACACGTTATATTAATACGGCGAACTTGACGGAAGATTCGGCAGGGACACCGCTTGAACACACCTTTCACACCACCATGACCTCACGACATGCGCCCAAGCAGACGCCGTTAGAGCGGCGCAAGGGAGAATCCGTAAGCTGGACAGCCAGGGAACCACTGAGTACCTTGCATGGATTGCTGATATGTTCAGGCATTGAGTGATTTTGCCGACTATGTGCAGAAGCAACAGGCACTGCGACGCCCACCAGGCCAAACCCCCGCCGTCCTCGAAGATCACGATGAGCTGAGCATATTGGACGAGCTTGGTCTCTCCGACGACACCAAGTCCCATGTCCGCCTGAAGACGCTTCTGACCGATCCCGCCGAAGAGAACGTGCCCGCGCTCGCCGAGCATGTCAAGGAGCGCCTGGCAGAGGGCCATGGCGAAGTGCTGTTCGACGTTGGACTGGAAGATAGCGGTGAATCCATGGCTTTCACAAAAGAGAACTGGGATTTTGCAATGGAGAGGATAGGCATAATCTGCGAGCTGCTCAAGGCCGACTACAAACTTCTGATGACAAGAAATGTTGGAGGCCCTGTTGACGTCGGACCTCGCGACGCAAAGGACACAGGAGCCAGTGGAAAGTTGATCTTGCGGAAACGGCCCGAGAATGTTGATGATGTGATTGAGACGAGGATAGCAGTCGTAGGAAATGGTACGTGTGGGCGTCAGTTTACTTGAACTCTGTACTGATGATAGCAGTCGATGCAGGTAAAAGCACTATGCTGGGTGTGCTTGTCAAGGGTGGGCTCGACGATGGTCGTGGTAAAGCGCGTGTCAACCTTTTTCGACACAAGCACGAAATTGAGAGTGGACGAACTAGCTCTGTTGGAATGGAGATCATGGGCTTCGACAGCAAAAGCGAGGTGGTTGTTTCGAATGTTGCAGGTCGCAAACTTACTTGGGAGGAGATTGGACGACGTGCTGTAAGCTGTGTCGCACTGAGCTTATTGGGGCATGATTTAACAAAAATAGGCCAAAGTCATCAGTTTTACAGATCTGGCAGGACACGAGAGATACTTGCGCACTACCGTATTTGGCCTGCTGTCTAGTGAGCCCAACTACTGTCTGTTGATGGTCGCTGCCAACAACGGATTGGTCGGTATGAGCAAGTAAGCACTCTTGTCACGACTCACCGCAAACTATCCACTGACTATGATCAGAGAACATCTCGGAATCGCACTCGCACTCAACGTACCTGTAATGGTCGTCATAACTAAAATCGACATCTGTCCACCGCAGATTCTTGAGCAGACCGTCACGCAACTCACTAAAATTTTGAAATCCCCTGGAGCACGCAAGATACCCATCTTCATCAAGAATAGAGAAGAATGCATCAATACGGCAACCCAATTCGTATCTCGTCGTATATGCCCCATTTTTCAGGTCTCAAATGTTACAGGCGACAACCTAGACCTTGTCCGCATGTTCCTCAATGTGCTCCCACACCATGGCAACTACGACAGTTCCGCCCCACTCGAATTTCACGTCAACGACACATTTTCCGTCCCCTTTGTTGGCACTGTAGTCTCTGGCGTCGTCAAATCCGGCATCATCCACACGGGCGACACCGTCCTCATCGGCCCTGATAGTCTCGGTCAATTCCAAACCACAAAAGTACGCTCCATCGAACGCAAACGCATCCAAGTCCCTGGCTGCTCCGCCGGCCAATCTGCCAGTTTGGCCCTGCGCAATGTCCGCCGCAAAGACGTCCGCAAAGGCATGGTCGTCCTGCACAAGGCCGACAAGCCCGATCCCACAACTGGCCTCCTCCCCACCCCCAAAGTCTACCGCGAATTCGTTGCTGAAGTCCTCATCCTCTCCCACGCCACCACCATCAAGGTTAAGTATCAGGCGATGCTGCACGTGGGCCCCGTTTCGCAGACTTGCGCAATCATCGATATCGATAGGCAGTACATTCGCACCGGCGATCGAGCCCAGGTTGCGTTTCGCTTCGTCCAACGCCCGGAGTATCTGACGGTCGGGGATCGCATCTTGTTTCGAGAGGGGCGCACCAAAGGCTTGGGGATTGTCAAGCGCGTGGGGTATGATGCGCAGCACCCGCTGAACCCGGAGCTGGCGCGGGAGCAGGATAAACGCAAGGAAGAAGAGAGCCAGGGAGAGGGTGCTGCATCGTGATTGGCACAATGTGCGGGGGCCTGATATTGCTTTATGTGTTTATATCCGCTTTTTTGCTGTTGATATGATGGGTTGATTTGTGAAAGTCCGACGCTGCTTGTGCCTTGTTAGCTTTGTAAATATGTGAGGACGCGCACACGCGAGATCTTCGTGTGCACTTGAGCGAGATATATCGATGACATGAGATTCCATTCTCACAAGAGACAATTGTTTGAAAGTACTACTGCCCAGACCCATGGAATCCAAACGTAGTCACCTATATGATCAAATCAACCTGCAGGCGCCCTTGACGCCCGTAGTGTGCGTCTACGCAACGGCAATGTTGAACAACACAAATCGCTCCTGATCAAACTCAACGTCTGTTACTTTTCCATCAGAAATATGCTTTCGACCGACTCTCTAATGATAATGATGGTATGATGGTGCGATAGAGAACTACATTCGGGTATATGATAGTATAGTATAGTATAGCTTAGACATCATCACTCAAGCATCCAATCTCAGTATTCGAATTGCATTCGCGCCCAAAACGTCTTGCGCTTTCTTGTCGTCGTTTGCAAAAGCTTTGGCAATGGCGCCGTAATTTGCATTGACGCTGTGCCATTCCTTTGCGTCTTCTTCTAGTGGGGGGAAGAAGGGGTGGTCAGTGCCTATGGTAGCCTTGAGGTCAGCAGTGATTTTATATATTTTTCAGACATTGTATTGGGAGATTGGGATTTCGTACCGAACATGAGTCTATCGGCCCCTGAAGCACCCAGCGCCGCTTTGAGGCCAACTTCTGAATAGATGACTGCGTCGAGGTAGATGTTCGTCTTCAGCACATCCCACACGTCCCTACGCCTCTCCGTCTTACCGTGCGCTTTGAGATGGCCATCATGCAGGATGCAGGATTCGAGTCTGCCGGCCAGGAAGGGCAGGGTACCGCCTGAATGCGCAAGCAAGACGCTGAGTTTAGTGAAGCGGTCCCACACCCCACTGAGCAGCATTCTGCTAACTGCAATCGTTGTTTCCAAGGGGAAACCCAGAGCGAGCGGAAGGACGTGACCGTACTCGCTTGCACGGGGGCCGTATACAGACGCCGGTAGACCGTAGTGTGGATGCAGGAATATGAGCTGATTGTGCTTCTCCAGCGCCGCATAAATAGGGTCCAGCTTTGCATCATCCAGGCCCTGTCCCAGCCCCGACGTGCCCATGATCACGCCTCTAGCATACTTCAACCTACTCAGCCTCTCAATCTCCGCCGTGACTACCTCTGGCGACGCAGACAGCGGAAGCGTCCCGAAGAAGTACAATCGTCCTGGGTACTGCACGCATTGATCATTGACATCGTCGTTGATACTCTTTGCGGCCGCCCCGGCCTCGTCAGTGGGTAGAAAGTCCAGCCAGGGGTTGGCAAGGGAGATGACTGATTTTTCGATTTTGTGCAGATCCATAAAGGCGATTTTTTCTTTGATATCGTAGTACTCCGGGCCAATGGGGCGACCGCGTGAGGTCGAGGGAGTGGAAGGGTCATCTTCGCCGGGGAGAATGATAAGGCGTGCCGAGTCTGGAGCGTCAGGAAAGGTGCGGACATAGGGGACTGTGGAGCGAGAGCGTAGAAGTTCCATGTACTTTGGAGGGTAGACATGTGTGTGGATGTCGACGATAGGCATGGTGGGTGTTTTGGGATGGGGTGTGCCCGTGGATTTCACAATGGAGAGCAGTGCAGGGGAAGTTTCCAGGGCGCCTTGGATACCTATGGGCAGTCTGTATAAACTGACATGGTACCGGTAGGGGATGGCGATGCTGTTGAGATATGTTGTTTATCTTGGCGGGGTAGCTCCAGATGGATGCCCCACTCCTCCAGGCTCATCATCACACCTTCCTCATTCAGTAAGGAGTCATGGGTCAAGATGCATTGCGGGTGACGGAGATGAGCGCACTACGGTCTCACGAGATACAGCTGGTCATACTGTCTATGTGGTTCAACGTTATTGGGTTCTGAGTTGGCTGCTGTCGTATAGAAACAGCTCGGACGCTCACCAGGCTTCGAATCGAGCGCTCTTTGTTGACATGTCCCCTCATGGGGCATCCTTAACACCGTCATATTGTTGATGTGTTGGTGGTCAATACTCATACTCGCGTCCTCAAGAACACATTCGATGGCTTTTCCCAGTCCTTGAACTCATCATCCACCTCCCAAACAACATCACCATGCCCCTCATCCTTGAAGCCTAGCTTCCTATACACTCCTCTCCCCATCGCACTACCCTCAGTCGTGCATTCCAAATCACCCCTCTTCTTCGCCTCCGCAAGACCCCACTCCACCAACTTGGCCGCGATTCCTCTCCGCTGAAATGCCGGATCCACGGCGCAGAGATCCAGAGTGAAGACGGCTGGTGGATTGCGGCCTGCCTCGGGCGAGGCAATCTCTTTGAGATATTCAATACGTCGCCTCCACAAGGATTTGAACATTTGTATGGCGAACCGCTTATTCTTTTCATCTAGGGTTCGCGTTGCTTCGGTCATATCGCCAGTGAAGGCATCACCGTAGCCTTCCACATAGGATAGCTGCTTCCAAATTGCCATGCCAGCAACTCTACGTGCACCGGGCTTCTCGGGATCTGGGACCGTGGCTTTGAGGTAGACGGCATTGGGTTGACCGTCTTTGTTGGTTGTGGTGGATTTCCATTGTTTGATCAAGCTTTGAGCGTTCTTGAGACGGCCTTCGGTGGTGTCCCAGCCGGGATTCAAGAGCATCCAGATGGCATCTTTTGTCTGGGTCCCAAAGGCTTCAGAGATGCAATGATTTGTGTCGATGACATCTTGTTCTGTTTCAACGGGGGAGATGACGACGTCGTTGCTTGAGGCTGACATTGCAGGTGTCTTTAATAGTAATGGTATTGTGATGGTAGGATTAGTGAATATCGTGGAGGCAGAAGATGTCGGGTCGTTTTGTAGGTCAACATTGATGCCTGGCCAAGCGATATGTGGATAGATTGCGTAAGCCGAGGCGCGCCGTTGAGAACGGCTGATCTACGCACCCCGTAAAGCGATGGATATCATGGGTGGATGGACTCGAGGTCCGAGATGAGAAGCCAATAGCATATACGTCTTTACGGTGGGTTAAGTACTATACTGAGCAAGTAATGGGTACCTATGTTGGCCAAGATGGGACAATACCTGCTTCGCGGCATCATCTGGCGATATTTCATAATGATGATCATGGTGCAGTTTGTGCAGTGTCTGTCTATACTAGAGAGTGTCGCGTCTGGCTCCTGATAGAACGCAGACTTCGTTCTTCGTTGCTCCTTTCTTCGTTGCTACTTCATCAATGCTCGTGTGGCGCGAGATCAATTAAGCACGTCGTCGCGGTACCACCGTGCAGGGGTGACACGGTCCATGACGCGGTCGCGCCTTCGCGTCTCCCGTGTGAATGAACTTTCCGCATCCATTCGGCAACATTACAACACACATCATCGCTCCCCCTCCCCTCTATATACGCACCTTGCACCGCAACGTCTGGCTTAAATCACACCCTCAACATGTCAGTCACCGTTGCAAGGACACCGGCGAAGCGCGCTCTCGCTGAGGCGTCGAATACTCGTGTCAATGTCCAGGCATCGCCCCGCTCTGCAAAGAAGTTGAAGATGGACAATGGCAATCCAAGAAATGGACCCGCAATCAAGAATGCCAATGATTCCTTCAAATCGAGCCAGGCGGCGCCAAGCCAGTTTGAAGAGACGCTGGAGAAGATGACGCAGGACATGGAGACGCTAAAGGGCCAGAACGCAGAAAGAGACCAACAGTGGCATCGACCACCGCTACCGGCAGACTACAATGAGCTGACTGAGAAGCTCGTGTTTCAGCAGATTGAAGCCGAAGAAGGTGTGCTCAATGGAGGCCGGCCAACGGTCAAGTTGTTTGGTGTCACAGAGGTACGGATGGAGATCTTCACACAAATTCAAGGACTAGCTAACATTCACAGGATGGCCACTCTGTTCTTCTCCATGTTACAGGCTTCCTTCACTACTTCTATGTTGCCGCGCCAATGAACTTTCATAAGGACGACTGCCAGCCATACAAGACTTTCCTCGAAGCCGAATGTCAGAAACAAATGAATCAGCACTCGGCCATCATAGCCTCGGTTCAGATGACCATGAGGGAGAATATCCTGCGCTTTCAGGGCAACCAGAAAAGCCCATATCTGAAGATCACCGTCAATGACCCAAAGCACATAGGCCGTGTCCGCACACTGGTCCAGAAGGGCTTCGCCAATTACAAGCGATTATGGCCAGCTAGCGACGGTGGTATCCTGACCTTTGATAACATTGCATACGTTCTGAGGTTCATGATCGACACAAAGGTAAGCATGACTCTAATTATGTCAAAGAGCATGGCTGACTGTCCAGGTTGCTGGTATGTCTTGGGTGGAAGTCCCTGCTGGCAAGTACAGGATGATCGAACAACGTGATCGCCATTCGAACTGCCAGATCGAGGCACAGATGCACTACAGCGATCTGATCGCTCATTCTTCAGAAGGCGAATGGGCCAAGCTCGCTCCCCTCCGCATCCTTTCCTTCGATATCGAGTGCGCTGGACGCAAAGGTGTCTTCCCCGACGCCGATATCGACCCTGTCATCCAGATCGCGAACGTGGTCACCAGATATGGTGAGGATAAGCCTTTTGTTAGGAACGTCTTCTGCTTGGACACCGTGAGTCCCATTGTGGCAACTCAGGTTCTCTCGTACGAAGACGAGGGTGAGATGCTGATGAAGTGGCGCGACTTTCTTGAAGAAGTTGACCCGGATGTCATCATTGGCTACAACACATCCAATTTCGATTTCCCATACCTTCTCGATCGAGCCAAGCATCTCAAACTCGCGCGATTCCCCTACTGGTCACGCTTGAAGACAGTGCAGTCCAAGGTAGACAGCTCCAAATTCTCGAGCAAACAGCTCGGAAATCGGGACACAAAGACGACGAACACAAATGGTCGTTTACAACTCGATTTGCTCCAGCTCATTCAACGAGATCATCAACTTCGAAGTTATACTCTCAACTCTGTGTGCGCCCACTTTTTGAAAGAGCAGAAGGAAGATGTACATCACAGCATGATCACTGAACTGTTCAATGGTGATGCAAATTCGCGAAGACGATTGGCTGTGTACTGTTTGAAGGATGCCTATTTGCCGCAACGACTTCTCGACAAGCTCATGTGTCTGGTCAACTACACTGAGATGGCTAGGGTCACTGGTGTACCCTTCAACTACCTGCTTGCCCGAGGTCAACAAGTACGATTCATCAGTCAGCTTTTCCGGAAAGCTCTTGACCACCAGCTCATTGTACCTGATCTTCCCAACCAAGGTGACAGCACAGATCAGTACGAAGGTGCGACTGTCATCGAACCTAAGCGTGGTTACTACAAGCAGCCTGTTGCGACACTTGATTTTGCCTCACTATATCCCAGTATCATGCAAGCGCACAATCTCTGCTATACAACCTGGCTCGATAAGCAGACGGTAGAGAAACTGAAGATGAAAAAGGACGAGGACTATATTGTCACCCCGAATGGTGATATGTTCTGTACTGCAAAGACCAGAAAGGGGTTGCTAACGCAGATTCTGGAGGAGTTGCTGGGTGCACGTAAGAAGGCGAAGAGAGAGTTAGCCGTTGAGACAGATCCGTTCAAGAAGGCTGTGCTAAACGGTCGTCAATTGGCGTTGAAGGTCAGCGCCAACTCGGTCTACGGTCTGACAGGGGCTACCAACGGAAAGCTACCCTGTCTCGCCATCGCCAGCAGTACCACGAGTTTTGGTCGTCAAATGATTGAGAAAACGAAGGCGGAGGTCGAGGCAAAATACAACATCGCCAATGGCTACAGTCATGACGCAGAGGTCATTTACGGCGATACCGATTCAGTGATGGTCAAGTTTGGAACTTCAGAGCTTGCGGAAGCCATGAGATTAGGCCAGGAAGCTGCCGACTACGTCTCTTCGAAATTCATCAAGCCCATCAAGCTCGAGTTTGAAAAGGTCTACTTCCCCTACCTTCTCATCAACAAGAAGCGTTATGCCGGCTTGTACTGGACCAACCCAAACAAATGGGACAAGATGGACACCAAGGGTATCGAGACTGTCCGTCGCGACAATTGCCGACTTGTCCAGACAGTCATTGAGACATCGTTGCGCATGTTGCTGATCGACCAGGATCCGGAGGGTGCGCAGGAGTAAGTCACAGAGCCCACGTAGCAAGACAATGACTAATTTCCCCTCAGATTTGTCAAGGAGACCATTTCCGACCTCCTCCAAAATAAAATCGACATGTCTAATCTCGTCATCACCAAAGCTCTTACCAAGCAAGAAGATAAAGAAGGAAAAGGTGGTTATGCTAACAAGCAAGCCCACGTCGAACTCGCAGAACGCATGAAGAAGCGCGATGCAGGGTCTGCTCCTGGCCTTGGTGATCGTGTAGCATACGTGATGGTGCGAGCTGCCACCGGTGCGCGCAATTTCGAGAAATCTGAAGACCCCATCTACGTGCTCGAGAACAACCTGCCGATTGATACACGCTACTATCTGGACAACCAGCTTGCAAAGCCCTTGGGCCGTATCTTCGAGCCCATCCTCGGCGAGAAGAAGGCGAATTCGCTACTGACAGGCGAACACACGCGCTCCATATCCGTCGCTGCGCCCACCATGGGCGGTCTCATGAAATTTGCAAAGAAGACGCAGACATGCATGGGCTGCAAGAAGCCCCTCACCGCTGCACATGAAAAGGAAGGCGCCGTGTGTGAAAATTGCCGGCCCCGCATTGGCGAACTGTACCAGAAGACGCTGTCCAAGGTCAGTGAGTTGGAAGTCCGATTTGCCCGACTCTGGACCCAGTGCCAAAGATGCCAGGGCAGTGTGCATTGTGAAGTCATTTGCGCCAGTAGGGATTGCCCGATTTTCTACATGAGGATGAAGGCGCGCAAGGACGTTGAGGATGGGGGAAAGGAATTGGTGCGGTTCGACAAGGATGCTGCGCTTTGGTAGGGGGAGGTCACGAGCTCTGGGTGGCCGGTTGGAGTTCAGGGCGCTGCGGTCATGGATATCCCCGAGGTCATTGTGGTTTAGCATGGATAGATATTTTGATGGCGAGAATGCGCTGGAGAAGCGTGGGATACCTGTTGCTCTGCTATTACCCCGTAGTTTGGTATGTAATTGCCATCATGCTGGATAAAGTTTACAGGGCAGGATGATGCAGATTTCAACACTCGTGCTTGATGCAAGCCATGTAGCAACAAGCACTGTCTGAAAGTTCATATTCAAGGTTTCTTTAGTCCTTGCTTGACCTTTCCTAGATGACGTCAAGGTGTGTTCCCCCACCACCATTGACACTCATAGTCCTACCATGGGCAACGCACTCAAAGACCACCCGTCCCTTTTGCTAGCTTGACATGCAGAGTCCCCTAGTTAGTCGTTCATAGTCCAGAGTTGATAACTCCCCCAGCCCTTCCCCCCCAAACCCCTAACGCCCCAATTCACAGCCCCACAATCTAATACGTAGCCGTCAACCTGCCCATAACATACTCGCGACTCCCCACATCCTCATACTTGCTGCCCTCGGCCCCATACGTACCCGGCAGCGTGCGAATCACACGGTCGAAATTCGGGTTGCAAAAGTAGGCAATTGAGTAGCGGGCTGGGTAGGCGTCGCGTTCTGCATCCTCTGGCTGCACGGGCGGCTCGACAACGCGGTGGAGTGTGGATTTGATGGTGTCGTTTGACCAGCGGGCAAGCAGGTCGCCGGCGTTGACGACGATGGTGTTGGCGATGGGGGTCGCGTTTACGAAGGTGCCTTTTGGGGAGCGGACTTGGAGGCCGCCGCGGGTGTCTTGGAAGAGGAGGGTTATGGAACCTGGGGGCCGGGTTATTAGGAGTAGTCCTGGCATGGAATTGGGGGAGATTTGGTTTTGGCATTCTTTCTCTGCTTACCATAGTCGCTGTGTTCCCCTGCCCTGACTTGCAATTGTCCGTCGTCCCGTTTGAAGATCGACTTTGATACTCCTGGGTAATGCAGCAATCTCAACGTGTTATCCCCGGCGTCCGTATACCCATCGAACCAATTCTCCTCAATACCCATGCCCAGCGCAATGGCGCGCATAACCTGCACATGCAGCCCCTTGCACGTCTCGAAAAACCCCATCATTTGCTTCTTAAACTCGACCGCCTCCTCATCCCCACTCGGCCACTTATTTGGCATCTCCGGCTCATCGTCGCGCCCAATTTCCATGCTCTCCTTCAAATCGGGTACAATCTTGCGCATCTCGGCCTCTGTCCCTGTTTGCTCGAGGACCACGAGTTTTTCGCGCCCTTGGGTGACGTAGCCGCGATTCGCGGCGGCCGAGTACCATGCTAGCGCATCTTTTTGCGCCTGGGAGCGCGCGAAGAATTTGGCCGAGTGGGAGAAGACGGTGGAGACGGTGGAAGGGGGGATGCCGTGGTTTTTGAGGTAGATGAAGCCTGCGTTTTGAAAGCCGTTGAGGACAGCGTCGGCGGTTTGTTTCTTTGCGCTGGGGTCGCCGGAGAGGAAGGCGGAGAAGTCGATGAGCTTGGTGTTGGTTAGCAAGAGGTGGGACTTTATGGCGGAGAGGCGTATACAGACGGGTATGACTAGGTCGTCTTGAGAGACTGCTGAGTCTACGGTGATGTTGGCCATTGTGCTCGGGGTGTGATTACTTTGAGGGAGATGCGTTCTGTCATGAGGAAATGTGCACCGTCGGGTGAGGCCGTTGGATCGCCCTCTACGACCAGTTCCGCCATTTGCTTGACTTAACAAGCGGTCTCCAGATACCGTGGAGGGGCATATATACCGGACATGGAAGGTGCACACGATACGCGATAAGACTAGTTAGTGGTGGGGTTGGTGGGGTTGGCAAGGTAGCATCCAGGCCATGTCGATTGTGAACGCTACGATTACCGGTAGTGCAGCTAGGGGCTTGCAGTAGTATTCTACTGTAGTGTCTATTCTCTGGTAGATGAATATATGTTGACCGTAAGAGATATCTGGACTCGGGTTCTACAAATGCTGTTCCTGTCACATCCCCTGGTACCATGTGCTCAAGGTTATCTACCCCAAGTCTCTTGATATCGAATTCCTCGTATCTGCTATCAAGTTAAAGCCCATCAGATGAACCGTCGATAATATCAAGTGGCGCAATAAGTCCCATCTGAATCCCACTGGACCTTGTGTTTCACTCTCCAAAGACGACGAAACCTTTCGAAGCGGCCTGCACATTGCTCGTCGAACCAAACGCGACTTCCATTGACAACCTCTGTTTGGATCCTCATCTTCTCTGGCAAGCTTGTTTTGACTGGCTCGTGTGTGGATGTAATTCATTGGTCCAGATGCGGGCTGGATGCCCAGGGTCATAGCCATCCATCAGTGATGCGAACGGAGCGTAAAGAGTAAGGGAAGTTGGTCTGTGGCTATCTAGGTGTTGTTATATGTGGTAAAATTGGTGGAGCTGTTGCTTTGAATACCTAGTCGGAGCGCGCGAGGTATCTGGTCCGGAGAGCGTAAAGGGTGAAGATATGTTGACGGACAGCATACAGATTGGCGCGTTATTATTTAATACATCTAGCAACTCTTTCACACATGTTAGCGATAACATCTTACTTTGTAAGTTAATAAGTGTTTGCATAGTAATAGGTACAGGGTCGATAGGCCTAAGTTTTGGATGATCCTTTTCCAACCCTGACAAACGCACTCACCGTGACAAACGCACTCACCGTGACAAACGCACTCACCACTAACCACCACAACAGCCACCCAAACCATTGCCATCTTCTGCTTTCTTTTAGTTAATAGCTATTGCCTCACTCATATAATCCCAATACCTGAGCTATCATCCATCGAAACACTGCCCATCACTTACCCTGATGGTCAGTGGACTGGCATCCTTCTGAACTTCGTTCAAAGGCCCCAAGTTCGATCCCTGGGAAGGGTAAATCTACCAAATTCCATAAGGGAGAGGTTGCAATCGGAACGCGAGTGGTAACCATCGTACGGGGCGTGGGGGGGCCTGTATCACGACCTTCGGGCCGTGCCTTGAATTTTTTTGTCTTTTTATGCTCCGTTGTGGTGTTCCATAGAGTCGTCACAGCTGTAGTAGATTAGAGAGGTGATTGTACCAAAGTGTGTGTCTCGTACCTTTAAACTCTGACGATCAAGATTTTGGTAAGTGCTTTTGCTGTCTGTGAGTCGTGTTTGAGCGCTCCTTGTAGTGGAAGCACAGTGTCTATGCCAGGAAAGTAACGTTATGTTCAAGCTGTTGGGTAGCTTAGTATGTATTCTAATGTTTGTGTTAAATAAATAAGAATAGATCCTAAAATACTAGGTGGTCTAGATATGTTCTGACGTGCTGTGGCCCCTAAATATAGCAGATTTGTCGCAGTGAAACATTTCTAAAGACTCGTAGGCATTAAGCAGTATGCATGTAAGTCATTTGGTTCCTGGACTTGTGTAGTATCTCTGTCAACATTAATGATTTTAGTACTGTGCACATCGAGAATCCTGATGTGGAATGATTGACTACTGTCTATTGCACTGGAGCAAGGGTTGCACCGCGGTTGCCCGCAGAATATGGAGAAGAAAAACCTAATAACACAATTACAATTAACTGATAAAGTTGCAATTAGAAGGTAGAACTGTACAATGCTGCCGTAATGTCAAGGCGATGGTGTTACCCTTCCTGCAATTGCCACATGATCCCCGCAGATTGCAATGTGACCTTCCTGATAAGAAATCTGAGGTGACATGATGAGTCTAGCAGTTCAATCTCCAACAAATCCATCCAGAGACAGGCTATGGAAAATATGGATCGTTATGTAGACATGTGATCCAACAGTGGAAGTCATGCAACGCGGTCTCGTGACGTCGCGTCTTGATGACCACGATATTGACTTCACTAGACTCATTGAAGTCTAGCTTGGCGGAATTTCAAATCCTCAACTTTCTCGACCACGACGATTATTTCAACCTCATTCGCTTTCCATACATCACTTGATACAATGTATCCATAACATTTTCTGAGATTTCAGCATTTTTTATATGGTCTAGACTGCCGCCATGGACCGTCATCAGCGCGTGGTGGCGGAAGTCGCCGCCAAAGTCAAGGAGTATTTCATACGCAAAGAGCCATTCCGAATTTCACATGGCTCCACCAATAGCACACGTCCAAATCTTAAAAAACGCGTTGTCGACATCAGCTCTCTCCGCAATGTCATCAATGTTGATACATCAGGCAAGACAGCGCTCGTGGAGCCCAACGTCCCAATGGATCGCCTTGTGGAAGCGACACTACCGCATGGACTCGTACCGCCTGTGGTCATGGAATTTCCTGGAATCACAGTAGGAGGTGGATATGCCGGGACAGCGGGCGAAAGCAGTAGTTTCAAGTATGGCTTCTTCGATCGAACGATCAACGAAGTAGAAATGGTCATGGCAGATGGTGAGGTGATCAAAGCGAGCGAGAAAGAGAATAAAGATCTATTTCAAGGTGCCGCTGGTGCGGTGGGCACACTGGGGGTTACGACGCTCGTTAATCTGAAGCTCATCGAGGCAAAGAAATACGTGAAGACGACTTACTACCCAACTCGCAGTGTGGCACAGGCTGTGAAGGAAGTTAGAGACCAGACCGACGGCCAAAAGGGAGAACAAAATGATTACGTTGATGGTGTCCTGTTTGGGAATGACCATGGTGCTGTTATTACAGGTGAGATGACGGACGAGCTTCCACCAAACACCAAACCGCAGACATTCAGCAACCCCTGGGATCCCTGGTTCTATCTCCATGTCCAAGCAGCCACACGTTCAACAAATGAACCAGTAGTTAATTATATCCCGCTAGCCGAATACATGTTTCGCTATGATCGCGGTGGCTTCTGGGTTGGCCGGTCCGCTTTCAGCTACATGAGATTTCCTTTTAACAAGTACACGCGCTGGTTCCTCGACGACTTTCTTCATACACGTATGCTGTACCGCGCACTGCACGCTTCTGGCATTGCTACTCGCTACATCGTTCAAGACATGGCAGTTCCATACCCAAACGCAGAAAAATTCATCAACTATACCGACAAAAACTTCAATATCTGGCCTATATGGCTTTGCCCATTGAAACAAAGCAAGCAGCCAACCATGCATCCACATACGAAGGGTAAACTCAAAGATGACCAGATGCTCAACATTGGCCTGTGGGGATTTGGACCCAAAGACCCTGAAGAATACCTTCACAAGAATCGTGCACTTGAGAAGACGCTTGGAGAGATGGGCGGAATGAAGTGGTTATACGCGCACACATATTACAGCAAAGAAGAATTTTGGTCGCAATTTGACCGCGAGTGGCACGAGAAGCTACGGAAGAAGTACGGGGCTGAGACGTTCCCTGGTGTGTACGACAAGGTGCATGTCGATATCGAAAAGTACACGAAGCTGGTTTCTAAGGACTGGGGGCTGAAACTGAGAGGTATCTGGCCATTGGGAGGACTATGGGGAATATGGCGGTCAATTCAAAGTCGTGACTACAAGATACACCAGAATTCCACGTGGAGGTGGAGGAATTGACCCTTGGTATCAGCAGCCCGCCTGCGGTCATTTCAATGACCAAAGTGCCTGGTGCTCCATGTATATAAGAAACTCAGCCTACATTCACTTCGTATGCTCCAACTACCTGTCAGTGATATCAGTGACGCGTAATCATTACCTGGTGGAAATTGATGTATTATAGCAGAGAAAATAAGCCTACTAATATTGACCAAAAGTAAGAAGTCTACCAATATATACTGGCAGATATACAGTGTACACAGCGTAGCTGTCATTCAGCTGTGACATCACGTGCCTTGACAGGTCTGACGCGACAACTACGAGCTTTCCGACATGGGTCCAACCGCATTCCATTGATGGTCTGTGCACTTCGCGCATCGGTCGCGTCATGAACCTCTGCATTGTCCACACGATTGATCAGGTCGAATCTGAAGCGCTCTATATTTATGAAATGGCAAACTGTATTCTTGATCGCATCGCCAGCTAAATGGCGCAGCGGATAAGGACGGAACCCTACCGGAGCGAACCGCTGCAAGTGCGCTATGACGATCACTATCCACCCTTGTGACACTTTTCACAGCCTTCCCACCTGCTTACATACCTGGATAGAAAGAATCATCTCCATAACAAAAGTAAAACAATCACGGGTTATTTTACCAAAGTCACTGCATCGATTCTCAAGCGCAATACTGCCCATCTGTCTGGACAATCGACACGCGCCAATTGTCCGCCGCTAACATGGCAAACGTGGCAAACGTGGAACCCAAGAAGAGCGGCTTTTGGGGGATACTCTCCCTGCGCTCAAGCAAAGAGCCTGGGCCAAGAAAGAAGCTGTCCAAGAAAGGTTCAACAATCAACGCAGGTGGATCTGGGAGGCTTGATCCGGGCATCGTGGCCAATCCCCAACGTCAAGACTCAGGTAGTTTCATCAACCTGAACATGGGCGATTCAACCCTTCCAACGTATGATGAGTTGACGCGACTTCAACCACATGCATTGCGCGACAACCCTTACGCGGCAATGGGGCCTGTGGCTGGGGACAATCACCTGCAGCCACCTTTTGACATGCAACTATCCGAGTATCGTCGAAACTCTGAAGGAAAACAACAATATGCTGCGCCCTTGTATGATCTAGATACTTCACGAACTGCTTCAGTACCAACGTTACGAGATGCTCACTTCAGTGAGAAAGCTTTGCGAGGTCCGCCCACAAAAGCTCCAGCCGCGAAACTCAGCAAGGCACATCGAGCTCCAGTAAAGCAAGCAAGGCCTGACGACATCCTTGACAAAGACACTGGTGAACGAAAAGACTTGACGGATATGATGCACGCTTTCACATACACCGAAGAACTGGATACCTTAGACGAAGAAGAGAACCAAACATCACAAGCCTACGACCCTTCCTTGCCCGACGGAACAGTGGTTTTGGCGAGTGTCTCACCCGAACTCTGGTTACAAGTGGCCGACTATTTGACACCTTTAGATGTGGCTAACCTTGCGTCTACCTGCCGGACAATGTACGCTCGTCTTGGAAGGCATTCATACAAACTCCTCTTGGACTCAGTCAATCGGCCGGATCGCCTCGACTTCCTCCTGACCATGGATCGCAAACTTCCGCGCCATCTCTTTTGCTTTCCTTGCGCTCAGTGGCACCTTCGCACACAGCCAGGGCTCGAAACGCTTAAACCCCACAACGTTTTGAATCCGCTGTTCGAGTGTCCAAACAGCACCAATGTTCACATGCCGCCACCGCGAATACGGATCACCGACGGAAGGACGCTGCCCTTTGCGTTTGCCCAATTGGCTCGACGCACTTGGGCATACGGAAGTAATTATGGCATGTCGCACCAATCCTTGGCTAGACGGTGGAAAGATGCATACTCAGACTGGACCCATGAGAGTATGTATCACATTACTGATAAAGGACATGTTCTTATGAGGGTACGGTCACAACACTACGTCGAGGGTGGTATGACGGATGCGGCAAAACGTCTGCTCCTCTTCAGCCGAGGCGATTATACACCCTACTTCAGTGTCTGCTCGCATTGGAAAAACGGGGTCCTCACATCTGTCCCCAAATGTGCTTTGGATCACATCCCATTCACCGCAGAGTCCGAAACGTACGGCATCAGGCAATTGCGTGCAAAGAAAGGCGTGGGCCTCGTCAGTCTCTGTAGTCGCTGCAGACCCATGCGCCGCTGTCCTGCCTGTCCAACCGAGTACCTCTTCGAACTGAAGCTCGTGGAGGACAAGAGCGTAAAGGGTCACGGCCCAGAGCGCTTCAAGCAGGCCCTCATTGCGACGCGTTGGAGCGACCTAGGTCCGGCGCGGAGTCCAGCAGACCCGGAATGGTCTGCAATAGTGGGGGAGAACACGCAGTACGATAGTTTTGCGGAAATTGGACGGCGGGCTATTAGTGGCGTTTTTGAGAGTGCCTTTTCTGATACTATACCCGGACAGCGAGTCATCAGCATGAACCCGGAGAAGGTGGTCGCGAAGGAGGATGGGGGCGACTGGTACTAGAGAGATGCTATCCGTATGGTCTGCTCGCTGAACCGCTGCCCTTAAGCCTTGTTCAGCAATTACAATCAGATCTCACTAGATCACATGGTGTTCTCCACAAATCGTTATGAACGACAAGCCTGACGAGGTGCAATAGTGCAGGCTTGGTCACAGGCCGTTATGTACATCTATTGTAGGCTGTCTACGCTCAAATCACCTTGCACCTTTCATATACAACTCCAACTCACAACACCGCCGCTATGCTTGACACTTTTACAACATGCTCGACAGCAACACACTCAACCTATTGCGTCCGTCTTCATGGCGCTCTCACGACTTTCCGTCCCGTCACCTCGAACCGCTCCAACTCCTGAATGATCTTTGGTGCATCGGCGAAGTCATAGACTTCGACTTTTGGAGTAATTTTTCCCTCCAGAGCTAGCTGAAGCAGTTCATCCATCTGCTCATTCGTTCCCGTGGAGGAGCCACGAACAACAAGGCCTGTAGATATTATTAGGATTCGGAGCTCGAGATGAAGAAAAGAGCAGTACATACCTCTGTTAGCAATAACCTTTGGACACATGGGAAACATGAAGTTATCCGGAGGTAGTCCCACACAGACAATGACGCCACTATTTCGCACAAGATCCGGGGCTTGCGAATACGCTCGTTCACTGCCAGCGACGCAAATGACAGCGTGCGCGCCCTCGCCCTCTGTCAAATCTCTCACCGCTTGTGCAACATCCTGCTTTGCGTAGTCGATGAAAGCAACCGCACCCATTTCCTCGCAAAGCTTCTCCTTCTCCGCACCACTATCAATCGCAATCACCTTGAGCCCCTTGATACTCGCATACTGCACACCAATATGACCCAGACCCCCTCCTGCACCCAAAATCACCACCGAATCACCCGGCTGCACTTCAGGCGCAAGTCTCGACACAGCGCCCGCCAGACTCAAACCCGCACAGAGCAGCGGCGCCGCCACCTCGCTCCTCACCCCCTCTGGAATCTCCGTCACATAATCCGCATGCGCGAGGCAATACTGCTGCAACGTGCCCAAGTCCGTCCGCCCCGTATTCCGCTGCCGAGGACAATAATTGATGAATCCCTTTTTACACACACTACACTGGCCACACGCGCTCCACAGCCACTTGACGCCCACGCGCTTGCCCAGCAAACTCTGCGCTGCTCCGGCGCCGAGCTGCACCACTGTGCCCACGCCCTCGTGGCCGGGTATCTCCGTGTATTTCCCGCGTCCGAGCACGTTCATGACGTCGGAGTGGCAGATGCCCGAGCATTCGAGCTTGACGAGGAGTTCGTGGGGGCCCGGGGATTGCACGATTGCATTTTTGCGGATCTGGAGGGTGCAGCTTGGGCTCGGGTTTTCGATCCAGGCCACGGTTTGCGAGGTGGGTATTTGGTCTGGCATTTTTGGCGGCTTGACGTGTTGGGGGGAAGGGGGAGATGAATTCGCCACGAGGGAGGTTAGGTTGGGATAGGTACTGCGCAAGCAACTGTACCGGTATAGGATGGGAAAATGCAAGTGCAAAGCTCAAGTTCCTACCAACAGAACTGGCGTCGTATGCGTAACATAGATATATACCCGCGATCCAATTTTCATGACCTGATATCCCCGAACTGTTTCCGGAAGACAAGCACAAGAAGTTGTGTGGATACGCTTCCAGCTTCGAAGATACCCCGCATCTGCCCCACGTCGACCATCTTCGCGGTAGATGAAGATTACTCTGTACGACTAATCAGAGCGCTTCCGAGTTCCGGACATGCACTATCCAACAGTTCAAATGTGCTGCTATGTCCTTGTTGAATTTCATGTGTTTTTGATGTATTTTCGTCGAGGTACACATTATATAGATAGGTATGGTGGTACATTGGGTTCGATGTGTGGTGCTAGATTGGGTTTGCTGGGTTTGACTAGGAGTATATATATGAGTTGTTCAGAAGATACATGTTCCAATGTGTGTGAAGAACGTGATCTGGCTATATATGTATGTTTCTGTATGATATGTACATTGCTTCTTCCCCGCCCCTAAAAAGAAATTGCAAAAAAATACCCAAGTGTATTTTCAACAACAAAGACTCTATAAATCGTTACTCGTTGAGATTTTTTATAAAATGCTAATAAGCTGGCCTCCATGCCTCTAATCCAACCTACTTAAGCTCCACCCTGAAACGCCGTGCCACCAGCCTGCACATCAAACTCAATCAACTCATCCATACCACACACCCTAAACAACTCCCTCGGACTAATCCTCCTGCCATCCTTCTCGGGACTCTGCACATTGCCCGTCTCCTTCAACTCGCGGACCGCCCGCCTCACAGCGGGATAAACAATCTCGAGGGCGAGACAAGGAAAGATGGCAAGCTTGAACCCGATATCCCTGCACTCTTTGACGCCAAAGTCCGGCGACACACCGCCAGGCACGTTGTTGAAGAGACAAGGGGTAGGCGCGAGTTCTGCACACGCCCGCCGGGCGTCGGCCTCGGACTCGATGCCCTCGAGAAAGGCAACGTCGGCGCCTTCGTTGATGGCGCGCTTCAGCCGTTTTATCGCTTCGTCGTAGCCGTGGCCTTGCAGGGAGTCTGTGCGTGCGATGATGACGATGTCGGATCCGCTTTGCTTGCGCGCCATGCAGGCTGCTCGTATCCGTGAAGCGAACTCTTGGATGTCGACGACTTGTTTGCCTTTGAGGTGGCCGCATCGCTTGTTTTGCACTTGGTCTTCAATGTGGAGGCCAGCAATGCCGTGGCGAATATATTGTGTCACTGTTCGGCCGACCATGATGGCGCTGCCAAAGCCTGTGTCGGCGTCGGCGATTACGGGTACGGAGGGATAGAGGTTGGCGATCATGGAGGCGTTGGTGAGCATGTCGTTCAGGGTTGCAATGCCCATGTCTGCCATACCCAGCCGAGACATTGTGGTGCCTGCGCCTGTCTGTGTTGGCTGTTAGCGGTGTACTTGAGTTATGGAAAGATTGAACATGTATAGAGCTTCATGGACGAGACTGGTAGAAGTAACAGTTGACTTATCAACGTACCATATACAAGCAATCCACTCCTTCATTCAGTGCAATTCTTGCCGTGAACCCATCATACACTCCTGGACATGCAATAAACTTCTCCGCATCGGCCAACATGCCCCTCAACTTCTCAACGGCCGTCATTCGCGCGTCTCCCTGACCAAGATTGACCGAATATCCCATTTTGGCTACTCCAGTTCTCCAACTCTTTTAAGACTGAGGTTGCAGTTTACAAAAGTATCAGGACCAGAACAGAATCCGTACTTTAACCCGTCGTTTCGTTCGTCGAAAGTGGTGTCACAATAACCAAGTCAGAAACTGGCAGAAGTGCACTCGCAGACAGACCAGTGCGATGCGTTAGACGTCAAAGTAACGAGTCTGACTTCAAAAAAGCAAATGTAGATCGATCGGTCCGGTAGAGATACTAGAGCGCCAGGAACAAGCCAACCGGAGAAATATTCAATCTTCAACCTGCAACTAGGCAGTGCTGAATGTGCCTCTTTAGAATCGAGTGATCGAGGCAATGCTCAGCCCACTTGCTCACTCGATTGCAGCCTCGTGGAGCATTGAAACCCGCCAATATGGCAAATGTGGAACTGGGGCCGTACCGGTCCAATCTTTAGGGTTCGATTGAACCTATGGAAGTAGGGTCGGCAGACGGTGACACCCCGCAATGCTTGTGACGTAGTCCCGGGTGCTGCCGATGTTCGCCGGCCCTTCGACCGACAGATGCGCCTCTTTGTTCGCATTTTGTTCTCACCAGAAGAGAGAATGGAATGCTGGAAAATGCTCTAGCAGGAAGGATATAGCCGGTGCAATCAGGATAGTTGGCTGCTAGGCTGATGCAGTTGAATGTTGTCTGTGGCGCACATGAGATCTTTACTATGCACTGGAGAGTTTGTTAGTCGGCGGTTTATGGCGGCGCTATTAAACCTGTTACCAAGCACTTGAGATATGGGAATAGTTAGCTTGTTGCGTGAGCAGGTTGTACTAAAGACTGGTGCATGTAAACCAGATGTGTTTTCATTCCAGTCTTTGTTGCAGAAATACAATGAATGTCAAGGAAAACACCCTGTACAGATGTGTACTCTACACAACAACGATATGGACTCACGTCGCATACATTGATTGACCGTTTTACTCCAGTGCAGGTCGTGGGGAATCATGTGGTCGTTTCTGAACCGAAGTAAGTCTTCGACTGCAGGAGTAGGGTCTGTATGCGAGCAGGACACATGTCGTCCCTTGCTGTGATCCAACCTCGAAGACTTCTGGGTGCACGAGCGGGTGCTGAAGTGGTAAGAGCTAAATGTTGCTCCACCGGCCGGTCAACTACGGCATTCTCACCCAGGTCTTTATTCGGCCCCTCATTAATCCCTGATCCTGTGGGTTATGTTCCCCTTCCAGATCCAAGGACCATCGGCTGCCATCCGAGATTTACCGATCATGGTTTTTATTCGTTGCATGATCCGCACGATATGTAGTGCACTACATTTCGAGAGTCTTCCTGTTTCCTCTGCACAGCATATCCCTTCTTTGGTGGCCTGGATATTTGGTTGGCCATTTTGATATGTACTTGGCATACTACCAGTATGCCACAGTCCTGGACCAGGCCCGTTCCGATTGCTGAGGAAGGTAGAGTTTATCCCAATACTCCGTACTGGTGGGCATTTGTACCCCGTTGACTGATCCACACTTTTCGCGTTTTTGAGCGGTGGCGCTATGAAGTTAGAACTCCCAGCTTATTCAAACTTTGAACAGCCTGGCAGACCCGGCATGATCGAAATGCCCTGGTCGATAGCCGCAATATTCCCGTCTCTTAATTCTGTGGCTGGTCCAGTCTTTCGTATGCCTAGCATTCAGCCAAAGGTATACCCCATGTTTGCGGCGTTTCCTTGTTGCATGGCTGGGTTCATGGCACCAATGGGAATAGTGGGCATGTTACTATTGGAAAACTCGAAGCCCGCTGCCCAATCGTAATCTGGGAATTGATCCAACATAGGGGGAACACCGTACTCGGAGCTATCCCAACCACCGTTAAAGTTCACGAGAGCAGGATCCTGTAGTTGGGGGTTCATCAAGGTGGGATCAAACTTATTCAAGGGATTCGGCATCCCCAGGGTCGGGTTCGGTGCCTCCTGGAGTGGTTGCGAAGTATACGCTTGGCCTGTTCATCAGTAACTATACCGCTCAGAGGGATGCAACAACTTACGAGGTGTATTTGGCTTTGTATTTTCATTCGACGAGACTGTGGCATCTTCGCTATTATAAGGATTTTGCATGTTTCCAAATTCTTCTCGCCAATACCAGAACATGTCGTAGCTGATGCTCATACTTAGTCTAGTCCTCAGCCTTAGCGCAAGCGGCTCCAGTCGTCCATCTTTCCTGCGGAAAACCCTATTGCTTTGCCAGAGATCATTCATGATGAGAGCTGTGCGAATGCCGATATCACCTGGCTGTAAGGATGAATTCTTCAGAAATTGCACGGCATGTGAGAATGCTCGCTCTCCCGCAGTAATATCCAAATGTTGTGCGAGCGAACTCCGCACAAGTCTGAGAATGGCAAAACCGGCGAGCGCGATGGTCCTGTCAATGAAAGACTGCGATACCGAAGGAAGAGATGTGGGATCTGTCATAATCATGTTAAAGGCTGTTTCAATGACTCCGACACATAGTGAGTAAAGGCGAGAGAAGCCATCCATATCCGGTCCGGGATTTGTTGGGTGAGCAAAGAAGTGGAAAGCCATGATGTGGACGCGGGCGCATTCAAGTTGTAACGAGTCTGCCTAGTCAGCCGACGCGTCGCTTCAAGAGGAAGCGGAGCTGGCACTTACCAAGGGGGCTTGGGGAGGATGTGGATAAGCTAACCAGTTGTGAATCAAATATACTGATGAGGGATCGCAGCACGCGGACATCGCACTTGATCGATTGTAGATTGGTCTTGCCCATTGCTACCATTGCACGAAGCAGAACAATAAAGACCTTGTGCAAGTACTGCAAGTCGACTGGAAGATGCGGGACCATATCTTCCCTCTCACGTTCATCACCATCGAAGAATGATTCGGCAAGGGGTGGTATTCCCTCAGCGCAGCTCGTCCTTTGTCGAAATTAGCTGCTGTCGTATGGATACATCGTCACCACTTACCGGATGGACACGATCACGCAACATAACCATAACTTAGCTCGCGTGATTTTCAAGTCTTGATCTTTCTTGAGCGGCATCCTTGCAAAATCCTGCCCCTCACCGGAGATGTGGAGACCAATCTGAGTCGCCAAATGAACTGCGGAACCACACATCAGATGGGTCATGTCTTTGTACATGGAATTTGTTGGTAACCGCCAAGTACACAGAATAAGAAGGCCTTGGATGACTGGTATTGGCGAGGAACGCAAGGCCATGGATGAGAAGGCGAGTGGGGCGATATGCTGGCTGGTCTTTTCCAAAACCAAGGTGTCCTCGGTGTATCGCCTTGATCCCGTGACGACAATGGCCCAGAACAAAAAAGGAGATAGATCATAGTACTCGTTAGGCCCTAATGAGGGATCTAAAATGGGAAAACGCGGATGATATTGGTTGAAGAATCTACATGGGAAATGAGCTTGGGAGAATTCAGGATTCATGGCTGATGTACGTACAGGGTGAAGCAATCGTCGATTTTCCTGGCATCGAGGAGATAGCCATCGACATAGCGAGGCAGCGTTGCGCGGTTATCCGAACCTTTTCTTGTTGGTGGCCTTGATTCGAAAGCTGGGGAGAGAGACTGGGATCCTTCGGTCCTGGCAGATGGGTCGGAGTAGGTTCCGGAGGCATGTTCGTGTGGAGTGTAGTGGTGCATGTCAACATTTGGTGACGCTGTAGTCGACTGAGTATGGTTTGGATCTCCTGAATTCTGGCGGAGATTCCATCTCAATTCTTCAAGCTCTCGTCGCATCTCTGCCTTGGTTTGGCGTAGGTTCCTTGTTGATGTCGGAAGGATCCTGCATTCAAGGCCCATCTTCTTGCAACGCCCACAGGGATCATGTGGGGTCTTGTGCTGTTCGACATCGCAGCGGATCTGTAGAGTCAGCTTTCCCAGCCCATCGCCATAGGCATTGTCGAGTGTGGTTGGTGGTGTAGAGGAAATGTACCTTTTGCTGTCGGCACTCCACACAGGCCTTCCTTCGAGGGGTGGTCATGCTTGTGTGATTCATCTAGCTGGTATGATGGTATCCACAATCGGTCAACCAGGCGGGCGCGCTGTAACGTAATGCAGCTCAATCGGCGAAGATAGGCACATGGGGAGGATTTAAGATAGAACCTTCGCCCTGAGGGACGTGGAGGTGAACCACAGTCGCAATTCGCTTTTTACGTCGTCATCAGGCTCGTCTGCGCTGTGTGCGAATCGGAGGGCGGGGAGTAGCACCGAGGGAAGGCCGGTTGAGATGACTATTCTGGCCCTTTGTTCCCCAACGCTGGTTTCGGAGAGAGAGAGATAGAGAGAGAGAGAGAGAGAGAGAGAGAGTTTTTTGGCCAGGCTGTGTTGGTCACGGCCACAGTGTCCAAGTTCCTCTTATAAATCCGAGGGTTCTAGTCTGGGTAGGCTCGAGTTGCGCAATCGGGCTAAACAAAACGTTGCTGACTGTGTCTCTGGTCGAGTTGATGCTTGTAGGAGGTTCGGCCAAGCCATTTCGGGGCCCACCTCGCTAGCCCGCTTCTGATGAGATGACTTCACTCCTCAACCTCGATCAACCATCACATTGGAGGATTTCCCAGTCGCAGAACCACCTCTTGACTCGCATCCGTCCACTTGCTCATCGTCTTCAGGCAGTGCTTCCTACTGGTCCAGCCTTTGCTCTATAGCATCTGCAACTTGCAGACACCAGGCTATCTACTGCACAGTACCGGTAGACATCCAAGCCAAGCTACCACGATTGTCAAAAATCTTCTTTCTCCGACCCCCCCCCCCCTCCTGCTACCATCTTCCTTGTCACGCCAATTGCCCTGGGGTGGAGTTCTGTTCAATGCACGGCTGTCTGACTGGCAGCTAACTATCGTTTCCGTGCCTTGACTGGGCTTAGTTGGCGGGAAACCCCTGATAGCTTCAACTCTCGACCGCGGGCACCACGTGGTGGAGAGTGCGGAAACTCTAATTCTGGTCAAGCATGGACTTTTGCAAGGAAAAGAAGCCACACAAGTACAGGTCTTGTGCGGAAATTATCTCCGATCGCCACAGTCTGGCGAGAACCTATTGCTACTAGGTGGCTCAGTCGCGTGCTAAAGTTGATGGGCAAAGTTCCAAGTACCGAGTTTGGGGCGAACGACCATCAGAAAACCTGAACTGTGCCATAGGAAAGTAGTACTGGCATTTGCGACAGCATGTGAGCATGTGACGATCGACGGGAAACATCGAGATGACATGTAGGTGCGCTCATAGTAGGGTCCATTCTTTCGACTTTTCTTCTCCCCAAACAACTCCAATCAGATACACTACTATCTACATGTGTGTGCATCTCCGATAGTAGGGCGCATCTGAGACCACACCACCCACCGAGCCATACCTTCCCCGCCGTGTAGGTACATATCTTCTACATCTCGTGGTTGCTCGCTAATCGGCACTAGATCTCTTTACCGTGGAGGAAAGTCAGCCGTCCCATCTCCAGCCTTTCTCGCTTCCGTCGTAGATACATACATACCTAGCCTACCATGTGACCAACGGCCCAAGGCGCGGACCTGCAGATCAAGCTCTTGCAACAAAACAAGACATGTACCCAGTCTCCCAGTCTGTACCTATCTGCATACATCGGATGTCAGCATGCGCACAATGTTTCTCAACTGTCCCCAACATGCCCGGATTTCTCCAACTCCAGTCAGGATTCTAAGCTACCTCTGCCTGAGCAGGATCATCACTTGTCCCTCATCTCGACATTTCAGACCATCACGTACATCCTACAACTCACCCATTCGGAAAATAAACGTAAAACCCCCAAATCTCACGCTCCTAACGCAACACAACAGCGCGCAGATCCCAAAATCCGCTACATCATTTCAAGCGGTGCCAAGCGCTGTTGCACAAAAAACCTACCTACACAGTAGGCAGGTAACTAGGAAACAGCATGCGCTGTTCAACCTACACTGCATTCCCCCTTCCGCCTAATCCTCGCCCGTAGATCCTGCTTTGCGATACTATTCCAATACTAGTATCCCGCCACTACATCCCTGGCACAACCAAGAAAAAACCCCCCCGGCACACGCGATTTAACGGCTGGGGGGCAGAAAAAAAAACACTGTGACATGATTGAAGGAATGACAAGTGTGTATACAGGGCCATAAGTCAAGAATGCACCCCCCATGACAAAAAAATACTCGTTCTTGGCATGCCGCTCAGATGTCGTCGTACTCACGATGTGTGTAGTTACCGTAGATATATAGTTAGATGGAATGACTAGGTACAAGTGTAAGATGATAGATAATAGCTAGGATGACAGATGATTCAAATACTTTGAAATTGATAATTACAGGCTACTAGGCGAGTAACCTCGAGATTGTGATGGTGGCTACCGGTAGGCCATGCCAAGAACGATTATTTTTTTTTGTCATGGGGGGGGGGGGGGGTGCTTTTCTTTCTTTCCCCTTGCCGTCATTTCAAAGTTGAAAATGGTAAAAGATGAATTTCTTCCTCGCGAAGTCCCTGGGACATGTGCTATCATGCTCCCCAACTGCCCAATACGCCCACAAACTATCCCACACCGAATCCATTATAAATTCTTCCCCCAAAAACCCTCACACCCTTGAAGTTGAGATCCGCAATTTACTCGGACAAGTGCACACTTTCACTTCATAATAATCATCACGTCATATGACACATGTACACATCACCCATCTGCTAAAAAGTGAAAATATTGGCCATCATCTTTCAAAACGCCCAAAGCGCCACTTGTCCGAACAATCCCTAGCCTGAGCCAACATGGCTCTGATGCAAAACGTAAACGCAAACGCCATCTTGAAATTTTCTCTTCTTCTTTTCCGCTCTTCGCTTGAAATAATAGACTCGTGAGTAGAGGTTTGTGTGTGCCGTGTCAATTCAACCTCTACCATCCGTACATCCTGCATCCCTTCAGCCCATCAAGCCCGTCGCATAAAATACCCTCTCCCTCAAAATCTCCCTCAACTTGTCCGTCACACAGCACCTAGCCCACTCTTTTATCCTCAGCCTCCTCCGCAGGTGCCACAATGCCCTTGGTCAAATAATCCGCCTCCTCGGCATCCTCGTACTCCTCAATCAGGCCCTGGACGACCTCCTTGGCCTCGTCGAATTCGCCGAGGCCGTCGCGAAAGGGCGCTTCTCGCTTATAGCTTTCGAGGAAGGCATTGCGTTTGCGCAATGTCGAGTATTGGGCTACGATGCGTTTGAAGAGGGTAGCGATGCCCGTGTGGTTGGCGAGCATGAGGCCCGAGACGCGGTGGGAGGATGTGACGTAGGGTGATTTTTTGGTAAGCGCGACTTGGATGGAGGCGGGGCCCCAGGGGATGAAGGTTGCAAGACGGCGTTCGCGGATGCGCATGAGCGATTTGTGGACCTGGTATGGTTAGTCGGCATTGGGCCGAAGGAGGAGGAGAGGGGTGTCTTACGTCGGAAGGGTCTGCCTCTCCTTGGATGATGTTCAGAATGGACATGTAGCAGCTCTTCTTGGTTGGATTGGTGGAGACCATGCGGTTCTTTGGTTGGAGTAATCGTCTCATGACGTCCAAAACGGTGGTCTTGCGGACCGTCTTGGCTTGCTCGACGTTCTCGCCCGAGAATGGGGTGTATGAAGTCATGAGGAAGTGGCAACGGGGCGTGGGGATGAGCGATGCAACGATGCCTACAAGGTCATTGTGCATGTAGCCGGGGTATCGGAGGGTCGTGGTGCTGGCGGACATGACGGTCGAGACGAGCTGATTAGTTTGCTCAAACGACGGGTTCATAACGTGCAATCGGTCTGCAGCAATTTTCGACAAGGCTCCGTTATCGAGAACAACCTAATCAATCAGCTATTCTGTATCTCTCTCCATAAGGGTGCCAATGGGGTCCACTTACGACAGAGTCCGCATTTTGTGTTAACCGGCGCATACTGAGCAGACTGTTGTATGGCTGGACGACGATATCACCGTCGTGTGTGTTGGGAAAAACACTATAGGTTTGGATAAGCTTCTTAGGAAAGCGGTCATTGAGTCGCTCGAGCATGTAGGAGCCCAGACCAGAACCAGTACCGCCAGCGATCGAGTGCAGCATCATGAAGCCTTCAAGCGAGTCCGAGCCGTCTGCTTCCCGATCAATCATGTCGAGGATGTCTTCGTGCACTTGTTCGCCCATGCTGTAGCCCATGCCCCAGTTGTTGCCCGCACCCGTTCCATCCTTGTGTATGTAAAAGTTCTCGGGGTTGTAGATGTTCCTGTATGCGCTCGCCTGGATGGAGTTGAGCACCCTTGGCTCGAGATCCAAGAGGATGGCGCGAGGAATATAGCGCGTGTCGTCGGATTGGTAGAAGAAGACATCTTTCCGGTCGCCGCCTTCAGTCGCAAAGTCTTGGAGATTACCGTCCGCATTGATGCCGTGCTCCTGACACAGCTGCTGCCAGAACTGCTGCCCGACGCTGTTGCCGCACTGGCCGGCTTGCAGCGTTATTATTTCTCTGTGGCAGTGAAGGTCAGTGAAGGGTCAGTGAAGTTGAGCAAGGGTGGAAGGTTCATGCAAGACCACCGTACCTGGGCATGGTTGTTGTTTTAAGTTGTTGTTGGTTGGGGCTACATACAATATAACCAATGTCGACGCGTAGTGGGGTTGGACCAAGTCGCGTTCCCCCCCCCAAAAGACCCCGGCCTGTCCATGGCCCGTCCACCTGCACTGTCATCTGTGTCATGTCAGACTTCCCAAGCCATGATACCTCAGCTCATCACGACGACAAGAGGGCATCCCTCTTCTTTGGCATGGCACCGTCAGCGCAGCCATAGTGTCTTGTGTGCACATGCATGTTGGCTGTCATCATTTCATCCATCTACCCTACGCTGGCGCTAATTGCACAGCTCAACCTTCCGCCGTCGCCTTCACTTTGACTGGCGACCTCTTCTGTGAAAAGCCAAACATGAAGTAGAACAAGATGGCGTAGATGAGAGCAAAGAAGTTGAGTCTGGCCACATCCAGCCATGTCATCAGGCTCACACCATCCTTCGTGCCCTCATGCCACGCCCGCCGCACCTCGAGGAACAGCTTGGGATCATCCGTGATGACGCCATCCAACCCTCGCCGTATATCCCACCGCATTCTCGACGCATCGTTTACCGTCCATGCATACACGGGCCGCTGTTCCCGCTGAGCCTTGCGGAGAAACAGGCGTCCCCACGGTGTCATCAACACAGCCTGGTTCATGTTGAAGGAGATGTTGGGTACTGTGAAGAAGTAGGAGGCCACGAGCGTGGAGAAGCCAATATGTGTAACTGGGAACCCAGGCAAATAGCGGGAGCACAGTGGCAGGTACTTGGCCGCCCAGCACCCAAGTACGATACGGCTGCGCCATGGCCGCGACGGCAAAGGACGTATACTCTGTATTGTTTCTGCAATCAAGCGCATCACATCGTCGGCCTCATTATCGAGCTGCATTTTGATCAGCACGCCACTCCCCAACAAAACTCACATAAGGTCATACCTTGATATCGAGCATCACCCAGATGTCTTCCAATCCAGGCTGTGCCAGATACTCGAGCAAGTCGACCAGGCGGGGTAACGGCTCATGCGGCGCCTTCAGTGTTCGCAGTCCACTCAAGAAGTCGTAGTCACAATCTATAATCCTTTCCTCGCGGCCAAAGCAACGCTTCAGGTCCTTGTCCTGGTCACAGTCAGCCTGCAAGTATCCTCCTGCCTTGCGGCAAACCCACGTGCGACAGGACAACCACCCCGTCTTTGGTCAGATGTATATCAGTTTCCAGCCCTTCTGCACCAACTTCTACAGCACCTTTGAAAGCGCCCATGGTGTTCTCTGGAAACTTTGCCTTGTACCCTCGATGGGCGATTGCCTGTGGTCTGTGGTTTCCAGAAACATCTTTCCGGGTGAAGGTAAAGGAAGCTGTCTTGGTGTTAGACACGTTCATGTTAGCCATGCATGTACTGGGCCTCTCCTACCTGCGGGGAAATTCGTCCTTGGGCCGAGCAGTGGCTGTTCGACAATCTTGTCCAGCTCCTTTGTCAAGCCTTCGAATACTGGCGGCACTCCCACAACCATGTTCTCAATCATGGGTGTTTGTACATCGAACCTGCCGGCCGATTCCATCTTGACCAACACCACCAGGGTCTAATGACGACGATGGCTGGTGCTCTCAGTTGCCCCGAAATCTGGGCGAGGCAGCGGCGAGCTCGGGAACTCGTGATCGACTCTGCAGCGGCAAAATGACTCGCCTGAGCCAGTTGCGCGCATGTTCAGCGGGGAATAAGACAGCGAATGGATTGGTGACGGACTGCAGCAGCGGCGCAAAGCAACCATAAAACGAGAAATCGACAATTCCCTGCAGTGACAAGCGGCCAGCCATGCAGTCCTCCAACCCACCCACCACAGCTCCTGTACCGAAATCCTCTCCCCAAATCGACACTCTCCATTTCCGCATCTGGAATGGACGGCTACGGCGCTTAGACCACGCGTGCTCAGATTGGTTGCCGGGCCCAGTTAAGCTTGTTCTAAGATTGCTTCGACGAGGCTCGGATGTCGCACCTCCCGACGCTAACACAGTTGGAGTTTCCAGCCCGTCTGCCTTCAACACACTTGACGTGTCAGGACAGCAGGAACCCCCGTGGGCATAGCTACCTACATAGATGAGAGCCAGCGCGCGTTTGATTGCCTTTTTGGAACTTGTCGGGTGGGTGTGGTGGATGTGTGCCTGCGAATCCAACCTACTACTGACTTACTGTTGCTGAAAACTGGATTGAAGGATTGAAATCAACACGCCGATCAAACACCATCCCACCCACCCTCCATAGATGGATGGCCATGCTGATTTTTCCTAGCCAGCGGCTGCTTGGGTGGACACTGCCGTACATGCGTATATACGTATGATATATACATACTTGTATATACGGTACATACATAGTTTGTACAGTTATCTACATACTACTACTTCACACATACATACACACCCCCACCACCCATCCCGCCCCTCTGGTCTCGGCACCGATCGACCGCCAAGGCAAAAAAACCCCGGTCCGTAGCCTGGCGCGGCGATCTGCGTCTACCGTGCGCTGGGGGTTAGCTTTGGGATTGCATGTATAGGTGGCTGACATTGGGAATGTTGGGCTGGGTTATCTAGCGGTTGCGGTGTGGGAGTGGGAGAGTGTACCCGTACTGAGAGTGTGGTGTGGTGTGGTGTGGTGTTGGAGTTGGCGTGTGGGATTGTCTGTGGGATGTACCGGTATGTGATGTCATGTTATGTTATATTAGTATACCAATACATGCATCGCCAGCTTGTACATACATTGTACATTGTACACACCCCCACTCCACCCCAACCTACACATGTACTGTAAGTTACAATAGAGTACAATACGCTACATCCCGCCCCGCTCAACACATGCCCCTCTCCCCCCTGCATCGTCCACCTACATGATGCAACACCGACACCATACATGTACCCTATCATCATGCACATTCTCCTCTGTCCTGCGTTTTAGCAGTCAAGTATGACGATGGCGGGAGGGTGGTGTGTATGTACCGTACTATGTAAAACAAGGAATCAGAGCACATGTTTGAAATATAAACAATGCACGTGACATTGTTTGCAGTGTTGGGATGCCATGGTGTCAGAGGGAGGTGAGGTGAGGTGAAGCTTAAGAGCCGCGTTTTGGGTCATCTATTGGACAGGCTTTGGGAGTGGTGCGTTGGGTTATCCATTCATTCACGTGTTCTTGAAGTTGCAGTTGTGGATTTTTTTTTGTATACTGGAAATGTCTTGATTGTGTTACAAGTTCGTATCGAGGCTTAGGCTTTTTTTCTATCCTCTGCCCGGGCATTTCGGTTTGCCATTGTAAGTTGAGCATGTGAGCGCCCAAACACACATGCATACATGTAAGCTTGGCATACTCTGAATTCCCCAACCTTGATAACCCTCTTCACGATGCCACCTCAAACTTAGGAGTGTACTTGCTCGCCGCTTTGGCAAACTCCTCCTTCTTCTCCTTCCAGTCCGCCAGCGCCGCATGATCCGGCGCCACGCTCTGCAGCTGCGTCTTCAACTGCTGCGTCTCCTCGCGCTTGCCGAGCAGCGTATCGAGGACGATGAGGTTGGCGAGCGTGTCTGCCGAGTTTGCGTCGATGGCGAGGGCTTGTTGCAGCGCAGCTTCGGCTTCGGGTAGGCGGCCAAGGTGCAGTTCCGAGACGGCCTGGGCGACAAGCGAGTGGGGGGACTGCGATTGGGCGGATGTGGCTAGTTCTTCGAAGACGTAGAATGCGGATTGGTATTTTTCGCCGCCCTGGGAGAGATGGTTAGATTATGCATGCATCTTGTCTGTCGTGGGTGATGTGCGGACTTCGCAGGAAAGGGAGAACGTACCTCGCGCATGCCAACCCAGCTCTCGGCGATATTGACGAGTAGACTATCCTGTGCCCATTTCCGTGCGCGCTGCGCTTCCTTGAGGGCGAGATCTGTGCGGTTCTGGCGGAGGTGAATTTGCACGATGAGTGCTACGCTGGAGGGGAAATTAGCTGATACCCCAATGATTTGGCCATACTCTTAATCGCCCAGTCTCCAAGTTCAAGGGCAACTTACGCATCCAAACTGCCCTGGTGTTTACTCAACACCTCTAGCGCTGCCTCTGTCTCCCCGGCTCTCTCCAATATCATCGCGGTGCACAATTGTACCGTCAGGTTCTCCTGCCCTTGCGTCTCAGCCAGGTTCTTTGCCTGCTCTAGCACATCTTTGCCCTGCTCGTAGTCTGCCAGTAATTTGATCGCAACCAGGTCCGGTGTCTTCTCGCTGGCCAGTTCGTCCGAGACGGCTTTTGCGTGACCCAAGGCGATTTGCGAGCGCAATTGGAGTACGCGCACAGGCAGACTGTTGGAGGCGGAGAAGGAAGAGGTATCAAAGTCTATGACAGTTTGGTAGGCGCCCGCGTGGAAGGCCGAATGGATGTTTATCAGCTCTGGGTTGGCGTCAGCAAGCTGTCTGTCTGTCTTGTGATGCGTGGAACAAGACAAGCGCACCTCCTTCTGGGGAATAGGGATCCATATTTTCAAAGACTTGAGAGGATTTGAGGGGATATGAGAGGCTTAATGGAGGTTGCAATGCTCTGTGCAAGAGTGTGGTGAAGATGGTCAATTGATGAAGACACGAATGTGTTTGGCATGTTTGGCAGGACTGGACCCTGATTGTCGCTCATTGGCTGAATGGATGCCCATGGGGAGCTTGCCCTCCTCCTCCCCTCTAAAGAACGTTTGTGGATCTTGTTCCAGCAGAAACATCTGTCGAGCAAGAAGAGTCTTGATCCGCTTCCATCAATATTTGTTACTGGGAAATGCCTGGATTGCCCATTTTGTTGAGTATCATGGCACAGCTGTGCCCAAATCTTCGCTTGGGGTTGGGATTGCTTCAAAAATCACCAGAAATCACTTTACTCCACCTCGTGCGTCGTCGTTTTCTATCATGATAGCCATCAGTCATGCTGGAGAATGCTGCGTAGTTGGTCCAAAATTAGGCAAGTTCCAGGCTTCAGACTCATAGTGAACGAATACATGTATTCGTACTGTAATCAAATATATATATAAGACAGCACACTGGCACGGCACAACACAACGACAACAAGAGCGAAACGTTGAACCAAGGCCATCTACCTTATACCGACATCTTCTGCCTCAAGACTAGATTGTCCTCTAAGAGTACATGTAGCATTGGAATACTCGGGAAATCAGCCCGCCCATGTCAGCGTAGCCAAGTAGCGAACAGAGAGGCAAACCAATCCAGTCAGTCCCGAGGTGGTTGTTGTTTGCGGCCGGCGAAGCCTTCCCCATCGAGTAGTGGGGACGGTGGCTAGGTGGCCGCGGGGCAGCAAATGACGCACGGCTGCTGGCTTTGGGCCGCGAAGGGAAGGGAAAAAAAAACAGCGAAAATCGCGGTAGCCTGACCAGACCACTGACAATCAGTTGCATGAAAAACTTCATTGGCTTTGCAACAAACTCCAACAATTCACTGTATATCCGATTGAGGCTCCTTCGTCCAATCTCTCCCCTCTGCAAGACAGCCCATCTCACCCCTCTGTACCCACCACCTTCTTCTCTCCACACACGCCAATACTGCAAGATGCCTTCGATTGAGCACCCCACCATCAAGGGTAAGAACAACCCCAAGTAAATACATAGTATTACGCTGCTCCGCCCCCTCGACAAAAGAAGAACACAATGGTCACGGCACAGTAATTGACAAGGCATCGTGCAGATGGCTGGTTTCGCGAAATCTCCAACATGTGGCCCGGCCAGGCCATGACGCTGCAGGTCAAGGAGGTGCTTCACCACGAGAAGAGCTTGTACCAGGATATCCTCATTTTCGAGTCAACCGACTACGGCATGGTCCTTGTGCTCGACAATGTGATCCAGTGCACCGAGCGGGATGAGTTCTCGTAGGTTCCGCCATGCGCAAACACCCCCCCCAAAAATAGGGCTGATGATGAGGGGGCAGCTACCAGGAGATGATCACCCACCTGGGTATGAACGCACACCCCAACCCCGAGAGGGTCTTGGTCATTGGCGGTGGTGACGGTGGTGTCCTTCGTGAGATCGTCAAGCACGACTGCGTCAAGGAGGCCGTCCTCTGCGACATTGACGAGGCCGTCATCCGTCTCTCAAAGCAGTATCTGCCCGGCATGTCTGTTGGCTTCAACCATCCCAAGGTCCAGACCATCGTCGGCGACGGCTTCAAGTTCCTCGAGGACAAGAAGGGCCAATTCGACGTCATCATTACCGACTCTAGTGACCCAGAGGGTCCCGCCGAGGCCCTGTTCAAGAAGGAGTACTTTGAGCTCCTCAATGGCGCGCTCCGCGAAGGTGGTGTCATTACCACGCAAGGTTGTAAGCCCCATCCTAACCCTCAGCCCTGCGATTGACCTGCAGGGGCCACTCATGCACCGGACAGGTGCTTGTAAGAGTCTTTGCTAATATCACTCCATGTAGCTGAGAACCAATGGCTTCACATGCCACTCATCGTCAACCTGAAGAAGGCATGCAAGGAGGTCTTCCCCACCGTCGAGTACGGATACACCACCATCCCCACCTATCCCTCGGGTCAGATTGGTTTCATGGTCTGCAGCAAGGATGCCAACCGCGACCTCAAGAAGCCCCTCCGTAGCTGGTCTCGCGAAGAGGAGGAGCAGCTCTGCAGGTACTACAGCAAGGAGATCCATGAGGCAGCCTTTGTGCTTCCTACCTTCGCGCGCAAGGCTCTTCAATAGGCGTCCGGCCGAGACTCTCCTTCTGTTACGACCAAAAGATACCATATTGTGTGAACGACTGTCGAAACCAGCGCCACAGCTGCATTGAGCAGAGCCAAGCAGACACTGCTGGCAGAGACTGGGGACCGAACATTTTCGCCATAGACAAAATATTTTTTACCGATTTACGGCCAGTTATGATCAATGAATGGAATTGGATCACAACTCACTCACGCGCCGAACAAATGTGGTCTTTACTGAACTAGTAATGATTGACGGATTGTGACCAGCACTGACATTGGCAGCCTCACATGACACTAAACAGCTAACCCATTGCAAGACCTGTTCAAATCGACGATGACGGTGATGCCGGCCATGATGGACGACTGGGAGTGCAGATACCTAGGTGGTCGACAAATCGCAAAGGATACTGTCTTTCCTGGATCTACGCGAGCAAGTTTCGGCAGTTTCAGAATGCCAAGCAACTTTTGACGAGTTCAGCGGAAAACTGACATGTCTCAGGAATTCCACAACAACCCAGTGACATGCGTGAGTTTCATCATTTAGCCTCAGGCGGGAACAGCCTTGCTCTCGACTGGGCGGACACAAAGTGAGCCCACCTCTGGCCACTCTTTGATTAGCCACGCGCCGTGCCGTGCCGGTTTCCCTAGCCTATCTTGATGTTACAATTCTCCATAGTGGGAGGTATGGTATCTGTGTATGATATCTGTGGGGTTTCGGTTGGTGCGGCACAGCGGTCAATGCCGCAGGACCCCTTCTAATGGCGAAGTTGCGAGTTCAGGTATATCGCAAGGAGAACGCTGTTGAGCCCAAAGTCAACCTCATGGTGCGGACCAGAGTTCTCTGGAAGGATCTAGTTGACCAGTCCATATTTCAGAAGAAGAACTAACCATACCAGTTCTCTTTCGACCCCCAATGATCGATGTTTTATGCAGCATTCGGATCGATTGAAGCGGCCCACGCTGCTTCATCGTTGACATGTTGGCGCTCAATCCGTAGCTACGTCTCCATTTTCAGATCAAGATAGCATTCAGGTAGCCTGGGCGGCGACTATGCCCGTCCCAAGCTTTGCCATCTGCCTACTTTGTGGGACTGCAAGGCGAGGGGTCGGTTGTTAGAAGCACTTTCTTCGAGCAATCATCGAAGATTGCCAAAGACAGAAAATCAGGGGAGGCCCTTACCTTGGGAAATGCACGTCAAGTTGACAGGACCCTGTGGGCCACTGGTGGCGTTCGCGATTGTACCGAGACCATGGAGAGACGAGGCTCGTTCTATGTTTGGTCGTCGCTCCGGCAAAGACCCACGAGTTTGTAACGCCACGGGTGTCACGTTGGTCCGCGGGGCCAGCGCACCAAGAACTGGCAATGGCTTCGTTTGAAGCTGGCGCGTAGGATCGTGAGGTGGCTCTGCACGAAATGGCGGTGGCAGAGTTGCTCGTGCACGAAAGTGAATATGTATAGGCCCGTCGTGAAATGCCGAGTGTTGGTTTGAAGCATCGCAACTCTCGCTTTCCTGTTTCGCACCTTTCTGCTTTTCCTTTGGCACGCGACCTGTGGTCGTCTCTGTCACATTTGGTGTTTTCCTTTTTCGTTGTTGTAATACGCTGAGCCGGACTCTTCAATCACGATCTCGCCAATCTTCACAAAGCACGCTTCGCAGGTCCCGCCCGCCACGTCAAAACTGTGCCTCACAGGTACCGACAGCCATCATCCATCACCGAAATCTCTCGACTCACGCCCATGCAATAGCCACGTTCACACATTTTTTCTTGTGGCAATACTTTACTTGCCTGGGGCAATATTGTTAATACGATTGAACCGTCAGGCCACGTTCTTTCGCTGTACATAGTTTTTCGCGGGTAGCCCTTGGAACCCGTCATATCTTTGGTTGCATACCGTACCTACATACGCCAAGGTCCGCAAGCAGTAATTGCACAAGATTCAGCCGCCATCTACCGATCCCAGCCAGGCGTACCTGCAGGAAAGGATAATCTAAAAGCAAAATCACGATGTGTAGCTGGATCGCCTCCGAGGATGGGGAGCCGTTTAGTCCGGCGAAGATACACCCGCTTCTGTCCCCACCAGCCACCAAGAGTTTCTCCGACGTTAAACCCGTCGATGCCGACCCCATAACTACTGGTCCCACAATCTGCCCTGGATCTCCGCAGCCTTCACAGACGAGCGTCCACTGCCTGATAGAGACGCCGTATAATGTTTCAGCGATAGCAGCGCCTGCACCTGGCGATGCGCCGCCTTCCACAATCGCAGTTGAAGCCGAAGCCCTGCACGCCTATCTGACGTCGGACGAGTCGGTCCCGCTGGAAAAGGCTGTAGACATAAGCAAGTCGTCGTCGATTGAGAATCTCACCAGCCTGCCGCAGGTGGCCTCGTTTGGCGAGCATCGTATTCGCAAACATCGAAAGAACGCCTGCTCCATCGATTCGGCCATCCCCCGCCAGACACTGCTCAAGGCCTTGCAGTCACGGCCGCCTACTTCGGC
Organism: Plenodomus lingam; assembly: GCF_022343315.1. Classification (NCBI taxonomy): domain Eukaryota; kingdom Fungi; phylum Ascomycota; class Dothideomycetes; order Pleosporales; family Leptosphaeriaceae; genus Plenodomus; species Plenodomus lingam. The sequence goes on along the minus strand of NW_027093944.1, from coordinate 945,907 downwards.
GATGAGCATGGATACTGTCATGATGGAGGGTACGGCAGCAGGGCGCAAGACGGAGCGGTCCAAGAGCATCAACCACCAGCGCCTTGCCGAGGCCCTCTCCGACCTCAACCTGTCCTCCGACTATATCTCCATTAACAAGATGGCTGCGCTTGCGTCTCCATGCTTCTTCCACAAGAAATTCGACAAGGCCGTCAACCTTGGCAAGGTGCTCGAGGAGATGAACGACGATGACACGATATCGCACTCACGCCTCATGCAGACTGCCTTTAGCGTGCGCGAGGTCTCGAAGCAGCTCCAGCGCCGGCCCATTAAGATGACGGTGCGCAATGTCATGATTGTCACCAAGGCACGCGACAACGACCTTGTCTATCTCACGCGCGATCTTGCAGAGTGGCTGCTCACCACCTCGCGATATGGCTCAGACGTCGGCGTTAATGTGTATGTGGACCACAAATTACGCAAGTCGAAGCGCTTCGATGCTCCTTCCCTGATTGCCAGAGACAAGCGTTTCGAAGACATGCTCAGATGGTGGACACCGGATCTTTGCTGGGAAACCCCTGAGATCTTCGACCTCGTCCTCACACTCGGCGGTGACGGCACCGTCCTCTTCACATCCTGGCTCTTCCAGCGCATCGTTCCCCCAATCCTCTCCTTCTCTCTTGGCAGCCTGGGCTTCCTCACCAACTTTGAATTTGCTCAACATCAATCCGCCCTCAACAAAATCATGTGTGAGACAGGCATGCGCGTAAACCTGCGAATGCGCTTTACCTGCACCGTATACCGATACCAAAAAAACGCCGCACCGGGCTCACCCACTCACATTGAAGCCGAGCAGTTCGAGGTGCTGAACGAGCTCGTCATAGACCGTGGCCCATCGCCCTATGTCTCCAACCTCGAGCTCTACGGCGACAACAACCTCCTCACCGTCGTCCAAGCCGACGGCGTCATCTTCTCCACTCCCACAGGTTCAACAGCCTACTCGCTATCCGCCGGTGGCTCCCTCGTCCACCCCGACATTCCCGCCATCCTCCTCACCCCAATCTGCCCACACACCCTCTCCTTCCGCCCCATGCTCCTCAACGACAGCATGCTCCTCCGCATCGCCGTACCCATCCGCTCCCGGGCCACCGCCTACTGCGCCTTTGATGGCAAGGGCCGCGTCGAACTGCGACAGGGCGATCACGTGACAATTGCAGCCTCGCAATATCCCTTCCCCACGGTGTTGTCACAGCCCACGGAGTGGTTCGACAGCATCAGTCGTACCCTGCGCTGGAACTCGAGGGGCGCAACACAGCAGGCTTGGGTGGGTGATGAGAATGGCGAGGGCGAGGAGGAAAAGGAACCGGATTTTGATATCGATTTTGATAATGAGGATGTGGATGATTCGGGGTATAGTGCGGAGGGTTCGACGGTAGATGGTAGGGGCAGTCCACAGCGCAAGGGCAAGGTATTACCGTTCCTATAGCCTTCCCCTGTCGTAGTCTTGAAGACTTGGAATAGGTGACAAGAGGGGTGTTCTTGTTGCTTCTTGTGGTGCTGGTCCTAGTGCCCAGCTTTCCAAGGGACATCGCTGCTTGGGCGGGTTCCCCAGTGCTTTCAAACTCATTCAAGAGTATTCCACTCTTTCCATGTTGGCAGTTGGCGTAGGCTGGCCTCGTAACCCCCTTTTTTTCCCCTTCCCTCTGGCTACTACAGCTACTGATGGATTGGATTGGCGCATCGTTTTTTCCCTATGTAGCCAGTTTGCGCTCTTGCGCTGCATACCGTTGCGCTGTCGCTATGGCTCACTTCCAACATGAACTCAATTAAATCGCCAACTCTTGCTTTTTTGCCCCTTTCCTTCTTGATACGTGTCAGCGGCTGGGAATTGCGGGAACCAAGTTGTACGCTCGTGATATCGCTGGATTGTAAATGTCTATGCCATGTTGTTTGGCGTGGTGACTGCTGTGGCTCTTTCCTTTTTCCGAGCACCCAAAGACAAAGTTTCTCAGAATAAGAGCCACCCTTTACTTTACGACCTGTGGTAATGATACATCTTGCACCCAACCCCAACATGCCCTCCGTCAGCCCCCAACACCACATGCCGTGTTCACTGAATTCGTCCCCTACCAAGCTAGAGAGCCAAACGTAAAGTGCACACAGCCTCCATCTCGCTCTTCTCGAATACGTTCAAGTCTTTTCTTAGAAACGCGTTTAGATCTTGCTTTGGGGTTGTTCTTGCATTGTGGAATATTGAGGGAGCAAGGGATTCAGCGGCTCTGTTGTGTTTCATATATTCAACAGCATGGCGCGCTTCCGAAAATATCATGCAGTGACGGGTGAATACGAAGCATGTACATGGACAGTCAATTCGTCTAATAGTGTCCCTAAAGACCGCCACCCTAACCGTGCCTAGATGGCGATAGAGAAGGGTTCTCGAGAGCGTTTTCTGAGCTTTGAGATGGACATGGAGTTAGGTTCCAAGTATACCGCAAAGCCTACCACCAGTACGAGATCATGTTCAAAACGACTAAACCTGCTGCCCATCTTCGATTTCAGCACCACGCAGACGAGCGTCCATGGTCTCTTCTTGTGTTCCTTCTGCGCTCCTTGATGTACTTCCTACTCGATGCTCAGCCTCACCATCTTGCGACGAGTTTATTATTCGAGTCAGCTACGAAACCCTCGGCAACACAGCGTCGTTGCAGGTGGAAGAGGCATTCGTGGCGTCAAACACACCCCCACGTCGCGAGGCATCAAAGAAGTCGATCCCGGATTTTCAAATCGCTGCTGCCGCAATATAGCCTCCTGGTATAGCTGGTGTGACATGCATGTGCGTTCACGAGCTGTGAGCACTTCGAACTGAGCTTGTATCAGACTGTCGAGATGAGGCCGAATCCACTTTTCTAGATCTCGCAGCATGCAAGGTGGTGGACTCGGTACCGGTATGGGTATTCTAGCTAAATAAACAGAATTAGTAAATTTTTAAATAAATTAGACTGTTAGCTACCCACTCGGCTGCTTTGCCCCAGTTGGTCCAAGAATGATGTTCTCACTATACCGGTACTGCCCCTTTTCCCAATCCCCCTTTGTCCAATAGATTTTATCAGACCAACAAGGAAAGCCAAGAGTCATGTACCGGTAGTCTTCAATCAAAAGCAGGCCTGGCTCGCTGCTTGTTTGTCTCGTTTGAGATTCATCTCACTTTTCTGCATATCTAGAAGCACGGATATTTTTCGTCTTCATTGGTCAATACTCTGGCGACTCTCGAATCAAAAAGGTACAAAACAAATCGGCCTCATCCCAAGTCCAGGCCAGGCCAAAATACAACGCGCTGAAAATAATGATTATGCAAAGGGCGCCGAGATGTCAAACACATCCACCAATGCATTCCCCCCAAGCTGAAATTATCCCACACATCAATTCGTCCGAGACCAAAAACACATCAAACCAATAACTCATCCCCCATCAGAATCCCGCCTATCCCCATTCCAAGGCCCACAAAGTAGCACAGGAAACTGCAACATCTCCCGCCTCTGCTCATCATGTACACGGCCAACCCGCATTAGAGCCACCATTTGCTCCCCCGATTCCCCCACAATCTTGTTGTTTCATTACATTCCGACATGGCAGATCCACAGGGCCACCGCTTCAACCCATGAAAACCCTTAAAAAGAATAATACACCAAGAACAAAGCCGTCCTATGTCAAGAAGGTGGCGTAGAAGGAGGAATACGACGCGGTATCCGCGTACCTCTTTGCACTGTTGAAGGAGTTTCCCTTCCTCGACCAGCTCCAGGCCGCGCACCGGTACGCAACGGAGTCAGCGGTGTAGACGGCGGTCCCGCTTCCGAAGCCGAAGTGAAGAGATGTGAGATGCGGGAATAATCAAAGTCTGCAAAGAATGGGTTTTCTTCGTTTGAGAAATAGGAGGGACGGGCAGGATCGGAAGCGTTTAGGGCACGGATTCGGGCGTCGAAGCGGCGGGTTTCGGAGTCTGTTGATGGGCTGTCTGATTCATCGGCTTCGTGCTCGTGGGTTTCGTATTCGGCCTCGTCGTCGTCGTCGTCGTCGTCCTCTTCATCTTCGTCTGCCCAATCACCCTCGCCGTCGATATCCTCCCACCAAGGAATTTCCGGCGCTTGCGGATCGCGGAGCGCAGGTAGGAGACTGGGTTGCGGATCGGGCACATAGAGCTCGCAACGGCAATTTGGGCACGTTCCCCGCCGGTCGCCGTTGCGTGGCGCGCTGCGATCGAACCAGGGGATGATGCACTCGGTGTGGAACATGTGGTTGCAGGCATGGAGTCTGACGACGTCTCTGAGCAGGCGCTCGAGGCAGATGGTGCAGTTGACTTGTACTTGTGCTATGAGGATCCGGGATGAGACGCGCGTTACTCCAGTCATGTAGAATTCTGGTTGCGTGCGGAGGGGTGCGGTGGTGATGGAGGGTGTAGAGTTGTGGTCTGAGGTCTGCGTTGCGGAAGATGTGTTCGTGGAAAGATTGACTCGGGACATTGTGACTGTGAGTGGATCCAGGGACCAGGGGAGTTCTTCATTCTCTTCTTCTTCCACTTCTTCCTCCTCTTCTTCCTCCTCCCTCTCCCCCTCCTCTCCCTCCTCCAGCTCCTCTTCCCATTCAGCACTCCACACCATCGGTAACTCGAACCCAACCCCGCCACCCCACACAGTCTCATTCATATCCGCATACTCCATATCTCCAAAATTGCCCAAGTACCCAACTTACCCCGTTCCCCAGAGCGCGAGCGACCTATCCAGCGTGAAACAAGCGTCATTGTTTGCGCCAGCCAAACATCCACCTCTTATATATGGCATACCTATTCACCCCATATCCCTCAGCGCTATTCTGCAGCGCGCGCAAGCACATTGATCAAACGTTGCTTCAGGACATACAAGCCTGCATAAGCCCGTAACAAACTCTGTGCCTGGGAGGATGGCTGCATTTGTGGCGAGATGTGTGGGCAAACGCCATACCAGCAGACCGGTATGACAAGCCTGCACAAACTGTAACCCTGGGGGAAGATGGGGCCAGTAAATCATACACAACATCCCAACCCACCCCTTTCCCCATCCACACACCAACCTCCCTCAACGCAACACACTCTACCATATTTCTCCAGACAGCATAGCCGTTTTCCAAACGGTCATTGTCGTTTGCAGCGTTGGGGATGACGAGCTAGACTGATGGCGAGGCATGGAAGCGGGTTCTTTTTTTGGGCGTAGCACAGGGGGGACACACCGACCTAGGAATATGCAACTTTTCTATTTCTCTGCGATTTTGTACAGACATGGCCCTGTCAACTGCTCGTAGAACATCTAGATTGAGGGGGAGAGAGGGAAAAAGAAAGGAAAGAAAGGAAGGAAGAAAGAAAGAAAGAGAACACACAACGGAAATGAAATTGAAAATGACCCACGAAATTCCTCAACGCCAAATCCCAATGCAACCCCCCTCCCCAACACCTCAATCCACAACCCCCCAATCCTCACTCCCACCCCTCCTTCTCCTTCGCCGGCGTCCCCAAAACCCCCAAATCCGCACCCCTTCCCTTCCGCCCCTTCCTCCCCATCACCTCAATCGCCCAATCCATCAACTGCCACGCCCAACTGCCCGCCACCATGACCCCACTAATCACATTCACGAGGCGGACGAGCAGCCGCCAAAACCCGCCCCACTCCTCGACCACATTCAGCATAATCGGCTCAATGTCAAACTTGACAAAGACGCCGGGGACGTAGTACTCCGAGACGGGGTGCGACTGCGACGTGACTGCGTATTGGTTCGTCTTGACGGCGTGGGCCGAGTTGAACAAGTCTGGGTTTTTGCCGTAGCGGTTGAGGATGTCGAGGTAGGGGATGAGGGAGGGGTCGTCGGTGTAGATGGTGGGCACGATGGAGAGGAAGTATTGGAATTTGTAGAAGTGGTCGTCAGGGGTCGGGGTGATGGCAATGGTATTGTCGAGGGGGTTGGTGAGGGAGGGGTAGTAGGGGCCAAAGGAGAGTTCACGGATGATGTGGGAGAAGTTGAAGGCTGTTGTGGGTTAGTGTCAGTACAGTCTGCATCCCTCGGTTCTTGTTGCTACGCGTGTGCTTGTTTGACGGTGTTGGCTGAGTTTGGGTACAACTTACTCTTGTGATCCAAATGCACGCCATACTCAATGTATCCGTGTCCCCTGGCTGTGATGTGGAAGTCTCCTTGCACCTTGTTGCCCTCGATGCTCCCAAAGATTCTGCAACTATCCGTTTCTCCCCTCACCCGCGGTGTCTTGCTGAACTTTCTCTTCTTAGCCTTGCCCAACTGCTCGTGTACATCAAATTCTTCCTCCCAGCCCGGCGCGCGATCCTCTTTCCCCTTGCCTAGCTCATGTGTGCCCCACTCAAGATTCTTGCCCGTCCACTGGCTCCAGCTGGTCGGGTCCTTGCGCAAGAGGTCACCGGCAAGTGTGCGGTCGCCGGCAGCATCTTGCATATTGACGTGAAGATCAGCGCAGCGCATATGTACAATGATGTCGAGGTTGAGCTGCATGTCATGGGACACACCCTTCTCAACGGAGAAGGTCTGCGTTGTGGTGCCAGCCATCCAGCGGGAGATCTCGGACCAAGAGAGGTAGAGACATGTCAGAATGAGCGTGGCTGTCCAGCCAGAGGAGTTGCGACCTTGGACGAGGTATGTTTTCTTTGTTTTTGCTGGTAGGAACAGTCAGTGTGAGGTTCCAGGTGCCTGTGGTGCTACATGAGATCTGCTTGCTGAATCGCCAAGGCTTCGTCTGTCTTTGAATAAAGTCGCGAACTCTGAGACTGCTCGTTCTTCGCCTGCCATGAATTCTCTGACCGCCAAAGAAAGATCACTTACGGAAAGCATCAAAACTGGACACGATGCCCCCATTCGCAGGTCCAAACGCATCGTCGCCATGCTCCCTAAAGCCGTTCATCCTGAACGCTGTCTTGAAAGCTGAATGGTAAGATCCAAATGCTGCAAGGCTATTCGCAACACCAAGTTCTGTGAGCTGGACGTGTAAGGAATGTGAGTCGCGAAAAGAGCGACGTGGCTGATTGGATTGTAATTGGCGTCGCTCACCATCGCGAAAGGCCACTTGGAGTTGCGGACCCTGGGCGGGCAATGTCCGTGCCCGCGGAAGAGGCCCGATTGGGATTGCTCCGCCACGTGCAAGCTTTACCTCAATTACTCAGAACTCTACTTCTACTATCACACCGTAGAACAGCTGTTGCATGATGAGATATAGATGAGCATGCAGACATCGTCCTGTAGACTAGCATCTCTGATACTGGAATAGTATTGTTTACTAGCTGGCCATCGCAGTGGAAAACGGACACTTTCTCATCAACCAACTACCTCAGTAGGTAGGTATCCTCGCACTGGTCAGTATTGTCTCATCCCATCCCATCCCAGCGCAACCTCAACCTCAACCCCATCCCCATCTACATAACCCCCCCTACGCAGCCTCATCCCTCGCCAGCCCACTGAACCTCCCATCCCCGCCCTTTTCCAACCCCCCTTTCCCCCCTCCCGCAACCGCACTCGCCCTCTTCGCAAACTCCAGCTCCGCCACGCGCCCGGGATCATTCTCCGTCCCAACCGCGCCAAACTTCTGGTCGCCATGTAGATTGGGATCCTCGGTTACATTGCGGCCCTTGGGCTTGTACACGCCGTTGTCGAGCTCCTGGCCCGCATATGCCTCCAGCGGGGCAATGTTGCCTTGGACAGCGTCGGCGCCGCCTGATGTGGTGGTGGTGATGCCGCGGGTGGTGCCGTGTGAGTTGACGGAGGAGCCGGGGGTGTTGTAGGTTGGACCTACTCCGGATTCGCGGCCGAGGCCCTTGGTCGAAAGGGTTGCTTCTTCCTTCCAGGATTCATGGGCTTCGCGGGCGTGAGCGTCGACGGCGGGGTCGAGGCGGGTGGCGTTGCTGGTGTCGGTGTTGTTGGTCGTGGTTGAGGCGGAGGGTTGCTGTGAGGCCGCGGCTTTGGGGTTTTCGGAGCCAAAGGAACCGTCCTTTTTGAGAGACTCGGCGGCGAGGGAATCAGAGGTTACAGTACCGACGCCTTCATGGATCGGGTTCTTGTAGGATTCGGGGTCCGTGGTGACCTGCGAGGTGAGTTAGTGATATGATGAGGGTTTAGAGACCATGGTTCAGACGGAAATTCGAAGTGTGTTGTTGCAAAATTGTATTCGTGCCAGTTGCAGAAAGCAACATACCTTCTGTCCGTGGTGAGACATCTTTGCTGTGTATAGTTTGTAATTTGAATTGGTGAACGTGATATATCTGGTGTTGCGATTGCAGTCAAACTATCGATATTATAGCAAGTTCAGCGGGATTATTCAAGTACTACAAGTCCCCAGCCCAAATCTAAACAGGTTATACACAACTACGCTTGCGTCATATGGAGGCTATCATGAACTCATCTGTGATGACGTCAAGTATACCAACCCCGCAACGCTTCATCAAATGATTAATCAGTGTAGACTAAAGTCGAATCAGACGTGGCACCCTTCTTGATGGACTAGGGCTAGACTATGCGCGACGGGGTGCAGGGCTTTGGCGCTGGCGCTGGCGCTGGCGCTGGCGTGAAAGTTGGGGCTGGCGTGAAAGTTGGGGCTGAGAGCAGGATAGAGCATCGAAGATGGATGATATAGAACTAGTGGAGACACCAACAAACATCGACAAAAGATCCACAACTGCATTATCTAGAGTCCACATGAGAGAAATTTGGCATATTCAAAGAGAAACACAGAATATTGGTCATAATTCGTTCCATTGGCTGCCGTCAGGCCTGTTCTTTTTAGTCAGGGCTACCATGCCCGCAGTGACAGTATCAACCACCGATCATTATAATACACATGCAACTCCCACGTTGCAGTTTGAATTTCCAACTTCGCCAGCGATTCACAACGCCTCTGAAATCCCAACTCTCAATCAAACCTCAATCCTATCGCTTATAATCCTCGCCAGTGGTCTGCGCAAGACCCTTGTGGTCCTTCTGATTACGCGTAACAGCATCGTTGGGAATACCGCTGAGACCGTCCTTGGCCTCACGAGCCGAAGCACCAGCGTGGCCCGTCGCAGGCTCGCGCAGTGAACCTCCGCCCGAGGAGATACCGCTCTCAATCCCACCAGAACCAACGTTTACGGTACGAGCATCGGAGGAGTTGAAGTCTGAGGCGACGGGTGGCTGGTCGGGAAGAGGGAGGCCGGATTTGCGCTCGTCGACGAGCTGGGGGTCGGCTTTCTTGTCGACTTGGGTCTTGCTTAGGCCTTGTTGCGAGGATACCATTTTGGAAGTTTGTATGGTGAGCTCTAGAGGTGTCAGCATAACCATCATTTTCTAGTGCAGAAGTTCTACATCCAAGATGCAAAATATCATGCGCAAACAATTTGGAAATCTTACCTGCTTTTTGAACTTATTCGCGAGCTTTTTCGAAGTGTGTCAAACGCTCCTTTGTTGTGGAGACGTAATATTGATAGATGGATGGGCTCGTGGTGTTGGTGCTGTAAATTTATAGGTTTGTTGTGAGGAGAGCCCGCCCCACCGTGACGTCAAAACACATCGAAGATGAAAAGTTTCGTAAAGCAGGTCTGAAGTCAGAGAAACGTCACTCGACCGGGATAGTCCTGCTAGGCAAACTGTATGCTCTACCAATTGCGTCTCTATCTGTCAACTACTCTGGAATCGTCAGCTACATATCAAGGAATTCTAAAGTTTACTTGAATATTGTGGCAGCAGCCAAAACTACCAGTTTGATCATATTGTACAAAGACACGGCAAGTATACTGTTTATATGAACTTACTATCAAATTATCCAGTCTGTAGCAGTTTTGAACATGGCTTTAAAGAAAGGCGAAGAGTGAAGAAGAGCGCTAGCATAATGTCTCCCCGCAATGTCGGTACCAGCCAACATTGAGACTTCCAATTCACCGTAGTATCGAAGACTTTCCAGCGTTGTCTATGCCACTCAAGGTATCGAGGCCCAATTGAGAATGAACCAGTCTCGAAAGCGCATTGGCTGCACGTCTGGGAAGAGAGAGTTGAGGTAAGCAGGGACTGCGAAGTCGTACCGGCCTTCCGCCGTTGCCAGTAGTGCTGCTATCTGCCTCTGTCTCGTTGTTTGACCTTCAATTTGTGCAATTCCCATCTGGTACTGAAGATCTGGAAGGTCTGATAAGTATAGGTAGACAACGAGACCCAAGTCTACTTACTTGCAGAATCCTGGTACTCAATACTGGCCCATGATTGATCTGTTCTCTCGTGAGCGGGAACATTGAAAGCCATAAGAAATGGCCACTCACTCCTGCAAGCTCTGATCGTCTCGACGAGCGCATTGACACTCATTCTTTCACCGCACATGGACATCTCGGGAGCCCATGCTATATTGAGTGACCTTACCACGAATCGTGCCACGTCGTAGGCTGAAGTCAGACAAAGGTAAGAGAGATTCTGAGCAGCGTCGTATACGGGCGCTACCGAGGTCATATATCTGGGGTTTGCAATGTAATCGCCCTCCCCCCCGTACCCAGTGTTGGTGCCGATACGGTGAGACATCATCCCATTGACGGCGAAGCGCTCATATAGTACACCGCATACAAATACAGTGTACTGCATGTAGCCTTGATAGCGTTGCAAAGTAGCAATGGCAGAGTCGCGTCCACGATCGAGAATGTTCCTCTGTCCGCGGGCTCCGGGCTGGCCTTCGAATTCAGCTGGTGCGAAACGACGAACGCGGGCTTGGATCGCAGCTTCGATCAGACGAAGCTGAGGCATACCCATGACGGTGGAGATGACCGTATCAACACCCATCAATGCATGCTGAAGCGATAACGGGTCGTTGTAGTCGACTGTCGCACATTCATACCCCTGAGATATCAAGCTCATTTGGTGCTAGCCATGTCAGAAAGATCAGAAAACGCGAGAATTAGAACAATTGCGCACAGTTCGTGACAGAATGACAAGCTGATGACTTGTCGTATCGTGGATCTCTCTCGCGATTAGTAGTGCCAGGCCACATGTACCTTGTGTTGGTGGACCATGTTAGCATAATCTCTAGAGTAAGCTCTAAGGCATTAAAAGCTCACCAGCTATTGCAACACGCATATTTGGGTTTGACATAATTTGAGAATGAATAAACTCAAAGTATAAGACTTTTGAGTGTGCTCGAGGAAGTTCAAGGGTTTCGGTGGATCAGGCATCGAAGGTCTGCCTTTGAGCGTTTCACCGTAGCATGGACATTGATAATCGTGACTCACGGAGGTGGGACTTTATTCGCAGACGGTGAAGCAACGCATGGGCCTATGCGACCGATCGAAGCTACCCGTTAGAACTCCACGAAAACGCAATCCCGAAGAAGCGGGACTACAATATCCGATATTATGATATGAACAGTGCCCTCTATCCCGCCAAATCAAACCAGTCATCTCAATCACATACCGCAAGTGGCAGGAAGTCATAGCAAATGCGCTCAGGATCGCTTTTGCTTCGACCTCGGGAGGACTCAACTGCAACCATCGCCTGCAGCAATCAGGGATTCTCCGTCGGAACTGAGACCTGCAAGATTCTGACGGAAGCTGATGGTGGGTTCCTACCTGGCTGGTGACGGTTGCCTTCTTTCAGCGTCTTTGCCTATGTTGTAGGCTGTAGTGGTATGACCGGTCTTTCTGATCTGATTCGTTGGGGAAGTGGAGATGAGCGCGCCATGTCCCACCTGGCCGTTCCATGAGCGTACCGTGAGAAGATACACATCCTTGGAAGCGTGGGATGGACAACATGTACCATGAGGGGGATGTATGCTGGATCGCCCAAATGACCTCCACAAATAGTCCGCTGTGTCTGCGCATTAGCGGCGGATGTCCCGACTGAGGGGCCGTGCATCATCTGAGCTCGTTGCGTCGATTGTATTCTTGTCCAATGAGGAAAACGTTGTAAAGATTTGCAGTCCTAGTGTGCGAGCGTTCACACAAGGTCATGCACGAGGCTTCTAGTCTTGGTCAACGTCACTGTCCGTGACTGGATGAGCAAGAACGAAGTGAACGTCAAGGCTAGCCCTACGACAAGTCGCGGCTGAAGTTTTGAGATGTTCGCATGACAGAGCCTCCTCTGAAATGGTAGATGGTCGACTCGGAGCGTCATGGCTGGCCCTATCGATGAGCCTCAACGACTGGGCTGGGAAGGATCACCCAGTGCACTGGCTTGGAAATTACCTCTTGAAAGGGTTGCCAATCACTTCAGGAGGAAAAGGGACTATGTTTCGGTGGGAAACGACAAGATAGGAAAATGGGGAGCCAAGACCGGTGACGGTTAGGGCGCTTGGAAGGTTGCACGACGCCGGCCCCGATGGCCCAGAAACCAAGTCCAGGGTATTTGGACGCTGCGCGAAACCCCAAAATGAAGAAGATATCGTCCATGTGCCGCAGATGTTGAGAATTGGCAAGCCATTCGTCCAGCTCTTTATCCCCATGTCTTTTTCACTTCTAGCGAGTACCAAATTGTCTGGTGACGCTTACGTGACTGTGGGGACTTGACAGACAGGAAGAGTACGGCTGTTGGTTACAAGGCTCGTACAAAGTAGAAATCAACATGCCAGCTCTTGCTCTCCCTACCACTTCTGCCTTGAACAGAGTATCTTCACCGGTCGGTGCGGGGTTGACCGAAAGGGCCGTTGACTAACGCGATTGTCCATTGGCGCAGGTGTATGCAGAAGGTCAGATGCTAAGGAGGACAAGCAAGTGACCTCAGACTGGTGCGAAAGTCACATCTGGATTCAGATAGGGAGGGACCAGCATGGCGTACGGTGAGCGCGAGGGTTGCCAAGGGTGGGTGTAAATGCAGGCCAGATTTGGAGAAGGAACCTGGTACAGCACCCAGTGGTTGGCTGCCTAGATGATTACAAAGTGCAAAGGTGACTCCAGGGCTCGATCAGAGCCCACAGGGTCAGAAAGCTGCATGATGTGGGGGAAAGATGAAATTTTTTTTTTCGGGAGAAGCTGTAGTGTGTGGGTGTGTGGGGGTGAGAGAGAGAGAGACAGAGAGAAGACAGAGAGACAGAGAGAGATGGGCAAGGCTTGTCGGCTGTTGATGCTGTCGAGGAAAGAGCGATGATGGAAAGAGTTAGTGCATCACGTGCACACGCGTTGTCTCAGGCACGACCATGAGATGCGGCTTGGGGCGTTTTGAAGTTTGGTTCGAGTTAGGCATCTGTAGCCAAGACGAGGCCCAAGGTTTCGCGACTATACAGCTGTGGGTGATGGCGTGTCTGATGGTCTATGCAGCAACAGCTTACACGCGTTGCAAGTCTTGTACTGAGCGAGCATCCATGTTGCACGCGTAGAAACGCGTTGTTGCATGGGAGACATGGCTTGCGCGCCGATGATGCTGTTGGGTACGGATAGCCAGAGATGGCCGTGAGTCAAGTCTACTGGTATGCCTTGTGCTGGGGAGGAAAGGGAGGCAAGAGCTGTGCTGGAGTCTGCCTTGGTTTCTAGCGAAGGCTGGCCCCGAGTTTGTACCTCCCTATACCGGTAACGGTACGGTACCTACCGGTACATACCAGCTACAAGAAAGTACGCGGTTCAAGACGGGTGGATGCGAGACCATAGGGACAGTAGGCACGTACTGTAGTATCCCCAAGTTCCTGGCCAGCTCGGACCATGTGTGGGTGGGTGACACGCGAAAGTACCTACCAAGGCACCGATTCCCTCCCACCTTAGTTACTCACTTGCCCTGCCCGTACCCTACCTAGACGCGCCTCACAACACTTTTCCTGCCACCCCATTGTCCCTCGTACCCAAGGTAACTTCACCTCGTCTCTTCTACTCCCATGACATGCCCCCTTGCTTGCCAATTGATTCGGCCCCATTCACTCTTTCTCGCCTCTTCCCTCCTGCCGTGACCCAGATGGCCGCCATGTCTGCCTCGTCGCCATTGCCCTATTCGACATGTTCGCCTGCGTCATCACGCGCCACGCATCGCAGACGCTCGACTTTCAGCGGGCAATTGGCTTTTCTCGTGCATTCGCAACAGAGCGTCGCCAACCACATGCCCCCAGATGTCGACAATAAAGCGCTTGCTCGCCAGAAAAGAAGACGCACCAGGTAGGTCTTCGTCGTCGACTTCTGTCCATCTCAAGTGCCCGCGTTCCATGTTGGCTGTGGCTCGACGCGCGCTGGAACGTGCTCGCGCGCGCCGGGATCCATTTCGGCCTACCCCGCGACAAGCCGCACCTCAACATCCCATCAGCGCTGACCACGGCACCCTGCAGCAAGGAAGACGAAGATATCCTCAAGGCAGAATATCTCAAGAACCCAAAGCCAGACAAGACGGCCCGCCTGCAAATCGTCCCCAAGGTTGCGCTTGGCGAGAAAGAAGTGCAGGTACGTATGCTACGTCCACGTCGTGTTTTCCACGTCACCAGTATGCGCAGCCCACATTGCTAACTCCCGTCCTCTATCTAGATCTGGTTTCAAAGTAAGTGTCCTCTGCCACATCTCCTAGCAGGCTGTGTGGAAGCAATGCTACAGGCAGCAGTAGCGGAAACACGATCAAGTTCCAAGAGGAGCGCTTGGGTCTGCCTACCTACCTTGGAGCACAAAATCCTGACTCGAGTTTTTTGTAGACAAACGCCAAAACGACCGCCGCCGTTCGCGACCACTAGAGCCATCCTCCTCAACAGCTTCGTTGATGTCTTCGTCATCCACCATGTCCGACCCGCCGACCGAGGACGAGACGATAGCGCGTGATATCGATAACATCCCGCACCAGCACGAGCCAGAAGTGTGCCCGAAGTCCGACCCACCAGAGCGAGCCCTGACTCCCGAGCTCACCTCGGATGAAACCATTCCTGACTTGCATACCGACGAGGCCACTGAACCCGTGAGGACGGAATCGAAAACCACGCCCAAGCCAGCCCTTCATTCCGAAACGGAGCCACAGACTGTCGAGACTGACGCCACGCACCCCAGTAATCCTCAACAGCCTGCACCATCATCGCAAGGCGCATCACAAGCCCCTACATCATGGATCTCCAATCGTCGCAGTGCCTCGTTCGTTCGGTACAGCGAGGACTATACTGCTGAAGTCATAACATTCCCTAACGCGCCCGCTAAGCCAACCGAGTCATCGCCACCAAGAGCTAGTGCTGCTACACGCTCGCTCAAGCGTAAACATTCATTCGTGCGCTTATCTACGAATGAAGATGGAACCGCACGCATCGTCACAGACCTCGACAAGACGCCTTCACCACCTCACATCAAGACCACCCCTACTTCCTTCGCCCGTGCTACCGCTGGCGTACGACGAAGCTACAGCGCAGCAGGCCTCAACGAGCGACTAGCAGCTGCTGCGCGTGGGGAGCCGAGCCCGAAAATTCCACGAACCTCCTCAAGCATAGGAAGAAGTCGCGACTCTCGCGCATGGGAGTTTTGGTGCGACCCAGACAGTCGATCCACCACAAGCCTCACAACCCGAGCGGAGCAGGAGGGAAGCGGAAGTGCAGCGGACGCAATTGGCATACTCAGGGCAAATCGCAAAATACTAGCCCAAAATCACGCTCGCCAAAACACACCTCTACGGTCACGATCGAATCAAGTACTCGGCAGCCTTGGTAGTCCAGGTGTGAAGAAATCGCGAGGCCCCATGCAACGTGCCTCTACCATCAACGGTCGCTTCTCAACCAAAGAATACAAGCAGAGTGGCGACACGACCGAGTCAGAAGAGTTGCCTGAGACAACATCCGACAAGGAGAACTGGGAGCCAGACGTGCCAAAGTCGGTACGCCGAGATCGTCAGGTCGCCGCCACACCCCCTGCGTCCCGCGCAGCACGTAAGATACTAGGCGAGAACAACGAAGTCCTATCGCAAGCATCGAGTTTAGGTGCTATGCTAGCACGAGAGAAGAGAAAAGGCGGGAAAGTCGTTTTGGATCCTGAAGAGGACGAGGAGCTGAGGCTGTTCATGGCTGGTGAAGGAAGCGGGCGTACGAGTCTCAGTTCAGCGGAGGAGGCGGGGTGTGTGGAGGGCTTGTTGAAGCTCAGTCAAGGCCAGTGGAGATGATGCTATCCGAGGGCAGCACGGCTGCTTTACCAAACTCTTTTTTCCTCTACAAACCATGTGCTTGGCGTTGGGCGTTGGGCGTTGGGTGCTGGGTTGCAGCTTGCGCAAGTGTTGTGCCAGCTCCTCCGGTTCCTAGTCATCGCATTTCCAGCGCTTGGGTGGCAGCGATTCACCAGTGGTCTAGACATCTCATCTGGTTTTTTTTTTTCATAGTTTTCCTTTGTCAATCTTGCCAATCTGGCCATCAGAGGTCTGCTACGAATCTTCACCATTATCATCAACATGGGTCACCCCAAGCATGAATAAAAAAGTCACGTCACATTGGGTTTATCTTGGGTATGATTGTGTGTGTGTGTGTGTGTGTCTCGTGACTTGGGCAGGATTGGATTGGCATGGGTTGGCGATTATCATCGTTTATGACCTTGCTGTACCCAATA
The DNA here is from genome assembly GCF_022343315.1 of Plenodomus lingam. Taxonomy (NCBI): domain Eukaryota; kingdom Fungi; phylum Ascomycota; class Dothideomycetes; order Pleosporales; family Leptosphaeriaceae; genus Plenodomus; species Plenodomus lingam. The sequence continues at coordinate 929,417 of NW_027093944.1, read as the reverse complement.
TGTGGAATGAAACCTCCCACAGATCTACCGATCCCACCCTACCTAACCTCCACCGTCTGCTCAACAACCCCATCCCGCTTCCCCCCCACAGACCCACTATCCCGCTCCTCCCGCTCCTCCTCCACCCCCGTAATAACCCCACTCCCCTCTCCCTCAAACTTGCCATTAATCTCCTCGAGCGTAAGCCCCTTGGTCTCCACAAACGTAAAGTAGGCAATGATGAGGAAGACAAAGTTCCAGGCCGCATTGATGAAGTAGAATTTCCAGCCGAGGTTCTGCATGGCGTAGGCCATGGCGAAGGAGGCGAGGAGGCTGGTTGGAGGTTAGCGGGGCAAGGTTCGGGGGGAGGGAAAGGGGTCGAGTGGAGTGGAATAGGGGAAACGAGGGTAACGTGGCGGGTGAAAACTTACCCAAAGCCAGAGTCAAGCATGCGAAAGATGGCGATGCCCGTTGCGCGTAACTTGAACTGCGAGACCTCTGTCGGATACAGACTAGTCATGGGCGTGATGGAGAAGGCATAGAACCCCTGGAACAAAAAGATGACGGCAATAGTACCGTAAATTCCCGATGTGTTTGTGCTTTCGCCGTACGCTTTGTCCCATGGTCAGCATCTTCCCCTGCGCTGTGGACTCGAGCTTGGGAAATAGGACAGGAGACGTACTTTTGATGAGACCGCCAATCATCAGGAGTGTGACGACCATGCCGCCTACCCCGATAAAGGTCTGCATCCTGCGGCCGAGAATGTCGAGCATGAAGCTGCCGAGGACGGCGACGGCAAAGGACCAGCAGTTTATGATGACTTGGACTTGTGTCTGAGTTTGTGTTTTGGTGATGCCAGCCTGCGTCAGGATTTTGCCCAGGTAGAACCTATTTCCGACTTCTGTCAGCCTCGAACACTTCCGGATGGCACATCCAGTTGTCCCCCCCCCCATACAACACAAAAGGCCAACCTACGAGATGATGAAGTTTCCAAACATATTAATCATGGGCCCAAACGTACACAGAATGGCCAAACGCCTTCTGTTCGCCTTTGTCGAAACAATTTCCCGCCACGGATTGCGTGGAAACTGCTTCGCCTCTGCGCGAATCGTCGCCCGAATCTCCATCAACTGTCGACTTCCATCTTGCACATTCGTATTCCGTTCACCCTGCATAATCACCAACACCTCCAACGCCTCCTCATCCCGCTCCCGCGCAATCAACCACCGCGGCGACTCAGGCACAAACGGCACAATCGCCGCAGCCAGCAAACTTGGCACAAACTGCAGCAAAGACGGCAACCGCCACGCCCACGTACTCGCAATATTCTGGCTCCCGTAGTTTACAATCGCAGACGTCAGGCTGCCGACGTAGAAGCAGGAGAAGAAGAGGCCGAGGACGCGGGCGCGGTTTCGGGGCGGGAGCAGTTCGCCCAGAAGGGTGGGGGCTGCGCCGTTGCTGATGGCAGAGCCGATGCCGACGATGATGCGGGCGATGACGAACATGGCGACGTTTTGGGCGGCCGCTTGGAGGATGATGCCGATGATGGAGACGAGGGAGGCGACGTAGATGGCTCGGCGGCGGCCTAGGTAGTCGGGTACTGGTTGCATGAGGTAGGAACCGATGATGCCTCCCATCCACATGGCCGCGTTGTTGAGGCCTTCGGTTGCCGTGTTCAGATGGAAGTATTCCGAGTAGGAGGGGAGAATGAGGAGTCCGTTCATCACTGACGAGTCGTAGCCCAACGTCTTTATATTTTTCCCCGTCAGTATTCTTCATCTTCGTCCATTCTGCCTGGAACGGTGTCTGGCTTGGGGAAAGCGTTTGGAACGTCTTACCGCTGAGTTGACAATAGTCACTGCCAAAAGTAAAGGCATGAGGATCCTGTGATCCGCAGGGACGAGCTTCGAGACATGCTTGCGCTCAAACTTTGCCGCCATGACACTTGCTAGCAGACGGTGCTCTAGTTAACGATACAAGATCAATCTTGAGAACGAGCCGAGCAGCCAGCGAAGTGGGGGGGGGGGGGTATCACACTTTAGAAACTACCTAGTAACGAGGTAGATGTGATTTCCAGACATGACATCCACCACGAATCCCCAAAGATCATATACTTCGCCATATACCCATCTCCACGTCTATCTTTACCGTATTCTTATCACTCCCAAATCCCCAGAGAAATGCCGATTAGATTGGCGCAAGATAACCCACACCCACTCAATTCCTGCACTTGTACAGATATCGGCCCGTACGCTCTTGTATCCTGTTTGTCAATGTTGTCCCAGCTCGGCCAATCAGTAAAGACGTTATTATCCCACCGTCTCGCTTACCGCGAGAAGCTAAAGCCTGGCTCACAAACTAGTAGTCAGAGATGGGATCGTTGGGGGATGGCGCGGGCTAAGACTTCCCGAACTGGGAGCTTGGGCAGAGAGACTCGCCCGAGCTCGACCGAGTGGACCCACTTGGGTGTAGATTACTTCCCCATGATTTTCGCGGGTGTGGAGTAAGTGCGTGTTGGGGGCTCAGATGACATGTTCACTCGTTGAACAGGGGGGTTTGTGACTTTGCCCTTTTTCCTTGAATGAAAGACTTCATATGATTGCATCTTCCTTTTCCAAGACGCTACCGGTACTGCTACAAGAAACGTGGATAGTTCCCGGTACCTAGCCTTCTCATTCCCCTATTACTGAACGTCATACCGGCAAGCATTCCTCCTCAAACTATGCCTGCGACTACACGAGAGTGGCCTGCATGGCCCGAATTCACTGCTCAGGACGCTGAGAGTACAAAAGACCCTGATTTCCTCTCGATAAAGAAGAGTCTGATTGCAGAATACGGAGCCGAAACACTGCGTCAAAGCTGGATCAAAGTGTGTCGGGAGCTTCAAGTGGTCACCAACGAGATATTGGAAAAGGGAAACGAGATCATTCCCATCTTCGACACAGCCGAAGTAATCTCCAAAGGCTTCACCAGCAGCCAAAAGGCCGAGATACAGCGTATCGGCGCCTTCATCTGTCGGGCCACGATCCCAGAGACCGAGACAGACACGCTGTATCAAGACATGACCAAATATGTCGCCGACAACAAGGCCTCTATCCAGGCCTGGCCCAAGGAAAGTCCCAGCATGTTGATTCTATACAATTCACCCACCCAAATCAAAATCCGTTCAAACCCCAACCACCTCATGCTCCAACGCAAGCTAAACGAGCTCTGGCACGGCTACAACGCCGCGGAGCACACCTCACCCGAACCTCTAGCCTACCTCGACGGTCTTCGCGATCGGGCACCAGGTCAACCGTTCCTAGGACTGGGACCGCACATCGATGCCGGTAGCTTCTGCCGCTGGGCCGATCCCGCATATCGCAAAGTCTACGACAACATCTTCCGCGGTAGACCAGAGGCTCACGATGCATTCGACATTGGGCTGCGAAAAGACGCCGACCAGGAGCTGTACAAGGCCATGGCACACTCGACCGTTCTGCGCACGTTTCAAGGCTGGACGGCGTTGACTCCCACTGCACCACGCGAGGGAACTATCATGATCTACCCGAATTTGAAGTATGTGATTGCATACATGCTTCTGCGACCTTTTTTCCAGCCTCCAAAGGATAAGCATGCTGATGTGATGGACCCGGAGACTTGGACGTTGGACGAGGAGACTGGCTGGTTCCCCGGGACGTTCAAGACACAGAGTCAGCGGCTAAGTCGAGTTTCGCATCCGCATCTCAGATTGGAGGAATGCTTGGTTCACATGCCCAAAGTGAGGCCCGGTGATACCGTGTGGTGGCATTGTGATGTAAGTTCTTTTTTGGGGTATCGACTTCTTTCCGCTGTTTTAGGCTGACTGGCTGCGATATCTTAGGTCTGCCATGCAGTTGACACGGAACACTTGGGTAAGGTCAATGCATCTGTCGCCTTCATTGGAGCATGCCCCACCACGCCGATCAATAAGGACTATATCAGGAGGCAGCTGGCTGCCACACTGGAGGGTCGAGCCCCACCCGATTATGCCATAGATGGGGAAACTGACTTGGACGAGAGGAAGTTGAAAGGCTACGTGGGCTTTGATGGCTTGAGCAATGATGCTCGAAGGGCGTTTGGATTCGAGTTGTTATAATGATAGTCTGAGCATTGGGTGACCTGACACAGAATAGATGACAAGGTTCAAAATTTCAAAAGTAATGTCAAGACTTCTCCAAGCTGGTAAGTCTTTCTTGAAGAATTGTTGAAGCGTGATGCGCCAGTGCATTCCTCGACTTGACCTGGTCGAGCAATTCGATGGCGGTATGAACGATTTCACAGTACCCCTCGTCATGACCAGCTTCCCTATCCTGAATTTCGCGAAGAAGAACAAGGGCTGCTGTGAATATTTGGTATGAAAGTGCCCTATGAAAATTTAGCACTTTCAAGTGGTTTCCTGGGTGCATCGATACACTGCTAGAAGGGAGGGCTTACCACTGCTTTCTCATTGAAGACGGCAGACTCCAATTGTTGTTGATCCAGATGATGCTCACGGAAGATCTCACAGTGATTGTTCTCGCCCAATCTGGTCGCTGTTGGTTTGAATTGGACAGCCATTGATCTTGCAGAGCCCGGTTTACCCGAACGCGGAGATGTAAGAGAACTAGCGTTAGATCAAAACGCTGCCAAGTGACCCATGATGCCGCCTTCGTAGAATGACGGGCGTGCTCTTCTTCGTTTCCTACATCCATATCTGGTTGAAGATGGAGGGGTAGAGTGTCGATGATACCTGCGAGCTCCTCATCGGTAGCCCTGATGACTCGAATTGTTTCTTCGAGCGTGTCGAGGCCTATTCGAACGGCTCGGAGGAAGCGGTGCCAAACTGTTGCTGTTCTGGCCATGAAGATGTGGTAGTGCACCGGATGGTCTTGATGAGATATCGTGACGTCTGACGTTGAAGGCGATGGAGCCGTAGGATAAGGTACGTCAAAGTCTACTTCGTCAAACGCAGGCGGGTGATAGGGGAGGCTTAACCTGCAATAATCATGAGTTGAGGCTTATGAGAGGAAAGATCAATCAGAGGCAAAACAAAAGAAGGTATACGTTCATCTTACCATTCACAGATGACTAGGGTCCACCAGAGGCGGTGTTGTGCCTCTTTGCTCAAGTTTTTTGCCGCCAGGTGAGAATATGGCGTATCGAGATGTATTCTCTGGGCGATTCGCAGTGCACAACTCCACATATGCTGCCCTAGATTTGAATTTCCAAAGTTGTTGAAACATATACCAAGGACAGCAATTGCTTGGACGGATCGTATGTGAGGAACTCTCATGAAGTCGGCACGGTGAAGACAAAAGATGGCAGCGTCATACCATATCTGACTTAGCATCTGGTGTCCGAATGCTGTTAGGGGGTTCAGCTTGCGTTTACAGATGTTGAGACTCGCAAAAGGCTCACCCACGCTCTTGGAGAGTCAACTCTTCTGCTTCGTCATCGTCCATCATTAGGAGTGCTGCCTATAGAACCGAACCATCAGCTTATACCTTAAATTGGCGAGGAATATTGTAATACACTAAGCACACTGAAATAGACAGCCATCCAGAATGGGTCAGCCTGATCAAGGGTGGCTCCATTTGCCATCGTTGACGTAAAGTCATTACACTCATGCCGGAACTGTGGATATTCGAGCGCGTAATGAACCCAGGAATTCCATCTTTCATCGTAATCAAGGAGCCGTTCGCTGCATGACTGGCTTGGTAGGACTATATCGCCCCAGCTTGACACGACTGATCTCGACGCTGGAAGATCGGAAGCTAGCCTATCCCACAGCCTTTGCTCAAGCCCATCTACATCTTGGTCGATCCATTGCATTCGTGGCGGCTGGCTGAAGACACGATGCGCCACCCCATTAGGATTTTCTGATCTTGGTAGCCCTGACTGAAGTTGTAAATTCTGTGCCTTTTCATGCCGTAATTGCTCATTTTCGCTTTTCAAATCCTGGTATGTTGGCACTGGTGAAGCGTCTCGATACGTCGTCATTTCCCCCCTGAAGATTACCATCTCACGAACACAAGTCTCAGGATGTCCGCGACGGACGCATGTGCCGCATGGAATGGATTTGTCACATCTTACTTTGCGCGAGGTGCAAGAAGTGCAACTACGCGGAACACGCTGTGTCGTCCTGATTGCAGTGAATCGATCCTGGGACATGGCAATGCCAGAGATTCGCAGCCGGCCGTGGCTATACTTCCCAGACGTGTGATTTAATCTGTATGGCTAAGATTAAGGCTGGATTTCAAGCTGCCCAAGGTGGTGGTGGAGAATGTGGAGATGCTAAGCAGCGAGGGCGCAGTTCATATGACCATGGAATTAGCGCTGCGTGAACTCGTATTTAGCATGGGGTTAGGCCGTGCCAAGCTCTACTAGCTAGCTAAGCAAGGTTAACTAAATATTATGCTATAAGATTTTATAATATATTCTAAACCTATTCTAAATATATTCTATACTAGTAATACTATAAGCTACTACTACTATACCTATTACTAATATATCCCTCTTATCCTATATAAGTAGATTAAAACATATTTAGAACGTGTTCTTAATAGGTTATAGAAGCACTATTAATAGTACCTTGCCCTTAGCTATATCCTAGATAATATTAGGGTATAGCCTATAGTTAGCCCTAATAGGGTAGTTAAGATAGAGAGTAGAGAGCACTACTACTATACTAAGATTAATAATAAGGGTACCTTATATAGAGTAAGAATAGGTTCTAAACGTGTTCTAAATAGGTTCTAATATTCTTAGGCTATTCTAGGTACTAGGGGCACTCTATATACCTATACTAAAAAAGATTATAGGCTTAATATAGCCTACTATAAGGTTAGTAAAGTTAAGAAGACTAGCTAGCCCTCTATAATAAAGGTCTATAAGGTAAAGAGTAAATATATTATTAACCTATTCTTAACTTATTATACTAATATATATAGACTTCTATATAAAGGTTATATATAATTACTAGAATACTTCTTACTATAAGTTATTTAGAATATATTTAAAACTTATTACTAATATATTTTATAGAAGTTCTCTAAGCCTAGCTAGTAGCTATTATAGGCCCCCCTATAAATACTAATACCCTCCTAAATATAATTTAGAAGAAGACTTATAGTAGCTATAATAGTAATAAGGTATAGCCTATAAGAACCTATTAAAAACACGTTACTAACTTATTATAGCTTAACTTTATTACTATATCTACCCTACTAAGGATTTAAGGTTATTAGATTCCTTATACTATCTATACTTATAATTATCCTAGCTATAGTAAGTTATTTATAATATATTATTAACCTATTCCTAATATATTTTAAGACTATTACTTTAATACTAGTATAGACCTTACTAATTCCTGCTAGAATACTACCTAGTTCTACTTATAGTATACTTTTATAGAGCCTAGGGAGGATAGGGAGGATAGAGAAGATACTAGAGAGGGGGAGGGAGATAATAATAGTAACAAGTAGGAATATATTAAGAATATATTAAGAATAAGTTCTAATAAATAATATATAATAGTATATAATCTAAAGGAGTAGTAGTAATTACTAAAATAAACTCTCTACTCTTTTCTTTTTTTTTCTATCTACTAAAAGTAAAGTACTATTTACTTTTATAGGGTCCTTTAATAGTATATAACTTTTTCTTTTAACTTTTATAGGTATTATAAAGCTCTAGTAGTCCCTTAGATTAAAGAAGAATCTAGTATTTATAGGTGTCTAGCTATAATATATTATTAATATATTCTAAATATATTTTAAGAGACTAGACTTATATCTTCTTTTTACTACTTTTGCTAAATATTATTTATAGTATAAAGGGGAGCAACTATTTACTTCTCTTCTTTACTCTCTACTTCCTTTTTAGCCTCTACTCTAGCTACTACTTCTTATTATAGACTAGCTATCTTAGAGGGTTCTTAAACCTTAAAGGAGGCACTTAGTATAGTCTACTCTACTAGCAGAGAACGTATTATTAACGTGTTTAGAATATATTCTTAAGTATTTACTATTAAGCTCCTATAAAAGATCCTTGCTTCTATAATACCTTATATTATAGTTCTACTATAGTTTACTAGGGCTATTTAAACCTTAGGATAATACCTCTTAAGGTAGTAAATAAGATTGCCTCTATTAGAGAAGCAACACTAAAATAGTTATTAATATATTATAAACGTGTTCTAACTTATATATATATATACTCTATAAAGTTTCTATACCCCTAATCTAGCCTAAATAGCCTAGTAGAAAAGCTCGCTAGGAAATACTATACACCTATTATTTAGGTAGGATATTATAGGAGAGAATACCCTAGTATTAGATAGAAGTAACTTAAGCTTAATATATTACTAGTATAAATCCTACTTAGTGTTAGAATAAGTTTATAACGTGTTCTTAATATATTCTATTATATACTAACTTTAAAAGATCTTTATAGACTATATTAACTAGTTATATCTAATAATATTAGGAAAGATAGATAGTAAAATAGTATTAAACTCTTAAATATAAAAAGTTCTTATAGAGTATAAGAAGAAAGAAGAAGAAAGAGAAGAAGAAAGAATATATATTTATCTACTTATATATACTTATATAATAGACTAGAATATATTAAGAACTAGTTAGGAACTAGTTACTATATTTATAGACTAACCCTACCTTATATAAAAAGTAGCTATCTCTTTCTTAAGTTTAAACTATGCCTTTTATAATTTAAATAGTGCCTTTTTCTATACAAGTTCTTCCTTATCTACCTCTAGCTTTTCTTTTCTCTCCTTTAGAGCCTAATTACTAAGAAGAGCCTTTTATTATAAAGTTTATAGTTATAGACTAATAATAAGTTAGGAACATATTATAAATATATTTTGTAAAGCATACCTTTAGGTTACTATTAGTAGAGGAGAAGAGCCTAGTAGTAGAGAAGATAGAAAAGGGGCTAGTAAACTTCTTTCTAATACCGCTCTACTACTTGCCCTCTAGCTTTAGGCTTTTAAGCGTGCTCTTTTATTTCTTATTAAGACTAAGATATATCTAGTTAAGTTAGATATAGCAAGACTTACTTTATTATTATCTAGAGTGTTATTATTATTATAAGACGTGTTCTAAATATATTCTAAATATATTTTAATTAGCAAATATATATAACACTAGCGTAAGACTTACTTTCTCCCCTTTAAAGCTTTTTAAGGTACCTTTACTTAAGCCTATTAGGAGTTCTATAGTTATAGTGTATTCTAAACTTACTCTAGGCTTTAAACTCTTTTATATCCTATAGATCTATCTAGTGTGTACTATATAATATTACTTATATAATTCTAATAGGTTAAGAATAGGTTATAAACTTACTTCTAAGTAGCCTTAAGAATACTTATATACTTACTAGTTTTATATCCTTTCTAGCCTACTTGCTTAGCTATATTTAAATAAGATTCTAGTTTTTCCTATACCTCTTTTAATATTTTACTATAGCATTGCACAATCCTAGTAGCAATTACTAGGTTTTTCTTATAGATTGCCTAGTTTTAGGTATCTTTAGAGGGTTTGTGTTCTAATTATATAAGAACAAGTTAGGAACATGTTTAGAATAGGTTTAGAATATATTTACTTACGTAAGAGGAGGTTAGTAAGCTAAAAGTATTCCTCTACTATTAATACCTATAGTAATTCACTTAGATATAAAGAGGTAGTATTATCTAGCTCTCTTTTATATACTTTATAAATACTTCTTTATAAATATACTTAACAAAATCTTATATAAGATTAAAGTTACTAGCGCTAGTTACGCTTATAGGGATTAATTAACTAGAGATAGCGCCTAAGTCCTAGAAACAAGTTAGAAACACGTTACAAATATATTATAGTGCGCCATAAAACTTACCTATTATCTACTTGTTATATATATTAATAGTAGTCCTATAGAATCCCTATAAGTAAATATACCTCTATAACACTTGTCTTTTTATAAGTGCTTTATACTTCTAAAAGAAGTTAGTAATAGCAACTTAATATATCTTAGTTATATCCTTATCTATAATAATTTAGCTAAGTGTAATAACTATAATATATTAGAAATATATTATAAACCTATTCTTAATACGTACACTTCTTTTCCTATAGGTAGAAGATTACTATTAGAATCTCTACCTATACCCTATATAACCTCTTATATAACATATCTATCTAGAATATATCTTAATCTAATAGAATTAATACCTACTCTTTAAAAAGGCAAATAATTAAGTTACCTAAGCTTAATATAAAGATTTGCTATATATACGCCTGTAGTAACGTATTAGTAATATATTCTAAACCTATTCTCTTATACTATATATAGTTTTAGGATCCTAATACTTTATCCTCTACTTATAGTATACTCCTCTAAGGCTACTCTTAAATAGGAACTATAGAAGCTTTTTACGCTTTATAATACGTAAGATTTTATCTTTATTTATAAAGCTAATATATATTTCTTTAATAGAATAGAAACCTTTAAGTTAGAGATAGGTTTAGAGCTAGGTTAAGTTTAGGAACTAGGCTATAATAAGTTAGGAATATATTTATAATAGGTTGTAAACAACTTATATTATATAAGCTATAGAGTAAGCATAGGCTACAATACCTTTACTACTTCCTTAATATTACTATTAGATAGTGTTAAGGGAGGAGGAGGTATATATATATATATACTAAAAGAAATAATAGTAAAAAAAGGTATTACTACTATATCTATTAGTATAATTACTTAGAAGGTAACTTTATATAGGATTTTAAATAGAGATCCTTACCCTTATAGATAATTAACGCCTAGAATATATTAGGAATATATTAGGAATAGGTTATAATATACCTACTATACTTCTTTATCTAGCTTAACTATAGCTTAACTACAGAATATAAAGCAGGACTACTAGAAAGATTTAATATCTCCCTAGTTAGAAGACCTTATAGATATGTAGAGTCTACCTCTAGTAGTACCTAACTAAAATAATATTTTTTCCTAGTAGTAGATATTAGGCTATAGTTCTAATAGCTAATATATAGTTAAGCCTGTTCTATAATTTACTAACTTATTATTAATATATTTTAAATATATTTAAGTTTTGCTCCCTACCTAATTTACTATAGTCCTTATTATAGGATAATAAGATACCTAGTAGTCCTTATAAATCCTTAAAGAGAAGCGCTTAATAAGGCTATAATAATAGCTTCTTATTTATAGTTCTCTTTCTAGAATTTTCTTAGGTACTATACTTTTTAAGGTTTAGATCTAATTATATAATATATTATTAATAATATAATAAGAATATATTTATAATATATTCTTAAGATACTTACACGCTTTTACCCTAGAGTATTAGTATTTATACTAGCTTGCTAGCTAGCTATTAAAGAATAGTAAAGTTATAGGCCTGTTAAGATAGACAGACTAGTAGGAGTATTATACCTACTAGAATTAGAATAATTTAAGAACGTGTTCTTAACGTGTTACCTATATAGCCTACATAAGCACCTCTTCTCTTATTAGGTAAGAGCTATCTTTATATTGCTAAACTAGTATTATATACCTATACCCTTAGCTATATAATTAAGGGTATACTAGGAGAATAGCTATATACTTAATAATTGCTAGTATAAGTAGTAGTCCTTAACTATTACTATAAGTAAGGTATATATTATACCCCTATAACGTGTTACTAACCTATTCTAAACTTATTCTATTTACTTTTACTTACTTCCTTAACGCTACTACTACTATCCTTCTTTAGCACTTTATATAGTTACCTAAATTTATCTCTAATATTACTATCTAGTTTAGATACGTTATCTAGTACTACTATACTAAACTCTAGTATAGTATTTAGGAACGCCTGTATATTATTAAGAATAGGTTTAGAATATATTTAAAAAAGATAGTAATAAAAACTACGTTTACTTACTTAAATTACTCTAATTTATACTTAACTATAGGCTAGTTTATATAACTATAAAAATTTGCCGCTATAACGTAGACTTAAACCTATAGGGATATTCTAACCACTTAGAGTAAAGCCCAAGTCGCCCGACGCTAAACCCATGGTCATATGACATGCCACCACGCAGGCAGCAGCGATAAAGCTCACCCGAAGTCGCCCGAGTCTCAGACTAACTAGCCGTGGCATAGCGCATGTAACCTTATATCTTATAATCGAGGGAGATGCGAGAGATCATTAGGTATACTTCACAAAGTCGTTCAAGGGGTTAGCCGGCTCACACAACCTGACTCTGAGCCTGTTCAAAAACCGTCTCTTATCTGGGACATAAGAAACCCCTTATCCTACAGCAGTACCATCATGACATCAACGCTCGTATTTCAGGGCGCCGCCATTCACTGCAAAGATCCATCGAACCTGGAGATACTCAACGACGCAACTCTCATCATTTCCAACGGCCGCATATCTGCATTTTATGAGTCTAGCAACCATGTTTCCCAGGATGCCATCCCCCCCGATGCCAGAATCCACCGTCTCCCAGTCGGAGACTTCCTCATTCCAGGGTTCGTCGACACGCACAATCATGCGCCCCAATGGCCAATGCGTGGTCGTGGACAGGGCTTGCACATTCTGGACTGGCTGGACCAAGTCACTTTTCCAGTAGAGGCGCGCTACGCCGACAATGCGTATGCTGCTCGGATTTACGAAGACACGGTTGAGGACTTCTTACGCCATGGTATCACGACGGCTTCTTACTTCAGTTCGCGGCATGCTGACGCCACTCGTATCTTGGCTGATATATGTCATCGCAAAGGCCAGCGTGCTTTTATTGGGAAATGCAATATGGACCGCAACGCGCCTGATTACATTCGTGAGACTGACGCTGAAACATCACTCCGCGAGACAGAGGAGTGTATAAAACATGTTCGTAGTCTGCCAAAGCAATCTACAAATGATGCTGGAGCACTCGTTCATCCCATTGTGACGCCACGGTTTGCCATCTCTTGTTCCGAAGAGTTGCTGCGGGGATTGGGCGACCTCTTGAAGCAGGACGAGACACTGGCAATGCAAACGCATTTCAACGAAGCGCAGCAGGAAATTGATGCTACGAGGGCCTTGTTTCCCGAATTCAAAGGAAGCGAGGCTGACCTATACGAGAGCTTTGGCCTTTTAAACCAACGCAGCGTTCTCGCACATTGCACCATCATGTCGGATTACGAGAAAGAGAGGATCAAAACGCTTGGTTGCGGTGTAGCACATTGCCCAATCGCCAACATGACAGTTGGAGGTGGATTCATGGTAGCACCAATACGAGACTTTCTGAGTCGTGGGCTCAAGGTCGGTCTTGGAACGGACAGTGGCGGCGGCTGGGCCTCCCAAATGCTCGCCGTCATCCGACAAGCCATGATTGCCTCTAATGCACAAGAAGTGCTATCGCAAGGAAAAGAAAAGGCTCTCTCTCTCGAAGAGACTTTTTACCTGGCTACAATGGGCGGCGCTAGAGTAATGTGTCTTGACGACCAGATTGGGAACTTTGAAACCGGCAAAGACTTTGACGCGGTTTGGGTGTCGACGACTTCAGGGCTGAAGTCGGCTATGACGCCGAGGGAGGAGGATGACTCGTTGCGAACGGCTTTTGAAAAATTTGTACTTACGGGAGATGATAGGAATATGGCACATGTGTATGTAAGAGGCCGAAGAGTGGCTGGTCATGGGTCGTATCCATGAGTCGGGTGAACATAGACTCGGCTGATGCTGTGCATCTCGTACATTGTGTGGTAACTATGCATTGAGTACTAGGTACTGGAATCTACACTAGGTACCATGCTGGCATGGCAACGTGTCACACCCGTTATGCTCTTCGAACATTCATCAATATTCTTACCTTGCAAGCCTGATCGCTAGATGCGGACCACTGTGCCTACATTCTTGCAAGGATAGGAGTTAGTTTGTCCAACAATCCAAATGATAACATACTATCGTCAACGACTTCCGTGCGGTCAATTCGTCACAAGTAACGTCTAAAGGTCTACAACTGCTATTCTACAGGCACAACTGCTATGCTACAGGCACATGCTTCAAAGACGATAGCTAACAAACCCACAATGGAAAGCGAACCACACGGAATTGTGAGATCACTTAATTGATTATACACTGCTTATATCGGTAAACCATAAGACACTTCTGGCTTCTGAGCGTCTGGAGTGGTACTCGTCTGTTTAGTATTACCGGTAGCGACGTGGCCTATGTTTCTTGGCCAGCCATAGCAGCTTACCGGTATGCGCTAGAGTCATACCTACCTACTGTAGCCAAGGGGCAAAGTAGCGTCACCTTACCCCGGTATGCTTCTCTAATGGACCATACTCTTGTAACGGTACGGCAGCTTCTCACCGCCACGCAAACGACTTGATACTGCCACACTACCACTCATGAGAACAAAGCCTTGTAATCCGTATAATCCTGATCTAGCCTTTCTTCCAATGGTTTTACACACATTCTAGTTACAAACGCGGACCTGCGGCTCTTTTACCGGTACCAAGGACGTACCGGTACTCGATTTCACACAGTTTACGCATCTAATCTCCACCATAGAGATACACACGCAATCCTCTAACGAACAAACAAACCACCAGACTTACTAAAAGCAGTTCTTACCCTTTGTACAAAACACAATGTCCTGGCTCCACTCCCTCCTACCCAAAATCCTCCTCCCAACCTTTAATTACCTGGCCACATCAAGTCCTTGGCTCTGTCAATCTAGCATCATCCATTCCACCAACGCCGCGCCTTCTCCCTCCAAGTATTCGCCAGGCTCTTGGATTCCTTCACAAGTACCTCCGTTCCTTCTCGAGACACTACTGCCGCTGGTGCAGCATCCCCTTTAACAATCAGATCGCCGCGCTTCCCTTTGGACTGGTGTTGAAATGGTCAGACGGCACACGGCTCGAAGAAGTAACAGCCACCTTGATAGCGCGGGCTACGGGCTTTCCGGTGCCAAAGATTGTCTTCTACGCCGAGCATGCCGACACACCGCATGCACCGGTGTCAATCCTCATGACCCGCAAACCGGGAGAGGATTTGCGCGAGCCTAAATCGCATGAGCGAATGACCGACGACGAGCGCGAGCGCATCTTTGCAGAACCCCAGTGCATGCTACAGGTGATGCGGAAATGGCATCACATAGTAGGCAAAGACCGGATCTGCTCAGTGTCGGGTACGGCAGTCAGGAGCGTGCGCATCCCCAATCACGCAGTCGGACCATGTGAAACCGAGGCTGAATTCAACAATCACCTTTTTGATTCCCTCTCCGGCCACCGCCTCGTCACCGAGCAAAAGTTCAAAGAGACGGTGGAGGTCGCCGGGCGATTGCAAAAGGTGCAGCACTCCATTGTCTTCACTCACGGCGATGTCAAACATCACAACATCATGGTTCTCAACGGCCACAGTACCGGGTTCCTGGACTGGGAGTCTGCGGGCTGGTCTCCCGAGTATTGGGAATTCACAACCCCGTTGCGATTTGGCCCGAGAGAATTTTGGTGGAATGAGTGGGTGTGGGGATTAGGCGGTGAGAAATACGCGGTGGAACTGGAGAGCGAGAAGGCGCTGGTTCCTCTGACGGTGGATGCCTGGGCATGGTAGATGTCTTGCATTGTTTCATACAAGAGTCTTGGGTTTTCTGATTGCGTAGGGTTTGGGGTGGAAATCGTGCAGTGCGAGATTGCAAATGTTGTTTGTATGGAACTGAATTAACAGCAAAGACCCATGTGCATCTTGAGTACATATGTCTACTTCAACTTGAGAGTAAGAACATGAGTGTACCTCTCATCCCACAACATTCCCCAAACCCCCCCAAACTTCCCACCTTATCCCCCCCCCCCCTCCGGTCCGCTATACCACCTACCCCCATTCCCATACCACCCAACCCCACCTCACACTCCCTCACATCCAAAACATAGTCTGCCCCACCCACTCCACCCACGGATTCTTCGCCACCTCCGCGCTATAAAACACCGGAGTCGCCTGCTCAAACGTCCACGCCCTAACCACATCCTCCACACGTCTCTCATCCCTTTGCTCCTGCTCCTTTTCCGCCGCAGACTTGCGCAGCCATGTTTTCTTGCCTTCGGTGACTTCTGTACGCAGGTGCTTGTACCTGGCCTCGCGGGCAGCCTGTAGCGCCTTCTTGACCTCGTCTTGTTTTTGCGAGTGTGCCTGCTTGAGTGTGGATTGGGGGTCGGGTGTGAGGAAGTCGCGGAGGTATATACTGTGTGGATGTTAGTATACGGTGGATTGTGATTAGGTGGGGTGGGTGGGAGATGTACCGGCCACGCTCGCAGAGTCGGTCAGCGTAGTATGCGGGTGGAGCGTAAGACACTGCTCTCGTGGCGCGGACATAGGTGTAGCAGAGCTTGTAGGTCTGGATTCTACGTTAACTGTGTTGTCTTTGAAAGTAATGATAGGCCCGGGGAAGCCTGCAAGTGTAGCGCAATCACTTGCCAGCTCTTGCAAATCAGTGTCCTTGAGGCCCATCTCGTTCACCAACTGGAAGTAGTGTGCCGGTATCGCGGTACCCTTGATACCATCGTGGGACTGAAGGTAGAAATCGCTAAAGTAGGGTGAGGTGACCACCGTGTCGACGAGCGTACCCGGTTTGCAATTTCCGTTCGCCTCCTTCCGGGGGTCCAGCTTTGCATAGTTTGGATCGTCGGTGCCCGGCATAAAGCGCACATGGTGTCTCTTCGCGACCACCACGGCTGTCAATTTGAACTTGTTGTTCATCACATTGCATGTTTTGGCGGCTTCCTTGAAAGCTGCGCGAATCTGTGGCAACTCGCCATCTCTGACCTGGGCGTATTGCTACATATGATCAGTGCGATGTATTTCGACAGAACGGCGTCACATACCGAGTCAGAGACACCGTCCCGATAGTACAATATGTTTGCAGGAAGTTTCTTGAAGTGGATGAACCATGCCCGAATGCGCTCCGACACCATGCCCTTCACATCTTTGATGTCTTCACACGCAGAATCCCGGGGCTGAAGTCGCATGGAGCCAAGAAATTTCCCGCCGTGCTGGTCTACTGAACCGACAATGGCTGCGATAGAGGGCGTCCCTAGCAGCGCTCCCGGTCCGGGATGCGTGACGTCTCTGTGACATTGCTTCAGCATACACTCGTTCAGTACCCTTTCAAAACTTACGCTCCGAGAATCAACGTGTTCGCCAGGACTTTCGAGACATCCGCATTAGTATGGTTGGTCCCGCCGGCCTTCAAATTAACCTTCATCATCAAGTTGCCCCATTGTTGGTCTCCAAACGGAAGCCCGAATTTGTCCAATTTGTAGACTGCACACTGCGACTGCAGAGCATATTTTCGATCGGCGAGATCCTTGAGTATCGAATATGCGACGGTATTCTTCTTGCTCAGGACCAGCAGAACGAAGTTGGCGCCTTTGCTCTTGGCTTCATTGAACACTTCCTCCGCAATCTCCAAACTTGTAAAGACTCGACTTGTTTTACCACCAACCACTGTGTGCGATGTCATGCCGTAGATGCGGGCATTCTCAACAAACCCTTCGGTAAACAACTTCAAGGAATCACCTGGAAGCGGACCACCTTCGGGGGAAAAGATGATGAACAACTTGAGTTTGATAGAGCCTTGTTGTAGAAAAGTGCGGCCGGCGAGGTTCCACTTGCCGTCCTTGACTGCCGCTCGATTTTTCGATGCCGCTCCACCATACGTGACCGTTGGGATTGGGAGCTCAGCGGCAGGAACTTTGAGCATACGAGGATCAATCAAGATGGGCGGACATGCACGCTATTCCCAGTCAGTACCAGCTAATCATCACGCGGTTATCAGAATTGTATCAGTGAGAGATGCAGACTCACAAATGGTGCGAAGCCTTTTCCATTGTGGCAACCCATCAAAACGAGACCCTCATGCTCGATCAGTGCGCGGCCATCTGCTGGGTGATGGCAGGCAACCTCAATCATGTCGCTCAAAAGCGCCTCCGGGAGCCTGCCTTTCAACAGCTGGTATGGTAAGATCTGCAGCACCTCGGGAGGGTACCACATTGCATTTTCTCTTGTACCACAGTTGACCGCACTCGACTTTGGAAACTGTAGGCGCATTTTGTAGGCTAATAATGTCAGCACATAGGCTCTATTTCGCTAGAGAAGGTAACCGGCCTGATATGCACACTAGAAGACACAAGATGACTTACTCTTCTCGAAATGATCCTTTATCGTCATTTTACCACCCTCTTTCAGGGTGAAGCCTTGCTCATCACAGGGACCGCCTTCTGCTATGATCGTCTTGATCCGAGCTGCAATAGTGGAGGCATTGGATCTTGGCTGTTTTCCACTGTGCTTTGGATCATATATCAATTGGACCCTCACACCCCGCAAAGCCGCAAAGCCGGCAGCCTCATTTTTGAAAGTTTTTCTGTCCGACACGAATTGGCTAACGAGGATGGGATTGTAGAAGGCGCTCGTGCAAGCATTGAGATTGAGAAGGATCTGGCCCATGCCGGGCCTGATGGAATAGAAGTAGCCGCGCATTGCGCACAAAGACGATCCGAGAGGTGAGTGACCACTAGTCACAAAGATCTTGTTTGCTCTCAAAGAGAAGGAGTCTCTGTGATTCATAGCCTTCGAAATGACTAAATTGAGGGCACACTCAATAACCGTGAGTGCCTTGCGTGTACGCTGATTCGTGTTAGCCCAGCTAGGTTTGTAACTGCTTCCCAAGCAAGGCCTCGTGCCGACTTTGTAGTCTAGGATCCCTGCTACAGGTATGAACCCCAACAGCAGGACTAAATGTGACTCACTTCTGTGGGTTCAGCCTTGCCCTCACTATACTCTCTGGGCAGTTGCGTATCCACAACCCCATTGTAGGCGAGCTCAAGAACGATGGCTTCTTCATCCTCTCTGTCATCTCTGTAATGGACAGGAGTGGGGTCCAGTGTCTCTTCGGGGAACTGCACCCAGGAGATGATGAGTGAACGAAAGTCCGTCACAAACTCAGCTTGATGGCTCCTCAAGAAACCGGTCTTGTTAATCAATGCATCAACAAGAGCCTTCTTTTTCCGCTTTCCCATATTAGTCGGCATTCCTTTGATCTCGTATTGATATAATGGCAATTTGGGGTCAAGCTTCAGGGCAAAGTGATTGGTGTAAACAGAGGCCCTTGTGGTGTGGAACATCTTCCGGAGCGGAAATTCTGCGGTCTTTGCGTATTTACGAATGTCCTCGAGCAACTTGCTGAACATTTTGGGATCGACGAGGTCTCCGGGGACCGGCCTGCGAGCAGGTGGAGTAACGGGCGGAGCCATTTGAAGCCAACTGCCATCGACGGCAGTGGGAATGTTGGATGGGCCTAGTGAGAGTCGGGATAGATCCGGGGGAGCTTCGCCTGAACATAAGAATCAGTACATTCCGAGGGACACAGCAGTGTCAAACCTACTAGACCCAGATCCAGTAGAAGCACCTGCACTCTGGCTGCCACGTGCTGTACCATTTCCATTTCCGAATGCACCACCACGGCGGCGTGGCTTTCCAGACATGTTTTCACCTGAAGAATGGTGTTTTGCTTTGATTAGTTATTGCGATGAGTGATACTTTGTGCTAGACAGTCTTAAGTAGTAGTATTAGCATCAGCATCAGCCTTCCATACCGTCTAGTCAAATGCACTTACAGTGACCGAAATCCCTTATCAAGGGAATATGTAATGTTGGCGAAGCAGACAGCTATCAATACTATATCCACTTGGAGCAGCGGCGCATAAATATCAGACGTGAATGTTGGAGGCAGTTGTTCGAAACGAGTTGAACGATATCCTAACGAGAGTATGTTGGTGGGACGTTGCACGGTAAACAAAGACTTGTCGATATCAGGTCTCGGAAACTGGTACAAGTAGCGCGCTGAGGTAGTGAGAAGGAATTACCCAATCTGGCAACATACCGCTTTCCTGTGTAGAAGGACCTGCGGGAAGTACGATCCCTGCTGGGTGTCAATATCCATTCCAGTTAGTACAGCACACAATCGGCTGTGCAACCTTCGCGCCCAACCTAGACAACAAACGACATCCCACAATAACGAGCATAAAACGAGTCAAGAACATCAGATATACGCATATTCGTCATCTATCTCCCACCACCACCAAAAGAAAATGAAAAGACCCATCCCAAACCCCCACGCCACCACCACCCGCTATGAACAATCACGTATGAAACAATCTCCGATCCCGTCCCGTTCCGTACAAAAGATACAGGTCAATGGTACAACAACATGAACAACAACAGCACGACCGTCAATCTGATGAGAAGAGGGGGGTGGAGATATCTCAGTCCACGGGAGACAACAGGACGTGCATGCAAAGCAGACAAGAAACCGACAAATGTAAGCTTGGAGAGCCGATATTAAGAAGATTATAGTAAGGTATAAGGGCATTAGACAGCGAGGAGAAAACCGGGTATATGCAGGAAGCCAGAGTGAGTAGTGCATGCAAGTCGTAGAGGAAAATCGGAGGAGTAGTGAGGAGGGAGCTGCGTGTGAAGGCTGCGTGTGATTTACTTGGCGCCGGCGGGAAGCTTGACATTGTTGGAGAGCCATGCCTGGATGGGGTGTTAGTGCCATGGAAGCGTGCAGAGAAGGGAGCGGCGGCGTACCAATCCCTCAAAGATACCCTCTCCTGTGGTTGCACAACTAGGTTCAACTTTCCACACGTGGTCCTTTGCAATCTTATCGAGTTGCAGGCGGTCGGATACTTCTTTCGGCCGCATGGCTAGTGGCTGTGTCAGCCTCGTCCATGCAGTGGCATGCCAAAGTGGCGCTTCGAAGGGTTCACATACCTCCTTGGAGATCCTGCTTGTTCGCAAATACCAGCAATAGCGCATCCTTCATTTCCCTGTCCTGGATGATCCTTGTGAGCTCTGTACGTGCCTCGTCGATACGGTCGCGGTCGTTGGAGTCGATGACGAAGATGAGGCCTTGGGTTCCTGTAGCACTGAGTCAGTACGTCCATGGCCAAAGGGTGTACGCAATGGAAAGGCATCCGGTAGCATTGGGAGCCTTGTGCAGAAAGCACGCTTGCTCACTTGCATACCAGGAACCGTGCGATCGCGCCCCAACATACCAGAGAAGTAATGTCTCCATAGCGGACGGATCTTGTCCTGGCCGCCGACATCCCAGACGTTGAATTTGGTGTTCTTGTACGTGACAGATTCGACGTTGAAGCCTACGGTGGGGATTGTGGTGACGTCCTGGTCGAGTTTGAGCTTGTAGAGGATAGCTGTGCGCAATGCGTTAGCTGCAGGTCCGTGGTCATGGAACCAGCATGGGAAATGAAAAGAGAGAGAGAGGGAGAGGGAGAGAGGAGACAAGAGTTCATAGGAGAGCGGGATATTGCATACTCGTCTTCCCTGCCGCGTCCAAGCCCAGCATCAACAATCGCATCTCCTTGGCTCCGAAGATCTTGGCCATCATCTTGGAGATGCTGGCGCCCATGATGTCTGTTTGGCTGCGAATATGGACCGAGGTCGTTCAAGGCGACTACTCGTCGTTGACCGAGTGTTGGACGAGGGTGAGTGGGTGGTGGTGGTGGTGGTGCTGTTGGTGGGTGCTGAGTGGTGGATGCTGATAGGCGACGTCGTTTGTTGATAGACGCGATATGATGGTTGGGCCGACGGGAGCGGCAGCCGTGGAGGGCCTTGAGGGTTTGAAACAGGAGGCGCGTACGTGTAAAATCAGCGGCGCGGTGGGTGGACAAGGGAGTGGAATGCGGAGAGGCGCAGGAGAGGCGTAGGAACTGGGTTGTGGATGTTGGATGTGGAGAGAGAGAGAGAGAGAGAGAGAGAGACAGAGAGAGAGAGAGAGAGAGAGAGAGAGACAGACAGAGACAGAGAGAGAGAGAGAGAGAGAGTGGAGGGCCCAAAGTGGTAGAGGGACACTTTTTTCTTCCGCTGCCTGTGAGATGAGGAGTACGGGGACTTGGTCTTCGGCCCAAGGCTCAGGGTGAAACTCGGCAGGCACGCTGCAGATCGGCAGGGCACCTAGGCCAACTGAGGAAGATCCCGTGTCCACATTGCAGACAGACAGACAGTCAGACAGACAGACAACAAGCAACCGACAACACAACCGACAGCCTAAGCGGCCCCCCTCCATGCATGGGAGCCCACTGATACCGGCAGCTACACACAAGACATGCAGCAGACACGCCGACAACACATGTCGCGCTGGAAAAGGGTGGTGCGTGGGGGTGCGCAGAGGGCGGTCCTCCTCTTCTCTCCCCTTACCGTACTCCACTCTGCAAAGTGGCTATGCCTATAAGATGAGGTTCCAGGGCACATGCAGCCACTTCATGGCCGTTGCATAGAGTACTCACTAGGTACTCTACTCTGTACATGCACACACACACTGGCTGCAGGAGTTCATGTACCTACCCTTGACCCCTTGTCCTTTTTTTCCCACCGGCACGGTGAACGCGCTGCAGTGTGCAACGAGTCCCGCAATGGAGCAGAAAAAGGCCAAGTATGCAGGTACCTACACGTACTGTGCACACAGGTACCGCATGTACTGTGTAGATACCACCGCCCCTACACCCCTTCCTATGCTTCGCGCCTCTCCGACAAACTGGCCATCGGCGGTTTCCATTTCGTTCTTCTTGTTTTTTTTCTTGCCTTTCAAGTCTTGCAGTGTGGACCGATGCTCGCCCTGAGACGGCGCTTCTCCAGATGTTTCCATGGAATGTTTCAGCATCTCATGCACTCAATCATCCTTCTCTGGGGCCGGCAGTCCGAGTGGGTACTGCGTCCAAGTACTGCTGATGACTGGGTACACAGGACGGCTAACAGCATTCTCTTTTTTTGATTCGTGGAAAGACCTCGTGACGTAATAGATCGTTTGGAATACTACTACATTTCGAAGAGAAGAACAAATGGGCAATCCCTGGTTGATCTGCGTGGTAGTATATCCATCTCTAGACGTGCCCAAGAATCAACGCGACGGAAATCCCAGTTCCAAGATTTGCCACGTACCCTGACAACTACAGAGAGAACGCACGTCTTACTAATCTACCATGTATAGTCTGAATTACCAGTGCCCAGTATAGTACAACCTTGGAAAGGCTATGAGACAGTCCATGTACATCAGAACCCATCCTTGATCCCCTCTCCCCTCTCCTTCTCCAGCCTCTCCAGATTGACAACCCACCACCACTCATGCACCTCTTGACTGCATTTTCCCGGCGCCTCCTCCCACGGCTTCGGACTCAGAATGTAATGTACATTCTTGACCTTGTCATCCACCCAAATCTTATCATGCACACCCTCTACCCGCATCGTCTTCAGCGCATTGTAAATATACGGTAGCGCAACCCATCGCCCACTGAATAAATCTCCCAGCAACGACTGGTCTGCAAAGTCGTAAGAGCCAGCGGTCTCGTTGGACAATTGCTCCAGGATAAGATTGTAGACGGCCAGGGAAGGAATGACGACTTGCAAGCCACCGTTGGGCATGCCCAGGCCAGCGGACGAGGGTGCGCCTTGCTTTTGTGCGAGCGCGCAATGGTCATGCTGAGATGTGAATGCGCAATTCTCCGGGATCCTAACAGCATGTCCTCGTCAGTACCGATCCGAGCCTTCTTTCCAACAGACTAGCCCACAAAATACAAGACCACGTACCAATCCGCGGGATAATGCGGCTTCTTCAGCGGATTACACACACACGCATGACTCGCTGCAAATACTCGGCTGCCTTTCCCAGCCTCGCTCAGCGCATCGAGTTCCATCTCCATGAGCTCGTCCATGTTCTTCAGGACCAGCATGTCGCTGTCCAGCTGCACCACGCGATCGTACTCTTCCAGTGAAAAAGGCGTCAATTTGCTCCAGCAGTCGTAGAATCGCGGGTCGTCGGTAAAGTCCTTTTGCACCTTGGGCAGCAGGTATTTGACATGTTGTTTGGGGATGCCGCGCTCGTCGAGGGCAGCGTGGCCGTCGGCGGGGAAGGTGTCGGTATAGAGGGCTACGAGCGGGTATTTGGACCCATGTTTCTTGAGCGAGTAGTCGAGGGTGAGGAGGCCGGTTAGGTAGGCTGTGTTTGTGATGAGGGTTGTCCAGACTGTTTGCGCACGTCGTCTTCGTTAGGATGTATACTGGTAGAGAGGTACTTGAACGCAGCATGGCCCTGCGTGTGCGGAATTCTCTACAGATACGTACCTTTCTTTGACTGCACCGCGGGCGCATCTGTAGAAGCTGATATCGCCATATCTTGGGTCAACGCTCGTCTTCTTCAGTCAAACCCAAAGTGTGAAATTTCCCGAGAGTAACGAAGCGACCAACGCAGGAAGCAGGAGCAGAGAAGACGCCATCGTTATTCATCGCACAAGACATCCTTCCGGCTGTTTGTCATGGGAGGGGGGGCGCAAAGTGGAACACTAAGCTACTCTACTGTACTTGACCATTCGCATTCAGGCCATTTTTTTTGATGTCGCGACCAATCTAGACCCCGCTGTAAAGGCAAGGCTTGCCACCCATCGAATGCGCGGAGAAAATGGTTCCGAGTCCCGATCGAATTCCGATCTCGCGTCCCTGTCAAGATCGTCATCATTCAGCTTCTCACCCGCGGACGCTTGCCCTTCTCCGACCCAGCGTGGTAAGGCTTTCTTTACCGCTCGCAGCTGAGGCATGGTTGGACTGTACCTAATCGATGCAACGTTGATCACCCATCTTCTCTCTTCTCCTTGTGTTGTTTTTGTCTAAAGTCTTACCCAGCCAGATCCATCTTGTTTTCGGTGAGGGAAAGGCTAGGTAGGCATGATTCCGATATCGTCGACCAGTAGAACCACCGCCCGACAATGGCTACGACAATCATGAAGACGGGCGATAAGCCTGCTGCAACGCGCTTCATGCAGCCCGAGAAGGACTCGCAAAAGTCGCCCAAACACTATCGAGGCTTCGTAGCTGGTGTCTTCTCCGGTATCGCGAAGCTTTCAGGTAGGATAGCCTTGAAAGCCTCCTCAACTTGACCTAATCGCGAGAACAACAGTCGGTCACCCCTTCGACACAGTCAAAGTCCGACTTCAAACAACCAGCAAATCCCAATTCCGCGGCCCAGTAGATTGTCTTCTCCAGACTCTACGCAAAGAAGGCTTTGCAGGTCTCTACAAAGGCGCTACACCGCCCCTTGTAGGATGGATGTTCATGGACTCAATGTACGCAATACACCTCTACTTCAACACCAACCCCAAACCCTCCCTCCCTCCAATCGCAAACCGAACAGGAATCAGAAATCTAACAGAAACACCCACAGCATGCTAGGCTCCCTAAACGTATACCGCCGCCTCCTCAACGACCACATCTTCAACCCCTCCGCCTCCCACCAGCAAAACAAAAAACTCCCCATCTACGGCCACGCCCTCGCCGGCACCCTAGCCGGCTGGACGGTATCCCTCCTCGCCGCCCCAATCGAGCACATCAAAGCACGCCTCCAAATCCAATACTCAGCCTCCAAATCCTCCCGCCTCTACACCGGCCCCATCCACTGCCTCACCAGCATCCACCGCGCCCACGGCCTCCGCGGCGTCTACACCGGTCTATCCGCTACCCTGCTCTTCCGCACCTTCTTCTGCTTCTGGTGGGGCAGCTACGACCTCTTCACCACGGCCCTGCAATCCCACACTACCCTTTCCGCCCCCGCAGTCAACTTTTGGGCCGGCGGTTTGAGCGCCCAGGTCTTTTGGATTACTAGCTACCCTGTTGATGTGGTCAAGCAGCGCATCATGACGGATGGCTTGGGCGCAAACAAGCGCTTTCCAACGTGGAGGAGTGCGGCGGAGGCTGTCTGGAGGGAGGGTGGGTATAGGGCGTTTTGGAGGGGGTTTGCGCCATGCTTTTTGAGAGCGTTTCCTGCGAATGCAATGGCGCTTGTGGCGTTTGAGGGGGTCATGAGGAGTTTGCCGGAGTGAAGACTTTTGTGCAAGAGAGAGAGAGAGAGAGAAAGAGAGAGAGAGAGAGAAAGAGAGAGAGAGAGAGAGAGAGAGAGAGAGAAAGAGAGAGAAAGCTACAAGGCGTGCATGGACTGTGTGAAGTGGTGAGTATGATACCCAAGATTTATGAAAAAAGTAGACTAGACATGTTATGATCAGATTTTACTCCGCTCACGATAAAACTGTTCATGTTCATTGCTCTTTCAATGTATCCTGTGCGTACACGTCATAAGTCATAATCCCCAACAACCCCATCACAACGCCTGCCTATTGATCCTCGAGTTCGCAAAAAGCCTTGAACGTAACCAGGCCATCCCCATCCTCAGCATCCGTCTCACTCTTAATCACCACCTCGGCCGTAGCCCCGACGAAGAACACATAGCCCTCCTGGATGCTCTCCTCCTTGGGTCCCACACTAATCGTGCCCTTGCCCTTTGTGCAAAGGATAATGCTCGGCCCATTGATGGGATCAAAGGTGGCCTTTGCATCCAAACGATGGAGCGCGGTGCGCACAACCGCAAACTCTGGAATGGGCGGGTCGTACAGTTGGACAGACGAGTTGGAGCTGTAGGCTGGGGCGTTGAGTCTGACGTGGGGATAGTCCTTGGGCTCCATCTTCTGCTCGCTAATGGGCGCGTAGCTATACGTCAACATGTTCGTGAGAGTGTCCACGTCCTTGAACTTGGGCGTGAAGCCGGCGCGTACCACATTGTCCGACGAGGCCATGCACTCGATGATGTCGCCGGAAAGGTAGGCGTGGATGTCGTCGGCCTTGAGGAACATGGCCTCGCCAACCTCGAGCTTGACGTAGTTGAGAAAGAATTGGACAAAGAGGCCAATGTCGCCGGGGAACTGCGAGTTGAGGCGGACGACGAGGTCGGCGAGTTCTTGGCCGTCGTTGGAGGGGCCGCCGTTGCCAGCGAAGGATGCGCCTTCTGATTTGGCGGCTTTGATGAGCTCTTCGCTGGCAGAGGCCAGGTCGTCTTGGGAGGTGTTCATGACTTTGGTGAAGGCGGATTGCAGGGCCTTTTTGTTGGCTTGCTGGTCCTCCTCCTGATCTGAAGTCTCCTTGCCCTTGACAGTTTCTTCAAACTTTTTTGCTTCTTCTTCGCCGACAAGCTTGCGGAAGGACGGAACGGTTTGGAGGAAGTGGGTTATCTCAGCGAGGGGGCGGAAACCGCAGAGACCATCAAAGGGGGTGACCGCAATGGTCATTTCGGGCTTGTGATTGTCATCTACCCGATGCATTAGCCTGGTCTCTTTCTAGCCTTGTGTTGGATTATCTGACCTGGGTAGTTCTTGGGGTCCTTTGCGTGGAGCTGCTCAGCAAGCTTCTTGTTTGGGTGCGCCTGGATGCTCAAGGCCTTGTTGATGGATAGGACCTTGAACAAGAAGGGTAGTTTGTTCTCATAGCGCTCAGCAATGTCGGTCGAAAGCAGTGCCTGGTTTTCCTGCACGAGGTCGAGAAGCGTGCGCTTGGTTTCGAGGTCCTTGGAAGGGAGCGAGGGGTGTGTTCCCATCCATAGCTAGGTATACAAGTCAGCCAGACGGCACACCGCCAATTGCAGTTGTTGGTGCGTTCTACCTCAGCATAAGGCTTCTCTTCCTGAATGGAGAAGTCTGAAGCCGTGGCAGCATGGAACTTGGCAGCCGCAGAGGTCTTGCCGATTTTGCCTGGGTCTCTTCAGCATCCCGCCGAGTCGGTATAAAATGAGAAGCGTGGGGGGCAGCGCACCCCAGTCGTAGCTGTTGACACCTGCATTCTTGATCAATTGATGATAGCAACAGTCATTCACGTGATTGTACATACCGCATTCGAGTCTGATGAGTGGATTGCGCATCTTGAATATCTGTATATATGTGTGTATGTGTGTGTGTGTGTGTGTGTAGGTGAATGTCAAGGCGGTTGACTGACGGACAAGGGAGGCGTTGTTGCACTCTCCACGATATTTGCTAAGGGCCCGCGCCTACAATCGGTCATCTATCGGATATCGTCACACTGGCGTTGGGTTAGGCTTGATTTGGCTGCCCCTCTTCCGCACTTAGTGCGGCTCCATACGCTCTAGTATCTAGGTACCTTGCACATGCATTCAACCGTCAGCGCTCAACTACAATCCTAAATTCACAAAGGTCGCTATTGCTAGGTGCATGGGGTCGGCTCCCTTCCTCCATTTTCCTTCTCCTCTCCCTTTTCCTGGTCTTGCCTCGCCAAAATACGTTGCGCATGCACTGCAACTGGTTATTCGTTCCCCACGGAAGGCCTACAGGTGACCATCAGCAGCGCACCTGACCATCGACATGGCTGCCCGCAATAGGCCCAGGGGAGGCCAGCTCAAAGAAGAATTTGACGAGGAAAGGTCTATCTGGAATTCCATCAAGGCGGACGGTCGTCGTGTTGATCAACTCATGGTGAGGACAGATCTTTCATCAACCACATTGTCAACTATATCACGACAAAGCATCGTTCTTCGACACCAATTGCCTGTTCAATTTCTTGCTTGTCTACTAAATGGCAATTCCACCCAAGACATCATGTGGTCCTCAAAGAATATCCCAAAGTACTTTGATAAGGGAGCTCAAGAATGCAGAAGGATTCCAAGCACAAGAGCACGACATACCAGCACAAGAGAAGAGCAGAATCTGGGAAGATATCAATACATCAGGAAGGAGAATCGACGCTCTGATGGTGAGCAACGGTCTTGAAGCCCTGAAGCAGGCATCTATAGGCCATCACCCCCATGCATTTTCTTCACTACGTTGCTGCAAGTACCGCGTTGCTTCGAGATTTAACCTGCTTTTTCTTTGTGACTGTAACTGTGCTATGATTTCTAATATCGCATAGAAAGAATCCGATGCGCTGCAAGATAAAATTCTGGACCTCACTGCACAGCAGAAGGCCCGCATTGGTGGGCCATTCCATACCAACAGACCTCCTTAAATACCAGAGCTAACATGTACAGATCGAGGTGATGAGCCCTCTTCCCGCATCGACAACGAACTAGAGCAAGCTCTTCGTGACAACATTCGCAATCTCAACGAAGCACAGACTCTCCTCCAAGCTGTTGACGGTGGTAATGACATCTCCACACAAATCGGCATTCTCTCCGCCCTACGCGCATCACCAGAACTCTCATCCGCATCCCGGGCCACCAGCGTCGGCGGCGGAAAAGCCGGCCGCGAGCGCCAGGGAAAGCGAAAGCTGACTGATAGCATTGACGACCGCGAGAGCGTCGCTGCAGATAGTCCCGGCGGCCCGAGCCCTAAGGTGATTATCAGCAGTCAAAAGGACAGACTAGTGGCCAAATCGAACAGCAGCCGCGCGGGCTCAGTGCCCGCTGCACGCGAGGGTAGTGTCAAAATGGACGACGACAAAGATGATCTTGGTAAGGGTAAGAAGACTCGTTCTTCCAAGTCCAAATCCTTGCGGCAGAGGAGAGCTGTCCTCTGACAAGGTCTCATGTGCCGTGTCTTTTTCTCCTATTTCGGTTCTCCAAGGCGTACTCTATAGACGGCAGATGATACCCGGCTCATGGCTTCTTTTCTTCAGTGTTTCAATTTCCTCTTCCATCTCGATGGCTTGTTCTAGGCTTTGTTAGGTCGGATAGACGAGCTTCCAATCTCATATCGTCTTCTCTACCCATTATCTGCACTGTCTTGTACACCTGTTCCCGTTTGTACAGAAACCCTGTATTGGAGGTTCCACCAATTTCCCCTTTGCCATATCACACCACAATTCATCCAAAAGACACTCAAACACATGTACTAACCAGCTCTCGCACACACCCACAGAGTCCCGTCCCCGCCTCTCCCCCCAAACCGAAGTCCTCTACCGCAACAACGCCAAACACCGCTCCTCCAGCAGCTCCGCCTCCTTCGAAGGCGAAGGCATCCTCTGCCGCGTCACCTCTGTCATCGGCGAAGGCAAACAACGCCGCTACGAAATAATCGACGCTGATCCCGACCCCCCCACCCCCTCGGTCCCCTACCGCGCCTCTGTAAACCACCTCATCCCCATCCCCCCGCCCAGCACTAATACAACCCTGCCCGATCTGCACAAGGGGAAAAACGTGCTCGCGCTTTATCCAGGCACCACGACGTTTTACAAGGCTGAGGTTGTGGCTGGCTGGAGGGTCGCGGATTGGAAGGTCAAGAGGGAGGAGGCGGGCAAGGATGAGGTGGTGGAAAATCTGGTGCGTTTGAGGTTTGAGGGTGAGGATGAGGCGGATCGCGAAATGAGTGTGGAGAGGAGGTATGTGCTTCCTGACCGGTGAGTCGGGGTGCATAAACCACGGCAGAGGGAGAGTTGGGCTGGGTTGGATAGGCAGGCTGATGTGTGGTGGATGCGAGCATTCGGGCGTCTGGACTGGGGAGCTTTGGTCAACGGCTACGTTGGGTATGGAGGTGGAGGTAA
The DNA here is from genome assembly GCF_022343315.1 of Plenodomus lingam. Taxonomy (NCBI): domain Eukaryota; kingdom Fungi; phylum Ascomycota; class Dothideomycetes; order Pleosporales; family Leptosphaeriaceae; genus Plenodomus; species Plenodomus lingam. Next base: position 899,057 of record NW_027093944.1, on the reverse strand, counting down.
TTGTTTTTCACTCGCTACGTAACACAACGACTTGTTCATTTTGTGGGGTTCTTCTTCGTGCAGCGAGTGTCTTTTCTTGCTTTCATCTCATTGCTACTGCTATACTGCAGATCCTCTTACTATGTACGCAAGCGCCTGCCCGTTCAATATAGCGCTGCCCAATCCGTAAATGTTGTCATAATATCATCCCCCATGGAAGAAAAACAGAAGAAGAAAAAACGCCAACGCTATGCATACCCAGACCCACGACCAGATAGACCCCGAGAAGCCATTGCATCAATGCAACCCCTCCTCTTCATCATCACTCCCCTCCCTCTCCTCCCACCCCACCATCCGCCTCAACACGCGATTTTCCTCCGCCAACTCCTTCCCCTCCCTCCTCAACCCTTCCTCCACCTCGCTCTGCCCCCTAAGCGCCGCGCGCGCCGTTTCCGCCACGCGTGCCAATCCCGCCTGCCACTCTGCATGTTCGAGACGCAGGGCGAGACTGGTGGAGCGCTCCTGATCGAGCAGGGTCTGGTAGTGTTTGTGGATTGCGAGGACGGCAGAGGTCTGGTTGTATGCGTAGGGTCGCAGTTTGTCGAGGAGTAGGGTGAGGGCGGATTCGTAGTCTGTGAGGAGGGAGGAGAGCGATGTGTTTGCGGAGGAGAGGGTGGCGATGGTGGCGTTTGCGGTTGTGAGTTGGGATTGCAGGTGGGAGATTTCGGCGGTGCGGGTTGCTGCTGTTGGGTGGGTGTCTTGTTAGCTTGGGTTTCTTTTCTTTTTCTTCTGTAGGGGATATCCCTCTCTTGGATTCCAGGAGTGTGATGGGCGGATGTACCATTTATTTCGCCATTTACCTCGCGCATGCCCACACCAACTGGGCCGCCTTCTTCTGCTGCTCGCCCTTGTATCGCAGCCACGCCATTGACGATGCCTTGTGTCTGGGCCTTGTTCTCTTCCAGGAGCTGGCTCAACTGTTGGACGACGGCCCACAGGTGGTTGATGTCCGTTTGCTGGCCGCCGGAGTGCAATCCATTGACCATTGGGATGCCGTTTTGCTGTGCGCCGTTGACCTGGGAGCCAGCGACGGAGCCTTGTGAAGGTGAAGGAGGTGGTCGCGGCTGGGTCTGCCCGTTGGCCTCAAGGAAGGAGTAGTTGTTCATCTTGTTGGTGTCAGGGTGGGGATGGCTGTGTATGGCTGTGGTCCCGAGATGTGGAGTTGGCGTGCGGCGCGGTTTGGAGGCGCGTTGGACCAAGTGGAGGATGTGGGGCGGTGATTGGATGGAGGGGAAGTTGGGAGGTGGGCCAGAGCGCTGTGTGTGTGTGAGAGAGAGAGCGAAAGGCGACTTTGTCTCTGCAACCTCTGCATGTGGAGGGGCCTAAGGCTTCCGTTTTTCACGTTTGAAATATTCAATTTGTGGCCGCGTTTTACACAGTAAACTGCACATTACCGCAGGTAGTTGACGAGCCGCGGAGCGTTCCAAGGTTGCGTCCTGTTTGGCCCTAGTGGCTTGGCACTTCTGTGAACATCACACCCACAACCTCGAATGCCTCTTTTGCAATGTGACACATCAAGATCACTTGGTTTTGACAATGTTCTGTTGGTATAAGGAAAACTGTTTCAAACTAAATCAGGGCTGCATATATTATTCAAACACTGTATACGAGGGTATGCAGAAGCACCTTGTATAGAGACTTGAAACTCATGTTGGAGGAAGTGTCTATGCCCGACCGGTGGTAATCACGGGTGGGTTTGTTTATGTCCCGTTTTAGGACTAGCGTAGAAAGCGTGATGGCGTAATATAGTTAGATTCTCCTTTCTAGAGAATCCTCTACCTTAATAAATAACTTTTCTATTACTATAACTATAGGTTATAAGCCTAGCTTACACTATTATCTATTATATTACTAAATTCTACTTTAAAAAAAATATTCTATACCTTATTATAGCCCTACTACATAATGCGTTATACCTTACTTCCTTTAGGCTAACATAATATAATATTACTACCTATTAAGTGTAATAACTTAGGTAGGTAGGGCATCTAAAAGGTATCCTATATAACTTAAAGGTATATAGGAGTGCGCGTCTATATAGAAAAGTGTTGCAGGAGGGATATCAATTGGATCACGGAGCATCTTAATCTAATTAACCCTAATTAATACCCCTATATAACCTACTATCTAATTAACTACTAGCTTACTGCTAAGTGCCTAATAAAAAGCAGGAGCTCTAGTAAGGAAGGTTTACTAATTATTCACCTTCTAGTAAGGGTAGCTAAAGCTCTATATATATAAGTACAATTATAGTAGATATAATCTAATAATCTATCTCCTAAATTATTCCTAACCTTAGTAATCTAAATTTCTATAGTTATAAGCCTAGTTTACGCTTTACCTTATTAAAGATTATCCTATCTATTTAAGCGTATTATTTAACTTAGATACTAAGCTAGTAAGCTTTACTCTTTCTTTATACTATTTCTTAAGTAGAAGCTTACTTATTACTTTTCTACTATAAGTAACTAAATTCTAAAGGGGGATATCCTACTTACTAGATTAACTAACTAGCCTACCTAGTATATTTAATTTAGATACTATACCCTAACTAAAGGGATCTAGGTAGAGGTAGACCCTAAGGCTTAGGATACTAAAAACTACTTTAAGAATAGACCTATTAAGCCTAATATACTAATAGATATTACGCTATCTAATATAACAAGCAAGCAGTATAAACTTAAAATAGCTTAGTACTAAGCCTACTTATTAGATTAGGTATTAAAGTTATTAGTAATCTAGAACCTTTTTATATAGGTTAATAATATAGTAGATTAAGGGATCCTTACCCTAGCCTATATAGAGCTTGTTAATTAAGGAAGAGTAACCCTCTAAGCACTTATCTAAGTACTCTATAATAACCTAGCGCTAACTAATTTAAATGCTATAATACTAGCAAGATTATAGTATAAATCTTATCTTGCTAAGGCAAAGATAAGTAGATAAGATACTAATTACTAGTAGAAGGAGTAGACAATCCTATATACGCAAGCTAAGGTATATAACGTTCCTAATATTAAAGGATAGCTTATAGTATAGGATTATCTTAAAGCTCTATCTACTAGGATCTTACTAGATTAGGGTTAAACTATGTTTTAAAGGATTATTAAAAAGTTAGTAATAGGAGAGCTAACTTATAACCTCCCGCAGGTTACTAAGATCTATTTATTACTTCTCTAAGAGAACAATATAAGATTAAGCTCTAAAGGTCCTAGAGTGTTTATAATAATAGGAGCTCCACCTTCTAATTAACTAAAGAAGGAGTCTTTATACCTATATAGTAGATCTTACCTATAGAAACCTCCTAAATATAAAAATATTATTAAAGCTTAGACTAATATAGGTAATAAGCTTACTACTACTTAATAATTAGAGATTAAGAAAAAGATTAATAGGAATTAAAAATTTAAAGAGTTAAGAAAAGCTCTAATTAAGTCCTATCCTATTAATCAAGATTATAGTAGTAAGGCAAGCATAATTACCTATCTAGGCAGTATCTAGGCGGCACTAATTAACCCTATATTAATAGCAGAGAAAACAAACAGGATCTATTTAACTATAGACTTTAAAGCTTACGCTCTATTAAAGAGCACTATCTTTAATAATAGGGGTGTAGTGCACCTAGTTAATAATATAAGCTACCTAGAAGAAAGCTTGTTTAGATTAGTTAAATATAAGATAGTTAAAGCAGGAACTTAAGCTTTTCTAATCTTAGGTAGAGGGACTAGAGTAATCCCTAATACTCTTAATAGACTAAGAGGTCTAAAAACAGAAGATTTAGTGCTTACTAATGTGGTGTTAGTAGAAGGTTTTTATATAAATATTATATTAGAAGCTTAATTGCTTAAAGCAGGAGTTTAGTTCTTTAGGCTAGATACTACCTTATAGTTTAGATTATTAGGAAAGAGCGTTATATTAGCTAAGTTACTGCAAAAGTTTAACTTAACTTTCCTAGAATATAAGCCCTCTACCCCTTATTAAATAATCTAAAGTATAGTGCCTAAATAACCCTAATAATCCTAGATAACCTATCTAAGATATAATAGTAAGGAGCTTTAGCACTAATAATTAGGCTATTTAGGACCTAAGGCGCTTAAAGCTCTAGTTAAGTTAGTAATAAATATTAGGATTAAAGGAACTCCTAGGAGCAAATGTGAGCACTACGCTATTACACATGCCTAATAGGTTATATTAAGATAACTAAGGGAAAGATTGCCACGTCTATACTACTAGGTATTATAGGATCTATTTAATATGCTAACAGGTATAGCTTACAAGTAATAGATCTTAGTATTAAAGTGCGACTACTTAGGAAAGCTTTATACCTATCTACTGCAAGCTAAAAACCTTAATAAGATTATATAGGTGTTTAAAAATTTTAAGAGCTTAATACTTAACTAATATAAGCTTAGTATAGTTAAGATTATATAAGACAACAATATTATAACGCTCCCTTAGTGTAGCAAATCTTATTTTTAGATCTAGGTAGCTAATAATAGTATTAAAATTAAGAGCTTACCTATATATACCTATAAACCTAATAGAGGAGTAGAAAGAGTAGGGCAGGAGATTATAATAAAATTAATTAAAATAAGGATTAGTGCTAACCTACTAACAAAGCTCTAGCCTAAAATTATTAAAGTAGCAACTTAGCTCTATAATATAAGCCTGTCCTATACTTATAATATAATATTACCTAACAAAGTGCTAGATTGTTAGTTTACTAGATACTTTAGGTAGTAGTAACTAGAGCAGATAAGGGAGGTAACTACTAATCTCTGCCCTAATTAGAGCAGAATATACGCCTATAGCTATTAAGCTTACCCCCTTAATAGAGATTAAGTAGCTAGGCGTTATAAGAGGGTTTTTAAGGTAAACCCTTAGGGTTATATTAGATATCTAGTAGGATATAGAGCATCTAATATATATAGGATATAGATCCCCTTGCTTAATTAGATTATTATAACGCTAAATATTACCTTTAATAAGGATCTTTTTTATAAAGAAAAAGATCTAGAGTAGCTTTAATAGTTAGAGGCTTAAAAGATAGTTAACGTTATTAGCAAAGATAAGATCTATAATATAAGAGAAGTATATAAAGAGCTTAATATCTTTAATTAGCTTTATATTATAGTAGAGTAATATAAGGAGTCTAGTAAGTAAGGAGGACTAAACCTAGCGCAGGAGCTAGGGGGTAGGGTAGAGCTAGAGAAGGTAGATAATTAGGCTAGCTAGCCTAGTGATTTATAACCCCCTAAGCAGACACCTCTAGCGTAAGTACTAAGTATAGCTAGCTTAGTATAAAGGATCTATATAAAGTCCCCTAAGCTAATAGGGCTCTAAACTCCTAAACTAATACTAGAACTAAACTTTAGTATAGGAGATAAAGGATCTATATAGGTTATAGATTAGGGTCTTACTACCTAAGATAGTAGTAATCTAACTTACTTTAACGCTACAATAGGTAGCTCCTAGGAAAGACCTAGAGGGGAGAGTGCTATTAGTAGGTCACTCTATAAGAGCACAGAGATAGGTAAGAGCACCCTATCTAGCTCTTATAGGGGTAGTAAGTAGAGCTCCTACCTACCTACTTTAGGACTAGATTCTGTATCTCCTGTAGATCCCTTATAAGCAGCACCTAGAGCTCCTAGAAGAAGTAGAAAACTATAAGTTAAAGGACTACTACTAACGCGTGTTAGTAAGTAAGCTTAGGGATAGGGCCCTAATAAACTACTAGGAGGCTCTATAAGTATAGGGATATATATAGTAATAGATCTATTAGATATAGATCTAATTAGAAATCCCTTGCATAATCTTTTAGTATATCCTAAACTAAACGCTATAATCTATGCTATAATTACAGCAGTAATAGGGAGTAAATCCCCTAAAAACCCTAAAAGAAATACGCACTAGGACGCTCTACAAAAGGAGCTAAAATAATAGAAGGATCTCTATAACTACTAAATAGGATAGTAATTTAGAGACGCAGTATATCAAGAAATTAATACTCTACTAAAAGCTAGTACCTAGGAGGAGATTAATAGGCTAACTAAAGGAGAGCGTCTACTCCTACTTAAATAGGTGTTTATATACAAGCTTAATTAGGATAGTTACCTAATTAAGTGTAAAGCAAGGATAGTAGTAAAAGGAGATCTATAGCTTACTAACTTAATTTATTTAACCTACGTAGCTACCCTAGTAGCTTAAACCTTTAGGACTATAATAGCTATTAGAGCTAAGTTTAACCTTAAGATATATTAATATAACGTTGTTAGAGCTTTCCTTAACGCCTTAAGGGATTAACACCCTATAGTTATCTACAAGCTACCTAAAGGATATTAAATACCTAGGAAGTGCGTTAAGCTTAAACAAGCTCTATATAGACTAAAAGACTTACTATTATTATAGTATAATAAGCTCTTAACTACACTCTAAGAAAATAAGCTTATTACTTCTAAAGAGGAGCTATGCCTATTCTTTAATAGAGATTGTAGTATCTTGTTAATATTCTATATAGATAATATCCTATTACTCTATTACTAAAACTACGCAAGCTAAGCTTATAAAGTTATCTAAGCTCTAAAGCAAAGATATACTATAGAAGAAAAGGGACCTGTAAGCTAGTTTCTAGGGGTAAGAGTAATCTAGGATAGAAAGAGACAGATAATAATACTTATTTATAATAAATACATTAACAAGATTGCAAAGAAATTTAATCTAGTAGAGATAGGAAAATTCCCTACTATACTACTATTAAGTAAAGATATTAAAAAGAGTATAGGAGAAGCCACTAAAAAAGAGATTAAGGACTATTAGGAGCGCGTTAGATTAATCCTTTACACCTTAATTATAGTGCGCCCTAATATTGCCTATATAGCCTCCTAGCTCTCCTAATACCTTACTAACCTATCTAAACAACACTTTAATATAGTTAATTAAGTAATTGTCTATCTATACTAAACTTAATACTAATTAATCTAATATAGGAATAGGGATCCTAATAAGCTTATAATATATAGTAATGCGTTATTTGCTAATAATATTAATACTTAGCAATTATTATATAGATACCTAATTACGCTCTTTAGAGGACCTATTATTTAGAAGGCAGCTTAATAAGCAACTATTACTACTTTAACTACTAAGGTAGAGCTCCTTGCGCTTAAGCAAGTAAGTAAAGAAGCAATAGCGTTAAAATACTTTTTAACTAAAATACACCTTACTTTAGATACTACCTAGATAATTAATTATAATAATTAATAAACTATTAGGTTAGTAGTAGGTAATAATAAAAGGATCACTACTAAGCTACGCTATATAGATATTTAAAACATATAGCTTAGATAAGAGTATAAAAAGGGATCTTTCTATATTACCTACCTACCTACTAGTAATATACTAGCTAATAGGCTTACTAAAAACCTAACTATATAATAATTTATAAGGTTTAGGAAGCACCTAAAGTTATATAATAGTAGAGTATATATTATATAGTATTAATTAAAGTAAGGTAGTATATAAGATCTATTAATATATAATATAAGAATAACTAACTATAGCCTACCTCTCTATTATTAACTAGGTAGCTTCTCTAAGGAGCTTTATTACACGCGTAAAGCGTGCCTTAGAGTCTATAAGGAGCTACCTAGGTTACCCTAACCTAGGATCTATAGGGGGAACCTTAGAGGAGCTAGAGTCCTTATCTTCTAATAAGGAGCTCTAGGCGCCCTTAGCTATAGTAGCAGCCTTACGCGCAAGCTTAGTAGCAGCAGCAGCAGCTTTTACTAGCTCCTGCTGCTTAGCCTTACTCTCCTTAAGGAGCACTAAGACCCTCTGCTTCTTATCCTTAAGAAGGTCTTAGCTCTTACCTACCTACTTTCTTGCTAGGAAGGATAGCGTACAATATTAGGCAAGCTTAGGGCTATTAGTTTATTAGTGTTGCAGGAGGGATATTAACTAGATTATGGAGCATCTTAATCTAATTAACCCTAATTAATACCCCTATATAACCTACTATCTAATTAACTACTAGCTTACTACTAAGTGCCTAATAAAAAGCAGGAGCTCTAGTAAGGAAGGTTTACTAATTATTCACCTTCTAGTAAGGGTAGCTAAAGCTCTATATATATAAGTACGATGGTAGTAGATACAATCTAATAATCCATCTCCTAAATCATTCCTAACCTTAGTAATCCAAATTTCTATAGGTAGCTAAAGCTCTATATATATAAGTACGATTGTAGTAGATACAATCTAATAATCTATCTCCTAAATTATTCCTAACCTTAGTAATCCAAATTTCCACAAAAAGGATAAGATTCCTACACCTATAGGTCTTGTACAAAAGGATAAGAAGAATATACCTATCCTAACTATAGGCGAGCTGTTCTCTATATATATTAGTAAGTTAGGCCTTTATTAGGCCTAACTTAGTATAGAATAATAGGTAGGTAATTCTACCCTATTATTACACTACCCCCTCCTATAGAGAAAGGATAGTCCCTATTCTTAGAATTAGGTTTAGATCCCTTATAAAAGAAGAGCTTTTTACAAAATAAATCCACCTTTACCTCTACCTTTACCTTTACTTCTTCTTCCTAGGGTATAGACCCCTATCCCTAGCCTATATATAACTAGCCCTCTACCTACTAACTTTCTTATTCTTATATCCCCTATTTTTTAATTATTTAACCTAATCTATCTAAAATCTAGTAAGTATTTAATCTATATAATTAAATAGTTACTAATCTAAATTAGAACCTTTAGCTATACTAGTACTAGTACTACTAGGAGTCCTCCCTATTACTTATCGCGCTCTCTATATAAGGGCAGTTAGGGCTCTAGCTAGGGGCAGGTTTAATAATTTTAATTTTAAGTTAAAGAATTTTAAGAAGTGCTAGTACTATATCTCCTAGAATAAGTATTACAATCTAGTAAGTATCTAAGTCTAATAGGGTTCCTTTACTAATCCTAGTAGATTCCTTCTTTTATTAGCTAAGAGTACTCTACCCTTAGGGGTGCCCTAGAAGAGTACTATAGCTTAGTAGCAAACCCTACTAAAGGGGATAAGGATAAGGAAGCTATAGTTACTTATTAGAAGGATATTAAGTAGTTTAAGGCTACTATTTAAGAAACTACCTAAAACCTAGCTAAGTATATTACTATTACTAATACTTAGACTAAGGGTATAAAAGCTACTAAAATCCTTATAGCTACTTATTATACTACTATATCTAATTTATATTAGCTTTAGAATAGTATCTATAAGATAGTCTTAGTAGTTAGGGGCTTAATAAAGGCTATTAATAAACTTAAGGAGGAATTAGCACTAAATTAGGAGGTAACCTTTCTAGTATAGGCTAAGATAAAGGCGTTCTATAAGAAGGAGTCTAAATTAGTTCTAGCTCTTACCCCTACTCCTGCACCTACTCTAAACCCTACTGCACTAGTTATCTAGAAGCTAGCTAAGAAGGGTAGTCTAGGTACTATCTTAGCTAATACAGAGTCTAAACTAGGTTCTAATAGAGAGATAGATATAAAATAAAGAGGTTTCCTAGGGGTAGTATCCTAGGAACCTTAAAGGTTCTAGGTTAGTTCTAAATAAGATATAATAATAAATAGTAATAAGAATAATAGTAATAGATAGTAGTTAATAGCCTAATATATAGCTAAATAAGATATAAATTAGTTCTAATATTAGATATAATTATTATAAAGTAATATTAGATCCTCTTTACCTTTTTCCTAGGCTTAAATCTATTTTAGTAAGCTATATAGGGGACCTAGCTAATTTAGATACTATTAGTAGAATACCTATAATTTATAAGGAGTACCTATAAAGTTAGAGGTAGGATACTAAATAGGATTAGGATTATATCTAACCTACTTAACCTTATATTTTAGCTTAGATTAATATAATTTGCTAGCTAGGATTTCTTCTACCTCCTATTCCTCTACACCTTATATAGGGGTACTAGGGGGTTTTAAAGCCTCTTATCTAGGTAATAGGTCTTAGGGATCTTTATATAGTATATTAGGAGAGAAAATATTATAGATCTTAGAACTAGGTAGCAATTAGAAGTAATACGCGTTTCCTACTTATTCTAATACCTTAAAGGGACCTTCCTATTATTTAGATAGTTTTTAGCTAGGTTATAAAATAGCAAGATTAGTAGTAGATAGATAAATATAGTTACTAACCTTCTAGTCTACTAGATATTAATAGTAATTAGTAGCAGAGTATATTTAGTCTTAAGCTCTTTCTATATTCTCTTTAGTAATCTTCTATATATTATATATCTAAGTAGCAAGGGATAAGGCGTCCTTATAGTTTAGTTTCTCTAGTATAGTAGATAGGGTCTTTTCTAGTTTCTAATACTAACTTTACTTTAGTAAGGAACTAAAGAGGAGCTAATATAGAGCTATACTAATAGATAAATATAGAAGAGTACTTTAGGCATAGTCTATTATAGGTAGTAGGTTACTCTAGTTATCTTAGCAATAGAATATAAAAGGCCTTAGTCTCTAATTAATATACTTATTTATAATCTTAGTTTGTCTATTAGTCTATTTATAGTAGGTAGTAGAGAGCTTAACCTTAGTGCCTATAATCTAATAGAACTTAGACTAGAAACTAGATATAAACTAAGAGCCTTAATTAGAAATAATAGTATCTAGAGTGTGTCTAAATTAGTACACCTACTATATAAATAAGGTAGCTATACCTTAGGCGTCTATAGTTTTGTAGTAAGGGATAGTAATAGCTTACTTTAATAGGTAATTAATAATAACTATAATCTAATTATAACCACGTTAATCCTAGGGAAAATCCTTAAAATTAATGCACAAGTGTTACATTAGTAGACTAGGGATAGGAAGGGGGTAGAGCATGCTAGGGAGTTAGTGCTGTCTTAGGTGCCCTCTCCTACATAGGATACAGTTCTAAACGTAGCGTTTATAGGTAGTCTCTATACCTTTCTAGTAGTAATATTAGGCTAGAATCTAATAGGTTTTGGTAGCTAATAGGTAGGGTAACGGTTAGCAATTAGACTAGGGTAGGTAGCGTAATATGTTTAGTAGCAGCCCTATAAGCGGCTAGAATTTTAAGTATACCACGTATCCTATTAATTAAACTAGGACTATTTTAGTTCTAGTTCTCTTCTTAATCCTAAAGGGCGTCTCTTTGCAAGATATTGTAGGTAACTAGAGTAGATAGCACTTGCTAGTAGAGTTGTACTAGAATAGGAGGTGCAGGGTTGTAGGTTAGAGGATATTTCTCTAGCTAGATTAGTTAAGATTTATCTATATTAATTAGGATTTAGAACTATTTTAGCTAGTATTATCTAATAATATAATCCTAAGAACCTAAGTCTACTATTATAAAGGGGCAGTTATAAACCTTTTAGCTACTAACTATTATATAAAGCTAAATATAGTAGGCAACTAGGGAGGTAATCTAATCCTAGAACCCTTTAATAGTAAGCTTATATAGTAACTTTTAGATAGGTACCCTAAGTGTAGAAGAGATATTATAAGTAATTTTTAAATTAAGAAATAAGTAACCTTAGGCCCTAGTATCTACTAAAGCGTTTAGGTAAACACTAGATCTATTAAGGTATAGGGTTATACGTGTAAGTAAATAGGAACTAATAAATAATTTAGTTAAGGAAAGGTTTAATAGGTTATATTAAGTTAGGCCTAGGAAGGAGGATCCTCCTAGGTGTTGTTGTTTCCTGTCTAATAGCTATCTAAATTAGTTAATTTAGCAGTTTCTTCTTCCTTAGAATTCTTAATAACCTATTCTATATCTATAGCCTAAATCCTAGGGGGTTTAGGGTAGTTACTAGAGAAGTGCCTAGGCTTTCTATAATTATAGTAAGTTACTAGGGTTCCTATTATAGTAGCGCTAGGAGTGGCTAGCGTAGTAGATAGGGGTTAATTATTTTAAGGGGTAGTGCCTTATTATTACAAGTAGGGTATATAAGGTTTAGCTATTAAAGGTCTATTATAGGGTTTCTAATTAGCGTCTAAATAGGACTAGTTTCTAGAGTATTAGAAGGGGGTTAGTCCTTTTCTAGATAATAGAGTAGTCTAGGTAGGAGTAGATAAGGTAGGGTATAGGCGGCGTTCTATATTAAAAGTAGTAAGATAATCTACTATAGTCTTAAAATTATTATGCTAATTCTGTTAGAAAGTAAGGTTTAGTATCCTTAGGGAAGGTGTAATCTTTATCTAGAGGTAGTAATACTACTCTAATTAGGGTACTTCTCCTCTAATAGTAAGACTCTAGAATTATAACTTAAAAGTAGGGAATATCTCTATATTAGTTATATATAGGCAGTTAAATATAGTCTAACTCTTAGCTATCTTATTTCTAGTAATAAAGTAAGTTTAAAGGAGGGTAATTATTTCCTTAGCTTTTTAGAATTAAAGACTTAGGGAATTAGATAGGTAACGTGGCTCTAAGTATTCTCTTGCTAGTCCTAAGTAGTGTCCCTAGACTAACGCTATCTAAGCTCTAGAAGAGGGGTAGTAATTAGCGTTAATCTCTAGCCTATCCTAAATAGATGCTTGCTATTATCTAAAAGTAGGATTAGCACTATTACTAAGTGTAGAGATATTTAGTATCTTTTTAGATTATCTCTTAGCTTTTATAGCATATACTATAGGGTTTAATATAGAAGCTAAAGACTAGCTAGGTTAGGTAGTACCCTATATCTCCTTATAGAGGGAGGTGTTATATAACTAATTAGTAAGTTACTTAACTTATTCCTTTAACCTCTCCTTTTTAGATAGGGTTAATATATATTTATCTTTAAGGGATGTATTACTTTAAGATTTCCTAGGAGCATAAGGTACCTTAAAAGATAGATAGGAAGCAGGTCCTTCTAGGAGGGCGTTATTAATTAAGTCTTCCTTATCTAATTTCTTTCTATTAGTAAATAGGCTTTTAAAAGTAGCTAAACTAGATACCCTTCCTTTACCTTTATCTAATATTTTATAGTTAATAAGAATAATAAATCTTTTCTTTAGGGGGGGTTTAGTTATAGGAGGATATTAGCTTTGCCTCTAATTCCTCTAGGCTTTTAGTAGTCTCTAGGTCTCTACCTTAACGCAATCTAACGCGATTTTTCTAAAGGTAATCTAGCACTACCTATAGGTCTAGAAGTCTAAGCCTATAGGCTTTAGTTATTAGAAGTTCTAATAGCTATTCTAACTATAGAGTTACAGGGTTAGATAGATACTAGAACTAAATTAGTAGCTTAAAATAATAATAAGTGCGATATTCTTAAATACTATTACTAGCTAGGATAATATTCTTCTTATAATATAACAACTTAGGTAGGTAGGGCATCTAAAAGGTATCCTATACAACTTAAAGGCATATAGGAGTGCGCGTCTATATAAAAAAGGATAAGATTCCTACACCTATAGGTCTTGTACAAAAGGATAAGAAGAACATGCCTATCCTAACTATAGGCGAGCTGTTCTCTATATACATTAGTAAGTCGGGCCTTTATTAGGCCTAACTTAGCATGGAATAATAGGCAGGCAATTCTACCCTATTATTACATTAAGCTCTATATATTACTACTAATAACTAATATCCTAGCCTCTATCTATAGAGCTTTCCTAGAGTCCCTACTAGCTCTATTAGATAGGGCTATATCACGCTAACTATTATCTACTTTATCTAGTATACCTCTATCTCCTATACTATTACCTTAGTCTACTATAACTTCTAACTTTAGGTTTAAGCTTAACTAGAGTAGCCTTCCTAAGCTAGACTCTTAAGGTAATAACTTCTAAGAATAGAAGTCTGCCTAGGCTATAGGCTTTAAATATATAGGCCTCTTTAACTATATTACTAGTAAGTTAAAGAGACTACTAATTAAAGGTAACCTATAAGATATATAGGACTCTAATAATACTAAAGCTTTAGTTATAATCCTTTTAATAGTATATATAGACTACACCCTAGATATAACTTCTTATAAGACTTCTATAGCTACTTAGAAGTATCTAAATAAAAGGTATAATTAAGATACTAGTAACACTACTATCTACCTCTTCTAAAAGGTAGTAGGCCTTTAATACTAGGATAGTAATAATCTCTAAGCCTACCTTAATAAATTCTACTAACTATAGAACTAAATATAAAAGTAATATATAAATTCCTTATACTCTATTACTAAAGTAATAAGGATAGTATTTAATTTAGATAATATTAAGAGTTCCTTCTTTCTTATCTCTCTTCCTAATATAATAGACTATATTATAGATAATCTAAGTACTAGGAATATTATAAAATTTACTAATATTAAACTTAAAATACTTAACTTAGGTTCTAAATATAGCCTTAATATTACCTCCTCCTCCTTTATTATATAATCGCGCTTTACAAAGCCTATCCCTTCTAAACCTTAAGATACTAAAAATAATAACAAGGAATATATATAGTGCCACAAGTATAGGTTTTTATTCTTAGGATATCTATACCTTAAATACTAAAGGCTTAAATTATTTAAGGATAATAGGCTAGATACTAGCCCTTCTATCCCTAATAGAAAGTGTCTTAAAGGCAATACTAGCTTAACTATAAATACTACTATAGTACTTAGTAATAATAAAGGGAACACTAATAATAAAAGTAAAGAAGAGGAAATCTTAGCTTTTATAGTGAATACCCTAGTTCTAAATATATATAAAAAGCGTATAAGGGTACCTATAAGTAATAATATAACTATTTTAATATTAGTATAAACTTTAAACCACACTTTTATATAGCTATTTAATTTAGGAGCTTCTTGCTATATATCTAGAAGTATTAAGGATTTCTCTACCTTTATACCTATAAAGGGGAATATTATAATTACTAGTTAAGCAAAGATCCCTATTAATAGCTAAGGAATAGTGCATTTAAAATACGTGTTACCTAATAGATCTACCTATAATACTATCCTAACTAATATCCTTTATAGTAAATAACTCTACTAAACCTAACTCTTTAGCTAGCTATACGTGTGGAATTATAGTCTAGAACTTTAAGCTAAAGGTAACTACTTCTATCTTATTTGCCTAAATAGAAGATATAGTCTATAGGCTAAATTTACTAATAGAGTAATAGAAATCTAGACTACCTCTCCTAATTATAATGCTAGCTCTTAATAATAAATCCTAGCTATACTAGCTACTCTCTAAACACAGGTACTAGATAATAGAGCTTATTTTATATTATTTAAAGAATTCTATTATACTCTTAGTTACTTCTAGATTTAAAACCTAAAACTACTCTATTATAATTACTAATATATTCTAGAGAAGCCTTAAGAGTTTAAGTGTCCTTAATATATATCTTTAAAGTCTATA
Source organism: Plenodomus lingam (assembly GCF_022343315.1). Taxonomy (NCBI): domain Eukaryota; kingdom Fungi; phylum Ascomycota; class Dothideomycetes; order Pleosporales; family Leptosphaeriaceae; genus Plenodomus; species Plenodomus lingam. Next base: position 883,649 of record NW_027093944.1, on the reverse strand, counting down.
TATAGGAAACTAAAAGAGCAAACTATTTTATCTATAGCTTAGCACCTACAAATTATTTATTCTAACCTATCTAGAAAATTCTCTTAAGTATTACTAGTAGGTACCTAGTACTATATTTCTTTTATTAACAAAGCTACCTAATTTATATAGGTTTATTTCCTTAAGAAAAAGAGTAATATAACCTAAACTATTAAGGATTTGTGGAAATTTGGATCACTGAGGTTAGGAATGATTTGGGAGATGGATCATTGGATTGTATCTACTACGATCGTACTCATATATATAGAGCTTCAGCTACCCTTACCAGAAGGTGAATGATCGGTAAACCTTCCTTACCAGAGCTCCTGCTTTTTGTTGGGCACTTGGCAGTGAGCTGGCAGTCGATCAGATAGTGGGTCATACAGGGGTATTGATCAGGGTTGATCGGATCAAGATGCTCCGTGATCCAGTTGATATCCCTCCTGCAACAGGATTTCTTTGCTTACCTTAAATAATAATTCTAAGCTAATATCTAAGTCTTCTAGACTAATAATAGAGGAGAGTATATAGATTCTAGATTATAGATATTCCTTATCTAAAAGGGTATTATCTACTATATATTACTACCCTATTGTAACAAGGCTAGGCTAAAATAGCTAGCGCTTACTAGATGCCTAGGCTAGACTTGAACAAGGTTTATGGGTTAGCGCTAGGGTCTAGCACTATTATCTTAGGCTAAGCTTAGCTAAGATATATATATTATACTATGCGAGGATTACTTAGCTTAAGTATTCTTGTGCGTACCTTTTGGACTATGGCCAAGTGGTACAGGCAGGGGAGATGACGTAGTATTTATTTTATAGGTAGGGCGCCTACCTTATTATATAATACTTAAGCAAACCTAAAGGTCTAGAGTTTAAATCCGCAGATTGTCTCTAGCTTAAATTATGCTTAGGGGACTAGGCTAGACTAGATTTGCTAGGGTTAGTGCTAGGGCCTATTTAGGACTAGGCTAGACTAGATTTCTAGGGTTAGTGCTAGGGCTTGCTAAGCCTAATTGGGGTAGAGCGGATATATATTGCCCTTAGCTAAAGAGCTTGTAGCTTACTTGTCTTAGGGACTAAGACATTTAAGGAGGGAGGTAGTGTAACAAGGCTAGGCTAAAATAGCTAGCGCTTACTAGATACCTAGGCTAGACTTAAACAAGGTTTATAGGTTAGCGCTAGGGTCTAGCACTATTATCTTAGGCTAAGCTTAGCTAAGATATATATATTATACTATGCGAGGATTACTTAGCTTAAGTATTCTCGTGCGTACCTTTTGGACCATAGCCAAGTAGTACAGGCAGGGGAGATGACGTAGTATTCATTTCACAGGCAGGGCGCCTACCTTGTTACACCTATAGCTATAAGTTAAATAGTTTAGCTAAGCATTTTAACTAAACTATAATTATAGCTACCTATATAATATTAGATAATAATAGCCTAATATTCCTTTAGGCTAAACTAATTTATACTACTATATACCTAAAAAATATTATACTATATTTAAAACTTCTAGGGACTATATTTAAAGCTCTCTATAATTACAAACCTTAGATCTAGAACTTATATCCTTAGGGAATAAATATATAAGTATATATTCTAGTAGAGGTATATAAACTAGGAATAAAACTCTATTATTAGATAGAGTTTAGTATTTTTATTAGATATAGAGTTATATCTAAGGTATACTAGATCTTTATCCTATTAAGATAAGTAGTTCTTATTTCCTAAGATATTATCTTCCTAAGCTATATCCTAACTAAACCTACTGCCTTCTTATAACTTAACGTTCTAAGAAGCTAAGGGGAGCATAATTTAATAATTTAGGAAGATAGAGATAATCTATTAGTAAAGATCCTTAGGGAAGAGAATAGACCTATAACACCCCTACTAAAAAACGTATACTAAAGATAATTGTCTATAATATCTCTATAAGTAGCTCCTATTAGAGATATAAAACCCTAATCTTTAAGACCTTTAGTAGCTATAAGGAAGAAATTATCTAAAGGATATATACCTTAATCTAACCCTACTATAATAAGAGCTAGAAGGAAGACTATATTATCCTTAAAAGCAAGAGAAGCTCTAGGCCTTTAAGCCTAACCTAATAAATTAGATAGGCTACTTAATAATAAACTAATCTCTATATTTATTACTTACTAAATAACTAACTATTTTATTCCTTAGAATATTAAAGAAGCTAAAACCTACCTAAATTAGGAAGACTAGAAAAATGCTATTAAACAGGAGCTTTAATCCTATCTTAATAATAGAACTTAGCTAACTATTAAATTATCTAAAGCTATAAATCTTATTAATAGTCTCTAGGTTTTTAATATTAAGATAGTACTAGATAGATCTATTTTATACTATAAAGCTAGATTAGTTATATAAGGTTATTCTTAAGTTTATAGTATAGACTACTATAAAACCTATTTACTAGTTATTAGGTATAACACCCTTAGATTACTACTTTACTAAGTAGTGTAATAGGACCTAGATATTTACTAAATTAATTTTAAGACTACCTACCTTAATACTACCCTTTCTATAGATCTCTAACTCTATATAAGGTGCCTACTAGGATATATATAACTAGGAAAATCTTTAATACTTAAGAAATCCTTATATAGTCTAAAATAATCTAGGAGAGAATAGTTTAGACTCTTAAAAACTTACCTCTTATTAGCTAGGTATAAGCAAGCTATATATAACCTATGCATGTTTACTAGTCTAATTACTATTACTATCTATATAGATAATTTACTACTTATTAGAAATACTATAAATATCTAACACTTTAAAGAGACTATTTTAGTAGAATTTAAATACAAAGATCTAGGAATAGTGCACTATCTCCTTAGACTAGAGATTATAAGGAATAAGGATACACTAATAATCTTATAAGCTACCTATACCTAAAGGGTCCTTAGGCACTTTAGAATAGTAGAATATAACTCTTAATAAACACCTCTAGATATAAACTCTATAATCTTAAGATAAGTAAAAGATGCCCCTATAGATCTTAACCTCTAGAAGGAGTACTAATAATTAATTAGTTACCTAAATTACTTAGTTATTAGAACTTACCTAGATCTTGCCTATACTATCTTAACTCTCTTAAAGTTTAATTTAAACCTATCTAATCTTTATCTAAAGCTTACCTACTAGGTACTCTACTATATTTAGGGGAGCCTATACTTTAAACTTTAGTACCCTTACTCTAATATAAAGAAGGTAGATTTAGAAACTTTATCTAGAATCTTAGTAAGAATATTCTATAATACTTCCTATAGCTTAGACCTAGATAATTCTTAATTAATAAATAGTTATATTCTTTAGATTAGAGAATCTATAATCTTATAGAGCTCTAAACTTTAATCCTATATTACTAAATCTATATATAAGGCTAAATATATAGCTTACTCCTATACTACTTTATATCTACTATAGGTAAAGAGTATATTACTAGAGCTTAAATATAAACTAGGGAATTCTTATAAATTTATTCTAATAACTAACTCTATACTAGCTTTAGCCTTAATTTAGGATTACTAAATTAATACTTATTTAAAGTATATTACTATTTACTTCTATTATATCTATAAGTAATATCTAGATAATAAGTTTACTATTAAGTATATTACTTCTATAAGAAATACTACTAATATCTATATAAAGCTACTAGCTTTACCTATATTTACTTCTATGCTTAGACTACTAAATATAGACGCATAGCCCCTTTAGGGGAGTGTTAGAGGAAGTGTCTATACCTAACTAGTGGTAATCACGGGTGGGTTTGTTTATATCCCGTTTTAGGACTAGCGTGGAAAGCGTGATGGCGTAATATAGTCAGATTCTCCCTTCTAGAGAATCCTCCACCTCAATAAATAACTTTTCCATCACCATAACTACAACTCATACCGTGTTAGTACCGGTAATTGCCTGCCACCCTCTTGTCCACGTCATTCATATCCCTTTTACTGATTGAGTACTCTACTCTCTTCTTCCATCGTCCACTAGCACTTTTATGCCATTGGTGGGCCGAGTTTCTCAAGCGTCTTGGGCCGCCACAGGTGCCCGATCAGGCATCTGCTCGTTGCGGAGCAGGACGGAAGAGGTATTGTTCCTCGATCGAGTTGGCTGTTGAACAAGATCAGCCGATATCACGAGAAGAAATTTGCCTGCGAATATTTTACCTCCTGGAGAGGTGATTGGGAAGAAGAGTGCTGGTTTCGTGGTGTGAATGCGTGTGGTCGCAGGAGACTGGAGAGATGCCTACACTGCTGACGTTGATTTACCGTTCAAATTGTTTACCCATCAGATTGAAATAAATGGAAGCGACACCTGAGATACTGTACACATACATCATCTAACAAGGTACTTTACTTGAGGATGCCTGCATCGAGTCCAAGATTACTGCACGTCATTCCTCAGCCAAGCACACGGATGGGTGGGGGTTAGCATCATCCGAGTAACATCCTGATTTAGTGGCGTCAATATCAATGTTCCCATGGCCTTTCACTCATACAATACTATAATCGTACACTTCACCTCATTCGTGCCTCGATTGCTGCCTTGCTGCAGGCTGGAAATATGATTTGGCGCTATGCATTTTGCTAATGCTATGGGAGAGATGTGTACTGCCATCGACGCCGGACGTGTACAAGTGTGTTACATGGATGATCATCGTTTCCACAAACCATTACTTCTCTCCACACCCCGTTTGCATTCCCCATGCCATTTTCTCTCATTCATCAATATCCATCTTGTCGACATAGTCCTCATCGTCCTCATCGTTTTTACTATCCCCATCAGCACTGTCCTCGCTGCCCGACGTCTCCGAGTTTGCAATGTGGCTTCTTACAACCAGACTCCTATTGCTGCGCATAAAGTCGTCCCTCCACTCTTCCATTCCATCGATAGCGCCAACAAAGTAGAGATAGCCGACCTCCTCTGCCACTTTTCGGGCCACTTTTGCTATTCTGGCGCGTTCTTCTTCCTGACACAATGCCTCGAGCAAGTCTTGATCGATTTCCCAGCTCTCCAAAGTCTCTGAATAGGACAAGGAGCTGCGCGGCGGCCGTGATCGCGGCCTGTTTCCACGTTTCTTTCGCTCGGCCATGCGCTGATTTTCGAGTATCTTTTGATGGTTTCGAAGGCTGATGTATCCCGAAATGGGCGCATCCCAAAACTCGGGGTAGATCGGATAATCCTCGCCTAACCCGTGTTTTCGCCGTACTGCACACTCCTTCCTATGTCGAGCTTCCCAGGCTTGTCTTTGCACTTCTGCAGCGTGCATGGATGCGCGACGGTTCTGTATTATGTGTTGCAGAATCTTTGATCCCTCGCGTTGAGGTTCAGGTTTCCGCCGGCGGTTGCGTGAAGGCGGCGGCGTGTCTGGCATCACACCGTGCTCAACAAGTAGTGCGCCTGGGTGCTCCCACCATGCTAGTTCGCAAGTGGTCTGTATGTCTGGTTCAACGGTCGTCTGCTCTACCATGGTCGATGTGCACAAGGGGCATTCCGCACATTCTGTGAAGTCGGCTGTTGCCTGGGGATGGTGGGAGTAATACTGTCGGTGCGCCTCGTCCCACGCCTGCTCCCGCTCCCAGCGTAGCTGATCCCGTTTTCTCTCTCTTTCTCGTCGTTGTTTGGCGATGTTGTGTTTTATTCTCGCCGTGTTCCACCGACGATCGCGCATGAATTCAGCGGGTGCCAGACCTCCTTCAGCCACGAGATTTCTCTGTGCAGCGTCGAGCCTTGCTCTTGCTCGCGCCGCAGCGCATGTCGGACACCATGGAGTACGTCTGGAACTGGCGGGATGGACTTCGTGCCAGCATTTGGTTGCGAAAATCTTCGGGTGGCCGTAGTAGGTTTGAAAGCCCAGCGACCGAGTGTCGAAAGGCATCGTTGTGGGACTGAGCAACATGGCCATGTGGAAGGTGGTATTGAGATATAGGTTGGTGAATGCAAACGTTGATGGTGTCCCCAAAATTAATAATCATTCTGATGGGAAAGGCCAGGTCGCGTTGCTGTAGGTTAGTGAAATACAGTTAGCGGACTTTCGAATTTCGACGGTGAGATGGAAAGCTTCAAGTTTGCGACGCGTGAAGGCAACCGGCGGTACTGCGCCATGCACGGCTTTTTAGTTGGTGAGTTGTACTTCGTCTGAGGCGTGTAAACGCGTCATCGACAGCACATGATTGGTGTACTTGCCTACAAGTCACACGAGCAGTCACCGTCGAGCTGGCCGTGCATCCATTTAGTTGCCTTGCAGAATCATCATTGCTGACCTGAGGTCGTGGGGGTAACGAGACAATCAGCACAAAACTCGGTCTCATCAACGCGCGAAGATCTTCTCTTCAGGTCCCGAGAAATCACGATCGGTCGCCACCCCACAATTATTCCTCCGCTACTGCATACTACGTAGCTTGCAACCGGGCACCTTCATCTTGACACACCAGACCGACACCGGTACAAGAACCACATGTTGCCAAAGAGGATTGCTATAGTCCGTGTCCAGGGCGAATTCACATCGGACGCACGTTGTTGTTATTTGTGCAGTACCTACGAGGAAGTTGGACACGCAGTTCGATCCGTAGTACCATCACCCATGCCTCATGGCAGCCAACAACCGCCCGCTGGACACAACCCCGACCCTTCACAGGCCTGCCAGTGTTATCTTCTATTCGTCTGGTGCACGTTACGCCCAACTGGACAGTGAGATGCACGATTGGACGCGACTCGGGATACTGTGTCACTCCAGCATTCACGTGCGACAACCATCAGAGCGAGTCATGAAAGCAAGAGCTTGGATATATTGCCTACCTCTTGAAACCCTGCCGTACTCTACCTTCTTCAGCCACTGACTCGCGTACTTCTTGCCTGTCGACCTGGACTATCAGCCATCTTTCACAGTCTTGAACACGCCCCCCAACACAAGCTCACAGCACCGTGCCATTTCCCACATTTCAGCGATCCAACACGACCATAATTCAGTGATTGACACACTTCGATCCAGGAGTAGCAATTTCCCAGCTAAGTGCGGCAAGGGTCCTGCTGCCTGGTGGGTGCTGCTTTATCACTCTCGATCACTAGGATGAGCATTCACTGAGCTGAGACATGATAGCAAGAGCACAAGCTAGAGATCCTATTCTGGCCCCAGTCCCCGTACATCTTGGGCTTCACACAACGGGAGGGCACATGGCTCGAGATGACAAGGCTGGTCAGAAGTGATGCTAATCATCACAGTGCTGCAATAAGTCCCTTTGTCCAACCCTTCTTCAATTAGCACAGAAGCCTCCCAGCGTCCTCCATAACTTTGCCATCTTGTCTGAATACCCAATCCCATTCGCGAGGACATGACCGCCGCAGATGAGCATCTCATTATTTGAAAAGCTTCCCTATTCATCATCTACTTCGCCTCGCACCTTGGGTTCCTTCAATTGGAAATGCGATGATCGGCCGCTGGAACAGAATCGAAACAATCACTTTCGGTATGGCCTGGGCGTAGGAGTTATAGGTGACGGCCCTTTCTGGGCGCCTTCAGCTGCCAGACCAGCTGCAGCCGTTTAGGATTTGTCCCTTTGGAATAAGACGGATGGCAGTTAGGATATACGGAGGTCTTTTGATCGCGTTGGTGACTCCCCGCTTCATCTTCATGTTACTGACTGTGTTGGTGTTCTATAGGCACTCAACACAATGCACTCCTAGTAATGGATCCGTGTGAAATATATTTCATTTGTGAAGGAGAAATGTAAGAAAAAAAAAGAGCCACTTAGTATTTCCTCCTTGTAGTATTTGTATAGGCTCTTTGAGATTATTTCTCGTACCTTATACGTCCATGTTCTCCCTTCCAAGAATTCTGTACTCCATTATAATCTTTCATCTCACTATACATCCGTAACACCACACTCGCCGTAAATTGGGCCAATCAGCGCCTCGACGGATTGTCTTACGATGGATCACACCACCACGCACCACTTTCGCGACACGCGATCGTTCCTCCACGAATCTGTATTCTTATATCTCGGATCACCTCCGCACTCCAAAATGGACAACTAAGGTCTTTACAATGCCCAGCGCAACAACTGTTTCTTTCGTGTTATTGCTCATCCTTGCTATATCCATCGAGTGGCTTCGTCCAACGATCATGACCGAGACTACTGGTAAGCCATGGGCTGATAGTCCGTGTGCATTGATAACGACGCCGCAGTATGCGACGAAGAAGGTGCTTGTGGTGGGCGTCGTGCTTGCTGGGATTGAAGGCTGACAGTAAAAGGACGACATCTTCACGCTGGGGGCAACACATATGGCACATATTCATAACGCCATACTTAGAGGGTATAACTCAATTTATCTTCAAGCTCCACACGTTCAAGAAGCAGACAATTCGGCGTTTGTAGGGTACGCGTTGACATGGTATCGATTCGTGAAAAGCCATCACGATGATGAAGAAGCCGAGCTGTTTCCCAAAGTGGAAGAGGTACTGGGTAGCAAAGATATCTGGCAAGAGACATATCAAGAGCACGGTAACTTCATGCAGGTTGCTTGAAGCTATATAGGTCTGACCAGAACCGCAGAATCATTCCTAGGTGGCCTAGTCGAGTTTGAGAACTACTTGAGCAATCTAGAAACACCCCATGCATTCGATGGAAACCACCTCATCAACATCATGAAATCCTTCCAAGACCCATTTTGCCACCACTTTCAGCACGAAATCACTACCATCGCCTCATTTGGCGACCTACCATCCGCTCCAGCGCCAAACTCCCCGGAAGCCGCACAAGCTGCTGCCGTCTTCAAAGCTTGGGGTAAGAAGACAGTCACCAAGGCAGGAACGTATGACGTCGTGCCCTTCTTTTTGATGAACTTGGATGCAGACTACGAGGGGGGTTTGTGGGCGAATTGGCCGCCTATGCCGGCGCCAGTGCGCTGGGGTCTGGTGAATGTGGCGGGCGCGGTGCACTGGGGATGGTGGAAGTTTGCGAGTTGTGATGGGTTGGGGCGGAGAAGAGAGTTGTTTGCGATACCAAGCGATGGGTCGACGTGATGGTCTTCATGGACGCCGTCCTTTCATGATTCATATAGGTAGTATGATTTTGAAGGATGGGTTATTGTAGAAAAGAGCCTACATTGTTAGCTTCAGCATTGTGTTTTGTACGCATGTTATCTCATGCTGAAACACACGGCACGATTATAAATTCATAACAACAAGCCCCCATATGTTGCACGTACTATAAATGGGGTGAAATCTACAAGTAAGCAGCAGTATACACAAGACGCGAGGCACCGAGTCCAAGTACACCTTTCCACCGCCGAGTACCGAAAATGGCGAAGTCGTTTGCACAAACAAACGACCCAGAGTAAACACACAGCACCGGTACCCATAAAACCCACATCAAAATCAGCCAAAACCTTACTCTTCCCAAACCAACAAAAGCCTCAATCATGTCCACCAACAACATCACCAGAACTACCACCCCCCGCGCCTCTCCCTCCACCCGCCAACCACTTACCCGCACCTCCCTCCTCAACACCCTCCAAACCCTCACCACCCAAATCGACACCATCCTCGCATCCCTCCACCGCCACCACCGCACCCTCACCACCTCAATCACGCAAACCCAGTCCTCCATCGCCTTTGCCGCCCGCTTCAACACCATCCTCCCATCCACGGAGCTAGCCCACTGGACCGCACAACTCGGGACCATCATGCGCGCCATGGCGCTTTGCACTGCGCACCGCGTGCAGATGCAGCAGATTGAGAAGACGGTGAAGGATTCGGGGGAAGGGAGGTGGATTGAGGATGGGGAGGTGGGTGCGGATATGGTGGATTTGGGGGCGCGCTGGAGGACTGCGGCGAGGGCGCAGAGGGTGTTTTTGAGGAGGGTAGGGGAGTTGGAGGGGGAGTGTGGGTTGGAGTTTAAGGAGGGTGGGGAGGGGGAGGGGTTTGTTGTGTATAATTAGGAGGGATGAGATTTGTTGTGTATGATCAGGAGGGAGTGGGGATTGAGGATCGTGCTTGGGTAATCGGGTGATGGGTGTTTATATCCACATGGATCATATTAGACTCGTCGTGGAATCGACCTCGACAAATTTATTGTAATCTCACCTAGGCCTAGAGTGTTCCTAAAGGGTACACACTCGGTATATTCCCTCTATTCGGTGCAACCTTGGGTACTTCTGTATACTGTGGAACTTCCACCACCTCCGTCGCCCACTTTGGGGGCCTCCTCACCTTCAATAGCTGTTCAATTGCATATCCAATGCCTAGCAGCTTCTCGTCATCCCATGGCCGACCCAAAATCTCCATGCCGATGGGTACTCCAACCGGCGCATCATCGTTTGGCTCGCTGAAACCCGCTGGCACTGTGACTACAGGTGAACCAGTCAGAGCCGCAAGAATGCCGTTGCGTCCGGATTGGGAAGCTGAACCAGTCTTCACGACAAGGTTCTTTTGCTCGGGGTAGATGATTGCGTCGAGATTGTTGGATGCGAAAGTGTTGAGGAAAGCGATGGTGAGATGGCGGATACCGTCCTGGCGCTGGATATATGTGGCATTGCTAGTCGAGGAAATGAGCGCTGTATTGACATACTCGTATTGAGATGGCAAAACTACGAACTCTCCACCTGTGCCGTTGTGGGATTTGCGCGAGTACAGCTCCTTTAGCGTCCGAGGACGGTCTCCGGATAGCGATGGACGTTGCAAGTACACGTCCATTAATTCGCGGTATTCAAACCGCTGGACATCAAGTGCGGCTTGGATGGTTGTAGCATTATAAATGGGCTCGTTGATCGTAATCAATTTTACGCCTTCGGCTTCCAATCTCGACATGACAACATCCATAACATTATTCACCGGTGTTATTTCGGGTGAGTCGGTTCGATTGAAGAATCCGTTTAAAAGACCTATCCTTAGACCTTCTAAGGAGGCTTTGGGGAGAGAGGCTGCAAAATCGACGTTTCGACATGATGTTGGGACAAGTCCGGTTGCGCTATCAGCTGCATCGTACCCTGTAGATGCCATGACCGTAAGCGCAACAGCGACATCCTTGATTGTCCTCGCAATAGGTCCAATGACATCATGTGTTTTCGAGATCGGGATAACTCCTGTCCTAGTGATGAGACCTCGCGTGGGCCGAATACTGCAAAGGGAATTTGCCGAGGCGGGACTTCTAAGAGAGTTGACTGTATCGGTCCCGGTCCCGAAGACACAAAAGGAAGACGAGACACTTGCTCCAGTGCCTCCAGAACTACCCCCGGGAGTTCGTGTAGAGTCGTACGGGTTGATGGTCTGCCCACCTAAAGACGAAACACTGATCCCTTCCAATGCAAGCTCGTGCAGATTTGCCTTGCCCAGAATAACTGCTCCTGCCTCCTTCAGAGCCGCTACAGTAGGGGCATCTTCCATAGGCTGCGACTTGGCCAGAGCAAGAGCTCCACCCGTAGTTGGCATGTCCTCGGTATCGAAATTGTCTTTCAACAGTATAGGAATGCAGAATAGCGGCCCAGTCGCACTGCCAGCGGATAATTGGTCGTCCAGGGAGTCTGCAATAGCCAAAGCATTTGGATTGAGAGAAATAATAGCATTTGTCCTATGGTTATGGGCCTCGATTCGGGCCAGAAATGAGGATACTACCTCGCGACATGTAGTGAGACCAGAGTACAGGGCATGGTGAACTGAGTCGATGGTCGCTTCTCGTGCGTCGAATGGCATGGTCTGCGCTGTGGCCAAGTGACCACATAGAGCCAGGATAGTTACTTGCACGAGAGATATCATACTGGCAGAGGGATTAGCGGGCGACTGAACTTGGTGCTGCACAGCCTCCATTACCACAGTGCAATTCAGATATGATCAGATCAGAACATCGACAGGCTGATCTTGATCCATCACGGGTACTTGTCTAGATAATGACTGAGGCATAGAGCATTATCAAGAGTTTTGTTATTTTTGACAATGAATGTATTGTGTAATCTTTGATGATTTTTTTGCAGATCTTACCGGTATCGCCAGCTATGGTAGAAGTAAAGAGGCCGATAGTCGGGATGACGTATGCCGAGCTTACTCTCTACCTGGCTCTTCACCTCAAGCGCACTGATTGATGCACCCAGGCTTGTAACCATTCGTAGTCAGTTGAAGCATTCTATACCCATCTTTCTAGTATTGGCCAGAATGCATTCCAATCCCAGTCCCTACTGAGATTCTCACAACAACGTTTCCGTAACTACCAACTAGCTTTATCGTTACGGGATGTCTCAGAGGTGGCTAAAAGGCTATATGTGCTGATGCAGGCCGATACACAATGTATCAGACGGCCTGGCGATGATAACGATCCAAGGGCTTGATTCAATCCTATGCGTTGGGTTTCCTGTGCAGCTACAAAATTCCCGGTCGCTTTGGGCGCTGCTACAACTGTCGGTAATAGACATTTTCCCAAAGCTTGAAGAGGTTCAATCCAAAGCCAAGGCGAGCGTGAAATAAAAAGACTCTTCATCTCAAAGAGGAGCAATGTTAGTCTTGCGGCTGCTTGGGGATAGTATTGCATAGTCTACCACAGGATTGGGGGCCAGTAACGGATAGGGGTGTAGCCGCCTGCCGTAACGAGGCTAAAATATACCGGTAACTAATATGGTGAGCGCAGCGTTACCTTCACACCACCACTTCACTCCGCTCCTCTTACCAACAATGGTCTAGCACCCTTTCCGCACAGCAAGCCACAAATGGCAGTCCATTGGCCGGATTCTGCACACACCGAACGAACAGAAACTTTCCCAGATCTCGTTCTCTCGTGTATGAAACTAGCGATGCCTCACCAGACGAGCTCTAACCCTAACTCGGGACTGGGGAAACCCGTGCTGTGAAACACCATCGTGAGTGGCTTCACCCAGGCCATCCGGCATACTCTCTTCCGGCTGAGCTTGAAAAACGTTTCTGGATCAAGGTGCGCGCATCTTTGGGACCACGCTGGAAAAGATGCGAGGTTGCAGAGCACTGCACTGTGACTTGCATTTACGCTGCCTACTACCACAGCAACGACCACAAAAGCACAATTGTGGTTATGTGTGTCAAACAGAGCTACTCATGTGAACTTTGCGAAAGGTTCAAGACAAGGTGCATGGAGTTGTGAACCTCAACCACTCCGGTTTCATCGCAAGGATAGATTTCAATTGCCCCCTAAGCTTTATAGCCACAAATCGTTTGATGCTTAGGTATCGTGAGTTCCTGAATCAGATGTTACACAAGATATATACTGGTTCTAGCATAGCTTCATGGTTTCTTCAGGATTTTCACTCAATGATTGGTTTGACTCGCGTTTCCTAAAGCGTCGATCTCGTGAACGACTTGCAAATCACTGTCTCATGAGCGCAGCCAAACGCTCTTAACGGGCGCTTATTCGTGCCTCCAAACCTTGGAATCTGTCAAACGAGTGCCAAGATGGACCAAACTCGTTTCTGCGCTCTATCTTTACTTCACTCACGTTTCGAACACCTACAACCAGTCGAATTTCGAACCGAGGGATAGAGTTTGTGCATCAAGATCCTCCTCAGAACTGGTTTCCACCATAGTGTCATGCTGTGGACGAAACTGAAGCGCTTCACCAGTCTAAGCGACACACGTGAGGATGGTGTAGGCTGGCAACTTCACAGAACATCATGGCTGGTGGCAATATCTGATATCAGGTATAAAGTAGAGTAGCACCACAGTCGAAGAATGGCATTCAGCACTCAGGTTCCCAGCTCAGCTTCGATAGTAATCGCTACTTCTCTCCTCTTTCTCTTGTATCTAATACTCTCGCCCTCTCACTTATTTTAATCATAAATCATCTGACCGGTTCAGCATGTACTTCTCCAAGCTCTCCGCTGTTTCCGTTAGCCTTCTGGCTTCCTCTACGCTTGTGGCTGGCCACAGCGCAATTGTCGGTGCTACTGGTGATGCGGGTGGCCAAGGTTCTGCAATCGGTGTTGACCCAGCTACTCCTCGTGATGGCACAGGCCGCAATCCCTTCCAACAAGACGCCACGCGCTTCCGCGGTGATGCCGCAGATACTTGCGGTGAGACTCTTGGTGGAGGTGACAATGATATCGACGCCGGAACTGCTGCGGTCATGGCCCAAAACGGGGCCACTCTTCCTCAAGTCTCTGCTGGTGGACAAATCATGATGACTGTCCATCAAGTAAACAGTGATGGGGCTGGACCGGTATTACTTCCTTCATCCGTTCCAAACCATGACAAAAAGCTAATCTAGTCAGTACACCTGCATGATCGACGCCACCGGTACCGGTACCAACTGGCAGCCAATGACCGTCACTCAGAACCTCGAGGGCAATGAGCGTGGTCGCAACCGGGATACCCAGATGCAGGATCTTCCTTTGACTGCTGAGATCCCTGCTGGCCAGACTTGCACAGGTACCGTTGCTGGCCAGACCAACGTTTGCATGGTTCGTTGCGAGAACCCTGCACGTGCTGGACCTTTCGGTGGCTGTGTTCCTGTACAAATGGCTGGAACTGCTGCCAACGCTGGAACTGCTGCCAACGCTGGCACTGCTGCTAATGCTGGCACTGCTAATGCTGGTACCGCAAACGCTGGCACTGCCGCGAATGTTGGAAATGCTGGTACTGCCAACACTGGTACTGCCAACACTGGTACTGCCAACACTGGTACTGCCAACACTGGTACTGCCAACACTGGTACTGCCAACACTGGTACTGCCAACACTGGTACTGCTGGTACTGCTAGCACTGCTGGTACTGCTGGCACTGCTGGCACTGCTGGTACTGCTGGCACTGCTGGCACTGCTGGAAACAATGCCAACGCTGGTACTGCTGGCACTGCCAACACCGGTACTACTGGTACGGCTGGAACAGCAGGAACAATCAACAACGCTGGCAATACCAACACCAACACCAACACCGGAAACCTCGCTCAGTCTCCCTCTGCCAACAGCCCTGCCGCAATCAACGGTGCTACCAACGGTGCATCTACCGCCGGCTCCAACACAGGCAATCTACCCGCCACGGCCCCTGTCGCCGGCGCTGCTGCGCGCAAGCGTCAGGCGGAGAGGAATCAGCGTGAGCAGGATAGGACTCAGCGTCAGTCTGGGAACAGCGAACCCGCGCTTACAAATGACGATCAGGAGGAGGAGGTTGAGTTGCTTGATGGCGAATTTGAGTTTTAGATACACTGCTCATATTGGCAGAGTTGAGCAACTACGAGGATGGAGATATGAGGAGTAGTACGGCTCGAGGGGTACACTAGTGTTGTTTGTAGATGAGATGGCGAGGTACATATAGCCTTTTTTTTGGCTAGGAAAAGCTGGGATGGAGTCGAGCTGTGCTCGTACTGGTATAGAAACAGGGGATCTGTCAAATTCACAATAATGGCTGGATGCAAGAGAGATGGTAGTATGAATTGTCAGAATGCTTGGAGCTTGGGAACGTTTGGATCTTATAGTGCTTATTAATGGTATTTATCCCAGTATTTTGATGGTGTTTTGCTGCTTTCTCATTGTTCTTTGTAAAAATACGTTTTTGGGATGATTTGCTGTCAACGCTGCTTCAGACATGAGACGTTTTGTTTCTTGTTCGTGTGGCGCATACTTGGGGGCACCCTTGCTAATGTGTTGCTTGACCCGATAAACATCCTCCTTTCACATCCTTGCTTTGCACAACGATGTCTCCAAAATTTTCTGTTCAAGTTTTCGGTACCTCCCCAGTCGCAACCAGATTTCTGAAGCGGTCGAGGAAGTATTTTGAGGACAGTCAAAGAGGAAGAAGAAGTCATTAGTAAGTTTTAAGGATTGTTTTCAGGCTCCTGAGGTGGGGGGACGATATGATAGAAGTTGTACACTGAAGCTTGCGAAAATTCAAATACTTCTTCACCGAATATATACTGTCATCCCTACTGTTCCCGCTTTACACAAAGCGAATATCCCAAGATTGCCTTTGCGTTCGGTTTCGACAAGCCCAGCTTTACATGGCTGGGAAATCTTATTGCTTTGAAAGATCGCAGGCTATCTGGTTATAATAGAAGGTCTACTTCTTCGAAACGTGGGTTTTTGTATAGAAGGCTTCTCAAGCCATTCCGGTATCTTTACCTCAGTGCTCAAGAGCATGGAATTTGTGGTTGAGGGTTGCATCCATGGTTAAGCCAGCCAACTCCTCTAAAGTCCATATATCGTATGTCCCGTTCTCATCGTATCGAGAAAAAAAAACCCCCAACGACATGTTCCTCATGTCCCGGTTTTTCTCTAATCCACACACGACCACATGTGGGCTGTACAAATACGTTTCGAAAAAGCAGACCACAACATGTATTCTCTGCTGTATTGTTTTTACTTGCCATACCAAATCCATACATCATCTGCCACTTTCTTTGATACCGCACTCCAATGTCCAGTATCCACAGCAATAACAGCACTCATCTTTGCTCCCCCCTCCCCCCGAAACAAAGACACACCCATCCACATAGGGCCTAAATGATTACCATTTTGACCTCCACAGCGCATTCCGCACTCCCACGAGAATTCGTGGAAAACGCAAAAGCAAAGATTCTCACATATGCACTTCTGAAGTCGTAGTTTTCTTCTTTGGGAATAATCCCACATTAAGTTAAATCTGGCCTTTTAGACAGGTGGTTGATGTGTGTAAGAGAGAAGGTTGGGGGATGGAGGCGGAGTGGAAGAGGGGTGTTTATATACTGCAGTTTGTGGCAGTTCGTCGTTTATTTGACGTTTGATGCAGTCATGGGGTAAGAGGGAATCACGTGAAGACCGTTTTGATCACGTGCAGCCTGGGACATGCACGTGGAGAGTCAGGTGCACACCACGTGAACACCACGCGATACCACTATCTAGACAACTTCATGTATCCTTATACATCATGTCACAATATAGTTAATGAGCAAGCGCTTAACTCTATTCTTTTTTCATTCATTTTCGTTCTATTTTGTTTTTTCCTTTTAATCTTTTGGATAGAAACAGCCTACGCCCCAGACCAAAGTATGTGTATAGAAAAAAAGGGCAACCAGGCGCGCCCCAGTCCAGCTCAACGCCGTCATACATGCTTCATCATCATCAGTAGCAGTATTGCACAACAACAATAACACCATCATCATGCTTCTCCACTCAATCTCCTCTACTCACGTATACACTAGGACAGGTTATAAAATCCTTGGCTCGTGAATTGGTTTGAGTAGAATGCAACGAAAAAATTATTCATAGCTTGGCTTTCATACTTTGATCTTGGGGGCCCGAGCGTAGTTATTCGCGCATGTTGACGACACAACGGATGCAGTCGCCTGCCTTCATGTCGGCAAAGGCCTGGTTGATCTTGTCGAGCGGCTGGCGATGGGTGATGAATTCGTCAACCTTGAGGTCACCATTGAGGTAGTCGTCGACGAGACCGGGTAGCTGCGAGCGGCCCTTGACACCGCCAAACGCGCAGCCTTTCCATACACGGCCGGTAACGAGCTGGAAGGGACGGGTTGCGATTTCTTGGCCAGCGGCCGCGACACCGATGATGATGGATTCTCCCCAGCCCTTGTGGCAGGCCTCGAGCGCGGCGCGCATGACATTGACGTTACCCGTGCAGTCAAAGGTGTAGTCGCAGCCGCCGTCGGTCATCTCAATGAGCTTCTCCTGGATGCTCTGCTTGCCGAGCTTGGTGGGGTTGACAAAGTGTGTTGCGCCGAATTTTTTGGCCCACTCTTCCTTTGCGTCGTTGACGTCGACGACAATAATCATGCCAGCCTTGTTCTTAGCAGCACCTTGGATGACAGAGAGACCGACGCAGCCAGCACCAAAGACGGCGACATTAGAGCCCTCCTCTACACCGCCCTTGCCAGCGGTGATGACGGCGGCGCCGTAACCGGTAGTGATACCACAGCCCAGCAAGCAAGTACGGTCCATGGGGGCCTTCTCGGTGATGGCGACGACGGAGATATCGGCTACGACGGTGTACTGGGAGAATGTGGATGTGCCCATGAAATGGAGGAGGTCCTTGCCCTTGCACTTGAAGCGCGAGGTACCGTCGGGCATGAGACCCTTGCCCTGTGTAGCGCGGATCTTGCCGCAGAGGTTCGTCTTGCCAGACTTGCAGAATTTGCATTCCTTGCATTCTGGTGTGCTGTGGGTTGTTAGTCGATAGTTGGCGAAGGCAAAACCTTGGAGACATACTATAGTGCAACGACGTGGTCGCCGACCTTTACGTTTGTGACGCCTTCGCCGATGGACTCGACGATACCGGCACCCTCATGACCAAGGACAATGGGGAAAGCACCTTCGGGGTCCTTTCCTGACAGTGTATAGGCATCTGGGCATGATTAGCGTGTGAAGTGGCAGGTGAAATCAACACTGTGGTCGTGCTGTGGCACATTGCCAGTAACTGCTGCAGATAGCATTGTATGGAACCAGCGGAAAAGACATACCGGTATGGCAAACACCAGTGTAGTAGATCTGGATGCGAACCTCGTGTGCCTTGGGTGGTGCAACCTCGACATCCTCAACGGTGAGGTCCTTGCCAGCTTCCCAGGCAACTGCTGCCTATGCTCTAGTTAGCAGCTAGTACCCCTCATCATCCATGTATGTATGTGTGCGGATCTCTCGTCATATTGTCGGCTTCAAAGCACCGACTCGGCGATGCATGATGAAATGTGTTCAGCTATCAGCGCATTCAGGCTTCTACAACTGCGGTTCTGCATGCCAAGCCGCAGGCATCTGGTAACTGGATATGGGGGATGTAGAGGAAAGTGGTGCAGAAGAATGATTAATGGGGCTTGAGGTATGAGAATTGTCCATGCGGAGGCTGCTCACATACCTTGCAGGTGATTGTCTGTATGGTGCATCGTCAGCTGGAATTCAATGCGACAGGTCATTGCTCTCTCCCGTCCTCTTCTGTTCTCTCCTTTCTCCCCCCCCCCACCCCCCTCTCTCTCTCTCCCGTTCTATCTTGTGGAATCGTGGAAAACTTACCTTTCCAGTCGTGTCAGACATGGTGTGCGGAAAACGTCGATTTGGGTATCTTGGTGTCTTTTTCCAAGCAAGAAAAGTCGGGGGAGAAGAACAAGGAGATATATAAACAATTCAATGAGGGGAAGTCAGACCTATCCCAAGCTAATCGAGCGGCTCCGGGTGTTTTTATCTGGGTCGGTCTCGTAGTGGGGTTCGGTGTCATCGTCATCCGCACCCCCCTCCTCCGCCCTTCGAGCTGCCCCTCATTCCCGGCTTAAGCTCGGCCGGTCTCGCGCAACACTCGCGCTTTGAGGCTCAAGCTCGTGCCGCGCTCGGAATACACCGACAAGGCAAAGATTTGAAGGCCATGGCGCAGCATTAATCAATTTACTTGGGTCTGTTCAACTGCTTGCAGAGATATTTGGTGGCAATGGACAAGGGGCTTGGCGCGGAGAGTGGGAGCGTATGCTGCCAGTAGGGTTGCGGACAGACTTGCCAGATTTGGGTGACGTAAATGCTAGGTAAACGATCAGAGTATAAACTACGTATGGTATCAGCCATGACCGCAAATGTTGCAGTCCCAAGAAGAGTACCTCGATCTTTTGGAATCCATATTCTTGTACCTGACGCTACATCGCTTGACTCCTTCTGCCGGCCAAACAATATACCTGTTGGCGTTCACCGTCTTCGGGCAGATTCGGGTTGTTGAGCATTCGGCAGATGCTTCCATCAGGGATTTCAACAGTAGGTTTGAGAACAACATGCTAGAGCGGCAAGTAAAGAATGGTATCATACTAGGCGAACGCAGCCAATCATATTCCCTCAGACTCTTACACCAGCATCTGGTTTTTTTTGGAATGCCGAGTACGCCAGAAATGCTGTCATACAAGTACCCCCGGTCTGCATGCCCATGTTCATGCCGTCGATTTTCCAGCAAGCTTCCTCGGATCTTGTTCTTCTTCCACCCTCTCAGGTGTGGTCTTGCGACTTGCGTCCCGATCTCTGACTCCTTTGCTCAGGCTCCTCAGTCTGCCCCAGCTGATGCTCCGTCGCTTCTCTGTGTTGTTCTCTTTTATGCCATGACTCCACCGCTTTCTCAAGGGCGGCCGCGACCCATCGAGACCTATCAAGGTTCTGAGCTCTGAGACCTCGGCATGCCCTCTTGTCGTCTTCATCCTGTGCGCCCACATGCATTCTCCATTCTCAAAGAGAAACTCGCCGCCCACTTGTTTCATATCACCGCCTTTTAGCGCATTCTTGCCCGTGCTCAAGCCCTGGAATATCGATTGTACCGAGTTGATGAGCATGTTGGTCTGCATGTATGCCGGCTTAGAGCCAAGGTCAAACGTCCGTGTCATACCAAGGTGGTCGTAGAGCTTGCGCGTTGGTTCAGCGTAGATTGGAAATGGGCAGGACGTGGCTTCGGTGTACATGGGTATTAGCTCTGGTCGGCCGCAGCCAATGACGATGATTGAGGTTGGTACTGGTAGTGCCAGGAGGTCTTCAGGCTTGATCGAGGACGAGAGGGTGCGCAGATATTCTTGACAGTTCTGTTCACGGTTAGTAAATGCGGGTAGCGGGTTGACTGGCATGGCAAAACTGACTCCACAGAAGAAATGTCGAATGAAGATGATGAGTTGTCGCGGCGCGATGTGTGGCGCTTTATACAATTCCTTGAACGGTCGACTCTGTCCTTGAGCATCTAGTACTAGGAGATCATCCACCCGCGACAGATCCTCAGACGATGGCAAGTCATTGTTGACATTGACGGTCCCTTCAAACTCCTCTTGCTCCTTCTGTAGGACTGGCGTTTGGCTCGATGGTGAAAATGGCGGTGTGGAGGCATCTACTGCATCCAGAGAATATTTGGCTCCTGCGTTGAAGTCTGCTTGCGAATGTGGTGGAGAAGGTGGTTGCGCCATGGATGCTTGCGCCGCAGTGGTGTCGATGGGCTGAGGTGTCATGGCAGTACGTTTAGTATTTGCAGTCTCCATGGCGAGGGGAGCTAGTTGCGCGACTACAAGTGGTCGTGGGTGCAGAATGTGCTGTTATGATGGATGATCGCTCAGCTTTACGGAAGCCAGTTGTGCCGAAGCCAAAAAGCGTTTGTGGAAGGGGCCGAAGGGCAATCCTTGATAGGCCTATGAAAATGCCTAATTGGTAGTGTAGTGAAGGCTAAGGAGGTGCAGAATCTGCAAGATTGGCGTTTTAGTGATCTAGAATCATTATGAAAGAAGAAGAACCTTTGTGGTTGTGATTGAGAAGGCGAGACGAGGTCAAACATGCAACACATGACCAGACACTGGAACGCAGGTACCGTACCTACCGTGCCTCTTAGAGTACCCGCCACGCACACGACGTCAGCGGCTCCCTCTCCCTCGAGTTAGTGGCCGCGCGCATCTGCTAGTTCAGGGGTTGTGTGTGTGTGTGTGTGTGTGTGTGTGTGTGTGTGTGTGTTCAGCATGGCGGACATGGCTGGCCGTTACGGGGTCTTGGCTGCTCTTCATGATGGGATTTGCCAGAAGCTTTGTACGGAGGGCTCAGTCAAGGGACGTGTGGAAGCTTCAGGACTGGACTGGCGGGCGAGTCGTGATGCTTTCTATGTTTCAGCGCCATCAGGGTGCTGATGCAGGGCTCTGCCGCCAGCCAATCAGGTTACAGGCCGTCTGCTTTGGGACGCGACTTCACCTCATCCCTCTTCCTCACTTCCTCTTTCACTTCTTCACTTCTTCACTCCCCCACTTCCCTACTTCCCCACTTCATCATCACTTCTTCCTTCTTCCTGAAATATTGACTCCAGACATTTGTCTCAAAATTCCACTCCTTCTTTAAGATATCAAGAATAGGCTGTCTGTAAGGCTGTCATTCGCTGAACACCCTAGAGTCCAGCGCTGGATTAACCTTCTTTTGATCCACTATGAGCTCCCCCACCACTCCATCATCTCGAGTCCATCACCCTAAGCCTGCTGCATAGCCAACTTCGTCTGGATGCGGTGCAACACATCTGCATACTTTGCAAACTCTGGAAAGTCCTCGCCCTGACAGTCCCTCTTGGTCTGAACAGCCGAGACGGCCGCCATCTTCGCAAACTTGAACTCATTCTTGAGCTCACAGACAAGCGCAATGTCCAAAAACCTAATATGATCAACTAATGTCGAGACGTACTTTCACACTGCACTTACACACAGGCCAGTCTGGCTGAGAAATCTCCCTCCTGCCGATGCAGCGCCGCCAATTGGATGAGCTTGGTAACGAAGTCGGGCACCTTTGCACCTTCGGTGAGACGTGATCCACGCAACAGCCTCGTCTCTCGATCAAGCTCCTGCAACCTGAAGCGCCTGTCCGCACTCTCGTAAGCAAAGGTGTCCTCAACGTCCTCGTCCTCTGCGCACGCGCGACAGTCACACCTGAAGCCATAGTGTTTGAGCTCCCATGACCTGAGCTTCTTATCGTGTAGCATGTCACAGTAGGACAACGTAATCTCCTCGCCAGCCTTGACGTCGTTCATAATGTGGATGGTCTCTTTGCCAATGCCTGCATTCCATGTAAAACACGCATTGGGGTTGCAGGAGTGGTTGAAGCGTGCCGCGTGCGGGAAGACGGCGGCGCCTCTATCCATTTCCATGCAGTTGATCTGGAAAATGCTAATGAGTGAGGCTTCCTTGCCCGTCCTTGCAGCGTGCTGCTGTTCGATGCGCGTACGCTCCTTGCCATTGACCGAGGGGTGGATCTGAGAGGGCCAACTCCTGGGATCTTGGCCGTGGCCAGAGTGCAAGGAGAAGTACAGCTCTTTCTCTGTGGCAGTCAATTTGTCAAAGGCGGTTTGGATGTCTTCTTGGAGGTAGTCGGCCATGGGGACGATGAGAAGGGGGTGGTCGGCGAGGATACGCCTTCCACGCTTGAGGTCCTTGAGGGCGAAGCAACCATAGCCTTTTCCAGGTATCGCGCGAATCTCGTAGAAGTGGTTTTCTATTAAATCTCGTCAGTTCATCTCAGCATTCTCCATGCTAACAGCGCTTGGAGCGTAGTTGACAAGAAGAAAGGTGAGAAGCCCGCGACCGAACATGGAAACTACTTACTGGGCGCAATGGGCACATCATCAGGCGTGGTCATTATGCTGTTGTAATGTTGGTGTTGGAATCTTGAGTGTTCATTCGATCGGAGTTTTATTGTCAACCTGAGCGTTTGCTACAAACTCTGGCGGTGAGTGCGCGGCTTGTCGCGTGGCCAAACTCGCTTGCAGCCTGTCTTCACCTTCCTGAATACACGTTGCTGATCTCTAGCAGTGTCTATAGTCAGTCCTGGAAATTTTCATATCAGAGTAAATGCCCTCACCTCTGTCGGTCTGTTGCTGCCGAGTACAATCTTGATTTGATCCATATCGCAGAAGGGTATCACAAGTCACACCAACACCAAGTGGCATGACCGTTTCACGAAAATATGCATTGTTTTTTAATTTGCAAAATCCATCATCGAAAAACCCTCTCGACTTCTCGATGCCCACATAACAAGACTAAGCCATGTATCCTCTCCATGCCTCGACTCCACCATTCATCAAATACGTTCAATATCGCCACAGGGTCTGCATGGCAAATATCACACCAGCATTTACAAAGTGCCTCAACACATAGCTTTCTCTGCGAGCATGCTCCAACTA
Organism: Plenodomus lingam; assembly: GCF_022343315.1. Lineage (NCBI taxonomy): Eukaryota > Fungi > Ascomycota > Dothideomycetes > Pleosporales > Leptosphaeriaceae > Plenodomus > Plenodomus lingam. The sequence goes on along the minus strand of NW_027093944.1, from coordinate 860,015 downwards.
CTTTGCTGCCCATCTAGAGCGCGTGGACATGGCAGTTCCTGGAATTTTAACAAAGACATACCAACAACGCAGACATATTCTAGTGGTTTTGCATTTCAAAGCATGGCAAAGGCATTTCCTGAAACAAAAAGCCGCAAGGCTTCCTCATACAGTGATATCAAGGGTTTTTTGCTACTTCGCTTCCATGCCCATCTTCACAGCAGGCTATTAGAGAATGAGCAACACTGAGATGCCTTTTATACTCCCCACAAGCGAGCAGAGCAAGACAAGACATGCAGTACCTTGCCGTCTTTTCGGCTACTCATCATGAAGTTGACGTCGATTGTTTTTTTTTTTGGGTACATCGCATACTCTAGCCATTTCTTGTTACAGCATGATAGATTTTTGAAGGGTCAGGAGGACATGGAGCGCTCGTATTGTCATCTTTAGTTCCTTTCCACAACTATATGGCATGTAAACGTCTTGTACAAAAAACACATGATGTGTTTATAAGCTGCTTTCAAGTCTTCAAGTGAAGCCGCGAACGGCTGTCATACATTTCTTGCCCCAAAAGCGTATTTCGGCGTCCGACGACATTCGTGGAATTAAGGATTGTTTTTTCTTTTTGGGAATATCACTTGTATCGTGCGCAGGTGCAGAGGAAAGTCTTCTGCATTCCAGGAAAACTTCATTTATACATGGTTGCCCAGGCGTACTAACAGGATATTATAGATAATCGTCCTGACTTCCACACTTCCGACGGACTTCTCGTGCCCAGGATTGTCTTGCTTTTTCACGCCGTCCTCCCCTTGCTACAAGCAGATGGTAGGATACCAGCCACAGCCACGACCAACGCCGCGCAGACAAGTTTTCTTCCATCGTGCACTCACAAGGCTATTTTTGTGTGTTTCAAGTTTGGATGAAGATGGAAAGTAAAGGTCCTAAGGCTCCTTATATATGCAAAACACTTCGCTGCGTGTGGGTGAATTATCAGTAGCTATTTTAGCATATGTTACAGGCCGACTTCATGCAATGCACAGCGGATTTTGATCGTATTCGGGATCATGGAATAACATGAACTGCCCTTCTCTCTTTCTCATCAAGTAGTCCCTTCTTTGATTTTGGGATAGAGGCACAGTGACATCCTACAAGACCACGAACTCTTTGGTAAACGGTGCGGGAATATGGGGATATGTATGTTGTGGGCATCAAGATGAGCTTTTGTACGGTTTGGTTAGTCGTGTTAGGAGCTGAAGACCATGTGATATTAGTGGAATCCTTCCAAGCTTCAGAATTTCAATGATCAGAGCGCATGTCCTAGTCATAAGGCATGGAACATCTCTACTCAAGCAGCGTCGATGTTGTTTCACTGAGACATGCGAGCCGCACTGGAAGAAAATTCAACGCAGAACAGAGGTCATAAACGCACTCCTTCATCGGTGCTAGAGCCACTGAGTGCTCAAAATGCCTGAAAAGTATGTAATAGTAACTCTGATTTCTCAGTTGATCGTCAACGGTGCACAATCCCATTAAGCAACAACTCCCGACTTTGTTTTCCGATCTCCACCCCAGAGTCTTCCACAGTTCATCGATGCTAAAGCTTGAGATTTCTTAACGGAAGGATTTCACCACCAGTGTAAAGCAAAGTTCAAGACCAAGAACAGCAGATTCTCAGCCTTTAATATACGCAACCTTCTCCACCCCAAACCCAACATCCATGTCTCACCCGCCCGAACCCGCAAACACATTCACATACCCGTATTTCAGGCACGCTAGTCTCGACCTCATCTCTCCCAAAAACGGCGATTCCTATTTCAAGACACCTAACAGGGTCCTTGTATGACACCATCTTCTACAAGACTACAAAAGACTGATTTGCTTCTCACATGACACTATGCCCCCCTGTCCTAGGACGTTATTTAGCAACCAACACTGTCAACGCTTATGAAACTGCCTCCGGGCCGTTAAACCCAAATCGTCAGTGAATGGAGAATGTGTGCGGGTAAAAGTCCATATACAGACTTCAACGTGTGTACAAGTTACCATACCTTCCAGATGACCAGACTCCAATGCTCATGTTACGAGCGACCGTGTGTATGATTCCATGGTCTGCTTCTGAATGGTTATGCAAAGCGCGGGAATTCCCGTCAGATGCGATGTTTGCGTATTCACCACCCATCCAAACGGGAGTCGGTGATTTCGGAAACTGACACATTTATTCTAATTTGTGAAAAAGAAGGATGCATCTCGGCATAATAGACTTTTTATACACATTTATTGTTTGTATTACCACGCAGATTCTCAACACCTGCTAATTAGTGTCTAATGCTTTTTTTGGAGTAATGGATACGGAGCTCGTGTCGCTGGTGGAGACGCTGATACAGCATGTGCGTGTGTTGCTCATCTTCGTTTTGTTTCAAAACAACATTTGTGGTTCAGAGAGACATTTCGTATAAGTCGATCATTTTGATTGGGGTTTGAGAGAATCCCGGGTGGGAAGGTGGTGTGGAGAATTTGTGGAAAGATGGTGTGTGAGGAAGGAGAAGAAAGTCTTATATACACGTCATTGGTCTATACAGGTGATTATGGTATTCATGTGTTGCATGTGTATCTACTGCCGAACCCTAAAAAGTCCATGGTGATGTCTTCCTCCTTGTTTCGGTGTACAACATGCATCCTGTAGAAATCATCTGTTCTTCTTTACTCATCCCAGCCAGCCCAGTGTGCCGCTCTATTTCACGTCTTTTTCAACTCCGTCTCAACCCACTCAACCACCTTCTGCAACAACCCCACGTCCGCCTTTGCCTGGTCCAAGCCCTCACCTTCTTCCGCCAACGCACCACCTCCCTTCTCCAACTCCTGCTGGAACCTCACGGCCGCTGCCTTCAACACATCCATGTAGTGCTCTTGAATATGCTGTTGCGCCAACTCCTTGATCCGCAGTGTTTCACGCAAGTGCTCCGCCTGTAGCAGCAAGTAGTAAAAGTTGAGAGCTGCAACATAGAAGCCGAGTTCTTGGCGGAACTGCATCCACGAGTCTTCCAGACTGATATCGGTAAAGGAGTATTGCTTTGTCAGATCTGGCCAGAGGTACGGTGCGACTGTTGATATGGCGACAGGGGTGGCAAAGATGTTCGTCGTGCCGTCTGCTTCGTTGGGAGCATGTGGAGCGTTGGCTTCGAGAGTCTCGCCTTTGAGCCAAGAAACTGCGCTTGCTTTGAGGTTCTCGTAAGGACAGTGCTCTAGTGTGTCGCGAATGAAAGTCAGGCGGACGAGGTCGTGGGGGTGTGAGCGCAAGACTGTGGTGGTGAGATAGTGTGCGTGGCCACGGAGACTGGGCGATGGTGTATTCGATGAGATGAGGGAGATGGTCTGCAAGTATTGCGCAAAGCTCTCATCGTCCTTGGGCTCGCCAACGTTGTTCTTCTCGAGTGCAATGAGGCCAAGTGCGAGAATGGTGTCGAGCAATGCCTCAGGCTCTAGGCCAACCGTCTGAGGTCCCAGTGTGCCAACAAAATTAGCAAGTATGGTCGCATGCTCAGGAAAGATGGAGATGGCTGTCGAATAGTCTGCGTTAGCAGAGGCATAAAGATCTTGTTTCACAATCTTCGCCGCAAGTAGCAGCAAAGAGCCGGCTCTTGACAGCGGAATATCTTTTGCAGAGGCAGGAGGTTCGTCTTCGGTCCCGGGAACACCGCGCTTCTCGATTTCAGGATCAAGCACCGTTTGTAGCACCTCTTGGTAGTCCAAACCCAGATCTCGTGTCAAAGCGACCACCTGCCCCAAAATCGCACTTCTTGACATCAAGTCCTCATCTTTTGCAAAACGATCCGCATATGTTTCGTAGTTGGGCTTCTTCGGTATGCGATGTGGCTCATACTTCTCCATCAACCGGCTCGCCCACGAAAGCCCAGGTACATCATCATCTGAGTTCAGAGACAGGACATAGTCCTCTAGAATGTGTGTGAGGAAAGATTGAAGCAGACGATTGACCAGCTCTGTCTCATCAGTGCTTGGAGCTTCGCTCTGCGCTTCCGGATCTTGCTCAGACTGGTTTGTGTTGGTGCGCAGCAGGTTGCCACTGCTCCTTCTTGACGGTAAATGTGGCCTCTTAGTGCCAGAAAGCGTCTTGACAAATTTGATGGCCGACAAGGTGAGCTCTTCGACATGAGTATTGGCTCTATTGTATGCAACAAGTACCGCTTGTAAGCTAGTAGAGAGAAATCGACTGGGATACTTTGTCTTGACCCGGCGATGCAGTGTAGCAAGTATGTCCAATAGTACTTCGAATTTTAGAACAGGTAGCGGAGGCACTTCAGTCTTCTGAAACGCGGGACTTGAGCTAGATTCACCCATCCCGACTTCTGCCATGGTTGATTTGCGGTTGCCCGGTCCAGCATCCCCATCTTCCTCGTCCGTCTCATCCTGCCGTCCTTCGAACTCAAGTAAGCGCAACGCTTCGGTGACTTTGAGCACGCATTCTCTGGGGTTGCCCTTGGTCGCAATGTCCTGCAAACACTCTTCGGATGCGGGTAAAAGCGGAAGTAGCAGATGAATCAAATCCCAGCCAATCGTTTGGTTCAGTTCAGTATCTTGGAGAACCTTGTGCAGAATAGGTAGGGTTTCTTCGGAAAGGTTGTATTCGACGATGGTGAGGTATGTGATGGGGTCCGTGACCGGCGGGCGTGAGTCTAAAAGCGGATGTTCATTCTGCTGCGACGGCTCCTTGATTTCGGCCATATCGGAACACTCAACGATCCAAATGTAGTACTGACGGCAATTGGAGTGGATTTAGCGATGGTGTATGTGAATTTGCGTGCCCTCATACACAAGGTGCGGGTCAAGGCTGTGGTATGAATGAATGACCCAACCCTAACCTGAAATCACTGGGCTGACGCAACACCGCCGGCGCTAGATCGTAAGCGTAACTAAGCGAATGAGCAGTCCCCGCCTTCGCGCCAAGACCGATCGCTGCCGCCAAAGTTCAATCTGGAGGTGTCGCGACTACAACCGCCATATACAAATCCGATATCTACACGACGTTGCCCACGATGGATGAAAAGGAAGAGACCAACGAGCCCCTTGATCTTGTGCGCCTCTGCATTGATGAAATTGTCATTGTCAAATTACGTGGCGACCGCGAGTTGAAAGGAAGGCTACACGTAAGTTCGCCCTAGAGCTCTCAAGCTGTGTAAAGCTCTTGTGTAGAGGTGGAGGCTGACGCATGACGAAATACAGGCTTACGATTCGCATTGCAATCTCGTACTGGGCGATGTGGAGGAGACAATTTTCGTAGCCGACGAGGAAGAGGAGGACCTGGAGCCCCGCGTCCGGACGGTCAAGAAGCAGAGCGAGATGCTCTTTGTGCGAGGTATGTCCTACGGCTCGGGTCCCAAGGACTATAAATTTGACAACAGACAGGTGATTCGGTAGTGCTTATTGCACCGGCCGAGGGAGCTTCACAGTGATTCGATACATATGTGTTGTACATGTAACGAAGCAACAATTGGAATTGAAGAATGCCCTCAGATGGCAGACACATGAAGATCATCAAGATCATGAGGAATGATGGACGATCGAGATACCCAGGAGAAAGGTCACAATGTACACAAGTGAGGAAGGGTGGTGGATGACGTCTGCATCAGGCAAACGCCGACTTGTAAGAAGACGACATCGTTGCTCTTCATCGTAGGCGAGCCAGTCCCGTGGAATCAAGGCCAAAAGCATACTTCAGACATAGCAATGGACTTACAAGATTCCTCTGCGTATGTATGCTACTTGCTGACCAATGCTGTCTGATGATGTCGCGAGTATGTCGAACATGTTTGCGCTCCTCCACCCATTAGGACAAAGGGCAGGGCTTTCATCACGAGCACAGCACGAATAGTGTATTGGAAGGAACAAGCATCAAAAGCTTTTCTTTGCTATGAGACAGGACGAAATATGGACTCTGCGACATGTGCCGAGAATAAAGAAACCCAACCATGAACCCTCGCATAGCAGAGAAGCCCAGTCTAAACGCCTTGCATCGAAGAGCAACCAAGACCACCCAAGAGAAACCTAAAGAGAAAGGTGAAAAATCCGGACACCGGACGCGTCATGCGACGACTGATTAAGTTAATGTGTGCGAAGGTTCATGACGTCGTTTCGTCGTGAGAAAGTGCCAAAAGCCACGCCGCCAATGCAAGAAAATACTAGCCGAGAAAAACTGGTCCTGTACGCTCCTTCGCGAGCCCAGTAAATCCGGGTGGGGCGTGGGATGACTGGGTAGGAAAAGGCTTCCATGGGAAGATCCGGTAACGAGATGATTAGGCCTGAAATCCATAGACGCCGTGCGCCTGTCCAAACGAAGGGTGAGGGATTGAGGGCTGAGGTTGCTGTTCATGTTGAGCCTGTTTCAAAAAGTCGCCAAAGCGCCGTGTGTTGTCAGAGAACAATAAGCAAGAATGGAGAAGATTTCTGTGATGACCATGTGGTTGTGGAAGGTGCTGGCTCGTAATGTACGGGCTCATCTGTGCTGCCGGACTTCTCGACAACATGAATTGATGAGTTGTGGGATGAGTAAAGTGTTTTGCGACTCGACCCCTAACAAGCTCGTCAGAAACGGCAACTCAGGAGTGACATGGAGGTAAGTGGCTTATTCACTTTCGCCTCCAGGTCTGGCTCGCGAGGCTGTCCCTGGACACAAAAGGGAGAGAGAAGCCTTTCGCAATTTCGGATTCGACAAAGATGGATGCGCGCTTGTAACGTTTGTCCGTGTACTTTTCGTAGACGGCACCGTGATGCTTCTGAGGATTGTCGCAACATTCCACCATGACGGAGATCAACTGTCGAAGCTGTGTGAGGGTGTAGCCAGAGTAGTGAACATGGGCTTGCGTCTAGAAAGGTTAGCATTGTGATCAAACAAAGTGTAAGCAATGACATACCCAGTCACCCTTCTTCAACATGTAGCGCGCCAAGCAATGAGCACCGGCAGAGAGGAAGCTGGGAGCGCAGCCAACGAACCGCTCATCCATGACAGTAATCTCGAGGAAGTACTTGGACAGCGTTCGTGTCTCAAGATCATAATCATCGGCCTTGCTGATGCGACGGAGGAAGCTCATTGGACCTGGCCAGCCGAGCTCAAATTGGAGCATGCTCAGCATGAAGCGCTCAGCCTTCAGCACCTCATCCGCTGTATATGCGCCATCTACCATGTAGACAATCTCCTGAACAGATGGGCAATTGATCTCTTCGTACTTTGCAGCGACGAAAAGAGCAGTGGCACCGACGAGTTGAAGCTTGCCCAATGAGACGACCTTGCATGAGAGGAAGCGATCCACGTAGTTGACGGCGAGGAAGAGAGTCTCAGGAAGCAGCGTGAATCGGTTGTGTACTTGTACCATCCAGTCCATAAGCACGGATCGCATCGACCACTGGATCTCAGCTTGGTGGTCCATGTACGAGGCGTTGGGCTTCATGCGCTCCTCCAAAGCATGCATGTACTCGAAGATTTCTTCGCCATACTCGGCTACCATGGATGTGTCCCACTGCTCATCTTCAATGTCTTCTGCCGACCGATTGGCCTCGACGAATATTCTCGCAGCCTCTAGCTCCCGTTGAGTCTTCAGAGTCGTCCTTGGGGCAAGGACCAGTGTGACACCGCCAGTGGTGTTATCGCCGCGTGATCGCAGAGACCGAGCAGTAGTGTATCCGTCGACGTCGTAGTATTCCTCCTCTTCCTCTTCATCCCAGTACTCTTCAACGTCAAGGCCCTTCAAGGTGCCGGCCTTTGCCAATTCGTCGTTACGTTCTTTCTCAAGGACGCGCGCTTGCTCCTCAAGAGCATCCAAGTATTCATAACGGTCTTCAGTCTCCACATGAGCAACGACAGGCTTGACATCTGGTTTCTGTTCAGTCGCTACAGACACGCTCTCTTCAGGAATAGCGGTGATCTCGCGGGACTGTGCTGGAGCACGGTCCACTTGGGGAAAAGAAGAAGGCTGGGAAGCTAGAGGTTGACGCGTCGAGAGGGCCGCGGGTGCAGCTTCAGGTACATCTACATACTGCTCTTTGAAGACGGTTGTTGACTTCTTGGAGAGTAGTTTGCGGATGTTGCTTGTCTGGGGCGCAAGGTCAAGCGAGACGTGCTTTTGTACAGCGGGTGCGACAGCTTCTACGGTGATACCTGTGCTCGACTTTGTAGCAAGAGGCGCCAGAGCGCGCTGAGCAGGGCGAAGCAGCGCACCCGCAGCGTCGACTGGTTTCGAGGAATCTACGGCAGCGTCTTTCAGGATCTTGAGGTCCTTCTTCTTACCAGGGACCTGCAAGTCATCCTTGGCATTTGGCTGGCGAGTTGTGTTGCTGACATCTCCGAATACGGTGCGCTTCATTGCGGCCGCCTTGATACCGCCGACCTGGATAAGGGTGGAGAGTGCTGGTGTCGACTTGGTGCGCGCGTGCAGACTCTTTCCCGCGGGTAGCTGTGGTACCGCGTTTTCGTCGCGTACACGAAGCGCTCTCATAGGGCGCTGTGGCTAAAGAAGGGTATTTGTTAGTCGCTGCCTTTGATGTATTGACTGGGTGAAGGCGATGACTCGAGACGGGACAAGCTTGCAGACGCGCACAGTACAAGAGAACGCGCAAGATCAGGGTGCAGCTCAGCACATGAAGGAGGTCTCACCTTTGCGTCCATTTTGCTCTCAGTATGTCAATTGGTGACAATAAGCAGTGGAAAGGGATGTTGGGTAGACAGCGACTGTTGCGAAAGATTCGGGGGACGGCTTATAGGGGCGACGATGGTGGGCGCAGCGCTACAAGTCAGTGGCCGGTATAAGGAAACTCTCCATCTAAGTTGGTGACAATGAGATAGGCGGGCAGATATCGTCGGAGGGCACGAAGAGTGGTGTTGACAACAACAGCCTTGCTGCGTAAAGTTATATACGGAGCTTGAATGCGCGTTGTGATTGTTTATCTTGGAAAGCTAAACAGTTCGGGCCGCTGTCGACGCACTAGGCCGCATCTTGCACAGCAACCACGACCGAGCGTTCGTGCCGAGGCGGGCGGATCAAGCGTCATCGCCTCAGATCGCGTTCACCACAGAACATCCACACGCTTGTTCTGCCTGCGCTGCACCACATCAGCCTGCAGCAGTATTGTACACTTTGCCAGACAAAATCTCTTGCTTGAAAGATGCCGTTGTAGCTTTCAAATGCCTTCTACCCGCCTTGAGAATCCCCAGATCGATATTGACTCGGTCGCGTCCGGCCCGTCGCGCCAAGACGGGGTCACGTAAGATCTGGACGCGAAGTCACGTGCATGGCCCCTCATCCAGGACCGTCTCTTGAAACATACTGTTTGCAGTCAGCATTGCCATAACAACCTTTGTGTATGACTCTACCATCGCTGCTCAACGCCTTGAAAGTGGTCGCAACAGCAGCGCCGCCCACAAACGCTGCGGAATTTTGCGCGCCATCTTCAGCTCACAGCCTGTGTTGATCGGCGCATTGCGCCTGGAGCCCAGACAACGGCTGACTAGGCCTTGTGTGACTGCACATTGTGTCCAGAGAAGGGGATTGGAATTCGCTGTTACAAAAGGAAGAACAAGCATCGGCCTGCCAGTCTTGCGCTCTCGAGGCCGTCGCATCATTTTGGCTGCTTTGTTCGCGTGGCCCAGACAGCCGAAGGCTTCACCGACATCTGATGTGGACCGTCGACATCCGTAGAGACACCGCACTGAACCCACTTTGTAGCCAACTCCTAGCGCATACTTCCGCGACCGTCTCTGCATATCTACATTGTTTGCGCAAAGTGCGGGAAAGCTACAACGGCCGATCGACCCCTCATCACCTTCGCCCGGCTAGCCATGCCACGAGCTAAGCAAGTCGCATACAATGCGCTACGTGTGTCCGCGTCTGCGACGCTCGCTCGTGCTCGTGCTCATGCAGGGTCGGGTGTTCTAGGTCCACAGTTTACAAGTCATCGTAAAAGGGCAGAGGGTAAGGGGGCGGAGGGGGGGGGAGGGGAAGGGGGCGGAGGGGGGGGGAGGGGGAGGGTCATTTGTAGCAGACGGGCGCACACCTGACAAATGTCCTATATTGATGACTGTGGCGATATACATACTACTAAACTTTAGGTACCGTCATGGAAAGGTGGGTCGTACCGCTTCAGACGATCTTTCAACCCATGCGCACAACCCGCACCACCGTCGCGTTTTTCACAGAGGGTGTGAATCAATTCTGAGCCCACAGGCGATCCTATCTCTGGCAAAAATAAAAGGCCCACCGAGCAAGTTCGTGGCATTGTGCGTTGCACGATGAGCCCTCCAATAGGCGCTGGCAACAGCAACTGCCAACGAAGACTCCACAATTCTCCCAAACTGGGGAAAGGCACTTTCTCGGACAGTCGTGCTATCGATTATACTCAACGGCGACTCATTCTCTGCCATCGCTGGTGTGTACGCAAGAAACATCTGCGCATGCGCATCAGGGTGCTCGAGCTCGTTTCATTCTTATTCGCCTCAGATCAAAAGATACCTTGGGTAAGGATGGTAGGTACTAGGTAGTAGGCAGGGAAACGGTTGGCCAAGAGGCGCACATCAGCTCATTGGCCAAAGCCACCGTCATCGAGAACGCCCTGAAAGCGGGCATCGGGTGCTCTTGGGGTGGGCATATCAGTTTAGTATGGATGTGATGTTCTACAAGCGATTTACCTGTCCCCGTGGCATGCATTCTGAGCAGGTTGGATGATTGGGCGCATAGCTGCCGCCCGGAAGGTTCCCATGTTTCGACGTCGATTGGCATGCAGCAAAGGAGGCCGCAACGGCTAGCCTGCGATTCGCCAAGATTGTCTTGTCTGGCAGGCCATGAGGGTGTGTGTGTGTGTCAAGGGCTCAGTGTTTCTTACAGTTGTGCAGGTAGTACCGTAGTAGATACCATAGTACTTGGGGCGCATTCGCATGCGCTGCACGAGAAGAAGCCGTTTCCCAGCTTGAGGGCACAGATAGACATGTACACCGCTGGAAACGATTGGGGGCGCAAGCTACACTCCATCCCTGTGTTTCCAGCCCTGGCCATGGTGGTGTTGTTGAGTGGTTCCAAGTCATTGGTGTCGTCGTTGTTCGCTAAGAATCGGACCTTGAGTGCATCCTCCACCATCGCACCTTCCACCCTCCCACACACGCCATCTGCAGACCAACCAGCACGACAAACCTCCTTGTAAGTCCTCAGTCTTCCCACATGCCCTCAAGTGCCTCTGGAACTGCCATAGAGCGCTTCTACGTACGCAATCTGCCATCGCGCATCCAGTCGCTGACCCGCTGCTGGCAGACAGCGGCGATATACGGACCCAGACCACAGGGCCTCACAGCCATCTGAGCACTACAGCCGGTATGTATATCTTCCAGCATCTCCAGGCGACCGCTTCAGCCCTCTTGTACGCCTGCGATGGCCGCCTTGCTGTCCGCCAGTGCGCTCGTGGTGGCCTCCCTGCAGGCCATCCAAGCGGCAGCGGTGACGACGCTCCAACAGCGCCCTACACGATGCGCCCCTTTCGAACCACTACCAGGACCATTGATATCCCCATGATCCTGCATCACAAGCCAGTTGCTGATAGGGTACATACCAGAGTCGACATTCGACATTCTTCCTCCGACCGCCTTTCGCACCAAGCCTTGCGACTCCGGCGGGATCGGTGCACCGCCCAACCACTCCTATACAATCCAAGCCTGTTCGCAAAGGCTTCGGAAGCATACCTAGAGCCCGATGAAACAAAATATGCAGGTCTCTAACCTGCTCGCCGAACCTCGGGTTGCTGGCGCACAACACTACCCGGAGAGCGTCGAGGAGCTCATTGCGGGCCGACCGCACAACGATAGACGTTCCGTTGTGGACTACGATATGATGTCGCAGCGAGATGACTCGAGCATGATGGATGTATATCCTAGCACGGAAACTGGTTCGGCGCATGATTCCTTGTCGCCCACAAAGCAGGTCCAGCCGAAGCATATTAGCTTTGAGCTGTTGCTACCTCAGTCGCCAGCCCACAAGGCACGTCTGCCTATGCGGGTCAACATATATCCTCATGATACTACCGACTCAATCATAACAACGGTTAAGAACTTTTATGGCCTCTATGAGCGCCGAGGCGTGATATTCGAGGACCGTCATGGCAATCTCCTGATTGCAAGGTACGAGAATTTCGAACATGGCATGGTTGTCTACGTGCGAGTCTCTCCTGAAGACCCGGATGCAGAGGATTACTCTCCCGATCCATGTCAGCAAACGGTGTCGCCGCGTCGTCCTCGTCCTCATCTAGACGAGGCCTTCCAAATGCTGCCACCCATGTCTCACCCCCAAGTGGGTCACAGAGCGGGATCCCGCGCTGCCCGCCAAAGTCACTCTCCACAGCCCGGCCGTGGGAGAAGGAGTGCGTCAGCCAGCAAGCGCATGCGGTCTTCTGCAAAGAGTAGAAACAATAGCTCCCATGGTAGCTTCGCAGACGCTCATGGCGACGGCTTCAGCGACAGCGATGGAGAACACTCTGTCTCTAGTTCGCGTCGTTCACGAAAAGAACCCCTTGCAAGTGCTGATATCAGTGTCGACAACATTGTCGAAGGCGGGCGCCGAAAGCGTGCAAAATTTGACAGCTCAGTAAGCGATGGCCTCAGATATCGTGCTTCGCATGACGCTAACACCGCTACCTTCTCCAGGAGCTTCCTCTGTTTGTCCCACCTCAAGTGCCCATGACGGCTTCCATGTCATCCGTATCTCCTCAAAGACGAGTTAGTGGAAACACTGCCGGATCACCCTACTCTGTCAACCAGCAGACATTTTCATACTCGCATCCGTTGCCTTCCCCACAAAGCTATGGGAACAACGACGGTGCATATATGCAAGGACTGGTCACCCCATACTCGACCTCCAGCGGACCAGCACAAGGCTACAGATCTCGTACTCGAGGCTCGGCACAGCATGCACACTACCGCCATTCTGGTGGTGGCATCTTGCCCACACCAGACACGACGCTTGCGAGCATTAGTGTCATTTCTGACGAAGACGTGGCACGCCAACTCATGCGTCTCGGCGATGCATCAAACTTCTCCACTCACGGCCGGACATCCACATCAACGCTTGACGACGCATTGAGTGGTAAGGCCGACGCAGCTTCCTCAAGCGACGACAGCTCGGATGGTACTGGAGATGAACATGAACTACCTCCCCTTCCGTATAACATGTCGCGCATGAACAACCTCCCGCGTGCTTATGAAGACGCCGAGTCCAGTGGCGAGGACTACGAGGATGACAGGGATGGATCTTTCAAAGGCATCAGCGACGACATGGCATCAGGCGAGCACAGTCATGAGCGGCTGCAACATGGTGTTGCCAAAGCCAGGTCCGTGTCAAGCAAGTCAGGCAAACCCAACAAAGCTCGCGCTCACTCCAAGAGCAAGAGCAAGGCCAATGGGACGAGCAAGCCACCCATGTCTCCAACCTCACTCCCTTCCCAGTCTCGCAAAGCTTCCAGCGCTTCGCTGAACTTCCAGCACCAACCCGGTGTGGATGAAGAAGATCTGTCGAGCAAGCCACGTTGCCAGCGCTGTCGGAAGAGCAAGAAGGGATGTGATCGTCAGCGACCTTGCCAGCGCTGCAAAGACGCAGGCATTCCCGCCGATGGCTGTGTCAGCGAAGACGAGGGCAACGGCCGGAAAGGTCGCTATGGACGTCACATGGGTGTCTCTGTCAAGAAGAATTCGATGGCCTCCTCGACGACGTCCATGGCACCGCCTCCAACACAGGACTATGGCATGCCGGCTGATGGGACGCACTCTGCTCTGATGAGTGCTTCCACGGACAAGAACAAGAAGCGGAAGAGGTAGCAAGAGCTACGAGTCCACACGAGGTTGCGCGATTGGGATGGCGTGTCTCCCGTATTTCCTTGGCGCCTTACCACAAAAACATGTCGCACAGACTTCCGCTCATTTGTTCCGTAATACAAAGACGGACTGCTTGGACTTTTGAATACTGGAATTTCTATCGCATTGCAATTGGGCCTCTGTTGTCTATCCTCACATTCATTAGCGTCATTACACTCGTTGGCGGTAGCCGAGAAATCAGATTTTCAGCAGACGTTTCGCGTTTGCGTCACGTAGGCGGGAGAGGGGCGTAAGGGCGACAAGGTGTTAGTAGGATGTGGGTGAGAGGGTGAGGTGAAGACGGAGTTAGTGGACGTTGTGCTGGTTGGGTAGACGGACGGAGGGACGGATGGATGGGTTGGTATACTAGGAGAGTTGGCTGTCTCAACTACATAAGCCTCTGTTGGCGCTGCAATTTCCCTAATTTCTGTCTTGAGTTTTGTCTTGAAGGATTCGGTGTTTGCTAGATAGAATTAGGCCACCAAATCGAGTGAATGTTCTATCCAACCAGCCTTTTCTTATGGATTGTGTAATGGAAACAAGATGGCGGAGGAAGGTAGGTGAAGGGGCCAAGGACACGACGACGGCAGAGTTGCAGAGGGCAGCTTCGGATGAGAGTCCGCCAGACTGTCGTCCAGGCAAGTTTGTTGCACATCTGACCTGTCGTCTAGCTGCGGGAAGACCCCTGACACCCGTGAGCAGTGGTTCGGACAATTATGGTTAGTGAGGGTGGCACGACAGCGGCAGAGGATACTACTCTCGATGGCAACCACAGTTCTTTTGTAACAAGTCTTGCGTGCGTTCATGCCATGGATACAGACATGGCGACACGGAGACAGTACTGCGACCATGTCAGGCGCGCAGGCTTTGTCGAGTTGTCGAGGGGCCCTGTTTGAGTAAGTAGAGTAGAGTAGATATATCGGGGGGAAGCATTGACGAGGGGACGAGATTGGATTGGACTCTACGATAGATAAGATACCTATTGTAGGGACGGGTAAGAGTGGGGCTGTGGCGCAGTCTCGGCGGATTGGCGAATCGGGCCTTGGCTGTGGCATGTGCGGCTTGTGCGGCGTGGCCCCGTAAGAGGCAAGAAGTGCCTGGAAATAAGGCGGACCGCGGGCGTGGCTGTTGATTGTGCCGTACCGTAGATCGTGTCAGCGCCAGGAGACACTGGCGCTGGCGAGGGAGAGAGGGGAGTCTTGTCTCCTATCTCACCAGACCAGACAAAGCAGATGGTGAGAGGCTGGAGCCCCCCTCTGCTCTCTTCTTCTTCTTCTTGTTGTTGTTGTTGTTGTCACGGCTGTTGCTGTTGTTCTTGTCGCTGCCGGCTCTGCTTTCTTGTTCCTCAGGCCTGCGACAGCCACACCTGAGGTCGCCGCAGATCCCCCTCCCCACCAAGACATGAGCAGCACCATGGCGGAGGGGCCGCAGAGCATCAAGTCGCGCATCGCTGCGCTGAACTTGGAGGAGGTTCACGCCCCTGCGCCCGACACCAAGCCTACCTACACCTACGAATCTATTACCGCGACCAAGAAGAAGCCTCCTCCGCCTCCACCCACCTCGCGCCCGCCCGCCTACCAGCGCCAGCAGACGGTCAACAATCCGCCCATTCTTAGCAATGCACCCACTACGACGAGACTCCTGGCCAACCAGCCCATAGAGCCCAAGCCCGAGACACCGAAAATCTCACCTGCACTACCACCGCGACCACCGCCACGACCCTCCACCACACCTCGACAGACGCCCGCCCTGCCTCCTCGCAATCCCTCCGAGCGCAGCGTCCATCGACGCGAGTCCAACGACTCCATTTACACAGTCGCCTCAAGTGTATCAACCCTCTCCCTGGGCTCTGTGAAGACCAACGAGACCAGCCACGGCAATGGGTCCGTCTACCAAGTCCGCGCTCCGGCCTACGACCCATCCATGCTGCCTCTCCTTCCACCGAAGAAAGCGCCCGAAGACACAAGGCAGAGCAAGGCTACCTTGAATGCGATGAAGAGTACGAGAAACTATGTGCCCAGTCAGGCATTGCCACCGCAGCTCAAGACACCCGGTAAGTTTGATTCTGTGACCATCTGTGTGGATTCGCACAACTGTGACGCGTTCTACCACCAAAACTTCACCCCATACCTTGGATACAGCTAACAGTCAGGACAGACCTGCCTGCCAGACCTTCTCTACCACCACGACAGTCTACCACTCAAGAGCGATCTCCACAACAGCCACCTCTACCCAGCAGACCTGCCACAAATCATTCAAGCATGCCCAAGGCGAACAAAACGATCGCGCCACCGCCACGGCGCTCAGCCCTCGAAATGGGCTTCAACAACAAAGCGCCCACACCACCACCCGTCCCCTCAACCCGCCCGCCGCCAGTAATCTCAGACTCTGCCCCAGCATCCAGCGCGCCACCACCTATACCACTTGCTTCGCGGCCAGACCTGAAGGCCATAAAGGCATCGAAGCCAAAACCAGGAGCGCATGCATCCTGCCTCAAGTGTCGAGACTTTTCGGGACCCGACAACCACGCTGCCCAATTTCCTCGGACGCAACTTCCTTCTTCAGATGTTGGCTGGCTTGCACAACAATTATGCTCGCAGTTCTCGTCACCTACGGACAAAGCAAGATCAATCTTCACCTGGCTGCATCACAACATAGACTACGATGTCTACTCTTTCTTCAACAATACCATTCAACCGAGCACCCCTGAGAAGACCATTACCAGCGGCTTGGCGGTGTGTGAGGGCTATGCTGGTCTTTTTGCTGCTTTGGCACTCAAGGCTGGGCTCCAGGCAATGGTCATCTCCGGTGCCTCCAAAGGTTATGGGCACGAGCCGCTTCAGCCAGGCCAACCAATCCCTCCTTTCAAGACGACGCATGCATGGAATGCCGTCAAGATTGACAATGGCGAGTGGAAACTAATAGATGCCTGCTGGGGTGCCGGACATGTCGGATGTCAAATGAAGAATGAAGGGTATGCCTTTAGTTTTGATAATAAATCTCGCTACTGACAAGCTTTGTGCAGATACATCCGGTCTTTCAACCCATCCATGTTCACCATGGATAATGACGAGTTCGGCCTGAAGCATTATCCAAGCGAGGCGTCGCACCAATTCCGTAATGATGGACGAATCATACCGTACGAAGAGTTCATGACAGAAGACGTTGGTGGACGCGTTCAAACGTATGAATTGAACAATCACGGCATCGGCGAGCGCACGGTTTTCCCGGCAGATGCCAAGATCAAGATCAACGACCCTCAAGCTTCGTCAGTCGTCCGCTTCCAGTTCTCCAGCATATGCCCACACTGGGACAATGCTCGTCACGGCAAAGGCCCTCCCTATGTCATGCTGCTCAGCGTTGCCGGCCTAGACGGACGGCAACCGGGATATCTACCCTTCAACACCGATGGGCGTACGTGGTGGCTTGATGTGAATCGTCGTGAGCTTGGTGCACCTGGACAGAAGATCACAGTCAACGCCGTCACAGAGTTCAACAATGAGGACGCCAGAGGTCTGAGTTATGAGACATGGAACAACAAGAAGGGCTACTCGTGCAAGTTTGGTTGGGTGGCTTCGTGGGAACTGGTGTGAGTCGAGACTGACAGGTCTGCCTCGGTCAGATGGAGGGCTTCAAGAGTGGGAGGGAGGATAATTATGCGGTTTGTGGTACGAATACCCTAATTCGTCTTGTTTCGCCCTGCAGGTGATATGCATAATAGATGGCAATGATAGCAAAGATGATAGTGATGATGATGATGATGATGATGATGCATGCTTAGCATTGAACAAGCAATTCCCCAGGTTCTGCAGCGTGGTCGCGGTGGATCGCCGATAACTTACAGGATGATCTGCTGTCTTCCGGTCCCTGCATCTGTCCTGGTCTAGGCCTCGAAGGGCAATCTGCAGCCTTGCCGTTGGTGGCGGGACTAGCGTCTTGGCATACTGAGCGCTCGTCGAAATGTGTAAAGAACGACAAACGAACCCTCACCACCCACCTCGAACTTGGGGGTCGCCTTTCAGATCGACTTCTTTCTGCAATCTGGCACGCCTGCTTGCCTCTGTGCTTTGTCAACATGGCTTCAGACTTCGTAGGCCTGTCGGTCATGGTCATGCTGCAGAACCCGCCTAACACGGTTGTGTATGGCATGGTTGCGGCGATCAACCCTCAGACAGCCACCCTGACGTTGCATAATGGTAAGAATTCTTTTGTACAGCTTCCTATCATGTCTTGCAGCTAAATAAATTGCGTAGTGTTCTTCCCCGCCACTGGCCACCGCCTGAGCTCCTACAACCTCGAAGGGCACGCGATCGCTGACATCAGAATCAACGACGCTGCGCCGCCGCCGCAACCGCACCCGCCGCGCTCTGATCCTCCGCCGTACTCGCAGAATCCGCCGGTTCATGCGCAGCGAGCGCCAGCGAATGTTGGCCACCAGGCGCCTCAGGTTGTCAATCAGCCGTCTGCGCTGCCAGCAGGTCATGTCACGCACCAGCAGCCTCAGCCGCCAGCGCAGACGCCGAGCTTCGTGGATCCTGCCATCTTGAGTGTGGGGAAGCGATCTGTTGCTCCTTCCGCTGGCCAAGCTATAGCAGCGCCACCTCAGGAAGCTCCTGCGACACCTATGAAGCCTGTTGGCGGAGGACCCTCGGCGCCTCAGCCAAAGAACACTTCTTTCGCTACTCGTCCCAAGGAACGTCCTATTCGAAAGCCAAGTGCTGCGACCCTGGAGGGCCCCTTCTCGTCGCTTGATATACAGGATGCCGAGGAAGCTGACAGTGAAACGAGGGGTCCCCAGGCTTCGGTCCGCAGAGCAAGCATCAACAAGACGCGGACAGGGAAGCCAATGGACGACCCAAGCCCACAGAAGAACGAGGATGGAGCCAAGAAGACTCGTAGGGGAGGCAAGTCTCGTAAGAAGGAGCTCGCTGCCCAAGAGAGGAAGAATGGTGAAGGGTCAGCCGGTCCCGAGACGGTGAAGAAAGGGTACGTGCGATTGATTATGCAAACAGGTGACGTCTTGGACTCAGGAGAACTAACAACCTGCAGCAAGGGCAACGGCTGGAGGAACACTCCTATGCTACAAGACGCCAACCAGACACGGACACCAGGTGTGATTGGTGGCAGAGTCGGTCTTGCCGCCGCAAACGCCTCGAACCGCAAGACACGCCGCCAGCAGGCCCTCGAGGCGACTAATGGATGGGCTACCGAAGATGCAACTGATATTCAAGAGCTTCCAGAGTTCGACTTTCAGAGTAACCTCTCCAAGTTCGACAAGCGCACTGTGTTCAATCAGATTAAGAATGAGGACACGACCGCAGACGAAGATCGCCTGGTTAGCTTCAACAGGTTAGCTAGGCCTGGGACGCATGGTGGCAAGAACCTGCATCCGACGGAGAATGTGTTGGACCGGAAGCTGAAAAGCACAACCAACACCAGTTCCGAGGACGATTCAGACTTTGGCAGTGGCCGCAACTCGAGGCGCGCGATGTCGCGAACGTCTGTGAAACGAGCTCCAACCCGACAAGGCAGCGGTGTCCAAGCCGATCTCGAGATGACAGGTTCTGGTCTTCTGGCCCGTGGCAATCGCCCCTTCATCAACCGTCCCTATACCTCCTCGCACGCCACTGGTAGCCCACGACCAGGTCGCATCGCAACACCGCCCGACTCTCCCCTTGATGCCGCGTCCAAAGGATGTCTCCGCCTCATGCCCTCGAATCGCAAATGCTACACCATTACTCCTGGTGGCATGCTCGCCGTCGAAGAAGCCGCCGAAGTAGACTTTGGTCTCACCGAAGACCTGATCGCCGAAAACTCCGGCCGCGGCATCGCAGAAGTAGCACTCACAGCCATCAATCCCGGCGGCCGCCGTCTTGCCAAAGAAAACCCCAATGCCCAACCCGTCATTGTGGTCCTCGCCGGTAACCACCGTGGCGGCGCGCGCGCGGTGGCAGCAGCACGACACCTCTCCCAACGCGGACCCAAAGTCATGGTCGCCCTCCTCGGTTTCGAACGAGGCGCAGACTGGGACAAGGACGTCCGACGCCAAGTCGACCTCTTCCGCAAACTAGGCGGCTCCGTTCGCGCATGGCGCGAGACAGAAGACGCCCTCAAGCGCCTTCAAGCCCCCCCCGAACTCATCATCGACGCCCTCCTCGGCCGACACAAGGAATTCGACTCCCTCGGCGACGAGGACCGCCGCACCGTCCTCACCATCGTCGGCTGGGCGAATAAATCCCGTGCCGCCTGCCTCGCCGTCGAGACACCCAGTGGCGTCGGCGGCTCGACGGGCGAAGTCGCCATCCTCGAGGGCGAGCCGTTGGAGGTGCGCGCAAAGTATATCGTCTGTCTGGGCGCGCCGCGCACAGGCTTGTTGAAGGCGCTGCAGAATGGGACGGGCAGGGATCCCGAGTGGCTCGTCTGGGTCGTGGATGTGGGTGTCAATAAGGCATGGAGAAATGCGGGTATTGGTGGGGGTAAGGGCGTTCGGTTCGGTGAGAATTGGGCGGTCCAGGTTCGGTATTCGGAGGAGTGATTGAGTGTCAAGACGAGGAAGAGGTGGGGGGTGTTTAGTTTTTTTTTTGGTTTGTTTCTCGGCCAAAGACGACGACGACGATGATGATGCAGCATTGCGTGGGCGTTTTTAGTCATCTGTTTTCTTCTCTATTATTCCTTTTGGGATACAACACTGGTAATTGGATTTTCGGGGGGGAGCACACGAGCATGAATCAGGTACACAAGGGAAGAAGAGCCTTTGGGGTTGTATCCTATGGCAGCATGTTCTTTAGTAGGATTATATAGTATACCACCATGGAACTACACATGACTGCCTAATCTCTTTTTAACCCTGTGTGTTCCCAAATATGTCGCTTGTACATGCAACAAACAGTATGGGAGCTCATGCGGAAGCCCCCCCCCCCCCTTTTTTTTCGGTTCCAGGACCATCTCTTCGTCGTACGGATTTCTCAACCGCACACGTCCCTGTTGCCACGTCAATCTAACATCCTAGCCGGAACCTGGCCTTGTGTTTGGTTGGCGGAGACATTCAAGTCCATCCGTCCACTCGAGCTGCTTTCATCGTTGTAACTCTGCCTTCTCTGCGCCTCCCTGCACCCAATCCTACGCGTACGGCTCCCGCTTCCAGCAGGGCGCGTCTGACGCGAGTCCCTTTTTGTGAATATATGTTTCCAAAGGGCGAATTGTGCTTGCGGTGGCATGTCTAGTGCAGACTGTTTTATGGGCCGTGTTCTTGAAGGAACAGTTCGCGTTTCTGGAAGGGAGTGTTCGAGGCTCAATTTTCGATGTTTGAAATGTCTGGCGTGGGCCCTCGTTCTTGGGGAGAAAGGGGTTGGTTGAGAGTGATCACATTGCGATAGGAATAAATGGATATTGGGGTAGCTAGGAACGTGCGTGGTGGTAGTTGCTGTTGCATAATCACAGGTGTGAATCTGTACTGCTCCACTCACTATTGTTCTCGACAGCCTTGAGGAAACCGCACACCCTCCTAACCAGGTCTTGCACGACCTCTTCTGGGTCGCCGTCAAGGTTGTGGTGTGCACCTGGTATCACGCCCCCATCATCGTCGTCCACTAGACCACCGCCCTCGCGAATGATTTTGGTCCAGCGCTGTAGGAGCGCGACTTTGTCGACCGTGGCAGGGACATACGGGTCATCGGAGCCCAAGAGGAAACAGACGGGCGTTGCTCTGGGGAACTTGCCAAACGTCTTTGCAAAGTCTTCGTCGGACAGATCGGTGGAAAAGTAGTCGTCATCGCCGCCTTTTGCTAGGAGCGAATGCAAGCGGTATGCTGAAATGGGTCCGCCAAACTCCTTGACGACAGGGTTGCCTTCGCTCGCCATGGCTTCCTTGCCTTTGCCTTGGTCAATCATTTCCTTCGCCTTTGCCACAACCTCGTCATATTCGCCCTTTGTCAGCATATCTTCCCAAGCCTGACGATCAGACACGCCGCCTTGCAGAATCACACCATCCAATCCAGGACGCTTGTCTGCATCTTTGCCAACAACATACTCCATTGCGTCTTGACAGCCAGTCGAATGACCCATGAGCACCACTTTCTTGCCGGGGCGCAGGTCTTTGAAGTATTTGACGCAGGCGCCAATTTCACGAGCATCTCGAGCAAGACTGCTGGTTCCCCAACCTTTGTAAGAGGAGCTGATGAGCACTTCTGCTACGACCCAACCGCTTGGTAAAGCTGCAGCGATTGACGTGGGATAGGGTACCGTCAGCAGGCCATCGGAGAGGCCGCCTACCCAGAGCAGCGTATTCGAAGCGTCCGTGGTGGATGTGGCGGGTGGAGACGCATGCTCGAACGCGACATGACGAGTGGAGTACTTGTGCATGACACCAGGGTGGGCCATGATCGCAATGACGTGGTGGGGGCGGGCTCTTTCAGCCTAGGTGGTACGCTCCAGATAGAATCCTAAGAGTGATGAGGGGTGTGATGACTCCTATATACGGGAGAGACTGCTGCACAGCTGTGTTGTTTGAAAGATGGAGGTCTAATCAGAAAGATCTTATCAGATGGTGGGGATGTAGCTTCCCAATGACGGACGTTTCCGCTGTCGCGCCATATCTATTCGGGTATAGTAACTGCTGCTTGGATGTGAAACATAATTTAAGTGCAGACAATGGTCCAACGTTCTTTTTCTAAAATCCCTGACCGTGCATAGTGCCGTAGCCCATGCCGCTATATGGTCCCGCTCGAGTTGTCCAGCCGCCAAAGTTGTCCACTGAGACATCGTTCCAGAGATACAAGTCACCATTCTGAAATGCTGCAGAGAAGTCGCCCATGTCTGGAGTGAAGGTGGGAGAATCAGTAATAGGCTGCGCCGGTGTGGAGGTGTGCAACGGAAGATCGTTTGCGTTCCACGTCGGATACGTCGCGCTCATGGGAAAGCTTGGGAGGGCCGCATCCTGTCGAGCCATGGGCGGTTGTTCGGAAGAGACCATATTGTAGTTTTTGGGCTCTGCAAAGAGTGGTGTCTGATTCCCAACCGCTTCAGCACTCTTGTCTGCTATCTCGGTCTTTCGACGTTTCAGTTGTCGTCCTTCTCTTCGCCATTCCTGATACTCGTCCCACCAGCCTTTGAGCTTCGCTTCCAAAAGGAGGTTCCAATGGCTTGGATTTCTACATTTTTGCGGGCCTATGGCTTCGGCTGTCTTCCTCAGCACCATATCAAGGTAGGGGCCAACCTTCAGACTCTGGCTCTCAAGTAGTTCGCTCATGTCTTCGTCGGTGCCAACGGCGTAGTCGGCCTTCATGAGCACGACCAGCGAATATACGGCTCGAACGTAGAGCACATTTGGTGCCTTTCGCATCTCCTCCACGGGGTATGCTGCAAAACAGTCCAGAATAGTCTGTGCTTGGCTAATGCACTTGGTGGTTGCGTTGATCTGCAAAGCCGTGCGTGATAACAAAGACTCTGGCTGAACACAATCATCATCCAAAGCGGGGAGTGAAATGTGTCGGTTTCTGAATTCAATAACGTCGTATCTACCTCCATCCATACCAAATTCCCACATCGACAACATGTTCTGGTGGAATTCAATGTTCAACATCGCTGGGAGGGCATTAGCATGCAGAGACATCAACATGGGGAAGGGAACTCACGAGTCATCACCTCATCTGGTATAGACTTTCTCCAATCTTGCATTCTCCGATCGAAGATGCGCAGGATCATTTGCATTCGTAGTTCTGAGAGGCTGAAGCTTGTACTTGCGTCGTCGAAGCCGAATGCCGTATTTGCTTCATCTGCGATCCTCTGCAGTTTCAGTTGGGCGACGATACGCTTGTCTTCCAGAGACTTCGACTTCTGTAGCATAACATAGCACTCCTCCATCCAGCTGTTAAATAGCAAGATGTTCGGCCGCTTGAGTCGCATGGAGAAACCTGCACCAATTATGTATAGAAGTAGTACAGTACGAACGTGTTCCAACAACTCCTCGGGTGACGAGATCTTCTGCAGTGATCTGATGGCACGTTTAGGTAATTGCTCATGAGTCCTTGGTTTGGAGACAAGCCCTAGTTCGAGCGCCATCGAGGCTGCCATGTTCACCCATTGGTAGATCTGTAATTGCCCGGGAGTCTTCGAAGGCGAGCAGTATGCGACAGTCACCAAGAGAGCCTGGATTGCCTGTACAGACTTTTCACCTCTGATAAAGGCAGACCGCGCATATAGATAGACCGTCTCCTCGTGTAACGTATCGGATAATGCAGAGCCTTTGGAATGTGCTGCTGCTGCCATCACAGCGTGAAATAGCGCAGGCTTGTTTTCTCGCAAATCGAAAACGGTCCAATGTTTAGGAATTGTTATACCAGGACAAGCATCCGTGAGCTCGTTCCGCCATATGCTCATTAATTCTTCTGCCATCTCTTCGGAGATGACTTTTCTGTCGATAATATCCTGCTCGACAGGTCCGAGCAAATCCTTGATCTCGGTATTTTCAGCCGGTCGAGCCGTTGGCGCTTTCTCAACGGGCGCCGTTGGCCACGCATTAGGCTTCGTGAATGTTGTGGTAGCTGCGCCTGAATGCGATTGAGTATTTAATGGCGTATTTGGCTCAGTAATTGCCTCATGCTCATCTGACTCATCATCTGAGCCATGATCGTTGGTAACATTTGGCGACTTGGTGCCTGTTTTCAGGAGACTACGCATCTGTTGTATCTCCTTTTCCAGCTCTGTAACTCGCACATCTGTTCTTTTG
The DNA here is from genome assembly GCF_022343315.1 of Plenodomus lingam. Lineage (NCBI taxonomy): Eukaryota > Fungi > Ascomycota > Dothideomycetes > Pleosporales > Leptosphaeriaceae > Plenodomus > Plenodomus lingam. Next base: position 835,419 of record NW_027093944.1, on the reverse strand, counting down.
CGTTGCCGTCGCTTGGCTGGTGGCACAAAGATGCAAGCTCGGCCGGCTTTGGCGCATCTTTGGCATTTCGTTGATCCTGCGTCTGGATTAACCAGGCAGCGAACCTTGGAAACTCGACATGCTTCACAGGCCCGGTTCAAAGGTTGATCCTGGGCTTTCGTCGGTGTCACCAGTTCCGGTACCGGTACTCCGGCGGGACAGTTTGAGGTTTCCCAGATGCCCGACCCGTTGCGATCGCTGCTTTGATATGCTTGGTCTGGCATGACGGCACCAGGATGTAGGTTGGACAGAGTCGTCGGGTAGAGTGCACCTCGGCTGATTGTGTCCAAGGCCGCCTTGCGCTTGCGACTCACGTAACCTCATCGTTGGCCACCCATGGGTGCTACAGGCGTGATATGTAGTCAAGCCGATTCAATTGCAACAGTCAGATAGGCGTTGTTCGGGACGTATACGCATCCGTTGCGCATTAGCAGTGGTGTTTTTCTACCATATAGGTCATCCTTGAGATGAGAAGATATTGATGACGAATGCTGGGTGCCTTGAGGATGCGGCCATGCAGGGTCCATATTATGCGTTAGAGCCGATTAGGAAAGGCGTGTGAATCCTCGTCTTCTATTTATATCGGGTGATAAGAGGCGACTCCTGGACAGAGTTGGAAAAATATACGCTACTTCATCCATGACACTCTAGCCATTTTATCTACTATGTATTGCGAGACCATTGTCGAACTTGGGGTAATGCATGCCTAAAAGCAATTATTGCCATCAACTTCCTATGCGGATTCTCTTAGAGGCTTCGTTGAACCAGCAGATATGAGTACACTCACAATCTCGGTTTAACATGGATTTTAATCACAAGAGGTGGGGGGCCGAATTATAAATACACAACGCCCAACCGTCCATGTTGAATTTACATCATAGGGAACATGATTCGTTACACTAGGATATCACCACTGCTACATGAAAAGGGACAGGACCTCTCCTCTGGCTGAAACCGCAGATATCTATACATGGCGCACTCTCTTTCGAAGCGCTTAACATAGCCAAAGCCAAAACTTCTCGAACAAGTTGCGAGGAATCTGTTCAGGCCATAACTCAGCATCGAGAGCCGTTTTACCGGACTGAAGGTCCGCCGTAGCAGGATCGACCGCCTTGGTACGCTTGAAGAGCTTCCAGAAGCCGAAGAGAAGGAAGAAAATCGGCACACCAACATAGGCAGTGAAGAAGCTGGTAAGCTGGTCAGGGCCCCAGGGCGTCTGAGTGAAGACCTTGAAGCCATTGAAGAAGATGATCAAGGCAAAGTAGCTGAACGCGATCCATGCCGTGTACGGCTGCCACACGCTTTTAAACACTAGAGTGTTGCGATCAACGCCTTGTGCAAGAAGAGCCTTGCGGAAGCCAATATAGGTGTAGCAAATCGAGCACCAGGTGAAAAGCTGGGCGATGGTGGTGAGATTCTGGAACCACAGGAAGACCTTATTCGCTCCAGTACTGACTGACATGTAGGTTATCAGACCAATAGATGCCGTGATGACAACGCAGTAAATCGGAACACCGCCCCTGGTGCACTTGAGGAGGAACTTAGGGGCCTGGCCGTTCTGGGCAACACCGAAGAGGTAACGCGAGCCAGTATACAAGAAGGCATTGCCGGAGGAGGTAGCCGATGTCAATATAACAGCATTGACAATATGAGGCAGGACAGGGATACCAGCATTCTTCATGGCGATGACCCATGGCGATGACTGAGCACCCTTGGCACTCTCGTCGGTAAGCTGCGGGTCAGATGAACTTATAGTAACACCAATGATGAAAGATCCCAGGACATAGAAGAACAGTATACGCCAAAAGACACGACGTACGGCCTTGGGGATGTTCTTGCGGGGGTTGGCTGCCTCGCCGGCTGCGACGGCCACCATCTCAACACCACCGTATGAAAAAGCAGCGTTGACGAGGGTGGACCAAAGACCAGTGAAACGTCCAGTGGCACCCGTTCCGACGTACTCCTTCATGGCACCCTCTTTCCAGTATCGGAAACCCCTGCGATCACGATCGGGAGCACCGCCAAGCATGATGACAAAACCAGCAAGAAGCAATCCAAGGATGGTGATGATTTTGATAGAGGCAAAGATGAACTCAGCCTCTCCATATATAGAGACTGCGAAGATGTTCAAAACGACGATGGTAATAAGAATGAGACTGATCCAGATGGCACTGCTTCCGGCCTTAGTAAATATATCTCAGCACAGTACATGCGACGATGACCTTACGGATTATATTTCTCTTCCTGGTCCCAGAAAGACACGAGAACGGCGGCAGCGGAGACTTCAGCACAGAGTGTGATGGCACATTGATACCAGTTGTTCCAGCCCACAGCAAAACCAAGGGCAGGATCGACATAACGAGCGCAGTACTGTGGTATAGCTGAAGTTTGTCAGTCTAGATTTTTGGCCGCGCAAGTCGCGCAAAACTCACCACCAGGAAGGGGTAGCCACGTGGCCATCTCTCCAAGACACTGCATCATGGCGAAGACAGCACAGCCAGTGATGGTGTAACCGAGAAGGACAGAGACAGGACCAGCGTTGGCAAAAGCGTTTCCAATACCAAGGAACAAGCCCGTTCCGATTGTTCCTCCAAGAGCAATGAACTGAATGTGACGGGACTTCAGACCACGACGGACATAACCCATCGATTCCGCAGTCTCTATGTCTCCGTACAAATCAGCAGCCTCACTTAAATGATTCTTGACAGCATCAGAGAGGCCATGTTCGGTGGGCGACGTAACGTTAGCAGCAACCGGCTGCTTCTCATAGTCGAGCGACATATTGCTGTTCAGCCCGAAGTTGACAGAGTGAAAGGGTTCCTGAAGGGCATACGACTGTGGCGTAACCTTATCGTCGCTTGGTAGTAAATGGGCTAGAATCCGCAGTGTAGTCAAAAGGAAACACGCATAGGCACTATCGAACAAGGCGATTTCTCTAGATGAGAGAAGGCCGCTTGAAAGGACTAGGGCTACCTTTATATTGGGATCCTTTACCAACGGCGGTGATCGCATGAAGAGGTCCATTCGGTATCTCCCAACCCCAGATCCAACACAACGCCTAGCCAGGATACCCAAGCCGTTGGTCCCTAAGGGCTACTAGCAGTGTCCGTATCGTCTGTAGTCAGAGCTATAGGATGTTCGATATTGGCCGCAGTAGCAGATGATAAGCTAGAGCCGCCACTACGTTACCACTGTAAGACGAACAATTGCCTCATGAAACGCAGCGGGAGCGCTGAGCGCATGACAAGGGTGGTACCAGTAAGCTGGGGAAGTGTTGCCACTACTCACGATCCATGGGATGACAACCAAGCTTTCCGATTGTGTAGCCGACATGGGGTAACAGTGAGATGCCACAGGACACAGATGCTTGTGTTCATATTCGCAACACATCCCGAGGTCTCCTGTTTCCATCTCATCGACAGCATGGCACCAGTACATCCCAACGCGACTTGCCGTGACTGCCATGCCGGTACGGCATCAAACACGCGACAGTGGTACCTCTGGGCCTGTACAAACGAAATCTCTCAGGGCACAAGAGTCGATGGTGTGATTTGGCATGGAGACAAGCCTCACTTGGCTCCCATAGAGAGTTCTTGTTCACGCGAGTTATGCCTGAACAGGCCTAGTACGCTGCAGACCACTTACCAGTTATCACGACTATCACTATAGCGCTTCTCGAACGAACAAACAGCTGCATCGGTCGCTCCGACTGATAAGGATCGCCTTTGGAACACATCTTGCCGTGATTCTATACCCAGAACTGATGGTACGCTGTGCCGCTCACATCTGTACATGCCCTGGTGAGCGTATGGTATCCTTCTCTACGATTGGAGATGGAGGACTCAACTCAGATGATCCCCAACAGATACAGAGTCTCTGCATCGCAAACCCCTCTGGGACTCTGGCCTAGGTGTCGCGTGAGCCGTCCGCTCATCTACCAGTGAGCACACGGCTTACTGTAACACTCGCCCAACTTCCAACCCCGCCGCCGTTATCCTAGTTCATATCGGTCTCTCTCCAGGACCGGAGTGCTGCCATTTGCCCTATCTAGTGTGGGACCTGGGTCTGTGCGATATTGCGCATTGGAAAACTGTGGTCACTACGGCGAGCAACTAAAAAAAGTCTGCTATAGCATGAATCGCCTTGGGTCATCTTGTCCATCTTGAAGGCCCTTCATCCGAGGGTACTAACTGCCATTACACATGGCTAGGCTGGGTGTACTGCGTTAATCGCGCATGCGGTGAGTGGTTTTTCTTTTCATCTGAGAGCAAAACCGACGCTAGGTTCTGTACTCGGCAGCACATATAACGGACATGGCAAAAGAAGCGAATATTGCTTGAGTTGTCTAGTTGCGCAAAGCAGTAAATTCTGAAGGAAAAGTGATGCAATTGCCGACCGAGAAATTACACATGGTGATGAGCATGCGAAGTAAAGATTTTTTTTACCATACGTACATCCAAAGCTTTCCTTTGATGTGAAATCCCCACAAGTTGCAATGTGCTGAGGCGCTAATACTGGTATGGTGGGAAGAGGATCCAAGAAACAAACATGATCTTCAAGGCACAGTCCTCCCCACAACCACACCCTATCCAACTTCGAAAAAAACTTGGTTTCTCGGCCGCAGGGTTGCACACACGTCCCTTCACAGCCAAAGATGCGTTAACGCCACCTCCACTGACGCTTGTGGCGTTTCTCTCACACCTGCACGAGAAAGTCTTTGGCGACGTCTTAGGCTCTGAAATCATAGCTGCTATGGCAAACCCCTTGTCGTATTAGAACTAGTTTTCCTTGATCAATCGAACTCCTGGTTTGCAACTTATCAATGCTTATATGCACACAGTGTAACACATGTCCAAAATATCTACCATCTCGAGCTTTAGCCATGTACATATTCTACACGCATCAACGTCTCTTCCCACCGTCAATATCATATTCCCACAGCCCATCCAGCCCCGCATTCAAAACATGCTTCAAGATCCCTTCGTTCCCCATAACAACAACACTCTTCACCCCAACACTGGTCTTGAACCCAAAGCTCCCCTCCATCCTAATCGTCGACCCATCCCAACTAAACGAAATCTCACTAACCCCATCCTGCACAAGACTCTCCCCATCATCCAAATACAATGTTCCCCACGCCTTCCCATCCTTGTCTGGCGCAACGAGCAACTCGAAGTCCTGGTCGCGTAGTGCGTGCGTCGTCATTGCGCTCTTGACGCGGAGGGGAATGATGGAGCCGCCGCGGATGAGAATCGGAATATCGGTGTCTGCGACGTCGTTCCTGAGCACCATGCTACCAGCTGCGCCTGCGGGGAGCGGCTTTTGCAATTCAAAGTCATACCAGGTGGCATTTGGCACGTAGAACTCGACGGATGTGGAACGCTCTTCTGTGACGGGATTGATGAGGAGGGAAGGGCCGTAGAAGAATTGAAGTTGGATTGCGGCGGCTTTGGGGTCGGTGGGGAAGTGCATCCTGGTGTTTGAGTCAGATGGAGTGCCTTGTTTGAAGAGGGCTTGAACGGGGAGTACTTGCCACATGGGTGCGAGCATGGGGGTCCCGTCGACAGTTTGTTTGTGCATGGCTGTGTAGATGTAGTCAAGGAGGCGGTAGCGGATATCGATGGCCTTCCGAGCTGCTGCAGCGACAGACTCCCAGCGGTATGCTTCCTGTGAGATTGCACCGTTAACATTATGATTTCGGTAGAAAGGGTAGAAAGCGCCCAGGACGGTCCAGCGTGCGCAAAGGTGTTCGTTGGTGTTGTCCAAGAAGCCACAAACATCTGCACCGACCTACGAAGACTTAGCCATGATATCAGTCGGGCAAATTCTGAAGTGCTTACCATGGGTACTTGGAAAAATGACACAAACTGAAGAAGATGGCGAATTGATGTCAGATATTGATCCCACGCGGATACATTGTCACCCAACCAGTGACCAACATAGCTTCCTGCACCAACAAAAGTGCTACGCGTAATCACCATAGGGCGCTTATTAGGTCGTCGCGCAAGCATACTACGCCGGCTTGCTTCACTCATCATTGTGCCGTATCTGACCTCATTAGTATGGACTAGCTATATCAGCCAAGGTCAACTCACAGGTTGTGTGTATCATACTCGGCATATCCGCCTTGATGGATCAAATCTGTATTCGCAGTTTTGTTACTCAGAGACCCAAAGTCGTTTTTAATCTTATATGCAGGGTTGATTAAATCACGTCCGGGAAGCCCAATCTTCTTTCCGCGTGCCTGACGCGCTGCCAGCTTGCGCACATCAACCTTCGTAGCCGTAGTAATGAGCGGAGCTTGATGTTCGGCCATGCGCCCTGGAGCAGCTTTGAATCCATCCTCTTCCTCAGTGATGTTTACGATACCATCTGCGATGCCGTTGCCTGATAAATTGGGGTCATTTCCGTATTCATTAAAGTTTGATGGTTCGTTCATGTCGATCCAGAGTGCGTCAATGTCTACGCCAGTGTCGGCGTCGAAGAAAGTGGCAAATTCATAGTCCCAATAGTCTTGCACGTTTGAATGGAACCAGTCTGGGAACGCAGTTACACCTGGCCAAACCCTGCCTTCGAAGATGCTACCATCCGGATTCTTGAGGAAAATGTCGCCTTTGACTCCGTTATTGTAAGCTGCATAGTCTTGTTTCGCGACAGCTATGACTGATCAGACACTGGAACATCAGACTCTGTAGACTAATCTCACCTGGGTCCACCATTACGATGTAGTGTTGACTTTTGCTGTGCAAATTATTTACTAAAGCTCGCATCTTCTTGAGGGGAAAGTTCTCGCCCAGAGTGAAGACTTTGAAGTTATCCATATAGTCAATATCTGCACTTGTCAACAATCGCACGACTTAACCTCAGGAAATCGCAACATACCAGTCCACATAGTTTCCAAGGGAATGTTGGCTTTGCTGTAATTAGCCACCACGTCGGCAAGGGCTTCCACGCTGTCGTATCCAAAGCGACATTGGTGGAAGCCAAAGCCCCAATATGGCATCATGGCAGCCTTCTGTGAGATCTCGCTGTACTGGCGAGCAACATCAAAAGGGCCTGGACCAGCCATGAAATAGAGATCGATAACGCCGCCGATAACATTGTACTCCAAATACTGGCCATCGTCGTCATTGATCTTGATATCCATACCATTGCTGTTTAATAGGAGTACACCGTGTGAAAGCCCCTTATCCCTCAGCTCATAGTACACCGGGTGGCTTCCGTACAAGTTTGTCCTTTCGGGTACGGCACCAGCATCGCGCGCCCACATCGTTCTGACATAGTCTGTCGTTGGCAATCGCAACGAGTCAGTGTGTTCGCCCAAGCCGTACAAGTTTGGGTTCTTGGGTAGCGAAGTCCTTAGTCTCCAGTATTGTGACTCAAAGATGAGAGTAGAGCCACTGGTATTAAACAAAGTCTCTTCATTGCTCTTGCGTATGACAGCAAATGAAAACGGCTCTTCTACAATTGAGACATCCAGCAAGGCATCAGTTCCACTACTAGATCCCAATGGGCGCGGAACCACGAAGTCGGGAACCTGATACACCTGCTCATCTTGGTCGTAGATGATGACATGCAGGCGAGAGTCTGACGAAGGTGAGTGACACGTTGGACTCAGGTTACGCAACATATGTGTATGGTACACGGTGCAATGCTTTCAACGATTTCCGGATGCGTAGCACAGCACACCTACACCAACAGCACACGAGACCACAACGTTGAACTAAGCTCACCTGTCTGCCATTCTGCCAAAAACTTCAAGTGTTGCAGGTCTTGACCATACAAATTACATTCCTTCCCAGCCAGAGTCAAGTCCGCCCTCAAGCTACTATCCCCACGCTGGACATTGCTGACCCGGTACCCTGGGCAACTGTCAGCCCGTTTCAGCGGTTCTGGCCACGCCCATCGCCCAAAGTTTGCGAGTAAGAGGACGCCGGCTTGCAGGAATGTAATGGCTGCCGGCATAATGTGAGTGATGGGTACTCTGGGCAAGGTGCCATTATTGCCGAAGAACACCACCCGACCTATGTAGTCAACTAAACAGGATCCTTAGCCTTTCCCTGCGTCTATTGACGAACATGGCGATGGTCTGCTTGCTCGGTGGATTTTCATGTTCCACGGTGTAAAGGGGGTATTCGGACAGACGCACTGGAGCGAAGATCTTACAGGTCGTCACGAGGGCATCCATGATCAAGTGCGGAGCGGCGGCAGAGAACGTCGAGAAATGGACAAGTCTGTTGACGTTGACTACCGGTAATCAGGAAGTTGGTGAAGATGTCGATGGATGGGTTGGATCAGGATTGGATCAGGAAGCACTGTGCTGCGACCTCCCGTCCTTATGGGGCATGCAGCGCGCCCCATGAGGTAATCATGGGGTTCCAATTGATATGCGGGGTACGGTACCGGTACGGTACGGTAACTTACGGTAGCTGTTGATCTTAGCACGACGCGACCACGACCATAGGGTTTCAATGTACCTAGGCATGACAGCCTGGGCGATGACAGACGGTTCTCTCTAACCTTGAACAATACAATCCTTTTACTGCATACTGGATCTTTCATTTTCATTTGTAAGCTCTTGACCAAGCGTTTTCTTCTCTGTTGAATGGATTTATAACCAATTGGTCGCATATTCTATGCAAGATGATAAGAGTTTATCCTCTGCCCCTGGAGTCACGAATTCACCGACACAAGCCCTTCGCCCCCATACAATCATGGCAACCGATGCACGAGCACACAAAGCACCGATATTCCATAATCGTTGTGTAGAACTCCATCGATGATCCACGCACCTGGCTCTCTACTTACGGGTCTCCACCACCAATGAACCAGACGTCTGATCTCTAGCTATCATTCGTGTATAGCAGCTTTCAAGTCCTACAAAAGGGAGAGCCACCCAGCAGGCCAACCACGGATCGTGATGACGGTCCGTAAACGAAGTAACAGCAATCCCCATAATTGTACTCGCCCAGTCATCTACGCATCTGAAGGTCGTGCAAGAACGTAAAAGCCATGCGATGTTATGCTGCATTGTTCCTTCATAGCTGCGTTTCCTGCGAATGGTTCCCAAGGGACAGCGAGGATCGTGCCGCATTCCTGTCTTATAACCAACATGATGCCAGGAGTCGCATCTATATATTCGTATGCTCGCTATGCAGTATCCATGAGTAGTGAGGGGCTTAGTAAGAATTGACTGCACTAGAATGCAGAGGCGGTAAGGAACGAAGAGAGTTATGCTGTTTTCTTTTAGAACCGCAGCGCTCTTAGGTGATGAGATGACCTTGGTTCTGTGGTCAAAACCTGGTCATCTCGAGATTGTGTAAAGTACGCGATACTTGTAGTCATAGCATCGCGTATCCATCAATGTCTCCGATTAGGATCATCATCAGATCAGCATTACATGTCCTTCTATATACTGGCTCCATCCCATCCTGCAAGCCATGGGTATCATCAACATCTCCCAAGCAACCTATGTTCTACCAATCCTGCTCTACCAAGTCTTTACATGACATTGCAGCAGCCCAACTTCTTAAACAGTCTCGACAGCCCCTTCTTAGCCAACTGCTCCAACTCATCATTCTGGTTATTGTTCTGTTGGTGCCCACCATGCTGTTGCTGACCTCCATGCTGTTGTCCACCGCCATGCTGCCCAGGATACCCACCATAACTCGGTGCCTGTGGCGGAGGTGGCATATGGTCCACATTTCCACCCTGCAGGTCGACGTAGATTCTGCCCTCATTGGCCTCGGTCTTGTATTGCAAGCCCAGCTCCTGGCATACCTGCTCTACGCGCGGTTTGATCTTCTGCACGTGCCCGGTTGAGTGGTTCCCTTTGCCGACAATGACGTGTAAATGCGTTTCTCCACGTTGTCGCGCAGCGCGGATACGCTCTTCAAGCACATCTTCTGCTTCCTCGACGTAGAGACCGTGCAGATCGATCGTGTCACCGGCAACCCGGCCCTCTGCGTTGTTCGCACGGAAAATATAGTCGCGCGCTTGGCGGTTGTATTGCTCCATCTTTGCGGCGTGTTGCTTGCCTTCTTCAGAAAGCTCGTGGGCGCGTGCGCCGTCGCCCGAAGAATAGGCCTCATGCGCGCGATCAAAGCATGATGACCGTTTACTGGCTTCGGCGCGTGCGAGGCCGCGCAGACGGTCGTATTCGGCTTCTGTATCAGTGGAGGAGTGGTTAAGTGCTGTGCATGGTCAACGTCCAGTCTTGAGAAGCTTGCGCAGAGCTCTCATGTAGGTATAAGGGAACGCGCCGAGCGATTGATGCGGCACAAGGCAATAATGACGTACAGCGAGAACCCAATGAGAACATTTCCATGGCGGCCATCTTGTCGCGACACCAACAGGGGTTATATAGATAAAAATGAGAGACGTAAGTGTTGTCGCTTTGTTGTCGCTATGCGGGTAGCTAAATATAATGACAACGGCCTCGGTGACACTACAAGATCGCGCTAATCTCCAGATTTCGGGCTATGGACATCTGAATCGAGCTCGAATGCCTGCGCGCAAGTTCAGCCGGACACGTGAAAAGTAGTACCACGTGGGCCGGAATGCAATGTGCTGCGCCATACTGATTGATGTGGCGGTGTAATCTTCTGATTGATGTGGGTATCTAGCTGTGCATTGACTTTGGCGGTGTGTCTTGCAACCAAACATTTGTCTACACAAATCCAGCTATTGCTCGCGCAAGGCAAAGACGACATGCTAGAAGCGAATTTTGGGACCCACGAAGACGATCAGAAAGGCGATCAGCCAGAGCCCTGCAATCATACCATAGAGCTTTACGCGATCCCACCAGCCCTTGCCCTCTGTCATCCGTCGCAGAGTGCCCATACGCTTACTTGCAGCATCCATATTGATAGTGTTCTTGTCCAGCCCAGATAGTGCTCGATCAAGTATGCCTTTGTCCCCCTCCAATGTGCTACCAAATTGTATCGACTGTTGCTTGAGTTGCCTTGCCATATCCAAAAGGCTTGCTGTGAGTGTCTCTTGTTCGCCGCGGTCATGCGACAGTAAAGCGTCAGTATTTGCTCGATCAACATCGCCGGTCGTTGTGGTAGGCTTCGAAGGAAATAACGAGTTTCCCGATGCCGCCTGTGCTCCTTCGCTATCGTCCGCTTTACCCCGCCGCCTCAGTTCTGATGCAAGATTTTGCGCTGCGTTGTGAAGTGCCTCATTGCGTTGTCCTTCTGACGAGGTGACATCTCTTCCGGCATCTACCTTCACCCGAGGTGCATAGGACGGAAATTGGTCTTCGTCTTCGTCTGATTGCACAGATGCTTCAGACTCTGTATCATCAAGCTGATTGAGCTCATATATCCGCTGATTAAGCTGCTTGATGAGCTCACGCTTTTGCTGTAAGTCCGTCTGGATTGCGGTCTTTTTGGATTTGGAGGGTATCGAGGAGGCAGAGTGTTCGAGGTTGAGGAGCAGTGTGCGCGCGTGTTCGATGTTCTAATACATGGGTTAGTCAACGCGACATGCTTAAGGCAGACGTTCATAAGGCAGACGTTCATCTTCAGGGAAGTAATCGATCTAGAGGACAGACTTACAGCACTCACTCGCGCCCGTTCGTAGCTCGACTTTCGCAGTTGAGGCGATGGCTCCGCTAGCACTATATTCTCTAACCTCGAAAGCAGCCTATTTAGGTTTATCGAAGTAGAATCAGGAAATCCTCTCGGCGAACGTGCGCGTGTCGCCATTGTGAAGTAGGTAGTGTCGGCGGTGAGGGAGAAACACGTATGCGCAGATCTTGATAGAGAAGTTTTAGCGTTTTGTAAAGATACGCGCGCGTGTAATGCAATTCATTCACGGATTGCGACTCTGTGAGACGTTGTTACTTGTACATTCAATCTTGGGTGAGTCGAATGTCGAGGCTCTTTGGAGCAGGTCCAGACAAGCAACGTCACCGTTCGGGCCAGCCAATCACATGTCTCCCCTACACAGAAGGGCGAACATCACACGACTTCAGAAAGAGTAGGACGTGGCACGATCAATGTATCCATCGTGATGATTACATTGCTCAATTTATAACTAAAGAACCAATGACCAGCCTTTCAGGATCCAGCCTCCGCTTAATATATAAAACAATCTTGAATGCCAGATGTCTCGGTGACTTCTCACTCAATCTGATTGCATCCGAGAGCATAGGCTGACGTACATCTCCTTTGAAGCGACATGAAAGGAAATGCAGTTGAAGAGCAGCATCTAGTTAATTTCTCAAAGTGCTAATGTCCCGGGCCTCCTCAGGCTTTTTCGTCTGGCTGGCAGGCAGGGGAGGGCCACGAGTGAAGCTAGGCTCAGTCAGCCAAATGCATTGCAACGCCATCACAGTGCACACATACTTGTTCCACAAACTACCAATAAATCCGACTTTGCCGTACGAATCATGAAGCGATTGTCTCCTGGCTGCGCTCCGCTCATCTTGTGGACGCTTCAGTGCCTCAAGATTGGCAAAGCGTTGTGCGGTGGAGGACTATCAATGGTCAGAACACATGATGACAGTGGGCACCCCGTCACAGGCTACAGGATTCCAACATACCCTCCTCCGTGTGTAATCATAGCCCTGCGACGAGATCGACGAGTCAGACGCACGTCGATCAGTATATTGCTTAGGTCCCTCAGGCATGGCAGGCACAGTGTTGTCGCCGAAGACCTTGTGGCTCTGCGTGGAGTACTTCTGGTGAAACGGAGAAGGCATTTGTTTTCGGAGGAAAAAGTTTTGGTTGTGTGGATGAGAGATTGAGTTGAATTCGATGGTGTGAATGCTCGAGAACTTGACTACAACGCTCCTCAGGCAGGACTTGAAGCCTTCATAAACCCCTCATCAGGTCACAGCCGTCATCCCAAAGTACGATCGCGCCTACCATATCAGTTACGCAAACCATATGTGATCAAGCCAATCAGAGAGGCTCCCCCGCATTTCGGTTGTACTTCTTGGACCCTGAGAAACTGTAAAAAAGACGGAAATGGGAAAGCCGTAACATCGTGCTGCTTACGGCAGCTATGAACTGGTGACTGATTGGTAGAACACGACATCCAGCCAATAGCTATAACCGGTATAATACATGGTCTGAACGCCTCAGCTACCAGTGCACCGCCGATAAGTGGTCCGCAAGCAGTCACGATTCCTGTCGACAATCGAGGACCTGAGGACAGTACCAGTTACCTTCAAATAGGGTTTTGGCAGGGTTCTCTGACTTTGACTCTAGATCTGATAGACATGAGACAGTAAATACAGCACCATTGCAGTTCGGTTGGCATCCTGGACTGGATTCGACCAGTCAAACTTGGAAATGAATCCGAAAATGACCATATGATTCGCCAAACTATGGCAGGGACGCAGTAGTAGATAGCATAGTACAACGAAATCCGCACGGCCTACCGTACGTGCCTATGAAAACTCACTCGATCGCGCTAGCAATTCATGGAGTCGTGTAATGTGTACTTCTGTGATCCGGAGAGTTCATGTCCGTCGCAACCTGGAGAAAAGCGCCACAGATGGACCCTGAGTTTGGCTGTGGGGCCTCTGGGTTAAGAGGCTTGCGTTCGTCGTTTCAGTCTGCTTGGACTTTGCCATCGGGGGCTGATCTCATCCCGAAGATGTCGAGTTCACGTATTTGCTTCTTATATTGCATATCGGAACGCAGAGTTGCAAGAGATACAATACGAAAACCACGAAGAGAGAAAGAGCATCCTGAGATCCAGTCGGCGTCATATCGGAGAGCCTCCGGATTGCTTATTCGTGTCAAGTCGTATCGTACCAGATTTCTGGATGATAGCCGCCGGGATCAGGAAGGGACGGTGTGACGTCAGTGGCAGCGATGACTAAGCCGCCCAGCCGACTTCCGAAGTTGTTACGCGAAACCTGAAGCTCAGTTTTCTTCTTGGTCTTCCACCTCCTGTCCTCTACAGGTCGCCAAAACTTGACCGTGATGATCTTTTGACGGTTCCGATCTGGACAGTGGTCGAGAGATAGGTACTCTAACAATCAGAAAGCAGCTGCGACATGACCGTCGCTTTTGAGTTTTAGGCTCCCTCCTGCTCTGCAGCAGCATGTGCTCGCGTCGCAGAGAGATTGGGAGGCAGCTGATGCAGATCTCTAGAGTTTCAAGATTCGAATATCCAGCAGGACCTGAGCAACAGCTGTCGCAAGCCCTCCTGCTTGGTCGACGGCACAAGGCTTAGCGCTGGCCCGGTGGTGCAAGCTACGGACCGCTTTGCGCCTCTTTGGCACTGCCTCGACATTTACCGCAACTGCGACATTTATGTCGTGGCTACGTATGGCTGTCAAAAGCCATCCACAGGCACAGGCCTATGCCTAAAGCAGGTACGTTGCATTCCCCCCTTTGCACTCGCAGCTCGTACTGCCTCCCACCTCTTGCATGATGATACCACAAATTTCAAAGCATAGTTCATCCTAGCCTTCGGGCATTGAGGAACGAATCAGCATTGTCTTTCGCTCCTATCTGACTCTTATTCCCACACTTTCGCTCGTATCCGTTTGTTGCCGTGTGAGCAGTCTCTAACCGAGTAAATTAGGGTTTGAACGGTGGTTTTGTTCCGAGGGTTGTGTGGTTGGTACGGGAGAACAATGCAATTGTTCAATGGACGTCCACCCTGAGCAGACTACTGTACTCAGTAGCTCAACACGATCTTGTGCCACGAAAGACGTCCAATGTGGTGGCAATGTAAACCTGTAACACTGTGATGTAGGCAGGTGCATGTCGTGTGCAATGCTGGCGCTGTCAATCTGTAGCCCTACCGGCAGCGCTCACGGGCACGTGATGGCTGTTGTCGTTGTTGCATGCACTTTGCTACAGGTAGTAGAGATTCTGCGAGAATATTGGACTGGCCACTGTAGTATCATAAAGTTTGTCAACGACAACGTGGACGGTAGGCTAGGGAACGCGGGCTGAAGGAGCCGATGCTGGATGCTCGATCCTATGGGCACACTGCATTGTAGATTACGGTGTCGATTGATGCCGATTGACGTCGATTCGATTGTAGTAGGTAATCAACCGCGATTACGTGCTGACGGTGCGGGCGCGGTTCGGTCCTGAAGTCACAGTCACGCTCATTGTCGCCCACGACGAGTCGAGCAGCTGCAAGCAAGGCCGTGATGTGCTCTTTGCGTGCAGATCAGAAGCGCCGACGAAAAGCAATTGTCAGGATGGTGGAGCTTGGCTGCCAGGAGTGCGACGTGCGGCAAGTTTGGCGGCACCGTCGAGCCGCTGTCCGGTTGGTGGATGACAGCGAGGATCACTGCTCGACTTGTTCATCCGGCGAAACCCTGGTGGGCAATTCATTTTAGATTTGCACGGCATCCTGTGAGCGACGATCAAATCCGCCGAGCGAAACGCAGTCCTTCACAAGCCGTGCGGCCGGTGGCCAGGATGAATCGCAAATCAGGCCCTGCAACCCAGTCGTTAGTGGGCTGGCGAAGGGTGGATAAGAGCGCAGCGGTGCCCATGTGCGAAGAGGTTTTCTTGAGCCAACTGGTTTTTTTGGGTACAACAAGTACCGCCGAAGGAAGGACTGCAACCAAATCTTACTCGTGGATTATGGCCCCACCTTTGGCTATGCGTTGTCACTCACACCTGCCCTACTAAGCCACCGACCACCAACTGGCCACCACACCTTCTTGCCCGCCCACCACACACTTCCTCCTCCTTCTTTCCCCCCGCCCCCCCCAAACCTCATCTCTTGCTCTCTTCTTCTTCTTCTTCTTCTTCTTCTCCTCCCTCTCTCTCCCCTACACCTAAATACACAACACCACACAAACACAAGACGATTCACACCATCGCAAACATCGCTCTTCTCACGACCAATTCTTGCACAAACGGCTAGAATTTCATCAACACACTACTCAACCACACTATCAAAGAGCCCTTGCTCAGGATGACAATTCGGAGCCCAGACGGAGCCCTATCTAGGTACTTACTGCCCAACGGTTTACCCCCAAAGTGTTTTGCTCGTTTACTTTTTTGCGTTTCTTGAGTTTGTCTGTAGATCTGTTGTATCTCTTTCCTTTGTGTTTTTGTGTTTCTTTCTACATTTGCCGCCATCACAGCAGACCAAAGCCAAAATGGATGCCCAATGGAGAGAACCAAAATGAGACCAAAACATTTGCCCAAAGAACCAGGACACTCCCCACAGGCCACACTCCTCTGTCCCTCTGTTCTCTGGAAACCTACTGTGGAACTTTTGGAACCCCCACCTCTGGGGCTCGACTGCTGGCCTCACTGCCCTTGCGGTGTCTGTAGAATCGACAAACCGGCGTCTCGTTGCTTCAATGTCGGAGCTTCTAACATTGAGCTCTCGATCAAGTGTGTTGAATGCGCGATTCGATCCCTACTAGTCGTGTGAGCATCCTCCGCTCAGGATTACCAAGGACCCATGGTATGCTCACCTGCATGACCACAAGGACAACGTAGACAATATCTGGCAAGGTTGTTCAATAATGTTTTTGTTCAACTTCGCCAAATGCGACACCACTGGTAGTATCAATGTTCGCAATCCATGCGTTGGCTTTACACCTTGTTCCCCTGGAACCGTTCTCGTAACTTCCACACCATTAGATGCCATTTGCGACCCACTAGGATTTTCTGAATTCCTTCACTGGACATCCAGGATACCGACCATGGCAAGCAGCGCTAGCTGCATTTGGAGTTTTGGTTACGAAGTACGTACAATAGGCGAACCGCCTATCCTGATCACATTGATCGAGATACTAACTTGATGTGTGGTAATTGAAGGAGTTTGAAAATCCCAGTCTTGCACTGTGTTTTCTCTTGTTTTTCTGGTCATGTTCCACCAGACAGACTCACTGGATGCTCCACGGATCTACTAAACACATGGCCTTCCCAATGCTTCCTCCCATCGCCATGACTCAGTCTGGGATCCCTTCAGTAGATAACATCGGTGCAAAAGTCTCGATCAGTTCTACTTCACATCTGGCTCCAGGTGCGTTCCCGAATCTCACGAGTCTGAGCATCAGCAACAAAATTGCTAACACATGTTGACAGGAACCGTTGGCAGTGGCATTACTAACATGGCGTTTCTTTTTCATGTTTCTTCATCTGTTGTGCGAGGTTTGGTTTGTTTTGGCACTAACCTTTGGTGTTTAGCGACTCTTTCTTCGACTCTCCTCCGGAGCCTGCGTTCTTCATTTCAAACATCACAGAGTGGAGAAAAGATATCCCCACCCCTGTGGTATCCGTACAGGACTTTCCTTTCTCTGATTTCCAGGACATGCACACAGTGGACTTGTTCGATCCAAAGGACACTGTCTCTGAGTGCAGCATGGACAGCGCATACCAAAGCCAGAGCAGCGCCAGCCGGCATACCACCAGCAAGCCAGACGGACAGCTCCAGGAGAACCGTAGGCACATCAGCACACAATTCGGTGGGAGTGACATATACTCACCCTCAATGAGCTCCGACAACTACCCTGCATTTCCGGAGCAAGCCCTGGACTTGAGCCAACTGCCACACTCTGCCACAACTGGAACCTGGGAGGCTACAGAGGGCTCTCTCGCCTATGCTAACTATTCTACTGGGCAGGACTACACACAATACTCCACTGCGAGCATGCCGCGATTCACCTCATCGACGGCTGTAAATCTCCCGCCCCAGTGGACCGCGTCCGATGGCCAGTTTCATAGCCACCCTTTCTCTTTCACAAACTTCCCCGAAAACCAAAACTCCAATGACATGATGTTCTCAGCCTCTCAACAATGGGGCAGCACGTCCTACGATGCTACAGAGTGCCCCTCCGCTGCACGCAGTTCGTCGTACACTGTCAAGGATGAGTCGCGAAAAGCATCTGCACACGACAACTTCGGTGCATTTGTCGCAACTCCTACCAGCACATCCAGTGTCCACTTCCCCCAAAGCGTAGACTATGACCAGCCACGCTTCATTGGCCCAAGGTAGTTCATGACCGCTAATTTTCGAGATTGAATACTGATATTGCTTAGGAACGACACCGATGACATGAACAGTGCTCCTGTGCGCACACAAGCTATGGATGACGAGGAAGAAGTCCTCTCCCAATCTGAGACTGCCGAGACTAAGTTAGAGGAGGAGCGCACCAAGGTCGCTCGTAGCCACCCCCTCTACCAGCAGTTGCCTGACAAGGATGGCAAATACCACTGCCCTGAGGAAGGCAACGCTGGCTGCAGCCACAAGCCCACACCTCTCAAGTGCAACTATGAGTAAGCTTGGATTATTTTGCCGTGTTCTCCAATTATCTAATATCCTTTAGCAAGTACGTCGATTCGCATTTGAAGCCCTTTCGTTGCAACAAGAAGACTTGCGTTGGAGTGCAGTTTTCGTCGACTGCATGCCTCCTGCGTCATGAACGTGAGGCTCACGGCATGCACGGTCATGGCGCTAGGCCCCATCTCTGTCACTTCAGGGATTGCGAGCGAGCGGTACCTGGCCATGGGTTTCCTCGCCGCTACAATCTTTTTGACCACATGAAGCGTGTTCACCAATACGACGGACCCACTACTGAGCCGTCACCACCAGTACAGGGGCCATCGCAGCGCAAGCCTGTTAGCCGCAAGCGCAAGGTGTCTGCTGAAGATGTGACGGAGAGGCGCCAGAAGGTCGTCAAGATCTCTGCAGAACAGCTCCGGCAACAACAGCGCGATAAGCTTCTGAAGGAGTTCTTGAGCAAGAAGCAGCACATTATCGACATTCTTAGTGGCCTCAGCAACCCTAGCGACCTTGGTGACGACATCCAGCTGACCAAGGAGGTTGTTGGTCTGCACGACATTGGTACTCAGTACCGCGAGAGCTACGGCGGATGAATGAAGAGTGCATAACAGACTCCGTCTGTGATGATATTCTTGACTATTAAAGGTTTGTGACACGACCGTGTCTACACGACAAGTTCCACTATGGATCCCAGCGTTTGCTTTTTGCATGGCCAGCCTTGCCCAGATGGACTCCCGCGCCCAGCGGAGGAAGGACCGTGAAATGCCCAGATGCCGGATGGATGTTGTTACCCCATGGAATAAAGCCAGGACATTTCCACAGGACATGCCTCAGCCGTAGGCCAGGACTTCCGGAGGATGGATTGCTTGTTCGCCCGGTGCGACAGCCAAAACCCCCCCGTTGTGGGGCAAGGTGGACTGCTGTCCCACTCATTGCAATAGTATTTGGCATGAGTGTGGGAGTGTTGATGTATGCAATTGATTAGATTGTTAACTTTGTTGCTGGATTTCATTTGTAGAGGAAGGAAGAAAGAAAGGGGTGTAATGTAGTGAAAAAGTCAGTACGAAGGGGAGAAGGAGAAGCTGTGCGCGAAGATGCGGCAGAGCATGTAGGCGTGGTTTTGATTGTATATAGTTTTTTTTGGCAAGGCTGTTGTTTGTTTTGGCTGTTTCTTGACAATCTTCGTGGTCATAGGTGGTGTTGGTTGACTGATGATGCCAGGCTCCTAGAGATGTTTGCTCCCAGACTGTCCCCCACCCTACCATTATAGTAGTAGTACCAACCAACACACTCACGATCCCACTTTTCAATTTTCAAAAGAAAAGACCCATCCCTCATGCCCATTCCCCTCCCTCCCTGGTGATTGTATAGCCACCCGGTCCTCCCATGATCCATGCATGCCTGGCGCCCTGTCTACAGTACGTAATCAAGATAGCTCGTCACATGTTCATGCATACAACAGGGAGATACATGGCGGGACAGTATTGAATACGCAGCCATCGCTGCCCAATCTAGTCCCAAAACAGCCAGCTACATCATCTCCTGCCGCCTGTTCCCCCGCACCGTCGCCAAGCAGGGAAGGCAGCACCGGAGCCCCGACCGACCGAAGCTTTACTAGATGGGGACGGGATGGGATGGGTAGACGTCTGTTGCACAGCACTGTACACGCAATACACTACCCATTGCGTCTGCAGTGTGTATCGTCGCGTTTGCGTGCCAGGATTTGTGTTTTCGACGGCCTACGAAAAGAGAAGGAGAGAAAGCAAGAGAGAGAGAGAGAGAGAGAGAGAGAGAGAGAGAGAGGGTGCTGGGTGTGTGTGAGTGGAACCAAAGAAACAAGAAACCCGATCTCCCAGCAGCTTGTAAGCACGCGCACGAGAGTCCTGCCGAGGTGTGCTGTTTTCTTCTCCCTGCTTCTTTTCCTTCTTTGTTTTTCTTTGCCCTGTCACGTGTCATGGTGCGCGCGGCTGTGGCGAGGGTAGGGAGGGCGAGGGCCCCGCTGTGGAGGGCAGGGAGCTTTGGTGGCGCTACGACGACTGCTACGACGACTGTGACAGCTACTGCGACAGCTACAGCCACGACCACTGCTACCACTACTGTTACTACTGCACCAACGCTTCCACAGCAAAGGTTCTATTCCACACCATCCACTACTGTCACAACGACGGTTGTGCCTGCGTCGCTATTCAGTATACGACTTCGAACCCCTCCATCGCCTTTCCCCACAACGACGACTGCACGAGAGTTTGCGACCATGGCTTCTGCGACTAGTTTTTTCGACTTCAAGCCTTTGGATAGTATGCTTTTTTCTACACTTCTCTATCCTATTTTCATATCCTATCTAGCATTTACCACCCGCCCTGCGCAGTACGGAACAGTCTGTACTGAGTTGTCTCACGCCCCCCTCCTTCCCTCTCACCTCCTCCCCTTCATCCCAACCCCAACCAGCCCTCCACCAACCAAACCAACTAACCAACTTCCCCCAAAATAGAGCGCGCCCAACCCTACGACCTCTCTCAACTGCACGGCAAAGTCGTCCTCGTCGTCAACACAGCCTCGAAATGCGGCTTCACCCCGCAATTCGCCGGCCTCGAGAAGCTCTACAAGGACATCAAGGCCACGCCCCAGGGCGAAAACTTTGAAATCCTCGGCTTCCCCTGCAACCAGTTTGGCGGCCAGGATCCCGGGTCAAATGACGAGATTCAAGAGTTTTGCCAGGTAAACTACGGCGTTAGTTTTCCCGTGCTGGGCAAAGTGGATGTAAGTCTTTTCCTCTCCTTTTTTTTCTATTCCTCACTCCTTTTATCCCCTTTCACCTCTCCGTGTCTAACGCAAAATCCTCCCAGGTCAACGGCGACAAAGCCGACCCCGTCTTTGAATGGCTCAAGAACGAGAAGCCGGGCCTGATGGGCCTGAAGCGCGTCAAGTGGAACTTTGAAAAGTTTCTCGTCGGCAAGGATGGCAAGGTGCGCGGCAGGTGGGCGAGTACGAAGAAGCCCGAGGATCTGAAGAAGGAGATTGAGGAGGCGCTCAAGGCGTGAAGGAGGGGTGGTGTAGTTGGTGAGGGATAGCGGTTGATAGATACCATGGCTTGCGTACTGTGTGAATGAATGAATGATATCATGGCTTGCGTGCTGCGCGAATGAGTGGTAGAATGATACCATGGATTGCGTGCTGCATGAGCGAATGATTGAAATCTACAGAAGAATAAATAGGAGACTGATTCGTTGTCAATCTCCAACATCGTTGGCTACTCTAGTCAAATCTGTAAACCTACGCCATCTGTACCCTGTTCCCTCCATCCCATTCGATCCCATCCGAAACGCCTTGAAAATGCCAAAAAGAAAAAAGAAGAAAAAAAGCGTAATCGTCTACAGCACATTCCCACTTCCAATGAGCGAATGAATGAATAATTGAACAAGTCAATCAATCAATCAATCAAACGGCACCCTCCTCAACCCCCTCGCCCCCCCTTTTCTCGCCTCCCCCTCGGCCCCAACCGCAGCCGGCACACGAATGCCACAGCAATCGCCCCAGCCAACAGCAGCATGCACATGGCGTTTACCCGCGTCATCATCAAACACCTCGACCACTGCGTCCTCGGGCTGCTCGTCGCCATCCTCGGCCTCACCCTCGGCCTGCGCCTGCTCCAGGGTGCGCATACCGGGCGCCGCGGGGACAAGACTGCCAAAGAGGAAATGTTGCATGACGGGCAATTTCTCGAGGATTTCCTTGCAAAACATTTTGCGCATGCCGGCCTCAATCTTGGCCCAATTCTTGGCCGAGGAGATGTCGTCGAGCATGGGCGAGTGCCAGCGCAGGCCATCGACATTCTTGACGCTGTTGACAAATGCGATTTGGTCGAGGTAGAGGAAGTTGCCGGCCTCCTCCTCGAGCACGAGGGCGTTGTGGATGCTCTTGGGCGTGATGTAGGGGTGGTGTAGGAGCTGGGCGGCGCCGAATAAAAAGGGGAGGAATTGGTAGTCGTCCAGGCCCCAGACGCCGTGGCTGCCGGCGGGTTCGAGGTAGTAGGCTGCCTGGACGCGGCGCATGAGGTGGAGGTAGGCTGGGAGGACGACGAGGGCGAGGGCGGGGAAGGTCGGGGGTGGGAGGAGGGAGAGCCGGTTGAGACAGAGGAGCCAGAGGAAGAAGTTGAGTTCATGGCCAGAGCCATAGTCGATCCGGCGTTTGTTGCCCAGCGAGTGGAGCAGGTAGGTGGACACCTCCTCGACTTGCTCAGCTTGCGTGAGCCCGAGTTGGGCGTGCCAGGACGGCAACTGCGTCTCGATTTCGTCGACAAAGGTGCGGAAGACGGGGTTTCCAAACCGTGAGCCCGTGTCCTCTGGTGGGCACCTGTCGAGCGCTTTCTCCGCTTCCTGCAGTATGCGTACGATCTTGCCGATTGTGTCTGTGATTTCGGCGTCGCGGATACTGGATATCGGCCTGTCGCGCACGCTGTCTGCCATGTTGAAGATGAAGGCCTTCACAAGCGTGCACGTCTCACTCTCCAGAAACAGCGCGTGGTCCTCGGGACTCAGGATTCTGCGACTTGGGCGCGCGTACACATGGCCATCGAGATTGCGCGGCGGGACCAGCGCGGGTGTGGGTGGGGGAGGGGCAGATGGCGGTTCGCGGTTTGTGGGGGCACGTTTCCGGGGGACGAGTTTGGGAAGCTTGGTGCTTAGATCTGGAGGCGGGGCTGGTATTGGTGGTGATTGAGCTTGCGTCATTGTAGAGTGGTGTGTCTGTCAGTGTAGAGTAAGTAGGCGTTGTGTGTCACGGTGGCGGACTGATGATGGGAGGTGTAGAAGTACGGTACCGGTAAGGTAATGTGCAGGGTCTCTCGGAGGAAAGTGGAGCGGCCCGCTATGCCGGTGGTTGCGACATCATTCAACGGCCAGCGTCACCACACTTCACTGCGCCCATGCAGTACATTGCCGAACCCCAAATACCAAATCCCATGAAGAATGAGACAACGTAAATGGTATACTAATGATTCTATTGAATTCGGCATTTCTATAACTGCCCAAAACAGGGCTTTCTCAACGCCCTCTGACGCTCTGTTCTTTCTTCGTTCCTCGGTGTATGATAAAACGCCAATACGCCTGCTGTACGCTTATATATACCTGCTGAATGTGAGCAGGGCACATCACAAAGGATGGGGTTGTCATCCCCTCCCATCCGCCCAGGTAAGTGTAGATCTGAGAAGGAGGAAAAAAAGTGGAAAGGAATCTGGCCAGCCCGACCCGAAATAGGAATGAAAACCAAGATCCATGAGAGCGCAGATCCATGACTAAAAGAAAGGACAGCCAGCACAACACAACAACGCCCCCAATAAGCCCAGCCTTTGCCGAAGAGACAAGAGCCAATCCTATAAAAACCACACACAAAAACATTACAAAACGTAGTCAAGGACGCTGCCTCCCGTTCCAAGTCTAACCCTAGATCCAAACAAAGAAGACGTCTAGTCATCTAATTCACTGGGGCTCTCTTCCAGCTTGTGCCGCCTCTCTTCATCCATCTCCTTGTACGTTGCATAACTGAGCAGCATGAAGGCGCCGATGATCAAGAGGCCACCTACAATCGCCGCGGGCGTGAGAGGGGAGTTGAGGGGAGGCGGGAGCAGCTGATCGACAATGGCGACGATGAAGATGGTAAGAAGTGCTGCGACCGAGGATAAGACGGGAGAGGTGAGGGAAATGAGGGCGAGGAAGGCTCCTGAGAAGGCTATTTTTGTACTTGTCAGTTTTCCACATTCTTTTCTTTTAGTACGTAGTTGAGGAGAGGAGAGAGGGATCATGTTTCGAGAACAAGGCACAACATACTCGCATTCGCCAAAACACTAATGGCCATCATCCACGCCTGCTCCCCCCTAGGCAGTTGGAAAATCTCCCATCCGAGGTAGTGAAGAACGGGCAAAGGAATCCATAGCACACAGAGGGTAAAGGCACCAATCAAACTCCCAAACGTATTTGCAAACACAACACCCTTGTCTGGCGAGGCGCCCTCGGGCGGACACGCCAGTTTCTTGTAGAGAACCTCGTACAGGCCATACAGGACGGAACCAACACCAATGACCATGTTGCCAAATGCCCGGTTCTCGGCTTCGTGCGAGGGAGGGGCCTTGTCGCCGCCAGCACCGCCGCCCGATTTGGAGCCGTGTTTTGCGGGAGAGGTGTCGCCGTATGCGACCACGAAGACGCCTGTAATGGCAATGGCGACTGCAATGACCTTGCCCGCGCGGACCTTTTCGTGCAGAATCGGGATGCTGAAGGCGTAGGCGAAGAAGGCGCTGCAGTTGTAGATTGCAGTGAGATCCGAGGCGGTCGTTTGGTTGACTGCGACGTACCAGCTGCCGCCGGCAAGAGTGAGGGCGCAGGTGATGAAGGCCGTCATTTTGAGCATGTAGGGCACGGGAGAGGCGATCGACTGGCGAGGCGTGGGGTGGAGCGTCTGGTGCTGGACCATGAGGGCTGTCTGGCGCAAGAGCTGTACGTGACGGCGCCAGAAGGTGGGCCAGGGAGTGGACCAGTGTTGCAGGCGCAGGAGACACAGCATGGCAGGCCAAAGGAGGACCCAGGAGCCGTGTGTCATGTACAGCATGCAGTACGGCTTCTCCCACTTCAGCTGGTGTTGGATGTAGACGGCCGTTTCCGTCTGCACCGTGAAGCTGACGAGGCTCAGGGCGAGGAGGAAGGCGGCATACGTGTAGCGTCGCCGCGTCTCAAATTTCGCCTGAGCCTTGGGATCTCGCTCGTGGAAGTGATGGCTGGTCCTGCTCATGCCCAAGCCCAAGTCTGCCACCTCTGCGCCCTCGTCCTCGTCTTTGTGGCGGCCGAGCAGCGGCGCATTGGCACGCCCATCGCGCTCCCGCTCCCGCTCCTGCGAGGGTCTCAGGTCAGACGGCATGGCAGCAGCGGCGTCGTGGTCATCCCAGTCGTCGAACTCGTCGTCTTGGTCGCTGTTGTCGAAATCGGAATGGGAACGTGAATGGGAATAGGCCGAGCTGTCTGGCTGCTTGGACGAAAGCTGTGTCGAACTCGGGCCCGATACCGGTACAACAATGGGCGGCGTGCTGTTCCTGGCCTGGAGGGTGAAGTCGTCGGAAAGGGTGTGGGCAAGGGTGCGAGGACGTGGACCAGAGGTTCCCTTGTTGCGCAGGGGAATAGACTCAGGCATATAAGGCGGTTGCAGACGGGCGCAGCAGATGACAGATGGCGCGTACCGTACTGATACCTACCGGTACTAGGCAGTGCACAGGACAGAGTGGAGACGAGCTCGGCGGGGGGGAGATTGGGCCTGATGACGCCTGACGGTCCTTTTCTGGCAAACTGTCTTCGGGGCCGGAACGTTGATAGTGACGGACGACGCTGTGATGCAGCAAATAGACTCTGAACTTTCCTTCACAACAAAGTTCCTCAACTTTGTCAAGCTTGTCGCTCATCGCCGTCCCTCGACCCCCCTGTGCTGCCCTTGAACGGCCCACTGTGGAACCTCCGCAGGTCCAATGGGCGTCCAGCAAACCTCCGTCTTGCGCGTCCTGTTGCCGACTGAAGCGTGAAAACCGTCATCCTTTTCCACTCTCAAACCGCCAACACGGACAGAGGCAATGAAATGAATGGACTTGCATGTGTTAGATATGTTGGCGCTTGGCGTTGGCGGTGCAGG
Source organism: Plenodomus lingam (assembly GCF_022343315.1). Lineage (NCBI taxonomy): Eukaryota > Fungi > Ascomycota > Dothideomycetes > Pleosporales > Leptosphaeriaceae > Plenodomus > Plenodomus lingam. The sequence continues at coordinate 809,478 of NW_027093944.1, read as the reverse complement.
ATGCACGGGTGTCTGAGGTGTGTGTGTGTGTGTGATCAAGTCACTTCTCTAGCCCTGCGACCTGGCGACCTGGGCGTGGGGTACCGGTAGGCAAGATATGCACAACTACTTCAGATGACCGACGACGACCCATGCGGCCCTGTACAAATGACTCGTAAGGTACTGTCTATACCAAGTATGCGAAGCAGACCTGTTTCATTGCTATGCTTGGATATATTGTGTGCATGAGCACGAGACATTCGAGGAGCATACATGAATAGATGATTGATATCTGGCCGTAAATAAGTGACTCCTATCCGCACCTGCTGCTATCATAAAGCAGGTGGGAGACAAGCTCCTACGATAGGGAGAGCGAGAGAGAGAGAGAGAGAGAGAGCGACAGAGATGGAGCAAGATCCAGACTGTACAATGCCCGGGAGACAAGGGAATCGCTTGGGAAGAAAGTGGTAAAAGAAAACGAAAAAAAGAAGGACCTCAAGGAAGAAATGCACGACTCTGGAAGCTCAGAGGGGACTGCCGTCTAGAACCTCTGCTCGCTCCTGAGTTTCTGCCTCTTCCAACTCCTGTAAAATTTCAGGCAGCATCGACTCGACATTTTCTTCGCGCTCACCAAGCGCCTTTGCAATCAGCTTCTTGTACGTTCCCTGCTTCTCGCTCATGCCAGCCACCGACAGATTGCCCACGACCTCGCGCACCAGCTCTCGCCTCTCCAGCTGTGCTCGATGGACGAGGAGTGCTAACCGCATCTTCTCATTAATGTCCACGGGCGAGTTCGTCTTGTTGGGCTGCGGTAGACTACTGCAAAGTCGCCTCAGCTCCGCCTTCTGCTCAATCTCGAGCAGCGACTCGGCGTCTTCAACCAGTAGCCGCAATTCTTCCTCCTGCTGTCGATCTGCCTCATCGTCGTTCAGGTCAATATGCAATCCGTTGCTCATCCCTTGGAGCTCTGCCACTTGCTTGCGCACTGCCTCCAATTCTGCTTGTCGCCTCTTGACTACCCGCTCAGCGTCGCAAGCCTCCATCTCCTTTTCTTGCAACTCCGATTCGTACGCTGCGGCCAGCTCCTCACACTTCTCAAGCAAAGTCGGCGCCACCTTGGTCATGAGATGGGATGCCGTCTGCGATCGATATTGCGCTGGTTCGCGGGCATTCATGCTCGCAAAGGGAACTGGCATCAATGGTCCGCCATCCAACTGTACACCATGACCATTCAGACGATGCTCGGGAGGTGGTGCAAAGGGCGATGAGGAAGCTTGCCGTGTTCGGCCATGCATTCTTCGTCGTTGATTGAGCTCCCGGATCAGGTCGTCGGCCGTCTCTCCTTTCTTGTTCGGTATGTCAACCACAACGTTGCGCCCAAGCAGACTCCGTACGCACTTCCTCGCTCCATTTCTCGCAGCAATCATAATGGCCGTGTCTCCGTTCTGATCTTGCGCATTGAGTAGCCGTGTGACTTCCTCTGGGATCCACGTCTCGGAGAGCTTGTTGATGATGCAGTCAAGGTACCACCGTGCGCATACGTACTTATTCGAACTACTCGTCGTGGCTGCAATGTGATGGAAGACGGTGCTACCAAACCAGTCCGTTCTGTGCACGGTTTGCTGGAAGATCTTGACCATGCTTGGCATCGTCTCCTTGTCGAAGTTGTTGGTGAACATGACGGCGCGCATCAAGGGAGTCTCCAGGTTATTCGACAGGCAGTCTATGCGCGCCCCTCGATTGATCAGCTCTCTGACTACGCCCACGTCACCCATGGCTGCTGCCCAGTGCATAGCTGCATGGCCTTTTTCGTCAATGGGCCGGTCCAGGTTGATGCTGGCGGGGGGTTCTGGCCAGGAGACGGCAGCTTCGTGGTCCAGGAGCATAAAGTAATCAAGCAGTTGATCCGCCCATATCTGATGTTGCTGATCCAGTAGCGACATTTGGTCAATCCCCCTCTTGCGCTTGCGGCTGCCGACCGAGTACTGCGAGTCCATCAGGTCATGGTCGCCGAGCATGGACTCTGACACGACCGTCTCATTGTCGGGCGTCTCGTCGCGGTAGATTTGCGATCGTATTTGAGAGGGCTCATACTGTTCCTCGCTAACCTGTGACTGCGTCGGGTTGGTAACGAAAGACTGCATAGTGTCCAGCGAGTATGCAGTCGCGGCCTTTCTCGCCGCAGCTGCTGCGCTCTGTCTGGGCGGTTTCATCCTATTCGAGGCCGCAGTCGCATGCTTGGGCGCAGGCGGGGGACTCCTGTCGCCGGGTATGTAGTCGAATATGGCGCGCATCTTGTCCAGCACGCCGTTGCGCTCTGCCAGATGTCGCCCCTCCTCGAGCGGTATCCAGGTGCCCTGGTACTTTCCATAGCCACCCTGCACCTTCTCGTGCACCCCCTTTTGGACCTCGCGCTCGAGGATGCGGGTTCGCGCGGGCTTATCATACTCGGCGACCTTGAGAATGTGTGTGGCATTGATCCAGTCGTCGGCGCGGCGGCGCATGACATGGTTGCCGTTGACATTGCACTCGTAGACGGGGACCTGGTGGCAAGTAAAGTCAGTGAATAGGGTCGCCAGAGGCCATGCCAGGTTTCATTCAGCGCAGCGCTTCACGCATTCCGTCACTCCTCGGCTATCTCGCAAGCGGACACAAGCAGCATGCGCAAAGAGAAAGAAGGCAAGCACACAAACCTACATTGCTATAGGTGGCCGAGTAGATCTTGCCGTCCGGAGCAGGCGGTATCTTGACCATGGCTGCCGGCAAAGAAATAAAAAATTAATTTGGCGGGGGTGGGGTGGAGAGGCTGGAGGGTGGGCAGCTGAGCTGGTCGGCACAGCGTGACCTCGTGAAGTTGCTGGCCTGGTGAGACGCGAAGTCGCGAACGTTCGCGTTCGCTTGGCGGGTGAGCGGGCGCCGGGCGGTGACCGGGGCGGGCCTGTGCCGACGACCGCATCACTCATCACTCACTCACATCCACCCATTCACCCACACACCCGCCCAAGCATCACCGCCAGGACATTCCCCCGCGCCAATTGAGCACTCAACCTCCCCCCGTTTGCCGCCAGCATGACTGTCACCGAGACGATCAAGAATGCCGTCGGCCTCAGCAGCGAGCCGAGAAGTCAGTCCTGCCACACTTGGGCCAATCACCGGCTGCGAGATGCAAAGACACTGACTGCTATGCCATAGAGGCCACCCGCGAGGAGATGAGCGCCGCCAGACTGCCCATTCCCTACCGAGACTCATGCGCAAATCTGCTGATCCCATTGAACCGCTGTCGGTACGAGGAGTACTATCTGCCATGGAAGTGCGAGGTGAGCCCTTCACCCTCGTCCACACAGGATCAATATGGAAGCTGACGGATGCACAGGACGAGAGGCACTCATACGAAAAGTGCCAGTATATCGAGTTCAAGGAGCGCGTGAAGAAGATGGATGAACTGAGGGCAGCAAAGGGCGGCCAACGGAGCAACTGAAGAGCATCCCAGATCCCCACAGTGACGTGACGAAGCATCTTCTACAAAAGCTCTAAACGGGCTATGTGTATATATGGGCGCAGCAGAACTTGAACTTCACATGTTACGAATTCCAGAATTCAGTCACACTCCAACTGACATTGATTTGGACAAAGCGCCCTACAGAAGCATGGACGTCACAACGCAGTCGAAACAAAGATGCGGCCTGGCCTGACATGATGCAATAACAGCCCTTCAGCGTATTAGAAACAAAAACCCCCTACAGCTTGGCCTTGGTGTCTTCCAGCGCTGCCTTGTCCCTCAATTGCTTTCTTAAAATCTTGCCTGAAGGATTCTTGGGCACTGCATCAATGAAGTGAACACCGCCCTCAAGACGCTTATGTCTTGACACCCGCTCAGCTAGCCAACTCCTGATTTTCTCGGCCACTTCGGCTGTAGCCTTTTCAGGCGACTGAGGCACAATGTAGGCGCGTGGCAGCTCATCGCCATTACTACCCATGATTAGTGTTTACCTCTTTTAGAGAATCCAGTCATCAACTCACTTCTTCACACCGATGACAGCTACGTCCTGCACATCCGGATGGTCGAGCAAAAGTGCTTCTAATTCTGCAGGCGCGACCTGGAGACCTTTGACCTTGATCAATTCCTAGCCCATGTTAGTACCTGCTTGTAACAGTGCTTCGGATCTCAATTCACCTTCTTTCGATCGACAATGAAGAAGTAATTTTCCTTGTCAACATAGGCCACATCACCAGTCTTCAACCAACCATCGGGTGTGATTGTCTCTTTCGTCGCTGCAGGCTTGTTCCAATACCCCTTCATAATATTTGGTCCACGTACCCAAACCTCACCCCGCTCGCCCTGAGGTGCCTCTTCCTTGCCCTCATCGTCCAGCACAATCCGCGCCTCAACATTCGCCAGCAGCTCGCCCACCGAGAAGCTCTCTGAGCGCTTCTCCGGGTGAAACCCCGTCGCTGCACACGTGACTTCCGTCATCCCCCACCCTTGCTTTACGTTGACCTGCCCCGTACTCCAGATCCTCTCAAACTCCTCGCTAATTTCACGGCCCAGCGGCGCAGCACCAGACCCCACGTGCTCCACAGACGAAAGATCAAAATTCCTCGACGCAGGATGCTTCGCCATGGCTACCACAACTGGTGGGACGAGTACGAGATCGGTAATCTTGTACTTTTCCGTATATTGCAGCATCTCTAAAAAGTCGAACTTTGGCATCATGTACACGGGGATGCGTTGCTTGCAGGCACCGACGCAGAAGATGGCTTGTGCCATAGCGTGGTACATGGGCAGGAAGCAGAGGTACGTCTTCCGTGGGAGCTTCTCGTGGTAGTCTGGTGCGAGGCGGGCGATATGGATTTGCTGACTGCAATTTGCGACGTAGTTTCGGTGTGTGATCATAACGCCCTTTGCGACTCCCGTCGTGCCCGACGAGTAGTTGAGTGCGATGACCCGGTCCAACTCTTCTTTGGTACTGAGACTGGGCCAGGCATAGGCTGCGCCTTGTTCTGGTGTATCAAGCAATGCAGTCCACGGCCGAACCGTACCAATTTCCGTGCTCTTTTCCCCAGTTGTGCCTTTGAAAGTTGCAATGCCGTCGTCAAAGACAAAGATCCGGTCAGCACTCATGCCAATCTCCTGTGCTGCCTTGATACCCGTCTCCAAACTGCCTTCTGCACAGATCAAGTACCGCGCTCCGCTATCTTGCAACTGGTAGGCCAGCTCGCGCGCTATGTACGACGGATTGGCGCCAGTGAAGATGCCTTCTGCCATGATGACGCCCATGATGACGGACGGGAAGAAGAGCGTGTTTCCACTGAAAAGAAGCACGCGGTCGCCCGGTTGGAGGCCGGAGCGGCGCAGGCCAGACGCAAAGCGTTGCGCATAGAGGCGGAAGTCGGCGAGTGAGAGGCTGTATTTGTCTGGCTCGGCAGCAGAAATGTAGGCTGGTGAGGTTGGGAGTTCGGCGGTGGGTGATTCGAAGACGTAGGTTGGAAGGGAGACTTGTGGTATAGGCAAGGACCAGCGCGATTTGATGACCATGGTTGCTAATTTGTGAGGGGGGCCTCAATCTCAGGAAGTAGCAGTAGTCGGAGCGGCGGACGTCTATCTCTGGAGGGCAATGTGGCGAAGTAACAGAACGTTGGGGGGCCTGAAACCAGTGTTGTCAATTCGGGTTTGCATGAATTGGGAACTGTATGCGAGAAAGGGGGTGACCCTCACAGCTTCCAGCAATTGATATACGGAGACTGAGTCTATCTGGCGTTGCTCAACCTGGAAACCGCGTCGAGGCCTGGGTGTATATGTATCTGACATGCATGAGCCATGTTTCTCGTGCAGACGAAGACGTTACATTGGGGGAAACACTCACTTCCACAACCTCGGGTCGTACTCAAAAGGTTCTATACTCGGCGTGTGTCCCAGCCTATACCGGTACACAGTACATGGTGCATGGCACAAAGTCCCAACCACCACGAATAAATGTACAGTCTCCATCGGCACCGGGCCTCAGAAAGCCCGAAGCAAAGCAAGTCTCCACAGCTTCCCCAACATCGCACAGACAGCGACCTAGCCTGATTGACCTGAAGTTGTATACTCCATTGCGTTAGTACCATGAGCTGGGCACCCGCGGTGAAGCCAGCAGTTGCGGGGGTGGATCTCTAGGCCGAGGCATCTCTGGAAAATGCGTGGCTTACCTAGCGAGTAAGTCCAAAGCTACCGATTACTAAGCCGCACTTGGCGTTGCCCATCGGGTCGGACGAACCGGGTAAGACGCTACACGATGGATAGCTGGGTACCGGTACGACTTGACTTTGGTGTGACGACGTCGACACTGTTACTGTTCATGACGGTGCCCGATGTAGTGTCATGTAGGTATATGTTATTGCGCTACCTAACTTGAATCTCGTTGATCGCTATATTAATGCCTACAATACTAATGAGATCATTACATTTTTCTACTAAGTGTACTTTGCTCGATGATGATCTTTATCGCATGAAGTAGCACACATGCCGGCACGGTCAAGAAATACACGAAACGGATGGTCTACCATAAGGATATTGGGGGCTGACAAGGCTAGACAGATAAAGCTGTAGTGCTCACATGCGATTAGGTGGCATCTATAATTTCGGATGAGAGCAATGAAGCAGCCATGGGTTGACAATGCACGGCTTGAACATGGGTCCGCGCAACATGGTCGCCGATATCCTTAAGAAGCTAATCAAGACTTGCATAAAAGTGGCAGCACAAGAAAACGTTGACTTGATTTCTGTCACTGCCACTTCACAAGCCTATTAACTAGCACCTGCAACACAATACCATCGCCACACAATCCTGCTCTTATACTAACATTGATTCCTAAATCCCTATTAACAAAGACGTTATGTCTAACATCACTGCCCCACACCGCATCAAACATCTCTACCGGTATCCGTTTCCTTAGAGCGCTGAGCTATGACTCTGGGGCCCCGGTATTGACCAAAGATGAGAACCCAGCCATCGCCTTGCACCAATAATGGCACGTAGACCAGTCATATCCAAACGCAACCGGAATTAGTGAATGCGCGTATCGCGGCGACTGCACGCGCAGTAACAGTGCGCCAAACATTTTAGGGGCTGTCTCTGGGATGCGAAGCTTATGTGTAGCTTCGTCCTATAGACGGCGAGGATGCGCATTGATGATGCGAACGGGCGGGAGTAGTTGTGTTGACGCAATACGTCGGACAATATGGAAGCTCCTAAACTTGGAAGTTGTAAAGTCGGCAGGTATGGACAGCTTTTGCCGTACATAAATGGTTTTCAGTTGGCTAGTAGGCTAGTCGTCAATGGGGACCAGGGTGCCGGCGTCGACGCGTGCATATTGCATATTGCCGTCAAGACATTTCAGGTAGATGGCCAGGCGCTGATTCATGGAATTGCTGGCTCGGATCATGGCAAGCACACGGCTCTTGTCTTCGGCATTGGGCAGGAATTCAAGTTGCACGCGGAGTCCGATGGGCGTAGAGCCTATGGGGAATGTGGAGACGACGTCTTCTCGTTCAATGGCGCGACAGTTTTGGAATTCCGAGGGGCTTCGTGCGAGCAGTCCTCGATAGGTTGATTTCAGAGTCGATGAGGCACACCATGCGAAGAGTGAGTAGTCGTCTGTTGTCTTGAGAATCTCTTCTTGTAGGCGGAGGAAGGCTTTTTCTCCCTCACCGTATAAGAGTGGCATGTGAATATCGAAGATGCCGAGTAGACTGTATGCTGTGTCTTCTAGCCGTGTACTCTCGCGACCCGCCGCCCAAGACATCCTCTCTGCAACGGAAACTTCGCTTACCGACCGTCTCTCCTCCAGTACATAGACAGGAATACCAGTCGCCTCGTAGAGTTCGTTCAAGTATTCGACCTTCTCGCCCATCAAAGTCCAGTCCTGAAAGTAGAATCGACATATTGCAGGGGCAATCAGCTCTTGAAGGGTCCATCCACGCTTTACCCATCGACATGTTTGAAACGCTGCTCTAGCTATGGCAGAAGCGGAATCATTATTGCCTCGATCCGGTCTCTTGACATCCTCAAGATAGACTATGCATACTGCTGCGTCTCTATACCATCGATACATGCTATTAATGGCCTCTTGAAGCTCAGCTGAAGACGACTTGTCAATACAGCATACATCACACCAGATGTACCCGAAACCCAACATGCGAGCCTCTCTAGCTGCGTGTACTATCTTATTGTACCCCGCTCGATGCATAAGATCTTCCTCAGCTGAGCTCCCAAGACTGGAGGCAGAGCTACCACGTATCATCAGCTCGATGGCAGCAAATATGAGTGCAGTCTGATCATCTTGACTGTTGAAAGACGCTGTCGAGTCGCGGGTTCGAGTAGTCAGTGCCCTGGCTCTATTGATCCATATCATCTCTTGATAGGTGATTTCTTCTGGACCCCAGGTGTGCGATAGGATCGCATACTCTGGCATGGCATCGTCGTTGAACCATTGAAGCTCGAGGGTCCTGGTGTCAATGAGCCGCATAACCGACAGTGTCGTTGGGATGAGTGGGTGTGCCCGATTGGAGAAGGTGGGGCATTCGGCTATGCAGGGACAATCATTTGCTCTACGGGATGATGCATGAAGCGTTGCCGCATTCATCTCACATCATCACGTGCGAACGGTTGCTACGATATGTAGGGGAGGATCATACAGGACCGAGCGAATTGTCTTCATGCATACATCAGTGCGTACACTGTAATGTAAATATGAAGCGTTGAAGTAAGAACATTTGGATATATTGTGAACGGCTATTAAAAAGCTATATATGTGACAGATGAAGCCACCGAGATGGCTATAAATGAAGATATATCCAAGCATACACAGGAAGGCCAGCATTCCCAACTGACCACTTCCTTTCCTGTTCGACCCAACGTGTACGTTACCGTTGTGGCGAACATAGTCTTCGGGGTTCCGCGTGCCGTGTCATTACCAACATCCTTGATGGATGATGCTGTGAGCTCTCTCGAGCACGTCGGGGCTTGCGAAACGACTTCAAAGGTGATGCGCAGCATTTCCACTTGAGAAACCATACTCGCAATCGACTTGAATATTCTTCTTCTTATAGGAAGTGGGAGTCATGATCATGCTCTCAGTGTCCTTGTCCTTGCCCTTTGGAACGGTACAGACGCTGAGTTGTCTACTCTTGTCGCAAGCAGTGCTACTGCTAGTGCCAATGCTGTTAGTAGTAGAATCGTAGAATTCGGCGTGGAAGATTCGATGGTGGGAGTCGGGGCCACTGCTCGCAATGCGGGGGGAGTCTTGGTCGATGCCAGCCCAGATTGCGGACAGCGGAAGGAAGATACAGACGATGGTCAAGACAGCGTTGCCAAGTTCGGGAAGACTTGGAACGAATTGCAGACTAGTGACGATCGCTGAAGAGATGTTAGCAAGGTATTAGACACTTCAAGATTATGCGACGTACCCGGAATCACCATGGTCTGGCAGCCCATTATAAAGACAATTTGCATTGGCCCAAACTGCGGCATATTGAGACGGCGTCGTTGAAAGATTGCATATCCCAGCTTGTACGTGAAGGCGCAGCTGTAAAACCAAATGGCGACAGCCTGGACAACGTAGCAATCGGAGACAAGGCGTGTATGCGAGCCCATTCCCGTTTGTGCGAGCAACGCCTTGACGTTGAAGACGGCTAGAGTAGCCCTATATCCAAATGCAAGGGCGCCTACAAGTGTTGTCAAACCCATGGTGACTGCTCGTCGGATAGGGTCAGTTGTGACGCAGACTACCCAGACTTGGAGACTGAGCGACATGAAGACCATGAAGGTGATCAAGAGAGTCAGCAGTACTGAAGCAATCGTGGTGGCGAGGTCAGAGGATGTAATTCGACTGTAGTCGCCCATGATCTGGGTATAAGGATGGTACCAGTTACTGGTCAACGCGCAGGCAAGTAGTATACAGCGAATGGCGTTGACGAGTAAGCATAAGCCGTTGATGAGGAAGATGTATGACCTCCGCTTCGAAGCCTTCGTCAGGAGCAGGAGCATCAGCAGGAGCATTATGGATGCTCCAACTTGTGCACCATAGTTGATTCCAGATTGAATGATGTAGACTTGCAACTGGGTGACTTGGTCCAAGCCGACGTCCTGGCTACCTCCCTCGCCGTCGATCATGGTGATGGTCTGGGTCCAGGGATCAGTCATCGATGACATGGCGTTGAGTTGATCGCTTTGAGGGGTGCTCTCTGTTGAAGTTATGTGGATTCCGTTGAACTTGAGAAAGCCGAGATGAAAGGGATGAGTACCTTTGGCGAATGTAGAAAGAGCGAGTCGTGCGTGACAGTCGTCGAGGAAGGAGCTTTGAAGAGTTGGAAGCCAGCAACTCTGAGGAATGATGAGGAATTGAACGGTTTAAGAGATTACAAAAGTAAAGGAGACAAGAATTAGTACTACAAATATTCCATCCAGCGTGAAGATCAATACACCCCGTCCCAGAGGCCTGACAATGCCCACTTTAACAATAGCTTCTAACCCAACGCATCCTCCTCCTCAGACATCGATAATCTAAATGATTTTCCAGCTGAAGAAGAAAAGTAAACGAATTCGATCTGCCGAGACAGTGGATTCCCTTGCTATTGTCTCCTGCTCCCTGACCTCCGTTACTGAGCAACTCTGGTTGGTGTACGCACCAGGCTTGACACCAAAGGATTGGCTCGTTGCTGTTCGTTGTCTGTGCAATTGTTGCCAGTCACAAATTGACTTGAATCCATCGTCAAGACTCGTCCAATCTGCCGTTTTCGTGTTGATGGGCAGATGGGATGGTTTAGCGTAGAATCCTTACTATTGTTCTTTGGCTCCTGAAGTCCAGACTCTGAGACCCTTTGCTCGACCATCCCATACGTCCGGCACTAGAAAATCGAAGGAGGATGGCCATGGTCTCATAGCGATGTGGTGAAGCAGGCTTTGAAACTTGATGAGAATCAAGCCGTATTTTGGCAGAGTGGATGCACGCTGGCAGACAACAGAGAGGAAGTTGATCAACCCATGGCAAGGTGATGTCCCCTAGTTCTGCTAGTCCCGTTTTAGACTAGCGGTCCATATGTTGGAGACAGGCACGTCATTCGTTAGCGTCCTCGCGACGCTCGTGACAGCGCGTTCCTCACCACCTCCGCCACAACGCGTGTGTGTACAGAACGCGAGCATGTGGACCTTGGCTCTACCCGATGCTGTAGGGCAAGTAGGGCAGCAAAACTTCAACCTGCCAAATCATGACTCTGCTCACATTGTCGTGACCGGCTTCGTTGTTGAAGTTGTTCGCACGCTGCCCCCAGTCGCAGGCGTCGCCGCGCAGGTACCGGTAGAACTTGGCCGCATCAGTAGGTTCATAGTCTACCTCGATCACTCGTAGCAGCTAACAGTGATAGCCGTTGGCACTTGGGGCGTCAGACTCGAGGCTATTCTTGAACCCTTGACCATCGTCCCGGGCCATACACAGACTGATCCCACTGCGTCGACGGCTGATGGCTCAGACGCTGTGAAGTATGAGTTGAAACCTCGTTCTGCGGAGCAATCAGAAATCTTGATCCTCCGTCACGGAGATACGATTCATTTTGCGAGGTCTGTGCCTAGCCTCATTTGCAAGTGGATTGCCTCGGAGATACAAGTCAACTCCTCCGCTGCAGAAACAAGAGCAACACGGTTGCCGATATCTGATATCAATGCTGAAGCGTCTGAAGAGGATACAGAAGATGAAGATCTAGACGAGGCGACTGAGGTTTCCATGGCTATCCATCGACCTAGAGCCACACCGGTGCCCCGTCTATCAAACCAAATATCAATTGTGGTTCAAGAGACGCCCACCACAGACAGAATTGTAGGGGAGACGGAGTTTGTTAGTGCAAATGGGACTAGTGAAGACAACCTTGCCTCAACAGGCGGCGCAGTATCGCCGGAAGTCGTGGATTCAGCGAAAGACGAAGGCGAAGCAGAGACGTTTTCCACAGCGCATACCAAGACCTCGCAGCTCGGCAACATATTTTCCTCCAGCACGACTGGTCAATCCCCAAAAACCGATGCCAGCGTAAGAGTAGATGTACCGATTAGCAAATCAGATTCAGCTTCAGCCAAACCAGCTGACGATGGGGCACCACGTCCGCTGAACAGCTCGCCACGAGTTGAGATACTGCACAGAGCGTCTCGAAAACGTGCTAGTCCTCCTACAAATGACATGGAAACAGAGGGAGGGAAAGAAAACATCAATCGATCGAACAAACGCACAAAGAGAGAGACCGAAGATGAAACTATTACACATAACAACCGAATGAGCAACATTGATGTTGACGAAGCCAAGAAATACATGGCTGGTAGGAAGCGTAAGTCAGAGGCTTCTGAAGCATCAACCGACACTCCATCAAAATCACAAAGAAGTTCTCAGCGGTCAAACACTGCAGTGGCTGACAGCACGCGATATGATGGACCTGCACCTCGCGTAGCCGTGAGCAATTCGAGCATTACGAAGACCAGCCAAGCTGTAAAATTCCTCAAAAAGCACGGTGGTATCCTGATAGAGTCAGCCGATGAGCCGTTTAACATTCTCTGGTAAGTTTACTCGTCCGCTTTTGGCTCACTTGTACGAACTGAAATTCGGCAGTGTGAGGGATGGCGAACTTTTGAAGACTCCAAAACTGCTCCTCTCGATCGCCCGCGGTACCCCAATAGTGACAGACAAGTGGCTGTTGAACTCCGCCAAGGCCGGCCAATTTCTTGCCACGCCAGCATACACACCGTCGGCTCCAAAGCAGGAGAAAGAATGGAATGTTCGATTCGACCAGGTCATCGGTCAGCCACAGACGCCATTTAGCGGATACACGATCCACTTCACCAAAAGCCTGAAGGCTACCTACGCAGCCTTTGCAGAGATTGAACACGTGTGTAAAGCTGCCGGCGCGAAGAAGATAGCAACAACGACATCGAGAGTCGACAAGAACGGAAAAAGCATTGTGCTCGCAAAAGACGAAGGCGATGCAGAGATGGAGAAGCTGACACAAGATGGCATCACTTGCTACCACAAAGATCTCATCACCCAGAGCATCCTTCGCGGCGTCCTGAATCTCGACAGTGCAGAGTTCAAAATTCAAGGGCATGCTGCCATGCCAAATGATAACAAGAAGACCAAACGCCAAAAAAGCAAGTAGCAGTTCGGAAAAGCTACAGATAGATGCCTTTGAGGACCAATCAGCTCAGCCAAAGAAGTTGTCTAGCTCGACTGAAGAGACCTTTGTACAAATTCGCCAGCCGCCGAATATGCATACATGGCAAAGCCGTACATATCCCAATTCCCAATACTGCACGACCCCGAAGTCAGTGTAAATGGCACAAACATGGCAATACAAGCCTGAAATAACAACAACATACAATCTTCACAAAATTCCCAGCCCTGCAATCTTCTTAAACCCCCCACCCCTCCCCAATAACCACACAACCCTCAAACCAATATTTTTTAACCGAAGCCCCACAAATCCAATATCAAGCCCAGCCCAGCCCATACACGTCTTACTCGCACTCCACCAAGCAGCCTTTCTACCCGAAAACTTCAAAGTTCTGTAGTAAAAAGTCCCATTACGTACTCACACACATATACATATTCATGTGTATATATATCCCACTTTTTCCGCAACCACCCACATCACGTGTCCAAACGTTCCACGAGCTCCTCAGGTTATTTCTCATCCTTGGCTCATATCCTCCGTGGCGCAATTGGCTAGCGCGTTCGACTGTTATACCAGGCAGGGTTGCTTTGTGGGCGCATATCGAGAGGTTGGAAGTTCGAGCCTTCCCGGGGGAGTGGTGTTTTTCTTTTTGGCTCGGGGATGGGGAGGTGTGTGTGTTTGTGTAGGGGGTTGGGAGTAGGATTGAGTGAGGTAGGGTGTAGGTTTTTCTATTGAGCATCGTGTGCAAGTGTGCTGTTGTGTTTGAGTTGGCAACAGTAGAGCGGAGCGGGTCGTGGGCAGCTTGTATGTTTTTTATATGGAAATCATAAGAGTGCACTGTTGCTGCGCGGTCTTAGCCAACTTTATGTAGATGGCTACACATAAACATGCTGCTTTGGCTCTGTAACCCAGCCATACATATGCAAATCTACCTCTTCTTATTCCTCTTCGCCGCCCTCTTCTCGCCCCTAACATCCTTCTTCAATCTCGCATCTACCATCTTATATTTACCCTTGGTACCCTTTGGCCTATTCTTGATTCCCTTGTTACCACCCCTCGCCACAATGACACTAACCTTCTGCTTCGGCTTCTTCTTGGCTGCCCGACTCATCAGTCTCGCAATGCTCTGCGCCTTCTCCTTCTCCGTCATACCCTCCTCGTCCGCCAGCAACGCAGACTTCTTCTTGAGCTTCTCCATGCGCTGGGCAGCCTTGAACTTCTTGCGTGCTTGTGCTTCCCGCACCTTCTTGATGGGTCGTGCGTTGAGGGCGCGGAGCTTTTCTTTGATGGCGGCCGCGGCCGCCGCGGTGGTGGGGCGCTGCATTTTGGAATGCCGATTTTCGTCGTCGAGGAACCAGTCTGGGAGACCATCGACGTCGCGGAGGGAGTAGCGGTTAAAGGAGTCGTCGAGAAGGTCGTGTTTGGTTTTTTGGCCCGTGGCCATTTGGTGCGCCAGAGTCATGGCTTCGGCAGTGATGATGTCGATGTCGGGTTTGCCGTTCTTCATGGGCATAGAGTCTTGCTCCCATTGGGATTCGTCGCGTTTGACCTCTTCGATTTTGTCTTCGTCGTCTGAGGAGTCTTCGTCATCTTGCGGAGCTTGAATGGTGACTGTCTTTTTCGTTATTCGAACAGGTAGATCTTTCCCTGGGGCAGGGGTAGCTTCGTCCTTCATCTCGGTATCATCTTCGACATCGATACCGCTGTCATCGTCCTCCTCCATGTCGTCCAGCCCTTCCAAGCCATCGATTCCCTTGAAGATGTCCTGATCGAAGAATCGGGCTGCACGCTTTGTCAGACCTCTCTTCGTCTGGTCCTCGTTGTCGAGGCTGGTGATCAAGGTTTTTGGTCCTTCCTCATCCTCACTACTCCAGTCACTGTCTGCATCTTGAACGAGCTCCTCATCATCACTCATGTCCTTGTCGTTATCTGAGAAGCCGTTCCACTCGCCGTCTTCATCTTCTCCTCTTGCTCGCTTTGCACGGTATTTCGCGTCACGGGCCGATCGCTGTTCAACGTAGTCACCGTACATGGCATCCAGGTCTCGTTCCAGCGCGTCTTCCTCGTCGTCTGTGAATTCTTCTTCTTCGCCGGACTCCTCAGGCTTCTCGCGCTCGATGATTTGGCCCATCTTGCCCTTGGCGATTTTTGACAGTGCCCCAGCCTTGTCGACAGCCTTCAGAGCAAACATGCCATCGTCGCCAGCCGGACCAGATTGTTCTAGGCCAATTTCGAAGGGTGTCGCCATGTTCATCTGCATGCGGATAATTTCCTTTTGTTTTCGTTCGTTTTCGATTCGTCGCTGCTTCTTTCTGGCCTTTGAGTCCTTCTCCTTCAGCCGTTCTAGCTCTTCCTGGATTTTCATCTCTTCATCCATGTCCTCAATCTCCGCAACCTCATCACCTTCTTTGGCTTCGCCATCTTTAACCTTCTCCTTCTCCTCCTCTTCCTTCTTCTTGGCTGAGAATCCAAAAATGTCGCGCACTTTTAATCGCCAGCGAAGAAGACGCTTAAAGTCGGCACGACCCAAGACCTTGAGATCCGCACAGCAGTCTCTGATCTCCTTTGTTGTTTCTGGTAGCTTGTCAATGGTCGCGACAGCGATGTCACCATTCGGCTTCTGCTCAAAGCTGAGCTTGTTCAAGCTACCAAGCATGGCAATCGGATCGGTGGTCTGGATGAACTCTGACACGGGGACTTCTTTGAACTGCGTCCAGTCGCCCTCCTCGTAACCGTCACGCTTGCGCTTCTTCTTCTCGGGGTTGAAGACCTTTGCCTCGTTGTTTGGTGTGGGATCTGCAAGTTCGGCGAAGACGCTGCGAGCGTCCAAGAACTTGGGATCCAGGTTTTTCGGGGCCTTGTAACCGCGACAGACGACGAAGATTTCGGCGGAGACATTTCGACTCGAAGGTGGCTTGGTGGCTTCCACCTTTGTGAATAGCTGATTGAAGACCCAGAGCAGCGAGTTGTAGTCCTTGGAGCGGAAAATCTTGGTGACAAAAGTTCCGCCCTCGGCCAAGAACTCGGTAGCCAGCTTCATGGACTGCAGCACCAGCTCAGCCTGTGAGAAGGCGTCCTGCACCCAGGCAGTACCGACGTTGGGCGCACCATCGTGGAGAACGGCGTCGGCCTTGAGATGCTTGAGGTGTTGTCGCAGCGTCGCCCTGCACTTGTCCGTGGTAATGTCGCTCTGGAAGGTAATGCAGCGGGGAATGGCCTTGATCGGGGCGAGATCGACACCGACGATGAGGGAGCCCGCAGGCATAACCTGCTGGAGTCAGCACTGGAGGTGGGAAGGAAGATTTATGGGCAAATTGCGCACCTCGGATGCGACCTGACACCATGACCCTGGCGCGGCGCAAAGATCAATCAACACTTTGCTCTTCTCGAGGAAGTTGTATTTTTTGTTCAGCTGGATCAACTTAAAGGCCGCACGGGCGCGGTAGCCCTTTTCCTTTGCAAGCTTGTACCATTTGTCGAGACGACCTTTTCCATGCTGATTTGGCAAGTTAGTCGCGTCAAGGGGAATAGAGCTATGGGAATGCGGCGCACTTTTTTTTGAATCGCCATGTTGTATGGTTGGGCGGGCCGGCCGGCGATGTGGTTGACTCTGGTGAGGCGTGCAGCAAAAAAAAAAAAAAGTTCGCCAGGTGAATATTTGGGGAAGGCCGGCGACGGAAGATTGTCGGTAGGCGGTGGCAGAATAACGGGCGCGTGTGGGTGTGGGAAGAAGCACGGGGCAAGCTGGCACGTCATCCAGTGTCCACTTTGCTTGCCCATGGGCCATTCTCGCTCACCACTGACCAGCCACTTTGGGGGGGGGGACGACGGCCAACATCAGCAACATCAGCGCGCGCCTGGTTCTGGTTCTGGTTCTGGTTCTGGTTCTGATTCCACCTCGGGAGGGAGTGAAAAAGGCAACCCAGATTGCTTCGGGTGTGCATCTTCACGCATCTTCACCCATCTCCACGCATCTTCACATGTCTGCCATGTGCTACTAGAGCCACACCGGTACACTGCCTGTTAGAGAGGCCCATCCGCCTCTTTCACTCCTTTTGAGTCCTTCACCTTGAACCCTTCCCCCTCTCCAACCTCATAGGAATGATTCCACGCAAGAAGGCAAAGCTAAACACCAAGGCACCTGCCGCCGATAGCAGCAGCGTCAAGTCAGACGTCCCTAGTGACGTCGATGTAGCCAAAACACCCTCAAGCACCCCAAACGCCAGCGGAATCTTGCCAAATGCGCCCTCGTCGGTCAAGTCACTAGCTGCTTCGACCGCGTCCGCAAGCAGTGCAACGCCACCTACCACGCCAGGCACGCAGACACCCAAAGGCAAGAAGTGGCTGTCGGGCACAGGTAGTTGGCGATCAAAAGCCCCTGCCATAGTCAAGACAGCAACCGAGAGCATCGGTGTCACTTCAGGCTCTACTGGCGAGCTGCCGCGCAAAGGAGCAAACAGGTCGCGAGACGACTCGCCCAAACACTTTCTGACCAAGCGTAAATCGAGCAAAGGCGACGTGATACCGGCCTCTATAACGCAAATCAGCGTCTCAACAGACGGCATGGTGGACGAGGCGCCCAAGCCAAAGCCAGAAGAAACGCCACCCGCAGAGGAGGCGCCACCCTCAGACGAGCCTCGCGTCGACGAACCCCCATTACCCCCCGAACCAGCCACAAAGCAAGCGAATACTGCAGCAAACACATGGGCATGGCGGAGTTGGTGGTCACGGCCGGATGGATACTCAGAAGCGACCAAGGCTAAGAGCGAGGCACAAGACAATGTCGAGAATGCGCAGAATACGCCACTGCCGGGACCAACACCTTCAGAAGAACCAGACATGGCTACAAAGGGGCTTGGAAGCACAGCAACAGGTCAGCAGGCGCAGGAGGCCGAAACAAAGGATGCACCAACAGACCCACGCCCCGTGCAGGATACTGAGATGACAGATGCACCCAGTGCGACCAACACAGCAAATCGCCGCAGCGGTTCGTGGTTCAGGCTCTGGAGCAGTGCACAGAATTCTCAAGCCAGTCCGGCTGTCGACCCTTCGACATCCAACGGCTCTGTATCCAAGTTGGATCGGATCTCTGAAGCAGCAGCAGAGTTACCCTCTGACACACAGCCTGTGCATGAGGCAGAAACTGGTGCAGAAGCGACTGCACCTGCCGAGGCTACACAAACCACGGCTACAAACCAGGGGCCGCCAAAGTCTTCGGCCTGGGCATTTTGGTATAGAGACAGCCCTGCAGACAAGAAGAAGCCAGCTGCAGGTGGTGCTCAGAAACATGTGGGCGAAGTAGCCGTAATGGATACACCGTCTCAATCGCACCCAGAAGCTGCTCAGTTCAATGAGCAAGAACAGCCAAAAGATGATACACCAAAAGACCCACCGCCACCAAAGGCAGAGACCACATCAAAGAGGTCTTTTGCCTCTTTGCGAGGGCGACCCAAGTCACAAGTTGCAGTGGAGTCAAAGGACACATCAAAGTCGAGCGAGTCTAACACGCCTACCAAGACTTCGCCTGTGATGGAGCCAACTCGTCCTGACCCACCACTAACAAAAGAACCTGCATCCAAGCAAGTCGCGAAAAGTAAATCGAAGCCAACAGATCTTGTTTTGCCCGAGTTCAGTTCGACGTATAAGATGGTGCAACAACCCAGCTTCTGGAAGCAAGTCCGTCAATACTTTCTTGGTGGCGAGCCTGCCACACCACATCTACATATCCATCCTGCGCCGCCTAGAATCAAGAAAGCTGTGGCTATTGGTGTACACGGGTTCTTCCCTGCTCCCATCATCCAGAAAGTGCTTGGACAACCTACGGGGACATCAATACGCTTTGCAAATGCAGCCGCAGCCGCCATCAAGGATTGGGCCGAGGTACGTGGCTACAGCCCTGAGATTGAGCAAATCGCTCTCGAAGGCGAAGGCTTTGTCGCTGAGCGCGTCAACTCCCTTTGGAAGTTGCTCCTTAATTGGATAGATCACATCAAAGCTGCTGACTTCATCCTGGTTGCTTGTCACTCACAAGGTGTACCAGTGGCGATGATGCTTGTTGCAAAACTGATTCAGTTTGGCTGCGTCAATGCCACGAGGATAGGCATCTGCGCCATGGCAGGTGTAAATATGGGACCTTTTATCGAGTACAAGACTAAATACTTCGGTCCCACAGCCGCTGAGCTCTTTGAGTTTTCTAACCCCAAGAGTCTGGTCAGTCAAATGTACCTCGCTGCCTTAGACGAAGTCCTCCGTTTCGGCGTTCGAATTCTCTACGTCGGCAGCATTGACGACCAGCTCGTTTCTCTCGAAGTAAGTCGACTCCCACACCCCTCTTCAATCCCTCCAACAAGATATATATACTCACAGAATCCACAGTCATCAACGTTCTCCACCCTCTCTCACCCCTACATCTACCGCGCCGTCTTCGTGGACGGGCGCATCCACGCCCCAGACTTCCTAACCCACCTCATCGGCTTCACCCTCAAACTGCGCAACTTAGGCCTCCCAGATCACGGCCTCATCCGCGAACTGTCCCCCGCCCTCGCCGGTTCGCTCTACGGCGGCGAAGGGCACTCCCGCGTCTACGAAGATCCGGCAGTCTACACGCTGGCCGTCCAACATGCACTTGAAACTACGTCCCTTCCCATTCCTCCCCAGCAACGACCTAGCACGTCCGGGAGCTTCCAGGGCATTCAGATACCGGTGATAGGTGGTAAGCAGGACGTAGGCGACCTGTATAAGTTGCGGGTCAGAGAGTATGAACCTAGTGCGAGTAGTGCGAATGCGAATCCTTTTTTCCTGCCCTGGGCTATGCGGGGCTTGCTGGAGGAAGAGTTTGTAAAGAAGGAGCTGGGTGGTGAGGTGGAGGCATTGTTGGCCATGTTTGAGAAGTGGAAACCCGTGAGCAAGGGGTTGAAGGATGTCAAGTTTCGATTGGAAGGAGTAAGGAGTAAACTCTGAGAAAGGATTTGCGGGTAGTCGTCTCATTCATGTATCTGTGTCCTCTGCGTTACTCGTTTATCGGCGAGCTTGGGGTTTGGGACACTGGGTCTGGGTTGGGGCGTTAACGGATGCATCGGCTGATGGCGTTATTCAGATACCAGCCTTTTCATCGGGCCAGCATATATACATGTCCGAATCGAGCTAGAAGTAATCAACGCTATCATCGTATCGAGAGCGCGACTATGACGGTTTAGAAGAAAAACCCAATGTGCTCGCCCACTGTGCTCTATGCATCTCCTCAATCACACCTCGCAAGTCATAGTCATCCCATTCCTATCGATCTTCCCTCAACCCCTCCCATCCCCTTACTCCCCATCATAGAAAATCTCTTTATACCGATGAGTAGCGTCGACGACCGCATTCGCCGCGTTGAAATCTGTCAGGACAGAGGAAAACACGTGATTAGCAAGCACTACTACATTTCACATGAAAACTGCAGCAAAACACGCCGCACGAAAACGTCCAAAAGAGGCGGAAAAAGAAGAGGGAAGAGGACAGAAGGGAATCAAGGAATAGAAACGTACCAACACCAGTACCAAAATCTGTGGCAGCTTGCACCTTGACATGGAGATTACCATCTACTTTACCGATGATTTCTACGGCATGGCCGACGGCTAGGTGTGAGTCCTGGAGGAGTTTAGTATTCTTGCGTATTCAATCCACAGTCTGATTGAAATAGTATCCTTCAACGACAAGTATGTCAACGCAACACGACACAACCCCAGCCCAAACACAGACATGCGCACAACAAACTCCACACCAAAAAAAAAAAACGAAAAAGCGGCAGAAGGGAAAACTACACACGCGATTCAGCACAACGTCGATGTTGCCGCCTGCATCGATGACGGCCTGTTCGCCGCGCAATTGCACGACTTTGCCGAGGATGCGGACGATGCGGTGTTGGAATTGGGAGAGGTGGGGGGCGAGGATGCGCGGGGTTTGCGGGTGGTCCATTGTTTGTTGTGGGGGAATTTTTCTTGTTGCTGTTGTTGGATAGTTTGTCAATGAGATTGTGGGTTTGCTGGAATTGTGGTGTGTGGTCTCGGTCTTGGTGGTGTGGTGGGAGAGTGGGATGTGGAGTCCACTTGATTTCACGCGTCTGCGGCGCGTAGAGAGGTTCTTGGCGCGATGCGAAGGCACGTGATTGTTGAGTACCTATCTGGATTAGCCCTTTGTGAGACCTAGCTTTGACTCCAAGTCAGGATCTGTTCTAGGATATTGCGGGAGATGATCGCAAAAGGCAGCAAGGTCTGGTTGGGCACGAGATTATGGAAGACAAGTCTCTTAGTTTGAGTGCTAACTAGTAGATTAACCAAACCAATCACATCATTTCGCTATTTACATATTACATCCATCCCTGTTTCCTATGTACATTCGTCACAGTCTCATTCCTAGCATTTCCCATGCAACTCCCCATCTGGAGCGGAGCGTAGCCGTGTTCTCCACATGGCTCTTTACATGTTGGCACGGATGAAGGCGCCAACGGTGCCAACACGTGCGTACACACCAGGCTTGTTGGGAAGAGCACAACCCCCACCCCACGAGACAAGGCCGATGAGGGTCTTAGCAGTGTCGAAGATGGGGCCGCCGCTGTCACCCTGGCACGAGTCGCGGCCACCCTGGGTGAAGCCAGCACAGAACATGTTCTCGCTGACTGGGTTGCGGGGGTAGTTGCTGCGGCAAGTATCGCGGTCGACAATCGGCACGTCAACCTTCTGGAGGCGGACGGGTGCATTACCGTTGCCATCATCTCCCCATCCCGCGACTGTGAGAGTGGAACCAGGGGCAGGGTCATTGCCTGCGGGGGCTAGGGTGGCGTAGGTAATGGAAGAACTTGTTTGAACGGGAGTGGCAAGCTTGAAGATGGCAGCATCGTTGTCGGTAAGTCCGGTGTTGTATTCAGGGTGGGGGATTAATCTTGTGACTTGGGATACTACGCCCCCAGAGCGACGGTCCTATAACACGTTAGCTTCATTCTATCCTAGCTTGATATTGTGGTCAAGACTAGAATGGTGATGGCGTACAAGAGATCCAGCGCGGATGGAGTAATCAGCAGCAGTGGCCCCCTCCTCGATGCAGTGGGCAGCTGTGACAACCGTGTTGGCATTCAGGAGCGAGCCACCACACCAATGTTGACCATTGAGAGCAACAGACACAATGTATGGCACATCACCAGCTCTGGCTGCCACTCCGCCTACGATGTCCTCGGCCTGCTCTTCAGGGAAGTCGGGCTCGACGGGATCCTGAGGAGTGGGGATAGCTGCAGCGATGCAGATGGCGGGGACCGCAAGGGTGATGAGCACTTTCTTGAGCTGCATCTTGATGATCCGTTGGGAGTTGCTGAGCGAATGCTGGAGAGAGGAAAGAAGCGGCTGGTATGAGTGATGTGTTGGAGAGGGTATCTGCTTTTGTTCTTATACTTTGAACAGTAGCTCCCGGTATTGTAGACTTCGTATTTCACAATCTAATTATCTCGTGTATCCAACAAATCTAGAACAGTTATGGTAGGCCACAAGCTTCAAAAGATAGTCCCCGGTGTTTCTGCGCTTGGCATATCAGTCGGCTTGAGTCAGTGATGTAGCTGTGAACTCGGTGTGGAGTCCATTGACTGGTCTATTGATAGCCGCGTCCTGGTATCTTCGGGTACCTAGTTTGAGCTCACAAGCTTCCAGGATTTCGTTTATGCAGTCGGCAGTTGAGAGCCCCAAAGCTCATTCGTACGCGAATAGCATTTGCGAGAGATATTCTCCGACTGCAGGTCGGGCTGCCTCTCCTAGGCGTACCTGCATTCTACCAACATAAGCCATGCATCCAATGCAAAGCCCAGTGTTGTTTTATGGTGGCTGGTAAGTTCATGGCAAAAGCCAGCGTGCTGCCAATCGGATGCGGTAATCTGCCCCTGGCATGGTACGAAGTTGCCTGTTTGCAATCTGATATGGCTGATTGCGAAAGAAGAAAATATGCGCCCGGAGCCCTGCGCATGATTGTTAGGGGCCCGCGTGAATCAACTCGAATCCACATTCAAGGACAGTCTGTGGATGTATTGGCAAGTTTTGGGGAGAACTGAGGGCCTGTCGTCGGACAGCACCTGCTCAGATAGGCAAGAGCCAAGACTTGACGAAAGCTTGGCAAGGTATCAAATCTAAATGCCAGGAGCTTTGGCCACGAAGAGTTGCGATCGTCAAGATATCCCGACCAGTTATAGCCACAACCTCGTACTGAGCATCTGCAACTGCTAGTAGGGATCGTTTTTACCGTTGCTCATTAAGGTAGGTGTCAAGACTTTTCGATGGCGTCAGACTTGGGCAGAGGCGAGAGTCGCGAGACTACCGTACTAGTACGAGTACCTACTACTATAGTACTACTACGGTACTACCAATGACCATGTAAGGGAGCATCCATGTAACGGTAAGGGAGAATATGGAGACTCGAGAGTGCTCGGTAGTCGGAGCTCAACGGGCACAGGGATCCAACGTCGTATTTCACACAACTCACTGATCAACACAACAGCTATCGATACATTTCAGCTTCCAACCAGTCCACGAAACATCTCCGCATATGCCTGCCCCCTCTAATTACCGCCCTTTCTTTTGGATCGTCGCTACCGTGTTCTTCATCTCACTCTTCTACCAAATGTCCTCGGCCAACAGAATGGACAGTCTTGACTTTTCCTTCAAGATCGAGATCAATGGTCAAGCTATCGCTGAGATAGGTAACAGCGGGCAAAGCCTTAGCCAGGCTACAGTTGGCCCCGGTGCTCCTGCAATTTTTACGTTGAAGGAGGGCCGACTGAGATGCGGAGAATGGATTCTTTCACGCAAACGGGTCGAGGATCGGAGTTTTGCTCCAAAGCAGGTCGTGTGGTTCAAGGTTGGCACCGAGAGCGAGGAGCAGGCCCAGCCCGTTACTGCAAACCAGGAAGGCGAGGATTACCAGATTAAATTTGGAAGTACGTAAAGACTGCGAGACTGATTGTAAATTTTATTATTAACAAACCCAGACGCAGGCTTGAAAATATCAGATGGCAAGGTCTTTGCGGATCTTTTAGGAGGTAAGTTTCCCTTGGTTCCAATTATCTTACACGGCCTGACTCGTCAAGATGGATCAAAGAATACTGTAGTGAAAGTGTAACGCCAAGATGTCACAGCCCTATACGAGCCAGTCATCTTGGTTGAGTAGGTAAACGATTGGAAGTCATGCATTTTACTCATTCTCGCGATTGGCCCCCTGTACGGGCTACTGTAGTTTATCATTTTATCCAGCTATGAAATGGTTAAAGACATCCATCGCTTTATGAATAAGCGGGTCCTTAAGCTGAGTGACATTCGACGACAGTCTGGAACACAGTGAGAATGGCCTTTGACCGGGGAATTGCAGACATTGGGCGGCATTACGCAGTAGAGTGTGGACATCAATCAGGTAGTCTACTAATCTAACGTGGATATGCAGTCTTCTGAATCGTCCGGTCTATGATGCCCAAAGTGAGCTCAATTGTCGTCCGGGAAGATCAAATGACCTGTTGAAGGACCCAAGCATGCAGCGGTCCAGAGAAAAGCGGTACAAGTCTCAGACCACCCGCCGCGCTGTTCCAGCAAGCCGCGCGCCAATGGCAGGTAGACATCTGTTGCAAAACTGCAAAGCACATATGTATAGTAGGACTATGTAGGCAATAAACTATGGGTTTGAACGGCATCACAAACATGTGACTGTGTCTCGAGAAGAGGGCCTTTTTATCGGAAGGTTTATTTGCTTGCGCGTGCAGCGGATCGACCGTTTGGGGGCCGGGACGGGACGAAACGACGGGTAGATGATGTAGTCGGGCAATTAAGTTTACATGGGAACCACAGTGGCGAAACAAAACACGGGCAGCGTCGTAATGGTACTCCTGCTACTGGATATATATGTTGACTGCCATGGTGAAGCGGGCTGTGGGCATAGGTGCTCTCTGAGCCCGTTGATTTACCCATCATGGCACTCAGTCAGTCGGTCTGTAAAAAAAAGATGGACTTGCTCTACCTAGGTACCTAACAGAATATCGAAACGTCAAGGTACAAGCATGCACTTTGCACGTGACGGCAGCAGAGAAGTACCTTTGCATTCTTCCGCATTGGTAAGAATGATAAAGTATAATTACTTGGTGGTGAATGGTAGGTATACGAAGTTCCCTCCAACACGAGCCATACTCTGTGCACATGCCGTACCTGGAGCAATAAGGATAGAATACCGTACCAATTATACCCGAGAGTAGCGCCGCGGTCAAACCGAACATTTCCGATCGCTCGGGGCACTTGATTCAGCGTGAAGATGAAGATATTACAACATCGGATTTTGCAAGTGATTTGGAGGATTCGAGGAGTCCTAGATTGCGATGGGTGATGTTGTCATGCTAAACGATCCTTCAGTTGTATACGTCAAACTGCTGCCTAGATACAAGATTCTCCTTCCAGCTGTGGTCTAAGACTCCAAGTACCTCGGTATTAATAGTGATTGGAGACACAGGTATACTGTACAAAACTAGAATGGAGTGGAGTGGAATGGAGTGGAATGGCTAGCCAGTTCAGTATGGAACCGTCACCCACCAGACTAAGACTAACTTGGCAAGTGCACCGCACCTGGAACCTCATGCGCGGCATGGACCGCGGAACAGATGATCAATAAAGCGAACACGACCATAAGATCCTTATTATGACTACAAGACTCCTCGCCAGTATAGAGGCGAAGAGATCACTCCATCATCAGCCGACAAAAAGACCAAGTTGGCACAATATTGGTGCGTCGCGTCTACCAGCAGAAGCAACTCCATAATCCGAGCTTGACATCATGAGGTACCGTACCGTACTTGATGCTTGCAACAAATTGCACTTTATGACTGATGACTTCAAGATGAGCGCAAATGCAACCTCTATGCACTGTACCATACGTAACAATGCTAGCCCATCACACATGACCAACGACTGCAGTGTGAAAGATTCGTGTACGTAGGAATGACTGTAACATGAAAACAACCTCTTTAGAACAGCGGTCTTGGAATGGCCTGTATACCTATCGTTCTGCACCAATGCCAAACCGCTGCTTCGCGCCTTTCATGATAGACATTACACTTTCATCCCGACTTGTACCTAGGCATAGCAGTAGACCGCGAAATTGCCGCCATTCCTCACCATCAAAGGGCTAATACCAGCGATGGTCAGAACATGCTGTTACATATTCAGCAAGTCTACCATAGTGTGCGGTAAAATGTTGAACAAACAAAGCAACGCCAGCAAGCCTCACCAAGTTGCCGACTACTACGAACGGTGCGATTAGATGCCGCAGATGGAGCGTCACACGATTTACACGTTCTATTGCAGACTGTAAACAGCATTGATAGGATTCATGACTCTTCCTAGGGTGTTGTGCTGTGGTCGCGATCATAACACATAATAACTCGGTGTATTCTAATCTCAAGACAAGAAGTTTTCTTCCGGGCATAGCTGAGTTCTTGATGGACGGACAAGCTGCAGAAAATCACCTGATGCCTTACAAAAGCGTACTGCATTCGAATTCCAGAACTGATATCATCAGTCACTATTTGACTTCTTTCATCAGGCTGTCACTCAATTGCGACCAGATCAGCGAACAAAGGTTACGTCAAATCGTTACAGATACTTTTGGGATATCAATTTTCTGTTTTTGGAAGACTTAAGAAGCCACAGCACCGTGAGAAGACGGTGTTCGGCCTTGACCCCAAGCTCAACTCTCAAAAGCAGTCTTTGTTTTTTTCTCAGATCTCTCAAAGATGGACAAGGTCAGCTCGACTCAACACCATCCAATTTGTACGCAGCTGGCTACTTGGAATCGGAATTTACCGCGCTGTTCGACGATGAATGGGAGGCTATCGATGTTGGCACCAACAAAGATCTAGCTTACTATGCTCGAGAATATCTTCGAATCGTGTCGTATAAGATATGTAGTGGAATTCTGCCCGACAAGTTAGTTGATGAGATGTTGGACCATGTGGTACACGCTCTAGGGAAGAGCAGAGAGCTCATTGAAGCTGAAGATATTCGGAGCGTAGAAACTCAGTCGGGAAAATCTAATTTAGACCTTGTCAGTCGCACTGCACACAAGTTCACTGATGATCCGCTGATGTAGTTGGCTTACTAGCCTGGCTACTCTTAGCTTTCAATGGCCTCCACTATGCTCATGATTCCGTTTGCCACAATGCTGGACCTCGAAAATGTTTTCATCGGAGGGCAAGCCCAAGGTAGACCGCCGACTCAAAATTCCCAATAGAAGCTGGCAAGAACGGCGGGATCTACGAACTCTCCAGGTGGCAGTGTTCACTTGTACTACCTCTTATTACCGTAGTGGAAGATGGTTTGAACAACGAAGAAGCAACCACCAAAATGTACATCCACTCGATGCACCCGGTGTCTT
The DNA here is from genome assembly GCF_022343315.1 of Plenodomus lingam. Lineage (NCBI taxonomy): Eukaryota > Fungi > Ascomycota > Dothideomycetes > Pleosporales > Leptosphaeriaceae > Plenodomus > Plenodomus lingam. The sequence goes on along the minus strand of NW_027093944.1, from coordinate 781,889 downwards.
AACCAAAGAGCGATCAGATTGTCAGATATGAAACAGGCATGGAGCCATACATGTCTAATGTAATGGTGAAAGTAAACCATAAGCTTGGTGGAAGTAACCCTACGTCTCAGCATCAGAGTGAGTCAAACACGCGCATGACTAGCAGTCTTGCAAAGACCTTGGTTTTGAGGTGCAGGCCTGACACATTCATCCACGAATTCACTCATTGGTTGCCCATCAAGCAGATATGATTGTCTCTATCGATGTCCATGATAGCACATTCCAAGTCTCATTGAAGCTCTAGGAAACATATAAGAGAGAACTTGTATGTCCCAAACAAAACCCATAACAATGGCTAATGCTCTGTAGACAATCGTATCTACGCTACTGCTTCAATCCTGATTTTAGGGATGAACAATACTCTGCATACACCATGCAGAAGGAGAAAATCAGGCAGACTTTGGACTACGCGCTTGCTGTAGACATTGCCGGTCTGAGGTTTGTATCTGTCCAACGGCTCCTGGGACGCAGAGGGCCTAAGGAAACAAGCGGCTCAAGTGCAGGCCGGGCGAGTAGATGAGAAGCTGGTGCGCCAACAGGTTGAGTCTGCGGCTGTTCGCCAGGCAAGAGATTGGCTGTTTTCGCGATCGTTATGATGGGCCCGGTCCTTGGACTGCCGAGCTTGATGACTCCATGAATTGGATGTGAGGTGCAAGCCCGACGTGCTTGTTGGAGAAAGTGGTGGACGGTGTGGGTGGCTGGTAGAATAGTTTCATGTTTTTAGATACGATTCCACTCGGAGGTCGCCGATTACCGGTAACCTAGGTATTCCGGTTATTGATACTTTTTCTTCTTCTTTCCTTTTAATGCGATGAGTTGGGGCGCTGGACTCAGTTGTCACGCTTTGCAGAATCTTTTTCCCTTCCACATAGACCCTACAATCTCCACCCACAAATAAGCAGTACAATCAGCTTCTATAAAACCACCTGATTTACCTCAATACTCGGGTCAAAGCTACCATACTAATCGCCCAAGACTACTGACCACGCCTCTCCTCTCACCATCGTTTCGCGAGCTCCAGGAAAACTTGACAAGAGCAAAACATGTCCAGAATGCAATTTAAGCCCAATTCAAACCAGACAGTCTCCTCCCCACGCCCTTGCAGCCCTCTCTATAAAGGGGTCCATGTCATCGCGGCCCAGTCGCACGAACCAACCAACCAACCGAATGACGCCATTCTAAACTTTTTTCTTCTTCACGCCAAATGACTCTCTCTCGTCTCCCCTACCCGATCGTCCTAGTAAACAAAAAAACAAAGACATCAAGAAAACCATCAAATTCTTCCTTTCACACGCATTCTGCATCCCACGACATCCCACCACCACGCACAGCCAAACCGACTCTCTCTGTGTGAAAAATCCCACATTAGCCCCAAACAGACACGCTAGTGCACCCCGACACCCCCCATTTGGTTCCATCTCACTCGACCACTTCACAAAAGTGCGACGGCAACAATGGTACGAGAATGGATGAACTTGTCCACACGTCTGTATTTCTGTCTATGGGAAGCAGAAAAAAAAAGAGATAGGGGCTGATGAGTAGGATGTGACATCTTCTAGGTCCATGCTGATTCTTCGGCGTTTGCGGCGGGCTTGAGTAAAAAGGAGGTGTTTGCGCAGGTTCTGGAGCAGGCGCGGTTATTGTGTGATGGGCAGAGAAACTGGGTATGTAAGGTTCTTTTCTTGTGTGTTTGGTTGGTTTGGGGTTGTGTGACGATTGCTAATGTGTTGTAGGTCTGGTAAGTTTTATCCCATCCATACATACATCCTACCATACCATGCATACCATCCCCCGAAACCTAAGACTATTCTAGCAAAACCCGCACTTCCGCATTTCTAGCTATACTAACACCCCACCCCCTCCTTCCACAGCAATTTCTCCAACACCGCATCCCTCCTCTGGCACGCATACCACAGTCTCCCTACCCCCTCGCGTTCTGTGAACTGGGCCGGTTTCTACTTCACCAATCCAGCCTTACCCTCTGAACTCCTACTCGGCCCCTTTCAAGGCAACGTGGCGTGCCAGCGCATAGCCTTTGGGCGCGGCGTATGCGGGACCGCGGCGAAGGAGGCGAGAACGCTGGTGGTGCGGGATGTGGATAGGTTTCCGGGACATATTGCGTGTGACGGGGCGAGTCGGAGTGAGATTGTTGTGCCTGTTGTTCAGGATGGAAAGGTGAGTTTTTTTTTTCAAATGATTCATTGGTTGTTGTTGTTGTTGTTGTAAATATTTCCTCGTGGCAGAGGTTATGGGGAGAGGGCTAATTTGTGTATGTGCAGGTTATGGCTATTATTGATGTGGATTGTGCAGAGTTGAATGGGTTTAACGAGGTGGATCAGGCGGCGTTGGAGGAATTGGCGGAATTGTTGGCGCAGGCGTGTGATTTCTGAGAGTGGGTGGGGATGGAGTGGAGAGATGGAATTGGGTGACTGGATTGGTAGCTTGAATGATACCCTCGAAAGCGCAGTTCTGTCGTGTATGAGGTCAGATATTTTGCTTTACATGTGAACTAGTATTGCGCATATACAGGATAGGAGATTGACCAGAGACCTCCGCTTATTGGTCTCAGCCTTTCTTACGCAAAGAGTGTTCGCTTTTACTCATACTAGTCTTCCAGCCACCTGGTACTATTCTCGATGCCTGACTGATGGGTGACTGTCGTTACGGCAGCTTCAACAGCAAACCCAATGTAAGCACTCAGTTCAATTGCACGTGCAGACTAGACTGTACCGTATACAGTAGCCAAGGTTAAACAAAGGCGCCAATGTAAAACTAAGTTCTCGATTATCTACAATGTGCAAGTGCATGCATAATCCATCTACGGCTGCCCAGTGCGTTGACCTAAGGAGACACCTCCGGTCAGGCCAACCACGGCATCTATCGCCGGGAAGATAACAATTGACATGTGAAATTGAAATCAAATCTTCTTCAAGTCTGTACGCCGTGAAACTCCGAGCAATGAAACGGGCTTTGATGCAGTGTTGTGGGTCGAACCAAAAGGTCGAGCAATATGTACAAGCCAGAATGGAGTTGGAAGTAAAGGCAAGTGGCGATGCTCAACAGGATGACCAGAAGTGTAGTTCGTTGTTGGACCCCGGAAATTAGGCCGTGAAAAAAGTGCGGAGTGGTGTGACAAATTGTGGACTGTGCTGTCTACGGAGCCACTCTGATTTGAGATTGGAAGATACTGTCGGACTGGCATGCTCTTCCACTCTTGTAGAAATTTCTGAGAAAGGCAAGGCCATCAAGGCAGATGGCCTTTGACAGCGCACTCATGCTGCGTCGTCGAGGATGGCCAAATCACAATTCCATGCCGTCGAGATCCCGCATGACGCAAGCCATCTGGGCTCGTTTCGCTGCCTCAGCAAGCAGTGACGTCTGTGCGAGGAAATTTGTTGTCTCAGCGGCAGTCTGACCTGCGCCTGCCCGGTTAGGCTGGTATTCGAAGCTTGGGTGTCGCTGCGCCTGCATACGCTGCTGTTGGTGGCTGGGCTGCTGAGTTTGCTGGTTCAAGGAAGCAAACATGTTCTGCTGCTGTGGGCTTGATGAGGGCGAGGTAGGGGGCGCCGAGGCTGCAGTTGACGATCTAGTCGACGTGGTGGAGGTGGTGCTGTAACCTGAGGAGGAAGAGGAGGAGGAGGGTGAAGAGGCCGTGGAGGACTGAAGGGGAGCAAAGGCGGGTCGTGCAGAGGCCTTGTATGATATGTTGGACATTCTCGTTCTCTCTCTCCGTCTCTCTCTCTGTGTGTGTGTGTGTGTGTGTGCAAGGTGGTCTCTTGTCTGCTTCAGGAAGGGCAGGAAGAGGTGGTCACGGGCTGAAGGTCACGGTGGATTAACAGCGGCGCGAGGCGAGCGGGTGTTGTAGCAGGTTAAAGTGGTGTTGGCCGGGTGGGGAGAAGGTTGGTAGCGAATAACAAAACGTCTCTAATTGCCCGGTACCAGTGATGTGCTGTGCACGCGGGAGGAGGATGTTGCCGAGTTGGGGCAAACAGCAAATTGGGGGGGGGGGGGGGGGACAGAGGCCAGAAGATGCGGTGAAGGAGGCGGACAGCAGCAGGCTTTCGATGTACAGGCAGAAGAGGCAGTAGAGGTAGACGGGAGGGCGTAGTTGGGAGAGTGAGTTGCAGCTTGGGTTGCACGATGGACGAGAAGGTGGGCAATTGGCAGTCGATATCGGCAATATATGAGCCGAGGCTTGCAGTTTTCGAGCCTTGCGTCACAGCACGGAAAATCTGCCGAGAATTGACCCTCTGCCAGATAACCACGGAGACCACCGCCTGAAAAGTGTCCTGGATCGCGATCTGCACCAACGGCTTACTCGGGCCCTCCTTGCGAGGTATTTCTCTTGTCGTATTGTCGCGGCATTCCAAGTATGCCTGTAAGTTGTCGTCGCATCTCCTCCAGACACACACAGACACACACAGAGGAACTGACGTCTGCAGCTCATCCTGATATCAGGTATGGAAAACGCCCCCCCCCTTCCCCCGCCTTCACACACAGGCGCGCTAACGTGCAACAAAGGATACCCCAAGGCGGGCAAGTCAACACGCGCCGTCCAGCTAAAGGAACATTTTGAGTCCAAGATCGCCAGTTCGACGGCCGATGCACGCGTCAATCGCCTCAAAGTTCATCTGATCAACGATCAAACACTCGGCGTTGCGCGTACGGTATACCACACTGCGAAAGCCGAAAAGGATGCTCGCGCGGAAGAATATTCTGCCGTCAAGAGGGTCTTGTCGCGCGACGACATTGTTATCGCAGATGGCCTCAACTACATCAAGGGCTTTCGATACCAACTATACTGCGAGGCCAAGGCACTGCAGACGCCAAGCTGCGTGGTGAGTACCTATCTAGCCCCATTGTCCGTCGGCCAGCGAGCTGATAGTCCTAGAGTTGCACGTAGGCACACAGCCCGATCGATGTCGCGAATACAACAACAAGGACAGGGAAAAGGGTGAAGCGTACGAGGATGAGGATTTTGAGAATCTCATCTTCCGCTATGAAGAGCCCAATGGCATGACAAGATGGGACAGTCCTCTCTTCATCGTGGTCGAGGAAGATCCTGCCCCACCGTGCGATCAGATATGGGACGCTTTGATAGGAAGCGACGGTAAAGGCAAGGTTGTCAAAGCAAATCTGGCAACAGTCTTGGTACGTACCCAGACGCTAGTCCAACTGAACCTACTTCACTCACTTACAGTATTCTGTAGAAGCCTGCGACGGAGCAAAATTACCTCTACGAATTGGACAAGACGACGTCCGACATCCTTGCACAAATCATGACATACCAAAAAGATCATGCAGGAGAAGGAGGTGGACAGATTACAGTCGAGGGCGTTGAGAAGCCCATCGAGCTGCCCGCAACACCAATGACCCTACCCCAACTCCAGCGCACACGCCGCCAATTCATCGCCCTAAACCGTCAACACAGCTTTTCAAAGGCAAGGATCAAGGAAGTATTTGTCGACTACCTCAATGCAGAGTTCTTACGCTAGCACATCCTCACGATTATCGCCACCACATGCTAGGTGAAGATATACTGCTGTACCGCACCCTGCACACGAGCATCACCCCGCCCATCCACTTTACCGACCGATTGCCTTGTGCCCGCCAACGGATAGTAACGGGTCCCGAGGCTTTGACGAAGATGCCCATGTCCCCTTGTCCACAAACAGCCGACCTCAAGTCACAACCCGGAACGTTCCGAGTCCGAGGTCTTAGTCAGCTCACGCCTGGCCATCCCTTTGCTCCAGCACCTCTGCAGTCAACCTCGCATGGCCCGACGCATCGGCTATACAATACCTACGACCACCCCACGTCCCATCTCGCTGTGACTGCGGATGGACCGATGTGTGGGTACCGCACATTGATGTACTTACCAAATCTTTCGCTTTGTGCAAACTCTCCGAGCTGCCGCACAGAGTGCCTAGAGTAGAAAAGCCAATGATAGATACTTTTTCGGCCAAAATCACTAGGGCTGCGGCTTTAATATGCAGGCAACTCGATGAAACCTGCCCCAGGAATTTATCATCCCTCACACAAGCTTCTTACTGCTAAGATCGCGATGGTCAGCTTCGAGATGCGCATGGCGTTGATCGAAGTGTGACGGCTGCCTACTGTGTAGAGTCCTGGAGTTCAGAATCTTTATACGTTGGTCCGCATTCTTACTAGCGTCTGTATCAAAGTTACCCCATTGGTGTTGTGAGAATTGAAGTGATGACTACACAACACTAACTCAATCCAGTCGGACTAGGTATCATACTAGTATCGAACGTATGTTTTGTGACATCCTCTGCCTCCTTCTCTTCCTTCTCCTTTGCCTTCTCCTCCGCTTCATCCGATACCACCACCTCTAGGATAAGGATATCGAGGGATGAAAATATCAATTGCATCATGTACGTGCAGCGTACTCACTGCTAACCATCCTCCACGGTGCCTCTTTCGGTCTTAATAAGTTTTGATCAAGAACATACATAAGTCGGCTTTTAAAATTCTCTTCTTCTACTTGATACAAGCCCCAGCATACTATGTATGTTCATCTCACCATTACAACGTAACTCCTCCAGAATAAGTATTCTTAACTCTAGCATAGACCAGTTAGCTTGAAGATAAAAACCTGAGGTATATTTGGCGAGGGGAATGTTACCACCCCAGTAATGCGACATCAGGGGTCCAAGTACCTCCTGAAATGCTGATGGAATGTGATGGAAAGGATGATAAGAACCAACGTGTAAGTTCCTATCTGCCTGTCCTTTATAGCAATATGATTATTTTACATGTGCTATTTTAATTTAATTTAGCACATAAGATGCGTAAGACTAGTCCTCTCCTCTCCATTGCGTTTATTACTAAATCCTTAAACAGTGCAAGCCGTAAATTGTCTAGCAAAGGACAGACATATCTTCTAGTATGAAGAAGGCCAACCATCATCCGCGTGGTAGAACGAGCAGGGAGGGCCGAGCAACTGAACAATGCTCAGGGTCATGGCGGGATAGCAAAAGTGACAGAAGTGGAAGATACTATAGATGCATACCGGAACGTGTTACGACTGTTGAACAGCACAATACAATCTAACGGTATCCTCGTATACATGATTTCCTTGATCCCATACCAATTTAACATGCCAATTAATGCAGCCCACAGTTCCTCGGGACATGGATGTTTCTCACCATCCTTTTGTTCAATCGCAATTCTTTTCTTGATCACAAATAATAAAAACGTTTACTGCTTCATCTTACCACACCATACCATATCATGTCATATCCTCACCGCAGCCGCAGCCGCAGCCAAAACAACCCCCATGTACCATGCTCAACATCCTACCACAATCAGTATCTACCATACAATAGCCACGAGCTTTTCAGTATAAAACCCACCACTTACTGGTATGCAACTCTGCGTGTACCAAATCGCATAAAACAATCCCTTGATCTAAAATTTACAACAGTATTCCTACTCTGTCAGACATTCTACCTAACCGTAAACTTACGAAAGTGTCCCTACACCGTAAAAAACAATCTACCTACTCTTAAAGATACCGTACAACAGTCTTCCTACTCCCCTCAAACCTTCCACCCACCACTCGCCCACCGCCCAACCAACACACAGACCACCCCCCATCATCCAACTCTCCGTCTTTCCCCGCATTCAACCCCGCCATCCACTAACACCCCTGTCCGTCCTTCCACTCGTTAATTGTTACGCTATGGGAACAACGCGCTAGACGCTATGCGTTAACCCCGGATTGCGCTAACGCGGGTTGGGGGGAGGTGGCGTGGAGATGGGCGTGCGGGATCGTGATGCATGTGTACAACACTATGCTGTAGGTTGGGTAAGGGATGGGCATGGTGTGTACGGTAGGTGTGGGTGTGGCGCGAGGAGGGCAGAGTTCCTTTGCTCCGAGATGGGGTGGTGTTGCGTTGGTGTAGGGGTAGATCACTGTGGATTACGAGGTGGTGGTATGCGGGAGAGAGAGAGAGAGAGAGAAAGAGAGACAGAGAGAGAGAGAGAGAGAATAGAGGAGCCATGGTATGCCGGTACAGACATACATAGTAAGTTTTTCTATCCTGAGTGTTTCTCCAAGAAAAGATCCAAACCCCTTCGTCTGTACGTTCCCCCATCCATCCATCTCCATTCAAAATTTTAACCCCCCAAATTACATTACAGCACACACGCATAACCACCAACCCCAGCTATCCGTCCACTCCCGCCCCCGCCCCCTCCCCATACACACTCGACCCAGAAAAAGAAAACCAGGTGGTTCGACAACACACCTCACCCATCCACGGAGCCAGCTCCGCCCGCCATTTCGCGTACCCAAACCTCTCCTACCCACGCCACGATGATATCCAGGGTACCTGTCCAGTGTATGTATGATACTGCGCACTGCATCCATGGCCGCAGCCGCATATTTGCCGTGTGTGCGTTGTGCGCGGAGCTTTGACGCGAGCCTGAATTTTCGGATTAGGTGGTGAGTTTTAGCCTTCGTGAGGGCGGAGGCTTGTGTGAGGTGATGTGAGGTGATATGCCCCGCATTTGCTTTGTTACCCTTGTTTGTGCTGGGATTGGCTGGGTGCCGGCCTGTGTTTTTTATTTAGCGGTTGGCAGGCGGGTCGGAGGAAGAGAATGAAAGGGACAGCAATGAGGAAAGGGACGGTTGTGCAAAGGGGTAAGTCTATGTTGGTTTGATTCGTGGGTGTTGGTTGGTTGGTGGTGTGAAGGCTGTGAGATGAGAAAGCAAGGGGACTGGGGAGATGGACATGTTGAGGAAGACGTGTATTGCGATAACTTAGGGCAGAATAGAAAATCCCATTATACCAAGAAACGAATTCCATTTGCACTTTAAACCGTGTGTAACAACAGTAAGAACTCATTTGCGCGTTGACCCTTCGTAACAAACACATATACAACTCTAAACATTGCTCATCTCGCAGCTGCGAACGGCGTGGTATCTCAAGTAAAGCGAACGCGAAAGCGCAAAAGCTAAAGCACCCAACTCCTCGAATCCTAATCGATCCATTGCGTGGACCCATCTCATCTCTGTCATGTCTTCGTATCGGCTGCGCACCGTCACCTCTTCTTTTCTCAGACATTACAATCCAAAATTACCATCTAGCCTATTCAACCCGGCAGTTGCAGCATCGTAGTCGCCTGGGATCATAATGCCTGGGTATAACCGATCACTTCCAGGAGTCGAGCCATAATCGCAATTTCCACTGCTGAATTCTTCACCGCTAGCCAGGCTTTCATCTGTAAAGCTAAATACGCTTTGTGGTGGGGGCGCTTGCTCGCTGTAGTTTCCCCAGTTCCATGCATTTGGCGACCAGGTGGCATTCGACTCAGTAGTGGTAGAGTGACCAGCGACATCAAGCAACGCATCAGCAGGTGGACCACCGTAGATTGTGTCGTAAATGTTTGTCTGGCCATTGTCAAGCGAGGACAGTAATCTCTCCCAATCCGATATCGAAACCTCTGACTTGACACCCGGTGTGGCTTGCAGAGCGTAACTACCAAGAGGATCGTTGGCAAAGGAGAGAAAGTCAATGTTGCGATGCTGAGGCTGGCTTGGTGGCTGGCTTAATCGGTGCGGATTTGGTATGGAGAATGATGCACGGTGCGACAGCGGACTCAATGTTGGTTCTGAGCGAGCAACAGGTGGTTCCGATCGTATCGACGAAAGACTCGTCGATGATGGATTGGTGTGCAGACCCATGTTAGGTGAGATGGCAGGGAGGGTCGCGCGACGTGGTTCCTGTGATTCTTGACGTGCTTTCATAGCAGCTGGAGAGAAGCGCGCAGCGATGGCCTTGAGAGACTTTTGCGTGGCACGAAATGTGTCCAACGGCGCGTGCATGTGGCCCTCGGAATTGTGACGCGAAAGGGGAGGTGCAGGCATCTCCTCCATTCGGGGAACAGCTACGATACTGCAACCCAGGCGACGAAACTCATCAAAACCAGTAGCGTTGCCGCGTTCAAGCATATCCATAACCGTGCAGATGAGACGATTGCTATCCTTGATGAGTTTGCCATCGCGGTCGAGGTCGAGGGTCTGGAATAGAAGGCCGAATCCAGCCTGCACAAGAACTTCATTACGGTTGAGACAGAACGAGAAGCTAAGCTTGCGTTCGTCCAAGAGCTCAACAAGCTGCACAATGTGTTTGCAGGAATCACCGACGGCTACTACGGCCGACGAACCCTTGTCGCCAAGGTTGGCAGCGACTACTGGGCGGTAGATGAGCGAACGGATATGGTGATATGCCAGTGACTATGAGATGTCAGTACATGTACTGTGTGGTATGGAACTCTGGCATACCAGAACAGGGGATCTGCTGCTAGTCACATTGGTACTTGGCTTGTCTTGCGCGAAAGTCAGCTTGAGGTGGGGCGCAAGGTTGGTCTGCCAGTCTTCAAGCTCATCGATAAGCGATGCGACAGTACGGAAAGAGATCTCGTGTGAGGCCGACGCTGGATAAAGCTTGGTGAGGGCCTTGGACAGAACGCGCGTTATGCGAAAGAGTGCCAGGGCACTTGACAGCTTAGTGTACTCGCCCGGAAGGGTCGGCAAGAATCCTTTCTCGGTGATGTACTCGTCGTCAGCATCAACCGGGTACTCGCAATGCACATCCTCTTCTCTGATGAGCTTGGGCAGTCCGAGATGGGCAGCAGAGAGACTGTCATGGTCAGCGATATAATGATCACAGGCAAGTTACTGAAAACTAACCAGTCAACAGTGTACAGAGACCAGAACACCTTCTTTCTAGTCTCGCTTGTCAATGCATCCAGGGCGAAACGCTTCTGGGATTGGTGCAAGCCAAGACGTTGCGACAGACCAATAGAGAGGCCTTTAAACTTGAGCAGCCGAGAATAGTCGGCCTTGAGCAGACAGAAAATCTGGGCAAGGACAAGGCATTGCAAGGTTGCGACGTCATTCTGCATCATGAAGCTCTCCACAGCGCTCTGCCACTGGGCCTCAAAAGAGTCAACGTCTTGACCATCACGAGGCTGGCATGTTGTTAGCATGGCCTATTCATATGCGGCTGCGCTGTACATACGTCACTTGAGAGCGCCGAAATCCCAAAAACCAGGTTGAGCATAGCAATGGATTTTTTGTCGGTCGTAGTTTCAGGGCTGCCCACATACTGCTCGTACAGGGAGAGAAAGGTCGGGCGATGAAGGATTGGGAACAAAGGCGCCCATTCTTGGAAGAAGATGTTGACCATTTGGTCCGAGACGAGACGAGGAGGAGCCTTGAACGAGACAGTGTGCGTGGAAGTATCCGGTGCAGTTCTTTTGGCACCTGCGCCGAAGAATGCGTCCGAGTCAATGTCAGTGAAGAGTCTTCCTGTTTCTTGTGCCTTTTGCTTGAAAGCCTCTGTGCCATGTTAGCGCCTGATGAGGCTCTTAGAGCGATGGATCGATCGTACCAACAAGTGTCCGTCCACTCGAACTACCAACAAAATACGAATCGTTGTTGGCGTCGTCGAGCAGGAGTGGTGCCTGTTGGACCTTGAACGTGTCATCCCTCTCTTGCGATTCCTCGCGATTTTCTGAGAGGACGGGTGAATGCAAAGACGGTCGCCTGATGTTTGCGTGTGCTGTTGAAGAATGCGAGTGCATGCGCGAAAGCATGTCGATCTTCTCATCTTTCTCGTCTAGTAATTCCTTCAACTCGCGCACTTCTGCTTCCAGGACCCGCACGCGCTCTTCAAGCGACTCGGTATATCCTCTGGGGAAAGCGCGACGGCTGAGTTTGTCGCTGGTCTTGCACTCAAAGCCGACATTGGTGCATTGCGTGCAGCTGGGGCGTATGCCATCGCAACGTATCTTTTTGGAGCGACATCGGTCGCACGCTTGGGCGATGCGAGACTGACAGCTTGTGCCGACTTTGATCACTTTCATGGGCAGAATCCCAGGCATGGCGGCGGTTGGAGTAGGTGGTGTGCGTCGGGTGTGCTGATATGCGATATGCGATTGCGATGGGCGTGCTGGTGGTTGGCCGGGCCCGGCGGGCGGGTGACTTATGGCGTCGTGTCACGGGCTGTCATCCAAGGAAGCGATACTCTCCGCTTTGCCCGCGCTGTCGACAAACAGTCTTTCCGGCGAAGCGTCGTGTCCTTGTACAGAATGATAAGATGTACCCGGTGCAACAGTGCAGTGGTATGGGCGACGAAACAGTGAAGTAGAATCGGGCGGGGCGGGTACACGAGAAGTCCGGGGGTGGTGGGGGAGGAGTGTCTACCAAGTGAAAAAGGGTGGGCGGAAGATTGGGAACGGGCTGGCAGATGTAGGCGGCGTGAAGCGGCGCCTTAGCCCTAACGTTAGGCCTTGTTATACGGTACGGTAGAGTATAACCCCAGCAAGCTTGGGATATTCCGGGGTAAGCCCACAGCCGGGATCGAGTCAATCTGTGGGCGGTCCTGCGGGGCAAACCAATGGAGTCATATGGACAGGCGCTACTCTCTACCCATCTATCCTGTCATCCACCACGCTGCCGTTGCTTTTTCGTCCATTCAAGTCGCCACCAAAACCCCAACAACAACACCAGAGGGCACAGTAGTAGGCAGATCAGGATGAGCGTGATCAACATGCAGGGGAGAAAAAGTTCGCCTGCTCCGTCAGTAGAGTAGGTACCTAGTACGAACCAAAGCAGTTTGCCATCCTGGCAAAAACAGCCACCATTCCGCAATCTCCTCATCTCTTCTCCTCCATGGCTCAGGCTCGATGGAAGCGAGACTGGTGGGGTGTCGTGACTTCACAGCGACACGATACACAGGCGTCGATAGCTGCGTCCTCCTCATCTTCGTGGTGGGAGACGGCCCGAATATCGTGATTGCTCGTGCTGTGCCACCACCCAACCGCTCGTTCCCAAACATCCATCATCAACGTCCATGTAACACCATCATGTACGATGTAGATCTATTGTACCTCGACATATCACGGGCGTAGCCTGCTGCTGTCAGTGGATGCATAGGTGATGCTTCGTAGAAACTACTGGAGCACAGGCTGTTGCTGGCTTTCCAGGCTTCCGACCTTCCACCGACCCAGCCTCACTGTACATCTATCTATGGCTGTGTAGACTTGTTTGTTGCTGCGGAACACACAGAGTGACGCTTAAAGAAATATCGTAATAGTAGCATGGACGTATAGGCCAGGAACTTTTCCCTGAAAGATGCCTGCCAACCATTCAGCAGAATCAGGCCCATTCCTCTCGAAGACTAGTCGACATAGCCGCGCCTCATTAGCCGTGCAAACTTGATATGACGACTGCAAAACAACTTTCAAGACCGGTGAAGTTCTGTGTGGGTGCTCATGAAGGTACTGTTAGTCGATCCAGCGATGAAGGTATACTGGCCTAACTCTAACATGCAACGTCTTCTGACTAGGCAGTTGGAGTCTTGGACATCATGAACGACCAGAGACCAATGGCGTGACGAATGACACTTCAGAACATCCAGCATTCAACCACATGCACTTACTGATTGAGGACGCAGGATGGACAAGGTTCCACAATTAGAAAACGAATAGTGCAGGCCTGATGCTTCCATAACCTTCCATCATAGACGCGCTGCCTGCCCTGCCGGGTGACCTAAATGGTTCGTTGGCACATGGATGCAGGGAGCGTGTGGATGCAAAGTAGATTGCCTGGCACCACCAGCATATATGATCTCGTCTATAGCCGCCACATCTCTCTGTCTTGGGCCCCTCTGAAGAAATACATCTATGTGGGGTCTTTCACCCTCACGAAAAGTCGACTTCTTCATTGACGCCCTCGCCGTTTGCGATTGCCAGGTACTGTTGGACCGTGTCGGATTGAATGAGGTGTGTCTTTTGGGCTTCAAAGGCAGCCACAGCACGTTCGAGCATCTCTAGCTCTAGACTTCGAAGTCGTCTTGCAAGGTTCCACGGCACATCTCGGACGGCAGGCTCTCGGTCCACGTCCTGCGTTTGCTTCAGAGTTTCCATCTGCATCTCGACTCGATTCTGTAAGAGAACTGTGGCACGAAGTTGAAAAACATCCCATGCTGGATCTTCCTCCATATACTCGCGAAGTTTCAGCGGGTCTAGTTCCTTTTCTTTCCAGAAGGCCTGAATCTCTCTGTCGCCATCAACCGTTTGCCTGACTTTGAAGTCCAACCCATCCTCTTCGTTGGCCACCACAAGCCAGATGAAGTCGCTTTCCCAGCCAATTGCGTTTTCCTTGTCGAATATGCGAAACCCTGGTGCTGCAGTGGAAACGTACATTTTTGCTGGCCGTAGTGGGTCATCGTCCGGAATGTCAAGATGCAAGAACATAACCCTTGCTGATGTGAGGGCATCCTCTAGGAACCCATAAGAAAATACGTTCTCACAAGCACCCTTTTCATCTCCATACCTGTTTTTCTTAGCGTCAAGATAACCAAGAACTCTGATTTACATACGTGATTGTAATCTCACCACCAGGCATAATATGTTTACCTTGGCGTAAAAGTAGTAGTCCATTTCCAATACTGTCTGTTTCGTACAATGCAGCTGTAGCGTCTCCAGAAGCATGATTCGCCATGTCAACGCAGGGCATCATGCAGTCACCGGCCCCTGGAAACTCCAGCGCTCTTGACCGGTACATGGCATCGACACGCATCCAATCATCAAACGTCAGGATACCTGCATCTTCATGCCACCAGTACTTTGCACACCATTCAATAGGCTCAGTCGCGGTCCGCAATAGTTCGAACTCACGTAGCAGGCTGTTGAGCTTGGCACGTACCGCAGGCTGGAGAGTGGTGCCAGTGAGGAGTTCCTGCTCCTCTTCTGTCCAGAAGGTTGGCAGAAGTTCATCAGGTAAAAACTTGATGTACTCTGTGAGTGGATTCGAAACACCAACGTTTTTTGTGTCTGGACAGCAAATCGTCGCTTGGAAGAGCAGAAAGGTAAGCACTGAGCCCCGAGTGGTCTGCTGAACGAGTCAGTCATAATGTCAATTGATTGTGGTGGGGGGTCATCGCACCCTTCCAAAATCACCAAGGGCTTCTAGAAGTTCACGAAGATGATGATCTGACTTGGCAAAAGACTCGATATTCAGTCGGGAGATGATGAGGTCTTTCGGAACGACTAGGAGAGGTGTAGCGTTGCCTCCTTCGAGTTCACCGTCTGCAATGACAGTCGAGCCTCGTTCCTCGAATCCGGGTAGCGGTCCAATCTTGACACGATTGAATGCAACGCCATGGAACTTGGCCCACGTCGGCAGGGCCTCGATTGGCTGTCGAAGCCAGCCTTCAGCCCTCCCCCTTCTTATCATGATGTCCGATGGCAGTGATCGTGACTGTCAGGATAGCAGCACAATAACAAAAGCGACGGACAGCAGTCTTGACGTAGCTCGTGATTACTGGGGATAATGGAGCAATCGGAACGTAAGCTAACCAACGCGTAGCGCAGGTTGTGTGATGCGGCCAAGTTGCCGTGTTATCGAACAACGAAGGTACTAGTTATGTGGTACGGTACATGCCGGTAGGTATGCTGGACCCTGTGAATTCATGCGTGGTATGGTAAATAGCTACTCATGTAGGTACAGCTGCAGCAGACGAGTCCCTGCACAATGGTCTCTTGGGAGACGGCCACGCCAGACCTGCTAGTCGGTGAGCAGAGAGTTTCTTAAGCACGAGACACGTTTCGAGCGGGCCTGCTGTTATGGCATACAGCGTAGGTAAACAAGGCCACAAGGCCAAACAACAAGCCGGGCGCCAGGGCAAGGGCCTCTTCCCCTCAAGGCTCAAGCCGCACTGTGATGAGATGGGCCTAGCTGCAGAGAGTATAGAGAGAGTAGGGAGACAAGGTTCTGGGTTGGCTGAGCTTGAACTTGGTGATGCGTGGCACGGTGGCGTCGCGTCGTCTGTCGTTATGCAGCCCCGAATCGGGTTAGCGTACGCTAGGCTTAGTACACAATGCTAGTAAACAACAACAACAACTTGGTATGCCGGCCATCTTAAAGTCACCCACCGCAGGACTTCGCATCATCATTACTGTTATTCTTCACCCACACCGCAGCAACAGCAAGACCTCACGGCTCCTGCGCCTACACTTCGGGAAGGCATACCACGCGCGCCATTACTTTGCGCTGCCACGAGTCCCTCCGCTTTCGTCTGAAGTCGTGCGCCCGCCGCCAAACCGCACCGTCGCCAGTAGAATCTGCCACAGCAGGAAGCACTCTCTTCATAGCACTGCGCCAGCTTCAATGTCTTCTCAGCACCGAGAGCGCGTAGCCAAAATGCCCCGCGCGACCACAACCAGCTATGGACAGGTCATCGAGGTATGGCCAAAACAAACATCATAACAAAGCGATAGACACAGGGCCCACTTCTGACACGTCGTGCTTGCAGTACATCCAAGACCGACTCTACCTAGCATCCTACACGCACACGCCAGATGCGACCACGCCCTTCCCATACCCCAAGCAGTGCCAATCGCCCTCGAAGCGATCATCGCGGGCTCAAGTGGGTCCTACCGCTGCCGGGGCTAAGGCAATTCCACCCGTCTACTTTAGTATCGATAAGACGCTCCTCTACAATGCCTTCCATGGCGATTTTGGCCCACTTCACATTGGCCATCTTTACCGCTTCGCTGTGCAATTGCATGAGGTTCTCGGCGACCCTGCCAATGAGGACAGGGCGGTCGTCTTTTGGAGCAATGCCGATTCAAGGAGTACGAACTCCACTACCACCTTCTTCCGCTGTAGACACTGATGTACATAGGTCGTGCCAACGCCGCTTGCATTCTGGCCTGCTACATGGTCCTCATTCAGTCATGGCCACCCCATCTCGCTCTGGCACCCATCGCTCAAATGGACCCGCCATGCATGCCCTTCCGCGACGCCGGCTACAGCCAAGCCGATTACGTCCTCAACATCCAAGATGTTATCTATGGCGTCTGGAAAGCCAAGGAAGAGGGCCTCTGCGGTTTGAAGGATTTCAGCTTGGAAGAGTATGTTTGCCTGCTTCTGCTTGGCCTACCTAATCATCTAATACTTTCTCAGGTACGAGAAGTTTGAACGAGTAGACATGGGCGACTTCAACTGGGTTACCCCTCAGTTTCTGGCTTTCGCTTCGCCACAACAGCAGCCTACCCACGAGATCCCTCCATCTTCGCCGTTGTACGCCACGCTTCCCTCAAACGTAGCAGAGATTCAGCGATCTGCACTACCCGGGCCTTTTAAGAATGTCTTGTCTCATTTTACGACACGGAATATCGGCCTGGTGGTGCGCCTGAACTCAGAGCTTTACTCTTCGTCATACTTCACCAAGCTCGGCATTCAACATCTGAACATGATCTTCGACGATGGCACATGTCCCCCCATGTCGCTGGTACGCAAGTTCATCAACCTTGCGCACGAGATGATCACGGTACACAAGAAAGGCATCGCTGTCCATTGCAAGGCAGGACTTGGTCGCACAGGCTGCCTCATTGGAGCCTACTTGATCTACAAGCATGGCTTCACCGCAAACGAGATCATCGCATATATGCGCTTCATGCGCCCGGGTATGGTGGTTGGGCCCCAGCAGCACTGGCTCCACTTGAACCAGTCTACCTTCCGTGAGTGGTGGCACGAGGATACTATGAAGGCGAAGTACGCTCAGATGATGCCATCCACGCCGACCAAATCCCCGCATAAGCAGCGTCTTGCAAGCAACGGCCAAACTTTCACACCACCAAACGGTTCGCAGAAGCGTGCTGCGCTGGGAGAGATCGAGTCAAACGAGAGGAGCAACGGCGCTCATTCACATATAGGTGTACAGGAGGATAACCTCCCCGCTCCCACACCTGGTCAGCCGCGCAAGACTAGCAAGCTGTACGGCAATACCACACGACAATCACCACAGCGCATCGATGAGAATGAGCCTCTTGCACGATCACATACTGAGGTTCGAGCTGATATTACGCGCTTTGATGGCGAATCGGACGAGGAATTTCACCTGAGACAGGTCGCACGGAGAACCTCTTCACGGTCCCCAGCACGCTCTCCAGTATTGAAAGACAAGCAGCGCCGCGCTTTCAGCACGACTTCCGTGATCCAGACTTCCTCAGTCACGCATACATCGTTTGGCTTTGGTGATGAAAGCGACCTTGAGAACACTGCCCCCGCCAGCGCTCGTCCCAAGACTCCGAAGGACAAGAGCGGCAGCGGCTTAAGCATGGGCAAAATCCGATCCAGCCCTGCACGAAGAAGCACTGATGGCAAGAGCGGCATCAGAAAGACGAGCGGGCGAGTAGGAAGCGTCGGCAACACGATCGGACGCACGAAGTCATGAAATCTGTTTTCTGATTTTGATCTTGAGTTTTCGTCATCATCTGCATAGTCTGATTGCATGCATCACAGGCGCAGCGGAATTCAATTTCTTCCTCATCATGAGCCATATCTTGTTGTTCCCGATGGGAATTCAGCGGTACATATCTCGACCTAAAGGCGGGCGTTCTGGATTATGATGTGCTAATATGGGTCGGGAGTTCACGACCTGGAGTAAATGGGCGGCGTACGGGTTGCTAATGTCTTCTCTTTTTTCATGTCTCCTTACTACCACTATCGATTTGGGTCCGGCAGTTTTTTGTCCTGCTTCTATTCGACAGCCTGCTGCGGATTTGGCCATGACTTGTATGAGTTAATGAGCGCCTAGTCTTAACTGATCAACCACTCGAATTATTCTTCAATCGTGTGACTTGTATGATGATCATTTCATGTGTTTGAAGGATGGTGGCGAGTTCATATTGTGTATGGTAGGCAGGTAGATCGTTTCCACCAATGCTCGTCACCTGTACCCACCGTTGCGGTCGTCAGGGTCCACCAGAGAGGTCTCATGCATAATCTCCTCGGCCCGAAAGGCCCTACATCGCACTGTCCTCATGGGCATATGTGGTTCCTATCTGAAGCAAGTCACTCAACCACCACACGTACCTGTCATATCCATCATAGCCGCTGGCAATGCGGCAGCACGGGAAACTCATGACAAGCCGCAGTCAAAGCCAAATTATACGACCCGAGCGCCACACGATACGACTTGATCGAGTAAACCGTCGCCAGGATACCAAAAAGGATCGTCAATGCGAAGACTCCAAAGATGGCAACCCACAGAGTTGCAAATTGTGATAGATTCCGGGTGTCTGTCAATGTTTGTGTGGCTGTTTCTGGAGGCCCATGCAGGATCCGCAACAACTGCGCCAAATGATTCCGCCAGTGTATGAATTCGTCGAGATCGTACGGCCGTGGACCTCCAGACGATATGCTGTAGAAGTGCACGCCTTCAGTTTCGAGGAAGTCTGCTGATTTGGAGTCGCCAAAGGGGAAGAGGAGGTCGAGTGTTCGAATTGCTTCTTCGAGAATTGATGGATCGATTATGGTGGGATTGGGATCCCTGAGATGATTTACGAGGAGGATCTTGTGCCGGTATATGAAAAGGCTTCTGCGGCCGCGCAGGCCCTTCATACGGAGATGATCGGCTAAATTGTGCGTCCATTGAATGCGCAGTCGACAAATGTTCTTCAAGTTCACCGCTGTGAAGGATTCATCGAGAGAGAATTCGTCGATTGGAGCCCAGGATGCTTTGTTCGAAAGTTGCTTGGAAATGACTTCTGCAAGAGTTCTATCTGCGGGCCATTCGATGCGGCTTCCTCTGGGATAATTGGGGCCAACCGATAGGCTTTTCGAAGCGACGTTTATGCCCAGCCACAATCGTGCGGCGATTTCTAGAGACCGGGCAACATGCTCTGGGGTTGTTGATGTCGAGAGATTCTTCATCACCTCTCCTACGAGCGTTTCTCTAACCGAATTCTGGTAACGTCTTAGATTGGCGACTATGACAAGCAAACCCTTCACATCCTGGATAGCAAAACTCTGTCTATATGGCCACAAACCTGTACCCACCGCATCGATATAACCCAGGAAGTCGACATAATCCTCTTCAATGTAGTCCTCAACTTTCAGTCCCAGGTACGGCCAAAAGCCATTAATCAGGTCACATTTGCGATTATGTGACAGAAGAGCGAGATTTTGGGATTTTGAGAATATGGGAAGGTGTTCCATGCCAGATTTGAGTGTGACAATGATTTACTACGATGCTTCAGCGATAAGTATGAGAGTACTCTATGCAGCCCCCACTCTCAGCCTTGCGCCACTTCAGGGATGATTCGACGCATGTGTTCATCTTGCACATCAGCTGACAAGTCGCCTACACGACACCCCGCACCCTGAACAGGTTGCTGAACTAAGTTGGAAAATGTTCGTCCAGCCCTCACTCTACATTATTACAATGTGACCACACCCAGTTCAATCCGCATGGATCAGATCTAAGCTCGTATGCTAAATCCCACCCAGACCGTCGCATGTCATACATTATGGAAGACCCGCAAGTCTTACAAGATTGCAGAGGAGGGCCATGTATTGACTACTGAAAGTGTCCATATCGGTGCCAGTGCGAAGCCCAACGGGTTGGATAAGAATCTCGGGACCATGGATCCACACGTGGCCGCTTGTGATCCAACGAACCGTGACTTGTTACCAACAGGAGTCATTCGGTTGTCACAATCGCATGAGAATGTGCAATGGTGTTCAAAAAACAGTCCCAAGCTGTAGTACGTATACCCAGAGCAACGAGTCGGGCGGCGACATCTCAGTATCTATCGACGAGGAAACAAGTACAACCAAGTGTCTATTGATGCAGCCCGCGCTGACTTCAGATATCATTGTAGTAAGGCTGGCAAATTTTACAAAGGTTTTACTGAAGACGTTCCACCCCCAAAACATATTCAACAACACTGGGAAACGCAGGTCTTCGAACGTCTAGTGCTACACCTTGTCCTAATAACAGAGAGGCTTTCAAACACAACTCCTACCCTTCGAATTGAAGAGACAGCGACCGAGGCTGAACTTTGCATGGCAGGAAGAGGAACGAAAACTTTCTGGCGTACTGATAAAGAAGATTTTATACCTCTCACACCTACAGTTTGGATCGCATGTGGAGGCCGCAAATGCAAGCAGAAAGTTCGCGAGGAGATTGTCCGATTGCCGTACTTGAATCACTTCCTCTCAACACACCATATGAGCGCAGCTCATGTCTCACTGGGAGCACCGCGTCCAGCAACGACGATGAGTCTTATAGAACCTGATCAGAACACGGAGTCAGTCAAAGCTGTGTCTTTTCATATTGAGTCATTGCCCAATGGCAAGATGACCTGTGGCGCTAAGGCTAGGTTCACGGTACATACATCGCAGGGCAATCATGAACATTACTCCACTATCGGCGGCGTGATCAACGTGGAAGGTAAGACGTTCGCATTGACCACAGCTCATGGCGTTGCCAGCGAGATCGCCTACCGCAATGCCATTTCGAGGATCGATACTGCCAGCGATGGTACGCGCGAATCCGAATCTTCTAGTACAGATTCGGACAGCGATGAAGCCGGAAATTCCGAGGCAATGGCTCCTCCTGAGGCATTCCGAGAGAAGAAACAACAAGATCCTGGGTTAGATCACGTTATATGGAAAGAGATTCCGTTTCCCAGGACTATGGCATACCTTGGCTCGGGCACAATCACAAGGGATTGGAAGCTCCCTCAAAGTGCGCCCATAAACGCGGACTTTGCCCTTTTCGATGTCGGGTCGTCCATTCCCGTGCGAAATCAAGTGTGTATAGGCAATGCTACGGTGCGCCTTACAGGACATCTGCCTCTGAGCAAGCTGTCAGCTGGGAAGGTGCATATCATTACAGGTTGGAACAGTGAGGCTGTGGAGGGAGAGATGATGGATGGAGAATCTTGCATCATCCTCAAAGGTATCATTATGCGTACGAAGAAGATACGAACAGCTCCACTTCACAGTAAGTTACCTTCACCCGATGAAGCTCGGCCAGGCTTACTCACGGGGACGATTAACATATCTACTAGGCCAAGGCATCTCTGGCGCCTGGGTGATTCGAAACACGGAACTTTGTGGCATTGTGTATGCTGCTTATGACCACAGCCCTTACTTGCACATGATCCCTGCTCATACTGTCTTCTTAGATATCTCGAGAATGCTCAGTGCATCTCGAGTCGGGACCTATATTGATGGAGGACCGTCGTATGACAGCAGACCTCAAGTCGATCTGAATCTAATTGTAGGTGCAAAAAGCGTAGGCTGTGGTTCTGTAAGTCTATCCTTGGGTCATTGGCCTTCTCTCGGTGCGACGCCCTGTGCGACGCCCTATCATCGCCCTTGATTCACCGACCTGATCCTGGATGTAACTGATGCGCAATGCAGGAAATGGCGTCCTCATCACATGAGTCCATCGCTGCCGTTTCGACCTGCGCCATTCCGCTGTCCACTGATCGACATTGGGTGTACCTGATGCGAAGCAGCAAGACCCAGACCTGGACTTTCCCGTCCTTTTCCTGGGGTCCACGAGCATCCAACAAACTGCATAGCCTGTATGTCGTGGAGCAAGTCATACGGGACCGGTGGGGTATGATTTTGCGAGTTGAGAAAAGACTAGACTGGCGCCTCCATTTTGGCCGAAGGGCTAGTGGGTACAAGGAATATGTCCAAGCAACTTTATTAGCGTGGGATGTTCAGCCACGAGGGGCAACAGGAGCATGGTGTTCGTATTTGGAGGCTAGGAAGCGTTTGGCGAAGGAGCGGGAATGGCTGCTGGCATTGGAATGTTGCGACATGGTCCATGAATTTTGAGGTTGTGTTGTGGATTTTCCAAGGACGAGAAGGAGAAGAGGAACATACAGCATTGACAGTATGAAAGCGTTATTTAATTTGACGAGTTGTGTAAAGGGAGGGCCCACAGGATGTGTGTGAGGGTCACGTGACGCATGCTCGCTGTACCTGCCCCCTCCCTCCCCCCCCCCACTTGTGACACTGCGCAGGCCTGTTTGGAAAGCTCAGCACTCGCGAGAACACGGCTTTGGCAACCGTGTGGAGCCTTGAAGAGCATGTATGCAGTATAGCATCAACATAGGGCGTGCGTCGTGAGTGCGCAATGTTACCCTGTGACTCTACACGGCAAATCGGGATGCATTCAGCATTTCTTCATGGGCACGCAGGACATGGAACTGACAGAGACGGTGTGTGCTCTAGGCTAGCCACGCCACTGCAGGCCCAAAGACATGCATGTAAGACGACGACGATGCTAGAGTAGAGCACAAGCAGAATAGGTACTCCACTCTAGACAAGACGCCTTCTCTTTGCTCGGCTCGCCTTTGATTGCCGTTTTGTTGGGCGATGGACTACTGCAAGTAGAGTAGGGCTGGGTGAGATGTTTAATGCTTAGAATAGCAATGGCTGACGCCACAGTTGAGTGGAACTACTTAGTACTAGCACGGTACTCTACTCTTGGGTAGGATGTGGCTGTGGCTGTGGCTGTGGCTGAGACTAGGCCAATGACGCGTCGTCTTCGTCGTCGTCGTCGTCGTCGTCGTCGTTCGCTTGAAGCTTCCAAGGTTGGTTGTTTGGTTCAAGGACGCTCCTTCCTTCTCTCTGCCCTTTCCTTCCTCTCCTTCTAGTAGCCGTGACCCGGAAATCGGCCCCACAAACTAAAATGTGTGCTGTCGTACTATAGTCGGAGAGTAGAGAGTACTCTAGCTGGCATTCTTTTTGTTTTTTTCCATTCTCTTTCTTCTCCCTCTTGGCTAATTGCTTGGGTTGCGTTTTGTCGCTCTTCTTGTTCTTGCATCTTGTGAAACGCAAACAACTCGTTCGCGGACAACGGGTTGACAACGCCTCGTCGGTGACCTGCACCTGCCAGACCTACACACACACACACACACACACACACACACACACACACACACATACACACACCACACACACACACACACACCACACACACACACACACGCACATCATGGCGTCCAACGACTACTACAACACATCGTACACTCCGACAGGCCAGCCGCACTCGAAAAATGACGCTGCGCTCCCTCCAGTACCGAGCAACCAGACGCAGTACTCCGTCTCCCCCATCTCAGCCTCCCCCTTTGACGACCGGCCGTACCCCCCGAATACCTCTTCTGGCGCGCTCGGTGGCTATCCCGACCACTACTCGACTCTGGAATACAATCCACATGCACAATACAGTTCGGCTCCACAGGTGAACGACGGCCAGAATCGATACGATTCGCCAGGCCCTGGGCGACATCCAGATCCCTTTGCGGACCAGAACGCGATAGCGCTGCGCCCCCAGCCGGCTATGGATGACCAAAGCTCGACACAGTACAGCCAGGACCCAGAAAGATATGGCCTAGGTGTGGAACCGGCGCGGAAACACCGGAAGAAGAAGCAGAAGGAGGGCTGGTTTAGTGGGAGGATCACATGGGTGGTCTATCTCCTGACCACGGTGCAGATTGGCGTCTTTGTTGGAGAGCTGATTAAGAATGGTATGCCTTATCTCTACCCTGCTAAGAAATTAACCCACGAGTCCAGCATGTAGAGCCGCGAGCCGTAGCTAATCCAACTTCAGGCATTCTCACAGGCTCCCCGATTCAAACCAAACCAAATTTCAACATCATGATCGGCCCCTCCCCCTACGTAACCATCAACATGGGCGCCCGCTTTACACCGTGCATGCACAACATCCGCAAAGTCATTGACAACCGCGTCACCAACTGGCCGTGCCCCAATACCACCTCCCTCGACCCCGCATCCCTCTCCTGCTCCCTGGGCGACCTCTGTGGCTTCAGCGGCGTCTCCGATCAAACCGACGTGACGGATTTCCGCGACCGAAGCCGCGAGCCGAATCAGTGGTGGCGCTTCATCGTGCCCATATTCCTTCACGCGGGGCTCATCCACATTGGTTTCAACATGCTCTTGCAACTGACTCTGGGTCGAGACATGGAAAAGGAAATCGGCCCCCTACGCTTCACATTAGTCTACTTCGCCGCAGGCATCTTTGGCTTCGTCCTGGGCGGAAACTACGCAGCAGACGGTCTCGCATCCGTCGGCGCATCCGGTTCTCTCTTCGGCATCCTAGCCCTCACCCTCCTCGATCTCCTATACAACTGGTCCACACGCCGTTCCCCCGTGAAAGACCTCCTCTTTCTCCTCCTTGACGTCGCCATCGCCTTTGTCCTCGGCCTACTCCCCGGTCTAGACAACTTCTCGCACATTGGCGGCTTCCTCATGGGCCTCGTGCTCGGCATCTGCCTCCTACACTCGCCGGAATCCCTGCGCGCGAGGACGGGCACCGATGAGCCGCCGTATGCAACCGTGGACACGCAGCCCCTTGCCCCCACGGCCACGGAAACCAAGAGCAAATTCGCAGTCTTGACCAAGAGTCCGCTCGGCTTCTTCAAGGGCCGCAAACCCCTCTGGTGGGCCTGGTGGCTGGTGCGCGCCGGTGGCCTCGTGGCTGTGTTTATAGGATTCATTCTGCTGTTGAGGAACTTTTACGAGTGGCGGAATACATGTAGTTGGTGTAAGCATTTGACTTGTTTGGTAAGTTCTTTATCGTCGTTTTCCTCAACACTATACCCATGTCCCCTCATCCCCCTTACTCTCTGCTTCCTTCCTCCGTTACACTGTACATGCGCAACTAACAAACCCACTACAGCCCATTACTACAAACGGTGTCAGCTGGTGCGACATTGGTGGCCTCAGCCTGACGGATGGTCCGGCGCAGAATAATACGAGGCGCGCGCTCGAGTCGGGGAATATGGCCGACTTTGTAACTGGGGCGGCGTCGTTGCTGTTGTGAGTGCGTGTGTTCCAATAGTGAGAGTCTAGTATCAGAGTCGGAGTCGCAGCACGTGTTTGTGGAGTGGGAAAGCATGCATGCCTGGCGCATTGGGTTCGGGTCATGGGGTATTTTTGCATGGCATTGGAGGCCGGGGGAACTGGCGGGGATACATTGCATTATTAGCAGGCAGATAACCTACACACGATGATATGAAACACGTGTGAGTCATTTTTTTTCTCTTCAAGAGAAGAGTATTCTGGAGAGACGGCAGTTATACGAAGAGACTAGTGCTGTCATAGAATTGAGGAGTTCAAATATTCCTTGTGTCAAGTGTTGAAACACTGGCCAAGCCAGCCTCGTTTGCAATAAGAGACCTGCCTGCTGCGTCCACCTTTCAGACAGGGCAATCCGTTGGTCAATCACTTTCGGGTAAACTACTTTCAGAGAGAGGCCCTTGAGCAGGATGCTCAAGAAACTTTCCAATCCCATCCTCATCTACATCTACATCTACCAGCGCGAAGTCCCCCTAAACATACCGCCAATCTGCGCCGCCGCCTTGACCGGCTCCTTCCAGTCTGGAGGCGTGGTCACCATGTACCGGAGATAGCTAGCAACCGGGGCCCTATACTTTTCCATGTGGCCAGAAACCGGGTCTGTAATGAAGACGGTCTGATTATTGAGATGGTCGGGGCGAACCTGTTCGTCAACGGCCAAGAAGCCGCCAGAGATGCGGTCGAGAAAGATGTTGTAGTCGTCTGCCTTGTTGATTGGGCACTTTGCGCCGCGAGATTCGCAGTGTGCAATGAGCGCCGTGGCGGATTTGAAGTATTTGAGGCATGTGGGACACTTGATGCGCGTGATGCGGTGGTCGCCGAGAATGTGCTGGTTGAGGTCGGACACACTTTCAAAGGTCTGTCTGTTAGAGGGAGGGAGATGTTAGAAAGATCTGGAAATCGAGTGGAGGGGGTGGTATAATCGGACTTACTCGCACACAAAGGGACAGGCGAACTTGTTGAGGACCGAGTCGTAGAACTTTTCTGGATTCCAGTCGCTACTCATCGGGTCCCAGAAGCGCGTTCGCATGATATTGATGCCTTTTTGGTCCTCCATAGCCTCGTCGTGAGCTAAGATTGAGAAGTCGCTAGGGGCAGGAGTCGGCTTTGCATGGGGGAAGAGAATGTTGGTGGCCGTCTTACCAGCACGGCTTCCCCACGCCTTAGGTCGGCGAGATGTGAATGCTACACTAGAACCTTGGACTGAAGACCCAGCACGGGAAGACGCGCCGTTCAAAGAAGGAAAAGTGGCCGCGGCTGAGGGTCTGATGATGGAAACTTCAGAATCATCGGTGATGGACATGTCACCAATGCTCGATGCTATTTCATACCAACCCTTGTTGACCTGCGATGGCAGAGGCGGGTACGGGACAGCAAATGCTTGGGACAGTGGCGTCTCAGGTGGAGTGTCGGGTTTGAGCGCCGCGAACTTGACCTCTCCAATAGCATCGTCGACTTCCAACGGATTTCCTTCAAGTTCGACGCCACCTTCTTCTTCATAGTCCACGGCTGCATCATATTTGGAAGTCTTCTGTTTGAAACGTGCATAGGCTGTACCGTCTTTGAGAAACTCGGAGATCAAGTGCTTGTGAACGATGTGGCCTTGGAATTGGTTGGCGGTGATCACCGCACAGTGACCATATTCGAGATGTTCAATGAAGAGGCATGCACGATAGTATGTCTGCTGACATCCGATGCAGGTAAGGCTCTGGTCAAGCTTGTGGTTCTATGCTTTCTTTAGTAGATGTCAAATACTGTAGTACAGCGATACTCACTAGCTCAATGTGGCGCTTTAGGCCAGAGTCTGACTTGAATTCATCACCGCAAACCCGACAAGCCTTCTTGTGTTCGACGGGCTTTATGATCTTATGTTGAATGTAGTCTTCAATGGTGTCAAAGTCTTCATTGCACAAATGGCAGTATTCGTGCTCCTCTGAATATCTCTTGTGGCGCTTCATGGCCTTTTCGTTGACGAAATACAGGCCGCAGCTTTGATAAGTGCATTTGATCCTGGGGGTTGAATCTGTTCCGGCGGTCATGGTTGATGTTGCTTGCTTGTCGTCTTATGTCCGATATCGTGGGATGTGGGTTCTGTTGATGTACCTAGGACGGTTGTGCAGTCAGTAAAGAGTTGAAGTAAGGCTGTACGAGTGCGCGCTGCGGTGACGGATCAGTGACAAGATAGACCATAGATAGACCATCCATCTGAGCGCAACGGAGGCAATCCAGAACGTACCGTTAGCAATATCGCCACTTTCTGACCGTTGAAGCGAGTGCTGGACCAGGTGAGGTACAAAGACGAGTATCGCCGGCAGTGGAAGAGAGAAGGTGAGGCTTTGACGAAATTTATTTGTTGCGACAAACAGGCAAATGCAAGTGAGCGCAAAATTGGACATTTGCTGGTCAACGCGCACGAGGTGAAGGCGGATGAGGAAGGTGTCATAGCGCTAGACTGAAACTGAGGAAGGCACGACTGCCTTGGAGAAATCCCATCAAAGAATTTTATCCAGATGGCATGGAATGACAACTAGAGTATGCAACGCATTCTCTTCTCCTTGCCATCTTTCCTTGCTTCTTATCATAGACAGACTGGCTGTTCTCTGTCGACTCCAGCCATCTGTTTAGTACTCCCACTAGAGAAGAATTTCGAGGGTGACACAAGAGAAAGGTTACACATCATCGTCCATATCAAGCGCGTTGTTTCATTCTGCAAAAAGCTAATGTGGTGACTATCCAGTTGAGCACACATTGTGGTGTGTGTATAAATCGTTTAGAAGCGCGTATATGGCAACCTATAACTTGGTCAATCACTGTTCACCAGGTAAAGCATCTACTTTCAACGTACCATTTGCCCCTCATTGTGATCTTTGCCCATTCACCCTTCTCATCCGTCTCTTTCTCAATCTTTGTGCTGAAGCTAATGGCACTCATGATGCCATCACCAAACTTCTCGTGCAAAACCGCCTTGTACGCCTGTCCGTAGTTTTGGACAATTTCGTATAGCCGATAGATGGTAGGATCTTTTGGTGGCATGTCGAGTGTGCTTCCACGGTTAGGGAACCCAGAGAGATCCGACTCCAACTGCTCAGCAGAAATCTCCAACACCTCGGCTAGTTTGGTGATGTCTTCTGCTGATGCCATAGCTTGGCCGTAGAAAAGAGCTGCAACCGCAACTTCATCGCGCCCAACGTGCTTCGCAATGGCTTCGAATGACAGATTTTTCTTCTTCTTTGCCTCGAAGAGGCTGATGGACGATGGTGGTAGGCGAGGTTTAAGTTCCTCCTAGAGGCACGTCACGTCAACTCCCGTGTCACGACTAGAGTCTAGTTGGAGCCTTACATTGAGGGTAGCAATTGGATGTTGTGACATTGTGGATGGTGTGAAGTGAAAGCAACGAGATGCAGTGAATGCTCTCCCAGATCGTGCAAAGGTTGCTGTAATGGGCACAGCCGTGCGAGTTGCTAATCTAGTAGACCTTGCCAAACGGGCTGGCAAAGCCATGATTGTGAGAGGTCTACAGTTATATATACAGAAACCTGGCAAGATAGATTGTTGGTGTAATGCAGTGGTCGCGATAAGCTGAGGAGGCCTGGGGTGTGGCCATGCCGAATGCTCAATCGTACGTCATGTACTCCGCTGCCGCTGCCCATGGGTGGTACGGTAATCCATTGGCTCGGCATGGCAAGACAGCTGATAGCGGTAGCTGAATACGCATCTCAGTACTATCGGCCCATGACAGTTTTGAGTTGACGAGCTTAGAAAGCTGATCTGCGCGGCAATCCCTCGTACGGCACAGTGCTCTGCGACATTGGTTGTTGATTAGGTAGAGCAAGAGTAACGTTACAAGGCGAATGCCATGCCGATACGGTACCGGTACCGGTAGTACCGTACACATGACAGAGTGGGTGGCGCTCCACGAAAAGAGACTAGACAAAGTCCATACCTACAATGGACTCAAGGCGCACAATGAATGGCAGTGCCTGTTTGCTGGACTCTGCTGGATTCTACTGGCCTACGATTAGAGTACGAGTTGCATTTCACATGCGTGTATGTAGGTATCCAGAGAATCTCGTTTGTATGTGAGGGGCCCCCAATGACTACGCAGCACCGCACACGACCGGCATTGCGCGGGGTAGAGGTACCTACGGTCCCAGTAGAGCTCACAGCCCCACCACTTCTCAGCTTCCCCATCATCACAACCAGCAACACACTCTCACTGCTGGACTTGAGAGTCGAGGGCGAGCCAGTGAATATCCATCTGGCACCATGTCTCGAAGAGACGACGATCTGGCATATGGGGACTATAATGAGCAGGAAGGCCGGCAGGGCGATCGCGGGCTGATAGGTGACATGGGCCGGCGCTTCTTTGGCGGCGGCAGAAAAGAGGTGAGTGAGTGAGTGAGTACCTGATCGTAGCCCAAAGGGTATGCGGTCATGGTATCCCCAGTTTGTGGATGCGGGAAGCTTGGAAAAGGGCTCCTGCAGAGTCCATCTCTAGCTTCGAATCAACTCCAGCCCCTCTTCTCTTCTCGATCAAGCTACAAACTTGGCAATTCCCTCAAAATCACACCCAACGCCTTCGAGGAGCTGGGCTTTACCATCTTGGAGTGTGCATAGCATCTGACTGAGAAATCACAGGATAGCCAGCAACAACAGTCCTCCTCAAGCGGTGGCGGTATGTCTTTCTTCAAAAAGGTCCACGATCCTCTGCACGACTTCGTCTCCGATCTCAAAGACGCAATCTCGGGCAAAGACGACGACAAGCCCGCTCAGGGCAGCAACTTGCAGCAGGCACAATCGCAACAAGACGGGCAAGCTGCGGCACAGCCCGGACCAGACTACCATCAGCAGCACCGCTATCTGAGCTTCGCGCCGGAACGACATGGCAACGAGACCAAGTGGTACGTGGACGGCTGTAGTTACATGTTCGCCGTATCCGTTGCGTTGGAGCGAGCACGAGAGTCCATCTGGATTTTGGACTGGTGGCTGTCCCCTGAACTGTACCTTCGACGCCCTCCGGCCAAGAACCAACAGTACCGTGTTGACCGAATGCTGCTTGCTGCGGCTGAGCGTGGCGTCAAGGTCAACATCATTGTATACAAGGAGGTCACCCAAGCTTTGACTCGTAAGTTGTTGAATCCAGTATTACCCGATTATCTACACTCTCTTTTGCCTCGTTCGACGGACAAGTTCACGAGATGTCTTACTCGAATCGGGCTGGATGTCATATTCAGGTCTCTGGAAGAGTGGGAGAAAACAGATCCGCTGATAGCACCACCCATTACAGTCTCATCCGCCCATACCAAGCATCATCTGGAAGAGCTCCATCCGAACATTGGTGTATTCCGACATCCCGATCACTTGCCAGATGCCGCAGTACTACAGTCCTCGTTCATCTCGTCACTACAAAATATGTCGCTTTCTCCAGCAAAGCTAGCTCAAATGCCTGGAGACGGTCTCAAGGCGATCTACGGGGCTCATAACGGAACAGTCATGTACTGGGCGCATCACGAGAAGCTATGTCTAATCGATGGCCAAATAGCCTTCATGGGTGGCCTCGATCTATGTTATGGCCGATGGGACACCAATCAACATGCCATTGCCGATGCCCACCCTGGGAACATGGATCGCATAGTATTTCCAGGCCAAGACTTCAACAATGCCCGTATGCTGGGTAAGCAGTCCCTCCTTATAGTACTCTGCAAGTGAATGGCGGGCATATCGCAATCTGCCTCTCAGACAGCTTGCGATTCAAGCAGAGGAAGGACAGCTGCATCTAGCATCGAAGCCACTGTGTAGTGTGCAGTCAAATTTTACTCAAAAGCAACGCGCAGACAGATGCAGTATCAACGCTGACACTATCACAGACTTTGTTGATGTAACCAACTGGGAGAACAACAAGCTTGACAGGTCCGAAAGCTCTCGCATGGGATGGTCTGATGTCGCGCTGTGCCTGGCGGGACCAGTCGTTCAAGATCTCCGAACACATTTCACGCAACGCTGGAATTTCATCTACGATGAGAAGTACAGCAAGAAGGCTACCCGGTACTCTCGACTACCCGATACAAGCAGCGGTGCTCAGCAAGTAGGTGGCTATCCTCCGCCTCCAGGTCAGCAGCGCGAGTTCGAGGATGAACAAGACGGTCAGCGGGGTTTCGGTGGTGAAGGCGGTGAAAGGGGACTCTTTGGCCGTCAAGGTGGTGATCATCATTTTCGCCAGAAGATTTATAGCAAATTTGATGAGTTTCAGCATCAGGGAGAATCTTCTGAGGGTGGCAACCAGCCTCATGTTGAGCATAGCTCGCAGAGGGGCGGAACCGATTGTCAAATCACCCGCAGCTCTACCAAGTGGAGTCACAACATTTCCACAGAGGTCAGTGCGCTTGTTGTAGGCACAGAACAGAGCTAATATGGGCACAGCATTCGATTCAGAACGCTTACTGTGAAATCATCCGGAACAGCAAGCACTTTATTTACATCGAGAATCAATTCTTCATTACGGCGACAGGAGATCAACAGAAGCCTATCAGGAACAAGATTGGTGAGGCAATCGTCGAGCGTATAGTTCGTGCTGCCCGCAACGGCGAAAAGTACAAGATGATTGTAATGATTCCAGCTGTCCCGGCTTTCGCTGGCGACCTTAAACTCGACGAAGCTCTGGGAACTCGTGCTATCATGGAGTTTCAGTACAATTCGATCAATCGGGGTGGCCATTCGATTTACGAAGAGATTGCCAGAGCCGGCTTCAATCCCATGGATTATATTCGATTCTACAACCTCCGCAGTTATGATCGTATCAACTCCAGCGCAGTCATGCGTGAAGCCGAGCAGCGCAGCGGTGTGTCGTATTCACAAGCTCAAGAAGGCTACGATGCAGCGCATGATAACGCTCGAGAATACCAGGCTTACCGTCCACCACCCACCAGTGAGTATGGTGTGTACGAGATGGACGCCTCATCCAATCCTCCGCCTGCGCAGTACCAACAGCAGCATGACGGAAGACCTCAGAGCGAAGGCGATCCAAATGATTACAACCGTTACCAACAGGAGGCGACCAAGATTGGTGGCCGACAGGGTCTCGGTGATGGCCACTGGGATACAGTCAGCGAATGCTACATGCTCGGTGGTGAAGATATTCGAAACGTTCCGTGGGAAGGTGAAGCAGCACAAGAAATGGATGCTTTTGTCTCTGAAGAGCTCTACATCCACAGCAAGCTCTTGATTGCCGACGACCGGATTGTCATTTGCGGCTCTGCCAATCTCAATGATCGTTCGCAGCTTGGAGATCACGATTCTGAGATCGCCGTCATCATCGAGGATCCGGATACAATCGAATCCACGATGGATGGCCAACCATGGCGTGCATCTAAATTCGCAGCTTCTCTACGTCGTGAGATCTTCCGGAAGCATCTTGGTCTGCTCAAGCCCCAAGATATGGAGCGACCTGATCCGAACTATGAGCCGGTCGGTACACCGAATGTATACGATTGGGGCTCGAACGAGGACAGACAGGTGGCGGATCCGCTTGCCGACGAGTTCCAAAACTTGTGGAATTGGAGAGCACACACCAACACGCAAGCCTTTGGTAAGATTTTCCACCCAGTGCCGACTGATGAAGTCAGGAATTGGAAGCAGTACGATGAGTACTACTCTCGGTTCTTCGGGCAGGACCAGAAGAGCAAGGAGGAAAAGAAGCCTAGCTTGTACAAGTGGGGCCATGTGGTAGCGGAGAACTTCAGCCAAGGCGAACAGGGTGTGCGTGAGGTCAAGGAATTGCTGAGCACTATAAAGGGCACGCTTGTGGAGATGCCTCTTCTCTTCTTGAAGGAAGAGGATATCGCGCAGGAAGGCGTGGGCCTCAACGCGTTGACCGAGGAGCTATATACATAGACGATGCCACGTGCTGAATGGCCGAAATGATACGATGTATGGCTGGTACATGAGTGCAAAAGGAATGTGATGTATCATACCACAGTAAATTCCTGAACCCTAATCCGTCAAACACGTGGGGCCAAGAACATATGTAGTGTACAGTTTGCTCACATGGTATACGACACCTGTTCCTATTCCATCTTGCGTGCTAGCGGCTATACGAACCGGGCCTACTTGGCCCAAGCCATGATCCTAGCCCCCTATCCTTCACGCATGCGCGTGTGAAGGTTCCCTCGAATTTCCCAACGAGTCCTCCTTTCGCGCCAGGTCGGAAGTGGTTTCCGCGTGCTGTACGCTATGCCTCGATTTAGCATCCGCAACGCCGCCATCGTCATCAATTTCTTTCTCCTCATCGCGCTCTTCCTCCACTTCAAGTCGGAGATCCGGGGGGATACCCCAGACTCGGTCGCAGGGAGACGAGTTGGCGAATCACACCTACACGACGAAGTCTTGGACGAGACGCAGACACATGCGGGTGCTGGGCATGCAACAGCACAGGGGAAGAGCAAAGAGTTGAAGGCGAACGGTGGGGTGAAAGCTCGCCGTACCGCCGTCGTTGTCGCAAGCCAGGCCTCGGAGAACACAACGTGGCTTGACGACTACTTTCCAGATTGGGAAAAGAATATTTACCGTGTCGATGATCCGCAGGCTGCACTCACTGTGCCGAAGAATAAGGGGCGGGAAAGCATGGTTTACCTCACGTACGTCCATTCTTTTTATGCGTATTCAGCTTCAGATACCGATATCAATCGGCCTTCGCACGGTAGAATTGAACGCGATCGGCTGACAAAAGTTACGTGAATAGCTACATAATCGACCACTACGATAATCTCCCCGACAACATTCTCTTCATCCATCCCACTCGCTACCAGTGGCACAACGACGACCCAGACTACGACGGCCTCCCCATGCTGCGCCGCTTCCAGCTGCCCTACCTCGAATCAGAGGGTTACGTCAACATCCGCTGTGCCTGGACGCTAGGCTGTCCACGCGAGATCAAACCGTACGAAGAAGAGGGCGAGCACCGAGCCGCAGTTCATGCGGGCGGTTCCTACAAAATGGCATTTGAGCAGCTGTTTCCCGGAGTCAAAGTTCCGAGATATGTTGGCGTGAGTTGCTGTGCGCAGTTTGCGGCTACCAAGGAGAAGATTCGCGAGAGGCCCGTGGAAGATTATAAGAGGTGGAGGAGATGGGTGTTGGAGACCGACTTGGAAGATAGTTTAAGTGGAAGGGTTTTGGAGTATTCTTGGCACAGTACGTTGTTTCCCCTTTGAGGGCCTACTTTTTTCGAGGTTTTGTTCTCCTCAATGTCGCGATCTTTGAGACCGCCCACGCGGACAATGGGCTGGTGATTGCAAACCTTTGCGCGTTTCTTTTTGGGGAACAGCCTTGATTATGTGCTAACGTTTTGTAGTGATGTTCGGTAAGCCACCGGTCCATTGCCCACGTGCGGAGGATTGCTATTGCAAGACATTTGGACTGTGCAATTTGAAATGCGACGAAGGGAGTTGTGAGGGAAGGTACATTTTGCCACCGTTCTCGACTTTACCAAAAGGCTGGCCATACGTCGGATGGAACCAGGAGGAGCGCCAAAGAGCTGGGCCTGAAGAATGAGACATTAAGTCCATACTTATCCACAAGCTCAAACGCGGTCTCACAAATGCCACTACAGATCTGATTCACTCGCCCGCCGAGTGAGCACACACAGCCTCATCACGACGGCTGTAGAAAGAGACGGGCCTTGCGCGTTTTGTGTTCTCTCAGGAATCGTTGCTTCGCTGCGTGTACCCCACAGGTTGATCGCACAACCCAGAGGTTCCAACCAATTCGGCATACTGCACCAACAATCATCATATTGTTTGCTGCGCCACCGGCGATCCAATCTGAACCCGTCGCCATATGCTTCGATAACCGCCAGGCTTGCAACGACCTGGCACTACCATCCTATCGGAATCACATCACTGTAAACTGGGAGCATGCGCATCCTGCTTATTTTGCCCCTCAGCAACCATTTTTGGTGTCCAATCCTGAGTTAAAACTGCACGCGACGATTTGATGTGCAGAATAGTCATGTACTTTCCGCCACGACGGGGGTTACAATATGACCAGATGAGATTCTATGGAGAAGTGCATTCTCCTTCGACGATATTAGGCAACTTATGCATATGGCAAGTATAGTCGGAACCATGCATCACCCGAGTAGGCTGCTCCATAAATGCCCCCTCCTCGCGTTTGCAAGACTGTCCCGCTTCCCTGTCCCTGTCCCCGGCTGCTTTGGATTCACTGCTCAATGTGAACTATTGGTTTCGAGGCATTGCAAGCTTTCAACGTTGGCTTGGAACAGAATTGAGCCAAAACTCTACGTTGTGCCCGCACTGCGGAAGTGCATGAAGGACCTCTCGACTGCGTATAAAATGCATACATAGGGCGTGCCATATGCGTCCCGTGACCAATAACGATCAGGCTAGCTATTCTACAGCTGATGCAGAGGTTCATGAGGCTCACAGAATGAGGCTATGTGCACGCATATCCGCATCATACAGCCACCCGTGGAACCCCGACGGCGGTCAGGCTGTGTTCTGCCGATAGTGACAGAATGATTTGTAAACTAGAAAGGAATGTGGCTTGCTGCGCAGGTTTTTGTACTCGCTATCTATCATATTAGGGGGAAGCAGACCACAAGACTGAGACGTCTAAATAAGATGGTATGTTAAGAGCAGCGCCGGCATCATTGCCCATCATTGGTTAGTGACGTCCTGTATCTTGAGCCAGCTTATTCGCTAGCGCTAGGCTCCTTGTTGCCAAGGCAAGAGAAAGAGCCGCTTGGAATTTCACCGGTGTCATGGGACCCGTTGTGACACAGCCACCAAAGCATCACATCTATTGATTTCAACTTCAACTGGACTTCCTGCCTTGTGCCTAGTCATTAGCCAAGCTGATATTCCCTCCGCCGCATGTTTCCGCCTCAGATCTAACTGTAAATCCCGCACCTAAAGGCTTTGTTGAAAGCGACGGCCTACCTATTTACACCTTGGTTGCATATGCATGGCCATGGTACCGAATGATACCGGACCTTTTGTTGATGAAAAATACAGTGGTGGTACAGGCCAGAACAGAGCCTCATGATGGTCCAAACAATTATAGGCCTCGGCTTTACATCTCCAAGGTGGTCACTTTACTGGGTTTCCTTGGTTGCTTACATTCATCAGAGTTGCATCCTGCCATACACGATTAGTCAAAGTTCTTTTCCATCATCTTCTCCACGTATACTTGCATCTCACTTCCTTCACGTGTCAATCCTACTCCAGTACTATCTATCGCTCCTAATTTCAATTTCGGTATCATTTCCTTTAACCCATGACCGCCTCGCTTGATCGACTACCCTACGACGTACTCTTCCAGATCGCCTTGGCCATCTCACTTGAGGATATTGTACATCTTAGTCAGACATGTCACCAGTTGAGAGTACTGCTCGACGAAAGAACGCTGGTTCGACAAACTTTGAAGGTACGATTGCGACAGTTTGATGGAAAATACGACGGTAATAACATCTCAGAATCAACATCCGTATAGCGAAGAAGTGCAAAAAGCACGAGCTGGAATATCTACCTACGGACAAGCTTTTCAGGCTCTTTATGATAGACGAAATGCTTTCTCTTCAGCATACCCTTTCTCGGCTCGAGTTGTAGATTTTGGGAACAGCTTTGTATATCAGCAGGGTACTCTAAGTATCCTCAACGGTAGTATCGTTCAAGTCCTGGGCATACATCCCCGATCTGATCCTGTGCGACTAAATCTCTCCAACATAATTCAGCCAGTTCTTGAAACGGCTTTTGCATCGGCTGGCAATTTCAACGTCTCTCTGCTTTATTACAGTGACAGTATCCTAGCTGTCCACGTTACTAAAGAAAGAAGGCAGAGTAGTAGTTACATCTTTGCAATAGACACCACTCCTCAATCAATCAATGGGCGAAGAGTGGTGAATGCTGTTCAGATACCTTCGAGTTTTAAGATCTTTGTTCGTCATACCGCTCGTTATCTTTACTACGGTACGCACACTGGCCTTGGTGACGATGGTCACCATAAGTGGGAAATCGATGGCTTCGCCTTGGATAAGAATTTTGCCTTACCGCACCGCACACGTCCTCTCCTACTAGAAGGCTTTCATGGCACAGATGTAGGATCAACAGTCGCCTTCGAAATCCATAATGACTGGTTCTACGCCGTTTCCAATCAAGGCATTTTTGACGTCGAGGAAATTGACGACGCATCCTTCTACCACCTGATCCGCTTTCCGATATCCAACCCTACTCCCGACGCCATGGAAACAAATGACCAGCTCTACCGCCGCCATCACAACCAAGGCCCTATCCACGACTCCTGGACAGATCTCACCTTGCAACTCGACGAGCGCACAAACGAAACCGTCATCGTTGAATCCCGGCGGGAGTGGGCACAAGCTTCATCCCGACAATCACGTACTTTTTACGTTACAAGATTGGATGTCGAGCCAGCGAACAAAGTCCACCGAAATACAATGGATATGAACAGTGAAAGCGCACCACCACTGCCAGATGATATACTGACAGCCCTGCTCGGACCGGAAGATAAACCCCACTACATGCCCACGCCTGCCCAACACAGCGAATCCCCGCACTCCGAGTTCTCCCCTACAGACCCTTCACCACGCTCCTTCATCCTCGCGCGCACCAAATTCCGAACGTACAACTACAGCTGCACTTCCTTCCTCGATCTCGTCGAAGACGAGCGCTGCTGCCCTGATAACGGTGCTAAACCACCCTGTCTACGCCTACGGATCGGATCCAGGCGGGAATACCGATACGGTCTGGAATCTACAGTGGAGAACAAGGGAAAACAATGCGCCTCGTCCTCACCACTCTTGCCCCATCAAGACCTTGTAAATAGGACGAGATACAAACACGGCCCAACACGTATGTGGCCCCCGCCTTCTCGCCGCTGTCCGTGTGCAAGGAGATTGCACGACATACTTAGCCCTAGATTACCGTCTGGTAGTGTTGGGCAGGGAAACGCGAGGACTGTGGTGGGCGTGCTGGATGATAGGAGTCTGGCGTATATGATCAAGCCTGGGCGGGCATATGGAGCGCGTGATGCTGAAGGGGTTGGGGCCGTTGTTGTAGTCGAGTTTTGCAGACCTGTTGCGTCGGAGCAGTCTTGCGGGGAACTTGGAGTGTCGGCATCTTCTTCGACGAGTGCTGCTGATACATGTGTTGACGCTGCTGCTACCGACGCTGCTGCTGTCAACGCCAGCGTCAACGCAACTCTCGACACATGGCAGTGGACACCCGGTCTCGAACGCCGCTGTCGAGCAGGAACATGTCACTAGAGTACCGTACCGTACTGTACCGTACAGTAGAAACCCAACACACAAGTCATCCATTCCCCCAATTCCTCCCATCATCCAAACCCCCATGCACACTCGCACAAGCACCAAAAACCACGTGGTCCACACATACAAAGCACCTCAGAGCCTCACACCCCGCCCGCCTTACGAAAAAAAAATCAAGGCAGCCGCAGTGAGTGCGCGCACCACGTTTTTTTGTCTTGGATTTTGCCTTGCGCAACGCTGAGCCACATCATGCTATCCTATCCCATCCCACCATATCCTATCCCGTCCCGTCCCGTCCGGTGCGTGACGCGTGATAATGCAACATGCCAGCTTGTGCATGGCCTGTGAACGGTGAAAGACAAAGGATTACATAGGCTATCGCCCCGCTGTACGACACTCCGGGATGTTGTTTTTGAGGGGGCTAGTAATCGTTTCACCGGAGGGCTGTGTGTGGAAATGGCCTGCAGTAGGCGTGGATTGCATCATGCATGTGCGTGGTTGATTACGTTTGGGTGGGCTTGTAACTTGTGCGAGTGTGGCTTGGGGAGCTCGGGTAGTGGTGGTGGTGTTGTGCGGGCTGACTAGATCGTCAGCCTGAGATTTCTTTCTTGGATTGGATACGTGATGAGTAGGTTGCTGTGTGAATCTCGTACCGGTACCATGCCAACGTACGCCACGTGAAACGTGTATCTCGTGATTCGTAATGCATGGAAGAAAGTGCTAACTCATCGAGACAAAACCACGCACTCAGGCCCATTGGAATCGTTCTTCGTCTAGCCTTGTGCCTTCATGCCAGCACTTTTCGATCCAGGCGATGCCCACGGTACGCGCCATGTTTGAGATCTTGTGTTTGCGCTTGTTGAATTGCACAGCCTGCTGCTCGCCTTCAACGACAATATGCGTGATGCCATTTTCATCCCCATGCTCGACGACTACTCCCCCACCAAAGCGCACATAATTCCTCGCCAATTGCGCTCTCAGTGCCCCATCAACGTCCTGCTCATCCACATGAAACAAAACTTTCATATGCGAAAACATGTGCGTCTTAAGCCCCGCAAAACTCTCCCCATGATCCTCCAATTGCGTCAAAAACTCTTCTCTGTTGAACGTCGTGGTCCCGAGGGGTTTCTTCTGCCCCACAGCATCCAGCAGCATTCTCATCTCCTCTACATCCGCAATGTCCCTTGCATAGCTATCCCCGTACTCATCCACATTGGTAAAAAAATCCAACTGGTTATTGTCCTGCACGTAGAACAAATGCCGTTCCTGCTCGTAGGGAAGGAGATATGGTAGCGCGCCCGCATCAGCCTCATTCTGGGCAATGCAGTCTTGGATCCAGACGGGTTTAACAATGTTATTCGTATCGCGCTTGATCAGTGCGGCGACTTTAATGAGCCGTTTGTCTGCAACGATGATGAGGTTGTTGTCCATGGCGTCGCGCTGGACAATCGTTCCTCCATTCGCTTTGACGCGGCTTTCAAGTTCGGCCTTTGCCATCTTGGTTGGGTAAAGCTGCTCCGTCATGATGTAGAAACTTAGCCCATCGAAGAGTTTCGACTCGGGACCTGCGTAGGGTGTTTTGAGCGTTTCATTGCCAGCCACTGTCAGTGGCTTTTTTGAAGTCCTTGCTTTTTTCCGCCGCGACGCTTCTATTTTGAATTCTTTTTCCTTTTCGGCCAGGGTTCGCTCCACGTCGTGTTTTAGGTCTTGGAATTCTTGCAGAGAGAGTGCTTGGTCCCAGCGCTTGTCGCTGCGTAGTTGGCGGAAGCGGGGGAAGCGCAGTGTGAGACCGGTGCGAAATTTGTCACTGGCTTCCACACTTGAGGCTTTGCATTCGACGACTACCGAATCACTGGGATTGATCCATTGATCCGGTCGCTCGTGGTGGCGATTCTCGAGGTGGCCGCCTAGCTCTATGAAGGGAGGGGGTCGACGGATGTCCCAGTCTTTCCATTTCCCTTCTGTTCGACCGCGGATGGCGGCGTAGTCATCACGACTAAAGCCGCCGCCGACTTTGAAGAAAGACCAGCACTTCTCGTAATCTTGGTCTCCGTGCTTCGCATCTTTGTCGATAAGTAGTGCGCATAGAAAGGACGAGTGAGCGCCCCCGCGGTGGCCAGATCCAAAGTACCCACCGACAATGACACAATCTAGTGACTCTCCAAACTCAGACATGTATTCTGGTTTAACTTTCATCCAGTCGTTGTTGCGTTCGTTGAGGCGATACATGGAACGTGGGTTCTTCAGCACCAGACCTTCTGACGACTCTGCAACCACTTTTCGCAACGCAGGCTCAATCTCAGTATGAGAGGATGCTTCTATATATGGATGAATCTCTAAGCGACGATGGATGCCTTTGACTGCGCTTTCGAGAGCACGACGACGATCGCGAAGTGTATACTGGGTGAGAAGCTTGTCATTCAAGTAGACACAATCGAAGACCCGGAACAGCGGTCGCTGGCCAGTGTCCTTGTTCATCTTGTTCTCCTTCTCTGAGATAGCCGCAGTCTTCAGAGTACCGAAGCCGACAATGTGATCGACGTCCATATCCCAGGTGATCATTTCGCCATCAAGAATGATGTTTCGAACATTCTTTCCAAAAGCATCCTTGATGAAGCGCGTCAGTGCGCCAGCCTCTTCGCCCTGAAAGTGTCTCCCATAAAGGTATGCATAGTCTTTCGCCTTGCGTGACCAAAAGCCAAAAAGTTTGCCACCTGGTGCATCAGGATCCTCAATCATGTGTAGCTGCATTCGTTCTCCGTCCAGCTTCTCCTCAATCCAGAATGTGTTGTCGTCCGGATCGGTCTGGAATCTTGTGACCAGTTTCTCGAATGAACCTACTTTATCTTGGAAGGCAGCCAGCTGTGGTTGAAAGCACTGCATCAGACTGAGGCCTGTGTCTTCACCATCTAGACGTATCTCAGGATCGTACAACTCCCAACAAACACGTCGAAGATTTGAGGAGATGTTGAACAGTGTCTCCGCATCCGGATGCCAGATATCAAGGAAGGTCTTTTCGGTCGCACCAATCTTCATCTGGCGAAGAATCATGCGAATCAGCCAAGTCATTTCTTCTGCATTCATCCTCCTATAGAATCTCTGGAATATCTTGACTTGCTCCTCTTCTGCGCCAACTTGTGACAACTTGTCCAAGGCATTGTTAACTTCGGCAATGCTCATATCACTATATTCGGTCCTCAATTGGCGCGAGGACAGCACTTCGTAACAGCGACCCGCAAAGTCACCGGCAGTTGAAGTCGAGGCTTTGTGCAATTGACCCGGAAGTTTCCAGTTTAGCATTTGCTTAGCATCGTCCGAATCTTTGCCAATCCTAGTGAGCTTGATCAAGACTTTGGCAATGGCTTTCTCCTTCAGCCCATACATGGCCCGGTCCCGGTCTTTCTCGGGGATAATCAGACGCATGGCCGGATAGAAGTCGTTGCCTACTTTCTTGCGCCAGTTTGCAATAAATCGGTCAATGATGTTTCGCTTGGCCTCATGAGGTGTCATGTTGGAGTGGCCATGCGGTCCTACCCGTCGCCTAGGGCCCACTGGTTGTCTCCTCTTTTGAGTGTCCATGA
Organism: Plenodomus lingam; assembly: GCF_022343315.1. Lineage (NCBI taxonomy): Eukaryota > Fungi > Ascomycota > Dothideomycetes > Pleosporales > Leptosphaeriaceae > Plenodomus > Plenodomus lingam. The sequence goes on along the minus strand of NW_027093944.1, from coordinate 739,237 downwards.
GTGGATCAAAGAGATCTGTGAATAGTGTGTGGAATGGTAGCGTCTTGTGCACGTTGATTGGCCGCGTGGGGTACTTTTCGTCCAACTCATCGTCTTGCCCATACCTGGATGATGTTAGACCCGTCCAAGCTCATGCTACCAGGTCATGGTATAGACCTACTAGTCGACAGTTAGCCACTCCTAGTATGTAACTTCGTGACAGTCGCGTCGTCTGTAACTCACCATGAGTGTGTTTTCCCGCACAGCCGCTGCATCTGGCATTGCTGTGTCTTCCGCCATCTTGGGTATGTATGAGAGCAGATTAGTCTAGGAAAACATCAAAGGAAGCTTTATCTTGGAGATTTGTGGTTGCCTGTAGCCTGGTAGACTTGGGTAGTCGCGTGTAACGCTATGCCGCGTTGACACGTGACGGCAGGCAGCGAAGTGGTCCGTCTGCATGCGGCTAGCGGATTTCCCAAAACAAACACACTCAATCCGGCCGCGTGCTCCCAAGGGTCCCAAGGCTGAACACGGGACTTTGAAATGGCGGACTCCACTTCACTCTTTCGACCCCATCGCTCACTCAAATCTGCGTTTCATTCGTTTCCTAAGGGTTCTGAATCGGCTCGAGGCCACCCAATGCTCTGACCTTCTTCTTTTTCTACCCTTTCCCTTTTGAATTCACGTTTCCAACTAGTCCAATGGGCTCTCCATGAGCTCTGTACGCAGTAGCCGCGGTACCAGCCTGGCTCCGCAGTCGACCGGCGATACCCAATATAATGTCCACGATGCTGCCCTCCGCGGCGCCTCGCTAGCCTTCTCGAAGCCAACCACCCAAACAAAGCCAGAAGTAAACACGTACGTGGGAGGGAGCAACGGAGCGCTCCTTGCTGCAACCAAGGCTGGCACGCCTGTCCAAAGAGACTTGACAGGCGGCAGTTCGCGGAGTGTCAGGAGGCCGAATGCATCGCCTATGCAGACACCAAGCAAGAACAACAGCTCCAACTCGCTCTCTGTGCCTCTTGATCAATTCGACCGGACACCGTCGCCGTCCAACATTGCTGCCAAACTCGCTGCTGCCCGCCATAGTCCCCTGCGGCCCAGACCTCAGCCTTCCAACATGCCCAGGATGAGCGAAAAGCAGCCCAACGAACAGGATGTTCTTCCTCCTGCAGGCAGTGTAGGAAATGTGCTGTCACGACTGGAGCCTAAGAAGCCTGTCCAGCCGCAGCAGAAGAGGAGAAGGAATAGTCTTGGGGCGCGGCCAACTAGTGGCACTCTTCAAGTTTTGGAGCACAACCATAAGCATACCGATGACACGCCCATACCACCTACGACTTCGTTAGTAAAGCTGTTTGAGCAGAATCGGCCTACAACACCCACCACCAGCGCCACCGGGCCCATGAAAACCGCCCAGAACTCCCCACCTCCCGTCAGATCACCCAAGCCACAGCGTGCTTTTAAACTGCCCCCTGAACCAAAAGACGACGTCCCGTTACAACGAATGCGGACGAGAACCCCACCACCCGTCAAGCCAAAGCCACAACATCGCATTGAGCTGCCTTCGACGATGAACATGGAAGGCGCAAACGACTTGAACTTCTTCACCACTCAGCAACAGGGGCCAGTGAAATCACCACCAGTCAAACAAAAGCCGGTACAATTGGCAGCAATTCGAACCTCGACTCCCCCACCAAAGCCGCCTCCACAGCGGGGTCCTCGACAAACACGGCCACAATCGCATGATATGCCTCGCCAGATGTCCATGCACAGACGATTGTCGACGTCGCTCGAATCACAAAATGTACCATCATCCCCTTCATCATTCAAGTCAGCAAAGGAGGAGCAAGAAACGGAAGAGAAACCAAAGCCAGCGTTACCGCCTCCACGACGATCCACAACCCGCGCCGCAACATCTGTACCTGCGCACGCCAAGTCTCAGCTGACGGAACCTATCCCTATCAAGCCCCGCAACCAGAGTCAGAACCCATCCTCCATGCGTCCACCCGATCGATTCTCTCCCACGCGCCGCCCAGTATCTGCCATGGGAGGCTCATCGTCTCCTTCGGTATACCACAACAACTACCAGCGCGAATCTGTCAAGGAGATCACGAAGCACATGACAGGCGAGTCCCTCTCGAACGCAATCATGGGCGCAGCACTAGCTGCAACATCTCGCAACGTCTCGCCTGCGCCCCGATCCATGTCTATCGAACCTCTCTTTCCACCCCCAAAAAAGCACCATCATCACCCTTTCCATCGGTCCCCATCACCCCAAAAACAATCACCCCCAAAGTCTGCGGGCAAGTTACGCACAACAATGCGGAAGGAGCCTTCCTCTTCGGAGGATACAGACGAGGCTGAAAAGTATAAGAAAAAGGGGACACGCATCATGGGTATCAAAGCCCGGAAACACCCCAACAAACATCATGAAGCCACTCGAAAGCGCTGGCGTGATCAAATCACCGAGCGAGAGAGAAAGCGGTACGAGGGCGTTTGGGCAGCGAACAAAGGATTATATCTTCCTGCTGCCCAGGAGCATCCGCCACCAGAAGATGACCCCTCGCTTGATGTACTCAACCTGATAGTGCGGGAGATCTGGGCAAGAAGTCGCCTACCTACAGATGTTTTAGAGGAGGTCTGGAATCTTGTGGATGGAAGAGGCATAGGAAGACTGACGAGGCTTGAGTTTGTGGTAGGGTTGTGGCTTATTGATCAAAGGCTCAAGGGGAGGAAGTTGCCTGTCAAGATTAGCGACAGTGTGTGGCAGAGCGCCAGGGGAATTGGGCTCAAAGTGAAGAATCCAAGGTAGAAAGAATCGCGAAGAGTCGAGACGCTGTTTTTAGTATTGCATTGCATTGCCTGGCGTTTAAGAACCATTCCTTGTCTAGTACGCAAGGACCATCTAGAGATACCCCTAATCATTAATTCTCATTCATGGCATCTTCAGCTGCAGCATCCGAAGCCTCATGGTCCTCTTGTTCCTGATTCTCCATACTAATCAGCCCAATGCTCCTCACAAATCCTGCCATGCTCCAAAACCCTCCAGCAAAGTCGAGGTCATACCAGTAATTCACCGCACAACACACACCCTCTTCGTTACAGCTCTGGCTCACTTTATGATACCACAGCGCAGGCAAATATAATATATCGCCCTCCTCGAGCGTCACGCGCAGTGGCTGCGAATACCGCGAATACGGCGTACAATTCCGAGATGGATCGTCTGGATCCCACGTCGCAAACGGCACATACTCCTCCGGCTCATCAACGCAGACACACAAGTCGGCGCTCTCCAAATCCTGCGAGTGCTCCTTCTTCTCCATCGCTGATGCTCCCGGTCTCGGCGCATATGTCGCCGCCAACACGCTCTTCTCGGCCACGCAGGGTGCCTCGACGGGCGGCAGCAGGACAAAGTGTTTGCGGCCGAGAATCTGGACGTACAGATTTTCGTAGTTGTCCTTGTGCAGGGCTGTGGTGCTGTGGGAGTTTCCGAGCCAGAAGTTGATGGCGTCGGGGTCTTGGGCGAGGGCGATACGGGCAAAGGGGATGGATTGCGGGACATCTGCGAATAGGGTTGCGTATTCGTTGCGCAGATTGTCGTTTTGTGTTTGGGCGTAGCGGGTGGGCTTGTTGGCGTGGACGGTAGGGTCTTGTTCCTGGGTGCGGATGGCGGCGAGGACAGAGGGGAAGGGTTCGCTGGTTTCGTGGGGTTTGACGAAGAGGGATTTTTGGGGGGATTCGTTGTGGGTGGAGGGAAGGGTGATGATGGAATCGGCGTTTCCGTGGGGCGTGATGGCGACGTTGACGTATTGGTTGGCCAGGACGGTGGTGAGGTAGGTGGTGTTCCATTTTTTGCAGGCGGGGAAGGAAGAGGCGCCGCCGCGGATGACGAAGGGGGTGTTGCGGGCGACATGGCGCATGAACTCAAGAGGAGAGGGCTCGGAGTCGAGGATGGTGATTGTGGAGGGGTTGAGATCGTGGTAGGTAATTATCAGATCTGGAGGGTGAGGGCGTTAGGGATGGGCTGGAGGGTGCATTGTGTGCAACTCGAAGATGAGAGAGAAAACTAATGCTTGTGACAGAAAGTAAGAGACATGAGGGTTTAGGAGGATTTGATAGTCAAGGAAAAGAAGTAGAAGCACCTCTTACAGCATCTTGTAATGTCATGTCACCAACTGGTCCTGTCGGTGCTGGCCTTGTGAAGATGTTAGTTTTGATGTGATGGAAATTGGTCGATAAACTTGACCTCAAGGCCGCTTGTTCAGGACTTTTCAATCCAAACACTCCATCATCGACCAACATTTTGTTTTGAATGGCAAGACGTGAAGCTGCGCAAAGTTCACATGAGGTGGTTGTTTCTCTCGCACGGCGTTAAGCCACATTAGCGCACGGAGTTAATTCAAGAGGTCAGAACGTGAAGCTTGCTATTGCGAAAGTAGTCGACGGAACCGACGTAAACGCAACACTCTACCCGCCCCGCAGTGCCTGTATATGATACTCGGTTGCTGTATTGTGGAAGATGTTAGAGCGATAGAACATCACACGTCTTTTTTTCCACGCAATGCCACCGCCGCCATGGACCTTTTTCCGGCGCCTCCCCAAACAGTCCGCTCCAGCCCTCCTCAACCCCAAAGCGTGGGCGCGTACGTGCCCCCTCAATATACGTCTCAGTAACTACAGCTAACAGACTGGCAGGTAATGTGCTCTACGTTGGGGAAACTGTCCTCGTCCTGCATATCTTCTTCTCCTACATTGGCGGCGTCGGCCCGACAGACGGCATCTCCATGATGCCTACCATACCCCACTCCTATCGTGGCTCTCCTTGGATTCTCTACTCGAGCCTGTACCGCCGTGGTCGCAATATAAAAGTTGGCGATGTGATAACATACACGAACCCCATGTTCCCCACACAAAGCGGATGCAAGCGCGTCATTGGCATGCCCGGCGACTTCGTGTCCGTGGTTACGGCTGGGCGAAATGCGGCCGATGCAGAGGCTTTAGATGTAGATAGCAAGTGGGCTAGCGTGAAGGAAGAGGTCATTCGGGTGCCAGAGGGACATTGCTGGGTTGCAGGTGATAATTTGGAATGGAGTAGGGATAGCAGACTATTTGGGCCGCTGCCATTAGGGCTGGTCAAGGCGAAGGTGTTGGCGGTCGTTTTGCCGTTTGGGGAGCGCAAGTGGTTGGGAAGTCAAGTAGATCTCAAAGATCCTTAAGAAGCGGAGAGGGAATCGATTGTATGAAGATGAAATCTATGAGACATGACAAGTATAAGAGTACGAGTGGGCATTTGAAATGTGTTTTGTTGGTTGAGCTCATAAGACATGCACCAAACATAACTATTCAACCTCCATAACGATCTCGTTGGTGGCGAACTTTTTCCCACTCAGCGGACTCTCGATATATGCGTACAAATTCTGCTCTGTCACATCGCTCGCGTCCTTGTCCCAGAGACCCTTGAAGTCGCCCACGGCCTTCACCTTGTACTTTGCAGGCTTCCTTTCTAGCATCCAGGGCTTATCAAACACCACCTCGACCTCTTTCTCCGTCCCAGGCACGAGAGTCACAACTTCTTCTTGCGCCGGTGGCATCTTTCTGTTGATCTGTAGCACAAACTGCTTCACCTCCTCGTCATCCTCCTCGCCAACGATTGAGAATACTCCAGTATTCAATGCCGCCGAGTCCAGCGGTGTGCCCCATTTCAGCAGTGTGTACGGCGTATCTGGGCTGGTGTTCTTGAGCGTAACGAGAATTGTAGGTGGACTACTTGAGGTCTGAGAGAGCCTGAACTCCAGATCTGGAACGTCGCTACTGGTCTTCGACATGCTGAAGTTCAAGGGAGTGGGAGATTGATAAACAAAGTACGTGCCGAGGATAGTGATGGCGATGCCGCTGATAACTGCGTTGCGCTTGTTCCAGAAACTTCCCATGGATGCTTAGTTGGGTTTTGCGAAGGTTCACACTCAGGCTGTAGACAAGTGTATCTTGTGATGAGCAGTTCTAGGCAGCAACGAACGCCAAACCGCTAAGGGAAGGCGATTATGTTCTGTCGTAGGAAGAGGGCTTGGGAGATGAGTTTGCCCTGCTATGCAGAATGACGTGAACCAGTAGTTGAATTGGCAGGATTCATTCAACTCCAAATCAAAGGTCGAAGTACTATAGCAGGTTCAACACAGTACCGGTATGCTAATGACGTTGCAGGCCGCCTAAGACTTTGTCTGGAATGTTGAGCAGTGGAAACAACACCGTTTCGCGCTCCTATCGGCTACCGGTACATACTGCTCAGTGCGGTGTAGGATTAGATCAAGTTGTACGCGGGTGAGGTAGGTCTATAACAGGTTTATTGTCTCCGGCTGTTTTGATGCCACCTGCCTTGGTCGGCTAGAGACACCTTGGAACTGAAACCATTGTGGCGCTAAAATAGATTGGACAACCCCAGGTTGCTTGTCCATTCGTCTGTTTCCCGGAGTAATGGCAGAACGCCTAGACAGACACATCTGCCAAGAATATTATGTATTGAGTTGTGAGGAAGGGTATCTCTAACTTAGCTTTCGCAACTCTACCTACCGGTACCGGTAATTTCGCTCCCCCGCCGTCCTCTGGCGCAATCGGCCTGGACGGGTAAGGATCGCAGCCGATGCAATTCTCCGACAGGCTTCTTTCAACGCCAATTGCCAAGCCATTTTTATTCTGTTTACGACGGCCAGAGTGACTGGTTCAGTGGCTCGTATCTCTCGGGCATTTGCACTCCCCAGGGGGTCCAGAGCGGGATGCAGGATATAGAATGTAAGCATCTGCTGTCTGCTTTCATCCCACTGGATGCCAGCACATAAGATTCAAGCATCGCAGATAAGTCTATCTGTCAGGCAATCAGAGGTTCCCAAGGACGCTGAAAATATGAGCAAGAATTAGAAGTGGCGATTCGAACAAATCACATCGAATAGACATACACTGTGTGCACAACAAGCATGGTTCAAACAATTCTATGCTCTTTCCTGTTCCAAAGTATACTTGTATCATTCGGGGATCCGTGGACTTGGCCTGTATCTCTTTTCTTTGTGGTCGTTAGTGCGGGAGTCCTGTCGTCCTTCACCTGCCAAGCCTTTTCACGCCAATGTCCGGGAAGCAATGGCTTATCACGCCTTAATTTACGCCATCGTACTGCTTGCATAAATTGCGAGCAATTACAGATGAAAGGTCATCTGAATGGCCGAGGCTTATCAACTGTCATGCTACAAACATATCCGAGGACCTTCCCTTTCCATTGCAGTGTCCGTCCCCAGCTCGACAACGATGAAGTTATTGCATATTTCTTTGCATCACCTGCCAATCATGGCCCCAATCTGACCCTTCTTATCCAGTATTCGGGACATTTGATGTAGATCTGTCCCGCTCCATCTAACTGCAATCACCCTCAAACGCCAAGGCTGTGCCAATGTGCTACTATGAGCTGCCTAGACCAGTCAAGCCTTGAGAGCAGGCTTAGCTAGCAAAGCAGACATCCTGCCTCTCCAGCGCAGGTTGTACAGCATGAACGTGATGACAAGAAACTCGCCTGAGGCAAGTATAAAGGTAGACATGGAAGACATACCATAACTGAACCTTCATCCTACGATCGTGCGTTCTTTGGCTGGCCTTGAGTTACCTACGATCCAGGCGTTTGCTGTCTCTCACAAAGTATATTTTCAAAATGAAGATTACTTCTCAACTTCTCATCGCCGCTTTGGCTTCCTATTCCGCCGGTGCTTCAGTCGATGTCAACAAACGTGAGACTTCCCTGACTGTGGAGCTCTCTGCCGCTGGCAACTCGGAGGTCAAGGTCAAGGTCACCAACACTGGTGCTAAGGCCGTCAACCTTCTCAGCAAGGGTACCTTCCTTGATGAAGAACTGCCTGTTGAGAAGGTTTCTATCTACTCGAAGGGAGGCAGTAAGTTCACCAACATGATAATGAAGTGATGACTCAATACTAACAGGACTATAGGCGAACAGGTCCCATTTGAGGGCATCAAGGTCCGCCTCTTAACCACAGGCCTAAGTAAGGATGACTTTGTCACTCTTGCCGCGGGAGAAACCAAGGAGACCACGATCGAGACAGCAGCACTCCACTCCCTGAACAATGGCGGTGACTTCGAAGTATTTGCCAAGGGTCTTTTGCCCTTTGCCGCGGAGGGCTCCACTAAGCTTTCAGGCTCCCTAAACTACGAGTCTAACAAGCTCACGATGTCTGTGGATGGAGCTTTAGCAGCTACCGTTCGGAAGGCGCTTGACAAACGCACAGTCATCGGCTCGAGTTGTACTGGCTCTAAGCTCACCACTATCCGCACTGCTCTGTCTAATTGCGCCAGACTTGCTTCGTCCGCTGCTTCTGCTGCTTCTGCCGGTACTAAGCTAAACACATACTTCAAGTCTACCACGTCTTCCACCAGGAACACCGTCTCGAATCGGCTTACCGCAGTCTCATCCGACTGTGGTGGGACAGGATCAAAGACCACGACAAATTGCAACGATCCATATGGAGGCTGTTCCTCTAACGTACTTGCGTACACCGTCCCTTCGCAGAATTTCATCACATACTGCCCCCTCTTCTTCAACGAGTTGCCCGCTCTCACTAGCACCTGTCACGGTCAGGATCAAGCGACCACTGTCCTCCACGAGGAGACTCACGCCCCTGGTGTCTATAGCCCGGGTACTGACGACTTGGGCTACGGATACGCTGCTGCCACTGCTTTGTCTACAAGTCAGGCCCTTAACAACGCCGATTCTTTTGCTCTTTATGCCAACGGTAAGCTCGTGACACAGGCAATAAACTTTGCCCATGCTGATGAGAAATTTAGCTATTTACCTCAATTGCTGAATGTTGCTGTGGTTAGAAAAGCGATTTCTTTCTCTCAAGTACAGAAACGTGTTTATAGGGGTAGTGACTGCTGTGAATTACAATGTGCTGTGTCATGAATGTCTTGGTCACGTGTGGCTCCTGAGTGGGGCTTAGCCTCTTGGCTGTGTTTGCCCATAGATAGCTCCCATCCTGCTAGACTAGGACAATATGATAACATTACACACTGCATTGGGCCCTCCTCGTCGTCGGATACTGCACAATGATCATAATTGCAAAGTGTGTAGTTGCCGTAAAGCGAGCAGCTCGCAGTGCCAAATCGATGTTTATATTAGGCCAACGATCAAACCTTGAGATTATCAGTGTACAAGCACTGTATATCTCAGTTTTAAAAAAGTGGGTATGTTGATGAGGTTTGATGGTTCGAATTATACACCGAGCAGATTGAGATATCCTGCAATGGTAGGTAATCAAACGTATGTGTATGGCAGACACAGCTAGAACTGAGCATATGCTATGCGGAGATAATGTCATAGTTCTCAAACCTAGAAATTTTATATTGTAGCAACTATAGATACCGTAAATGTCAGTGACATTTTTAAAACCTTCGACTGCTAGCTACGGGTACCTATTGGCTGTACCATAATTGTGTACTTTTCAACACCATTCCAGCTTCTTACTTTACGACAGCACATTTCAATGAACAAGATTCATAAACCAAGTGTCGTACATATCACACCAAAAATATGGCATTGAGTTGCTGCGCCCCGCTTGGCATGTGTGGGCTGCACCGTGGAACGGGACGCCTGAAAGCGGAGATGACATGGGCGTCAAATTCCATGTAGTCTTCGCAAGCTGTCCGCCGACGCACATTCAAAAGAAAACCTTCAATGGTGATGCCCTGCGTGCCACGTCGTAGCGACGATGAAATCAACACACACGGACTTGATTGCTGTGCGCACGAACTCTGAAGACGATGAGCAAGCGAGCAATGAAATGTTCAGAATGCAAGATTGCGGGGATAAAAAATCCAATATCATCAAACCGCGCCGATGGATGAGCAGACCTTCTACATGGAGTTTTGGACGATCAATGAGGCCCTTTCCATGGCGAACAACTATCATCGTACTCTCCCTTCCCCTCTCTCTGAGTCTCATTGTCACCCTCGCCGCCGCCGCAGAAATGGTATCCCAGCAATACATCCTCGGCCGCAACTGCTACCCAAATGGCATGTGGAAAGAGCAAGCCGGCGCAACATGGCGCATCATGGATTCCTCCTACTTCTTTACGCCCAACCTCAGCTTTGGAACTTTCACCTTCACGCAAGTCAAAGTCGTCGACGTGGCCTGGGATCTCATCATTGGACGAGGCGGACAAATGCTCCTCGCTTGGGTCAATTACCGCGTTTTTAATGAGTGGCTGGTATACCACATGGAGATGCATCTGACCAGCTACAAAATGTATGCGGCTGTGGCGTTCGAGACGACGACGTTGGGTACACTTGGTGTGCTTGGAAAAGAGTTCTTGAACTTTGGAAAGGGGACTTGGAGGCGGTTTTTTAGGTGGTTGGCCATGCTGAGTATGCTTCTTTCGACAGCGTACGCGTTGAGTTTTCCAACGCTGATGGCGGCTATGACGGGTTACATTACGACGTATGAGCCGTATGTCGAGGACTACGAGCATAATCTTATCGAGTGGAGTAAGATTAAGGAGGTCGTTTACGTGGTGCATGATAGTACGAGGCTCGTGGATTATGATAGGTCGCCACTTGTAGTCACATCGGACGATGAGGTGTTGATGAAGGCAGTGGACGCTTGTAGGTTCACTATTAAAGAATTTGAATATTCTGGCTGACAAGTTCAAGATATTTCCCAGTTCAAAGATGATGGCGTCCAATACCATGCCGATGATGGACCAGGCATTGGTAACTTCTTTGTTGCAAACGAGACATCAGAATTCGATGCCTCTGGCGATGGGCAGTCTGTGAAATTGCCTGCTCCAAGCCTCAATATAACAGAGTACGATTCAAATTTTTTGCAGAACCATTCTCCAGGGGAAGAGCCGTATGACGTGGAGTTGCCTTCCTCAGAAGTCCGAGCTGATCGATTCGCATTCGCGTTCGAAAGAGCAGGCAACACTCTCTACAACTCCACCTATCTACGTGAAAAAGGATCCTGTAAACCCAGCGAAGAGTATCAATGGGGCTTCTCGTACATCTTTCTCTTCATGGTTTCAATCTTCAACTTCATATGGACGTGTATCATGGTGGGTATGTGGCTCGACACGAGACGTGCATCGAGAATGTACAAGAGTGGCCGGAGACCGGGTCTTATACGCTCCATTATGGACTACTCAGCAGCTGTCCGAGAAGAGCTGGGTGTAGAAGCGGAAAGTCTAGAGGAAGATGAGTTGAGGAAGCGTGTACGTGAGAGTGGAGGTGCACTTGTTGTGCCGAAAACTGAACTCAGGGTCAGACGGGCAGACAACTCTGAGTTACAAGAGAGCAAGGGGAGTTGGAAGAAGAGTTTAACGAGTGGTAGTAGCTTTTAACATCAAATACATTAATATATGTGTAAGGATTATAGCTAGTTTCGATCCTGCTCAAGAGTCAAGAGTATCGCTAACCCTTACACAGCTTATCAGAACGCCCGTCTAAAACCCAAACACAGCTGCTCCCAATACACCTGCAGCACCAAACATGACCTCCATGCCAACAGCTCCAGTGATTCTTGGTGCTGCTGCTGTGCTCGAACTCTGGGAGACACCAGCGCTTACACTTGCACTCGGACTAGCACTAACACTCGAACTCGAACTCGAACTGACAGGCGCAGTCGTTATAGTCTCAGCAACGCTCGACAGACTTGAAAACACTGCATTACGATTAGCATTTCAGTCCTCAACTTCACCAAAGGCAGCAAAACCTACTCTCTCCGGGAATCTTCTCCACACCCCCAGTCATCGTAACAAGAACTTCCGTCATGGTCGAAAAGTTCTGCAACAAACTGCTAATCTCTCCCCTACTCTGCTCCTCCGACCCATCATCCATCGAGATCGAACTGGAGAGTGACTGCGACCAACTCAAACTCCCACTCACAACTGCACTGCTCGACGTCAAAGGCTCGGCATTCCAGCACGACTTCAAACTCGCCGTCAACGCCTCACATGTGATATCCAACTGTGTGCGCGTAGTCGGCCGGCTAAACCGAGTCTGCGTCAGATTCAAACTAGGCTCTGTCTGCGAAACTGCATAGTGCCACTGTTCAGGGCCCTGTGTGACAGTCATGGGGCCCCTGCCCACAACGCCCGCTCCACACACTGAAAAGGACTGGAAATCGTTTTTTGTGTAGGAGGGATGGGCGGAGTTTGGCGCGCAGTCGATGGCGTAGACGATCGTCGAGGTGGAGATTACGGTGATGATGGAGGCATAGTAGTCGCGATAGGTGTGTTGCCAGTATTTCGCGGTGTCGAAGGAGGAGGAGCTGGTTAGGGCTGAGGCGCTTGTTCTGGGATCTGTGGCTTCGGAGATGGGGTATGGTGCGTAGAAAGGCAGTAGGATACCGGTAGTCTGGCGTTTTGTAGATGATGATATGGTTGGTGTTGGTGTTGATGAGCTTGGTGTGTGTGATTCCAGTGATGCTACAACAGATGTGAGTGACTCGGAGGCACTTTGGGCATGAGACAGGCTAGCGAATGCCAGCATGAGGGTAGGGAACAACATTGTCAACGGAGAGCCCGATTGATGGAAGAGTCAAGGAGAATGATACATCTCACCATTTTTTACCCAACAACCCTATGTACTCGACAATGGGATTCCATAATCCCCACTCCGGCCTTACGAGAGATCAGGCGTTCCATCAAACAAGTCAGGGCGTCCAACGCTGTGCACACTTTTGATTCGCCAGTTGCGATCCGATGTATCCCCTGATCTGCATTGTACACCGTCGCTGGTCGAATACTTTGATGGAAACCAATGGCAGGAAAAGCCCAAGCTGGTTAGTCATGAGGTGTTCATGAATGATATCACAATTAATTTTGTTGTCTTCCACGTGCTGCAGGTTATATAGTCGGCAACGCACAAGGCTGATTACCAGGAACCACGGACAGGGTAATGATGAACCATACAGCTGAATTAAACGATGGTTGTGGCGAGCTTAGCCGACGTTGACAAGAGAAGTTGGCATGGATACCGGCAAGGGCGGCATGAACCTTGTAACCTTACCGGCTGTGGCACATGGAACACTACAAACACATCAGCATGCCGAGGTATACGCTGTTGATATATGATGACTTGGTCACCGAATCATCTCGTCTAAATAGCCACTGAGCTACCGGACTTGTCACAGACAATCACTCAGGCCTTCCTCTCGTTAACAGCATCGATGCCATACGCCTTGACGATCCGCTTTGCAACACCTTCGCCCGACCAATAAGCACCAGTCACAGTCCTAGAAAACAGTCAATATGTCGATCGTGAACAGACATCAGTAATCACTCACCCCAAAGCGACAAATGGTGCTGTATGCTCTCCTGCTAGCCAAACGCCCCTCTCCGGCATACCCTGTCTCATGGTCTCGATGTCCTCGTCGCCCTTCTCCAAGCCGACTTGGAAGTTGCAGTATGAGCCATAGCCTGAAAGTTCATCATTTGCCCAAGCAGTGGCCAAGACTGCTTTGGGCTGATGCGCAGGGTCGTTGGCGGAGTAATTTGGAAGACGAGAGAAATATGGGTGAAAGAATTCTGTGAGTAGTTCTTGATGTTTCGACTCTAAGTTCGAAGCAAGCATCTTGGCAATGTGTAGTGAAGTCGGTCCGAAGATGTAGAATAGCAGAGTCGGATGAGCTGTAGAGCCAGGCAAAGCGGCAAGATTCACGGCTTCTTGATTCCAGCGTAATGGGTTCGTATGCTCTGCGTACGACGGTGCAGCCCAATGTGTGAAGCCTGGCCAATGTTTCGGATTGATCGTAGCAGAAACTGATTCCTCGTCTTGGTTTTGGTGGTGTGGAGCGGCTGTCGCAGTTCCGTTAGGGACACTATGGTCTTTGACTCTAGATGTTGCTGTAGTCTCTTGGAAAGATTTGTCGTTCCAGAAAGCTGTAGGGAAGTTGATATAAACCTGTTCATTATAAATGATAAGTTCAAGAACGAGCTTTGGACCACTAACCTTATCCAAATGTCCGTAACTGATGGAGTCGATACCTGCCTTAAGCCGTGCAGGTAGTTCTGGCTTGAACACATGCAAATTTCTCTTCAGCCATCCCAATGGCGCGGTTATGACCACCTCGTCGTAAGTTTGACTTTGTTGACCTTCAATCTTCACTGTTACAGAGGTCCCATTCCCTTGATCCGTGATGCTGGAAACAATTTCCTTCACCACATGACCAAACTTGACAGTTGCCTTCAATGCGGGCTCAGCAATTTTCTCTAGGACTTTGTGGTAAGTCTCTGCGACAAACAAATTCTCTCCATCAATACACTCCTCCATCCAGAAGAATTTAAGGCTTTGGCTCTGGACTGGACTCCCCACGAATGCACCCCACATCTCCCCCATTTGAAGTATGGTATTTTGCTTGCTCTTTGCCTTTCCTTCGCCCTCGTCATCTGGTGGAAACATCTCGACAACTTGCTCCTTGAAGAAGTCGTATAAGCTTTTTTCTGCGGGTATTGAGGCTGAGTCGTCGTTTGAAAGCTTCATAGCACGCTCAATAATGGTCCAAACATGCTCCGTGTTTTCGGCGGCTTCAGGTTCAGGCATAAGGTTGCCCAGATGATCAAATACGGCTTGGCGACCATCCCAATTCATCACTCTTGTATTTGTCTCTCGAGCAAGGTCCAGTATTGGATTATTGTCGGTACCATGTATCCAATTTGGTCCGCTTCGATACACTGCATTAGTGATTGATTTGATACAGCTGTGCGTCCACACCTGCGGGCTGGACAATGACTTACAGATCTACCAAGTGACCTAGAGCATTACTTTGGCAAAACTTAAGACCATTAGTCTTGACCTATTATCTTAGGTTGCAGGATTCTAGACTCACACGCCCGCCGACTCGATCTCGACCCTCAAGTATGGTGACCTTCAAACCATGTTGTAGCAGAACGTCTGCACACCGAAGGCCGGCTACACCAGCGCCAACTACGCACACGTGTGGAACTTTACCTGCCACTCGCCGAATCATGGGTGCTGTTACGTCTTCTTTGACTTCAAGCGGGCCAACTTGGTGGAGAGAACAGGATAGGTCTCGTTGCATCCGGCTTACGCTAGTAGCGAGAAAACTGGACCTATTGTTCGGGATGAAAGTCCTGTACTCCACGTTAGGGCGAAGAGTATCTTCCATTGTATTGATGACCAGGAGGTGCTAGTACTGGAGTGATCAATTTGAAATGCGAAATCGGTATGACGTGGCTATGAGTGATACTAAAGAACGAGGCTTGAGAGCATCGAAGAGGGCTCGACTGTGGCCGCCTACGAGCTTGTTGAGAAAGGCCACTCGATTATTTTAAACCAAGTGTGAAGCCAAGCACCATTCATGCTCCAATAATCCGTGAGCATGTCCAAGCAAGTGAGGCGACATATGCTCCCTTTAGCTCAGGCCACGTAACGTCAAAGTCGCGAAGCGAGACATAGGATGTGGATAGCCATGATATCAAAAAAGTCTGAGTTCCTGATGAGGAAAGTAGAGTCGCAGCATGCCTCTAGAAAATGGCCATACCAGATCGATGGGAAGTAGTCGTCGAGCAGTGAAAGTGCAGTACAAGAGAAAAGACTGACCTTGATGCTTCACAGCTATCCCGCAAAATGTGGGGTTCATGTATTGGCGCTGTAGTCGTGTGACTCGTCTTATATCTTTGATAACAGTTATATAGATAGATAGTCGGTAGGATTGCAGGGCTATGGCACGTGGTCCAAGTGATAAGATGAGGCGATCGTGCATCGGTCTGCGAGAATAGACTAACCGAATGGGTCACCACATCTTGAGTCAGGACGTTCATTGGTCACTAATCAAGTTTGGAAACTGTAAACCAACAACTGCATTATATCACTTGGTTCAGGATTGCAAATGTTGCCTCGCTCAAATGGCGTTATGCCGTGGTATCATTGTTCATCCCCTCCTACAAGAAAGAAGCATCAGTGCAATGCAGGACTAGCAATCCTCTATTTGTCCTTCGAACCAATATGAAGCTTGTCCTTCAACTTCTCCTTCAAGTGCGACATCTTGCCACTCTTCTCTTCGTTGCTTGGGGAACTGGTCAATCCAGATGACTTGTCAGCCTCAGATTTTCGGCCATGGCTATCCTCCGCAATACCTGCAACGCCGTCAGCATTACTCAGGACCCGTCCGGTCTTCTGCATCCACGTACTCTTGCACGCCCCAGCATCAGTAGACGTCGAGGGTTCAACTTTGGCAGGAACGCCGGTATCAGTCCATGATGGAGTTCCGTCACGCGTAGGTGTTGTCTTGGCTGGTGTGTTCTCGGTCGTGTCCTTGGAGTCCTTAACATCGCCAACCGCAGAAATCGAAGTATTCTGGCTTGGGTGGGTGCTGTATGTGTTAGAAGCAGCCGTGACAGAGTCGGGGGCTGCAGTCTTGACGGCAGTGTCTGGTTTCGCGACGCTAGAGCCGGCACTGGAAGTGGTGGAGTCTGGAACTGCAGGAGTAACATGCGCCGGAGCCGTAGGACCAGCACCAGGTGCACCTGCACGACTTATGTCGTCGAGCGGGGTGTCCTTCCATAACTTGTCTGTGACACCAGCCTTATCTGTGCTTGTCGAAGTTCCGATGGCAGATGGAGTGGATGTGGACGCATTTGTACCCGAGGTCGCAGAATCGGGATTCAGGGGAACAATCGGCATGCCGGAATAGGTAGCATCGTCACGACTGGTGTAGATTTTGGGGTCGCCTGATGACTGAGTTTTTGAGTCAGGCTGAGGTCCATCAAGGACAGGATTCAGCTTGAGGAAGTCGTCATTCGAGGTTGACGCTGTCTGGCTTGGCTTGTCTTCGTCATCTGTCAGCAGTCTCATCTTTATTTGCCATCGCCCCGATCAAAGGGATTGGACACGGTTCCCTTACTTTGTTCACCCGAGGAAGATTCCTTGGGAGCATCTCCATTGTTCTTGTAATCCAGAAAGGTCGACTTGTCATCAGAAGTGGCTAGTGGTGTTGCTGGGTTTCTCCATCAGCCTCATTCATCTTGCTAGCCAGCAGGTGTCTGAGCTTACCGACGTTGCCCTGATCGTACGGCTCAGCTGCAGTGCCCTTGCCCTGTTCACCAGACAAAGGCTCCTTGCCGCCTGTCTCGTTATTTGCAGTCTTAGTCTCAAGATCGGTCCTGGCCTCGGCATCCTTGGGTTGTTCGCCATAGATGAGTTTCGACGCCGTGCTCGCGGCGTTAGTCGCGATGTTGGTGATTGTCTCCATGATTGTGTAGTTACTCGTCACAGGCTGGGGGAAACAATTAAAGTTCAGATATGAAGGTGAAGTGTGTAGATGAGTGGGGGGTAAGGAGAGCGCGTCGAGAGGGTTATGGAGACAGAGGCAAATGATGACGTAGGGTCATTTATTGCGCTTGATCTTGTTCCACTGGCCAGCCACAATGTATCCGTGGACCACGATAGCACAATCTTCATCTAATGCAGGCGTAGCCAGCCCGTGCTTCGGCACGCCAACTGGGCTTGCACGATCTAAAAAGCCTGCTTATACAGAAACTTACCAAATCTAGGCAAATGTACGCCGTGAAGGTGCAGGACACCGTTTGGACCCTGGAATCCGGGAACCACAATCACTCTGTTGATCCTATGACGTCATGGCCCAAACAGACTAGTCGCCCACCAAACGTCAGTCATCCCAGGCATGACGATCACAAGCATGGTGGCCTTGCTACTACCATACCATGATGGTGCAATACTTCGAGGGCTTTGTATAGAACATCTCTCATCAACTCTCTGCTTTGTGCACATCCAGTCTCTTTTGTCTCTCACGAGCTCATTTCTACTGCTATAAAATGGGACCTCAACTTTGAAAGAGATTTGGGCTGCAAAGAGAATATACCGTCAAGCGAACCGAATAGTTACTGTGGTTCAAAACTGCCTTTTCTACGATCTAATAAGCGTGCGTTATGTCCCTAGGGTACAAAATGGCAAAGGAGATGGCCATGAATCTGGCCCAGGGTGCAGACCGTGTATTTTCTGTCAATCCATCTAATCGTATATTCCATAGTCATGCTTACTGTCTTCTCATCAATGGAATTATGAATCACCGTTGCTAGTGTTATTGCGGCGAAGCATCATTCATTCCTGATAGATTTGTATCGTCTTCACCATTTTTGTACCATTGCGCCCCCTCATCAGAACCAACCCAACAATGTCACGAGAGAAGGAAAGATCTAGACATTTCCCAAGAGGCTGTTTAGAATCCAAGGTCAAGGCCCAGGAAAATGCGAGGCAGTTCCGGAGGAAAGCACTGCGCGAAAGTCGAAGCAGATGCTCAAAGCACGCCTGTGAAAGAGAAAGAGCATGGCCATAGGCTTACCCGGGACAATGCTGTTCTTTCACAACCCGAAAAACCAACCTTCTGGTATGAAAAGACAAAAGACCGGCTGACTGCACGAGTTTCTCTAATCAATCTCCACATCCCACCGCACATTTATCAACCACCAAAAAACAATGCAACGCACTCCCGAGCCGTCTCCTTCCAAGCCTCGCAAGAGTCTTGTCTATGAGGTTACTCAAATCGCACAACTATATCCAGAACTTACTGGTTTAGCAAGCGAGTCGCCTCAAGACCCCTTGGCTACCACTCATGACCTGGCAGCAAGCGTCGGTGCAGTGCATGATCATCAGTACTATTCTAACAACGGCAGGCGGAGGAGCGAGTCGATAACAGAATGGATTCTCCAGACATCCTTACATTCACAACAGCAGACATTCGCAGTAGCATCGGCGTCCACACTCGGATCCTCAGTCCACTCCCTCATCACAGACCACAGTGCGGATGGCCAAACTGACCAAAGTCTAAGCGAAGAAAACTCCGACTTCGCAGAGGGCTATTCCTATGCACAGAGTATAACCAGCCTAATGAACCGGTACAAAAACCACGGAGCCTTCTGCAGACTAAAGACCACATTCAAACGCTTCCTCAACTTCAGCAGACGCAGCAAGGCACCCAAGCGCGCGTCTACCATCAAGTACCCAGATGACAACTCAACACATCTTCGCCCTTTCGGTGTGTATCAAAACTGCGTCAGTAACAGAGCATTGGCCGCTATCTCTAGTGATGAAAGTCCATTCACCACCAATCAGCTTCTACCCCAATCTACATTCCACACGCCCCGTCCCCTACCCACACCACCAGCCCAAGCCCAAGCAGCACAGTCTTACATCTCCGCTTCCGACCCCGATGACCAGACCCCCAGCTCCAGCCGTAGATCCAGTTTCACACGAAACCTACATACGGCGCTCCTCTACGCCACCCACACGGCCCCTTCATCCGCATCATCCCCTCCCTCATCCGCCCCCTCGGAGCAAGCCTACCCCGTGCTCGAATCCAGTTCAGCACCAGAACACACAATCGTGCCCACATACGACGGCGACTTTTCCTGGATGCAACAGCATATAATTTCCGCATCGCCGTCGGGATCTCCGGCGTCGCTTGCCGTGCCTAGGGTGCGCAGTGTGGGGAGGAAACAGGATGGACAGAGTTCCCAGGCCCTGGAGGAAGATGCGTCGGATGCTTGGATTACGGTTTCTAGGGCGTCGGCTGATACGGTGAGTATACGGCGTGGTGGTTTGATTCGTTCGTGGTTGAGAGGTTTGAGATAGGGAGGGGGTTGGGTGATGATATGGCCGGATGGCTGGATTCTCATATGACTATACGCCTAGAAATACAGTTTGTCTTGAAGTGCTAGTAACTGCAATGAAGCCAATATACTCGCCTAAGAAGTGAGCCAGAAATAAAAGCCCTTTCTATAGCGCGCACAAAACGTCTAACCCACACACTACCGGTACCCGATCCTCTTCCACACCAGGCAAAAAGAAACAAGAACTCTTGTGCATCCGGCCAGACTAGAACAACGAAATTAGACCAAACTAAAAGACAGATTAGAGTACCACTTGGAAGCAGCGACCTAGCTAAAGTCTACAAGAAAAAAAGTGATGGGGGTGGGAGGCATTGCTTTCACAACAGGCAGTATTCACGTATACAAAACACAATCACGAAACCCGAACGACTTCTCTCAATCTATCGCACACACACACACACACCAATACTCTCTCTCTCTTTTCCTCACACACACACATATATATATATAGAACGAGAAAAAACATTGATTCAGTTCAGTCCCATAACGTTACACATTTGAAGCCGCCAAAGCCATCCCTCCTTTTTTTCATTCCCCGACTCTTGTCAAACGCCCCTACAGACCTACAGACCCTTCTAGAGCTACAGTCGAATCATGCGAATGACGAGTCACCAGAACATTGGGCCTCGCCTCGTCACGTCTCATGTGCTGATACATACATACACTACATTTTTATCTTTTGGCAAGGAATACATCTCGTGTGCTGTTACAAGTGGCACGGGCTGCCTTTTTTGGTAATTTTTTTGGGGGGTTTGGGGGGATAATTGCACATGACTTTGGTCCTAACTTATTCGTCCTCCATGCCCTCCAGCAAAGTATGCTCGAGCACATCGCTGAGCGTGACAACACCTACCAGTTTATTTTGCTCATCGATGACGACGAAGCGGTGGACGCGGGAGCGGCGAATGGTGTCGTAGATGGTGGACATGTTGTCACTTAATGTGCAGGTGAAGATGCCTGGGAAGTCCTAGGGTCTTGTTAGAAGATAGGTCAATGGGGACGCGTAGGGGTTCGGCGCGGCTTACATCTGATCGCTTGAGCAATGCATCTCCGACTGTGAGGTTCAAGTCGTCGTAAACACCACCTTTGATGAGCGCAATGACGTCGACGGCTTCGAAGACGTTGAGCACAGTACCTTTTAGGTTTAGTTTACAGTCTTTGCTCACCCTCGAAGTGGTAGACATACCCGTTTTATCCAGAATAGGCACGCTGGAAATACTCTTCTTGACTAGCATATGAATGACGTCCATGACCGGTGTATCCATGGACGCCGTCGCCAGGTCCGTATACGTGCCTACATTGAGCTCCCGCAAAGGTTTCCTAAGCTTCTGCGTCTCCTTGACATTGACCGCGATGAACTTGAGAATGCGATATTGCGTGATGACGCTGACGACCATGGTACGATGTGTTTCGTCATCGCTGTCGACAATGGGTATGCGCCTGGCGCGCGACTCGAGCATGCGGCGACATGCTTCGTAGACGGGCTTGTCGGGGTGGATGGAGATTGTTTCTATGGGCTTGACGCCGAGCGCCTTTTCAATATCTGTGGGCGTGAGTCGTCGTGTATGTGCACGTGTATTGCCAGGTAGAGGGGACTGCTACACACCTCTCAGGCTGTTTAGGCGGAATTGGTCAACGCGGGCCAGGGCATCAGGGTTCTGCCAGTAGTATTGAATGACATTGATGTAGTCGGAAGTGGTGAGCAGGCCAGCAAAGGTGGAAGATTTCGAGTCCCACAGCGGCGCAGAAACAATGCCTGTACAAGACCGATCATCAGTATACAGAAGAAGCAGCCGCCAATTGGACGCTTCCTGGCAGACGTACCATTCTGGTTGAGGATGTTCAGACTCTTCTTCACCAGCAGGGCAGTATCAAAGACAATCAGACGATAGCTAATAGGCAGCACATCGTAACTGGTCCTCGCCTTGAGAAAGGCGCGGATGGTCCTCAGGCCATCCAACTGCTCACGATCCAGCGCACTCAGCGGTTTCGGCGGCAGCGTCTGGCGCGACTGCTGCAACAAGGTGCGTGGTGATACAAACGCGGGTCGGGCAGCGGCAGCGGCGGGGGCGGGGGCGGGAGCAGCATCATTGCCGCTGTTGCTGTTGTTGCTGTTGCTGTTGCTGGTGTTGTTGTTGGTGTTGGTGTTGGTGTGCGGGGGGGGTGATGTCGCTGAGTCGGCGGTATCGACGCCAGACATGATGGCTATGGTGCTCCTCTGTTCGGAGCCGCATGGAGAGTTGGTCCCGTGGCTCCGTGTCCGCGTCGTGGACGGGCGGGGGTCCCCGCGAAAAGAAGTTGAGGCTGCTGCACAGAGAAAAATAAGAGAGAGCGGAAGCGAGAGAAGGGATCTTCCAGAAGGTCGAGGGGGGCGGGGGGACCAACCAAGGCCAGAGTCGACGGGTGTGGGTAGGGGTTACCTAGAGTAGGTATACTGTGTAGTACTAGTTATCTCGGCTAGTTTGAGGGTCACGTTACTTATCTTGTGCCATCCAAATAGCCAGGATGTAGCAGTGGCAAATCACATGATACTCAAACTACCCGAGCGCATGAGTACTACCGTATTCCTCCCACCTGGGCAGCCGCCTGTTGTTGGTCGTCAGCCAAGTGGGTGGACAAGCCAGGCACTTGGCTGTTCGGATTCCCTCCCCCGCCAAAAATTGAACCGTGCCCGCTCGCCAGACAGAATCGAGACAGACTACTTTTGACACTTGTGCCTGTGCGTGACTCTCTCCTACCTACTAATAGAAGTATCCCCACCAAGACGACGCAATCAGCGATCCGCCTTGGCGCATCTGCGAGATCAACGCGGGGCAGCATGTTCACCAACGGGTGCACTTTGTCCACGAGTCAGTCAGTCACCTATGGCACCATTGCACCACAAGGTATCCTAACCACGTACTGTATAACACATCACTACAGACCCTTTGCCTCTTGCATCAACGTCGAATGGCTTTGTATTGGGCGAGGAAGAAATTCAGGAATCCGAGGATACGCTCAAACCATACATAATCGCGCCTTGTCTGCCCATTACTTGACAATGGCCGCCGCCGCCGCCGCCCTCTCTTGCTCTTCTTCTCCAGCCTTCTGCCCAGCTTACTTGCCAGCTGCCCAAGACAGGTATATCAATCCATCCCAACTCCTCTCTCTCTCGCCCACGGTCCCCGGCCCACAGCCCTTCAAGATCTAACCATTGTTCTTTTGAGCCGCTTTGGCAGCCTCAATGTTGAGCTCTGGTCCCGGCTCTTTCTGTGCTTCCTCCATCATAATCTCCTTGGTCGCCGTCTCTATTGACTGTTCGGGCTCACCAATCGTCTTCTGTGCTTGCGCGACAATGGCATCTGCTTCAGTGATGCCACCCTTGATGGTAGCCTGGTCGCCATCGACACCCATTGCCGCCTCGTTCTTGCGTTGGCGGAGCGCCTTGTTGTCAAAGCGGACGACCATACAGGAAAGGTTATCCGTTGAGAAGCGTGCCAGGGCGTAGTCGACCAGCTTCTTGGAGGCTTCCTGAGGGTCCTGGACACCACGGATGAGGTCGACGGCTTCTTGATCGGAGCAGACATCCCAAAGCTAGGCAGATGTTAGTAAATGCCATCCATGCGCCATCATCATCATCATATCATCATCACGTTGAACTTACACCGTCGCATGCCAAGATAAGAAACTCATCCTGATCGGCCTGGATTACCGTCTCGGTGGTGTATGGGTGACCAGTGACCAGATCCTTCATATAGGCATCCCCCAGTGCGCGAGTTACAGCAAGTACGCCGTTGACGCGGTTGTTGAGGATCAGGCCGCCGGCGCTGGCAACACGTCTGCCCTCGTTCTCGTCGCTGCCCTTGTGATCGTATGACAGACGGAGTGCTCGGCCATTTCGACAAAGTACAATGCGCGCGTCGCCAACGTTGGCTGTATAGAGCACTCTTTGCCGACTGGCCTCGTTCCGCAGCTTCGCCTCGACTTGCTGCTCGCCTGCTGGGCTGGCATCGGGCGCATCTGCCTTGACCTCTCCGCCCTCGCCGGCGTGCTTGACAGCCGAGACGGCAGCAGGCGCAAAGAGAACCGAGCCCGTAGACGACTGCGAATTGGGAACTCGGTCCTCCCACCTCAAGACGGCAATCACCGCGGTGCAGCCACTGTTCTTGAGAGGAAGCTTCTCGAGCTGCTGGTCGACTACGGTAAAGGTCTGGTCCAGCAGTTCAGGGATCGGCGTGTTTGGATTCTTGCGGATCGTGTCTTCGAGGATCAAGTGAAGTTTCTTGCCACACCAGTCCGCAGCAAAAGTGCCGGCGTGCCCGTCGAAGATGGCGAAATAGCCGTTATCCGTCTCGACGACCGCTTGCGACGAGGGATCGGACCGGGTAGAGCCAGCGTCTGAGCCCGAGGTCGTCTTGTCCGCACCGTACGAGGGCGCGGGCGTGCTCAGGAAGTTGTATAGATAGGCATGCGTGTCCTCCATGGTCCGTCTGCACTTTTTGTTCTTATCCTCTGTGACTCCCACGCGAAACGTCGACCTGGGGCCGGGGGCAGACTCGCCCGCCGAATTGTTGAGCGCACCCTGAGGTACGCTGAGGGCTGCATCTGACTTGCCCAGCTTCTGCATAGGCGTCTGCACAGTGTTCTTGTCCAACAGGCCACCCGAAGACGTTGAGGTGGGCGAGCCGCTCAGGTGCAGCGACTGCTTTGCGCTCGAGAACATGTCTCGCGCACGCGACACGCCGCTACTCCGCCGCTTCTTCTCGCTGCCGGGCGCAACACCGCTGTCGCTGAGTTTGCGGTCCGTGGCAGCAGCGCCATTGCCTGTCGTCGCTGTCGCGGTCGTGTTGGCTACAGAAGTAGCGGGGTTGCTGTCGGACGGAGGGGCAGCCGCGGGCTTGGATGCGTCGCTGATGCCAGACTCACTACTATCCTTGTCGGAGCTGCCAAACATTCTATTCAAGAGGCCTCCTGTGTAAAGAAAAAGGCGAGTCAGTAGGGGCGGTAGGGACAGGTGGGCATGTAGAAATGGCCTACCCGAGCTGGAGAAGCTCCTTCGTTTGTCCCCTGCCAGATTGATGACTTCGCGACGGCGCTGCTTTGTGTTTGGCGGGGTTGATGGGGCGTGCAGGTGCAGGTGCAGGCGCAGGTGCGGGTGCGGGTGCGGGGGAGGTGGATGGATGCGAGGGTGGTATGGGTGGTAATAGTAGGTAAGGGGGGGGGAGGGGGTAAGAGGGGAGGGGGAGGTGGGGGAGGGTTGTATGTCTCTGTAAGACAGGGTAGGGCAGAGTAGTGGTGTAGGTAGAGTAAGTAAGTACCGTTGTAGGGAGGTCAACCAACGGTTAGGGCAAATAAAAGTACCTAGGGCTGTTTGTTGGGTAGGCCAGGGCTGGGGTGGAAATGTGCGAGGGCGAATGTAGTGTAGGTAGGTAGTGGTAGTAAGTAGTAAGTAGCTACGTACACAGTAGGAATACTGTCGTAGTAGCGTGCACGCAACGAGCAACGGCGGGGGCGGTGTCAGTCCTTGGGTGGCTGTGATGACGTCGGATGGCCGGGCTTGCTTGACGTTGACACAAACTGTGAGGGAGGAGAGTAGAGCGTGCCTAGCGCGCAAACGAGGAGGAAGAAAAGGGAACAGGGCAACAGCAACGCCCCCCAGACGTGCTGAAATGGTGCGGATGAAAGTGTTCAGATTGGACGGGCTTTGGGCGCTGGTGCACACACCCCATACCAGACGAGTGCGTCGCAGAGGGCGTATAACCCATAAATCGTTACTCTACCCCGCTATGGCGCAGTCGGGTGGGAAGATCTACACAGCACAGTAGAGTACTCTAGAGCAGATGGTGGTAGGACTAGAGTAGTAGTAGCAGTAGTAGCAGTAGAGTGGGTATGCCGGGCTGGCTGTGGCGGTTCACAGTCTGTCAGTTGCGGCGGGCAGCGTCCTGTGGTAGTACACAGTAGACACAGTCCACGGGTGCTACCATAGTCATGTTAAGCAATGGGCGGAATCCTGGCGACAAATCTAGCCGTGTCTAAAGTACGATTGTACTTGCATGCATCCATGTTAGCTGCATGTGGGCCGTCCGGTAACTACATAGGTACTCTACTCTAGTACTCTGCCATTGATGTCTTGTCGCTTACCGCCTGGCCATTGGACATTCCAGGGCTTCCAATGCCACTGCACCAGTCAAAGAGTTCGTAACGGGATGGGGCAGGTGGGAGAGCACCGCTTGCATTGATTGTTATGAGACAATCCAACTACTGCGTTCAATCACTCTCTCATCCACTCTTCACCTGCTTGGTCTCTTTGTAAGCCAATTGCGCACTTCAACCTCCGCCGGGTGCGATGCTGACGAGGCCGCTGCGCCGCAAGTACTCCAGAGTGTCCCCGAGTGCAGCGCGCGCTGCCTCATCTCCTCAGACTATCCAGACGAGCCTGGAGATCATCATCGTCTGGGTCTGCGCCTCCCCCAATAGCTTGGGCCACTCTTGCCTCGGGTACTGCACTCTTCTGTAGACCACTGGGTGTCTCACCAAGCTGCGACTGGTTAGTCGATGCGATTGCATGCTTCCTGGTAAACATACTGCTGCGCCAAGATCGATGCCTATCTCGTCCAAGACCTGATTGACCACATCTTCGCTCTCTTCCTCGTCCTCCATACCAGTGGCATCGTCAATGGCATCGTCCATCATCTCCTGTCGCTGGTCCATGATGTCATTCTCCTTCTCAAACTCCATGGCGATTCGCTGGAGGGCGGGAAGGTTCATTTGCCTGTTCATGCTCCCGAGCAATGCTAGTAAGGATCAGGATAGGATACTGTTTGGCTGGTCGATTTGGCTTACTCGTAGCTCCCTTCATCGACTGCATCATCTGCTCGTTGCTGCGTACTGTCTGCTACATGTCAGCCACCCATGCTCAAGATAGATTCCGATAGCGTACTTGAATCCTCAAAGATATGGCCTGCAACTGTGTTCGCATCTGGTAGAACTTCTGGATATACCTAGAGCTGTGTCAGCCCATGTGGATGCTCGAGGTGGGAAGCGCAACCCAATCATACCGTCGTGTCCGCACAAGATCCTTTGCCTGTATCCGCAGAGGGCCCATCTGCCCATTCTTTGCGCTCTTCTTGATGTCTGCAACAAGCTTCTTCTCCTGGTTCTCGAGCTTCACGCGCTCGCGGTCTAGTTCTCGCTGTGTCTTCTCGAGCGCTCGCTGATGCTTGCGCAGGCGCTCCGCCGGCGTCATGCGCTTCCCGAACGCCCACTCTACTATCTGCATGTTGTTGTCAGTAGAAGCCTCTCAGGGGTATGATTTCCACGTACATTCATGGCTGAGACTGGCTTGTACGGGTGATGGGCTTTGGTAGGTGGTGTTGAGGGTGGTTGTAGTGGATAGGCTACTAGGCACACGCGGTTTCGAGGCAGCAATCAAGTATTACACGAAGCAGTTGAGAGCACTTGGATTCGCCGACTGTTCGGGTAGACAATCCACTTCGCTTCTTTTGTGAGGGAGGAGGAGGAGGAGGAGAGGACTGAGTTATGCACCTTTCACATCATGTGTTTGGATGCTGTAATCGTTGCTCCAGTCTCTCTACCTATGCGTCGGGAGACGGCCTCGGTCGCCAAGGCAAGGAATAGGTACACGTCAAGCCCTGACAAAAACCAGCAAACGATGATGTGCAAATTGCCTTAAGAGTGATTCGAATCGAATCGAGTTGCGCTACAGTGCCTTCTATCTTCCATCATCGTTCAGCACTTCACCGTCCACCATGACACCATCTAAAGTCTAGTAGCATCGCCGCGGGGGTCGTCTTAGGCACTCTGCCAGTACGCATCACGCACGCATGCTCTCTCTCCCTCTCTCGGGAACCAAGCCAACCCCTGCTTTGTTAGCGTGCTCGCCACCAAATAGTTGCATCACACCTCTACACCGTACAGTACAATTCTTCGCGGCCCCACCCTCCATCTCGCCCCTTTCCTCGACAATTCCCTCTGCAACATGCGCCTTCACTCGTTGGCGCACACCCAGTAACCTCCCCGATGTCTCCCAAGCGGCCTGTCAAAAATCCTTCCGACCGTGGCGAGTCCTCGAGTAGTCGCCATGGCCACACCCCCGATGCCTTCACACCACGCCACCACATGGGCCCAGGCTACATGACTGTAGGCTCTGGCAGCACTCCGGAAGCCACTGCACGCCTTGTCTCGATGTTGGACGAAGACTCTGGCTATGGAGCAAGCCTTGCAGAGGGGGAGGGTGCTAACCGTAGTTGGCACTCGACGATTGGTGAGGACCGGCCATCGCAGTCCCCACGCCTATACTCAACGGCGAGTCGAGCTTTTCGGAGCACGACAGACAACGCAGCCATGTCCTGCAACTCCGCTACAACCAGAACAAGAATGCGCTGGGTCGGGCCATTCACGGCACCATCGACACCCTGAAGACCTCTCAAGAGATGAACCTCAAGTGGCCTGCTCACTACCCCTCGGTGCAAGTCGAGACCCAAAGGTCACATCTGCGCACTGATTCTCGGCCTGGCCTACAGCACACGCAACCCGCCATAGGCGGCGACTTTGAGCCGAGCCTGCGCTCACCCGACCGACCGCGTCCCCCGCGCAGGACTGGAACAACTGTGGGGGATGAGCCAGTCGCAGAGTCAAGTTCTGCCGCTGCTGCGAAGGAGACGAAAGTGGAGCCCCGCTTGGTCACGCCAAAACTGGCCCATGACTTTTCCGTCCTCAAGCTTGAATTACGCATGGGGGGTCGCAACCAGACCGACTTGGTGCATTCGCTAGAAAAGAGCTCCATCGCCTCCTTGCTCGACGGCCAAATCCAGCAAAGCAAAAAGCATCTCTACTCGATCAAAGAACGTATTCAGGACACCTCCAGCAAAGTGCTTGTTACTAGAGACCTCAATGCCGGGAAGTCGACCTTCTGCAACGCCCTACTCCGGCACAAAGTCCTACCGGAGGATCAACAACCCTGCACAAGCATATTCTGCGAGGTCCTTGACTTCAGAGAGAAGTCCATGCAGTGCCAATTGGATCAACATACAATCGCCACGACGAGAGCACGTACATTGTCTTCGCCTTGGAAGACCTAGAAAAGATTGTCGTCGGCAATGGGCATTTTTCCCAATGCAAGATCTACATCAAGGACATCCAAGATGTCGATGAATCCATTCTTAACCATGGAGTCGTCGACATTGCCTTAATTAATGCACCTGGCGTTAATGCTGACTCTCTTAAGACCACTGCTGTCTTCGCCCGTTAGGAGGAGATTGACGTAGTCGTTTTCGTTGTTTCAGCGGCAAACCACTTCACCAAGTCTGCCAAAAACTTCATCTTCAGCGCAGCTCAAGAAAAGGCGTATATGTTCATAGTAGTCCATGGCTTCAATACGATCCGTGACGTGCCCCTTGAAGGTTTGCGATCTAGTCAAGTTGCATTGTACCGAACAAAAAGTCGGAGACCATGAAGGCGTTTGCAGGGAGTTTAGCTGGTTACTAACGACGTATTTGGGCGATGTTTACGTGTACATACGAATGAATCAATACCTCTCTTGCCCCTTTTAATCGATACCAAGCTAGCAGAATGTCCGCAGAGATAATAATATATAGTTTGTTATGAAAATAGCGCCAAGTTATGGTAGGTGATGGGTTGTCGGACCTCCGGGCTCCCACGTCATGCGGCCCGCACATGTACCAGTAGGCAGCTCCCAAAGCAACCTCATGCACATTCCATCTCCACGCCTCCATGGCTGACTCACCCGATCGGCCACCCTGAGATGGAAGTGCGACGGGACCCTCGGTCTTTTCTTTTCTTTATCATCCTACTACTACTCATCAACTCGCCGGAACCGCAGCAACCGACGTTCAACGTGCATGCGCGCTTCAAGGAGCTCATCGCGCGCGAATATGGCCACCTCGACATACTAAACAGGACGCGGTATGGTGACTTCAATGTAAAGAAGAATCGATGGTTGAACGTGACTGGGCTGCGAGAGGAGGATGGCTTTGCGTGGGAGTTGTTGGATCCGGTGCGGGAGCGGGCGAGACAACAGTCGGAACGATGGCTGGGTGAGCGCTGGCAGGGTGCGCTTGATGGATCATTAGAAGGGCAGGAAGAGAGTATACCGGTCTACAAGAACCTTTCTGGCTACGTGCAGGGTGAATGGACGCGCTCGCCCCTGAGTCGCATACGACATCCCAGCGACATGGGCAACTCGTCGGTCATTCCTAGCGACCCGTTTGGACATTTGGTCGAATACGATCGGAACCTCACAGGAACTGGCGGACCGCTGCGGTTACACATTACAGAGCTGGAAGACAAGATGCGGAGGAATGAAAATAAAACCATGTCTGAAATCAGCGCGAAGGTGGTGATCGGAGATGACGACAGTTTTGGAGGCAATTGGTGGGAGTTTATTGTGCATGGTGTACACTTGACAAAGAGTGGGACGGCGATACTGACGACGACAAGTGATCGGTATGCGGGCATCTTTGCTTTGCCACATTTACAATCGTCGCAGTATCATTACTCCTTGTCGCAGAGTTTCCTCAATTGGACGATCCACGAGACGATCAAGCGGCAAGAGAACAGAGTGTTTCCGCTGTGGAATCCGTGGACCTCCTCGGCCGAGGGGAGCAATGAAGCCATCTTCCAAGGACATCACTGCGAGTTCGTCTTATACCTGCAAGAGATACCGAGTCAGTATAAGGTGGACATGGACTGGCTCGAGCACGAGATGCGATACCCAACTGGAGCATCAATCAAACAACATGCGCCATTCTCCATGTCCTTTGTGGGCTTCTCACCTGACTGTGGCTTCGTCATCGAGTCGAAAGGACCTCCAGACTTCCCACCTTCGGAAGCAGCACATCTGAGTGGATCCAAGACCGAGGACTTCAACGAACGGACGAGACATAGCATCATCGCCTTCTCTGTCACTCTAGCGTTCCAATTGTCTTTTCTCATCCAGCAAATGAAGGAGACGGCCACACCATCGATGCGCAGCCGAGTTAGCTTCTACACCATCGCAACGATGGCTTTAGGCGATGGCTTCACATTTCTCATCCTGGTGTTCATGTACCTTTTCCTTGGCTCTTCCCAGCTTGCCTTGTACAGCATTGCATTCATGGCCCTATTCTCTGTGCTCACGCACCTCCGCTTCCTCATGGACATTTGGTCAGTTCAAGCTGCAGAGCGGGCACGGTTAGAACGACAGACAATACCAGCTCCTTCTCCTGCCCCAGCAACTCCCGCTATTACTACATCGACTCGATCTGCAGTCCCTGCATCTGCTGTTCAAGGTCTCCCCCTCCCAGCAACAGCTTCTCGGCTGCAGCCCCGGCCACCAACACCCATTATTATCGCACCAGATCAAGACGACCCCTTGGATGACGAAACACCCTTACCGACAACCAACACAGCCACTACCACAACAACGGTAACAACGACAACACAAACAAACGCGAATCCTCGCGCCGAACTCGGTGCCCTTTACAGCCGTTTCTGCCTCCTGCTAATCGTTCTCTTCTTCGTCACCATACAATTCGCGACCGCGCGCGCCACTTACCGCACTTTCTACTTCAACGCTCTCTCCTTCACTTACCTCTCTTTTTGGCTCCCGCAAATCTACCGTAACGTCATGCGCAACTGCCGTAAAGCCCTACGCTGGGACTACGTCATCGGTACATCACTCGTTCGCATCGCCCCAATTTCGTACTTCTACTTGAAGGAAGACAATGTGCTCTTTGCGCGCACAGATTGGCAGTGTTTTGCAGTGCTACTGGGGTGGATGTGGATTCAGGTCGTCATTCTATGCAGTCAGGAGGTACTAGGAGCAAGGTGGTTTGTGAGAAGTGGATGGGCGCCCGAGGCGTGGGATTACCATCCTATTCTCCGTGAGGATGCGGAAGGCGGGATGATGCCGTTGAACGTTACCATGCCCACTGGTTCTACCACCACCGACGACCATGCCTCCTCTTCTTCTGCAACATCGACAAAGTCACCCGAAACCAAAGACAAACGCACAAACAAAAAGGTCTTTGACTGCAGTATCTGCGCGCAGGACATCGAGGTTCCGGTGATTCCCGCAGGCGCGGGTTCCGGAACCGCAGACGAAGGCGTGGCCGGTATGGCGGGCACGAGTATGATATTGCAGCGTAGAATGTACATGGTTACGCCGTGTAGACATGTTTTCCACACGCCTTGTTTGGAGGGCTGGTTGAGGTATAGGCTTTTATGTCCAAACTGTAGGGAAAGTTTGCCGCCGCTTTGAAAGATGTGTGGTATATGGTGGGTTAGGAGTGCGATATCAGGTATCGGGCTTGAATTCGATGGCTGCTTAGATGGTGGTTGGCTTCTTTGTATCGCATTTGCATGCATGGTAAATTTGTAGTCATGGGACTTGGTCCTTTCAATCGAGATACTATTTTGGCTTTGGAAGTTCCCTTGGAGTTTGTACAGGTCCATTGTCTCTTGTTACATGTAGTTGCAAGATGACGGTTGGTTGGTAAGAAGTGAGGTTAATAAACATGTACAAGTGTGGGTTTGTGGGCGTTCAATGGATACGCGGCCTATGTATAGCTATCATGGGTATCTACGTGGATTGCAATGGTCAATAGATGCGTAAATCTGGCATCTGCAATTCACCTCTGCCTCTTTGCCTCTCGCCCTCTATGTCCATGTGATGAGATGAGTGCACGTAAACTTGAGCGTTGCTTCTAAGAAGAAGCAAAAGCTACAACCCTCATCAACCCCACGCAGAACAGTACCTACCTGGCCGTCTCAATAGACTGCAACAAATAAAAATTCTAAATAATTCTACCTGACACTATCCCTACGGTTGGTTCCTTTGCAGCAAAACTCTCGTCGTCGCTGCCATTTAGGCGCTTTAACTATTTCAGATGGCAGCTCGAATTCGCATACTCCGATACCAATATAGCGCCCCAGGTGTTGCGGGCTCGCAGGAGAAGTAGCCCAGGTGAGGCGATCAGGGCCGATTTTGCAGCAGAGCTCTGAATTTTTTGGATAGGGAGCCGTGGATACATGTGCAACGCACACGCCTAGGGGTATCTTGCTGTCTCTGCTTGAATGTTAAGATATATGCCACTTGGTACAAGGGAAGATGGGTATATAAGCCAAGGTGGCGAGGAAGAAGAGGCAGGTGGGGAAGGTGAATCTCATAGTCATAACTGGGATACGGCTTCTAAGAAGATTAAAGGGCCAAGAGGATACTAGCAGTGGTAGACCGAGACTTTTGTTTATACGACCTGGAAGTCTGTTCAGGGTGATTTGCTATTGATTTTCGTGACCTAATTGGAACCAGGATTCGTGTATTTAATTTAGTTCATATAAGGATTGTCCATGTGCAAGCATGTTTTGAAGATTTCAGCACCATGTAAACGGGCCTATAAGCGTTATTTTCTCCTCAAAATTATGCGCTTGCAGCTACCCCAGATGTTATGGGGCAGCACTTACTATGATAGTTCAAAATAGCGGTAGTACTGGGCCAAGCCTTTAGGAGAGGTCGCATTATGTCGGTTCACATTCCTATTGAAGACAAGATTGCTGTGCTCAGGAATAGGTTAGGGTATGGATGATTGGATTGTATCTATCAAGATAGAGCTGAAACATATAGAGCTCACAGCTGTGCACCTAGAAGATGACGATTAGTACACCCATGTTGGCTTAGCACCAGGCAGCCCTCTACCGGACAATTTGTAGAATTGGCAGAACTTTGTAATGAGTTGGCAGTAGGTCCCAGCAGAGATATCAATCAAGGATAGATAAATATATCACATCGAAGTGCTCAATGTACTCCATTTGTAACAAATATGCGTGGATTAGAACATGGTAGTTAATCGCTGCATCCATGTTATATTTGTAACCTGCTACCTAATCTCTGCTATCTGCCATGCATTTTATATGATGAAACAAGTACATGCGAAGTCAACTGTTGCTTCGAACAAAAGAAAAGGCAACAAAACGTGGTACACCAGATGAAAGTCTTCCAGACCCGCAGCTTGGCCCGTAGATCTCACAGCACGAAGGCACCGTAGTACCTGCCCACCTGAACAGACGGCTCGTAATCAAGACTGCAATAAGACTATACGGGTTAGCAGCCTGCAGTATGAATGTTCCCGTTTACCTTGATACCGATCAAGCGCGAGGCTGATCATGTGCAGCAATCGATCCAATATTGTCCCATGGAGCGAGGGTCAAGCAGTGCATTGACTTGGCACCTTGATCCACCCGGTTCAATTTCTCGTGGTTCACCTCAGCAATACCTTGTTACTTCCGCGACTCCTGTTGGCTTGTAGCCAACGCAATCGCAGATCATACGCTGTCCAGTGACCCTCGCACTGTCGAAAGGTTAGGCTACGTGCGGTTTTGTACAGAGGGGATTTGTACGTACATATGATAAAAGGCCTTGGACAGGATGCGGTCAGACAGAGGCTTGTGAGAGTATAAAAAAACTTGAGAGTTTTTCAAAGTTGATTGATTGATGTACTGTTCCTCCATGGGGTGAGGAGGGAATCTGATGTGATGAAAAGTATTGATTGAAGAATCTATGGCCGAAAAGCTAAGGTGGCTAGATATAGATATCCCCACTAGTCCCAAATAGGTGTCTCCCAGACAACCCGGACAGGGGAGTCTCCACTATTAGTGGTGGGCAGTCACCACCTTAGTATAAGGTAAGCACTATAGGTAATAAAGAAACAACAGTCCCCTAAATCTATAGTAACTATAAATATGCAAAGAAAAAACGTCTATATTAGATAGTAAGCTCTAAGATAAGTTAATTAAGTCTCTCTAATATTAGACGTGGCAATGCTTTAGTATATATATTAGCTAGGTTCTCTACTAATATAATATATTAGATACTATAATTACTAGCTAAAAATTACTCCTAGATAAAGTAGTAATATATATAAATATATTTTAACTATAAATTAAGCTTTTAGTCTTAAATAAGTAAGATAGTAGGTTTATTATCTATAAGTAGCTAATATATTAGCTTTATAGGTATTAATTCTATAATAGTATAATAGGCCTAGACTAAATATAAGGTAGTATATAAGGAAGCTATATATTTAGCTTTATAAGTACTTTATATAATATAGCTCTATCTCTTAGAAGACTAGGAGATAACTAAGCTATTAATCTTTAGGATATATCTAGAAAATAACTTTAAATTATTAGGATCTAATACGTATAAAGCGTCTAAGTATATTATAACCTCTAGGCGTTATCTACTAGGTAGTATTCTAATTATTAACTAATATGTAGATATAGCGCAAATATACTAGAGTACTTAGAATACTAACTTAAGGTAGTTATCTAATAGGTTAGTGTTATATAAACTAAGAAGTCTAATAGTATATACTAGATTAGGTTTATTTACTACTACTATAAAGTTAAGTAAACTAATAATAAATTAGAATTTCTTTTATTAGTTAAGATTAATAGGTACTTTAGTAGGGGTCTATAGTAGGAATAAGCTAGGGTTAATAGGTATCTATTACCTATTATAGTCTATTATCCTATATTATTAAAGCACTACTATAATATAGGTGCGTTAGTAGAGTTTAATATAGTAGTTAAGATACTTAATTTCTAGACTAAGGAGTATTCTAGGACATCCTAGATCTTAAAATTAGAAGCAGGTCTTTATAAGTTTAAGTATATAGGCAATCTAATATTATATACCTACTATTAGGATATTATCTATATAGATTCTAAGAACTAGATACTCTAATATAAAGATATAGGGGTTAAAATCTACTTAGATAAAATACTAGGTCTTTAGCTAATCTAATAGGATAGTATACTATTTGCGTCTTAATTACTTAAGTCTATAGAGTGTCTTAAGTAGTAGGAACGCTAAACTATTATTAGCTATTCCTAGTAGTAGCTAGTAGTATATCTTATGCTTAAGATATCTATTTAGGTATATAGTATTAAAGTCTACCTATTATATATACTATCCCTTTATAGTAGCTAGTACTAAGAGTATATATAAACTATTATATCTAATAACTAGGGAGTATATATTATTATAGTTAAAACTATAGTATTAAGAAAATCCCTATATAATAAGCTATGATTTTCTCTTAACTATATTACTAGATTTATCTTACTTAGTGTTAAAAACCTAGTAGGTACCTATAAGCTTTGTCCCTAAAGGTATCTTATATTAGGGTACTACTTTCTAGGTTCTATTATTAGTATAATTAGTAATCTCCTTCTCTATAGCAGGGCGCTATAAGGAAGTATAGGTATTACTAGTAGCTTCTATATATATCTATAGAGTATCTATTAATATTACTATAGTAGAGAAGGTTATTAAGAATAGATAAGTATATATAAGTATATCCTCCTTATATATAGTTAAGAAGGGTTATGCTAATATATATATACCTTAGTATTACTTAGGTATTCTTATCTATTACCTAATATAGGTAATAGCTCCTTATAAGGATATAGATAATTTAGAAGTTTATAACCTCTTATATAGTAGGTTAGAAGTTTATAAGCTTAGGGATCCTAGAGATAGTATATCCTATACTATTATAGTTAGTAGATAGTTAGAGAGGTAGTTAGGACTACTAAGAAAATTCTATAGTAGACTTATAGCTCTGCTCTTAAGGGTAAGAGTTTATAGAGTAGAGAGAAGGTTACTAATATCCCCTAGCTTAGCATTATTATAAACTTTAATAGGTAGGAGAGTAGTAACTAATTCCCTAGGTCTCTATACGTTAATATTTTAGTTATTTATAGGATATCCTAGTATAGGATCTATTCTATATTCCTAAATAGGCCTAAAAATTTATAGAATAGGTGTAGTAAATATAATATCTTAGGATTAAATAATAACATATTATTATAGTATATAAAGACAACTTATCTAGGTACTATAGCTATAGCTAATAAATATACCTTATTCTAAGCAATATAGGAGTTTAGTACCTACCTTTCTAGCTTCTATAGGAATATAAATATATCCTAGGATACTAAAGGGCTAGAGTTATTAAATAGATAGCTTCTTCCTAAAGAGCTATTTATATAGTATGCAACGTAGAGGATTAGTAGAATATAGCGCTATATTTTTAAGGAAGTTTACTAACTTTATAGCTTCTACCTAGAGGAAAAGTATATTATTAGAAAAGATTATATATTATATAATTTAAAATAGGGTTTAGTTAAACTATTCTAGTATACTATTTATCTTATAATAGTATAGTATATTATAGACTAGCCTTAAGGGAGAATGCAATAAGCGTTAATAATAGTATTTAGTATCTTAAAGGAGAGATAAGCCCTCTACGCCTTTTTATAGGTGTCTAGTGTGTTTGCTTAGTAGTAGTGTTAGACTTGGTCTATCTTGTGTTAGACCTAGGCTTAGGTATAAGCCTAAGTCCTTTATATACCCCTAACCTTCCCCCACAAACTATTGTAAAATTGTCTTTCTAGGGGTCTAGAGTTATATCTTTGTCCTCTATAATCTATATTAGGCTTTATTACTATATTTTTTAGTTTTATTATTATATCTTTATATTCCTTCCTAATTTATAACAGGCCTGTATATTAAGTAGTACGCGCGTGTAG
The DNA here is from genome assembly GCF_022343315.1 of Plenodomus lingam. Classification (NCBI taxonomy): domain Eukaryota; kingdom Fungi; phylum Ascomycota; class Dothideomycetes; order Pleosporales; family Leptosphaeriaceae; genus Plenodomus; species Plenodomus lingam. The sequence continues at coordinate 701,972 of NW_027093944.1, read as the reverse complement.
CATCTATATGCTTATTTTAGCACCCTACTATAAAAGTTCTAATATAGCTATCCTACTCTACTATAAATTTCCTAAACTTACTTAGTTATATAGTAGACTTTCCTAACTAATTAGTCTTATCTCTACTCTTTTTCTATTAATCTAGCCTATATAGCCTCTATTATATCTCTATCTACTACTACTAGTGCTAGTAGTAGGGATCTACTATAAGGTAGTTAGACCTTATACTAGGCCTACTAAGATAAGGTGCGTACTTCTAATATTCTCCCTATATTTCCTACACTAACTTTTGCTTAGCACACATCTCCCTAAATATAGCTACTTAGTAGCTTTATTATTTCTAGTAACTTAGATAATAAGGAGTATAATAGTAGCTTTATAAAGCTACTTCCCTATAATTAGTATATTAACTAGCTTTATCTTTTTAGTAAGTATAACTATTAGGAGGGTAGTAGTAAGTTCCCCTTAATTTTTATTTTCTTTATAGCAAGTTCTAACTATATCTAGGGCGCTTATATAAGTCCTATTATCGTGGCTATAAGACTTGCACTTAGTTAGAAGCTATCCTTACTAATAACCCTAATATTTGCTAAGCCCTCTATAACTAGCTTTAGTTTTATTATAGTTACTAGGAGGATTGCCTTTATATAATAAAGAAGGGGACCCTTAGTACTTTTATAGGGAAACCTACTAAAGGCACCTATTACTAGTTTATGCTATAGTTCTACTAGCTCTACTATTATTTTAAGGATCTTATATTAAGGGCTTAAACTAATAACACTATTACTCTACTTACCTTTACTATATACTTACGCGCCTATAATTAGTATTAGCTTAGTGCTATTATTCTATCTACTACTAGTACTCTAGCGTTTCTACTTTAGTTTACTATTACGCCCTTATATAGTAGTTATAGTAATAATAATATTATATAGCTTACTACTACTACTAGTATTACCTTCTAGCGTATTAACTAGCGTATAAATAAGACCTAGGCCTAAACTAACCTTTATATTAATAGGCTTAAGAGCGCTACTAAGCGCACTACCTAAGGTATTAAGACTCTTATTATTAGTATTAAATTTCCCTTATTTCCTTTATATCTATTCTAATATTTATTTTCTTTAGGCCTAGGATACTACGTATTAGTAAGCTATTAAAGCACTACCCTCCTTCTACTACTACTACTACTATTATTTATACTTATTAACTAAGTTATCCCCTACCTACGCTACGTGCAAGCGTTACTACTATTACTAAGAGATATAGAGGTGTTAGGATAATATAAATAATAGTTTAGGGGGGGCTAGAGGGGGGTTAGTTATAAATAGTAATAGTATAGACACTACTACCTAATTATTAGCTATATTATAAAACTTTAGTAGTAGGGCACTTACTTAGAGTATTATTAGGATAAATAAAAGATATCTCTAATACCTTTCTACTTCTTAATTGTAACAAAGGTCTAAGTTATTATTCTAGTCTCCTTTTACCCTTACTTCCTAGCTTTTATATATATTAGGCTATTATTATATATAGCATCCCTATACTATTCCTTAAACCTATCTAGAGCCTTAGTATCCTATACTACCTCTAGCAGGTGCTATATTAGATTAATATACCCCCTCTATTTTACTAGGACTTAATACTTTCCTTTTCCTCTTGTATTCTTTATATAAAGGATCTCTTCTACTTCCTATTTATCTAGTATTATATCTTTATTTTCTAGAGTAACTATTAGACCTAGTTATAAGTCCTAAAGCTTCTAGCTTAGTAGCAGGTTATTAGTAGCTCTCTCTAGTAGATCTATATATATAGTCTTATACAAGCTCCCTAGTAAGTCTAATACTACTATAAGTAGAGTAGGAACTTATATTACTTTATACTTTACCTATAGCTAGTTAAACTTTTTACTTAGTTAGTTTATCTTTATATTATATATTATAAACTAAACTATATTACTTTTTAGGAACTTTTTAGCTAGGCGTTAGGACTAGTTTATTACTTTCTATTATTATTACTATTAAAATGTAATAGTAGCTTGCGCTAGCTCTACACCCCTCTATAGGTGTAATAAGAACGCTATAGCCTCTTTATAAGGATTCTTAGGCTTTACTAGTAGTAATATTATCTTTTATAGTGTATCTATAGTATACCTATTTAAAAGTAGATTTAGGCTAATACTAGTTATACTAGAGTCCCTATTATTAAGTATAAGTTAGTAGGCTAGAAGGTAGTTAGGCTAGTTAGTCTACTTAAAGCATACTATTATACGCAGCACTACCTATACTTCTTAGTTTGCCTACTCTATCCTGCTATCTATCTAGGGGTGGTATATAGTAGATAGTAACTAGTTTATCTTTATTATCTAGTATAATATTATCTAGAAGGATCTTAACTAGTCTAAGCCTTAGTTAGTAATAATAGAGGATAGGAAGCCCTAGAACTACTACTAGTTATCCTAGAAGATTCTTACACAATAATTAGCTATTATAGAGACTATTACTTTAAGCTAAATATATTTAGATAATCTATTAGTAATAACTAATAGGTACTAGGGTTTACTATCCTCTTTTGCTAGTAGGTTAACTATAAAATCTATAGATATTTAGGACTAGTATTATAACGTAACTAGTATAGGTTACAATAGACCTTATTAGTGCTTCTAGGAGATATAAGCACTATAATAATAGCAGTTTTAAATATACTACATAATATCTCCTAATATTCTATCCTAATAATAGTTATAGTGTAGTATTTAAAATATTATATTCTTTCCTAGGTATCCTACTAAACCTAATTTATATACTTGCTATATAATAGTAGTTATAAGGGGTTCCTATATTAGTAACTAAATAACACCCCTTTAGAGCAAAGTGCTGTGTGCGCTAATTATATAGTCCCTAATCTATTACTTTATATTAGCTAAAACTAGGAAAGACCTAGCGCCTTTCTAAACCGCATTAAGACGTACTTAGTATATCTTATCTTCTAGTACTACTTTGTCCTATAGTATCTGTATATATAGGTTAGTAAAGAGGCTAGCGCCCTTTAGTAACTTAGACGCCTCCTCTACTTCTAATACTATAACCTAAATTAATTTAGGGCGTATTACTAACTATAGTATTACTTTAGAGAAGTTTAAATCTTATAGTTATCTACTTAAGGTATTAGGTTATCCTATAAGATAGCTAGGTCTATACTATAGGATATACTAATATTTTAAAAGTTCCTCTACCTAGTAGCACTATTATTTGCTTAAGCTTTAAAGGCTAGTAAAGTACTCTAAGTTTTTATAGTCTATAAATATTATAAATAGCTTATAAACGCTCTATAACTCTACTAACTAACTTTTAAGACACTTAATAATAGCAAGTAATTCCTTGTTATATATAGTGTAGTTTTATCTCTCTAGCGTTAGTACTATAGAGTAGTAAGTAACTAGGCACTAGACGCCCCTAACTTTTTATAATAAGTAACCCCTAAGAGTGTATCCTAAATAGTCTACTTCTAATAATATTTCTTTAGCTAGGTCCTATTATATTAATACTAGTCCTAATATAAACGCCTTTTTTAGCGCATTAAATGCACTTTATTCTTCCTCTCCCTATTAGAATAGGGTGTTCTTCCTAGTTAGTTAGTTTAAAGGTGCTACTACTTTAGAAAACTTTATAATAAAATTATAGTAGAAGTTAGTAAAACCTAGAAAACTCCTTACCTCTCTTATATTCCTAGGGGATTCCTATTCCTATACTGCCCTAAGCTTTTTAGGGTTAGGTCTAAGTAATTTGCCTGCCTTAATAATATAGCCTAGGTAGCGTACCTCCTTAATACTAAAAGCATATTTCTCTAAGTCTAGGTGTAGTCCTACTTCTTTTAATAGTATAAGTATACACTTTACTTTTTCTATATAGTTAAACTAGTTTCCTCCTAAATAAATTAAGATATTATTAAGGTAGGCTGTTATATATAATCTAAGTAACTCTACAAGCGTAGTATTAATATATTATTAGAAAGTAGATAGCGCACTACTAAGACTAAATAGATATACTAACTATTTATATAACCTAAACTAGGTGCAGAAAGTAGTTAAGGATTTATAACCTTCTACTATTCTAACTTTATAAAAAGTAGCGTAAATATCTACTTTTATAAACTAATTTACACTAGATAGTATATATAAAGTTTCCTTAATAAGTAGTAGTAGGTATTAGTCTAAGGTTATTATGCTATTAAGCATCTAGTAGTCTATACACAGACGCTAACTACCTAATAGCTTCTTTACTAGTAATACTAGAGCTCTAGCTATAGAAGAGCTTACTTAGATCTAGCCCTTATCTATTAATCTAGTAAGTTATATTCTTAGTTCTAGCAATTAATCACGTAATATAGGGTATAGGGGACCCTATAGGGGGTTAGGCTAGGTTCTATCTAGGAGAGTTATTAACTAAATATAGTAATCTATACTACCTTAATAAGGTAGTAAACTACTTGCTAACTCTTTATTAAACAGGTCCTTAAACTCTTAAAGTTCTAGTAGCAACTTTATCTTTCTAGTTTTATACTTAGGTTTATAGGAAACTATATTACTAGTAATATAGATAGTGTATATATTAATAGGACTTCCCTTATTAATACTTCCTAGATATTTTATTAGGCGTAAGTTATATATTACTTATAATATATCTAGTATATTTATTACAAAAATTTATACCTATATATCTTCCTATTAGGGTTCTTAATTTAGTAACCCTACTATAACTAAACCTAAGATAATAGAGATATAGGTAGGATATAGGCGTCTCCCGCTCTCTTATACTACTATATTTCCCGCCTTCCTAATTATTAATTTGCCTTGTAGAATGTCTATAATAACGCCCTCTCTATAAAGCTATAGTCTACCTAGTATTAGTTAATAGGAAAGATAAGGTACTATATAAGCTAAAAGCTAAGACTACTAACTATCTAAATTATAGTCTAATACTACTAACTATATAATTCTTATACCCTTAGTAATTCCCTAGGTATGTTATAAGGGTTACAGGGGAATATTAATAAAGGTCCTACTAATCTATCTTACTAACTTTTCCTTAACTACACTAAAATACTAGCACCCTAAATTAACTATTACTTGCATATTCTCTACTCTACCTAGAAGAAGAGGAATAAAAAAGGGAGGATTATTTAACCCTACCTTAATATCTAGGGGACACTTAATAGCCTCTACTATTAATAATTCCTCTATTATAGTATCCTCCTTATACCCCTAACTTAGCCTAGGGTTAGGGGTGGCTAGTTTCCTAAATTAGGGCTACTTGCTAATACTATAACTATCTTAATACCTACTAGTTGTAGTAATAGAGTATTAGGATATACACGTATAAAATAACTACCCTATCTACACTAGGTATAGACCTTTACTAGTTTCTATGTATTAAATAGGTCCTGTAGGATCTAGTTAGGACGTAATATTAGTAGTTTAGTAGGTGCACTTAATAAGGCTGCTACTTCTACTATATTTATATTACTATCCTAATCTAAGGTAGACCTCTACTAGGGTTCCTTAGACTTACTAGCCTAAAGAAACCCTAGTTCTAGAGAGGCTATTTTAATATCTACTATAATTATCTTATATTCCTCTATAGCTATATTATAGTTTATCCTAGAGACTCCCCTATTAAGAGAAACTAAGTATATATAGCTATTAAGAGATTACTAAAGTTATAAAAGCTTCTATTTATTATTCTAGTATAAACCTCCTAATTATATAAGAAGCTATATAAAATTTATAAAGAACTCTATAAAAGGCTAATTTTAGCCCTAATATAAGTGTTCTAATATAACTTAGGTGCGCTCCTGCCTATAGTAGTTGCTATAATAGAATACTAGGTAGTTAAGAAACCTACTTATATCCTAACGCTTGCGTGTACTATCCTTAAAGTATAGTGCTATAGCGCGCTAGACTATAGGTAATAACTAGGACTAAATATATATAAACCTTGCCTCCTTATCTCTAATAAAGACCTTATCTACACGCAGTTTAAACTCTATAGTTATTTACTAGGAGAAGAAGTTTACCTTAGTGCTATTATATAGTAAGCTAACTAGGAAGGGTTTATAATATAAGGTAGGAGAGGGTAGAGGTAGCATGTTATTAAACCTAGCGGGCTTAGAGGAGGGTTATAATAGAATCTAATTGCGTATTTCCTTATTCTATTAACGTAGTATAGCTATTATAGTAAAGTCTTAAGCCTATTATTCTATTAAACTATAGACCTATTATATTAGCCTTTCTACTATATTAGGTTACACCTAGTTATTCTAAATATCTAGCGCGTCTATCTCTTATTACTATTATAGTATATTTAGAAGAAGATACTAAAATATTATAGACTAGCCTTAAGGGAGAATATAATAAGCGTTAATAATAGTATTTAGTATCTTAAAGGAGAGATAAGCCCTCTACGCCTTTTTATAGGTGTCTAGTGTGTTCGCTTAGTAGTGGTGTTAGACTTAGTCTGTCTTGTGTTAGACCCAGGCTTGGGCATAAGCCTAAGTCCTTCACATAGTAGTACTAGTTTATAAGTAATACTATTTACTATAAAGAACTTTTAGAGATTATAACTAATATATTCTCTACTATTATTAGATTTAAATATCTTAATAATAGAATACGTAAGGATATTTAGGCCTATAAGAGCTCTCTTAGTTTTAAATTAGGTATTAGTATAGGCAATAAAATCCTTAATAGCTTATAGTATATTAGCCTTAAGTTTAAGAAACTAAATCTATAAATACTATATAGTATTATTAATAAATAAGATATAGTACTAGGCACTACTAATACTTCTTATAGGTATCTTTCTAGAGAGGTCTAAGTAAATAAGTTTAAGAGGTTAGGTATGCCTTAGTAATCCTAATATTAGGATATAGTGCATAGATTTTAATTATTAATATATAGTGCATTTAAAATTATCTAGTTTTACTAGTACTAAATACCTATCTATATAAATACGTGTTAGGTTTAGTATAGATAAGTGTCCTATTACTTTATAAAATTATTAGTATGTCTTAAAACTATTATATGTATCCTTCGCCTTTATTGCTACTACTATTACCTTTACTATTGTTATTTAGTTAATTAGTAGGTACAAGCTTATAAGCGTGAATATAGAAGGTAAGGATAGGTGTTTAGTTTAGATTTATATAATACTATTAATGTGTTATACCTATAATATATAGTAGCTATTTCTAAAGAGGAATAGGTTATTATATTTACTAAAGAGCTTAAATCCTTTATATTAGATATAAGACTATAAGAATAATTAGGTACTATATAGTTTAGCGCTATAGATAGTGTCTATTAGTTCTATAATAGTAGTTAAGCTATCTAGTAAAATATAGCAAAGTTAAATAGTGCTACTTTCTTAAATAGGGAGCTTAATACCGCTAGCTATAGTAATAGTGCCTAACTTTTTAGTTAAGGATATAAAGTTATTAGCGTAGCTAGATATATATTTAGAGGCACTAGTATTAAAGAGCTATTATAGTAGGTTAACTACTATAAGTTAGTATATAGTAGCGTATATACTTACTAGTCTTAAGTATTTACTATTTAAATTTAGTAGTAGGTATAATAGTAGTAGTAAAGCTATTAGGTCTATATAGGTATAGGTAGAGTAACTAATAACTATAATAGAGCTATTAGATTCTTTAGCTTTGCTAGGAGGTTTAATAGTAGTAGTATTATTTACCTTCTACTTCTTAGAATTTATAGGTGCGTCCCCCTTTACTTAACTCTCCTTATACTTTTTAAAAGTATAGCAGGTAGGGTAGAGGTAGCTAATAAATAGTAGGTTATACTTATAATACTATATATATTCTAGAACACTATTTAGTAGTTTAGTTAATATAGGTTTTCTAGAAGCTATCTATCTTACTATATAAGTAGTAGAGGAATTTATAATATCTAAGAAGTGCTTTTCTAAGATATTAAAGATCTTAGGTTTAATATCTTAGAAGGTAGTAATATTTCTAGTAGATAGATTATTAATAATATTATCTATAGTTTTAGGTAATATAGCTAGGAAGAAGGAACCCTTAACCTAGTTAGAGTTAAATATAGTATATATTACTATAGCTATAGGTTATATAGATATTATATAGTATTTAAATATATATATTTATCTTTAATAAAATTTATTAAAGTAGATTCTTAGGTTATCTCTATTATAGTAGTAAAGGTTTATTAGTAACTAAAATAGTAAGATTAAGGTATTACCTATATCCCTATTAAACCTATTTATAAGATACTTCTAGGCTTCTAGGGAAGTATTATAAGAGGCTACGCTTATAGTAAGGTTATTATATACTAATAAGAGAAGTATAATAAGAGCTTTATTATCTTATTTATCCTAGTCTTTAGCTTTAAGAGGAAGTAAAGGCCTAGGCTTCTTCCCTAATAGAACTAGCTAAATACCTGCGTACCTAAAGGCTATAGTCTAGGCTAACCTCTATTCTAGATAGTTCTCTCCCTAAGAACCTAATTTAGGGAGTAAGGAAGGGTCTAGTCTAAAGTTAAATACTAGTTTTAAGGATGCTATAACTAGTAATAGAGGTAGTAATAGAGGGAGAGCTATAGTTAATAGAAGGTTAGGGTATAGGATAGGTGTAACCTCTAGTAAATTAGTCTCTAAAGAGCTAGAGTAGTGTAGGGATAAGCTAAATAGGTTCTAAATAGAAGCTATAATAGTAATAGATATTTAGCTTATAATATAATAAAAGTAAGATAATAATTAGAAAAGCTATAATAAAGGGCTATAAAGGTAAAGGAGTAAGATAGTATTACTAAATACTAGCAGAGAGCCTAGGCTTATAACCTAATATAATAAAAAGTATTAATTAAAGAATCTATGGCTAAAAAGCTAAGGTGGCTAGATATAGATATCCCCACTAGTCCCAAATAGGTGTCTCCCAGACAACCCGGACAGGGGAGTCTCCACCATTGGTGGTGGGCAGTCACCACCTCGGTATAAGGTAAGCACTATGGGTGATAAAGAAACAACAGAATCTATGCACTAGGACTCAGTCAGTTACAAATCCTGTGTAAGGCTGTTTTGCGGTATTTCATACTCTAGAATCGAAACATCAAATGCAAATGCCAATTTTATGGAAAGTCGTGCGCAGTAGGCACTATAGACGTTGCGAGTTGATATTAGGCCCGAAATATGAGGCAATAGTGCTATGTAGGCCAAGCCTCTAGTGATGTCATCATGCCGGTTTAGATGCCCCTTCAGTCGCTGCGTCAAGACACCTAGTACATTGGATCAAGATAGTTTCTGTGTCCTTCTTTTATACTGCCACACCATAGGTACATTGCCATCATGTGAAATGTCCATCTTGTTCCGATAGAAAGCATTGAGACTAAATTCCCTAGTTTTGCATATTTCATTTAACTCCTGTACTGACTTGCATGCTTCTGGAGTAAAGATGCTCTGGAAAGAGTCTCTCCGTACTTTTATTACTCTTGTCAACTGTATAACATCTATGTTATCTTACATGTAGGCCTAATAGTAACTGTATAAAGACCAGGCAGTCAAGGACTCAACATGCTTGCAATCCCAACGCTAACACTGCCACACATATACGCAGTGCCTTCATATCTACCCAAGTTGGTGTATTATAACCGTAAGAGAGTGAGCAGTTGGTAGGAAGTATGAATATGTATAGTACTCCATGATTTATATGCACCTTCATGAGAAAACGTCTCAAAGACAAGAAGGATAACACACTGTACTTGAAGTACTCGGTAGTATAGACAGACTCGAAGTCACATTATATGCACAGCTTCAATACAAGGTCGTCCACCATGGCGGTACGGCACTACGGCGATATGGACCATATTGAACATGTCTGTAGAGCGTACGGCGACCACTGGCCAGATAGGACCTGTACCGTTCAGTTTCTCTAGCCCGGGCATCGCGTTTAGCTTCAGCACCCCGTTCTCGAATCTCTAGACTTTTTGATCCAATTGTTGGTCATACCTTGCATCGTTGGCTACGGTAATCATGTAAGCGGGGAATTACGCACGACTACTGCTTACACAGCGCCAAAGCTTTTTTTTTAAATACATCTCCCAGCCCTTTGGACCTCAGCACTTACGTAGTCTATCCGCAAAATGCCCTCATCTCCTATTTCCCTCTAGGTACCGCATCCAACACACGCTAAGTCCAGCTAATCCTAAACATACACATGCAACATGTGCATTGCTTACGCCGAGCCCATGGTATGCGCTTACCCGCCCAGGCCTAGCGGGAGATGATTGTTCGAATTTGCTTCTTCGCAGGTTTCAACTTCGCGGTAGGATAAGTATCTAACTTGTCTGAGATTTTCTTTGTGACTTCGTTGGTAGGACAAGTGCTGTTGGGTAGTTGTTTCCTGGTGAGGCCGTCTGCTGTCGTGTACGAGTGTAGGTAGTACACTGTGTACAAGAGTCGCGTGATTGCACGTTCGTCGGGCAGTTTCGACCATGTATGTGCATGTGCATTGCGGTGCGATGGAGATGAAAAGAAAAAGTTTCGGCGTGCGCAACGCAGGCCAAGAACGGCCAAGAATAAAGAGTAATACACAGTTGTCCTTGATGGGGAGAGAGGATTCTAGGACTTAAAAATTGGTATTGGTTGTGGTATCAATGGCTATCGTCTTGGAGAAAAAAAGGTGGCAAATGGATCGCATCTTCACCTTCGTGCGCGCAGACTGGCTGCTTTTCTCTATAGTACATGGTATATCCCTCTTGATGAAAATGTATGCCTGTGCCAAGTCGCCTGGCATCCCGAGATACGCCCATAAACGCCTCGGATAAATATGTGAATCTAGTGAAAATATGCAGTCATCCAGAAAGTTTAGCCTGTAGGCCAAGTCGTTCATTCGATCGGCGTCGCACCGTTTTCCCCCATTCGCCAGCGGCCTGGCTTGCGGCATTGGCCTTGACGTCCGACTTTTTCTTGTAAATCGTGAAGTTGTTCCATGTTGTCGTCTTGAAAGGAGAAGGCGCCACTCCAGAAGCCGCAGTCAATATTCGTAGTCTCGTTGCGGGCCAGGACTTGATTCCAAGCTGCGAGATCAACTGGTGGTATACCCGGCCGTTCACCCGATTTTGCACCTATTTGGTCCACTTGACTTTGGCCTGGCATGTGATGGAAGAGTTCAGAGTTTAGGGTCCAGCAGCGAAGTCCGTAGGTCCGCTGTTTTTCACTTTCGGCGCGAGGAGGGAGTGCCATACCCTTGAAAGATTTGGGTGTCGGCGATGGTATGTTCTCGCCCTTGTTACATGCATGGAGAAGCGCGACGTCGAAAGCACGGGCACCCTTTGGCTCAAGACGTGGTGGTGCGAGATCGTCCAAGAGTCGCATAGCGGCCGATCGGGTCACAGCATAGCCGAACGAGCAGAGCGGAAACCGGGAACGATGCATCACTCGCGACTTTTCTGGCACCTTCAACAGCCCGAAGAGCAGCTGGGTAAAGGGATGCAGTTCGGATGGAGGAGGCAATGTGGGATCGGTGTACGTTATGTGCGGCATGTCGCTCAGGTTGAAGTCCTGGCGAGAAGTATCAGGCCCGTCTTCGGTGACCTCGTCAAAGTAGTCGCCGCAGTGGCCGAGGTAGAGTAGGTCCCAGTCCTCATGGTTGCCCCAGTATTGTGTGCGACCGTTGCGACCGTTGGCGAATGGGTGATGTGAGCGAACGGGTGGCAGAAGCTGGCGAGTAGCACTGGCGGCGAGTGGGATCTGTATGCTTCGTAGGCGAATGTCCCAGTCGACATCATCCTCGAGTATGAGGGCGGTCTCTAGACCGGAATCGAGGAACCTAAGCGCAAGATCGGGTCAGCTTCGTATTCCTCTTCTCTCCGATGACAGTGCAGCGGCTGCGGCTAAGACGGGTACCACCAGAAGGCAGAAAAGTAACTACCTACCATCGGAGGGCATTGTGGTGACCCAGCCAGGCCAGTAGCGAACCTCTTCGAGCATCGGGTTGACCATTGATGAAGCGCTGAACGTCGCCCTCGGTCCAGACTGGTTGCTGTGGAATGGTAATGTCAAAGTCGGTCACATTGGCGGCCTGTAGAAGGGAATGGCGCCGTTCTGAACCGTCCTTGGAGACGGCGAGGACTGCGCCGAAGCCCAGTGTTCGGTTGGCAGCTATCTTGACGGGGTGGGATTCGAACGAGGACAGCCACTGGTTGTATAAGCGGTCTGAATCTCTGCTGTGGTAGCAGAGGACGAGGAGGAAGAGGGCGAGGGCGACCAGCAGCGGTGTCGACCGCTTCTTCCTGGCAGCAAGCATGCCAGGCGACAGAACCTTAAGGAAGCAGAAGAGAAACGAGAGCGTCAAGACACATGTCTACCGAGCCAACAGGTGGTAAGTGGATATTTTGTAGATAAGTAGGCAGGCAAGTATGGCTAGGTAGACGAGAGGGCAGGAGCGTGGCGAGGGAAACAACAACGAGGGATTTGACGGGGAGGGGGAAGGGGAGTGGGGAATTGAGTCTGGGGGAGATGAATAGGACAGCAGGTGCGAGTGGGATTATTGCACATGAGTTGTACAAGGCAAGGTCGAGTGTACCTATTCCGATGGTCTTGGTCTGCCCGATCCATGGCAGGCATGTCGAGCGACTCAGGTTTGAAGAACGAGCAGGGTTGGATAAGTCCGGCCGGGGTGGTGGTGCAAGGACTGAGATTGGTTCTGCAACAAAGTGTATCAGGCTAGGTAGAGTAGACAGTAGGCGTGTAAGATGATTGCGCGCCGGTCATCAGGGGCGCTTCATCTAAGCTGAGTGGAGACTTGTGTTGAGAGTGCAGGATCTGCGGCGGGAGCAATATGGAACGTGCGACTGATACCGGTACCCAATCCCGCCGTGACGGGCGCTGACTGTGCGAGTCCGGCCGACATGTACTGTGTATCATGTACATAGTAGAGTACTGGTATCTACGGTGGTGCATCGGGGCCATGGCGGGTGTGATATGTTCAAAAGTACATACAGTATGGTATTGATGTAGAGTGAGGTAGGCAGAGAAGGTAGAGGGGTGCGGTAGGTAGGGTGTGTACGGTATATATGGTAGGCTGAGGTTGAGGACCCCTTTTCTTCTGTACTACCTACAGCGTAGTACTTATTATACAGCACGGTACCTACCACTATCCTACCGGTACTACCGTACAGTGTGTAAAACAAGTGCCTGGGTACCTGGCTGTCGGTAGCTATGGTGCCTCCACAGTAGTACTCTAGGTACACCACACACTACTGTGGCCTGTACCACGCCTCAGTCACTGCATACCTAGCTAACGTAGAGTATACCGGTAGCTATACATACTGTAACAGCCATCTAGAGTATCTATCCACCTACTCTATACCTCTGCCTACTTTGACCAACTTTGCTTGGACGCCGTGACCGAGCGGGTGGACCTGGTTTCGTCGCTGGCTCGTCGCTGGCTCGTCCCTGGCTCGTCCCTGCCAAGATCAGCTTGCAAGAAAAGATGGCTTTCACGCCCGCCCGGGTCCTTCCAAGGTTGGACTGAAAGCAGCCCAGCGTTGGCGTTTTGTCACGTGAGAGCCGGGTCACGTGTCGCCTGGTTAGCGCTTCCACAGGTAGAGTACTGTGTACATGTCAGCTACCCAGCCCCGGTAGATGGGGCGGGCAGGTAGATTGGCCGTGGTACCATGTCGGTTCCTGCTACCCCCGCCTGGTACTGTACATAGAGCTACCTAGGAGTACTCTTACTATTGTATGCATGTACATGCGGTAGCTACCTAGGTAAAGTATACTCTACATGTAGGGCTGGCTGCTTGGTGTGCTTGGGGCACTAGGCCACCCGCTACCGGTACGGTACCTACGGCTGCGGCTGACATGCGTTCCCCCAGTTGACGACGACGACGACGACGACGACGACGACGACGACGACGACGACGACGACGACGACGACGACGACTTCTTACCTAACACAGACAGATAGACAAGACAGCAACAGTGCACCCTACTCTGGAGTCTGCCAGTCTGGTTACCAAGCTCGCGTCTGGCAGCGACTCGGCATGTCGCGGTAACAGACGGGCTAGAAACAAACTACTCCAGCAGAAAAGGACGTCGTCCACCTACCTAGAAGAGAGTACGGTACCGGTACCTAGCCAGCACACAATACACACCGCACAGTTCATCCTATCCTATACCAACCAACCCTGTCTGTCGCATCGTTCCCAGTTTCTTCGTTCCTGTTCTGTTCCTGTTCTGTTCCTGTTCCTCGCCCTCGCCTTCGTCCGTTTTTGCCTTTGAGCTACTAACCATACCACCTATTCCTATCTGCGCTGGCTGTGCCGTGCTAGGCGCCTGTGACATGCTGTACGCCGCTGCACCCTGAAACCCGTAGTGCAGCGCAACCTATCGCATCGCCCGTCCTCATCCTCGTCCTCGTCCACGTCTCCGCCATTCATCCTCGAACCGGCCGTCGTCCTTTTCAGCCTTTTCAGGCTTCCCACCACCAGACCGCGCGTCGCCTCTGATTAGCCAACTCACCCTACCGCACCCTACCGCACCGCACCGCACCGCACCACATGCACACACCACCAGCGCGCCGATAAACCATGGCCACGCTGGGCTCGCCCTCCTCCCCGTCCTCTCCTTCGCGAACCATGCGCCGCCGCGGCTGGGCTAGGAAAGTCGAGCGATACTGCTGCACCGCCCTCACCTATTTCCCGCTGCTCTTCGTCTACGGCCTGACCTCGTGGGCCGTCTGGGTCGAGGCAGGCATCGGCTTCGTCCCTTCCAAGAATGTCTGGACTGGTGCGTCATCCCTCCACCTTGCGCTTTTCATCGCTCTTAGTACCAATATCTCGTCCCCTCTTCAGCGTCTCACAACACTTGTCCACTTTCTTGTGCTGCAGCGGTCGTCGCACTTGCGCAAATCACCTCACTAACGCAGTCCACTAGGCAAGTTCTCGTCCGCCCTCGGCATCTTCTTCTACCTCATGCTCAACTGGAGCTACACAACCGCCGTCTTCACCGATCCCGGGTCGCCGCTCCATGTCAACAATGGCTACAGCCACTTGCCAACCCAAGAAGGAGGCGGAATCCAATACACTTCCTTCACCGTCAAGGCCTCGACAGGCGAACTGAGGTTCTGCAACAAGTGCCAGTCCAAGAAGCCTGATCGCTCCCATCATTGCTCCTCTTGCAAGCGCTGCGTTCTGAAAATGGACCACCATTGCCCATGGTTGGCCACGTGCGTGGGCCTGCGCAACTACAAGCCCTTTGTCCTCTTTCTCGTCTACCTCACCTTCTTCTGTTGGACATGTTTTGCAGCTTCCTCGACATGGGTCTGGAGCGAGATCCTCAGCGACGGACAATACACCGAGTCTTTTATGCCCGTCAACTACGTCCTGCTCGCAGTGCTTTCTGGAATCATTGGCCTTGTCATCACAGGCTTCACCGCATGGCATCTGTGGCTCACCGTCAAGGGACAGACCACGATTGAGAGTTTGGAGAAGACGCGCTACATGTCGCCGCTGAGGAATAGCATGAAGCAGAGTCTAAACGACCGCACCTATCTCGATGCCCAGGCGAATGGGCGTCTGAGCATCAGCGACCAAATACGCGACATCCACGCCAACGTTCTACCAGGCGTCACCAGACCCGAAGAAGGCGAAGTTCCCTCCAGAAGCACATCTCGCTCGCCACGGCCTGATGAAGCCCCCAGGAGCAACGGCTATGCACACCCCAATCAGCAATCCTACGAATGGCGTGAACGCCAACTAAACCAAAGCCGCTACGATTCCTACCTCGACGAGCGCGACAACGAACAACTTCCCAACGCGTTCGACCTCGGCTGGAAACGCAACCTCATGCACGTCTTCGGCCCATCACCCCTCTGCTGGCTCGTCCCCATCATCAACACCACAGGCGACGGCTGGTCCTGGGAGCCAAGCTCGAAATGGCTAGCAGCGCGCGAACGCATAAAGCGTGAGCGTGAACACGAAGAGCGTATCCAAAAGCAGCGTGAGCGTGCTGCAGGCTGGGGCGTCGATTCTCCTACTGAACCTGAGTTTAGGCGTCCGATGCGTGGACCAGGTGGTTGGCATCCCGGCCAGTATAGCCAACCTGCCCCACGGCAGTTCCCTCGACCCGACTGGCAGCCATCCTCCCTCCGACACAGCGAACAGGCCCAGTATCTCAGCACCTCCAATGGCGTCCTGAGGCCAGGCGAAGGACGCAGAAGCCCGAATAAAGCGGATCAAATCCTCGGAAGGGAACGGGGCATGTACGCCGACGGCGATGTGCAGCTCCAAACTATTGATCGCAAGAAATTCGACCAGTATAATTATGTTTCCGAAGACGAGGAGGACGACTACGAAGTCTCAAGCGACGAACAAGCAGCAGATGCAAAGAAGGCTACGCAGCCGAAGATCGTTCCTGTGCCAACGCAGAACTGGAACGATGTACCAGAGGGCTTTTTACGTCCGGCGCCCAAGGGCAAGAAGAGCGCGAGTCGGGAGCGAATGGCATCATCGAAGAAGAACGCGAACTGGGAAGGAGATTGGTGATGATGATGGGATGAGGAAATGATGGAAATGTGGCACATGTACATATAGCGTTGCATAGGATGGCGTCTGTGGGTTGCATACCATGGCGTTACTCTCGGGTTGAATGACGAACATTGTATCATTAACATGTCCTACTTGGTTGGCCAAACCATGGATTCGCACGATGAGCTGCGCTAGCATTGATGGCCATGAAACCAGCTTTGATGTTCCCATTTTTAGGAGGCACTCGTCCCTCATTTCACGGGATCAACTGGGATCTGTCACGTGCGGTCAGTGATCTCACTTGACAGCGTCTCTGCCAGGCAATACAGCAACTTACGCTGCAAGAAAGAAGCTAAAGTCTCTACACGGTCAAAATTATACAGGAGCGCAGGAAAGGAGCGTGTCACGAAACTAGACCAGCAAGATGGATGAACATCTAACCAGCCCTCACGCAACACGCAGTAACTGCTACAAATCCTGCCTCTACCCAATCTAAACCGCGCGCTTCCTTATCCGCACCGCCATCTTCTCATGGAACCCCAACCTGCCAAACGCAAGTTGCGGTACAGGAGGCAACTCTTCCCCCTGCACAACCTCGACCTCACACAATTGCAACTCAAACTCTGTGAGAAAGACAGCCAACGTTGCCGCCCGAAAGGCGTGGGCGAGTTCCTCCCCTAGGAGTGCAGCGTCCTGATCGCTTTCAAACAAGGCGAAAATTTGCTCGAGACCTTGCATGGTAAATCTGCCAGACTCATGTCTCCGCTGTTGAGACTGCCTCGCCAGCGCCGTCCTGTCGGGTACGAGGAAGCGTCCCGGCCAAAACTGAGTCAGAGCTTGCTGTACAGACTGCGGGACTGCACTGGTCCAGACAGGAGTGTTCATGGCCAAGTCGTGCGAGAAGGCTACTGCGGAGGCGCCCTTTGGGAGTTGCCAGTTTCCGTCGAGTTCGCAGTCGCTGTCGAGGGTGCGGACAAGGCAGTTTGCGACGTGGAGGCGCTGGGTTTCCTTTTGGATGGCTTGGAGGAATGGGAGCCTTGTTAGCCCGGTTACGTCGTATTCGCCTGAGTTGGAGGCGTGGAATTTGGCGATTTCAGGGGTTAGGCGCTTGGTGAGGGAGTCGTCGCGTAGGATCTCGATTAGGGACCAGAAAGAGGGGGGTACTACGCTTGTGTTTAGACTGTTACCATGTCAGCCTTGCAAGCGTGTAAACCCTCCCTGGCTTGGGGCGTAAATGAATCTAGTGACGGGGTTTAGAGGAGCGTACCTGTGCATGATGCTCAACATCTCAGCAGCACGTGCGCGGACATTGAACCCCTCCAGCTTTGCAAGCACGTCGTCTCTTTCCTGCAGAAACTTGGACCCCTTGTCTTCATCCCAGGCGGGATCCTCTTCGCTGATTCTGGCAAACTCAGATCCGCTGTGGTGGTTCTTGAGCCACTTCTCCAGGCCCTCGAGCATCCTGTCACGCGGTGCTTCGTAGGTGGCGGTCATGAGCAGACGCGACATGCCCGGCATGAAACCTGCCACCGCCTCATCGTAGGCCCAATAATCCTTCAAGAGCTTCCTGTGCTCCTTGAGGATTGCGGAGCCGAAAAAGGCCTCAATCGTACATCTCGTAATCACCTGTTGGAAAAAGGACCAGAAATCTTCAATCTGCGTCCAGAATTTAAATTGGAACATCTTGTCATTTAGGGATCGCGAGAGAGAAGTGGCATATACGTCCGTCATGTTGGCGAGTGCAGTGCCTGTCAAATATTTCCTGGGCAAATCTACGTGGGCATGTCGAAGTGCTTGTTTTGTGCTTGTGCTGGCCCCTCGACCTGCATAGAGGTCGAGGACAGATCTAGGGGATCCAAAGACCTCTCCGTACTTGTGCAAGTCAATCGCATCTGGAACCCCTTGCTTTGAAGCTTGCATCACCTTTTCAATGTGCCCGGGATCTCGAAGTACGACAAAAGTCTGGAGGCCTGCCCTCACGACGAATGGAGCCGAGGTTCCATACTCCTTTCTTTGTCATTCTTTAGCGGAAGGTAACGGCAAGAGGCGATGATCAAACACGTACAGCAAAGTAGCGAAATACTTTTGCGGGCCCTCGTATGCTAGACTAAACGCATGGAAGATACCTGCAAATAGATATGGTATAGTTGGAGGCGTTTTTCTAGATGCTTTGCTGTTCACCTGGCGGTAGAATAGTAGTGTGGAGATGTAATAGGTGAGAAAAGGGAAGAGGATAAGACAGGACAGGAACAAAAGCATTGCTAAAATAGTATTCTCACAATGTGCACAAGTTGAAGACTTAGAAACTCACAAGACGCGTGTTCAGACGAAAGAAGGTCCCCGTAGATATCCTGACCGTCGGAAGTACCTAGCCCTGTACCGGTTACCCTAGCCCTGAACCTAGTAGGCTAGCGGCGGTCCAGATCCACGCTATCACGTGCACACCCGCAACGTCTGTTAAATGATCCAGGCCTCCCTCACCCATCGCATTCCCACCACGCACTTACAATGCCCTCGTCAGACTACACCACCGCCACGGGCGGCGCTCTAAAACTAAAAGGCGTCGGCGGCATCGAAAAAACCAAAAAGAAGAAGAAGAAACTCTCAAAAGCAACCACCGAAGCCTCCATTCCCGCCCAAGAACCCACTGCCACAACCAGCGAAGTCGCACCCCGCACCTCATCAGGCGATGATGCTGCAAAATCGCAGTCCGGAACTCCCGGTCGCTCGCTCTCGCCTGAGGCTGCAGAGCGCTCATTTAGAGAGGGAGCTGGGGGCCGTAGGAAGACGGAGGCGGAGCGCAGGCACGATGAGATGCGGCGCAAGCGGTTGGAGGAGAGGATGAGGAAGGAGGGGGTCAAGACGCACAAGGAGAAGGTGGAGGAGTTGAATAGATATCTTAGTGGGCTGAGTGAACACCATGACATGCCAAAGATTGGGCCGGGTTAAGACTGCATGGGGTTGTCGGGATGGTGGGCTAAGATTTGTGATCGAAAAGATTTTTTTTGGCATCCATATATGAACGCGCGGAATTTCTGTAGTGAGTGAAGAGTATGAGATGTGGCTGTTGGTAAGGAGTTAGGAATTCATGGACATGCAGCCGGGTCAAGAGTTTGTGGATCCAGAAGACATGAGCACAAGAGCAAGAAGACATGAATATGAAGAAGAATAAGACCTCACGACCGAGTTATGAGAAGTAAACATGTTTGGAACTCTACATCGATGCCATATCAACGACCCTCCTTTCATGTCCAAGTTACTGCCCCAACATTTCCCAAACATAACATGGTACAAAATATGGGTGTCACCCTTTTGGCGAACGCATGTAACATATTCACCTTAATTATGGCACAAAAACAACCTCGAACTTCCCAAGCCAAATCATCATCACAAGGTCGGCGGTGAACTTGTAGTCCAGCACCAGCGAGACACAAGCTCATCACTCAGTTGGCTTTGATTCTTGAGCCGCCAAAGAGAACATGGCTCAAAGTCTTCATACTTAAGCAGAAGAACTCACGAGCCAGGATGAGGTGCAAGAAAACAGCGAGTTGGCGGGAGATGGGAGGTGTATATACACATGCTGCACTGCCCCCATCAAGGCAGGCCAGACAGCGGTGTGGGAGTAGGACCAGGTACCAACGAACGGACTTCACACAGACACCTGGATTTAGAAGGCGCCGACTACTCCGAGTAGTTGCATTTTGAAGAGCGCGCTGTTCACAGCGGTAAAGAGGCGGATGTCCGTATGCAGGTTGGTGTCACGAGGAGATCCCATCTGATACCCTCTTCTTAGCGCTCAACTGCAGCATCTCCGACGCAGACTTGAATAGTGTTTTCCTCACGCCTCTAGTTAATGATGAAGTCTCGCACATCCGCAGAGTGCACTCGATTCATCTTCAATACCACACCACGGCCTTGCGCTTACGCCTTGAGCGTTCTCGGTCTTTGAGACACGGTCGCATGTACCTCAGCCACCACCTTGGGCACGTACTCAAGCTGCAGGGCAATGGGCAATCACACAGCACCAAACATGTTTGCTCGCTGACTTGGTCGCAAGAATTGTAGAAGCGGACTTGGAGTCGGAGTCGGACCATGCACGACGGGAGCGGGGAGATGTCTTGATGTGGGAGGCGAAGCGCGCAGGAGTGTTTGTAACGGCCTTTTGGGAAAAGGGAAGCCAGAGTGTTTGTTTGGCGCAGGCCAAGTGGATGGGCATTAGTTTCCGTGAGATTCGCTTCGTCAGACGTATCGGTCGAGCTTCATGCTGAAGGAGGCTCAGCCTATCAATTCCGCCTTGTATTTCCAGGCCAGGTCTTGACGATTGCCTGTATTTGTAGTATGTACCCACAGTGAATAATTTTACAGAGATAAAGATAGCACGAAAATGCCGGCTTACATAGGTTGTCGTGTCGAGACAGGCGTTCTTGGATGATTGGATTCAGTCAAATAACTCCTGTCTTCACCGATTGCCATCGAGTCATTGACAGTACCGATGGTATGTTCGCACAGGTCTCTGTCTGCAGGCATCCTTTGTAGCCTTCTACCATCTTGGAGGCAGTATCCCAGTCACCGCGAGGATTACCCTCCCTAGTTGCCTGCTTTTTAGGTATTTCCTTGCTATAACGGTAGAAATATATGTACTAATATTTGAATTGTTTGACTGTACAGTGCTTCTGTGATGGTACCAGCGAAGCCCAAGCTATTAGCGCAGGTACCGATTACTGCAACTCCGGCGCAATGTTCTTGATGGCAACTTGACAAGCTATATTGTGGATTTAAACGCTCCGATAGTCTTGGAAGCTGCGAACATGCCCGTATCTTGCCGGAAAGAGGGAAAACAAATGCTTGGGCCAATGGCTGCCGACAAAATTGTCGCACTGGGCCAGTTCATTGGTCAGTGTTCGGTGAAAACTGCTTGCAAATTGTCACTATCTCGTCCTATATCGCCGGCCGAAAAAGGGAAAAAGTGGTTGTGGGAAGATGAACCAGATAATTGGAAGTTGACTATTTTAGCTACATACTTCAGTCAAGCAGAAGATCGCACAAAAAATCATTGGCATTAACTGAATGCCTTCAATGCGATTTTGATGCAAACTTGGATCTCGATGCATAGCTAACGTATTACTGTCCGAGCATCCTACTGTCAGCTACCTAAATTTTAATCTTTCTTCCGGCGCTGGAAGGACAGACGGACGTAAGCTTTAAACTATGTTACTATAAAGTAGTGGAGATATGTACTCCTGGTGGGTTTGTTTGTACGAATACTCCCCCCTAAATGGATTGCTAGCTTCAAAATTTCTTGTCTTGTAAAAGACCAGCAGATAATCAGTACCACCCTTTTACGATAGCAGTCAGGTTAGGGGTGTGCCTTTGGAATAGGGGGCTTTGAAATAGTGGGTTGAGGCTGTGTGGGCGGAGATTAGAGGCTCTGTCCTAGGGTAGACTACACGCAAATCAATACTACTTTGTATGATATATCATCACATACGTTTCCTAAAAATCTCTCCGGGCGCACAGGTTTAGAAATTCAAGTCTTGAAACTTTGTCAGTGCAATAAATAGTCCGCCAAAATATCCTCCCGAAGCATACCGGTTCAGACATCAAGTCTTGTAGCACCTGCTGGCAACTGGGTATATAAATTTGTCATTATCCACAACCACTTCTGCTTCGAAATCAGCAAAGACATACATCTATCTTCAAGCATCTTATCAACCCTTCTATAAACATCCTCTTTACGCTTTCAAGTCCCACTGTCAGTCACTATGAAGCTCAACTTCCCAACTTGTGTTCTCTTGCCACCTTGGTCTCTGTAAGTATAATTCTTTGTACTCAGAGGCGTGCTTTCTGACAGTTGGACAGGGAAAAGAAATGGTTTGCCTGTGTCTTAGCGATGTAGCAGATCAAGGTTATGCAACAGCAAACGCTTGCTGCACGGGGGGGGGGCGAAAGGGCGGCTTCACGTTTTCCGATAGCTCAATCCGCAAAGGAACATATTGGAAAGGACAATGCACTGTGGACTGTGAAATTACCGCACGGAGCTACCGCACAATCGGCGGAACCATCATGGATTCAGTGTTGCCACGCAAGCCCCGTCACCGGTATTGGGGGAAGCATTAATGGTGGACAGTGCTTTGACCCCTAGGAACGATAGGATTGCAATTGTAGCGATCTATTCGGGGGGAATGGGGCGAGTACACCTTTGCAAACGTGTTGTTGTGCGGATTCCATGGAGGTGACTGGGCACGTACAATACAACTCAAACATTCTAATTTAAGTTAATGTATTGTAACCCACACTGACCTGTACATCAACCCGTGTACCGCAAAGTTCCTCTGCTCCTATCTCTTTCATGATCCAATCATCCCATCGAACTGAATGTCTGAACCGTCAGGAACACAAATCACCATGTCTTGTGAATTCTGCATAGCTTGAAGCAGGGGAATCTTGTGGGATGCGCGTTACTGAATATGGCTTGAGTATCGCTCATACCTAAAGCATATCCCTGAAAAGATATGGAACGTACATGGGAAATTTGAGAGGAAAGACCCGTGTTGAAGTAATGGTCTGGCCTGGCTCACTGTCTAGATTGGGCATCTCTTGATACGTTTTGATAGTACATGGGCTACCTGAGCGTCGTTCGGCCCAAAAGAGCAATAGGAAGATGTATGTAAGGTAGACAATACGGGCTAAAACAGTAAGAAATAGTGGTGAGTATAAAAGTACAGAATAGGCATGATCACGAGACCACATTGCACATTGTGTACAACGGAGATGGAAAGAAACGCCTCTTAGATTCATATACCATTAGGTAGTGCAAGGTATGTCAAACGCCACGCTGTAAATGCTCACGAAACGGCTGTGATCAGAAAAAGGGCCATGGTGGAGCCATGAGAGGAAGAATCAAAGCTCAAAATTGTCCAACCAATGCTTGATGACGACCCTTCCCTCATCAAAGGCTTTTCTGTCCATACGAACAATGATTGCGGCATGCGAATGTCGGTGGTTGTGGATGAACACGGGATGTTTCTTGAAACCGACATCATCGAGTGCTTCGATCATCTTGAACTGATCCTGCGTCAGTGCCAGCGTAGGAAATTCAAGAACCATGTCTTCTTTCCCAGGCTTCTCTACCGACGTCACGTCAGAGTATAATTGCTTGCGTGTCCAGCCTGGCGAAGAGGGTTGTGTCGGTGATGCTACTTCCTCGCTACCTGCACTCAGGTAGTCCTGGCCCTGACCATTGTTTACGTTTTCGAACATATCTTCAACGTTTTGGCGCGCAGCGTTGATCATTAATGGGACGCGATACCGGCTTGCATCAATACCGGCTCGGCCTTCGGAGTGCAGGCGGATTCGCTGACTACTACGAATATGTTGTACAGCGCTGTTCATCAGGTATAGAGTTGAGCCAATAGGTATGAACACAACTAGGAACGCTGTCATGGCCACTCTCCCTAGTATCGTTTGCGTTCCAGACGTGAGGCGTTGTGCGAAGGCCTGTGGTTGCTCGAGCTCCTTTGGTGAGACTGGGTTTTCTCCGTCAACAATAACATTGTCGTATCCAGGTAGGTAATTGATTTTGACCAGTTCCGGTTTCACAAATGGGTCGGTTTGTGAGATGCCTGCAGTGTAGTACGTGACTGTCCTGTCGTTAACGACATTCGCGTAAAGACTTCTATGCTTGAATTTCGCAAGCGCCTGGATGAAGATGCTCTCTGGATCTGCAAGTATAGAGAGAAGTGACCGGCCAGTGTCCCTAAACTTGTCGATGCCAAACAGTTGTCTCCCGCTCATCGACAGCGTTCGCGCTCCCAGTACATTCCAGAGGTGGCTATGGTAGCCTTTGAGCGGCGTTCGTGTTCCGAGATGTGGGGTTGCGAATGTTGTGAAGTTCTGCTGTGGTCAGGAAAGAAGGTTGGGAAGCTCTTGACGCTAGTCACTCACCACTGGCTCGATTCTCTCGAAGAGTCCCTTGTGGTAGAGCAAGCCGACTGCATATCGTGCAATCAGTCCACCAAAAGAATAGCCAGTAAAGCTAATTTTCGTTATGTCGTGACCAGCCATGGCGAGCTCATCCAGCTTTTGCTCCACCTCATCCGCAACTCGTTCCCCGCCGGTGTCAGCGCCATCGTACGTAAAGTTGCCCGCGTTGCGCTTCGCCACCAGGACATGTAACTTGTCTTCGGGGTACCTTTCGCGCAGTGAGGTGCTAGCAAACTTGAGGTGGTCTGGGTTTCCCCATAGGCTTTGCTGGTGGTGAGTATGGTACGCTTTCCTATTTATGGTGCGGAGGCGACAAGGCCCGCAGGAGGGTCAACGTACCCGTGAACGAGAACACAGAGATGGTTTGCCTTCGTGACTGGGACCGTGGTAGTAGAAGTCGCCATGGTTGCGAGGAGTGAAAGAGTCCTGGGCTGCTCAGGCGAGGAAGTGGCCATGTAGATAATGTGTAGGGGCTTCCTTACGCTTTCATGTCGTCGCCTTGTCGGGCACAGGCAGCAAGCTTATCAGACACTGCGACGGAACGCAGTTAAGAAGGGGCTTATCACCGCAGCAGCAGCAGCAGCAGCAGCAGCAGCAGTGAAACCTTATCATGTAATGGCCGGGGGTTCGTCGGTCCCGTATGTGTGTGTGTGTGTGTGTGTGTGTGACAGCATGCGAGTGCAATGAATGGCTCTGTGCCACTGTGCAGCCTCGTTGTTTGCCACCGGATAGTGTAAGTCTGTGTCGTTAGTTTCGGGATTGAATTCCTCGTCGATGCGCCAATGAATAGGGCTAGGGCAACGTCGTCATGATGGGAAATTCGCGGGCCACGGGCCGACCAAAAGTCCGTCTTTCCCCTTGCAGGTCTAGCGCGTGTTCGGATAAGATTCCGCCCAGTCCAGGACGCGGCCGCGCCGTAAGGCTGAACCTCCTGTTGGAGCCAACTTCATCGTTCCACAGTCCACAGTCCACTGCCTTCGCCTTCACCTTCACCTCAGATCAAGAAAGCTTGGCATCTGTCGTCCTGTTCTATATACATGGTTGTCCGTTGTCGGCGTCCTCAACGAGATTCTTACTGGACTGAGGACGCGTTTTCATTCGGCGCGCCCAAAGGCCTGAGCTTCTTCCTTGCCCGGCAGCCATCGCTAAATGAAGACGCCTTGACGTGCATCACTTTTTGCTCCTCTGATCATTCACCCACTTCAGCTGGGCTGCGTGCGGAAGTCTACGGCTCGTTACATCCTCTAGTGTGCACACCGAATACGCCACAAGTATTACAGACAGTTAGAAATTGGATTTGGCCGGTATGCCCTGATTGCAAGCTTAAGCTGACTTTGTTGCAACATTTCAAGTTATGCTACATCCATCATGTGGCCTTCTGTCCCAGCACATAGGAGCTTTGGGAGCATTGCATGTCCCTCAGGTACCCGATGTGAATTACCTCACTGCATTTTTCGTCATGAAGCCCCCAAGCCATCACCTGTCCGCCTATCACCAGTACCAACGGTGGCGGCTCTAGATCTAGAGCCACAACCAAAACGACAGAAGCTGGATGAGAGTGTAAAGGAAGCCAATACAGGGCCTGTAGAGCAAAGCCCGGTCAAGCCCAATGTCTTTGTCGGATTAACCTTGCCTAACTCCAAGGAGTCGCTATCAACAACAAGCAGGGGAACACCGAACGACCAAACATCAACTTCGAAAGCAACTGTTGACATTAAAGGTCCATCATCGCTACCAGCTTCAGTGACAAGACCGGTATCACCGCCAACAACCGCTGCAGCAAAATCTCAAGCCAAGCCTGAAGCACCTATGCCGCTGATGCCACGCAAACTCGTAAAGGAGCCAGCCACATTTACCAAGCGAGTAACCCTACTCAAAGCATTACATTCCTACATGAAGCCACAAAATGAAAAGCTTCTCAAGGCAAAACAGCCAGAGGTCAAGGCTCTGCACTTGACTCCCAATCAGCTGATCAAGCTTGCGGTGGACGAAGAGGCGAGGATTGCTAGTGTGAACCAAGCCGTATATGAGAACGAACTGAAGCACCGGTTAGTGAGGCTCAAGAATATGACTCCTGAGGTTTGGGTCAAGGAGAGACGAGAAGCTTTGGCGAAAGAAAAGGGAGATATGCCTAAGAAACCCGCGCAAAAGAAAGTTGACACAGGCCTCACTCCGAAAGAGGAAATTGCGTTTCTTTCTCTGCTCAAATGTCCACTGGAAGGATTGAATGCCCATGGTTACGTTACCGAGTTGCCGGCAGAAAAAGACCTCATCGAGGCACAGAAGACACTCGACGCATCGGATTTTTGGGAGGAGTGTGATAGGTGCAGCACACGTTTTCAGGTCTTTCCCGATCGTAGAGAAGAGGACGGCGCTCTCACAACTGGTGGCCAATGTAGACACCACTGGGGCAAACGCATTTGGCCAAAAAACAAAAAGAATGCCGCTGTTCCAGAACCCACGAGGCTGACCTGTTGCAACGAAGCTGTTGGATCACCAGGCTGTACGACCCACGAAACTCACGTTTTCAATGTCAAGAGTCCGAAGCGCCTCTCACTGATCATGCCGTTCATGAAGACTCCAGAGAACGACAAGGCTCCACCGCACACGGCAGTGTGCTTCGACTGTGAGATGGGATACACAACGAATGGCCTCGAGATGATGCGATTGACCGTCGTCTCGTGGCCCACACACAAACCTATCATAGACGTCCTAGTTCGACCATTAGGGCACATATTAGATGTCAATACGCGCTTCTCGGGTATCACAGCGGAGCAATTCCTGAATGCAAAGCCATTCGACCCCGCAGACCCGAAACCGGTGCGCAAGGACTTGCGCATCGTGGACTCGCCATATGCAGCACGCGAGCTCTTCCTTTCTCACGTCTCACCAACAACGCCAATTCTAGGGCACGCTCTCGAAAACGACCTCAACACGATCCGTCTGATCCATCCTACAATTGTCGACACTGTCTTACTCTACCCCACGCGTCAAGGTCTACCATATCGCCATGGACTCCGTGCCTTAGCGAAGATGCATCTCGGAGAAAACATTCAGCAAGGAGGCGCAGCTGGTCACGACAGTTACGAGGATGCAAGGACTACTGGCGAGCTGGTTAGGTTCAAGATCAAGGAGCAATGGAAGTCGATGAAGAGTGATGGATGGATGATTAAAGACGATGGCGTGTTTCCGCCTGTGCCTGCAGGTACTCCCCCAAAGAAAGCTGAAATGCCTGGGTTGGTGCCTGTGGCCACAACAGCGGTGCTGCAGGGAACTGCAGCACAGAAGCGGAAGCTGGAGGAAGATGATTGGGAGGTGGATACGGGAGAGGATCCAGCGGCGAAAAGGAAGGCATAGCGACCTTGAGACACTCTGCAATTACATGGCATATGGAAACTCTGAAGTATTTTGGGTATGATGTTTTGATCGTAGAGTCTGGAGAGCCTATATATGATCAACGAGGACGATTGATCCGCGATTATACAGGGAACAATCTCATGCACACTGCATAGGTGCTAGATGATCTACTGCCTCAATACCAGCTGAACCATATTGTGCCTCGGGCGCCTGCCTCTAACCAGCGACACGCACTTCTATAGCCGTTGTTGCATGTCTTCCCTTGCGTTCCGTAGACTGTCATGAATTTTCCCCATTCAAGTGGAATGAGGCCATGGCCAATTCTGGAAATCCCATCCAAAGCCTTATTCATGTCCTTAAGTG
Organism: Plenodomus lingam; assembly: GCF_022343315.1. Classification (NCBI taxonomy): domain Eukaryota; kingdom Fungi; phylum Ascomycota; class Dothideomycetes; order Pleosporales; family Leptosphaeriaceae; genus Plenodomus; species Plenodomus lingam. The sequence continues at coordinate 673,702 of NW_027093944.1, read as the reverse complement.
AATTTTGCTCTGCATCCCGCTGAGTTGGTATCCCATCTCGTTTTGCCCCTCAGCTCTTCACCACGACTCCCTGGTTATCTAGGACCAAACCTTGCACACCCTCCAAACTCTCCTTCACTGGCTCATACAACACATCAACATCCAAATCCTTCATCACACCAATCACAACGCCCACACTCTCTATGAATCCATTGACTGCGACGCGTAACATGCGATTGGTTGTTGCTGCATAGTTGACTTGAAGAACGGACTGCTCAGTCGAAGTCTCGGGCGTGGTGAGAGAAAATGCGCGACGCACAAGAGGCGAGAGTTCCGCGTCGACTGCCAGTACGCGTTGCGCTGTGAGGGCGAGGTGGTGGGATGGGAAGGGTATGTGTAGTGTGCTAAATCCGCAGCGTCAGCCTGATCCCCCCCACCCCGTGCATGCTGTAAGAGTTTCGAGAAGGGACAAAGGCATACAGTGTGCAAGGGAAGTCCTCCTCCTTCCAGGTCTCCTTATTCCGCGCCATGGCTGCACATGTAGCTCGCTTGGCTGGTCAAGGTGTTTTCCCTTGAGGCTGAAAGATGCAAAATGCGGGGGAGGGTTGTGAGGCTTGATTGGGTTTAGTTTAGTGAACTGTGGCTGAAGCTGCCACTCGGGAGCTATGGTAAGTTTGGAGCGTATGATATCGTCATACTTCATCATCATTCCGCATTGAGAGGCCACCAAGGCATATCTTTGCACAACGGGCGCGAGCGGGTCATGGGGTCTGGAAAGGGTTCTAGCGATGGTGGTCTCGCTTTTTTGCTGCTTTTTACATACCACAAACCACCTTGAATACACTCATACAAACAATCGATACTGTTTCTACACTAGTCACCTGTGTAACTACAAACACACCATATACCTTTGCTCGGCCGAATTGATACTTCACGATACACGATTCCACAATGTTCACTCGCAACCTCACCAATATGTCCGCGCGGACAATGCGCGTAGCATCACGTTCAGTCCCAGTGTCTGTAGCGAGGCAACCATTGAGCACAAACTCGAAGACGAAGACGGACAAATACCCAGATGATAAGCACGTGGTGAACAAGACAAAAGAGGGTGATACATACAATATCCATGAGAGTAATACCAAAGAAGCTCTGGAGTGAGTAATCAGTTCTTATCATCTTCTGCACATAACGCATGCGCACAGGCACTAACACCTCCTTCCAGCTCCGCAGATAAAGGCACAGGCGGCACGGCAGTTTCGGGCTCAGATAAAACAGGCGCAGTTGACAAGGCAAAAAAGGATTTTCCTGCAGCACCTGACCCAGCGATTGGCATGCAAGATGAGAGGGGCGGAAAGGGCTACTAGAGGACCATAGATCAGGAACGTGGTGCAAGAGGAGCAGGCGATTATAGGACATATGGACATTGTTCAGTTCCTACAACGATCGATCAATCAAATAACTGATGGCCAGCTGAGCATTTCTCTCAAGAGTTGAGAGATTGCCATTCGACATTCTTTCCTGAAAACATGATGGCACACAAATCGTACAAAGCCAGTCCAAGGTTTTGCAATATCTCTTCCCTCGCGCGGATCCCGTCTTGTCAAAGTAAACGCTTGGTCGGAAAGATCAGGCACGTTGCGCCGTACTACAAACCACAAGGTCCGTGAAACTCACACGCGCCCGTGCGATGAGACCAAGGGCAAATCACACAGATAGAGTAGTACATGCACGAAATCCCCCTATAAAGGCCTACGGCACCAAGCAAACATCGGTTCTGGAGTAGAACTGGGCAGAATCCCGGAGTGATACAAGAGCAATGTCCATCGATATATCACCACGTCTAATCCTGACAGAGTAACTCGTGCTTCGTCTGACATGATTTGAGGTAATAAGTTGCTTTTCTCGCCCTGGTCTTCTCTGACTCCTTTCTTGTATTTCACCACATATCTCTCCTCTTACCACATGAACAGCTCTTTACACACTCCCCCATCCCTCCCACCTCGTCAAGAAGAAGCCAAAATATGCATACTTTGTACACACTATCACAGCACCCTATGCGACTCTCCACGGTTCTTTCCATCTCCCTGAGCTTTGCATTCGCACTCGCACGCACATTCCCCGCCCCACATCAACCCCAGCAGCGAAATTCAGGACCCTTGGCCATACCGCCAAGGCACAGCACGACTCTGAACGACGAAATGCAGATACAAGGCAAATGCACAGGATGTAGGGATTTGATTCGCGCCTGTATAAAGGTGTGTTCTATGCTCGTTGCTCGTTGCTCTGCTCTCTGTCTGGCTAACGAGAACTCGTAGAATTGCAGAAAAGAGGCGGTGTTGTGTTTTGGCGAGTGTCAGTGTGAGGTGTCCAAGCTGGGTGGGTTTTGTAGGGATGAGTGTAGGTTGGGGTGTTTGTGAGTGGGAGAGGGTGGTGCAAAGGGAGAAAGGTGGGAATGGAGGAGTGATGGATATTCTTGTTGAATCGTTGATTGGCATTTCCCCAGCATAGTATTGCTACCTACAGTACCCCTCCATCTTCATCACCTTATGATTCTAACCGAACCGTCGAACAAGTTTACAAGCGACACTGAAACAGATATCCATCCAGCATCAATCTCGTAACCCCATTCCAAAACAATAATTCCAGACCCGTCATCTCACTTCCCCCCCCCCCTCTGAGCATCTTACCTCGTTACAATTTCCACAAACAATAAGAGTGCCACTCTGCTTAAGCCTAGCAAGTCCATTATCAGATTTTGATGTCAACGGCCTTGCTCTCAACATCTTAGCGATATGTGCAATGGATGCCACACAGGCCTAAAGTCTACCAAAGACTACCGTCTGCCATACCAGTGGGGCGGGGCAGTGCAGTACCGGTATTCCGGTGGTTCATGGAGATGCTAACCTGCTACTGCGGTTGTAAGTCATATTTGTAAATGTAGATGTAAGTATGATATTTAGGATAAAAGTGAGGACAGCACGAACACACGACTACAAGGTATCTTTCTAGCCAAGTTACCGGTATTGTATTTCCAGCTAATCAAAGCATGAACCCTTCACACTGCGAGCTTCCATTCCACAGCGTGGAGAAATTCTGACGGATACAGTACAACAGTAGAACCCACGAGTCCTGATCGTGCGGAGAATGCCTGCCAGACGGCCCACAATCGGACCAGGACCAGGACCAGGACAAGGACCATGTGCGGAGGAGAAGCAAAGGGCATGAATGTTGGAGGCTAGTGAGGAGAGGGGAGTGTGGGTTCTTGATGCATGTTTTTGCCTTGGCACTGCCTGTGTAGGTACAGTACATACAACTTGGTCCACGGTAACTCCTCCTGTCCCTCTTCCCACACCAGTGGCGTTTCAACACCATGTGTCCGAGTAAAACCAGAGGGCTGTCTACGGCGGCTCCTTTGAATTCGAATCGAAGAGTGAGCTTTCATCATCATGTGCACATGCTAGGAGTAGCAGTGCATGTGAGGTAGGTAGTCCTAGACTTGGATATGTAGTCACGCAAATGACGTCTAGTGTACCGCATATAGCACTGGCAAACGCGGATGACAAAGCGCTGTTTTGGTAAGTACCAGGAGCAAAGATTGGAGACTGCAATAGGTACTGGTATGGTACAATAGGTGTGAATTTGAGCGGGCCTTTGGACTTGACGTGCAGCCGTGGAAGTGTGGAGAAATGAATGGGACTGCGGGGAGGTGTTGTGATGGTTTGATTGTTTACCGGTACCTCTTGCAGGAAACGGGACGGGGATGCGACAGCAGCGGGGAGATAGGCAAGGCAAAGCTGTTGGATATTGATGTCGATATTGATAGGTGATGAACGCGGGTTGGCTACCCACCTTGAAGTGGCCAGTTGCATTCATTCCTAGATTGCACCGTACCGCGACCACGACAGCCGCGATTGCAGGCCCAAAATCGTTGCAGTAGGTACTGTACGGTACCATGCGCCATGGTCGTCGAAAGCCAGCCAGGCCTATTCCGCGATCCCCATCACAATCATCGATGCCACTATTCCCCCCTTTTGAAACATGCTGTCTGTTGCTCATTCCCGGCCATGGGCGATACATTGTATTTGGGCAACTCGAGCCGTGCAACGAATCGCTTGTTCCTGCAACAAACAAACACCGAGCCTATTTGCCTCTTTGGGACAAACCCCCCCCCCCCATTCCTAAAGTGGGTGCACGTTAACCCCCAAACTCTCTGCCTCGCGAGCCAACGTCGGGGATCGACGAAGAGGTTTTCCTTTTTCCGTGTGGGCGATGCATTTCGTCAGTGGCGAAAAAAGTGGATTTGTTTGCTGTCGGATAATTAGGGACCGGGTACCTAGGTATATCACCAGCGGCAGTCTATCGCATATCAGTACTCTAGTAGTATGATGACTTGGTGAAATGAGCTTTCTTTTACGGAGATCGATGATCGGGTGTTTGCCAAATGAAGGACCTGGAAATGAAGTGAAATGAAATGACATTTACTTGTCGACCCTCGGCGACCTGTCATGACACGGTGGAGTGTTCCGCCAACCAGCTGCCTTGACGAGGAAATGTCGTCAACGCCCATGGGAGGGCCATGCCCATGAACAATTCCCAATCACCACACTGAACACGAGAGAGAGAGAGACGGAGAGAGAAAAGAACGGTCCATCCAATCCAAGCCTCGTTGTCCGTCTCGGCAAATCACCCTCGCTCATTCACACAAAATCCCTCCCCCTCGCTCCAAAATTCAACCTCTCCTCTTGGTTCGCTGGCAAACCAACGGGTGGAAGGATGTGGGGGCGCTCTTGTTTCAAGCATGCAACATGCACAAATCCGGCGGCCGCATGGCAATGCAGGCTGGGAGTAATGCTGCCGGGAACCGAATACGCCAATGGTAGGTGGGGACCCACCGCATGCATTTCTTCGGTGCAGACTCCCACAAACGGTCATCGACTCGTGGCACTCATGGGGCCAACGTTCCTCTTCTTCGCTCTTCTGTTGCGCGGTCATCGTCACAGTAATATGGCTCGTTGAATCATCGGCAGGTCTCCATGATCTGAGCCTGATGGATTCTCCGTGGCTGTTTTGATGAGTGCTGATGGCATGCTCTTGTCCTGTCATTCCATATAGTATACTAGCAAGAATTGTGCTTGGCGTCTCGGATACCTATCATCTGCCTAGGCACCTACTGTACAGCAAGCCGGTAGAGTACCAGAGAAGAACAAAGTGGTGTGTTGAGTCAATTGTCACACTACCTACCCTACCTACTACCTACTCTACTCTACGAGCACAACACCACCAGACCAAGGCGCCTGATCTTTCCCTTGCACAGCGACGTTGACGTGCATATAGCAATTCGCCACATTGACAACACGCATGTGCAAACGGTATATCAAACCGTGACCTGCCTTTGATGATGATGAATAATGAACATGGCCTGACCAGCCATGTCGGTGTCCTCCAAAGCAGCCGCTTCCATGATGATCTCCGCGGGCCAACACCTGAACGCTGCGGGGGTACAGCGGGCAGTCGGTGGCTTGGCAGCGGCTCGTTGCATCGTCTGTGTTGATCGTTCAGCATCTCTCTATCGTGACGAGGCTGGTGATCGAGATGGTCCGGCTTGAATCGTTGTCAAGACGCCCTCCGGGACAGGGATGTGCGTGGGCAACGGACAACCATGCCACGCCGCCACGGACCTGTGGCTCCGCTGTTTGGCGCGAGCCCGCCATTTTGCGTTGATCACTGGGGCATCCTAGGCACTTTAGTCGGCGCTATTTGCCCAGCTTGATGTTGATCTGCCTGCCGTACCGTACCTGCTGTCATACACACAACTACAGTGAGGAATTCGAGCAGGCTGGCGTTTACCGCGGTGATGGACTGAAAGCACAACGGCCGTGTAGTAGTATACTTGTGTGCAAACACTGGAATTACAAAAGGGACCTTGAAAGTTCCACAGCGACTGCTCTAGACCGTAGACGGAACTGTATGCTCTGACTTGATTTGTAATGCTACGAAAGACTCCGTCGTCTGTCTCGCTCAACGCCCATGGTGCGGAGCGCTTGGTACCAAGCTGTGGACAGACGAAAATGTACTATGTAAAAAAGCTGATGGGCTGTGAATGATGTCGACAAAGCAATAGCTAGTCATGCTCCAGCACTTGGACATGATCGGCGAAGAATGGTAATGAGCTGTGGACAAAGGAAAGGACCTCGGATAGAACGTCAAAAGTTGGCTAGGGACGTTCAAATGATCCATTGATTCAGGGAATTTTTTGTTTATGAAAAACGCCGGTGATGCTCCAATGAGATGGGTATGCAAAGAGATTCGTGAGGATGGGGCCGTAGTGATATGCCATGCTGTTTCGGGCTATGCTACGGCTTGTCTCCAATCGGCCAGTCAACTGCTACTGACTGCGGTGGCCCGACTGTGAGGGTAGTCACCGCGTCGCAGAGCTTCGTTGCGGATGAGATTCTCGACGTGTTTGGTGGCCTCGTTTGGATTGACACCGGCGGTAAGGTAGCCGTCAGTCTCATGCTCAAGTTCCAGTGGGGTGACGGCGCCAGGGCTGGCCAAAGGTGCCAGACGAGGACTGGTTGGCCCATGGCCGGTGCCTTGGGGATGACGGGTGTTGGCCAAAAGTTGCTGTTGGTAGAGGTACATTTGCCTCTGGACTTCGTACTGTCTGTTGTTGCCTCCACGGGGTGAAACTGGCATCTGTGGGCTATTGGGACCGGTCACGGGCGTTGCTGTGTGGCTTGAGTTTTGCGACGATGCGTAGTTGGCTGGATGGAATCGTGGCAGTGAGGGCAACCTGAGGTGGGCTGCGGGACCGCTGTTGGACGACTGACGTGTATTAAGTGCTGGCCTTCGTCGAGCCTGAGAGGGGATGTCGAGGGGTTGAGTCCGTGGGGAAAGAGGCGAGCTGATAGAAGGCATGTTACGGTCTCCAGTACGAGGCGACATGGTTTGGTGGTGGTGGGGGGCTGTCGGATCTGAAGATGACTCGGGAGAGCGAGGGAGATGGGGGTGTTTTCATGAAGGGGGTTCCTGGCAAGAGGCCTCTTGGAACTTTGTATGGAGGCGAAAAGGGTACGGCCCGGCGAGGCTATTCAATCGAATCCTTTACACGGGATGATGAGAGGCGGGAGGGCAGCTAAAGTAGCGTGGTAGTACCAAGTGGTAACGCACAGGGCGTCGTCCAATATATGTCAGAGCGAAAGGGTCCAGGAATGCTTGGGCCTTCGAGGACAAGCTGACGGGGGTGGCAGGGGCAGGTCGATCCGACTGAAACCAACAGCGCTGATCTTTGGCTCGCGGTAGGCCGTCGTGCTACGGTCTTCCTAAAAGGGACGGGCAGATGCGCAGCCTGACGGATCCTTGTCTCACTTGGGAGCTGGAAGGGCGAGGTGGTGGGATTGCTATGAAAACGGGGGTAATGTACATACACCACCGACTAGCGATGAAATCAGTCGCAATCTGTGTGCTGCGGGCCCGTGTGCTGCAGAGATGCGGAATGGCACCATCCGCCGACCTGGCTCCACAATATACGTGAGAGAGTGAGCAAAGGTGCGTTGGCTAGCTAAAGGCGGTAGGTAGGCGAGGGTTGGGAGTTTGTCGCGTAGGGCAACGTGGTAGGTACAGTAGTAAGTAAGTAGACTGACTACTCAGTACAACCGCGGACAGGCTCTTGTTGGCAAGTGGGGAAGAGAGAGAAGAGAGGGAGGGAGAGAGAGAGCGAGAGGGAGGGAATGAGAGCGGTAGAGTATCAGTAGAGTAGAGTAGAGTGTAGCAGAGCATAGTAGAGTACACAGTGGGGTATCGTGGGTATTTACCAGTACTGTAGCGATGCAGTAACACGGCAGACGCAGACCGCAACCTCGAGGTAGGTCCGCCGTTGAAGCTACTAAGTTGGTACCTACGTGTAGGCGCGGTGCCGTGAGTCTCCCTTGTCATTTCTCACAAGCGCCAGTTGCTTGGTTCCGCTGCGTGGTGGGGCTGCAGGTGGTGGTGCCGTCCCGCCCAAGAGAGTAGATAGAATACAAGGCCAGACTACTAACTCTCGGGGACGGATGCAATTGTCCAAGTCGCATCACTCTTAGCCATGACGCAACGCCAAAAGAAAAACAAAAGGCGCTTCGGGAAGCTCGGCTCTGGAATAACACGTGCTCGCCCAATCCCGGCGCTAAACGCGTGCAGCCTGCCACCACCTACCTACTAACTCTACAACCTTTTTTGTCTTGTGCTCGCACCAGGCCAACGCCAACGCCTTTGGAGGTAAGAGTACTCCTAGGCAGTCTGCACTCGACGTACATGCCGTACCACATCCCATGTCGTACAGCGTCCCTAGAGCAGCGACAAAGATGCCCTGCATTGCGTGCGGCCGCCTCTTGTCCCTTTGCCGGTTGGTTTCCTCTTCCACCTCGTGCACGTGCCCCCCCCCCCCTCCCTCCAAAGGATCACTTGTCCAGAAACGAAGACCAAGCAAGCACTTGTCGGCACCTACAGTTAGGCTACTAACATGATACTACTCTCCAACCCACTCCACTTCACCGTACCTGCCCCTACCTACTGACTCTACTGTCTACCATGTACCTACAAAGGCCTCACCCCGCTACTATGGTGGCCTGGCACGGCGATACTCGAGTGTGTGCGCCACTCCAGTAGCCGATACCTATCTAATGTGCCGTGGAGAAACACAACCCCCCCCCACCCCATTTCGACTTGATTCGCATATACCCGACTCCATCACACTTATCAAACAAAATAAGGTATTCATCTACTCAGCTTGCGCTTTGTGGAAATGGAGCCTCCAGCCACACTCTTTTATTTTGGCTTTGTGTATCAAATGTGAACGCAACTCTGATCCTGCTTGAGCGTTACCAACTCGCCGTCATCTTGCCACCATGTATCCGTCACTAACACTCGGGCGTATGGCATTCCGTCAGCAACGCCATCCCGCATTCGAAACCGCATCACAACACCGTCATGAAGTCCTGTTAAAGTGCGCACTAGCAGTTGCCAAAAGAACCCGCCTCGGGCCTTCTGGACTTCCTCCGCTACCGCCATTCAACGAGCCTCGGGCACCACTTGTGGGCGGCATCCGCACCATTGGTTGCAGACAGCCGCAAAAGAAAACCCACTTGCAGACCTCAAGTTCCACAGCACGAGCGTCTCATAATCTAGGTACATGATGGTCAGCTAGGTAGGTACCAGAGGGACGCGTTTGACAATGTCCCACGGCGTCGTACTACATCTTCCGAGACCCGCCGTGGCCGACCATCATGTGTCCCCCCGCCGTCGGACGTGTTCGGTGAAGCTGGTGGGCGCCGGACAGGCTCCGAATAGCACACTCGCCGCATGGGACGGTCTGATAGCTCACAATCATCATTCCCTGCAAATAAAATACCCCGATCCCAAGCGAATTAGGGGATTGGCGAGGGCCGTGGCCGTGCCATGCCTACTACGTGAACACAACTGGGAAGCAAAGTCGGTGTCTACACCATGTCGACTATTTCATGTTGCTCTTACACGCTGACACCGATCAATGTCTGGGATCGTATCATTCGAGGAGTGGATGTCTGTTTGCTACAAGCACCGTCATTTCCAAATCATCTTGCACCTAGCTTCTCCAGCGCTCGCGATCCCTGTTCTTCCCATTCTGCCTTTGATATCCACATGTTCTCCTTGTCGGCCATCTAAGCGTAATCAGTATATTCACACAACCAAAAGGCCGATCGTCGCTTACAATATTCGCCAGTACAGCGCCACCAAGGAACACCATATGCCTTCGCCGCGGTGGGTCTTCGATACGGACCTTGAATTTCTACGCCGAGTTAGGACCCTTCATCGTATGAGATGCAGTGTGACTTACGCTCAATCGTTCTGGATTTCCGCCCAAGACCTTGGTTAACCAGAGCTGCTTCAACTCCTTCTCCAATCGGCTGGGCAAACCGGGGTACATGCTACTGCCACCACTTAAGACAATGGCTTTGTATAGACTGCTTCGAACGTCGACATCCGCGGCTTGAATAGTGTTGAACAGGAATTCCGCGATACCAGGCTGCTCCACATCGACAAGGTGGGGCTGGAACAGACATTCGGGAGCCTCAAATCGCTCACTGCCCACTCGGATGACCCGACCGTCCGGCAATGTGTATGATTCCACCAATACTGTGGTGTCTTCGCTGAGGCGTTGGTCCAACTCGAGATCGTACGATACATAACAAAGCTTCTCCTTGATCTGGCGAACAGTCTCAAAGTCGGCCGTTCGGTTGAGTGCGTATCCTCTCCGCAGAAGAAGGGCAATCAGATTTCGTGTGACGTCTCGTCCGGCCACATCAAGGCGGCGTGTGAGGTGGTTCAGGACAGTACTCTCGTAGACAGGGACAATATGCGTGACACCATCTCCTGAATCGACAACGACACCAGAGGATAGTCCTTGCGCGTACAAAGCCAACACAGCCTGAATAGCCACGTACACACCGCCAAAGTTGTATCGTTCGAACATGACCTCGCACATGGTTTCGCGGTTCTTGAGCGGATTCATGGGCGGCTCGGTCAGGAGGATCTTCCGGCCGGTTGGATCTACTTTCAGCTTCTCGAAGAATGTATAGTCCCATAGCTGTTGCATATCATCCCAGCGTTTTACAATGCCATTCTCCATCTAGAGGGCGTGGTACTTGATTAGCACTGCTCGAGGCCTAGCCTGAAGGGCCCATGAATGTGCACATACGGGATAGGTGATTTGAAGCATTGAGCGCGCTGCTGCCGCCTCCTCTCCGCACATTATGTCCTTCAATTGGATGTCCCCTGCATTCTGTTCTTCGGTTCGGAGAATGGGTCGGCCGACTATGGAAGGGTATTGGTGCTCTGGGAAGTTCTGCATAGCGCTTATGAGTGACACGGCTGCTGATAGTCCATCAGTAGAGGTAGCCTACCTGTCCCGCATAGCCAACTTTGAGGAATCCGGTTCCGCCATCGAGAACTGAATGCAGAGTAAGTATAGCTACCCGGAAGACTGTGCAAGCTGCGCATACCAATAGGTACCTCGGCCATGCTGTGTGGAGCGCGAAGAAAGTGGCAAAGTGGAGAGAATAGGTGTTGGAAGCTGACAGTTGCGCCTGGGTTGCGTGCCTTGAGGTTGACGATGTTGGTGGGGCTCAGCTTGGTCCGCGCGTTCCTAAACGGGCAACCCCAGATGCCTCAAGCTAGGGGAGGCACTGAAACAACATCCCATGTCCGAATTGTTGATGTATTGCCTGTTAGAACGTCCTTTTGTGGGTGTCTACATTGATATTACGCTCTTGTATGGGGCGGACGATGTACCCATCTAGATACCTTGCCCCAATTGGGTACAAACGAGACATCTATAATCTGTCTCTAGAGTCACGAAGAGAGGGTGACGCTGCAGAGAATACGTGAAAGCTACGATCCCGACCACAATTTCTCTGAATGCATTCTACCAGATTAAATACAAATACAAATATAGATGTGCACTGCTAGGTCATGTACATATTGACATGTACCAAGTCTGTGGTCACCCACCATCGAATTCAGATACCCCAACTTAAACGGCCACAAGCGAAAGGTCCGTGCGCCGCACCACTCCCTCAATATTCGCTCCCACGTCGAACTTTCCTTCTGCAGCCGACCTCAAGTACGACACAGGAGACAAGATGCCTTTCGTAAGTATGCCTTGAATTGCCTTCGCAATGCCCCTCATACTCTCATGATTCATCATGGGAGACACCCCGCTCCGACGGCAAGTCGAGTGGAGTCTTTGCGAGTTGCTTCGAATGCGGGTTTGAAGCGCAAATCGCTGACTCTGGGATAAGTCCAAACTCCAAAAGAACGACGCGTACTTCTCGCGGTACCAAGTCAAGTACAAGCGCCGCCGTCAGGGTAAAAGTAAGTATCGTCCTGCTGCCTTCACTATTCGCATCTAACAGTGTCCCAGCCGACTACTATGCGCGCAAGCGGTTGATCACCCAGGCAAAGAACAAGTACAATGCGCCCAAGTACCGCCTGGTGGTCCGCTTCACCAACAAGGACATCATCGCCCAGATTGTCCACTCCGAGATTGGTGGTGACAAGGTCTTCATGGCCGCCTAGTACGTTCTCATGCAACTCCAATCCGTAACCCCTCTGTCAACTAACACCTTTCCAGCGCCCACGAGCTGAAGGCTTACGGTATCACTCACGGCCTCACCAACTGGTCCGCCGCTTATGCCACCGGTCTCCTCCTTGCCCGCCGCGCCCTCAAGAAGCTCGAGCTCGACAAGGACTTCGTTGGTGTTGAGGAGGCCGATGGTGAGTTCACTCTTACCGAGGCCGCCGAGGTTGACGGAGAGGAGCGCCGCCCATTCAAGGTTTTCTTGGATGTCGGTCTCACCCGTACCTCCACCGGTGCCCGTGTCTTCGGTGCCATGAAGGGATGCTCTGACGGTGGTGTCTTCGTTCCCCACTCCGAGAACCGCTTCCCGGGTTACGACATTGAAGGCAAGGAGCTTGACGCCGAGACCCTCCGCAAGTACATTTTCGGTGGTCACGTCGCCGAATACATGGAGACTCTTGCCGACGACGACGAGGAGCGCTATAAGTCCCAGTTCAGCGGCTACATTGAGGACGACATCGAGGCCGACGGTCTTGAGGAGCTCTACCAGGATGCCCACAAGCAGATCCGTGAGGACCCGTGGAAGAAGGAGGAGGGCGAGGGCGCAAAGAAGTCCAAGGAGGAGTGGGCGGCTGAGTCGAAGAAGTACAGGAGCAAGAAGCTCACCAAGGCCGAGAAGGAGGAGCGCGTCAAGGCCAAGATCGCCGAGATCACTGGTTAAGTCAATAGCTCGCTATGTACACTGCATACCATGGTGACAAAAGCACGGCTTCCGGCGTCTAGGGAGGATTGGGGGTGATGCCTGTAATGACAGGTTATCACTGCTGTACTTAGCCTTTCACGAACTCAATGAGATGATGAGACTGGCATGTCACAGTTGGCTACCACAAGCACAGGTTGACAGTTCACGTGCACTCGTTTGTTGATGCGTAGGTGTTGAGGGAATAGGAGCTGACGTAATCCGGTCGTGCTTGACTGGACCATAGTATGTATCAGCTTTGAGCTCGGGACGTGTTGTGGTGCCACGGTGCTGGCTTGGCCTACGCTGTGTCCATGGCACAGTGCAATGCTGTTCTGCTCGCCAGGTGTTTCAACTACATACATGGAAGCGTGCCTGGTACTCAACTAACACAGCATGGTACCCAGGTAAGGTAAGTCGGCTAATGTAGGATCAGCGCTTGAGCACAGTCTGATGTTTTTGTACATTCATTTGACTCGGCCCATGTGCATAGGCTGACAGCCGATTGTACTCAGTCCATCGTGTTTAGGTACCTATGTCAACAGTGAAAGCTGGGTAAAGGAAGCAGACGGCAAAGCGGGTGTGGGCGGATCAGGAGCATCGGCCAGCAACACTAAACCGAATCAGGTTCGGTTCGCTTTTGATGTGGGATCAACGTGTGCGGAGAATGGAGAAGCGAAGCGAAGACGCCAGCCGAGCCTTTCGTCATGGCAAGCAATCTAGAGTAATCAGGGACTGCTTGCACAAGTACATGCTACTATACTCTAGGTCCTCTCTGCACAGAACATAGCCAACATCGTAGAGTACCAAGGTCAGCCGAGTGTTTCTTTCGAGTGCGTGTGGAGAGAGCAGAGCTGAGCGAAGAATTGCCACAGGTTCAGGTTCCAGATCTCAGGGCTTGGGAGTCGGCGCGAAACAGAACAGATGTCTTGACCATCGGCCGGACAGTTGAAAGTCACCTGGTTGCGAACGACTTCCGACCCCGCTGATTACCTGGACCTGATCCCATTCCCGCCACATTTCCCTTGATCAGTCATCGACCTTCACACGCTTGCCCTTTCACTTGCACCGCGACACATGGCGACGTTGAGCATACGGCAATGACAACCGTCCAAGTTGCGCACGGCAGCGCGTCTGCCATGGAGGACATTCACGGAGTGGATGTGTCCTGGCTGCACCACTCGACTAGAGGTAAGGCCCGCTTACGCTTGCTGCTCCACCCAACTCGGCTCTGCGGAAACGAGTGTACGCAGGCCCTGCAGACCACCACCCTGACTAACTGCGTGCGCCTGAGTAGACCATCACCATCGCCAGCAGGCACCTTCCTCGCCAGCTCTCTCCAAAGATGCGCCCCCCAAAATGTCGTCGCATGGCGGCCTGCCCGCTCAGTCGCAAGACCAGCAAGACCAACACAACCCCGATCCGCCGCCTTCCGTTCAACTGCCGGCCTCACCACCACGCCCGTCCCCGACCACGCCCACGACCCCGACCACGGCACCCCCGATGATGAGGAGTCTGCCCAAGCGACCTGCCCTCCTTGGCCGAAGCAGTACCGAAAGGAGCGCAAACGGAACGACGCCGCCAGAGTCCAGGACCAGCTCCCGGCGCAACTCTTGGATGAGCAGCTTCAGCTCCAAATTCTCGTCGCAAAACTCCCCTGCAGTCACAACCCATGCGCAGGCCCATGGTTCGCCCGCTCCCGCCCATGGCCTGGCCAACACCGCGCCCTCTGCCAACGGCGCCCTAAATGGAATACAGGCGGCCTCGGGCACTGCCAATGGAGGTCTGGATCCCTATGTTCCCCAGCCTCCAAAGGCCTCGTTCCTCACCACTGCGCTGCGACGCCTCTCCTCTGCAAATCAAGTGAGCACCGCCGGCAAGGTCTACCCAAATGGCGGCATGTGTCCTCGCAAAGTCCTCAACGTTGATCCCAACAGAACACGCTGCCTAGTACCAGAGTTGGACCAGAACAAGTTACGTAAAGTCGCATTTTGCGTCGACGTTGAGATCGCAGGAGGTCCCAAGTACAAAGATGAGGCGGGCGCTGAGGAGCAGCAGAAGAAAAAACAAGACAAAAAAGTAAAGGAACGCAGCGAGGGCGAAGCGCTGAAGCATCCCGATGCTTTTGCAGAGAAGAAAGACATGGAAGACTCGAATGCCGCTACCCAAGAGCCAAACCTTGGCGACACGGAGCTTAATACAGACGGTGCCTCCCCCGGGGACGAGAAAGCAGAGCCGAATAGGAAGAAGGAAAAGAAGAAGCGGTCAGAAGCCGAACGTAAGGAGCGAAAGGAGAAGAAACGCAGGAGGGCCGAAGAAAACGGTACGGTGCCACTCGAATTGATCCGGAACAGTGATACAGTCAGTGGAAAGGGCTCCCCCCCGCAATCCTGCTTAGCAGCACGGCCCAGGGCTCAAGATCGACCAACTATAGATCCTCTACGGATCTATCGCAGATGCTGCCAATTGCGCGAATCTCCGATTCTGAAACGTATCAGCGACCAACTCTCGGCTCCGCGCGCTTGCTCCACATTACAGCCTGGAGTGGTCACTTGCCTCGACTTGACGGGTTCAAGATTACAGCTGGCAGACGTGTTAACACTATCTGACTGGCTTGCGATCGTCCCCGTCAAGAAGCTATTCCTTGAAGATGCGGACCTGAATGACGAGAAAACACGCCTCATCCTCGCGGGTCTCTTGGCAGCCAAGACCCCCGAACCTCCAAATCATCAGGACGCTACTGGAAATGGTGGTGCACAAGGTGCAGATACTCAGGCTGGTTCGACTGCGATCAAGAAGCTTGTTCTCAAGAACAACCCTAAGATTACCTCGGAAGGCTGGAAACACATCGCGCTTTTCATCTACATGTGCAAGTCCATCGTGGCGCTCGACGTATCAATGATACCCTTTCCAAAGCATCGACCTCAGATGGCTCTCTCACCAACAACCTCTGCAAATGGAACCTCGCACACCACAGAGTCAAGATCGAGAGATATTGCCGACATATTTTCCAAAGCCATCTCGGAACGCCTTGGTGGTTCAGAGTTGCAAGAGTTAGTAATGGCTGAATGCTCCCTGGACTCAGCAAGTATTCGCAAAATCATCGATGGCTGTATCGTTAGCGGTGTTCAGCGATTAGGGCTTGCAACAAACGACATAGACAGCGAAGGCCTGCAATACGTCACACACTACATCTGCTCCGGCGTTTGTCAAGGGATCGATCTCGGCGGGAATGATTTGCGGTCGTGGATAGATACGCTTTGTCAAAGTCTCCATCAAAGTAAGAATAATGTGCTTTGGGCCCTGTGTGTGCGGGACACAGGTTTGACGCCTAAGCTATTCAAGACTTTGCTTTTGACCCTAGTCTCCTTACCCTCGATCCGCTTTTTGGATATATCGTATAATAAGGGCCTCTTCTCTGATCCGACATCACTGTGCATACTGAGAAAGTACCTGCCAATGTTCAAAGACTTGAAGCGGCTTCATCTGATGAACGTTGATCTGAAGCCTGAGGACGCAATTGCTATAGCGGAGGTTTTACCGGATTGCCCCCAGATTGCTCATCTCAATATCCTGGAAAACCCGCAAATCTCACGAGTTGCAGCTTCGACCGACGAAGAAACGCAAGAAGAAGCAGCAGCATTATATGCTTCGCTGACACTAGCCGCTAAACTGTCACGAACTCTTGTTTGCGTGGATGTCGATGTCCCAGCACCCGAGCAAGGCCAAGTGGTGAAAGCACTCGCAAAACAGGTTGTTGCGTATTGTCTTCGCAACATTGAGGCCATCAATGAAGTACCCGAGCTGCAATCTGCGCCGAAAGAGGTCGAGCTTCCTCAGATTCTTATGCATTTTGTTGGTCCAGACGATGCATACTGTGACAATTCTAATGCTCCAACCCCTGCTCCAGATGAAGATTACATTGTAGGTGGTACCGGGATAGCAAAAGCCCTTAGCTATTGCCTATCTCATAAGTCTGCCGATCTACAAAGAATTTCTGTGCCGAACAGTGGGACTAGCACGCCTCAAAGCCGAATTCAAGAAAGTGAAGAGCCAAGCAAAGCAAGAGCGATGTCAAAGAACCTTCTCGACACTGCTCGCAACACAAGATCCAGGATCCAGCCGGCATTGGCTCGAGAGGCGAAGGCTGGTGACCATCTGTCATATCGTATGTATTACTTGGGAGATTATCCACACAACACTAACCTTGGCATAGGCCGCCTTTTATTTTTGGACCAGACTCTCGAAGGCATGATTCAGCGCTTCGAGGATGAGTATCCAGAAACGCGTCTTCAACCATTCGACACAGCCTCGTCTCAAAGCTCTGTGCCCAGCACCTCGCCACCAGCCTCGTCTGTACCCACGCTTGGTAACAGTATCCCCGAATTGAACCAACCTGAATCTGAAGAAGACGAACTCATGACCCTCCGATCACGTCACAATTCCGACGTTTCGCTTGCATCGCGCTACATGTCAGAGGAAGAAGGACGTCTTCATCGCTTTGGTCACCGCGTCCGCACCAACCTGCTCAATCCTTCTCGTCCAACGTCTGCGCATGACGAGTCGTCGTCAGCCCTACTCTCAGGCACGATGGATGATCAAGGTTTACCTGCGCACCTGATGAGCCTAAGGGAGTACTTTAGCAACTATAGTGGGAAAGAGATGCGCAATATGATCGAAGGGAAAGGCTGGGAACAGGCATTTGATCAAATTGTCGAGAACGCCGAGGAGCTTAAGAATCTTGAAAGGGAGGATCCGGCCGCTTTCAAGACGTTCAGAGAGAGTCAGATTGCAGCGCTCAAGAATCGTAATCCCGACATCTCTGCACCAGGGGAGGTGGAGCCGCACAAGAGGGGGGATGATTTTGCTATCGAGGATTGAGGCCCTCAGTACATGACCGGGCCAGGCACTGTGCGAACAGCGGGACGATATATGGAACACATAATCTACTTTATTTTGGGGGTTGATACAGGTTCATATAACGCTCGCTTGGTTTGAGCGATCCACGGGCGCACAATATACCCGGCGGGATAGGCTGGCGTACTGTCATTCTTGGGAGAAGGTGTTTTAGGTAATCATTCGAAGCTTATGCCACACTGTGTGGATCCAAGAACTAATGATAATATTTTTTCTGGACTATGAACTAAGCAGCTATTTGACCAAACATGTCTCAGACTGTGGAACGATCGACCTGTACTGTATCAGGTATGTGCTTTGGCATATTTTGGCAAACATCCTCGCCTCGCCTAGCTCACCATATAGATGAGCAGAAGATGAATGACCACGACATGCTTTCACTCTGAAGAGGCTGCAGCCATCTTAGCAACTACGAAGAGCCTAGGCTTGATCGCTGCCAAGGGTTGAAGTTTGAAATAGGTTGGTTGTGCGAAGTGCTTACGATATCTATGTACATACATAGTATGCTCGGTGCCCCCTACCTAGTATTCGTACGATAGTTCCCATAATGCCAAGGCCCGCTTGTATATTTGAAACATACGCGGAGAGGTATATATGCCCGATTTATCTTCCAAAGGGGATAATTATAGATGACTATTTGAACATTACTTCAACATGTCTAGCTGGTATGTTTGAACTGGTCTTCTGTGCTGCCCGTCTTTCAACATCTTAGCTAGATTTCTCTCGGCCTTCATATTCGTACATCTGATAATGTGCTGAGCGCTAGGATTACTGGGGTCCGGAGTCTACCAGGTGGGATCTTAGTTAAGAGTAGAAGTCATGCACCGAGAAGCGCCCGGGGCGTATACTCACTGCATAGGCGCTAGCAGAAGGCAAGACATAATACCGCACGCCATTATATATTATAAATCGTATATGTCTCCCCTAGGGTTTATATCAAGCTCCATCCTGACTCCTCCATCTCTACTGCCAACTCTCAGCGGTTACCGGTACCCGTCTTGCAACGCTACACTTTCAAGTTCACTATGAGGTTCATCTTTCCTGCTTGCCTATTGTTTCTAGCCACCTCGGTCAATGTATGTCGAAATTCCTCTGTTGCAATTTCCAGGCATGCATCCTAACCTGTAATATAGGGACATCTCCGGTGCCAGTGTACGGGCGGTACAGATCAGGATCACAAAATGATGACGGGTTCATGCTGCTTCCGAGTAGCGGCCACGGACGGAAAGGTGCACACGGGGAATTATAAAGATGGCATATGTGTGGATCTTGTACTATGGGATGGCACCACAGTGGACTCCTTGAAACAAGGATGGCAAGATTGCTGCCTGTCCGAACAGAAGAGAGGAGTAACAGTTGAGGGTGGGCAGTGCGAGTAAGGCTTTCGGTTCAGGGTCATCTGTTCGGGTTGGCAATTATGAGCGCTATACAGATGGATGGAGAGCTGGGCTCGTAGCTTATATACTCCAATAAGTAACATTGATTGCATGATTCCCTTTTCTTCCATAAAAAAAGATTAGACTGAACATGAACAAGCTAGTCCTGGGAAACTATATCTCTGCATTGAACGGCCTTGGGGATTGTCTGCAATGAGTCTTCATGATAGAAATGTATAGTACCTGTTGGGAAGTACCGGTTGTACAAGATTCTCGGATATCTTGCTGTTCTCAGTATTATATAAATAGCTGTCTGAAATTGGCCTAGTCAAACTCAATATACGGTGACTCTAGGAACTTGCATTGACGCAAGCTAATATACTCATGCATGTGCCTTGTGCATTTACTGGCATGTAGCCTGACGTGAGATTTTAAAAAATATTCGTATGATATATCTCAGTGCAAAAACATACCTTACCCACCCTCAATGCACTTTTCTCGTACTTACACAGATAGACATGTATAGACATCCCATCTATCCTTCTGTCCTACCAACTTTACTTCTGCTTTGCCACCATGAAGCTTATCCTGACTGCATGCCTTCTCTTTCTTGCCACCTCGGCCTATGTATGTCATATTGCCTTTCGTCTGATTCCATGGCATGCATTCTAACACTTGGACAAAGAGAAATAATAAAGTGAAAATGTGCCGGCGAGATCGAACAAAACAGTTTCTACAGCACGAATAGATGCTGCTGGCAGATGATCAGTTTAGACGGTATGCCGCACAGGGGAGCAATGAAAGATGGCATATGCGTGTATGACGACTTGCAGCCACATCAGACAATGGACATGTTGCATACGGGTTGGGAAACGTGCTGTCCTTATAAGACAGGTAGCGTTGGATCCTGCGAGTAAATTTGCGTCAAAAAATTAGGTTGGGTGGATAGGTGTGAGCATTACGCCGTTGAGCAGATGCCATGACTCGTCGCTACTATTTATAAAATCAATTTAGCTGTATAATTGTTACCTACCCAAGCCTTACAGTAGCCCATGTCAAACAGTGTATTCAACAGTGTATTCAGATGATACAGATGTTGGCCAGCATGCAAAATGACGTGAGATTATACATCAACATAAAGACAGCTTCAAGCATCAAAGATTAAGCCCTCTGTCCTTTGAAATTCGCAGACCCTTTGCAGTCACTGTGAGACTTACCTTCCGTGCCTGACTACTACGTCTTGCCATCTCAGCTCATTTGTATCCTCATATTTTAATTCTGAAGTCCTGTATGCTAACAGTTAGATAGGCACTGACTGCTAAATGCCTTTGTAACGGCCTCGAGCTATTTGCGAATCGTGAACGTTCTGGGAAATGCAGCTTCAACGGGGCAGCGACTGCTGATGGCATTAAGCAACAGGACAAACGGGACACAACGCGTCCTTACTCTTGCCCTATTATCCCGGACTCGCCAACCTTAATTGGAGATATGCAAGTAGCATTCGCTCAGTTTTTGCAAGACTGTCCTTGTGCCCACTTCATTTATTGGTGCAATCTGCTCTGAGCAGGTTGCTACATAGGGTCGTCTATTCGGGTGGGTAGGTATAAGCGCTATGTAGATGGACGGATAGCATGGTTCATTCTAGTATGTGTCCCTATAACACAACACGTTAATCCCGCTTGTTTGGTGTTGGTGTCCTACCAGTACCGGTAGTTACTTAGCAAAACGTTGACATGCCTGACCTCACTACGGTAAAAAATTGTTTACTGTAGAATGGTACGCTAGGGGTTTACTATATAGGTGTAAACTGACCTCGTGTATACCCGTAAATAGGTTTAAAGTGGTGGTTTACTTTTATTAAAGTAGTGGTTTACTTTTATAGTAGGGGTTTAAATTAAGTATAAAAAGTAGTTTTATTTCTATTATACGCGATAATACCTAACTAAGACTAAAAGGGGTAGAGAAACTTAGCTTCACGCTATACGCACATATGACATAATAATGAGTCATGATATTTTAACTAATAGGAGGTGGTAATAATAGAGGTGGTGATAATAGAGGTGGTGATAGAGGTGGTGATAGAGGTGGTAGAGGTGGTGGAGGTGGTGGTAGAGGTGGTAGAGGTGGTGGAGGTGGTGATAGAGGTGGTAGAGGTGGTGGAGGTGGTGATAGAGGTGGTAGAGGTGGTAGAGGTGGTAAAGAAGATTAAAGAAAGGAGGGGTAAAATACTTAGATAGTTAGTAGGAAACTAGTTATTACTACGTAATACTAGTAGATTAATAGAAGTAGAAGTAAAAGTGGAATACATAGTATAGTAAACCCTATTTAGGTTTACTTCTTCTACCTAAACTACTTCTTAGTCTACTTTAGATAAATATGGCTACTGTAAACCGGTTTTGTACCGTAGTGCCTATAACTGTATTCGCATAACCCGCAAACTCCTCTACCAACATACTCTAATGGCGAAATCAAAGTGGTCGTACCGTACCTCATCTTAATACTACAAAAAATATCTAGGCGTTGCTATCCTAGGGTGGGAACCACACAGATTGCAACACTACCTCCATAGTTTGCTCTTGGATCAGCGTTATCGATAACGTTGCCTCACGACTCAAGTCTGTTTCATTGCCGAGGTATCTTGCTCGCAACGACGACTCCTCTACCAGCGCCCATCATGACGCTATACAACCCGCCATGATGCCTCGATAACATCTGTCAACCTCTTAAAATATCTACAATGATCATGAGTTCTTCGGCTGGGCCACCAAAGGCTGTGCTCTTCGACATTGGCGGTGTTGTTGTAAGCAATCCAAGCACTTATTGAGGCCAACGAAGCGGTTACAATCGTTGAAGACATCGAGCTGACACACGTCGCTCCAGGTCATAAGCCCTTTCCAAGCAATTCTCGACTACGAAATTGCCTTGAAAATACCAGTCGGCTACATAAATTACGCGATTCAAGCCGGCCCCCACGACACAGGCGCCTGGCAACTCCTCGAGCGCGGCGAAGTCGAATTAAATGAGACTTGGTTCAGTTCATTCAAGTCACAATTATCACGCCCGGAAATCTGGACTGCTTACCTGGCCAAACTCGCTGGGCAAAAAAGTGTGGGCGGTGTGCAAGCCATTGATGGCGGAAAACCGCAGGTCCCAGACATTGACGCAAAGAAGCTATTCTGGTCCATGATGAAAATCAGTCGTACGCCCGATCCTTACATGTACCCCGCTCTCCGCAAACTCCAAAGGAGTGGGAAATTCGTTCTTGGCGCTTTCAGCAACAATGTCACTTTCCCCCCAGGCATTCGCGACGACACGGGCGCAATCTTCACCAAGGAACTCATTCTCCCGCCCCCGCCTAGTCCTTTCGCAAACGACTCTCCAGATATAACAATGTGCTTTGACATCTTCCTCGGATCAGCTGCGGTGGGGGTCCGGAAGCCGGATCCAGAGGCGTATAAGCTTGCGGTACGGGAGATGGATAAGATTGCGCAGAGGAAAGGAATGGGGAGAGTTACCGAGGGCACGACGTTGTTTCTGGATGATATTGGGATCAATTTGAAGTTTGCGAGACAGACGGGATTGAGAACTATCAAAGTAGATCTAGGGAAGACGAAGGAAGCGGTCAAGCAGCTCGAGGTGCAGACGGGTATGAAGCTTTTGGATGAAGAAGACAAGGCGAGATTGTGACATGGAGAACGAATACCACATTTTCAATTCGACAATGTGATGTCGTCCTAGCTGGTACACTTGAATTCTCTTTCCCTACCAATCAATCCTACCTCACCCCAACTCGCGATACATTCCCCTCTCCCCACTTCCACCAACCCCCTTCCCCCCCATCTCTGTCCCTTGTCCTTCCTCCTCCTAACCTAGCACCACCATTTTTCTCACCATCCTTCCTCCTCCCTCTCCACACCTCCCAGTAAACACCCCAGCGCCGCCACCCGACTCTCCCCCATTTTCTAGCCCAGCTCGAGCGTCCTAACACGACCTTTACCCAGACTGTACAGTGAGGCGGAGAAAGCAGAGCCCGGGGACGGTGCATTGGGATGTGCGTCTAGGATGCATGGGAGGGCGAGGTAAAGGGGTAGGACAGAGCTGTGGGATTCGGGTGTCAGTGTGGGTTGGTGTGGTACGAGGGTGAATGAAGGGGAGAAGGGAAAATGGGAGTCGAGAAAAGTATATTCTTAATCAGACTTGTCATATAAGAAATTTCCGCCTCATCTTCGCCGCGTAGATTGGGTAGGGCGTCTTGTGCGCAGCCCAGGCGTTCAGACAGCTATGGCGTTTGCGCGTCCATTTTTTATTTGTTTTTGCAACATGGCAGTTGATGTTCTATGCAAGTGGATGATGGGCTGCGAAAATGAAGACATATATGAGGAGATCTGGGAGTAGGTATGGGAGTAGGTATGTCCTGTATTCTTTGGAGAAAAGTCTAGTTGTTTGCTTGGTGTGATAGTGAGGCTCTCTGTATCCGATGAGATGCTTTCTTGGAGTTGTAGGGCAAACTTGTGTGACAGTGGCTATCGAATGTGGTAATGCATGTTGTGGTAAATTGCTTTGATGGCGTAGTGAATAGGCTAGAGAGGCGACAATCAGATTGGGGGAAGGGCAGGTGAGTTCATAGCGGTCAACAGAGTATTCTCATGTTCTTGCTAAATATGTACTGCTTTTGCTTGGGAGCCCGCCAGTTCAATGTTCTTGCAGATTTGACCACACGTGATCAGTTTTTGATGCTGATGAATTACTGCATTCTGTAATCTTTGACAGTCATTAACCTATGGTATGGAGACAATATCATCATTACTATCTCTCCTCATGATACACGACACAAGATGAGCTAGTTATCAGTGAAGTTTAGGCCACCTTCATTGTCTTCATGCAACCCAAACGCCAAAACAAGAGTCTAGTGAGAAAGTCAAATCGCAGACTGCATTTTCAATAGGCATGCATTGACTTTCACAGCTTTCGGCCTCTGGACTCGGTTGTTCGCACATCACAGGCGATCAACAACGGCCAGCCCTCGTCGCACAAATGTACAACCTCAACGACCGACATTGGACCAGATCAAAATGCCCGTTTCGCCGTTGAAACATTCCCATGAGACATTACCATGCGCTTGTTCGGTATTACCAAGTTATGCCACGAACATGGCCGAGCCCAAGCTGCCCAACAGAACCAGCATAGGTGCACACTTGAGCATGTTGTTACACTTTGTTTTCCAGAAGCCTGAAGATTCCGTAGGTATATCCATGTTTCACGGCGCTTTGTCCTCGGAAAAGACGCGATTGAGAGACCAGGTCATGGGCCTTTGCCAACCGCCAATTCCGAAACTCGCTACAAGCTTAGCCCATCTTCCCCGTAATCAGGCCATCCCCGCGACAATCACAAACGGGTAGGAAATCACTGGGACCGGGGGGGTGTGGACGCCTGGACGATTGCAATTTACGGTGCACATACCTACACATAAGCATTTTACGAGTCGTCGGTCCCCAGATTGCGCTTGTTTCATATCCGACATGTCAACCGTCCCTCCGAGATTACCGTGGGTGGAATGGAGATTGCAAACGGAGGCCCTGGGTCCAGCCAGTCTTGTCGAGAACCATGCATGGGGGATGATGGGAGGTGGGATATGAAACATGAAACGAAAATTACCTTGATCTGAACCGGGCGACACACGCAGCAGAGCTCGAAGATCATGCCGAGCCGGAAATGAGATGAGTTCGTGCTGGAGGATGCTGCATGCATCAGGGTCCAACGCCAACGCCTCTTCCCATGATCGCCAGGGTCCCTTGGAAACTTGTGGTCGGGGCGTGCATTCAAGGCGGTGAGTTCTGTTGAGGCTCTGTCGAGTCGCAGAATCAGGCCACGGAGGAGATGGGATGGGATGTGGATGGGGGGCAGAGGGTGGGGTTGGGGGGGGATAAAAGTGGCTAAATGCACCGAAGCAAGTACCGGTACAGTGAGGGGGACGTAGGGAGAAAAAACTTGGCGTGGGATTGCGGCTTCTGGTTGCCGCTCCCCGTGAGTCTTACAATTTGTGTGCATGTGTGAGTGCCTCGGTCCGGCTTGGCTGATTGCGGGTTGGGGATAAGACGGTATCACACTGTTGCTGTTCATTGGCGACGGGCATTAGTATTGTACCGTAATTTCGTATTCGATCATCGGGAGCACGTTGCTCTCCTGGGCCGACACAAGTGAAAAGAATTTTTTGCGAAACAATGTGGCGATCGGAATCGTGATGAACTCATGTGCAGAACTGTGTACTAGTACTCGATCTAATGACGATCTAATCTGACGAGCAAAATGTGAATATGGGCACATTGAGTTGGGAGGGAGAGAGGCAGAGAGAGAGAGAGTAGAAGTTTAAAATCGTATTCCAATCTATATAATCTATAGATCCATAGCATGTGGTGGTGCGGTTGAAACGCAACTGGTATCAAAGACAAAGTACCTCGAGCAGGTCTCCATCGATCTGCCAGGACCGATGTAGGTAGAAGGGCGAATGTCGCCAATGTTTGGAAGGGAAAAAGGAAACCCATGATTACGCCGGCTGCTATGCAAAAAGAAAGGAGGGATTATTTTGAGGCGATGCTAGCATCTATTCCTCAATCACACCTGTCGCAATCATGCTCTCTTTCAGAGCCTTCTTGTATTCGCGCTCCATGCCGTGCTTGACAGCATCGAGCACAGTCTCGACAATGGCCTTGGGCTGGAAGCGTGGCGTCGTGCCTGGCTGGAACACACCAGTCTGCACAAGTATGGAGTACCAGTTGGCTTCGTCAGTGTGCTCATTGTACTCGTTCGTTCCACGGATATCTGACTCGGGTGTGTCACCGACAAAGTAGACAGTGGAGGGTGGCGAGTCAATGCCGTGGCTCTCTTTGCGCCACTCCTGGAGGAGACGGGTAGCGAACTCAAAGGTACCGATCTGCGGCTTTCCAAATGCGGTTGTCTTGAGGTCCTTTCCAGTGACAGCCTTGTACATGGCTTCCAGTGAGACGCGAAGGGCACCCATGCCAATACGGGTGAGATCGTGAGATGCGCTCCAGACGACATCGTTGTGTGAGAAGAAGACTGGTGGACCCTCGTCAAAGTTCTCAGAGCGTGTTCCTAGACGGCCGTTCTTCGACATCAGAAGATCAAGAATGATTTGTTGGTCAGAGGCCCAGTCGCGGGAGTCGGCGAAAACGAAAATGGCTTCAATCTCGACCTCTGCAAAGTTGCGTGCTCGTGAGTTCCTGTATTCCTCCTCTGTCAATTTGCGGAATGGTGTTGTGTCCTGGTTGTCTTTAATGATATCTCCTGGGGTGACACTAATTGCATGTTAGATGACCAGTATAGTAACGAATCATCGAGTGGGCAAACTTACACATCCTTGAAGCCGTATCCTTCGGCCACGATGCGGCACTTCTCCCCTTCACCACCGACAACGAGAACAGTGTTATATTTCTCGGCCATCTCCCTCATGGGAGTGTGACCACAGATGAACTGTCCTGGTGATACTTCCATTTGAAGTTGTTGGCTGAGCTGCACACAGCGCTCTGCCTCCGTCTTACCACCGCCATTGGTGACAAAAATATAGGGCACTTTGATGCCGTACTCGTTCTCGCCGTTGAGCATCTTCATTGCTTCGATTGCCTCGGGGATAGGCCGACCTCCACGAATGAGAACACCATCAATATCAAACGCGTAGGCATACTTGTCGGTGACAGATGTGGCTGGGGGCGTGGATCCAGGCGAGGAGGGAGTGGCGGTAGATTCAAGGTTGTATCGCGCAGTCTCAAATCCTGTGGCGACTTCCGATGCGCTTGATGGGGCCATCAGGTGTTGTGGGGGAGCGACGACAGTGGGACCCATTTGGAGCTTCTCATGGGTTGCCTCCATCGACGACAGTCGCCGCGTACGGCCAGCCGTAGGTGGGACTATCAGAGACGGTGCAGACATGGCTGTGGCGTAGAGGAGGATGTTGATTGGAATTTCTTTCCTGAAGATGTTCTCAAGATGGCAAAGTTAGGATGTTGATGAGGCTGATGCTGTGAGTTGATGTATTAACCAGGGAAATGATCCGCCTTATATGCTGCTCGAAAGGGTCTTCAGGGATTCTCCAGAACCTCTTCGATGGGCGGAGAGAATAGTGGATCCGTGGGATTGTGAATTTGTGGATACTGTGGAGGTGGGTACGATATACTTGCTCTCTGATTGCAGAAGTGTTCACTTATATGCGCAACTTGAACCGTAAGAGAAAAAAATGCTACAGGTACATTACTCATGAGATGCCCTCTGCATACTGTGGCCTTGAAATCCCTTGCAAGAGGTCGATTTGCAGGCTACTGAGCCTTACGCTTATCGAGAACCAAACTTGTTGGCCGGACCAAATGTGGAACCACAACGTCATCCTTGTTGGATGACTAGTATGTTTGAACTCATAGATAGTACATAGCTAGCAAAATAGAAGGGGCTGTTGTGTTTTGACATGTGGTAGAGCATTGTGGCCTGCATCTTAACGCTCATTTGATAGTAGTTCCCGGTAGTGTTGCAGCAGAAGTGGGTATGCATCTAGTAAGATTGCCGTGATGGACTGCATTCGCCCCGAAGCGAGTGCGATTTGTTGCACGCTGTGTGCCTAACGGCCGCGCTCTACGGTCGTCGTTGTCGCAGAGTTTTGAGAATTCATGTGCCATGACGCCATTCATGATTAGCGTACGTCTTGTTTCGGCATTGCTTTATGCCAGGGACACTACAGCCAAGCTGTACCGTACGGCTGAGCCAGTGTGAGCCCTTATGTGATGACGGATCGGCTGCTTTAGTCATGTCGGCGAGATGTAGCCGCACACATTTTCGTGGCCAAGCAAGACCCGGCCGACTCCGAAGAGAACTAGTTGAGGCTCAACCGTCGTTTAGGTCTTGGTCAACTCGCCAGTTGGTCCCACTCGCTCGTCATTTGGATCACTTGGAGCGTCTTTGCGAGGTTCAGATAGACTCCATGGAAGACTGGTTGGTATGAACATGTGTGTTCAGCCTGTGCCCCTCTGCGTCCCTCTGCGCCCCTCAACTTTCTGCGCCGCCGCAGCATCCTTATCGCACCGTCTCTAACCATGCAACATGGTCGATCCACTCTTGTTTGAGCGACAAACGAGCATGGAAGTTGTAACTACCAACTCCCTTGAAGTGGGTCGGCTACAGACAAACGTATCCACAACGACAGGCTCAATCCGCAGCGCTTGACGTAACTATACATTGGACGGCCGCCTGAACGAGGGCTATGCGAAGTGTTGACAGTACACCAGTGGCTCGGTGATGTGACAAGTGCAGTCACTGCGCGATTTTCTTGAACATGATACGTGTGCCAATGTTGAGGCTATCATCTCGTAGGAGTAGAACTTTAAGGGTTCAGTCGAGACTAACTACTGAACGTATCGCCATATAGTCTACAGAGGGCAGTTATATTTTGAACATCAACCCCGCTGGATGATGAGGATATCTAGATGCAGTCTCTAAGCGAAACATTAGCAAAATGTACCGGTAGTCCTAGGCGACTGCTCCCGTTTTTTTCTTTCTTTGTCCGCTACAGCATTCCGCAGGAGACCAAGGAGAGCCAACCGACATGGGCTACCGGGAGAAAGAGCAGGGAAGCGCGGCAACCTTCGAGGGCAGGCAGTATCAACTATACGACCTCGGAATGAGCAAAGTTAGTGTGTACAGGTGGTCCACAGTCTCAACAGATGCATTATACCCACCTGTGTATCTAGTCCTACCCAGCATAGCACATGAGGGCCAGGGTCCGCTCCCAGTAAAAATCCCACGGTACACAAACACAACGCGAGAAATTTGGTCATCTGTGCGAGAATCAGTCACGTACCATAGCCCACAGTTTACAACGTTCGCCTTCTTCTCAACTTGCGTGACTAGAGGAATCGGCATCTCTTAGGTTACAACGCCAGGCATCCTGTAATGCTAGATTGTCGGTGAGGTCTGGGGGACATCCAGCAACCCACGGGGTACAGACGCGGGGTCTCAACACTCTCCACAGCGGTCCACTGTATATGCGGAGGTAGATTATGAGCCCGCTGATCACAACACGGAGACGGGCCAGTAAGGGCAATGCAGTCGGCAAAGGCGTTCCGGGCCAAAAAGATTCAATCCGACAATAGCTGATGGACGACGAATGTTGTGTAGAGTGGGCAAGGCCAAAGTAAACATTTGAACTGTCTCTGCGATCAATTGGAACCCC
This sequence comes from Plenodomus lingam, assembly GCF_022343315.1. Taxonomy (NCBI): domain Eukaryota; kingdom Fungi; phylum Ascomycota; class Dothideomycetes; order Pleosporales; family Leptosphaeriaceae; genus Plenodomus; species Plenodomus lingam. Next base: position 644,360 of record NW_027093944.1, on the reverse strand, counting down.
CCCTCAAAAAAGCGGTGATAGATGATAGTGGGCCGTCTAGTGTTTCGTCGTCTGCGTGGAAGGCGGTACCGGTCATCGCCCGGCAGTATTGCGATACAAAAAAAGGAAGCCACGAAGAAAGTTTTACGTGGAAGCGCTGCAACCCCTCACCACCATCAATAAGTATACCACACATACACAATTCGGAACATACAACAGAGCAGCCACAAACATGAATTGGACGGGTGGTAGTTTGCAGCGTACAAGGAAAGCCAATGGTGGCATTATCCAGCAACAGAAAGCCTATTTTGCCAGAGCGCGTGCTCACCTCCAAAACGTGACCAACTTGCCAACCACACCCTTCCGACCAAGCTACCTCAATGCCAGTAGAGAGGACGGCTTGCCGGGACAAGAGGCTTCATTGGCCACGCGTTCCCTCCGTCACAAAGGGCAAACTTCCAAGCCCAGGCGGCAAGACTTGCGAGCGCTGTCTAGCGATGGACAACACAAGCATCATCATGGGGGAAGCTCACGAAGAGCCCTGGTCTCTTTTCATACAGGAAATCCAACCAACAGGGCCGTAGAAGTTGCGAAAGGCAATGTCGGCGGTAAGAGTCCAATATGGGTTCTGCGTTCCTTCATTTGTCGCGGTGACTGAGAACATCAACTACTAAACTTGTGACAGGAATGGGGACCATACGGGTAAAGCGAAGCATCACCGAAGCAGACACCGAGGTTCAGCTACTTGAAGCAAACAAAAAGCGACTGCTGAAACGACCGGACTGGATCGGCGTCAACCCCTCCAAGCCAGTGAGCCTACCACTTGTGCCGTCCAGAGACAAACCTGGGATCGGCAAGCGCCGAAGGACCGAAATAAAGCCCGGCGCAACAGTTGGACATGGAATGACGACCAACCTCACAGACAGACTGATACAGCATGATATGCTAAGAGAAGGACTCCGGAGTGGAGTCCGGCGTAATGATCGTGATCACATGCGGATCCGAATAGGAACAGATGCATTGACGAGCGCTTACTCCACGCAGCGGCACGGATGCGGAGAGTCGCAGGATTCCTCTGATCCTATGCTTTTTGAGCAAGAATACGCTCCGAATGCAGGGACAGGTGAACCCTTGGATGAACCCTTGAAAGCTGTACGACCTGTCAATCATTGGTCTAATGCAGCATCGAGTACGTTTCAACAGGAACCTGCTGCTCCACACGGGATATCACTCACCGATAATCACAATCACCGACATTTTGAGCAGGTTCCCAACGTGGTCAGGTCTCGGTTTCTAGGAGATCCTGACCAAAGTGACTCGCAAGGTGAAGGATTCAACACGCAGGTCAACCATGTGTATACTATTCCGAGACGCATTCAATCGGATGCAAGTCATGCTCCTCGGTATCGCGTGACACAGCGTACTGGAGGTGCTCAGCAACCTTTCCTTGCCATATTCGATGACCCAGATTCTTCGGAGGACGAGGACGGTCACAAGGGTAATGGAGAGAATCCCGTTAGGAACAGTACCAGGGAGCAACTGCAGATGGACGAACAACTATTCGCCAATGCAGCTCGACCACAAAGGATACAGCGTGCTGATGGGGAGGGTGGTTGTCCCAATTTGAAGAGATCATCTGCTGTGCGTACTATTGTCGATGCAAAGGCATGGGAATCCTTCCTCGCAATTGCCAGCGACGACTCCAGCCACTCGACCGCCACCATGGAGTCTAGAAGCAGCAACTTGCATCTCTACCCTACATCGCCAAACAATAATAAAGCTACTGCGACCTGGTCACAACTTGCGACGCAGGGTAGCCAAGCTCAAATCGGTACCTCTGCCATGTCTGCCTCTTTGCCTTCTATGAGGCGGGGTATTGGAAGACGTGCACTGATTGATGCGACTATTCCAGACCGCAATAGGGTTGATGTTCTAGAGCGGGAGCCATCTCAAAATATCGAGGAGGACGAGGACGAAAGACTTTGGCAAGCTTTCGTATTCGGGAGCGACGACACTTGTTCATCATCGCGGTCGTTGCATGTACCAGGCTACCGCGGCGCCTTGTCGAACGAGCCTGAAGCAATATCTTGTATATCGCTCTCTGCTGCCGTCAGTTCTATCCCACCTACATCATCCGTCATATCGCCATCTCGCGTTCATAGCATAACAGAGAATCACTTTCGGCCTGCAGGCAATGTTACGCCAGGGTCGGTACGGCGGGAAGAGCGCAGCTCACCGGTCGTTCAAGGAGGATTTGACGACTTAAGCGATGGCGAGCTGAGCAGAGACTTTGTTCAGCGCAGGCTAAGGATGGGAAACAACGCATGTTGCGACACCAGTCTAGACCCAGGGAGAAGGGATAGTGGCACGAGAACGGTTGAGGGCAGGCTGCAGCAGGCCAGAAGCAGCGCAGGTAGACAAGCCTCAGCAGGCAGACTAGATGGTGGACAATATTACTCATCCATGCAAGCAGGGCCTGGTAGCGATAGCTCCTCCGACAACAACCTCCATCTTGTCGATGCCGCGTTGGAGGCGTGAGATGAAAAGGCGTTTCCTTGTAGTAGTACTAGGCCTGGTGTGAATTCTGCCTCCCTACCCCTGGACGCACACAAGGCTGACGGACGACGTGTTCGCTTATCGAATATACTTGCCACAACGACCAAGGACGATTACTTACGAAGGCCTCGGGTTGGCCGAGAAAGAAGAATTTCTTTGGCATTGCCAGCGAATGAAGCGACCCCATCCTGATCCAATTTTTTTTTCCTTTTCGTCGGTGCGACAATGTGTGCATGCGATTGTGGGACATGGCCAGATTTGTGGCAGAGGGACGTTTGCAAGCATGGGCTCAGCTCAGCTCGTATTGTATGCAAAAGAACATTCCACCGCGTTGCCGTACTGTGTGTGTGTTACGGTCTGTAGGCAGTAGACACATCCCTGCATCAGCCACTGGCATTGACCCTTACGGGGGAGGCGGGGGGAGGGGAGGTGGAAGCCGCAAACTGATCGGTCGCAAGGGGTTGGGTGCATAATCTCACCCATTTCCACGCCAGAAGCGCAAGGCGTCCAAAAGAGTCGTATAGTGGATTGCACAATAGGGAGTAGATAGGTACATGCAAGTACCAATGCACACAGTAGGTACACAGTACTTACATGGTATACATTTTTTGACTGATTAAAAAAAAGACCCCCCGCCCCCCCCCCCCCCAGCCGGCAGATTTGGCCATGCATGTTTCATCAGCATCCAGGGCCCTCTCTCTCTCTTTTGTTTCTCTTGTTTCGGTTTCGGGAGACTAGGGTGGGTGCGGTGATGCATGTCATCGATTTGCCATTTTCCCCCATTCAGCTGGACTGGGGGCTTGGGAGACATGCATGACGGGTCAGATGGGCGGTTTGATAGCGTGCGAGGGGCTATTTCCGGAAGTTGGGTGTTGGCTCCTTCCAATGTTCCCACTTGTCGGGCACGTGCTTTGGCCATGTACGGGTACATGGCGGTATGTAACGGTGTTGTACATGTTGGTTATTGTACATACTGTACGGTAGTTGGGCAAACTCCCCCCCCCTGCCGGCGATGGTTTAGCGAGAAGGATGCACCCACGTTTTTGTCTGGGTTGAGTGTGAGATGTTTGTCTGGGTAGATTTACTACTACAGACCTCGGTAGCTGTACATGCTGTGTTTGTGTGTGTATGTACATGCTTTGTTCTGTTGAGCTACATTGAGGCGCTTGGGGGCATCTTCTATCTGGGCAATCACACCGCACCCGTAAGCAGAGTGGTTGATAGTACCACGTGTGTACAGGACATGGCAAGTGATGTCACGAGACATGTAGTCGGGACAAGACAAGACACGACACGCTACCACCGGAGTGTTCGCGCACAACGGAGGACTAAAAAAAAAACGACGATAGTAGGTAGACGTGCATGTACGGAAGATTGAAATGATTGGGTGCAGAGCAACGAGGACCTAGGACCTGGGACTCCCTTTCACACCGCCGTTTACCAGTACATGTGTACGTTTAGCCAGTCGCAGTCTCCGTCCCGAAAGAGTCACAGCACAGCTGAAGGGAAGAGGGCGAAGGAGGGGCAAAGCAAAGGAAATAAAGACCAGAAAGAAGAAAGACGGGCTTTGTGTGACAAGGGGGCAGGGGACAGAAGACAGGGTGCAGGGAACAAGGGGGGCGGGTGCGGTGGTCTGATTTGTGAAGAGGCTCAGGGGGTGCGTCCAATCCTGGCACTCCTGCCTCTGCGTCCTCTTTTCTCGAAGCCAGGGGTGAGGCATGGAATACGGTAAAGGCCATCACGCGACTTGGGTGCCTGGCTATAGGCTACAGTCAGTAGGTACTGTAGGTACTGTACACCTAGGTAGGCGATGTGATGGCCTTGGGTTGCCTTGCATCTTGCTTGCACATCATCCATCCATTTCTTGGAGCAAGCAGCACGAGAGCGCAAAAAAGAAAAAAAAATAGCAGCTCGCAGTGAAAACGTCAAGTACGCTAGGTAGCTAGGTACTCTGCAGTAGGTACTGTAGAGTACACAGTAGGCACAATACAAAGTTCGAAAAAGACCACACTTTCTCAACGGCGGGCGATTGGAATGGGCCCTCATCCCCCCTGACCCTATTGCGCCGTCGCCAGCCGTGGTCCATCCATGATCGTCGTTAAGCGACAGTGTGGCAGCGAGCACAGAGTTACCAGCATGTCGGCTTAGCACTTTGGGTTTCATCATGACGGCGGTCCGGCGCCACGTGTGGGAAAGTGGAGGGCAGGCCTGGGAATCTTTTGCACGCCCTTCTCCAATGACTGTGGTTACAGTACATACTCTACTGTACCCATACCCTACATGGTCTTGTTTGATCTTCGTTTTCCCATCACCGCTACTTTCTGACGCCTATCCCAAGCCATGGTAGATTCCATGGCATGTGCTAGCTATCTACTGTAGCCTCTCTACTGCAGGCTAGCCTCGTCACCTCGTCACCTCGTCACCTGCCAAACCCGCTCGCTCGCTCTCGTATGATCTGATCTCACCGCATCGTCACCGCCCACGACTAGCCACAGCAGTGGCGCCGGCAAAGACGGGATGAGGCCACACCATGGAAACCTTGGACGCGCTCCATGGGCAAAAGGGAAGATGCGAGGCTACCAGTAGACGAGCTTGCACGTTGGGAGCGGCGAGCACGGCATCAGGAACGGGCACCAAGTCTGTTGAGTGGCTGAGGACCACGGCTACCTTACCATGGTAACTTCAGGCGGACCAGCTTAAAAAGCACCGTCTCTCCTGTAACCAACACGCTACGCCGGAAGATACGGCATTGTCGTGTATTTGTTGCCCATTCCCAATAAAAGGCAGAGGAAATGATCGATGCACCGTTATGCAGGCCATGCCCGTTGTTTCGCCTGCTTGCAAATACAATGCTGTGCGCGCGAGGGCAGTGCCTGCACGTCGCCCGCTTGCAGACGAAACAGGGCGGGCAGAGGCCTGATGCTGACTGTCCGGTGTAGAGTAGAGTACGTAGATGCATCATTGCGGTGGTGTAGGTACCGGTACGTGGACTACCTACGTAGACTGGCTCTCCCCCCCGGTACCTACAGAGATCGACTAGGTATGACTGTTACTCGGTACGTGTGTTGTACTTGCAGTGGGTCTGGGGGACATGGGGGGGGGGCAATAAGGATCGACCCATTGAAAGAAACGGGCAGACGTCATGTCACAACGTTTTGTTCCAAGTGGAGCACCACTGCCATTGCCCCGGTTCGCTCCCACCAGCAGTACCAGCAGTCCCAGCTCTCTGCCAGGCCAGGTCACGACCGTCAAGGGGGGCGGGCGCGAGAGCACGAGAAAGAACAGGGAAGAAGGTAGCAGGGGCAGCATGGGGCGCGAATTGGTGTGGAGAATGGGAGAAGTGGGAGAGTGGGAGAGTGGGAGAGTGGGAGAGTGGGAGAGTGGGAGAGTGGGAGAGTGGGAGAGTGGGAGAGTGGGAGAGTGGGAGAGTGGGAGAGTGGGAGAGTGGGAGAAGTGGAGAGTGAGGCGGTCTGTGCCCGACCAGCAGCAGGGGACAGGGGGCAGTAGGCAGGGGAGGGGGCTTTGGGCACAAGGAAAGAAGAAAGGGCTAAGGGAAAGCCTAAAGCTCCAAGGGATCATGGCAGAAGGAGAGAGCGAGAGAGCGAAACAGAGTAATATTAGCAGCGAAATTTTCCCCGCCTTGCCCAATCAAGAGCAGCCACTGCCAAGCGGGGGAGGCCGTTTTCCAGTTACTTGACGTCGTGTACCTGCCCTAAAGCCCGGCCTTGTTCCTTCCCAAGCAAGACCCAAGGCAGGAGCAGGAGAAGCTATTCGTACTTGCCGTTCCAATCCACACACACACACACACAAAAACCACAAGAGAGAGTGAGAGAGAGAGAAAGGGACCACACAACACACCGTACCACAGTTAATACCACGCACACCCACCCACACACCCACACACGCGCGCGCACATACACAGAGACAAGATACAAATACGTCTATACACACACACACACACACGACATACACGCGCAAAGAAGACAACCGTCACGCCATCTCCCTCTTCCTGACCTTCTGCATCTCTTGTGTGTATCTCTTGTACCACGGCCAAGAATACTGACACTTATCATCCCATTGACACCACAAGCACCGCCCACCCAGCTTGCGCATAATCAATCGTCATACACACACAAACACATACACGCACATATACCCAAAGCCCCTCTTCAGCATTGTCGTCACACCTGCGCCGGCCCGTCGCATTGAAGCTGCTGCTGTTCAGCTGCTCCTACTACTGCTGCTGCTACCACCACGACCGCTACCACTATTACCACTGCCACTACCACCAACACCAACACCACTACCGCTGGTACTTGGTACTGCTGCTGATTGCACGCGCGACTGCCTGGGTATCCGCATTCGGCAATCCACCCCCACACGCATTGCTCCGTAACACACACACACCCCTCCCCCTCCCCGCCCCCCCCCCCCCCAAAGAAATCCCAATATCCAACCCTAGTCGCTGCACTCTCCTGCACTCTTGCTGCACCTGCTGCACGTACGACAGCCAGCTGACTGCGCCTGCCTCCACTCGCGCAGCGCGCTTGCTCGTCCCAGCCTTGACCAGCCGGACCACGCACCTTTTGTCAGATATCCAGCATTCCATCATGTGCAAACGCTCCTAGCTCGCGCTCCCTCTTCCAGGACCCCAGCCGGCTCTGTTGATCCTGTCTGCTTTTATTCTCCAGTCGCGCCCCGCCCGTCCTCCCGCTACTCTTGCCAGCCTGCTCTGCTGCCTCACCATGAAGACATATTGACAACGGCTGCAAGTTCGCCTTTTGCAATTCCTCTTCCACCACCATGTCGCTGTTCCAGGACAGCCATGCCCGGCCTCGCCTGCCCTCACCCCAGCCTACCCTCGCCCGCATGTCCACCGCCATCAACATTCCCAATGCGAGGTCCAGTCCAGCCTTGACGGCCTCGTACCTCAATGGCTCCCTCCAATCCACCCCCGAAGGCATTGTCCCCATGTCGGCCTCGCTGCCTGCCATTCCCTCGTACCACCTACCGGAACCCATCTTTCCTCCCCCCTCGCTGGCCGGCCCAACCTCCTCCCCGTCAACCAAGGCAGAGGCTTTGGGAAAGGGCCCAGGTCTGATCCGACGGGTGAGCCGGGGTGCCCAGCGCCTCCGCAGGGGCAATAACACCTCGGCCCAGCGCGACAAGAGTTCGGGACCCGTCATTATGCGCCGACGAAGCGACAGCAGGACTGCCGCCGACGGCGAAAGTGGCCTTTCTGATTTCGATGCCTTTGAGGAGGAGGATGCTGTCGAAGACCCCTACGAGGCTGTCCAGGGCCTGGGAATATCACATACCATGCCCATGATCAGCTCCATACCCGACTCGGCCGTCATTGCCCCGGTTCGCAACTCACGGCTCGAACAGGGCACCGTGTTGAGGAAAGTGACGAAGAAGACGAAGAAGGAGATCAACCTACGGCTGGATCTGGAATCAGCCAAAGTATTCTGGGACCCCTCACGTCCCTCCAAAGCCTTTTACATCGATGATGTCAAGGAAATCCGCTCAGGCCCCGAGGCAAAGCACTACCGTGAAGAATGCGGGCTCTCGGAGGCTTGGGCACCCTACTGGTTTACCATTGTCTATACAGACACGACTCGCTCCAAAGGCCGCCTCAGAACCATGCATTTGATTGCACCCGACGTTGGTGTCCTCAACATGTGGACCAGAACCCTAGACTCGGTCTCACGCAACCGCATCGACATGATGGCCGGCCTGTTGGGTTTTGCCGACAAGAGTGCAAGACTGGTCTGGCAGCGTGCCATGAAGAAGCGGGATGCTGGCGAGGAATCGTTGGATTTCCAGAGCATTGTCGAGCTTTGCCGCAATCTGCACATCAACTGCTCAGAAGCCACGATTCGCTTCTACTTCAATGATGCAGACAAGCCAGCTGCTGGTAAACTAAACCAACCGCAATTTTTGTCCTTTGTGAGACGCCTCAAGGAGCGCACAGATATCAAGGATGAGATTTGGAATCTATACGTCCCAAAACCACAGCAAGAGATGGACCAGGCCACTTTCTTCCGCTTCTTGCAACAAGAGCAGGGGGTCGACGTGAGCTCCAATTTGGACCATTGGGCATCTACATTCGAAAAGTTTGCTCGCGCCACGAGACCTAGAGCCACTCCGACTGAGGAGGGTCAGAGTCAGATTCCGCTCCCAATTACGATGAATTTTCCGGCTTTCCAAACCTACCTCACCTCGGGAGCCAACTCCATACTCAAGCCCGTCGTCTCTCAGCAGAAGCTCGACAGACCACTGAACGAGTACTACATTTCTAGCTCACACAACACCTACCTGCTTGGCCGCCAAGTGGCTGGGGAGTCGAGCACAGAAGCTTACATCAGCGCCCTTCAAAAGGGTTGCCGCTGTCTTGAGATTGACTGCTGGGACGGTGCAGACAACACTCCTGTTGTGATGCATGGCCGAACGCTCACGAAAAGCATCCTGTTTCAAGATACAATCAAGGTCATCAACAAGTATGCCTTCACCGAGTCGCCGTACCCAGTCATCCTCTCCCTGGAGGTCCATTGCTCCGCGGTCCAACAAACGAACATGGTCAAGATCATGCTAGCCGAATTCGGCGACAAATTGGTGCTCCAGCCTCTAGACTCTGCATTGCAAACGCTTCCGACCCCAGAGGAGCTAAAGCACAGGATCCTCATCAAGGTCAAGGCAGCCGCCGGTGAGGAATTGGATACCCGAGCTTTGATGAATGAGCTGTCTACACGCAGAGCTCGTAGTTTCAGTTCGCCGTGGTCTCGTCCTGTCGTGTTGAACGACAGCATCATCCCGAACTCGCCTCTTCTATCAAGCCCACCGTCCATGAGCCCGCCAGAGCGGACAACCTCGTTTTGGGCTTCACCCCGCACCTCGAACCACACACTACCAACTTCTGCCATTGTCAGCTCAGCAGAAGATAGTGACAGTCCTAATGTGACTGCGGCGGAAACAATGGATGATCGGCGAAAGCAGAAGAAAAAGACGAGCAACATCACCCGGGAGCTTGGCAATCTGGGTGTGTACACACGAGGTGTCAAGTTTTCCGACTTTAGCAGCAATGACGCAAACACGTTTAATCACGTCTTCTCCATCAACGAGCGTGCCTTTGAAAAGTTGACCAAGCCTGGTGCGCGCGAGAAGCATTTGCTCGAAGACCACAACATGCGTTGTCTCATGCGCGTGTACCCACATGCGTTCCGCATCAACTCGTCGAATTTTGACCCACTCAAGTTTTGGCGACGCGGTGTCCAGATGGCTGCTCTCAATTGGCAGACGTACGATCTCGGACAGCAGCTGAATGAAGCCATGTTTGCAGGCGGAGACGACCGCACTGGCTATGTGCTCAAGCCTGCTGCCCTTCGGCTCGAGGCGCAAACACCCGCACTTGGTCACAGGAAGGCCCCGAAGAAGCAGGTCAAGTTCACGGTCAAGATCATCTCTGCTCAACAGTTGCCACGCCCTCGCGGGCTCGGTCAAGAAGCCAACATCAATCCCTACGTAGAGTTCGAGATGTACTGCGCCGAAGACATGGGCGCCAACGCCACCGGTTTCGGCGGACAAGATGCTTCTGCACGCAATGGCCACTCTGGCATTGGTAATCCACTCCGAAAGCGAACCCGCATCGTCGAGGGCAATGGCTACAACCCTGTATTCGGCAACGAAATCGACATGACGGTCACCACGAGGTATCCCAGCCTCGTCTTTGTGCGCTGGACCGTGTGGAATTCGCTCGATGCCCGCACCACCAATCATGCACCTCTGGCCACTTTTACCGCAAAGCTCGACAGCGTCCAGCAGGGATTTCGTCATCTACCCCTCTTTGACAGCAATGGCGAGCAGTACCTCTTTTCGACACTATTCTGCAAGATCAAGAAGCAGGACATTGTCGATGCACCCGAAGCAACGTCAACCCGCTCTAGCTCTCGCCGGCCATCCCTCGAAGGTGCCAGCTCGCTCCAGGAATCCATCAATGGCAACAAGTCCAGTCGCAGCTTCGTCAGACGACTTATCAGCAGAGCTCCCAGCGAGCGCAAGAAGCGCATGGATGAACGCATGGGCAGCGACTCTCGCGAGTCAGATCTGGATCACATCAGTCGTGCGAGCACGTTCAGTGATCCTTGAAGCGATGCTGTAGATTGGTCGCATCTTCAACCCCTGGTTTGCAACGACGCACACGAGAACATCGCGTCGTCATGACACATGATTGGACCGCACCTGTATCAGACCACTCTTCGTCTGCACCATGTACTTGCTGCTCATGGCGTTCCTTGGAATTGCGGCTGCTCTGTTGGCTTTTGCATGGAACCAATGCCGCAACAGGAAGCCGCGGTAACTTTATCCCGCACTGCAATATCCGTGCTGCAATGCTCATTTCGAGCCATTCGGAACCTCTCACGCCGAGCTGGCAAAAGCAGTTCTGTCTGGGAAAGCAGATGGCGCACCCCCTGGACCGTTCTGCTTCTCGTATTCGCCACACAATCGCTTCGGCCAAATCAACGTCTCCCCCGAAAAGTTTTTCTCGATCTTGTCGAGCAAGACTCCGATCGCTTCCTCCATGTCCCCTTTTTGTTTTTCTTCTGCATATACCCAATTCATAACCATCTTGGCATTACATGTAGTTACAGGCGTTTGATTCCGGATTTACACGGTAGCTTTGGATGGCTTTGCCGGCGAGCAAGCCTCCAGCCCGACTTGGTGATATCCTATAGACTTGTCTTCTTCACCACCAATGAGCTTCGATGCTCGCACACGACACCCTACTCGCCTTTCACTGTATATACCTTGGCTTTTTCTCTCTTTTTTCCCCTCTTCTTCTCCTGTTTCCTTTGTTCGATGTTTGCGCTTCCTACATGACGACATGAACGACAACAACTTGCATATACTACTACTCGCTGCATATGCTCTGTGAGTATCCTCGCTCGAGTTCTTAGTTTGGGTGGTTATCTGTTGATCTGTTCCCTCTTTTATTTTGCCTCACTTTTACCTTGCCTGTGGGGAAGCGGTGATCCATTTCGCTTCAATGCAGGACATGGGCTTTTCTTTCTTTCTAGGATTGCGGCGATTTGAAGGCTTCTTCTCGATTCGATGGATGTGGTGGGCCGGGCCGGCTTGCAGGAAGGATGTGCATTGGGTTTCAATGCTACCTAACCTTCCTGCATATCCCTGGGCACCTGACATGGCTAGAATTTTGGCTTGAAGAGAAGAGTTTTGTTTGATGTTTGTTGGGATTGTTACAGGGCATTATTGAGCATTGAGCATTGGGCATTGGGCGTCGGGCAACTATAGTAACAACACAACGGGAAAGATACCAGAATAACGCAACATTTAATGTGCGAATATATAGAAATGATACCAACATGCTTCGGTGCATTATTGCATTGTATAGTCATTATTCTTGCAACACGACCTTGCACGCTCCTTTCCAATCAAGGGGCTTTTCCCATCCAATCCTTCTCGTGTTGTCAATCCATCCTCTCCGCTCATAGGTATCCTTAGCAGTCTTAGCACCACACACACAACACACCGCAAATAAGCCAACACCCGCCCCCCACCGATGTACGCCCGACATACCTCCCGCAAGAAGCGCCAAACACGCACACGGAGAGCATAAAGAAAAATCCCCACACGACAATGTCATCAGCCACGCTCACTTGCTCAGAGTCGTCATACAGCTAGGTAGTTAACTACATAGTACATATTCCCTCCCTGACATTCTGCACACCACACCACACCACACCACACCACGCACGCGGAAACGACATGCAACGACATGCAGGCTGGCAGACAGACAGGCTGGCTGGCTTCCCACTGACGTGGCTAGCTCCCGTTCTTGGTGTGAGCTTTTCTTCCCGCGTGTTCATTGTGCGCGCGGGGTGGGAGGGGAGGGAAATGGTTGCAGGGGAGGGGTGGGAGGTTGCAAGGGGGGTGCGGGATTGCGGGATTGGCAGGGGTGGGTTGTGGGGGTTTTGCATGGTGGGTGTGGGGTTGGGGATGGGGATGGGGATTGAGGATGAGGGTTTGGGGATTAGGGATTTGGGTGTTGGTGAGTGGATGTGGGATAGGTGTGTGGTAGTCAGTGTAAAGTGTAGTGTAGTGCAGTGTAGTGTAGTGTAGAAAGGTTTTTCACATGCTGGGTTTGGCGGGTGCGTTCGCATGAGTATGGTGCAAAACCTAGCTGGATGCTGTATCGGTGCTGTAAGGCTGTAGAGTAAGTAGTATTGTGGGGTTTTTCTGGGAGGGCTTGGGGAGTACTGCTGTTGTTGTGGCGACGACGACGATAATGGTGAGGATTATAATAATGATGATGACATCACCCGTCTGCCATGAGCATAGGTATTGTACACAGTACGTACATGCGACATGCTGGCGTTCTGCGCGTATGATACGATTCTTCATACCATAATCTTCAGTTCTAGTACCAAGGGCACCTATCGGTACCACCTGGCCCCGACCTGCTTGAGCCGGCGCAGGCGCTTGGTATAGTGCATATTTACTACCTCCTGCAATGACGTGGATTCCCCCCTCGTACGGACAGGCTCCCAGGCCGTGAATAGAGTATGCTGGGACCGACAATCTAGCTTCTTGCCTTGTATTTGGCAAACAAAGACCCAGATTCAGAAAAGTTTTTTTTTACAAGGCGAGCAGGTCGAGGATCTTCGGTTTCACGAGTAACAGGTCTGTGTATGCTGGTTACGAAATGCCCTAACCTACCGTACCTATGGGAGATGAGCACACTACCATAGGTACATGTGGTACACACGACGACTCGAGTGATAAAAAAAACTAGCATGCAGTCGCATCGCAAGTCCGTAACTGTTCTCCAAGTATCATAATCTCCAAGCATCATCCATGCAAACCCCCCAAATCCATGCAAGTTATAAAAAAAATAACGCATGTGCTTCTGGTGCAAGACGGGCGGGAAACAAAGACGCGGGAGGAACGGGTAACCAATTCTTGAGAGCCAGACCGCCGGTCCCCGCACAAACGTGCAATGATTCATGATCGCCGATGTTGCATTAATCAACCCCCATCACTTCATCTCTCCCCCCAGTATCCACGGCAACCTTTTTGTTTTCCTCTGGTCCCTCGTTCGCTGCCTCGTCTTGTTTGAGGTGGAGGGTTCGCCTCATTCTGATATACCTGGTATTGTACCTACTCATCTCTACTGCCTACCGTACGCAACATGTGGATTCACGTTTCGGAAGTGGACGTGCCGCGGGGAGGGTGTCGTGACTGGAATTTGTGTATGCAACCTTTGGGATCCAGAGATACCTACCTGGCGGCAAGAATGATGTATGGATAGGTAGGGGCAGATAGGTACATGCGACTATGTGAACCACAACTGCCGGTACTCTGGATACAACCTACTCAATTGGCGCATTACATTTCCATATACTACACCGGTACGTACGATGATAATGCAAGTCGCCTAGGTCCAGTCTGGTACGTACTCGATGTACTCCTCTCCCAATGGCCAGTACAACCAAAGTACGGGCACTAATCGAGACACGAGGCGGAAACGATCCGTGCGTCGTTCCCACCCCGACGTGGGCGAGTTACTTGGGAGCAGGCAGGCAGGCGGGCGGGCGGGCAGACCAGGCAGGGAAGTCCAGGCAGGGGGGGACAACGCATCCCGCATTCGGTTTGCTAGACGAATATGCATGCATGCCATGCGCTGTTGTCATGCATTGTACCGCACTGTACCCGTACAGTATAGTACAGTACAGTACACACACCAGAACACATGGCGGCCAAGTCGAGTCATTGTCCTGCGCCCGCTTCGTTGCTGGCGGAGAGAGCGGGACGAGGCCACCACTCAAGTCTCAAGGGTGGGTGTCACACATGATGATATGAATATGACAGGCACAGCATGCGCCGACTTCTTGTGGGGTCTGGGCGGGCGTGGTGCTGAGCGAGCGTGGTTCAAACTTCCAAGGATGGATGGATGTATAGGGTTTGGAGGTTGGGGGGGCAAGGGTTGCCGAGTGAGGTGTAGTAGTACGGCATAATTACTAGAGTACTATCTCTGTGTTGTGTGTACGTGCTTATGTATTGATCCTTCCACTATATCTGATTTGGTGCGGAGCAAGTACAGATAGTCCTCCAGACTATGTGAGTGTGAGATTGATGCATGCGACCTGCACGTCTTTTGTCCGTGATCTCCACCGTCTTCAGTGAATGCTACCCTGTGGTCGACCTGCATGTCATGGTGGGGGCGGAAAGGCGCTGGCGAGTGAGCAAGACTGTTACGAGAGCTTGTCTTGATTCGATCGGTACACAATTCCAACCTCAGGGCAACATGCGTGGTTCCTGTTGTACCTTGCGTGCTGTACGACATTTCAAACTAGATCTTCGATGGGGGGCTTGAGGTCTGTGGCACATACATGACAATCCCCCGCATTGGAGTGCAGTTGTGTGCTTGTACAGGCTGACTGTTTTCATGCTTTATCTGCATGAGGTTATTGTCCGTCTGAGTTGAGATCAGATGGTATCACCAAGACGATCGGTCAGACTGACGGTTGCAATGTAGGTTTCCAACGTCCTTGAATCTCGATTTGGTATAAGTATTCTCCGCTTCTGACCGAGATGCGGTATGCATGGTTCACCATCGCTGGACGTCATTGCGGAGCTGCACAAAGTGAGGCGACAGATAAATACATTGCGCACTTAGCATGATAAGCGCGCTGTGCTCCATCGACGACTGCGTTATCCGCAATATCCGACATGATGGCGTTCTCCGCTTACTGTGGTGTTGATCTCCGATCACACTGAGCAGCTGCAGCACGCAGATCCACTTCGCATGTACCTATGCTGCAGATGGCTGTAAAGGGGCGTGCCTTGATATCAAGCTCCGAGTGCGTGCATGACGAGCACAACGTCGAGTCTACACCGATTTGTCACGGCCTGTAGCCTTCGAGTCCATGCAGTTCTAGTCCATTTTTTGCGAAGCATTCGAGAGGGCCTTACCGCTCACGCATCAAGTCTTGTGCATGAGACGGAAGCAAGACGTCACCGTTCCACTACTTTAGCCACTGTCAGCACTGTGTTGTTGCTTGCGAGGTAAGCCGGTCATGATAAGACACCAACTACCGACAGAGTTTCGCCATTTAGGCAATAACGATGCGACACCGCGGGCGAGCAGTGCGAGGAGAGAGTGAGCTGAGCATGCACCCCGCATTTAGATATGAACATCCATAAGCGACCAATATTGTCATGTTTCTAGAAGCAGGCCGATTGTCCGCGTATCAGTCGAGCGGCCAATGGCTAGGTCCGCGGCGCTCGGAAGCTTGCCGGCGATAGCAACGCACATGAGAGTGTCATCTTGCTGCTGCGTTGCGCAAGCGAAGGCTGCTGCCTTGTGGAGGGAATGAAGTATCGTCATGTACCGGTCCTTGGATTCTGGCAGGTGACACAAGCGTGGGATGAAGCGATACCAGCATGGTTCGAGTTGGCCAGATGCGCCAGAGCCGATGAGATGTGAAGTGTGCTATAATATTAACATTTCGATGGGTACACAAAAAAATAGCGATGTTGATGTCGATGTCGGAGCGCTATGGGCACTCCCGATAAAGAGAGGGTCCACAGATGCGGCTCTGCTGCATTGGTACAAAGCTAAACAGCAAAGGCCCTGGGCGCATTTTATGACAACAGGAAGAAAGCAGTTGTAATGAAGGAATTGCTGGCAGAGTCACTATGGTGCAGGTTCAGTGCGTGAACAGAAGTTGCCTGAGGTGCGATGTGGTTGATGACGACGACGATGATGCTGATGTGGAAACGAAGGAGTGAAAGGAAACGGATGAAGGAAAGATTCAAGGAAGGAAGGAAAGATCAAGTGCGTGCTTACTCTTAGTGCGGGACCCTGAGATGAAAGCCCCCAGACGATGGTGTGCCAAGACCGAATATTTGCAGACGCCGACACGCCGCCGCCGCCAGTATTGGAATTCACATCAGATTGATCCCCCGCCAGCCACCAGCGACAATCACCACCTTCCGCTCCGCAAACATCCATACACACACACAGAGACATCGCACACACCCATACACACGGTCAAGCACGCGCAACACCACCGAGCGCAGCCCCTCCACCGCTGGAAATGGTGTGAGCAGACTTCATTCTTCATTTGTCCAACCCACCAGACCCAAATCTCCGCCAGAACCGGCCCCCCTCCACCCACCCCCCTCACGTGTCCGGAATCCGCCAGAAATCATTGAAGTCGGTGCATTCGCAACATGGAGGGCGCCTTTACCCATATGGGCAACCACCTGGTGTCCGACTCGGCCGCCACTATTAACGCGGGTGACGTCGACGAAGGCATTCTCGATGGTGACCTGGCCCGCGGTAGCCTTTCGCGGAGACGACGCGTGGACGACGACGAGGAATTCGATGAGGATGACCTAGAGAGTATGGCGAGCATGCCTGTGGGCGGAGCCAACGGGCAGGCGGCTGCGAGGCAAGAGGACGCTGAGGTGGAACTGCCTAGCCACGCCTGTGCCTACTGCGGCATTCACAACGCAGGCAGCGTGGTCAAGTGCCTGGCCTGCAGCAAGTGGTTCTGCAGTGCGCGCGGCAACTCGTCGTCGTCGCACATCATCAATCACCTTGTGCGCGCCCGCCACAAGGAAGTCCAGCTCCACCCCGCCTCCTCGCTCGGCGACACGACACTAGAATGCTACAACTGCGGCACCAAGAACGTCTTCCTCCTGGGCTTCATCCCCGCCAAATCCGACACCGTCGTCGTCCTGCTCTGTCGCCAGCCATGCGCTGCCATGCCCTCACAGAAAGACATGAATTGGGACACGTCGCGCTGGCAGCCGCTCATCGAAGATCGCTCCTTCCTCCCTTGGCTGGTTCCCGCCCCCACCGACCAAGAGCAGCTCCGCGCCCGCCACCTCAGCCCCCAGACCATCGCGAAGCTCGAAGAACTGTGGAAGGACAACCAGAATGCGACGATTGCAGATCTCGAAAAGGGCGCCGGCCAAGAGGAGGTCATTGCAAAGGTGCTGCTCCGTTACGATGATGCCTTCCAATATCAGAATGTGTTTGGCCCTCTGGTCAAGATCGAGGCCGACTATGATCGCAAGTTGAAGGAGTCGCAGTCGCAGGACAATCTGGTCGTACGCTGGGACATGGCACTCAACAACAAGCACACTGCTAGCTTCATTCTCCCTAAGCTGGAACTGGGTGACGTCAAGCTGGCGGTCGGTGACGAGATGCGCCTCCGCTATACTGGAGAGCTTCGCCCCCACTGGGAAGGCGTTGGTTATGTCATCAAGATTCCCAACAACCAGTCGGACGAGGTCACAATCGAACTGCGCACCAAGGGTGACCACAAGTCCGTCCCCACCGAGTGCACACACAACTTCAGCGCCGACTACGTCTGGAAAGCCACCTCCTTTGACCGCATGCAGCACGCCATGAAGACATTCGCCATCGACGAGATGAGTGTTTCCGGCTACATCTTTCACCGTCTGCTTGGCCACGAGGTGGCTTCAGCACCCATGAAGATTTCGATTCCCCGCAAATTCAGTGTCCCCGGTCTTCCTGAGCTCAATGCCAGTCAGATCAATGCTGTCAAGAGCGTCCTTCAGAAGCCTTTGAGCTTGATCCAAGGTCCTCCTGGTACGGGAAAGACAGTTACTTCGGCTACCATTATATACCACCTCTGCAAGATTAGCGGAAGTCAGGTTTTGGTCTGCGCACCATCCAACGTCGCTGTCGATCAATTGTGCGAACGGATTCATCTCACTGGACTAAAGACTGTCCGTGTGACGGCCAAGTCTCGGGAGGATGTCGAATCACCCGTTGGCTTCCTGTCTCTTCATGAGCAGGTCCGCATGAATGACACCAATGTCGAGCTGAACAAGTTGAACCAGCTCAAGAGCGACGTGGGCGAACTGTCGAGCCAAGATGAGAAGAAGTTCAAGCAGCTTACTCGCGCGGCTGAGCGCGAGATCTTGAACGCTGCAGATGTCATCTGCTGTACTTGCGTTGGAGCTGGTGACCCTCGTCTGTCCAAGATGAAGTTCCGCACCGTCCTGATCGATGAGTCGACCCAATCTGCCGAACCCGAGTGCATGATTCCTCTGGTCCTCGGATGCAAGCAAGTTGTTCTTGTAGGTGACCACCAGCAACTTGGCCCAGTCATCATGAACAAGAAGGCCGCTACGGCTGGTTTGAACCAATCCTTGTTTGAGCGTCTGGTCATTCTCGGTTGCTCTCCCATCCGACTTCAGGTTCAGTACCGCATGCACCCTTGTCTCTCCGAATTTCCTTCCAACATGTTCTACGAGGGATCCCTTCAGAATGGCGTTACTATGCAGGAGCGCATTCGTCGTGATGTCGACTTTCCCTGGCCAGTTGTCGACAGTCCAATGATGTTTTGGTCCAACCTTGGCGTTGAGGAGATCTCTGCCTCGGGAACATCTTATCTCAATCGTACAGAGGCTCAGAATGTCGAGAAAATTGTCACTCGCTTTTTCAAAGCTGGTGTTCAGCCGAGTGATATTGGAATCATCACGCCATATGAAGGCCAGCGCAGTTACGTTGTTAGTTCGATGCAAGCCACTGGTAGCTTCAAGAAGGAGAATTACAAGGAGGTCGAGGTTGCTTCAGTCGATGCTTTCCAGGGTCGTGAAAAGGACTTTATCATTCTCTCCTGCGTTCGTTCCAACGACCACCAGGGCATCGGTTTCTTGAGCGATCCTCGTCGTCTCAACGTTGCTCTCACACGAGCCAAGTATGGTCTAGTCATCCTAGGTAACCCCAAGGTTCTATCCAAGCATCCGCTATGGCACTACCTTCTCCTGCACTTCAAAGAACGCAACTGTCTTGTTGAGGGACCCTTGACCAACCTCCAAGTGTCTCTTCTCCAGTTCAGCCGTCCCAAGCAGACCTACCGGGGCCCCCAGCGCTACCAGATGGCCTACCAGCACGCCAACGCCATGACATCGGGACGCCAGGCCAGCTGGAACGGTGGCAAGCCCACACGCCAAGAGTACAACGACAACGGTTCGATTGTTGGCTATATCCCGGATGATGTGTCTTCGGTGCACTCCTCTGCCCTCGGTGGTGTCGGAGTCTCTTCCAACTACCCTCCCATGTTCTCTAACTTCCAGGAGTCTTGGCCCCTTCCAGGCCGCCCCAACGGTAAAGGCAAGAATGGCGCTCCTGCAAGTGTTGCTGGTGAATCTGTCGCTGCTAGCGAGCTCACAGACACTCGCAGCGACGCACCCGGAGGCATCAGTCTCTCTGGCCTAAGCTTGAACGACTACAACAAGCCAACCTCCATGAGCCAATCTGACAGACTCAGCCGCTTTGTCGAATCCACTCGTCAAGGCCCCAACATGAGCGCTGGATTCGGTGCTGGCCGTGGTCTACGCAGTGGTATAGGTGGCTTCGGTGACGACGACGACGCCCGCAGTGTCTCAACTGCGTTTGCTAGTCAGATTGGCGGTGGAACGGCTTATGACTGATTGGACATTGAGCGAACACCTTGAACAACCGTTTCAAAGGTGACAACACAGATCTTGGCAGCGAGCCCCTTCAACGTACCTGATGCCAACGCAACGTGCCCAATGACTGGTCATTTCCGTCATGACACATCTGCTCTAGCGTCTGACCAGACCATCGCCAACACTAGCCTCGACATCCATAATGAAGTCAGTCCGCGCCTGGGATGGTGCTCATGGCGACTACCGTTTCCGCTTCGGCCACCAAAGGCATGCACAAAGGTCGTTCTACGCACTGGGCAAGATGCCTGCATACACGTGGCAAGGTGAATTATGTATCCGCACTAACAAAGAGTCTCGCACTCATCCTGTTGGTCAGGTTCGACTGCGAGAGATGTCGCTGGAGTAGATGCGCTCAAGATTAGACTCCTTCTCTTCTTTTCACTCCCACTTTTGTCGATTTACTTTGGCCACCCCGTGGCCCCATGTTTGTTCAATGGAATATATCACAGAAAAATTATACACTGTTTTGTATCAAAGCCAATGCTCCTACCTGCCTGTGTGTGACTGTCTGTCTTTGAGATAATTTGGACTGGGGCACGAGAGCAAGAAGCCTACGCCCGTATAGATTCTATTGGGGTTTGGTAACTACTTTCGTAGGGGGGTAGGTGTGTATAGTGTAGCAAGAGCGAATGGACAGCCTCTAACGGGTCCTCTGGACTTTCATTCTCCAGGAAGGGGCGGGGGGCTTTAGGTGATGTGCGAATATGAGGAACGGGTGTAGAAGGAGGGAATGGCGTGGACTTTCCTGGTATACATGTCGATAGACGGGGAAGGTATATACCTAATAGCAAGACAAAGTATGTCTTGGGCGTTATAGAGTGGCCACTGCATTGCGGTGGGCTGTGAGCAGATTTAAAAAGTTCTAGACAAAAAAAAACCTTCCATGGCATCAAGGATCAAAAAGATATGTGTGCTCCCAGACTGAGAATTGAACTCAGGTCTCCTGCGAGTTGTCTTTTCAAGGAAATGACAAGCAGAAATACTAACCACTATACGATCTGGGATAGTGTTGTTGATGGATGAGTCAGCAGCTGTTGTGTTCATAAAACAGTTTTTTCAATATCCCAGCAGTTGAAGCTGCGGACATGTAATCAGTGATAGAATTTTTGCTCAAAGCTGGTGATGCTTGCGTGACCCACTTCCCACTCTTAAGCTGAAGAGCTTATCGCCATCAAGTTCCTGCCGACCCGCTTTACGATAGACGTCCGATTGTAGGCGTTCGTACCCCAGAACCACTCTATCTTCCTTTTCACTGCTTCATCAGTATAGTCTTCAGGCACAACATTCTTCGGGCGAAACGCAGGCTCCATGGGATCAATGAAGTGTGTTTCGCTATCATATCCCCATTTCTCCAGTTGGGTCACGTTGAAAGCTACCAGCATGCTAAGGGTTGTCAGTTTCGGCAAGTGCAAGTGCTTGCAATTTGAACAACACCTACTCGTGATCTTCATGGACGAGATTATGACAATGAAACATGCTTTGCGCACGTTAGCTCCACGATACCATATCCTGGTGCAATTCAATGACTCACTATACACCGTCCCATGGCGCATATCGGGCTACAACTCGCACAGTCTCGTTCGGCGCAATCCAAACTACATCCTTCATGCCAGCGGCTTCGTAGGAACTGACAGCATTGCGACCACCCGTGCGTGACAGCACCTGGAAATCGACGAGATGAATGTGTACCGGATGCGTAGCGTTTCCCCCTCCGTGTCGAAGTTCCCAAATCTCATCCGCGCCGAGTGTCGGTCGCGTTAAGATGCGGTGCTCTACATCTGCCCATCCCACACCGTTGACCTGCCAATCATCACCGCTGCGTGAGAATGTGAAGTTCTTGGTAACGCTCGTTTGGGGCGGAGGCGGAATGTAGCGGAGATCAGATGGGATGGGCTTGTCAGGACAGGTGACCTTGTCACCAATTACGAAGCGCATCACACGGTCTGTGGCAGCGTGGTCGATGTTTCCCAGGACACCGTGGGCATTTCTCATAGTGATGGTCTGGCCTTCGAAGCCTGCAAAGTCGACAATCAATTCGTATCGCTCTCCCATGGAGAAGCCCAGGTGATCTGTCTCTATGGGATGGGAGAACAATCCTAGTCTTGGAGTCAGTAATTTTTCAATGTCATTGCGCAAACCACGTACCAGCATCGGAAGCAATGACTGTGAAAGGTATAGCCTCTCCTACTACATCGCTGTGCAATGAAAGATCAAAAGCTAAGTCATGGTCAGCAAACTGCTTGAGCTCCATCGCACACTCGGAACTTGCTTCGGCTGACTGCGCCATTCAACAAACGTAGACGGTACTTTCGAGGCTCAACTTCGAGAAACGGCCAGGGCTGACCGTTGCTATAAGGAATGTCAGAATGTATCGCTTCATCCACTTTTATTTTTCTTACACTTGTATAATGTCACCCCAAACTCCAGTATGGCCATTTGTATTATAAATCAATTCTCCATTATTACCGTATTGTTTCGAACAAATTGACAAAGCAATATCGTATTCGTCTTTAGGCAAGTCTAGCGCTTGTTCTTCATCATCACTTAGTAAGTAAAACCCATCAAGGCCCATATACACATTTTCGCCAGTCTCGAACTCGGTGTGATCCTAAGCATGTAAGCTTTTTTTACTGCATTGATACAGATAGACACTGACATGGTACCATATAGTTCGAGCATTCTGTGCGTTCGGATAGTAGTAATCTTTGTATTGGCCGGGAAAAGCGTAGTCGGCAGCCCAGCCATCAAAGGGTGCACGATTGTATTGGCCATGGACATGTACGGAAGAGTTGGTTGGACTGTTGTTTGTAAACCTCACCACTGCTTCTACGATTCGTTTCAGTATGAGTTGATAGTAGTATCCAATCCAACTTACCCCGCCCCTTGCGCATCATAAACGTAGGTCCAGGTTGTAGTCCATCATAAGCGTATAAATTAGCGACTCCAAGATTAGGGTATATTTGCTTCTGGATTGATCTTATTTCAATTTCATAATAATCAATAACAGCTCCCGTGGTAGGATTGGTGTAGGTACTAGAAGGTATTAGCACTTGCATATCTCCGCTCATGTCAGGCGTTGCACAATCTTGGCTCCTTCACGGGCAGTATCGGAAGAGGATGTTGAAAGATCCAAGTGTATTGTGGACTGATCCATCCACCTGTAGGCTCGACCCAGCTGTCGTTTGAGGTACTTGTAGATGTAGGGGAAATAGTGAATGTCGAAGATGTCGTGTTGTCGAAAGCAGCGGCGTGAACACTAATACTCAGGAACGAGAGTAGGCTAACGAGTGACAAGGTCTTTGAAGAACACATTATCAGATGCTTACCACAGTGCATGCGACTGCCAGATACTGGGGCACTCGAGATACTTCAACAAAGAGACATATCCTACCTGAGCCGCCGCATCAAGATGATTGAATTGGGATACCAAAGTCAGTGGATCCTAAGACATGGCTGTCGGGATACGAGAACGGACGCAGGGTTAATTTTGACCAACGACATCTGTCCGCGGATCAGGCATCGAGTGTTCCTATCATAATATGATCATCGGTAATCTCGGTTCGGCCAGCTTGCCGCCAGTGTTCATGCATGCGTGTTTCGGAAAAAGCATGTTGTTTTCGATGTAACAAGCGCAAAGGTGATGCAGATCAATCGCCGTGGAAGACCATCATGGATGACTTACCACGGTGAGGCCCGCATCAAGGTTCGTCATGTTGAACACCTTCACAGATTTACCCAATGATCAATACGGACAAGGCAAGCATCTACTATGCACTGCCGTACTTGAATGCATTCTGTGGGATGAAGACGCTGATGCATGTGATGCTCTTTACGCAAGATGATTGCCTGACCATCTGCAGGGACGCCACGCTAGTCACGGTACCGGTAACGTTAGCTGCGTATATATCCTCTCCTGGTCTGGCTTCCGATCTCTCTTCTCGTGGGCTCAACCCTCTCGCACACAATCTGCGAGACACAGAAACAGCTATCATCAATGGCTACCTTGGTTTCACATTGAGTCCTGCCGAGAGCCGTGGTGATCATTCCCGGCTACAACTTTGTTTGCACTTATTGCCCAACATCACAACTCCGGTTGAACATCAATAAGCTCCAGCTTCAATAGAAAATACAACAGTCCATACACACCGAATATGGCGGTGAAGTATGTGTTTGGTGATGTGGCCGCCTACTTCACCGTAAAGCCATCAGCTTTACCGTATCTACCGGTACCGGTACCGTACGAACTTCAAAAATATCCCTTTTGTCTTACATCGAGCTACCGAAATAGACCAACCGTAAATACGATCATGCTATCAAAATTTGTAATCCAAGTCCACGTACGCGGCTTCAATATCTTTCCCGGCGCCACGATTGTGAATGCTATCCTTTCCACGTTGCACTGCGTGTTTGTGGTTCACAGTTTCAGCAACTGGTTACACAGAAATTGGCAACACGTAGGTACCTACCGTACGTATGCTACCACAAAATTGTGCATGCTGTGACATGGGTATCACATTCAACGAGAGGCCGTGTCACGCAACTACATCCCCTAACAGCATGATCACTTACACGACTTCGTGGAACGCGATGGCAGACATTATAATATTAGTGAGTATCTTCCGGTATTACCCCTTTTCAGACCTATTTCCACTGCGGGCGTCCATAAAGGCTACTTGTTTGTGTTCGCTCAATCTGATCGGAAAAAGTAGATGTACGTTTTTCGGACAAGCACGAACCCATTATGTACGGCGGATTGCTCCTTCACATCCGGTGAAGCTGGAGCTTCGAAAATGCTGCATGCCACAGCTCCATCTATATTGCCTTATGGAGTTCGTCGACACCATACATCCTTTATCTGTGATGCATGTCTAGCTGGTGAATCTGTATAGAGGAGGCATATATTTTAGAGAAGTTGGGGTTTATCGTGTCCAAAACACTGAAATATTCGTACAATCTTCATGGTTTCGCTTTCAAACTACGAACTCCCCGCCAAAAAAATTAAACAGGGAATGCTTTAATTGACGAGCGAGAAAAATATTGCAAACAAATAAGTTCAAGGGAAAACTGTATCACCAATGCCTGTACGTGTGAGTTTTAATTTCTTAACATGCTGACGGTGTCGGCATGTCCAACCTGGCACCGGCCTTCCATTCACTCAATCGCGTCAACAGCATTCACAACCGCGAGAAGATACTATCAGCACCACAACATCATTCCTCTGGATAACTTCCCTCATAGTTTGTTTTGGCCAAATTCTAGCACCATAAAACCCAAGCACCAACATCTTCTACAGCACCAACAACACCAAGACATGCCTCGCAAAAGCCGCAGCAGTCGTCATCACGAACAAATCGTTCCCGGAAGCACCGACGAATACATAGCCATTATCCAACCAGCCGATGGTGACCCCGAAGTCATCAGTGGAGGACTCGAAGGCCTGCCTGGTTGGGGCCCTCGACGAGGTCCGCCCACACCCACATACGAAGAGGCAGGTTATGCGGGCCGTGAGTTTGGCTGGCGTGAAGCGTATCCTCAAGCCCATCGTGGGAAGTATGTTCCGTTTTCTTTCTACTCTTGTATATCTTGTCTCTTTTTGCTGATAACCGCGCAGCTACGAGCGCAGTTATATACATCACCAGGAAAGGGGTTTTGGCCATGGTCAGTGGTTTCGCGCTCGCGAAGGGTTCGAAGACGGTGAGGACGATGGCTGGGGGCATGGATATATGGGTGGATTTCAAGATGGCTACGCAAACTATGGATCACGTTATGGACCGCAGTATGACGATTACTACACTGGACTGCATGGGGTTGATGACTTTGGAGGTTATGGTGATTACCCCGGCGGACACTGTGGTTACTTTGATGAACGTAGGGGTCATTATGGGCATGATGCTTACCCTGGGTATGGATTTAACAATCAGATGGATGATGATTATGGGTATAGTAACTATATGGATGGTGGATACGGGTACGATGATTACCTGGGAGGATATGATGGCTATAACAATTATTACGGCTATGGTAGACATTGCGGATATGGCTACTACTAGGGTGTCTTGGGAGTAGAATAATTGTATTGAACGAATAAGTCTGCACCAAATTGGCTTGAATGATCGAGATTACTTTTCTATTTTGGTAGTAGGAGATCCCCGACTTCAAATAGTATTTTCCCTCCTGTACCCTTGTGCTTAGACAAACTTGCGGAGGATCGGAAGAAGTCTTTCAACGAAATATTAGATAGCTAAAGTCACTAATGTTTTTATCGCAAACTTATGGGAAGAAGTCAGTTGAAATTGGAAGCAAGATAGATCATATACATGACTTCACTGACTACTCCTCAGTCTCTCATCACATTGACGCTACATATAACCACGATATCCATATCCATCGAAGCCTGGAGTTCCCCCGCCATATCCATAGTAGTCATTGAACCCATCATATCCGCCGTAATAATCATCGTACCCGGCGCCTCCACCAAAGTAATCACCGTATCCACCACCGCCACCGAAGTAGTCGTCATATCCACCACCAGCACCACCATAGTAGTCGCCATATCCTTCCGCTCCACTGCCGTATTCAGACTCATAGCCTCCACCTCCCATACCATAGTAGTCCTGATAACCTCCATAGCCAAAGTAGTCGTTCTGGCCGGCACCGTAGAAGTCGCCATGTCTTCCTCCGTAGGCACTGCTATAATAGCTCGAATCATCAGCATAATATCCACCACTGTAACCTCCTCTAGATTCCCCAAATCCTCCTAAACCACCACCATACTCCGCTCCCATGAGTCCCAGCCCACCCGCATATTGCTCTTGAAAATCCCGATACCCATCCTCCCTCCCCTCTGGCACCGCACCCCCATACCCTCTCCCATAAAACTCGTCATACGCCCGCGCCCCCCTGGGCCCATGATATGCCTCCCCAAACCCCCTCGGATACCCTTCCTCCAACCCCGTCCACGCACCCTCCCTCTCCCCATATTCCTCTCCCTCTCGATGTCCGTGCTGCCGGCCCTCCGCGAATCGTGGCCACGGGTTCGGCGGCATGGGTCCGGTGGGTGGGTCCTCGCCTGGGAGCCAGTATTGCGTTGTGCCTGAGCTGCCGTCGGCGTCCATCCAGTGGTCGGTGTAGACGCCGGTTTGGGGGTCTCGTTTTGCGCGGAAGGCGCCGCCTAGGATGTGGCCTGTGTCGTTGTCGCGGCGACCATGGGAGGATTTGTGGTGTTTGCCCATTCTGGGAGGGGTTGGATGTTGTTTGGAGTGGAATAGTCGTCTTTTTTTCTTGTCTCCAGAAGTGATGTAGTAGAAAATGGAGACTGATACGGGTGCTAGACTTTAAAGAAGAAGATTTTTGCTTTTGGGGTGGTTTTATGTGTGTCTAAAGACGAGGAGAATGCGATTTTGACGCGTGAAGGCTTCTGTTGTTTTCAGAGTATGCGTCGTGAGCTGTCACATGAGTTTGTCAGATTATGTATGAGCTATGCGCGGAGTGCTGGGATATCTTTCGCCATTGACTAGCGGTCTGTTGTGAATCAAGGACGAGCTTTGCATCATATTGTATGATAATAAGGGACCACTACATGTTGTGTCGTTGCCATGTAGATCCATTCGTGGGGCATCTGCTTCAAGAATGAGGCTGAGGTGGCAGAATTGCTGTAACGGGTGGCCCTAGTGAACATGATCACATCATGAGCACACAGCCAGATCACAAGCAATGTGTTCGAGGCTCGTGCTGTTGGTCGCATTCTGTGAAGAATTATCATTGCGCTCTACCCAGTAAAAATGGTTCCTTGTCGTTGTTTAAGACATGACAATGGACTGTGAGAAAGAGTAAGTACAGCAGCGAGAGGAGATGAGAGGAACGATGCAAGCTGGTGCTCGGGAACGTAGACACCGCGAGACGGCGAAACGGCGAAATGAAGATGCTTCATATACCTACTGTATACACAGTAGAGTATGCATTGAAGCTTATGCGAACGCCCATGACAGATTTCTGACATGATGGTGAAGGTAGAGTAGTGTGTGATGGATAAAGACAGGTTGCATACTTGCATACCCTAGTAGCTAACGTCGCATGTTGTTATGTATTGTCAAGGAACAGGTATGTGAGTGAATAAACAGTCTATGCTTGGTATAGTTGCCGCACGTTTTCTTTGTCTATCAGTTGTTACCATGGTAAAGTTTGCAGCCTCATTCAAAGTTCATCATTAGGTTAGGTAAACCGCGGTAATCTCGAGGACCTACGGTAGTTTAGACAAAAGGAGAGACGCAGACTCAACACGTTAACAATCTCAACTCCTACGCGCTGCCCTCAGATAGGACGCGCGACACAGCTCTCGCTCGCAAGCTGTTGTCCTACGTGACGCCGAAGCGCGTACCTTTTCCTTGTCTCAGGGGGGGGGGGGATGCTGTAGGTACCTAGTATCGTTCCTTAGTCTAACGTGATCCACCATCGAGCGCCCACCCCCACCGAGCGCCCACCAACACCAAAATCACCAAATTTTCAACACCAAATTTCTTAACAACTATAGCACCTATTAACAACACGCTTGCAGCAATTAAATCCTTAACTCTTAGAGAAGATTTTATATACTTAGAAATAGTAGAAAAGTATAGTTACTTATAGTTAACCTTATCTAGACGCTACTAGAAAATTTAGTAGGCGTATACTACTACTCTACTAAATAGTTAAATACTTAATACTATATAAGAAAGTAAGCTTATAAAGTATATTAAAGAGCTTTATAAGTAAGGATTACCCCTTATATAGACTATTATTTAAAATTTTATAACTAAAATAATAAGGAATCTAGTAAGTAAAAATTAGGTATAGCGCTTTATTAACTACTATAATATTAATCTTATCTTCTATTAGGCTACTAGGCTTAATTATAACTACTTTAAAGCTAATTCTACCTTTAAGTATAGCTTATACTTTAAGCTTTTATACTAAAAAATAGAGTAATATAATATTAAGAGTTAGTATATCTATAATATAGATAAGAAGGGTTTTCTTATTAGAGTACTATTAAAAACTAAATATATATTTAATAAGAGCGCCTATAAGTAGAGAAAGATTAGAGCTATACTCTAGAATAGTAATAGGGAGTAGATTACTACTATAGCTTATATATGCGCTAATAGTACTACTCTTACTTTTACCCTTATTTATTAGTCCTAATCTAGAGCTCTATAGGATACCTAGTTATAAGATTTTAACCTATTATAATACTAAGCTTTCTTTATAGGATTACTAAGTAGGTAGATAAGCCACACCCTAGGGGTATCCTAGCTTAAGGAGGTGTTTAATTACAAGATAAAAGCTAAAGCTTATACTTTATACTAGCTCCTTATCCTTAATAGCTATAGATCTTATATAATAATAAAGTTTATTAAGTACTATAATAAATATAAGATCCTACTTATAATATATCCCCCTTATAGTACTTACACCCTTTAGCTACTTAATATTATAGTATTTACTCCCTTTATAGCTTTATATAAAGCTTAACTATCTAGTTTTCTAGATAGCTCCTAAGGGCTTATAAGCATTACTAAGAGGGATTTCTACTAGTTATTTAATACTATATAGAGTAATACCTTTAAGGAAAAGCTAATATTAATAGCTTTTAAAGTAATAGGTATCTTACTACTTAACCCTAATATTATCCTTTTAAGGTTTAAAGCACCTATAAATAATAGTAACTAGCCTTCTTTAAGTAATAGTATAACCTTAATATTAAGTATAAGTAATTAGAGAAAGATAGAGTAGTTACTCTATAATACTATAATTAATATCTATAATAAATAGTTAAAGAAGCTTAGCTAGATAATCTATACTATATTAGTAAGAAATACTCTACTTAACCACAAAAATAAACACCTAAGGGCTACCCTAGCTAATAAGAAGAAGCGTAGGAAGCGTAGTAAACCTCTATTATTACCCCCTAATAATAATTTATTAGTAGTGCCTAATTTATTTTACTATTAAAGGTAAAGCAAGTATTTAAGCTCTAGGAGTAAAAGAACCTTAAAGAATAGGAGCTATAATACTAAAAAAGTAAGGTAATTAAGCTTTATAAGTAATAGAAGCTTGCTAAAGCTTAATTTATAAAGGAGTGTTACCTAAATTAAGTAATTACTAAGAAGGAGTAGGAGGAGAAAGCTACCTAAAAAGCTACTACACGTAATAAGCAGAAAACTACTAAGCAACTAGAAAAGTAACTTTAAAATAATAATAAAACGTCCTAAATAGGTAAGAGGTAAATCCTTAAGCCTCCTACTATTATACTAGCTAAGGTAGTTGTTGCAGGAGGGATATCAACCGGATCACGGAGTATCTTAATCCGATTAATCCCGATTAATACCCCTGTATGACCCACTATCTAATCAACTGCTAGCTTACTGCCAAGTGCCTAATAAAAAGCAGGAGCTCTAGTAAGGAAGGTTTACTAATTATTTACCTTCTAGTAAGGGTAGCTAAAGCTCTATATATATAAGTACAATTGTAGTAGATACAATCTAATAATCTATCTCCTAAATTATTCCTAACCTTAGTAATCTAAATTTCTATAGTTATAAGCCTAGTTCGCACTTTACCTTATTAAAGATTGTCCTATCTATTTAAGCGTATTGTTTAACTTAGACACTAAGCTAGTAAGCTTTACTCTTTATACTATTTCTTAAGCAAAAGCTTACTTATTACTCTTCTACTATAAGCGACTAAATTCTAAAGGGGGATATCCTACTTACTAGATTAACTAACTAGCCTACCTAGTATATTTAATTTAGATACTATACCCTAACTAAAGGGATCTAGGTAGAGGTAGACCCTAAGGCTCTAGATACTAAAAACTACTTTAAGAATAAACCTATTAAGCCTAATATGCTAATAGATATTGCGCTATCTAATATAATAAGCGAGCAGTACAAGCTCTAAATAGCTTAGTACTAAGCCTGCTTATTAGATTAGGTATTAAAGTTATTAGCAATCTAGAACCTCTTTATATAGGTTAATAATATAGTAGATTAAGGGATCCTTACCCTAGCCTATATAGAGCTTGTTAATTAAGGAAGAGTAACCCTCTAAGCACTTATCTAAGTGCTCTATAATAACCTAGCGCTAACTAACTTAAGCGCTGTAACACTAGTAAGATTATAGTATAAAGCTTATCTTACTAAGGTAAAGATAAGTAGCTAAGACGCTAATTACTAGTAGAAGGAGTAGATAATCCTATATACGCAAGCTAAGGTATACAACGTACCTAATATTAAAGGATAGCTTATAGTACAGGATTATCTTAAAGCTCTATCTACTAGGATCTTACTAGAGTAGGGTTAAAACATGTTTTAAAGGATTATTAAAAAGTTAGTAATAGGAGAGCTAACTTATAACCTCCTATAGGTTACTAAGATCTATTTATTACTTCTTTAAGAGAATAATATAAGATTAAGCTCTAAGGGTCCTAGAGTGTTTACAATAATAGGAGCTCTACCTTCTAATTAACTAAAGAAGGAGTCTTTATACCTATATAGTAGATCTTACCTATAGAAACCTCCTAAATATAAAAATATTATTAAAGCTTAGACTAATATAGGTAATAAGCTTACTACTACTTAATAATTAGAGATTAAGAAAAAGATTAATAGGAATCTAAAATTCAAAGAGTTAAGAAAAGCTCTAATTAAGTCCTATCCTATTAATTAAGATTATAGTAGTAAGGCAAAAGAAAACGCGATTACCTATCTAGGCAGTATCTAGGCGGCACTAATTAACCCTATATTAATAGCAGAGAAAACAAATAGGATCTATTTAACTATAGACTTTAAAGCTTACGCTCTATTAAAGAGCACTATCTTTAATAATAGGGGTGTAGTGCACCTAGTTAATAATATAAGCTACCTAGAAGAAAGCTTGTTTAGATTAGTTAAATATAAGATAGTTAAAGCAGGAACTTAAGCTTTTCTAATCTTAGGCAGAGGGACAAGAGTAATCCCTAATACTCTTAATAGACCAAGAGGTCTAAAAACAGAAGATTTAGTGCTTACTAATATAGTGTTAGTAGAAGGTTTTTATATAAATATTATATTAGAAGCTTAATTACTTAAAGTAGGAGTTTAGTTCCTTAGGCTAGATGCTACCTTATAGTTTAGATTATTAGAAAAGAGCGTTGTATTAGCTAAGTTACTCTATAAGTTTAACTTAACTTTCCTAGAATATAAGCCCTCTACTTCTTATCTAATAATCTAAAGCATAGTGCCTAAATAACCCTAGCAATCCTAGATAACTTACCTAAGACACGACAGTAAGGAGCTTTAGCACTAATAATTAGGCTATTTAGGTGTTATGGACTGGCCTCAAGGGGGGAATGCAATGAGCGTTGATAATAGTATTCAGTATCTTGAAGGAGAGATAAGCCCTCCACGCCTTTTTATGGGTGTCCAGTGTGTTCGCTTAGTAGTGGTGTTAGACTCGGTCCGTCTTGTGTTAGACCCAGGCTTGGGCATAAGCCCAAGTCCTTCACATTAGGACCTAAGGCGCTTAAAGCTCTAGTTAAGTTAGCTATAAACGTTAGGATTAAAGGAACTCCTAGGAGCAAATGCGAGCACTACGCTATTACACATGCCTAATAGGTTATATTAAGATAACTAAGGGAAAGATTACTACATCTATACTACTAGGTATTATAGGATCTATTTAATATACTAATAGGTATAGCTTATAAGTAATAGATCTTGGTATTAAAGTGTGACTACTTAGGAAAGCTTTATACCTATCTACTATAAGCTAAAAACCTTAATAAGATTATATAGGTGTTTAAAAATTTTAAGAGCTTAATACTTAACTAATATAAGCTTAGTATAGTTAAGATTATGCAAGATAATAATATTATAACGCTCCCTTAGCGTGGCAAATCTTGCTTTTAGATCTAGGCAGCTAATAATAGTATTAAAATTAAGAGCTTACCTGTATATACCTATAAACCTAATAGAGGAGTAGAAAGAGTAGGGCAGGAGATTATAATAAAATTAATTAAAATAAGGATTAGTGCTAACCTACTAATAAAGCTCTAGCCTAAAATTATTAAAGCAGCAACTTAGCTCTATAATATAAGCCTATCCTATACTTATAATATAATATTACCTAATAAAGTGCTAGATTATTAGTTTACTAGATACTTTAGGTAGTAGCAACTAGAGCAGATAAGGGAGGCAACTACTAATCTCTGCCCTAATTAGAGCGGAATATACGCCTATAGCTGTTAAGCTTACCCCCTTAACTAAGATTAAGTAGCTAGGCGTTACAAGAGGGTTTTTAAGGTAAACCCTTAGGGTTATATTAGATATCTAGTAGGATATAGAGTATCTAATATATATAGGATATAGATCCCCTTGCTTAATTAGATTATTATAATATAGAATATTACCTTTAATAAGGATCTTTTCTATAAAGAGAAAGATCTAGAGTAGCTTTAATAGTTAGAGGCTTAAAAGATAGTTAATATTATTAGTAAAGATAAGATCTATAATATAGGAGAAGTATATAAAGAGCTTAATATCTTTAATTAGCTTTATATTATAGTAGAGTAATATAAGGAGTCTAGTAAGCAAGGAGGACTAAACCTAGTGTAGGAGCTAGGGGGTAGGGTAGAGCTAGAGGAGGTAGATAATTAGGCTAGCTAGCCTAGTAATTCACAACCCCCTAAGTAGACACCTCTAGCGTAGGTACTAAGTATAGCTAGCTTAGCACAAAGGATCTATATAAAGTCCCCTAAGCTAATAGGGCTCTAAACTCCTAAACTAATACTAGAACTAAACTTTAGTATAGGAGATAAAGGATCTATATAAGTTATAGATTAGGGTTATACTACCTAAGATAGTAGTAATCTAACTTACTTTAACGCTATAATAGGTAGCTCCTAGGAAAGACCTAGAGGGGAGAGTGCTATTAGTAGGTTACTCTATAAGAGCACAGAGATAGGTAAGGGCACCCTATCTAGCTCTTATAGGGGTGGTAAGTAGAGCTTCTACCTACCTACTTTAGGACTAGATTCTATATCTCCTGTAGATCCCTTATAAGCGGCACCTAGAGCTCCTAGAAGAAGTAGAAAACTACAAGTTAAAGGACTGCCACTAACGCGTGTTAGTAAGCAAGCTTAGGGATAGGACCCTAATAAACTACTAGGAGGATCTATAAGTATAGGGATATATATAGTAATAGATCTATTAGATATAGATCTAATTAGAAATCCCTTATATAATCTTTTAGTATATCCTAAACTAAATACTATAATCTATACTATAATTATAGTAGTAATAGGGAGCAAATCTCCTAAAAACCCTAAAAGGAATACGCACTAGGACGCTCTATAAAAAGAGCTAAAATAATAGAAGGATCTCTATAACTACTAAATAGGATAGTAATTTAGAGACGCAGCATATAAAGAAATTAATACTCTACTAAAAGCTAGTACCTAGGAGGAGATTAATAGGCTAACTAAAGGAGAGCGTCTACTTCTACTTAAATAGGTGTTTATATATAAGCTTAATTAGGATAGTTACCTAATTAAGTGCAAAGTAAGGATAGTAGTAAGAGGAGATCTATAGCTTACTAACTTAATTTATTTAACCTACGCAGCTACCTTAGTAGCTTAAACCTTTAGGACTATAATAGCTATTAGAGCTAAGTTTAACCTTAAGATATATTAATATAACGTTGTTAGAGCTTTCCTTAACGCCTTAAGGGATTAATACCCTATAGTTATCTATAAGCTACCTAAAGGATATTAAATACCTAGGAAGTGCGTTAAGCTTAAATAAGCTCTATATAGATTAAAAGACTTACTATTATTATAGTATAATAAGCTCTTAACTACACTCTAAGAAAATAAGCTTATTACTTCTAAAGAGGAGCTATGCCTATTCTTTAATAGAGATTGTAGTATCTTGTTAATATTCTATATAGATAATATCCTATTGCTCTATTACTAAAACTACGCAAGCTAAGCTTATAAAGTTATCTAAGCTCTAAAGCAAAGATATACTATAGAAGAGAAGGGACCTATAAGCTAGTTTCTAGGGGTAAGAGTAATCTAGGATAGAAAGAGATAGATAATAACGCTTGTTTATAATAAATACATTAACAAGATTATAAAGAAATTTAATCTAGTAGAGATAGGAAAATTCCCTGCTATACTACTATTAAGTAAAGATATTAAAAAGAGCACTAGAGAAGCTACTAAAAAGGAGATTAAGGACTATTAGGAGCGCGTTAGATTAATCCTTTACACCTTAATTATAGTGCGCCCTAATATTGCCTATATAGCCTCCTAGCTCTCCTAATACCTTACTAACCTATCTAAATAACACTTTAATGCAGTTAATTAAGTAATTATCTATCTATACTAAACTTAATACTAATTAATCTAATATAGGAATAGGGATCCTAATAAGCTTATAATATATAGTAATGCGTTATTTGCTAATAATATTAATACTTAGCAATTATTATATAGGTACCTAATTATGCTCTTTAGAGGACCTATTATTTAGAAGGCAGCTTAATAAGTAACTATTACTATATTAACTACTAAGGTAGAGCTCCTTGCGCTTAAGTAAGTAAGTAAAGAAGTAATAGCGTTAAAACGCTTTTTAACTAAAATATACCTTACTTTAGATACTACCTAGATAATTAATTATAATAATTAATAAACTATTAGGTTAGTAGTAGGTAATAATAAAAGGATTACTACTAAGCTACACTATATAGATATTTAAAATATATAGCTTAGATAAGAGTATAAAAAGGGATCTTTCTATATTACCTACCTACCTACTAGTAATATACTAGCTAATAGGCTTACTAAAAACCTAACTTTATAATAATTTATAAGGTTTAGAGAGCACCTAAAGTTATATAATAGTAGAGTATAGATTATATAATATTAATTAAAGTAAGGTAGTATATAAGATCTATTAATATATAATATAAAAATAACTAACTATAGCCTACCTCTCTATTATTAACTAGGTAGCTTCCCTAAGGAGCTCTATTACGCGCGTAAAGCGTGCCTTAGAGTCTATAGGGAGCTACCTAGGTTACCTTACCCTAGAATCTATAGGGGGAACCTTAGAGGAGCTAGAGTCCTTATTTTCTAATAAGAAGCTCTAGGCACCCTTAGCTATAGAAGTAGCCTTACGTGTAAGCTTAGTAGTAGTAGTAGTAGCTTTTACTAGCTCCTACTATTTAGCCTTACTCTCCTTAAGGAGTACTAAGACCCTTTACTTCTTATCCTTAAGAAGGTCTTAGCTCTTACCTACTTACTTCCTTACTAGGAAGGATAGCGTAGAATATTAGGCAAGCTTAGGGCTATTAGTTTATTAGTATAAGATCTTACTAAAGTATTATAAAGGAAAATTTCTTATATAGATTATATATATTAGGATATAGCTATACCTAGAGGAGCACTACTAGTACTAAGTCTCCCTACTAGAAGAGTTATAGCACTTGCTATTAGACTTATTAAAGAGCGCTAAGCGTAGATAATTTAGATAAGTTTTAGTATAATAAATACTAGGCTCTCTATAGTAGGAGGATCTTAGGGTCTCCTTAGGAGCTAGAGAGGGAGTAGGGGCAGGAGTAGGGGCCTTAGGCAGGGTCTAGGGAGGAGCAGGAGCTAGAGCTAGAGTTAGAGCTAGAGTAGTAGGAGCTAGAGCAGGAGCAACCTTCCTTAGCTTTATAATCTTAGCTATAGTAGTAGTAGCTATATACTTAGCTACTATATACTCTATAATAGCCTTACACTTAGTAGTAGTATACTCTTTTTTAGTAGTAGTAGCTTTAGAGACTATAGCTTTAGCTACGCAGGAGGTAATAAGGGTAGTATAGGTAGAGTAAGCGTAAGTAGCAGGTTTTAACTTTAACTAAGATATAGGTTAGTAGGGATATAAGTATAGTTTAGATCTTTAGGGTTATATAATCTTATAACTTAAGCTATAGTAAAGATTATAGTTAGGTAGATAAAGTTATAGAGCTCTGTCTAGATAATATCTATATATATAAGCGTAGGCTAAATAAGAAAGGCGCGCTAGTTAGTATCTAAAGGGTAAGCTAATTTAACCCTTTAGATATATAACGCTCTAATTAGCTACACTACCTACTAACTATAAGTATAACTATAATAATAATAAAAGATCTACCTATACCTAGAGGGTGTGTTGTAGAAGGGATATTAACTAGATTACAGAGCATCTTAATCTAATTAATCCTAATTAATACCCCTATATAACCTACTATCTAATTAACTACTAGCTTACTACTAAGTGCCTAATAAAAAGTAGGAGCTCTAGTAAGGAAGGTTTACTAATTATTTACCTTCTAGTAAGGGTAGCTAAAGCTCTATATATATAAGTACGATCGTAGTAGATACAATCTAATAATCTATCTCCCAAATCATTCCTAACCTTAGTAATCCAAATTTCCATAGTAGTTAATAAGAAGCTAGTAGAAGAGGATATAGTAGTAGAGGCAACTTTACAGCGTGGGCGCCTAATTAGACCCCCTAAAAAGCTACTTATATAATCTAAAATATTTAATCTACTCTAATAGATCTAATAATCGCGACTCTAAGAAATCTCGTGATAATAGCTATTATAGGTGGCGCAATATCCTTATTTAGTGGGTGGTGGATTTTGGTGTTGGTGGGCGCTCGGTGGGGGTGGGCGCTCGGTGGTGGATCACGTTATAACATGTAACACCGCCCTGGCCAATGCGCGTCCAGCAATCCTCCTCGGCCCTCACTAACGACATGTCCCAATTGACCCCGTTGTTTCATCGTTGCAAATCTGATCCACTTGCGACGAGCAATGCACCTTCATGGCTGTAAGAGGGAGGCGCTGGATACTCGGACACTCGTGCCCGCTGCTCCATTGCAGTGCATACGGATGCCTTGGGCGTCTTCGGGGATGAAGATGGCCGAGGGTAGGGTAGGTAGGCCGGGGAGCTGGGCCCTTGGGGTCAAGGTTACGATGATACCACTCGTTACCTCTTCTCACGATGAATGTGGCATGACCGACTGAACATCATCCATTTTCGTTACCTCCCTTTTCTCCCGTCTACTACTATAGAGTTCGACTCTTTCCTTTTGGTCGACGCTGCGCGTTTGTTTTGGTTTTCTAGCTCTTTTTCTCTCTTTTGTTTCAAGGTTGTCCACCACACCCTACTACACACCCACTCCTTGCAGGCCCGGCGCCCGTTCTTCAATATCGTTTCCTCGTTTGCCTGTCTCAGTATCTAGAAGCTCAAAATTCCTTGCAGCAGTTTTTCCCTGGGTAGTACCTGTGACTATTCTCTCAGCGCAATTGGCTCAGCGCAATTGGCTCAGTTGCGCTCGCAT
Source organism: Plenodomus lingam (assembly GCF_022343315.1). Lineage (NCBI taxonomy): Eukaryota > Fungi > Ascomycota > Dothideomycetes > Pleosporales > Leptosphaeriaceae > Plenodomus > Plenodomus lingam. The sequence continues at coordinate 605,896 of NW_027093944.1, read as the reverse complement.
CTCAATCGCCACCAGGCTTTGCCTTCAGAGCGCATTGCCGGAAAGTGAGCTGCTCATCCTTCGCCCTGGATTTTTAGACAAAAGCATTGGAGGGATAGAGAATCTCTGGTGTCCCCAGCAACGCACAGTTTCCTCGGATCATTACAATAAGATCTGCAGTGTGCAATCGGCAACCCAGCAACAGGTACATTGCGGAACTTCACGAACCGCAACAGTTCACGTCTCAAGACGTCACCTCACTGATTCAAACACGACTCGTCTCACACATCACCATCCGTTTGCCAATCACATTTTCACTTTGTGAACGGCAACCCAGCCTAACGTCACCGTCTCCCTCAGCACTCTGTGGTTTTTACCACAACACGCATACCACGTAAACCACATTCCAGGGAAATCTCGCAATGGGATTCTCAACACTGCGCATCGCTATTCTCGGCCTTACTCTACTCGTGAGCACCACTTCGGCTACCATCAGTCTTTCGAACTTCACACCACGGATCGACAATCTTCCCGCGCAATGCGCAACTGTATACACTACCAACATCGAAGGCTGCGTTGCTGGTGACTTTTCTTCCACAGACGGATCCACGCCCATCTGTAGTGAAGCATGCCTTCAAGGTCTCGCCAAGATTCAGAATGCTGTGTCTCAGAGCTGTGCGGGTGTTGATGTCGGCGAGACTTCCATCATTGGCGTTTTCCAGAACGGCCTTGGGTTGAGGGCGCTGTGCCCGGCTGGCACAGTCACATCGCAAAGTTCAAGTACAACTAAGACTACCACTACAAAAGTGTCTGTCCCCCCTCGGAGCAGCGCAGGTGCGACGACAACCACGTCATCAGCCGAGTCGGTACGGCCAAGTGGAGTTGCGTCCGCATCATCGCCACCGGGGACAGAGGATGCGCAATCATCAAGTCTTTCAGGCTCGAGGCCATCGCTGGACACGTTCACGACATCGGCGCAAGCAACAAACGTAGCGCCGTCTTCGACAGCACGCGCGAGCACGACCCGGGCTCCCAGCAACCAGCTCTCCAACACAGGATCTGGCGGCGGATCACCTTTCGATGTTGTCGCGGTTGCCTCGTCCTCACAATTAAAGATGTTGAACATGACTGTGGCATCACTCATTGCGACAGCAGTCTTGTTCTTTGCATGTGCTTGAGTCTTATCAGCAACCCCCAAAGTTTCCTTGTGTTTACGCATTGCCAGGATGGCTACGACGGCGTTTGGGATGTTATATTTGTACTATATACCCGCACTGGACTGAGCCTCGAGGTTAGCCAGTTGAGCAAGATGTGGTGGAAATCGTGGTGGCAGAGATACCCCTATGATCAGAAGGATACTGGGAATGATGGCAGTCCACTTGTATCAAAATCAAGTGGTGTAGACATGCATGGAATGGATTGGAAAAGATAGAAATGCTCCGAATAGTAAAGACGCTTTGCACCTCATGACGATGTGCAGTTGTATATACAGTTGAGGCCCATTGGGGCCATGGTGTCTCCATTCCAGCCCCACGACTAGTCGACGTTAGACCCTTGTCACGAGAGCAACTAGCGAGTGCAACTGCACCCCAGACGTAATCGCCCGCTTCTCGCCCTCAGCTGCTTTCTCTCGACTTCTCACACGCTCTTCAATAACTTGGCCTCGTTATGGAGAAACGTAGTCGCAAGTGGCCACCATGAGGAAAACACTATTGCTGTGTTTTATACACGGTTTCAAGGTGAGTTGTTCTACTACAAGTCTGGAGGCGGCTGCGTCATCGCGAGGTTGAGGGGCTCATCCACCAGACCATTCGATCCCATGCGCAACTGCAAGACAAGCATGGCTCGTGGTAGAAGACAGTACTGATACGAATGGCTACACCAGGGTGGCGATGATACTTTCGGCAACTTCCCCTCGCACCTCAAAGCCCTCCTCCAACATGCACTTCCCAAGGTCTCCATCCTCACCATCACCTACCCCAAATTCGAGACTCGAGGCGACCTTACAGAATGCGTCGCGCGCTTCCGTGAATGGCTTGAGAACAAGGTGATAGATCTCGAAGTGGCCAACTCGACACCATCACCTACCGTTGACCCCTCCGTGCGTACAATCCTCGTAGGCCACTCCATGGGCGGCATCGTCGCAGCAGAGGCCCTTCTCTCCATTGTTTCAGATCAACCCATTCACTCACAGTCGAACTCGCAAAATGGCTCCCCAGGCTCTCTTCGCGACCACTCCACCCTCATGTTCCCCTACATCCAAGCCATCCTCGCCTTTGATACGCCCTACCTGGGCATCGCCCCAGGCGTCGTGGCCCATGGCGCAGAAAAGCACTGGAACACGGCCAGCTCGGCCTACTCGGCCTACTCCTCCCTCGCTGAGGCCTTCGGATGGGGCGCAAAAGACACTACCCCTAGCGCCGTAGATGCAAGTCGCATGCTTCCTGCGGCCAGCGATCCCACCGCCGACGCTGCGTCCGCGCCCTTATGGCAGAGATATGGGCGGGTAGCCATGTTCGCCGGCGCAGCGGGCGCAATCGCTGCTGGTGGTGCGGCCGCATACATGAAAAAGGACCAAATCACACAGGGTGTTACGTGGGCGACTTCACACCTCGAGTTCGTCGGCGTACTCGCTCGCCCCGAGGAATTGCGGAAACGCCTCGAGCGCGTCATCAAACTTACTGCATCACAAGATCTGGGCTTCACAAACATGTACACGACGTTGGGACATGCCGTGGACCGCGAAAACAAAGAATCAGGGTGGACTGGAAAGGTCGCGGGTAAAGATCGCACGTTTTGCAACCTTCCAAAGGGCGAAATCAAGAACTACTTCACGCCCGCAGTTAACGATAAAAGTACTGCGGAGACCTGGGCGCATATGAACATGTTCGAGGGAAAGAATAACCCAGGCTACTATACGTTGAGTGAGACGGCCAAGGAGAAGATTATAGAGTGGGTCGAGGATACTGAATGGTATGGAAGCAGTGAGGGCCCCTTGCAGGGGCAAGTTGGTGAAGAGGCGGAGATAGTGGAGCGGCAAGAGGTGGATGAGGAGATGCAGAGGGAGGCTAATGCCAGGGGTTCCAAGGAAATTAGACGAGACGGCGAGGAGGAAGGATTTGTAGATTTGAAGAGGCCAAGTTGTGAGATGTGGGAGCGAGAGAAGAGAGGAGGGAAGAAGAGGGCATTGTGATGTGTGGAAGCGCTGGGCTGGATATAGGAAACTAGGGCACACACCGTTTTAACACACCGTTTGGAGGCGCATAACGACAATATGGCGAACTACTCGCTCTCTAAACTGGCCGATATATAAATCCTAGCACGTCAAGAACTCTTGCGGGGAAAGAGAAGATGCCCGCAGTGCATCCGTCTGAACTTGACGCTTTATTGGTCATTATGTGCAAACATTGTTCGAAATCCGTAAATTGCGTGCTCGTATATTTCCTGTGCTGTGTCCTTGTAAGCATCTACTTTTGCAAGCATGTAAAGGTGATGTTGTCCGAAGATGAATGATGAAGAAGACGGAGAAGGTCGCGTCCTGGCCAGGTTCGCAACGCGTCATACCTAGTCTAGCGCCAAATTGACCTCGCAGCAGTTTGGCTTTACAATCTTCCTACCACGACCATTTGCGCCACCGTCCCTGTTAGACAGTATAGGCGCAATATAGGGCAAACATGGGTCGGAATACAGATAAGCTCTACATTACACACTCGGAGTGGTCATCGGCGGACGCCTTCGGTACTGCGCGCGGCGCAAACAGCGCAAACCGGAATTCCAACACAGGCCTCTCGTCAACCTTCAAGCGGCTTCCTTTCAATTACTGCGCCGTCTCCCTCCAGCCCTTTACCGACCCCGTATGCACGTCTTCAGGAACCATCTTCGACCTCACCCAGATTCTCACCTGGCTGTCCAAACACCCCGACACGAATCCCGTCGATGGAACCCCGTTGAAGCGGGCCGATCTGATCACCTTGAACTTCACCAAGAACGAGGATGGCGAATATGTGGACCCGGTCACATACAAGGTATTCACAGACAATACACACATTGTTGCGCTGCGAAAGAGCGGGAACGTGTTCGCGTGGGACACGGTGGAGAGACTGAACATCAAGGCGAAGAATTGGAGGGATCTGGTCAGCGATGACGAGTTTACCAGGAAAGATATCATCACGCTTCAGGATCCGCAGAACATCGAATCGAGAGACTTTGGCTCCTACAAGCATGTCAAGGAGGGAGACACGGTCATGCCAGGCGCAGAGAGCGGTGTAAACAAGGAGGCGCTGGGCAACGCAGCAAAGATCCTCAAGGCAAAAGAAGCCGTCGCAAAAGCACGAGCGGAGCGACAAGCAAAGGCGCAAGGCTCAACCGCATCAAAGGCCCTCACCACGGCCCCCAAGAATGGTGCACCGGCAGCGACAGGCACCGAGGTCAAGAAACCAGCCTACAACGCCGCCGTATACACCTCGGGCAAAGCAGCTGCATCTTTCACCTCCACAGGCGTAACCCCGCATACATCCGGCGAACGTGCCCTCCTCTCCGACGAAGACTACATGCTGCGCCCCAAACGCATAAAACACAAAGGCTATGCCCGCATCTCCACCTCCCTCGGCGACCTCAACATCGAACTCCTCCCCGAATACGCCCCCCGCGCCGTCTGGAATTTCGTGAAGCTCGCCCAAAAGGGATACTACAAAAATACAATTTTTCACCGCAACATCAAGGGCTTTATGATCCAGGGCGGCGACCCGACGGGCACAGGGCGCGGCGGCCAGAGCATCTGGGGCAAGCCGTTTAACGACGAATTCGAAGGGCCCGAACGCCACAAGACACGTGGTATACTGAGCATGGCGAACAAAGGCAAGAATACAAACACTAGTCAATTCTTCATCTCCTACCGTGCATTGCCGCATTTAGACCGCAAACACACGATTTTCGCGCGCGTGGTCGGTGGCCTGGATACCACGCTTACCACTATGGAGGCCGCTCCCGTCGGCGAAAAGGACAGGCCGGTGGATGATATCGTGCTGCAGGATGTCGTCGTTTTTGTCGATCCGTTTGAAGAGTGGCAGAAGGAGCGCAAGGAGAAGGAGAGTCTGGAGACGGAGGCAGAGGAGATTAAAAGGCAAGGTGGGACGGCGGACGATAAGACCACGTGGACTGGCAAGCGCATCAGGCCGGACGGCACGGTGGAGAATGGGAGCAGTGATGGATTGGGCGTGGGCAGGTATTTAATAGCTGCAAAGCAGGAGGTTGTGGGAGGGGATGAGGTGCTGGGGTATGTGGATGAGGAGGAGGATGTTGCACCAGTTAAGAAGAAGGCAAAGGCCGGTGGGTTTGGGAATTTCGAGGCGTGGTGATGTGGTGGTGCAGTGCTGTTCTTTTTTAGGGGGGGATAAAGTAAAAGTACAATCAGCTTCGTGAATGATACCCCGAGCCTGGCGAGCTTGTTGTGTTTCCAACCCCCCCCTACTATTCTAATCTTTATGATGCACTGCGCTTGTATTCATTTCGCGTAGACCGCCACGTCACGTTGAGGATCGGAAAGCAGAGAATTTGAATTTTGCCGAATTGGAAGTTGCCGAAGTTGGCCTGGAGCTAGGTGTTGCAAAGACGATTGTTGGCTACATGAACGAGTCCCCGTATATTGGTTCTCTTACCAGGAAGAATTGCTGAAACTATAGGAAAAAGGGGACAAGGGACAGGACCTTTCAACGTGAGATTACAAATACATTGGATCTTTGTACATCATTCCAGTAATGCCAGGCATTAGCCCCGTCAGTGCAAGAAATCCACGCCCATCTCCCCGGTCAAACCCCCAGCGTCAACGCCCCAGAAGAAGGGCTAGCAATACATCTTGCAACGAGCCATCGCTGAATTTCAATGGTTTTGATACAGAAACAAAGGATCATGTAGCTCTTTGTATGAAAGCTGTATAAAGCCATATTAGCATTACTTTCTGTATGCCAAAATGGTAGATACTTTGGTGTGGCTTGGTAATGTATTTGCTTAGGTTGCGAAAACAAAGTTTAGGCTGTACCGGTATACTATCCCTGTGATATCAGATGCGGAGAAATCAACGGGGCAAAATTCCCCAAGCCAATAAACAACCCTGTTGTCCTAGATGTATTGACTTGCAGGCTTCGTAGACCAGGCTTGAAAGTGCTGCGAGGCATGTAAGTCACTGACTTGGACGGTACACTGCCATTTTGCTGAAGCATTGCACAAAGAGTGGCCATGATTTCAGAGGTTGTCGATAACCAGAAGATGCCACTACTCGCTCTTGTGAATTCGTTGATCGATTGACGTGTAGCTGTTTTGGATCAAGGCACAAGAAGCGTTTCTGTGTGATGGCTGTTGAGTGATGCAGTAGGGTAGAGCATGACAAGTGGCCATGCCTCCCATGGGAATGCATGAGACTGCAATCTGAAAAGTCCATAGTGTCTTACGGCAAATGCCGTAGAAGTGGAGATACTGGGATTCATGGATATTCTATCAATATGGATGTGAGGGGCAGTGCAAACAAGTGTGTGCCAGAGTGTTGGGTACCGTTGAGAACGGACTTGTTCGCAGTGCAGTCAGTCTCTTTCACATGAAACTCGTTCGACGGTCCCCCCGACCATGTGTGTTGCTACCGAGGCAGATTACTCGCTCGTAGATTGGTCAAGATGACAACCTTACTCGAAAGTAGCTGCAATGTGATGTTCCGATAAGTTGGGGAAACGCCAGCACGCGGGTTGCAAGGTTGGATCTTCGATTACCCCGCGTTTTCTTAAGGCCGGACACTAACTCGACTAGTTGCCGTAGCGGCGGGGTTGCCCCTGATTGGCAAGAAACCCGTTTCTTGGATGGCTTCGGTACATGATGATGCGAGGGCATACACTCTACAGTATGAGTCGTGGCTGTCAGCTCCCTACAGTATTTCTCACGTGGGGTAGAAGAGTCTGCAAGAGAAGATTCCGGGGCTGGGGATGGCGCACTGTCTTCCGCTGCTGCCGATGAGAATGGTAACTTTGCAATGCTCGTTTCCGCGACAAGCACTATCATATCTACCGTATAATGCTCGCCAAATACGGTATTGATTGTTACTCTGTTAGAGCACGAAAAGACAGAACACTATGAGCATTCGAGAACGTTGCCACAATGAGCTCAGGTCTCAGTCTCACATTCTCCAAGATGTGTGCCACGGCCTCTGATGATTCGTCCGGTAGGAACGTCGACTATCAGAGGTCCCGTAGAGTTTGTAACGTCAGGCACCATTCGCCCTGGGAAGCCCCAACTTAGGCTAGTTCCATCTTCATCATACTTCCTTCAGTCCCTGGCCCTAGTTATGTTAAAGCCGAGGCCGTGGTCCTATAGGTCGATCGCTGGGTGTTCACTAAGCAATATGGAAAACGGAGAACTAAGAAAAGCTTGGCCACCTCAAAGGGGATCTGATCAACACAAGAGTGGAAACAAGCTACGATAACCTGGATAATGTATGCGACCACGGCGAATATCGCAGATTGGACTGCAAACCTTCAATGCTTTGCCCGGGCACCTGTTGGCGCTTGCTCGGACAGTGAACAGAAGTTTGCGGGGGAAGAACGACTTTCTAGCTTGTGATTACCATGCGAATCCAAGCATAAGTACCTCAGCTTGCACAGTATCGATCAAGCAGCTGAAGGGTTTTCAACCTCAGTCCACTATCCCCAACAAGAGCCAGATTCCTCAGGTTCACCATGCAGTTCCTGTCGGCCTTCTCACTATTCTCCATGGCTCTTGCAGCCCCAGCACCACTGGTTCCCCGGGCCAATCCCACGGTAGTCGCGCCCGCAGCACAAGCTACCATCGCTGGTGTCAGTGGTGACCGTGTCGAGTCGTTCAAGGCCATTCCATTTGCTCAACCTCCCGTGGGTCAACTCCGTCTCAAGCCGCCACAGCCCATCACAGCTGCTCTTGGAAACGTCGACGGCACCAAGGACGCTCGAGCATGTCCTCAATTCTTCTTCAGCGTAGCGGACAGCAACATCCCGGGAAATGTGTTGGGAACGCTTCTGAATACACCCATCTTCCAGGCCGCCACCAATGCTGGAGAAGATTGTCTTACTATCAATGTACAGAGACCGACTGGTACCAAGGCAGGAGACAAGTTACCGGTACTCTTCTGGATCTATGGAGGAGCCTTTGAATTGGGATCAACGTCAATGTACGACGGCAGTAGCCTGGTGACTGAGTCCGTCGCCCAAGGCAAACCCATTATTTTCGTGGCCGTCAACTACCGGGTTGGAGGCTTTGGATTCATGCCCGGAAAAGAGATCCTTGCTGATGGATCGGCCAACCTAGGCCTTCTTGATCAGCGCTTAGGGCTAGAATGGGTTGCGGACAATATCGCAGCTTTTGGAGGAGATCCCGACAAGGTCACCATTTGGGGCGAGAGTGCAGGTGCTATCTCAGTCATGGATCAGATGATGTTGTATGACGGAGACAACAACTACAAAGGAAAGCCCCTCTTCCGTGCTGGCATAATGAACAGTGGATCTATCGTGCCAGCAGATCCAGTGGATTGCCCCAAGGGCCAAGCCATCTACGATACCGTAAGTCGATCAACGAAGAATAAGACATTATCGAGACTAACGAAACTCAAGGTTGTAAAAGAAGCCGGTTGCGCAGGTTCCTCCGACACACTCTCCTGCCTGCGTGAAGTTCCATACACCAAGTTTCTCTCAGCGGCAAACTCGGTTCCAGGGGTCCTCTCCTATTTCACAGTCAATCTGTCTTACTTGCCCCGACCCGACGGCAAAACGCTAACCGCTTCACCCGATACGCTTGTAGTGGCAGGCAAATACGCAAAAGTACCATTTATTGTGGGCGATCAAGAGGACGAGGGCACGCTCTTCGGTCTCTTCACCGCAAATCTCACTACGAAGGCCGAACTCACCACCTATCTTTCCGAGATATTTTTCAACAGCGCGTCGCCAAGCGACATTGCTCGACTAGTAGACTCGTACCAAAACACCTTGGAGGACGGATCGCCCTTCCGTACAGGCTTATTGAACAACTTGTTCCCACAGTTCAAGCGATTCTCCGCTATAATAGGGGATCTGACATTTACACTTAGCCGACGACTCTTCCTTGAGACGGCTGCACAGGCCAATCCAAACGTACCTAGTTGGTCATACCTCTCGACATACAACTTTGGATTCCCTATTCTCGGCACGTTCCACGGATCCGATCTCTTGCAGGTATTCTATGGGGTGTTACCAAACAATGCTGCCAAGTCAATAAGGGGGTACTACTACAACTTTGTGTATGATTTGAACCCGAATGTAGGCAATGACTATGGAAATTGGCCGCAATGGAGTGAGGGTCAACAGTTGAGGGAGTTCAAGGCCAGCAGCAACGACTATTTGAATGATGACTTTAGGAGCGACACCTATGCGATTTTGAAACAGAATATTGGTTCATTGAAGGTTTGAGAGGACACAAGGGATCATGGGAGGAGTTCATGGGATAGGATATTATCATGCATGATTGAAATTTACTTACTCTCGAACGACGTGGATGCTCATGTCCCAGATGAATTGCATATGTTTTGAGAAGAAAGAGGCGCAAATGTAGTACCAATGGCTACTGAACGCATCTCTCATGAAGTCTTATTAGTCTTGTCATCTTCAACCGCCATCATCATGCACATGCACATGCACATGCACATTACATAGTGCCTACAACGAACGCTAAGCTAAACCAATACTAGCGCCAGATGCAGGACCAGTGACGCAATATCCCACCAAACTGTAGCTAATGCACAACATTTCTACCTACCTACACCATTGACTTCGTCCCGCCACCTGTTTCTCAAGCTAAATTAGGGTGACTGCGCGATCAACGTAGCTACTGCGAGACTTGGCAAGAGAAGCCTTTGCTGTGAATGGTAAGGAGTTGCGCCCAGCATCAGCAAGAGAAGCCTGACCCCGCCATTTCCACGGCCGACTTCGCAGTTGATCAGTAACGCGTTCGACGCGTAAGCTGCTGAATGACTCGGATGACAGCTGGGTCTTGATAACACGACACAATGCCTCACTCCACGGATATCCCTTCCTTTGCGGCCTCCCAACTCACCCTCCTTGACGCCGAACTCCAAGCTGAGCTCTCGGAAACAAATGCGCTCCTCTCATCCCATACTCCCACCGCCCTGTCCCGTGCCGGCCTCGCCATCTTGAACCTCAATGTCTCGTCTGTACGCACGGGCTTGGGTGGTAAGACTGTAGTTGAGCTGGCTCTAGATCCTGCAGTCGTGGCCAAGGGCGAGAAGCCCGACATACCTGAACATGGCATACGCGTGGGCGACATCGTGGCGGTGCAGGATCAGCCGAGTGGAAGTGCGAAGAAGACGGAGAAGAAAGAGCTTACCAAAAAGGGTGCTGAGGGTGTGGTGTTGAGGGTGAGAAGGGAGAATGTGGAGGTTGTACTGGACAAGGAGGATGCGGATGTGCCCAGTGGAGGGAAGCTGTGGATGTTAGTGGTCTTCATTACTGGGTATAAAACGCTATGTGGACTGATAATTCGGATAGAGTCAAGTTGGCGAACGACGTTACGTATAAGCGGTACGTCTTTGCCCGAAATGCAAACAGTCTCCTGTACCTTGTGCTTATAAAAGTGATAGGATGAACCAGACTATGAGCAGACTGCAAAAATTTGGGGATCAGGACTATACACCTTTCATGCGTGTTCTGTTCGGACAGGCTTCACCTACACCTCTGCCCTCGGATCTCAATGACCCTTCACACCCACTTCACAAACTCGAGTGGAAGGACCAATCTTTGAACGACAGTCAGAAAGAGGCGATTAGGTTTGCCCTATCCTCTCGAGAAATTGCTCTCATCCACGGTCCACCCGGAACCGGGAAGACCCATACCTTGATCGAGCTCATCTTGCAACTTCTCAAGCAGAACCTTCGCCTCCTGGTCTGCGGCCCATCGAACATCTCGGTTGATAACATTGTGGAGCGCCTGGCCTCCCACAAAGTACCCATGGTCCGTCTAGGCCACCCAGCACGCCTTTTGCCCTCGGTCCTGAACCACTCTCTTGATGTGTTGACACGGACTTCCGAGGCCGCTGCCCTCGTTCAAGACGTCCGCACAGAGATGGACGGCAAACAAGCCTCCATTCGTAAGACGCGGAACGCCCGAGAACGACGTCAAATATACACTGAGCTCAAAGAGCTACGGCAGGAATATCGCGAGCGAGAGAAGGGATGCGTCAACAACCTTGTTGGTGGCAGCAAAGTCGTACTGGCCACGTTGCATGGCGCTGGTGGTTTCCATTTAAAAGGGCAGGAATTTGATGTCGTCATTGTTGACGAGGCAAGTCAGGCTTTGGAGGCACAGTGTTGGATTCCGCTGCTGTGGGTCAAGGCGGGAAAGCTTGTGTTGGCCGGAGATCACCTGCAATTACCTCCTACGATCAAGTCTTTGCACTTCAGGGATAAGAAGAAGACCATGAACAATGCACAGGATGCAAAGAAGGGCAAGGATGAGGACGCGAAGAAGACAGATGGAACATTGAGGATCCAAGGCATGACACTCGAGACTACACTGTTTGATCGATTGCTCGCCTTGCATGGGCCAGGCATCAAGCGCATGCTGACGACGCAGTACCGTATGCATGAGACCATCATGCGCTTTCCTGCTGATGAGCTCTACGAGTCAAAGCTAGTCGCCGCAGATTTTGTCAAAGAGCGCCTACTCAAGGATCTTCCCTACGAAGTTCAAGACACCGAGGACACGCGAGAGCCGCTCGTCTTCTGGGACACACAAGGCGGGGATTTCGCAGAGAAAGCGGAAGATGAAGGTGTCACTGGGAAAGGTGGGAAGGGCATGAGGCTGGGGGACAGCAAGTCGAACGAGGGGGAGGCGGCTTTGGTCAAGATGCACGTGGGTAATCTGGTCCAGGCAGGCGTCAAGGCTGAGGACATTGCGGTTGTGACGCCTTACAATGGCCAGGTAGGTTGAAATTTATTTTCGTCATCTGCTGCCCAATTGGGATACGTCATGAATCTTCCCGTCCGCATTGAGATTCATCTAGATGGGGGCCTGCCCATCTGGGAAACATGGTCGGGATGAAGGCAGGATAGCCCAGATAAAGTGGGACATGGTTGCTGATGACATGTAGCTGGCGCTTCTAGCGGGACTGCTAAAAGAAGCATACCCTGGCATCGAACTCGGCTCGGTGGACGGGTTTCAAGGTAGGGAGAAAGAGGCCGTGATTGTCAGCACGGTCCGAAGCAATGCAGAGCATGAAGTTGGATTTCTAGGCGAGAAGAGACGGCTCAATGGTATGTCAGAACGCTGACCGAGCGACCGTACTTGATCGGCCAGAGGCTAATCTTTGAGGGCGTCGCAGTCGCGATGACACGGCCGAAGCGACACCTTTGTGTGATCGGAGACTCTGATACCATCAGCAGGTACGTACCACACAGACGTTTTGTTTTCTTCTTGTCTTTTTGCCTGTCAGCGTTGATTTCCTGGGGGGCATGTCGCACAGAGGACAGCCGTGGCTCGTGATCGGCGCACCCGAGAACGTGGACCCTGGATTCGGCCTTGCGCAGCCGGCCGGAGCGTGATGCGAAACACGCTGTAACACGCCGGCCTGTCACGCTCCCATCCATCCAGGCGGACGCGCCGTTGCACCGCCGCACCAGCCTGCTCGCTGTACCTACACAGTACTCTAGACTCGCAGACTCGGTCAACTGACGTGTGGAATCAGGGGCAGCCAGTTCCTGAAGGCGTGGATGGACTTTCTCGAGGAGCAGGCTGATTTGAGGTACCCAAATCTGGCAGATGTGTACGTGGGCCAAGGGCATGGCTGATGAGGGGGGGTGGAAGGCCTGAGGCTGTAACATGCTACCTAGTAAGCTGCATGGTCGACGGTAGGGGGGGGGGTCTGGAAATTCTGTGTTCACTTGAGTCGAAGATTGGCCTGGGTAGGTAGCATGCTAGGTAGCTAACTGTACCTATGTACCGCCATCTTCGGTAGAACGCTATCGATTGGGAGAGGTTGCAGGTACATGATAGTAGGTGAGCGGCTGAGAGAGAGAGAGAGAGAGAGAGAGAGAGAGAGATGCTGCAGCTGTTATGCAGCCTGCCTTGGCGATGGTGCAGTAGGTAGCTACCTACCTACATGCTGTGTAGTCATTGGTAGCATGGTAATTTCGCGTGAGCAAAGGATCGCAGGAAGCGTTGTTGTCGATGGCGGGGACATTGTCTTGCAACACGGTAGCACGCATGAGGATGGTTCATCTCTGAGCATCGACGGCGGATGCGCCATGATTGATGAAAGGTGGGTGGACGATGATGGTGAGGATGGTGATGGCGTTGGCGCTGGTTGTCATGGTAGTTCGTCTCCGTGTTCGTAAACGCAGCGAACGCCGATGGTGCGAGTCGTGAGCCAATGGTCATGGCGTGACTTGCGGCCAAAGGACTGCTGCTTCCTCATAGCCAGTATACGACTATCGATAGCTTTTCACCGCGTCTGTGCCCGCCACGTCGCAGTGCAGTTCCTCCCCCCCCCCCCCCACTCCTCTGTCAACGAATTCCAGTGCGAACCATACGGTGGTGCCCCATATCTGCAAAACTCTACCATGGCGCTGCTGGCCGGGCGGGGAGACGGTGCAGTAGTCGAGCAGCTCAACAGCGCGTCTACTATGTACGTACTACCCGGTATCGTACTGCCACCTATCCCACTACTCTGTACAGTACTGTTCCATGAGTAGTTGCAGACTCTCACCATGCTCCTCGGCCTAGGTACACCGTCCAGCCTACCGGTACCTACCTTACCAAAGCCCCTTGCCTTTCTCCAGTCATGGTAGCTGCTATCCTTTGCCTACCTACTGTGTACTCTACATAGCCTGTGTAGAGACGCCTTCAGCCACCAAGCAACCCTCTACCTACCTAACCCACCCCACCAACCCCAACCCCAACCCCAACCCCAACCCTACCCCCCCCCCCCCTTCAAACACAACCAGCGCATACTATATGCATTGGGCCCGCGTCCCCCACCCCAATCCATGCGCCAATGGTCCGCGGCCCTCGCTGCAACGGGTAAAGTCTGGTGTTTCAGATGCCTGAGCACGACGGTAGCGAGGGGCGTGCTCACGAATCGATGGCAGGGCCCAGCATCCTCTTTTTCGCAAAGACGTGCAGCAGGTCAGCCAGGTCGTCAGCCAGAGCTCCCCCAGACCCAGACCCAGACCCAGACCCTCCAGGCCGCCTCGTCTTGCCGCTGTCTTTTCCTTTCCCTTTCCTCAAAGTGCGCGCTATCATGCAAATTTATATCAATCCAAGCCCGGCCGCCATGCCCGTCACCTGCATCTCCGTCATGGCTGCTTGATTCGCAGAGTGCGCCATCAATAGCTCCAATTCCACGCCCACCCCCCGCTATCCCAACCCTGGTGGAAACGGTACATGACGCTGCAGCTGGCCTGGCCGTTTGATACTTATTCTCCTTCTGCCCCCCCTTCGTCGTCCTGCCTGCGGCAACGCTTGTTGTTGAAACCCCCCGTCGCTCCTTTGTTGTCGCTATTCCCCTTCTCCCAGCTGCCCTGTTGGTTTCTTTTCCTTTGGCCAACACTTTTTGCCCCAACGCGCCCGTGCATGCATGCATCTTCCCATTCCCGGACTTAGCCTTGGCCGCAATTAGCAGCGGCTATCGATCTCTACCTTCTCTCGGCTCGCATAGTGGTGATGGGAAGCGAGCCCGTTCGGCTCACCAGGTCCTCCCTGTAAACTGGGTGCATGCGCAATCTTGACTGCACCACCAAACCCCGCCTACCAGAGCATTTAAGAGGGCCATACCGAACGCTCACATGCTCCAGCGAGAGGGCTTCGTCGTCGCCGATATGAGCGCACCGACCCCTTTGCAGCGCTCCAGCTGGAAGGCCGAGGCCATCAGAAGAGGCAATCTCAAAATCAGTGGGCCAATGCCTATAACAGAGGATACGCCCTTGAATGAAGAGGAAGAGAAGGAGTTTGCGGAGAAAGGGGGCCTGGAGAGCTCGCGGCAGACGCAGGATGTGCCCGAAGAGCAAGTCCACCGACCCGAGACCCCGCCTCAGCCATCCCAACCTCCTCCAAGTATTCCAGTCCAGGCCTCAGCTTTGCGGTCCAATCCTGTACAGGCGCAGTCACAGTCCCCGCAACCAGAAGAGTCACTTGCTAGCCCACAGACGAGATCTCCTCCTGGGATGCTGCAAGTGGTCGAAAATGTACAGCGCCAAAGCGAGGCACAATCGATTCCATTGATATCGCCATCACCATATCGAGCAACTCCGGACGGCACCACGATTTCTACGCAGAATACGCAGAAAAAGAAGCGTAAAAGCGGGCTAAGAGGTGTCTTTCGGAAAATGTTTGGTCGAAAGAGCCGGGACGAGAACGAAATCGGCGAGGAGGATGTTGTGCACCGTGGCCACAACTACCACCACAGCGTGAGTAGTCTTGTTGTGAAGTATTGTGCTAGACTGACACCAAACAGGATCCAGGACTGCTGCAACGACAATCACCGCCTAGGGAGCAGAAGACGCCAAATGGACAGCGGATATCGGATCTCCCAGTCAAAGATCTGCAACCTTTGCGTCCTCTTGGCCAGCACCTGCCATTTCCCATGAATGTCAACGCGCCGCAGGCAAGCCCACCACATGATTATTTGACTTTTGATTCGCAAAAACTGCACTTCGGCCGTCGTAGAGCTTCGTTGCCTACAGTGCCATGCGCTAGTACGCATCGTCACAGTTTTGACGAATCTCACGGTCGACTACCCACATGGGAGGAGAGGCTGGAGGACGATGACATGACCTCGCCCGGTATTGGCATCGCCTTGTCAAGCCCCGTTCAACCGACTCCGCTCCCACAAAAGCGCAGATCAAGAAGTGCAGATGCGTTGCGCGATATTGTCAGAGACCATGCCTCGTTTGAGGGGGGACGCAATGCTGAAATCAAGCGCTGGCGGGAAAGCTTTGCATCTGGTAGTGTCTACAGCAGACCGCAAACTGCGAAGACGGTGGAGACGGTGCAGAGTGTTCAGATGCAGGAGCCTGAATTTCACCCGGTGGCTTCAATACAACAGCCGGATTTCCAACGCATGGTGCAGACGCAAGAGCCTACTACTGTTCAACGGATGGTGCAGACGCAAGAACCTACCATTCAGGAGCAAAATCCGGAGGCAGCCGTTGAGATGAGTGCAACTCTCTCACATGCTGACGACCCTGAAACACCGGTGGACGAGAGGCGAGAACTGGTATCCGAGAGGGAGGTCCAAGCCCCAGTCTCA
The DNA here is from genome assembly GCF_022343315.1 of Plenodomus lingam. Classification (NCBI taxonomy): domain Eukaryota; kingdom Fungi; phylum Ascomycota; class Dothideomycetes; order Pleosporales; family Leptosphaeriaceae; genus Plenodomus; species Plenodomus lingam. The sequence continues at coordinate 589,612 of NW_027093944.1, read as the reverse complement.
GCATTTAACTTTGGCAATCTGCAGCACGAGCAGCACATCATCACCGAGTCTCTCCCTGAAGTACCACCGGAAGCACCGACGCCACCCCTTCGTAGCCAAAACCGCGTTCCCATCGAAGACCGCATCCAGCATCTCGAAAGCGCGTACGAAAACCTCGAAGGTTCCATCCGCCGCATATCAACTCGCAACAACCGCCAGACCATCATTCTTGAGAACGCGCCCAAAAACCTCCGCACACGAGACCGTAGCGCCTCGACACGGTCCATCTCCGCATCTCGCTCCCACTCGCGCTCCCAACCCAGCATCCACCAAGAGCCCATTCACCAACCAAGCATCGATACTCTGAACCCTGGCCCCCCTTCACCTACCCTCGTCCTACCCCCAAGCACACTCCCTCTTCCCGACCAAGCCGGCAAAGACGTCCTTCACACCGTGTACGAAGCACTGCGACACGAGCGTGCAGCACGCAAAGCGCTCGAGGCCCAAATCCGCACTCTGCAACACGATGTTTCGGATCTCCACGCCCTGGTCAACAAACTGATTGTTTCGGCCACGGCCACGAGTCCAAACTACCCCACGCCATCACCCGATACGCTGGTCATCTACAGCACGGAGGACCGGCTCTCGACGCCCCGCGCAGAACGTAAACTCGACTATGCACAGCAGCAACAGCAGCGGCAGGATGAGGAGCGGCAGCGGCAGCGCACGCCGAGTGTATACAGCACGAGTGAGAACGCGAGTGTGAGTACGTATGATGGTAATAGTAGTACAAGAGGGTACGACGACGTTGCTACGCCGGATGTTTGGGCAACGCCCAAGGAGGAGAGGTTCGCGGGCAGTGGGTATTTCACGGGCGATGGGAGGGTAAGGGGGTATGCTTGAATGGCTAACCCCATTCCCCTCCGCCGCCAGGTCGGTTATGGAGTAATGTGTGTTGAAAACCCTACCCTCTTGATGGGGGTTAACAGACCACGGCCGATTTCAGTATGCATGGATACATACACGAACACCCCCACCCCCTCCTCCTCTTCCCTCATACAAAAGATTCAGCAGGACTTGAGAGCTATAGGGCTGGTTTGGAAAACAACAACACGAGGGGCGAAAAGATTTTGTACGATACCCAGCGATGGCGTTCCTTGGGCGCATTCTTTACTTTTTCTTTTCTTTCTCTTTGCTTTTCCATTGTATCTTTTTTTTTCAGGCATCATGTGGCATCATCCAGCGTGTTTAGCGTTTGTGGGAAGGGAGATTTTCACGTGTTATTGTTACACGGCGACGGCGACGGCGGTGAAAGCAGAAACAGCATCAGTCTTGACAGGGAGGTTTCTTCTCTAGTGTGTGTGTGTGTGTGTGTGTATTTTTTTCTTATTAATCTAATGTCAAGTTGGCGGCTTAAATTGAATGATTGACGGGTTTTGTCTGATGTTCTGGACTTTTGGGTCTTGTGTGTGCGTTATCCTTGGGATGAGGCAGGTTCGTTTGTAGTGATGGGGATGGGGAGGATGGTAGGGGTTGCGTGTTTGATATTGGAAACAAGGCGCAAGGTAAGAGGGTAGTAGGACCACCTGTCTCACACTACTTTCATCCTTTCTGTTGTTCATGGCTCAGATGCGGATCGGATTGTGGCATTGACGTCGAAAGAGGCTGAGGGAAGAGTAAGTGCGAGGGCCGATGGGTTTGTCCATTGCCAATTGCTCGTCTTTTTGCTTGTTTATACATTATTTGCTGCGTTTGTTGTTTGGGTTTTCTTCTTCTTCTTCTTCTTCTTCTTCCCCCGGCATTGTTTGGACTTGACAGGCAACTTTGCTATTTATATCATCTATTCCAGTACACAGCTGGAATATTGAGCAGTATCAGTGTGCAGTGGCTTGTCCTATCCGATATCTCAGAGCAGTCACTACAATCCGCGTCGACGACGACGAAGACACAACCAACTTTACCCTGTCTATAAATCGACGATTCGCAAATCTTCAAAATACGTTGACAACGCTCTCCAGGCACCGCAGCGCGAAGCAAAAGAGAGTGATCGGATTGCCGGATCTCTCCGCCAGAGTTTTCCGAGTCTACCATCATTGTCTGCTCACTGGCAGATTGAATTGCAGCCTTGGGCCATCTGCAAAGCAACATGGCAAAGAGTTGACACTTCTAATCGAGGCCGCGCTTCTGGGCGACTATTTGGAGGACACTGCCTTTGGTGATGTCCATCACCGATGCAACGATCCGTTGCGTTGGTATTCTGCGGCCATGGTACCCGTATTTTTCTGTCGTCTTTGGCATGCTCTTGTACGGGATGCTTCCTGATCACGTTCCACTGGAAGCGACTTGTACCCCGATTCCTCGCTTGGACCACTTCGCCATCCGATATTGAGAATCTGGCCGAGTTGTACTGGGCCAGGCATACAGATTTTTCGTCGATGTGCTTGATGCTGTGAGGGGGTGGAATCATGGATACTCGGAATCACCCTTTGTCGAGTGGGATAGGGATTGCGACTACCATTCCCATGGTAAGGGTACGCCTTGCTACAAGACCAGGTCTGACCAATTATTTCGGCACGGTGGGTTAGGAGGGATCATGATAATATGAGTGTGTGGGACCATGCGGTGGAAGAAGACTAAGGATCTTGAAGGTTTGAGTTTAGAGGACTCGATGATACAGACGAACAAGAAGACGGAGATAATCCAAGTTTGGATAGCTCGAGTTCGTACTGAATGAGCGACACATCACGACAGACTCACACGGCAGGTAAAACCGCATAGCTCGTCACACAGAGCGTCTGCATGGTGATCATGGTATCACGATTCACGGTGGAGAAGCGATCTTACGCTATCGACCATCACTTGAAGGAGATTGTACCAAGGTCACATCCTTCAATAATGTGACGAGCAAGACATGTACATTTCGGCCTGTGCAGGTGAAAGACATGGGGTGAGGCGTTGCATCAGGAGCTGCTCCTTCCTCGGGTTGATGAAGGGCACGTCATCTGTTTAGGCTCCATTCTCCTTCACCGCAACAACAAACAATCGCTTCGAGACTCGATTCGTCGAGCTAATGTAGAGCTCCGTCCAGCTCCAGTAAGTTGTATATAAGTAAACGCTACACGCACACAAAACATACCACGCTGGCCTCACTCCAAGCTCACAACAACCTTGAACTCACTCTTCAGGCGTGGGAAATCACAATCGAGAGCATTACTCTTACCTGCCCTGTCGGTTATATCGCGAACAAGGGAGCTCAAACACGATGCCCGCCTATTCAGAATCGAGGATGCTCGAGTAAGGCAGTCACTGTGCTTGCAAGCTGCGACTACAACTGACAAAACCAGCCTAGGGGCTGAAGTCATCACTGTCCAAGTAGAACGAGAACCCGATTACACCAAATTCACAATCCACGAGACTCTGATCCGCAAATCATCGCTCTTTTTTGAAGCTGCCCTTGGTCGCAAATGGCGCGAAGCTGAAGACCGGATTGTAAAGCTACCCACATTGGAAGCTGGAGATTTCCGCGTCTACATCCAGTGGCTGTACACTGGCCGTTTGCACGTCGTGCCCGCTACTGAAGTCGATAGTCTTCTAGACATTGCAACACTCGCGCAGGCCCACCTTCTCGGAGACTACCTACAGGACACGAACTACCAGGACCACGCCATGGACCTCATGATTGAATGGTACCGCAAATCCAGTACCAAGACAGTTCAAGCATTCGCCGACGCGAGGGCAGCCGGCTTATACGAACGCACGGCCGAGCATGGCGGACTTCGCCGCTTCCTCGTCGATGTGATTGTCTGGAGAGTGGGGGACTATTGGCCGGATCCAAATGCTTCGACGCTGTGCGATGGACTGCTACAAGACGTTTTGAATGCGATTCCACATTATCGCGAGGGTTATTTCGAGACGGAGCCTCTTTGGAAGGAGGATACGTGCGTCTACCACTGCCATGAAGACAACGCGTGTTACAAAGCGGCGGATCCAGAGTGAGTTTGTTGAGTGCTCATGACTCGAGCAGTGCTGACTTTGTCAGAATGATTCTTTGGACTTGGTTGCCTGCTAATTAGGCCCAGAATCATTCCAGGCTCGACCTCGATCTTGACTTTTCTAGTTCCCCCTCCGGCTGAGCCATCATGCGTTCTGATAGGGGGCTGGTTTGAAGTTTGATTAGATGAATTGTGGGGACTATATCACAAGTACAGAAAGATACAGAAGCAGTGTTTCTTGAACAAACGTGGTCATGCGGACGCTCGACATTGATGAACTGCAGCACAAAGCTTGATATAATGATGTATCAAAAAATAAGAATGAAATCTCCGATGTATTGGATCAACAAGATCTCCCACCATTCTCGTTGAATAATCATGTTGGCGAAGTCTTTCACGGATTATCTGGGGTTTGTCAAGGGCGAGGAAAACGTCATGAAGCTTTAAATCACTGTTATCATCACTCCCACTCGGCAAACATTCAGATGGAATGGCCTGTATACCTTGTTAACTTCAAAGGTATAAAGTATACTGGGTATTTCTAACTCGGCTGAACATCACGACTGCACTAGTGGGACGGGTAAACGGCCCCTTGCCGTCCTGGTACGGTACTGTCAGATGGTACCTGGTACTGCTGAGCTAGCTCACACCTGGCGTAACAATCTTCACTAACCTTTGAGTTTGATCCAAGACGACGACTTCGATATTTAGGGTTGCTTGTCTGGTGTTTTTCACGGCGGCTGTTGCCGAGGAGGACGTTGCAGAGATTGCCCCTGAGATCATCACAGTGTTAGATGGATACAATTACACTATGAAAATCCCATGCCTTGGATGTCCCTTTCTCTACCCAGACCCTTTAAAAGGTCAGAACGAGCCGTGGCTGGAAAGAGAAGAAGAAAATGCTTTGGTAAACTCCCTGTTCCTTACCTTGACCTTTTAACGCTGTTTCCCTCTACTCTATATAACTAGTCTATAGCTCCTAAACATCACACTTCCCTTCTCTACAACGTAATTTACTATTAACAACATCCCCCACTCTCCCCTCCTCCCCCATCCACCCCCCAAATCCACGCCTCCTTCTCAACCCTCCCATCCCTCCTCAACACCAACTCCCTCAACCACCCCACCAGCACCTCCTTCACTCTCTCCTTCACTCTCTCCTACACTCTCTCCTACACTCTCTCCTACACTCTCTCCTACACCCACGCCCTCCACCCCATCCCAACCTTCCCCCATGCCCTACTCTTCCACCTCATCATCACAGAGCTCCACAGCGACACCCCCCCAACCCATGCTCCTACACGCCCCGCCTCAAAACATGCTGGAAATTGTTTTTCTACAGCGTCCGGTCCTTTCTGCAGCAGACACGCACTGTTCTTACAGCATCGTGCGCGTCTCGCTGGTTCCGCGCGCAGCGTTGCGGCGTGGGATGATGGGGGTTTGGGTGCGCGGGGGGGATGTGTGTGGTTGAGAGGGTGGTGCGGTGACGCGGTGTTTTCGCCGGGTGGAGGCTGTGGTTTCTGTGTATGTGGGGAGGGGTGGGTGGTTGAGAGGGGTTGGGAAGAGTTATTAGAAGGGGTTGTAGAGTTCTTTTTTCGGGGGGGAGGGAAGGGAAGGGGGTTGTTTGGTTGGGGATGTTGGGGAGTCGGGTTGTGTGGGATTGATTAGGGAGGGTTGGCACAACTCAAGTGATGTTGAATTTGCTATTGTATACGAAATCATGATAGACGCTGTTTGGTTTCATACATGTCGTTTCAGTAATATATCCCTATGCCAACCACCAACCGTGTGTATATATATCCCAAAACTAACATCGCCAAGCTCCTTTATTAGCAATCCTCGAAACTTCAGACTAGATATATTACAAACACCCTACTCCCCATCATGCTTGCAGTCCGCCTGCTTAGTTTCCTGCATGAGCAGCTTCATCAGTTCATTGTCGTCGTCACCTCCACCCAGGAAACTACACCCCATCTCACTAAACACGGTACTAGGTGCATCCAGAGCATCGTCTTTACCCTTCTTCTCACCGTACATGATGGTGTGTTCCATCTCCATCTTTTTAGCCAACGCTTCGCGTATCATTGTGCATCCGCGCAGCGCATCGGCGTTGCCTCCGTTCTCCAGACGAAGATGGTGCTCGATATCGTCGAGTTTTTTGAGAATGCGGTCGTGGTGGGAGGCAGATGGTGAGATACCTTGCAGATTGGGGTCGAGGTGGACGGGAGCTGTCTTGGTGGCCATGGCTCCAATCTGTATAATGTGTCTGCTCTTTGCGAGGTCCTCAGGACGCATCAGACGTTTGAAGACGGGAGCCCCGTCTTTTTTGTGACGAGCCGAGGAACTCGTGGCTCCCTGTGCGTGGTGTGATGACCGACTAAAGCTGCGCGAACTGGCGGTGTATCCAGAATCATCAACCTCCATCACGTCATCCAAGGGGGTTCCAATTGGAGTTGAGAACATTCCTCCGATCAGTGGGCTTCCGTGCCGTCCATGTGGTGTTGTCGGCTGTTTCAAAGGGCGACCTCGTGGGCCGAGCCCCTGACTAGCACTGCGACCATGTTGTGCATACGGGCTGCACCTTTTCTTCTCTTCCGGTGTGGTTGATCGAGAACGCGGAGCTTGGAGGCGGACAAATGTCGGATTCGGTATCGTGTTTGCAGCAGCAATGCGATCTGCATCGCCCTGGCTCAGTGACCGACGACGCACGTAGGGTTGTGGTGGCGGAGGGCATGTGGTGGTTGTATTCGAGCGCAGATGAGGGGGCCGACTGTTGTGAAGCGATAGGTGCGTATTTGCAGGGCTGTCGGAGGACTGCTTGACGTCAAGCGGATATGGGTGTGGTGAATTTGGCTCAGGCGTAGGATAGCTCAGGCCTGAATTGCCGAAGCTGTATGTCGACCAGTCTGGCGTTGAAATCGATGAAGGTGTCGACGAGTTGATCTGAGCGAGCGACGCATCATCGAAAGAGAAGTCCAGGTCATTGAACACTTCGCTGTTGTTCGATGAAATGGGGTTTGGCTCTGATCTATTTGAACTGAACAGTTCTTCTAGTTCCGCTCGACTTGGAAGTTGCTGCTGATGTTCGTGGTTGAATGATAGAAAGAAAGGATCAAGAGAAGCATCGTTGCATTGTGTGCTCGGCTGAGACATATCCGCTCGTGACCAGAAGACGTCTATCGAGAATGAGGAAGAGGCGCGTGATGGTTCGATAGCCGGCGGGATCGGGAAGGATGGTTACACAGTGAAGGGAGGATGCGTGATCATCGTCCAGATATAGCTGGGGATTTGCTTTTGAAAGTGGTCGGGGCTGAAACAGATCGACATGGAGGTTTTGGTGGGCGCTGAATGGTGTGGTTGCAAAAGGGTAAAGATACGGGTACCTGCGCAGTCGATGTGTATGGCAAGCAAACTGCAACTGTAAGAGGACCCGTGAACTGTGCGGCTGCTTGATATACGGCCAATCAAGAGATAGAAACCGCACTTACTGCACAAACAGTGTGGAAAGACAATGACTCTATTGTCAAAACAGTTGTGTGTACGTGCCCTGTGAAAGCCCATGCACATGTCTGTTACATATGTGCATATATCCATAGCTGCCAGTATATTGGGAAAGACATTCTGATGGCAGCGCCCTAACGCCGTTGAGACAGTGAGAATCGCCAGGGGATTCACCCAGCAAAAAGACATTGCGTAGATCTCGTTCTCCCTATCTTTCACCAGCCAAAAATATTATCAGTCATATATCATCGCTTCAAAAAAGCACTTCCTCATATCGTACATCTGAGTCATCTCAAGTTTTCGCCCTACTCTTTCTTCGGCCCCTCCCCCTCGCCGTCTCCACCCTTTTTCTTATCCCAATTCCACACTTCCCATATCTGCTCCAAGATCATGTCTGTGTAGCTTTTGCCCTCCTCCAACGCCTTCTTCTCCTCCATCAGCCTCCGCTCCTTCCAACCCTCCGTCTCATTCCCCATCCACAGCTTTTGCAAAATGCCAGTTACGCCCTTGCCTTCTTCCTCTACTTCCGTCCTCTCACCCGCCTTTCTACTCTTCTCCCGTTCCTCCCTCAATATCCTCTGCATCTCTTTCGCCCTTTCCGTTGGCATGGAATCTACCGCCTTTATCGGGTTTAGATTCGAGATCAACCCCCGACCTGTCCGCAGTGTGCACAAGTGATCGGCGGACAGGTAGAAGCCGACTCCCAAGGAAAACGTGTAGAGGTCTAATTTACGAGGCGGCATGATCGCGATTATAGGACACAGGACTAGGCCGCCAATGGCGAGGTTGCGCGTTATGCGTGCATATTGGGCTTGTTGTTCGGCGGCAAGACGTTGCTCGGGGGTGAGGGGTGCCTGGGGTGTCGCCATGATAGGTGTGGACATGCGGTGTTGTAAATTCTATTCAGGTGGTTTTTGGGTGTTTGCGCGACAGTAAATGGTTCTGTGATGGATATGATGGATGTTTGGAATGGGCAATTGTGTCGCCATGTCAAAAGTTCGATGATGCGAAGATCAGAGCTCGGCTAAACCTTCCATGTGGATGCGGAGAAAGCGCGGAGGAGAGCTCTCAATCAGATGTCAACCACATATGGAGTTGGGTTTAAGGAGCTTTAGGGATATCTGTAGCTTTGGCGGACGGTCGGGTAGCTTCAGTCATTCACAGCATATTCGCAAAAAGTCTGGATCGGAATAATTCGCTGTATATGCCTGCATCTACCACACTCATTGCAGCTTGCCTTTGTCTCATTCATCCAACGCCTCTGCGTAAACCAAGGCTAAATACATCTGAATGACAGAATATTAGACTTTCCTTCTTTTGAAGCTCGATCGATCTTGATGCTGTTCATTCGTCCCCGCTGCTGCATGGCCATTATCTTTGCGCTTCCCTGTCTGCTCGAATGCCCCAGTGCTCTTCAGACGCTTTGTTGGCGTTCTTTCATACTCGCTGCCACTGTACCCTCCCCTTGATCCTGCCTCATCGTCTGTCTCTGTAGCGCTTTCAGACCGCGGTTCGTCGAACGCGTTGTACTTTCGTTTCTGTGCCGTCCTTGGTGTCTCCATGAGGCGCCGCAGACGACTTTCGCGCAATCTCCGATTGACTTCCTTTGTGACATCGATGTGTTGGACGACATACTCATCCGCATTTTGCGTGGGTTTGCCCTTTGGTGTGGGACTTTGATCGACAGGGGGAGAGATGGCTGATTTTCGGGTGGTGGAGGGTTGCGAGATTGGGCTAGATCGTGCCGCTTTTGAGCCTTCTATACTGAGTCGTTTTTGCGAGGTTTTTGCCTAGTATCGTGAGTTGTCGCGTTGGCGGATGGTATAGCACGCTACCCGTACCTTTTTCTCGGCCAGACCCTGCCTGTCCAACTCGTCTCGAAAGCGCTTCATGTCGTCATGTAGCCTTCCCGACTTGTTCCGTAGCGATAAGAGATCTGTGGCCAGCCAGTCGGGGGCATTGTGATCTGTGCCTTCAAGAGACTCATTCAGGAACTGTAGCTGCGCGCGTAGGCTCTCAATGTGCCTGTCAAAGTCCTGTATATTGTATGAGAGATTGTATAAGACTAGATGGTATTGTTTCATTACCTCGAGCGACAATCTGGTCATGTTGCCCAGAGGAGCGTTGGTTGGTAGAAAGCGAAATCGTCGTGTTGGGTCCAAATGTCCAAACTGCAACATTGCAGCAAAAGACGAACTCCGTGAAGACAAGGTGACCAGGATGCGCACGCGCTCGTTCGGAACCTTTCCGAATATCGGAAAGTGCCGACCGTATCACGACGTTTCATGTTACACGAGGCAGCGTTGTAAACCTGAAAGCAAGAGACATGCCAATTGTGTGATTCATCCATGCTTGCAAAGTTTACGATCGCGAACAAGCAGAGTATTCTTCAATGCAATACTGCTGTATTCAAAACGATATACAATGACTGTGCGGACGATTTGGCGTCGTGGTTACCGGTACATATTTACCTACCCCTAGATCTTCATGACATAGGTACCGTACGGTAGGTATATCCTTAGAGCTCTCCGACTTTTCTAGGCACCACAATGAATACCGGCCTGGAGAAACTGTCAAAGATACGACGGCATTTAGCTCCCGCATAGTAAAGGGGGTGTAATTGGACCAGGACTGCATAGCCTCTGACCGCATCTCAGATTGATGTGTACCAGACTGTGTCTTCACTGAGGGTGAAGCTGGCAATGGGTTTCAGCCTTCGTCTTCATCGCCAAACGTGAGCTTGACAGCTTTCCCTTTCTTCTTCGGCTTCTTGGCGACTTTGCCATTCATCTGTGAGCTATCTTGATGCTGCGTGGTGTCTGCATCTTGCTCATCGCCAATGATCTTGGCCGCCTTGCGCTTCTTCACACTGCCTCCCACTTGGACAATCTTGTCTTTCGACTTGGCTGGGCCTTCTGCAGAGTCTGGACTTTCCGTCTTAGCAGTGGCATCTTGGTCCTCTTTCGATTCTTTGCCTGATAGGAGCGCCTCGTACTCCTCTTTTGTCAGAGATTGATTTGTATCTTCGAGGACATAGGTGGGCGCATCATCTTCATCATTCTCTTTGGCCTTTTTGTTTCTGGCGATTGGCTGCTCATGGCGGGCAGAGTCTCCGCTTTGCAGCTGACCCCTCAGACGCTGCAGGAAAGCAGGCTGCGAACTGTCTATCCATTATCAGACTCTCTTACTCTCCCATCCAATCACCAAGCAATAGGTACTCCCCTTGACTCACCGAACTGCAGGTCTTTGGCTTTGAAACTCATCTTGCAGCTTGAGGGCCAAGTGTGAAAAGTGCAAGGACACCGGTGTCGACTCCTTATCCGTTTCAACGTGAATACTATGTATATAAGTCTGTCAGGCGTTAGACTGCAGGCCAGAGGAGTACCGATGTAAGTAAGCAGTCTTGACTAGCGGGAGATTGTCGATGCGGTTCCACGGGTACAAACGAAGCGGCCCTTTGAGGCGTCCACCAGGGCTTGGCGTAACATTTTCCGAGGCGCACAGCAGCACGACGCACGTCACCTGTCACTCGCAAGGCTCGGTCTCTATAGTATACCGTGCCGGTATCGCTCGCAAGGAGGATTCGATTCCAAGTTCGAACCTCTCTCTTCCTCTCGGCCGCATGGGTGGTATGAACGAGGCCCGCGGCAGACCAACCCGGCCATGAAGCAACGGCCAACAGCTGGGCCTGCCATCAGCGTGCCTGCCACTGGCCAGCCTTGTTTTGATTTGATTGTTGGTCCCTGCGTTGAAATCCAGCCTGGACAGGTGGGGAGTCGACGTCTTCCTTGCCCACTCAGCTCCACCACTGCGAATCGCGAAACGCACACATGCTTGTACACAGAAACACCATGGCGCCGATTCGGCTAGTGGTGGTCTAGCTAGTGATTGTCGCAACCAAATACTGGTGCAATACCTAACCATCGACACTCCTTTCTCTCTCCCGCCAGATTCCCCCGTTCCAGCGTGCTAGCACTTGCGCCAACACCCGATCGGCCTTCCCAGTCGCACACCCCCTCGGTCTGGCACCCCCGTCACTCGTTGCAAGTTCGAATTCCGTGGATCAAACACGTCGCCCCTTACTGCATTTGCTCGCCCTGCACATCGCAGTCATCCTACACACTGCTCGCTTCCGCCCTCCCAGCGTAGATCGGCTGGTGGTCGAACGGGGCCTTCCAGGACTGCTACGGGCAGACAAGCTTCGCCTTGACACTCGTACACAACAACACCGCCATGGGCTTCCTGCAGAACATCACGGGGAGGCTGCCAACGTCCAAGCAGGCCACAGAAACGTTCGACCATGGATCGCGGCGCGCAGAGAAAGCATCGACCAGACTGGGCTTCTTTCGACGGAGAATACGACTGAAGAGCAATTCCTCCCTCTCGGTACCGTTGGGCCTGGTGCTTCTATTTCCATGCCTCGTCATAATATTAATACTAGTCCTCTTCGTGAGGTCGCCCGACTCTGATGGCATCATGAATATGCCCGCTGGAGCGCCTCCATATATCCGGTAGGAAAGAACCTGGAATCTTTCCCTTCAAAGTTAAGAGCTAGCTAGCTGACTGTGCACAGTAAGATTAGCGAAAAGTACGACAAGCCATTCGCGACCGGCTGTCTCGAACCCCAGGTCAACGGCCCCCGCGCGAACGCTGCTTTCGTGGTCCTTGCGAGGAACAAGGAACTGGACGGTGTCATACAATCGATCAAGTCCATCGAAAGACATTTCAATCGGTGGTTTCACTACCCATATGTCTTCCTGAACGACGGCGACTTCAACGAGACATTTCGAGAGACGGTCTTGAATCACACAAGCGCACCAGTCGAATGGGGCAAGATTCCACCAGAGCATTGGGGGTTTCCGGACTGGGTAGATCCAGCAGTGGCAAAGGAAGGCATTGCAAAGCAGGGCGACCAGGCTATCATGTACGGGGGCATGGAGAGCTATCATCACATGTGTCGATTCTATTCCGGGTAAGCCCTATCACTCGGTTCCTTGCATGCAGGCTAACATGGAAAAGCAAATTCTACCAGCACGAGGTGCTGTTAAAGTATGATTGGTACTGGCGACTGGAGCCGGAGATCAAATACTTCTGTGACATTACCTATGACCCGTTCATCCACATGATTCGGAACAAGAAGACATATGGCTTTACTATCGCCGTCAAAGAGCTGCGAGAGACGGTTCCCAACATCTTTCGGTATGCATCCGCTTACAAACGAATGAACAATTTTACCTCGAAGGGGCTTTGGGAGATGTTTGTGGAGAAGCCTGAGGAGGAGGACAAGGCGGAGCCGAAGATGGAAACAAAACCCAATTTCTTCCCGCAAGAAATGATGAACTCGGACCCTGGTGAGAATGGCCTACCAAAGATCCATCCGGAAAACATGGAAGGCGAATCGTACAACATGTGCCACTTCTGGAGCAACTTTGAGATTGCTAACCTGAACTGGTTCCGAAGCCAAGAATACAACGACTTTTTCGAATTGATGGACCGCAGTGGCGGGTTTTGGAACGAGCGCTGGGGAGACGCACCCATCCATTCGCTAGCTGCTGGCATCCTCCTAAGTCCCAGTGACCTGCATTACTTTCGTGATTTTGGGTATCGGCACACGACCATTCAGCATTGCCCAGCAAATGCACCGGCTCGACAATTACCCAGAGAGCCCTATCTGGAGAAGACGACAGTGGACGAGAAGGAACGACTTGAAGAAGACAGATACTGGGCGACGCCAGATGCGGTCAAAGAGAATGGGGTGGGCTGCCGCTGTAAATGCGACACGGACATTGTGGACGTGGAGGGCAAAGAAGGGTCGTGTCTTGCGGATTGGGTCGAGGTTGCTGGAGGTTGGGCGTCCCCTGGTCCGGCTGGATGACGATGTGCGAGTTTTTCCTTTTGATGCGCTATACCATTTGCCGGGCGCAGGTACCGTGGGAGTATCATCATAGGCTTGTTATCATGTATGGCGCAATGGTGTTGGCAATGCATATGGTTGTCGTTGGTCAGTGGGGCCCCAAGTGCAGACTAGGTCATACTCTAGGCGGGCAGCGTTACCGGTACCATGCCTCTCACTCTCCGTTGCGCAGCCACTAGTGAACAGCCATTTCGGGGACGCAGCCATGTCCAAGGTGTATGTTGCAATAGATGATGAGTCAATCACTTGAGGACAGTCTGGAGTGTAAGTGCCTAGTCGGCTGGCAGCGCGTGTACTTTTGGTTTGTCTGCACTGTCGGGCAGGTGAGGTAGGTGGTGTGTGTTGGCGGAGAGCGGTACGGGTATGTACCGGTAGTGTGCTGTGGTGGTAGGTAGGCAGTAGAGAGTAGAGAGTAGTGTATGACCAACTGTCTAATCGGGGGCGCGACGTGGGGTTAGGGCAGAGGCAGGCCAGGCAGAGGTCATTGGGACCCCTCTCCTCTCTGGAAGCCGACTGGTACTCTACGTTGTACGGTACCGGTACCATAGGCCATCAGGCGGCAAAGAGGCAAGCTGCATCATCACCCCATTCAACGCCCGGTAGCCCATCTGACGTCCTCCTCCACTTCCGCTTGCTGCTCTTGAGCACTCTTTAACTGACGACGAGAACCACCTGGGGCAGCCCCTCTTTTTCGTTCCTTGCAAAGAGATACAGTAGTATCCACGGTCTACACTGTGTAGCGTACAGAGGTGCTGTGTGTTGTTTCAGCGTCGCCCCCGCTTGCATCATCATCATCATCATCATCATCCTCCTCCTCCTCCATCAGCGAAACCCTGGCTGGTAAGACTCCCTTTCCAAACACGCGCCTGGCGGCCCTGGTCCGCGACTAGCTGTTAGGCAGCGCCCGCCCGCTCTGCTATCCTACACACGTGCACCCACCCTCTCCAAGAGACAGAGCCCATGCTCCCCCTCCAAACCCCCCCACCTCTCCCTTCCCCCACTGTCTCCTTCCTCTGCACATTGCCAGCTTGCTCTCACACACCCATTTCCTTCCATGACTATCTATTGACATGCCTACTAGTAGTCCTGACCCTCCTCAAGATTTCAAGTTTCCTCCCATGCGGGTCAACCAGTCGCTCGCCAGACTAGACCTAGACACGTTGATAATGAGATCGTCCGCACGCCCCGCCGATGAGGCCGGTAGCTCGCTCGACGGCAGCACCTACGACGTCCTTGGCGACAGTCTGCTCGAGACATCGGACGACGAGGCTCATACAGAGTCTATTGCGTCCACGGATGGCCCCACGCCTGACAATGCCTCGGAGTTTAGTGATGATGACTTCAATTATCCAATGGGCGACAAGGACCTGCAGGATAGTTTCCACTCCTCGCAGGCCGAGAACGCAGATAACCACATGGACGTACTCTCGATTGGCAGTGGTCAAGATAGCACGCTGACTGAACGAGCGGCCGGCTTGGATCGCAGCGGGAGCATGTGGATCAGGCTGGACGAGCAACCCATGCAGGAGGACGGCGTCACACAGGGCAGTGAAGTCTTTATTAGCAAGCCCGACGCCAATGGGGAGCTGCACAAAGTACTCGAAGTATACGGCTGTGCCCAAATCCGAATGCTGGTCAAAGCCGCCCTCGCCCCACAATACGCTTCTACCCCAGACACATATAGGATACTCTATATTGGTAAGCCTGACAAGTGGATTGAGGATCTGATTACCGAACACATCGGCAAGGCACTCACCGCATCACCACACCCCTCCAAATCGGTCATGGTCAGAGGTCAGATTGAACCGTATAGCCCAATTATGCACAGGCTGCGGTGTGTTGAGCTTCACACGTTTGCGGCTCATGAGAAGCCCTCACACGTCCTGGCAATACTAGAAGACGGACAGGAATTAAAACTCGGCCGTGGCCTCCGCTCCGCGCCAGACAATCGACCAGATCTAGTCATCTTCTGTCATGCAGCAAGCATGGGAAATACTGACGCGCGCGACTATGCAGCTGCCGGTAATGTCTTCCAACGCGAAGGCATTGCCTGTATTAACCTAACAACTGCGCGGCCTTACGGGGCCGGCGCAACTTCCTTCGATCCACGGATGCTCAGGGTACACGTCGAGGGCAGCAATGACGGTGATACAGAGTACGAGCTAAAAGAAGTCCTTCCTTTGGACTACTACACGTTCGTACACCTCGAGCCGTCTCAGCTAAACCGTCATTTGGCGCTCATGAGTCCTAATTTATTGTCCACTCCACACGCACGAGGTGAATCGAGGCTGCTTTTCCCGAGGCAAGAGAAGAACAGTATAACGTTTGATTTTCTGGCATCAATATGGCCGATCCTCAAGCCTTGGTTGAAGGCTATCCTGTTGTGTACACTGTTGCCCGCTGTTTTCCTTGGAATAGCATACGGTCCCATGTTCTATCAGATGTCTTCCAACTGGACAGCTGAAGTGGACAGCTCATCGCAGGCTTTCCCGCTGAGCTCCACAATCGTCCAAACTATACCAACTTCATCTAGTTTACCTGTGGCATCCGTTTCCACTGCAAAGCCGTTGTCCACTGGGCCTTCTGCCATCCCATCGCCGGCCAAGTCAGCCAAAAAGCCAAGTGCGAAACAAAAGAAACCGAGCAAGGATCATAGCTTCCACATCTTAGGCATGGGAGACCATCAATTCATCCTTGCTCCAAAGGGAAGCTTCAAGGCAAGCAAGAACAAGCCTCAGATACAGATCAATGTTTCTCGGGAAAACCAACCCATCGCTATTCGTTACAACCGTACTATAAATGGCGATTATATTGTCGATCTTGAGTCGGAGTATCCTAAGAGTAACTTCACCGTGAAGATTGCGACCTACTCGAAGCCTTTGCTGAGGCAGTCTTTCGAGATCACTCTAGGGCACAACAAGTCAAGGCTACAGCAGGTACTCGGCACAGCAATGAACAATCTCCAAGGCTTGTCATCTTCAGCGGTGCAGCAGATGCAGGCACAGCTGGCGAGACTAGAAGCTGCCAACACGCCCAAGGAACAAGTAGCAGCCTATATCCAAGATGCACGGCAGGCAGTGCAAGCTCAAGTATCTACAGGCACTGAACGGTTGAAGCAGGCTCAAGGCGCCGCATGGACAGGGCTTCGCCAGGCAACTGCGCCAGTTCGGACCTCGCCGACCGTATTGAAAGCCAGGAAAAATGCCCTCCGTCTTCGATGCAAATTAGAGACTGCCACCGGCTTGAGGGTCAAAGGCAGCAAGGATGCAGAGAGTTGGGCATGCGCAAAGGTGCGGGATATGGCTTGAGTTGTAGGGTTTCGGGGTGGGCTGTAGTCAGTAAGAAGGCGAGGGAAGAGGGAAGCTTTAAAGCCTGGAGTCTCGGTTTCATTTTCTTTGGGCGGTCATAAGGGTTTGCTGTGCGGAGACCTCAGATTCTAGGAGTCGGCGTCGTGTTGGGGGCTATACCCACGACCTATCCACCGGCAGGCCATGATGTGATGGGACCATATGGGTTGGGTTGCCTCTGGAGGGAGAGAAACTTTTCTGGCGTTTGGAAGACAGCATTGTAAGTAGGCCCACGATATACCACGATCCTAGCGACGGTTCTATGTAGTCCTTGCGAGACTTGCGATATGTATGTAATTGCCCCTCCTCCCTCTTGAGATCATGCTAGCTTCGATCTGCAAGTGAAGCGTGTATGACGTCGCCTTGACCCATCCTTCTATCATGATGCCACCTGCCACCTGCCACCTGCCACCTGCCACACTCGCAAAAAGGTAGGTTATGTGGATATATGTAGAGGCCGTGCATGTGGTGGGCAGAAAGAAATTGCTTGTGATTCACATACGAGATTGTCGGCTTGGATGATGGGCCAAGAAGCAATCAGTAAGCGTGTCCGGGCAACTGCGAGTGTGAGTATGCAAGTGGCTGGTGAGAGGCCGCCAGAATGGTCCCTGAGTCAAAAGCGGTTTAGCGCGGTGTTGCCCCTCCATCGCGCCTCCCACTTCATTTTCTAGGGCAAAGCAGCGAGACAGCGACGAACACCCAAACACATACACACACCCACACCCACAAAAGGACTCATTTTTCGCCCTTCCGTTTTCTGCTCGCCACACGCTCGCCCGCCTTTCTTCATCGCCACATCACAACATGTCTGACGTCGCCAAGCCAGACCCCGCCGCCGACCAGGCCGCCGCACCTGGCGCCAGGTTGGTGGAGGACGAGACTGCAAAGGTCACCACGGGCATCGCCGCAAACAAGACCGAGAGCACAGAGACCAAGGACGATAAGTCAATCACCGAGAAGGCCACAGACACTGCCAGCTCGGCTGCAGCCGCAGTGAAGGACAATGTCTTCTCCATGTTCGGTGGCGGTCCCGCAAAGGTCAAGAGGGAGGAAGTTGACGATGTCGACGAGCCATCTGGCGCTTCCAAGCCCAAGGGCGATGTAAGGCTGCGCGCTCAACTGCAACATGCACCATACTGACAGCGGCAAAGGACGAGAACCCCGAGAACGAGGAGCCCGACGTCGAGTTCGCGCCCGTTGTCCACCTCACCGAGAAGGTCGACACGAAGACCAATGAGGAGCTTGAGGAGCAAGTCTTCAAGATGCGCGCCAAGTTGTTCAAGTTTGACAGGGAATCGCGGGAGTGGAAGGAGCGCGGCACTGGCGACGTGCGGTTACTCAAGCACAAGGAGAATGGCAAGACCCGTCTGGTGATGCGCCGCGACAAGACCCTCAAGGTTTGCGCCAACCACTACGGTATGATGTATCACCCAAAGGAAAAAGCGAAAATGATACTGACTGCGTCGCAGTTGTCCCTGACATGAAGCTTTCTCCCAACGTAGGCAGCGACCGCAGTTGGGTCTGGAACGCTGCCGCCGATGTCAGCGAAGGCGAGCCTGAAGCTCAGACCCTGGCCATCCGTTTTGCCAACAGCGAGAGTAAGTCGACTTGGCGTAAGAGCCGCAGCCTCATACTAATCATCGTGTGCAGACGCCAACGCCTTCAAAGAGGCTTTCATCAAGGCTCAGCAAGAGAACGAGGCCCTCTTTGGTAGCAAGTCGGAGGCGTAAACGTCCAAGTGATGTTCCATGTTCAGTTTGGTATATGCGGGAGGAATTAGGGAACGATGCATGCATGCACGAAACAGCGATGATCTTTGGGAGGGTAACATACCACGAGGATAGACGACATGACCCCCACACCCTGCACATTGTAGATAGCCCTAAATTGGCCGGGCTACTGTAGTAGCCCATGGCATTTCCCAAGTACAATAATCCCTGGAAGCGCTTGCTAGTCGGTGGTGAGCATGTGAAGTTGACAAAAGTCCCTCCATGTGCTGAGATAGAGGTAAATGCTTGTTGTAGCAATGACCGATGGTGTGGTACAAACACATAGACGCACACACTGTCTCTATCTCTCTCAAACACACACACACACACACACACTCTCTCTCTCTCTCTCTCTCTCACCTGGGTGAGAAACAAGCTGTCACGACATCCAGGTCATGCATGCAGCCGTCTCATGCTTGTCGTTTGTGCCAAGGCCCGGCTGCACCCACCCCAAGGCTGTCGGCCCCGCGACTTGGGTCTGCCTCCGCCAAATCAAAGCTCCCCAGCCAGCCAGCCACCACCGTGATTCCCAACTTCAGATACCACAATTGCGACAAGGAACGCGCCCTCCGCCCAAGTGTAGTCGCGTACGATCGCACCCTCATACCGGTTCATTGCAACAAAAAGCGCATACTGCCTAGCTATTCAAAATGCCGGACGTGAGTTGCGCCTCTTTAGAGATGAAATGCCCTGCGAGATGCTAACATGCTCCAGGTCAAGCGATATGTTAAGCTTGTCACTCATCAGAAGCCCATGTACGTGTATATTGTATGCGATCGCAGGCGCTTCGCTTTCTCACGCGTCTACGCGCTGATTCCCATGCTGCGGAACCTTCAACTCATCTGCCAGTGGCTAACATGCGCATTACAGCGAAGAGCCTTCGCCTATGGAAGGCTACCCCATGCGCAAATGGAGCATCGAGGTCTGGCTATTAGACGATCAGGGCAACGAGGTCCTTCCCACCGTCTTCGAGAAGTGCACATACAATCTCCATCCCACATTCGAGAGGAACAAGCAGGGTAAGCGCGCAGACACTGTAACCTTCCCACCACAACAGGCAACCTAACAGAAGCAACAGTCTTCAAGAAGCCCCCGTTCCGAATCGACGAGAAGGGTTGGGGAGAGTTCGACATGAACATTGTCCTCACAGCCGTAGGCAAGGGCGGCGATCACACTCTAGAGCACGACCTCAACTTCCAGTCTGAGCGCTACGAGGCCAAGCATCAAATCGTACGTCTCAGTATTCTGCTCTGAAAATGGGACGTGGCCAAATACTAACGCTGTCACGTACAGACTTTTCGCAACCCCAAGCCTGAACTCCTCGCCATACTGCAAGAAAGCGGCCCCGTCGACGCCAATGGTGTCCGCGGCAAGGAGGCAGCCAAGAAGAAGAACAGGCGGGACAAGAACGTTGACATGGAGAAGCTGGCCGACGGGCTGCAGAAGCTGAGCGAGGACGACTTGCTGCACGTGGTCACGATGGTGCACGACAACAAGACCAGCGAGACATACACCAAGAACGATGTCGAGAGTACGTTTCCATCCTGTCCCCCACCACCACTTCTTATCCCCCTTTTCAGACAACGAACTTGAACTAACGACGCAACGCAGATGGCGAGTTCCACGTCGATCTCTACACCCTTCCAGACTCGCTCGTCAAGATGCTGTGGGACTTTACAGCCAGCAAGACAGATTTATGAGCCTGGCCCCGTGAGCGAGCGAGCGAGCGAGCTGCCACGTATCGCCCTGGATTTGACAACCACAACATCGCGGTCCTGTTGCCAAAATCCAACATCCGTCGTTGGCTTCGAGAATCCAGCCCCCCCCCCTTGATTAGCGGACCACACCCGAACCCCGAACCCAACCTCTCTTCGCAGCCCACTCTCAGTCAGGAAAAATCCCCGGTGCTACAAAAATGCTCACACCAGGACTCTTAATTTCCTATCCACAACCGCGCTTTCTCTCACATCCTAAAACCCCCCTTTTTTCTCCGCGCTATACCATGCCATCATGCCACCCCCCCATGCCCATGCCTCCCCTCCCCGCACTTTAATAATCTCCCCGAGTTCAACAAGCACGGGCGTTTTCTTCGCAGGGGAAAAAAGCTGGATGTTTCTACTTCTTCTACTTCTTTTTCCTTTTTCTGTTCTTTTTTTTCTTCTTCTTTCCATATCATACCGCGCATTGGGCATAGGCGCTGGGAACTTTTGCTTTTCTGTCTCGGGTGGGGAGGCGGGGGGCGAGGTGATGCGGGGTTTCGGGGGTGGGGGGGGGGTTGTTTATGTAGGGGGTATGTAGGGGTGGGTGGAGGGTGGGGTTGAATGAATTTGGATTGGATTTGTGTTTGGATTTGTGTGTGTGTGTGTGTGTGCCATATGTCATGCGTGTACTGACCCTCCATCCATCCACAAACCCCTTCCTTTCACACGTATATCCCTTTCTCCCTCTAACTGTAACTGCTGAGCAACTCATCCACCCCGTAGAACTCCTACTCGTCGAGTTCTACAACACAACATCCCCCATCCCACATGTACACATCTTCCCTCTTCATATCCTACCCACCTACAAACAAAACACGCTACAAACTAGGTGTCCCGTCGGTACCATACACATTCTCGATTGCGCAGAGCAATGTCTTGTGTCATGACGTGGACAGCGAGGGGGAAGAGGGAAACAGGTACGGTACTGTTGGTTGTTGGCCGTTGTTGTTAGCGTCAGTGTCGCATATAACCACTACGCTTGCCTGTCCTGCGGTGACGAGTGTAATAGGAAGAAAAGTATAATGGCTAGAATTGTCTCGTGGGGTGCGTTGTGAAATGGGGCTCGTGCAGCAGCTGAGAGACCTGACATTTGCTTGTTTGAAGTGCGGTTGCATGTATGTCACGGACTCACGGGTTGAAGATGGATGGTGGGGGGATTTATGTTCAAGAAAGGGTTGAGATTATGATTGGATGGCGAGATGCATGGAAAATAATAATATTAGATGCATAGAAATGTACATGTATATATCTACTACACACCCCATTCTGACAACCGGGCATACCCACCAGACAAGGCATTTGCAACATCAAAAGTACGGACTAAAATAACAACGATATGCTTCTTTCCAGAATGAAGAGAAATAAATCCATCTAGCCACCAAGCCAGGACCTAGCCAAATCTTCGAGCTGCTTTGCAGCATCCCTCCTCTTATGTTCCGTCCTCTTGCTGTTCGCCCACCGTCTCGGACTCGACCGCACCGAGCCTCTCAAGCCCGGGGATGTACTGAGGTAGGTGCGGATACGCGTCACACCAGGCTGCTGCACCCGCCTCACCCTCTCCGACCTCATTCTCCTGAGCATAATGTACTCTGCCGATCTCCTCACCACCGCCCTTCTCTTCGTCCGCCGTTGCCTCCATTTCAGCATCATCTTCCTCTCTTTGCGCTGTCTAAAGTAATAGACCCTGTTCTTCCTCTGGCGCACGAAGCTTTGGAATTTCGCACTCAGCTCGGCGTCCGTCATCCCTTTTACCCCAAGACCAGCCCACATGATCCCTGCTCGTTTGGCAGCTACCCTGCCACCACGTTCAGAGGCGTAAAATTTCTTCCGCCCGGAAATCGGCCTGATGCCGCGAGGGCCGTAGGCTTGGAAGAGAAGCGAGCGGGCCGTTGTCGCGACCCGGGCGAGTCTTTGCTCAATGATATAAGCTCGCTTCATGAGGGAGGCAGGACTTTCGCGGAATCTGTGCTTGATTTTGTGGATGGGTGGGGTTGCGGGTGGCACTTCGATCGGCTGAGCGGGCTGGTGTTTACCTTGGCTGGCAGCGAGAGTGGCGGAATCGTCGTCTTTAGTCAAGTCGACGGACGTGGATTGTAGAGAGTCAGCACCAAGGTTGAGAGACTCATGATCGATGTGAAATGGAGGTACGACGTGTGCTAGATGTGACAGGGTGATGTGTCGATCTGCGAGGCTTTGCATGGCGGCGTTGTATTCCTCTGTCAAGCGGATAAGATGTCGATGCAGCCCTCGATGCCTTGCTTTCAACTTCTTGTAGAGTGGGCTTCTTGGGCTCCTTGGGCTCCTTTCCAAGCGACTTGCTTCTTCCAGGCGACTTGCTTCTAATACGTTCGAAGAGAGAACGCGATGCACTGGCAGTTGGGAAGTTTCATCCTTTTTGGCTTGGTGAATGTCCCAGGCTTGAAGACATTCCTCCTGTCTAGATTGGAGTTGCTGAGATTGGTGTGGACCGCTCCCGATTGCCCCCAAGTTTTTGGTGTGTACTGAATTAGGTACCTTGAAGGGAGTGAGAGGTGGTGGCTTCGAAAATCAGTGCATTGCTGTATTTAATTCGCTGTTCTACGCTCACCTACGTCTTGGGGAGCACCATCCTCATCTACATTTTGTCTATCTTCCCTTTGAAATCCCGTAGTTTCGTTATCGAGCTGCTTCAATGCAGTGCTCACCGCCTTGAGCTTGTTTTTATCTCTACTCTTCTTTGGTGTCTTGGGCCTCTCGATATCTAATTTCCAAAACCGAGCAAAAGGCACATCGATGGTCGTAGTGACCGATGTGTCAACCAAGGCACCTTTCAAGATACGCTTTGTAAGTGTTAGTGGTCCTTCGGTCAAAGCACCGAAACTATGTTTGAAGATCGACGCTCCTGATGAAACTGGTTCCGCATGCTGCCAAGACCTCCCGGGGATGGAATCAGCTGTGCTTGGGACTGTGCCGAGCTCCCAGCCCACAGCACGATCCTCAGGTATCGCCTTGATTTGCTCTTCAGTGTCGTATCGTGCAGCCTCTGCAGATAAATGTGACCATGGTTGTATGAAGAATTGTATCAAATCACCGTCATTTATAACGGGTGTGAGAGTAGAAGCAAAGTCCTCAGGATCAGCAGGTGTGCTCGGCAACTCCTCTGTACCAGACGTTTCGCTAGGAACGGTAACTGGAGCAGGATCCAGCGACAAGAGACCAGCTTTCTCTCCCCATCCACCGCCTCCGCTCAGCACACGGTGGAGTCGAGCACCTCGAGCGATGGCGTCTGCTACAGCATTGGACCACACAGGTGGGTCACTTTTCCATAGACTCTCCCACTGATAGTCGGCCCCTACGTCTCCGTTTCGGTCTAGCCAGTACTTCGTCGAACTGGAGACTAACGGTTTCAACTGAGAAGGTACAACTAGTGCCCAGGCTGTTGTGGCTTGTGCAGGTTCACCTCGGGCTTGGAAGAACTTTGGAACCACTTCCTCGAGCTCTGACGAGGCCGTCACTTCGTCACCTTTGCTATCAATGATGCGACGGATGATATTGCCCATACATCCACTGACATGTCGGGGCATGGTCAAAGGCAGAAGGGGAATGCTCAAGGAAGTGACCAAGCCTGGGATGCCGTTTTTGATCTTACGGCCTTCAAGATGTGCGTTGACACGAACTTGATAGTGCGAAAGCTTTTCCCTCGACACCTTGTGTAGAACGGGTCCAGTCGCTTGGGTCTCGTAGCATAAGCGGAACATAGTGGTTGCGGTACCAGTCTGGAAGATAGTATTTGCTAGTGGCAGGCGCAGCACCTCGTAGTCTGGCAAAGCCTTGCCATGTTCTGAACTGTTCGGACGGCCCGCCGACGTAACGAAATCGATTGCACCTGGGCATGTGGATACTGGTGGTAAATGTAGATTCGATGGTGCACTGTATGCGGCTGGGAGGGAAACATAGGCAAAGCCTTCGAATCCGGTTGCAGCGACAGGCAGCTCGTAGTCACGGGCTTCGCCTTCAGAGTAGAGGTTGTCTAGTGCCGTAAGTGGTCGACCAACGGGCAGCTTGTCCACCACAGCACACAATGCCTCGATCCGCATATTAAAAATGCTCTTTGCCTTGAGTTTGACGATAGTCTTGTTGAAAACGCGATAGAGGAACTTGCCCATGAACCCATCGTCGAGCAACTTTGAGGCGAAGGACGGTGTGACAAGAATGACACATAGTTTCTCTTTGGCTCTGTGCTGACCTACAGACCGTACGTGACTGAGCAGCGTTCGCTCCTATGGAGGGTCAGCGGGTGTCGAGGGCAATTTGATGTCAAGACATGGACCTACATCTTGGTTGACCGAGTGAGGAATGATTGTGGCGGCAGCGAATGGCGAGGGCTGTATCTGAGGCGGGGGTCTATTCACAATTGATCTCTTGCCTTTTGCTTTGGCGTGAGCGACTGCGAAACGGGACAAGAGAGCATTTGGAGCTGAAGAGGTCTGAGGGACAAGCCATCGTCGCGGGGCCAGCAGAGGCATTGATTGAGAGTCAGTGGATCATAGCGAGCAGGTGAGGTAGAAATAAATGAATGGTGTTGTAGCCCAGCCACACTAGAGTTAATCGAATGGGAATGGGGGAGGGACCGAAATTCGAACTGAATCCAAAAAAAATAATTACATGAGGTCAGCACTCGGTCGGAGGTTAAGCTTCGTTCCCTTCCCGCAATTTTGAATTAACCACATTAGGACGCACTAGGCTGGGTAGGGTATGGGACAGTTTGGCCTGCGTAATTAACAGGATGAGTCAGCCGAGAACGCTTCCCCTGGGTATTTTACTAAGATACCAGATGAGTCAGCTTGGCGGCATCGAAACGGCCGCCGGTTGCAAGGGCGATACACAACAGTACGCACAGCACGACACGCTGCCGCAGTCAGCCATTCCTGACATTTTTTGCGCTTCTCTTTCACCCCCACCCCCCTTCCCCCCCTGCTGCTGCTGCTGTAAGCTCCGGGAAAGAAGAGCTATCCGTCTCGTCTGTGTGTTTATCTGGCCTGTCCCGCGTACATTTGACTGTGTCGCTGCGCCATCCCTACAGACCTCCCCTACCTACCACAGTACATAGTAACACGCCCGCCGAACACTTTTTTGAACGCCAGTTTGGCCACATCTTGTACACCCTTCCTACCCTGCCTCCTTGCGCCAAATCTCACCCGCACCCGCACCCGCACCTTCACCCTCTCCATCCTCGCCCGCCACCCCCAATCTCTTTCTGATGCCCCATTCGTAGACGCTCTTCGACTTTTGGCGACCGTGGTGCGCCATCTTTCCCCTGCCCGCCCACCATGGCACGCTCTTTGCGCCGATCCAACCCCATCACCATCATCCTCGCTGGCATTCTCTGCATAGGCTTCTTCGTCTTCTTCTTCTCGGGCGGCGATGGCCCCTCCGCTGGCAGATCCAACCGTAGCGAGACGGCGTCAAGCCCCTTGTCTCCACCCTCACTGCCCTTCCGCAAATCCAAGGCCAACGCTCCACAGGCGGCGCCGCCCGTCGTACATTACTACATGAACAATGTCACCACCTCGCGGACGCCCATTGAGAACGAGGAGACGGTCCTCATCCTGACGCCCCTCGCGCGCTTCTACCAAGCGTACTGGGACAATTTGCTCAAACTCACCTACCCCCACCATCTCATCTCCCTCGGTTTCATAATACCCAAGACGAAGGAAGGCAATGCAGCCTATGCAGCTCTCCAGGCCCAGATCACGAAGACGCAGACAGGGCCCAAAGCAAAGCGCTTCTCGTCCATCACCATCCTTCGCCAGGACACTGAGAGCCCTTTGATCTCTCAGGATGAGGCTGAGCGACATAAGATGGAAAATCAGAAGCCACGTCGCGCAGCCATGGCCAAAGCGCGCAACTCTCTCCTCTTCACCACACTAGGGCCTACGACATCCTGGGTCCTCTGGATGGATGCGGACATCGTCGAGACCCCGCCCAGTCTGATCCAGGACCTTGCTAGCTATGATGTGCCCATCATTGCACCCAACTGCTTCCAGCGATACTACAACGAGGAAAAGAAGGCCATGGCCATTCGTGAATACGACTTCAACAACTGGATCGACAGCCCCACGGCGAGGGAGCTAGGCGCAAAGATGGGCAAGGATGACATTCTGCTTGAAGGATACGCCGAGATGGCGACTTACCGCACTTTAATGGCCAAGATGTACGATCCATCCGCCGATCCTGGTACTAAGATCAAGCTCGATGGTGTTGGCGGTGCAACACTACTGGTCAAGGCCGAGGTACACCGTGATGGAGCCATGTTTCCACCATTTGCCTTCTACCATCTCATCGAGACTGAGGGATTCGCCAAGATGGCGAGCCGCTTGAACTGGGAGAGTTTCGGATTACCAAACTACCTTGTAAGTCTCACCAAGCCTCCATCCCATGACCACCAGTCTAACTTTGACAGGTATTTCACGTTAACGAGTAAAACCCTTTGACGAAATATACCTTCATTCTACTATGGGCACCTTTGACTCGAGGATCATTGGTTGGCGTTGTATAGGCGATCTACCAGCCCGGCTACATTGTTGCCATCGCAGAGCGTTAGACTCTATTTTGTTCGCACATGTATCATCTATAACTC
Source organism: Plenodomus lingam (assembly GCF_022343315.1). Taxonomy (NCBI): domain Eukaryota; kingdom Fungi; phylum Ascomycota; class Dothideomycetes; order Pleosporales; family Leptosphaeriaceae; genus Plenodomus; species Plenodomus lingam. The sequence continues at coordinate 562,731 of NW_027093944.1, read as the reverse complement.
AGCGTTGTTTGTGCATTTTTCTGTAGGTATAGCTTAGCTTGCTGGCAAGAGTCCCCCTCAGTAGTACCAGCAACAGCAAGGGAGATTGTGAGAGATTATATGGCAATTATATTAGAACCAGACCAAACCCTCTACCATTGCCCTCGATTTGCAAAGAGCGGCTCACGAAGGCTAACATGCTGATGTTGAAAAGCGCTATGAAGTAGTGGCTCTTTGTGGCAAAGCTTGAGCTCCTCCGCGGACACAATTCTTGGCCTACCTACTCCTTCCACCCGTTCCAGATGCTACAAATAGAGTACTATTAGAGCATGACCACAGACCCTAGTTTACGCCTCTCCCGTACTCTGCTTCACCTACAAGCGGGATCACGACTATCAAAGTGAAATGTACCACGATACGCTATCACTTTATAGACTCTGTCAATGTACACAGATGATCCCCAGTCGCTTGAAGACTACCGTGTGTACATGACAGCATGACCATCCATGATGAAGCAAGATCGGCCGCCGAAGCACCGCTCGCTCCCGCACCATTACCAGACTACAAGAGCCACGCGCCCGGGAATACCTGAGCTGCACTGCGCAATGCATGCGCACATGAAAAGACTCCGCGGTCGTCCGCGTGATTGGGAACCGAAGGACGACCCAGGTTGAACCCTTTTTGAAACTTCAAGCCTTCACTCAAACTACCATCTCGAGATTTTGTTGTGTGTGGTGTTGCCGTGTCTCCCGAGGTAGGAAATTGGAAAGCTTCGCATCGTTGGTCAAGTCGCGTTTTGGGAGGAGGCCTCGAGGATCGCCTCGGGATTCTATTTTATACGAAAGGGTCAGATGGCAGCCACGATGATGTCCAATGAGCCCCGCTCTAGGTCTCCACCCTTGGACACCCACTACCACCACCACAACGACAAGGTTGACGTCAAATATAATACCAAGAAGAACAGGAGCAAGAGCAAGAATAACAACACAGCACCACTACCACCACCACCCGACGAAACCTCTTCCATCGCCCACCACTGTACATCTCCACATCACAACTACAACGCCATCTCCCTCTCCTCCCCTGCACCACCCGCAACAACGTCGTCCCCATCGTCGCCGCCGCAGATCCACGGAGCCACAGCACCGGATGAAGGTACGGCAGGACATCTCGCGCCCGCAACAGTACACCGTGATGTAAACAAACCAGGGGGGGGAGAAGGAGAAGGAGGAGGTATCAGTGAATCTGAAAGACCGACCAGCGCAGAGCGTGAAGCCGCCATTGTCGAGCGCGCAGAGTCGGGATGGTGGCGGCAATTCTGGGAAAAGTATGGAAGTGTAGAGTTGGAGAATAAGGGGAGTGTGGCCAGGGATCATTTGGCGCTTGGTGAGTTGTGTTTTTTGTCTTGACTTCAATCTTTTTCCTTTCTGTTCCCGGTTCCATCTACAGCCCTTTATCTATCCCTTTCAACCCAATACCCCTAAACATATCACACACACCCGCTAACCCACCATCTTCCCAGAACGCACCTTCCTAGCCTGGCTCCGCACCTCCCTCTCCTTCGCCTCAATCGGCATAGCAATCACCCAACTCTTCCGCCTAAACACCTCTCTCTCGCCCCCGTCCTCCTCTCCAAACAGCCCGGCAACCTCGTCCACCTCCTCCCACCACATCAACACCCGCCTCCGCTACCTCGGAAAACCCCTCGGCGCAACCTTTATAGCCATTAGCATCGTCATGCTCGCCATTGGCTTCCACAGATACTTTGAGGCGCAGCATTATGTCATTAGGGGCAAGTTTCCGGCCAGTCGTGGGAGTATCGTGGTGGTGAGTGTGATTAGTGGAACGTTGATATTGACTAGCTTGGTTGTGATTTTGGTGGCTGGGGCGGGGGCGTGGGAGAAGTGAGGATCGGACTGGGGGTTGGGGGTTGGGGGAGGGAGAAAGAATGGAAAGTTTCGGCATGGACAAAGGGAGCGTTGTGTGTATTATTATAGGCACGTCGAGATAGGGGAAGACTGAAAGGTGGACTTCATGGTGGGTATCTCGAATGCTTCTTTGATTCATGGCATATTGCTCTTCCATCTCGCAGATATGCAGGTATATAATCGCCATGTTCGTCATGTAGCGACGACATCATTCGTCGTGGCGCATAGCGCGTTCATGATCTTTGTAATTCGTCTTCAAATCATCCAAGTTGCCTCCTTACATCTCCCCCGCACGCTGTTATTTGCGTCACTCTTGTAGTCTACACATCATTCACGTGCTTCCTGTAATCATCTCCGTCATCTCCTGTGTGCTCTTGCCCGCTCTCGAGCTCTTGATGATGTTCTGGATCATCTCCTCGACCGCATCCCAGTCGCTCGTGTCAATGGGGTAAAGATCTGTCTTGAAATAGTTTGCAATGTCGTGAAGTTGTTGCCAGCTCTGCTTGTCGTGCACGAAGGTAAGGGCTACGCCGACACGTCCGAATCGACCGGTCCGACCGATGCGGTGCAGGTAGGTCTCGGGGTCTGCTTGGCGGCCATCAGCCATGGTCGGGACGTCCTGCAACCAGTCAGTATGGCTCCTCTTTGGTGGTCACACGGACTGTGTAAACGTACATAATTGATGACCATGGTGACCGACTGCACATCGATACCACGGGCAAGGACGTTTGTTGTGATGAGGACCTTTGCTTCTCCAGATCGGAATTGATCAATGATGCGATCACGTTCAGGGCCCTCCATAGCTCCACTGAGTTGTGCAACCTTGTGGCCTTCTGCGACCATGCGAGTCTCGAGTTCCTCAGCGGTCCTCCGTGTCTACTGAAGTCAGTGTGACGCTCTCCATTCACTTGGTGGATGTACTGACCCTGACGAAAATGATGGATGACGCTTGTGTCATGAGACCGTAGAACTTGAGTAGCGTGGCGTACTTGTCGTTGTCCTGGTCAATGTCGATGTAGAGTTGCTTGATACCCTCAATAGTCAACTCGTCGTGCGCCAGCGTAATGACGTTAGCATTAGGTGCAAAGCGGTTGGCATATGAAATGACGTTGGGAGGAAATGTAGCTGAGAAGAGAACGGTCTGAATGTCCTTGTTGAGTAGTGACTTGACACGCGTGCACTGCTCGCCCATACCCTGTTGGTCCAGCATGTTGTCGGCTTCGTCGAGAACGAGAATTTTGATGTGCTTTGGGTTGATCAAGCGGCGCTTGAGCATGTCCTGGGCTGTACCTGGCGTACCGACCAGAATCTGGGCATTGAACTGCTGACCGCGCCTAGATGGGTCGGGGATAGCTGCCATGGTCTTCAAGCCGTCCATGAACTGGCCCATATGCGTAATGACACCCAAGATTTGTCGCGCAAGCTCTCGGCTAGGTGCGAGTGCCAGCGCCTGAGGTTCGGGGTTGGACAGGTCGATGCGAGAGAGGATGTTGAGCGAGAAGGCCGCCGTCTTGCCTGTGCCCGACTGTGACTGCGCAATCATGTTGGTAGGCGGTTGCATGAGAAGAAGCGGTAGGGCTCTCTCCTGGATCTTGGAGGGCTTGCGGAAGTTCATATGGCGGATGCCCTTGAGCAGTTCCTCGGAGCTGCAATGGTCAGTTGGTCGGTGAGCGCAAGTGGGGGACATGGGCACAAGGCTTACAGCTGGAGCTCTTCGAACGATTTGGCAGAGAAGAGGGGGTTGTTGGGGTCAGCCTGCAAGTCTGCCAGCTTGACCTCGACCTTGTACTCGGCCTCTGCCAAAGTCGAGCCGTTGCCTGGTGGTCCACTGCCGTCTACCTGAGTTTGCGCCAGCGACTCATCCTGTGCAGGCGTTGCCTCTGTCTGCTTGTCCTGCACAGGCGTCTCTTTTGCGGGCGGCGCTTCCGCTGAAGACATGATTGTGGGCGCTTGAGTCGACGGTTGTGAGACTGGTGGGAGTGGGGTCGCGGTGAGTATGAAGTGGCAGTGGTGGTAATGTTGTTGTTGCTGCTTTTGACGAGTTTGTGAATATCGGTAAATGCAGTTGTAGTGGGGAATCAGCTACCGTTGGTGTAAGGCGGGAATGGGGCGCGTGAAGGAAGCTGGGTGTAGACAATCAGTGTAGTGGGAGTTTGTTGTCTAGCACAAAGCAACGCGAAATTGCGGGAGCCTTGCCTTTGAGGTTCACTTCACTTTTGGCGGGGCATCTACTGCATTAACCGCTAGGCCTATTTGGGCCGGTGAACTGCATGACCAGCAACTGCACAGCAACTTGCTGAAGAGCATCTTCTTGGACACAAACTACATCCAGGCCCTGCTTAGACACGCGGCTAAGGCGTCTATAGGTATTGCTTGTCCCACGCGTCTCTACCACCTCCACCACCACCAACAACCACACCAACCACAACAATAAACAGCAGCACAACAATCATCGAGTTACAGTACCAACAAGAAAGACGTCACGCCAGCGATCCCGGCCTTCCCATCCTGGGCGTGCACCGCCGCGCATGTCAGCCATCGTGCGGCCTGCGTTGCCCCACTAATTGGGTAGCTGGTAACAGACCGCGTATTAGTCTTCGCCAATCCACCTCTTCTAGAAACCAGGACTCAGGAGAAACACATCTTGAATCTTCCATGTCTGGGGCGCCAATCTCCGCTGTCCACGTCCTCGCCCTGCCGTCTGAATGAGCAGCATGGAAGTCGATATTGCGCCCCAGTTCGGCGCGGAATTGAAGGTAACATGATGTGGACACGATGCGCGGCCCCTTACCCCCCCTCCCTGTACAGCCAGAACTGACGCATACTTCACAGGATGGTTTCAAGAACGTCAACGCCTGGGTACGTCCCCAACATGCGCAACATCCTTTGGACACATACAGCACCGATATCCTCCATTGACCGCGCGCCCCATCGCCATGCGCCCAGCGACCTCCGCTAACACATGCGTCGACAGGTCTCGGGTGGCATCAACTGGCTGGACGACATCCAGCAATTCTACCGAGAACGCAGCGCTATAGAGAAGGAGTACTCGGCCAAGCTCAGTGCGCTCGCCAAAAAGTATTATGAGAAAAAGGCAAAGAAAGCGAGCAGTCTGAGCGTTGGCGAAACGCCCACAGTGACTCCGGGCTCGCTGGAAAGGTACGCAGATACAAAACAACGGCATGTCTGAATGTCTATTGATGCCGTTGCAGCGCTTCCATGACCACATGGGGAGTCCAACTAAGCACTCTTGAATCTCGAGCCTCTGAGCACGAACAGTTCGCCGGCGCCCTAATCACCCAGCTGGCCGATCCTCTCAAGACGCTTGGTACGCGCTACGAAGAACTCCGGAAACTGCACGCCGATTATGCCGCCAAGTTGGAGAAGGAGCGGGACGGACAGTACGCCGAGTTACGCAAACAAAAGGGCAAATATGACAGCGTCTGCCAAGAGGTTGAGAGTCGCCGCAAGAAGGTCGACGGCGCATTCGATCATGGCAAAAACAAAGCAAGGAACGCTTTCGAACAGCAGCAAGTCGAGATGCGCAATGTCAAGGTATCTTGGGTGCATGCGTCTTTTGGTCATGCACCGCTAACCCAAGTAGAATACCTATCTCATCAGTATCAACGTGACCAACAAGCAAAAGCAAATGTACTACCACGAGTATGTGCCCGAGTTACTGGATGTAAGTAGGATTACTTTAATGCCGTGTATCCGTCGCTAAATTCGACAGAGTCTACAAGATCTTTCAGAAACAAGAGTCAACAAGCTGAACTCCATCTGGTCTCTGGCGGCAAGCATTGAGACGCAAACACTCACACGCAGTACCGACTATCTAAAGCACCTATCAGCCGAGATTCCTCGCAATAACCCTTTGCTCGACTCTATGATGTTTGTGCGACACAACGCTGGCCCATGGCAAGAACCGGGCGACTTCCAGTTCGAGCCCAGTCCAGTCTGGCTTGACGACAATAGCATTGCAGTCGACGAGTCAGCTACCATATTCTTACGCAACGTCCTCATGAAGACCAAGGCTTCGCTGGGCGACTATCGGCGCGAGCTAGACAAGAAACGCAAAGAGGTGGAAAACGCAAAGGCCATCCGACAAAAGATTAGGGAAGGCAAAGACAAGCGCGATGAAGTGGATGTGGTGCGCGCTGTTTTTGCAATCCAGGAGGCTACGCATGAAGTCGAGAGACAAAAAGTCAGCGCCGAAGTGGAGGTTTCAACCATCACCTCTGCAGTAGGTGACCTCAGTATCGGAGCTAGAAACCACAACTTCAAGTCGCAGACCTTCAAAATACCTACGAATTGCGATCTCTGTGGTGACCGAATTTGGGGCCTATCTGCAAAAGGGTTCGATTGCAGGGATTGTGGGTACACCTGCCATAGCAAATGCGAAATGAAAGTTCCGGCAGATTGCGTCGGTGAGCAGACCAAAGAAGAAAAGAAGAAATTAAAAGAAGAGCGACAAAAGGCTGCTCATACGGTGACGAGCACGAATGGAGCTGCAGCAGGCTCACATTCTGATTTGCCAAAGTTAGGAAGAAGCGATACGGTCAACTCAATGAATACGCTCAGCTCGGGCTACTCTGCGACAGCACATAGATCAGTAACGGGCACCATGTCTCCAACAGCTGAAGAGGCCCCTGTAGAAAAGAAGGCTTCAGCATCCACCCCCGGCTCCAGGAGAAACCGGATCATTGCCCCTCCACCAGCACAATACGTCAAGCCCGATGAAGACGCCGGCGCACAAACACCCAAGGGTACAGAAGTAAGAGGTAGAATGCTTTTCGCGTATCAAGAGAATGGGGAAGGTGAGATAACCGTCGCCGAAGGCAGCGATGTCGTCATTCTGGAGCCTGATGGTACGTCTCCCGCGCTCTCTCCCATGTTTGAAGTCCTACTGGGTTTAAAAAGCCGCGCGCGCTCACATGACTACTTAGACGGCTCTGGGTGGATCAAAGTCCGCGCTGGTTCAAGAGAAGGCCTCGTTCCTACGTCCTATGTTGAAGTCCTGCCAGCGACACCACCCACTACGGCGTCTACATTCAGTTCAAACCGCCCGGATTCGACGTACTCTGCTAGTTCGGCGAGCACGTCAAATTTCACGGCAGGTGCGGCGGCAGCGGCGGGAAAGAAGAAGGGCCCTGCTGTTGCACCAAAAAGGGGAGCAAAGAAGTTGAAGTATGTCGAGGCATTATATGGTTATACTGCACAGAGTGATGCGGAGCACTCCATGGCGGAGGGCGATCGTTTCGTCCTTATCAATATGGACGCTGGCGATGGGTGGGCAGATGTAGAAAGAGAGGGTGTGGTCAAGAGTGTACCAGCAAACTATATCCAGCAAGTGTAGGCATCTTGTTTGGCGATTGTACAGGAGGTGGACATTGTCTAGGCTGGTGGATCTCTGCACGTTGTGCATTACAGAGTCGGCGCACCAGCATCGTCAGTATAGCCAAACAGACAGGAATTTGTATATATCCTACAGGACAGAATATTCATCATCACTATCACCCCCGCTCCTATCAACTGGCGACGCAACGAGGCGACGTCTGATTACAGCACGAGCTGTATGTAGAATGCCGTGATACACTTTATGCAGCACGCTGCTGTGGTAGAACATGCCAAGTAGGCTAGCGCTCAAGGGGTTCATCTTATCACGTCGTTGATCACATCTACCTACCACCTTCTTCCACTACGACGTCACTTCTCATCCCACCAAAGTTTGTGATGGGCTCTTGTTTTCTTACATGGTTTGGAGAAGCTAGTTAGCGTGGCACTTTATACTTTTATACCTTCTACCAGCTTACAGGGCTTACCGGTACCATATCCAGCGGAAGATCATTGGAGTTGTGTTACAGATCTAATGGCGAAATCACGGCGTCCATGGCTTTGTTGGCAGTGGGTACAGTGATTCGGGTTGTTGTTGCCAGACCTTATTACTGTGTGCCTCTCGTGAGCAAGCAGCTCTTGTCTATGAAGAGAACGAAAGCGTGTTGGCCGCCGAATTTACCGAGGAGGGCATCAAGGCATCGGATCCAGAAACAGTGATTGCATGGGCACATTTGTACTCATTCACTAAAAGAGACGGAAGAGCTGGATCACCTCACCTCCCGGGAACTATTCTGGAAATCAGCCGACCATTGTCCTGCTTCGCTTGTGCCACATTCCTACCTGGTAGAATGTGCGCTTGTGTTGGTTGCCAGGGGTCCATGTTACACAACGGCACCGACTAGAGCTTCCTAGGAGCTTGTGCGCAGAGCAAGGCCATGTGTAGAGACGGCCATCTTGATGTCTCGAGCCGTCCAGCCGAAACTTTCCACGCCGTTGGTGCTGGGGCCACTGAGTACTGTTCAGTCTTGCGCCTTACTACCGACATGTGTACCAGCGCTAGAAGCAACGCTCACGCTGAGATTTAAGCAATTCCTCTGGATCCACGTATGTGCCACAGGCCGGAGTACGTTTTGACTACTTGACAAACACAATGGCGTCACAGGGGTCAAGATTCCAATCGTGAATCGTCCTAGTCTCTACCATCGGGGAGATATATCCCAATGCGATTGCTAGTCACTATGCGCATTGCACTGCAGTGACAATCGCCCTTGATGTCGCGCACTCATCCATTCACTACTTCTCGTCTGCGAGTCGAAACAAGTCTGCACCCTCTCAGCGCTTTTTGCCCATGCTTTGCGTCTATTTTGGAAGTCCAGAGAAGTAACAGCCCAGGAAAGGAGAACACCAAGTTATCAAGGGGAATTCTAGACCGAGGTATGCACATTCTCTCGCTCACTGCGCCTTCCTGTGCGAATATGGCAACCACGCTAGTGGACCCTTCCCTTGGCATGCATGCCATACAAACAACCCAACACGTCCTTGCTCTCATCTCTGGCACCCGTGGACCCAGTGCGACTCTCGCTGCAACAACTAATATCAGGTTTGAATCAGTTGCCCTCAAACTCCTACCTCCATTCTTCCGAGCGTCCTCCTGGAGCTCTATCTCCATCATACTCATCAGACTATCAACGATACATTTCCACTGTTCCTCATTCCAGTCGCGGCTGCGCGCAAAACAAACAAACAGACAAGCCGAACGACGAGGATCCTCGCTTCACCTTACAGCTTCCAGGTCCTGAACTTCGGACTCGGTGGAATACAGCTGTAGATATACGCAGGTGAGTTGCTCTTCACACGATACACGCCCCTGTGTCACTGGTTCATAACAGACGTTGCAGGACATAAAGAAGGACTTCAGCGCAAGAAGGAGCAGCATTGAACATGAAACTCCAAGATATTGCCATCATAGCTGCGCTTGTGGCAGGTGTCGCTGCGACGCCATACTCGTTGAGGCACCGTCACGCTCACGGACTGATCAAGCGCGAGCCGCGACCTGACAATGTCGCCTATCTACCTGCCGCCACTGTCACCAGCATCGTCTACTGGCTGGATGATCACTCGATCTCAGAGGAGGAGGTTCGCCAGGGCATTGCTAACGGCACTCTTATCTGGGGAGATGATGGTGTCTTATCCACTTCAACGAGCAGCTCCGTTGTTTTGGAAACGCCCGCACCGGCCTCAGAGTCGCAGGCATCAGTAACACAAGAGGTCCCACAGCCCCAGACTGTGCAGCCGGAAACCTCCGCGTTGCCTGACCCCCCCTCATCCCTAACACCACCTGCAACGGAAGCCGAGCAGCCATCAAGCGACCCCGCTCCAAGTGCTTCTCCGAACTCGCCACCACCAACACAGTCGGATGGGTCTTCCCACAACCGGGCTGACCTGGTCGATCAGAATGGTCACTGCTCATCGTGTGACAAAGAGTTCCCTAACAATAAGATTCCGTGTAATGAGTTCCCGTATGGATATGGTGCTCTCCCCATTGCACATGAAGGCTTGGGTGGCTGGTCGGGTATCCAAGATCCTCAGTATAGCGGAAGCGATGGCTTCGACGACATTACCACCATCGTCAAAGGCTCATGTTCAGAAGGATCGTGCTGTACGGCAGGCAGGTTCTGCTCCTATGGCTGTCCAAACCCGTACCTCAAGCTTTCGTTTCCCAAAAAACAGGGGCGTACCGGCCAGTCTGTGGGTGGCTTGTTTTGTAACAACAATGGCTACCTGGAGATGGCAGATGGGTCGCTCGGTAAGACCTTATGCGGCCAGTCTTCTTCAAGCATGACTGTCAGAGTTCAAAACAACCTGTCGAAATCAGTCTCTATCTGCCGGACAGACTATCCAGGTGACTCACACGAGCGGAGGAAATGTACGCAAACTGACGTGGAACAGGCACTGAATCAATGACTTTCCCACTCACTCTTGGCCCTGGTCAAAGTGGTTTCCTTGCCAGTCCTGATCAGGGCAAGTACTACTTCTGGCAGGGTAAGGCAACTTCGGCGCAATATTATGTCAACAAACAAGGAGTCTCTGAAAGTGACGCATGTACGTGGGGTAAGCCGATGGGTGGCGTAGGCAATTGGTCGCCCACCATCCTCGGCACGTCTTGGGACGATGTCAAAGCGAATGAAGGCTTCACTAGTCTCTTCCAAAACACTGAGAGCCCGAATGAGAGGCTGGACTACGATATCACGTTCACTGGCGATGGCGTCGTCTCGCCTTGTGCTTATAAGCGAGCTTCTGGCCAGTACTGTCAGGGCAGTAAATGCTCCGATGACATTAAAGGTGGCTGCACCGTAAGTTCTCCCCCCCACACACATATACATACACATGCAGTAAACTAGCAGCTGCTGACCCCCACAGGCTGCTATTAAACGCGGAAGCACGGTTCTCATCACCCTGTCTGATGGGTGATCCGGAAAATCTCGGCATTAACAGGCGCATATCCCGCAAGCACTTTCTTTTTCTTCTGTGTTGAACTCTAGATCTCGGTGTCCCACGATGATCTGACTATTCTATTCTCAGATTACGTCTTCTCACGAAGACGGGACATTGTTCATACTTTTGTCATTTCGTCCTGCCCTTGTTTTACGATTTCTTGGAGGAGCGAATTTTGGAGAGAGAGATGCATATATTCACGGCGACATTCCCAAGCAGGTATACCACCCGATATTGTGATGGGGACGATGGATACCGACGTCATGGATTTATACGATGTTTACGGAAGATCTCTCCCTTTGTAGATAGCCTTTCATTTCTGTTCCGGCTTCAAGCGAACAAGCGCCAGAAGCATTTGTGCGATTTGGACACATGTACCTATTGGAAAGCGATCGGTTGGAGAAGCCCCCGGTCATTTCTTGTTTTTTCTTTTCGAATTCTAGTCCATGACCTGTGTGTGTGGAGGCCAGGCGTTTAAGCTATCCTGACTAGTCGTTTTCTTTGATCAACGCACTACTATCCGATTGTCATGAGCGGCCCTTGTGCATCCACTAACAAACATGGGGGCCCCAACATATCACCTTATCAGCTGCCTAGAGTAGACTACACACAGACATGCAGAACGTAGATGCCCACCACACACAACGAGCCAAGCATGTGAAACATTTATTTCTGTAGGAGTGGGAAAACGCTGCTAACCAAAGGTTCTTTTCCGCATTTCAAAACAAAACATGCAATAATATGCAGTGCTGCCATCCCATAAGTAATGCAAAAAAAGGGGGTATCGTATCTCTCTTTCTCTCTCGTGTTCTCTGTTTGTATCCCTTCTCTTCACTCTGCACACGCCTACTCTCCTTCATGATTCACGTGCGCCGCCCATCCATCCCTGTTATGCAGGCACTGTAAGAAAGTGGAATCCCTCCCTCTTCCCCCCTAGCCAAACCCAAAGAGTATAAGAAAAACAAACAAGGCAAAAAGACCAGGGGGGGAGAAAAGCCCAAGAAAAATCAAAAGGTTGATTCTTTGCCGTTTGTCGAGATGATAGGTTGGCGTACTGTTACAAGTGCTTTGCATTCGCATTCGCGTTCCGCGTTTCGCGCAGACAGCCGCGCAAAGCGTGGGAAGCGGAGTATAGGGGAAAGCGACGGGGGGGAAAGAATGTACATGAAAGGGTAGCAAGAAGAAAAAAGGAAAGAAAGGAGTAATGGGGGCGCAAGGCGGCCAGCTAGAGTCGTGAAAAAATCAAGGTAGAAAAGGGCTGAGAGTAAAGAACCGAGGAACCAAAGAACCGAAGAATCATGACACACGCAGATGCACACAAGCACATAAGCACAACAGACAAGCATACACAGGTGTGCTGAATGCGCTTGTGGGGCGCCTGACGGAGTGCTGGGCGGGGGGCGGGGAGGGGACTAGGGGCGCTAGATACGCCTCGTGCGTCGTGTGCATGTGGTTACATGTGCGCGTGTGAGGGAAAGTTCTGTGTGTGTGGTTGTGTGTGAGGGTGGTGTGTGACTTTTACTTGGTAGTGTGGAGTGGTGCCATGCCAAGAAGAGAGGTTTCATTAGAAGCGGGTAAAGCGTCGCCTAGAGGGGAGGGGGGAGGGGCAAGGCCTAGGGCCCTTTTTTGGCCTTCCTTCCGTCACAAAACCACCAAATGAGACCGCGTCAAGGACATGTTACTGCTGCTGGTTGGGCTCTGGACCAAGGGGTGGCGGCGTGCGGGTGGCGGGAAGGGGAAGGATGCGGGATGGGCGACAATTTCCGCTTCTGGGGGATTTTAGGGTGGGTATGAATTCGTTTCTCGTGCGGTCAGGCTTTCAGCGCTTGGTGTTGTTGTGGTTGTGGTGGTGATGGTGGTTGCTTCAAGGGAATGCGCGGGGGTGTAAATTTACTATCGCATGATGATTGTTTTTTATGTGATTCGTCATGTCCCCTTTTACTTCATTCATGTTGGCGCTGATGCGTGAAATTGCATGAAGTCTGCCGCTGCTGCCGCTGCCGCTGCCGTGGACTCGTTCAGGTTGAGGTTGGGATCCGCAGTGTATTCCGGAAAGTTGTCATGCTCGTTCATGATCGGCTCGTCGAGATGCAAACCATTGTGGCCGCCGTGGGTGAGACAGCCCATGCAGGCGCAACCGTCGCTGCATTGACATGTACCCGTTGCGTCGGAACAGCTGGGTAGCGTCATCTGGTTCCAGAAGTATGATGATGGGGATAGTGTCGAAGTGTCGTCCTCTCGGCTACCATCACTGGGGCTTTCAGCGATCGGTGTAGTCCTTCCCTCTTCCACCTTTTGCGGCGTCTGGCCTTCCATGGGGCTCGCCAGCGTATAACTGCCTGGCTCCAAATAACGAGATCCCTGCATCGCTGTCACAAGGACAGGCGGTCTTTGCCAAGGTCCCGAGTAGGGTATCGCTGCATGGGGTAGAATCGACATCTCCACATTTGGTGGGTAGTTCATCCGCGTAGGTGTAGGGGCCGCCATCGTCTGTGATATAGCTGGATAATTCACTGGTTGATTGGCTTCAGCGCCAAACCCTGGGTGGTGGGGGTACGTCGGCATGTCGTACAGAGGAGGAGACATGGTTCCAAAGCCACCAGTGTATTGGAACTGGGCCATCAGTCGTACGTATTCCATCATGGTCGCGTTATCGGGGTGGGCAGCGCATCCAAAACAGCTACATGAATCTCCACAGTGGCAATTGTGTTTGGGAGCTTGTTGCCCGCCAGGAGCGCTGGCGTGCGAGGGAACTGCGTTCATTGGTATTGATACGGGCGGAGGTGGAGGTGGAGGTTGTTGGTGGTATGCTGCGGCTGCGTGATTGTAAATTGGAACACCGAGAGTGTATGGAAGGCCTGCCGCTGACGACACATGTTGCTGGAATTGGCGAAAGTGCGGGTTTGGTACTGGAGGTTGGGTCTGAAACTGGAATTGCTGTCCGTAATGTGGATATGCGGAGGGTTGCCGTACCGTGTTGGCTGGAACGCTTGAACCAGCGCAACATGTCTTTACCGGCGCGGATTCAGCCTGAGACTGCTTTTTGCTGCTGTTGTTGTTGCTGCTACTACTACAACAATTCGCTTTCGGTATTGATGGCAGTTGTGATTTTTGTTTGCAACAGCTTGAAGCACCTTCATTTTGCAGGGGTAGTATGTGAGGCGTCGAGCTTGCACTGGATGGTGGCGATGCTTCATTACTTGCGCTTTCCTCGGTTGGAGTGCGTATAGTCGAAGAAGTGTCTGTTTCCGTGTCCTGGCCTATTCGCAATGCCTTTTCCAGTGAAGCCGTGTTAACCGCAGATCTTCTCCTGGGCTTCTGGATACGGCTGTTACCGACAACGGTTGCAGTAGGCTGTGCACGCTCCGCTGGGCAGGCGCATTCCGAAGCCTTGGGGATCGTGTAATTGATAACAACACGTTCACAGCTGCATGAACCGCTTGGGTGGGGGCAGCTGCTTAATGGACGACCAGGTTTCCGAACTTCCACCAGGACTCGGTCTCTGTGGTCGCATTTTGAAGACCGATGGCCTCGAATGCAGGGACCACTAGAACATGTTAGTTATCATGACGAAGACCTGGAGACCACCCCGCCCCCCGCCTCCCCTCCTCCTCAAGATAAATGACCCAAGTAAGATTCAAGAACATCTCAGAATGGACCCCTCCAAGCGCTATGGAATATCGCTCTGAATTCGTGCGCTGATCTGGCCCGAACCTGTCATGCATCCAGGCAAAGTGATAGATTGAAGAGAAGTCGAGTGGAGAAAAGAAAAGGCCAGTTTAGGGGCAAAGAGGCGACAGTGTGAGGATGTTGGAGAGAGAAACTGAAGGGAAGGTAGGTGTTCACTTACCAGGCGACTTTCTTGCGCTCTCCATCGACCTCGGCCCACATACTGCAGGGCTAGAATGAAAGCAGGAAAACTTGCTCAAGGCGCAAGGGAGGAACTTGTCAGAACGGCCGGGTGTCGGTGAGAGTGAGTAAGGTAGTTGATGGCAGTGAAGGTAGTGATAACCTCACGGCACAAGGCGCACGTGGAATTGTGTTGCGAGGGGTCCCAGTGGCGCGTTTGACAGGATCCGACCTTCGCGACGGGCTAGACAGGCGATCCTGGTCGAAGGGCAAAGTGATGAACTGGGCTCGATCGAGGTCAGCTGTAGGCGTGGACCCAAGCGGTTGAAGATTGAAAGAGCTGGTGCAATCGCGAGCCTGGGCCGTGCGATGCAAGAAAGGGTCCAGTCGGTTGCCGCGTGGCTGGATAGGACGAGAATTGGGGAGTTGCCGACGGCCGCCCGCAGAGTTGGCTAAAGCGCTGGTGGGTTGCTGGTTGCAAAAGCAGTTTCGGACTGGGGGGAATCGAAAGTCGAGCCAGGCTTGGAATTGGTCTCCCACTGGCTCTTCAGGCTGCGCCGTAGTGACGGCAACAAGCAGTTGGCGTGGGAATAGGGCGGAGACGTGGCTGATGCCTTTGGCTGGACGGTCAGCCGACAAAGATGGATTGTCTTGTGTGTGAGAGCAAAGGACCCTTGGGACTTGAGGCCTTGGGCGTGGGATGAAGCGAGTGGCAGCCTAGGTATCCTTGGAATGCAGACTCCAACTAGCCCTCCTCTTCCGCCCTATCGCTTGAGAGTTCGGGAGTCAATGTCAAGGCGGTAATGCGCGGGATATTGCTGGTCGGCTGTCTCAAGGTAGTGTTGGTGAATTGGATGCGACGTCCGTCAAGAAGATGGATTAGGTTAAGCGTGGTTTAGCGTTGAGCAAGTTTCTTACTAAGACACCTGCCGCCGCCGTTGGATGGCTTCACCAGGCCGAGCGAGGGGTTGGCAGGGGAATGGTGCGCAGACAAAGGAGCGTCTAGAGTAGTATTAAAGTAGACCTTTGTCCAGTCGATGCATCGCCGTCCTGCCCACCAAGCCTTTCACCCTCCTCGACCTGGGATCCGTACGAGGGGCGGGCGAAATTGCCCTGCGTCGGACGGCTGCCATGATCGAAACAACAGTGAAAGTGACCCCGTGGCCGGCCAACGCTACGATGAAGCCAGCAGCCAGGATGCGGCCAGGTGGGGAATTGGATTCAACAACGCGAACGGCGCGGGGGGTGGTTGGGGGGAGAGAGGGGGCCGATCAGGTGAGTACCGCAATAACTAAGTTCAGTAGACAGTCTTTTGTCTATCGAACGGTGATATTGCACAGGAGAGAAGGTGGTCAAACACGAGGAAGGGGATTGTCATCTTACATACAGACTACCGCCGGTTTTTCAGATTCTTTGGAGCGCGTGATGGCTGGCTGAATCTACTGCTGCAAAAATAAAAGATACTTTCTGCTGAATGGATCGAGCCACACAGGCATAGGACCACCGGTACCGGTACCTACCAACTACCTAGCAGCTACCATATGTACCTATGTGTTATGAGATTTGTTGGCAAAGCAAGCCACATGTGTGTGGCGCTGGTTCTCAACGAATATGGATGCTAATACCGCATGCAATATGGGTGGTATCTATTGACTCTATCTTACCATATACCTACATAGTACCTATGTCAGTGGTTCACTGCCCGTGACTCGAGTGAGCAAGATATTGTCACGTGACGGGCTGACGGACCGAGCACTACGCATTCTCAGGCTCTAGCGCCGGAGGAAAAGTGGGATGTTCGTCTTCACGTATGATTAACCAAACAATAGCAAACCTTCCTCTTCACTCAGGGCTCCGTAGTAAGATTGCAACTCCTATTAGAGAGTTAGCGTAGTTAAATATAGTATTACAATTTTCTAGCTAAAATTGATTTTTTTGGGCATGCTCAGAACGTTTGTTGTTTGTCCATCCCTCGGTCCACTATCACTAATATCCCACTTCTCCGTGTGAGAGCCAGGAACCAAGGCGAGTCGTGCCTCAGTGTGGCAGTGTGGCAGTGTGGCAGTGTGGCGTGTGCCCTCTGTGGCTGGTGACACTAACTTGAACTGAACCACTTAGAGCCTGTCCAAAATAATTCAACTCCAGTCACCGCACTTCACCGTCAAGCTTCGTCTTCCTCATGGATTCAGATGCAGACGAGGAGGGTTTAACCCTCTTCCAGGAGCCAGCGGGTTTTTACGAGTCTGAGAAGCAGGCTACTTTTGCCACCCATCGACTGCTGACTGGAGAGGAGCTCAAGTTTCGCTTGGTGGGCCACAATCCGCTGTGGGTGAGCAGTCCTCCTTCCTCATATGGTACACATCGTACCCAGCCTACTCCACACCACGTGACTTTTCTGTTATTATTGCATTGAATAACTATAATTGCATATTTCCACGTCTTCGGGGGGGTGTCTCTGTGTCGAACAAGGACTAATCCTTTGGTGTTTTCAGCCGACTTCCCACGGGCGTACATGTAGCTGACTGACAATTGCAGGGCCATCTCGTCTGGAATGCAGGTCGAACGATATCGACATACTTGGAAGAGCATGCACAAGACTTGGTGCTGGATAAGACGGTACTTGAGCTTGGCGCTGGGGCAGGACTACCTAGTCTTGTCTGTGCTCTCAATGGTGCCCGCCAGACAGTCGTCACAGATTACCCTGATGCTGACCTCATCGAAAACCTACGCTACAATATTGCTCATTGTAACCTGTTACCCAATCCCCGCAAGATTGTGGCCGAAGTCTGTACTAGCTCTCTCAAGCCTTATACGATGTTTCTAACAAAGCCCATAGGGTTACCTTTGGGGCGCCTTGACTGAGACAGTCACTAGACATCTACCACAGGAGCAACATTTTGATGTACTCATCCTCGCGGATTTGCTGTTCAATCACTCGGAGCATACCAAATTGATCAGGACCGTCGAGCTGACGCTCAAGAAGTCACCTGATTCGAGAGCCTATGTCTTCTTTACCCCCTATCGACCGTGGCTTTATGACAAGGACATGGCTTTCTTCGATCTGGCACGTGAGGCTGGCTTCACAGTCACCAAGACGTTTGAAAAGGTCATGGATGAGGTGTTATTCAAGGAAGACCCAGGTGTAAGTCATGCTCGATGTCCTTTCTTACTAGCTGCTAACGCTCCACAGGATGAACTCCTTCGTCGTACTGTTTTTGCGTACGAACTCAGCTGGGGAGCCTGAGAGGCGAGAGGCCTCACTGTCCAGGGTTTCGCGGGATCTATCCCAATCCTGCATCACAATGTCGCATAGACGGTTGTAGACCCGCCCACAGGCCCAAGTGGTCAGTATGAGTCTCAATAA
This sequence comes from Plenodomus lingam, assembly GCF_022343315.1. Taxonomy (NCBI): domain Eukaryota; kingdom Fungi; phylum Ascomycota; class Dothideomycetes; order Pleosporales; family Leptosphaeriaceae; genus Plenodomus; species Plenodomus lingam. The sequence continues at coordinate 544,779 of NW_027093944.1, read as the reverse complement.
CCTCTTGGTCACCAATGAGCGGCGGCAAGCGCATCGAACGAGCCGGCGCCCCGTGCATGCTATGCCGGAAGACACTGTGTTTGTGCCAGAGATCTGTATGGTACTGCAGCAGATCTTTAGTGTTTTTTTTAACATTCGAACAATGTCACGACGCTAGTTCGACACGCATAATACTATAAATTCTGCCATACTTGCTCACTGTACTCTGATGAGACAGCAGCATCTCCGCACGTCATCCTTGTGCAACTTTCGACTATCGAAACTATTTAAGAGTAACACTTCTCAATCACAACTATGGTTCTGTCATCACCAACTTTTCCGCGAACATATTTTCAAGTTCCTACGGTAGCAGTTCACATGTGTGACCAACGAAAGCAATATGACCAGTGTGTCAGTTACGTACCGCTATCTGTACTTGAGCACTATGCACCTCACATATGTCACTTGATCGAACCAGACATCCTGCTAAATCGATACCGCCTCTTTATACGCCTACCACTGCACGATCATGTCGAGGATATCGAATGGGCAGGTCTCTACCGCCTCCTTGCCCACTGGAACCACGCCGCTGCTAACATGATTGACACACCCCTTCCCCCCACAAACTCAGTCAGTGATGCCATCAAAATATACCGCTCTCTCCAACTTATGCTCAAGCCTGAAGCCGAGACACTACGTAGTCGCATCATGCACACCTTACACACCACACCTCTCACAGAACTAGATGTACAGACCATATGGTGGGCATTTCAGGCTAAGCCCGAGTGGCCTTCCTGGCTCGATGCGCTTTGCTACAATCTCGTCCGGTTTCAAGTGTTGAGCGGCCAGCCTTGCGGTACGGCAATTCAGCTCTTCATCGAGACGGAAATGCTCAACATGGACAATGCTCAATACTGTCAAGTGCTGGTGGCCTATGAACGGCATGGTCTGGCAACTCGTTCTCGTGTGCGGACGACGGTGTCCCGATGCGTCGAGCGTTCATTTTGTCGCTTCCAGGCTCGCTCATGAAGGAGCAGTGCAGCCTCGGTGCGTCTACTGTTCTGGGTCGCGGTGACTTTGTCTCGGGTAGAACATCAAGTGTCCGTTTTTTTTTTCTAGAAAATTGATGGGTTTCTCTCTTCATACGACGGTACTATCTTACATTATAAATCTCATCACCAACGACAGTCTCATGACATTCATTCTGCAACATTACCCTACCGCCCACATCCCCTACATTACAGTGAGACATGACCAACAACACACACCATATTATTATCTCAGCAGTCCCATAGTCCAACTTGCTCCCAGCCCATCTCTCCTATCGCACACCCCAACACTCCATCCCACCACCCTCGAAAGCCCCTACATCATCAGCCCACAAGCCACCACACCCTATGCCAACCGAGCCTCTCACTACACCCGCACCATGCAGTATTCACCCATACCGCAGGTGAGTCATAGGAGCACAAGCAACACCCACAAAGGTTAAACTCCGCCTCTGCTTAGCGCTTCTAGGGTACGAGGTAAGGCAATTTGTGATGTACAAACGCACGGAGGAGGTTCGTAATGTATAAATGCTACAAGAGGTGGGGGTTCTTATTGCTTTGTTTGTGATTTTGACTCAGACTCAAATCCAGACGTGAACTCCTCGGGCCCATGTATCTCCCCTTCTGTAAACCATACATATGATTTCAATTCTTGGCCCGTGGACTTCGCATGCCCTGCTCATGCACTTCCTCTTCTTCCTCCAGATTTCTTCAAACCCAAGTCTTAACTCCTAACTCCCCCAACCCTCCCTCTCTCCCTTCTCCATCCCACCAGCGCGCCCAGAACTCAGCGCACAAAAAAAAACTCCCTTCGTGCCATACACGCTCGGAGATTCCATTTAAACAAAGAAAAGATCCACTGGAGATTGGACATTTCAGTCAGGACGATGGGTGCAAATATGTACTCATTCATTCATTTTCATTCATTCAAATATTCGTCTGTGAGAGGAAAGCGCAAGGGGAAATGGTACAGGTTAAAGAGTAAAGGGAAAGAGCGCCATCACCAAGCTGCCCAGAGGTCCTGTGGTGGGTAAAAAACAAACAGGGGGGAATGTATGTAAATAGACAAGAAGGAGTCCCAGAAATCCGTAAGGGGTAGGGGTAAGGGGGTTTATCAGCTAGCATCCAACAACTACAAGTCCGTCCGGACAACAGATCCGGACATCCCCCCAATCCATTCAAACCCCAAGAAAGAAGATAGAACGCTCGTCACCAAGGAAAACAGGCTTCTTGTGAAGAATAAGAAAAAGCCACAGTCTTTACACAACAACGTTCATGGGAAAAGAGAAGAAGAAAAGAAAAAGGCAAATATGCTTATGTCATCACCAATATTGCTCTACTCAACCAATGCTTCCTCTCGCCTCTTGCCCCTGCTTTTGACCCCTACCCCATCCCCTTGTGACACCTAAACCTCCCCCCACCCCATCACTGCATTCCATTCCAATTCCATTCCACCCCCTATTCGCCCCATGCAATACAAAATCCAACAGTACTTCATCAAAATACAACCAATGTCAAAAAGCCTCAACCCTCGTTTGAAGTGGAAGATGCTTCCTTTTTGGAGAGGAGGGGGTATAAACGTCGCTAGGTGCTTGATGAAAAGAATATGTGCTACTCGTCAAATGTGTAATGCTATTACCGCCACCACCACCGCTCAAAGTGTGTTTCCGCCAATAGGAGCTGGGCAAAATGCCAAGCTATTGGTTATTAAATAGTATAGTGTGCTTTCATGTCGTAGACGCGTTGTTCATTGTTGTTCTAGGGCCTCTATCGCGTTTTCTGCTGGGCGATTAGTGAGAACTGGCAGTATTTGAAAAATTGGGAATACATACAAGGCTCGCTATAGCAGCTGCAGAAGCGAGATCAGGCTTACCTGACACGCTACGCTGCGCTGCTCGCGGGAGGCCACTACCTGTCGAAGGATTCAGTGGGGCTCCGTTGGCTGCCCGCTTAGTTCCCGATGTTCCGCCCTGTATACCTTGCACTGTCGAGTGGCGTCTCGGAGGCGCGTCCGGCTTGTTAGGCGATGCGCTGTTCGAGATGTTGCGGTGCCCGGTGACGGCCGTGCCGTTCTTGAAGCTCGTGGCTGGCGGCTCGGGAAGTGGACGAGCACGTGTTTGTGGCGTCTGTGAAGGTGCGAACCGCTTTGCGGGAGAGGACACGCCTGACGGGCCATTCGGACGTTGGGTTTGACGCGTGTTCCTTCTCACTCCAGTGATGAACTCGTGCTGCATTGCCTCGTCTGGCTTCATGCGGCGATCTGGGTCCCATCGCAGGCATCTTGCGATGAAGTCGAGGAACGCCTCGTCGTCACACTTAAGCGCTTGTTGCAAAGTCTTGGAGCTCGGTCGACGTCGGCGGCCTTTCGTAGAGACCGTGACTCTTGGCTTGCCAAGTGAATCAAAGAAGAGCTTCTTCCTGCTGCTCTTTTCAATCAAATGCTTCTCGGGAGGCCCGAAGATCTCCATGATGCACGCTAGCTGTTCTTGCTCGTTCTCTCCTGGGAATATGGGATATCCTGTGAGAAGCTCTGCGAGGATGCAGCCCAAGCTCCACATGTCGATTGGAAGGCCGTAGCTCATACCAAGAATGACCTCTGGAGAGCGGTAGAATCGCGACTGGATATATGTGTACACCTTTTCTGACTCGAAACAACTTGATCCGAAGTCAATGACCTTGATCTCCGAGTGGAGTGGGTGGGCGAGCAGGATGTTTTCTGGCTTCAAATCGCAGTGAATGACCTTTTTGGTCTTGAGGAGAATCAGTGAAGCCAACATCTGCTTGCAGAAACGCCGAATGAGACGGAGTGAGAAGCCCTTGAACTCGTGCGCCTTGATGAACTCGTACAGGTTCATTCCCAGCAATTCCGTAGAGATGCACAAATGGCCGCGGAAATAGAAGCTCTGCGTGAAATTGATCATACTGTGCTTATTATCAGGGTCCTAATGATCGTTAGCATTATTTCAGATTACAGGTTTGTTGTTAAAAAACTTGCCCATTCGCGCAGTTTCTGGAGGATGTTGACCTCGACCAGAGCTTGTTGATGAAATCGCTTCTTGTTTCGGATAATCTTAATGGCTTCCAGTCCGCCAGTCTTGTGATCTACGCAGCGCACAACCTGACCGAAGCTACCCTTACCCAAGACATCCACGACTTCATAACGATAGGCAAGGTGATCACCCAGCACGATGTTGTAATCGCCTCTTTCATCATCATATCCGAAGTTGGCTGTTGATGCACCCAGATCGCCGACGTGTTTCTTTGCATTCTTCGTCCCGCAGAAGTAGATATCCTTGTAATCGATAATCTCGCCTCTTTCAAAAATGTTCAGGTTGACCATTTGCAACGCTTGCGATGGGCTGACACGCTCCTGGGGCTTGGCGCGCTTGCGTAGCTCATCCACATCTCGCGCAGCATTCTCAAAGTCTTTTCTCTTAGACGCAAGTTTCCGCATTTCCTCGTCAGCTGCCAGGTCCTCTCGGTCCAGATTACTTTCAAGGTTGCGAGCCTTTAACATGTTCGAAGAGCTCTTCGAACCAAGCATGCGCTGCATTGAATTCGAGATTGATGAACTGGTCTTGGGCGCTGGTGGATCAAGAAGTCCAGATAGTGTACGTGTAGCCGTGTTTGATGCAGGCTTGCGGCTAGGTTTCTCAAGCTCGGTGTCACTAGCAACTGTCGCTGTAGATGCTTTCCGACGTCCAAAATCAAGCGACGGGCGTGACCGGCTTGTACCTGTACTCGTGCTTGTGTTCGTGTTCAGCGTGGGACTTGTACCAATGGCACCGCTCCATGTTGCAGAAGCGGGTAGCCGCGGTGGTGGCATATCACCAATTCTTGGAGCCTGCAAAGAAGAATCAGGAGCCTTTTGGGACGGCTTTCGGGATGATTGCGGCTGTGCAGAATGCGATGCAGCTTTAGAAGATGCTCGTCGCCAGCCGCTTAGACTAAGCTTGCGCCGCAGCGAGGAACCCGATGTTGGTGTTTCAGGCTCAGGTTCAGTCGAGGTGTGTGCAGAGTCTGAGGTGTCTTTCTTCTGTAGAGGTCTTGGCCCTGCAACCATACTTTGAAGCTCGAAATCTCTGTTGGGCCTATATTCACCGCTTGGTCGGGCCTGCAGACGGCTGAACTCACCACTACCCTTGGGCAGTGAATTGGAAGAAAACGGCGTGGTTGCTTGGCGCGTAGGATTCAAGGTAGGAATGGGCATGGTACCTATTTTGGGTACTGGTTCAACGGGTGTCTCGGGTGCGCGGAGGTTGATCGCAGAGCTGCTACTGCGAAGTTGCTTGTTGTACTCGGTCTGATCCTGCTGATTGCGATTAGAAAAGAAGCTCGCCTTGGATGCTGTCATAGGTGTGCTGGGTGTCTTGGCTGCACGCTTTGGAGGAGGTGTAACATTGCGATTGTTGACCTCGGCAGATGGAGGTGGAAATGACGAGATCCTATTGTTCGTGGGCGTTCCCAGTGGTAGCAAATTCAATGGCGGCAATCGAATTGGTTGCAAGTTCTTCTTGGTCGACTGTTGCGCAGCAGGTTGTCTGTCAGGCTCCGAGCCAGATCCGACTGTTAGCCCCCTACGGTGCCGAACGGACCCAGTCGAGCTCTTCAGTCCGGGACTTCCGCTCTGAGCATCATCACGGCGAAGGCCAGATACGGGGGCGTTGGCTGCAGTCGACGATCCCTGTGAGGGTTGAGCGGACATGTTGGGCTGTGCAGTATGCGCCCCAAAAGCAAAGCTGCTGCGCTCAGGATCCTTTGGCGATTCATAGGCTTTTGGAATGGCTGGAACAGGAGGCACCTCTTCACCATCCTCTCCTCCTGCTGAACTATGTACGTTTCTTGACTTGGGTGTCGGTAGTCGCGAGCTTGCAAGAGTGGGAATCGGTCGCAGAGGCATGGAAGGGTTGTTCATTTTGAGTGAATTGAGGCTAGAGTTTGATGATAGGGAGACGCCAGATGCATACGATTTGCGATTTTGTTCGGGTGTAGCACGAGCAGAGGACGGCGTCATGCTCTTTGTGTAGGTGACGGCAGGCGACTGGTTGAAGATCTGGTCCTCAAAGGTATGATCACCCTGGGGAGTGGGAGGGCCAACGGGACCACCGGACGGATTGGGATTCATAGACAGTCGTCTCAGCCGCCGAGCATCGGTTGGACTGATGGTTCTTGCTCCTAGGCCGGAGATGTGGGGTGCGGTTGACTGCCGCTTGCTCGAAGTCGACGATGGGGTTAGGGTTCGCTGTGCAGGCGATCTTCCTGCCGAACGGTTATGATTCATAGGCATACCGTTTGGATCTGGTGTCATGGATGCCACAGCCAGGTGCCCAGACTGCAGTCTCGAGGGTGGCTGGAATGACTTTGCTTTTGCTGTCCGCGCTGCATTTGGCAGTCTGGGTACGGCGGTTGTAGAGGTAATGCCTGAAGAGAGCGTCTCGCGGCGGCTCCCTTTATTCAGCGAGGGCGAACAGGCGTTTTGCGATGACACGTTGTCAGCAGCTAGCCTGGATGTGTCGTGTCGGCTCTCGAAGCTGCTTGTTGGCATGATTCCAGGGCCAACGCTCTTTCGTGGTGCACGTGCAGCGGCATGCGGCGGGGCCTGGGCAGGGAATTGGCTCTGTCGCCGTGTGCGGATGGCCATGTTGGAGGGCGGTGGTGGCATTGACGAGCCGTCGGTGGCAAAGGTATTGCTGTTGCCCGAGACGGTGGCGCCCATGGACTTGCGGCTGTTTGACTGGCTGAAGCGGCGCGCGAAAGAGCTGCTGCGTGCTGGACGTGTTTCTGTTGGGGCGCTGGGGAAGGGCGCCATGTTGGGGGTGCTGTTGCTTGCAGGCAGGAGGCTGTTGTGATTTCTGGTGGTGGTGCTAGTGGTGTTCGTCGTGGTATTGGTAGTGTTGTTGTTACTGTTCTCGGTGTTGCTCTTGAAGGTGCCCGGCGCTGGAAAGTCACTCAGGTCGGGCTCATAGGCGAGGCTGTTGGCGAAGTCGTCAAAGTTGACCGAGGGGAGAAAGTCAAGCGAACTGGTGGTGCTCTCGGGGTAGTCTGGAGAGGCGAGCTCGGGTTGCTTGGAAAAGCTGAAGGGTGGGTTTGCAGGCACTGGGCGCGTCGTGGCCTCATTTGTGGCCGTGGGTAGGAAGGAGCGACCCTCGATCGAAGCCGCGCTGGTTCCACTCACGATTCTACTGTGAACACACAAAGATGCGTTAGCCATTGTACGGAAATGATGGTAGCCATGGTGTTATCATCATCGGAACAGGCAAAAGTAGGAATCAGAACAAGAACAAGAACAAGAAGAGGAATCGGAATAGGAATAGGATAGGAATAAGAATAGGAACAAGAACCAGAACCAGGACAGACCAGCCACCATCATCACACAGCAATAATGATGGCATATAGGTCCAACAACAACGGAGTGCACTCCTACCTACCTCTGCTTGGAAAAGTCTTGGGGCCTCTCGCGTGGGCCCAGTGGCACCTTGTTCCGCCCACCACGTAGTGCTGGCGGTGGCGGCCGTGAAGCGTTTATGGCGTTTGAGGCGCTCGTCTTGCGCAGGCGGCTGCCATTCTCCGTCGTCTTTTGGAACTTGCGCACGCGGTCCTCTGGCGGAGTTTCACTATCAGCATCTCCCTCGCACATCACCAATCCGCCTTGTTGCCGTGTCAACCTACCGGACGAGCCACTGGAATCCTCCGCCGAAAGGGTGGAGCCCGACCTCACTGGGGGGGCGGTGGACGCTGTCGACTCGTCCATGGCTCGAGGAGCTGTTCGGGGCTGGGTGGTGGTGGCCATGGGTCAGCACCGCAATCTGCCACTGCGATGCAACAACCGCAACCGCAACCGCACCGATGCAGGAGAACAGGCAGGCCGTACCAGCTCTGCCGCCAGCCGAGCGCTGGTAGGTTTCTGTACTCCGAGTGGTGTTTTGGGGGTGGTGCGCGCGGAGACTGACTCCAAGCGGCGAGCTTGGGCGCCGGTCAGAACTATGCTAACATGTCGACCGGGTCCGAGGCGGCGGTGAAGGGGGGATCTGCGGGAGCCGCGATACGTCGAAGCGGAATATACGTAGGGGCAGCGTGCACGGGTGTGGAGAGGGAAGGAGGCGGCACTCCGGCAGACGAGGAGGTGAGGCGCTCAGGTGTAGATGAGGCAGACGATGACAATGGGAGGGCGGTCGATGATGGGTCGTTTGGAGTTACAGTTGAGGCACGTTCGCAAGCTCGCCAAAAGACCAGCTAGAAAGGGTCAAGCCTTCAAGGTTGTCGAGCGCCCTCCAGTGCTTCCCTCCCCCCGCCCCTGCAGGCTGTCTCGGTCCGCCGCCAGAACAGCGAATGGCATGCCATGACATGATTCCATCAAAACAACGTTCCTTGTCTCGCTCTCGTCGCTCTCTCCTCTCCCCGGAAACCGATGGCCGCGTCCAACGGGCCAGCCAGTCGAGGAATGAGCCGGCCATCCATGATCAAACACAAAAGCACAGAGAAGAAGGCCGGCCCTCTCTCCCCACGCCTCTGCTTGCCGAGCTCGTGGCCCCAGACGACGGATGCACACCAGGCAGTGCGACCAGAACTACTGCCCCTCGACCTTGGTACACAGCGCAACGCAACGCAACGCTATCTCACACCCTTGTACGGCTCTCAGCATGTGCACGACTGCACGCCAAAAAAAAAAAGAAGCAAAAAAAAAAACAAAGGGACGCTACAGGGCCGCTGACTATGGCTTTTGGGCTTGATTCATTAACAACAACAAGGACAAGCATGCCAGCCACCCCATGCGACCGTCCAACGATGAACATGTGTGTCGTTGAGGACAAGGTCAAAAGGCAGAGTATAAGAAACGGCTCTTATTGACTACTTCGGATGCATGCTGGAATCTGCATGTTGTGATGGTACCTACCTATCGTGCGACTCTCATAACCTTGCTTGCCACAGTATCCTACACGCACGGAATGAAGTGAATTATGCATCGAAACCGTAGATGATTCTCACCGAAGTACCGCCAAGGCCAAAGCCCCCTGCGGACTGAACGAGTTCTGCGACAGCATGCATCTCTAATTGCCCATGGGCCTATCCCCACCATGCCTACTACAACGGCACAGTATATGGTTTCCCAGCCCATGCTGCATGTGTTGTGCCAGTGTGCCTGATGATCAGGGTCAGGCTACATGACGCCCAGGACGCACAGACGACTGGTGGGGAACTGGCCCAAATAGGCAAGGTTCCACAAGCAAGCCACAGACCGGGCCAGCCATGCCATGAGCTACGGCTTGCCTGCGTACGATACATACCGTAGTTGGGAGTGCGTCATGCTCACATGCATCTGGCTTTCCCTCTGCGATGCGCCATTTCCTGCATACCCCAGACCCGTCGAGAGAGCTTGGGTTCATTGACCGTACTCTCCGTCTTTGTCCTATCCGAGAAACTGACTGACAGGACGGAACCTGGGCCCGTCCCAAAGCGGTTGGTCTGTTTTTAGGCAGCTCTTCCTCGGTCACTGGGTCGCACCTGCTGTCTCTCCTTCGACACATGCCCGAAACCATCTACCCCCAAACATCTCAGCGGCGGATTGCACACTCTTCACTCGAACATTGCAACCCCTGGAGACTTCATCTACTCCCTCGAGTGGGAAGAGTGGTAGAGTGGTAGAGTGGACGAGTGGCACTACAAGGAACAGAGTCCATAAAGTGTAGACACGCAGAAAGCCAGACGGCTTCTCGAAACCACAATGGGCTCCAGCAAGGCAGAACCACTGGCCAACCGCGACGCACCTATCCCTGTCGTTCAGATACACCCTGCAGATGACAGCACACCAAGGACGTCTCATTCTAGAACACCAAGCGCGGATCATGGGCGCTCACATCGTCTCTCAGCCACCAAACTGAAAGATAAGCTAGAGTCCTTGGGCGAGAGTATAAATCGCGAATCATCAAGTAGAATGGGTGACAAGATGATGAACTTGTAAGCCTCCTGCGTCTTGGCTTGACTTTCCAAAGGGGAGTAAAAAGAATGATACATGCATCAACTAACGCTCATAGCAGGCTGCTTTCGCAAGTCCTTCCATCCGAAGATGTCCACGACGACTCAAATTCTGAAAATGGCGTCAATAACCCCTCAATACGCATCAAGGATCGACGGTCTCGTGCCTATGTCGAACGCCCCAGCTTCTCCATCCCGACCATGTCATCCAACTTTCGCCGCTTCAACTCCCGTATAGGCGTAGCTTTCATTCTACAAAACCGCCTCATCCGCCTCTTCACTTGGGTCCAGCCGACCCAGACCCTCTCTTTCCTCTTTGTATGGACTTTTGTTTGCATCGATCCACATCTGCTATCCGTCCTACCGCTTGCATGCGGAATGTTCTTCATCATGGTCCCAGCCTATCTAGCCCGACATCCAGAGCCAGAAGGTACCAGAAGCGTGGATGAAGTCTACATGGGCAACCTAGGAGGTCCACCACTGGCAGATGCACGGACGATCAAGCCCGCGCCAGAGTTCTCCAAAGACTTCTTCAGAAACATGCGAGACTTGCAAAACTGCATGGAAGACTTCTCGCGCTCGCACGACGCCGTCCTATCCTTCATTACCCCACTGACCAACTTCTCAAACGAGTCGTTGAGCTCCATGTTGTACATCCTCCTCCTTCTCCTCTCCAATGTGCTCTTCATTGCAGCGTACCTGCTTCCCTGGCGCTTCATCTTCCTGCTCCTCGGTTACACAGTCACCGCGCTTGGCCACCCCTCTATACAAGACATACTCACAACTCCCGAGACGGAGAAATTCATTACCGATGCTGAGCAGGAAGGCCGTTCATTCCTCCTGACCATCTCGAAATCCGACATTGAACTCGAGAGCAGTCGAGAAACACGAGAAGTCGAAATCTTTGAGCTACAGCACCGCGCTCTCCATGATGAATTCGGGGAATTTGAAAGCTTCATTTTTGGACCCAGTCCCTACGCCCCTTTGTCTCCTGCACGCATCTCAGGCGATAGGCCGCGAGGGACGCCGTTCTTCGAAGACGTACTACCACCTCGTGGCTGGCGTTGGAGCGACAAAAAGTGGACGCTCGACCTGCTTTCCCGTGAATGGGTAGAAGATCGATGCGTGACGGGGGTTGAAGTAGAAATGGAGGGTGAGCGCTGGGTCACCGATTTGCACTACGAGATTCTCGAAAGCGAAAGCGAGAAGGAGAGTAAAAGGCAGGCGTTGAAGCAGCGAGTCGGCTCAAAGGCAAGCAGGGATGTTGGGGAGGAGGAAAAGGCGGTTTTGAGACGGGCGTGGGAGAGCCATGCCCCGTCGAGGAAGGGCGAGTGGCGGAGACGAAGGTGGATTCGAAGTGTGGAGAGGATGCCGTTTAAGAGCTCGTGACCGTTTTGGCCATGTTTGTACCATGGTCTTCGCAAAAACGTATCAAGAGTGCATCATGATTCTCGTTGATTGATTCCAACTATGGGCAGGCCTGAGTTTTGTAATGACCCCCTGTCCCCGTATCTAAATGAAAACCCAGACCAACTGTCGAATCGAGTTTGGTGCCCCATGATCTGTGGCGCAAGATGTAAGAGTCTCCAGTGGATCCACTTGTTTGCAAGTCGTAGAGTAGATAGAGCAGAGTAGGTACCCCCACATTCGTACCTTGACTGTCTATGTATGTTTGATGGGCTAGCATCTACATACCTAGGGTAGTAGATAGGCACCTACTGTCGATCCGACTTCGGCAAAGCACCGTTATGCAGGGGTATATGCGCCAACGCCAACTATAGCACAACTTAGCGCCTCGTTGGCCGAAGGCGAACCCTACTCCTCCGATTTCTCCCCACAAGTTGGAACGTTTAGCAATCACTTTAGTTATTGGCTTACCCACGGAATCGATGATTCGGACTCGCCCGTTATATTACGTCTAGACTCAAGCGATTGTCCAGCAACTAGGAGCCATCAGACCATGGATGGCCCACGCACTCAATGCGCCCCCTCCCCTCCCTCGCCGGCGCAAAAGATTTTTTCTTTGGCAAAGCGTCGACGCTTGAGGCTTGAGGCTGGAGTACCGTGGTGCACGTGTGGTACCTATGCGTGGATTTCCAGCAAGATGGCGACTTTTCTTCTTCTCTTGCGGCCGCGGATGGTGGGGCTTTGCCTATTGTTCCTGTACCCTACTTACAGTCGCGTGTTGTCCTTCTCGATCCATCTCTCACTTGCCTGGCTAATTAGGAAACCTATCTAAGACCACTACTAATCCTCCGCGTGTCCGCCCACCGACCAAATACCTGGAGTTTAGTGCCCACTCCGAGACGACCCATCAGGCTAGGTTTCCTTTTGCCCACACACGCCTCTTTCACCTGGACACTCTCCTGGAACCCTTTGTGCATCTTTTGTCGAAGTCTACCTCGCTTCCTTCCTACTACGACCTACACAGAAGCAGATCCTACCAAGTGATTGGCACCTCCTTCTCCCTATCGGCCGCCTTAATCAACGGTAACCTACTAAGCCTTCAACGACAAATTATCACGCGAGATCAGGCTTGGGCCACAATTTGACTAACATCAACGCACCTGCATAAAAGCAGCAGCGGCTGCATCAAACGCTCCGCTTTGGCCCGTCTGCCCTGTATATATTCCTCTGCACGACCAAATCCTCGTCCCCCACGCTCTTCTCCTACAATGCTTCCAGATTTACCTCGGCTGAGCGACTACGACGTCTCGCCTCGGAACGGCTTCCTCCCTGACGAAGTACCACTGGACATTCTGCCGGACAGGTACTACCAACCCTGGGAGACGGTAGTACGGAACTTTCAGAGCTTGATCTTGGCTAAGCGGTTACGACGTGTCGTCGATGCTTTGCCCGTGCTGGAGACCGACCTTCTTCTCACAGAAGCCGAATGGCGCCGAGCCTACTCCATCCTAGCATTCATTGCCCATGGCTACATTTGGGGAGGCGACAGACCGTCTGATGTAAGTTATCAAGAACCCGTCTTGGAAAAGATGAGGGCCTAATGTCATATACAGATTGTGCCGCCATCCATATCCATACCATTGCTGGAAGTCTGTCGTCACCTGGAACTTCCCACGGTAGCCACATATGCAGGAGTGTGCCTGTGGAACTGGCGGCCGATATTCGATGGAGAGCCAATGGATACGCTCGACAACCTAGCCACGCACATGACCTTTACCGGATCGCTGGACGAATCGTGGTTCTACCTGGTGTCAGTGGCGATTGAAGCCCGGGCTGGCCCCGTCATCCCCTTGATGCTTGATGCGATCGCTGCGGCCAGGCGCAACGACAGCAGTACGGTCATCAATTGCCTACGATCTTTTGCGGAGCGACTGGACGAGCTTGGCACGCTTCTTGAGCGCATGTACGAAAGCTGTGACCCACATGTCTTCTATCACCGCATCCGCCCCTTCCTCGCCGGCAGTAAGAACATGGCAGACGCTGGCCTGCCAAACGGAGTCCTGTTTGACGACGGCACAGGCGAGGCACCCTATGTTGAACTCAGCGGAGGCAGCAACGCCCAGAGCTCCATCATCCAGTTCTTCGACGTCGTCCTAGGCGTCGAACACCGCCCAACCGGCGAGAAACGGACAGAGACCCCCGTAGTCCCTGGCCCAGGAGCATGCCCATCCCCATCCCCACCCCACGGTTTCATCCAAGACATGAGAAAGTACATGCCAGGCCCACACCGCAGATTTCTCGAACACATGGAGCGCATCGCCAACCTGCGCGAATACGTCAGCTCCCGACGACGAGACCGCGCCCTCACAACCGCCTACGACGCCTGCCTCGCCATGCTGCGCAGCCTCCGCGACAAGCACATCCAGCTCGTCTCGCGCTACATCATCATCAAATCGCGCGAAAGGACAGGCTCGCACTCCCACTCGCGCCCCATTGCCCTCTCCCTCTCCCCACCCAAGCAAGCCAGCCCGGCCCGGGTCAACATTGCAAACACCGTCGCCCGCACGGGCAGCAAGAAACTGCGCGGCACCGGCGGCACCGCCCTCATCCCCTTTCTCAAGCAGGCGCGCGACGAGACGGGCGAGCCGGCGATTGATGCCTGGGCGCGCCGGTTGCTGAACAATGGGCCGGCGGAGTTTGGGGGCGCCGAGGAGGGCAGTGTGAGGCTGGGCAAGGTGGCGGAGGGGTTGGATGGAGAGGTTGAGGTTGTGGGGTTGGCGGGGGTGTGGAGTGTGGATGATAGTGAGGGGGGGATATGTCATTGGTGATGGGGTGTGTGAGGATTGGGGGTTGAAGTAAAAGGGTAGGATGGCGTGGAGGAGAGGAGATGCACGAAGCCCAGGCTGGCTTGACGTCAATCCAGCATAACCAGGACGCAGAACATGAGCATGAACATCAACGGCTTAGTCTAGAGATGGTCAACGATCTGCGATGATGTAGTATGATGCTGCCATGCCATGTAGGTATAGTAGAGTAGAGTAGTACAGTACAATACAAAGACAGCACACCAGCCACACTCGACTCGGGAGGGTGGCGTGTGGAAGTTGTTTGGCGCCGTGCACAGCACAATTCTCGGGATTCTACAGTCTACAATTGACTAGCACTCTGTACTGTACTGTACTGTACTGTACTGTACTATATTATACCGTCCAGACCAGACCAGAGCGCACAGGACCAGTACTCTAGCTGGGCGCACGCAAACCTGCTTTGATTTCGCAACCCGCAGCAAAGCTTGCGTGGCTCATGACGCCACACCAGCGGCTGAGCCGAGCGATCCGGGCGCTGGCGAAGAAAATGAAAGGAAGGAAAACAAGCGAGCAGGTAAGCAGGGCAGGGAAGCAGGGAAGCAGGCAGGAAGAGTAGAGTAGAAAGCTGCCAGTGCCCAGTGCCCGATTGCGCAGTCTCGTGTTGTGGGTACTACCAAGGTGAGGAACTGTACTCTAGCCTACGGTTCTCTACTCTTACATGGGGACATGCTGTAGTACTACTTAATGCTACTCCACTACTCACTACTCTACGCCCTGGATTCTCGACTCTTCAAACGGGTTGCCAGCAAGAAACGAGGCAAGGGCAAGGTGTGAGCTGTGGCGCGTACTGTGACGGGCTTATGCGGCGGCTGGAGGGGGCGGCTTGCCCTGGGGCTTGGCTGTCACGACACGAAGACTGTTCGTCGGGGTGCGGGAATGGCTACGTCATGGGTCGAGTTTGGTCAAGTGGTGGTCACCAGGTTGGAGGCTTCCATAAATACTAGGCCGCCCCTCGCTGCTTTTTCCTTGCTTTGTTGGACAGAAGGAAACTTCTTTTTACTCGGTGCTGCAACTGCTACTGCTACTTCACTGCTACTGCTACTGCTACTCCACTGCTGGCTACTACTGCTACTACTACTGCTACTACTACTACTACTACTACTACTGCTACTACTACTACTACTACTACTACTGCTGCTTCTCCACCTTACGAGCACTTTGCCCTTCTAGTACTCCCTCCCCCCCGCCTCATCCAACACCCTTCACATCTAGCTTTCTTCTCCTCTGCGAAGAAACACCCCCACCCCCACCAACAACAGCCATGCCTTTCACCGCCAGCGATATCTGCAAGATCCTCCTTGCCATCATCCTCCCTCCTCTAGGTGTCTTCCTCGAGCGCGGCTGCAATGCTGATTTCCTCATCAACATCCTCTTGACCGTTCTTGGTTACATTCCGGTTAGTCCCGCCCCCTCCTTCATCGTACCACCACATGATCGCCTAACGCTTGCGACCAGGGTATCATCCACGCGCTGTACATTATTTTCAAGTTTTAGCCTCACCCGCCCGCATCATCATCAACAACATCAACAGCAGCAGCAACAACAGCAACAACAACAACAACAACAACAACAACAACCGGCGGCCATGTTACGGTAAAGGCAAACGACAACTCTACACCACATCACGATACCCATCTCTTATTTCCCAGCCAGCCAGCCACGACATCAAGACTTCACCGCTTCTTCCGTCTGCGATTCATTTTGTTTGAAAAGGCGTACGAGGTTCAGCGAATGGCGTGTTCGGGCTTTTGTCCTGGCTTGGACTGCTTGACCACTGGACGGACGTAGCATACTGTACTTAATGAGAACGATAATGAAACTTTTGAAACCACGCTCCATGTACAGGCTGTGAAGATGGAGAAATACTGGTCACGTTCTTTGATTCTTTCATGACTGCATCTTCATCGCGGTGTCTGCAATGTCAAGGTGGTGAGACCTGGGCATGCCATCGCCAAAGAACCATGGGACGTGCGTGATCCTCTCACCCCTTCAACGCGTTCCCCCACCCAAAAGAAATCACGATCCGTGACACCTCCAACCCGCCCAACTTGTCCCCAAGGCCCCCATGTCTCTCCCCCAGCGCCAGGAATCCCATCTCCGTCTCTTATTCCGCAAGTCGCGCTACAAGTAGGGTGCGCGCCTGCCACAAAGCAAAGCATGGACTACAGCGCCCAGCTGTCCGCCGCAGAAATCCAATGCCTCGGCAATCCAGACTCGACTTTTGACAACGCCACGCGCGACCTCGAATCCACCGGCTCTCCGAACGAATGGGCGTTCCAGCGGTGTTTGCGGATCAAGAATACGCTGGATGCGTGGGAGCACAGGGTCCGGGCGGACCCGTCTTGGGGCCTGTTGGCGCTGCTGCTGCATGGTGAATACCAGTTTTGGCGCGAGTATGCGCCCCTGGGGGATGTAAGATGGAATCCCTTTTTGTCGCATTGGGTCAACTATATCCAGTGTCTGGACACCGAGAGCGCGAACAAGGCATTGAGTGTGGCAGGGAGCTACGACGCCGCGACGAGGGAGCCGAGTGCAGAGGTCATCGTAGCTGTCAGGGGGGAATGGATAAAGAAGATGCTGTCGTCGGGCTTGGAATCAGATATCCACGCCATGACACCGCGCACTCTACACCATCTGGCCAGCCTGAGCGTCAAGAAACCATTCGCCATCCAACCCTATCTACAAATCCTCCTCGACGACGGAATCTACTCCACCTCCGACCTCCCCGTATCCTCAACCCCAGACTCCACCCCTCCGACCTCCCCGCCCGGCCTCACAAACGGACACCCCGGGCAAGACACCCCGGGCGCCAACGCCGACTGGAAAGACGGAATCCGAGAGCGTCTAGCCAGGCAGCCCTGCACCGCCGTCCACGAACTCTCCCGCCTCCCCTTGCAACTGCCTCACCTCGACTTCCTGACCAAACTCCTCGCCGAACATACCCTAGAATCGCACTCAATCGACCCCGAACCCGTTGTCCTGTCGTATATCCAACATTCGCTCCGCACAATTGAACGTATGGGGTCGGCGCCGCCGCTGGCTGGACAGGATCTTCATCCTCGTCAAGACAGTAGTACTACCTCCACCACCACTACGACTACTACGACTCCCCCTGCCAACGACCCCACCAACGCCAACACCAACCCCCCGCACAACAACGACGAAGACGAAGAACCCATCTGGGAATACGGCAAGGAGGCGCAAGCACGCCATGTCCGACTCTTACTCTTGTTCATCAAGAGTCTGATTAGAAAGCGGCTCCTGGGTATGGACACGCTGTATTTTGAGATTCAGGAGATTTGCTATCGTTATGTTTGGATTGGGGAGGTTAGGGAATTTAGGCGGTGGGTTGGGGAGGGGGATGATGTAGGGTTGTGAAAAGGTGGCTCGCGGTAAAGAGGGTACTATGTACAAGGAGGGGATTTGTACGAGATGGCCAGCGTCGACTGGGATGTATGATTGTTTGCTGTGGGATGCTTTTGCTACATACATGTGTTCATCCCTAGATGTGGGGACTTGAATCCAAGTGATACTACAAGGGAAGGCTACCAATGTAAATGTAAGATAAAATCCTCGATGTATAGAAGGGTGAAGAGACTTGGTCGTTTCGATCATGGTTGATGACGTCCTTATCGATAGCAACGAAATGGGAAATTATCACCAGTCGCAATCACGTTCACCTCCTCACATCACAGTTCACACTCAAAGTCTTCACCCAGACATTCACTTTTTGATACCCAGACCTCTCTACATCTTTTAACCCTTAAGAAAATGCCTCGTGATCCTCTGATTGGTCTCGTAGGCAAGCCATCGTCTGGCAAGTCCACAACGTTGAATAGGTGCGCGATGCCCCTCCACCCCCTCTCTCTCCTTCCTTGGACCATGGTCTGATCTAGTGGTTCCCAGTTTAACAGATGCCACGTCCAAAGTCGGTCCGTACAAATTGAAAAAGCATGTTTTAGGAATATCGCAGGCTGATTAGGCTCTCAGGTAACTTTCCGTAAGTCGTCCCGTCTCGAATCCAGCTTGGTGGCACGCGTCGCCAGTCGCATGGCCCCCAAGATATCTTTCCATGCGTGTGCCCTCTACCATTTCACAGCAGGCTAACGCGGAATGATAGATTCACCACAATCGATCCCCAGCGCGCAATCGGCTACCTCCAAATACCATGCGCCTGCGCACGCGTGGGCGCATCCGACCGCTGTAAACCAAACTATGGCTCTTGCGTCGATGGCAAGCGCTCTGTCCCCATTGAACTCCTCGATGTCGCGGGCCTGGTGCCTGGCGCGCATGAAGGCAAAGGCCTAGGAAACAGATTCTTGGACGACTTGCGACACGCCGACGCCCTCGTGCACGTGGTCGATGTTAGCGGGACGACAGACGCAGAAGGCAAGGCGACTCGCGGATACGATCCCAGTCAAGACATTGTATGGCTGCGCAGTGAAATCGTGCAATGGATACAAGGCAATCTGATGCAGAAATGGGGATCGATCAAGCGACGCCATGTCGCCATCAAAGCAACGGCCGTCGAAACCCTGCAAAACCAATTCTCCGGCTACGGCTCGACCTCGACCGTAGTCGCCCGCTGTCTCGACAAACTCGGGCTCAAAGAACCGCTCCAAGACTGGACGCCCGAGACAATCGAACGGGTAGTCGAAGCCTTCACGGACGAGAAATTCCCCACCGTCATCGCCCTGAACAAAATCGACCACCCAGACGCGGACAAGAACATTGCAAAGATAGCAAAAACCCAAGACCCACAAACCATTGTCCTCGCCAGCGCAATCTCCGAAGTCTTTTTGCGCAAACTCGCAAAACAAGGCTTCATCCACTACACCCCCGGCGCCGACTTCTTCGACACCCGCCAAGACCTCCTCGACGCCGGCGAACCCAAAGCCGACACCCTCAAACCCCTCGACGACAAGCTCGCCCAACGGCTCGAAAACTTAAAGGACATGGTCCTCTACCGCTTCGGCAGCACCGGCGTCGTCGAAGTCCTTTCCCGCGCCGCCCACCTCCTCGGCCTCGTCCCCGTCTTTCCTGTACGCAATATCCACACGTTTACGAGCGGGAGTTCTGGCGCTACCGCTGCCTTTCGCGATTGCGTGCTTGTGAAGCGGGGGAGTACGGTGGGCGATGTGTTTCGCAAGGTCATGGGTGATGCGCCCATGGCCTATGTGGAGACGGAGGGGGGGCGGAGGGTTGCAGAGGATGACGTGGTGGAGGTTGGGCGGAATGATGTATGTTTCTTCTTCTTCTTCTTCTTCTTCTTCTTCTTCTTCTTCTTCTTCTTCTTCTCTTCTTCTCTTCTTCTCTTCTTTCTCTCCTTCTTCTTGCTCTTTTCTCCCCCCTTCCCTTCTTTTCCCGCTGCTTTTCTTCTTATTCGTCAATGCTGTCTTTGTGTTGCACTCGTGGACCGTTGAAGCTGTGCTTCGTGCTTCATGCTCGTGCTCGTGCTCGTGCTCGTGCTCATGCTCATGCTCATGCTCATTCCATGACCACAGATATTGTCGTTTAAAGTCGGACGAGCGTAGTTGGCGTTGGCCGTTGGTTGGCGTTGGCGTCGGACGCGGAAGGAAGGAGTGGACATGAATGTCAAGGCGATGCGAGAGCGAGAGCGAGAGTGAGAGCGAGAGTGAGAGTGGCAAGGAGAGTGGCAAGGAGAGTGGCAATGAGGAAAGGTAAGAAAAAGGTAGGATGTATATAGACAGGTATCCAGTCTCAAGTCTACAAGTGCAATCTATCCCTCTCTCCTTGCTCCACCACCATAATGCAGAATTCTCACCCATGAAATCTACAAGGATCCATCCATCTATCCAGCCATCAACCAACCAACTACATCCCTAACCAGCACAGTAACAAACCAATCCTCCCGGATTCAATCATCAATTCTCACACAATCAGTAACCAATCCTCACGTTTTCAATCATCAACTCTCACATAGTCATAACCAATTCCCACATACTCAATAATTCTCCTCATATATACATACTCACTACCCAGTACCACCAACAAAGCAAAGTATCCACATGCCACCTCAAAGAGAAAAGAGTCCAAGAGATCAAAGGGGCGGAAGAGCGCCAAGTTGAACCCCAGCCACTCACTCTGCTGCAAAGTTGTTGTCTTGCATACACCAAAAACAAACAGTAGAAACTATGCCTTCTACGAGAAAATCCACAAGTTGTAATTGTTCAAAATGAAACAAAAGGGTTCCCAGTTAACGTTGCCCGCACTGGGTCGTTGCATTACATGCAGCTGGAACTCTTCTTCTCCTTGTTCCTCTCCTTCTTCCAACAACACAACGTTGTCAAGTGAGCATACATGTCCGAGATTGCGCTTTTACCCGACGAGAGCTCCACCGAAAAGAGTGGAGATCAAAACGACTACGCCGCAAACAAATGGTCCCAGGGAGAGTTCACCGGGACGGGTGCTGGAAGCAGCGCTCTTGGAGGCCGAGGGGGAGCTAGCATCGCCACCTTCATTTGCACCGCTTGTGACAGCACCGTCTGCAGCACCGGCAAGATCAGTGGACGAGGATCCAGCAGTCTGGGAGCCAGAGCCAGAGAGGCCAGGACCGTCACCAGCACCCTTGTTGAATAGTTCCTTGGCACCTTCGGGAAGGGCGGGGAGCTGGTCAGGCTTCATGGTCACTTCCCACGTCTTGGACTGGGGAGGGCACTCCGAGGGACCACCGTCAGACTTGTAGCCCCCGTCGCCGCTGGGGTTCTTGGTCCCTGCGAAAGCAGACTTGAGGGCCTTGTAGTCGCTGCGCTCCGTGACCGAGTTGCCTTTGATCTCGACGAGACCGTAGTTGGAGTCTTCCTGGGAGTATTCATAGACGAGACCGCCAGAGTAGACGCCAGTCATGTCGGTGCTGTACAAGCTCTTGACCTCTTCAAACTTGCGCTCGTTCTTGTTGCAGCCATACTCGGACAGGCTATGGTTGTTAGACCAGGTGGCGGGTAAGGGTACAGGCATGACTTACAAAATGGGGATGCTGTAGTTCTTGAACTTTTCCACCTTTTGGTCCCAACCAGAGGTGGTGTAGGACGAAGGGTCGCACCACGAATAGTCGTTGAAACCGAAGAAGTCGCTGCGAGCCGCATCAGGACCGCAGTTCATGTAGGCGGCCATTTCGTAGCGGTTCGACTCGACATCAGCGGCAGAGTAACCAACAGGAATCTTTCGGAGGCCACGGGCGTTCATGTAAGACTTGATGTCACGAGTGACAGCCTTGACGTAGGGAGCGCAGTTGGTCGTCTTGTCGTCGTTGATAACCTCGTTGGCGGAGAAGAAGAGGAGGGTGTTGTCGTACTTGGCAAACATTTCGACGGTAGCGAAAACGCTCTGCAGATAGACCTTGTTGTACGACATTTGGGGGTCGGCACGATTAATTGAATACTTGGGGGTGTTCAAGTCGAGAGCGAGGTAGATGCCCGCGTCAGCCAGAGCGTTCATGCACTCGTCGTGGTTGGCCGAGTTGTCGACCGTGTAGATGCGGACCGTGTTGATACCAAGGTCCTTGAACTTTTCAATGTCACGCTTGCAGCCATCCACATCAGCAATGGGATCTTTGGCGTCAGAAGCGCCGCCAGGCTGGTAATCAACACCACGAATGTAGAAGCGTTCCTTGCCAGCAAAGAATGCTTGAGGAGTGGGTCAGTCACGATCGAAGAGTGAGGGGGTTGAATTAGGGGGGAGATGTACCATTTCCCTTGACAGTCACCGGTGTGATGGCGCGCTTCTGGACAGCGGAGGGTGTCGCAGTGACGGATGCCACGAGGGCAGCTGCAAATGCTGCGGCCTTCATGATGTGGAGCGGTGTTGGAGTGAGGATAGTTGGATAGTCAAGTAGAAACGGGCGTGTTGTTGAAGTAGGTAGGGTGCCAAACGACTGTTGTGGGTATCGAAAAAGCAGGCACAGTGCCTGAAGAGGGCAGAAAACGAGTGTGTGAAAAGGGTGATGGATTGGAACAAGTAGAGAGACGGCCCTTCAAACTGTGATGTGGGCTGTGATAAAAGGGAGAAAGGGGAGAGGGGGAGAGAGAGAGAGAGAGAGAGAGAGAGAGAGAGAGAGAGAAGACAAGAAAAAGATTGCGGTTTCCAGGGAGAAGAAGAAGAAGGAGAAGGAGCGAGTAGGGGCTGCTTGTTTGAATGGCAGGAGGTCTGGGGTGGTGGCGGAATGCTCTTGCCCCGCATCCCTGCTAGTGCTCGTCAACACGATGCAAGCACAACCAAGCAGTCGATCCCCCCCTGTGACAAGCCCTCCACCAAGACCACGCAAGCCCCAACCCGCTGCCACTCTCCGACTGTGGGCCGAACAAGCTGTGGAGCCAAGCAATCGCCGCATGCTTGTCTAGCGTGCGTCATCCCGCTGCTGAAACGCGCGTTCAGCCCGACAATCCATTCTCCAACGCGCGCTGCTGGTGGGACCGTTGCGCTGATCGAAATCAGCCAGTGGTTGCAGTGTTGGCTGTTTTGTTGTGGGCTGTCGACATTATGGGGGGGGGGGATTGCATGTGAGATTGATTTGATGTGGAAAGGGTCATACCATCCTCCCTAGCTTGGCTTACTGTGTGTGGCCTTGAAGTATTAACTCCCTGGTAGCTAGTAAGCCCAGGGAGGGAGAAGAGGGAAAGAATACGATCCTCACATTCTAATTTTGGCATGCACTCGTATTGGGCCTCGAGGCTCCATTGGTTTATTGGGTGGCCAAACGGCCATTTCTATCTCTGGCGCGAGGTTACGTCAGTTCTATTGACCTGATGACTTGACTGCTTTGTTTCAAAGTAAACCCGGTCTGCTTGTATTCTGTTTGTATCCATCTTGACAAGTGCCAATCCTGATACAAAGCCGCATGAACAAATCTTCTCCGTGTTTTTGCGGTACAGAGAGACCAAGAAAGGGTGATTGACACTACTGGATGCTTACATCACCACGCTATTTCCTATCCAAGACGAAAGCCCAACAACGACTGAATAACTAACCGCCGCAGAGCATGACCACACAAGTTCCACTCAATACCAAAAAGAAGACAGTCTCACAAAAGCAAGCCAGGTATCATCCATGTTCATTTCAACACACCTGCCAAGTCTACTCCACTGTACTCTGTACATCACATCCACATCCACATCCACATCCCTCTTCCCTCTCCCAACCCCCCTACCTCCCCTCTAACCAACCCACCTCCAGCCTCCCTAAACACCAATCCACCACCTCCTCCTCCCACCACATGTACACGTACGCAATATGCGCTCGTGTATGAATTGTGAAAAACAAAACACAATACACAAGACAGTAAAAAGTCTACCAAGCGTTCGAGTCTACGGTCTCGAGCTCGGTGTTAGTTGGGTTTACTCTAGAAGGGTGGGTGTAGAGTGGGGAGTTGCGGAAGTATACTACTCTATGCTATTCTGAGTCTGCTGTACTGTCATACTGTCACACCCCAAGCCCAGGGACCATCATACCCTCGTACCATTATGCCCTCACGCCCTCCCCCCTCCACCCCTCCAACCAAACAATTCGCCCCAAGAGCACCAAGTAAAAAAGAAACAAAAGTTATAATTTCTTCCTAGAAATCCAGTATTATCGTTATTCGCGTACTATCTTTGAGACATGGGGGGGATAAAAGAGAGGAAAAACAACATGGATGACCATGCATGCAAACACATCGGCAACATCATACGTATGAACCCTTTCCCCCCCCCCAAAAAAAAAGGCCATGCACTCTCGCGCATCCACTCTTGCATCGGCAACTTCTCCCACCCCACCCCACCCCAACCCCCTCACTTCTTCACCGCCCCAAAATAAATCCCCAACACCAGCGCCAGAATCGCCAGAATCGCCAAGACGACAAACAGCGTCCACCACTTCAACTTGCGAGCCCGCCGCGCGCTCTTGATGCCCTCGTTGAGCTGGACATTGGCCTTTTCCGTGTCGGCCTTGACCTGCGTCGTTTGCTCCTCGGCCTGGACGACCTGGGCTTCTTGGTAGACGACCTGTTCGTTGAGTTGGGTGAAGAGCAAGGCTAGTTCTGACATGGTCTTCTCGATGCGTTGGATGTCGTTGTGGCGGGCGCGGACGGCGCCGAGGACGCTCGAGGCTTGGCCGGAGCGGTTGGATTTGAGCTAGATGGGTTGGTTAGTAGGTTGTTGGGTGTGGAATATACGATTGGTGGGGCTGGGTGGTGTAAGCTAGCGGGCAAGAGGGGGAAACAAACGTACGGCTTGGGTGAAGATGCCTTCGTCGCCCCAATCACTATTCTGCGCCTCGAGCACTTCCTCCTCGGTCGCCTCGGGATTGATGATCCGGTATTGCCGGCCAATGGCCTCGCGGTACCGCTTACTGTAATCCGCCTCCTCCCTCTGGAAATCCTCCAATTGCTTCTTAAACGTGCTCTTGAGATTCTTGACCTGGCTCTGCTTGAGGCTGTTGCCGGGGTCGCGCGCGGCGTCGCGCTCCAGGAACTTGATTTCATCCTTGATCTGCGTGTTGCGGATCTGCGTCTGCGTCACAATGGCTTCGAGCTCCGTGGACGAGCGGTTGTCGGGCGAGGACAGCATGCGCTGGTGGATGGTGGAGATGGCTTGGATGTCCGACGTGAGTTGATTGATGCGCTCTTTTGCGCCCGAGACGCGCGCAAGAAAGTCTTCTTGGCGGAGGGGTCGCGCGCCGTGCTGCTGTTCGGGGCCGCCGTAGCTGTTGCCGACTGCAGCGGCGCCGTTGTTGTTGTTGTTGTTGTTGTTGCTGTTGGCGCCGTGCAGGTTGGACATGGGCACATCGGTGTGGGGGACATTTTGCGTAGTTTGTTGGGCGTGACTGTTGTGCTGGCTCAAGGCTGCGCCGCCCTGCGAGTATTGCGACGGCTGGGAGTAGTTGGAGTCGGCTTGCTGCAGCGGCGCGGGGGGGTTGAGCTGCTCGTCATACTGCCATCTTCGATTAGTGGACCGTCTTGGAGTTTGGATGAAGATTCGCGCAGGGCAATGGCTGTTGGTCGGGGTCGGAGCGCTACTTACACCGCCGCCGTACGGGTTGGAGGAGCCATAACCGGCACCGCCATATGGATTCGACTGTTGGCCTGCGTATCCGCCCTCATTCTGGCCGTAGGGATTGCCTCCATAAGCATTGTACTGTTGCGACATAGCGGGCGTGGTTGTGGTGGTGGCGGTGGTGGTACTGCTGGTGCGGAATGGGTTGACAAGGTGAGGGCGATGGTACCGCGCAGCTGTGGAGCTTGCAAGTGCAGTGTCTTGAGCGGAAGCTACGGAATCGCGCTGCTACCTCGCTGACAGAGTAAGGCGATGCGAGCGGACGGGCGAACGAGCGAGCGAACAAACGAATGAACGAATGCGCGAGCGAGGGAACTTTGCGCCTTGGACCTGCAAATCAGCCGAGCAAGCGAGCCCCCGTGAGCGGCAAACAAAACCAACCAGGCAGCAAACCAAGTAAACGCCCAGTGGGTGAGTAAGGAAACCAAGTAGCCAAACCAAGTACCCCAACCGAACCCCAACCCGAGCCCATGTCTTACAACTCTAGGTCCAGTCGGTAGGTACACATCTACGTGGACATCTACTGAGCTTCTCTAGATTCCATACAACCAACTGTAATACCATAAAAACTGTACGTACCAGTACCAGTCCGCCCGAATGCTGTACAAGTAAAACCCCACACGTGACACCGCAGACCGGTTACCGAGAACCTACGCACGCCCAGCCCCGTCAGCCTCGCTCGCAAACGTCGTCGTTTCTTTTTTCCTCGATTCCTTTCGAAACCAAGAGACAATACCCATCATAAAATCAGGTATACGTCTGAAATTGGGGGGTATTAGATAAATTTCATCTCGACTCTGACCTGTGCAGAAAATAAAATCTTGTTTGGGAAAACCACCTCGTATCTCAAGTCCAACACCCTCTCTCCCCCCACCCTCATGCTCCCCCAAACCCCAAAACAACACAACCCATCTTCTACACATCCCGCCCTTTTACTTCCCTCTACCCACTCCCAACACCTGCGCCGCACCCTCCAACTCCCCCCAAACCCTGTCTTCCAACTCACCCCCACCATCCACCCCCCTCCTCCCCATCATCTCCATCTCCCTCTCATCAACCGGCACAATCCTCTCGCCCAACGCACCCCTCCTCCCCAACCACGCCTCCAAATCCTCCTTCACAGGCTCGACATCCCATTCCAGTGGCGCAACCTCATTGCTCTGGATCCCTAGCTTCGGGCCCTGCCGCCTTACATCCTCGATAATCGTAGCCAAGAGGGCCAACGAGTGGATTTCCGACACAGTTCCAAACGTGATTTTGGCGTGGGCCGCCCGCGATGACGCGCTGCTATTGATGCTCGAGGATGCGCGCAGTAATTGTTCAGGAAATTGGTTAACAAAGGACGATATCTCTGCCGCAATGGGCGGTCCGACGCTCAGCAGCAAGTTTAGACAGAGCGGTAACACGCCCTTCGTCCAGATACTGTGCATGCGTGCTGGCGTATCGAACGGTCCCATGCCCCCCGCCCGCCGGAAGTAGCATGTGATATTGGCCGTGTTGAGTTGGGAGAGTACACCATCTACAGCCATGGTTTCGGCAAGCGCAGGAATAGAAGAGAGGCTGAGGAGGAATAAGATACTGAGTTCTCCATACACAGGGTCTTGCACGCCGTTGTGATTGACGGTGAGCTTGTCAGCCCAGGAGAAGAGGGATGTCGCATAACGGGTCGTGTTGTGATTTGCAAACAACAGCGCAGCTTGAGACTGCCACTTGCTCATTTCTGGGATTGCGAGGATACGTTGCAACAGCGCGGTCAACAAGGCGAAATCTGCTGGTAAGACCGAGGACGGCTCGGCATGGAGTTGGTTCGCCAGACTGCGGAAGCCCCTGGCGACCGTGTCTGTTAGAATTTCAAGGAGCAGAGTCGAAATAGATTCGGTATATGTGTTGTGACTTGCGGGCACTGTACCGCGGAAACTTGAGCGTAAGTTTGTTTCTTCACTGTCGTCGTTGTCGGAGACGAGGTGGAAGTGTAGGACGAGGTAAAGGATGCGAAGCAGGGAGCGATAGTAGTAGACACTGTCGCTAGAGAAGACGCTGTCAAAGTCTGCCGTAGTGGCCCGGATCGCGTTCCAGACAGGCGTGAGCAGTTTTCGTGTTTCTGCCGACGACACTTTAGCGTCGACAAGTTTCTTGAGAAGAGCAAAGGCGAGGTCGGCGCGGACAATCATGAGCTGACCGAAGAGAGCTTCCGGAAGGTTGGTTTGTGTGTTGGCGAGCATGCATTTTGTTATGACGCCGTTCAGCACCTTCACCAGACGCTCATCCTTGCTAACGACACAACTCAATTCAAGGGCAAGCAGCTTCCACCCTTGGAGCAGGAGTATTTGCGATTCTACCAAACCGAGGTTGAAGTTGGCTTTCTCGAGGTCGCTGGCAATGCCGGTCCCTTCTTTTGGCCCCAACCATTTGCTATCAAAGCTCAAGAGTCGTTGTCCGAGCTCTGGATCGTAAAAGAAGGCCTTACCGAAGACCTCGGGATACAGTGTTGTGCGTTTGAGGTTCGCAAGGGAAACACCAGGATACTGCTTCTCGAGATTCTTCTGCAAATAGCTGTGCAAAGACGAGTTGTACGTTGGCAGGTCCAAAGCGTTCTCCTCTAAATATTCAAGACTTGGTACCACAGATTTGAGAACCGTGATATCTCCTACCTGTCGTGAGCTGTGGAGGTACATGGATATGACTTCGCAAGCCAGAGATGCGAATCTGTTCTGGTATGAGCGCTCCAGGATCTCGTTATTGGTCCGTAAGTTCTTGGGCTGCCTTGCCATCCATTTCAGAAAGCCGAGCAACTTCTGGACGAGGTCTTTGCGATCGCGAAGATCGCCCATTGCCCATGACCAGTTGTTTTGTGCTGACGAGACGAACTCAAGCATGGCCGTGTATAGTGGCCACGAGATATTGGAGGCCTCCTTCTCCGGTAGTACTAGACCAGAAATCGAATCAAGGGCGCGTGTAAGCAGTGCCTGGTTCCTCGTACTTGAAGCTGCGTCAGACTTGGTGCGTAGAGACTCGCGCGGAGTGCTACCAGTAAGAAGATATAACGAGAACCACTGCTGTTTACATGTCACCACAGCAGACAACAGATTCCACACATTGATCTGAATGTCTACAATCCGCAGAGGCTCGTCTAACTGAGACAAAACACTCAGGAAGTTCTTTGCGGTTCGTGGTCCCAAGTGACCTAAAAGTGAAGGTGGTTCTTGATGTTCTTTCTGTTTACGGACTGTCCGAGTGGCATCCTGCCCGGCCATCTCAGAATCGCGCGGTTCAATGACACGAACAGCGCCACGAACAAGCGCCTCCAAAAGTAACACAACCTGTGATTTCCAAGCGTCGCTCGTCGCGTACAAGCGTGCTAGAAGAGGTGTCGCCTTGAACAGCTGCTGTTCGAGATGTGTCCAAGGCTTGTTTAGTAATATGGAAATTCTGACAAGTATGTCAGAGAAAATCAACGTGGTGCGCGTTTGTCGGGTCCACAAAGCACTTGAGCTAGTAAGCAGTGTCATGTCATCAGTACTGACACCAATCACCAAGGCCGATAAGATAGGATTGGTGAGGACATCGCTGTTTGATGGGGTAGTGTATAGCTGGGTGAGATACTCAGCAATCGGTGCGATGGACTTTGTGAGCTTGACGGAGAGTTGGGGTGCATCATCTACGCCGTACGCGAACTTGAGTATCGTGGTGAAAATCTCGCAAATCGCAATGTTAATTTCTGGGCGGTGCTCGGGCTGTGAGTATTTCCAGCTCAGCGAGGTCTCGTATATGCTTGCCAACGTCCTGCCAAAGGTGAAGAGAACAGTGCTTATAATCTTGTCGGAAGTGCCGCTTTCTGAAGGTGCTGGTGCATTGAATCGACTGAGTGCTTTTGTGGGGACTTTGCGAGAAACAGAACGCTCGACGGCATCCTTCACAAGGCCTTTGTAAATCCTGATGCATCCAATGAGGAAGTCATAACGGCCGAGCACCATCTCTGTACCAATCAAAATCGTAGCTAGACTTCCGCTACCATCACCTTCGAGCAAACGGCTCCTAGCCAGCCAAGGCCATACTCTGTGCGGAGTGATGATGACCATGGCTTCCAGGAAGTGTGTGCACTTGACCAGGAGCTCCAATGAGGCCTCGTTATTTGGTTCCTTTGCAAGATACAACAGTTCTTCCTCGAATATGGCAAGCATGATACTGAGGGTATCTCGACTTCTGTCAGGATTGATGTCGAGGTGCTCTAATAACTCATCTGAGCAGATTCCCTCGGAGGATCGCAGAGATGAGTGCAGCAAATCTGCAAAGAATCCGATGATCTCGCTGACAATCTCCCGAGGCGCCGGTAGTTGTGAGAAGCTCTCGACGGTCTGACTTCCAATTGGATAGGTAGACAGCAGCTGGCATAGGTAGGGCAATGTGGCATGTTGGTGGTACCATATCGCGACTTCTGGTTGTTTGCCTCCATCTAGCCTGATCCCTTCGGTCCCTGCCGCTATTCTCATGGTTTCCTCGCTTTGTGTTGATGTGCTTGACAGAAGCAAGCGGCCTTGATTGCCAATGCTCGATGCTGGCTTGGGCATGAACAGAGAGAGATCTTCTGTGAGAACGACCCAATCCTTGTTCTCTTCTTCACGAGTCAATTTGTAGCCCGTAAACCCTGGCGGTATAGCTTGCATCAGCCGATTTGCGTTTGTAAGCTTCTCAACGAATGTCGGCATCCCATTCTGCAAAGTTTTGTCGCCTCGGGTCAGAACACTGCAGAACTGCAAGAAGGGCTCCGTCTCGTAGGGGTATCGCAAGCGGGAATAGTCGAGAAGCGCAGGTCTCAAAACATCCTCGTCTTCGAGGAAGTATGCTACGACCGGATCTGACTGCTGAGAAGGATCGGAATCTACCCAGTTGCGAAATGTCTTTTCCCCAGCAAGGATTGTGCATGTGCTCGCAACCAAAACATCAGAGTAGCTAACCACATTGTTTCCTAGCGTAATCCTCATCAATTGAAGGTACAAGAGTCGAAGTCGATCCCGGGAGACACGGTCTATGTCGGTTCCGAAAGCAGGCACACCGATCTCGGTGAACTGGGTGACGATAGCGAACACATCCAGGGCCAAGGTTGCTAGAATCATTGCCTCATATGGCGGCCTGTCGTTAAACAGATCCGGATCGCTCATTCCACGGACGGCCGAGGCACACTCCTCGAGCGCCGAGGGGGAAGGCATGGGATCCTGGGAGGGTTGACTGAATTCAAGTAGGCGCTCACGCTCCTGTTCCTCCTCAGTCGCTCGCTGACAGAGTACAAAGGTCAGCACACTCCAGGCAAGAATGGCAGGCGTAGCAGGACTGTGTTCTAGCATCAAGGCCTGTGCAAAAATGTTTGTTATGCTCTCGACAATACCTGTATTGAGAGCGTAACAGGACGGGTCCCAGTGTTTGTAATCTCCGGATGAAAGATCGTCGACAATGACGTTGGTTTTAAGAATAGCTAGGGATACCAAAGAAACCAAGACCTGTATGACCGGGATGAGAGGTGCCTGTCGGGGACTGACGACAGGAAAGTCACGGAAAAAGCCACGGCCGGCAAAAGCTGTGAGCCAATCTTCGACAGTGACGGCAGGAACAAACCCTTTGACAATTAAGTCGGCATGAACGAAGGCGAGATGCAAAAGATGGAGCAGTTCTGTGGTCTGCGCGACTACCCAGTACTCTGAGACGGTTTCCCATATGGACGGGTCGACTGCAAAGTCGCAACCACTGTCTAACGAGTCGGCCCTCTTGACCACGGCCTTGAGACATTCATCGAGCGCTTTTGCGCCCGAATCTGTGGAAGCGCCATTTTGTCTCGTGGCTACGGCCTGTCCGAGCTCTTCGATCCAGCCAGCGCCCACGCTCATGTAATTGTTGCCATAGCTAGTGTGACTGCGCAATTGCGAGGCCGACCCCCACGAGACGAGGAGTTGGCTGACACGGATGATGGAAGCACAGGTGGAGTGGTAGGTTGCAATGATGCGCAGCTGGCGGAGATGGTCTGCCTTGAGCTCGTTGTTCCGCGAGGCCAGCGGCCTAGTGAGGATAGATGAGTTGGGCATGAAGGTGGATGCACCTAGATTGGCCATTCCTGCAGCGTCCTGAACGCTCAGCGCCTCTTCTTCGGTGAGGCCACTTAGCAGCTGGGTGGCAGAGCGACCTTGCCATTCCTGGACTACAATCTGCAGGGCGGCATACTCTGAGATTTGCGCCTCTTTGGAGAGCCACAGGCTGTCGCGCTTGATTTCTTCGATGTCGTAATGTGCGTTGGGCGCAGGTGTGACGTTGATTGGAGCTGTCTTGGAGTCGAATTGGTTCTTCTCCTGCGTTGACGGGTCTGGGAAGGGCTTCCATGGTCGGCTGAGCGTCTCGACATTGGCCGGGGAGGTGAGGAACGCGCGCAGGGCGTCACTCCTCGATGCGGTTTCGGGGTCGCAGAGGGCGCGGTAGGCAATATCCCAGGTGCTGGCCAAAAGTCAACCTGACGATCAAAAGACAGTTTTTTTTTTCTTCTTCTACAGGTAAACAACATACACTAGCTGCTGTTCGCCGGTGAAGCATTTGGCCAGGTCGAGCTCGGGGGGCTGGATCGGGGCCATGGTGGCGCTGCAGTGCGCTGGTATGGGCTTGGGCTATCCAAAGGCCATAGAGGCGTTGTGTGGGTGTGGGTGTGGGTGTGTGGGCGTGGGAGCGTAGAGAGGAGTGAATGTCTTGTGTTTGGCATCGTTGACCAGGGAAGTCGCGTTGAAAGACAGGGCTGTGGCGTCGCTAGTCCAATTGTGGCGTCACTAGCGGTGGCTTGACACCAGGCGTGTCCACGCACGGTCAAGCAATGCGAGCTGTTCAAAGTCCATCTTCAGTCTGTTTGACAGACAAAAAGGTAGTCAGTTTTCATTTTTCATTTCTTTCCTTTCGAGACTTGCATTACAGTTTACTTGGTGCAGAATCTTGTCATGCCTCAATGCATACAGTCTCTGGATGCTGTTGTCCCACCTCATCGGAGATTCTGGTGGTTGGCCGTTGTGCAGCACCTCCGTAATTAACTCCGCACTTTCAACCTCTCAGTGGAGTAACTTAGCTGACGTACAGTAGTCTCGCCGTGTCGATTGACTCACCCCGCCGCCATGAACCATCACACTTTGCTTGCTTTCTCCTCTCCACACCTCCTTACCTTCCCCCACCCTACCTACACGCTGTGGCCATTTATACAGAGGCCACCCGAACAAATCTGCAAGTGCTGCTGCTCCCGCCTGTCTTGAACAAAGCGCTCTTCGAACTCCAACTTCGAGTCACCCCTCAGTAACGGTGGAAAGAGTGCTCCTCTGTACACTGCTCCGGCGCATAATACCAGAGGCCACTGTCATCGAGCTGCGAGGGCAATAATACCCAACAGCCACACAATGGCTTCCCCTACACTGATCGACCACTCGCCCAGGAACCCCGACCTGTCTCCACCCATACCAACCGCCTCCAATGTCATTCTCATTGATAACTACGACTCATTCACCTGGAATGTATACCAGTACCTCGTATTCGAAGGCGCTACGGTCACAGTTTACCGCAACGATGAAATCACCCTCGATGAGTTGATTGCGAAGAACCCCACTCAGTTGGTCATCAGTCCGGGCCCAGGACACCCGGAGAGGGACGCTGGCATTAGCAATGCAGCCATCAAGCATTACAGTGGCAAGATTCCCATTCTGGGTGTTTGCATGGGAGAGTGAGTCTATTTCGACTCCAATTGACCAAAGACACCCGGAGCTAACATGAAAGTAGACAGTGCATCTTCTACAGCTACGGTGGCACGGTCGATGTCACGGGACAAATCCTACATGGCAAGACTTCACCCCTCAAGCACGATGGCAAAGGGGTATTTGCAGGTGTCGCCCAGAATGTCCCCGTTACAAGGTACCATTCGCTCGCCGGTACCCACGGATCACTTCCCGACTGTCTCGAAGTCACAGCCACCATACCTGCAAATCCCGATGCCAAGGTCAGGGAAGTCATCATGGGCGTCCGCCACAAGGAGTACGTTGTGGAGGGTGTGCAGTTTCACCCAGAGAGCATCCTGACCGAGGATGGACGCACGATGATGCGCAACTTTTTGCGCATGCAAGGTGGTACCTGGGCGGAGAATGAGAGGATATTAAAGGAGACTGGAGCCCTAGCAGCAGCTAATGGCATGAACGGGGATGCAAAGAAGGACAAGCAGACGTCGATTCTAGAAAAAATCTACGAACACCGCAGGGCAGCCGTTGCTGAACAAAAGAAGATACCGTCACAGCGCTTCGAGGACCTCCAAGCCGCATACGACCTCAACTTGGCACCTCCTCAGATCGATTTCCCCAAGCGTCTTAAGCAATCGCCTTTCAAACTCTCACTGATGGCCGAAATAAAGCGCGCCTCTCCTTCCAAAGGCGTCATCTCACTCAGCGCATGCGCCCCCGCTCAAGCAAGAACCTACGCAAAAGCCGGCGCAAGTACGATTTCCGTCCTTACCGAACCCGAATGGTTCAAAGGCAGCATTGATGACCTGAAGGCTGTGCGTCAAAGCCTCTCAGGCATGCCCAATCGCCCCGCTATCCTTCGCAAAGAGTTCATCTTCGACGAATACCAGATCCTCGAAGCCCGTCTCGCGGGCGCAGACACCGTCCTGCTAATTGTCAAGATGCTAGAAGAGTCTGTTCTCCAGCGCCTATTCGATTACTCGCGTTCCCTCGGCATGGAGCCCCTAGTTGAAGTGCAAAATGCAGATGAAACCGAAATTGCAGTCAAACTCGGAGCACAAGTCATTGGCGTTAACAACCGCAACTTGGTAAACTTCGAAGTCGACATGGAGACTACCAACCGCCTCATCAACATGGTTCCCAAAGAGACCATCCTCTGCGCTCTTAGCGGTATCGCGGGTCCTACAGATGTCGAGCCTTATATCCAGTCTGGCGTCGGCGCTGTACTCGTGGGCGAAGCCTTGATGCGCGCCTCAAACACTGCATCATTCATCGCTGAACTTCTCGGCGGTTCTTCCACACAATCATCAACCTCCATAGACGCACCTACAGCGCCAATGGTAAAAATATGTGGTACTCGAAGTGCAGAAGCTGCACGCACAGCCATCGAATCCGGCGCAGACTTCATAGGGATGATTCTCGCTCCTGGTCTCAAACGCACAGTCTCCGCATCCACCGCCCTCGCCATCTCCGAAACCGTGCATCGTACTAGGAAACCCGTCATCTCCAAGTCATCGCTGATGGCAGACGTCAAGCACGGAATCGATTTCTTTGACCACGGTGCTTCAAGGCTGCTCAGTACGCATGACCGCGCCCTCTTGGTAGGTGTATTCCGCAACCAGAGTCTCGAATACATTCTTCAGCAACAACGCCTCCTTGACCTCGATGTCGTCCAGTTGCATGGCCAGGAGCCGATCGAGTGGGCCAATCTCATTCCTGTTCCCGTGCTGCGCGCTTTCAACCCTGCGGATCATGGGATCGGGGCCAGAGGGTTCCATGCGCTTCCACTTTTGGACGCCGGATCGGGCGGCAGTGGGACAAAGTTGGATCTAGGCGAGGTCAAAAAGGTGCTGGCGCGGGACCAGGGACTCTTGATTATCTTGGCAGGTGGATTGAATCCAGAGAATGTGGGCGCTGTGTTGGAGGAGATGGGCGAGTTCAGAGGGAGGGTGGCGTGTGTAGATGTGAGTAGTGGGGTTGAAGAGGATGGCGAACAGAGTTTGGAGAAGATTAGGGGGTTTGTCAAGGCTGTGAAGGGTTGAGGGATGTGACTATGAGCATGAAGGGTGATGTTCAGTATGAATAGCATGGTTTTGAAAAAAAGTTGTCATGAATATCCGTTAAGTGTAGGCCCATCTAGTAAAAGATCCGTCCAATCAAAGACTCCAAGCCCTGGTATTCTAAACCTCCCCAAAGAATCCATAAGCAAACTCCCCATCAAACCACACACCATCCCTCCCCACAAAATCCAATCTCAACCCCCATCTCTCACATTTTGATTTCCTCGCCCCCCCCCAGCAAATCTCCTCATCTAGGCGGAAAAAAACACAAATCACAACCACGCTCTCAAACCTCCCGCTGGCTGGGAAAAGGCCGATCATCATATCTCTTCCGGACTCTGGCTCCTAGTCCCACGATGCCCATGCCCACACGTCCAGTGTTCCCACTCGATATGCTGGCCCCGTTGGCTCTTGAAGCATAAGCTCCAGTTCGAAGACCAGCACCCCCACCAGCACCAACAACCGCACGCAAACTCGCCTCCGCCCTCGGCGTCCCAGAAACCCCATTAATGAAAGGCTTATTCCAATTTGTCGTCTTCTTAACCCCCGCACTCTTCCCAAGCCCATCCAACCTCCCAGATCCAT
This sequence comes from Plenodomus lingam, assembly GCF_022343315.1. NCBI lineage: Eukaryota > Fungi > Ascomycota > Dothideomycetes > Pleosporales > Leptosphaeriaceae > Plenodomus > Plenodomus lingam. The sequence continues at coordinate 509,072 of NW_027093944.1, read as the reverse complement.
TTCCCCTCTCCCCTCTCCCCTGTCCCCGATTCCCCAACACTTCAACACCAGCGCCACCCTCCTCCTCCCGCTGCTTCTGCAACAACACCTCCGCGCCAACAACGCCTTCCGCGCTCAACATTTCATCCACTCCCGGCAACCCGAATCTATTCCGCACATACCGGGTTTCAGCATCACCTGCACCAGACACCCACGCCTCATCTGCAAATACATCACCGCCCACCTGCGGCAGCAATCCCATCGGCAGCCCCAAGTCTGGTTTCTTGTAGATGTAGGGTTCTATGCCGAGTATAAGGGCGCGTGTGTGCTGTGTGGTGCGTGCGGAGGCGGCGAAGCGGTCTTCCCAGGCGAGGTGGGTGAGGTCGCGGAAGGTGTGGCGGAAGGCGAGGAAGGCGGGGGGGAAGGCGGAGTGGTGGGGGGTGAGGAGGGATGTGTGTGGTTTTGTGGGGGATGGGGGTGGAGTGGAGGTGGAGGTGGGGTTGAAGGGTGGTGGTGGTGGCTGTGGTGGTTGCGCTGGCGTTTCGGTACCTGGATGCAGGGCGCGGATGCGTGTAGCTAGGTCCTGCGGTATGGAGTCTGTGTGCTGGGAATTCCCTGCTGCTGCTAAACTGGCGGTGGTGGGGACGGGTTCGGCGGGCGGCGTGTACTGTGCTATGACGCAGTATGTGTGTGGCCGGGCGTGGCTTTCCAGGAGTCCAACGTGGTAGCGTGCGAAGCTGTTGGTGGAGAGTTTACTCCGCGCGAGTACGATTTTGTACTCGAAGCCTGTGCTGTCCATGTAGTAGTGGTAGAGATCTTTCCAGTGGGGGTTCTTAGCTTGTTGTGCTTTTGTCGGGGGGGAGGAAGAGGAAGAGGAGGCGAGGGGGAAGGGAAAGGAGGAAGTTTGGGTCTGGACGGGGGATTTGGAATGGGAGGGCGATGTTGAGGCTGGGGAGGAGAAAGGAGAAGAAGATATGGGAGAGCAGGAGTGAGGCATTGTAGAAGTAAAAGGATCTACAGCCAAACCAACGACATCCTCACTCTGCCTTGCACCCTCCTCCCTCTCCAACCTCCTCTTCCTCAAATCCTCCCCCGCAGACACAAACGGCACATCCGGGACCTCAATCTCGGCGCCGAAAAAGAAACTCCTCGACTTCTTCCTCTTCCTACCCGCCGTCCCTCCCTTAACAAACGTACCTGTGCCAGTCAGTCTCGTAATCCTCTCACATCCCTCGCGAAATTTCCTACCATCCACCACCGCCCCCACCCTCTTCAACACCTTCCCCTTCTTCTTCTCCCTAGTTAACGACTCCCACGTGTACTTTTTCTCACTGAGCTTGCGCCGAGCCTGCAGACTGTCGTCGAACCAGTCGAAGCTGACGATCCACACGCGGCCGTGGTCCGTGGCGCGCTGGACGGCTGGATGCGGCTTCTTGAAGGCTTCTTTGGAGGCGAGCAGGTGGGTTGTCGTATTCTGGACCGTGGGCGTGTAGGTGCCTCCGTTGGCGAGGATCCATTTTTTGATCTGTGGGGAGTCGTGGGGGAGGGTACCGGCTGTGCAGAGCACTAGGTTGCGGAGAATCGCCATGTGGAATGGGATGTAGGGGTTGAATATGTGAAATGGATTAATGTAAATCAAGACTCGCGGATGTAGGAGCCAGGTTTTGGAAAGATGGGTGGCGTGGGCGTTTTATAGCTAGGGCTGGCCATGGTCATGGTGAAGGACGAGACCTTGTGTGAATTGCTGAGAGCTCGCCTTTTGCCCTACATCTCTCACTTATTTGGCGTTAGATGGAGGCTCAAGTGATATTGTCCCGATCGCGGTCGCGGAGTCTGCTCTTGCGAGTGAGAGAACGGCCTGAGGAGATTGTGAACGAGTCCATCATAGTTGAGCCACTGTACAGCTCAAGGCAAAACCAAACCGCATGAACACATAAGTTGATTGTGGGTGACCAATAGAGGGATTTCTTGCAAGGACATTCATTTCCACCGCTGTTAAGCCTCTCACAAAATTGCAGTGAAGATGCCGTCGATAGTCGAACACACGCGTAGAAATGAGACGTCGAAGGAACCTGCGTTATTGCAAATTCAAGAGATGCAAAGCGCAGGATTATATGGATATATCAGTATGCAAGTAAAACCATTGTGGAATTGGTAGTACCGTTATGGAATTGCACACAGGCCATGACAGTAAGCCATGTGAGCAATCTGATAAGACGCCTCGAAAGCCGGACTACGACTTCTGACGTGTTATTCGTTTACTCGGCTTTTTCCCAATATCTTCCATATCAGGCATCACATCCTCCACTTCTTCAGCTTTGACGTCGTTGACCGTTACCTCGACCACCTCCTGCTTCACAGTTTCCTCTTCGCCGGGCGCTTCAATCTTAACAACAGCTTCTTCCTTCTCAACCTTTGTGCGCTTCCCCACAACTGCCGAGGGACAAAGCCCGCGATCTGCAAGTTTGCATTCGCCGCATTTTCTGCCTACGGGGAGACATATCGTCTGGCCAAACCCAACCAACAGGTTGTTGATGTCGTGCCATTTATCTCTGGGAAGCCAGGACTCGAGGGCTGCGCGTGTCTGCTCTGGATTCTGCGTCTTATGCCAGCCCCAAAGATTCGTGATGCGATGGACATGAACGTCTACGCCTATGCCTTCGTCGCGGCCCCATGCAGCGCTGAGGGTGAGATAGGCCATTTTAGGTCCGACACCAGGTAGCGAGATCAGTCCTTCTACTGTGTCTGGAATGTCCGAGTTCCACTTGTCCCGTAGGATCTCGGCGGTTTGCTTAATGTACTTTGTCTTCAAGTTGTGGAAGCCGACTTTGCAGATGAAGGCGTTGAGTGCGGCCGGTTCAAGCGCAAGCACGGATTCGAGATTGAAGCCCTACTCTTGCTGTTAGTTGTATTGTATACGCAAGAGGCTGGAGACTTACACCAGGTATACCTTCTTGCATGCTTCTCATTGCGACCGCGGTCACAGTGTCTTTTGTTTGACTGCTCAGCATCAACGCAATGAGAGTCTGGAAACGCCGATCGCGTGGTGATCGGTTCTTCTCTGCAAGACTTTCGCAGCCCATTGTATCTACCGGCGCGATGTTCTCGTGGCGCATCTCTCTTGTCAAAGCGTAGATCTCCTCCCAGTTTGATGGTGGTTCTACTTTGACGCCACCATTCTCCGTCTTGACCTTCTTGGCAGGTTGACGACGCGCTTTCTTAGGCTTCGCTTCTTGACCTGGCAATTTGATTGCTGCCATAGACACCTCTTCCCGCTCACGCTTTACCACGACTGGCGCTTGCTGGCCCCTTTTCCGCTTCTTCGTCGTTGCTTGCCCTTCACCATCTGTGTCCGACTCCGTAGGCACAGAGCTCAATTCTGAATCAGATGAAGCATTTTCATTGTGATCTGCGCTGTCACTGTTATCTGTGGCGGCATCTCGAATGTTGTGCACGGCAACGTTGGCCGCTGTCCTCGTTTGACGTAAGGTGCGCTGTGTCTGACTTGCGGCAATGATGCGCGCCGTGTCGCGAGAGATACGTGAGGTTCTCATTGATGTGAAAAGGGATCCTATCTTGTGGGATGGGCGTAAAATGACGCTGACTATCGCCCAATGCGTGAACATGCGACAGGAAGACCACTGTCGTCTACATCTTGGTTGTAATGTCGTCAGTACCGTTGGTCAATATAGGAGGGCCAATGAGAGCTCGTGGACGCGAACGCGCTAACACGTGACTTCATCCGCCCTCAGCCAGATCTAGAACCAGTTGAACCAAGTGACGCTCCGCCTTTGTCACATGCATTGTCTTGATCTTGGGCGTTAGCATTGCTGTTTCCAGAGTGTATATAACACCAAGTGGATAGAATTTTTGTCAGCCGTCAGTACACTCATTCGGCCTATTTCATTCACATTATCGCTGTTCAACATGCTACAAACAAGTACTATAGAGAACAGAATGCCATTATCTCCTATCAATGACCTTCCTGAGGAGCTCCTTGAATCCATCCTGAAAATCGTCAAAGAAACGGAGTACCCCACCCTTTTCTGGAACTCGCTTCGAACCTGCCAGAAATGGCATCGAGTTGGGCTGGGGTTGTATCAGGGACTAGGCTTTGCTACGACAGTTGTCATCGAATCAGACATGCGTCGGAACAAGGTGCAATATGATAACGGTAATCTTATGGGGCAATTGGAAACGAGCCTGGACCTGGAGATACCTTCGAAGCTCTACCTATCGCTACTGAAGAGTCTAACGATTGAAATTCAACATCGACGCAACACCAGCCTCTTCACCATGCCACGAAACACTGAATTTCTCAAGTCACTGGAAGACATATTCGCACAGACTAGTAGACTGACGACCTTTTCTATACACTTCTCTGATGGCTGGGACTACCCAAATCTGGATGTACCTGCGGTTCCCCAAAGTTGGCTGGCCAGGATTATAGGAGTGCTGCCGGACTCGGTGATCCATCTGGAAATCGATAGTGCGGGAACGGACATCTCTTATGATCCCGAATTGCATGTTAAGCAAAGGGAGCATCTTTGTTACCAAGTCGGCAAGATCATTACGCGACTTGGCCATCTCAGGTTGAGAACTGGGCATGTATGTAGCGCAATGTTCGGTGCTAGCTTTGATGGCTCCCAGCACAACATGGTGGGATGTGGTAGCCAGAAGACATCAAAAGATAAGCAAGAAGCTCTTGGAAAACTGATCTCACAGTGGCACATGCGAGCCCTGACGATTTGGATTCCTTGGGGTTTGGCTTTTACCTTGGACACACCTTTCTCTCGTGCATGTGCTGCACTCTTGGACCCCAACCTACGAAATCCCACGGTCATTCTTATAGTCGAGCAAAAAGACGTCTACTGCCCTAAGCGGTCGACGATAACGATCCCTTCTTTCCCGGTGAACAGCAAGTTTATCTGGCAACCTCACTCCAACGTCCCCCTTTCTCTGCGCAACGCGCTGTCGGATTTCCGCTTCGCTACCATCTGCGGATATACCGACGCCAACCGCCGGCTGGCCAGTATGAATCCTACTCTATGCTCTCGGACGAGACCAGAGATGCGTCCATGCAAAGAATGTGCAAAGATAAGAGATGCGCCCACACGACACTTTGTCAGCTCCGATACCTTCTACCCACCGCCCGAGCCAGACACAACAACATCCTACCCCTATATCGCCATCCAGACCGTCGAGAACATTCTAAGCTGGACGACAAACACGCACTCGTCCTACCGCTACCCACTCTCCCAAGCCGACGAGCCGGGCAAATCGTTTTGGAGAGGAGCAGATCGCTGGTCCTGCCAGCTACCGGGCTGTGGAGCGAGAAGCAAGAGCATGGTGCACTTGAGGGGCCATCAAATTTACAAACATGTCAACTACACATCGTTTGGAGAGCTGCGTTGTCCTAGCACAGGGTGCGATTGGATCGGCGGCATCAACGGAAAAGACGGAGCAGAGTATGAGGCCCATGTCATGGAACATCATTTGGAGCCCTGTACACTGAGTAAGTTGGACAGCATGCTTGACTCTGTTCCGTTGCGACCAAAGTCGAAATATTGGGATACGTAGTCTGGTACTCAGTCAGCCTAGTCATTTTTGCAACCATGGTTCAACGCATTTGCTCAGTATTCGAACGCTTTGAGAAACAAGACGTTTGTGATTCCGCTCTCTATACAGATGCCTTGAGAATGTGTTGCTCGATCCACTTCAGCCTCGGGCCGGCTCAGGTTGAGCGGTTCCATTGCAGTATACCAATACCAATCTCGCTGTGCACGAATGGGTGGGTATGAATCGGAACCCACGATGGCTGGCTGAAAGGACATGGACGCTAAAACGGTACCGAGATGATGGCTCGTGGGGTGCGCCTTGCGGTACAAGCGCTGCACAAACGCGTCATCATCAACAGCTTGACCATCTGTGCGACCAGCCAGCGGTAGGTGAATGATTCTTGATTCTTGATTCTTGATTCTTGATTCTTGATTCTTGATTCTTGATTCTTGATTCTTGATTCTTGATTCTTGATTCTTGATTCTTGATTCTTGATTCCTGAGTTCTGCTTCAAGCTTCTTGCCCTACATGGGAGCAAGTAGATCCAAGATTCGTTGGCAAGACAAGATAAGCATTCAAAAGGTTGTCCTTGTCTGGTGTAAAGGCCTATCCTTGTCTGTTGCCCATTGTGGTAGAGTAGCACTTGGGCTTTCTCTTTCCAGATGACACTGCGTCAGAGTCCAACTGTCTGTCCAGCTCCACAATCCAACATCGACAACACAACAAGTCCCTACTCTACCCTCTCGCCACAGTATCTGGTAGGCAGGTATCGCCTTCGATGACAGGATAGCGCTTGTTTGGCTGCCAGCAACTGGCCTGCCTGCCTACCTAGTAGTAGAGTACTCTAGTATCTCTCTGGCCACACTCTGCACTGGGCGCTGGGCGGCGGCTGGCTAGCAAACAGCAAGTGGGCCGAAGCTGGCGTGTGTGTGTGCGTGTGTGTGTGTGTGTGTGTGTGTGTGTGTGCGTGTGTGTGTGTGTGTGCGTGTGTGTGTGTGTGTGCGTGTGTGTGTGTGTGTGTGTGTGTGTGTGTGTGCCAATGATGTGCGCCAAGGATCCGACAACCGCGTAGCAGGGCTTTCAAGGCATTGGCTTGAAACACGTCGCACAGCCAATGACCGTCTGTCTATCCATCACTGCAGCCCTTCTTTGTGTGTGTGAATGCGCCCGTTTGTTCGCATTCCATTGTCAAACCCTCTCTCTTCCACTGTACACTGTTCAAACCCCCCCCCACCTACGCCCCCCTCTCCCTCTCCCTCTCCCTCTCCTCACTTTACCTACTCATCCAGCACTTGCGACCGTACGCTACTTCTGCTTTCCTGGAAGTGACTCCATGGCCACCAGCAATTAGGGCGCAGCGCAGGGGAGACCTTTGCTTTCCTTCCACCCCAATCAAACAATCAATCAAACAATCACACACACCAAACCATCTTCACGATTCACGATACAGTCACTACAACAACACTAAAGCCCCACTGAGGGATCGCACGTCATGTCCACCACTGCTGCACCCTCAAGCAAGCCAACCGCAGGCGCCGCCCAAGACCGAGAAAACCAGAGCATAGAGAATTTTGCCGCCTCCCTCTCCACCGCTGCCATAATTTTTGGCGTGCAAATCACCGTCTTCTTGATTCTCAGCGGAAACTGGAAATTGCACAAGACAAAGAAGAGCGCGGAAAAAGACATTCTCCAAAATGAAAAATCGGCAGAGCGACAGGGTCTGTTCCACAAGATATAGTACGTTGTGCTGTGCTCCAATCCTCGGCCATGACAATGGCTCGCTGTCAACTAACCACAACAAATCAGCTACTACAAGACCGCCTTTGTGCCCCAGGCAAAGCGCATAGCAGCGCCCGTCACCGCAATCGAGTCGTTCAAGAATGTCTTCACCATCGGCGACCGCGAACTGATTCGAATCGCCGGTGTGGATGGCTACCTCTTCATCCAATACCTACAACTCCTCCTGCGCATCTTCATTCCCATGGCCATCCTGATCCTGCCTATTCTGCTACCAATCAACCACATTGGTGATGTCGCAGGTGTCGCAGGTCTGGACATGTTTGCCTGGCCTAATGTGGGTGTGCCAGAAAAGGTACATCGTCTATGGGCCCATCTTGTCCTCGCAGTCTTGGTCGTGTGCTGGGTTTGCTTCAACTTCTACCTGTCGCTACGCCAATTTGTGCGCATGAGGCAGACCGTGCTCACCATGCCCGAACATCGCATGCGCGCCTCGGCGACGACCATTCTCGTGCAGAGCATCCCCAAGAAATGGCTCACGGTGCCTGCGCTGGATGCTCTCTACGATGTTTTTCCGGGTGGTATCAGGGATATCTGGATCAATCGCAATTTTGACGACTTGGCCGAGAAGGTCGCGCAGAGGACAAAGATTGCCCGAGCGCTCGAGGTGGCGGAGACGAACCTGATCATCAACTGCACCAAGGAACACAAGAAGCGGGAGGAGAAGGCGGCGAAGCAGGCTGGCAAGAAGAAAATGTCCAAGAAGGAGAGAAAGGAGGAGGAAGCAAGACAGGATCATGTTGCCAATCAGCAGACCTATGATTCTGGTACTGACGCCGGTAACCCTCACGAAATTGAGGCGCAGCTGCAGCAGGTGCTTGAGGAGAGCTCGGCCTCTACCTCGTCGTCGTCTTCTCGCTCCTCTTCACCGAGCAGGAAGAAGCAACACTTCCCTGTACCATTCCTTGGGGAAGGCATCCACGCCGTCGGAGAAGGATTTCGTGACGTGGGTCAGGGTGTCGATCGCCTCAACAAAAAGATGCTGGGCGGTGTTCGTGGTGTATTTGCAGGAAAGCAGCAAAAGGGCCATACTCATGCTCAAGACGGAAACGCCCCAGCACAGTTGGACGGTATCGATGATCACGTAGACTCTCCGATTTCGGTGGATTACCCCCATCGAGGCGCCAGCAGCGATACTCAGGCTCCTCTGGCCAAGGAGAAGTACGGCTCCGAAGGCACGGACTCTGCACCAAATTCGCCAAAAGCCATGGTAGCACCTGCGACCAAGGAAGAGGCCGAAGAGGCCCATCCAAAGAAATCCAAATTCAAGTACTGGCAGAAGCTCAAGGACGTCTACAGTGGAGCAGCCGATTTTGCAAGTCCAAATCCATTCCGTCAGGAGGGCGAGGTCCTACCCATGGAACTCAAGGACAGTGAGAAGCAGAATATCAAGTACAATCTTGCTGGCCTTTATGATGATGCTTTCGCCGAGGACGACGAGACTGCATTGTGGAGACAATACCTCAAGCCGAAGGATCGAGAGACTATGCGTATTCCACTCTTCGACAAGTCTTGGTGGCCTTCTCTTCCCTTCATTGGTAAGAAGGTGGACACCATTTACTATTGCCGCAAGGAACTGGCTCGTTTGAATGTCGAAATCGCCGACGACCAAGCCCATCCCGAGCGGTTCCCACTGATGAACTCTGCCTTTATCCAATTCAACCATCAAGTCGCAGCCCACATGGCCTGTCAATCGGTCAGTCATCACATTCCACGACAAATGGCGCCTCGTACCGTCGAGGTCAATCCTGCCTACGTGCTCTGGGATAATTTGTCCATGAAGTGGTGGGAACGCTACCTTCGCATGTTCGCTGTCATCGTCATCATCGTTGCTCTTGTCATCTTCTGGGGTATTCCAGTCTCGTTTACCGGTGCCTTGTCGCAAGTCCAAACCTTGACGGAGCAGCTTCCCTGGCTGGCCTGGATTAACAAGCTTCCCGAGTGGCTCATCAGTTTCATCCAGGGTGTGTTGCCTCCTCTATTCCTTGCGATTCTCTTCGCCGTCTTGCCTATTACGCTCCGCTTCTTGGCTGGCATGACGGGTACAACGACATCTGGTGAGCGCGAACTGCTCGTCCAGAACTTTTATTTTGCATTCGTTTTTGTGCAGTTGTTCCTTGTCGTCTCCATCTCTACGGGTATAACGACTGCGATTGAGGACCTCGTCAACGACCCAATTAGTGTTCCGGCAACGTTGGCTAAGAACTTGCCCAAAGCTGCCAATTACTTCTTCTCTTACATGATTCTTCAGTCACTTAGTATCAGTTCTGGTACATTGCTTCAGATTGGTGCGGTTGCCGTCATCGTCTTCTTAAGGTTCATGGACACAACGGCGAGAGAGAAGGTGTCGAGAGTGCTGAGTCGCCCTGGGATCAACTGGGGTACTATGATACCTGTGTACACCAATTTTGGTGCTATTGGTAAGTTGCTTGGCGATGCTTTGACTGAGTTAAACTAATATGAACCAGGTATCATTTACTCTGTCGTATCGCCTCTCATCCTTATAATGATGTTGATCACCTTCTGCCTCTTCTGGTTCACCTACCGCTACCAGATGATCTACGTCAGTTATGCCAAGGCCGAAACCAACGGTCTCATTTTCCCCAAAGCCGTCAACCAACTCTTTACCGGCCTCTACTTTCTCGAGCTCTGCCTCATTGGTCTGTTCTTTCTGCAGCGCGATACCCGGAACGAAGCTGCCTGCTTCCCACAGGCCATCATTATGATCATCATCCTTGGCTTCACAGTGCTCTACCAATTCGTCCTCAATCGCGCCTTTGGGCCACTCTTCACCTACCTCCCCATCACTTTTGAAGATGAGGCTGTTCTTCGCGATGCAGAGTTTCAACGCGCACAGGCGAGCCGCTGGGAGAAGGGTGAGAACGAAGACGACGAGCATGCACCTCTTACGAGCAGCGAAGAAAACGCCAAACGCACAGCTGAAGAACGCGAACTCGCACACCTCAGCGAAATGAACCGCCTCGAAGCACGTGACCAGCGCGAAGCACCCTACGGCCCAGATTCCTACGAACTAAACACCATGGACAGCAACCAAGCGATTTTGAACTCGTCCTCGCAGTCTCGCCCAAAGTCAAACTGGGCCGAAAAATCGCAAACCAGCCTCCAAAAACCGCGCTCCCGCAGCCGCTCCCACCACAACACCCGCAAAACCTCTGCCCACGCCCCCAAAGACCCCCTCGCCCTCCTCACCACAACCCTCCGCAAAGGCCTCGACACAGCCGCTCGCCCTCTCCACGACACCGAAGCCGCCGTCCTCCCAGCCTCGAACCTCTTCGACGGCATCGACGACGAACTGGCAGACATTGAACCCTCGGCCCGGCAAAAGCTCATTAAGAGGAGTTTTCAGCACCCGGCCACGCGCGCCATTCAGCCGGCCGTGTGGATCCCGCACGATGAGCTTGGTGTCGCTAAGGACGAAATTGAGCGCACGGGCCGGTATACGAAGAAGGTGTGGATTACAAGTGTGGGCGCGAGGTTGGGGGCCGATGGCAAGGTTGTGTTTCGTGGGTTGCCGCCTGATCGCGATCCGTTTGAGAATATTGAGGTTTAGAATGGGGGTTGGTAGAGGGGTAGAAGGTAGAGGAGTTTACTGTGTCAGTGGAGATGTTAGGGGATGATGGTGATGGCAGTGGTGGTGTGTTTTCCATCTTCACCCCCTCGTTTCAAACGGGGGGTTTTGTTCCCTTTTTTTTATCATGGTAAGCATTGCATTGGCATCAGCGAAATCATTAGCATTATTGGCATAGACATACACATGCACATGCACATACACATACACAACATATGCATACACGTATATACCAATCTTCTTCATTTCATTCCATCTCATACATTTACATCTACATCTACCTCGTCCATCTCCAACCTCATACATTTGCAAACTCGCCGCCAAAGAAATCATCCTCGTCGATGACGCTTTCCTTGTCTTGCCCTTGGTCTTGACCGTGCCCTTGGTCTTGGTATAGATCTAGCTCTAGCTCTAGGTCTCCAAAGAGGGAATCACATCGGCTGGGCGCGCGGGTGGGTGGTTTGGTGGGGTATGGGGTTGCGGTTGCGGTTGCGTCTGCATTTGCATTTGTGTCTGCGTCTGCGTCTGCGTCCCAGTCCGAGTCCCAGTCCAAGACTTCTATTGACTGCTGTACGGTAGCGGAGAAGGAGAGTGCGACTGGGGATTGCAGAGCGGAGAGCGGAGGAGGTGTGTTTTCATCCTCGTCTGAGTCGGCGTCTGAGTCTGTGGCGAATAGTGCGGTCAGGGCGGAGGGTTTGGGGGAGGAGACGTGTTCTGGTTGGATCGAGTCGTCTGAGTGGTCTGAGTCGTCTGAGTCGTCTTCTATGCTTTGAACGATGGCGTCGTGGACGTTGGGGGAGGAGACCTCTTGCCCTGACGCCATCTCATCCTCGTCTTCTTCGTCCTCATCCTCGAAAAACCGAGTAAACAAGTCGTCTGCGTCATGGAACGAGCCTTCCTCGTCTGCCTCTTCGCTCCTGATCTCCTGTTCTGGCTCCTCGGCCCTAACTCTCTTCGACGAAGGCGCATCCACAACCCCTTCATCCCGATTCTTGCGCTTCCCACCCGCACCACGACCTCCCTTCTTCCCCGCCGCCTTCTCCGCCTTCTCCATCTTCTGACATTCCTGCTTCTCCAATCTCGCCTGTTGACCCTCTGCCTTCCGCCTTGCAAGATTCGCCTTCCTAATCTCCCGCCTCCTGTGCATCGCCTGTTCGCGCTGCGCAACCGTCATCGCCAGATCCGTCCGCATAGCCGCTATATCCTCGTCCAATACTGCCACCGTCGCTGCTATCTCTTGTCGGTGTGCAATCTTGCGTTTACCCTGCTTCTTGCCGCGGATGGTTGTCCGAAGCGCCCTGTACTGTCCGCGCTCCTCCTCCAGGCTCCTCAGCTTCATGGCAATGTTGCAACTTGCCTGCAACTCTGCGGTTCGTGCTGCGTGTGCCGTCTCTGCGTCGGCGAGCGCAGTGTTGCGGTCTTCTTCGTTGGTGAGGGCAAGTGCGGCTTGGACGGCGGCGGCGTGCTGGATCATGTGGGTGTATATGACTGGGAATTGGGGGCTCAGCTTGGCCATTTCATGGAGGTTGGCGAGGGCGGCTTCGTTGCTGGGCCAGTAGTCGGAACAGTAGCGCTGCTTTTGCTGCTTAGTGAGCTTGTCCCAGCTCTCGAAGAGGGTGCAGGCGACGGGGTAGTCGTTGCGGTGTTGGATGATGTTCTTCCGTAGGTAGGTGATTCGCTCCCTTGTGGGCTGCTTTGGCACCGGGCTTTCTGCGCCTGCGGCTGGTGGTGGCAGGGGAGCGGGAGCAGGCAAAGGAGTAGGAGGAGTAGTGGGAGCAGGGGAAGACGGGGGAGAAAAGGGAGAAGAAGGACAACCAGTCAGGTCAATGACTGGAGGGGCTACTGGTGCCTCCGTCACTTCATCCCTGAACTGGGCCTGGGCATACTGTTGCTGTGACAGGGCAACAGGCAGGAACTCGGGAAAGAACTGGTCACCCTGTTCGAGTGGCTGGTATGACGGGCCAGCCACTGTCGAATCCCAAGGCTGATTATAGACCTGGGCCCTGTGCCCGGAATGGCCATGGTGCTGCTCCAGGCTGTGCTGCTGGAGCGGCTGGTGTGACGGGCCAGCCGCCGGCAGACCCCAAGGTGCGTTATATTGCTGGGCAAATTGCCCAGAAGAAGCCAGGTTGTATGCCTGGTTACACTGTTGCGGCTGCTGCTGTGACGGGGCAGCGCCTACAAACCCCTGGCCCCACTGCTGCTGGGGCAAGTTCTGGGCTGGAAATTGGTGCACAGCAGCTCGTGCTTCCCAGCTCATGGACATTTGTCCAGGAGCATTTCCGCACTGGGTGCTGCCTCCAGGGGGATACGCGTAGAACCCTTGTAGGTTGCCGTTCGCCATGCCATTGCCAGGAGCATATGCGTTGCCGTTGTGCAGATTGAAACCAGCCATGCTATGGCTTGGAGCGTATCCATTCTACGCACGGTTAATTTGAATTTTGGATAGAGGATCTAGGAGACATACAGGCTGTTGGACTCGCATAGGCGTTGGCTGCCAAAAACTATCCTCGTTAAGCCAGTCCTGCACGTCTGCGAACTCGTCATCTATAGAAGGCATGATAGTAGGCATTGGGATGCTAGTAGGGTGATTATAAAAGACCATGATGAACACTGAGAAAAATGTGTAAAGCATAGAGGAGCAATAGAATCCAATATCAGCTTAAATAGACTTGGAAATCATGCTAGAGTGATATTTCTCTAGGATGCATACGACTATGCAGCTTTGCAAGCATAAAACGCCTCATAGTATGGTAGAAAGATATCCATGGCTCTGGGTGGCTGCAAATGATCGTACCTTTGATATCGCTGAAGGGGGCCACCTAGAATAGTTACACCCAACGAACATACCCAATAGTAGCTCTGAGAATATTCGCTCTCTGCGTGAAATGTTGGGATATTCTACTACCAATAGATGCACGATACACCCTATGAAGCTCTAGGGAATTTGGTCTGCTGATTATTCGGGACGATGGCTGTGTTTTTGCTGATGAGGAGGCCATCGTGGGCTCGCTACCCATCAATCCAGGTTCGGGAATGACTACGAGGTCGTCGGCAGAGAGTTTTTCCCACGATGATTTTCCCCCAGTACTCCGGCTAACCTGGCTCACTTGTCCCAGCACAGATAGCCCACCCAGAGATGCCCTGATGGAGGACATCTATGCCAATCGTTTGTGCCTTGGCCAGACCCCATGATGATTCCAAAATCCCCTCGAATCCAGCTTGCGTCCCAACGAGTTCATTTCCCTTGGTAGCGCCCTGATATTTTCCTCCTCCATCAGCTCGCCGACCCAAGTTGCAAAGTGCTGGGCAGTCTCGGCAGCCTCAACGCTATCCGTCTCCGTCATGGCGCTGAAGCTCATGATGAGATCGTACCAATCGTACACCCTTAAATCTGCAATAATCCATCTCTTCCCTGGAGTAAACTTGCGATGCGTAGCCACAATGGCACGTGCTACATCTTCACCGTGCACAAAGTGTACGGCACCTCTCTTCCTAACATCGTCCTTGCTTTTGCCCAAGCGCGGGAGCCAGGTGCGTGGTACGCGAGCACCGCCATAGAGGCCAGACAAGTTGAGCACGCAGCCGTGCAGCTGCAGCAGTTCGTCCTCAGCCACAGCGCGGCTATCCGATCGATCGTAGGGCGAGTCATCGGTACTCCAGTCGTTAGGTAGCTGGTTGAATATCCCTGTGGATCCAAGCTGCACCCAATTGTTCTTCGCGCCGTGTATGGAACGGTACAGGCCCACGATGGTCTTTGACTGTCCATGCCCTACTAGAGGAAACGTAACGAGTACGGTCTTTGCAGCGGGCAAATTTTTATACTGTTCTGCGTCGCCAGAGTCCGGCTCAAACTTAAAGGGCATCGTGTTGTCTCTTCCAGTTGTTGTTGTTGCTCCATACGATATCTTTTCTCTTTCGAGCTCCGGGATCAGGAAGGTCGACGTCCAGCCCGCGCCAAGGATCAGAAGGTCTACCTCTTTCATTTGCTCACGCAACATTTCCGGGACTATCTCTTTTGCACGCGTCGAATGTGGTGGATGGGGGAAGTCTTGATCAGACGTCGTAAAATGAAGTTGTGCCTCACTTGAGGTCTGGTCAGAGCAGAGGACAGAGTTATTGGTGTACCGGAGGGGGTCATGACGTTATTGCCGGGAAACCCCGCTAGTCCCACTTGATAGCGAGAGTTAGCCAATGGCAGAACAGATCACAGTTACTGTAGTGAACTCCTCATGAATTGCTGCACCTTCATTGCAAGTTGCTCATGCGAATTCACTACAAGCATTCTATTACCACGCTCAAACAATGATGTGCAAGGGCTATCGGAGGTATCGCGTTACGTCGGCCGCCTAGTCCGACATGCTTCTTAATGGTAGCCTAACCCAACAACTTTGGGACGTGGTTTACCGGTATGGCAACCAAGTCAGAGGTACATATGCAACCCTGATTTTCTGTCTGGGGCGAAGTTTAGAGACGTTCTATTTATATGCTGAAATTTACATGGTAATGGACCCTCAGACTCACCATGTGATGCAGGCTGTATACATCGACCCCTACTTTCGGCTCCAGATGCACATTTGCTGCTTCCCAACAATTTGCTAGGAGAAATAACGATCATATGGTTTTCCTGCATGCTCATTAGCCTATCCATAGCATCAAGATGAATATTCATGTAGTCTAACACGGATTGTAAACAGACCACAGTAGGCACAACATACAAAACCTATCATAAGGCACACTCCCACGTCTCTTGCACAACCCAGTCAGCTACAATCCTCTTACGCACAACATCATTAACACAACACAATCGTATGTACACCAGACCTTCTACCTGCTATGCACTCCTAATCGTTATTGCAGAACCATGGAGAACCTTGCACCACCACCAGCATCCCAAAAGTCGCAAAGGCGATTCCAACCAGGCTCTCCCATGCCGTGTCTCCAATATGGGACAATCGCCATGTCCCACACCGAAGACATACCAATCATGCAAGCCCAGAGCAACCTAATCGTGCGCCCAGCCGACATGTTGCTCAACGCGTCGGTGCGCAACCGGCTGCAATCGCACTACTTCGCCAAGCTCATAGAAGTCGACGGGCGATACCGGCAGGCGATGCAGAAAAACCACCTCAAGTACCGAAGACATCATCTGTGTCATATGCACCAAACTAGATGGATTCTCAAGGCGTACTGGCATGAGGTTGGCGTTCTTCTAAACGCGGAAGCGAAGAGGGTGGAGGCCAGGGTGAAGGCAGAGGAGAATACACGCTGGAGGGATACGCCTCCGAGTCATGTGCTTGTTGGCTCGAATTCAGGGGCTTGTGATACTTGGATGATTGCGGAGGAAAGAATGGGTTTCCTGCCGCGCACTAGTCGACGTGGGCATGAGGCAGCGTCAGAGGGGAAGTGTGGTGGGGGACAGGAACAGGAACAGGAACAGGAACAGGAACAGGAACAGGACCCAGAAGTAGAGGCGTTTTTGAAGAAGAATTGTTGTTCGCGGGCGGATCTGGAAGAGATGAATCGCTGCAACGCTTATGTTTTGTTTGGACTAAGGCCGTAAATATGGAATTGAAGGGTAGGATGGTCGTGATTCTAGGTTTGTATGTTCCTTTCTTGCTCGTTCTAGGTTAATCGCTTGGCATTAATTCTTCGTTTAAAGTACCCTACTGTGCCTTTGTATCAGCGTATGGCTGACTCATCTGACTTAAATGCAAATTTTGGTTTATCGTATAATAAGAATCATGTCTGGAGTGTGTAAAATTGCCGTGAGTGCGTGGTAAGTTCCGCGAAGGCAGCCCTACCGGTACCTCGCGGTCACAAACAAACATATTCCTCAAGTCTAAGAAGTCAGATTTACCATCAATTCTCATCAATGTAACACAAGTCTCACAATAATTATAGACGATCGGATTTCAGCTCGGCAAACATCTCAGCCGTCATTCACATCTAGTCTCAATTTTGGGGATAATATTCTCTTCCTTTCCGTGCTCAAGCATGATCGTGATTCGTTCCCAGATCTCAGCCCACTCAGCACAGCAGTCCCATCACGCTTCAAGACCCTCTACAGTCAGTTATTTTCGTACTTTTGGCTGCATTTCCCAGTCTGGCCTCACGATCATCTTCCGGTGGAACAGGAATCGCAATGACCCTCTTGATATGACAAGGAAACCCTGCAGCTAACTCAACGCGGGAATACCGTTTCACTCGCGTTGATAATACCCCAGGATCCCATCTCGGTCTTTACAGACGATGATTCTTCTACATTGGATGATTGAGAGTGGATCGCCTGGATAGCGGTGCGACATCATAAAAGTGGGTTGAGAAATGAAGCTGTGGAACAGCTTGCCCGGCAAAATATCGTGGTTGTTGTTGCTGGATGGTACGTCGAAGCCAACGATGCAGAAGGAGGGCAGTGGGCTGGCTTGTAATGTAACGAGGAAGCGGAGGTATTTGTGCTGACAGATGTTGTGTACGGAGACTGGGCCTGATGATTATGAACAGTGCCAAATTCAATTTCGGTGTGTCTGAAGGCCTGAGAATGTACCGTGACGTCAAAGGATTGGAAGTATGCTGGGCGTACTTTGATAGAACTAGATCGTCGAGATGACAAACAGATCATGCGGAGTTCATTGATCATACCCTCAAGCGCATTACTTGTGTTTCCCACTCAAGGATCCGCCCCTAAACTTGCAGATATTGCCTCGAGTGCTATGATTGTGGTCTACCACGAGCCGGCAGATCGGTAGTTAAGCGGCAAAGCCGCCTACGGTACGAATTGCTTGAGTCTTGATGGGTTTGATTTCATTGTTTGTACGTCGTATAGCGTGTGAATTGCCATTCTAGTAATCGTTGACGATGGTTAGTTCCCAAGGGTTCGGCCATATTACCTGGTTAGCGTGTGGGGTTGAATGGAGCCCAGTGTGGAACTGAATCCCTGCTGTGTATTGTCGGAAACCTTCCTTGGATCGGACCATCACTAGGCTTTCCACGTGATGCCGGATGTTGGTCTGAGACTGTTTCATACGTGTTTGTCGTGATCAATTGAGAATGCTGTTTGATTTCGAAATGCAGTAGCTCCGTCATGATCGTAAAATTTTACCCAACATCCAATGTGCGAATTGCAATGCTGGCATGATCATTGCAGCGACGATTCGCGAGACCCAGTCGTGTAATTTCCATAACACCGTTTCTTGGAGCTGATCAGCATCCAGTGCTCTTGCTTGGTCCATTTGGTCTTCTACTTGCTTCTTCAGTCTCGCAGCTTTGCCGGGCAGTTCAAGGCCCAGACCGAGATACAGCGCAACGATGATGTATTCCATGACAACTTGCCTGCAGTAGGTTTAGCGAAATTGTTCGTGGCGATATGCATCGTATTAGGGGAAATAGTTGTTGAGATACATACATGCAGAGTTGTATAGTCACATTGCCGCTGATGACGTTGAACTTCATGTCTTCCCAAGTATCCTCCTCGCCCCAATCCTCAAAGGCAAAACACATCATATACACAACGTCGACAACGAAAAAGGGTAGACTTAGAACTACGGTGGTAAGGATTTTGACTTCGTCTGCATCGGCAAGGTAAAGGCGCGCGGAGATGACAGTCGTCGCCCATACGAGGACGATGAAGCATGCAAGATAGAGCGCAATACCAGCTTTGGTGGCTTCGGTCGCGGCGAAAGTTGGTCCATCGCGGGAATCCGGGTCAATACCGCCCGCGACGATGAGGATAAAGGAGATGATCAAAGGTATGTGTACCATGAGTAGGATCCATTGCATCCGGCGCCCTTTGGGCCTGGTGGTGGTGTTGAGCAGACTGGTCGTCGCCATAAACAGTGGCGTGAGTCCCATGGTAGTCAGAATCGCAACACCACTCTCAATGCTCGTATTCGAGCTACTTCCTACGGGATACATTGTTGTGGCAGCCAGGTCCAGCGAGACCTGCGTCAGCCGACAGGCTCCTAACAACGTCAGCCAGATCCATGGTGCGCTCCGGCCCAGTCCCTGGCGGAAAACTAGCCAGATGGAGATGCAGGTGTAGATGAAGTAGATGATGAGGGTGATGATATTGACAATGGCCGCATATCTAAGCGCGACCGCCATTGATGGCGAGACATTGAGGAAGTTGTGGGAGACAAAGGAGTTGTGGTGTTGTCGTCTTCGCCCAGTCTGAGCGGGAGGGTCCGAGCGGAACTAGGTACAGTAGTCAGACGTAACGACCCGCTCTTGGCTCACGTATGGGAATCTTCACCATCGATCATCACGCTTCTTCATCGTTAGCGTTGTGGGAGATGATCGTATGCTCTCAAGGTTAAATTGACAGCATTGACTGATGGGACATCATCCGACAACCATGCAACACCACAAAGAAGCACTGCAACCGTCCAGGAATGACGAAGCCAAATGACATGTCCAGAGCTGATTCGATGATCTACACAAACTTTGCCACGCAGAGGGCTGTGCTTGTCATTCACACGAATACCGGCTCCATTGGCGGTCCCCCGACAGTTAAGTTTCTGCCGTATTACGCATGGTGTCTTTGCGGGGGAATTTAGATGAGCGGTGATACGGGACACTGCTGTTGGTGCCCAATTCTCAGTCGTCAACACGATATGATATTAACAGTCAAAAAAAGATACAAGACATTGGTGTTTTTGTGTCAATCAGTCAGACGTACCTTCACGCTAGAGGCGATATCTCTTTCGCTCTTGGATCAAGACATAGGAAGCACCATGTCTCGACGCGCATCTCGCATGTGCAGACTCCAAAGCAATTCCGATTGTCTGGACGGCAAGCCAAGAAGATACCAAGTAAAAATTCTTGGTTGTAACCGCCCAATGCCTTCATTCATATACCTGTTGAGTCTATTTTCTGCGACAAGAACGACTGGCTCAGCACTCGCCGCGCGGTCGTGCAGATGTTAATGAATACACGATTCCTTGTTCAGCTAGCCGTGGATCTGTCGGAAGCGCTAACCTTACTTCAGCCTTGTCTTGCACGTTCGTCGTGATGTGCTCCAAGTAGCATGAGGAAGCATTGCCAGGTCTGCAAAGAATTACAGGATTTCTTAGAAACCTGTGATCCAGGCCTGAATCGCAACACCTCGTCTGTTAGGCGATCGCATATTTGGCTATATATCCCCTCGCTGCTTATTATCCTGATGACCCAATCATGTGGCCTAACCAAACGGTGATCATGCTGCTTACTCGAGACAATTTATTGGGCTAAGATGGAGCGCTGCCAATCTTGATAAATCTAGGGACAGAATTCATGCCGAATGACTTGATCACTAGTCAAATCTCCTTTGACACCGTTAAAGCTGTCGACGCATTTGGTCCCCATGTTTCCTTCTTCCAATAGTGAACCCATTTCGAACAACAACGATCCTCCCACGAGCAACATCTCACGAACAACAGACATGTTAACACAGTTCATGAGTCCATGAAAGAGGAACCCAAAACAAAAAATGATGCTAATAATCGTTATCAATGACCATAATTCCAAGGGTATCATATGCAAACACCAAATCAACTCTACCAAAGGCCCAACCAAATGCCCAACCAAATCCCATCATCCAAAACATATCACCAACTCCCAAGCACCCTCTCAACCCTTGCCCTTCTCTCCTCTAAGCCCCCTAGATCAACATCACCGTCTTCCTCTTCTGCCGTAGCAGGAACCTGCACTTCACCGAACCGCTCCGCCACCCGTCCTGCCACCCTGACCGCCAAGGTCCTCGTCTTCGCCAACTCTGGTGCTAGAGGTGCATCCTTCCACACCAAGTTCGGCTGTATCTTTTCCCTTGGCTGGCGATACGGTTCTAGGAGCGAAAGCAGTGTGCGATAGGTATTTAGGCGATTTTGAAGCGTTTGTCGTTGTGCGGAGAGGTCTTGGAGGCGGGTGAGCATGGCAAGGTAGTCGTCTTGGGATACTTTGCTTAAAGAGGAGGAGGGGAAGGTGGAGGGCAATTTGGCAATGTTGGTGTCGAGGGTGAGGTCGTCGGACTGGTAGAGTATATTTGATCCTTCCTCTAGATCTACTTCTGTATCGTCTTCGTTGTCAGAGGGTATGGACTGGGCGCCGGCCTCCCAGTATAAAGTGTCGATTTGCTCGACGACGTGCTCGATCATTTGACGGGAGTAGACTTTGCGGGAGTGTTGTTTCAAGTTGCGATTCACTATGGTTATCAATTCTAGTCCCATCAAGGCTTTCATATTGTATTACCTTTATCTAAAACGCCTTTCAGTACGCCGAGCTCGATGCCATTGTCGTCTGCGATGCGCAACAATCGTTCCGAAGGTGTTATTCCACGCGATAAGAAGTGCTTTCGGGATTGCAGGAAGAGTTGCTTTTGCTCTACGACTGTACCCTGCTTAGACATTGCGCTTGGTACGTGTTGGCGTCGAATTCGGGCTTTTGTTTGTCGGTTGTAGATGAGTTTGGAGTTATCTGTTATGTGTTTTGCGACTGCGGGCGCTGTACTTGGGTAACTAGCGCGACGCGTTGAGCACGTGATGAGCTCCGCAGGGCTCAGGTAACGTGATCCACCACCGAGCGCCCACCTTATCTCATTCATCAGAACGCTCTGACGAGGCAAGTGTTATTCGTCCGGGTCGCAATAAGAAAAGTGTCCTGGTTATAAGCCTCACCTTACCTAAATTAGTTAACATCCTGCAGCTAGTAAATTAGTACTGCAGGGGATACTACTAGATGGCCTGCGACTAGTATTAATAGTATTAGTATATAGTATTAGTAGATATTAGTATCTATACCTAGTTATATAGTGTTGTAGAGTTTTTACCTATAGTAACTAGGCAATAGCTATAACCTAATATGCTATATTAACTAAAATCTATTAAAACACACCTAATTATTATACTTTTTATCTTATAGAAATATTACTTACTTAATCTATATTACTAACTAACTTAGATAACTCTTAGATATCCTCTAAGGCTTTATATAAGGTTATTATAGAGCCCTATACTAGTAGTATTATATATAATACTAAAGTTTTTAATAAGTAGAGCTCTAAGTTAGGTAGTAACTCTAATATTAATAAGCCTAATTAGGTAGCTATATAACCCCTAGAGGATAGGGATAAAGATAAGGAGACTAAGTAGGAAGAAATATTAGATTCTAGGTTAGATTCTAACCTAGTTATTCTATCTAATACTCCTAATATTCTATATACGCCTTGTAGCTATTAATATTATAATTACTACCCTTACTACTAGGATTATATAGGCGTATAGGGTAAGGTTAGTAAAGGAGACTATAATCTTACTAACCTCTAGGACCTAATAAGTATTAAGCGTAACTATCCCCTACTACCTAAGGCTATCTACCTAAGCTTTAATAAGGTAATAGAGGCTATTAATAAGTAGGGTAAGACCTATAGAGTAGCGTATAACTACTTTAAGTAGAAGTAAGGTAGTTAGTATAGGCTTAATATACGCTATAACTATAAAGGTAAGCGTTATAATAGGAAGAAATAGCGCCTAGAGCACGCCTAGCCTAGGGCAAGTACTAGTAAATATAGCTACCTTATATAATTTTAGGTTATAGCTAAAGATTACACTAATTTAGGTAGTTAATAGAGGGTAAAATAGGCTTAAAACTACTAGAGTATTACTTATAATTATCCTCCTATAGAGAATTCCTATAGTATAGCAAGGTATTGCTAGGTAACACGCACCCTAAATATAAGGGAGTAACTATAGAAGATTTTTAAGATAGCGCGTGGCTTAAAATAAGCATTATTAATACTATAAGACACGTATCTAGATACTATTTTTTTATAGTAAGATATATATAATAAGTATTAGTAATAGTAGTAAGTAGAGCTAGGTAATAAGATAATAATAGAGGCGTTAATAGACAAGTTAGATAGGAATAAGTACTAGCACTAGTAAGTTATTATAGGATTTTATTATAGGATTTTGCTAGTGTTAAGGAAACTTTAGTGTTGCTCTCGCTTACTTAGCTACGCATAGGCTACTTAGTAGCCTATACGTGGCTATAACACTAACTATTACAATATCTTATAATATTTCTTATAGTGTTAAGGTTTTAATTTTCTTATTTTTTAGTTTAAAATAACTTAACCTAACTATATAGACTATCTAGTAATCTATATGTAGCTTACTAATACTATAAAATATACATAGTATTAATTTAGATAACTATATTACTACTATTATTTTTATCTACCTAGGCTATATTTAACTGCTAAAAAAGTCGCCTAACGCGCTTATTATTAACTACACTTTTAAGATAAATAAATACAACTTTCTACTACTAAATTTAGTAGGCTTAAGTAGTTATAATTAAACTATCTACCTTAGGGTTGCGCTTATTAACTACTAAGATAAGGC
Organism: Plenodomus lingam; assembly: GCF_022343315.1. NCBI lineage: Eukaryota > Fungi > Ascomycota > Dothideomycetes > Pleosporales > Leptosphaeriaceae > Plenodomus > Plenodomus lingam. The sequence goes on along the minus strand of NW_027093944.1, from coordinate 485,771 downwards.
TACTTTTAAATAGGTGCTTACCTAACTCTATAACTTATTTACTAAGCACTCTATATCTATATAACTTTAGGTAACTAATTAGGATTAAGCACTTATTAACGCGCTTGAATTAGTATATAATAACCCTAGGATTCTCCTCTATTATTAGCACCTTAATAAGGACGTTCTTACCTATCTATGCTTAAAGATTTCTACTAAGTTTAGGCAACAACGTAAAGGTTGCGTTTAGGTAGATAATAAGTGTATAATAGAGTTTATAGGGCTCTATTATAAGCTACTTAAGTTACCTACTAAAGTAGACTATGCTAGTAATTTATAGAAGTGCAAGAACCTTTTAGCTACTACTACTAGTTATCTTAGGTAGTATTAGTTAGACCTTTACGCTAATAAGCTTGTAAGCTATTATATTAACTAATAACCTTACTTTAGGCTTACTATAATAAGTAAAGTAAAGGGCGCCTACTACGCGATTAAAGACTAGCTACGCAGTAGCTAGAGTAATATCCTTACCCTATTTAGGTAGTTACTCTAGTTCTATAATAAATATATACATACTATAGAACTTATAGATATAGCTACTAATTACTAGCTTTATTTTAACTACTAGGGGTACCTATTTATAGTAGTATTTAGCCGTATAATAAGGTATACCCTATTAGTAACTATAAAAACCTTAATTAAAGCTTATAATAAGATCCGCAAACAATAGGTAGATCCTACCTACTACTTTACTACCTGTAATAGGGGATATACTACCTCGCTTAGTCTACCCTATTAGTATAAACTTGCAGATCTTAAGCTTTATTTAATAGCCCTATAAGCTAGCAATTACTACCTATATTAGTAGGTTAATTATAGATAGGCTCCTAGCCTTACACTCGCTACTACCCCTTATAAGCCTAAGACTATTATTACTAATTAACGCGTAAAACGCTCTTACTATAAAGGCGCTAGGTAGTCTAGTATAAGGCGCAAGCCTACTATAGCTAAATAGCTTAATAATAATAACCTAGCCTTACTACTAGCCTTAATACTAGCCTTAATACTAGCCTATATAAGGTAGCAGCGACCTACTAAGTAGGTATATATAGTCCCTTGCCTACCCTAAACCTAGCCTCTACCTTGCTTATAACCTCTACCTTTACTATAACCCCTACTAGCCTCTGCCTATCTATATGCTCCTTACTCTTACCTATAACCTCTACCTCTACTATAGTTACCTATACTATAGTATTATTACTAACCTTAATATTAATAGCTACTACTACTACTACTACTAACTTAATATATATTATATACTACTAATTTTAACTACTAAAATTAGCCTTCTAATAGTTAAATTAGTAGTTAAATAGGCTACCTATAGTAACTAGTATACCTATATTTTCTACTATAGTAGCTACTATAGTAGCTACTAACCTAGCCACACGCTCTATAACTACTAGCCCCTCTACTAAATCCCTATATAGCTCCTAGTACTCTAGCAGAGCTAGAGTACTACAGAGGCTTGTAGCTAAGCCGCGCGTCTTATTACGTTAGATAATTATTTTTCTATAAGGGGTGAAAATATAGATATATAGCTAATATACTAAGTTATAGCAAGTTAATCCTTTTCCTTTACTATAGTAATACTACTAATACTATACACTAATACTATTAGTACTAGTTGCGGGCTATCTAGCGGCATCCCCTGCAGTACTAATTTACTAGCTGTCAGATATTAACTAATTTGGGTAAGGTAAGGCTTATAACTAGGACACTTTTCTTATTGCAACCTAGACGAATAACGTTTCCCCTCTAACGAGCTTTTACCCCTGCTAGTACAACGCTAAAAACTCCTAGGAACTCTAAAGGGATTAGCGTTGCGCTAAAAGCTCCTTAACTAATCACGCTGGCCGCAAGGCAAAGCTCGCTAGAGCGTCTAAGGAATAATAGGACAGGTTTTAGTAATACTTAGATTTAGGTTGTATAAGGATATAGTATATAACTTAACCTAGTATATCCTATCTACTATAACACGTTATAGTCCTGCCTCTATAAGCAAATTAATATTTAAGATATTCTCTATTAATTATATATATTATAGCTATACCTAGCTTATTTTCTTAGATATATAGCCCTCCTCTAAATTAACTATCTAGCCTACTCTTATCTATACTATTAGCCCTTAATACGCTATTATAGGGCTATCTTAGCTCTATTAAACTAGCAATAAATATTGCTATAATATATAGTACTAAAGATAAGGATATCTTTAGTAGTAACGCAGGCTAGGAGTCTATACTAACCCCTATAGGTAGCTACAAAGGTCGCGAATATTTATATAAGCATGCTAAATTAGAAGTAGTTATTTAAACGCTTTAACAAGTTAGGTAGTTATTTAAAGAAATAGTAGAGGCATAGGCTAGCCTTAAGGATTGTAGTTGCTAAGTAGACGTACAACTATCCTATTAAAGATACTATAGGTAGAAAGTGTAACAACTTAGGTAGGTAGGGCATCTAATAGGTATCCTATACAACTTAAAGGTATATAGGAGTGCGCGTCTATATAGAAAAGGATAAGATTCCTATACCTATAGGTCTTGTATAAAAGGATAAGAAGAATATACCTATCCTAATTATAGGCGAGCTGCTCTCTATATATATTAGTAAGTTAGGCCTTTATTAGGCCTAACTTAGTATAGAATAATAGGCAAGCAATTCTACCTTATTATTATAGTACCCCCTCCTATAGAAAAAGGATAGTCCCTATCCTTATAATTAGGTTTAGATCCCTCCTTAAAGAAAAGTTCTTACAAAATAATTCTACCTTTACCTTTACCTTTACCTTTACTTCTAGCTACCTAGGGTATAGACCCCTATCTATAGCCTGCCTATATCTAGCCCTCTACCTACTAACTTTCTTACTCCTATTAAACTAATAGGGAGAGTAACCTATTTAAACAAGGAGAAGTAGGAGGGGCAAGGTTTAATAGTAGTGATCCTATAGTAGAGGATATAAATTTAATACAGGAATATAAGAGAAAAGATAATAGTATAGAGTTAAAGTAAAGTCTCTAGGAGTTATACTATTATATCCTCTAATCCTTTATACCTTTATACTATTTAATCTACCTAACTTTTTAGGCTAAGCCTTATTTTTCTCCTATATATCCTATGCTATAGCACAAACCTCCCCCTCCTTTAAGCTTAGACCTATTAAGCTTAGCCCTTACTCTCCTCCTCTAGGTCTACAACCCTAGTTCCTAGCTTGTTAAGCTTTAGGTAAGGGAGTAGGAGTATCTAGGGTCTCTAATCTTAAACCTAAACTTAATAAAATAGTTCTCCTCTATGCCCTTACTAGGCTTCCTATAAAGCCTAGCCCTAAGCGCCTAGATCCCTCTGCCTTCTATTCCTCCTTAATAGCTCCTAGATACTTTTTAATAGTATCTAGAGTCTCTAATTACTTAATCTATCTATTATACCTCTACTACTCTCCTACTTTAGTAGGTTGTACCCCCTTTATACTAAAGTAGGATTAGTCTAGTACCCTAGCTTCCTTATCCTTACTAAATATAAGCTTCTTATTCTTAATGCAGATAGCCTAATTCTTCTTTAACTCCTTTACTATCTTAACCTAACTTTTCTTAATCTATACTCCTATCCTTTCTCTATTTAAATCTCCTATTAGGTACTTCTAGATCTCTACCTTTACTAAAGGGTTATCCTATTAAACCTAATATATAATTACCTTTAAGACCTAGGTTAGATAGGTAGCCTAGATATCTCTAGGAAATTGCTATTAGACTCTACTATATTTAACTAGGTGCCCTAATAAAGTCTTTAGGGCTATACTTATCTATAGGTAGGCTAGTGCAATCTCTATATATATCCCTATCTCTAGCACCTCTATTATTATTATATTATCCTACACTTTTATATAATATAGTAGAACTATACGCTATATTTAAGTAGTAGGTCTAGTAGATCTATATAGTATTACTAGGCTTATAATCCTTACCTATCCTTTTTAATAGATTTCCTTCTCCTATCTTACTATAGGGCACTTCTCCCTTAGCTCTTTAGGCTAGTGCACCCTATCTTCCTATACCTAGATATAAGCCCTCTTATTCCTCCTTAACCCTCTATCTATCTAATTTACTTAATTCTTCTATACTTCTTTAAATCTAATTAGGAGCTTAGTATAGTTATCTTAGTCCTTATTATTAAAAGAAACTAAGCCTTAGATTATCTTAAGCCCTTATCCTAACTACGCTGCCTTAGAAAGGTTTACGTCCATATAACAAAAGAATGTCTAGTCTCCTACCTAGGCGTACTTAGTGTAGTATAGGTATAAGATTAGGTTTATAGTTTCCTAGATTATAGTATATTAGAGCTAGTATCCTATATCCCCTTATACTAGCTATTAAATAATAGAGTGGTATATAGTCCTGCACTACCCTAAATTAGCTACCTACTTTATCTCCCTTAAGTGCTATTTATATATCTTAAAGCACTTATCTACTATCCTTACTAGTTCTAGGTCCTTATAGATCTAGGTAAAGGTGTCTAGGGTTATACTTCCTTTCTATAAGAATCCTTAGTAACTCTGCTTAAATCTTATTACCTATTATAGTTAGGCCTAGTTAATTATTAGTGCTGTCTTCTTTAGCTAGTAGTAATTAGCTTGTAAATCCTAAGAGGTATAATCTTAGTTAAATACCTTAGTAAAAGCTACTATAGTAACTAGGTTAGCTGTGAAGGGCTTAGGCTTATGCCTAAGCCTAGGTCTAACACAAGACGGACCGAGTCTAACACCACTACTAAGCGAACACACTAGACACCTATAAAAAGGCGTAGAGGGCTTACCTCTCCTTTAAGATACTAAATACTATTATTAACGCTTATTGTATTCTCTCTTAAGGCTAGTCTATAATATTTTAGTATCTTCTTCTAAATATACTATAATAGTAATAAGAGATGGACGCGCTAGATATTTAGAATAACTAGGTACAACCTAATATAGTAGAAAGGCTAATATAATAGGTCTATAGATTAATAGAATAACAGGCTTAAGACTCTACTATAATAGCTATACTACGTTAACAGAACGAGGAAATACGTAATTAGATTCTATCCTAACCCTCCTCTAAGCCCGCTAGGTTTAATAACATGCTACCTCCTCCCTCTCCTACCTTACGCTATAAACCTTTCCTAGTTAGCTTACTATATAATAGTACTAAGGCAAACTTCTCCTCCTAGTAAATAACTATAGAGTTTAAACTACGTGTAGACAAGGTCTTTATTAGGGATAAGGAGGCAAGGTTTATATATATTTAGTCCTAGTTATTACCTATAGTCTAGCGCGCTATAGCACTATACTTTAAGGATAGTGCACGTAAGCGTTAGGATATAAGTAGGTTTCTTAACTACCTAGCGTTCTATTATAGTAACTATTATAGGCAGGAGCGCGCCTAAGTCACGTTAGAACACTTATATTAGGGCTAAAATTAGCCTTTTATAGAATTCTTTATAAATTTTATATAGCTTCTTATATAGTTAGGAGGTTTACACTAGGATAATAAATAGAAGCTTTTATAACTTTAGTAATCTCTTAATAGTTATATATACTTAGTTTCCCTTAATAGGGGAGTCTCTAGGATAAACTACAACGTAGCTATAGAGGAATACAAGACAATTATAGTAGATATTAAAATAGCCTCTCTAGAACTAGGTTTTCTTTAGGCTAGTAAGTCTAAGGAACCCTAGTAGAAGTCTAACTTAGACTAGGATAGCAACACAAATATAGTAGAAGTGGCAGCCTTATTAAGTGCACCTACTAAACTGCTAACATTACGTCCTAACTAGATCCTATAGAACCTATTTAATGCACAGAAACTAGTGAAGGTCTACACCTAGTGTAGATAGGGCAGTTATTTTATGCGAGCATGCCCTAATGCCCTGTTGCTACAACTAGTAGGTGTTAAGACAGTTACAGCATTAGCAAGCGGCCCTAATTTAGGAAACTAGCTACCCCTAACTTTAGGCTAAGTTAGGGGTATAAGGAGGACACTATAATAGAGGAATTATTAATAGTAGAGGCTATTAAGTGTCCCCTAGATATTAAGGCTAGGTTAAATAATCCTCCTTTCTTTATTCCCCTCCTCTTAGGTAGAGTAGAGAATGTACAAGCGATAGTTAATTTAGGGTACTAGTGTTTTAGTATAGTTAAGGAAAAGTTAGCAAGATAGATTAGTAGGAACTTTATTAACATTCCCCCGCGACCTTTGCAATATACCTAGGGAATTGCTAAGGGTATAAGAATTTTATAGTTAGTAGTATTAGACTATAATTTAGATAGTTAGCAGTCTTAGCTTTTAGCTTATATAGTACCTTATCTTTCCTATTAACTAATACTAGGTAGACTATAGCTTTGTAGAGAGGGCGTTGTTATAGATATTCTACGAGGCGAATTAATAATTAGGAAGGCGGGAAATATAGTAGTATAAGAGAGTAGGAGACGCCTGTATCCTACCTATATCTCTATTGTCTTAGGTTTAGTTATAGCAGGGTTGTTAAACTAAGAACCCTAATAGGAAGATATATAGGTATAAATTTTTATAATAAATATACTAGATATATTACAAGTAATATATAACTTGCGCCTAATAAAATATCTAGAAAGTGTTAATAAGGGAGGTCCTATTAATATACACACTATCTATATTACTAGTAACATAGTTCCCTACAAACCTAAGTATAAGACTAGAAAGATAAAGTTACTACTAGAACTACAAGAGTTTAAGGACCTGTTTAACAAAGAGTTAGCAAGCAGTTTGCTGCCTTATTAAGGTAGTATAGACTACTATATTTAGTTAACAACTCTCCTAGATAGAACCTAGCCTAACCCCCTATAGGGTCCCCTGTACCCTATATCGCGTAATTAATTGCTAGAACTAAGAATATAACTTACTAGATTAATAGATAAGGGCTAGATCTAAGCAAGCTCTTCTATAGCTAGAGCTCTAGTGTTACTAGTAAAGAAGCTATTAGGCGGTTAGCATCTGTGTGTAGACTACTAGATACTTAACAGCATAATAACCTTAGACTAATACCTACTACTACTTATTAAGAAAACTTTACGTATACTATCTAGCGTAAATTAGTTTATAAAAGTAGATGTTCGCGCTGCCTTTTATAAAGTTAGAATAGTAGAAGGTTATAAGTCCTTAACTACTTTCTACACCTAGTTTAGGTTGTATAAATAGTTAGTATATCTGTTTAGTCTTAGTAGTGCGCTATCTACTTTCTAATAATATATTAATACTACGCTTGCAGAGTTACTAGGATTGTATATAATAGCCTACCTTAATAATATCTTAATTTATTTAGGAGGAGACTAGTTTAACTATATAGAAAAAGTAAAGCGTGTACTTACGCTATTAAAAGAAGTAGGACTACACCTAGACTTAGAGAAATGTGCTTTTAGTATTAAGGAGGTACGCTACCTAGGCTATATTATTAAGGCGGGCAAATTACTTAGACCTAACCCTAAAAAGCTTAGGGCGGTATAGGAATAGGAATCCCCTAGGAATATAAGAGAGGTAAGGAGTTTTCTAGGTTTTACTAACTTCTACTATAATTTTATTACAAAGTTTTCTAAAGTAGCAGCACCTTTAAACTAACTAACTAGGAAGAACACCCTATTCTAATAGGGAGAGGAGGAATAAAGTGCATTTAATGCGCTAAAAAAGGTGTTTATATTAGGACTAGTATTAATATAATAGGACCTAGCTAGAGAAACATTATTAGAAGTAGACTATTTAGGATATACTCTTAGGGGTTGCTTATTGCAAAAAGTTAGGGGCGTCTAGCGCCTAGTTGCTTACTACTCTGCAGCACTAATACTAGAGAGACGAAACTACACTATACATAACAAGGAATTGCTTACTATTATAGAGTATCTTAAAAGTTAGTTAGTAGAGTTATAGAGTATTTATAAGCTATTTATAATATTTATAGACTATAAAAACTTAGAGTACTTTACTAGCCTTTAAAGCTTAAGCAAGCAATAGTGCTACTAGGTAGAGGAACTTTTAAAATATTAGTACATCCTACAGTATAGGCCTAGCTGTCTTACAGGACAACCTAATACCTTAAGTAGATAACCATAAGATTTAAACTCCTCTAAAGCAACACTATAGTTAGTAATACGCCCTAAATTAATTTAGGTTGCAGTGTTAGAAGTAGAGGAGGCGTCTAAGTTACTAAAGGGCGCTAGCCTCTTTACTAACCTGTATATGTAGACACTATAGGACAAAGTAGTACTAGAAGATAAGACATACTAAGTACGTCTTAATGTGGTTTAGAAAGGCGCTAGGTCTTTCCTAGTTTTAGCTAACACAAAGCAACAGATTAGGGACTATATAATTAGCGCACACAGCACTTTACTCTAGAGGGGTGTTATTTAGTTACTAATATAGGAACCCCTTATAACTACTATTATATAGCAAGCATATAAATTAGGTTTAGTAGGATATCTAGGAAAGAATATAATATTTTAAATACTGCGCTATAACTATTATTAGGATAGAATATTAGGAGACATTGCGTAGTATATTTAAAACTACTATTATTATAGTGCTTATATCTCCTAGAAGCGCTAATAGGGTCTATTGCAACCTATACTAGTTGTGTTATAATACTAGTCCTAAATATCTATAGATTTTATAGTTAACCTACCTGCAAAAGATAATAGCAAACCCTAGTCCCTATTAGTTATTACTAATAGATTATCTAAATATATTTAGCTTAAAGCAACAGTCTCTATAGTAGCTAATTATTGTGCAAGGATCTTCTAGGATAACTAGTAGCAGTTCTAGGGCTTCCTATCCTCTATTATTACTAACTAAGGTTTAGACTAGTTAGGATCCTTCTAGACAACGTTATACTAGATAATAAAGATAAACTAGTTACTGTCTACTGCATACTACCCTTAGATAGATAGCGGGACAGAGCGGGTAAACTAAGAAGTACAGGCAGTGCTGCGCATAATAGTATGCTTTAAGTAGACTAACTAGCCTAACTACCTACTAGCCTGCTAACTTACACTTAATAATAGGGACTCTAGTATAACTAGTATTAGCCTAAATCTGCTTTTAAATAGGTATACTATAGACACGCTATAAAAGTTAATATTACTACTAGTAAAGCCTAAGAATTCTTGTAGGGAGGCTGTAGCGTTCTTGTTACACCTATAGAGGGGTGTAGAGCTAGCGCAAGCTACTATTATATTCTAATAGCAATAATAATAGGAAGCAATAAACTAGTCCTAACGCCTAGCTAAAAAGTTCCTAAAAGGTAATATAGTTTAGTTTGTAATGCGTAATATAAAGATAAACTAACTAAGCAAAAAGTTTAACTAGCTATAGGTAAAGTATAAAGTAATAGAAGTTCCTACTCTACTTATAGTAGTATTAGACTTACTAGGGAGCTTGTATAAGACTATATATATAGATCTGCTAGAGAGAGCTACTAATAACCTGCTACTAAGCTAGAAGCTTTAGGACTTATAACTAGGTCTAATAGTTACTCTAGAAAATAAAGATACAATACTAGATAAATAGGAAGTAGAAGAGATCCTTTATGCAAAGAATATAAGAGGAAAAGGGAAGCGTTAAGTCCTAGTAAAATAGAAGGGGTATGTTAATCTAACATAGCACCTGCTAGAGGTAGTGCAGGATACTAAGGCTCTAGATAGGTTTAAGGAATAGTATAGGGATGCTACGTATAATAATAGCCTAATACGCATAAAAACTAGGAAGTAAGGGTAAAAGGAAACTAGAATAATAACTTAGACCTTTGTTATAATTAAGAAGTAGAAAGGTATAGGAGAAATCTTTTAATTATCCTTATAACACTCTAAGTAAGTGTCCTGCTACTAAAGTTTTATAATATAGCTAATAATTAGGTAGTAGTATCTATACTATTACTATCTATAACTAACCCCCCCCTAGCCCCCCCTAAACTATTATTTATATTATTCTAACGCCTCTACATCTCTTAGTAACAGCAGTGGCGCTCGCGCGTGTTGCAGGTAGGGGACGACTTAGTTAACAAGTATAAGTAGTAGTAGTAGCAGCGTTAGGAGGAGGGTAGTGCTTTAATAGCTTGCTAGCGCGTAGCACCCTAGGCCTAAAGAAAATAAACGTTAGAATAGATACAAAGGGAATAAGGGAAAACTAATACTAATAATAAGAGTCTTAATGCCTTAGGTAGTGCGCTTAGCAGCGCTCTTAAGCTTATTAATACAAAGGTTAGTTTAGGCATAGGTCTTGTTTATACGCTAGTTAATACGCTAGAAGGTAATACTAGTAGTAGTAGCAAGCTATATAATGTTATTATTGTGCTGTAGTATAGGATGTATAGGAGAAAAACAAGGCTTAGCCTAAAAAGTTAGGCGAATTAAATAGTATAAAGGCATGAAGGATTAGAGAATAGGAGAAGCATAACTTTAGTAGACTTCACTTAAACTCTATAATATTATCTTTTTACCTATATTTCTGCATTAAACCTATTTCCTCTGCTATAGGATCACTACTATTAAACCTTGCCCCTCCTACTTCCCCTTGTTTAAATAGGTTGCACTCCCTGTTAGTTTAAATAGCAAAGCCTAAGGGGAACTTATCTTATCTTAGTAAAGGGGAGGGCCTAGTAGCATGCAACTAAGAGGACGTTTCTCTAAGTATAAGGAGGGCAGAGAAAAATTAAAAAATAGGTAGTGTTAATAATTAATATTGTTAAGGCAAAAATAGTAGGCCTATATTAGGACGTAGCTAACGCGCGTTAGTAGGAATAGAGTAATAATACTAAGAGGCTAACTAGAAAATATTAGAAACACTAGAATAACTAGAACAACTAGAACTAGAACAACTAGAACTAGAATAACTAGAACTAGAATAACTAGAACTAGAATAACTAGAACTAGAATAACTAGAACTAGAATAACTAGAATAACTAGAACTAGAACAACTAGAACTATTAGAATAATTAGAACTACGAGAAGTATTAGCAATACTAGAAGTGCTAGAACACCTAGAATATTACTACTAATAGAAAAGCTATAGCAAAGGCTATAGGATAGTGTGCGCTGTTAGCAGGAAAATAGGGCTAGGCTAAAGTTACTAATATAATAAGAATCTACTAAAAATAAAATATAGTCTATAAAAGTAAGAGATAGGAAAGGGGGGAAGTAATATAAGTAAGTAGATACTAACTTATCTAATAATTTTAATTAATATTACTAGTTTATACACCTCCTTTAACGTTTATAGAAGCCTACTACCTTAACTAAGCCTATTCTTTTTACTAGGAATAATACCTAGAGAAAGTAATATTACCCTAGGGTTAACTAAAATAGAAACCTCTAGACCCCTAAGAAGAGTCCTTGTCCCTATAAGGCCTAGGAAAACTAACTTTTAGTTCTAGGGAAGGGAGGTTATAGAGTTCCTAGATAACTATAACTACTAGGTAGAAAATAGGGGGCTAGATAAAGTAGATTAGCTAAAAATTCTGCTAGACTTCTATAATACTATATGCAGAACTTTTATAAAGAAGCTTAGACCCTACTAGAAGTAAGACTAGGAGGAGCTGCAGGAAGCTATAAAGGAGCACTAGAGAGACTAGGATATAGCCTAAAGGATAGGTACCTAAACCTTCCTAGATACGTATATATAAGAAGCCTCTAGAAACTTCCTAGGTCTCTTAGACTACTATACTAATTTTATAGTGTATAGCAATGCCTGCCTAGTATCTAAATAGCTATATAAAAGCGAAGTTAGATTTTTCTTCTTTAGAGGGTTACCCTAGGTAGATAAAGAGCTAGTCTTGCTTAGTATACTAGGAGGGCCTAATAGTAATAAGGTAGCAAGCTATAAGCTAGAGAAGATCTATACCTACGTTAAAAGAATCTATTAGTAAAGAGAAGGAATAAAATATATATTAGCTAGCTAAATAGAGGAAGATACTTAGTAGGTATATTAGATATTAGAATTAATAAAAGCTACGCCTATAAAGGAAGAAATTATAGAGGTAGTAAAGGGTGTTAGAAAGGAGCAAGCTACTACCTAACTACTACTAAATATTAACCTAGAAATAGACTAGTTAATTAGGGCACTAGGAAAAATAAAGATAAGTTTAGCTAAGGCTAATAGGCTATAGGAACACCACGCGATAGGCCTACTACTAAAAAGCCTAGTAAACTAGCTCTACTTTATTTTACATGCAACTAACACTAGGATAGAGCAAGGAATACGTTAGAATACTATAGTAATTAGAGGGTTACTAATAAACTAGCTAAGAGCCTAGGGCCCTACGCAAACGTTAACTACTTACCTAGGGCTATAGAGTTATAGAGGGTATAATAAGAAACTACCTACCTATAATATATATAGATTAGAAACCTACCTAGCAAGGGACTACCCCCTCTAGCTAGAACTTATAGCGCTAGGGTAGGTAAGCACTTCCTAGAATCTAGAAATAAGGACTAGGATATTTTACCACAGACTATTATATAAAAGACTAGGGTAGGTTACTAAGCTAGTACTATAGAACTATACTCTTTACTAGATAAAGAAAAAGTTACGTAAATACTATAAAGTTACTAAGGATATCCTTAGCTAGCCAGCGTTATAGGTTAAGCTAGAACTATTTAATAGAATAGATTTAAGAGGCTAGTAGTAGAGGTAGACTTAAGGGCTAGACTACCTAGTAGTAAAAAGAGCGGGAGCTAATATAATATCTTCCTAGAATTAAGGATTAGAACTAGTAGATACTTAAAAAGAATATAAGTAGTTCTTAAACTATTAAATGCTATAAACTAACAAGAAAGAGCTAGTAGTAATAACGCTAGATTATGTGGACTTAAGATATATTATCCTAGGATTAGTAGACAAGAATACACTTAGGATCCACGCCTCTATAAGGGAGAAAGAAAAGCAAAGGGACTAAGTCTTAGAAGAAGTAAGGATAGGATTAATCTAGAAGCGCGGGCAAGGAAGACTAGCACAAAACCTAGTAAACTAAGAAGAGGGGGCAAGTAAGGAGATAGAACTTAAAGAGACCCTAGAGATTCTATACCTAGCTTAGGCCTATACAGACCCCTTTATAATAATCTAGCTACTAGATAATATAGGTAAAGGCTATATAAATTTAGGGCCTAATTAGGACCTACTAATAACAAGAAAAAAAGTATAGTTTAAAGAAGTAAAGAATAAAGAGCTTAAGGGAATAATACGCCTAAGCCTAAACTAAATAGTAGCTACTTTTCTTAGGCAGGAAGTCTAGGGAATTATAGTAGCTAACCTACTAAGGTAAGATTATCTGCAGGAATAAATTAAGACGTTATTACAGGAACCCTAGACTTAAGTCCTGTAGGATAATAACCACTTTAGTAGGGTAAATATAGTAGAGCTAGGGGGCCTAGAAAGTACGCTAGTCCTAAATAGGTATCTAAAGGGTACGCTAATTTCACCCTTTAGATATATTAACTAATTAGAGGAGCTAGAGGTAAAGAACCCTACGCTAGGTTAGCGTAATATATACGTAATACTAGAAGTATATAATACCTAGGTAAGGCTCTAATTTAAATAAAACTTAGATAGGTATAGAAAAGATTTAGTTATATAAGAAGAAAAAGATAAGTCTTACGCTAACTAGGAATTAAATTAAATAACTCTCTACGTAGAACTACTAACCTACTAGACTAGTATAAGGGGGAATATAGTAAACTACCTAATTAATATAGGGGTATAAATAAATCTCTTAAGATTAAGTGCTGCGTAGGCGTTATAGGTACCTATTAAGACACTAACCTAGACCCTAGGGTATACGTAGGGGGTAGTTATAGCTAATAGTAGGATAGACCTATTTATTAGAACCGCGTGGAATATACTAGTACGTATAGGGGAGGTAGAGACCCTAACTTATTTTAGGGTAATTATAAACCTAACCTACTTAGCTATATTAGGAGGGCTATAGTGTACCTCTACTAGGCTAGCTATTTAGTATAATATCTATAGGAGGGTTACCTACTAGGTGCTATCCTTAGATAGGGAAAGGAATGCGGTCTTTATAGCCTTAGATCTAAAGTAGGAAGATAGAGATAAAATAGAAGAGGAAGACAAGTTAGAAAACTAATAGCAGGACCCTTGCTTAGGAAAGAGATCCTATAAAATTAATACCTAGGAGATAAATACTGTATAGCAGAATATATAGTATATTTAAAATTTCTATAAGAGGTACACTATATAAAGCTATAAGCAGGATTTAGTAAATATAGATAACTATTTACCTTAGAAGATAAAAAGATGCTAGAAAAATAGATAGCATAAACTATAGGATATAGTATAGGGGCAAGCAAAGACCTATAGGCTATCTAAGAGCTAAACCTAATATTAGTAATATATAAGCTAAATTAAGGTGCATAATAAAAAGTAGTGTAAATAGTTGCTAAGGTAAGCACTAAGTATAAAAAAGTTAGCAAGAAAATCTAACTAGTAGATAACCTAAAAGAGAAGGATAAGGATATAGAGTTTAGAAGGGAGGACTAGAAAATAGTAGCTAAGGAAAAGTAACTACTAAAGCTTAGTATTCGCGAAAGAGTTAACCTTAGCCCTTTAAACTATCTTTTTAAGAAAAGATATATATTATTTCTAAGAGGGTCTAGGCTAACTACTAAGAGGATGCAAGAATAGAAATTTAGTCTAGACTTATTAGCAGTAGAAAGGACTCTATTTTAAGAAATAATTCTTAATAGAGAAGTAGCTATCACCTTTAACTTTAGAGAAAGTAGACGTATTACTTAAGATATTAGCCTACCTTACTAAATAAAGACAATCCTATATAAAGCATAGCAAATACGCAGTTTCCTAGTAGCTAAGGTAGTAGAAGAAGAATTTGTTTAGATATTAGAAGAGCGTCTAAATTAAGGAACACTTAAGAGGTGCAATAGTCTATACTAGAAACTATATTTCTTAGTAGCAAAGAAAGATAAGAAGCACTAACTAGTCTAAAATACTGTCTATATAAACAAGGTTAGCTAGAGGGACGTAAACCTACCTCTAACTATAGATAAATTCTCTAAGAAATTTGCTAGGTGCAAGATATTATCCCTAATAGATATGTTTTTAGGATATAACTAGATTACCCTTTACCTTAATAGTAGAGATATAACTACTATACACACCCCTATTATCCTGCTATAATCCTACACTATAGTATAAGGAGCAATAAACTTAGTAGTAGCCTTTTAGAGAATTATAATAAAAATACTACGTAATTATTCCCCTTATATAATGCTATTTATAGATAATATAATAGTAGGGGGGCCTAAGACTAACTATAGGGGTAAAGAGGCGCTTCCTAGGGTCTAGAGATTTATGCTTAAGTATGTGTAGTAGCTTAACTAAGTCCTAGTAGATATTAAGTAAGTAGGGGGTATAGTTTTAGGAAAGAAATATTATTAGGGTATAGCTTATCTTAGCGTTATAGGCTATAAGGTTAGCTTTAAAGGAAGATACCCTAACTATATAAAGGTAGAAAAGATTGTAAAATAGCTAGAATATAGAAATATAAAGGAAGTCTAGATATTTATTAGGATCTATGTCTACTACTAGATATAGGTTCCTAGCTTTGCTATCTAAGCAAAGCTATTATTTATACTCCTGCAAGGCAACACTAGGTAGATATAGGAAGAACCCTAGAGGGTAGTAATAAAAGAGCTTAAGCATTTTATTACTATAGCACTAGCCCTAATAACTATTAATTACAAGACTAGAGGGACTGTCTACCTTACAGTAGACGCTAGTAGGGAAGGCGTAGGAGCTTCCCTAGAACAAATAGGGCTAGATAGAAGGCGATATCCATGCTAGTTTAAAAGTACTGTGTGGTTAAAGTCTAAAGCAAAGTAGCACTCTACTAAGTTAGAATATAGAGTAGTGCTATAGGCCCTAAAAAAGCTTAGAGTTTAGCTCTATAGAACACTATTTATTATTAAGATAGACGCTTAAACCTTAATTACTTAGCTTAATTAGTTATTAAGCAAAATAGTAGAAGGGGTAATAAACAGGTAGCTTGCTACTATTTTAGCATAGGACTTTAAAATTCAACATGTTCTAGGCAAGAGGAATATAGTTGCAGATGCTCTATCCTAATATCTAAAGGAGGATAGATAGGAACCCCTAGATAAAACTAAAGACAATATTAAAGACTTTATTAAGCATATAATTACTAACGTTAAGTTATATGATCTAATAAAAGATAAAGTACTACATCCTAAATATAGCGCTAAATTAGAAGGAATTACCTAGTTTCTAGTTAGGTTTAAAATCCTAGACGTTCTATAGAAGGAGTTAAGGGTATAGAAGAAATAAGTATTAAACTTCTTTATAAGAGATAGGTTCCTCTTCTACAAGATATCTTAAAATATAGTAGTAAGACAAGTAGTTAATAATAAAGATATTAGGATTACTACTATATAGGAAGTATATTACCTTATTAGTTATTATAGGGTAAATACTATTTACTTAATAATAGCTTAGCAATATTAGTAGGAAAGGATATATAAGATAGTAAGGCTTACTCTACGCACGTGTTATAAGTGTTAGAAAAGAAGCAGTAAGAAGAAGGTTAACATGCTTACTAACACCTACTCCTATGCGCTATAGGAGATAGTAGCTATTAACGTAGTCTACATACCTTATAATTCTAGGAAATAATTCCTAGTAATAGCCTAGGACTATTTAAGTAGGTAGCCTAAAGCATAAGTATTGCTAAATAATAGATTAAAAACTATTACTAAATTTATATATAAAGACATCCTATATAGATAGAGTATAGCGCGAAGGATTATAGTTAATAGGGGGCCTAACTTCTAAAAGGTTATTTATAATTTAGCTACTATCTATAGCATATATAGGGTTTAGATCTCTACCTATAACCCTTAGGCTAATAGAAAAATTAAAGGAGGGCATAAACTAATTATTAATGCGCTTGTAAAGCTCTAGGGGAGCTAGGTCTCTAATCTACTAATAGTACTCCTAGCTAACTAAATATCTATTTAAGAAAATACTAGATACTCTACATACTAGCTATTTACTAGTTAGAACCTAGTGCTCCTAATTAAACTAGCTCTTCTAATATAGTAGACGCTTCCCTTTAGGCAGATAATAGATAGGGCTTAGCTACTAGTAGTAAGGGCTACCTAGGTTAACCTAAGAGATTAGTTTCTTAAAGATGCAGTATTAAGGATTAAGAGGCTGCGCTTATAGAAGAAAGAATATTAGGATAACTATAAGGAAATTTAAAGAGAGGAAATTAGCCCTAGCTTATTAGTACTGCTATAGAATTTAGTCTACTAGATAGATATATCTAGAGATAGGAAACTTAGTAATAAATAGCTAGGTCTATACCTAGTAGCGCAGAGCTTTCTAGAGTTAGGGACGTATTAGCTAAAAGATTTAGATAGAACTAAGTTTGTATATATAATGCTAGGCTAAAGGATAAAGATCTTCTACTAAAGAAGCTAGGATAAGGTAAACTAGGAAGACTAAGGACTTATAAAGTTATAGGATAGGGCACTATAGAAAAGTAGGTATATCTTCTAAGCGCTGCCTATATAGTTTAATAAGTTAGGTATAGAGGGAAGAGAAGAAAATAAGGAAGTTAAATTAGAGAATTAGGACTAGGAAATCCTGCGACTAGATATAGGTAGTCCTACTCTTAAGATTAGGCCTAGGACGCTCTTAGATAAAGAACAAGTAGAATACTAATATTTTAATATCTTAGATTCTAGTAAAAGTAATTAAGAGGAGGATAATTAATAATTAAGAGTTAATAGTATTAATACTTTAGTATTAAAACTTAGGAAAGGATGCGCTATAGGACGGGCACAAGATTAGTAGGGGAAAGGTAGGAAGCGCGCTAGTCCTAAATAGGTATCTAAAGGGTGCGCTAATTTAACCCTTTAGATATACAACACTCTAATTAGCTACACTAACTACCTACCTACGCGTGGATAAGTAACTATAATAAGGATAATAAGAAAGTAAAGGTAGAAGGGTAATAAACAAGTAAAGGTAGAAGGACAATAAACAAGTAAAGGTAGAACAAAGTAAAGGTAGGAGAACAATAGGAAGGCGCAAGTACAATAGAAAGGCACGCGTGTTCCTGTATATATTCTGCCTACACCGCTACTACTATAATAAGCTACACTAAAAACTTTAGATATCTAACAAAACCACAAGTATCTAATAAAGCTACTACTAGAAGATCCTAAATAAAAGAACGAGCCCTAAACAGTTATTAGAAGTCTAGAAAGGAAAATAGCTATTAGTTAAGCTAGGCTTACTAGGATCCCTAATATTAATAGGTTCCCTATAGTCCCTAAGTTTAAGCCTACAACCTAGAGGGTTGTAGCTATAGCCTATAATACCTAGAAGTTTTGCACTAGACTATTAGTATATATTATAATAGAGGAGTCTTTTAGCTATTAAAAAGTTAGACTTAGTTTAGCCTAAAGAGTTTAACGCGTAGACCTAGGCACTTTACAAAGGTATCCCTCTTCTATAGAGAGGAGGTACAACTATAGGTAGCTAGATTAATAAGATACGTGTAAGCACTATTATATAATAGAGGAATATTATAGATAACTTTATAGGAGCACTAGGGGAGCACTTTAATAAAACTTTAGGATTAATAATAGTAGTAGGGAGCTTTATAGAGTCTAGCCTAGCACTTATATAGTTATATAGTAGTGTAGCTAATTTTAGGTTATAGTACCTATTTATAAAGGAAGCGCGCAATATATATAAGAAGCTACTTAATAAAATATACTTAGTAATATAGTATATCTACGCTAATTACACTAAATTTAGTTAGAAATACCTAAGCTAATTTACCCTGTAAGTTAGTTAGATATACTAAGAATATATAGATGTAAGATACCTCCTATATTATATAGGTCTAGACTAGCTTGCTAGCTTCCTAAACTTAGAGGTATACTATAGAATATAGGGGCGAAACTAGTTAAAAGACAATTTTATTAATATTACTAACTAGCATAGGGTCTAGGTTATAATTACTAAGCTAATAGGAAAGGTAGATACTATCTTAAAGGCTAAGAAGGAACTAGAGGACTATTTCTTATAATATATTAGAGTAATTATTTATTACTATATAATAGGCCTATATACGCTACCTAGACTAACGCTTAAAGGTATAAGCAACCCTTATAACTTTAATATACGCTATAAAGAAGAGGATAGTGCTTACACTAAGATTTAGCGCCTAGTGCTGCAATAGTACAGGAAGTTAGAGAACTAGGTAGGGGTGCTACTTAGTATAACCCCCCCTAGTAAATAGATATAAAAAGAGGGTATAAGGTTATTAATAAACTATAGGATACTAGTGCTAAAAGAAATTAAAGATATTCTAGCTAGCTCTCTGCAAGGAAGCAGAGAAGTAGCTAAAAAGAAAGTAGAGGAGGAGAGGGTAGCACAACAGATTAAGAATCTAGGTTATAACTAGCTACCTAGGACTATATCCTACGCTAGACACGCCTAGACTATACTACTAGATAGGAGTGTAGTCTAGAATAGAGGACTATTAAGGGTAGGAAGTATAGTAAGGGAGTTATAGAGTTATAAGAAGAGGATAGAGGATATACTAGATACTACCCTAGGAGAAATTAAATTAGCCGCCTATATCTTAGAGGAAGAATCCCTAGTAGAATTGCCTATATAAAGGATAATAAGAGCCTAAGGAAGATACGCTGCCTAGCTCTTAAAAAGGATAGGAGAGAATATTTACTAGGAGTTCAGAATTATTAGCTAATATATAGTAGTAGGCCTATAACTATAGGATACTAATATAGAGGTAATAAATAAATTACGTAACTCTTTACCTAGACTACTTAAGGAACTTAATAAGACTCTAGACACTAAGATAATAATACTAGAAGAAGAGGGTATTACTAAAGATAAGTATGCTATAGTTAAGAATAAAGCGCCCTATTAGTGCAAAAACTAACGTTCTGCACTATAATTAATTACTGCTAGGATTAGGAGTAGCGTACTTAACAACACTAAGCAAAGGAAGCTAGTTAAAGTATAGTACTACAAAGTTACTAATTATAGCACTATCTAGGACGCTAAGGGGAGGATAGTGCAGGATTTAAATTAGGTATGCTTTAGCTACTTAAAGTTTATTACTAGCAAGATAGGGCTCTACACTTAGACTTTAAACGTGGAGGCAAGTAATAGATAGCTAAACGTGCTATACTATAAGCCTAGAGAATAGGGAAATTTGCAAGCTAACCTAGTTACTATAGTAGCTTTTACTAAGCTATTTTAACTAAGATTATACCTTTAAGGATTTATAAGCTTATTACTACTAGCTAAAGAAGATAGCACTAATAATTAACTAGGCCTAACTATAATAGGTAATAAGATTTAAGTAGAGTTACTAAGGCTTCTTATAGAAAGGAAGTATAACCCTAGATACCTTTACCTAGATCTATAAAGACCTAGAACTAGTAAGGATAGTAGATAAGTACTTTAAGATATATAAATAGCACTTAAGGGAGATAAAGTAGGTAGCTAATTTAGGGTGGTGTAGGACTATATACTACTCTATTATTTAATAGCTAGTATAAGGGAATATAGGATACTAGCTCTAATATACTATAATCTAGGAAACTATAAACCTAATCTTATACCTATACTACACTAAGTACACCTAGGTAGGAGACTAGACATTCTTTTGTTATATGGACGTAAACCTTTCTAAGGCAGCGTAGTTAGGATAAGGGCTTAAGATAATCTAAGGCTTAGTTTCTTTTAATAATAAGGACTAAGATAACTATACTAAGCTCCTAATTAGATTTAAAGAAGTATAGAAGAATTAAGTAAATTAGATAGATAGAGGGTTAAGGAGGAATAAGAGGGCTTATATCTAGGTATAGGAAGATAGGGTGCACTAGCCTAAAGAGCTAAGGGAGAAGTGCCCTATAGTAAGATAGGAGAAGGAAATCTATTAAAAAGGATAGGTAAGGATTATAAGCCTAGTAATACTATATAGATCTACTAGACCTACTACTTAAATATAGCGTATAGTTCTACTATAGTATATAAAAGTGTAGGATAATATAATAATAATAGAGGTGCTAGAGATAGGGATATATATAGAGATTGCACTAGCCTACCTATAGATAAGTATAGCCCTAAAGACTCTATTAGGGCACCTAGTTAAATATAGTAGAGTCTAATAGCAATTTCCTAGAGATATCTAGGCTACCTATCTAACCTAGGTCTTAAAGGCAATTATATATTAGGTTTAATAGGATAACCCTTTAGTAAAGGTAGAGATCTAGAAGTACCTAATAGGAGATTTAAATAGAGAAAGGATAGGAGTATAGATTAAGAAAAGTTAGGTTAAGATAGTAAAGGAGTTAAAGAAGAATTAGGCTATCTACGTTAAGAATAAGAAGCTTGTATTTAGTAAGGATAAGGAAGCTAGGGTACTAGACTAATCCTACTTTAGCACAAAGGCGGTACAGCCTACTAAGGTAGGAGAGTAGTAGAGGTATAATAGATAGATTAAGTAATTAGAGACTCTAGATGCTATTAAAAAGTATCTAGGAGCTATTAAAGAGGAACAGAAGGCAGAGGGATCTTAGCGCTTAGGGCTAGGCTATACAGGAAGCCTAGTAAGGGCGTAGAGGAGAACTATCTTGTTAAGTTTAGGTTTAAGATTAGAGACCCTAGATACTCCTACTCCCTTACCTAAAGCTTAACAAGCTAGGAACTAGGGTTGCAGACCTAGAGGAGGAGAGTAAGGGCTAAGCTTAATAGGGCTAAGCTTAAAGGAGGGGGAGGTTTGTGCTATACTAAGGGATGTATAGAAGAAAAACAAGGCTTAGCCTAAAAAGTTAGGCAGATTAAATAGTATAAAGGTATAAAGGATTAGAGGATAGAATAGTATAACTCTTAGAGACTTTACTTTAACTGTATAATATTATCTTTTTACTTATATTCCTGCATTAAACCTATATCCTCTACTATAGGATTACTACTATTAAACCTTGCCTGTTCTACTTCTCCTCGTTTAAATAGGTTACTCTCCCTGTTAGTTCACTAGTAGTAAGTACCTTTAGTAGGTTTTCTTATAAAAGTTCTAAGGGTCTCTCTCTTTATAATATAGAGGTAATGCTTCTAGTAACTATACTAAAACTTAAGCTAGTTATAGAGCGCTTAGTAAATATTAGGATTATTAGTAAGGATAGCCTTTAACCTAGTATAGATTTTATAATATAATAATATAACTTATATAAACACCCTAAATATAGTTAAAACCTACTCTAAAGAATATTAAAAATTAACAAGAACATTCTACTATTCTTTTATACATGTACCTACTAAAGAAATATAGCTAGTTACTATACCAATTATAACGAAGTAGCTTTAAAAATCTACTATTATAAGTTTTATTATTTAAATTTCTAAAGATAATAAAACTACCAAGCAGCTAGGTTTAGGAAGAAGCGTATTAAAAAAAGGTTAGTAAAGAAAACTTTAGAAGAATATTAGTAGTATATACTTTATCTTACTAGGCCTAGTATAGGGTCTAACATCTTTATAGTAGATTCCTACTACTACTAATTATAGTAGTAGATAAAAATATAATAAAGGTCATAAGGGCTAGATTAATACAAAAGGTAAAGGGAAACTAATTAGCTAGGGAAAACCTACTATATAACAAAGTAAATTACAAGATTTATAGGAAGGTAGAATAGATATATTAAAATAGTTATAGTAGGTTACTAAAATAAATATATAGATACTATATATATATACTACTTAATATAGAGGCGTATTATAAGTTACAAAAGATATAAAGGATATAATAATAAAGCTTAAAGATATAGTAATAAAGCCTAAAATAGACTAGGAAGGGATTAAAATATAGCCCAAAACTCTTAAAAAGATAATTGTATAATAGCCTCTAGGGAAGGTTAGGGGTATATAAAGGGCTTACGCTTATACCTAAGCCTAGGTTTAATAAAAGATAGGTAAAGACTAATACTACTATTAAGTAAACACGCTACACACCTATAAAAAGGTGTAGAGAGCTTACCTCTCCTTTAAGATACTAAATACTATTATTAACACTTATTACATTCTCCCTTAAGGCTAGTCTATAATAGATATAAATTTTAGGAATAAACTAAATAGAATTAGTTATAAAAACTAAATAATAACATACTATTCTTCAAAAGCTATTACTAGTAGAGATAAAGTTCTTCTTATAATATAATAAGATAGGTAAGTAGGGCATCTAAAAGGAATATAAGAGTGCGCGTCTATATAGAAAAGGGATAAGATTACTACATCTATAGGTCGTGTATAAAAAGATAAAAGAACTTGTCTATCTAACTATAAGTATAAGTCTCCTTTTATATCTAGAGGTAGAGGGGCCTTACACTAGAGTTAGACCCGTATTAGTCCTATATTTTTGCTAATAATATCTTTCCTAGTCTAATAAGCAAAACTAGAACAAGTGCTAGGTTAAATTATTCTTGTTTCTATATTCCTCTTGTTCTAACTTAACTAAGGAA
The DNA here is from genome assembly GCF_022343315.1 of Plenodomus lingam. Classification (NCBI taxonomy): domain Eukaryota; kingdom Fungi; phylum Ascomycota; class Dothideomycetes; order Pleosporales; family Leptosphaeriaceae; genus Plenodomus; species Plenodomus lingam. Next base: position 462,121 of record NW_027093944.1, on the reverse strand, counting down.
TATATAAATAATAGTTAATTTAGAATACTAGTATCTTAGTATAATTAAAAAACATTGTAAGGTAGATTAAGTAGAGCTTTAGTTGTATTGTTTCATAGCTATTATAATATATTTAGAAAGTTAGTAAAGGTATACCAATTTTATAGTTAGTTGCCTTAGATTATAATTTAGATAGTAAGTAGTCTTAACTTCTACCGTATATAGTACCTAATCTATCCTATTAATTAATACTAGGTAGACTATAGTTTAATAGAAAAGGCGTTATTATAGATATCCTATAAGAATAGGGTAGCTATTAGGTACCTCTCTACCCCTACCTAACCCTAACCTAGAGCTCCTACCACCCCTACCTAACCCCTACCTAGTGGCTAGCCTACTTATTAATAGATAGATAAGTTCTTCTTATCCTTTTATATAAGGCCTATAGGTATAAGAATTAATTCTTTTCTATATAGATGCGTACTCCTATATACCTCTATGTTATTTTAGATCCCCTTTAGATACTCCTACCTACCTACGCCGTTATAGTAGGCATATATTACAATATTATAGTGGGCATAGATATATCGCTATATTGTAGCATGCATATATCATGATATTATAGTGGGCATAGATAGGTTTTTGGTTTTCGGATTTCGGATTTGGGATTTCAGTTTCCGACCTACCATATGTGATCGTCACCCGTACTCGAGCTGCGAGCGGCATCTAAATCCTATTCCAACTTCCTGCGCTTTGTTTGTTCTCCCCGGTTCTTCAACAAGTCCGCAGTTTCTAGAATGCCACCAGGATTAATACCGACGAAGCGATCTAAGCAGTAAGACGTAATGGGTGATGTGCCTGTGCTAGAATCTGAAGCTGCTGAACCAGATATCAGGTATTTATTCACCCTCTCCACAAGTTTACTCTCAGCAGCCTTGATAACAGCCATGCCGGCCTTTCGCGGAATCCAAGGAGGTAATGCCGCCGTGAACCAGTTCTCATGGTGTCCAGGATACAGAATATTTTCGTTCGCGTTCTCATTAATGTACTTCATAAGCGCGTGGCACGCCGGACAGCAGCGCTTTGATACGGGAAGAACTTTCGCGGGGTTGGCAAAGCTATCGATGATCTCTTTGGATGGTAATCGGAGGTACGGACCTTCGCTGTTCTTATCAGAGCCGACTTCGTCACGGGCCGCTTGTGTCGTGTGAAGAAGCTGAAGGGACAACATCAGAGTCTCACAATGGAAATTGCCGTCGAAACTTTTCTCGTCCTCCCATTTCTTATCTGATATCAAAGGCTTTCCTTCCTTCGTCAGCTCGTGTTCCTGGATGAAAGCCTTGATTTTTGCGATGTTATCTGGCCTATACTCGTTGCCCCCAGGCAACTTGAGAGTCTCTATAGTCTTCCTCATCGACATCATGTTGCCATCTGCCTGGTCTTGAAAGCAACGTACGTACTCGAACCTGGCAGTTTTCAAGAAATCATGTGTTCTTTTGTTGCGTTTAGCGCAAGAGCCTTTGCCTAGACTGTTAACGGCCTTTTGATGAAGGCATAATAGATCCATGTACTTTAATGCTGCTAGATCCCAGTGCTGCTGAATTCCGGCTGAGTCAATCTCCTCGAAGTCTGCAGTGTACGCTCCTTGCTTGCTGACAACTATCTTTTCGAGACCACTTTCCAAGTCCATTAGACCGTCGTCCGATGACGACGACTGATATGGGCCGGGTTCCGATGACGGCTGTCCAAGTTGGTCCGATAGAGGTGCGTCGGCTGAGTAACTTGATGGCGAAGCATTACGCTCGCGCCTCTGCTTCTCTCCATCTTTAACTTTGGTGATCGCGAAGATATCTTTCAAGTATAACAGGTGAGCTTGCATTACAGGCCTCACTTGGTCCAGCAGTGCTGACAGTAACCTTAACCATTGGCTGGCGTTCGTGGCGTAGCAATCTAGCTCTAGGGCGGCGTCGGCGACCTGCTCTTCACTTAATTTGCCTTTGCCTTTATCCATAAGCCGTGCGTGTTTTATGTTTACTAAGTCAAGGAGGGCAGCATCCACAGCAATAAGTAAGCCACTAAGTAATGTCTGAAAGACAGGTCGCGTATCGTTTGTGTATTCGACCTTATCAGTTCGTTCCAGCCATGGCTCCAGCTCTGGAGCAAGACCAGTCTCCAATTTCTTTAAGGAATTCAGTATCAGCCGCAGTAAGAGACCCGGGATCTCCATGCCTTCTGCATTTAACGGCTGGAAGGGTATTTTCTTTTCAGTCCTAGCAGCAGTTTGCACATCTCTGGACTGCTTGGTCAAGAATTCCCAAATATTTCGGTTATGTTGAGCTGTACCGCGAATAAAACGTCCACGGATCTTCGCAATACTGGCAAGAATGACGTAGTTGTGTAATCTTGTTATTGTATGCACGGCGTCATGATCTCTAGCCTCATGGGTAGCAATGATCAACGAAACCAGCATTGAACCATGCTTATCCAGGGTAATACTTGTCTTTGGGGCTTTCCTCTTAGTGCCAATTGTATGTTTTAGCAACCATGCTCCAGCTGAGTCCATACGCTCTGCTGGTTCGGCAATGATCTCCACTAACAGCGGTGCAACTCTGCTCTCCATTCCTTTCACCTTGTTACCGTTGTTCTTGTCCGTCTCAGGATCAGGATTTGCCGTGTAGTAGACGTGTCCTATGTCTGCATCACCTTCAATATCAAGTTCGGGGAAGTTGTCGCTTGTATTATCATCGTCGCGTTCAGGGTCAGTTAAGATCTGGACAAGTGTGCCATTTTTATCTGCAGACCTTACGGCGACCACCTCTAGATGGCGAACAAGCAGATCGTCAAATTCCGCAAGTCTTCGGTACAACACATTGTTTTTGCTGTTCTCGTTGTTGTGGATGTAGCCGAGACCGCCCTGTTGTGTACGGTCGTCTATGCCGTTGGTGGCGCGCAGCAGGTTTGTCAGCCCACGGAATCGGAGCAAATCCGCCTCAGTCAGAAAATCGGAGGCTCGGCCGAACGTTGCAGCCATGGCTGATGGCGCACTGCAGCAGGTTGTCGATCGTCCTATGAAAACAATGTGGTGGGCGGGTCAGTGCGAAAGGGCTGGGCGAAATCTCTTTGTGGGGTGGGGTGTAGCGAAAGTGTTGCAGGAAGGGAAGTTGTTGCAGGAGGGATAACAGCCGGATCACGGAGCATCTTGATCCCGATCAATCCCGATTAATCCTGGACAATACCTGTTGCAGGAGGGATATCAACCGGATCACGGAGCATCTTGATCCGATCAATCCTGATCAATACCCCTGTATAACCCACTATCTAATCAACTGCCAGCTTACTGCCAAGTGCCTAATAAAAAGCAGGAGCTCTAGTAAGGAAGGTTTACTAATTATTCACCTTCTAGTAAGGGTAGCTAAAGCTCTATATATATAAGTCTAATTATAGTAGATATAATCTAATAATCTATCTCCTAAATTATTCCTAACCTTAGTAATCTAGATTTCTATAGTTATAAGCCTAGTTCGCGCTTTACCTTATTAAAGATCGTCCTATCTATTTAAGCGGATTGTTTAACTTAGACACTAAGCTAGCAAGCTTTACTTTTTCTTTTATACTATTTCTTAAGTAGAAGCTTACTTATTACTCTTCTACTATAAGTAACTAAATCCTAAAGGGGGATATCCTACTTACTAGATTAACTAACTAGCCTACCTAGTATATTTAATTTAGATACTATACCCTAACTAAAGGGATCTAGGTAGAGGTAGACCCTAATACTTAGGATACTAAAAACTACTTTAAGAATAAACCTATTAAGCCTAATATACTAATAGGTATTACGCTATCTAATATAATAAGCAAGCAGTATAAACTCTAAATAGCTTAGTACTAAGCCTACTTATTAGATTAGGTATTAAAGTTATTAGTAATTTAGAACCTTTTTATATAGGTTAATAATATAGTAGTTTAAGGGATCCTTACCCTAGCCTATATAGAGCTTATTAATTAAGGAAGAGTAACCCTCTAAGCACTTATTTGTAACAATAAGGCAGAATTGCCTGCCTATTGTTCTATGCCAAGTCAGGACCAATAAAGGCCTAACTCACTAATATATATAGAGAACAGCTCGCCTATAGTTAGGATAGGCATATTCTTCTTGTCCTTTTGTACAAGACCTATAGGTGTAGGAATCTTATCCTTTTCTATATAGACGCGCACTCCTATATACCTTTAAGTTGTATAGGATACCTTTTAGATGCCCTACCTACCTAAGTTGTTATATTATAAGAAGAACATTATCCTAGCTAGTAATAGCATTTAAGAATATTGCAGTTATTGTTATTTTAAGCTACTAATTTAGTTCTAGTATCTATCTAACCCTGCAACTCTATAGTTAGAATAGCTATTAGAACTTCTAATAACTAAAGCCTATAGGCTTAGACTTCTAGACCTATAGGTAGTACTAGATTACCTTTAGAAAAATCGCGTTAGATTGCGTTAAGGTAGAGACCTAGAGACTACTAAAAGCCTAGAGGAATTAGAGGCAAAGCTAATATCCTCCTACAACTAAACCCCCCTAAAGAAAAGATTTATTATTCTTATTAACTACAAAATATTAGACAAAGGTAAAGGAAGGGTATCTAGTTTAGCCACTTTTAAAAGCCTATTTACTAATAGAAAGAAATTAGATAAGGAAGACTTAATTAACAACGCCCTCCTAGAAGGACCTACTTCCTATCTATCTCTTAAGGTACCTTGTGCTCCTAGGAAATCTTAAAGTAACACCTCCCTTAAAGATAAATATATATTAACCCTATCTAAAAAGGAGAGGTTAGAGGAACAAGTTAAGCAACTTACTAATTAGTTATACAACACCTCCCTCTATAAGGAGATATAGGGTACTACCTAACCTAGCTAGTCTTTAGCTTCTATATTAAACCCTATAGTATATACTATAAAAGCTAAGAGATAATCTAAAAAGACGCTAAATATCTCTACACTTAGTAATAGTGCTAATCCTATTTTTAGATAATAGTAAGCATCTATTTAGGATAGGCTAGAGATTAACGCTAATTACTACCCCTCTTCTAGAGCTTGGATAGCGTTAGTCTAGGGACACTACTTAGGACTAGCAAGAGAATACTTAGAGCCACGTTACCTATCTAATTCCCTAAGTCTTTAATTCTAAAAAGCTAAGGAAATAATTACCCTCCTTTAAACTTACTTTATTACTAGAAATAAGATAGCTAAGAGTTAGACTATATTTAACCGCCTATATATAACTAATATAGAGATGTTCCCTACTTTTAAGTTATAATTCTAGAGTCTTGCTATTAGAGGAGAAGTACCCTAATTAGAGTAGTATTACTACCTCTAGATAAAGATTACACTTTCCCTAAGGATACTAAATCTTACTTTCTAACAGAATTAGCACAATAATTTCAAGACTATAGTAGATTATCTTACTGCTTTTAATATAGAACGCTACCTATACCCTACCTTGTCTACTCCTACCTAGACTACTCTATTATCTAGAAAAGGACTAACCCCCTTCTAATACTCTAGAAACTAGTCCTATTTAGACGCTAATTAGAAACCCTATAATAGACCTTTAATAGCTAAACCTTATATGCCCTACTTGCAATAATAAGGCACTACCCCTTAAAATAATTAACCCCTATCTATAACGCTAGCTACTCCTAGCGCTACCACAACAGGAACCCTAGTAACTTACTATAATTGTAGAAAGCCTAGGCACTTCTCTAGTAACTGCCCTAAACCCCCTAGGATTTAGGCTATAGATATAGAATAGGTTATTAAGAATTCTAAGGAAGAAGAAACCGCTAAATTAACTAATTTAGATAGCTATTAGACGGGAAACAACAACGCCTAGGAGGATCCTCCTTCCTAGGCCTAACTTAATATAACCTATTAAACCTTTCCTTAACTAAATTATTTATTAGTTCCTATTTACTTGCACGTATAACCCTATGCCTTAATAGATCTAGTGTTTGCCTAAACGCTTTAGTAGATACTAGGGCCTAAGGTTACTTATTTCTTAATTTAAAAATTGCTTATAATATCTCTTCCACGCTTAGGGTACCTATCTAAAAGCTACTATACAAGCGTACTATTAAAGGGTTCTAGAATTAGATTACCTCCCTAGTTGCCTACTATATTTAGCTTTATATAATAGTTAGTAGCTAAAAGGTTTATAACTGCCCCTTTATAATAGTAGACTTAGGTTCTTAGGATTATATTATTAGACAACACTAGCTAAAACAGTTCTAAATCCTAATTAATACAGATAAATCTTAACTAATCTAGCTAGAGAAATATCCTCTAACCTACGACCCCGTACCTCCTATTCTAGTACAACTCCACCAGCAAGTGCTGTCTACTCTAGTTACCCACGATATCTTATAAAGAGACGCCCTTTAGGATTAAGAGGAGAACTAGAACTAAAATAGTCCTAGTTTAATTAATAGGATACGTAGTATACTTAAAATTCTAGCTACTTATAGGGCTGCTACTAAACCTATTACACTACCTACCCTAGTCTAATCACTAACTATTACCCTACCCGCAAAACTTTAAATTGCTACTATTTCTACTAATACTTTCTATTTTAATATAAAAAAATCTTCTAATAAATTCTTTACTACTAGCCTGTATAAGATTAAGCGTAGGATCTAAACCCTATCTAAACAGGATACTCTTAACTACTACTTGTTAGATAAGAAGCTCCTATCTAACTATAACTCCTATTAGGACGTCTTTAACAAGGCTAAGGCTAATAAACTTCTAATCTACTAGCCTTATAACCACAAGATAGTCCTAGAGGAACCCCTTCTAAACTACTAGAGTCCCCTCTATTATTAAAATACTAAGGAACTCTAGGCTACTAAGGAATATATACAAGAGCACCTATAGAAAGGTTTTATTAAGACTAGTTAGAGCCTATTTGCCTCTCCTATCCTGTGCGTTAAGAAGTTAAATAGAGGCCTTAGGATCTGTGTAGATTACTATAAGCTTAACAGCTTAACGCGAAAGGACGCGTATCTAATACCCTGCATAGATAATCTATTGTCCTAGCTAGCTAACGCAAAAATCTTTACTAAGCTAGATATTTATGCTGCCTTTAATAAGATCTAAATAGACCCTAACTTAGAGGAGTATACTACTTTCCACACTAGGTATAGTGCCTACAAATGCAAAGTCCTACTATTTAGGCTATGTAATAGACCTGCAACCTATTAGCGCTATATAAATAATATACTAATAGATTATTTAGATAACTTCTATATTGCCTATCTAGATAATATCCTTATCTACTCTAAAAACCTTACTACTTACAAGGACTATATTTAAAAAGTCCTTAAGCGTCTTTGTTCTACTAGATTACAGGCTAATATTAAGAAAAGCAAATTCTATATAACTTGTACCTGTTACCTTAGATATATCCTTACTAACAAAGGCTTAGAGGTAGACCCTAATAAAGTTAAAGTACTCTAAAACTAGTCCGCTCCTAAGACAATAACTAGAGTAAAGTCCTTCCTAGGATTTACTAGATTCTACTAGTAATTTGTGGAAAACTTCTCTAAGATAGCTAAGCCCTTAACTACTCTCTAGAGTCCTGCTACCCTATTTATATAGACTTTAGAATGCTAATAAGCCTTTAACTAGCTTAGGAATGCCCTACTAGCTATCCTAAGCTTAGCTTACTTCTATCCTAAGTACCCTCTAAAACTAGAGACAGACGCCTCTAATAGAGTTATTATAGCTATCCTCTTATAGGAGCATCCTAATAGGAAATAGTACCCTATATCCTTCTTTAGTTAGACCCTTACTAGTTCTAAACTTAACTAGGAAATCTATAATAAAGAATTGTTTGCAATAATCTGCGCCTTTAAGAAATAGCGTGCTAACCTAACAAGTACTTAGCACCTTATTAGAGTATACACAGACTATAGAGCACTAGAGTACTTTATATCTACTAAAGTCCTTAGTGCTAGGCAAGCTAGATAGCTAGAGGTTATAAGTCCTTTTAACTTCTAAATTAAGTACACTCCTAGATCTTATAACGCCTAAGCTAATATCCTAAGTAGAAGGGAATAGGATATAATTAACCTTAAGACTACCTAAAGGGATAATTGCTTATAAGCAATAATTGCACTAGATAGGTTACACCCCTAAATTAACTCTAACTTAGCGCAAGACTACCTAGCTAAGCGTTCCTTACTAATCCTTGCTTTAATTACAACAGTTTAGAACCCTATAACTCTTAGATCCCTAGAACTTATTAAATCTCTTCTTTAAGAAAATAGGTCCTTATTCCTAATAGAAAGATTAGAGTTGCCTAAGCACTATTAGATAGAAAACAGACTCCTTCTCTACTAGGATTAACTTTGCGTGCCTGCTAGATTAGTCCTATGCACTAGACTAATTCGTGAGGCTTATAATTAAGTGTGGAAATTTGGATTACTAAGGTTAGAAATAATTTAGGAGATAGATTATTAGATTATATCTACTACGATCGTACTTATATATATAGAGCTTTAGCTACCCTTACTAGAAGGTAAATAATTAGTAAACCTTCCTTACTAGAGCTCCTGCTTTTTATTAGGCACTTAGTAGTAAGCTAGCAGTTAATTAGATAGTGGGTTATACAGGGGTATTAATTGGGGTTAATTAGATTAAGATGCTCTGTAATCTAATTAATATCCCTTCTGTAACACACCCCCTAGGTATAGGTAGATCTTTTATTATTATAGTTACGCTTATAGTTAGTAGGTAGTGTAGCTAATTAGAGCGTTATATATCTAAAGGGTTAAATTAGCTTACTTTTTAGATACTAACTAGCGCGCCTTCCTTATTTAGCCTACGCTTACGCGCGTAGATATTATCTAGACTAAGCTCTATAACTCTATCTACCTAACTATAATCTTTACTATAGCTTAAATTATAAGATTATATAACCCTAAAGATCTAAACTATACCTATATCCCTGCTAACCTATTAACTTAGTTAAAGTTAAAGCCTACTACTTACGCTCGCTCTACCTACGCTACCCTTATTACCTCCTGCGTAGCTAAAGCTATAGTTGCTAAAGCTACTGCTACTAAAGAAGAGCGCGCTACTACTAAGCGTAAGGCTGTTATAGAGCGTGTAGTAGCTAAGCGCGTGGCTGCTACTACTATAGTTAAGATTGCAAAGCTAAGGAAGGGCGCTCCTACTCTAGCTCCTACTACTCTAGCTCTAACTCTAGCTCCTGCTCCTCCCTAGACCCCGCCCTATATCCCTACTCCTACTCCCTTTCTAGCTCCTAAGGAGACCCTAAGATCCTCCTATTATAGAGAGCCTAGCATTTATTATGTGTTGCAGGAGGGATATTAACTAGATTACGGAGCATCTTGATCCAATTAATCCTGATCAATACCCCTGTATAACCCACTATCTAATCAACTACTAGCTTACTACTAAGTGCCTAATAAAAAGCAGGAGCTCTAGTAAGGAAGGTTTACTAATTATTCACCTTCTAGTAAGGGTAGCTGAAGCTCTATATATATGAGTCCGATCGTAGTAGATATAATCTAATAATCTATCTCCTAAATTATTCCTAACCTTAGTAATCTAATTTTCTATAGTTATAAGCCTAGTTCGCGCTTTACCTTATTAAAAGATCGTCCTATCTATTTAAGCGTATTGTTTGACTTAGACACTAAGCTAGCAAGCTTTACTCTTTCTTTATACTATTTCTTAAGCAGAAGCTTACTTATTACCCTTCTACTATAAGCAACTAAATCCTAAAGGGGGATATCCTACTTACTAGATTAACTAACTAGCCCACCTAGTATATACAATTTAGATACCATGCCCTAACTAAAGGGATCTAGGCAGAGGTAGACCCTAAGGCTCTAGATGCTAAAAACTACTTTAAGAATAAACCTATTAAGCCTAATATGCTAACAGATATTGCGCTATCTAATATAACAAGTGAGCAGTACAAACTCTAAATAGCTTAGTACTAAGCCTACTTATTAGATTAGGCATTAAAGTTATTAGTAATCTAAAACCTTTTTATATAGGTTAATAATATAGTAGATTAAGGGATCCTTACCCTAGCCTATATAGAGCTTGTTAATTAAGGAAGAGTAACCCTCTAAGCACTTATCTAAGTGCTCTGTAATAACCTAGCGCTAACTAACTTAAGCGCTGCAACACTGGCGAGATTGCAGTATAAAGCTTATCTTGCTAAGGCAAAAATAAGTAGCTAAGACGCTAATTGCTAGTAGAAGGAGTGGACAATCCTATATACGCAAGCTAAGGTATATAACGTTCCTAATATTAAAGGATAGCTTATAGTATAGGATTATCTTAAAGCTCTATCTGCTAGGATCTTACTAGATTAGGGTTAAACCATGTTTTAAAGGATTATTAAAAAGTTAGTAATAGGAGAGCTAACTTACAACCTCCCGCAGGTTACTAAGATCTATTTATTACTTCTCTAAGAAAACAATATAAGATTAAGCTCTAAAGGTCCTAGAGTGTTTACAATAATAGGAGCTCTACCTTCTAATTAACTAAAGAAGGAGTCTTTATGCCTATGTAGTAGATCTTACCTATAGAAACCTCCTAAATACAAAAACGTTATTAAAGCTTAGACTAATACAGGTAACAAGCTTACTACTACTTAACAATTAGAGATTAAGAAAAAGATTAATAGGAATTAAAAATTTAAAGAGTTAAGAAAAGCTCTAATTAAGTGCTATCCTATTAATTAAGATTATAGTAGTAAGGCAAGCGCGATTACCTATCTAGGCAGTATCCAGGCGGCACTAATTAACCCTATATTAATAGCGGAGAAAATAAACAGGATCTATTTAACTATAGACTTTAAAGCTTACGCTCTATTAAAGAGCACTATCTTTAATAACAGGGGTGCAGTGCACCTAGTTAATAATATAAGCTACCTAGAAGAAAGCTTGTTTAGATTAGTTAAATATAAGATAGTTAAAGCAGGAACTTAAGCTTTTCTAATCTTAGGCAGAGGGACTAGAGTAATCCCTAATACTCTTAATAGACTAAGAGGTCCAAAAATAGAAGATTTAGTGCTTACTAACGTGGTGTTAGTAGAAGCTTTTTATGTAAATATTATATTAGAAGCTTAATTACTTAAAGTAGGAGTTTAGTTCCTTAGGCTAGATACTACCTTGTAGTTTAGATTATTAGGAAAGAGCGTTGTATTAGCCAAGTTACTACGTAAGTTTAACTTAACTTTCCTAGAATATAAGCCCTCTACCCCTTATTAAATAATCTAAAGCATAGTGCCTAAACAACCCTAACAATCCTAGATAACTTACCTAAGACACGATAGTAAGGAGCTTTAGCACTAATAATTAGGCTATTTAGGACCTAAGGCGCTTAAAGCTCTAGTTAAGTTAGTAATAAACGTTAGGATTAAAGGAACTCCTAGGAGCAAATACGAGCACTACGCTATTACACATGCCTAATAGGTTATATTAAGACAACTAAGGGAAAGATTACTACATCTATACTACTAGGTATTATAGGATCTATTTAACATGCTAATAGGTATAGCTTACAAGTAATAGATCTTAGTATTAAAGTGCGACTAGTTAGAAAAGCTTTATACCTATCTACTATAAGCTAAAAACCTTAATAAGATTATATAGGTGTTTAAAAATTTTAAGAGCTTAATACTTAACTAATATAAGCTTAGTATAGTTAAGATTATGCAAGATAACAATATTATAACGCTCCCTTAGCGTGGTAAATCTTGTTTTTAGATCTAGGTAGCTAATAATAGTATTAAAATTAAGAGCTTACCCGTATATACCTATAAACCTAATAGAGGAGCAGAAAGAGTAGGGTAGGAGATTATAACAAAATTAATTAAAATAAGGATTAGTGCTAACCTACTAACAAAGCTCTGGCCTAAAATTGTTAAAGCAGCGACTTAGCTCTATAATATAAGCCTGTCCTATACTTATAATATAATATTACCTAACAAAGTGCTAGATTGTTAGTTTACTAGATACTTTAGGTGGTAGCAACTAGAGCAGATAAGGGAGGCAACTACTAATCTCCGCCCTAATTGGAGCGGAATATACGCCTATAGCTGTTAAGCTTACCCCCTTAATAGAGATTAAGTAGCTAGGCGTTACAAGAGGGTTTTTAAGGTGAACCCTTAGGGTTATATTAGATATCTAGTAGGATATAGAGTATCTAACATATATAGGATATAGATCCCCTTGCTTAATTAGATTATTATAACGCAGAACGTTACCTTTAATAAAGAGCTTTTCTATAAAGAGAAAGATTTAGAGTAGCTTTAATAGTTAGAGGCTTAAAAGATAGTTAACGTTGTTAGCAAAGATAAGATCTATAATGTAGGAGAAGTATATAAAGAGCTTAATATCTTTAATTAGCTTTGTATTGCAGTAGAGTAACATAAGGAGTCTAGTAAGCAAGGAGGACTAAACCTAGCGCAGGAGCTAGGGGGTAGGGTAGAGCTAGAGGAGGTAGATAATTAGGCTAGCTAGCCTAGTAATTCACAACCCCCTAAGCAGACACCTCTAGCGTAGGTACTAAGCACAGCTAGCTTAGCACAAAGGATCTATATAAAGTCCCCTAAGCTTTTAGGGCTCTAAACTCCTAAACTAATACTAGAACTAAACTTTAGTACAGGAGATAAAGGATCTATATAGGTTATAGATTAGGGTCTTACTACCTAAGATAGTAGTAATCTAACTTACTTTAATACTATAATAGGTAGCTCCTAGGAAAGACCTAGAGGGGAGAGTGCTATTAGTGGGTCACTCTATAAGAGCACAGAGATAGGTAAGGGCACCCTATCTAGCTCTTATAGGGGTGGTAAGCAGAGCTCCTACCTACCTGCTTTAGGACTAGATTCTATATCCCCTGCAGATCCCTTATAAGCGGCACTTAGAGCTCCTAGAAGAAGTAGAAAACCACAAGTTAAAGGACTACCACTAACGCGTGTTAGTAAGCAAGCTTAGGGACAGGACCTTAATAAACTACTAGGAGGCTCTATAAGTGTAGGGATATATATAGTAATAGATCTATTAGATATAGATCTAATTAGAAATCCCTTATATAATCTTTTAGTATATCCTAAACTAAACACTATAATCTACGCTGTGATTATAGTAGTAATAGGGAGCAAATCTCCTAAAAACCCTAAAAGAAATACGCACTAGGACGCTCTATAAAAAGAGCTAAAATAATAGAAGGATCTCTATAACTACTAAATAGGACAGTAATTTAGAGACGCAGCATATAAAGAAATTAATACTCTGCTAAAAGCTAGTACCTAGGAGGAGATTAATAGGCTAACTAAAGAAGAGCGTCTACTCCTACTTAAATAGGTGTTTATATACAAGCTTAATTAGGATAGTTACCTAATTAAGTGCAAAGCAAGGATAGTAGTAAGAGGAGATCTATAGCTTACTAACTTAATTTATTTAACCTACGCAGCTACCCTAGCAGCTTAAACCTTTAGGACTATAATAGCTATTAGAGCTAAGTTTAACCTTAAGATATATTAATATAACGTTGTTAGAGCTTTCCTTAACACCTTAAGGGATTAATACCCTATAGTTATCTATAAGCTACCTAAAGGATATTAAATACCTAAGAAGTGCGTTAAGCTTAAACAAGCTCTATATAGACTAAAAGACTTACTATTATTAGAGTATAATAAGCTCTTAACTACACTCTAAGAAAATAAGCTTATTACTTCTAAAGAGGAGCCATACCTATTCTTTAATAGAGATTGTAGTATCTTATTAATATTCTATATAGACGTTATCCTATCGCTCTATTACTAAAACTACGTAAGCTAAGCTTACAAAGTTATCCAAGCTCTAAAGCAAAGATATACTATAGAAGAAAAGGGACCTGTAACCTAGTTTCTAGGGGTAAGAGTAATCTAGGATAGAAAGAGATAGATAATAACGCTTATTTATAATAAATACATTAACAAGATTATAAAGAAATTTAATCTAGTAGAGATAGGAAAATTCCCTGCTACACTACTATTAAGTAAAGATATTAAAAAGAGTATAGGAGAAGCCACTAAAAAAGAGATTAAGGACTATTAGGAGCGCGTTAGATTAATCCTTTATACCTTAATTATAGTGCGCCCTAATATTACCTATACAGCCTCCTAGCTTACCTAATACCTTACTAACCTATCTAAACAACACTTTAATGCGGTTAATTAAGTAATTGTCTATCTATACTAAACTTAATACTAATTAATCTAATATAGGAATAGGGATCCTAATAAGCTTATAATATATAGTAATGCGTTATTTGCTAATAATATTAATACTTAGCAATTATTATATAGATACCTAATCACGCTCTTTAGAGGACCTATTATTTAGAAGGTAGCTTAACAAGCAACTATTACTACTTTAACTACTAAGGCAGAGCTCCTTACACTTAAGCAAGTAAGTAAAGAAGCAATAGCGTTAAAACGCTTTTTAACTAAAATACACCTTACTTTAGATACTACCTAGATAATTAATTGTAATAATTAATAAACTATTAGGTTAGTAGTAGGTAATAATAAAAGGATTACTACTAAGCTACGCTATATAGATATTTAAAATATATAGCTTAGATAAGAGTATAAAAAGGGATCTTTCTATATTACCTACCTACCTACTAGCAATATACTAGCTAATAGGCTTACTAAAAACCTAACTATATAATAATTTATAAAGTTTAGGGAGCACCTAAAGTTATATAATAGTAGAGTATATATTATATAGTATTAATTAAAGTAAGGTAGTATATAAGATCTATTAATATATAATATAAAAATAACTAACTATAGCCTACCTCTTTATTATTAACTAGGTAGCTTCCCTAAGGAGCTCTATTACGCGCGCAAAGCGTGCCTTAGAGTCTATAGGGAGCTACCTAGGTTACCCTAACCTAGGATCTATAGGGGGAACCTTAGAGGAGCTAGAGTCCTTATCTTCTAATAAGGAGCTCTAGGCACCCTTAGCTATAGTAGTAGCCTTGCGCGCAAGCTTAGTAGCAGTAGCATTAGCTTTTACTAGCTCCTGCTATTTAGCCTCGCTCTCCTTAAGGAGCACTAAGACCCTCTGCTTCTTATCCTTAAGAAGGTCTTAGCTCTTACCTACCTACTTCCTTGCTAGGAAGGGCAGCGTAGAACGTTAGGCAAGCTTAGGGCTATTAGTTTATTAGTATAGATCTTGCTAAGTATTATAAGGAAAAATTCTTGTATAGATTATATATATTAGGATATAGCTATACCTAGAGGAGCACTACTAGCACTAAGTCCCCCTACTAGAAGAGTTATAGCACTTACTATTAGACTTATTAAAGAGCGCAGAGCGTAGACAATATAGATAAGTTTTAGTATAATAAATGCTAGGCTCTCTATAATAGGAGGATCTTAGGGTCTCCTTAGGAGCTAGAGAGGGAGTAGGAGTAGGGACAGGGGGAGGGGTCTAGGGAGGAGCGGGAGTGGGAGTTAGAGCTAGAGTAGTAGGAGCTAGAGCAGGAGTGCCCTTCCTTAGCTTTGCAATCTTAACTATAGTAGTAGTAGCTACGCGCTTAGCTACTACACACTCTATAATAGCCTTACGCTTAGTAGTAGCGCGCTCTTCTTTAGTAGCAGTAGCTTTAGCAACTATAGCTTTAGCTACGCAGGAGGTAATAAGGGTAGCGTAGGTAGAGCAAGCGTAAGTAGTAGGCTTTAACTTTAACTAAGTTAATAGGTTAGCAGGGATATAGGTATAGTTTAGATCTTTAGGGTTATATAATCTTATAATTTAAGCTATAGTAAAGATTATAGTTAGGTAGATAGAGTTATAGAACTAAGTCTAGATAATATCTACGCGTGTAAGCGCAGGCTAAACAAGGAAGGCGCGCTAGTTAGTATCTAAAGGGTAAGCTAATTTAACCCTTTAGATATACAACGCTCTAATTAGCTACACTACCTACTAACTATAAGCGCAACTATAATAATAAAAGATCTACCTATACCTAGGGGGTGTGTTATAGAAGGGATATTAACTAGATTATAGAGCATCTTAATCTAATTAATCCTAATTAATACCCCTATATAACCTACTATCTAATTAACTGCTAGCTTACTGCTAAGTGCCTAATAAAAAGCAGGAGCTCTAGTAAGGAAGGTTTACTAATTATTCACCTTCTAGTAAGGGTAGCTAAAGCTCTATATATATAAGTCCAATCGTAGTAGATACAATCTAATAATCCATCTACTAAATCATTCCTAACCTTAGTAATCCAATTTTCCATATTATGCTAAAACTTGTCTAAATTATCTATACTCTACGCTCTTTAATAAGTCTAATAGCAAGTGCTATAACTCTTCTAGTAGGGGGACTTAGTGCTAGTAGTACTTCTCTAGGTATAGCTATATCCTAATATATATAATCTATATAAGAATTTTTCCTTTATAATGCTTTAGCAAGATCTATACTAATAAACTAATAGCCCTAAGCTTGCCTAATGTTCTATACTATCCTTCCTAGTAAGGAAGTAGGCAGGTAAGAGCTAAGACCTTCTTAAGGATAAGAAGCAGAGGGTCTTAGTGCTCCTTAAGGAGAGTAAGGCTAAGCAGTAGGAGCTAGTAAAAGCTACTGCTGCTGCCACTAAGCTTGCGCGTAAGGCTGCTTCTGCAGCTAAGGGCGCCTAGAGCTCTTTATTAGAAGATAAGGACTCTAGCTCCTCTAAGGTTCCCCCTATAGATCCTAGGTTAGGGCAACCTAGGTAGCTCCCTATAGACTCTAAGGCACGCTTTACGCGTGTAATAGAGCTCTTTAGAGAAGCTACCTAGTTAATAATAGAGAGGTAAGCTATAGTTAGTTATTTTTATATTATATATTAATAGATCTTATATACTACCTTACTTTAATTAATATTATATAATATATGCTCTACTATTATATAACTTTAGGTGCTCCCTAAACCTTATAAATTATTATATAGTTAGGTTTTTAGTAAGCCTATTAGCTAGCATATTGCTAGTAGGTAGGTAGGTAATATAGAAAGATCCCTTTGTATACTCTTATTTTAGCTATATATTTTAAATATCTATATAGCGTAGCTTAGTAGTAATCCTTTTATTATTACCTACTACTAACCTAATAGTTTATTAATTATTATAATTAATTATCTAGGTAGTATCTAAAGTAAGGTGTATTTTAGTTAAAAAGCGTTTTAACGCTATTGCTTCTTTACTTACTTGCTTAAGCGCAAGGAGCTCTACCTTAGTAGTTAAAGTAGTAATAGTTGCTTATTAAGCTGCCTTCTAAATAATAGGTCCTCTAAAGAGCGTGATTAGGTATCTATATAATAATTGCTAAGTATTAATATTATTAGCAAATAACGCATTACTATATATTATAAGCTTATTAGGATCCCTATTCCTATATTAGATTAATTAGTATTAAGTTTAGTATAGATAGACAATTACTTAATTAATGGCATTAAAGTGTTGTTTAGATAGGTTAGTAAGGTATTAGAAGAGCTAGGAGGCTGTATAGGTAATATTAGGGCGCACTATAATTAAGGTATAAAGGATTAATCTAACGCGCTCCTAATAGTCCTTAATCTCTTTTTTAGTGGCTTCTCCTATACTCTTTTTAATATCTTTACTTAATAGTAGTATAGCAGGGAATTTTCCTATCTCTACTAGATTAAATTTCTTTATAATCTTATTAATGTATTTATTATAAATAAGCGTTATTATCTATCTCTTTCTATCCTAGATTACTCTTACCCCTAGAAACTAGGTTACAGGTCCCTTTTCTTCTATAGTATATCTTTGCTTTAGAGCTTGGATAACTTTGTAAGCTTAGCTTACGTAGTTTTAGTAATAGAGCGATAGGATATCGTCTATATAGAATATTAATAAGATACTACAATCTCTATTAAAGAATAGGTATGGCTCCTCTTTAGAAGTAATAAGCTTATTTTCTTAGAGTGTAGTTAAGAGCTTATTATACTCTAATAATAGTAAGTCTTTTAGTCTATATAGAGCTTGTTTAAGCTTAACGCACTTCTTAGGTATTTAATATCCTTTAGGTAGCTTATAGATAACTATAGGGTATTAATCCCTTAAGGTGTTAAGGAAAGCTCTAACAACGTTATATTAATATATCTTAAGGTTAAACTTAGCTCTAATAGCTATTATAGTCCTAAAGGTTTAAGCTGCTAGGGTAGCTGCGTAGGTTAAATAAATTAAGTTAGTAAGCTATAGATCTCCTCTTACTACTATCCTTGCTTTGCACTTAATTAGGTAACTATCCTAATTAAGCTTGTATGTAAACACCTATTTAAGTAGGAGTAGACGCTCTCCCTTAGTTAGCCTATTAATCTCCTCCTAGGTACTAGCTTTTAGTAGAGTATTAATTTCTTTATATACTACGTCTCTAAATTGCTATCCTATTTAGTAGTTATAGAGATCCTTCTATTATTTTAGCTCTTTTTATAGAGCGTCCTAGTGCGTATTTCTTTTAGGGTTTTTAGGAGATTTGCTCCCTATTACTACTATAATCACAGCGTAGATTATAGTGTTTAGTTTAGGATATACTAAAAGATCATGCAAGGGATTTCTAATTAGATCTATATCTAATAGATCTATTACTATATATATCCCCGCACTTATAGAGCCTCCTAGTAGTTTATTAGGGTCCTGTCCCTAAGCTTGCTTACTAATACGCGTTAGTGGTAGTCCTTTAACTTATAGTTTTCTGCTTCTTCTAGGAGCTCTAGGTGCCGCTTGTAAGGGATCTACAGGAGATACAGAATTTAGTCCTAAAGCAGGTAGGTAGGAGCTCTGCTTACTACCCCTATAAGAGCTAGATAGGGTGCCCTTACCTATCTCTGTGCTCTTATAGAGTAACCCACTAATAGCACTCTCCCCTCTAGGTCTTTCCTAGGAGCTACCTATTATAGCGTTAATGTAAGTTAGATTACTACTATCTTAAGTAGTAAGACCCTAATCTATAACCTATATAGATCCTTTATCTCCTATACTAAAGTTTAGTTCTAGTATTAGTTTAGGAGTTTAAAGCCCTATTAGCTTAGGGGACTTTATATAGATTCTTTGTGCTAAGCTAGCTATGCTTAGTAGCTACGCTAGAGGTGTCTACTTAGGGGGTTGTGAATTACTAGGCTAGCTAGCCTAATTATCTACCTCCTCTAGCTCTACCCTACCCCCTAGCTCCTATACTAGGTTTAGTCCTCCTTGCTTACTAGACTCCTTATATTGCTCTACTGCAATACAAAGCTAATTAAAGATATTAAGCTCTTTATATACTTCTCCTACATTATAGATCTTATCTTTGCTAACAACGTTAACTATCTTTTAAGCCTCTAACTATTAAAGCTACTCTAAATCTTTCTCTTTATAGAAAAGCTCCTTATTAAAGGTAACGTTCTGCGTTATAATAATCTAATTAAGCAAGGGGATCTATATCCTATATATATTAGATGCTCTGTATCCTACTAGATATCTAATATAACCCTAAGGGTTCACCTTAAAAACCCTCTTGTAACGCCTAGCTACTTAATCTCTGTTAAGGGGGTAAGCTTAATAGCTATAGGCGTATATTCTGCTCTAATTAGGGCGGAGATTAGTAGTTGCCTCCCTTATCTACTCTAGTTGCCACCACCTAAAGTATCTAGTAAACTAATAATCTAGCACTTTGTTAGGTAATATTATATTGTAAGCATAGGACAGGCTTATATTATAGAGCTAAGTCGCTACTTTAATAATTTTAGGCCAGAGCTTTGTTAGTAGGTTAGCACTAATCCTTATTTTAATTAATTTTATTATAATCTCCTGCCCTACTCTTTCTACTCCTCTATTAGGTTTATAGGTATATATAGGTGAGCTCTTAATTTTAATACTATTATTAGCTACCTAGATCTAAAAACAAGATTTACCACGCTAAGGGAGCGTTGCAATGTTGTTATCTTGTATAATCTTAACTATGCTAAGCTTATATTAGTTAAGTATTAAGCTCTTGAAATTTTTAAATACCCGCATAATCTTATTAAGGTTTTTAGCTTATAGTAGATAGGTATAAAGCTTTCCTAAGTAGTTATACTTTAATACTAAGATCTATTGCTTATAAGCTATACCTATTAGCATGTTAAATAGATCCTATAATACCTAGTAGTATAGACGTGGTAATCTTTCCCTTAGTTATCTTAATATAACCTGTTAGGCATATGTAATAGCGCAGTTCTTGTATTTGGTCCTAGGAGTTCCTTTAATCCTAACGTTTATTGCTAACTTACCTAGAGCTTTAAGCGCCTTAGGTCCTAAATAGCCTAATTATTAGTGCTAAAGCTCCTTACTGTCGTGTCTTAGGTAAGTTGTCTAGGATTGTTAGGGTTATTTAGGCACTATGCTTTAGATTATTTAATAAGGGGTAGAGGGCTTGTATTCTAGGAAAGTTAAGTTAAACTTGCGCAGTAACTTGGCTAATACAACGCTCTTTCCTAATAATCTAAACTGTAAGGTGGTATCTAGCCTAAGGAACTAAACTCCTGCTTTAAGTAATTAAGCTTCTAATATAATATTTACATAAAAACCTTCTACTAATACTACGTTAGTAAGCACTAAATCTTCTATTTTTGGACCCCTTAGTCTATTAAGAGTATTAGGGATTACTCTAGTCCCTCTGCCTAAGATTAGAAAAGCTTAAGTTCCTGCTTTAACTGTCTTATATTTAACTAATCTAAACAAGCTTTCTTCTAGGTAGCTTATATTATTAACTAGGTGCACTGCACCCCTGTTGTTAAAGATAGTGCTCTTTAATAGAGCGTAAGCTTTAAAGTCTATAGTTAAATAGATCCTGTTTGTTTTCTCTACTATTAATATAGGGTTAATTAGTGCCGCCTAGATACTGCCTGGATAGGTGATCACGCTTGCCTTACTACCATAATCTTGATTAATAGGATAGGACTTGATTAGAGCTTTTCTTAACTCTTTGAATTTTTGATTCCTATTAATCTTTTTCTTAATCTCTAATTATTAAGTAGTAGTAAGCTTGTTACCTGTATTAGTCTAAGCTTTAATAACGTTTTTGTATTTAGGAGGTTTCTATAGGTGAGATCTACTACATAGGTATAAAGACTCCTTCTTTGGTTAATTAGAAGGTGGAGCTCCTATTATTGCAAACACTCTAGGACCTTTAGAGCTTAATCTTATATTGTTCTCTTAGAGAAGTAATAAATAGATCTTAGTAACCTGCAGGAGGTTATAAGTTAGCTCTCCTATTACTAACTTTTTAATAATCCTTTAAAACATGGTTTAACCCTAATCTAGTAAGATCCTAGTAGATAGAGCTTTAAGATAATCCTATACTACAACCTATCCTTTAATATTAGGAACGTTATATACCTTAGCTTGCGTATATAGGATTGTCTACTCCTTCTACTAGTAATTAGTGTCTTATCTACTTATCTTTACCTTAGTAAGATAAGCTTTGTACTACAATCTTGCTAGTGTTGCAGCGCTTAAATTAGTTAGCGCTAGGTTATTGCGGAGTACTTAGATAAGTGCTTAGAGGGTTACTCTTCCTTAATTAATAAGCTCTATATAGGCTAGGGTAAGGATCCCTTAATCTACTATATTATTAACCTATATAAAAAGGTTTTAGATTACTAATAACTTTAATGCCTAATCTAATAAGTAGGCTTAGTACTAAGCTATTTAGAGTTTGTACTGCTTGCTTATTATATTAGATAGCATAATACCTATTAGTATATTAGGCTTAATAGGTTTATTATTAAAGTGGTTTTTAGTATCCTAAGTATTAGGGTCTACCTCTACCTAGATCCCTTTAGTTAGGGCATAGTATCTAAATTAAATGTACTAGGTAGGCTAGTTAGTTAATCTAGTAAGTAGGGTATCCCCCTTTAGGATTTAGTTGCTTATAGTATAAGAGTAATAAGTAAGCTTCTACTTAAGAAATAGTATAAAGAAAGAGTAAAGCTTGCTAGCTTAGTGTCTAAGTTAAACAATACGCTTAAATAGATAGGACCATCTTTAATAAGGTAAAGCGCGAACTAGGCTTATAACTATAGAAATTTAGATTACTAAGGTTAGGAATAATTTAGGAGATAGATTATTAGATTGTATCTACTACGATTGTACTTATATATATAGAGCTTTAGCTACCCTTACTAGAAGGTGAATAATTAGTAAACCTTCCTTACTAGAGCTCCTGCTTTTTATTAGGCACTTGGCAGTAAGCTAGCAGTTAATTAGATAGTGGGTCCTACAGGGGTATTAATTAGGGTTAATTAGATTAAGATACTCTGTGATCTAGTTAATATCCCTCCTGCAACACATTTCTTTCTTAAAACTATACCCCCTACTTGCTTAATATCCGCTAGGACTTGGTTAAGCTACTGCACATGCTTAAGCACAAATCTCTAGACCCTAGGAAGCGCCTCTTTGCCCCTATAGTTAGTCTTAGGCCCCCCTGCTATTATATTATCTATAAACAGCATTATATAAGGGGAATAATTAGGTAGTATTTTTATTATAATTCTCTAAAAGGCTACTACTAAGTTTGTTGCTCCTTGTACTATAGTATAGGATTATAGCAGGCTAATAGGGGTGTGTATAGTAGTTATATCTCTACTATTAAGGTAAAGGGTAATCTAGTTATATCCTAAAAACATGTCTATTAGGGATAATATCTTGCACCTAGCAAATTTCTTAGAGAATTTATCTATAGTTAGAGGTAGGTTTACGTCCCTCTAGCTAACCTTGTTTATATAGACAGTATTTTAGACTAGTTAGTGCTTCTTATCTTTCTTTGCTACTAAGAAATATAGGTTCTAGTATAGACTATTACACCTCTTAAGTGTTCCTTAATTTAGACGCTCTTCTAATATCTAAACAAATTCTTCTTCTACTACCTTAGCTACTAGGAAACTGCGTATTTGCTATGCTTTATATAGGATTGTCTTTATTTAGTAAGGTAGGCTAATATCTTAAGTAATACGTCTACTTTCTCTAAAGTTAAAGGTGATAGCTACTTCTCTATTAAGAATTATTTCTTAAAATAGAGTCCTTTCTACTGCTAATAAGTCTAGACTAAATTTCTATTCTTGCATCCTCTTAGTAGTTAGCCTAGACCCTCTTAGAAATAATATATATCTTTTCTTAAAAAGATAGTTTAAAGGGCTAAGGTTAACTCTTTCGCGAATACTAAGCTTTAGTAGTTACTTTTCCTTAGCTACTATTTTCTAGTCCTCCCTTCTAAACTCTATATCCTTATCCTTCTCTTTTAGGTTATCTACTAGTTAGATTTTCTTGCTAACTTTTTTATACTTAGTGCTTACCTTAGTAACTATTTACACTACTTTTTATTATACACCTTAATTTAGCTTATATATTACTAATATTAGGTTTAGCTCTTAGATAGCCTATAGGTCTTTGCTTGCCCCTACACTATATCCTATAGTTTATGCTATCTATTTTTCTAGCATCTTTTTATCTTCTAAGGTAAATAGTTATCTATATTTACTAAATCCCGCTTATAGCTCTATATAGTCTACCTCTTGTAGAAATTTTAAATATGCTATATATTCTGCTATATAGCATTTATCTTCTAGGTATTAATTTTGTAGGATCTCTTTCCTAAGCAAGGGTCCTGCTATTAGTTTTCTAACTTGTCTTCCTCTTTTATTTTGTCTCTATCTTCCTACTTTAGATCTAAGGCTATAAAGACCGCATTCCTTTCCCTATCTAAGGATAGCACCTAGTAGGTAACTCTCCTATAGATATTATACTAAATAGCTAGCCTAGTAGAGGTACACTATAGCCCTCCTAATATAGCTAAATAGGTTAGGTTTATAATTACCCTAAAATAAGTTAGGGTCTCTACCTCCCCTATATATACTAGTATATTCCACGCGGTTCTAATAAATAGGTCTATCCTGCTATTAGCTATAACTACCCCCTACATATACCCTAGGGTCTAGGTTAGTATCTTAATAGGTACCTATAACGCCTACGTAGCACTTAATCTTAAGAGATTTATTTATACCCCTATATTAATTAGGTAGTTTACTACGTTCCCCCTTATACTAGTCTAGCAGGTTAGTAGTTCTACGTAGAGAGTTATCTAATTTAATTCCTAGTTAGCGCAAGACTTATCTTTTTCTTCTTATATAACTAAATCTTTTTTATATTTATTTAAGTTTTATCTAAATTAGAGCCTTGCTTAGGTATTAAGTACTTCTAGCATCACGCGTATATTACTCTAACCTAGTGCAGGGTCCTTTACCTCTAGCTTCTCTAATTAGTTAATATATCTAAAGGGTAAAATTAGCGCACCCTTTAGATACCTATTTAGGACTAGCGTACCTTCTAGGCCCCCTAGCTCTACTATATTTACCCCGCTAAAGTAGTTATTATCCTGCAGGACTTAAGTCTAGGGTTCCTATAATAACGTCTTAATTTGTTCTTATAGATAATCTTGCCCTAGTAGGTTAGCTACTATAATTCCCTAGACTTCCTGCCTAAGAAAAGTAGCTACTATTTAGTTTAGGCTTAGGCGTATTATTCCCTTAAGCTCTTTATTCTTTACTTCTTTAAACTATACTTTTTTTCTTATTATTAGTAGGTCCTAATTAGGCCCTAAATTTGTATAGCCTTTACTTATATTATCTAGTAGCTAGATTATTATAAAGGGGTCTATATAGGCCTAAGCTAGGTATAGAATCTCTAGGGTCTCTTTAAGTTCTATCTCCTTACTTGCTCCCTCTTCTTAGTTTACTAGGTTTTGTGCTAGTCTTCCTCGCCCGCGCTACTAGATTAATCCTATCCTTACTTCTTCTAAGACTTAGTCCCTTTACTTTTCTTTCTCCCTTATAGAGGCGTGGATCCTAGGTGTATTCTTGTCTACTAATCCTAGGATAATATGTCTTAAGTCTATATAATCTAGCGTTATTACTACTAGGTCTTTCTTGCTAGTTTATAGCATTTAATAGTTTAAGAACTACTTATATTCTTTTTAAGTATCCCCTAGTTCTAATCCTTAATTCTAGGAAGATATTGCGTTAGCTCCTGCTCTTTTTGCCACTAGGTAGTCTAGTCCTTAAGTTTGCCTCTACTACTAGCCTCTTAAATCTATTCTGTTAAATAGTTCTAGCTTAACCTATAATACTAGCTAGCTAAGGATATCCTTAGTAACTTTATAGTATTTATATAACTTTTTCTTTATCTAGTAAAGAGTAAGGTTCTATAGTGCTAGCTTAGTAACCTGCCCTAGTCTTTTATATAATAGTCTATAGTAAAATATCCTAGTCCTTATTTCTAGATTCTAGGAAGTGCTTACCTACCCTAGCGCTATAAGTTCTAGCTAGAGGGGGTAGTCCCTTGCTAGGTAGGTTTCTAATCTATATATATTATAGGTAGGTAGTTTCTTATTATACCCCCTATAACTCTATAGCCCTAGCTAAGTGGTTAATATTTATATAGGGCCCTAGGTTCTTAGCTAGTTTATTAGTAACCCTCTAATTACTATAGTATTCTAATATATTCCTTACTCTATCCTAGCGTTAGTTATATATAAAATAAAGTAGAGCTAGTTTACTAGGCTTTTTAGTAGCGGGCCTATTATATAGTATTCCTATAGCCTATTAGCCTTAGCTAAACTTATCTTTATTTTTCCTAGTGCCCTAATTAACTAGTCTATTTCTAGGTTAACGTTTAGTAGTAGTTAGGTGGTGGCTTGCTCCTTTTTAACACCCTTTGCTGCCTCTATAATTTCCTCCTTTATAGGCGTAGCTTTTGCTAATTCTAATATCTAATAAGCCTACTAAGTATCTTCCTTTATTTAGCTAGCTAATATATATTTTATTCCTTCTCTTTACTAATAGATTCTTTTAATATAGGTATAGATCTTCTCTAGCTTATAGTTTACTACCTTATTACTATTAGGCCCTCCTAGTATACTAAGCAAGACTAGCTCTTTATCTACCTAGGGTAACCCTCTAAAGAAGAAAAATCTAACTTTGCTTTTATATAGCTATTTAGATACTAGGCAGGTATTGCTATATATTACAAAATTAGTATAGTAGTCTAAGAGACCTAGGAAGTTTCTAGAGGCTTCTTATATATATGTATCTAGGAAGGTTTAGGTACCTATCCTTTAGGCTATATCCTAGTCCCTCTAGTGCTCCTTTATAGCTTCCTGTAGCTTCTCCTAGTCTTGCTTCTAGTAGGGTCTAAACTTCTTTACAAAAGTTCTGCATATAGTATTATAGAAGTCTAGCAGAATTTTTAGCTAATCTACTTTATCTAGCCCCCTATTTTCTACCTAGTAGTTATAGTTATCTAGGAACTTTATAACCTCCCTTCCCTAGAACTAAAAGTTAGTTTTCCTAGGCCTTATAGGGACAAGGACTCTTCTTAGGGGTCTAGAGGATTCTATTTTAGTTAACCCTAGGGTAATATTACTTTCTCTAGGTATTATTCCTAGTAAAAAGGATAGGCTTAGTTAAGGTAGTAGGCTTCTATAAATATTAAATAAGGTGTATAAACTAGTAATATTAATTAAAATTATTAGATAAGTTAGTATCTACTTGCTTATATTACTTCCCCCCTTTCCTATCTCTTACTTTTATAGACTATATTTTATTTTTAGTAGATTCTTATTATATTAGTAACTTTAGCCTAGCCCTATTTTCCTGCTAATAGCGTATACTATCCTATAGCCTTTGCTATAGCTTTTCTATTAGTAGTAATGTTCTAGGCGTTCTAGCACTTCTAGTATTGCTAATGCTTCTCGTAGTTCTAATTATTCTAATAGTTCTAGTTATTCTAGTTCTAGTTATTCTAGTTCTAGTTATTCTAGTTCTAGTTATTCTAGTTCTGGTTGTTCTAGTTCTAGTTATTCTAGTTGTTCTAGTGTTTCTAATATTTTCTAGTTAGCCTCTTAGTATTATTACTCTATTCCTACTAACGCGCGTTAGCTACGTCCTAATATAGGCCTACTATTTTTGCCTTAATAATTTTAATTATTAACACTACCTATATTTTAATTTTTCTCTGCCCTCCTTATACTTAGAGAAACGTCCTCTTAGTTGCATGCTACTAGGCCCTCCCCTTTACTAAGATAAGATAAGTTCCCCTTAGGCTTTGCTATTTAAACTATTATGGAGAGCAACCTATTTAAACAAGGAGAAGTAGGAGGGGTAAGGTTTAATAGTAGTAATCCTATAGCAGAGGATATAGGTTTAATATAGAAATATAGGTAAAAAGATAATATTGTATAGTTAAAGTAAAGTCTATAGAAGTTATCCTTATCCTATCCTCTAATCCTTTATACCTTTATACTATTTAATTTGCCTAACTTTTTAGGCTAAGCCTTGTTTTTCTCCTATATATCCTATACTACAGCACACTCCTTTCTATAGAAGAGGGATACCCTTATAAAGCGCCTAGGTCCGCGCGTTAAACTCTTTAGGCTAAACTAAGTCTAACTTTTTAATAGCTAAAAGACTCCTCTATTATAACGTATGCTAATAGTCTAGTACAAAACTTCTAGGTGTTATAGGCTATAGCTATAACCCTCTAGGTTATAGGCTTAACCTTAGGGACTATAGGGAACCTGTTAATATTAGGGATCCTAGTAAGCCTAGCTTAACTACTAGCTATTTTCCTTTCTAGACTTCTAATAACTATTTAGGACTTATTATTTTATTTAGGATCTTCTAGTAGTAGCTTTATTAGATACTTATAGTTTTATTAGATATCTAAAGTTTTTAGTGTAGTTTATTATAGTAGTAGTAGCGTAGGTAGAATATATATAGGAGCACGCGTGCCTTCCTATTATACTTACGCCTTCCTATTATTCTCCTACCTTTACTTTGTTCTACCTTTACTTATTTATTATCCTTCTACCTTTACTTATTTATTGCCCTTCTACCTTTACTTTCTTATTATCCTTATTATAGTTACTTATCCGCGCGTAGGTAGGTAGCTAGTGTAGCTAATTAGAGTGTTGTATATCTAAAGGGTTAAATTAGCGCACCCTTTGGATACCTATTTAGGACTAGCGTGCTTCCTGCCTTCCCCCTACTAATCTTGCGCCTGTCCTATAGCGTATCTTTTCCTAAGTTTTAATACTAAAGTATTAATACTATTAAGTCTTAATTATTAATTATCCTCCTTTTAATTACTTTTACTAGAATCTAAGATATTAAAATATTAGTATTCTACTTGTTCTTTATCTAAGATCGTCCTAGGCCTAATCTTAAGAGTAGGACTGCCTATATCTAGTTGCAGGATTTCCTAGTCCTAATTCTCTAATTTAACTTCCTTATTTTCTTCTCTTCCCTCTATACCTAACTTATTAAACTATATAGGCAGCGCGTAGAAGATATACCTATTTTTCTATAGTGCCCTATCCTATAACTTTATAAGTCCTTAGTCTTCCTAGTTTACCTTATCCTAGCTTCTCTAGTAGAAGATTTTTATCCTCTAGCTTAGTATTATATATGCAAACTTAGTTCTATCTAAATCTTTTAGCTAATACGTCCCTAACTCTAGAAAGCTCTACGCTACTAGGTATAGACCTAGCTATTTGTTACCAAGTTTCCTATCTCTAGATATATCTATCTAGCAGACTAAATCCCACAGTAGTACTAATAAGCTAGGGCTAATTTCCTCTCTTTAAATTTCCTTATAGTTATCCTAATATTCTTTCTTCTATAAGCGTAGCCTCTTAATTCTTAACACTATATCTTTAAGAAACTAATCTCTTAGGTTAACCTAGGTGGCCCTTACTACTAGTAGTTAAGCCCTATCTATTATCTGCCTAAAGGGAAGCGTCTGCTATATTAGAAGAGCTAGTTTAATTAGGAGTACTAGGTTCTAACTAGTAAATAGCTAGTATGTAGAGTATCTAGTATTTTCTTAAATAGATATTTAGTTAGCTAGGAGTACTATTAGTAGATTAGAGACCTAGCTCCCCTAGAGCTTTACAAGCGCGTTAATAATTAGTTTATACCCTCCTTTAATTTTTCTATTAGCCTAAGGGTTATAGGCAGAGATCTAAACCCTATATATACTATAGACGCTAGCTAAATTATAAATAACTTTTTAGAAGTTAGGCCCCCTATTAACTATAATCCTTTACGCTATATTCTATCTATATAGGATATCTTTGTATATAAATTTAGTAATAGTTTTTAATCTATTATTTAGTAATACTTATACTTTAGGCCACCCGCTTAAATAGTCCTAGGCTATTACTAGGAATTATTTCCTAGAATTATAAGGTATGTAGACTATATTAATAGCTACTATCTCCTATAGCGTATAGGAGTAGGTGTTAGGAAGTATATTAACCTTCTTCTTACTACTCCTTTTCTAATACTTATAACACGTGCGTAGAGTAAGCCTTACTATCTTATATATCCTTTCCTACTAATATTACTAAGCTATTATTAAGTAGATAGTATTTACCCTATAATAACTAATAAGGTAATGTATTTCCTATATAGTAGCAATGCTAATATATTTATTATTAACTACTTATCTTACTACTATATTTTAAGATATCTTGTAGAAGAGGAACCTATCTCTTATAAAGAAGTTTAATGCTTGTTTCTTCTATGCCCTTAACTCCTTCTGTAGAACGTCTAGGATTTTAAACCTAACTAGAAACTAGGTAATTCCTTCTAATTTAGCGCTATATTTAGGATGTAGTACTTTATCCTTTATTAGATTATATAACTTAACGTTAGTAATTATATTCTTAATAAAGTCTTTAATATTATCTTTAGTTTTATTAGGGGGTTCCTATCTATCCTCTTTTAGATATTGTAATAGAGCATCTGTAACTATATTCTTCTTGCTAGTGTGCTGTAGTATAGGATGTATAGGAGAAAAACAAGGCTTAGCCTAAAAGGTTAGGCGAATTAAATAGTATAAAGGTATAAAGGATTAGAGAATAGGAGAAGTATAACTTTAGTAGACTTTACTTAAACTCTACAATATTATCTTTTTACCTATGTTTCTGCATTAAACCTATTTCCTCTACTATAGGATCACTACTATTAAACCTTGCCCCTCCTACTTCCCCTTGTTTAAATAGGTTACTCTCCCTAACAGTATAAATAGCGAAGCCCAAGGGGAACTTATCTTATCTTAGTAAAGGGGAGGGCCTAGCAGCATGCAACCAAGAGGACGTTTCTCTAAGTATAAGGAAGGCAGAGAAAAATTAAAAAAAATAGGTAGTGTTAATAATTAACATTATTAAGGCAAAAATAGTAGGCCTATATTAGGACGTGGCTAACGCGCGTTAGTAGGAACAGAGTAACAACACTAAGAGGCTAACCAGAAAACACTAGAACACTAGAACAACTAGAACAACTAGAACTAGAACAACTAGAACTAGAATAACTAGAACTAGAACAACTAGAATAACTAGAACTAGAATAACTAGAACAACCAGAACTAGAACAACTAAAACTAGAACAACCAAAACTAGAATAACTAAAACTAGAACTATTAGAATAATTAGAACTATAAGAAGCATTAGTAATACTAGAAGTACTAGAACACCTAGAACATTGCTACTAATAGAAAAGCTACCACAAAGGCTGTAGGGTAGTGTGCGCTATTAGTAGGAAAAATAGGGCTAGGCTAAAGTTACTAATATAATAAGAATCTACTAAAAACAAATACAAGTATTAGCACTATTTAGGAAGGGTGTTAGGAATATAGCTACTAAGGAGGAGGAGACAGTCTATAAAAGTAAGAGATAGGAAAAGGGGGAAGTAATATAAGCAAGCAGATACTAACTTATCTAATAATTTTAATTAATATTACTAGTTTATACACCTCCTTTAACGTTTATAGAAGCCTACTACCTTAACTAAGCCTATCCTTTTTGCTAGGAATAATACCTAGAGAAAGTAATATTACCCTAGGGTTAACTAAAATAGAAACCTCTAGATCCCTAAGAAGAGTCCTTGTCCCTATAAGGCCTAGGAAAACTAACTTTTAGTTCTAGGGGAGGGAGGTTACAGAGTTCCTAGATAACTATAACTACTAGGTAGAAAATAGGGGGCTAGATAAAGTAAATTAGCTAAAAGTTCTACTAAACTTTTATAATGCTATATGCAGAATATTTATAAAGAAGCTTAGACCCTACTAGAAGCAAGACTAGGAGGAGCTGCAGGAAGCTATAAAGGAGCACTAGAGGGACTAGGATACGGCCTAAAGGATAGGTACCTAAACCTTCCTAGATGCGTATATATAAGAAGCCTCTAGGAACTTCCTAGGTCTCTTAGACTACTATACTAATTTTGTAGTGTATAGCGATGCCTGCCTAGTATCTAAATAGCTATATAAAAGCAAGGTTAGATTCTTCTTCTTTAGAGGGTTACCCTAGGTAGATAAAGAGCTAGTCTTACTTAGTATGCTAGGAGGGCCTAATAGTAATAAGGTAGCAAGCTATAAGCTAGAGAAGATCTATACCTACGTTAAAAGAATCTATTAGTAAAGAGAAGGAATAAAACATATATTAGCTAGTTAAATAGAGGAAGATACTTAGTAGGCATATTAGATATTAGAATTAGTAAAAGCTACG
Source organism: Plenodomus lingam (assembly GCF_022343315.1). Taxonomy (NCBI): domain Eukaryota; kingdom Fungi; phylum Ascomycota; class Dothideomycetes; order Pleosporales; family Leptosphaeriaceae; genus Plenodomus; species Plenodomus lingam. Next base: position 430,448 of record NW_027093944.1, on the reverse strand, counting down.
CCTATAAAGGAGGATATTATAGAGGCAGTAAAAGGCGTTAGAAAGGAGCAAGCTACTACCTAACTACTACTAAATATTAACCTAGAAATAGACTAGTTAATTAGGGCACTAGGAAAAATAAAGATAAGTTTAGCTAAGGCTAATAGGCTATAGGAATACTACGCGATAGGCCCGCTACTAAAAAGCCTAGTAAACTAGCTCTACTTTATTTTATATATAACTAACGCTAGGATAGAGCAAGGAATACATTAGAATACTATAGTAATTAGGGGCTTATTAATAAACTAGCTAAGAACCTAGGGCCCTACGTAAACATTAACTACTTAGCTAGGGATATAGAGTTATAGGGGGTATAATAAGAAACTACCTACCTATAATATATATAGATTAGAAACCTACCTAGTAAGGGACTACCCCCCCTAGCTAGAACTTATAGCGCTAGGGTAGGTAAGCACTTCCTAGAATCTAGAAATAAGGACTAGGATATTTTACTACAGACTATTATATAAAAGACTAGGGCAGGTTACTAAGCTAGCACTATAGAACCTTACTCTTTACTAGATAAAGAAAAAGTTACGTGAATACTATAAGGTTACTAAGGATATCCTTAGCTAGCTAGTATTATAGGTTAAGCTAGAACTATTTAACAGAATAGATTTAAGAGGCTAGTAGTAGAGGCAAACTTAAGGACTAGACTACCTAGTGGCAAAAAGAGCAGGAGCTAACGCAATATCTTCCTAGAATTAAGGATTAGAACTAGGGGATACTTAAAAAGAATATAAGTAGTTCTTAAACTATTAAATACTATAAACTAGCAAGAAAGACCTAGTAGTAATAACGCTAGATTATATAGACTTAAGACATATTATCCTAGGATTAGTAGACAAGAATACACCTAGGATCCACGCCTCTATAAGGGAGAAAGAAAAGCGAAGGGACTAAGTCTTAGAAGAAGTAAGGACAGGATTAATCTAGAAGCGTGGGCGAGGAAGACTAGCACGAAACCTAGTAAACTAAGAAGAGGGAGCAAGTAAGGAGATAGAGCTTAAAGAGACCCTAGAGATTCTATACCTAGCCTAGGCCTACATAGACCCCTTTGCGATAATCTAGCTACTAGATAATATAGGTAAAGGCTATACGAATTTAGGGCCTAATTAGGACCTGCTAATAATAAGAAGAAAAGTATAGTTTAAAGAAGTAAAGAATAAAGAGCTTAAGGGAATAATACGCCTAAGCCTAAACTAAATAGCAGCTGCTTTTCTTAGGCAGGAAGTCTAGGGAATTATAGTAGCTAACCTACTAGGGCAAGATTATCTGCAGGAATAAATCAAGATATTATTACAGGAACCCTAGACTTAAGTCCTGCAGGATAATAACTACTATAGCGGGGTAAATATAGTAGAGCTAGGGGTCCTAGAAAGTGCGCTAGTCCTAAATAGGTATCTAAAGGGTGCGCTAATTTTACCCTTTAGATATATTAACTAATTAGAGGAGCTAGAGGTAAAGAACCCTGCGCTAGGTTAGCGTAATATGCTTGTAATGCTAGAAGTACTTAATGCCTAAGCAAGGCTTTAATTTAGATAAAACTTAGATAGGTATAGAAAAGATTTAGTTATATAAGAAGAAAAAGATAAGTCTTGCGCTAACTAGGAATTAAATTAGATAACTCTCTACGTAGAACTACTAACCTGCTAGACTAGTATAAGGGGGAACGCAGTAAACTACCTAATTAATATAGGGGTATAAATAAATCTCTTAAGGTTAAGTGCTACGCGGGCGTTATAGGTACCTATTAAGACACTAACCTAGACCCTAGGGTATATATAGGGGGTAGTCACAGCTAATAGTAGGATAGACCTATTTATTAGAACCGCGTGGAATGTGCTAGTATATATAAGGGAGGTAGAGACCCTAACTTATTTTAGGGTAATTATAAACCTAACCTACTTAGCTATATTAGGGGGGCTATAGTATACCTCTACTAGGCTAGCTATTTAGTATAATATCTACAGGAGGGTTACCTGCTAGGTACTATCCTTAGATAGGGAAAGGAATGCAGTCTTTATAGCCTTAGATCTAAAGCTAGAAGATAGAGATAAAATAGAAGAGGAAGACAAGTTAGAAAACTAATAGCAGGACCCTTGCTTAGGAAAGAGATCCTGCAAAATTAATACCTAGGAGATAAATGCTATATAGTAGAACATGTAGCATATTTAAAATTTCTGCAAGAGGTAGACTATATAGAGCTATAAGCGGGATTTAGTAAATATAGACAACTATTCACCTTAGAAGACAAAAAGATGCTAGAAAAATAGGCAGCATAAACTATAGGATATAGTGTAGGGGCAAGCAAAGACCTGCAGGCTATCTAAGAGCTAAACCTAATATTAGTAATATGTAAGCTAAATTAAGGTGCACAATAAAAAGCAGAGCAAACAGTTACTAAGGTAAGCACTAAGTATAAAAAAGTTAGCAAGAAAATCTAACTAGTAGATAAACTAAAAGAGAAGGATAAGGATATAGAGTTTAGAAGGGAGGACTAGAAAATAGTAGCTAAGGAAAACTAACTGCTAAAGCTTAGTATTCGCGAAAGAGTTAACCTTAGCCCTTTTAACTATCTTTTTAAGAAAAGATATATATTATTTCTAAGAGGGTCTAGGCTAACTACTAAGAGGATGCGAGAATAGAAATTTAGTCTAGACTTATTAGCAGTAGAAAGGACTCTATTTTAAGAAATAATTCTTAATAGAGAAGTAGCTATCACCTTTAACTTTAGAGAAAGTAGACGTATTACTTAAGATATTAGCCTGCCTTACTAAATAAAGATAATCCTGTATAAGGCATAGCAAATACGCAGTTTCCTAGTAGCTAAAGCAGTAGAAGAAGAATTTGTTTAGATATTAGAAGAGCGTCTAGATTAAGGAATACTTAAGAGGTGTAACAGCCCGTACTAGAACCTATATTTCTTAGTAGCAAAGAAAGATAGGAAGCACTATCTAGTCTAGAATGCTGTCTATATAAACAAGGTTAGCTAGAGGGACGTAAACCTACCTCTAACTATAGATAAATTCTCTAAGAAATTTGCTAGGTGCAAGATATTATCCCTAATAGATATATTTTTAGGATATAACTAGATTACCCTACACCTAGATAGCAGAGATATAACTGCTATACATACCCCTATTAGCCTACTATAATCCTACACTATAGTACAAGGAGTAATAAACTTAGTAGCAGCCTTTTAGAGAATTATAATAAAAATACTACGCAATTATTCCCCTTATATAATACTATTTATAGATAATATAACTATAGGGGGGCCTAAGACTAACTATAGGGGCAAAGAGGCGCTTCCTAGGGTCTAGAGATTTGTGCTTAAGCATGTGTAGTAGCTTAACTAAGTCCTAGCGGATATTAAGCGAGCAAGGGGTATAGTTTTAGGAAAGAAATATTATTAGGGCATAGCTTATCTTAGCGTTATAGGCTATAAGGTTAGCTTTAAAGGAAGATACCCTAACTGTATAAAGGTAGAAAAGATTGTGAAATAGCTAGAATATAGAAATATAAGGGAAGTCTAGATATTTATTAGGATCTGTGTCTACTACTAGATATAGGTTCCTAGCTTTGCTATCTAAGCAAAGCTATTATTTATACTCCTGCGAGGCAACACTAGGTAGATATAGGAAGAACTATAGAGGGTAGCAATAAAAGAGCTTAAGCATTTTATTACTACAGCACTAGCCCTAATAACTATTAATTATAAGACTAGAGGGACTATCTACCTTATAGTAGACGCTAGTAGGGAAGGCGTAGGAGCTTCCCTAGAACAAATAGGGCTAGATAGAAGGCAACATCTATACTAGTTTAAAAGTACTGTATAGTTAAAGTCTAAAGCAAAGTAGCACTCTACTAAGCTAGAGTATAGAGCTGTGCTATAGGCCCTAAAAAAGTTTAGAGTTTAGCTCTATAGAATACTATTTGTTATTAAGATAGATACTTAAACCTTAATTACTTAGCTTAATTAGTCCTTAAGCAAAATACTAGAAGGAGTAATAAATAGGTAGCTTGCTGCTATTTTAGCGTGGGACTTTAAAATTTAATATATTCTAGGCAAGAGGAATATGGTTGTAGATACTCTATCACAATATCTAAAAGAGGATAGATAGAAACCCCTAGATAAAACTAAAGATAACGTTAAAGACTTTATTAAGCATATAATTGCTAACATTAAGTTATATAATCTAATAAAGGATAAAGTACTATATCCTAAATATAGCGCTAAATTAGAAGGAATTGCCTAGTTTCTAGTTAGGTTTAAAATCCTAGACATTCCGCAGAAGGAGTTAAGGGCATAGAAGAAACAAGCATTAAACTTCTTTGTAAGAGATAAGTTCCTCTTCTACAAGATATCTTAAAATATAGCAGTAAGATAAGTAGTTAATAATAAAGATATTAGGATTACTGCTATATAGGAAATATATCGCCTTATTAGTTATTATAGGGTAAATACTGTCTACTTAATAATAGCTTAGTAATATTAGTAGGAAAGGATATATAAGATAGTAAGGCTTACTCTACGCACGTGTTATAAGTGTTAGAAAAGAAGTAGTAAGAAGAAGGTTAATATGCTTACTAATACCTACTCCTATGCGCTATAGGAGATGGTAGCTATTAACGTAGTCTACATGCCTTATAATTCTAGGAAACAATTCCTAGTAATAGCCTAGTACTATTTAAGCAGGTAGCCTAAAGCATAAGTATTACTAAATAATAGATTAAAAACTTTTACTAAATTTATATACAAAGACATCCTATATAGATAGAGCATAGCCTAAAGGATTATAGTTAATAGGGGGCCTAACTTCTAAAAAGTTATTTGTAATTTAGCTACTATCTATAGCATACGTAGGGTTTAGATCTCCGCCTATAACCCTTAGGCTAATAGAAAAATTAAAGAAGGGCATAAACTAATTGTTAACGCACTTGCAAAGCTCTAGGGGAGCTAGGTCTCTAATCTACTAATAGTACTCCTAGCTAACTAAATATCTATTTAAGAAAATACCAGATACTCCACATACTAGCTAGTTACTAGTTAGAACCTAGTGCTCCTAATTAAACTAGCTCTTCTAACATAGCAGACGCTTCCCTTTAGGCAGATAATAGATAGGGCTTAGCTACTAGCAGTAAGGGCCACCTAGGTTAACCTAAGAGATTAGTTTATTAAAGATATAGTATTAAGAATTAAGAGGCTGCGCTTACAGAAGAAAGAATATTAGGATAACTATAAGGAAATTTAAAGAGAGGAAATTAGCCCTAGCTTATTAGTACTGCTGTGGGATTTAGTCCGCTAAATAGATATATCTAGAGATAGGAAACTTAGTAATAAATAGCTAGGTCTATACCTAGTAGCGTGGAGCTTTCTAGAGTTAGGGATATATTAGCTAAAAGATTTAAATAGAGCTAAGTTTGCACATATAACGCTAGGCTAGAGGGTAAAGATCTTCTACTAGAGAAGCTAGGATAAGGTAAACTAGGAAGACTAAGGACTTATAAAGTTATAGGATAGGGCACTATAGGAAAACAGGCACATCTTCTAGGCGCTGCCTGCGCAGTTTAATAAGTTAGGTATAGAGGGAAGAGAAGAAAATAAGGAAGCTAAATTAGAGAATTAGGACTAGGAAATCCTGCAACTAGATATAGGCAGTCCCGCTCTTAAGATTAGGCCTAGGACGCTCTTAGACAAAGAATAAGCAGAATACTAATATTTTAATATCTTAGATTCTAGCAAAAGTAATTAAGAGGAGGATAATTAATAATTAAGAGTTAATAGTATTAATACTTTAGTGTTAAAACTTAGGAAAAGATGCGCCATAGGACAGGCGCAAGATTAGTAGGGGGAAGGCAGGAAGCGCGCTAGTCCCAAATAGGTATCCAAAGGGTGCGCTAATTTAACCCTTTGGATATACAACGCTCTAATTGGCCACACTAACTGCCTACCCGCGCGTAGATAAGCAATCACAATAAGGACAATAAGAAAGTAAAGGTAGAAGGATAATAAACAAGTAAAGGTAGAACAAAGTAAAGGTAGGAGAATAATAGGAAGGCGCAAGTATAATAGGAAGGCACGCGTGTTCCCACATATAATCTGCCTGCGCTACTACTACTATAACAAACTACACTAAAAACTTTAGATATCTAACAAAACTACAAGTATCTAACAAAGCTACTACTAGAAGATCCTAAACAAAATAATAAGCCCTAAACAGTTATTAGAAGTCTAGAAAGGAAAACAGCTAGTAGTTAAGCTAAGTTTACTAGGATCCCTAATATTAATAGGTTCCCTGCAGTCCCTAAGGTTAAGCCTATAACCTAGAGGGTTACAGCTATAGCCTATAACACCTAGAAGTTTTGCACTAGACCTTTAGCATACGTTATAATAGAGGAGTCTTTTAGCTATTAAAAGGTTAGACTTGGTTTAGCCTAAAGAGCTTAACGTGCGGACCTAGGCACTTTATAAAGGTATCCCTCTTCTATAGAAAGGAGGTGCAACTATAGGTAGCTAGATTAACAAGATGCGTGTAAGCACTATTACGTAATAGAGGAATATTATAGACAACTTTATAGGAGCACTAGGGGAGCACTTTAACAAAACTTTAGGATTAATAATAGTAGTAGGGAGCTTTATAAAGTCTAGCCTAGCACTTATATAGTTATATAGTAGTGTAGCTAATTTTAGGTTATAGTACCTATTTATAAAGAAAGCGCGCAATATACATAAGAAGTAACTTAATAAAATACGCTTAGCAATATAGTATATCTGCGCTAATTACCCTAAATTTAGTTAGAAATACCTAAGCTAATTTACCCTGCAAGTTAGTTAGACACACTAAGGATATATAGACGTAAGGTACCTCCTATATTACGTAGGTCTAGACTAGCTTGCTAGCTTCCTAAACTTAGAGGTATACTATAGAATATAGGGTTAAAACTAGTTAAAAGATAATTTTATTAATATTACTAACTAGCACAGGGTCTAGGTTATAATTACTAAGCTAATAGGAAAGGTAGATACTATCTTAAAGGCAAAGGAGGAACTAGAGGACTATTTCTTGCAACGTGTTAGGGCAATTGTTTATTACTACGTAACAGGCCTACATGCCCTACCTAGACTAACGCTTAAAGGTATAAGTAACCTACGTAACTTTAACATACGCTATAGAGAGGAGGATAGTACTTATACTAGGATTTAGCGCCTAGTGCTGCAATAGTACAGGAAGTTAAAGAACTAGGTAGGGGTACTACTTAGCATAATCCCCCTAAGCAAATAGATATAGAAAGAGGGTATAAGGTTATTAATAAACTATAGGATACTAGTGCTAAAAGAAATTAAAGATATCCTAGCTAGCTCTCTGCAAGGAAGCAGAGAAGTAGCTAAAAAGAAAGTAGAGGAGGAGAGGGTAACACAAGAGATTAAGAATGTAGGTTATAACTAGCTACCTAGGACTATATCCTACGCTAGACATGCCTAGACTATACTACTAGACAGGAGTGTAGTCTAGAATAGAGGACTATTAAGGTTAGGAAGTATAGCAAGGGAGTTATAGAGTTACAAGAAGAGGATAGAGGATATACTAGATACTACCCTAGGAGAAATTAAATTAGCTGCCTATATCTTAGAGGAAGAATCTCTAGCAGAATTGCCTATGCAGAGGATAACAAGAGCACAAGGAAGACACGCTGCCTAGCTCTTTAAAAAGGATAGGAGAGAATATTTACTAGGAGTTTAGTATTATTAGCTAATATATAGTAGCAGGCCTATAACTATAGGATACTAATATAGAGGTAATAAATAAATTACATAACTCTTTACCTAGACTACTTAAGGAACTTAATAAGACTCTAGACACTAAGATAATAATACTAGAAGAAGAGGGTGTTACTAAAGATAAGTATGCCATAGTTAAGAATAAAGCACCCTATTAGTGCAAAAACTAACGCTCTGTACTACAATTAATTGCTGCTAGGATTAGGAGTAGCGTACTTAACAACACTAAGCAAAGGAAGCTAGTTAAAGCATAGTACTATAAAGTCACTAATTATAGCACTATCTAGGACGCTAAGGGGAGGATAGTATAGGATTTAAATTAGGTATGCTTTAGCTACTTAAAGTTTATTACTAGCAAGATAGGGCTCCGCACTTAGACTCTAAATATAGAGGCAAGCAATAGATAGCTAAACGTACTATACTATAAGCCTAGAGAATAGGGAAATTTGCAAGCTAACCTAGTTACTATAGTAGCTTTTACTAAGCTATTTAACTAAGATTACACCTCTAAGGATCTATAAGCTTATTGCTACTAACTAAAGAAGATAGCACTAATAATTAACTAGGCTTAACTACAATAAGTGATAAGATTTAAGTAGAGTTACTAAGGCTTCTTATAGAAAGGAAGCATAACCCTAGACACCTTTACCTAGATCTACAAAGACCTAGAACTAGTAAGGATAGTAGACAAGTGCTTTAAGATATATAAATAGCACTTAAGGGAGATAAAGCAGGTAGCTAATTTAGGGTAGTGCAGGACTATATACCACTCTATTATTTAATAGCTAGTATAAGGGGATGTAGGATACTAGCTCTAATACGCTATAATCTAGGAAACTATAAACCTAATCTTATACCTATACTACACTAAGTATACCTAGGCAGGAGACTAGACCTTCTTTTGTTACGTGGACGTGAACCTTTCTAAGGTAGCGTAGTTAGGATAAGGGCTTAAGATAATCTAAGGCTTAGTTTCTTTTAATAATAAGGACTAAGATAACTATACTAAGCTTCTAATTAGGTTTAAAGAAGTATAGAAGAATTAGGTAAATTAGATAGATAGAGGATTAAGGAGGAACAAGAGGGCCTATATCTAAGTATAGGAACATAGGGTGCACTAGCCTAAAGAGCTAAGGGAGAAGTGCCCTATAGTAAAATAGGAGAAGGAGATCTGCTAAAAAGGATAGGCAAGGATTATAAGCCTAGTAATACTGCATAGATCTACTAGACCTACTACTTAAATATAGCGTACAGTTCTGCTGTAGTATATAAAAGTGTAGGATAATATAATAATAATAAAGGTGCTAGAGATAAGGATATATATAGAGATTGCACTAGCCTACCTATAGATAAGTATAGCCCTAAAGACTCTATTAGGGCACCTAGTTAAATATAGTAGAGTCTAATAGTAGTTTCCTAGGGACGTCTAGGCTACTTACCTAACCTAGATCTTAAAGGCAATTATATATTAGGTTTAATAGGATAACCCTTTAGTAAAGGCAGAGATCTAGAAGTACCTAATAGGAGATTTAAATAGAGAAAAGATAGGAGCATAGATTAGGAAGAGTTAGGTTAAGATAGTAAAAGAGTTAAAGAAGAATTAGGCTATCTACATTAAGAATAAGAAGCTTGCATTTAGCAAGGATAAGGACGCTAGGGTACTAGACTAATCCTACTTTAGCATAAAGGGAGTACAGCCTACTAAGGCAGGAGAGTAGTAGAGGTATAATAGATAGATTAAGTAATTAGAGACTCTAGATACTGTTAAAAAGCATCTAGGAGCTATTAAGGAGGAACAGAAGGCGGAGGGATCTAGGCGTCTAGGGCTAGGCTATCTAGGAAGTCTAGCTAGGGCGTGGAGGAGAACTATCTTGTTAAGTTTAGGTTTAAGATTAGAGACCCTAGATACTCCTACTCCCTTACCTAAAGCTTAACAAGCTAGGAACTAGGGTCGTAGACTAGGAGGAGGAGAGTAAGGTCTAAGCTTAATAAGGCTAAGCTTAAAGGAGGGGGAGGTTTGTGCCGTAGTAAGGGATGTATAGGAGGAAAACAAGGCTTAGCCTAAAAGGTTAGGTAGATTGAATAGTATAAAGGTATAAAGGATTAGAGGATAGGATAATAATAACTCTAGCAGACTTAACTTTAACTCTATAATATTATTATTTCACTTATATTGCTATATTAAACCCCTATCCTCTACTATAGGATCACTACTATTAAACCTTGCCCCTCCTACTTCTCCTAGTTTGAATGGGTTACTCTCCCTGACGGTATACTAGAAGTAAGACTAGGAGGAGCTATAGGAAGCTATAAAGGAGTACTAGAGGGACTAGGATATAGCCTAAAGGATAGGTACCTAAACCTTCCTAGATACATATATATAAGAGGCCTCTAGAAACTTCCTTAGTCTCTTAGACTACTATACTAATTTTATAGTATATAGTAATGCCTACCTAGTATCTAAATAGCTATATAAAAGCGAAGTTAGATTCTTCTTCTTTAGAGGGTTACCCTAGGTAGATAAAGAGCTAGTCTTGCTTAGTATACTAGGAGGGCCTAATAGTAATAAGGTAGTAAGCTATAAGCTAGAGAAGATCTATGCCTACGTTAAAAGAATCTATTAGTAAAGAGAAGGAATAAAATATATATTAGCTAGCTAAATAGAGGAAGATGCTTAGTAGGTATATTAGATATTAGAATTAATAAAAGCTACGCCTATAAAGGAAGAAATTATAGAGGTAGTAAAGGGTGTTAGAAAGGAGCAAGCTACTACCTAACTACTACTAAATATTAACCTAGAAATAGACTAGTTAATTAGGGCACTAGGAAAAATAAAGATAAGTTTAGCTAAGGCTAATAGGCTATAGGAACAGTACGCGATAGGCCTACTACTAAAAAGCCTAGTAAACTAGCTCTACTTTATTTTATATGTAACTAACGCTAGGATAGGGTAAGGAATATATTAGAATACTATAGTAATTAGAGGGTTACTAATAAACTAGCTAAGAACCTAGGGCCCTACGTAAACGTTAACTACTTAGCTAGGGCTATAGAGTTATAGGGGGTATAATAAGAAACTACCTACCTATAATATATATAGATTAGAAACCTACCTAGTAAGGGACTGCCCCCCCTAGCTAGAACTTATAGCGCTAGGGTAGGTAAGCACTTCCTAGAATCTAGAAATAAGGACTAGGATATTTTACTATAGACTATTATATAAAAGACTAGGGTAGGTTACTAAGCTAGTACTATAGAACTATACTCTTTACTAGATAAAGAAAAAGTTACGTAAATACTATAAAGTTACTAAGGATATCCTTAGCTAGCTAGTATTATAGGTTAAGCTAGAACTATTTAATAGAATAGATTTAAGAGGCTAGCAGTAGAGGCAGACTTAAGAACTAGACTACCTAGTAGTAAAAAGAGCAGGAGCTAACGCAATATCTTTCTAGAATTAAGGATTAGAACTAGTAGATACTTAAAAAGAATATAAGCAGTTCTTAAACTATTAAATACTATAAACTAATAAGGAAGACCTAGTAGTAATAACGCTAGATTATATAGACTTAAGACATATTTATAACAATAAGGCAGAATTGCCTGCCCATTGTTCCATGCTAAGTTAGGCCTAATAAAGGCCCAACTTACTTATGTATATAGAGAACAGCTCGCCTATAGTTAGGATAGGCATGTTCTTCTTATCCTTTCGTACAAGACCTATAGGTGTAGGAATCTTATCCTTTTCTATACAGACGCGCACTCCTATATGCCTTTAAGTTATATAGGATACCTTTTAGATGCCCTACCTACCTAAGTTATTATATTACAAGAAGAACATTATCCTAGCTAGTGACAGCATTTAAGAATATGGCACTTATTGTTATTTTAAGCTACTAATTCAGTTCTAGTAGCTACCTAACCCTGCAACTCCACAGTTAGAACAGCTATTAGAACTTCTAACAACCAAAGCCTATAGGCTTAGACTTCTAGACCTATAGGTGGTGCTAGATTACCTTTAGAAAAATCGCGTTAGATTGCGTTAAGGTAGAGACCTAGAGACTACTAAAAGCCTAGAGGAATTAGAGGCAAAGCTAATATCCTCCTATAACTAACTCCCCTAAAAAGAAAAGATTTATTATTCTTATTAACTATAAAATGTTAGACAAAGGCAAAGGAAGGGTATCTAGTTTAGCTACTTTTAAAAGCCTATTTACTAATAGAAAGAAATTAGATAAGGAAGACTTAATTAACAACGCCCTCCTTAAAGGACTAATTTCCTATCTATCTCTTAAGGTACCTCGTGCTCCTAGGAAATCTTAAAGTAACACCTCCCTTAAAGATAAATACATATTAACCCTATCTAAAAAGGAGAGGTTAGAGGAACAAGTTAAGCAACTTACTAATTAGTTATACAACACCTCCCTCTATAAGGAGATATAGGGTACTACCTAACCTAGCTAGTCTTTAGCTTCTATATTAAACCCTATAGTATATACTATAAAAGCTAAGAGATAATCTAAAAAGACGCTAAATATCTCTACACTTAGTAATAGTGCTAATCCTATTTTTAGATAATAGTAAGCATCTATTTAGGATAGGCTAGAGATTAACGCTAATTACTACCCCTCTTCTAGAGCTTGGATAGCGTTAGTCTAGGGACACTACTTAGGACTAGCAAGAGAATACTTAGAGCCACGTTACCTATCTAATTCCCTAAGTCTTTAATTCTAAAAAGCTAAGGAAATAATTACCCTCCTTTAAACTTACTTTATTACTAGAAATAAGATAGCTAAGAGTTAGACTATATTTAACCGCCTATATATAACTAATATAGAGATGTTCCCTACTTTTAAGTTATAATTCTAGAGTCTTGCTATTAGAGGAGAAGTACCCTAATTAGAGTAGTATTACTACCTCTAGATAAAGATTACACTTTCCCTAAGGATACTAAATCTTACTTTCTAACAGAATTAGCACAATAATTTCAAGACTATAGTAGATTATCTTACTGCTTTTAATATAGAACGCTACCTATACCCTACCTTGTCTACTCCTACCTAGACTACTCTATTATCTAGAAAAGGACTAACCCCCTTCTAATACTCTAGAAACTAGTCCTATTTAGACGCTAATTAGAAACCCTATAATAGACCTTTAATAGCTAAACCTTATATGCCCTACTTGCAATAATAAGGCACTACCCCTTAAAATAATTAACCCCTATCTATAACGCTAGCTACTCCTAGCGCTACTACAACAGGAACCCTAGTAACTTACTATAATTGTAGAAAGCCTAGGCACTTCTCTAGTAACTGCCCTAAACCCCCTAGGATTTAGGCTATAGATATAGAATAGGTTGTTAAGAATTCTAAGGAAGAAGATACTGCTAAATTAACCAATTTAGATAGCTATTAGACAGGAAACAACAACACCTAGGAGGATCCTCCTTCCAAGGCCTAACTTAATATAACCTATTAAACCTTTCCTTAACTAAATTATTTATTAGTTCCTATTTGCTTGCACGTATAACCCTGTGCCTTAATAGATCTAGTGTTCGCCTAAACGCTTTAGTAGATACTAGGGCCTAAGGTTACTTATTTCTTAATTTAAAAATTACTTATAATATCTCTTCTACACTTAGGGTACCTATCTAAAAGTTACTATACAAGCTTACTATTAAAGGGTTCTAGGATTAGATTACCTCCCTAGTTGCCTACTATATTTAGCTTTATATAATAGTTAGTAGCTAAAAGGTTCACAACTGCCCCTTTATAATAGTAGACTTAGGTTCTTAGGATTGTATTATTAGATAACACTAGCTAAAATAGTTCTGAATCCTAATTAATATAGATAAATCTTAACTAATCTAGCTAGAGAAATATCCTCTAACCTACGACCCCGTACCTCCTATTCTAGTACAACTCCACTAGCAAGTGCTGTCTACTCTAGTTACCCACGATATCTTGTAAAGAGACGCCCTTTAGGATTAAGAGGAGAACTAGAACTAAAATAGTCCTAGTTTAATTAACAGGATACGTAGTATACTTAAAATTCTAGCTACTTATAGGGCTGCTACTAAACCTATTACACTACCTACCCTAGTCTAATCACTAACTATTACCCTACCTGCAAAATTTTAAATTGCTACTATTTCTACTAATACTTTCTATTTTAATATAAAAAAATCTTCTAATAAATTCTTTACTACTAGCCTGTATAAGATTAAGCGTAGGATCTAAACCCTATCTAAACAGGATACTCTTAACTACTACTTGTTAGATAAGAAGCTCCTATCTAACTACGACTCCTATTAGGACGTCTTTAACAAGGCTAAGGCTAATAAACTTCTAATCTACTAGCCTTATAACCACAAGATAGTCCTAGAGGAACCCCTTCTAAACTACTAGAGTCCCCTCTATTATTAAAATACTAAGGAACTCTAGGCTACTAAGGAATATATACAAGAGCACCTATAGAAAGGTTTTATTAAGACTAGTTAGAGCCTATTTGCCTCTCCTATCCTGTGCGTTAAGAAGTTAAATAGAGGCCTTAGGATCTGTGTAGATTACTATAAGCTTAACAGCTTAACGCGAAAGGACGCGTATCTAATACCCTGCATAGATAATCTATTGTCCTAGCTAGCTAACGCAAAAATCTTTACTAAGCTAGATATTTATGCTGCCTTTAATAAGATCTAAATAGACCCTAACTTAGAGGAGTATACTACTTTCCACACTAGGTATAGTGCCTACAAATGCAAAGTCCTACTATTTAGGCTGTATAATAGACCTGCAACCTATTAGCGCTATATAAATAATATACTAATAGATTATTTAGATAACTTCTATATTGCCTATCTAGATAATATCCTTATCTACTCTAAAAACCTTACTACTTACAAGGACTATATTTAAAAAGTCCTTAAGCGTCTTTGTTCTACTAGATTACAGGCTAATATTAAGAAAAGCAAATTCTATATAACTTGTACCCGTTACCTTAGATATATCCTTACTAACAAAGGCTTAGAGGTAGACCCTAATAAAGTTAAAGTACTCTAAAACTAGTCCGCTCCTAAGACAATAACTAGAGTAAAGTCCTTCCTAGGATTTACTAGATTCTACTAGCAATTTGTGGAAAACTTCTCTAAGATAGCTAAGCCCTTAACTACTCTCTAGAGTCCTGCTACCCTATTTATATAGACTTTAGAATGCTAATAAGCCTTTAACTAGCTTAGGAATGCCCTACTAGCTATCCTAAGCTTAGCTTACTTCTATCCTAAGTACCCTCTAAAACTAGAGATAGACGCCTCTAATAGAGTTATTATAGCTATCCTCTTATAGGAGCATCCTAATAGGAAATAGTACCCTATATCCTTCTTTAGTTAGACCCTTACTAGTTCTAAACTTAACTAGGAAATCTATAACAAAGAATTGTTTGCAATAATCTGCGCCTTTAAGAAATAGCGTGCTAACCTAACAAGTACTTAGCACCTTATTAGAGTATACACAGACTATAGAGCACTAGAGTACTTTATATCTACTAAAGTCCTTAGTGCTAGGCAAGCTAGATAGCTAGAGGTTATAAGTCCTTTTAACTTCTAAATTAAGTATACTCCTAGATCTTATAACGCCTAAGCTAATATCCTAAGTAGAAGGGAATAGGATATAATTAACCTTAAGACTACTTAGAGGGATAATTATTTACAAGTAATAATTGCCCTAGATAGGTTACACCCCTAAATTAACTCTAACTTAGTGCAAGACTACCTAGCTAAGCGTTCCTTACTAATCCTTGCTTTAATTACAGCGGTTTAGAACCCTATAACTCTTAGATCCTTAGAACTTATTAAAACTCTTCTCTAAGAAAATAGGTCCTTATTCCTAATAGAAAGATTAGAGTTACCTAAGCACTATTAGATAGAAAACAGACTCCTTCTCTACTAGGATTAGCTTTGCGTGCCTGCTAGATTAGTCCTATGTACTAGACTAATTTGTAAGGCTTATAATTAAGTATCTACTACCTACCTATCTGCTACTAAAACCTATTAGATTCTAGCCTAATATTACTACTAGAAAGGTATAGAGACTACCTGTAAACGCTACGTTTAGAACTGTATCCTATGCAGGAGAGGGCACCTAAGATAGCACTAACTCCCTAGCATGCTCTACCCCCTTCCTATCCCTAGTCTACTAATATAGCACCTATACATTAATTTTAAGGATTTTCCCTAGGATTAACGTGGTTACAATTAGATTATGGTTATTATTAATCGCCTATTAAAGCAAGCTATTACTATCCCTTGCTACAAAACTATAGACGCCTAAGGTATAGCTACCTTATTTATTTAGTAGGTGTACTAATTTAGACACACTCTAGATACTATTATTTCTAATTAAGGCCCTTAGTTTATATCTAGTTTCTAGTCTAAGTTCTATTAGATTATAGGCACTAAAGTTAAGCTCTCTACTACCTACTATAGATAAACTAATAGATAAACTAAGATTATAAATAAGTATATTAATTAGAGACTAAGGCCTTTTGTATCCTATTACTAAGATAACTAGAGCAACCTACTACCTATAATAGACTGTGCCTAAAGTACTCTTCTACATTTATCTATTAGCATAGCTCTGTATTAGCTCCTCTTTAGTTCCTTACTAAAGCAAAGTTAGCATTAGAAACTAGAAAAGACCCTATCTACTATACTAGAGAAACTAAACTATAAGGACGCCTTATCCCTTGCTACTTAGATACACAACGCCTAGAAGATTGCTAAAGAAAATATAGAAAGAGCTTAAGACTAAATGCGCTCTGCTACTAATCGCTATTGCTATCTAGCTAACTAGAAGGTTAGTAACTATGTTTATCTATCTACTACTAATCTTGCTATTTCACAACCTAGCTAAAAACTATCTAAATAATAGGAAGGTCCCTTTAAGGTATTAGAACAAGTAGGAAACGCGTATTGCCTCTAATTACTACTTAGTTCTAAGATCTATAATGTTTTCTCTCCTAATATACTATATAAAGATCCCTAAGACCTATTACCTAGATAAGAGGCTCTAAAACCCCCTAGTACCCCTATATAAGGTGTAGAGGAATAAGAGGTAGAAGAAATCCTAGCTAGCAAATTATATTAATCTAAGCTAAAATATAAGGTTAAGTAGGTTAGACACAATCCTAATCCTATTTAGTATCCTGCCTCTAAGTTTATAGGTGCTCCCTATAAATTATAGGCATTCTACTAATAGTATCTAAATTAGCTAGGTCCCCTACGCAGCTTACTAAAATAGATTTAAGCATAGGAAAAAGGTAGAGAGGATCTAATATTACTTTATAATAATTATGCCTAATATTAGAACTAATTTATATCCTATTTAGCTACGTATTATCTATTAACTACTATCTATTACTATTATTCTTATCGCTATTTATTATTATATCCTATTTAGAACCTTTAAGGTTCCTAGGATACTACCCCTAGGAAACCTCTTTATTCTATATCTATCTCTCTATTAGAACCTAGTTTAGACTCTGTATTAGCTAAGATAGCGCCTAGACTATCCTTCTTCGCTAGCTTTTAGACAACTAGTGCAGCAGGGATTAGAGCAGGTGCAGGAGCAGGGATAGGAGCTAGGACTAATTTAGACTCCTTCTTGTAGAATACTTTTATCTTAGCCTACACTAAGAAAGTCGCCTCCTAATTTAGTGCTAATTCCTCCTTAAGTTTGTTTATAGCCTTTATTAAGCCCCTAACTGCTAAGACTATCTTATAGATACTGTTCTAAAGCTAATATAAATTAGATATAGTAGTATAATAGGTAGCTATAAGGATTTTAGTAGCCTCTATGCCCTTAGTCTAAGTATTAGTAATAGTAACGCACTTAGCTAGGTTTTAGGCGGTTTCTTAAACAGCAGCCTTAAACTGCTTAATATCCTTCTAATAGGTAACTATAGCTTCCTTATCCTTATCCCCTTTAGCAGGGTTTCTAATTAGGCTATAGTATTCTTCTAGAGCACCCCTAAGGGCAGAGTACTCTTAGCTAACAAAAGAAGGAATCTACTAGGATTAGTAAAGGAACCCTATTAGACTTAGATACTTACTAGATTGTAATACTTATTCTAGGAGATATAGTACTAGCACTTCTTAGAATTCTTTAACTTAAAATTAAAATTATTAAACCTACCCCTAGCTAGAGCCCTAACTGCTCTTATACAGAGAGCGCGATAAGCGATAGGGAGGACTCCTAGTAGTACTAGTACTAGCATAGCTAAAGGTTCTAATTTAGATTAGTAACTGTTTAATTATATAGATTAAATACTTACTAGATTTTAGATAGATTAGGTTAAATAATTAAAAAATTAGGGATATAGGAATAAGAAAGTTAGTAGGTAGAGGGCTAGTTATAGGCAGGCTGAGGATAGGGGTCCGTGCCCTAGGAAGAAGAAGTGAAGGTAAAGGTAGAGGTAAAGGTGGAATTATTTGCAAAAAGCTCTTCTTTGATAAGGGATCTAAACCTAATCCTAAGGATAGGGACTATCCTTTTTCTATAGGAGGGGGTAGTGTAATAATAAGGCAGAATTGCCTGCCTATTATTCTATACCAAGTTAGGCCTAATAAAGGCCTAACTTACTTATATATATAGAGAACAGCTCGCCTATAGTTAGGATAGGCATATTCTTCTTGTCCTTTTGTACAAGACCTATAGGTGTAGGAATCTCATCCTTTTCTGTACAGACGCGCACTCCCATATGCCTTTGAGTCGTATAGGATACCTTTTGGATGCCCTACCTACCTAAGTCGTTACAATATTATCCTAGGATTAGTAGATAAGAATACACCTAGGATCTACGCCTCTATAAGGGAGAAAGAAAAGCAAAGGGACTAAGTCTTAGAAGAAGTAAGGATAGGATTAATCTAGAAGCGCAGGTAAGGAAGACTAACACAAAACCTAGTAAACTAAGAAGAGGGGGCAAGTAAGGAGATAGAACTTAAAGAGACCCTAGTGATTCTATACCTAGCTTAGGCCTATATAGACCCCTTTACAATAATCTAGCTACTAGATAATATAGGTAAAGGCTATGCAAATTTAGGGCCTAATTAGGACCTACTAATAATAAAAATAAAAGTATAGTTTAAAGAAGTAAAGAATAAAGAGCTTAAGGGAATAATACGCCTAAGCCTAAACTAAATAGTAGCTACTTTTCTTAGGGAGGAAGTATAGGGGATTATAGTAGCTAACCTATTAGGGTAAGATTATCTATAGGAATAAATTAAGATGTTATTACAGGAACCCTAGACTTAAGTCCTAGAGGATAATAACCACTTTAGTAGGGTAAATATAGTAGAGCTAGGGGGCCTAGAAAGTACGCTAGTCCTAAATAGGTATCTAAAGGGTACGCTAATTTCACCCTTTAGATATATTAACTAATTAGAGGAGCTAGAGGTAAAGAACCCTACGCTAGGTTAGCGTAATATACGCGCGATACTAGAAGTACTTAATACCTAAGTAAGGCTCTAATTTAGATAAAACTTAGATAGATATAGAAAAGATTTAGTTATATAAGAAGAAAAAGATAAGTCTTACACTAACTAGGAATTAAATTAGATAACTCTTTATATAGAACTACTAACCTGCTAGACTAGTATAAGGGGGAATATAGTAAACTACTTAATTAATATAGGGGTATAAATAAATCTCTTAAGATTAAGTGCTGCGTAGGCGTTACAGGTACCTATTAAGACACTAACCTAGACCCTAGGGTATACGCAGGGGGTAGTTATAGCTAATAGTAGGATAGACCTATTTATTAGAACTATGTAGAATATACTAGTACGTATAGGGGAGGTAGAGACCCTAACTTATTTTAGGGTAATTACAAACCTAACCTACTTAGCTATATAAGGAGGGCTATAGTGTACCTCTACTAGGCTAGCTATTTAGTATAATATCTATAGGAGGGTTACCTACTAGGTGCTATCCTTAGATAGGGAAAGGAATACAGTCTTTATAGCCTTAGATCTAAAGCTAGAAGATAGAGATAAAATAGAAGAGGAAGATAAATTAAAAAACTAACAGTAGGACCCTTACTTAGGAAAGAGATGCTATAAAATTACTACCTAGGAGATAAGTGCTATATAGCAGAATATATAGCATATTTAAAATTTCTACAAGAGGTAGACTATATAAAGCTATAAGCAGGATTTAGTAAATATAGACAACTATTTACCTTAGAAGATAAAAAGATGCTAGAAAAATAGGTAGCACAAACTATAGGATATAGTGTAGGGGCAAGCAAAGACCTATAGGCTATCTAAGAGCTAAACCTAATATTAGTAATATAGAAGTTAAATTAAGGTGCGTAATAAAAAGTAGTATAAATAGTTACTAAGGTAAGCACTAAGTATAAAAAGGTTAGCAAGAAAATCTAACTAGTAGATAACCTAAAAGAGAGGGATAAGGATATAGAGTTTAGAAGGGAGGACTAGAAAATAGTGGCTAAGGAAAACTAACTACTAAAGCTTAGTATTCGCGAAAGAGTTAACCTTGGCCCTTTTAACTATCTTTTTAAGAAAAGATATGCATTATTTCTAAGAGGGTCTAGGCTAACCGCTAAGAGGATACAAGAATAGAAATTTAGTCTAGACTTATTAGAGTTTAGCTCTATAGAACACTATTTGTTATTAAGACAGACGCTTAAACCTTAATTACTTAGCTTAATTAGTCCTTAAGCAAAATACTAGGAGGAGTAATAAATAGGTGGCTTGCTACTATTTTAGCATAGGAGTTTGAAATTTAACATGTTCCTAGTGAACTATTAGGGAGTGCAACCTATTTAAACGAGGGGAAGTAGGAGGGGTAAGCTTTAATAGTAGTGATCCTATAGCAGAGGAAATAGGTTTAATGCAGAAACATAGGTAAAAAGATAATATTATAGAGTTTAAGTGAAGTCTACTAAAGTTATGCTTCTCCTATCCTCTAATCCTTTATACCTTTATACTATTTAATTTACCTAACTTTTTAGGCTAAGCCTTGTTTTTCTCCTATATATCCTATACTACGGCACAAACCTCCCCCTCCTTTAAGCTTGGCCCTATTAAGCTTGGCCCTTACTCTCCTCCTCTAGGTTAGCGACCCTAGTTCCTAGCTTGTCAAGCTTTAGGTAATAGGGTAGGAGTATCTAGGGTCTCTAATCTTAAACCTAAACTTAATAAGATAGTTCTCCTCTACGCCCTTGCTAGGCTTCCTAGATAGCCTAGCCCTAGGCGCCTAGATCCCTCCACCTTTTGTTCCTCTTTAATAGCTCCTAGATGCTTTTTAACTATATCTAGAGTCTCTAATTACTTAATCTATCTATTATACCTCTACTACTCTCCTGCCTTAGTAGGCTATACCCCCTTTATACTAAAATAGGATTAGTCTAGTACCCTAGCCTCCTTATCCTTACTAAATACAAGCTTCTTATTCTTAACGCAGTTAGCCTAATTCTTCTTTAACTCCTTTACTATCTTAACCTAACTCTTCCTAATCTATACTCCTATCCTTTCTCTATTTAAATCTCCTATTAGGTACTTCTAGATCTCTACCTTTACTAATAGGTTATCCTATTAAACCTAATATATAATTACCTTTAAGACCTAGGTAGGATAGGTAGCCTAGATATCTCTAGGAAATTACTATTAGACTCTACTATATTTAACTAGGTGCCCTAATAGAGTCTTTAGGGCTATACTTATCTATAGGTAGGCTAGTGTAATCTCTATATATATCCCTATCTCTAGCACCTCTATTATTATTATATTATCCTATACTTTTATATACTATAGCAGAACTATACGCTATATTTAAGTAGTAGGTCTAGTAGATCTATATAGCATTACTAGGCTTATAATCCTTACCTGTCCTTTTTAACAGATTTCCTTCTCCTATCTTACTATAGGGCACTTCTCCCTTAGCTCTTTAGGCTAGTGCACCCTATCTTCCTATACCTAGATATAGGCCCTCTTGTTCCTCCTTAACCCCCTATTTATCTAATTTACCTAATTCTTCTATACTTCTTTAAATCTAATTAGGAGCTTAGTATAGTTATCTTAGTCCTTATTATTAAAAGAAACTAAGCCTTAGATTATCTTAAGCCCTTATCCTAACTACGCTGCCTTAGAAAGGTTTACGTCCACGTAACAAAAGAATATCTAGTCTCCTGCCTAGGTGTACTTAGTGTAGTATAGGTATAAGATTAGGTTTATAGTTTCCTAGATTATAGCGTATTAGAGCTAGTATCCTATATCCCCTTATACTAGCTATTAAATAATAGAGTGGTATATAGTCCTGCACTACCCTAAATTAGCTACCTACTTTATCTCCCTTAAGTGCTATTTATATATCTTAAAGCACTTATCTACTATCCTTACTAGTTCTAGGTCCTTATAGATCTAGGTAAAGGTGTCTAGGGTTATACTTCCTTTCTATAAGAATCCTTAGTAACTCTGCTTAATTCTTATTACCTATTATAGTTAGGCCTAGTTAATTATTAGTGCTGTCTTCTTTAGCTAGTAGCGATAAGCTTGTAAATCCTTAGAGGTGTAATCTTAGTTAAATAGCTTAGTAAAAGCTACTATAGTAACTAGGTTAGCTTGCAAATTTCCCTATTCTCTAGGCTTATAGTATAGCATATTTAGCTATCTATTACTTACCTCTATATTTAGAGTCTAAGTATAGAGCCCTATCTTGCTAGTAATAAACTTTAAGTAGCTAAAGCATACCTAATTTAAATCCTGCACTATCCTCCCCTTAGTGTCCTAGATAGTACTGTAATTAGTAACTTTGTAGTACTATACTTTAACTAGCTTCCTTTGCTTAGTGTTATTAAGTGCTCTACTCCTAATCCTAGTAGCAATTAATTGTAGTGCAGAGCGTTAGTTTTTGCACTAATAGGGCGCTTTATTCTTAACTATAGCATACTTATCTTTAGTAATACCCTCTTCTTCTAGTATTATTATCTTAGTGTCTAGAGTCTTATTAAGTTCCTTAAGTAGTCTAGGTAAAGAGTTACGTAATTTATTTATTACCTCTATATTAGTATCCTATAGTTATAGGCCTACTACTATATATTAGCTAATAATTCTAAACTCCTAGTAAATATTCTCTCCTATCCTTTTTAAGAGCTAGGTAGTATATCTTCCTTAAGCTCTTATTATCCTTTATATAGGCGATTCTGCTAGAGATTCTTCCTCTAAGATATAGGTAGCTAATTTAATTTCTCCTAGGGTAGTATTTAGTATATCCTCTATCCTCTTCTTATAACTCTATAACTCCCTTACTATACTTCCTAACCTTAATAGTCCCCTATTCTAGACTACACTCCTATCTAGTAGTATAGTCTAGGCGCGTCTAGCGTAGGATATAGTCCTAGGTAGCTAGTTACAACCTAGATTCTTAATCTCTTGTATTACCCTCTCCTCCTCTACTTTCTTTTTAGCTACTTCTCTGCTTCCTTATAGAGAGCTAGCTAGGACATCTTTAATTTCTTTTAGTACTAGTATCCTATAGTTTATTAATAACCTTATACCCTCTTTCTATATTTATTTACTTAGGGGGATTATACTAAGTAGCACCTCTACCTAGTTCTCTAACTTCCTGTACTATTACAGCACTAGGTGCTAAATCTTAGTGTAAGCACTATCCTCTTCCCTATAGCGTATATTAAAGTTGCAAGGGTTACTTATACCTTTAAGCGTTAGCCTAGGTAGGGTATGCGGGCCTATTATATAGTAACAAATAATTACCCTAATATATTATAAGAAATAGTCCTCTAGTTCCTCCTTAGCCTTTAAGATAGTATCTACCTTTCCTATTAGCTTAGTAATTATAACCTAGACCCTATGCTAGTTAGTAATATTAATAAAATTGTCTTTTAACTAGTTTCGCCCCTATATTCTATAGTATACCTCTAAGTTTAGGAAGCTAGCAAGCTAGTCTAGACCCACGCAATGTAGGAGGTACCTTACATCTATACATCCTTAGTGTGTCTAACTAACTTGTAGGGTAAATTAGCTTAGGTATTTCTAACTAAATTTAGCATAATTAGCGTGGATATACTATATTACTAAGTATATTTTATTAAGTTACTTCTTATATATATTACGTGCTTCCTTTATAAATAGGTACTATAACCTAAAATTAGCTACACTACTATATAACTACATAAGTGCTAGGCTAGACTCTATAAAGCTCCCTACTACTAGTATTAATCCTAAAGTTTTGTTAAAGTGCTCCCCTAGTGCTCTAATAAAGTTTTCTATAATATTCCTCTATTACGCAATAGTGCTTACACGTATCTTATTAATCTAGCTACCTATAGTTATACCTCCTTTCTATAGAAGAGGGATACCTTTATAAAGTACCTAGGTCTACGTGTTAAACTCTTTAGGCTAAACTAAGTCTAACTTTTTAATAGCTAAAAGACTTCTCTATTATAACGTATACTAATAGTCTAGTGCAAAACTTCTAGGTGTTATAGGCTATAGCTATAACCCTCTAGGTTATAGGCTTAACCTTAGGGACTATAGGGAACCTATTAATATTAGGGATCCTAGTAAGCCTAGCTTAACTACTAGCTACTTTCCTTTCTAGACTTCTAATAACTATTTAAGGCTCGTTATTTTGTTTAGGATCTTCTAGTAGTAGCTTTATTAGATACTTATAGTATTATTAGATATCTAAAGTTTTTAGTGTAGTTTATTATAGTAGTAGTAGCGCAGGTAGAATATATATAGGAGCACGCATGCCTTCCTATTATACTTACGCCTTCTTATTATTCTCCTACCTTTACTTTATTCTACCTTTACTTATTTATTATCCTTCTACCTTTACTTATTTATTACCCTTCTACCTTTACTTTCTTATTATCCTTATTGTGATTACTTGTCCGCGCGTAGGTAGGTAGTTAGTGTAGCTAATTAGAGCGTTGTATATCTAAAGGGTTAAATTAGCGCACCTGTTAGATACCTATTTAGGACTAGCGCGCTTCCTGCCTTCCCCCCACTAATCTTGCGCCTATCCCCTAGCGCATTTCCTTTCCTAAGTTTTAACACTAAAGTATTAATACTATTAACTCTTAATTATTAATTATCCTCCTCTTAATTACTTTTACTAGAATCTAAGATATTAAAATATTAGTATTCTGCTTGTTCTTTGTCTAAGAGCGTCCTAGGTCTAATCTTAAGAGTAGGACTGCCTATATCTAGTTATAGGATTTCCTAGTCCTAATTCTCTAATTTAACTTCCTTATTTTCTTCTCTTCCCTTTATACCTAACTTATTAAACTGCGTAGGCAGCGCTTAGAAGATGTGCCTATTTTCCTATAGTGCCCTATTGTACAACTTTATAAGTCCTTAGTCTTCCTAGTTTACCTTATCCTAGCTTCTCTAGTAGAAGATTTTTATCCTCTAGCTTAGTATTATATATATAAACTTAGTTCTATCTAAATCTTTTAGCTAATACGTCCCTAACTCTAGAAAGCTCTACGCTACTAGGTATAGACCTAGCTATTTGTTACTAAGTTTCCTATCTCTAGATATATCTATCTAGCAGACTAAATCCCACAGTAGTACTAATAAGCTAGGGCTAATTTCCTCTCTTTAAATTTCCTTATAGTTATCCTAATATTCTTTCTTCTATAAGCGTAGCCTCTTAATTCTTAACACTATATCTTTAAGAAACTAATCTCTTAGGTTAACCTAGGTGGCCCTTACTACTAGTAGTTAAGCCCTATCTATTATCTGCCTAAAGGGAAGCGTCTGCTATATTAGAAGAGCTAGTTTAATTAGGAGTACTAGGTTCTAACTAGTAACTAGCTAGTATACAGAGTATCTAGTATTTTCTTAAATAGATATTTAGTTAGCTAGGAGTACTATTAGTAGATTAGAGACCTAGCTCCCCTAGAGCTTTACAAGCGCGTTAATAATTAGTTTATACCCTCCTTTAATTTTTCTATTAGCCTAAGGGTTATAGGCAGAGATCTAAACCCTATATATACTATAGACGCTAGCTAAATTATAAATAACTTTTTAGAAGTTAGGCCCCCTATTAACTATAATCCTTCACGCTATATTCTATCTATATAGGATATCTTTATATATAAATTTAGTAATAGTTTTTAATCTATTATTTAGTAATACTTATACTTTAGGCCACCTGCTTAAATAGTCCTAGGCTATTACTAGGAATTATTTCCTAGAATTATAAGGCATATAGACTACGTTAATAGCTACTATCTTCTATAGCATATAGGAGTAGGTGTTAGTAAGCATGTTAACCTTCTTCTTACTACTTCTTTTCTAACACTTATAACATGTGTGTAGAGTAAGCCTTACTATCTTATATATCCTTTCCTACTAATATTGCTAAGCTATTATTAAGTAGACAGCATTTACCCTATAATAACTAACAAGGCGATGTATTTCCTATATAGCAGCAATCCTAATATCTTTATTATTAACTACTTATCTTACTACTATATTTTAAGATATCTTATAGAAGAGGAACCTATCTCTTATAAAGAAGTTTAATACTCGTTTCTTCTATACCCTTAACTCCTTCTCTAGAACGTCTAGGATTTTAAACCTAACTAGAAACTAGGTAATTCCTTCTAACTTAGCGCTATATTTAGGACGTAGTACTTTATCCTTTATTAGATTATATAACTTAATATTAGCAATTATATACTTAATAAAGTCTTTAACGTTGTCTTTAGTTTTATCTAGGGGTTCCTATCTATCCTCCTTTAGATATTAGGATAGAGCATCTGCAACCACATTCCTCTTGCCTAGAATATATTAAATTTTAAAGTCCTATGCTAAAATAGTAGCAAGCCACCTGTTTATTACCCCTCCTAGTATTTTGCTTAATAACTAATTAAGCTAAGCAATTAAAGTTTAAGCGTCTGTCTTAATAACAAATAGTATTCTATAGAGCTAAACTCTAAACTTTTTTAGGGCCTATAGCACTACTCTATACTCTAGCTTAGTAGAGTGCTACTTTACTTTAGACTTTAACTACACGGTACTTTTAAACTAGCATAGATATTGCCTTCTATCTAGCCCTATTTATTCTAGGGAAGCTCCTGCGCCTTCCCTACTAGCGTCTACTACAAGGTAGATAGTCCCTCTAGTCTTGTAATTAATAGTTATTAGGGCTAGTGCTGTAGTAATAAAATGCTTAAGCTCTTTTATTACTACCCTCTAGGGTTCTTCCTATGTCTACCTAGTGTTACCTTGTAGAAGTATAAATAATAGCTTTGCTTAGATAGCGAAGCTAGGAACCTATATCTAGTAGTAGACACAGATCCTAATAAATATCTAGACTTCCTTTATATTTCTGCATTCTAGCTATTTTATAATCTTTTCTACCTTTATATAGTTAGGGTATCTTCCTTTAAAGCTAACCTTATAGCCTATAGTACTAAGATAAGCTATGCCCTAATAATATTTTGTAGAAATTTGGATTACTAAGGTTAGGAATAATTTAGGAGATAGATTATTAGATTGTATCTACTATGATTGTACTTATATATATAGAGCTTTAGCTACCCTTACTAGAAGGTAAATAATTAGTAAACCTTCCTTACTAGAGCTCCTACTTTTTATTAGGCACTTAGCAGTAAGCTAGCAGTTAATTAGATAGTGGGTCCTATAGGGGTATTAATTAGGGTTAATTAGATTAAGATGCTCTGTGATCTGGTTAATATCCCTCCTGTAACACACCCCCTAGGTATAGGTAGATCTTTTATTATTATAGTTGCGCTTATAGTTAGTAGGTAGTGTAGCTAATTAGAGCGTTATATATCTAAAGGGTTAAATTAGCTTACCCTTTAGATACTAACTAGCGCGCCTTCCTTATTTAGCCTGCGCTTACGCGCGTAGATATTGTCTAGACTAAGCTCTGTAACTCTATCTACCTAACTATAATCTTTACTATAGCTTAAATTATAAGATTATATAACCCTAAAGATCTAAACTATGCTTATATCCTTACTAACCTATATCTTAGTTAAAGTTAAAAACTGCTACTTACGCTTGCTCTACCTGCGCTGCCCTTATTACCTCCTGCGTAGCTAAAGCTATAGTTACTAAAGCTACTACTACTAAAGAAGAGCGCGCTACTACTAAGCGTAAGGCTATTATAGAGCGTGTAGTAGCTAAGCGCGTGGCTACTGCTACCGCGGTTAAGATTGCAAAGCTAAGGAAGGGTGCTCCTACTCTAGCTCCTACTAACGTGATCCACCACCGAGCGCCTACCCCCACCGAGCGCCCACTAACACCAAAATCACCAAATTTTCAACACCAAATTTCTCAACAACCATGGCACCTATTAACGACGCGCTTGCAGCAATTAAATCCTTAACTCTTAGAGAAGATTTTACATACTTAGAAATAGCAGAAAAGTATGGTTGCTCGCGGTTAACCTTGTCTAGACGCTACTAGAAAATTTAGCAGGCGCGCACTACTACTCTACTAAATAGTTAAATACTTAACACTATGTAAGAAAGCAAGCTTATAGAGTATATTAAAGAGCTTTGTAGGCAAGGATTACCCCCTATATAGACTATTATTTAAAATTTTGCGACTAAAATAATAGGGAATCTAGTAGGCAAAAATTAGGTGTAGCGCTTTATTAACTGCTACAATATTAATCTTATCTCCTATTAGGCTACTAGGCTTAATCGCAACCGCTTTAAAGCTAATTCTACCTTTAAGTATAGCTTATACTTTAAGCTTTTACACTAAAAAATAGAGTAATATAATATTAAGAGTTAGCATATCTATAATATAGATAAGAAGGGTTTTCTTATTAGAGTACTGTTAAAAACTAAACGTGTGTTTAATAAGAGCGCCTATAAGCAGAGAAAGATTAGAGCTATGCTCTAGGATAGCAATAGGGAGTGGATTACTACTATAGCTTGCATATGCGCTAATAGTACTGCTCTTACCCCTACCCTTATTTATTAGTCCTAATCTAGAGCTCTATAGGATACCTAGTTATAAGATTTTAACCTATTACAATACTAAGCTTTCTTTGCAGGATTACTAAGTAGGTAGACAAGCTACACCCTAGGGGTATCCTAGCTTAAGGAGGTGTTTAATCGTGAGATAAAAGCTAAAGCTTGTACTTTATACTAGCTCCTTATCCTTAATAGCTATAGATCTCACGTAATAATAGAGTTTATTAAGTACTATAATAAACATAAGATCCTACTTATAATATATCCCCCTTATAGCACTTATACCCTTTAGCCACTTAATATTATAGTATTTGCTCCCTTTATAGCTTTATACAAAGCTTAACTATCTAGTTTTCTAGATAGCTCCTAAGGGCTCACAAGTATTACTAAGAGGGATTTCTACTAGTTATTTAATGCCGCATAGAGTAATACCTTTAAGGAAAAGCTAATATTAACAGCTTTTAAAGCAACAGGCATCTTACTACTTAATCCTAATATTATCCTTTTAAGGTTTAAAGTACCTATAAATAATAGTAACTAGCCTTCTTTAAGCGATAGTATAACCTTAATATTAAGTGCAAGTAATTAGAGAAAGATAGAGCAGTTACTCTACAATACTATAATTAATATCTATAATAAATAGTTAAAGAAGCTTAGCTAGACAATCCACACTATATTAGTAAGAAATACTCTACTTAACCACAAAAATAAACACCTAAGGGCTGCCCTAGCTAATAAGAAGAAGCGTAGGAAGCGTAGTAAACCTCTATTATTACCCCCTAATAATAATTATAGTAGTAGTGCCTAATTTATTTTACTATTAAAGGTAGAGCAAGCGTTTAAGCTCTAGGAGCAAAAGAACCTTAAAGAACAGGAGCTACAACACTAAAAAAGTAAGGTAATTAAGCTTTATAAGCAATAGAAGCTTGCTAAAGCTTAACTTATAGAGGAGCGTTGCCTAAATTAAGCAATTGCTAAGAAGGAGCGGGAGGAGAAAGCCGCCTAAAAAGCCGCTGCACGTAACGAGCAGAAAACCACTAAGTAACTAGAAAAGCAACTCTAAAATAATATTAAAACGTCCTAAATAGGTAAGAGGCAAATCCTTAAGCCTCCTACTATTATACTAGCTAAGGTGGTTAATAAGGAGCTAGTAGAAGAGGATATAGTAGTGGAGGCAACTTTACGGCGTAGGCGCCTAATTAGACCCCCTAAAAAGCTGCTTACATAATCTAAAATATTCAATCTACTCTAATAGATCTAATAATCGCGACTCTAAGAAATCTCGTGATAATAGCTATTGTGGGTGGCGCAATATCCTTATTTAGTGGGTGGTGGATTTTAGTGTTAGTGGGCGCTTAGTGGGGGTAGGCGCTCGGTGGTGGATCACGTTACTCTAGCTCTAACTCTAGCTCCCGCTCCTCCTTAGACCCTACCCCCTATCCCTACTCCTACTCCTGCTCCCTCTCTAGCTCCTAAGGAGACCCTAAGATCCTCCTATTATAGAGAGCCTAGTATTTATTATACTAAAACTTGTCTAAATTATCTACGCTTTATACTCTTTAATAAGTCTAATAGTAAGTACTATAACTCTTCTAGTAGAGGGACTTAGTACTAGTAGTACTCCTCTAGGTATAGCTGTGTCCTAATATATATAATCTATATAAGAATTTTTCCTTTATAATACTTTAGTAAGATCTTATACTAATAAACTAATAGCCCTAAGCTTGCCTAACATTCTATGCTATCCTTCCTAGTAAGAAAGTAGGCAGGTAAGAGCTAAGACCTTCTTAAGGATAAGAAGTAGAGGGTCTTAGTGCTTCTTAAGGAGAGTAAGGCTAAGTAGCAGGAGCTAGTAAAAGCTACTACTGCTGCCGCTAAGCTTGCGCGCAAGGCTACTGCTGCAGCCAAGGGCGCCTAGAGCTCCTTATTAGAAGATAAGGACTCTAGCTCCTCTAAGGTTCCCCCTATAGATCCTAGGTTAGGGTAACCTAGGCAGCTCCCTATAGACTCTAAGGCACGCTTTGCGCGCGTAATAGAGCTCCTTAAGGAAGCTACCTAGTTAATAATAAAGAGGTAGGCTATAGTTAGTTATTTTTATATTATATATTAATAGATCTTATATACTACCTTACTTTAATTAATACTATATAATATATGCTCTGCTATTATATAACTTTAGGTGCTCCCTAAACCTTATAAATTATTATATAGTTAGGTTTTTAGTAAGCCTATTAGCTAGTATATTACTAGTAGGTAGGTAGGTAATATAGAAAGATCCCTTTTTATACTCTTATCTAAGCTATATATTTTAAATATCTATATAGCGTAGCTTAGTAGTAATCCTTTTATTATTACCTACTACTAACCTAATAGTTTATTAATAATTATAATTAATTATCTAGGTAGTATCTAAAGTAAGGTGTATTTTAGTTAAAAAGCATTTTAACGCTATTACTTCTTTACTTACTTGCTTAAGCGCAAGGAGCTCTACCTTAGTAGTTAAAGTAGTAATAGTTGCTTGTTAAGCTGCCTTCTAAATAATAGGTCCTCTAAAGAGCGTGATTAGGTATCTATATAATAATTGCTAAGTATTAATATTATTAGCAAATAACGCATTACTCTATATTATAAGCTTATTAGGATCCCTATTCCTATATTAGATTAATTAGTATTAAGTTTAGTATAGATAGACAATTACTTAATTAATGGCATTAAAGTGTTGTTTAGATAGGTTAGTAAGGTATTAGAAGAGCTAGGAGGCTGTATAGGTAATATTAGGGCGCACTATAATTAAGGTGTAAAGGATTAATCTAACGCGCTCCTAATAGTCCTTAATCTCTTTTTTAGTAGCTTCTCCTATGCTCTTTTTAATATCTTTACTTAATAGTAGTGTAGTAGGGAATTTTCCTATCTCTACTAGATTAAATTTCTTTGCAATCTTGTTAATGTATTTATTATAAATAATCGTTATTGTCTATCTCTTTCTATCCTAGATTACTCTTACCCCTAGAAACTAGCTTATAGGTCCCTTTTCTTCTATAGTATATCTTTGCTTTAGAGCTTAGATAACTTTGTAAGCTTAGCTTGCGTAGTTTTAGTAATAGAGTGATAGGATATTATCTATATAGAATATTAACAAGATACTACAATCTCTATTAAAGAATAGGCATAGCTCCTCTTTAGAAGTAGTAAGCTTATTTTCTTAGAGTGTAGTTAAGAGCTTATTATACTATAATAATAGTAAGTCTTTTAGTCTATATAGAGCCCGTTTAAGCTTAACGCACTTCCTAGGTATTTAATATCCTTTAGGTAGCTTGCAGATAACTATAGGGTGTTAATCCCTTAAGGCGTTAAGGAAAGCTCTAACAATGTTATATTAATATATCGTAAGGTTAAACTTAGCTCTAATAGCTATTATAGTCCTAAAGGTTTAAGCTACTAGGGTAGCTGCGTAGGTTAAATAAATTAAGTTAGTAAGCTATAGATCTCCTCTTACTACTATCCTTGCTTTGCACTTAATTAGGTAACTATCCTAATTAAGCTTGTATATAAACACCTATTTAAGTAGGAGTAGACGCTCTTCTTTAGTTAGCCTATTAATCTCCTCCTAGGTACTAGCTTTTAGTAGAGTATTAATTTCTTTATATACTGCGTCTCTAAATTACTATCCTATTTAGTAGTTATAGAGATCCTTCTATTATTTTAGCTCCTTTTGTAGAGCGTCCTAGTGCGTATTTCTTTTAGGGTTTTTAGGGGATTTACTCCCTATTACTACTATAATTATAGCGTAGATTATAGTATTTAGTTTAGGATATACTAAAAGATTATATAAGGGATTTCTAATTAGATCTATATCTAATAGATCTATTACTATATATATCCCTACACTTATAGAGCCTCCTAGTAGTTTATTAAGGTCCTGTCCCTAAGCTTGCTTACTAACACGCGTTAGTGGTAGTCCTTTAACTTGTGGTTTTCTACTTCTTCTAGGAGCTCTAAGTGCCGCTTATAAGGGATCTGCAGGGGATATAGAATCTAGTCCTAAAGCAGGTAGGTAGGAGCTCTGCTTACCACCCCTATAAGAGCTAGATAGGGTGCCCTTACCTATCTCTGTGCTCTTATAGAGTGACCCACTAATAGCACTCTCCCCTCTAGGTCTTTCCTAGGAGCTACCTATTATAGTATTAAAGTAAGTTAGATTACTACTATCTTAGGTAGTAAGACCCTAATCTATAACCTATATAGATCCTTTATCTCCTGTACTAAAGTTTAGTTCTAGTATTAGTTTAGGAGTTTAGAGCCCTAAAAGCTTAGGGGACTTTATATAGATCCTTTGTGCTAAGCTAGCTGTGCTTAGTACCTACGCTAGAGTTGTCTGCTTAGGGGGTTGTGAATTACTAGGCTAGCTAGCCTAATTATCTACCTCCTCTAGCTCTACCCTACCCCCTAGCTCCTACGCTAGGTTTAGTCCTCCTTGCTTACTAGACTCCTTATGTTGCTCTGCTATAATATAAAGCTAATTAAAGATATTAAGCTCTTTATATGCTTCTCCTGTATTATAGATCTTATCTTTGCTAATAATGTTAACTATCTTTTAAGCCTCTAACTATTAAAGCTACTCTAGATCTTTCTCTTTATAGAAAAGATCCTTATAAAAGTAATATTCTACGTTGTAATAATCTAATTAAGTAAGGGGATCTATATCCTATATATATTAGATGCTCTATATCCTACTAGATATCTAATATAACCTTAAGGGTTTACCTTAAAAACCCTCTTGTAACGCCTAGCTACTTAATCTCTATTAAGGGGGTAAGCTCGATAGCTATAGGCGTATATTCTGCTCTAATTAGGGCGGAGATTAGCAGTTGCCTCCCTTATCTGCTCTAGTTGCTACCACCTAAAGTATCTAGTAAACTAACAATCTAGCACTTTATTAGGTAATATTATATTATAAGCATACGACAGGCTTATATTATAGAGCTAAGTCGCTGCTTTAACAATTTTAGGCTAGAGCTTTATTAGTAGGTTAGCACTAATCCTTATTTTAATTAATTTCGTTATAATCTCCTGCCCTACTCTTTCTGCTCCTCTATTAGGTTTATAGGTATATATAGGTAAGCTCTTAATTTTAATACTATTATTAGCTACCTAGATCTAAAAGCGAGATTTACCACGCTAAGGGAGCGTTGCAATATTATTGTCTTGTATAATCTTAACTATGCTAAGCTTATATTAGTTAAGTATTAAGCTCTTAAAATTTTTAAATACCTGTATAATCTTATTAAGGTTTTTAGCTTATAGTAGATAGGTATAAAGCTTTCCTAAGTAGTTGCACTTTAATACTAAGATCTATTGCTTATAAGCTATACCTGTTAGTATGTTAAATAGATCCTATAATACCTAGTAGTATAGACGTAGTAATCTTTCCCTTAGTTATCTTAATATAACCTGTTAGGCATATATAATAGCCTAGTGCTTGTATTTGCTCCTAGGAGTTCCTTTAATCCTAACGTTTATTACTAACTTAACTAGAGCTTTAAGCGCCTTAGGTCCTAAATAGCCTAATTATTAGTGCTAAAGCTCCTTACTATCGTGTCTTAGGTAAGTTGCTAGGATTATTAGGGTTATTTAGGCACTATACTTTACATTATTTAATAAGGGGTAGAGGGCTTGTATTCTAGGAAAGTTAAGTTAAACTTGCGCAGTAACTTGGCTAATACAACGCTCTTTCCTAATAATCTAAACTATAAGGTGGCATCTAGCCTAAGGAACTAAACTCCTGCTTTAAGTAATTAAGCTTCTAATATAATATTTACATAAAAACTATCTACTAACACTACGTTAGTAAGCACTAAATCTTCTGTTTTTGGACCCCTTAGTCTATTAAGAGCATTAGGGATTACTCTAGTCCCTCTACCTAAGATTAGAAAAGCTTAAGTTCCTGCTTTAACTATCTTATATTTAACTAATCTAAACAAGCTTTCTTCTAGGTAGCTTATATTATTAACTAGGTGCACTGCACCCCTATTGTTAAAGATAGTGCTCTTTAATAGAGCGTAAGCTTTAAAGTCTATAGTTAAATAGATCCTGTTTATTTTCTCCGCTATTAACATAGGGTTAATTAGTGCCGCCTGGATACTGCCTAGATAGGTGATCACGCTTGCCTTACTACCATAATCTTGATTAATAGGATAGGACTTGATTAGAGCTTTTCTTAACTCTTTAAATTTTTGATTCCTATTAATCTTTTTCTTAATCTCTAATTATTAAGTAGTAGTGAGCTTATTACCTGTATTAGTCTAAGCTTTAATAACGTTTTTGTATTTAGGAGGTTTCTATAGGTAAGATCTACTACATGGGTATAAAGACTCCTTCTTTGGTTAATTAGAAGGTAGAGCTCCTATTATTGCAAACACTCTAGGACCTTTAGAGCTTAATCTTATGTTGTTCTCTTAGAGAAGTAATAAATAGATCTTAGTAACCTGCGGGAGGTTATAAGTTAGCTCTCCTATTACTAACTTTTTAATAATCCTTTAAAACATAGTTTAACCCTAATCTAGTAAGATCCTAGTAGATAGAGCTTTAAGATAATCCTATACTATAAGCTATCCTTTAATATTAAGAACGTTATATACCTTAGCTCGCGTATATAGGATTGTCTACTCCTTCTGCTAGTAATTAGCGTCTTATCTACTTATCTTTGCCTTAGTAAGATAAGCTTTATACTGCGATCTTGCTAGTGTTGCAGCGCTTGAATTAGTTAGCGCTAGGTTGTTGCAGAGTACTTAGATAAGTGCTTAGAGGGTTACTCTTCCTTAATTAACAAGCTCTATATAGGCTAGGGTAAGGATCCCTTAATCTACTATATTGTTAACCTATGTAAAAAGGTTCTAGATTGCTAATAACTTTAATGCCTAATCTAATAAGCAGGCTTAGTACTAAGCTATTTTAAGTTTATACTGCTTGCTTGTTTTATTAGATAGCGCAATATCTATTGGCATGTTAGGCTTAATAGGTCTATTCTTAAAGTGGTTTTTAGCATCCTAAGCCTTAGGGTCTACCTCTGCCTAGATCCCTTTAGTTAGGGCATAGTATCTAAATTGTATGTACTAGGTGGGCTAGTTGGTTAATCTAGTAAGTAGGATATCCCCCTTTAGGATTTAGTTGCTTATAGTAGAAGAGTAATAAGTAAGCTTCTGCTTAAGAAATAGTATAAAGAAAGAGTAAAGCTTGCTAGCTTAGTGTCTAAGTCAAACAATACGCTTAAATAGATAGGACAATCTTTAATAAGGTAAAGCGCGAACTAGGCTTATAACTATAGAAGTTTAGATTACTAAGGTTAGGAATAATTTAGGAGATAGATTATTAAATTATATCTACTACGATCGTACTTATATATATAGAGCTTTAGCTACCCTTACTAGAAGGTGAATGATTAGTAAACCTTCCTTACTAGAGCTCCTGTTTTTTGTTAGGCACTTAGTAGTAAGCTGGCAGTTAATCAGATAGTGGGTTATACAGGGGTATTAATCAGGGTTGTTTGGATTAAGATGCTCCGTAATCCGGTTGATATCCCTCCTACAACACCTTATAACTTTAATATACGCTATAAGGAAGAGGATAGTGCTTATACTAAGATTTAGCGTCTAGTGCTATAATAGTATAGGAAGTTAGAGAACTAGATAGGGGTGCTACTTAGTATAATCCCCCCTAGTAAATAGATATAAAAAGAGGGTATAAGGTTATTAATAAACTATAGGATACTAGTGCTAAAAGAAATTAAAGATATTCTAGCTAGCTCTCTATAAGGAAGCAGAGAAGTAGCTAAAAAAAAAGTAGAGGAGGAGAGGGTAGTATAAGAGATTAAGAATCTAGGTTATAACTAGCTACCTAGGACTATATCCTACACTAGACGCGCCTAGACTATACTACTAGATAGGAGTGTAGTCTAGAATAGAGGACTATTAAGGTTAGGAAGTATAGTAAGGGAGTTATAGAGTTATAAGAAGAGGATAGAGGATATACTAGATACTACCCTAGGAGAAATTAAATTAGCCGCCTATATCTTAGAGGAAGAATCCCTAGTAGAATTGCCTATATAAAGGATAATAACAGCCTAAGGAAGATACGCTGCCTAGCTCTTAAAAAGGATAGGAGAGAATATTTACTAGGAGTTTAGAATTATTAGCTAATATATAGTAGCAGGCCTATAACTATAGGATACTAATATAGAGGTAATAAATAAATTATATAACTTATTACCTAGACTACTTAAGGAACTTAATAAGACTCTAGATACTAAGATAATAATACTAGAAGAAGAGGGTATCTCTAAAGATAAGCATGCTATAGTTAAGAATAAAGCGCCCTATTAGTGCAAAAACTAACGCTCTGCACTATAATTAATTACTGCTAGGATTAGGAGTAGCGTACTTAACAACACTAAGCAAAGCAAGCTAGTTAAAGTATAGTACTACAAAGTTACTAATTACAGTACTATCTAGGACACTAAGGGGAGGATAGTGCAGGATTTAAATTAGGTATGCTTTAGCTACTTAAAGTTTATTACTAGCAAGATAGGGCTCTATACTTAGACTTTAAACGTGGAGGCAAGTAATAGATAGCTAAACGTGCTATACTATAAGCCTAGAGAATAGGGAAATTTGCAAGCTAATGTTATGGACTGGCCTTAAGGGAGAATGCAATGAGCGTTGATAATAGTATTTAGTATCTTAAAGGAGAGGTAAGCCCTCCACGCCTTTTTATAGGTGTCTAGTGTGTTCGCTTAGTAGTAGTGTTAGACTTGGTCTATCTTGTGTTAGACCTAGGCTTAGGCATAAGCCTAAGCCCTTCATATACCCCTAACCTTCCCCTATAAGCCATTGTGAAATCGTCTTTCTAGGAGTCTAGGGTTATGTCTTTATCCTCTATAATCTATATTAGGCTTTATTATTATATTTTTTAGTTTTATTATTATATCTCTATATTCCTTCCTAATTTATAACAGGCCTGTATATTAAGTAGTACGCGTGCGTAGCATCTATATACTTATTTTAGCACCCTACTATAAAAGTTCTAACATAGCTATCCTACCCTACTATAAATTTCCTAAACTTACTTTTGTTATACAACAGATTTTCCTAGCTAATTAGTCTTATCTCTACTCTTTTTCTATTAATCTAGCCTATATAGCCTCTATTATATCTCTATCTACTACTACTAGTGCTAGTAGTAGGGATCTACTAAGAGGTAGTTAGACCCTACACTAGGCCTACTAAGATAAGGTGTGTACTTCTAGTGTCCTCCCTATATTTCCTGCACTAACTTTTGCTTAGCACACGCCTCCCTAAACACGGCTGCTTAGCAGCTTTATTATTTCTAGTAACTTAGATAATAAGGAATATAATAGTAGCTTTATAAAGCCGCTTCCCTATAATTAGTGTATTAACTAGCTTTATCTCTTTAGCAAGTATAACTATTAGGAAGGTAGTAGTAAGTTCCCCTTAATTTATATTTTCTTTGTAGCAAGTTCTAACCGTGTCTAGGGCGTTTATGCAAGTCTTATTATTATAGTTATAAAACCTACACTAGGTTAGAGGCTATACTTGCTAATAATCCTAACGTCTACTAAGCCCTCTATAACTAGCTTTAGTTTTGTTACAGTTACTAGGAGGATCACCTCTATATTATAAAGAAAGGGACCCTTAGAACCTTTATAGGGAAACCTACTAAAGGCACCTATTACTAGTTTATGCTATAGTTCTACTAGCTCTACTATTATTTTAAGGATCTTATATTAAGGGCTTAAACTAATAACGCTGTTACTCTACTTGCCCCTACTACCTACTTGCGCGCCTATAATTACTATTAGCTTAGTGCTATTATTCTATCTACTACTAGTACTCTAGCGTTTCCCCTTTAGTCTGCTATTACGCCTTTACGTAGTAGTTATAGCAACAACAACGTTATATAGCTTGCTGCTACTACTAGTATTACCTTCTAGCGTATTAACTAGCGTATAAATAAGACCTAGGCCTAAACTAACCTTTATATTAACTAGCTTAAGAGCGCTGCTAAGCGCACTACCTAAGGTATTAAGACTCTTATTATTAGTATTGTTTTTCCCTTATTCCCTTTGTATCTATTCTAACGTTTATTTTCTTTAGGCCTAGGGTGCTACGCGCTAGCAAGCTATTAAAGCACTACCCTCCTCCTAACGCTGCTACTACTACTACTTATACTTGTTAACTAAGTCGTCCCCTACCTGCAACACGCGCGAGCGCCACTGCTATTACTAAGAGATGTAGAGGCGTTAGAATAATATAAATAATAGTTTAGGGGGGGCTAGAGGGGGGTTAGTTATAGATAGTAATAGTATAGATACTGCTACCTAATTATTAGCTATATTATAAAACTTTAGTAGCAGAGCACTTACTTAGAGTGTTGTAAGGATAATTATAAGATTTCTTTAATACCTTTCTACTTCTTAATTATAATAAAGGTCTAAGTTATTATTCTAGTTTCCTTTTACCCTTGCTTCCTAGTTTTTATACGTATTAGGCTATTATTATGCGCAGCATCCCTATACTATTCCTTAAACCTATCTAGAGCCTTAGTATCCTACACTACCTCTAGTAGGTGCTATATTAAATTAATATACCCTTT
Source organism: Plenodomus lingam (assembly GCF_022343315.1). Classification (NCBI taxonomy): domain Eukaryota; kingdom Fungi; phylum Ascomycota; class Dothideomycetes; order Pleosporales; family Leptosphaeriaceae; genus Plenodomus; species Plenodomus lingam. The sequence goes on along the minus strand of NW_027093944.1, from coordinate 390,949 downwards.
TTATTTTACTAGGACTTAATACTTCCCTTTTCCTCTTATATTCTTTATATAAAGGATCTCTTCTACTTCCTATTTATCTAGTGTTATATCTTTATTTTCTAGAGTAACTATTAAGCCTAGTTATAAGTCCTAAAGCTTCTAGCTTAGTAGTAGGTTATTAGTAGCTCTCTCTAGCAGATCTATATATATAGTCTTATATAAGTTCCCTAGTAAGTCTAACACTACTATAAGTAGAGTAGGGACTTCTATTACTTTATACTTTACCTATAGCTAGTTAAACCTTTTACTTAGTTAGTTTATCTTTATATTACGCATTACAAACTAAACTATATTGCCTTTTAGGAACTTTTTAGCTAGGCGTTAGGACTAGTTTATTACTTCCTATTATTATTACTATTAGAACATAATAGCAGCTTGCGCTAGCTCTACACCCCTCTATAGGTGTGATAAGAACGCTACAGCCTCTCTATGTGAAGGGCTTGGGCTTATACCCAAGCCTAGGTCTAACACAAGATAGACTAAGTCTAACACTACTACTAAGCGAACATATTGCACACCTATAAAAAGGTGCTAAGGGTTTACCTCTCCTTTAAGATACTAAATACTATTATTAACACTTATTGCATTCTCCCTTAAGGCTAGTCTATAATATTTTAGTATCTTCTTCTAAATATACTATAATAGTAATAAGAGATAGACGCGCTAGATGTTTAGAATAACTAGGTGTAACCTAATATAGTAGAAAGGCTAATATAATAGGTCTATAGATTAATAGAATAATAGGCTTAAGACTCTACTATAATAGCTATACTACGTTAATAGAACAAGGAAATACGCAATTAGATTCTATCCTAACCCTCCTCTAAGCCCGCTAGGTTTAATAATATGCTACCTCTGCCCTCTCCTACCTTATATTGCAAACCCTTCCTAGTTAGCTTGCTATATAATAGCACTAAGGTAAACTTCTCCTCCTAGTAAATAACTATAGAGTTTAAACTACGTGCAGACAAGGTCTTTATTAGGGATAAGGAGGCAAGGTTTATATATATTTAGTCCTAGTTATTACCTATAGTCTAGCGCGCTATAGCACTATACTTTAAGGATAGTGCATATAAGCGTTAGGATATAAGCAGGTTTCTTAACTACCTAGCGTTCTATTATAGCAACTATTATAGGCAGGAGCGCGCCTAAGTTACGTTAGAATACTTATATTAGGGCTAAAATTAGCCTTTTATAGAGTTCTTTATAAATTTTGTGTAGCTCCTTATATAGTTAGGAGGTTTACACTAGGATAATAAATAGAAGCTTTTATAACTTTAGTAATCTCTTAATAGTTATATATACTTAGTTTCCCTTAATAGGGGAGTCTCTAGGATAAACTACAACGTAGCTATAGAGGAATACAAGACAATTATAGTAGATATTAAAATAGCCTCTCTAGAACTAGGTTTTCTTTAGGCTAGTAAGTCTAAGGAACCCTAGTAGAAGTCTAACTTAGATTAGGACAGTAATATAAATATAGTAGAAGTAGTAGCCTTATTAAGTGCACCTACTAAACTACTAACATTACGTCCTAACTAGATCCTATAGGACCTATTTAATGCACAGAAACTAGTAAAGGTCTATACCTAGTGTAGATAGGGTAGTTATTTTATATATGCATGCCCTAATATCCTATTACTATAACTAGTAGGTGTTAAGATAGTTATAGTATTAGTAAGCGGCTCTAATTTAGGAAACTAGCTACCCCTAACTTTAGGCTAAGTTAGGGGTATAAGGAGGACACTATAATAAAGGAATTATTAATAGTAGAGGCTATTAAGTATCCCCTAGATATTAAGGCTAGGTTAAATAATCCTCCTTTCTTTATTCCCCTCCTCCTAGGTAGAGTAGAGAACGTGCAAGTAATAGTTAATTTAGGGTGCTAGTGATTTAGTGCAGTTAAGGAAAAGTTAGCAAGATAGATTAGTAGAAACTTTATAGATATTCCCCTGCGACCCTTGCAACATACCTAGGGAATTACTAAGGGTACAAGAATTTTATAGTTAGTAGTATTAGACTATAATTTAGATAGTTAGTAGTCTTAGCTTTTAGCCTATATAGTACCTAGTCTCTCCTATTAACTAATACTAGATAGACTATAGCTATACAGAGAGGGCGTTGTTATAGATATTCTATAAGGTAAATTAATAATTAGGAAGGCGGGAAATATAGTAGTATAGGAGAGCGGGAGACGCCTATATCCTACCTATATCTCTATTATCTTAGGTTTAGTTATAGCAGGGTTACTAAATTAAGGACCCTAATAGGAAGATATATAGGTACAAATTTTTGCAATAAATATACTAGATATTTTGTAGGTAATATATAACTTACGCCTAATAAAATATCTAGGAAGTATTAATAAGGGAAGTCCTATTAATATATACACTATCTATATTGCTAATAGTATAGTTCCCTATAAGCCTAAGCATAAAACTAGAAAGACAAAGTTGCTACTAGAACTACAAGAGTTTAGGGACCTGTTTAATAAAGAGTTAGCAAGTGGTTTGCTACCCTATTAAGGTAGTATAGATTACTATATTTAGTTAATAACTCTCCTAGATAGAACCTAGCCTAACCCCCTATAGGGTCCCCTATACCCTATATCTTGTAATTAATTACTAGAACTAAGAATACAACTTACTAGATTAATAGATAAGGGCTAGATCTAAGTAAGCTCTTCTATAGCTAGAGCTCTAGTATTGCTAGTAAAGAAGCTATTAGGTAGTTAGCGCCTTTATATAGATTACTAGATGCTTAATAGTATAATAATATTAGACTAATACCTACTACTACTTATTAAGGAAACTTTGCGCACACTATCTAGCGTAAATTAGTTTATAAAAGTAGATATTTATGCTACCTTTTATAAAGTTAGAATAGTAGAAGGTTATAAGTCCTTAATAGCTTTCTATACCTAGTTTAGATTATATAAATAGTTAGTATATCTATTTAGTCTTAGTAGTGCGCTATCTACTTTCTAATAATATATTAATACTGCGCTTATAGAGTTACTTAGATTGTATATAATAGCCTACCTTAATAATATCCTAATTTATTTAGGAGGAGACTAGTTTAACTATATAGAAAAAGTAAAGCGTGTACTTATACTATTAAAAGAAGTAAGACTACACCTAGACTTAGAGAAGTGTGCGTTTAGTGTTAAGGAGGTACAATACCTAGGCTATATTATTAAGGCGGGTAAATTACTTAGACCTAACCCTAAAAAGCTTAGGGTAGTATAGGAATAGGAACCTCCTAGGAATATAAGAGAGGTAAGGAGTTTTCTAGGTTTTACTAATTTCTACTATAATTTTATTGTAAAGTTTTCTAAAGTAGTAGCGCCTTTAAACTAACTAACTAGGAAGGACACCCTATTTTAATAGGGAGAGGAAGAATAGAGTGTATTTAATATACTAAAAAAGGCATTTATATCTAGACTAGTACTAATATAATAAGACCTAGCTAAAGAAATATTATTAGAAGCGGACTATTTAGGATACACTCTTAGGGGTTGCTTATTATAAAAAGTTAGGGGCGTCTAGCGCCTAGTTACTTACTACTCTATAGCACTAACGCTAGAGAGATAAAACTATACTATATATAATAAGGAATTACTAGCTATTATTAAGTGTCTTAAAAGCTAGTTAGTAGAGTTATAGAGTATTTATAAACTATTTATAATATTTATAGACTATAAAAATCTAGAGTACTTTACTAGCCTTTAAAGCTTAAGCAAGTAATAGTGCTACTAGGCAGAGGAACTTTTAAAATATTAGTATATCCTATAGTATAGACCTAGCTATCTTGTAGGACAACCTAATACCTTAAGTAGGCGACTATAAAACTTAAACTCCTCTAAAGCAATATAATAGTTAGTAATGCGCCCTAAATTAATTTAGGTTATAGTGTTAGAAGTAGAGAAGGCGTCTAAGTTACTAAAGGGCGCTAGCCTTTTTGCTAACCTGTATATATAGACACTATAGGATAAAGTAGTATTAGAAGATAAGATATACTAAGTGCGTCTTAATACAGTTTAGAAAGGCGCTAGGTCTTTCCTAGTTTCTACTAATATAAAGTAATAGATTAGGGACTGTGTAATTAGCGCACATAGTACTTTACTTTAGAGGTGCGTTATTTAGTTACTAATATAGGAACCCCTTATAACTACTATTATATAGCGAGCATATAAATTAGGTTTAGTAGGATATCTAGGAAAGAATATAATATTTTAAATACTACGCCGCGACTATTATTAGGATAGAATATTAGGAGATATTGCGTGGTATATTTAGAACTGCTATTATTATAGTGCTTATATCTCCTAGAAGCGCTAATAGGGTCTGTTATAACCTATACTAGTTACGTTATAATACTAGTCCTAAATATCTATAGATTTTATAGTTAACCTACCTATAAAAGATAATAGTAAACCTTAGTTCCTATTAGTTATTACTAATAGATTATCTAAATATGTTTAGCTTAAAGTAATAGTCTTTATAGCAGCTAATTATTGTGTAAGGATCTTCTAGGATAACTAGTAGTAGTTCTAGGGCTTCCTATCCTCTATTATTACTAACTAAGGCTCTAACTAGTTAGGATCCTTCTAGACAACATTATGCTAGATAATAAAGATAAACTAGTTACTATCTACTACATATTACCCCTAGACAGATAGCAGGATAGAGCGGGCAAACTAAGAGGTGCAGGTAGTGCTGCGCATAATAGTATACTTTAAGCAGACTAACTAGCCTAACTACCTGCTAGCCTACTAACTTGTACTTAATAATAGGGACTCTAGTATAACTAGTATTAGCCTAAATCTACTTTTAAATAGGTATACTATAGACACGCTATAAAAGATAATATTACTACTAGTAAAGCCTAAGAATCCTTATAGAGAGGCTGTAGCGTTCTTATTGCACCTATAGAGGGGTGTAGAGCTAGCGTAAGCTACTATTATATTCTAATAGTAATAATAATAGGAAGTAATAAACTAGTCCTAACGCCTAGCTAAAAAGTTCCTAAAAGGCAATATAGTTTAGTTTGTAATGCGTAATATAAAGATAAACTAACTAAGTAAAAGGTTTAACTAGCTATAGGTAAAGTATAAAGTAATAGAAGTCCCTACTCTACTTATAGTAGTGTTAGACTTACTAGGGAACTTATATAAGACTATACATATAGATCTGCTAGAGAGAGCTACTAATAACCTACTGCTAAGCTAGAAGCTTTAGGACTTATAACTAGGCTTAATAGTTACTCTAGAAAATAAAGATATAACACTAGATAAATAGGAAGTAGAAGAGATCCTTTATATAAAGAATATAAGAGGAAAAGGGAAGTATTAAGTCCTAGTAAAATAAAAAGGGTATATTAATTTAATATAGCACCTACTAGAGGTAGTGTAAGATACTAAGGCTCTAGATAGGTTTAAGGAATAGTATAGGGATGCTGCGCATAATAATAGCCTAATATGTATAAAAACTAGGAAGCAAGGGTAAAAGGAAACTAGAATAATAACTTAGACCTTTATTATAATTAAGAAGTAGAAAGGTATTAAAGAAATCTTATAATTATCCTTACAACACTCTAAGTAAGTGCCCTGCTACTAAAGTTTTATAATATAGCTAATAATTAGGTAGTAGTATCTATACTATTACTATCTATAACTAACCCCCCCTTAGCCCCCCCTAAACTATTATTTATATTATTCTAACGCCTCTATATCTCTTAGTAATAGTAGTAACGCTTACGCGTGTTGCAGGTAGGGGAAGACTTAGTTAATAAGTATAAGCAGTAGTAGTAGTAGTAGCAGGAGGAGGGTAGTGCTTTAATAGCTTGCTAATGCGTAGCACCCTAGGCCTAAAGAAAGTAAACGTTAGAATAGATATAAAGGGAATAAGGGAAAATTAATACTAATAATAAGAGTCTTAATACTATAGGTAGTGCGCTTAGCAGCGCTCTTAAGCTTATTAATATAAAGGTTAGTTTAGGCCTAGGTCTTATTTATACGCTAGTTAATACGCTAGAAGGTAACACTAGTAGTAGTAGTAAGCTATATAACGTTGTTATTGCTATTACTACTACGTAAAGGCGTAATAGTAGACTAAAGTAGAAACGCTAGAGTACTAGTAGTAGATAGAATAATAGCACTAAGCTAATAGTAATTATAGGCGCGCAAGTAGGTAGTAGGGGCAAGTAGAGTAACAGCGTTATTAGTTTAAGCCCTTAATATAAGATCCTTAAAATAATAGTAGAGCTAGTAGAACTATAGCATAAACTAGTAATAGGTGCCTTTAGTAGGTTTCCCTATAAAGGTGCTAAGGGTCCCCTTCTTTATAATATAGAGGCAATCCTCCTAGTAACTATAATAAAACTAAAGCTAGTTGCAAAGGGCTTAGCGAACATTAGGATTATTAGTAAGGATAGCTTTTAATTAAGTATAGGTCTTATAGCCATAATAGCAGGACTTATATAAGCGCCCTAGATATAGTTAGAACTTGCTATAAAGAAAATAAAAATTAAGGGGAACTTACTACTACCTTCCTAATAATTATACTTGCTAAAGAGATAAAGCTAGTTAATATACTAATTATAGGGAAGTAGCTTTACAAAGCTACTATTATACTCTTTATTATCTAAGTTACTAGAAATAATAAAGCCACTAAGTAGCTGTGTTTAGGGAGGCGTGTGCTAAGCAAAAGTTAGTGCAGGAAATATAGGGAGAACACTAGAAGTACGCACCTTATCTTAGTAGGCCTAGCGTAGGGTCTAACCACCTTATAGTAGATCCCTACTACTAGCACTAGTAGCTATAGACAAAGATATAATAGGAACTAGATAGGCAGGATTAATAGAAAAAGATTAGAGAAAGGGCTAATTAGTAGGGAAAATCTGTTGTATAACAAAAGTAAGTTTAGGAAATTTATAGTAGGGTAGGATAGCTATGTTAGAACTTTTATAGTAGGGTGCTAAAATAAGTATATAGATGCTACGCGCGCGTACTGCTTAATATATAGGCCTGTTACAAATTAGGAAGGAATATAAAGATATAATAATAAAACCTAAGAATATATAGAAACAAAGCCTAAAACAGATTATAGGGTACAAAGATATAACCCTAGACCCCTAGAAAGACGATTTTATAATAGGTTATAGGGAAGGTTAGGGGTATATAAAGGGCTTAGGCTTATGCCTAAGCCTAGGTCTAACACAAGATAGACTAAGTCTAACACTACTACTAAGCAAACACATTACACACCTATAAAAAGGCGCTAAGGGTTTACCTCTCCTTTAAGATACTAAATACTATTATTAACGCTTATTGCATTCTCCCTTAAGGCTAGTCTATAACACTCTATAAGGATTCTTAGGCTTTACTAGTAGTAATATTAACTTTTGTAGCGTGTCTATAGTATACCTATTTAAAAGTAGATTTAGGCTAACACTAGTTATACTAGAGTCCCTATTATTAAGTGCAAGTTAGTAGGCTAGTAGGTAGTTAGGCTAGTTAGTCTGCTTAAAGCATACTATTATGCGCAGCACTACCTGCACTTCTTAGTTTGCCTGCTCTGTCCCGCTATCTGTCTAAGGGTGGTATATAGTAGATAGTAACTAGTTTATCTTTATTATCTAGTATAATATTATCTAGAAAGATCCTAACTAGTTAGAGCCTTAGTTAGTAATAATAGAGGATAGGAAGCCCTAGAACTGCTACTAGTTGTCCTAGAAGATCCTTGCACAATAATTAGCTACTATAGAGACTATTACTTTAAGCTAAATATATTTAGATAATCTGTTAATAATAACTAATAAGTACTAAGGTTTGCTATTATCTTTTATAGGTAGGTTAACTATAAAATCTATAGATATTTAGGACTAGTATTGTAATACAACTAGTATAGGTTATAATAGACCCTATTAGCGCTTCTAGGAGATATAAGCACTATAATAATAGCAGTTCTAAATATACTGCGTAACGTCTCCTAATATTCTATCCTAATAATAGTTATAGCGTAGTATTTAAAATATTGTGTTCTTTCCTAGATATCCTACTAAACCTAATTTATATGCTTGCTATATAATAGTAGTTATAAGGGGTTCCTATATTAGTAACTAAATAACGCCCCTCTAAAGCAAAGTACCGTGTGCGCTAATTACATAGTCCCTAATCTATTACTTTATATTAGCTAGAACTAGGAAAGACCTAGCGCCTTTCTAAACTATATTAAGACGCACTTAGTATATCTTATCTTCTAATACTACTTTATCCTATAGTATCTATATATATAGGTTAGTAAAAAGGCTAGCGCCCTTTAGTAACTTAGACGCCTCCTCTACTTCTAACACTATAACCTAAATTAATTTAGGGCGTATTACTAACTATAGTATTGCTTTAGAGGAGTTTAAATCTTATAGTTACCTACTTAAGGTATTAGGTTATCCTATAAGATAGCTAGGTCTATACTATAGGATATACTAGTATTTTAAAAGTTCCTCTGCCTAGCAGCACTATTACTTGCTTAAGCTTTAAAGGCTAGTAAAGTACTCTAGATTTTTATAGTCTATAAATATTATAAATAGTTTATAAATACTCTATAACTCTACTAACTAGCTTTTAAGACACTTAATAATAGCTAGTAATTCCTTATTATATATAGTATAGTTTTATATCTCTAGCGTTAGTGCTATAGAGTAGTAAGTAACTAGGCGCTAGACGCCCCTAACTTTTTATAATAAGCAACCCCTAAGAGTGTATGCTAAATAGTCCGCTTCTAATAATATTTCTTTAGCTAGGTCCTATTATATTAGTACTAGTCTAGATATAAATGCCTTTTTTAGTATATTAAATACACTCTATTCTTCCTCTCCCTATTAAAATAGGGTGTCCTTCCTAGTTAGTTAGTTTAAAGGCGCTACTACTTTAGAAAACTTTGCGATAAAATTATAGTAGAAATTAGTAAAACCTAGAAAACTCCTTACCTCTCTTATATTCCTAGGAGGTTCCTATTCCTATACTACCCTAAGCTTTTTAGGGTTAGGTCTAAGTAATTTACCCGCCTTAATAATATAGCCTAGGTAGTGTACCTCCTTAACACTAAACGCACACTTCTCTAAGTCTAGGTGTAGTCTTACTTCTTTTAATAGTATAAGTACACGCTTTACTTTTTCTATATAGTTAAACTAGTCTCCTCCTAAATAAATTAGGATATTATTAAGGTAGGCTATTATATACAATCTAAGTAACTCTATAAGCGCAGTATTAATATATTATTAGAAAGTAGATAGCGCACTACTAAGACTAAATAGATATACTAACTATTTATATAATCTAAACTAGGTATAGAAAGCTATTAAGGACTTATAACCTTCTACTATTCTAACTTTATAAAAGGTAGTATAAATATCTACTTTTATAAACTAATTTACGCTAGATAGTGTGCGCAAAGTTTCCTTAATAAGTAGTAGTAGGTATTAGTCTAATATTATTATGCTATTAAGCATCTAGTAATCTATATAAAGGCGCTAACTACCTAATAGCTTCTTTACTAGCAATACTAGAGCTCTAGCTATAGAAGAGCTTACTTAGATCTAGCCCTTATCTATTAATCTAGTAAGTTGTATTCTTAGTTCTAGTAATTAATTACAAGATATAGGGTATAGGGGACCCTATAGGGGGTTAGGCTAGGTTCTATCTAGGAGAGTTATTAACTAAATATAGTAATCTATACTACCTTAATAGGGTAGCAAACCACTTGCTAACTCTTTATTAAATAGGTCCCTAAACTCTTGTAGTTCTAGTAGTAACTTTGTCTTTCTAGTTTTATGCTTAGGCTTATAGGGAACTGTGCTATTAGTAATATAGATAGTGTGTATGTTAATAGGACTTCCCTTATTAATACTTCCTAGATATTTTATTAGGCGTAAGTTATATATTACCTACAAAATATCTAGTATATTTATTGCAAAAATTTGTACCTATATATCTTCCTATTAGGGTCCTTAATTTAGTAACCCTGCTATAACTAAACCTAAGATAGTAGAGATATAGATAGGATATAGGTGTCTCCTACTCTCTTATACTACTATATTTCCTGCCTTCCTAATTATTAATTCGCCTTGTAGAATATCTATAACAACGCCCTCTCTACACAGCTATAGTCTGCCTAGTATTAGTTAATAGGAGAGACTAGGTACTATATAAGCTAAAAGCTAAGACTACTAATTATCTAAATTATAGTCTAATACTACTAACTATAAAATTCTTATACCCTTAGTAATTCCCTAGGTATGTTATAAGGGTCGCGGGGGAATATTAATAAAGTTCCTACTAATCTATCTTACTAACTTTTCCTTAACTGCACTAAATCACTAGCACCCTAAATTAACTATTACTTGCACGTTCTCTACTCTACCTAGGAGGAGGGGAATAAAGAAAGGAGGATTATTTAACCTAGCCTTAATATCTAGGGGATACTTAATAGCCTCTACTATTAATAATTCCTTTATTATAGTGTCCTCCTTATACCCCTAACTTAGCCTAAAGTTAGGGGCAGCTAGTTTCCTAAATTAGGGCTACTTGCTAATACTATAACTGTCTTAACACCTACTAGTTATAGTAATAGGGTATTAGGGCATACACGCACAAAATAACTGCCCTATCTACACTAGGTGTAGACCCTTGCTAGTTTCTATACATTAAATAGGTCCTGTAGGATCTAGTTAGGGCGTAATATTAGTAGTTTAGTAGGTGCACTTAATAAGGCTACTACTTCTACTATATTTATATTGCTATCCTAATCTAAGTTAGAATTCTACTAGAGTTCCTTAGACTTACTAGCCTAAAGAAAGCCTAGTTCTAGAGAGGCTATTTTAATATCTACTATAATTATCTTATATTCCTCTATAGCTACGTTATAGTTTATCCTAGAGACTCCCCTATTAAGGGAAACTAAGCGTATATAACTATTAAGAGATTACTAAAGTTATAAAAGCTTTTATTTATTATTCTAGTATAAACCTCCTAACTATATAAGGAGCTATATAAAATTTATAAAGAACTTTGTAAAAGGCTAATTTTAGCCCTAATATAAGTGTTCTAACGCAACTTAGGCGCGCTCCTACCTATAATAGTTGCTATAATAGAACGCTAGGTAGTTAAGAAACCTGCTTATATCCTAACGCTTGCGTGCACTATCCTTAAAGTATAGTGCTATAGCACGCTAGACTACAGGCAATAACTAGGACTAAATATATATAAACCTTGCCTCCTTATCCCTAATAAAGACCTTATCTACACGTAGTTTAAACTCTATAGTTATTTACTAGGAGGAGAAGTTTGCCTTAGTACTATTATATAGCAAGATAACTAGGAAGGGTTTATAATATAAGGCAGGAGAGGGTAGAGGTAGCATGTTATTAAACCTAGCGGGCTTAGAGAAGGGTTAGGATAGAATCTAATTGCGTATTTCCTTATTCTATTAATATAGTATAGCTATTATAGTAGAGTCTTAAGCCTATTATTCTATTAATCTATAGACCTATTATATTAGCCTTTCTACTATATTAGGTTACACCTAGTTATTCTAAACATCCAGCGCGTCTATCTCTTATTACTATTATAGTATATTTAGAAGAAGATACTAAAATATTATAGACTAGCCTTAAGGGAGAATATAATAAGCGTTAATAATAGTATTTAGTATCTTAAAGGAGAGATAAGCCCTCTACGCCTTTTTATAGGTGTCTAGTGTGTTCGCTTAGTAGTGCTATTAGACTTGGTCCGTCTTGTGTTAGACCTAGGCTTAGGCATAAGCCCAAGCCCTTCACACTAGAAGCGTAGGTAAGGAAGACTACTTTTAAACCTAGTAAACTAAGAAGAGGGGGTAAGTAAGGAGATAGAACTTAAAGAGACCCTAGAGATTTTATACCTAGCTTAGGCCTATATAGACCCCTTTATAATAATCTAGCTACTAGATAGTATAGGTAAAGGCTATATAAATTTAGGGCCTAATTAGGACCTACTAATAATAAGAAGAAAAGTACAGTTTAAAGAAGTAAAGAATAAGGAGCTTAAGGTAATAATACGCCTAAGCCTAAACTAAATAGTAGCTACTTTTCTTAGGTAGGAAGTATAGGGAATTGCAGTAGCTAACCTACTAGGGCAAGATTATCTGCAGGAATAAATTAAGATATTATTATAGGAACCCTAGACTTACGTCCTATAGGATAATAACCACTTTAGTAGGGTAAATATAGTAGAGCTAGGGGGCCTAGAAAGTGCGCTAGTCCTAAATAGGTATCTAAAGGGTGCGCTAATTTTACCCTTTAGATATGTTAACTAATTAGAGGAGCTAGAGGTAAAGAACCCTGCGCTAGGTTAGCGTAATATACGCGCGATACTAGAAGTACTTAATACCTAAGTAAGGCTCTAATTTAGATAAAACTTAGATAGATATAGAAAAGATTTAGTTATATAAGAAGAAAAAGATAAGTCTTACACTAACTAGGAATTAAATTAAATAACTCTCTATGTAGAACTACTAACCTACTAGACTAGTATAAGGGGGAATATAGTAAACTACCTAATTAATATAGGGGTATAAATAAATCTCTTAAGATTAAGTGCTGCGTAGGCGTTATAGGTACCTATTAAGACACTAACCTAGACCCTAGGGTATACGTAGGGGGTAGTTACAGCTAATAGTAGGATAGACCTATTTATTAGAACCGCGTGGAATATGCTAGTACGTATAGGGGAGGTAGAGACCCTAACTTATTTTAGGGTAATTATAAACCTAACCTGCTTAGCTCTATTAGGAGGGCTATAGTGTACCTCTACTAGGTTAGCTATTTAGTATAATATCTACAGGAGGGTTACCTACTAGGTGCTATGCTTAGATAGGGAAAGGAATACAGTCTTTATAGCCTTAGATCTAAAGCTAGAAGATAGAGATAAAATAGAAGAGGATAATAAATTAGAAAACTAATAGTAGGACCCTTACTTAGGAAAGAGATCCTATAAATTTAATACCTAGGAGATAAGTGCTATATAGTAGAATATATAGTATATATAAAATTTCTATAAGAAGTAGACTATATAAAACTATAAGTAGGATTTAGTAAATATAAATAACTATTTACCTTAGAAGATAAAAAGATACTAGAAAAATAGGTAGCATAAACTATAGGATATAGTGTAGGGGCAAGTAAAGACCTATAGGCTATCTAAGAGCTAAACCTAATATTAGTAATATATAAGCTAAATTAAGGTGCGTAATAAAAAGTAGCATAAATAGTTACTAAGGTAAGCACTAAGTATAAAAAGGTTAGCAAGAAAATCTAACTAGTAGATAACCTAAAAGAGAAGGATAAGGATATAGAGTTTAGAAGGGAGGACTAGAAAATAGTAGCTAAGGAAAACTAACTACTAAAGCTTAGTATTTGCAAAAGAGTTAACCTTAGCCCTTTTAACTATCTTTTTAAGAAAAGATATACATTATTTCTAAGAGGGTCTAGGCTAACTACTAGGAGGATGCAAGAATAGAAATTTAGTCTAGACTTATTAGTAGTAGAAAGGACTCTGTTTTAAGAAATAATTCTTAATAGGGAAGTAGCTATTACTTTTAACTTTAGAGAAAGTAGACGTATTACTTAAGATATTAGCCTACCTTACTAAATAAAGATAATCCTATATAAAGTATAGCAAATACGCAGTTTCCTAGTAGCTAAGGTGGTAGAAGAAGAATTTGTTTAGATATTAGAAGAGCGTCTAGATTAAGGAACACTTAAGAGGTGTAATAGTCTATACTAGAACCTATATTTCTTAGTAGTAAAGAAAGATAGGAAGCACTAACTAGTCTAAAATACTATCTATATAAACAAGGTTAGCTAGAGGGACGTAAACCTACCTCTAACTATAGATAAATTCTCTAAGAAATTTACTAGGTGCAAGATATTATCCCTAATAGATATATTTTTAGGATATAACTAGATTACCCTTTACCTAGATAGTAGAGATATAACTACTATACACACCCCTATTATCCTGCTATAATCCTACACTATAGTATAAGGAGCAATAAACTTAGTAGTAGCCTTTTAGAGAATTATAATAAAAATACTACGCAATTATTCCCCTTATATAATACTATTTATAGATAATATAATAGTAGGGGGGCCTAAGACTAACTATAGGGGCAAAGAGGCGCTTTCTAGGGTCTAGAGATTTGTGCTTAAGCATGTGCAGTAGCTTAACCAAGTCCTAGTAGATATTAAGCAAGTAGGGGGTATAGTTTTAGGAAACAAATATTGTTAGGGTATAGCTTATCTTAGTGTTATAGGCTATAAGGTTAGCTTTAAAGGAAGATACCCTAACTATATAAAGGTAGAAAAGATTATAAAATAGCTAGAATACAGAAATATAAAGGAAGTCTAGATATTTATTAGGATCTATGTCTACTACTAGATATAAGTTCCTAGCTTTGCTATCTAAGCAAAGCTATTATTTATACTCCTACAAGGCAACACTAGGTAGATATAGGAAGAACTATAGAGGGTAGTAATAAAAGAGCTTAAGCATTTTATTACTATAGTACTAGCCCTAATAACTATTAATTATAAGACTAGAGGGACTATCTACCTTGTAGTAGACGCTAGTAGGGAAGGTATAGTAGCTTCCCTAGAATAAATAGGACTAGATAGAAGGTAATATCTATGCTAGTTTAAAAGTACTATATAGTTAAAGTCTAAAGTAAAGTAGTACTCTATAAAGCTAGAGTGTAGAGTAGTACTATAGGCCCTAAAAAAGTTTAGAGTTTAGCTCTATAGAATACTATTTGTTATTAAGATAGATACTTAAACCTTAATTACTTAGCTTAATTAGTCCTTAAGCAAAATACTAGGAGGAGTAATAAATAGGTGGCTTGCTACTATTTTAGTATAGGAGTTTGAAATTTAATATATTCTTAGCAAGAAGAATATAGTTACAGATGCTCTATCACAATATCTAAAAGAGGATAGATAGGAACCCCCTAATAAAACCAAAGATAATATTAAAGATATTATTAAGTATATAATTACTAATATTAAGTTATATAATCTAATAAAGGATAAAGTACTACGTCCTAAATATAGCGCTAAATTAGAAGGAATTGCCTAGTTTCTAGTTAGGTTTAAAATCCTAGATATCCTATAGAAGGAGTTAAGGGTATAGAAGAAATAAGAATTAAACTTCTTTATAAGAGATAGGTTCCTCTTCTACAAGATATCTTAAAATATAGTAGTAAGATAAGTAGTTAATAATAAAGACGTTAGGATTGCTACTATATAGGAAATATATCGCCTTATTAGTTATTATAGGGTAAATACTGTCTACTTAATAATAGCTTAGCGATATTAGTAGGAAAGGATATATAAGATAGTAAGGCTTACTCTACGCACGTGTTATAAGTATTAGAAAAGGAGTAGCAAGAAGAAGGTTAATATACTTACTAACACCTACTCCTATGCGCTATAGGAGATAGTAGCTATTAATGTAGTCTACATGCCTTATAATTCTAGGAAATAATTCCTAGTAATAGCCTAGGACTATTTAAGCGGGTAGCCTAAAGCATAAGTATTACTAAATAATAGATTAAAAACTTTTACTAAATTTATATACAAAGACATCCTATATAGATAGAGTATAGCGCAAAGGATTATAGTTAATAGGGGGCCTAACTTCTAAAAGGTTATTTATAATTTAGCTACTATCTATAGCATATATAGGGTTTAGATCTCTACCTATAACCCTTAGGCTAATAGAAAAATTAAAGGAGGGCATAAACTAATTATTAATGCGCTTGTAAAGCTCTAGGGGAGCTAGGTCTCTAATCTACTAATAGTACTCCTAGCTAACTAAATATCTATTTAAGAAAATACTAGATACTCTGTATACTAGCTAGTTACTAGTTAGAACCTAGTGCTCCTAATTAAACTAGCTCTTCTATTATAGCAGACGCTTCTCTTTAGGTAGATAATAGATAGGGCTTAGCTACTAGTAGTAAGGGCTACCTAGGTTATCCTAAGAGATTAGTTTCTTAAAGATATAGTGTTAAGAATTAAAAGGCTGCGCTTATAGAAGAAAGAATATTAGGATAACTATAAGGAAATTTAAAGAGAGGAAATTAGCCCTAGCTTATTAGTACTACTATAGAATTTAGTCTACTAGATAGATATATCTAGAGATAGGAAACTTAGTAATAAATAGCTAGGTCTATACCTAGTAGCGCAGAGCTTTCTAGAGTTAGGGACGTATTAGCTAAAAGATTTAGATAGAACTAAGTTTGTATATATAATGCTAGGCTAAAGGATAAAGATCTTCTACTAAAGAAGCTAGGATAAGGTAAACTAGGAAGACTAAGGACTTATAAAGTTATAGGATAGGGCACTATAGAAAAGTAGGCATATCTTCTAAGCGCTGCCTATATAGTTTAATAAGTTAGGTATAGAGGGAAGAGAAGAAAATAAGGAAGTTAAATTAGAGAATTAGGACTAGGAAATCCTGCGACTAGATATAGGCAGTCCTACTCTTAAGATTAGGCCTAGGACGCTCTTAGATAAAGAATAAGTAGAATACTAATATTTTAATATCTTAGATTCTAGTAAAAGTAATTAAGAGGAGGATAATTAATTATTAAGAGTTAATAGTATTAATACTTTAGTATTAAAACTTAGGAAAAGATACGCTATAGGACAGGCGCAAGATTAGTAGGGGGAAGGCAGGAAGCGCGCTAGTCCTAAATAGGTATCCAAAGGGTGCGCTAATTTAACCCTTTAGATATACAACGCTCTAATTAGCCACACTATCTACCTACCTACGCGTGGATAAGTAACTATAATAAGGATAATAAGAAAGTAAAGGTAGAAGGGTAATAAACAAGTAAAGGTAGAAGGATAATAAATAAGTAAAGGTAGAATAAAGTAAAGGTAGGAGAATAATAGGAAGGCGCAAGTATAATAGGAAGGCACGCGTACTCCTGTATATATTCTACCTGCACTACTACTACTATAATAAACTATACTAAAAACTTTAGATATCTAACAAAACCACAAGTATCTAATAAAGCTACTACTAGAAGATCCTAAATAAAAGAACGAGCCCTAAACAGTTATTAGAAGTCTAGAAAGGAAAATAGCTATTAGTTAAGCTAGGCTTACTAGGATCCCTAATATTAATAGGTTCCCTATAGTCCCTAAGTTTAAGCCTACAACCTAGAGGGTTGTAGCTATAGCCTATAATACCTAGAAGTTTTGCACTAGACTATTAGTATATATTATAATAGAGGAGTCTTTTAGCTATTAAAAAGTTAGACTTAGTTTAGCCTAAAGAGTTTAACGCGCGGACCTAGGCGCTTTATAAGGGTATCCCTCTTCTATAGAAAGGTGGTGTAACTATAGGTAGCTAGATTAATAAGATACGTGTAAGCACTATTATATAATAGAGGAATATTACAGATAACTTTATAGGAGCACTAGGGGAGCACTTTAACAAAACTTTAGGATTAATAATAGTAGTAGGGAGCTTTATAGAGTCTAGCCTAGCACTTATATAGTTATATAGTAGTGTAGCTAATTTTAGGTTATAGTACCTATTTATAAAGGAAGCGTGTAATATATATAAGAAGGAACTTAATAAAATACGCTTAGTAATATAGTATATCAGCACTAATTACGCTAAATTTAGTTAGAAATACCTAAGCTAATTTACCCTACAAGTTAGTTAGACATACTAAGGATATATAGACGTAAGGTACCTCCTATATTATATAGGTCTAGACTAGCTTGCTAGCTTCCTAAACTTAGAGGTATACTATAGAATATAGGGGCGAAACTAGTTAAAAGACAATTTTATTAATATTACTAACTAGCATAGGGTCTAGGTTATAATTGCTAAGCTAATAGGAAAGGTAGATACTATCTTAAAGGCTAAGGAGGAACTAGAGGACTATTTCTTATAATATATTAGGGTAATTATTTATTACTACGTAATAGGCCTATATACCCTACCTAGACTAACGCTTAAAGGTATAAGTAACCCTTATAACTTTAACATGCGCTATAGGGAAGAGGATAGTACTTATACTAAGATTTAGCGCCTAGTGCTATAATAGTATAGGAAGTTAGAGAACTAGGTAAGGGTGCTACTTAGTATAATCCCCCCTAGCAAATAGATATAGAAAGAGGGTATAAGGTTATTAATAAACTATAGGATACTAGTGCTAAAAGAAATTAAAGATATTCTAGCTAGCTCTCTATAAGGAAGTAGAGAAGTAGCTAAAAAGAAAGTAGAGGAGAAGAGGGAGGCATAAGAGATTAAGAATCTAGGTTATAACTAGCTACCTAGGACTATATCCTACGCTAGACGCGCCTAGACTATACTACTAGATAGGAGTGTAGTCTAGAATAGAGGACTATTAAGGTTAGGAAGTATAGTAAGGGAGTTATAGAGTTATAAGAAGAGGATAGAGGATATACTAGATACTGCCCTAGGATAAATTAAATTAGCTACCTATATCCTAGAGGAAGAATCCCTAGTAGAATTGCCTATGCAAAGGATAACAAGAGCCTAAGGAAGACACGCTGCCTAGCTCTTAAAAAGGATAGGAGAGAATATTTACTAGGAGTTTAGAATTATTAGCTAATATATAGTAGTAGGCCTATAACTATAGGATACTAATATAGAGGTAATAAATAAATTACGCAACTCTTTACCTAGACTACTTAAGGAACTTAATAAGACTCTAGACACTAAGATAATAATACTAGAAGAAGAGGGTATTACTAAAGATAAGCATGCTATAGTTAAGAATAAAGCGCCCTATTAGTGTAAAAACTAACAATCTACACTATAATTAATTACTACTAGGATTAGGAGTAGCGTACTTAATAATAGTAAGTAAAGGAAGCTAGTTAAAGTATAGTACTACAAAGTTACTAATTATAGCACTATCTAGGACGCTAAGGGGAGGATAGTGTAGGATTTAAATTAGGTATGCTTTAGCTACTTAAAGTTTATTACTAGCAAGATAGGGCTCTACACTTAGACTTTAAACGTGGAGGCAAGCAATAGATAGCTAAACGTGCTATACTATAAGCCTAGAGAATAGGGAAATTTGCAAGCTAACCTAGTTACTATAGTAGCTTTTACTAAGCTATTTAACTAAGATTATACCTTTAAGGATTTGCAAGCTTATTACTACTAGCTAAAGAAGATAGCACTAATAATTAACTAGGCCTAACTATAATAGGTAATAAGATTTAAGTAGAGTTACTAAGGCTTCTTATAGAAAGGAAGTATAACCCTAGACACCTTTACCTAGATCTATAAAGACCTAGAACTAGTAAGGATAGTAGATAAGTGCTTTAAGATATATAAATAGCACTTAAAGGAGATAAAGTAGGTAGCTAATTTAGGGTAGTGCAGGACTATGTACCACTCTATTATTTAATAGCTAGTATAAGGGGATATAGGATACTAGCTCTAATATACTATAATCTAGGAAACTATAAACCTAATCTTATACCTATACTACACTAAGTACGCCTAGGTAGGAGACTAGATATTCTTTTGTTACGTAGACGTGAACCTTTCTAAGGTAGTATAGTTAGGACAAGGGCTTAAGATAATCTAAGGCTTAGTTTCTTTTAATAATAAGGACTAAGATAACTATACTAAGCTCCTAATTAGATTTAAAGAAGTATAGAAGAATTAAGTAAATTAGATAGATAGAGGGTTAAGGAGGAATAAGAGGGCTTATATCTAGGTATAGGAAGATAGGGTGCACTAGCCTAAAGAGCTAAGGGAGAAGTGCCCTATAGTAAGATAGGAGAAGGAAATCTATTAAAAAGGATAGGTAATAATTATAAGCCTAGTAATACTATATAGATCTACTAGACCTACTACTTAAATATAGTATATAGTTCTACTATAGTATATAAAAGTATAGGATAATATAATAATAATAGAGGTACTAGAGATAGGGATATATATAGAGATCGCACTAGCCTACCTATAGATAAGTATAGCCCTAAAGACTCTATTAGGGCACCTAGTTAAATATAGTAGAGTCTAATAGCAATTTCCTAGGGACGTCTAGGCTACCTACCTAACCTAGATCTTAAAGGTAATTATATATTAGGTTTAATAGGATAACCCTTTAGTAAAGATAGAGATCTAGAAGTACCTAATAGGAGATTTAAATAGAGAAAAGATAGGAGTATAGATTAGGAAGAGTTAGGTTAAGATAGTAAAAGAGTTAAAGAAGAATTAGGCTATCTGCATTAAGAATAAGAAGCTTATATTTAGTAAGGATAAGGAAGCTAGGGTACTAGACTAATCCTACTTTAGTATAAAGGGGGTACAACCTACTAAAGTAGGAGAGTAGTAGAGGTATAATAGATAGATTAAGTAATTAGAGACTCTAGATACTATTAAAAAGTATCTAGGAGCTATTAAGGAGGAATAGAAGGTAGAGGGATCTAGGCGCCTAGGGCTAGGCTATATAGGAAGCCTAGTAAGGGTGCGGAAAAGAACTATCTTGTTAAGTTTAGGTTTAAGATTAGAGACCCTAGATACTCCTACTCCATTACCTAAAGCTTAATAAGCTAGGAACTAGGGTCGCAGACCTAGAGGAGGAGAGTAAGGGCTAAGCTTAATAGGGCTAAGCTTAAAGGAGGGGGAGGTTTGTGCTATACTAAGGGATGTATAGAAGAAAAACAAGGCTTAGCCTAAAAAGTTAGGCGGATTAAATAGTATAAAGGCATAAAGGATTAGAAGATAGAATAAGTAGGACTCTAGAGGACTTTACTTTAACTTTATAATATTATCTTTTTACTTATATTCCTGTATTAAACCTATATCCTTTACTATAGCACTACTACTATTAAACCTTGCCCCTCCTACTTCTCCTTGTTTAAAAGGGTTACTCTCCCTAACGGTTTAATAAGTGCTTAGAGGGTTACTCTTCCTTAATTAATAAGCTCTATATAGGCTAGGGTAAGGATCCCTTAATCTACTATATTGTTAACCTATGTAAAAAGGTTCTAGATTACTAATAACTTTAATACCTAATCTAATAAGTAGGCTTACTACTAAGCTATTTAGAGTTTATACTGCTCGCTCGTTGTGTTAGATAGCGCGATACCTGTTTGCATGTTAGGCTTAATAGGTTTATTCTTAAAGTGGTTTTTAGCATCCTAAGCCTTAGGGTCTACCTCTACCTAGATCCCTTTAGTTAGGGCATGGTATCTAAATTGAATGTACTAGGTAGGCTAGTTAGTTAATCTAGTGAGTAGGATATCCCCCTTTAGGATTTAGTTACTTATAGTAGAAGAGTAATAAGTAAGCTTCTGCTTAAGAAATAGTATAAAAGAAAAAGTAAAGCTTGCTAGCTTAGTATCTAAGTTAAACAATACGCTTAAATAGATAGGACCATCTTTAATAAGGTAAAGCGCGAACTAGGCTTATAACTATAGAAATCTAGATTACTAAGGTTAGGAATAATTTAGGAGATAGATTATTAGATTGTATCTACTATAATTGGACTTATATATATAGAGCTTTAGCTACCCTTACTAGAAGGTGAATAATTAGTAAACCTTCCTTACTAGAGCTCCTGCTTTTTAATAGGCACTTGGCAGTAAGCTAGCAGTTGATTAGATAGTGGGTTATATAGGGGTATTGATCAGGATTAATTGGATTAAGATGCTCCGTGATCTAGTTAATATCCCTCCTGCAACACTATCTAAATAATAGGAAGGTCCCTTTAAGGTATTAGAATAAGTAAGAAACGCGTATTGCCTCTAATTGCTACCTAGTTCTAAGATCTATAACGTTTTCTCCCCTAATATACTATACAAAGATCCCTAAGACCTATTGCCTAGACAAGAGGCTCTAAAACCCCCTAGTACCCCTATACAAGGTGTAGAGGAATAGGAGGTAGAAGAAATCCTAGCTAGCAAATTATATTAATCTAAGCTAAAATATAAGGTTAAGTAGGTTAGACATAATTTAGATCCTGTTTAGTATCCTGCCTCTAACTTTATAGGTGCTCCCTATAAATTACAGGTATTCTACTAATAGTATCTAAATTAGCTAGGTCCCCCACGCAGCTTACTAAGATAGATTTAAGCCTAGGAAAAACGCAAAGAGGATCTAATATTACTTTACAACAATTATACCTAATATTAGAACTAATTCATATCCTATTTAGCTATATATTATGCTATTAACTACTATCTATTACTATTATTCTTGTTGCTATTTATTGCTATATCCTATTTAGAACTATCCTAGAGCCTTTAAGGTTCCTAGGACACTACCCCTAGGAAACCTCTTTATTCTATATCTATCTCTCTATTAGAACCTAGTTTAGACTCTATATTAGCTAAGATAGCGCCTAGACCACTATTCTTAGCTAGGTTCTAGATAACTAGTATAGCAGGTTTTAGAGCAGCTGCTAGAGTAGGTGTAGGAGCTAGAACTAATTTAGACGCCTTCTTGTTAAGCGCCTTTATCTTAGCCTATACTATAAAGGTTGCCTCCTAATTTAGTACTATTTCCTCTTTAAGTTTATTAATAGCCCTTATTAAGCCCCTAACTACTAAGACTATCTTATAAATACTATTCTAAAGCTAATATAAATTAGATATAGCAGCATAATATATAGCTATAAGGATCTTAGCAGCTTCTATGCCCTTAGTCTAAGTATTAGTAATAGTAACGCACTTAGTAAGGTTTTAGGTAGCTTCTTAAATAGTGGCCTTAAACTGCTTAACATCCTTCTAATAAGCAACTATAGCATCCTTATCCTTATCCCCTTTAGCAGGGTTTGCTACTAGGCTGTAGTACTTATCTAGAGCACCCCTAAGGGTAGAGTACTCTAGGCTAATAAAAGAAGGAATCTGCTAGAATTAGTAAAGGAACCCTATTAGACTTAGATACTTACTAGATTGTAATACTTATTCTAGGAGATACAGTACTAGCACTTCTTAGAATTCTTTAACTTAAAATTAAAATTATTAAACTTGCCCCTAGCTAGAGCCCTAACTGCCCTTATACAGAGAGCGCGATAAGTAATAGGGAGGACTCCTAGTAGTACTAGTACTAGCATGGCTAAACGTTCTAATTTAGATTAGCAACTACTTAATTATATAGATTAAATACTTACTTAATTTTAGATAGATTAGGTTAAATAATTAAAAAATTAGGGATATAGGAATAAGAAAGTTAGTAGGTAGAGGGCTAGTTATAGGTAGGCCAAGGATAGGGGTCTGTGCCCTAGGAACAAAAAGTAAAGGTAAAGGCAGAGGTAAAGGTGGATTTATTTTGCAAGAGCTTTTCTTTAATAAGGGATCTAAACCTAATCCTAAGGATAGGGACTATCCTTTCTCTACAGGAGGGGGTAGTGTAATAATAAGGTAGAATTGCCTGCCTATTATTCTATGCCAAGTTAGGCCTAATAAAGGCCTAACTTACTAATATATATAGAGAACAGCTCGCCTATATTTAAGATAGGTATATTCTTCTTATCCTTTTGTACTAGACCTATAGGTGTAGGAATCTTATCCTTTTCTATATAGACGCGCACTCCTATATGCCTTTAAGTTATATAGGATACCTTTTAGATGCCCTACCTACCTAAGTCGTTACAAGGGTAATCTAGTTGTATCCTAAAAATATATCTATTAGGGATAATATCTTGCACCTAGTAAATTTCTTAGAGAATTTATCTACAGTTAGAGGTAGGTTTACGTCCCTCTAGCTAACCTTGTTTATATAGATAGTATTTTAGACTAGTTAGTGCTTTCTATCTTTCTTTACTACTAAGAAATATAGGTTTAAGTATAGGCTATTATATCTCTTAAGTATTCCTTAATCTAGGAGCTCTTCTAATATCTAAACAAATTCTTCTTCTACTACCTTAGCTAGTAGGAAACTGCGTATTTACTATACTTTATACAGGATTATCTTTATTTAGTAAGGCAGGCTAATATCTTAAGTAATACGTCTACTTTCTCTAAAGTTAAAAGTAATAGCTACTTCCCTATTAAGAAGTATTTCTTAAAACAGAGTCCTCTCTACTACTAATAAGTCTAGACTAAATTTCTATTCTTGCATCCTCTTAGTAGTTAGCCTAGACCCTCTTAGAAATAATATATATCTTTTCTTAAAAAGATAGTTAAAAGGGCTAAGGTTAACTCTTTTGCAAATACTAAGCTTTAGTAGTTAGTTTTCCTTAGCTACTATTTTCTAGTCCTCCCTTCTAAACTCTATATCCTTATCCTTCTCTTTTAGGTTATCTACTAGTTAGATTTTCTTGCTAACCTTTTTATACTTAGTGCTTACCTTAGTAACTATTTATGCTACTTTTTATTACGCACCTTAATTTAGCTTATATATTACTAATATTAGGTTTAGCTCTTAGATAGCCTATAGGTCTTTACTTGCCCCTACACTATATCCTATAGTTTATGCTACCTATTTTTCTAGTATTTTTTATCTTCTAAGGTAAATAGTTATCTATATTTACTAAATCCTACTTATAGTTTTATATAGTCTACTTCTTATAGAAATTTTATATATACTATATATTCTACTATATAGCACTTATCTCCTAGGTATTAAATTTATAGGATCTCTTTCCTAAGTAAGGGTCCTGCTATTAGTTTTCTAATTTATTATCCTCTTCTATTTTATCTCTATCTTCTAGCTTTAGATCTAAGGCTAAAAAGACTATATTCCTTTCCCTATCTAAGCATAGCACCTAGTAGGTAACCCTTATGTAGATATTATACTAAATAGCTAACCTAGTAGAGGTACACTATAGCCCTCCTAATAGAGCTAAGTAGGTTAGGTTTATAATTACCCTAAAATAAGTTAGGGTCTCTACTTCCCCTATATATACTAGCATATTCTACGCAGTTCTAATAAATAGGTCTATCCTACTATTAGCTATAACTACCCCCTATAAGTATCCTAGGGTCTAGGTTAGTATCTTAATAGGTACCTATAACGCCTATATAGCACTTAATCTTAAGAGATTTATTTATACCCCTATATTAATTAGGTAGTTTACTATATTCCCTCTTATACTAGTCTAGTATATTAGTAGTTCTATATAGAGAGTTATCTAATTTAATTCCTAGTTAGTATAAGACTTATCTTTTTCTTCTTATATAACTAAATCTTTTCTATACCTATCTAAGTTTTATTTAAATTAGAGCCTTACCTAAGTATTATATACTTCTAGTATCACGTATATATTACGCTAACCTAGCGCAGGGTTCTTTACCTCTAGCTCCTCTAATTAGTTAACATATCTAAAGGGTAAAATTAGCGCACCCTTTAGATACCTATTTAGGACTAGCGCACTTTCTAGGCCCCCTAGCTCTACTATATTTACCCTACTAAAGTGGTTATTATCCTATAGGACGTAAGTCTAGGGTTCCTATAATAATATCTTAATTTATTCCTGCAGATAATCTTGCCCTAGTAGGTTAGCTACTGCAATTCCCTATACTTCCTACCTAAGAAAAGTAGCTACTATTTAGTTTAGGCTTAGGCGTATTATTACCTTAAGCTCCTTATTCTTTACTTCTTTAAACTGTACTTTTCTTCTTATTATTAGTAGGTCCTAATTAGGCCCTAAATTTATATAGCCTTTACCTATATTATTTAGTAGCTAGATTATTGCAAAGGGGTCTATATAGGCCTAAGCTAGGTATAGAATCTCTAGGGTCTCTTTAAGTTCTATCTCCTTACTTGCCCCCTCTTCTTAGTTTACTAGGTTTTGTGCTAGTCTTCCTTGCCCGCGCTTCTAGATTAATCCTATCCTTACTTCTTCTAAGACTTAGTCCCTTTGCTTTTCTTTCTCCCTTATAGAGGCGTAGATCCTAGGTATATTCTTGTTTACTAATCCTAGGATAATATA
Organism: Plenodomus lingam; assembly: GCF_022343315.1. Classification (NCBI taxonomy): domain Eukaryota; kingdom Fungi; phylum Ascomycota; class Dothideomycetes; order Pleosporales; family Leptosphaeriaceae; genus Plenodomus; species Plenodomus lingam. The sequence continues at coordinate 364,931 of NW_027093944.1, read as the reverse complement.
TCTTAAGTCTATATAATCTAGCGTTATTACTACTAGGTCTTCCTTATTAGTTTATAGTATTTAATAGTTTAAGAACTACTTATATTCTTTTTAAGTATCTACTAGTTCTAATCCTTAATTGTAGGAAGATATTATATTAGCTCCTGCTCTTTTTGCCGCTAGGTAGTCTAGTCCTTAAGTCTACCTCTACTACTAGCCTCTTAAATCTATTCTATTAAATAGTTCTAGCTTAACCTATAATACTAGCTAGCTAAGGATATCCTTAGTAACTTTATAGTATTTATATAACTTTTTCTTTATCTAGTAAAGAGTATAGTTTTATAGTACTAGCTTAGTAACCTGCCCTAGTCTTTTATATAATAGTCTATAGTAAAATATCCTAGTCCTTATTTCTAGATTCTAGGAAGTGCTTACCTACCCTAGCGCTATAAGTTCTAGCTAGGGGGGGTAGTCCCTTACTAGGTGGGTTTCTAATCTATATATATTATAGGTAGGTAGTTTCTTATTATACCCCCTATAACTCTATAGCCCTAGCTAAGTGGTTAATATTTACGTAGGGCCCTAGGTTCTTAGCTAGTTTATTAGTAACCCTCTAATTACTATAGTATTCTAATATATTCCTTGCTGTATCCTAGTATTAGTTATATATAAAATAAAGTAAAGCTAGTTTACTAGGCTTTTTAGTAGTAGGCCTATTGCGTAGTGTTCCTATAGCCTATTAGCCTTAGCTAAACTTATCTTTATTTTTCTTAGTGCCCTAATTAACTAGTCTATTTCTAGGTTAATATTTAGGGGTAGCTAGGTAGTAGCTTGCTCCTTTCTAACGCCTTTTGCTGCCTCTATAATTTCTTCCTTTATAGGCGTAGCTTTTACTAATTCTAATATCTAATATACCTACTAAGTATCTTCCTCTATTTAGCTAGCTAATATTTATTTTATTCCTTCTCTTTACTAATAGATTCTTTTAACGTAGGTATAGATCTTCTCTAGCTTATAGCTTACTACCTTATTACTATTAGGCCCTCCTAGTATACTAAGCAAGACTAGCTCTTTATCTACCTAGGGTAACCCTTTAAAGAAGAAGAATCTAACTTTGCTTTTATATAGCTATTTAGATACTAGGCAGGTATTGCTATATACTATAAAATTAGTATAGTAGTCTAAGAGACTTAGGAAGTTTCTAGAGGCTTCTTGTATATACGCATCTAGGAAGGTTTAGGTACCTATCCTTTAGGCTATATCCTAGTCCCTCTAGTGCTCCTTTATAGCTTCCTATAGCTCCTTCTAGTCTTGCTTCTAGTAGGGTCTAAGCTTCTTTATAAATATTCTGTATATAGTATTATAGAAGTCTAGCAGAATTTTTAGCTAGTCTACTTTATCTAGCCCCCTATTTTCTACCTAGTAGTTATAGTTATCTAGGAACTCTGTAACCTCCCTCCCCTAGAACTAAAAGTTAGTTTTCCTAGGCCTTATTAGGACTAGGACTTTTCTTAGGGGTCTAGAGGATTCTATTTTAGTTAATCCTAGGGTAATATTACTTTCTCTAGGTATTATTCCTAGCAAAAGGAATAGGCTTAGCTAAAGTAGTAGGCTTCTATACACGTTAAAGGAGGTGTATTAACTAGTAATATTAATTAAAATTATTATATAAGTTAGTATCTACTTGCTTATATTACTTCCTTCCTCTTCTATCTCTTACTTTTATAGACTACCTTCTCTTCCTTAGTAGCTATATCCCTAATACCCTTCCTAAATAGTGCTAGCACTTATATTTATTTTTAGTAGGTTCTTATTACGTTAGTAATATTAGCCTAGCCCTATTTTCCTACTAATAGCGTACACTATCCTGTAGCCTTTGCTATAGCTTTTCTATTAGTAGTAATATTCTAGGTGTTCTAGGACTTCTAGTATTGCTAATACGTCTTATAGTTTAATTTATTCTAATAGATCTAGTTATTCTAGTTCTAGTTATTCTAGTTCTAGTTATTCTAGTTCTAGTTATTCTAGGTGTTCTAGTTCTAGTTGTTCTAGTTCTAGTTGTTCTAGTTCTAGTCGCTCTAGTTCTAGTTATTCTAATTCTAGTTATTCTAGTGTTTCTAATATTTTCTAGTTAGCTATTATAGACTAGCCTTAAGGGACAATGCAATAAGCGTTAATAATAGTGTGGAAATTTGGATTACTAAGGTTAGGAATGATTTAGGAGATAGATTATTTCATTGTATCTACTACGATCGTACTCATATATATAGAGCTTTAGCTACCCTTACTAGAAGGTAAATAATTAGTAAACCTTCCTTACCAGAGCTCCTGCTTTTTGTTAGGCACTTAGTAGTAAGCTAGCAGTTAATTAGATAGTAGGTTATATAGGGGTATTAATTAGGATTAATTAGGATTAATTAGGATTAATTAGGATTAAGATACTCTGTGATCTAGTTAATATCCCTCCTGCAACACACCCCCTAGGTGTAGGTGGATCTTTTGTTATTGTAGTTGCGCTTATGGTTAGTAGGTAGTATAGCCAATTAGAGCGTCGTATATCTAAAGGGTTAAATTAGCTCACCCTTTAGATACTAACTAGCGCGCCTTCCTTATTTAGCCTGCGCTTGCGCGCGTAGATATTATCTAGATAGAGCTCTATAACTCTATCTACCTAACTATAATCTTTACTATAGCTTAAGTTATAAGATTATCTAACTCTAAAGATCTAAACTATACCTATATCCCTGCTAACCTATCTTAGTTAAAATTAAAACCTACTACTTGTGCTTACTCTACCCGCGCTGCCCTTATTGCCTCCTGTGTAGCTAAAGCTGTAGTTGCTAAAGCTACTACTGCTAAAGAAGAGCGCGCTACTACTAAGCGTAAGGCTATTATAGAGTGTGTAGTAGCTAAGCGTGTAGCTACTACTACTGTGGCTAAGATCGCGAAGCTAAGGCAAGGCGCTCCTGCTCTAGCTCCTACTACTCTAGCTCTAACTCTAGCTCCCGCTCCCCCCTAGACCCTGCCTAAGGCCCCCGCTCCTGCGCCTGCTCCCTCTCTAGCTCCTAAGGAGACCCTAAGATCCTCCTACTATAGAGAGCCTAGTATTTATTATGCTAAAACTTGTCTAAATTGTCTGCGCTTAGCGCTCTTTAATAAGTCTAATAGCAAGTGCTATAACTCTTCTAGTAGGGGGACTTAGTGCTAGTAGTGCTCCTCTAGGTATAGCTATATCCTAATATATATAATCTATACAAGAATTTTTCCTTTATAACGCTTTTAGTAAGATCTTATACTAATAAACTAATAGCCTTAAGCTTGCCTAACGCTCTACGCTATTCTTCCTAGCAAGGAAGTAGGCAGGTAAGAGCTAAGACCTTCTTAAGGATAAGAAGCGAAGGGTCTTAGTGCTCCTTAAGGAGAGCGAGGCTAAATAGTAGGAGCTAGTAAAAGCTGCTGCTACTGCCGCCAAGCTTGCGCGCAAGGCTGCTTCTATAGCTAAGGGCGCCTAGAGCTCCTTATTAGAAGATAAGGACTCTAGCTCCTCTAAGGTTCCCCCTATAGATCCTAGGATAGGGCAACCTAGGCGGCCCCCTATAGACTCTAAGGCACGCTTTGCGCGCGTGATAGAGCTCCTTAGGGAAGCTACCTAGTTAATAATAGAGAGGTAGGCTATAGTTAGTTATTTTTATATTATATTAATAGATCTTATATACTACCTTACTTTAATTAACGCTATATAATATATACTCTACTATTATATAACTTTAGGTGCTCCCTAAACCTTATAAATTGTTATATAGTTAGGTTTTTAGTAAGCCTATTAGCTAGCATATCGCTAGTAGGTAGGTAGGTAATGTAGAAAGATCCCTTTGCATGCTCTTGCCTAAGCCACATGTTTTAAATATCTACATAGCGCAGCTTAGTGGTGATCCTTTTGTTATTGCCTACTACTAACCTAATAGTTTATTAATTATTACAATTAATTATCTAGGTAGTATCTAAAGTAAGGTGTATTTTGGTTAAAAAGCGTTTTAACGCTATTGCTTCTTTACTTACTTGCTTAAGTGCAAGGAGCTCTGCCTTAGTAGTCAAAGTAGTAACAGTTAATTATTAAGCTACCTTCCAAATAATAGGTCCTCTAAAGAGCGTGATTAGGTATCTATATAATAATCGCCAAGTATTAATATTATTAGCAAATAACGCATTACTACATATTATAAGCTTATTAGGATCCCTATTCCTATATTAGATTAATTAGTATTAAGTTTAGTATAGATAGATAATTACTTGATTAACTGTATTAAAGTGTTATTTAGATAGGTTAGTAAGGTATTAGGAGAGCTAGGAGGCTGCATAGGCAATATTAGGGCGCACCATAATTAAGGTGTAAAGGATTAATCTAACACGCTCCTAATAGTCCTTAATCTCCTTTTTAGTGGCTTCTCTAGTGCTCTTTTTAATATCTTTACTTAATAGTAGTGTAGCAGGGAATTTTCCTATCTCTACTAGATTAAATTTCTTTGCAATCTTGTTAATGTATTTATTATAAATAAGTGTTATTGTCTGTCTCTTTCTATCCTAGATTACTCTTACCCCTAGAAACTAGCTTACAGGTCCCTTCTCTTCTATAGTATATCTTTGCTTTAGAGCTTGGATAACTTTATAAGCTTGGCTTGCGTAGTTTTAGTAATAGAGCGATAGGATATTGTCTATATAGAATATTAACAAGATACTACGATCTCTATTAAAGAATAGGCATAGCTCCTCTTTAGAAGCAATAAGCTTATTTTCTTAGAGTATAGTTAAGAGCTTGTTATACTATAATAATAGTAAGTCTTTCAATCTATATAGAGCTCGTTTAAGCTTAACGCACTTCCTAGGTATTTAATATCCTTTAGGTAGCTTATAGATAACTATAGGGTGTTAATCCCTTAAGGCGTTAAGGAAAGCTCTAACAACGTTATATTGATATATCTTAAGGTTAAACTTGGCTCTAATAGCTATTGTAGTCCTAAAGGTTTAAGCTACTAGGGTAGCTACGTAGGTTAAATAAATTAAGTTAGTAAGCTATAGATCTCCTCTTACTACTATCCTTGCTTTGCACTTAATTAGGTAACTATTCTAATTAAGCTTGTATGTAAACACCTATTTAAGTAGGAGTAGACGCTCTCCTTTAGTTAGCCTATTAATCTCCTCCTAGGTACTAGCTTTTAGCAGAGTATTAATTTCTTTATATACTGCGTCTCTAAATTGCTGTCCTAATTAGTGGTTATAGAGATCCTTCTATTATTTTAGCTCTTTTTATAGAGCGTCCTAGTGCGTATTCCTTTTAGGGTTTTTAGGAGATTTGCTCCCTATTACTACTACAATTATAGCGTAGATTATAGCGTTTAGTTTAGGATATACTAAAAGATTATGCAAGGGATTTCTAATTAGATCTATATCTAATAGATCTATTACTATGTATATCCCTGCACTTGTAGAGCCTCCTAGTGGTTTATTAGGGTCCTGTCCCTAAGCTTGCTTACTAACACGCGTTAGTAGTAGTCCTTTAACTTGCAGTTTTCTACTTTTTCTAGGAGCTCTAGGTGCCGCTTATAAGGGATCTGCAGGAGATACAGAATCTAGTCCTAAAGCGGGTAGGTAGGAGCTCTGCTTACCACCCCTATAAGAGCTAGATAGGGTACCCTTACCCATCTCTGTGCTCTTATAGAGTGACCCACTAATAGCACTCTCCCCTCTAGGTCTTTCCTAGGAGCTACCTATTGTAGCGTTAAAGTAAGTTAGATTACTACTATCTTAGGTAGTAAGACCCTAATCTATAACCTGTATAGATCCTTTGTCTCCTATACTAAAGTTTAGTTCTAGTGTTAGTTTAGGAGTTTAGAGCCCTATTAGCTTAGGGGACTTTGTATAGATCCTTTGTGCCAAGCTAGCCGTGCTTAGTACCCACGCTAGAGGTGTCTGCTTAGGGGGTTGTGAATTACTAGGCTAGCTAGCCTAATTATCTACCTCCTCTAGCTCTACTCTACCCCCTAGCTCCTGCACTAGGTTTAGTCCTCCTTACTTACTAGACTCCTTATATTGCTCTGCCGCAATACAAAGCTAATTAAAGATATTAAGCTCTTTATATGCTTCTCCTACATTGCAGATCTTATCTTTGCTAATAACGTTAACTATCTTTTAAGCCTCTAACTATTAAAGCTACTCTAGATCTTTCTCTTTGTAGAAAAGATCCTTATTAAAGGTAACGTTCTGCGTTATAATAATTTAATTAAGTAAGGGGATCTATATCCTATATATATTAGATACTCTATATCCTACTAGATATCTAATATAACCCTAAGGGTTCACCTTAAAAACCCTCTTGTAACGCCTAGCTACTTAATCTTAGTTAAGGGGGTAAGCTTAACAGCCATAGGCGTATATTCCGCTCTAATTAGGGCGGAGATTAGTAGTTACCTCCCTTATCTACTCTAGTTACCACTACCTAAAGTATCTAGTAAACTAACAATCTGTTATAGACTGGCCTTAAGGGAGAATGCAATAAGCGTTAATAATAGTATTTAGTATCTTAAAGGAGAGGTAAGCCCTCCACGCCTTTTTATAGGTGTCTAGTGTGTTCGCTTAGTAGTAGTGTTAGACTTAGTCTATCTTGTGTTAGACCTAGGCTTAGGCATAAGCCTAAGCCCTTTATATACCCCTAACCTTCCCCTATAAGCTATTGTAAAATCGTCTTTCTAGGGGTCTAGGGTTATATCTTTATCCTCTATAATCTATATTAGGCTTTATTACTATATTTTTTAGTTTTGTTATTATATCTCTATATTCCTTCCTAATTTGTAACAGGCCTATATATTAAGCATTACGCGTGCGTAGCGTCTATACGCTTGTTTTAGCACCCTACTATAAAAGTTCTAACATAGCTATCCCACCCTACTATAAATTTCCTAACTTACTTTATTACACAGCAGATTTTCCTAGCTAATTAGTCTTATCTCTACTCTTTTTCTATTAATCTAGCCTATATAGCCTCTATTATATCTCTATCTACTACTACTAGTACTAGTAGTAGGGATCTACTAAGAGGTGGTTAGACCCCGCACTAGGCCTACTAAGATAAGGTGCGTACTTCTAGTGTCCTCCCTATATTTCCTGCACTAACTTTTGCTTAGCACACGCCTCCCTAAACACAGCTACTTAGCGGCTTTATTATTTCTAGTAACTTAGATAATAAGGAATATAATAGTAGCTTTATAAAGCTGCTTCCCTATAATTAGTATATTAACTAGCTTTATCTCTTTAGTAAGTATAACTATTAGGAAGGTAGTAGTAAGTTCCCCTTAATTTATATTTTCTTTATAGCAAGTTCTAACTATGTCTAGGGCGTTTATATAAGTCTTGTTGTCGCAGTTATAAAACCTGTACTAGGTTAGAGGCTATACTTACTAATAATCCTAACGTCCGCCAAGCCCTCTGTAACTAGCTTTAGTTTTATTATAGTTACTAGGAGGATCGCCTCTATATTATAAAGAAAGGGACCCTTAGAACCTTTATAGGAAAACCTACTAAAGGCACTTACTACTAGTTTGTGCTATAGTTCTACTAGCTCTGCTATTATTTTAAGGATCTTATATTAAGGGCTTAAACTAATAATACTATTACTCTACTCGCCCCTACTACCTACTTGCGCGCCTATAATTAGTATTAGCTTAGTGCTGTTATTCTATCTACTACTAGTGCTCTAGCGTTTCCCCTTTAGTCTGCTATTACGCCTTTACGTAGTAGTTATAGCAATAATAATATTATATAGCTTGCTACTACTACTAGTGTTACCTTCTAGCGTATTAACTAGTGTATAAATAAGACCTAGGCCTAAACTAACCTTTATATTAACTAGCTTAAGAGCGCTGCTAAGCGCACTGCCTAAGGTATTAAGACTCTTATTATTAGTATTGTTTTTCCCTTATTCCCTTTGCATCTATTCTAACGTTTATTTTCTTTAGGCCTAGGGTGCTGCGCGCTAGCAAGCTGTTAAAGCACTACCCTCCTCCTAACGCCGCTACTACTACCGCTCGTACTTATTAACTAAGTTGTCCCCTACCTATAACACGCGCAAGCGCTACTACTATTGCTAAGAGATATAGAGGCGTTAGAATAATATAAATAATAGTTTAGGGGGGGCTAGAGGGGGGTTAGTTATAGATAGTAATAGTATAGATACTGCTACCTAATTATTAGCTATATTATAAAACTTTAGTAGCAGGACACTTGCTTAGAGTATTATAAGGATAATTAAAAGATTTCTCCTATACCTTTCTACTTCTTAATTATAACAAAGGTCTAAGTTATTATTCTAGTTTCCTTTTGCCCTTACTTACTAGTTTTTATATATATTAGGCTATTATTATGCGCGGCATCCCTATACTATTCCTTAAACCTATCTAGAGCCTTAGTATCCTACACTACCTCTAGCGGGTGCTATATTAGATTAATATACCCCTTCTATTTTACTAGGACTTAACACTTCCCTTTTCCTCTTGCATTCTTTATATAAAGGATCTCTTCTACTTCCTATTTATCTAGTGTTGTATCTTTATTTTCTAGAGTAACTATTAGACCTAGTTATAAGTCCTAAAGCTTCTAGCTTAGTAGCAGGTTGTTAGCAGCTCTCTCTAGCAGATCCACATGCATAGTCTTATACAAGCTCCCTAGTAAGTCTAATACTACTATAAGTAGAGTAGGAACTTCTATTACTTTATACTTTACCTATAGCTAGTTAAACTTTTTACTTAGTTAGTTTATCTTTATATTGCGTATTACAAACTAAACTATATTCCCTTTTAGGAACTTTTTAGCTAGGCGTTAGGACTAGTTTATTGCTTCCTATTATTATTGCTGTTAGAACGCAATAGTAGCTTGCGCTAGCTCTACACCCCTCTATAGGTGTGATAAGAACGCTACAGCCTCCTTATAAGGATTCTTAGGCTTTACTAGTAGTAATATTAACTTTTATAGCGTGTCTATAGTATACCTATTTAAAAGTAGATTTAGGCTAACACTAGTTATGCTAGAGTCCCTATTATTAAGTATAAGTTAGTAGGCTAGCAGGTAGTTAGGCTAGTTAGTCTGCTTAAAGCATACTATTATACGCAGCACTACCTGCACTTCTTAGTTTGCCTGCTCTGTCCCGCCGTCTATCTAAGGGTAGTATGCAGTGGATAGTAACTAGTTTATCTTTATTATCTAGCATAACGTTATCTAGAAGGATCCTAACTAGTCTAAACCTTAGTTAGTAATAATAGAGGATAGGAAGCCCTAGAACTACTACTAGTTATCCTAGAAGATCCTTGCACAATAATTAGCTACTATAGAGACTATTACTTTAAGCTAAATATATTTAGATAATCTGTTAATAATAACTAATAAGTACTAAGGTTTGCTATTATCTTTTATAGGTAGGTTAACTATAAAATCTATAGATATTTAGGACTAGTATTGTAATACAACTAGTATAGGTTATAATAGACCCTATTAGCGCTTCTAGGAGATATAAGCACTATAATAATAGCAGTTCTAAATATACTATGTAATATCTCCTAATATTCTATCCTAATAATAGTTACAGCGCAGTATTTAAAATATTATATTCTTTCCTAGATATCCTACTAAACCTAATTTATATGCTTACTATATAATAGTAGTTATAAGGGGTTCCTATATTAGTAACTAAATAACACCCCTCTAGAGTAAAGTGCTGTGTGCGCTAATTATATAGTCCCTAATCTATTGCTTTGTATTAGCTAAAACTAGGAAAGACCTAGCGCCTTTCTAAACTGTATTAAGACGTACTTAGTATATCTTATCTTCTAGTACCGCTTTATCCTATAGTGTCTGCATGTGTAGGTTAGCAAAGAGGCTAGCGCCCTTTAGTAACTTAGACGCCTCCTCTACTTCTAACACTGCAACCTAAATTAATTTAGGGCGCATTACTAACTATAGTGTTACTTTAGAGGAGTTTAAATCTTGTGGTTATCTGCTTAAGGTATTAGGTTATCCTACAAGATAGCTAGGCCTATACTATAGGATATACTAATATTTTAAAAGTTCCTCTACCTAGCAGCACTATTACTTGCTTAAGCTTTAAAGGCTAGTAAAGTACTCTAAGTTTTTATAGTCTGTGAATATTATAAATAGCTTATAAATGCTCTATAACTCTACTAACTAACTTTTAAGACACTCTATAATAGCAAGTAATTCCTTATTATGTATAGTGTAGTTTTGTCTCTCTAGCGTTAGTGCTGTAGAGTAGTAAGTAACTAGGCGCTAGACGCCCCTAACTTTTTGCAATAAGCAACCCCTAAGAGCATATCCTAAATAGTCTGCTTCTAATAATATTTCTCTAGCTAGGTCCTATTATATTAGTACTAGTCTAGATATAAATGCCTTTTTTAGTGTATTAAATGCACTCTATTCTTCCTCTCCCTATTAGAATAGGGTGTCCTTCCTAGTTAGTTAGTTTAGAGGTGCTACTATTTTAGAAAACTTTATAATAAAATTATAGTAGAAGTTAGTAAAACCTAGAAAACTCCTTACCTCTCTTATATTCTTAGGGGATTCCTATTCCTATACTACCCTAAGCTTTTTAGGGTTAGGTCTAAGTAATTTGCCTACCTTAATAATATAGCCTAGGTAGCGTACCTCCTTAATACTAAATACACACTTCTCTAAGTCTAGGTATAGTCCTACTTCTTTTAATAGTATAAATACACACTTTACTTTTTCTATATAGTTAAACTAGTCTCCTCCTAAATAAATTAAGATATTATTAAGGTAGGCTATTATATACAATCCTAGTAACTCTGCAAGCGCGGTATTAATGTATTATTAGAAAGTAGATAGCGCACTACTAAGACTAAATAGATATACTAACTATTTATACAACCTAAACTAGATGCAGAAAGTAGTTAAGGACTTATAACCTTCTACTATTCTAACTTTATAAAAGGCGGCGCAAATATCTACTTTTGTAAACTAATTTACGCTAGATAGTGTACGCAAAGTTTCCTTAATAAGTAGTAGTAGGTATTAGTCTAAGGTTATTATGCTGTTAAGCATCTAGTAGTCTACACACAGACGCTAACCACCTAACAGCTTCTTTACTAGCAACACTAGAGCTCTAGCTATAGAAGAGCTTGCTTAGATCTAGCCCTTGTCTATTAATCTAGTAAGTTATATTCTTAGTTCTAGTAATTAATTACGCGATATAGGGTACAGGGGACCCTATAGGGGGTTAGGCTAGGTTCTATCTAGGAGAGTTATTAACTAAATATAGTAGTCTATACTACCTTAATAAGGTAGCAAACTGCTTACTAACTCTTTATTAAATAGGTCCTTAAACTCTTGTAGTTCTAGTAGCAACTTTATCTTTCTAGTCTTATACTTAGGTTTATAGGGAACTATATTACTAGTAACATAGATAGTGTGTATATTAATAGGACCTCCCTTATTAATACTTCCTAGATATTTTGTTAGGCGTAAGTTGTATGTTACCTATAATATATCTAGTATATTTGTTGCAAAAATTTGTACCTGTGTATCTTCCTATTAGGGTTCTTAGTTTAATAACCCTGCTATAACTAAACCTAAGATAATAGAGATACAGGTAAGATATAGGCGTCTCCCGCTCTCTTATACTACTATATTTCCTACCTTCCTAATTATTAATTCGCCTTATAGAATATCTATAACAACGCCCTCTCTGCAAAGCTATAGTCTGCCTAGTATTAGTTAATAGGAAAGACAAGGTACTATATAAGCCAAAAGCTAAGACTACTAACTATCTAAATTATAGTCTAATACTACTAACTATAAAATTCTTGTACCCTTAGCAATTCCCTAGGCATGTTGTAAAGGTTGCGGGGGAATATTAATAAAGTTCCTACTAATCTATCTTGCTAACTTTTCCTTAACTGCACTAAAATACTAGTACCCTAAATTAACTATTGCTTGCATATTCTCTACTCTACCTAGGAGGAGGGGAATAAAGAAAGGAGGATTATTTAACCTAGCCTTAATATCTAGGGGACACTTAATAGCCTCTACTATTAATAATTCCTCTATTACAGTATCCTCCTTATACCCCTAACTTAGCCTAAAGTTAGGGGCGGCTAGTTTCCTAAATTAGGGCCGCTTACTAATGCTGCAACTATCTTAACACCTACTAGTTATAGCAATAGGGCATTAGGGCATGCTCGCACAAAATAACTGCCCTGTCTATACTAGGTGCAGACCTTTGCTAGTTTCCGTGTATTAAACAGGTCCTGTAGGATCTAGTTAGGACGTAATATTAGTAGTTTAGTAGGTACACTTAATAAGGCTGCTACTTCTACTATATTTATGTCGCTGTCCTAGTCTAAGTTAGACTTCTGCTAGGGTTCCTTAGACTTACTAGCCTAAAGAAAACCTAGTTCTAGAGAGGCTATTTTAATATCTACTATAATTATCTTATATTCCTCTATAGCTACGTTGTAGTTTATCCTAGAGACTCCCCTATTAAGGGAAACTAAGCACATATAACTATTAAAAGATTACTAAAGTTATAAAAGCTTCTATTTATTATCCTAGTATAAACCTCCTAACTATATAAGGAGCTATATAAAATTTATAAAGAATTCTATAAAAGGCTAATTTTAGCCCTAATATAAGTGTTCTAACGCGACTTAGGCGCGCTCCTGCCTGTAATAGTTACTATAATAGAACGCTAGGTAGTTAAGAAACCTGCTTATATCCTAACGCTTGCGTATACTATCCTTAAAGTATAGTGCTATAGCGCGCTAGACTATAGGCGATAACTAGGACTAAATATATATAAACCTTGCCTCCTTATCTCTAATAAAGACCTTATCTACACGTAGTTTAAACTCTATAGTTATTTACTAGAAGGAGAAGTTTGCCTTAGTGCTATTATATAGCAAGCTAACTAGGAAAGGTTTATAGCGTGAGGCAGGAGAGGGAGGAGGTAGCACGTTATTAAACCTAGCGGGCTTAGAGGAGGGTTAGGATAGAATCTAATTGCGTATTTCCTTATTCTATTAACGTAGTATAGCTATTATAGTAGAGTCTTAAGCCTGTTATTTTATTAATCTATAGACCTATTATATTAGCCTTTCTACTATATTAGGTTGCACCTAGTTATTCTAAATATCCAGCGCGTCTATCTCTTATTACTATTATAGTATGTTTAGAAGAAGATACTAAAATATTATAGACTAGCCTTAAGGGAGAATGCAATAAGCGTTAATAATAGTATTTAGTATCTTAAAGGAGAGGTAAGCCCTCTACGCCTTTTTATAGGTGTCTAGTGTGTTCGCTTAGTAGTAGTGTTAGACTTAGTCTATCTTGTGTTAGACCTAGGCTTAGGCATAAGCCCAAGCCCTTTACACAATCTAGCACTTTGTTAGGTGATATTATATCGTAAGCATAGGACGGGCTTATATTATAGAGCTAAGTTGCTGCTTTAACAATTTTAGGCTAGAGCTTTGTTAGTAGGTTAGCACTAATCCTTATTTTAATTAATTTTGTTATAATCTCCTGCCCTACTCTTTCTGCTCCTCTATTAGGTTTATAGGTATATACAGGTAAGCTCTTAATTTTAATACTATTATTAGCTACCTAGATCTAAAAGCGAGATTTGCTACGCTAAGGGAGCGTTGCAACGTTGTTATCTTGCATAATCTTAACTATACTAAGCTTATATTAGTTAAGTATTAAGCTCTTAAAATTTTTAAACACCCGCATAATCTTATTAAGGTTTTTAGCTTATAGTAGATAGGTATAAAGCTTTCCTAAGTAGTCGCACTTTAATACCAAGATCTATTGCTTATAAGCCATACCTGTTAGCATGTTAAATAGATCCTATAATACCTAGTAGTATAGACGTGGTGATCTTTCCCTTGGTTGTCTTAATATGACCTGTTAGGTATGTGTAATAGTGTAGTGCTTGCATTTGCTCCTAGGAGTTCCTTTAATCCTAATATTTATTACTAACTTAACTAGAGCTTTAAGCGCCTTAGGTCCTAAATAGCCTAATTGTTAGTGTTAAAGCTCCTTACTGTCGTGTCTTAGGTAAGTCGTCTAGGATTGTTAGGGTTGTTTAGGCACTATACTTTAGATTATTTAATAAGGGGTAGAGGGCTTGTATTCTAGGAAAGTTAAGTTAAACTTGCGTAGTAACTTGGCTAATACAACGCTCTTTTCTAATAATCTAAACTGCAAGGTGGTATCTAGCCTAAGGAACTAAACTCCTGCTTTAAGTAATTAAGCTTCTAATATAATATTCACATAAAAACCTTCTACTAACACTATGTTAGTGAGCACTAAATCTTCTGTTTTTAGACCTCTTAGTCTATTAAGAGTATTAGGGATTACTCTAGTCCCTCTACCTAAGATTAGAAAAGCTTAAGTTCCTGCTTTAACTGTCTTATATTTAACTAATCTAAACAAGCTTTCTTCTAGGTAGCTTATATTATTAACTAGGTGCACTGCACCCCTGTTGTTAAAGATAGTGCTCTTTAATAGAGCGTAAGCTTTAAAGTCTATAGGTAAATAGATCCTGTTTGTTTTCTCCGCTATTAATATAGGGTTAATTAGTGCTGCCTAGATACTGCCTGGATAGGTGATCGCGTTTTCTTTTGCCTTACTACTATAATCTTAATTAATAGGATAGGACTTAATTAGAGTTTTTCTTAACTCTTTAAATTTTAGATTCCTATTAATCTTTTTCTTAATCTCTAATTGTTAAGTAGTAGTAAGCTTGTTACCTGTATTAATCTAAGCTTTAATAACGTTTTTGCATTTAGGAGGTTTCTATAGGTAAGATCTACTATATAGATATAAAGACTCCTTCTTAGGTTAGTTAGAAGGTGGAGCTCCTATTGTTGCAAACACTCTAGGACCCTTAGAGCTTAATCTTATGTTATTCTCTTAGAGTAGTAATAAATAGATCTTGGTAACCTGTAGGAGGTTGTAAGTTAGCTCTCCTATTACTAACTTTTTAATAATCCTTTAAAACATAGTTTAACCCTAATCTAGTAAGATCCTAGTAGATAGAGCTTTAAGATAATCCTATACTATAAGCTATCCTTTAATATTAGGAACGTTATATACCTTAGCTTGCGCATATAGGATTATCTACTCCTTCTGCTAGTAATTAGCGTCTTAGCTACTTATTCTTACCTTAGCAAGATAAGCTTTGTACTATAATCTTGCTAGTGTTACAGCGCTTAAGTTAGTTAGCGCTAGGTTATTATAGAGCACTTAGATAAGTGCTTAGAGGGTTACTCTTCCTTGATTAATAAGCTCTATATAGGCTAGGGTAAGGATCCCTTAATCTACTATATTGTTAACCTATATAAAAAGGTTCTAGATTACTAATAACTTTAATACCTAATCTAATAAGCAGGCTTAGTACTAAGCTATTTAGAGCTTATACTGCTCGCTTATTGTGTTAGATAGCGTAATATCTGTTGGCATGTTAGGCTTAATAGGTTTATTTTTAAAGTGGTTTTTAGCATCTAGAGCCTTAGGGTCTACCTCTGCCTAGATCCCTTTAGTTAGGGCATGGTATCTAAATTAAATGTACTAGGTAGGCTAGTTAGTTAATCTAGTAAGTAGGATATCCCCCTTTAGGATTTAGTTGCTTATAGTAGAAGAGTAATAAGTAAGCTTTTGCTTAAGAAATAGTATAAAGAGTAAAGCTTTCTATCTTAGTGTCTAAGTTAAACAATACGCTTAAATAGATAGGACGATCTTTAATAAGGTAAAGCGCGAACTAGGCTTATAACTATAGAAATTTAGATTACTAAGGTTAGGAATAATTTAGGAGATAGATTATTAGATTATATCTACTACAATCGTACTTATATATATAGAGCTTTAGCTACCCTTACTAGAAGGTGAATAATTAGTAAACCTTCCTTACTAGAGCTCCTGCTTTTTGTTAGGTACTTAGTAGTAAGCTGTTAGTTAATCAGATAGTGGGTCATACAGGGGTATTGATCGGGATTGATCGGGATTAATTGGGATCAAGATGCTCCGTGATCTAGTTAATATCCCTCCTGCAATATTAGATTATATCTACTATAATTAGACTTATATATATAGAGCTTTAGCTACCCTTACTAGAAGGTAAATAATTAGTAAACCTTCCTTACTAGAGCTCCTGCTTTTTATTAGGCACTTAGTAGTAAGCTAGCAGTTAATCAGATAGTGGGTTATATAGGGGTATTAATTAGGATTGATTGGATCAAGATGCTCCGTGATCCGGTTGATATCCCTCCTGCAACATCTATTCTTAAGGTGGTTTTTAGCATCTAGAGTATTAGGGTCTACCTCTACCTAGATCCCTTTAGTTAGGGCATAGTATCTAAATTGAATGTGCTAGGTGGGCCAGTTAGTTAATCTAGTAAGTAGGATATCCCCCTTTAGGATTTAGTCGCTTATTTTGGCAAGGGTGGTTTGTCAACTAAGTGTACAGTAGACATCTGGTACGGCAACGAGATAAGATGTTTATGGTACTTGCATAGTATTATGTTTCTGCTGGATAAATCCTTTGACACTTAGCCACTGATGCCGCGTTCTACACCGACAGCTTTGTTGTCCCCAACACGCTCGGATCAACAAGCGCTGTTCCCTTCAATATTTAATTGTCGAGCACAGCTCTACTGAGACTTTGCGATGCACTGCCAGTCACAAAGAACTTATGAATGACGAAATCTTGGATGCACAATTACTCATTCTGCACGATCCGTACTATTGCCTTTTTGCCTATCTTTTGTAAAAAGTACTCATGCGGTACTTGGTTTCACCCTCGTACGGAGCCAGGTCTGCAAGCGCTTGCTCCCCTTCTCGAATGATGGCTTGCCGGATTCTCTCGCTTCTCGGCTTGATGCTAACCTTGAAGATATTCGGCCTCATATTGAGACCGTTCCTGAGCGCATGTTAGCATGTCTTCCTATTCTTGTGTGGAACTGCTTACGTGTAGTCGAAGATGTCTACCGGGATCGGCTCTCCGCGATCGTCGAGCGCTGGCTCAATTTTGAATCCCCAGACCAGCCTCGCAACCGTCAACCACGTACCCTGTTCTGCCAGTGCCTGACCGGAGCATACCCGCCGTCCCCAACCAAATGTCATGTAACCCCGCTCTCCCGGGAATGGCCGAGAATCTGGGTGGTCTTTCACAAACCTGTTTGGGTTAAAGCGATCAGGATCAGGAAAATCACGCTCATTGTGGTGTATCGCCCAGACGTTGCCTTGGACCCATGTAGATTTTGGAATCAGATAACCGTTGTAATAATCATCCTCCACTGGCGCATGGGGCTGCCCTCCAATGATTGCAACTGATCGCCAGCGAAAGACTTCCTTTACGAAAGCTCGCATGTAAGGCAGATTGGCATCGTCATCGAATGAAGGACTTCTATCAGGTCCAACAACGCGGTCTAGTTCTTCCCATGCAGCTTCCATGGTCTCAGGGAAAGCACGCATGGCCAGGACAGCAGTGATGAGCGTACTGCTAGAAGTGTCAGATCCAGCACCGAACAAGTTGCCTGCCAAAGCCGAGATCTCCTTGGGTGTCAAGTTGTATTTCTCCCGTTCTCTGAAAAGTGTCTTTGCATAACAATCCTCGTGCCCAGGTTTCTCGTTAGCTTCGTTGGCCAAAGAGTAGAAAAAGTCGTGTCCACGATGCGACTTCTTCTTGGATCCCATGCCATGCTTCCAAGGTGCATACTCTGTGGGTACTTTTGCTAGAACTGGGAAAGTTTCCATTAGCATTGGGAAAGTCTTCCCTGGAACGTTCAAGTCGGCTGCACGATGCATCAACGCGATGACCTCAGTAATGATGGGGTCTTCATGACTTTCCACCCGCCTGCCAAAGCCGATGATTGATACAACGCTCGTAGCATACCGCTCGAAGTGGGAAACGTAGTTTTCGGGACTGCTGAGCAAGTCAAGCGCAACGACTTTGCTTTCATCATTCTGAAAGTTGCGATATTTCTTCACTTGTTGAATCCCAACGCCTTGATGGGTGATCTTCCTCAGGGCACGAAAGCGTTCGCGCTGTGCAGGCGTGGTGGTGATGAGATTGACAAGATTGTTCTGGCCAGCCCCAAGTTCAGCAAACACTAGCATGCGCGGTCGAGAGCAGTATATGCCAGCTCTTTTATCCAAAAGTTCGTTTGCGGTCCAGGCATCGTTGATCCAGACTGTAGGGTTCCTTCCGATCCAATAAGTTATCAACGGCGTATTATACTTTTTTGAAAGCTCTTCGAAGTAAATCCATGGCTTGTTGTCGGGCAGTTGGAAAGTGTTGCCGATGATGGGATACGGGAAAGGTCCTGGCGGCTTTTCAGGAGTGACAGTTAGCATCCATTCGACGTACAGTAAAGATCTCATCAGCTCACCATTTTTGATCTCAAGTACAACATCCAGGCATAATCTGCAATCAACCCAACCGCCGCAACTGTGAGTATCGCAGATATAACACTTGTTGTACCATATTTGGCGAAGCCATGCTGCAGATAATGCAGCGGCAATGCTTCAAACAGTTGGTCGATAGCCATACTAGCGCTTTTCGTCTAGTTGCAAGCACCTGGTTGTTGTTGAAGCCGAAGCTCAAAGCTGACTGCGAAGATGATACACGAGCGACAGCATCCCATGCCCAAGCCAGACTCCCAGGACAAATGACAGCTCAGCAATTTTGGATTAGTGAATTTCTCCATATTGCGAAGAATTAGCCATTGAACAAGTTGGGTCGGATGCCCTACCCCACATCAACCGCGGGGGTGGGGCTGGGGTAGCCTGGAATTCCGGTTATCCTTTCCGATTAACCTCGCTTCGTTACACGAGCACTGCAAGTGCTTAACACCGCTACCGGATTTTGACTGTCAGAACGCACACATTACATGTGTGATATCTGCATTACACCATAGGCAAACCAAACATGGACTGTAGTTGACCTTGAGGGCTAGCGCCCGTGAAGAAGCCGAAACTGAGGCACGCGTCTTGTTGTTCACCAGGCCTGTGTTTGAAGTAGAGGCCTTGAAATCTTCATTTTCTTTTTAAAACCTGCGTTTCAATATCTGGAGCCGCAGCTTTCAGAATAGGTGTGGTACAAAGTGTGTGTCCTGGCTGCAATGACTGACTTACTTCGCCATATTTGACCACTTGCACCTTACCATCATACCCAACTCTTACGGATAGTGGCCTTCGACTCTTCAATTCTGTACTGGTCTCTAAGATACCGACTTGTCAGCCATTACACCCAACGCGCACCAATTCCTGAAGACTTCTTGACCCTTGTGTTTCCATCTGCAGTAGTATGTCTGTCGTTAAGGAGCCGCTAGAGCATGCAGATTAGCCCCAAGTTCATGGTCAGTGTAACGCGGCATCATCTTCCCGACAACGCAAATTTACCGCTGCAGCTCATCCGTCGTGATTCCCTGCTGATATCAAACCTGAATACATGTCTAGAATTCGGTTCCAGCCTATTGAACGCAGTAATTGAACGCCTCCGCCACAGCTCCAACTGTTCGCCACGGCAACAAGACCCCTGCGACGAGTATGCAGTATCGGCCACGTGGGGCACTTATTCTAGTAATCCAGGCTTCTGAGTCGCCTCGCCTCTACCTATCAATATTCGCTTTATTATCTTCTCCAACTTCAAGACTGATGGACCACGTGCACGCCGTGAGGAGCACCATGCGTGAGACCAGGTCTAACCTGGCACTTCCCCCGCACCCCACATACAAGCTGACACAAGTCTGGGGTAAATTTGAACTAAGCATATCGGGGCTCTATCGGCAGATATGCAGGCAGGGGTAAATGCCTGACTGCGATCTGCATATGAAGTTGAAGCAACAGGCTTGGTTATGAAGCCAGCGTTGAGACAAGCCAGGGATTTCGTGTCGAAGATCATTTTGCCAGCTAGCAACAAAGTCTCTTATATTTTTTGTACTTCCCCATCTATTCGAGAAGAGAGAATCTTGTACGACGATAGCACGACATCGGAAACAAAGCCCCATGACCCTGTGGATGTGAAGCCAAATCTATCCATCATGACCGATACCACGAGCTCGCTGATCAGCAACTGGAAATGCATTCTCGCATGCACACTTGTTTCCATGTCACCATTCCAGTATGGTATCGATTTCGGTGCCATTGGTGGACTCCAAGCTATGCGTGGCTTCCTTGAAGTCTTTGGACACCCTGATCCCTCGGTTCCACTTGGCTACAATCTCTCGCCCACACGCCAGCAGCTCATCTCATCGCTCATGATCTTGGGTGCATTCTTGAGTTCAGGCAGCGCGGGTATCTTCGCAGCATATCTTGGACGGAGGCATTGCTTGTGGTTGGCGAGCTTGCTGTGCTGTGTGAGCAATGTGGTCATGATGACTACAACAAGTATTGGTGGACTCTACGCCGGCCGCTTCCTCATCGGTCTTGCGAATGGGTGGTACATGACCTTTTCGCAACTATACATTCAGGTAAGCTTCAAAGTATCCTTGGCAGTATGGTAATGCTCACAAATTGTAGGAAAGCGCCCCGGCTCGGTACCGCGGTCTTCTGATCTCAGTCTTCCAAATTTGGACTTCCATCGGTTCCCTCATCGGCACAGTTATTGACAATGCTACACACGACATGGATGGAAAGAACTCATACATCATCCCACTCGGCACAATCTATATCATCCCCGTATTCATGTCCGTTGCCCTCATATTCATTCCCGAATCTCCCCGCTGGTTGATACTGGTAAACAAGCCAGAGCAAGCCAGGAAAGCCATGCTTTGGTTGCGTCCCCATCCCGAATCTGTCCCAACAGAACTCGCTGAGATCCAGGCCGCCATTGATGCAGAGAAAGCTACCAAGGATTCTGCGAACTTCATCGACATCTGGAGAGACCCGGTTGACAGAAGACGTACGCTTCTGGCTGTTGCCGCTG
Source organism: Plenodomus lingam (assembly GCF_022343315.1). NCBI lineage: Eukaryota > Fungi > Ascomycota > Dothideomycetes > Pleosporales > Leptosphaeriaceae > Plenodomus > Plenodomus lingam. Next base: position 343,951 of record NW_027093944.1, on the reverse strand, counting down.
TCTCTACCCAAGCTGCATCCGGTGCTATGTTCATGATCGCTTATGGCACTTACTTCTTTTCAGTACGTTTTATTTTGTTTGCGAATCATTGGCTATATTCAATGCTAACATTTTTTTCAGATGGCGAATGTCGGCAGTCCCTTCATGAATAGCTGCATCCTAACAGCCGTCGGCGTACTAGCCATCATCGTCAACAGCTGCGTCATCTCCAAAATCGGACGACGACGTGTCTTCCTCATGACTGGCTTGTCTATCTGTGGTATTACTCAGATCATAATTGCTGCCGTCTACCATGTCGAACCAGGCACCGTGCGCACCGGAAAGGTATGATACTGAATTGTGCACGATCATATCATTTTCTCTAACATGAAGCAGGTCATCGTCGGTCTCTCTATCATCTACATCGCCGGATACAACGGTATGATTGCGGCTTACGCCTGGCTCTCCGGTGGCGAAATCCCCTCACAGCGTCTCCGTTCCTACACATTCGGCGTTGCAGCGGCTGTCGGTTTCGCTGGCGCTTGGCTCGCTACTTTCACCGCACCGTACTTCATCAACCCTGATGCGCTGAACTGGGGTCCCGAATATGGCAAGTTGCTCATACCCCATTAAAAAGCGGTTTGCTAATACATCGATAGGCTGGATTTGGGGTCCCTCTTGTCTCGTCACTGTTCTGTGGGTGTACTTCTATCTTCCTGAAATTAAAAACCGCACTTTGGAGGAAATCGATGAGATGTTTGAGGCTAGGCTTTCAGCGCGCAAATTCAGAAAGTACGTCTGCGTTGGAAGGGCGGTGATGGGTGCGGATGAGAAGGTCGTAGGTAGGACGGGTAGTACGAGTACCGAGAAGGAGGACGGTGTTGAGAGACTTGAAGTTGTTGGTGTGTCCAAGACTGAATAATAGAAAGCTGGGATAGGTTGAGGTGTATGGCTGTGTCAGGCTGGACTGACTGTTCGGACAGTTCTACGGAACACGTTTGTGAGATAATTATATTGAATGGAGAACATGCTTTGCACTACACATAGCAATTCAGACGGCCACCAAGTGCACTTACAAAAAGTTGCATCGCGTTCTAACACCTGAAAACTTATGCGTTTCATTGCTCAAAACCGTTCTATTCTGTCATGGCCGTCCTTGTTAGGAACAGCTGTCGATGCCACGCACATGATCGCAGAAAAACTGATAGACTTGGTAGAAGATAGCTCAACAGAGTCAAAAATTGCTAATTGAGTTTTCTTTTGATTGAAGCATTCTATCAAGTTTCTAGGTGTCTATCACGCGGCGACCGGGGTAGCCTTCTTGATCGCCTCATCCCCCACTTCCTCAGCATGTGTCTCCGCATCATGTTTGAAAATCCAGTCTTCACGAGGAAACTGGATCAGCGTGGGGTCGCTCTTGACCTTTTCCCAATCAGTCTTATGCCACATGTCTCTCGTTGTCTCACCAGTTTTTTGCACCGCCTTGACCCTGTCATATCGCACATCTTGGTACGCTCTTAGTGCACCTCGGATGTTATCTTTGCCCGCCTTCCGTAGCAACACTGCGACCGTAACACCGTCTTCCAATGCCTGCGTCGCGCCCTGTGCACTCGTGGGCAGGAAAGGATGTGCCGCATCGCCTAGCAGGCAGATGCGTCCATGACCGGGTGCATTACCATATCCACTGACCCAGTTGGGCAATGGATCGCGGTAGACAAGCTTCCAATCCACGAGCTTTTCCTCAGGGGTCTTGGACACAATCTTCCAGCACATTGGATCCCAGCCTTCCAATACTTTCTTGACATCCTTGAGATAGCCAGGGAAGGACCAGGATTCGTCAATGTCGTGCTCGTCGCGGTGGGTGAGGACCCAGCAGCAATCTGACCCGCCTTTGATCGTGCTGAAGAGGAAATGTACATCGGGTCCTGTAATCATATTAGCGACTCTTGTTTTTCACTTGGCTGAGCATCGGGGAGCGTTCAGACTTACCGATCCACCCGTTGAACGTATCCCCGTTCTCACAGAAATGCTTTGTCTCCGGGTCGGCGATCATATCCTTGTTACTAAACCATGATCGCCAGACTGCATAACCACTACTCTTTGGCTTGTCCTCATATCCTAGAACAAGTGTTCTGGCTTTACTTCTCACACCATCACTCGCAATCACAAGATCACCCTCCACCTTGGTTCCATCCTCCAGGACAATGCCCGCTGCATTCTCATTCTCCCAATACTTCTCCACTCTATGACCTAGATTGATCTCTACGCCAATTTGCTTCGCGTAATTGAAAACGATCTCATGCAGCTCTCCGCGATGGCCGTTGAACATGGGTGCCTTCTCATCGCGTGGCGGAGTCTTCTGGTTGATGACAATTTCGCCAGTGTCATACTTGTGGATGTTGAAACCGTATTCGGTGAGGTCAATGGAAATACTGCGCATCTCACGGGCAATGGCGCCATCGTCCCAGCGCGCAAAGATGCGGCCAGCATTTGGACCAAAGGTGATGATGTCGCCGAGGATTTTGAGTGAAGGGAAAGCCTCGTAAATCACGGGAGTGTGACCTTGTCGAATGCATTCGATGGCTGCAGTGAGGCCTCCGAAACCTGGTAAAGAGCGTAAGCGGGGTGTTTTTGAAAGGGTGGGCTGGATGTAATGTACCTGCGCCGATGACGATGACCTTAATTCCTGTCTTTGGTCTGGATTCACTGTTGGCCGGAGTGGTGTTATGGGTATCTAGAGTAGACATCTTGGGCAACCTTGATTCGTCTATCCTTGCACGAAGTGGCATACGTTATATTGTCTTCAATTCTCTCGGTCTACTTCAAGTGACAGAACTTGACGTTTTGGAGGAAGTCAAGATACCTAAACCGCGGTTCCTCGGTGAACTTTGGTCGTCTTGCAGCGTGGGGCTTGCGAACCCTTGCATCTACCGTCCCTTTAGTATCCCACCTTTTGGCATGGTAGTTGATGCTAGGATACATGGCCCCGAACACTAGGCGTGGGTGGCCCGACGCAGTGCAACCAACCTGGCTCGGCCTGTTTACCCCGTAAGTTAGCTGTATGTGGCTGGAAGAGGTCGGGATATATCTGCCGGGTAAAATGTATTATCTCGTGACGAGTGGCCGTTGGGGTTGTGAGTCGAGTTGTACCGGTAAAGCTGCCCCACATGGCGCAAGCTTCCCCGCACCCCTCAATCCCGGCGGAGTGGCCGCTTTGCCTCACGTTGCTACTACTGATCGAGGTAATATGGTACACGAGTCATGTTCTCAATGGTTTGGGGATAGGTTAAGCGACGCGACACTCACGGTAATGAGAGCGTGCCTGAGGTTGACCGTCGGCGTACTTTCAAGCTTGGACCATCAGTGAATGTGCCCAGTCTACCGATAGCTACCGGTAGGGGAAGCTAGTGGGGCATCCAGAACATACGACAGATGTATAGGTTCAGTACGGTAGATGTCGATTCGGGACTCGCAAGATTTTCTCGCATCTTCTCAGACACGACTGGAGACACGTACCTAAATCACAATGCCTGCGTGTTTGACCCACCAAGAGTGGAACCAAGAAACGGGTGCTTTGGAGGTTGCGAACGCATTCGCCGATCAGATTCGTGGGAAGAAGAGTACGATGACATGGAGTATTTTTTTCAGAAAAATGTTTTTGCTAATCACTATGACAGTTCTCATTACTGGTGTATCGCCTGAATCAATCGGTTCTGCCATAGCCCTGAGCATTGCATCTCAGTCTCCTGATCTCTTGATTTTCGCTTCACGAACTCGATCAAAGCTTGAAGAGGTTGCAAATTCAATCAAGAATGCCCATCCCAAGGTCGACGTCAAGATCGTCATACTTGATCTAATGTCCCAGGCTTCTGTCAAAGAAGCAGCAGCAGAAGTCGCCAGCCTGACTGATCGTCTGGACCTCATCATCAACAATGCCGGACTCATGACGCAGAAACGAGTGGCCACCAAGGAAGGTATTGAGGGGCAATTTGGCGCCAACCACATTGGTCACTTTCTCCTCACTAACTTGCTGATGCCTCAATTACTGGCTGCAGCTAAGACGAACGCGCCAGGCTCCACCCGCGTTGTCAACTTGAGCAGTCTAGGGCATCGTTTGAGTCCTGTTCGCTTCTCAGATTACAATCTAACAGGAAAGGAAGTACCGCCAGAGGAGATGCACAAACCATTACCACCGATATTTGCAGGCAGTGCCGATGACGGATACAACGGTTTCGTTGCATACGGGCAAGGGAAAACTGCAAACATCCTCTTCTCGGTGGTTTTGAATGAGAGACTGAAAAATAAGGGTATTGCGAGTTACGCTGTGCACCCTGGATGTAAGCTTTCACTCCCGCAGAAACATATCCATGTATAGATACTAACCGAATGCAGCAATTTGGACAGGCCTGAGTCGAGACCTAGACCCAGATGGTGAGGCGGCCATCAAGAACACGAGTACTTTCTGGAAGAATCGCGACCAAGGTGCATCGACTGTGTTGGTAGCAGCACTTGATCCTGCGTTAAATGGTGAGCTCATGTCCACATCAAACAACCTCCATGATACTAACGTCATGGAAGATGTACATTCTAATGGAGTGTTCTTACACGACTGCCAAATGACTGATGCTGCGCCTTACGCGACTGATTCAAAGCTTGCTGAACGACTGTGGGCTCTGAGTGAGAAGCTCGTGCAGCAGGAGTTCAAATGGTGACAGATATTTCATATATTACTTCTGGGTTGTAGTATAAATTCATCAAATATTAAGTAGTGCCATATGCAGAAAACAAGGGGCAAACGTGACCACTTCTACCCTATCGCCTTTGCGGGATATATATGGCAGGACATTGATATTGTGAAAAATAGATGAGAAGTTCGCTAGTCGATTGCTGTTCATTCAAAGCATCTATCATCCCTTCGACCGCATTACCCATCAGGCTTCAACCGCAATGTCTTGTTTTTTTTGGGATTTCCCCTAAAAAAATCCACGACATTCTGGTCATTGATCCAGATCTATTTCACTACGGCGCAAGGAATGCTCCGCGAGATGCCCGTTAATTAGTAATGAGCGATGGAGATGATCCGACTGGGTCACAGTAACCAGCTTTCCTATATCATGCCCGTTGCAATTCCATAATATCCGGAGCATTTTCAAATCTCCGTCCCACAACCTGTAGTAATTATCTCATAGTGTACCAGTGCTCTTTCCGGTAAGACAGACGATCTCGCCATCTCCAACAGCTCTCGTAAATACTTGATCGAATCTGGAAAATGTGTTTCTATGAATAGGCTCCATCTATGTGGCTGGAACGTCTCGTAGCGTCTGGGTTTGTCAAAGGGACGCAATAGTATCTTCTCATTATCTCACTCGGCTGGGTTCTGCGGTCCCAGAGTAAGAATTTGTCCTCCCTCAGAGGTTCTCGTTCGAAAATTGTATTGCAAACCAGGTTTGCCGTGACATTGCCGATGCCCCAGATATCAGTCTTTTCGGTCGAGAGGCATGGGCGGTTCTTCAGGGTATGAAGCCTGATGTTCTTGATAGGTGTTAGCATGCAGCGTCTATTTTGTATCGAAATCTTACCGTAGCAAATTGAGTATTTTCGATATTGGAAATCTAGTTGCTTGCGTTGTCTTGCACAAGATGCGGGTCTTCCCAGACTGTGAAGAACGCGAGGCTGAAGTCTCCCAAGACAGGCGCGATACTTGTAAATGCAAGTTTTTCAGATTATTTATATGTACTCATTACTGTGTACGCACCTCGGTATTGATATGCGCACTTTCCCCATGTTGTTTTCCTTTCTGAACTTTTTCAGCCAGTAATACACTGGTACGCACCCGCTTTAGATCAACGTTCTTCATTGTCAGTATGTTCCTCGGATTCGGCCTGTCAAGTCGCAGGCAAAAGTTTCTCACTTGCCTATTTCAATGCGTAATAGGCTTCCACCCAAAAACATCGTCATCCTCCTCATAGCTACCAGTGTGCAAAACAAGGCATGCGGGCACCAATGCCCTGAAAACGTGCCATATGAAAGCTTCCAGGAGGTTACCCATATCTTTCCATCCCAAGATATTCACAACCGCATTCTTGTCATGATAGTCCTCAAAATTTGAGAAGTGATTTTCTTCATGTAAATTCTGCTCCCACGACAATGAGCAAAACTCTGACACAACTCAGACTGATAAGTTCAACACTCTTCCACCAGCTCATGGATCTATATCTAGGGAGGACGGCGATCTCCTCACCGCCAGAGATCTCGCCATTTTTGGGGAGAGAATTTCCTCTCCTTAATCACCACTCTCAGACCAACGTCAGCAAACTAAGGGCTATATGGTATGAAAATCGGGAACTAAAGTCATATCGATAATATTGTGCGTAACGTTAGTCTGAACATGTAACAAAAACCAATCTCTAGTATTCTCCTGCACTACGGTACAAAATTGTTTACAGTAGAATGGTGACCTAGGGGTTTACTGTATAGGTGTAAACGGCCCACGTTTCTACCAGTATATATATCTAAAGTGGTGGTTTACTTTTATAGTAAAGGTTTAAATTAAGTATAAAAAGTAGTTGTATTTCTATTATACACTATAATACCCAACTAAGACTAAAAGGGGTAGAGAAGATTAGCGTCACGCTGGACGCACATATGAAATAATAATAAGTCATGATATTTCTATTAATAGGAGGTGGTGGAGGTGGTAGAGGTGGAGGTGGTGAAGAAGATTGAAGAAAGGAGGGGTAAAATACTTGAATAGTTACTAGCATATTAATAGAAGTAGAAATAAAAGTAGTTTACTTTTATGGAATATATGGTATAATAAACCCTATTTAGGTTTACTTCTTCTACCTAAACCACTTCTTGGTCTACTTTAGATAAATATGGCTACTGTAAACCGGTTTTGTACCGTAGTGCTGGAGCTGACGAACAATGTACCAAGTGCCATAAAGCCAAGCTTGTCTGATATCACTTTCTCTTTGCAGATCTGTGGACTTGTATACAAACTCGTCAACCCATATGGTGAGTGACCAAAAGCTATAAGGCTGTTCGTTGGGCTCTGTTCTGTGTGCTGGGTTAGCGGATGTTTGAGGTTTGTTAATTGCTGGATCACTTGGCCGAGGCTCTGTAGGGATATCAGACCTGAAGTTTGGTAGCTCTGATGAAGTTTCATTTATCTTTGGGAGAGTCCGTGCTATTTTTGGTCGATTCTGTGGTAGTTCTGGTTGAGCCTCCGGTATTATCAGAGATGGTTCAGGTACCTCCATCTGAAGCTCTCTATCCATAGGTAAATTGGACTGAGCAGCTCCTCATATAGGCTGTGGAGTGACATCTGTATCCTCCTCCAGCCCTCGGAATGTCCCACCATTTTTTGCAGCAGTAGATTGCGCTTTTGTATATGGAATATCAGGTATCACGAGCCAGGTCGGCAAGCCTGGCCGAATTTTCCCCTCTAGCACTGTCGAAATGTTGCCGCACTCGTGGTCTTGCGTGCCATATCGCGTTGATTATGGTTATCCGCTGAGCTATGCGTCATGGTCAGAATGACTTTCATCACTAGGTATACGGGCTGCGACTTCCTTCCTGACCAAACGAGCCTATGTATTTTTATCCATTCTCTTGCGCGGGAATCGAAGTAATGGTGATCGGTATAGAATGGCGGCTTACTTTGCGCCATCGCCATCGAGGAATGTTGTGTGTATTTGGTGTGGAAGATTTCGGGACTATGATATTTCAAATTGACACAGTCAGTGCCAAAGGATGAAATTGGAAACTTGGCAGACTGTTGCCGATGATGGGCCTCATTGATCGTGTGCTCTTTGGTGGGCTCCTGGGACTACATGTACACAGATGGATGAACAGGTTGCAAGATCGCTAGCCATCGATCAAATGCTGACCTGAATCCATATTTTTTATTGCAAAATACCATGTTGAGTTAAACTGGGACGCGCTGAGCATTCGATATACCCCAGTTCCTTCACCTATCGTTGTCAAACTTGGTAGACGTCCAATCAAGTGGAGTAAGGGCAGGGAATTGCTCTAATGTATTTCATCAGTTCAAGCCGGATTTCGTCATATCCTAATCAAATTTATTTCGAAGAACAGACGGTCCATATTCTATATCAAATATACTGAAGGTAAGAATACTTATACTTTGCTGTTCGTTCCCTTCGAAATCCTGCTACGACGAATGAGGACAGGAACTTACCAATTGCGGCGCAGATTGCGACAAACAATCATGCAGTATTTGATTCCAGACAATTTTATGGTGGAATTAGTCAGTCATGTGCCATACTTGTAGTATGTAAGTCTTCAATATCTGTAGTGACACCCCAGCCATCATAGGCGATTGTTCTCAATCGGCGTAGATATCAACTTCTTATGGAGCAACTAGATACTTTTTCCAGAAAATGCTTTTTGCTTTAGTCGATTCATGATGCTCGCGTGCTGAACTCCGCTTTACCAGCAAGTCTTCGGGGATCATCCCCGCGGACAGGGTGGTGTTTCACACTCCGCGCTGAATCCTGGATACTTACCAAGACGCCACTGAGACTTTTGTGACTTGGCAGGAGCTTGACCAGTAATGCAATCCAGACATCGCCACAGTGTATGGGACGTAAGCATGAAGATTGCGTGGCCACCAGACACCACTCGTGGAACACACTCATGCAGATTTGTAGGGCTACACGGGTTACTGGACGGTCGAATGGGAGAGTTATTGATCACATATTCGTTTATTGGATCTTTCTTCGTCCATACCCTAAGATTACCATTGTACAAGTGCCATCACCCAAACTCCTCATCTTCCGGTCCTCTGCGAGGATCCTGCTGATTATTGCTAGAAAGAAACCAACGCTGCATTGTGCGGACCTCCATGTACAATGTCTCCTGATGCCTCCAATAAGAATCGTACAACCCATGGTCTAACCCATGACCCTTTGCATCGTCTTCATGCTTGCGTGTATCAATGAGTGATCCTTTATACTTCAGTAATGGCAACAAGCGTCATCTTTGGCGCATCCTTCTCGGAGACAACCTCAGCGGCATTCTCCTCACGCTTGCGCTTCTCCGATGACCCAGCAGCAGCGGAGTCCTGAGGAACATTGACACCGGGATTGACGAGAATACCAATGCCGGAGTTCTCGGTACCGAGCTCGATCTTGGGCGCATCTTTCATGGCCTCACGGGCATAGCTAAGCGCTGCATTGAAACCCTCGAGATCACGCTTGATCCACTCCATGGCGCCCTCTACAGCTGCCATCTTAGGCTCGGGCGCAGCTTCGCGTTTTCCGAAGATGTTGTCAAGGGCCCGGCGGAGGATGGGTGATCGCTTAGCTGTTCTTCGTTCAGCTGGTTGCTCTGCAGGTGCTGCTGCCTCTTCTGCTGGAGGCTGCTCGCCACCGGCTGGTTGTTCTTGCTGACCTGCTTGGGCTCCGCCCTCGGCTGCTCCTCCGTTCTCTGCAGCACCTGAGGCAAGCGTCGCCATCAGTTCTGATGCTGATTCGGTCGATCCTAGAGAGATCTCGCCATCACCGACTACCAAGGCGGGAGAGTAGGCGCCCAAGTTGATGTTCAACGGTACAGCAGCGACAGTGGCCACAAGGGCGATGAGGACGTGTTGAGGAAGCATGTTTTCGGTTATGTGGAAGGATGAATCTTTCGATTAGATGATGAAATTGACTGTCGGGGAGCGAGTGGTAGTTGATTGACGAAGAGTGACCAATAAAATAAGTGATTGAAAGTCGGCCGGCGACAATTAACAAATTAGTGTTCAGGTATGGAAGTAAAGTGAGTGGCCGGACTGGAGTTGTAAAAAAGTGGGCTAATCTCTTTTTTATACTCGACCGCATCGTCCAAAGAACGTGATAGCCGCAGTTCGCCATCGAGGCCTCCGCCAAGATCAGCCCACTGTTTTGAGTAGTCTTGAAACTTTTGTGAAGCCGCGCCAAGAGTCGCAAGCAAGGCATGGCGGCCATGGCAGAGCGATGCCTTGCGAGGACACTTGCCAAGCATGTCCCACCGTTTGATGTATGCTTGAAAGTTTTGTGACGCGAAGCCAAGCATAGATAAGCGTGGTGCCCAACATGGATTCTAGTCAAGCAACCGTATGTTGTTGCAATTGCGGGCCACTGACCGCGATGTTGAGCTTGCCCTTCAGTCCGTGCACTGGTAACAACCTTGAGGACATGGTAGTACCGTAAGCCAGGATAGCTCAAAGCTCGACTCAAGTAGAATATGCGGAGAACCGTTCCCTACTACATATCCCGTTGTTCAAGTCAAGATAATACAGGGTGATGATATGTTAGCTCTCGGAACAGAACCCAATAAGGCGTGCATACCCAATCTTTTCGTTCACCTGTAAGGGTGGTGTAACAACTCAAGGAGGTTAGTCGAGGCGTCTTCTGTCCAGATGAGCATCGATCCCCGAGCTTCACACATGAAGGCGTGAAAGGACGACGCAGCTCTCTTGGCTGCGTTTCTCCACAGCGCTGGTATGCGGTTGAGGAACCCCTGGTGATGTTGTTATTTCTATATCCATAGTGCTTACCTTGTATCAGCCATAGTGCTTACCCTGATGAGGTGGTGACTGCCTACCACCATTGGCGACTCCCCTATCCCGGGTTGTCTGGGAGACACCTATTTAGGACTAGTGGGGATATCTATATCTAGCCACCTTGGCTTCTTGTCTATAGATTCTTTAATTAATACTTTTATCACATTAGGTTATAAGCCTGGGCTCTCTACTAGTATTTAGCAACACTATCTTACTCCTTTGCCTTTATAGCCCTTTATTATAGCTTTTCTAATTATTATCTTACTTCTATTATATTATAAGCTAAATATCTATTACTATTATAGCTTCTATTTAGAACCTATTTAGCTTATCCCTACACTACTCTAGCTCTTTAGAGACTAATTTACTAGAGGTTACACCTATCTTATACCCTAACCTTCTATTAACTATAGCTCTCCCCCTATTACTGCCTCTATTACTAGTTATAGCATCCTTAAAACTAGCATTTAACTTTAGACTAGACCCTTCCTTACTCCCTAAATTAGGTTCTTAGGGAGAGAACTATCTAGAATAGAGGTTAGCCTAGACTATAGCCTTTAGGTACGCAGGCATTTAGCTAGTTCTATTAGGGAAGAAGCCTAGGCCTTTGCTTCCTCTTAAAGCTAAAGACTAGGATAAATAAGATAATAAAGCTCTTATTATGCTTCTCTTATTAGTATATAATAACCTTACTATAAGCGTAGCCTCTTATAATACTTCCCTAGAGGCCTAGAAGTATCTTGCAAATAGGTTTAATAGGGATATAGGTAATACCTTAATCTTATTATTTTAGTTGCTAATAAACCTTTACTACTATAATAGAGATAACCTAAGAATCTACCTTAATAAATTTTATTAGAGATAGACGCGTATATCTAAATACTATGTAATATCTACACAACCTATAGCTATAGTAATACGTGCTATATTTAATTCTAACTACGTTAAGGGTTCCTTCTTTCTAGCTATATTACCTAAAACTATAGATAATATTATTAATAATCTATCTACTAGGAATATTACTACCTTCTAAGATATTAAACCTAAGATCCTTAATATCTTAGAAAAGCACTCCTTAGATATTATAGATTCCTCTGCCACTTACGTAGTAAGATAGATAGCTTCTAGAAAACCTATATCTACTAAACTACTAAATAGTGTTCTAGAATATATATAGTGTTGCAAGCACAACCTACTATTTATTAGCTACCTCTACCCTACCTGCTATACTCTTAAAAAATATAAGGAGAGTTAAGCAAAGGGGGACGCACCTACAAATTCTAAGAAGTAGAAGGCGAATAATACTGCTGCTGTTAAACCCCCTAGCAAAGCTAAAGAATCTAATAGCTCTATTATAGTTATTAGTTACTCTACCTATACCTATATAGATCTAATAGCTTTACTACTACTATTACGCCTACTACTAAATTTAAATAGTAAACGCTTAAGACTAGTAAGTGCATACGCCGCTATACGCTAACCTATAGTAGTTAACCTACTATAATAGCTCTTTAATACTAGTGCCTCTAAGTATATATCTAGCTGCGCTAATAACTTTGTGTCCTTAACTAAGAAGTTAGGTACTATTACTATGGCTGGCAGTATTAAGCTCCCTATTTAAGGAAGTGGCACTATTTAACTTTGCTATATTTTGCTAGATAGCTTAACTACTATTATAGAACTAATAGACACTATCTATAGCGCTAAATTATATAGTACCTAATTATTCTTATAGTCTTATATCTAATATAAAGGATTTAAGCTCTTTAGTAAATATAATAACCTATTCCTCTTTAGAAATAGCCGCTATATATTATAGGTATAACATATTAATAGTATTATATAAATCTAAACTAAACACCTGTCCTTACCTTCTATATTCACGCTTATAAGCTCGTACCTACTAATTAACTAAATAATAATAGCTTCCTAATAAGCATTAACCCTCCTTACAACGGCGAAGGCGATAGTAGTAGCAATAAAGGCAAAGGATACACACAATATTTTTAAGATATACTAACAATTTTACAAAGTAATAGAATACTTGTCTATACTAAACCTAACACGCATTTATATAGATAGGTATTTAGTACTAGCAAAACTAGATAATTTTAAATACACTATATATTAATAATTAAAATCTATACACTATATCCTAATATTAGGATTACTAAGGCATACCTAACCTCTTAAACTTATTTACTTAGACCTCTCTAGAAAGATGCCTATAAGAAGCATTAGCAGTGCCTAGTACTATATCTTATTTATTAATAATGCTACACAGTATTTATAGATTTAGTTTCTTAAACTTAAGGCTAATGCACTATAGGCTATTAAGGATTTTATTACCTATACTAATACCTAATTTAAAACTAAGAGAGCTCCTATAGGCCTAAATATCCTTACGTATTCTATTATTAAGATATTTAAATCTAATAATAGCAGAGAATATATTAGCTATAATCTCTAAAAGTTCTTTATAGTAAATAGTATTACTTATAAACTAGTGCTACTATACTATTATAAGATAAATAGTATACTAGAATAGTTTAACTAAACCCTGTTTTAAATTATATAATACATAATCTCTTCTAATAATATACTTTTCCTCTAGGTAGAAGCTATAAAGTTAGCAAACTTCCTTAAAAATATAGCGCTATATTCTACTAATCCTCTACGTCGCACACTATATAAACAGCTCTTTAGGAAGAAGCTATCTATTTAATAACTCTAGCCCTTTAGTATCCTAGGATATATTTATATTCCTATAGAAGCTAGAAAGGCAGGCACTAAACTCCTACACTGCTTAGAACAAGGTATATTTATTAGCTATAGCTATAGTACCTAGACAAGTTATCTCTATATACTATAATAATATATTATTATTTAATTCTAAGATATTATATTTACTGCACCTATTCTATAAATTTTTAGGCCTATTTAGGACTATAGAATAGATCCTACGCTAGAATATTCTGCAAATAACTAAAATATTAACGCATAGAGACCTAGGGAATTAGTTACTACTCTCCTACCTATTAAAGTTTATAATAATGCTAAGCTAGGGGATATTAGTAACCTTCCCTCTGCCCTATAAACTCCTACCCTTAAGAGCAGAGCCACAAGTCTACTGCAGAATTTTCTTAGTAGTCCTAACTACCTCTCTAACTATCTACTAACTGTAATAGTATAGGATACGCTATCTCTAGGATCCCTAAGCTTGCAAACTTCTAACCTACTATATAAGAGGTTACAAACTTCTAAATTATCTATATCCTTATAAGGAGCTATTACCTATATTAGGTAATAAATAAGAATACCTAAGCGATACTAAGGTATATATATATTAGCACGACCCTTCTTAACTATATATAAGGAGGATACACTTGTATATACCTATCTATTCTTAATAACCTTCTCTACTATAGTAATATTAATAGATACTCTATAGATATATGTAGAAGCTACTAGTAATACCTATGCTTCCTTATGGCGCCCTGCTATAGAGAAGGAGATTGCTAATTATGCTAATAATAGAACCTAGAAAGTGGTACCCTAATATAAGATACCTTTAGGGATAAAGCTTATAGGCACCTGCTAGGTTTTTAACACTAAGCAAGATAAATCTAGTAATATAGTTAAGAGGAAAGCATAGCTTATTATATAGGGATTTTCTTAACACTATAGTTTTAACTATAATAATATATACTCCCTAGTTATTAGGTATAATAGTCTACGTATACTTCTAGTCCTTGCTACTATAAATAGATAGTATATGTAATAAGTAGATTTTAACGCTATATACCTAAATAGACACCTTAAGCATAAGATATACTGCTAACTACTACTAGGAATAGCCTATAATAGCTCTATATTTCTGCTACTTAAGACACTCTATAGACTTAAATAATTAGGGCGCGAATAGTATACTATCCTATTAAACTAGCTAAAGACCTAGTATTTTATCTAAGTAGATTTTAACCCCTATATCTTTATATTAAAGTATCTAGTTCTTAGAATCTATATAGATAATATTCTAATAGTAGGTACATAATATTAGATTACTTATATGCTTAAACTTATAAAGACTTGCTTTTAATTTTAAGATCTAGGACGTCCTAGAATACTCCTTAGTCTAGAAATTAAGCACCTTAACTACTATATTAAACTCTACTAACGTACCTATATTACTGCGGTACTTTAATAATATAGAATAATAGACTATAATAGATAGCAAACACCTATTAACCCTAGTTTATTCCTACCTTAGACCCCTACTAAAGTACCTGTTAACCTTAAATAATAGAAGAAATTCTAATCTATTATTAGCTTACTTAACTTTATAGTAGTAGTAAGTAGACCTAATCTAGTATACACTATTAGACTTCTTAGTTTATATAATACTAACCTATTAGATAACTACCTTAAGTTAGTATTTTAAGTACTCTAGTATATCCGCGCTATATCTATATATTAGTTAATAATTAGAACACTACCTAGCAGGTAACGTCCTATAGTTATAATATATTTAGATGCCTTATACGTATTAGACCTAGATAATTTAAAGTTATTCTCTAGGTACATCCTTAAGATTAATAGCTTAATTATCTCCTAGTCTTCTAAGAGGTAGAGCTACATAGTATAAAGTATATGTAAAGCTAAATATATAGCTTCCTTATATACTACCTCCTATTTAGTCTAGGCTTGCTACGCTATTATAGAATTAATACCTATAAGGCTAATATATTAACTCCTTATAGATAATAAACCCGCTATCTTACTTATTTAAGACTAAAAGCTTAATTTATAGTTAAAACACATTTACGTATATTACTACTTTGTCTAGGAATAATTTTTAGCTAGTGATTACAGTATCTAATATATTATATTAGCGGGGAACCTAGCTAATATATACACAAAAGCTCTACCACGCCTAATATTAGAGAAACTTAATTAGCTTATCTTAGAGCTTACTATCTAATATAGACGTTTTCTTTGTATATTTATAGTTACTATAGATTTAGGGGACTATTATTATTTCTATATCTATAGTGCTTACCTTGTATTAGCTATGGTGCTTACCCTAATAAGGTGGTGACTGCCTACCACCATTGGCGACTCCCCTATCCCGGGTTGTCTGGGAGACACCCATTTGGGACTAGTGGGGATATCTATATCTAGCCACCTTGGCTTCTCGTCTATAGATTCTTCAATCAATACTTTCATCACATCAGGTGACACTTCTTGGCGCCTTGAGCTTGGGATGAAAAAGCCTCCTTTCGCAACAATTGGCGTCTTATCAAAGTGGACTCCTGGGATCCTAACCAAAGCGGATGGCTAGGATGATGGCCTCGCAAATGCGATGAGGAGTTTGAAATGCGATCAGATCTGGACTATTTAGGCGTGGACATGACTTGGTGCAACTAGATTGGGTAAAGACTCCCACAGAGGTGCGACAGATCGATGTCTTGGCCTGCGGATACTCGCTGCGGTCATAATGTGACCGAATGCACGTTGCTACTCGTGCATTGAGCCCTATTGGAATATTCATTTTCACTGGTCGATGCGGACGCGGAGATTGACGATAGCCTGGCCACCTCAGTCGTGCACGCGACTATTGTCAAGCAAATGACCCCGTGGCGCCGGCCGCAAATTACAGGCCCGACAATAGAAGAGAAATTATAGTGACAAATACGTCCTGGATATCTGCGCAGAATCTTGGTGAGGCTCAAAATGTTGCCGAATGAGAGGTGGCCGACACGCTCACGGCAGGGGCAGCCAAAATGTGCCTGTTCCCGCTGGTTTACGTACCTACTGGTACCGGTACCGGTAGGTAACGTTGACAATTCTGACGTCTCGGGCCTCTTCAAGCGCAACAATTATGGAGCATATATATATCACAACAATGTAAAACGTTTATACCAAACCAGGCATATTTATACACAATACTGCACTCGTTAACAATCGACTGTTGCCACAAGCGCTTGCATCCTCAAGCATGGCTTTGATCGCCCAGCTCACTATCTTGTCTGGCTTCGACGTTGAACTGCAGTACTTGGAGTGGAAATGACCTACTGCCCAGCTGTCTCCCCGCAGAAACCACTTATGATCTGTAGCCAATATGTAACTCCTGTTGGTAGCAGTCGTGCCCAAGCCTAAAGGGTCGATAAGCGTTTGAGTTGAGTACAGCCAAGCAAATCGTGCGCAAGCATGACATCTGGGTTGACTCGGTTGAGCACTGTGCCTGGAAGGAAAGCATTCCGTCAGCTTGACTAATATTTTCATCCATACAACCTGCAGCGCCCAAATTTTCCTTACTAGAACGTCTGTCGCTGCAAAAAGATAGTCCTGCGTCCTTACCTCGCGTCTCCGGACCGAGGCAAGATATCTTTTGATGCCTAAATCACTACGCTGACCAGACAGAAATAGTAATGTTCTCCAGAGAATTATTTTTTCATCTTGAATCGCGACGAAGTGATGAGAGGATGATGATAACTGGCGCCCCATTCTACTAGTAGTGTTCGGTAAGAATCCACTTCATGATAGGTTGGTACGAAGAGGGGCCGACCCCACCTAGTGGCAAAGATCTAGCAAGGAGTTAGTCAACCAGCACACCATAGCCGTAACTTAGAGCTGAAAAATGGAATCTTCGTTATATTTTTTAATGTCACCCATTCTTTCATCAAATGATACAAACTTGGTTCGGTGGTGTAGTTGGTTATCACGTCAGTCTAACATTCATCTGAATGTCGTGCACTGAAGGTCGGGATTTCGAGCATCCCCTGAATCATTAACCATATTGGTTCCCGTTGAGAGTTCGAATCTCTCCATTGTTTTTTTTTGCTTTTTTTGCATGCCCATCTTCCTATTTTTAAGTGGAGTGTGGGGTTCAACTTCCAAGGGTCTAACTTGTTATAGTAGGTGGCAACCACCTTCGTAAATCGCCTAGTGGAGAGGTCTCGTGCGAGCTTGACTCTCGATTGAAGTACTACTAGTACAAAGTGGTCTTAAATAAGTTAAATCCCACCTTGCATTTTGCCTTTCTATAGAGTTAGAAGTATTATTAAGATAGAGCATCTTATCACATCCTTATGCTCACATATTCGACGCTTAAAATTATAGTGGGGAGATCATTTATAAGTCATTTTTATGTGTTTTTTTTAAGGAGCATCTTACAAATTACACAGCTTTGGTTTAGACCTCTCTATATGCACTTCTAAAACTTATTTGTATATGTGTGGCCCCTATAGCGGAACAGTGACGAACGCGCACGTTCTGATAGAATAGTATTTACATGGGTTATTATACATAACAAACAATTTGTATTATTTATTCTATGACTCTAGCAGCAAATAAGATTATTACTATACAATGTAGACTCTTATTATTAAGAGCATCACTAAATAGATGTGTTATGACAAGAAGATTGCATGGTATCTTAGATGTGAACCAGTTACATTGTTTCTTGTTTTTCATTGGCATTACCGATTTTGGCATTGTCCTTCGTCTTCTGCTTCTTCTTACAAGAAGCTGCATTTCTATTGGAATCACCATTGCTAGCATTGGCATTCCCAGCACTTCCTGAGTTAGCATTCGCATTGCCTTGAGCAGGCACTGCACTTCCCTGTGCGCTAGCTGTACATTGATCTACATAGTTGTTAGTCAAATAATAATCTGTATCAATGTACAATACGTACTCTGCTGAGTGGAACAGGCGGATACACTTAGAGTGGCATCTCCACCGTTCGCAGCGTTGGCACAAGCATTGAATTGCTGATCGCAGCTTCGGGCAAGAGCAGCACCAATGTTGACAAAAGCGTCACCCTTCACCTGAAATGGACGTGCGGCGTTGCCAGAGTCAGTGACTGGTGTTGCTTCGATGCCTCCAAGTGCGCCAGTGAAAGATTGGAGATTGTCATCAGCCTGGCGGCGGGTAGCTGGTGAAAGAGCGGGCGCGCCAAAGGCCGTGGCCAAGATAGAGGCGATGATGAGCGTAGTCTTCATGTAGATGAAATAGAATATGCTAGACAAGATTTATAATTGGTATAGAAAGAATGAGAACGTGATAATGAAGGAGTGGTGGAGAATTGGGAAGTGAGTGACCAGACTCGAATGAATTTGCAAGTAGAAAAAGGCCGTTGATGCAGAGAAGAAGCGATGGTTGTTGCTCGATGATAGACATACAAGAGCCATTGTGACAGTTATATATCAACCATCTACTTATCTTCACGGGCAGCGGGCCAATATGGTCAACTCGATGGCAAATACGACGCCCCTTAGGCCTTTTTCTCGTTTACAAAAGCCAAGCTGAAACCATTCACAGCTGCCACAGCCGCCTGAAAAATCCTGATAGCCCTTCATACCCTACTGCAAGTTTCCAGCTGTGATGGCTGGCGACATCATCGGGGACTGGCTAGACTGAATAGGAACATTTTCGCAACAAACAAAGAACGATCGTGGAACGTTATAATCAAGGGGCAATCATGCAATTCTTTGGCTACTTAGAAGATCCCTGGTTCTTGAACACGCAGCTTCGAATTTGCGGTGGGTTTCATGCTCGAGTGTTTACCCAATGTTAGGCCTGGCTAGGTGGCGTAGGGGTGTAGGCCATGGATTGCTTGATGAGGCGAACCTCTGGGTAAATCCGCGAATACTGTCGGTCCCGGTCGGTCCCACACTTGCGCATGCCTAGGCACCATAACGTGTACATGACTGGATCTTGACGACCTGAAACTCATGCTTTTGAGAGTAGACTCACAAGCTACAATGGGGCGCACACTCTACTGAGCGAATGCGAGTGTGAGTGTGGAAGGGCTTAAGCGTCGTTCACTCGCTTGACTAAACCCCTGTCGCTGAACGGGCGCGTTCTGAAGCACAACGTGCAAGAGCACTGTTTGAACCCAGCACTATCAAAACTCCACCAATGAACATGCGCTTCAATAATTATCGTGTCATAGGCCTTGGCGTGCACATCGTGTTGGCCAAAATCAGCCTGACACATGTTCATTTGCTGCATTGGAGAGGGGGCAAAGAAGATCGATTGAGGGGTGATATCGCGAACTTCTGGGAGTCGTCAAAAGTACCTGCAGCGATAGTTCGCAAGATCCGCTTTTGGACTTTAGAAATCACAGTACGGTAAAGACCAGGCATCATAATTTATGAGCAGTTGTTGCATGCATGGCCTCATAGAGACTTATTGTGACATGTCCTGAGGCTCCACAGGCGATAGAGAGCAAATACATAACAAAGAAAGATCCTCGCGGATGAGAGTAATAATTGCTAGTCTGAAAGGTGGCCAGTGTACCTACCGTGATGCCGATAACGTCTCAGCACGTGACGTCATTCGCCGTGGCGTTCCCGCAGCTTGTAGTCATCTTATGTTACAAGGAGTACACCATTCGGAATCATCAGCAGCAGTATTTTGTGATGTATTTAGGATAACTGAAAGTCACTCTATGGATATTTAGCTAGTACGTAAGCTCAATAACTTTCGTCCACAGTGTTCCGGTGCAACTGCATCCCAAAGCCACTAAGTTCTTCTCGGACGAGGACGAGGATTAAGAAGAAGGATCAGGTCTACGAGCTTTTTGAGTTAAATGACTACATTTTTCCAACGAAAATAGTCGTGCCTTTCAGGAATCAAGACAGATTAACAAGTCCGCAAGCCGAACTTCAAGCACATTGCCATGAGCAGAGCACGTGCGATCATAACGTCTTGGGAAGAACTAATCCATTCTGAAAACCTATCAAGATTTCACTAAAGAGCAACAGCAGATAAACTCACAGCATGACCAGGACTCAATCCAGCGCAGCTCATAATTCTCTCACACGTGGGTTACGGTCAATTTTAGGGGCCCACTTCTGCCTCCCTGTCACCAACTTTTTCTCGATGAACCATCATGGCCAGGATAGAATCTTGAGTGCTTGTTATCTATCACTGTTTTGGATCCTGCCCCACTTTGCGGTTCTGCTGCGGTACTCGTTTTCTCCAACGCTCCCTTGGGGGGTGTATCAGACTTTCCATTTTGCGCTTCTATGGAGGCAGTTGCATTCCCAGTATCTTTCCCCAGAGTATACAATTTGGCTTGTATAGTATCCTCATTGGGATTAGGTTTACCACCGAGGTATGCTTTGAAAGCCTGCATCATCTGATCAGTAGAGACTTCTTTATGTAATGCGGACTCATTACAAGGGTGTTGCTATTATCGGGTCCAGAAGCCATGAGGCAAATTGATTATTTCTCCAGTGCGTGTTCGAGTTGTAGGATGAGATCGAAAGCTGCTTTAGCAGATCCTCGCCAAAGTTCTGGATTTCGAAGATTGGTATGTTATCCTGCTCTTGAAAGTTGCTGTTGAATCTTATATACTCTACTCTGTGGTGATTTTGACAGGTTTATGTGTCCTAGGAGTCTGTGGTGACTCCACGACTCCATTCGTGAGCCTGGCCCATCGTACCGGATACCATTTGTCATACTTTGTAGCACGATGCATCATAACTTGGATGTTAGAGGGTACATATCATTGCTATACAAAATCGTCGCTCGTCGCTGCGAATTAGTTATTTGAACACTGCGCACAATACATCACACAAGTGCCATATTTTATCATATCACATTCAGCCATATCGTCAGCAGCTATACCTAGGTACTTCGTAGCCAAAAACTTGAAGAGTCCAGGAAACGAATAACGAATCCATGTGGACCAATCAAACGCCACAACCTGCCTCAACTAAGTATCTTAAACAACTTTTGATACAACATTTTCCTGAACCTGTTCAAGCCGCACCCGTCACACCACCTTAATTCTGTTTGAGATACTATGTTAGACTATTCAGTCTTGACAGTGGACGAAGATCCTCAAGCGAGCGCGATCATGAGGATCATGGTGCCGCGAAGAAAGTTGGTCGCGAGAATGCATGCACTTTGAAAGCGATATTGATATAAGATCGGCAGCGATTGTATAAGTGCGCGGCGATGACTATCATTCACACTCTATACAGAAAGTGTACGACGAATTTCAGGACTCCAGCAGCCCTTTACAGGATTCTATTGCTATAAACATCTAAGAGATTTAAATTCTCAAATCATGCCATCTTACTGCCAAATTTCCTGTCCGCGATCATAACAACCCTTTCATTGCCGTCTTCATCTACCCTTACGAAGACCTCACTTCTGCTTACGATCACCACCATCCTTGTTATCCATATTCGCCCCATCCAATTTCCTCGCTACTTCCCTCACCTCATTTGCCTTTCTTGCTGGTTTCAGAAACCAATCTGTCGCCCATGTACTTGCTGTTTCGAGAGATTTGGCGTCAAACCGCCCCTCGTTGCTATCTACCGTTGCGTCGACACTGCTGCTGCTAGACTTGATGCCTACTGGGACACCTTCCCAGATGTTTTTCTTTGCAGGCGCAGTAGTAGTTGGAGGGGCTGTGGTGAAGGTAGTGATATTCCCAATCAATTTGGTCGGTCCTGGCACATTCAGGGGTTTTTCGGGCATTGCCTTTTGTGTGTGAGGTTTTAGTGCGAATATGTGCGGTGATATGGCATTTGGTACGTCTGATTAGTGCTTTTAGGGAACAAAGCTTGAAGCTTGCTTTTTATAAGACGTCAAAAAAGTTTCAATGAAGGACTTTGCACACTGGTACAAACCGATGCGCTTTATACTATTTGCCGAGGATTGTGTCCATTGCGAAGTTACATAGTTGTCACAAATCTAGTTTGTGATTCTGTGGATGTTGTAGTCACAGTCTTGAAGTCGTGCGTGTGACACTGTGACTGTGCAATTGTGAAGTCTGACATGCTGCTTTTACTGGCCTAAAAAGGTAATAGGCACGACCTTGAGCAGGAACGATGCTCATGTACGGACTTGGTCATCGCAGTCAGTGCGGAGAAGAGGTGGCCTTATGTGCAACAGCGGGGTGCGCAATGTTGTGCATATCACACATTACTTCCGTACTTGATTCACCGAAAGAGAATACACTTCTCGAAGGTTACTATAGACAGTTCATCCTCTACCATAGGTATCCCAGTGACCCTTGGTACCATGTATCAGAGCTTCTTTACTTTTGATGTAAACATTCTCTTCTGTGAAGCCAGGCCCATTCCACGCTCATCGTTGTTCTCGATCCCTATCTGCGTCAATGCTTTAAAGGTAAGTCCCGCTTCTTGCCGGCTTCATTTTTTGTCCATGCAACGCCACGTTAGCGCTGTCATCTCGCCGGCGTTTTACACGCCAAGTCAGGGTGGACACGCAAATTCTCCGTTGCCTCCTTTTTTAAAGCATTTAGACTTCTCCCGAGGCATAGCACGTACATGTGACGTGTAGTGTTAGTAAGAGCAATTCTCCTGTCACCTTTTGGCAGAAATGGAGATAGTATCGGGAAACATTGCTATGGAAAAACAAGACGAGGATGATTTGAACACAAAGATAGCCGCAAGAAATGCAGGGATAAGAAAGATGCATTGGTGTTTAGTTTAGAAAAGTTTTTCGGTACAATACAGAGATAGTAGTGCATTGAGTGTGCGTGAAGGAGGCTAGGAACGATAACGTTTACAGCTTGGCTGATGAGCCGAATTGCCCTGAACAAAAGAAAAATAAGGATGGAAAAGCAAATTCTAATTCGATTCTTAAAGGTTGGTGCGCAGGTGAGACACAACCTCCTGAACTGGACGAACTATCAATGTACAGGTCTTGCATTCCAACATCCAGACCAACGCATGCCCGATGCCAATGTGCGCAGATTTCAATGTTAGTCTGCTCTAACACTATTTCGATAATCCTATTATACATCTCGCCCAAGATTACATCCACCGACCTTCTCTCATCCCAGCCTTGCCCTGCGGAAACCCGCCCTCCCCTCTACCATCCTAAACAACAAAAGACAAAGTAAACTCGTATCATCATAAGACATTCGCTGAATCACACACTCCAGGCTCCATTTCTTTTTATAACTTTCTCGACAAGGTATGAGTACCATAGGTAGAGTTTCCTACGCCCGTCCACCCTTACATTTCTGCTCATAACCCACCAGACACTTCTCCTCGCACTCTGAATATCCCTCCCCCACCTTCATCGTATCTCTGTGCACAAAACTCGCCCGACATACATCCACGCATGGCATAGCCTCGAGATATAATGCACAGCACACCTCGTCGCCGACTTGTTTGGTGCAGAGATCGCTTTTTGCGGGTGTAACGCTGGTGCTGTGGCGAAAACAGGAAGGGATATAAGCGGATAGCGTGTTGATTACGGTGTCTGCTGAGGAATGGAAGGAGGGACTGGTGTGGTAGAGGAATACTGTGAGGGCAAAGGTGATGAAGAGGGTGGGGATCAGGATGTAGGATTTGGGTTTAGATTTGTAAAAGCGTAGCCGGTGGCGATGTTGGTGGGATGGTGAGTGGTAATCAGAGGTGCGCCGTGAGTTTGATGTGAGAAGGCCGGTATGCGCGTCGCTTTCGGTGGTGTTTAGAATTGGGATCCAAAGCGGATTCGTAGAGATGTGTTTTGCGCCCATCTTTCTAGGGTTGTGGCTCTTCTTTTCAGTGGTGTAACCTTTGCTTAGACGGAGACAGGTGCGTTTGCCTTTGCGATATAGGAAGGATTTCGATTTTTTTGACTTTGTGGTTAGTTGTGGCCGTGAAGGCAGACGTTGCGTTCATCTGAACATCAATGAATTTTTTTTATTTCTCCTTTCGTCTTCCCTTAGCTCCTTTCTTCCCAAGCCCAGATCCTACCCAGAGGACACCGATGCTAATCCGGATGCCGAGAGACCAAGTCGGTCCCTTTTGGCTGGCCCGAAAAACAGAGTGCGTTGTACACCGTAAGCCGGGCTCTTGCTCGGCATCTACCGGTAAAGGTTCGAAATCAAATCTGTATGTGAGAGTAAATGTCGCGAGTACATATAGTAGTGTCCATATACTGTGACAAAATTAGCATGCTCGAACAAGTGGTGGAGTGTCGATCAGCTGAGGGATGTGAAACTATGATAGATCCTCTACACACATTCCTCCAACGTGGCGGACCATCGTCAATATAACCACGTCGACGGATATTCGGCAAAACGACAACTACCATCCAGTCGAGCAGTCGACTCAGCAAGCGGTTAAGGCGGCCGCGCTAGCTTAGCCTTCTCGTTAGACCGAACAGTGGCGCAGCTGATTGGATCCAACTTAAAGTCGTTCATCCCAGCCTCTCTTTTGCGTGTGCGATTCACCAGATAGAATCCAATTTTGTGCGTGTTATTTCAATATTGACGTGGACATGAGAGTCCCATGCTGTTCATTCACCTCGACTTCATTCAAGCGGCGATGCTCAAATCTTAGTAAATAACGTCAGCACTACCCTAGGGCACTACACCATGCTCGTCTCTGAGATCAGCAATTTCCCGCATTCACGAACGGGGGTCTTCAAAACTCTGTGCACAGTCCAACATCATCTTTACGGAGCTACAATGTTGAGTGTACCTGATATGGCCTTAGAAGGAAGGCTTGGTAAGCAGTTACATGTGAGGACCGACAACACTAAGCACAGAACAAAAGGATTTTTCTCTCTCTATAGAATGCGCATTTCACTGCAACCTGCAAGTGTTTATAGCAGGAGGATACCTCTACGATCTTTTGAATTCTTGAATTTGGAGAATGGTCGTAGAGGATGAGCTGTATGCGTGAAGTCCACTCAAGCAGACTAGAGCCTGCGTGCTCGGTCATTAGGGTTGAAGATATCTCCGCTACAGCATTTAGGTATTGAGTCTACCTACAGAAATTCTACTGTAACTGCTGGAGCACGACCATTGCTAGTAAGTTATGCCACGCAAAGCCTCATTGTGCCATGTAAGGCTCGAAAGTATGACATATATCCTTGAAAGCCATAGGACTATTAACGTACATCCCAACAACGATAAACGAGTTAAACGACTCATTTAGTGTCACATTTTTATTAGTATAGACAGCCATACTTGAAGAATCTGCAATTCACACGTGGGTTGCAAAGCTGAATGTCAATAGCAGAGATCTGATTATTCAATTGCGGTAGAAGCAGACATGATTTGGGTTTCTAGTCAGCACTTGTAAGAGGAAATAGTAAAAAGTACGAACAACATACATGGACATCCAATCACAATCCTGCATACAAGAAGCCGACAGCTTCCATGAAGAAATCTGGTCTATCGTACAAGGTGACCCTCGTCGGATCTATCATTTATCGCGCTATTGCTACGCTGACCGTTAAGGCGACACTACAAAGGAATATTGATAGCTGAAACATGTTGCGTTGTTGTCAAAGTCATAGATTAGGTATGTATAAGATAGTGCCTATCTACATGCAACAGCATCTACGTTTAACTAATCTAAGCATTACTGTAGTACGTGGGATTTTACCTAACTTGATTACGCTTGTAGCTAACATGGTTTAGATGAAGCCAGAAGTCCCAATAACTATTTAGAAGATTTTTAATCAGAGATAAACCTATAATGTAAGTTCTCTAACACACCCTAGACCAACCATAGTACATTGAAACCTAAAAGCACTTTACTAGAGGCCTATTTTCGATATATTTGTTGGTATAATTTCTAAAATCATTGACTCTAATACTGATTTACTATAGTGGTGAGTGATTTGCGATGGTGAAACGGTACTCCTTGTCGTCGGATTAAGCTGGGACACGACTCATGCAAGAGATCCAGTTATCCGCGTACGATGGAACATCAGCGTAATATTCCAAATCTACTGCCCAAACTTCAGACCCATAGTGGTCCCGCTCACTAGACTTGAAGAAAGAGCAGGGGAGGCCTCCTGTGAGCCGGCTATGAATGTCTACAGCTGAGATCTGGGTATTGAAATTATTTGCTAGGTAATCTGTTGTGAATTTCGGGTCGAAACTTGTAAGTTATCAAAGGAGATGTTCGAAGTACTAACAAGATTTACTGTCCTCCATACCGATGTCCTTGGAGAAAGCTGAGGTAAATCTTTTACCGTTATAAATCTTGACTATAGCGATATATCGATGCAGTGTCATTGCGCCATTGACCATCAACGCTGGGTCACCAAATAAGTGATCACACACTGCCTGGGTATTTACATACATTGACCTCTAAACCAAGCTTATTCAAGAATCCTCAGCGAAAGCTGTTGTGCCTAAAGATTTGCCTGAGGAGATGCCGCAAGTTGCTGATCATGTCGCAGTCGACCTACTCCTCTGTCACGACACTATAGGAGTTTTTCTATTCTCACGGTACTGACCTAAGTGCGAGAAAAGCCGACGGGGTTATTCCAATGCATTCACTATGTCGCGAAATCGAAATCGTTGCAGAACACTGCTTACTACCGGCCCCAGATCCTTAGGTAACAGGAATTGCAAGGAAACATGAACTTCCTATTCGGATCATCTATCTTACCAGCTGGTACAGAGCTGACAGGGTGCTCATCACCGTGAGATGGACCGTTTTGAATTGCTGTGGCAGATGGAGTACTACTACTCAAGCTAACAATGATCGCAAAGCGGTACACTAAATTCTCACTCGCGTCGTCGTATCTTGTTGAATCGTGAATGATTCCCGTGTCTAACTAGATATTAAATAGATACAATAGCGCTGCCTAAATATTTAGGACTGAAGCTACCGCGGTTGCTAGGCGCACGATTCCTACACACCCTAACAGAGCACTTTCCACAACCTCTTTAATTCTACACTTGCAGACAAACATAGAGACGTCCCATTACAGAAATTAAACCTACGCGCACCTTGATAATGTCTCATAACTAGGCTTGTAGGGATACACAGACTTCGACTAGAGGCTGATCGTGAGCAGAATCGCCAGAAGTTTGTATGGTTTAGTAACTAAATAACTTAGATGGTCGAATACATAAGCATTTGAAATCATGTCCCAGAATACAAGGTCAATCCATCGAACGCAAGCGTTACCAGGATCTCGAGCAAATACTGTTTAGGTTCGGCGCATGTACGTACACATAATGCCGGATTGGCATGAGACGTCAGCCGGGTAGTACCGTATATTGTAGAGTGATTTACAACGGTCGTGCTACTCTAGCAAGGGTGGAGGAACTAGAGCTACTGCGCAAGCAAGCGATTGTGATTGGTAGAGGGAATGAAAGAGCTATCCGTAATTTTCGCTCAGTCGAAGAAGTAAGGCGCCCTAGCTGGGGTACTAGTAAGCAAACGGGCGCCCCTTTCTGCTAGCACGGCCATTGCAAATCAATCTACGCTGTACCCTTCCTGTTCGGGACGACATGGATGCTAAGGGAGGACTATTTTCTCACTCTCATTTTTGATGAGCTTTTTTTGAATGGTCATGGTACCAGTAGATACAAGTCTGACCGACGTGTGAGGCATAAGGCCGTAGATGCCAGACGCTAGAATGTCCATATGTATAGTCATGGTGACTTGGGACTTTGAACTTTTGGCTGTGGAGCATGTTTCCTGCTACATGGGTTCACAGCAATTTACGTAGGATGTGAAAAAGAAAAGGGTCCAGTCCTTGTTCCTCTAGTCCCACGAAATGCTAGATTGTCCGTTAGCACATGTTGTTGCAGGCGAGAAAATGGGTTTAAACTTACGCAAGCATGATTCCTGCGCCCAGAGCCATGGCTGCAAACTGTGTGATTGTTTTCCTCAACTCTTCACTTTTGTTTGGGCCCGTCTCCAAAAGTTCGGGAATGACCGCTACAGTGCCCACATAGAGGAAGGTGCCTGCTGTGAAGGGGAGCAACATGTCTCCCCATTGCAAACTCGTTCCAAACAGCCCTGGCCCATGTGATCCCGCAGACTGGGAGTTGCCTCCAAACTCCTGCACCGCAATGCCAATACATGTTCCCAAGAATGCGCCGGCGGCAGTGATGAACTGTGCACCCATAGCCTGGCGTTTGGTGAAGCCAGATTGGATGAGCAAGGCAAAGTCACCGACCTCGTGGGGGATCTCGTGGAAAAATACGGCGACGGTGGTGGTTGCGCCAATGGTTGGGGATGCGTAGAAGGAGGAGCTGAGAGCAAGGCCGTCGGTGATGTTGTGCGTGAAATCGGCAATGAGGTTCAGGTAGCCGCCGAGCTTGACACTGGCGTTGATGTCCTTCTCCACAGACTCCACGGCGGTAGAAGTTGCCGTACCATTCGTGTTGGCCTTGCGGGCACGCACCGCCTCCTTTGATGTACTCACATCAGCCCCTGTGGTCTTCGCGCTGGCATCGATCTTTTCATGTGAGTGGCCATGGGAATGGTCGTGCCCACCTGCACCGCCAGTGGCGATACGGAGACCCTTGTCCATGGCTACAAAGGTGATGAAGCCCACCATGATGGCCACGCCGAGCAGGAGGTTCTTGTTTGGCTCTACCATGACGAACTTGACTTGATCGTGTTCATCCTCGCCCAAAAAGATCTCGGGTAGGAGATGGAAAAGTGTGTCACCCAACAGTCCCCCTACCGCGAATGCGACCATGACGGAAAGCGAGGAAGGATCGATATTGGGCGGGCATAATGCCAGGAGGAAGTTGGGAGGGCCAGAGATGTAGAGGGTCGCGAGGATGGCGTTGACGGCGGGGCTGCCTGGGAAGAGAAAGGCAAAGATTTGTGAAGAGATGGACGATGTCGAGGGGTTTGAAGCGATTTTGTGCTCGTTAAGAGCTTGCACAAGTGGGCACTCCTGAGTCCATGTTAGTACATACTGGTTTGAGCAGCGCGCGACATCGAGGTACCGCCATCGACGATGATTGCGCCACACAAAACCGCCATAGACATAGAGGCAGAAAAGGAAAGCATGGATTTAACAAGGCAAATAGTGATGGGTTTAGAACGTCTCTTACTTGTAATTGCTCTTCAATTTCATGGGGAGTCAAGTCGCCCACTGGCACGCCTGTCTCACCCTTGACGGCAGCAGCAGCAACGTTCCAAGCCAACACTGCGACAAAAATTGACAAGGACAACAATGTCCTGTTCCGACGAGAAACCATGATGCTGTATATGCGACAGGCTATACAGACCCTCTGAATGGATTTGGTGTTGAGCGGTGTCTACAGAGAGCCCAACAGTCAGGGGTCTGCCTAAACAAATGTCAACAGGTGGCCTGTGAGATGGCCGCGGCTTGGGCGGTGGTCGGCTTATCGATAAGATAAGATACGCCATCCCCTAATCTTAGCGTTGGATATTTTGGAGGAAGCAACGAAATTTTGGGGAAGCAACGAACGACCATTGCTACACCCACAACACCCACCACGCCCACGCATATTCCCCCTCCAAATACGACAAAATGGGTCGCGAACTCCAAAAGAAGAAGAACAAGTCTTCCATTCCCAAGAAGCGCCAGAATGGCCCGTCCAAGAAGAAGATCCTACAGAACCCCATCATCGCAAAGCACTGGTATGTAACCTCTTCTCGCCTTGGTTCCTCCCAACATCACCTGTACAATACTGATTATAGTTTTCCAGGAACCAAAAAGAGACACTCTCCCAAAACTACCGCCGTCTCGGCCTCACAGCCCGCCTCAACCACGCAACAGGCGGCACAGAAAAAACCATTGCCCTCCTTGGCCTCAACGACCCAAAATCCTCGCGCCCAGACGCTTCTGCATCATCGACCGCCAATGCTCTGAACATCGTGTCCAAGGCCCCCGCCGCCGTCGTCACTGAAGAAGTCGAGGTGGAACGCGACCCCGAAACCGGCGCAATCCTGCGCGTCGTGGAAAAAGAGCACAAAGCAAACCCTCTCAACGACCCGTTGAACGAATTGGAAGACAGCGACGGTGAGGCGGAAGAATGGAATGGCTTCTCAATGGTCCCCGAACACGCAGAAGAAGAGCCAGTGAACCCAGTCATCAGGCAACTCGAAGAGGCAGCACGGAACGGCGCGAGGAAAGCGCCAAGAGGACAAAGCCAACGGGAGATGGAATGGTGTGAGGCATTGGCGAATAAATATGGCGAGGATTATGCCCGCATGACACGGGATAAGAAGTTGAACCCCATGCAGCAGACGGAAGCAGACATCAAGAAACGCGTAACCAAATGGAGGAAGACGCAGGAAAAAGGAGGTGAGGTGAAGCCGTGGGTTGGCTGAGCCAGGTCTTGTGAATGGGGAGGTGTGTTGGCATCGCTCGATATGAGCCTGGCGTTTTGCGGTGTTATGGGATACGAGATGAATGCAGATATGTTACTCGTTGCTCATGCTGCAATCAATGGAGAATATGTCTGGCTGTGATTGTCTGCACGTACAAAGAGCCTGTACTTTTCCACGTGAGTCGCAATTTCCTCTACGTGATAGGCTGACATAACTCCGACGTTTGCACACCAGCTTCAGCATGTTGTGACTGCTGATATCATCTCTCTTCTTCCCTTAGATACAAAGTGTTGGAGAATCTTAGCTCCAACAATATTAACTCATTAGAACTGCAAGCTGCAAGATTATCGCGAAACTAAGAGTTACCCCCAGTTGATCACCGGCTTTACAACGCTCATTCGTTGGTTTGGATCAAGGACAAGTTTGTATACTGTGGACGATGCAAAAATTAACATCTCTCCATATATTTTTGTTGAAGGAGGCAAACTCATGAAAGATGGATTCCCAAAATCTCATCCTTCCATCAGCCGAATACACACCACATTTTCGAACAATTACCCTGTTTCTCTTTGGATAGAGGCCAAACGGACTAAAGAATCCGGCGAGTATTTGCTACCTTCTCCCCATTTGTCAAATTCTTACCAAGCACCTGGATCGCGGTGAAGAATTCGATTGACTACATGATAGGCTATTTTTTGATCGAGCTAATGGACATTCACCTGCTCGGTATTATTGGATCAGCATTGCGGCTTTCCGTATTCTACAAAATGAGCACATCGATTTCGCCACCTCTGCCAATATTATTAAGGCTTTCCAAGCTAATCGTAAGTTTCATGACAACCCTAAATCTAGTCATGCTCGTCGGATTGGCAATTATCCAAATACACAAGAGAACGTTTGTAGGATTGCCAGATATTCTCTGTGCATGGCAATGGTTGGGATACTGCAGGTCGAGAGGCTTTCGGGATCGATATTCACATCGGATCACAACTCGCATCCATCCGACGGTCCAGCAACACCAAAGATGCGACATTGAACCTTGAAGAATCTCCTGGTTGTTCCTTCCCTTCCGTGCACGTGGTTGTGGATATCCGCCTACATAGTTGGCTGAATCATGCTTGCCGCTTTAAGCGGAAGCGCGCGGAAGTCAAACAAGACTCACGAAGGAGCATCATAAGACCTGTCTCCCGATCACTGAGCTTGGCTAGGATCGTTCCCCGAGCCCTTCAGGACGGCATCGCACTACCCCATGGGTTCATTAGGTCTTGGCTACCTAGTAGTCGTGCTCTGGTCAGAACTATATGTACTAAAAGACCAGCAATACATCGAAACACCAAGTCTATCTAGGCTTCAGTAAACACTACCGATGAATAATGTATACAGCACACAATTCTAGAAAGCATGACTTTCTTCATTCGAGATGTTCCAGAACACTATCATCGGTCTCTCCGTCAGATTCAACCACAAGATTGGTAGTGATCTGGCGACACATGACAACTTGAGATCTTTCCGCAACCTTCCGCCCCACCTGTACATTGCCTCCTCACCCATGTTTTCCTCGAGCAATTGCGTCATGCTAGACTGACCGCGTACAAATTGGGGATAATAGCGATGCAGTAAGCACATCAGGCTCACATGTATTCCGAAATGCCGGAATCGACCTCAGGCACAGGATATAAGAGCACAGGCATGGCTCCCTGGCACGATTCACTCCTGCAACTCCCTAATTGAGTTGAACTTGATAACATTCTCAGTTCAGGTCTTCCAACATCGACAGTGCTTGGGCTCCGATTGGACCATCTAATTTGAGATGAAGAATCCGTTGAAGGAGTGGCGAAGACGCTCTTCGGTGGAGAATACGTCGAGATGGGTTGGGAACCATGAAGGTTATGATAATACACCTCTTCCTACATTGACGTGGAAGGGGTTTTGGATGGGAATCTTGGTGTCGATGGGTGCGTTTCATACTGCATAGTGATTGATATATGCTAATACAATGTCCAGGTGGATTCGTCTTCGTATGTCCAACTGTAGTGGTTTGGTCCCGTCGTAAATTAACAATGAAACATAGGGTTATGACACAGGTCAAATCTCTGGATTCCTCGGGATGAGCGATTTCCTGCGGCGCTTTGGACAACGTCACAGTGATGGTAGGCTGTACTTTTCCAATGTCCGTTCTGGATTGATAGTTGCGCTGCTGTCTATTGGTACACTATTTGGTGCCCTCATCGCTGCCCCCATTGCAGACAGGATTGGCCGGAAGATGAGTATTATCTTCTGGTGCGGTATCTTCTCAGTTGGTATCATCGTACAGCTAGCTGCAACCGACGCGTGGTATCAGATCATGATGGGCCGTTTCGTGGCAGGTCTAGGTGTTGGAGCGTTGAGTTTGCTCGTCCCTATGTATCAGGTACATATTCGCACGCCTCTTTAGCTGAGCAAATATTAATGACGATTAGGCCGAAACAGCACCCCGCCACATCCGTGGTGCTCTCATAGCAACGTATCAGCTCATGATTACCTTCGGTATTTTCCTTGCCGCTGTCTTCAACTACGCATCGGAGCGTCACCAATCGGGCAACAAAGCCTCTTGGCAGATAACTCTTGGTCTCTCGTTTGTGCCTGGCGTAATTCTTGCGGTGGGTATCCTATGGTTCTCCGAGACACCGCGGTACAATTTCCGTCACGGAAAGATAAAGGAAGCGACAGAGACAATGATGCAGGTATATGGCGTGCCAGAGAACAATTACAGTATCCAGTTGGAGCTAGAGGAGATGCGGGTGAAGCAGGAGGCGGAGAGCAACTTGACGAACAACCCGATTCAGGAGTGGTTGGGCATGTGGAAGGCGCCCAAGATGGCCTATCGACTCGTGCTTGGTATGGCACTGCAGATGATGCAGCAGTTGACTGGAGCCAATTACTTCTTCTATTACGGGACTGTGATTTTCTCGGGAACAGGTATCAAGAATTCCTTTGTCACGCAGATGATTTTGGTACGTCGCGTTGTTCCGGTATTGATTCCAGGGTCGCTGACGAAAATTAGAATGGTATCAACTTTGGCGTGACTTTCTACGGTCTCTACATTGTCGAACACTACGGTCGCCGCAAGTCCCTGATTGCAGGATCCATATGGATGTTCATTTGCTTCTTGATTTTTGCATCAGTTGGCTCATTTTCGCTTGACCGAGAAAATCCTGAGAACACGAAAAGCGCAGCCATAGCTATGATCTGCTTTGCTTGCTTCTTCATCTTTGGGTTTGCAACAACCTGGGGACCAATGTAAGTTTCTTCTAAGCCAAATGAGCAAAGACAACGACTAACATCCATTAGCATCTGGGCTATCTGCGGAGAACTCTACCCATCGCGCTACCGCGCCAAGGCAATGGCCCTATCCACGGCCAGGTTCGTACCTCAACTAATAAACCCCAGTATAAACGCCTACAGAGCGATACTAACATCTATCAAAACAGCAACTGGCTCTGGAACTTCCTCCTCGCCTTCTTTACTCCCTTCATCACCAGCGCAATCAATTTCCGCTACGGCTACGTCTTCGCAGGAACAAACGTTCTCGGCGGCCTCCTCGTCTACTTCTTTGTTATTGAAGGCCAGGGCCGTACCATCGAGGAAGTTGACACCATGTACCTCATGGGCGTTAAACCATGGGAAAGCGCAAAGTGGGTTGTACCCAGCCTAGAGGAGATGAGTGCAGACCTGAGGAAAAGGCTTGAGGAAGCGAATCCCGAGTTAGCAGTCAAGCAGGAGTTGGCAGCAAATAGAGGGGAGAGAACTAATGAAAATGGGGAGGGGGTCAGGGCGGAGGAGGCAGGCGGTGATGGGGAGAAAATTAGCGAGGCAAGTGGGGAAGAAAGTGAGGGGAGTGGGCTTGAGAGGATGAGGGAGAAGAAGGATGTTGAGGCGTAGGATGTCGTAATTTATGTTACGACGTTGTGAGATGGACTTAGCCTTTGCTACCTAGGTATGCTAATAAGGTCTAGTCGATGATCTGATGAACTTCTTGCAGTTCGATCTCATTCACTGATTAATCAGTAATACTTCACTTGTTGAAGAGCATATATCAAACAATGATATTAGCAAAGATGGACTCGCCTGTCGCAGACGAGTCGCCAAGAACCAGCCGATTGATTTTCCTTTTTCCCCATATATTTTGCCTTTTCCACACGTGCTCTCACATATAAGACTAAATATTCTAATTCAAAGTGAAGATATGCGGCTGGAGAGGAACAAAACACGGTCACAGTGATTTGTGACGAGTAACGATGCTGCACGTGAATTTGCCAACTCTGTGCCAATCAACGGCTTCATCACATTCATGAATCATCACGATAGTTCGGTTTGAGAAACTACGTCCATGTGATGAAAAAATACAGTAAACACCGTGATGTCTAGGATTGGCAAGATATCTAAAGTAATCGGCCTGCAATCCTAATTCAACTTTTGCTCACGAAGTTCTATGAGTACCCTTAGTAGGGACACTATTGTATTGTTAGCAGGATTACAATGGTTCCTTACTTCATGGCAAAGTCGACATACGCAAATTAGCTGTACAAAACTCGTTAGACTCTAATCATACTAAAGCTTTCCTAGATAGACGCGGACTTACGTATCCGGGGACTTGATTAACTTGACATGTTCCCAGCTTTGACCCCTCCTGTTGCACCGCGTACTCACAACCGTAGCGTCTGGTTGGATAAAGGTCAGGAAACGGAAGAATATCCTCAGAGCCCACAGGGTTGGGACTTGTTCCCTATATCATCGTTAGCGTCTTCACCGTAGATGTGCTGCTCACATACGCAGAAATAGTTCCAATTCTTATTTTGCTTGCATTTAGAGGTCAGTTTTTCGTAAGGTGGGGCGCCATATCCAGCATTGGTCAGCCAGTATCTGGGCCTATATTCCTCTTCAGCTAATGCCAAAGGCAGAAGAAGAGCAAGAAAGATTGGTTTCATGGTGTTTGTAGGTGTAAGGGGCTGACCCTGAGGGTAAATGCCAAAGAAATAATATGAATTAGATACCTATCTACCTAGGTATATCCTTTGGTATTTATATCTAGCTATAAGCGGAGGGCTCCGCTTATAGCATTACCCCCCTTCTAGTTGGTCCAATATTTAGCTGACTGGAACCTCTGGTAAGTTAGCCGATTGGAACCCTCCATTCAGACCCCTCCAGTACTAATCGGGCTAAGTCACTACTCAGGCTTCTGCAGCCGAGGAGTCTGCTTACGGTATTGGGCGCAGCCCATTCCAGTAACTTAGGCCGAAGTAATGGTTGTAAAGAGATGTAATGGGAGATGCCATTTATAGTTGAGACTTTGGCGACATTTAAATTTTACATTATGAATACCCTGCTACTATCACTATGAATACCCTGCTACTGTACGTAAAACGTAAGAATATCCCGCAGATTGAGCAAGTACGAGAATGCGGACCGATTTTAGCCCTATATTTTTTTGAGCCACAAGACGCGTTTGTGGACACAATGTAGGACTTTTGCACGTCGGGTTACATGCCTAATAGGTACATGGCTCGTATATCAGCAAGTTCAATCGGACCGATACTATACAGCCATCTGTTCAATTTTCATTAATTTTCATAAGCGGAATGTGCTTTGGGCTCTCCAATGAAGGTGCCTGAGTATGGAGATTGATTGAAAGTTGAAACCGTCGTGTTCCAATGGTTACGTCGTAAGCTTCCACGTTAAATACTATGTATGAGGGTCTTATGATTTCTAACGCTTCTATACCTAAACTCTCCTCCTCTTATCTTTGTATCCCACTTACTTGCGCAACCATCAAGAACAAATCTCTCACTGCACTATGTCAAATCGTATGGACAAGTGCAAGAGATTCATTACCATTCCGGCCACAAAGCACTATTTCTATTCAGACTACCCAGTAGTAAGATCCTACTAAACGGCTGTAATACGGAGTCTAGCAAGCACGCGACCTAATGTGAAAAGGCCCTATATATATAAGGCGATGGTAGCCTCATGTGGGATGCGTGCAGATAAACTAGATTTATGCGTGGTTTCTCGAGTGCACTGGGAGGATTGTAGTCTGGAGAAAGTTTTTCCGTAGATGGTAAAAGCGATACTATGTATGCTATGCGAACATGCTAGCGGTACATAATTCACGCACATCGTCCAGGAAACACTCTAATTATCTACTCCTGTGTAATAGAGAGGAATTGCTACCAAGTTTAGTAGGCTGGCCGTGCCTGGCATTCCGTGCTTGATTGAGCTTCCTAATTTACAACTCACCCCACTTAACACCATGTATCTTTACTAGTGTATAGGGAGCTTGAGGCATTCACTTACTACAAGAATGCGTAGAGTATATAGGTATTTCATTTTGAAACTTGCGTATTTCACAGCTCTAAGGCAGATATCTATACCTGCAAGCCTGCGGACTTGTAGCTGTGTGAACAGGGATGAATGTTTGTGGGCTACACTAATTATACCATTGGTGATCTGTGATGCTAGGTCTGCCACGGCCCGCAAAATCAAGTGTGAATGGCTTACTAGCACCCAACATTGAGCAAACCATGACCGCATCACAAGAATAACTGGCTCGTTCTAACTAGAAAACACAGAGACTAGGTAAGAAGCTATGCAAGCAGATTCATGTAAGAATTAGATAGACACAGTAGGAAGCCAACACTACGGTAAAAAATCGTTTACTGTAGAATAGTACGCTAGGGGTTTACTATATAGGTGTAAACTAACCTTATGTATACCTGTAAATAGGTTTAAAGTAGTAGTTTATTTTTATAGTAGGGGTTTAAATTAAGTATAAAAAGTAGTTTTATTTCTATTATACGCTATAATACCTAACTAAGACTAAAAGGGGTAGAAAAGATTAGCTTTACGCTATACGCATATATAACATAATAATAAGTTATGATATTTATACTAATAGGAGGTGGTAATAATAGAGGTGGTGATAATAGAGGTGGTGATAGAGGTGGTGATAGAGGTGGTGATAGAGGTGGTGATAGAGGTGGTGGTAGAGGTAGTGATAGAGGTGGTGGAGGTGGTGGAGGTAGTGGAGGTGGTGGAGGTGGAGGTGGTGATAGAGGTGGTGATAGAGGTGGTGATAGAGGTGGTGATAGAGGTGGTGGTAGAGGTAGTAATAGAGGTGGTGGAGGTGGTAGAGGTGGTGGAGGTGGTAGAGGTGGTGGAGGTGGTGGAGGTGGTGATAGAGGTGGTAAAGAAGATTAAAGAAAGGAGGGGTAAAATACTTAAATAGTTAGTAGGAAACTAGTTATTACAGTACTACGTAATACTAGTAGATTAATAGAAGTAGAAATAAAAGTAGTTTACTTTTATAGAATACATAGTATAATAAACCCTATTTAGGTTTACTTCTTCTACCTAAACCACTTCTTAGTCTACTTTAGATAAATATGGCTACTGTAAACCGGTTTTGTACCGTAGTGTACCGTAACCATCGTTTCAGTTACAAGGAACAGGAATAGCATTGCATCATGTACCAGTAATTCTAACGTGGCATGAAACAATGAAACTACCAGTGCGCCACAGCTTCTATGTTAAAACATGATGGTACAGATATGACCGTCACACGGTATGGAAGATACGATGGATGCTCAAGTGTCACCACTCAAGCCAAACGCGTCGATAGCCAGTTTCGTTTTCCCACTCCCGAATCCGGATGCCCAGTGCACGTGACTGTGTCCACGTGATGTAGCTACGCCAGCCACACGGATACGGTAACCTCTGAAATCCTTATGAATTTCGTCGCATGTTGCACATCAACTATACAAGTACTCAGTTGATCATTCAGCTTTCCCGCGCCTATGAATACATAGTCGTACATAGTCGGAACGGCGATGGGGACTCTGTTGGGCACACATGATGGCAGTTCTCGGAGACACCGATATTGCCCAGCCTTTCTTGGAGGGATGTCGCTGCTGTAAGGCCTCAGCCTATGACCTAGGCTAAGGGAGCTGACGAGTCTGGCCAAGCGAGCGTGCCTTGAAGCTGCTAACGATCTGATAAGATTGATCTAGGGAATCAGTTTGCTTGTCCGGAGTGACGGTTTTGGACGTTCAAGGCAAGGCAAGGCACTCTACCGGTAGGCCATGGGACCAACGTCCTTCACCGCATTTCTCAGTACCCCCAGGCTACCTACCGCATGTCCAAGTTCACGACATCCTAGATTCGCTCCATCTCAAGCGCTTTAGCTCAACATCCAAGGATCATTCACCCAAAAATTCAGACGTTGCCGCTCCGTAGCTGCACTTGGCAAAGCGCCGTGCCCCCAATCAACGCGCAGAAGCGGACTAGCGCAATGTACCGTTTGCAACCAGCGGATCGGGATGCGCATGTGCAGCACGACGTCGATCAGATAAAATGATCACGGCTGATCCCCCCCCTCCATGTTCTAGAAGATGTTCGTTGCAAGACTGTACATACCGTCTTGCTGTGTGTCGACTTTCTGTGTTTGAGTACCCGTAGAAGTCGTGGATTTCTCCTGCGGCTGGTCCATGCGATGCAACACTCCCTATATTCACAACAGCGTGAGAATGCTGCTGCAGACACGAGACAGCCTCATTCGGTCGCCGATGGTTTCGGCAAGGAAACAGAAAAGGATCGCGAATCGTCTTCCCACGATGGGTTTGAGACGGCGAGTGAAGCGTCTTGTGAGCCACAGGCGGGTGTGAGGCGCATCGAGGCCGTGAGCAAGGCGTGGACTAAGACATCGTTGATTGTGGCCTATGTCACGTAAGCTTTCTCCCCACTCCACCCAGAAGATCAGAAAAGAGCAATGGCTGATACTCTTTTCTTTTTTTTTTGGAAATAAAAGGCTACTGGTCATTGCGAATGTCACATCTCTGGAGCTTCAGGTTACAAGCGTGATGACGCCCCTGGCGACCAGCGCATTCCAGTCCCATTCTCTGCTTTCAACAATCTACACCGTGCAAGGTGTTGTTGCGGGTAAGTATCCAACCCGTCTCATCCTCCCAGCCCATGGATTATATTAACAACCCATCACCAGCCGTGATCAAACCCCCCATTGGCAAACTCGCAGACGTCTTCGGCCGCCTCGAGTCCTTCACCCTTGCCATATCTCTCTACACAATTGGCTACATCCAGCAAGCCGCCTCGGGCAACGTGCAGACCTTTGCCAGTGCGCAAATCTTCTGGGCCGCAGGCTTCAACGGCCTACAAGTCCTACAGCAGATTTTCGTCGCCGACTCGACGGATCTGCTAAACCGTGCGCTCTTTTCCACGCTATTTGATGTACCCTTCCTATGGACCACGTGGGCAGGGCCAGAGGTCGGTCAGGCGATTTTGAGGACGGCGTCGTGGAGATGGGGGTATGCCATGTGGGCTATCATCTTACCAGTCTGCTTTATCCCCTTGGCGTTGAGTCTCTTTGTGAATCAGAGACGCGCAAGGCAGATGGGCGTCGAAGTCCCCAGTCCGTTTCACGGCCGCACGGTGCTCCAGAATCTCAGGAATCTGTGGTTTGATCTGGATACGTTTGGCTTGTTGTTGTTTGCTGCGGCCATCTCCCTCATCCTTCTTCCGCTCACACTGGCTCCGAATGCGAGTGGTGGGTGGAAGAATGGCAGCATGATTGCCATGTTGGTGATTGGCGGTCTATGTCTACTCCTCTTCCCCTTTTGGGAGCGCAGCAAGATACTCGCACCGCAAGCCTTTTTCCCTCCAGCTCTATTTAAAAACAGGACCATCATCGCCGGAACGCTAATCGCATTCTTCTACTTCAGTACGTCAAGCACCTCCCCAAGCTTCTCTTCCCTCAACTAACACCCTTCCCCCCCAGTGGCATTCTACATGTCCGTCTTCCCCTACTTCTTCTCCTACCTGCAAATCGTCCAAGGCCAATCCATCGTCACAGCCGGCTAC
This sequence comes from Plenodomus lingam, assembly GCF_022343315.1. Taxonomy (NCBI): domain Eukaryota; kingdom Fungi; phylum Ascomycota; class Dothideomycetes; order Pleosporales; family Leptosphaeriaceae; genus Plenodomus; species Plenodomus lingam. The sequence continues at coordinate 303,456 of NW_027093944.1, read as the reverse complement.
ATCACCCGCGTCTTCACCTTCAGCTCCACCCTCGCCTCCCTCGCCGTCTCCCTCGCCATCAAATACACCGCCCACTACAAACACTACACCACCTTGGGCGCCGCAATCTACCTCGCAGGCATGGGCATCATGCTCGCCTACCGCCGCGAATCCGCATCCACGGGCTCCCTAATCGGCACTCAAATCGCCCTCGGCATCGGCGGCGGCTTCCTCAATGTCCCCGTCCAACTCGCCGTTCAGGCAAGCGCCTCTCATCAACACGTCGCCGCTGTAACTACCGTCTGGCTCACCTTGCTCGAAGTCGGTGGCGCCGTTGGTTCTGCAGTCTCGGGCGCGATCTGGTCGACTTGGATTCCCCGTAAATTACTACTCTACCTCCCGCCCGCCAACGCCGCAGATGCAACCTCCATTTACGCATCCATTCTCGTCTCCGCAGACTACGAATTATATCCCATGGGAAGTCCTGTGCGCATCGCGATTAACCGGGCGTATGCGGAGACGATGCGCTATTTACTCATTGGTGCTTTGTGCTGCGCGGCTCCGATACTGCCGCTTACGCTCTGTTTGCGGAATTATAAGCTCGATGATATGGATCAGCATGTCAAGGGGAGGGTTATTGGGAGTAGTGAGATGAAGGGGAGGGATAGGCGGGGTGAGGTTGGGGAGGGAGTGTCGACTGGAGAGGATGTTGGGGATAGAGGGGCGCCGTGGTGGCGGGTTTGGAGGTGGTGAGGTAGAGAGACGGGTGCTGCGGTGTGGAGACTGGGGGTTTTGTTGGTCTCGGAGTGCCTGTTTTGATGTATATATATATATATATATATATATTGACTAGTTTGCTACTTGTCTGTATTGTTTTGGTTGTATTCGTACATGGATATATGTAGCTCCACCATCTCCGAAATTATGAATCCTTCTATCCATCCTCTCAAACAAGGTAGGCTCATTATCTCAGCACAACAACGTACTTGACGTGGACTGTAGGTCGGTATGGTGTCCAAGTCCATTCGTACGGCAGACTGGGTCTATTGTGTGGTGGGAATTCATCTAGGGGGGTTGAATTTGTCTAGTACAGGAGCTTCAGATGAGATGGAAAAGGACTGTGGAAGACGAAGCCCTATCTTACGGGAGGTGGGGACTCTCTTTCAACGAAGGATAATTGCGAACATGCCGTCACGTAAAAACCCCCATCCCACGCCATCAAGACCCCACCTGATTCTCCAACGACCGATTACAATCCCACCACCAATTCGGCAAAAAGCAGCGATTATCCACCCAATTCACCCTAGACACCACATTCCCCGCCTGCACACCCATCGCCCGTGCCAGGCCCGCCTTTGCCGAATCGTCGAACCAGTTCTTGACAGTGCCGAGGGCAGAGCGGCCGTTGAAGGAGTTGTTGTCGAGTTTGCGGTTGTAGTACAGCGAGATGATGTAGAGGGTGCCGAGGACTTTGCTGTTGGGGACGACGGGGAAGGCGACGAGGGCTTGCTGGGCGACGCTGCAGAGGGTGGTGCGCCGGCTGCCTTTGAAGTCGATGTTGTAGCAGTTTTCGGGTTCGTCGGACATGATGTGGTACATTTGGGAGATGGTGGTGCGCTGGAGGGGTGGCGGTTAGTGTTGGGTACTGTATTGTACTGGGATTGTCACGGAGTCTAGTACGTACGGCTGCTGCATCCAGATCTGGATGTTCTTTGCTTTTATGGATGGCACGGATGGTGATGATGAGTTTGGAGTCCTTGACGCTGTACTTGTTGTCGCCGGCGTTGTAGACGATGTTTTCAATCAAGCAGCCTTTGCCCTCAAAGGGCTCGGGTTCGAAACAGTCTTGTACTTTGCATTGGGCGTCTAGGCAGGCGTAGATGGCATCGTACAGACGGCGCTTGCGTAAAGTGCCTACATGGACTGCGGCACCGCCCATTCGGAGGTCCATCAGCTGCTTGTCGCCATTGGCCGTGGCCCATGTGGTGTCGTTTGAGAACATGGTGGAGTTGGAGCCAGAATCCGGCGCGTCTGCAGGTGGGGGCGGGTAATAAATGGGCTCGCCGAACTCGGTGGTGATGAAGGATCCGGTGCCATTGGGGAAGTGAGGTAGCTGGTCGGTATCGGTGTCGACATGCTCTGCAAGGTCCTCGAAACTGCCAGTCTCACCGGAGGCCGGAGGTGGGTTGTCTATGACAATGTGATCGTCACGGACGTGGATGCCTGGCGGCAATTCTGGAGAATGTCAGTGAAGGGCTACAAATCTGCCATATTGCTATACATACCGACGTTCTTGCGCGAGAATTTGGATGGCACGGCCAAGGTGAATGTGACCAAGAGTGCCACGAGAATCACAGCAATGCGCTTCATATTCGTAGTTTTGAGTTGATGGATATGCCAGGGGTGAGGTGAGTGAGAGATGCAAGTCTAGGAAGGTGCGAAGGAGGGAGGGGCGATGGCTTGACTAGGTGGACATGGGCGCTCTGACCTTTTGCAAACGAAGCAACGGGTGAGGCGCAGAAACAGGGTAGATAGAGTGAGGATGAGGGTGGGTGACACATTCAGCCGTTTGCAAAGAAGGACGCTTGGTTTCAGAGCCATCTCTGTTGAGCGATCCACGGTACATGAGGCTGTTCCGTCCAGTGAATCAGAAAAGATGGCCATCTTGTAGGAGCCTATCTACCTACCTTGATTCACCCATTACTCCAAGAGAATCCCCGCCCGTCTTGTTCAAAATCTCATCATGATAGCCCTAAAAGTATATAGTAATATATGATCATATAGTGTAGGTCTACGTGTGTAAAATGTAAATAGAAATTCTTGTATGGCTACCCTGCACGCATAGGCTAAATCATAGCCGCTTAAGCTATCCACTAGATCTACCCCGGCATCGGCCCAACCTTGCTGCAACTGTTGCTCGCCGGTTTATACGGTACATCTTTCTGTTCACTTACTCCCTTCCCCAACACCAACATCCTCGCCTCCCCGCTTTCCACAAACACGAGGATCCCTCACATCAGCCTTGACTCCAGCTTACTCATTCCCGAAGCACACTCCTCGTCCACACCGTCCTCACTCTTCCCTTCAGTGGTTTCGTTTTCGGCGCTCGCTCCGTACACCACGTGGCCTTCGCATGCTACTCAAACAGAAGCCATGTCATACATGCTTCAAACCGTTGCCCTCGGCGATATTGAACATGTTGTGCGGTATTGCGATTATCCCGCAATGCAAACAAACCCCCTTAACATGACCATGTTTCCAAATACCTGCCCTGAAACTCAGCAAGAGGAGATTATGTGGCACGTTAGCAGCTTTCGTGCAAGCCTTGAAAAGAATCCTGCGCCATATTCCCGTCAGGTTTGTACAAATGACGGGACTCCAGTCGGGTTTGCGTTGTGGACTTTGGATCAGCCTGGTCCCCCTCTCCAACGCAACGAAAGGCAAGGCAAGGAAGCAGCTGTCAAGCTCCCTGAATCTTTAGACACCTGTGCTTGGAGAGAAATATCTCAGAAACTGATGTCAGAGAGGCGAAGAGTTATTAAAGACCTAAAAAACGTCTGGAGTAAGTCCATCTTTAGCTGTTTATATGAATGTGGCTAATAGGTATGCCGTAGGACTTAACGTGCTATCAGTCAGCCCAGCGCATCAACGTCGCGGATGTGGATCAATGCTTTTAGCATGGGGTTGTGAGCAAGCAGATTACTACGGTAGGATAAGTTTTGTAATGGCCTCGCCTGCAGCTGTGGGCTCATATAAACGATTTGGGTACAAGACTGTAGGGCAAGTAGTAACAACTCACGGGACTTTTAGAAGCATGCTACGCGATCCAAAGAGTATAGAATGTTAAATTCTACTAATACCACTACGGTAAAAAATTGTTTACTGTAGAATGGTACGCTAGGGGTTTACTATATAGGTGTAAACTAACCTCGTGTATACCTATAAATAGGTTTAAAGTAGTAGTTTACTTTTTTATAGTATAAACATAGTATAGTTTACTATAGACCTATTAGTAGAGTAAATAAAGTAGTTTATAATAGACCTATTAGTAGAGTATATAAAGTAGTTTATAAAAGATAAAATATAAGTGTTAGGTATAGTAATAATAGTATTAGATTTTTTTTAGTATTCTTATATAAACTACTAGTATATTATTGCCTATCCTATCCCTAGGCCTAACCTACCTAATTAACAGCCTATACCCGCCTAATTAATAGGCCTAAAACTACCTAATTATTAGCCTATACCTGCGTAATAATTAGCCTATACCTACGTAATTATAAGGCTATCCACTATATACCTTACTTATTTTTAGAAAACTGTAGTATAATATAAATTAAATAGGTATACAAGTAGTATAACTACGTAGTAATTAGTATAAGTTAGTATACCTAATAATAGTCTAGTGTAATATATAGATAATATACTTACCTAATAAATGCTAGTATATTGTATAGTAATAGCATTAGTATAAAGAGCCTAGTACTATAAAGCTAGATATAGACCTATTATCTTACTTAACTATAGGTAGTTAGTCTTAGACTATCCGCGTTTATTAATAATATATAGCTTATTACTAGGTTAAAGTTAAGTGCTACATCTATAGTAAACTATAGCTACTCCTATAAGGTTAATAATTGTTATTATTTAAATCTATTTAATACTATTATTATCTACTATTATCCTCTAAGGTTAGGCTAGTTAGCCTATAGTAGTAGCGGGTTATATCTATCGCTATTAAAGTACTCCTGCCTATTTAGAGTTATTAGCTAGATCTTAAAATAGGTGTATTACTATCCTAAAGGAGAGCTAAATATAGTTATTATAATTATTTCTAGCAGCGTAATATATAATAAATATAGTGCTCTAGAGGTAGTTACTATCTTTATAATTCTCTAAAACCCTAATAGTATACCTATTTAGAAGTATATAATAGTTATATATAACTATATCCTAGGCGCGTGTCTATATAGTATGCACTATAGTTATAATTATAGTATAAGTATTATTTAGGATATGTCCCTAGTGCGTATCTATACTACTATTAAACCGTTAGGGAGAGTAACCTATTTAAACAAGGAGAAGTAGGAGGGGCAAGGTTTAATAGTAGTGGTGCCATAGTAGAGGATATAGGTTTAATGCGGGAATATAAGTAAAAAGATAATATTATAAAGTTAAAGTAAAGTCTCTAGGAGTTATACTTATTCTATCCTCTAATCCTTTATACCTTTATACTATTTATTCTACCTAACTTTTTAGGCTAAGCCTTGTTTTTCTCCTATATATCCTATACTATAGTATAAACCTCCCCCTCCTTTAAGCTTAGCCCTATTAAGCTTAGCCCTTACTCCCCTCCTCTAGGTCTATAACCCTAGTTCCTAGCTTGTTAAGCTTTAGGTAAGGGAGTAGGAGTATCTAGGGTCTCTAATCTTAAACCTAAACTTAACAAGATAGTTCTCCTCTACACCCTTACTAGGCTTCCTGTATAGCCTAGCCCTAGGCGCCTAGATCCCTCTGCCTTCTGTTCCTCCTTAATAGCTCCTAGATGCTTTTTAACTATATCTAGAGTCTCTAATTACTTAATCTATCTATTATACCTCTATTACTCTCCTACTTTAGTAGGCTATACCCCCTTTATACTAAAGTAGGATTAGTCTAGTACCCTAGCTTCCTTATCCTTACTAAATACAAGCTTCTTATTCTTAACGTAGATAGCCTAATTCTTCTTTAACTCCTTTACTATCTTAACCTAACTCTTCCTAATCTATACTCCTATCCTTTCTCTATCTAAATCTCCTATTAGGTACTTCTAGATCTCTACCTTTACTAAAGGGTTATCCTATTAAACCTAATATATAATTGCCTTTAAGACCTAGGTTAGATAGGTAGCCTAGATATCTCTAGGAAATTGCTATTAGACTCTACTATATTTAACTAGGTACCCTAATAGAGTCTTAGGGGCTATACTTATCTATAGGTAGGATAGTGCAATCTCTATATATATCCCTATCTCTAGCACCTCTATTATTATTATATTATCCTACACTTTTATATACTATAGTAGAACTATACGCTATATTTAAGTAGTAGGTCTAGTAGATCTATATAGTATTACTAGGCTTATAATCCTTACCTATCCTTTTTAATAGATTTCCTTCTCCTATCTTACTATAGGGTACCTCTCTCTTAGCTCTTTAGGCTAGTATACCCTATCTTCCTATGCCTAGATATAAGCCCTCTTGTTCCTCCTTAACCCTCTATCTATCTAATTTACCTAATTCTCCTATACTTCTTTAAATTTAATTAGGAGCTTAGTATAGTTATCTTAGTCCTTATTATTAAAAGAAACTAAGCCTTAGATTATCTTAAGCCCTTATCCTAACTACGCTGCCTTAGAAAGGTTTACGTCCACATAATAAAAGAATATCTAGTCTTCTACCTAGGCGTACTTAGTGTAGTATAGGTATAAGATTAGGTTTATAGTTTCTTAGATTATAGTATATTAGAGCTAGTATTCTATATCCCCTTATACTAGCTATTAAATAATAGAGTAGTATATAGTCCTACACTACCCTAAATTAGCTACCTACTTTATCTCCCTTAAGTACTATTTATATATCTTAAAGCACTTATCTACTATCCTTACTAGTTCTAGGTCTTTATAGATCTAGGTAAAGGTGTCTAGGGTTACGCTTCCTTTTTATAAGACGCCTTAGTAACTCTACTTAAATCTTATTACCTATTATAGTTAGGCCTAGTTAATTATTAGTACTATCTTCTTTAGCTAGTAGTAATAAGCTTATAAATCCTTAGAGGTATAATCTTAGTTAAATAGCTTAGTAAAACCTACTATAGTAACTAGGTTAGCTTATAAATTTCCCTATTCTCTAGGCTTATACTATAGCACGTTTAGCTATCTATTACTAGCCTCTATATTTAGAGTCTAAGTATAGAGCCCTATCTTGCTAGTAATAAACTTTAAGTAGCTAAAGTATACCTTATTTAAATCCTGCACTATCCTCCCCTTAGTATCTTAGATAGTGCTATAATTAGTAACTTTGTAGTACTATACTTTAACTAGCTTCCTTTACTTAGTATTATTAAGTGTGCTACTCCTAATCCTAGTAGTAATTAATTATAGTGTAGAGCGTTAGTTTTTACACTAATAGGGCGCTTTATTCTTAACTATAGCATACTTATCTTTAGTAATACCCTCTTCTTCTAGTATTATTATCTTAGTATCTAGAGTCTTATTAAGTTCCTTAAGTAGTCTATGTAATAAGTTGCGTAATTTATTTATTACCTCTATATTAGTATCTTATAGTTATAGGCCTACTACTATATATTAGCTAATAATTCTAAACTTCTAGTAAACGTTCTCTCTTATCCTTTTTAAGAGCTAGGCAGCGTGTCTTCCTTAGGCTCTTATTATCCTTTATATAGGCAATTCTGCTAGGGATTCTTCCTTTAGGATATAGGTAGCTAATTTAATTTCTCCTAGGGTAGTATCTAGTATATCCTCTATCCTCTTCTTATAACTCTATAACTCCCTTACTATACTTCCTAACCTTAATAGTCCTCTATTCTAGACTACACTCCTATCTAGTAGTATAGTCTAGGCGCGTCTAGTGTAGGATATAGTCCTAGGTAGCTAGTTATAACCTAGATTCTTAATCTCTTATGCTACCCTCTCCTCCTCTACTTTTTTTTTAGCTACTTCTCTACTTCCTTATAGAGAGCTAGCTAGAATATCTTTAATTTCTTTTAGCACTAGTATCCTATAGTTTATTAATAACCTTATACCCTCTTTTTATATCTATTTACTAGGGGGGATTATACTAAGTAGCACCCCTATTTAGTTCTCTAACTTCCTATACTATTATAGCACTAGACACTAAATCTTAGTATAAGCACTATCCTCTTCCTTATAGCGTATATTAAAGTTATAAGGGTTACTTATACCTTTAAGCGTTAGTCTAGGTAGGGTATATAGGCCTATTATATAGTAATAAATAATTACCCTAATATATTATAAGAAATAGTCCTCTAGTTCCTCTTTAGCCTTTAAGATAGTATCTACCTTTCCTATTAGCTTAGTAATTATAACCTAGACCCTATGCTAGTTAGTAATATTAATAAAATTATCTTTTAACTAGTTTTGCCCCTATATTCTATAGTATACCTCTAAGTTTAGGAAGCTAGTAAGCTAGTCTAGACCTATATAATATAGGAGGTACCTTACGTCTATGTATTCTTAGTATATCTAACTAACTTATAGGGTAAATTAGCTTAGGTATTTCTAACTAAATTTAGCGTAATTAGCGTAGATATACTATATTACTAAGCGTATTTTATAAAGTTGCTTCTTATATATATTACACGCTTCCTTTATAAATAGGTACTATAACCTAAAATTAGCTACACTACTATATAACTATATAAGTGCTAGGCTAGACTCTATAAAGCTCCCTACTACTATTATTAATCCTAAAGTTTTATTAAAGTGCTTCTCTAGTGCTCCTATAAAGTTATCTATAATATTCCTCTATTATATAATAGTACTTACACGTATCTTATTAATCTAGCTACCTATAGTTGCACCTCCTTTCTATAGAAGAGGGATACCTTTATAAAGTGCCTAGGTCCACACGTTAAACTCTTTAGGCTAAACTAAGTCTAACTTTTTAATAGCTAAAAGACTCCTCTATTATAATATATACTAATAGTCTAGTGTAAAACTTCTAGGTGTTATAGGCTATAGCTATAACCCTCTAGGTTATAGGCTTAACCTTAGGGACTATAGGGAACCTATTAATATTAGGGATCCTAGTAAGCCTAGCTTAACTACTAGCTATTTTCCTTTCTAGACTTCTAATAACTATTTAGGGCTTATTATTTTATTTAGGATCTTCTAGTAGTAGCTTTGTTAGATACTTATAGTTTTGTTAGATATCTAAAGTTTAGGGTGTAGTTTATTATAGTAGTAGTAGTATAGGTAGAATATATATAGGAATACGCGTGCCTTCCTATTATACTTGCGCCTTCCTATTATTCTCCTACCTTTACTTTATTCTACCTTTACTTATTTATTATCCTTCTACCTTTACTTATTTATTACCCTTCTACCTTTACTTTCTTATTATCCTTATTATAATTACTTATCCACGCGTAGGTAAGTAGTTAGTGTAGCTAATTAGAGCGTTGTATATCTAAAGGGTTAAATTAGCGCACCCTTTGGATACCTATTTAGGACTAGCGCGCTTCCTACCTTCCCCCTACTAATCTTGCGCCTGTCCTATAGCGTATCTTTTCCTAAGTTTTAATACTAAAGTATTAATACTATTAACTCTTAATTATTAATTATCCTCCTCTTAATTACTTTTACTAGAATCTAAGATATTAAAATATTAGTATTCTACTTATTCTTTATCTAAGAGCGTCCTAGGCCTAATCTTAAGAGTAGGACCGCCTATATCTAGTTAAAGGATTTCCTAGTCCTAATTCTCTAATTTAACTTCCTTATTTTCTTCTCTTCCCTTTATACCTAACTTATTAAACTATATAGGTAGCGCTTAGAAGATATACCTATTTTCCTATAGTACCCTATCCTATAACTTTATAAGTCCTTAGTCTTCCTAGTTTACCTTATCCTAGCTTCTCTAGTAGAAGATCTTTATCCTCTAGCCTAGCGTTATATATATAAACTTAGTTCTATCTAAATCTTTTAGCTAATACATCCCTAACTCTAGAAAGCTCTACGCTACTAGGTATAGACCTAGCTATTTATTACTAAGTTTCCTATCTCTAGATATATCTATCTAGCAGACTAAATCCTATAGTAGTACTAATAAGCTAGGGCTAATTTCCTCTCTTTAAAATTCCTTATAGTTATCCTAATATTCTTTCTTCTATAAGCGTAGCCTCTTAATTCTTAATACTATATCTTTAAGAAACTAATCTCTTAGGTTAACCTAGGTAGCCCTTACTACTAGTAGCTAAGCCCTATCTATTATTTGCCTAAAGGGAAGCGTCTGCTATATTAGAAGAGCTAGTTTAATTAGGAGCACTAGGTTCTAACTAGTAACTAGCTAGTATACAGAGTATCTAGTATTTTCTTAAATAGATATTTAGTTAGCTAGGAGTACTATTAGTAGATTAGAGACCTAGCTCCCCTAGAGCTTTGCAAGTGCGTTAATAATTAGTTTATACCCTCCTTTAATTTTTCTATTAGCCTAAGGGTTATAGGTAGAGATCTAAACCCTATATATACTATAGATAGTAGCTAAATTATAAATAACTTTTTAGAAGTTAGGCCCCCTATTAACTATAATCCTTCCCGCTATGCTCTATCTATATAGGATGTCTTTGTATATAAATTTAGTAATAGTTTTTAATCTATTATTTAGTAATACTTGTGCTTTAGGCTACCTACTTAAATAGTCCTAGGCTATTACTAGGAATTATTTCCTAGAATTATAAGGTATGTAGACTACGTTAATAGCTACTATCTCTTATAGTATATAGGAGTAGGTGTTAGTAAGTATATTAACCTTCTTCTTACTACTTCTTTTCTAATACTTATAATATATACGTAGAGTAAGCCTTACTATCTTATATATCTTTTCCTACTAATATTGCTAAGCTATTATTAAGTAGATAGTATTTACCCTATAATAACTAATAAGGCGATATATTTCCTATATAGTAGCAATCCTAACGTCTTTATTATTAACTACTTGTCTTACTACTATATTTTAAGATATCTTATAAAAGAGGAACCTATCTCTTATAAAGAAGTTTAATACTTATTTCTTCTATACCCTTAACTCCTTCTATAGAATGTCTAGGATTTTAAACCTAACTAGAAACTAGGCAATTCCTTCTAATTTAGCGCTATATTTAGGATATAGTACTTTATCCTTTGTTAGATTATATAACTTAACGTTAGCAATTATATACTTAATAAAGTCTTTAATATTATCTTTAGTTTTATTAGGGGGTTCCTATCTATCCTCTTTTAGATATTATAATAGAGTATCTATAATTATATTCTTCTTACCTAGAATATATTAAATTTTAAAGTCCTATGCTAAAATAGTAGCAAGCTACCTATTTATTACTCCTTCTAGTATTTTGCTTAAGGACTAATTAAGCTAAGTAATTAAGGTTTAAGCGTCTATCTTAATAACAAATAGTGTTCTATAGAGCTAAACTCTAAACTCTTTTAGGGCCTATAGCACTACTCTATACTCTAGCTTAGTAGAGTGCTACTTTACTTTAGACTTTAACTATATAGTACTTTTAAACTAGCATAGATATTACCTTCTATCTAGTCCTATTTATTCTAGGGAAGCTTCTACGCCTTTCCTACTAGTGTCTACTATAAGGTAGACAGTCCCTCTAGTCTTATAATTAATAGTTATTAGGGCTAGTGCTGTAGTAATAAAATACTTAAGCTCTTTTATTACTACCCTCTATAGTTCTTCCTATATCTACCTAGTATCGCCTTATAGGAGTATAAATAATAGCTTTGCTTAGATAGCAAAGCTAGGAACCTATATCTAGTAGTAGACACAGATCCTAATAAATATCTAGACTTCCTTTATATTTCTATATTCTAGCTATTTTACAATCTTTTCTACCTTTATATAGTTAGGGTATCTTCCTTTAAAGCTAACCTTATAGCCTATAATACTAAGATAAGCTATGCCCTAATAATATTTCTTTCCTAAAACTATACCCCCTACTTGCTTAATATCTACTAGGACTTAGTTAAGCTACTGCACATGCTTAAGCACAAATCTTTAGACCCTAGGAAGCGCCTCTTCGCCCCTATAGTTAGTCTTAGGCCCCCCTACTATTATATTATCTATAAATAGTATTATATAAGGGGAATAATTATATAGTATTTTTATTATAATTCTCTAAAAGGCTGCTACTAAGTTTATTGCTCCTTGTACTATAGTATAGGATTATAGCAGGCTAATAGGGGTGTATATAGTAGTTATATCTCTACTATCTAGGTAAAGGGTAATCTAGTTATATCCTAAAAATATATCTATTAGGGATAATATCTTACACCTAGCAAATTTCTTAGAGAATTTATCTATAGTTAGAGGTAGGTTTACGTCCCTCTAGCTAACCTTGTTTATATAGACAGCATTTTAGACTAGTTAGTACTTTCTATCTTTCTTTGCTACTAAGAAATATAGGTTCTAGTATAGACTATTGCACCTCTTAAGTGTTCCTTAATCTAGACGCTCTTCTAATGTCTAAACAAATTCTTCTTCTACTGCCTTAGCTACTAGGAAACTGCGTATTTGCTATACTTTATACAGGATTATCTTTATTTAGTAAGGTAGGCTAACGTCTTAAGTAATATATCTACTTTCTCTAAAGTTAAAGGTAATAGCTACTTCTCTATTAAGAATTATTTCTTAAAATAGAGTCCTTTCTACTACTAATAAGTCTAGACTAAATTTCTATTCTTGCATCCTCTTAGTAGTTAGCCTAGACCCTCTTAGAAATAATGTATATCTTTTCTTAAAAAGATAGTTAAAAGGGCTAAGGTTAACTCTTTTGCGAATACTAAGCTTTAGTAGTTAGTTTTCTTTAGCTACTAGTTTCTAGTCCTCCCTTCTAAACTCTATATCCTTATCCTTCTCTTTTAGGTTATCTACTAGTTAGATTTTCTTACTAACTTTTTTATATTAAGTGCTTACCTTAGTAACTATTTACGCTACTCTTTATTACGCACCTTAATTTAGCTTATATATTACTAATATTAGGTTTAGCTCTTAGATAGCCTATAGGTCTTTGCTTGCCCCTACACTATATCCTATAGTTTATACTACCTATTCTTCTAGCATCTTTTTATCTTCTAAGGTAAATAGTTATTTATATTTACTAAATCCTACTTATAGCTCTATATAGTCTACCTCTTATAGAAATTTTAAATATACTATATATTCTACTATATAGTATTTATCTCCTAGGTATTAATTTTATAGGATCTCTTTCTTAAGCAAGGGTCCTGCTATTAGTTTTCTAATTTGTCTTCCTCTTCTATTTTATCTCTATCTTCTAGCTTTAGATCTAAGGCTATAAAGACTGCATTCCTTTCCCTATCTAAGGATAGCACCTAGTAGGTAACCCTCCTGTAGATATTATACTAAATAGCTAGCCTAGTAGAGGTATACTATAGCCCTCCTAATATAGCTAAGCAGGTTAGGTTTATAATTACCCTAAAATAAGTTAGGGTCTCTACCTCCCCTATATATACTAGTATATTCCACGTAGTTCTAATAAATAGGTCTATCCTACTATTAGCTATAACTACCCCCTATATATACCCTAAGGTCTAGGTTAGTATCTTAATAGGTACCTATAACGCCTACGCTGTACTTAATCTTAAGAGATTTATTTATACCCTTATATTAATTAGGTAGTTTACTACGTTCCCCCTTATACTAGTCTAGCAGGTTTATAGTTCTATATAGAGAGTTATCTAATTTAATTCCTAGTTAGTATAAGACTTATCTTTTTCTTTTTATATAACTAAATCTTTTCTATACCTATCTAAGTTTTGTCTAAATTAGAGCCTTACTTAGGTATTAAGTACTTCTAGTATAGCGCATATGTTACGCTAACCTAGCGTAGGGTTCTTTACCTCTAGCTCCTCTAATTAGTTAATATATCTAAAGGGTAAAATTAGCGCACCCTTTAGATACCTATTTAGGACTAGTATACTTTCTAGGCCCCCTAGCTCTACTATATTTACCCTACTAAAGTAGTTATTATCCTGTAGGACTTAAGTCTAGGGTTCCTGTAATAATATCTTAATTTATTCCTATAGATAATCTTACCCTAGTAGGTTAGCTACTATAATTCCCTAGACTTCCTATCTAAGAAAAGTAGCTACTATTTAGTTTAGGCTTAGGCGTATTATTCCCTTAAGCTCCTTATTCTTTACTTCTTTAAACTATACTTTTCTTCTTATTATTAGTAGGTCCTAATTAGGCCCTAAATTTATATAGCCTTTACCTATATTATCTAGTAGCTAGATTATTATAAAGGGGTCTATATAGGCCTAAGCTAGGTATAGAATCTCTAGGGTCTCTTTAAGTTCTATCTCCTTACTTACCCCCTCTTCTTAGTTTACTAGGTTTTGTGTTAATCTTCCTCACCTACGCTTCTAGATTAATCCTATCCTTACTTCTTCTAAGACTTAGTCCCTTTGCTTTTCTTTCTCCCTTATAGAGGCGTAGATCCTAGGTATATTCTTGTCTACTAATCCTAGGATAATATATCTTAAGTCTACATAATCTAGCATTATTACTACTAGGTCTTCCTTATTAGTTTATAGTATTTAATAGTTTAAGAACTACTTATATTCTTTTTAAGTATCTACTAGTTCTAATCCTTAATTCTAGGAAGATATTACGTTAGCTCCTGCTCTTTTTACTGCTAGGTAGTCTAGTCCTTAAGTCTACCTCTACTACTAGCCTCTTAAATCTATTCTATTAAATAGTTCTAGCTTAACCTATAATACTAGTTAGCTAAGGATATCCTTAGTAACTTTATAGTATTTACGCAACTTTTACTTTATCTAGTAAAGAGTATAGTTCTATAGTACTAGCTTAGTAACCTGCCCTAGTCTTTTATATAATAGTCTATAGTAAAATATCCTAGTCCTTATTTCTAGATTCTAGGAAGTGCTTACCTACCCTAGCGCTATAAGTTCTAGCTAAGGGGGGTAGTCCCTTACTAGGTAGGTTTCTAATCTATATATATTATAGGTAGGTGGTTTCTTGTTATACCCCCTATAACTCTATAGCCCTAGCTAAGTAGTTAACGTTTATATAGGGCCCTAGGTTCTTAGCTAGTTTATTAGTAACCCTCTAATTACTATAGTATTCTAATATATTCCTTACTCTATCCTAGCGTTAGTTATATATAAAATAAAGTAGACCTAGTTTACTAGGCTTTTTAGTAGCAGGCCTATCACGTAGTATTCCTATAGCCTATTAGCCTTAGCTAAACTTATCTTTATTTTTCCTAGTACCCTAATTAACTAGTCTATTTCTAGGTTAATATTTAGTAGTAGTTAGGTAGTAGCTTACTCCTTTCTAACACCTTTTACTACCTCTATAATTTCCTCCTTTATAGGCATAGCTTTTACTAATTCTAATATCTAATATACCTACTAAGCATCTTCCTTTATTTAGCTAGCTAATATATATTTTATTCCTTCTCTTTACTAATAGATTCTTTTAATATAAGTATAGATCTTCTCTAGCTTATAGCTTACTACCTTATTACTATTAGGCCCACCTAGTATACTAAGCAAGACTAGCTCTTTATCTACCTAGGGTAACCCTCTAAAGAAGAAGAATCTAACTTTGCTTTTATATAGCTATTTAGATACTAGGTAGGCATTACTATATACTATAAAATTAGTATAGTAGTCTAAGAGACCTAGGAAGTTTCTAGAGGCTTCTTATATATACATATCTAGGAAGGTTTAGGTACCTATCCTTTAGGCTATATCCTAGTCCCTCTAGTACTCCTTTATAGCTTCCTGCAGCTCCTCCTAGTCTTGCTTCTAGTAGGGTCTAAGCCTCTTTATAAATATTCTGTATATAGTATTATAGAAGTCTAGCAGAATTTTTAGCTAGTCTACTTTATCTAGGCCCCTATTTTCTACCTAGTAGTTATAGTTATCTAGGAACTCTATAACCTCCCTCCCCTAGAACTAAAAGTTAGTTTTCCTAGGCCTTATAGGGACAAGGACTCTTCTTAGGGGTCTAGAGGTTTCTATTTTAGTTAACCCTAGGGTAATATTACTTTCTCTAGGTAGTATTCCTAGTAAAAAGAATAGGCTTAGTTAAGGTAGTAGTCTTCTATAAATATTAAAGGAGGTGTATAAACTAGTAATATTAATTAAAATTATTAGATAAGTTAGTATCTACTTACTTATATTACTTCCCCCCTTTCCTATCTCTTACTTTTATAGACTATCTCCTCTTCCTTAGTAGCTATATCCCTAATACCCTTCCTAAATAGTGCTAGTACTTATATTTGTTTTTAGTAGATTCTTATTATATTAGTAACTTTAGCCTAGCCCTATTTTCCTACTAATAGCGTATACTATCCTATAGCCTTTGCTATAGCTTTTCTATTAGTAGCAATATTCTAGGTATTCTAGCACTTCTAGTATTACTAATACTTCTTATAGTTCTAATTATTCTAATAGTTCTAGTTATTCTAGTTCTAGTTATTCTAGTTCTAGTTATTCTAGTTCTAGTTATTCTAGTTCTAGTTATTCTAGTTCTAGTTATTCTAGTTCTAGTTATTCTAGTTCTAGTTATTCTAGTTCTAGTTATTCTAGTTGTTCTAGTTCTAGTTATTCTAGTCGTTCTAGTTCTAGTTATTCTAGTTCTAGTTATTCTAGTTCTAGTTGTTCTAGTTCTAGTTATTCTAGTTGTTCTAGTGTTTCTAATGTTTTCTAGTTAGCCTCTTAGTATTATTACTCTATTCCTACTAACGCGCGTTAGCCACGTCCTAATATAGGCCTACTATTTTTGCCTTTATAATATTAATTATTAACACTACCTATTTTTTTATTTTTCTCTACCCTCCTTATACTTAGAGAAATGTCCTCTTAGTTCTATGCTACTAGGCCCTCCCCTTTACTAAGATAAGATAAGTTTCCCTTAGGCTTTGCTATTTAAACTATTAGGGAGAGTAACCTATTTAAATAAGGAGAAGTAGGAGGGGCAAGGTTTAATAGTAGTAGTGCTATAGTAGAGGATATAGGTTTAATGCGGGAACATAAGTAAAAAGATAATATTATAAAGTTAAAGTGAAGTCTCTAGGAGTCGTGCTTATTCTATCCTCTAATCCTTTATGCCTTTATACCATTTAATCTACCTAACTTTTTAGGCTAAGCCTTGTTTTTCTCCTATACATCCCTTGCCACGGCACACTATAAGACTTAGATTTTAGATAGTACTCTTATAGCTAAGTTATAATTATATTTTTATTAATATTATACTCTATACTAAGCCTAAGCTATTACGCGTAGATAATACGCTTATATACTAGTATATTCCGCTCTAAACTAATATACTTCTAGGAAGGAGAAGTTGCTATCTTCTTAATATAACTAATAAGCCTCTCTAAAGGCTATTAGGTATAGTATATAGGTAGTCTAAAATCCCTAGTATTAGATATAAGGTAGAGTAGGTAATAGATCTAAATAAAGCAAGATAGTAACTACTCTACTTTACTATAGTAGTAGAGTAACTTATACTAGCAAATAAAATTCTCTACTAATAGTTCTAACTTATTAATCTAGTTAATAGTAAACTCCCTCTAGCTTATATAGAAGAGTAGTTTATAGTAGCGTAGGAAGTTATTAGTATATTCCTTCTAAAGATAGACCTATATAGCTAGCGCTCTATAAGTAAGTATAAAAGTCTACTATTTAAATAAAGTCTATATCTTGTATATTATAGTGCTTTATAGGGTAGTGCTAACTTAGGTTAGTACTAAGGAATAGGACTTATAAAGACCTTTGTTAATTAAAGCCTAATTAGCGTTAGTAATAAGCTATAGTATAGTCTTATTGTTAAATTTGTCCCCTTTCTAGAGTTAGAATAAGGCTTTAGGTATATTATAGGATATTGCGTACATAACGTTAATAGGAAAGCTACAAGGAAAGTATATAGTAGGGAGGTCTAATAGGTTAGAGTAGTAGTTAATACTAGTATTTTAGCGTAAGGTAGTATATCTAGAGGCTAGCATATTAGTCTATTATTTATATATATCTTTAATAGTAGTAGCTAAATTATTATATATAACTAGGTAAAGGGTATCTCTATTTAGGAAAGAGTATTTACTAGTTCTCCCCTTAGTTCCTTTATATAGGTATAGGTAGTAACTCCTTTTTAATATACTAGGCTATTTTATTCCTATAATCTCTACTATAGCTAGCCTATCTCTAGTTATTAGTATAAGGTAGGCGTAAAGGATAAATTCTTCCTAAGCGTCTATATTATATATATAAACTCTAACTATAAGTTAGTGTAATTCCTCTACTATTAGGTATAGCTAAGTGTCTATAAATTTTCTATTAAAAGTACTAGGTATAATAGTAGTAATAAGTGTATTACAGTCTTAATCCTAAATAGATAGGTAAAGGTTTAAGATATATAGCACTACTAGTATAATACTTTATTATTTCTTAGGGTTCTTTACTATACCTACTACGTCTAATATAAGTTATAAAGCTAGATCCCTAGGGTCTTAGAAGTATCCTTTCCTACTATATTCTTAAAACTAGTCCCTGTTATACACGTCTTAGTGTAAAGTACGTTTGCTAGTAGGGTTGAAAGTTACCTAATATACTTTTAATTATTATAACTAATAACTATTATTATACTAGATACGCAGTTATAGAAGTATAGGGATATATTACTATTAATATTTTAATTTGCCTTTCTTATTATACTAAGCTCTACTATAGGATAGGCACGTATAAGTAGTGTTAAGGTCGCTAGTAAAGGCTACGCACCTATTAGCACAATAATTAATAAATAGAGGAGTTATAGTATCCTAGAATAAGGTATATAGTGTATACTACCCCTAGTAGATAGTATTACTAATATTAATATTATAGCATTTCTTTAAAGTTTATTATATCTTTTAGAACTTCTTACGTAGAGTACCTATAAATGCGGTGTATATATTAAGAGAGGTAGTGTAAAGTTATTAAACACGCTCTATTTACTTATAATATAGTGTATATCCTATTTGCTATTATATATCCCCTAAAAAGTCCTCTAGGTATAGAACCTCTTTATCCTTATCTGCGAGTTATATATTATTATTATAGTTGTCTATTAGGTCTGCACTATTACTAGTAGAATTGCTAGTAGAATTATAAGAAGAATTAATATTAAGTACTCCTTATATATTGTTAAGGTGTAATAGTTAACTAGTAGGGCGGCTAGTAGTCTATAGTATAGTAGCATCTTTAGTAGTAGTAAAGGGAATATTTTATTTATAGCACCTTTGCTAGTATCATATATACTGCTTTTAATTCACCTTATAGCGTGCACCTTAGTGTAGAGTAAGATAATAATAATACTAGAACTTGTTCTATTAACTAGATATTTGTAGGTAAGGGGTAGTAATTACCTACTACGTACTATCTATAACAGTTTCTACGTTAATATAGCACTTAGGGATATAGATAGTAGATATATAAATATAGATAGTAGTGTCTAATCTAAACTATAGTGTGTTCCTTTAATAAGCTATAATACAATTATACTAGTCTTCTAGTATAATAGCTTAGTAGCGTAAACTTACTATTTTGCTATACTAGATAATAAAAATATTAGTAAGCTATATACGTATTAGTAGAGTTATAAAGTTTTATATTTATTATAGTTACTATAACAAACGTATTAGTATAGAAAGTAGACTTTATATTATCTTCTTTTATACTATATAGGTATTCTACTTTACATATCTATATATTCTATTTTACTATAAGTAGACATACTAGATATAGTTTATCTTACTATAAGTTAGACCTAATCTTACCTACTACTTAAAATAATACTATTAAAGATATAGTATACAACTGCAATCGCGATAGTTAAGACTACTAGAATAACTATCTAAACTACACCTAATTAAAGAAACTCGCTAAGCTTATAAGTTAACTCTTCTAACAAGATAAACTATGCTACAGCAACTTTCTATAACTATCTTGCAATAACTAAACCTCTAACCTTGTTATTACTATTAGACTTCTATAATAGGATATTTAAGTGTGTAGAGATATAATTGCTTAGAAGACTAATAACTATTTAAGAGTATAGTGTAACACTATACTCTACGCCTATATTCTATTTTACTTAGGAGATTTTGCCTTAAAATATATTAGTTCTAGGATAGATAATTAACTTTAATAGATTATTAACTTAAATACTTAGGACTGTTACCTTAAAAGTAGTGTAGAGAAGCATACTAGTCTACGTCTATTATATATCCTATTAGATTGCAAAGAGTGTTATAGCTATATTATAGAACCTATAATATTAAATTAATTAGTTTAGAATAGCTCTTTCCTTAACCTAATTAGATCCTAGAGTTGTATTTACTAAGATTACATTTATAAGGATAGGCTAGAGTAACTTAGATAGTATATTATCTATATAAATAGTACTATAATATTAATACTAATATATATCTAATTTAAAAACCTCTAAGTCTAATCCTACGTGCTATAGTAATATTATAGTAGTTAGGGAGCTTACTTTACTTTTAGTTTATAATCTACCTTATAGAACTCTACTATTAAGCAGCGACTTAGCGTATCCCTCTATAACCTTAACACCTCTATCCCCTTATCTACTTTATTAATCCCTCCTATTACCTTCTTTGTATAGCTTCTTCTTCCCCTCTTGCGTTAAAGCTACTTATTAACTACGCTAATTAAAGTTGCTTATTAGCTGCGCAGTCCTAAAGTCTCTAAAACCTTAATAGAACTAAGTCTCCCTTATTTAAATATAAATAGATAGTTTACTAACTTATAGATAGGTATATTACCTGCGCAGGCGTATATGCAAAGCCGCTCCTTAATTACGCTAAATTAAGTTACTTATTAACTACGCAGAACTACACACGCTATCTATATTACTAAAACTAAGTCTCCCTTATTTAAAAGTAAATAGATAATTTGCTAAGTTATAGTTAGGTATATTACCTGCGTAGGCGTAAATCTAAAGCTACTCCTTAACTACGCTAAATTAAGCTACTTGTTATCTGCGCAGTCCTATAGTTTTTACTTATCTTAGTAGAACTAAGTCTTACCTTATTTAAACGTAAGTAGATAGATTACTAATTCTTGTCTTAGGTACATCGCCTGCGTAGGCGCAAATCTAGAGCTACTTACTAGAGTGCTATAAAAGCTACTTAATAGAGTGCTAAAATACCTAGTTTAGATAAACTTGTAGTCTAACTATATTATTAATTAGTGTAACTCTATTAAAGGCTATAGTAGTTATATCTTTAGATAAGTAATTAATCCTACTATAGACTTTAATATATTAATAACTTCTAAGTCTACCTAGCGCTCCTAATACTATTAACTTTATCTTTAGTAGATAGATAGTTACCTATCTAATAACGCATCTATAGTTTTATACTAGCTATTTATATCTTTATACCATTCCCTTAATATTATTTTATTAAGTTAGTTAGTATTAAAGAGATTAAGATATACTAGATACTAGCTAGGTTATAGTAGCGTAAGGACACTATACTAGGCGTAGTACTAGTTATTAAAACTAGCTTAGGTCTACCTAATAAGTAGTTATAGCAATACACGCGTCTCTCTATCTTTATATTACTTAGGGAGACGTCCCTATTAAGTACTTGCGCTTAAGGCAATAAGGTAGTACCTTCTCTATAATATTATTCTATTAATATTATTAAGATAGGTAGCACCTCTAAGTTAATAAACGCTATAATAAGAGTTATTATAGTTAGTAGCAGTTATACTTAGTACTATCTAATAAGCTCCTATAGCCTATAGTTTATATAATAGATAAGTAGTAGGTTAGTATATACTTAAACTTCCTAAGGATCTATAGTCTTTATAGAGGATAGTTAGACCTAAGCTAAACTTAATACTTTACTTAACTAGTTATTTAATAGATTTTAAATTAGTAATCTTAGCTAGAATTAGGACTAGTAGTTAGTAGTTACTACTATAGTAAGGCTAAGGATTGTAACCTTTAGGCTTCTAAATAATAGTATAACTAGCGCTAGTATTGTGCCCCTATAGGAGCTAAGGAGTTATACCTGTCCTTAATAAGGCTAATATATAGTGTTAGTAGTAGTAGTATATAGTCTTTTAGTTTATTAAGGGCGTAGTAGTTTATAATTATAAGTATATAAGTAGGTATATTAAAGAATAGTTAATTATACTAGTATACTAGTTGTACTTATAACTAGTAGGCAGAGTTAGTTAGAGTTAAAGTAGAGTAGCCTCTCTTTAGTAGCAGTCCTAGACTATAGGACTAATTATTTAGGTCTGCTAACTATAGGTTATCTACCTATCTTTAGTATTACTTAGTATAGATTAGACTATTATAGGTGTAGTAGGGCCTAGACTACCTAAACTTAATCTCTATGTAGTATTAGGGGACAACCTTACATTCTTAATTGCTTGCAGTCTTTCTTTCCTTTAGAGTATTTAGTAATATTTACTTGCTAGTAGTAGAGGTTCTCTTTACCTAGCTATCTCTTAATACTTTATAATAGAGATATAATTAAAGGGGTTTCTTACTATAAATAAGCTTAAGCTAGCAAATTAGGGGCGTTAGACACTATTTATAGTAGCCTTTTTAAGCGTTATAGAGACTCTTTTAACCTCTTTCTAATAGAGGTAGGACTAGCTTAGGCTACTCCTAGATAATCTACTCTACTTAAATCCTTGCTTAGTATTAGTTTCTCCTCCTTATGCCTTAGTTAGCCTTATAGACTAAGGATATTCTAAGAAAGGTTTCTAGGCTACTATAAGACTATATCGCTACTATTCTATATAAAAGAAAGCTGGTCTAACTAGTGTAGTCTAGGTAAGATAGCCTATTAATAGTATAGTTAGCTTATTACTATCTACTATTAAAGGGCTTTATACTATAAGATATACTATCTAAGATACAAACTTGCTATATTATAATAGATACGCAGTTCTCTATAGGATACTATATAGAAGGGTAATCTATTTCTTCTTATATAGGTTATCTAGTTGCTGCTAGATTTATCTATATAGGAAGGAGTAATTCTTTAATTATATAATATACTTGTTTAACACGTCCTATTACGTTACGCTTACACGTAACGCATCTATTATAAGTTTATTAATACTAAATTAAATAAAAGCTTCTATAAAGATAATCTTAACTTTAATAGTGTACTATTAAAGATAAAGAGCCTCTTCTTCTATAACTAGGCTTTCTATAGTAGGGACTACTACATCTCGCAGTAGTTAACTAATATACACAATAGCCCTATTTTCTATCCTAAGCTAATATATATTAGTTCTATGCCTAGCCTAGGAAAATATATTAACGTATAACGTATAGTTAATAGGGTATCTAAAGGATAGATTACCCTACTTTTAGAATACTATAGTATAGTAGACAGGTTATTACCCCTAAATTTAGTAACTTGTGATATTATCCTCTTAAATAGTGTTATAGTTACTATATTAATCTATATTAATTCCTAGTCTAGTATAACTTATATACTAATCTAGGCTATATAATAACTATGTTTTAGTAAACGTGAACTATATATAGCTAATATAGGTTAGCAAGAGTGTATTCCTAGATATTTATATCTTACTCTATTAATACAACTATTATACTCTAGTATATAGAGGAGTAGGTAAATAAAAGAATATAGTATAAATCTATATAAGCTAATATAACTTGTTAGCGTTAGTTATAATAAGTAATAATAATATAATTATAGTAATATATATAAATCTATATAATAATAATCTAGTATACTCTAAATTAATTCTTAACCCCTTATATATATACATAATATAACACGTTAGCATACCCTCTCTACACTTCTATTATACTAATATAGCATAACTATAGTATAATAACTTATTATTTAATAACTATATTATAGAAGCATATTAGTATAAAGATGCAGCTAAAGATAATATATTATAAGTAATAGCAACAACACTAGTGCGCGTTATAATATAACAAGTGCACAGGTTGTATATAATAATATACCCTTTCTATCTATAATAATATATTTATAATATATTAGCTTTACTTATAACCTTATCTACTATAAACGCCGCCTTTGTTTCTAACACTATCCTACAGTTAATATAGGATTTAAGATCCTATTTATACAAAATACTAGAACTATATAGTATCTACCTATAGCTAAAATTAGTAAGTAATAATCTAATTATAGTGTAGGTAGCAATATATACGCCTAAAGTATTTGCCCTATAGATTTATACGTTTATAGTTAGTAAGAAGGGTATTAACAACCTTAATAAGTGTATCTACAAGGCTATAGATATATACTTTAATATAATCTAAGACTAACTATTTAGCTATATTTCTAACTCTAAGTAGACTAATATATAGGATACTGTCCTTACTAAGTATCTATTTTTTAGATATTTTCATAGAGTATAGGTATTAAAATAGCTTATATAGCAGACCTAGATATATAGGAATAAGAACTAACACTCTAAACTAAAATATAAGTATATTATCTACCTCTTTAAATATACTAATCTTACTATTATAAAGGAGCTATTATATATAATTATGCTATGCTAGGTAATAGTATTACTACCCTAATTACTTAAACGTTTGCTATCCTATAAGGCCCTAGCCTAGGGAGGTCTATTATATATAAAGGTCTATATGGATACTAGTAGCTAATATTTAACTTTATTTATAGCAGTTTAGGTATATACTATAACTATATAGTAGCCTAGTTAGGATTCTATAGTAACGCTCCCTAATATTTAAACTAAGACTTATTATAGGCTATAAGTAAGCTAGTATTACCCTATCTGTGGAAATCTAGATTACTAAGGTTAGGAATGATTTAGGAGATAGATTATTAGATTATATCTACTACAATCGTACTTATATATATAGAGCTTTAGCTACCCTTACTAGAAGGTAAATAATTAGTAAACCTTCCTTACTAGAGCTCCTGCTTTTTATTAGGCACTTAGTAGTAAGCTAGCAGTTAATTAGATAGTAGGTTATATAGGGGTATTAATTAGGATTAATTAGATTAAGATACTCTATAATCTAGTTAATATCCCTCCTATAACACACCCCCTAGGTATAGGTAGATCTTTTATTATTATAGTTACACTTATAGTTAGTAGGTAGTGTAGCTAATTAGAGTGTTGTATATCTAAAGGGTTAAATTAGCTTACCCTTTAGATACTAACTAGCGCGCCTTCCTTATTTAGCCTGCGCTTGCGCGCGTAGATATTATCTAGACTAAGCTCTATAACTCTATCTACCTAACTATAATCTTTACTATAGCTTAAATTATAAGATTATATAACCCTAAAGATCTAAACTATACTTATATCCTTACTAACCTATATCTTAGTTAAAGTTAAAAACTACTACTTACGCTTACTCTACCTACGCTATCCTTATTACCTCCTGCGTAGCTAAAGCTATAGTTACTAAAGCTACTACTACTAAAGAAGAGTATACTACTATTAAGCGTAAGGCTATTATAGAGCGTGTAGTAGCTAAGCGTATAGCTACTACTACTACTATTAAGATTAAGAGGCTAAGGAAGGGCGCTCCTGCTCTAGCTCTTACTACTCTAGCTCTAACTCTAGCTCCTGCTCCTCCCTAGACCCTGCCCTATATCCCCGCTCCTGCTTCTACTCCCTCTCTAGCTCCTAAGGAGACCTTAAGATCCTCCTATTATAGAGAGCCTAGTATTTATTATACTAAAACTTGTCTAAATTATCTACGCTCTACGCTCTTTAATAAGTCTAATAGTAAGTGCTATAACTCTTCTAGTAGGGGGACTTAGTGCTAGTAGTACTTCTTTAGGTATAGCTATATCCTAATATATATAATCTATATAAGAATTTTTCTTTTATAATACTTAGTAAGATCTATACTAATAAACTAATAGCCCTAAGCTTGCCTAATATTCTATAGTATCCTTCCTAGTAAGGAAGTAGGTAGGTAAGAGCTAAGACCTTCTTAAGGATAAGAAGTAGAGGGTCTTAGTGCTCCTTAAGGAGAGCAAGGCTAAGTAGCAGGAGCTAGTAAAAGCTACTACTACTACTACTAAGCTTGCGCGTAAGGCTGCTACTATAGCTAAGGGCGCCTAGAGCTCCTTATTAGAAGATAAGGACTCTAGCTCCTCTAAGGTTCCCCCTATAGATCCTAGGTTAGGGCAACCTAGGTGGCTCCCTATAGACTCTAAGGCACGCTTCTTGCACGTGATAGAGCTCCTTAGGGAAGCTACCTAGTTAATAATAGAGAGGTAGGCTATAGTTAGTTATTCTTATATTATATATTAATAGATCTTATATACTACCTTACTTTAATTAATACTATATAATATATACTCTACTATTATATAACTTTAGGTGCTTCCTAAACCTTATAAATTATTATATAGTTAGGTTTTTAGTAAGCCTATTAGCTAGTATATTACTAGTAGGTAGGTAGGTAATATAGAAAGATCCCTTTTTATACTCTTATCTAAGCTATATATTTTAAATATCTATATAGCGTAGCTTAGTAGTAATCCTTTTATTATTACCTACTACTAACCTAATAGTTTATTAATTATTATAATTAATTATCTAGGTAGTATCTAAAGTAAGGTGTATTTTAGTTAAAAAGCGTTTTAACACTATTGCTTCTTTACTTACTTACTTAAGCGCAAGGAGCTCTACCTTAGTAGTTAACGTAGTAACAGTTACTTATTAAGCTACCTTCTAAATAATAGGTCCTCTAAAGAGCATAATTAGGTATCTATATAATAATTACTAAGTATTAATATTATTAGCAAATAACGCATTACTATATATTATAAGCTTATTAGGATCCCTATTCCTATATTAGATTAATTAGTATTAAGTTTAGTATAGATAGATAATCACTTAATTAACTGTATTAAAGTGTTATTTAGATACGTTAGTAAGGTATTAGGAGAGCTAGGAGGCTACATAGGCAATATTAGGGCGCACTATAATTAAGGTGTAAAGGATTAATCTAACGCGCTCCTAATAGTCCTTAATCTCTTTTTTAGTAGCTTCTCCTATACTCTTTTTAATATCTTTACTTAATAGTAGTGTAGTAGGGAATTTTCCTATCTCTACTAGATTAAATTTCTTTGCAATCTTGTTAATGTATTTATTATAAACAAGCGTTATTGTCTATCTCTTTCTATCCTAGATTACTCTTACCCCTAGAAACTAGCTTACAGGTCCCTTTTCTTCTATAGTATATCTTTGCTTTAGAGCTTAGATAACTTTGTGTTGCAGGAGGGATATCAACCGGATCACGGAGCATCTTGATCCGATTAACCCTGATTAATACCCCTGTATGACCCACTATCTAATCAACTGCCAGCTCACTGCCAAGTGCCTAATAAAAAGCAGGAGCTCTAGTAAGGAAGGTTTACTAATTATTTACCTTCTAGTAAGGGTAGCTGAAGCTCTATATATATAAGTACGATCGTAGTAGATACAATCTAATAATCTATCTCCTAAATTATTCCTAACCTTAGTGATCTAAATTTCTATAGTTATAAGCCTGGTTTGCGCTTTACCTTATTAAAAATTGTCCTATCTATTTAAGCGTATTGTTTGACTTAGACACTAAGCTAGCAAGCTTTACTCTTTCTTTATACTATTTCTTAAGCAGAAGCTTACTTATTACTCTTCTACTATAAGTAACTAAATCCTAAAGGGGGATATCCTACTTACTAGATTAACTAACTAGCCTACCTAGTATATTTAATTTAGATACTATGCCCTAACTAAAGGGATCTAGGTAGAGGTAGACCCTAAGGCTTAGGATGCTAAAAACCACTTTAAGAATAGACCTATTAAGCCTAACATGCTAATAGATATCGTGCTATCTAACAAAATAAGTAAGCAGTATAAACTTAAAATAGCTTAGTACTAAGCCTACTTATTAGATTAGGTATTAAAGTTATTAGTAATCTAGAACCTTTTTATATAGGTTAACAATATAGTAGATTAAGGGATCCTTACCCTAGCCTATATAAAGCTTATTAATTAAGGAAGAGTAACCCTCTAAGCACTTATCTAAGTGCTCTATAATAACCTAGCGCTAACTAATTTAAGCGCTGCAACACTAGCAAGATTGCAGTATAAAGCTTATCTTACTAAGGTAAAGATAAGTGGCCAAGACGCTAATTGCTAGTAGAAGGAGTAGACAATCCTATATATACAAGCTAAGGTATACAACATTCCTAATATTAAAGGATAGCTTGTAGTATAGGATTATCTTAAACCTCTATCTACTAGGATCTTACTAGATTAGGGCTAAACTATGTTTTAAAGGATTATTAAAAAGTTAGTAATAGGAGAGCTAACTTATAACCTCCTACAGGTTACTAAGATCTATTTATTACTTCTCTAAGAGAACAACATAAGATTAAGCTCTAAGGGTCCTAGAGTGTTTGCAACAATAGGAGCTCCACCTTCTAACTAACCTAAGAAGGAGTCTTTATATCTATATAGTAGATCTTACCTATAGAAACCTCCTAAATGCAAAAACGTTATTAAAGCTTAGATTAATACAGGTAACAAGCTTACTACTACTTAATAATTAGAGATTAAGAAAAAGATTAATAGGAATTAAAAATTCAAAGAGTTAAGAAAAGCTCTAATCAAGTCCTATCCTATTAATTAAGATTATAGTAGTAAGGCAAGCGCAATCACCTATTTAGGCAGTATCTAGGTGGCACTAATTAACCCTATATTAATAGCGGAGAAAACAAACAGGATCTATTTAACTATAGACTTTAAAGCTTACGCTCTATTAAAGAGCACTATCTTTAACAACAGGGGTATAGTGCACCTAGTTAATAATATAAGCTACCTAGAAGAAAGCTTGTTTAGATTAGTTAAATATAAGACAGTTAAAGCAGGAACTTAAGCTTTTCTAATCTTAGGTAGAGGGACTAGAGTAATCCCTAATACTCTTAATAGACTAAGAGGTCTAAAAATAGAAGATTTAGTGCTTACTAACGTGGTGTTAGTAGAAGGTTTTTATGTGAATATTATATTAGAAGCTTAATTACTTAAAGCAGGAGTTTAGTTCCTTAGGCTAGATACTACCTTGCAGTTTAGATTATTAGGAAAGAGCGTTATATTAGCTAAGTTACTACGCAAGTTTAACTTAACTTTCCTAGAATACAAGCCCTCTACCCCTTATTAAATAATCTAAAGCATAGTGCCTAAACAACCCTAACAATCCTAGACAACTTACCTAAGACACGATAGTAAGGAGCTTTAGCACTAACAATTAGGCTATTTAGGTCCTAAGGCACTTAAAGCTCTAGTTAAGTTAGTAATAAACGTTAGGATTAAAGGAACTCCTAGGAGCAAATGCGAGCACTACGCTATTACACATGCCTAACAGGTTATATTAAGATAACTAAGGGAAAGATTACTATGTCTATACTACTAGGTATTATAGGATCTATTTAACATACTAATAGGTATAGCTTATAAGTAATAGATCTTAGTATTAAAGTGCGACTACTTAGGAAAGCTTTATACCTATTTACTACAAGCTAAAAACCTTAATAAGATTATATAGGTATTTAAAAATTTTAAGAGCTTAATACTTAATTAATATAAGCTTAGTATAGTTAAGATTATACAAGATAATAATATTATAATGCTCCCTTAGCGTGGTAAATCTTGTTTTTAGATCTAGGCAGCTAATAATAGTATTAAAATTAAGAGCTTACCCGTATATACCTATAAACCTAATAGAGGAGTAGAAAGAGTAGGGCAGGAGATTATAACAAAATTAATTAAAATAAGGATTAGTGCTAACCTACTAACAAAGCTCTAGCCTAAAATTATTAAAGTAGTAACTTAGCTCTATAATATAAGCCTGTCCTATGCTTATAATATAATATTACCTAATAAAGTGCTAGATTGTTAGTTTACTAGATACTTTAGGTAGTAGCAACTAGAGCAGATAAGGGAGGTAACTACTAATCTCTGCCCTAATTAGAGCGGAATATACGCCTATGGCTGTTAAGCTTACCCCCTTAATAGAGATTAAGTAGCTAGGCGTCACAAGAGGGTTTTTAAGGTAAACCCTTAGGGTTATATTAGATATCTAGTAGGATACAGAGCATCTAATATATATAGGATATAGATCCCCTTGCTTAATTAGATTATTATAACGCAGAATATTACCTTTAATAAGGATCTTTTCTATAAAGAGAAAGATCTAGAGTAGCTTTAATAGTTAGAGGCTTAAAAGATAGTTAATATTATTAGTAAAGATAAGATCTATAATATAGGAGAAGCATATAAAGAGCTTAATATCTTTAATTAGCTTTGTATTATAGTAGAGTAATATAAGGAGTCTAGTAAGCAAGGAGGACTAAACCTAGTATAGGAGCTAGGGGGTAGGGTAGAGCTAGAGGAGGTAGATAATTAGGCTAGCTAGCCTAGTAATTCACAACCCCCTAAGCAGACACCTCTAGCGTAGGTACTAAGCATAGCTAGCTTAGCATAAAGGATCTATACAAAGTCCCCTAAGCTAATAGGGCTCTAAACTCCTAAACTAACACTAGAACTAAACTTTAGTATAGGAGATAAAGGATCTATATAGGTTATAAATTAGGGTCTTACTACCTAAGATAGTAGTAATCTAACTTACTTTAATACTATAATAGGTAGCTCCTAGGAAAGACCTAGAGGGGAGAGTGCTATTAGTGGGTTACTCTATAAGAGCATAGAGATAGGTAAGGGCACCCTATCTAGCTCTTATAGGGGTGGTAAGTAGAGCTCCTACCTACCTGCTTTAGGACTAGATTCTGTATCTCCTGCAGATCCCTTACAAGCGGCACCTAGAGCTCCTAGAAGAAGTAGAAAACCACAAGTTAAAGGACTACTACTAACGCGTGTTAGTAAGCAAGCTTAGGGATAGGACCCTAATAAACCACTAGGAGGCTCTATAAGTGCGGGGATATATATAGTAATAGATCTATTAGATATAGATCTAATTAGAAATCCCTTGTATAATCTTTTAGTATATCCTAAACTAAATACTATAATCCACGCTATAATTATAGTAGTAATAGGGAGCAAATCCCCTAAAGACCCTAAAAGAAATACGCACTAGGACGCTCTATAAAAGGAGCTAAAATAATAGAAGGATCTCTATAACTACTAAATAGGACAGCAATTTAGAGACATAGTATATAAAGAAATTAATACTCTACTAAAAGCTAGTACCTAGGAGGAGATTAATAGGCTAACTAAAGGAGAGTGTCTACTCCTACTTAAATAGGTGTTTACATATAAGCTTAATTAGGATAGTTACCTAATTAAGTGCAAAGCAAGGATAGTAGTAAGAGGAGATCTATAGCTTACTAACTTAATTTATTTAACCTACGCAGCTACCCTAGTAGCTTAAACCTTTAGGACTACAATAGCTATTAGAGCTAAGTTTAACCTTAAGATATATTAATATAATGTTATTAGAGCTTTCCTTAACGCCTTAAGGGATTAACACCCTATAGTTATCTATAAGCTACCTAAAGGATATTAAATACCTAGGAAGTGCGTTAAGCTTAAACGAGCTCTATATAGACTAAAAGACTTACTATTATTATAGTATAATAAGCTCTTAACTACACTCTAAGAAAATAAGCTTATTGCTTCTAAAGAGGAGCTATGCCTATTCTTTAATAGAGATTGTAGTATCTTGTTAATATTCTATGTGGACAATATCCTATCGCTCTATTACTAAAACTACGCAAGCTAAGCTTACAAAGTGTGGAAATTTGGATCACTAAGGTTAGGAATAATTTAGGAGATAGATTATTAGATTATATCTACTACGATCGTACTTATATATATAGAGCTTTAGCTACCCTTACTAGAAGGTAAATAATTAGTAAACCTTCCTTACTAGAGCTCCTGCTTTTTATTAGGCACTTAGTAGTAAGCTAGCAGTTAATTAGATAGTTGGTTATACAGGGGTATTAATTAGGGTTAATTAGATTAAGATGCTCTATAATCTAGTTAATATCCCTCCTATAACACACCCCCTAGGTATAGGTAGATCTTTTATTATTATAGTTACGCTTATAGTTAGTAGGTAGTGTAGCTAATTAGAGCGTTATATATCTAAAGGGTTAAATTAGCTTACCCTTTAGATACTAACTAGCGCGCCTTCCTTATTTAGCCTACGCTTACGCGTGTAGATATTATCTAGACTAAGCTCTATAACTCTATCTACCTAACTATAATCTTTACTATAGCTTAAATTATAAGATTATATAACCCTAAAGATCTAAACTATACTTATATCCCTACTAACCTATATCTTTAGTTAAAGTTAAAAACTACTACTTACGCTTACTCTACTTATACTACCCTTATTACCTCCTACGCTGCTAAAGCTACTATTACTAAGGCTACTACTACTAAAGAAGAGCGCGCTACTACTAAGTATAAGGCTATTATAGAGCGTGTAGTAGCTAAGTGCGTAGCTACTACTACTATAGTTAAGATTGCAAAGCTAAGGAAGGGCGCTCCTACTCTAGCTCCTACTACTCTAGCTCTAACTCTAGCTCCTGCTCCTCCCTAGACCCTACCCTATATCCCTACTCCTACTCCTACTCCCTCTCTAGCTCCTAAGGAGACCCTAAGATCCTCCTATTATAGAGAGCCTAGTATTTATTATACTAAAACTTATCTAAATTATCTATACTCTACGCTTTTTAATAAGTCTAATAGTAAGTACTATAACTCTTCTAGTAGGGGGACTTAGTACTAGTAGTGCTCCTCTAGGTATAGCTATATCCTAATATATATAATCTATATAAGAATTTTCCTTTATAATACTTTAGTAAGATCTTATACTAATAAACTAATAGCCCTAAGCTTGCCTAATATTCTATACTATCTTTCCTAGTAAGGAAGTAGGTAGGTAAGAGCTAAGACCTTCTTAAGGATAAGAAGTAGAGGGTCTTAGTGCTCCTTAAGGAGAGCAAGGCTAAGCAGCAGGAGCTAGTAAAAGCTGCTACTACTGCCGCTAAGCTTACGCGCAAGGCTGCTACTATAGCTAAGGGCGCCTAGAGATCCTTATTAGAAGATAAGGACTCTAGCTCCTCTAAGGTTCCCCCTATAGATCCTAGGTTAGGGTAACCTAGGTAGCTCCCTATAGACTCTAAGGCACGCTTTGCGCGCGTAATAGAGCTCCTTAGGGAAGCTACCTAGTTAATAATAGAGAGGTAGGCTATAGTTAGTTATTTTTATATTATATATTAATAGATCTTATATACTACCTTACTTTAATTAATACTATATAATATATACTTTACTATTATATAACTTTAGGTGCTCCCTAAACCTTATAAATTATTATATAGTTAGGTTTTTAGTAAGCCTATTAGCTAGTATATTACTAGTAGGTAGGTAGGTAATATAGAAAGATCCCTTTTTATACTCTTATCTAAGCTATATGTTTTAAATATCTATATAGCGTAGCTTAGTAGTAATCCTTTTATTATTACCTACTACTAACCTAATAGTTTATTAATTATTATAATTAATTATCTAGGTAGTATCTAAAGTAAGGTGTATTTTAGTTAAAAAGCGTTTTAACGCTATTACTTCTTTACTTACTTACTTAAGGGCAAGAAGCTCTGCCTTAGTAGTTAAAGTAGTAACAGTTGCTTATTAAGCTGCCTTCTAAATAATAGGTCCTCTAAAGAGCGTAATTAGGTATCTATATAATAATCGCTAAGTATTAATATTATTAGTAAATAACGCATTACTATATATTATAAGCTTATTAGGATCCCTATTCCTATATTAGATTAATTAGTATTAAGTTTAGTATAGATAGATAATCACTTAATTAACCGCATTAAAGTATTGTTTAGATAGGTTAGTAAGGTATTAGGAGAGCCAGGAGGCTGCATAGGCAATATTAGGGCGCACTATAATTAAGGTGTAAAGGATTAATCTAACGCGCTCCTAATAGTCCTTAATCTCTTTTTTAGTAGCTTCTTCTATACTCTTTTTAATATCTTTACTTAATAGTAGTGTAGTAGGGAATTTTCCTATCTCTACTAGATTAAATTTCTTTGCAATCTTGTTAATGTATTTATTATAAACAAGCGTTATTATCTGTCTCTTTCTATCCTAGATTACTCTTACCCCTAGAAACTAGCTTACAGGTCCCTTTTCTTCTATAGTATATCTTTGCTTTAGAGCTTAGATAACTTTATAAGCTTAGCTTGCGTAGTTTTAGTAATAGAGCGATAGGATATCGTCTACACAGAATATCAACAAGATACTACAATCTCTATTAAAGAATAGGCATAGCTCCTCTTTAGAAGCAATAAGCTTATTTTCTTAGAGTGTAGTTAAGAGCTTATTATACTATAATAATAGTAAGTCTTTTAGTCTATATAGAGCTTGTTTAAGCTTAACGCACTTCCTAGGTATTTAATATCCTTTAGGTAGCTTGTAGATAACTATAGGGTGTTAATCCCTTAAGGCGTTAAGGAAAGCTCTAATAACATTATATTAATATATCTTAAGGTTAAACTTAGCTCTAATAGCTATTGTAGTCCTAAAGGTTTAAGCTGCTAGGGTAGCTGCGTAGGTTAAATAAATTGAGTTAGTAAGCTATAGATCTCCTCTTACTACTATCCTTGCTTTGCACTTAATTAGGTAACTATCCTAATTAAGCTTATATGTAAACACCTATTTAAGTAGGAGTAGACACTCTCCTTTAGTTAGCCTATTAATCTCCTCCTAGGTACTAGCTTTTAGTAGAGTATTAATTTCTTTATATACTACGTCTCTAAATTACTGTCCTATTTAGTAGTTATAGAGATCCTTCTATTATTTTAGCTCTTTTTATAGGGCGTCCTAGTGCGTATTTCTTTTAGGGTTTTTAGGAGATTTACTCCCTATTACTACTATAATTACAGCGTAGATTATAGTATTTAGTTTAGCATATACTAAAAGATTATATAAGGGATTTCTAATTAGATCTATATCTAATAGATCTATTACTATATATATCCCTACACTTATAGAGCCTCCTAGTAGTTTATTAAGGTCCTATCCCTAAGCTTACTTACTAATATATATTAGTAGCAGTCCTTTAACTTATAGTTTTCTACTTCTTCTAGGAGCTCTAGGTGCCGCTTGTAAGGGATCTGCAGGAGATACAGAATCTAGTCCTAAAGCGGGTAGGTAGGAGCTCTGCTTACCACCCCTATAAGAGCTAGATAGGGTGCCCTTACCTATCTCTGTGCTCTTATAGAGTAACCTACTAATAGCACTCTCCCCTCTAGGTCTTTCCTAGGAGCTACCTATTATAGCGTTAAAGTAAGTTAGATTACTACTATCTTAGGTAGTAAGACCCTAATCTATAACCTATATAGATCCTTTATCTCCTATACTAAAGTTTAGTTCTAGTGTTAGTTTAGGAGTTTAGAGCCCTATTAGCTTAGGGGACTTTGTATAGATCCTTTGTGCTAAGCTAGCTGTGCTTAGTACCTACGCTAGAGGTGTCTGCTTAGGGGGTTATAAATTACTAGGCTAGCTAGCCTAATTATCTACCTCCTCTAGCTCTACCCTACCCCCTAGCTCCTACACTAGGTTTAGTCCTCCTTGCTTACTAGACTCCTTATATTACTCTACTATAATACAAAGCTAATTAAAGATATTAAGCTCTTTATATGCTTCTCCTATATTATAGATCTTATCTTTGCTAATAATATTAACTATCTTTTAAGCCTCTAACTATTAAAGCTACTCTAGATCTTTCTCTTTATAGAAAAGATCCTTATTAAAGGTAATATTCTACGTTATAATAATCTAATTAAGCAAGGGGATCTATATCCTATATATATTAGATGCTCTGTATCCTACTAGATATCTAATATAACCCTAAGGGTTTACCTTAAAAACCCTCTTGTGACGCCTAGCTACTTAATCTCTATTAAGGGGGTAAGCTTAACAGCCATAGGCGTATATTCCGCTCTAATTAGGGCAGAGATTAGTAGTTACCTCCCTTATCTGCTCTAGTTGCCACTACCTAAAGTATCTAGTAAACTAACAATCTAGCACTTTGCTAGGTAATATTATATTATAAGTATAGGATAGGCTTATATTATAGAGCTAAGTTGCTGCTTTAATAATTTTAGGCTAGAGCTTTGTTAGTAGGTTAGCACTAATCCTTATTTTAATTAATTTTGTTATAATCTCCTGCCCTACTCTTTCTACTCCTCTATTAGGTTTATAAGTATATATAGGTAAGCTCTTAATTTTAATACTATTATTAGCTACCTAGATCTAAAAGTAAGATTTGCCACGCTAAGGGAGCGTTGTAATATTATTGTCTTGTATAATCTTAACTATGCTAAGCTTATATTAGTTAAGTATTAAGCTCTTAAAATTTAAAACACCTATATAATCTTATTAAGGTTTTTAGCTTATAGTAGATACGTATAAAGCTTTCCTAAGTAGTTATACTTTAATACTAAGATCTATTACTTGTAAGCTATACCTATTAGTATATTAAATAGATCCTATAATACCTAGTAGTATAGACGTAGTAATCTTTCCCTTAGTTGTCTTAATATAACCTATTAGGCATATATAATAGCGTAGTACTTATATTTGCTCCTAGGAGTTCCTTTAATCCTAATATTTATTACTAACTTAACTAGAGCTTTAAGCGCCTTAGGTCCTAAATAGCCTAATTATTAGTGCTAAAGCTCCTTACTATTATATCTTAGGTGAGTTATCTAGGATTGTTAGGGTTATTTAGGCACTATGCTTTAGATTATTTAATAAGGGGTAGAGGGCTTGTATTCTAGGAAAGTTAAGTTAAACTTGCGTAGTAACTTAGCTAATACAACGCTCTTTCCTAATAATCTAAACTACAAGGTAGCATCTAGCCTAAGGAACTAAACTCCTACTTTAAGTAATTAAGCTTCTAATATAATATTTATATAAAAACCTTCTACTAACACCACGTTAGTAAGCACTAAATCTTCTATTTTTAGACCTCTTAGTCTATTAAGAGTATTAGGGATTACTCTAGTCCCTCTGCCTAAGATTAGAAAAGCTTAAGTTCCTACTTTAACTATCTTATATTTAACTAATCTAAATAAGCTTTCTTCTAGGTAGCTTATATTATTAACTAGGTGTACTGCACCCCTATTATTAAAGATAGTGCTCTTTAATAGAGCGTAAGCTTTAAAGTCTATAGTTAAATAGATCCTGTTTGTTTTCTCTGCTATTAACATAGGGTTAATTAGTGCTACCTAGATACTACCTAGATAGGTGATCGCGCTTACCTTATTACTATAATCTTAATTAATAGGATAGGACTTAATTAGAGCTTTTCTTAACTCTTTAAATTTTTAATTCCTATTAATCTTTTTCTTAATCTCTAATTATTAAGTAGTAGTAAGCTTGTTACCTATATTAGTCTAAGCTTTAATAATATTTTTATATTTAGGAGGTTTCTATAGGTAGGATCTACTATATAAGTATAAAGACTCCTTCTTAGGTTAATTAGAAGGTGGAGCTCCTATTATTGCAAACACTCTAGGACCTTTAGAGCTTAATCTTATGTTGTTCTCTTAGAGAAGTAATAAATAGATCTTAGTAACCTATAGGAGGTTATAAGTTAGCTCTATTATTACTAACTTTTTAATAATCCTTTAAAATATAGTTTAACCCTAATCTAGTAAGATCCTAGTAGATAGAGCTTTAAGATAATCCTATACTATAAGCTATCCTTTAATATTAGGAATGTTGTATACCTTAGCTTGCGTATATAGGATTATCTACTCCTTCTACTAGTAATTAGCGTCTTAGCTACTTATCTTTACCTTAGCAAGATAAGCTTTATACTGCAATCTTGCTAGTGTTGCAGCGCTTAAATTAGTTAGCGCTAGGTTATTATAGAGTACTTAGATAAGTGCTTAGAGGGTTACTCTTCCTTAATTAATAAGCTCTATATAGGCTAGGGTAAGGATCCCTTAATTTACTATATTGTTAACCTATATAAAAAGGTTCTAGATTACTAATAACTTTAATACCTAATCTAATAAGTAGGCTTAGTACTAAGCTATTTTAAGTTTATACTACTTGCTTGTTATATTAGATAACGCGATATCTATTAGTATGTTAGGCTTAATAGGTTTATTCTTAAAGTGGTTTTTAGCATCCTAAGCCTTAGGGTCTACCTCTACCTAGATCCCTTTAGTTAGGGCATGGTATCTAAATTAAATATACTAGGTAGGCTAGTTAGTTAATCTAGTAAGTAGGATATCCCCCTTTAGGATTTAGTTGCTTATAGTAGAAGAGTAATAAGTAAGCTTCTACTTAAGAAATAGTATAAAGAAAGAGTAAAGTTTACTAGCTTAGTGTCTAAGTTAAATAATACGCTTAAATAGATAGGACAATCTTTAATAAGGTAAAGCGCTAACTAGGCTTATAACTATAGAAATCTAGATTACTAAGGTTAGGAATAATTTAGGAGATAGATTATTAGATTATATCTACTACGATCATACTTATATATATAGAGCTTTAGCTACCCTTACTAGAAGGTAAATAATTAGTAAACCTTCCTTACTAGAGCTCCTGCTTTTTATTAGGCACTTAGCAGTAAGCTAGCAGTTAATTAGATAGTGGGTCATACAGGGGTATTAATCAGGATTGATTGGATCAAGATGCTCCGTGATCTGGTTGATATCCCTCCTGCAACACTATCCTATTAAAAATATATAAAGATAACGTCTACCCTAAACTAAATATACTAGTAGTATTACTAGCTTTAAAGACTAGGGTGCCTAGGATAGTAATAGTAGCGTTTTTAGGGGTTAGTATCCTAACCTAATAGTTAGTGTGCCCCTAGCTAGTAGTATTAGATTATAACAAGTACTAGTATAGCTAGATATATAACTTTAAAAGCGAACCTATTTATATAGTATACTAGCCTAACTAAATAATTCTACTCTAGATACTTATAAAAACACGCCTATAGAAGATAACTATAATATACTACTAGACACGCAACAACGCTAACCTTATACTATTATAGACTCTCTAATAGAGACTTTAGATTCTACTCTACTAATATAGACTTGCAAGAATACACGCATTAGGAATATAAAGGCTAGGCGCAACTATATAACTAAAGCTAAGGCTAAAGGTAATAGTAATAAGAGAAATACTTCTAGAGTGCAAGGCCTAAAATCACGGCTATCTCTAATACAAACTAGAGCATCTATTATAGATGCCCCTTATATAGATAGTAGTAGTATAGGAGAACTAAATAATAGTAATAGTAATAATAGTGTCTAGGTTTATAGATAATTATAATATAAGAGGGTCCTAACTATATAAGTTAAATAATATATATATACTATATTAGTATATATAAATAATATAATATAATATTACTATATATTCTATACTACACAAGCTTACTATATTATACTACCTATTTACTACTATATATAATATAGTATATATAATAATATATATATATACCTAACTTTAAACTAATATACTACTAAAGAAACCTATAATATATATAGTGTAAGCAACTAACTTGCCCTAGAATATTTATAACGTGGAGCATAATCTTTAGTAATACTACTACACTATAATATAAGAGTGTTATTATAATAGGCGCCTTTATAGAACTTACTAACCTATTATTATAGGATATTTTAGATTATAATTTTATATACTAGGTATACTACCTAGTCTCTTAGTTATTGTTGCAGCGTACCTAGGCAGTGGTATGCTGCACACCTATACTACCTAGGTATCTACTAGTACTAGTTCCTATATAGTAACCCTACTAAATTATACCTACTATATACCCTCTATCTATACTAAATTTTCACCCTAGGTGCTATATATCTATCTACTATATAACCTGTAATTAGGTATATTATATAAACTATGTTTAAATAGACGCTAAAGTTAATATATATAATACTAATAATATATAAACTAAAAAGTAGTTTACCTTTATAGAATATATAGTATAGTAAACCCTATTTAGGTTTACTTCTTATACTTAAACTACTTCGTGGTCTACTTTAGATAAATATGGCTACTGTAAACCGGTTTTGTACCGTAGTGTACGGTATGGGTTATTGGAGCGATGATCTACGAACACGAAGAACCAATTCTATCCTTATCTATAACTTATCCACAGCTGTGGTCTTGAACATGACCGTCCTTCCTTGGCCAACAATGTTCCTTGCAATGACAACTGTCATTATCGTCAACACTAAATACCCATACGGCTTCAATGAGCTCATCTTCCGGAACAGAGCCTCGAACCAGCATGATGTTTGTTTTCCCTTCCGTCACTTCGATCGAGAGACTGGGATCATACTCGTCGAGACATCGCAATCCGAAAATCTGATCAAGGCCAAGATCTTTGAGCACCTTGAGTGCCATCGTCTGGAATGTGTTGTTGAGGCGTGGTGCCTCCTGGTAGTATCCAAACTCATAAGGAACAGCTGCGCCGTTGTATAATCGGTAAGACCGAGGCACGATCTTCCCCTCATATTGGGCCACGATATCCGTCTGTTCATGACCGACTTTCCAGGCCGTAGAGGAGGAGCGGTACTCGACAAGACGTTCACCGTCCGCGATAGCGAAATGTTTGTGCAGCAACACAATACCGTACTGTTCGTGGGCATTACACTCAAGAAATAATTTGCGCACTGGTCCGGTAAGATGAGCCCGCACCGTATCATCAACGAGACTCGCAGCAGATCGCAGCGAAGGAAGAGAATTGTAAGCAGCTGAATCGTACATGGCTCAATCCGGACCGCAATCAGCGTAAAGGGAGGTGAGAATGGTAGTCATTGTTATGGGATCCTTGATGTGATGAAAGTATTGATTGAAGAATCCATGGACGAAGAGCCCAAAGGTAGCTAGATATAGCCCATCCATAGTCCCAAACTGGGTGTCTCCCAGACAACCCGGGATGAGGGAGTTGCCCATAGCAGTGGGCAGTCACCACCTCATCGATAATCCTCTAATCCGAATCCGATAGCGAAGACGATATCACAATAGCAGTAGACGCAGAATTCCCCTTATCCTCAGCCTGAGACGCCACAGCGAGAGCAGTCGGCACAGGCGCTGTTGGTCGCGGTGTAGGCGGTATCGGTATCCTGGGGTGGTGGATGGATGGACTTGGTCTTGGTCTTGGAATTGGAGGGGGGAAGGGGAGGGTTGGGGCCGAGTATGCGGGATGGTATGGTTGGGGGGTATGGTATGCTTGAGCATGTCCTGGCTGGGGGTTATGGTATGCTTGAGTATATCCTGGCTGGGGGTTATGGTATGCTTGAGTATATCCTGGCGGGGGAAGGATACGGGTATTATTTCCAGAATTCCAAGCTGGAACTGATGCCGATACCAATGGCCCAACCGCAGCGGGATTGGGACTGGGGACCCAAACCCAATTCCCAGCACCGAGTGTTGAATTCTGCGATGCTGGCATAGAGCGATACATGGCTTCCGAGTGTATAGCAGGTGGTGCAAGCATGGAGTGCACAGCACCATGGGGAACTTGAGACCGAGCTTGTACTAGCCAGGCAGACGGTCCAACACCCCGACCACCATAGCCCTGATCTCGCTCCTCCGCACCCGTTCCCTCCACACGCAACCGCGTCGTACCCTCGCTACTCCGCCTCCTCGGCGCTGAGCCTCTCCACACATCCTCAATCATCCCACGCCCCACTCTACTACCCTCACCACCACCTAAACCCGCGCTCTCCCCAGCCCTCCCCGCAGCGGCAATCATACTACCAACGGGATGCAACACCGCCGTCCCAGGTACATACCCCCTCACCGCCCTAGAATCAACACCGGGTGCTGGAACACCAGGCGTACCCAGCCCAACAGATTCACGCCGCGTGGAGTGTGTATCAGATCCCCCACGGGAGCCCCGTTGTGATACTCGCATACCGGTAACAGGACGCGGTCTAAACTGCCCAGTCTCGGGACGATATTCCAAGTACACACTCGGGCGCTGAACCACACCATCCCGTTTTTCTACACCCAGCTCCGGCCTCTGCGTACTCACAGCCCGACGTCGTCCGTTCCGGCGCACTCGAGCATCGACTGCGACGGGGGGCACAGGAGGCGGGAGAGAAGGGGTGCGGGGTGCGGGGATGAAGCGCGAGGGGTCTTCAGAGGCTATGTAGGGACGTCGCGAGATGTCGAAGATGCGGGCGAAGATTTCGGGGTGGGGCGGGTGCGGGTGCGTGGCGATGTAGTGTGAGGAGAGGGGGTAGCCGGGGAGGGCTGGCGGGCGTGGGTTGGGGAGGATGCGGCGGGGAGATGGGTTGCGGCGGGTGGAGGGTAGATGGGCTTGGGGTGTTGTATTTGCGGGGGGTGGGCGGGGGGGAGGCGGCGTGAAGGTCTCGTTTTGGGGATCCGTGTGTGATGATGAGTTCGCTGCTGAGTGGAGTTGCGAGTAGATGTCTGGTAGTGTATTCGTAGATTCTGTGATGGGCGTCTGCGTGGGTACAAATGGGGCATTCTCTCTACCAATTCTTCGCGGCATGGTCATGAATTCTTCCAGTCTGTTGCTGGATTCCAGGGCACTTATCGAAGGGAGTATTGCTCGTTGAGAGAGCTTTGCCGTTGATGAAGCTTCCCCAACACTCCTTCTCTGTCTTTTCTTGTCGGATGCCTCCGTGTCGACTTCCGCTTCAGCCCTGTCTTTGGATTTGGTTCTGAGTTTTGCTTTTAATTCGGCCTCGAGTTGGAGTGCTGTACGGCGGTCCCGCGTTCGTTGGGCTTTCTCGTGTGCAAGCTTAGCCATGTGACTGCGCCATCCTGCATTTTGGTGCTTGCCAGTCATGCCCTCATCGTCCGAGGACTCCTCGACGACTGATCTGTCTACTGTTGTTGGTTGAGGTGTTTGCTCATGAGCCCGCGCCGTTCCTTTGCCCTTGTCAATTTTGGTGGGTATAATCTCACTATCGTCGTCTGAGGTGGATCCCGCGTCTTTTCCCTTCTCCTCATCAATGACCTTTGCAGTTGACGCCTCCTTTGCCCTGGCCTCGTCGTTTGCATCGACTCTTTGGCTGCGCTCATCGTGTCTTTCGCTCTCACTACCTTCCTCGGTCACGTCTGCTTTCTGGTGGCCCAACTCTTTTTCGTATTTTTCCCCAGTCTCCTCATTTTCGATAGTGCTTACGCTTTGAAGATTCGAGCTCTGTATAGCTGGCGTATGACCATCCTTGCTGGTATTGGCGCCGCGGTCCACAGAGCTATCTGGTTCCAGGCGATCCGAAGGGGAAAAGGCACGGTTGGATGACATCGCAGTGAGTAGCGAGTAGCGAGTCGTATATCCAGAAAGATGACTTGGCCCAGTGCTAAACCAGTGTTGCAATCTCAAAGATGTGTCGTTGCAAACCTGGAGTGCAGTCGCGCAATTGGATTCGAGCTTTTTAACAAAGCTTCGTTTGTGGCGCGGTGAATGGCTTTTGTAAAGTGTGATGCACCCCGTTTGCTGCCCTGAGACACATCTGCGTCGATAAGCTTAGCTCTGTGTAGTGAAAGCGGGAGCTCTATATGGAAACTGCGTCGTTTGCCTCAAACGCATGACTGCGAACCTCATGACAACGTTAGATTGGGGCGAGGACGTGGGTTTCACGCAACACTCACAAGTCAAGAATTAGAGAAACAAACTGCTTATCTACCGCACTACTATCCCAGCGACAAGTGCATCCATAGCACTACTCTGCATCGTTGCGTTCGGGGGCCCAGCATAAGGCCCCGCCCAATTCACCCCAAAGACAACTCCCATGTCTCCCCCTCTATCATTCCTCCATATGCTCTCTGAATTCCTGCCCACTGCATCCACATACACCGGATCTGGCGCGAGCTGGTGTAGCGCCTGTAAATTGCGCATAAAGATTCCTTTGAACTGGTTCCCGTCGGCTCCGCACCCAGGTTCACATCGATCGTGAATGACGCCATTTTCGTCTGATAATTCGCTGAGTGCGGCTTTGGCGATGCGGGTTGCGAGGGGAATGTATGTGGGATCTGGAGCTGCGCGTTGGAGTTCAACCAGTGCGCCGAGGATGACGCCTTGATTGTAGCTCCACACTGTTGCTCCGTTATTCTCGCAATTATCATTCAATCCATCGTTGATCGTCCCCTTCTCGTTCATCATTCCGCTTCTCAGAAACCAGGCCAGCGTCCGGCGAGCCCAGTCTACATACCCAGCTTTTTTATCCGCAGAAACACGGTTTGCCAGATGCGCAGCTGTACTCATGAAGAGCTCGTTCGCAATGGCGTTCATATAGTCACGCTCCCAACTCCAGTAGATTCCGCCGTTGAAACAGCGTGTAGGCCAGACTTTTGAGACGGCGCCAAAGATGCCTTCGGCAAGGGTAAGGTACGAGCGATCCTGGGTCAGGTCGTACGCGTTTATCCAGGCTAGGGCCCACCAGAGGTCGTCGTCGTAGAAACCGTCGAGCCAGTCGTCCGGGTTCAGAGAAGTGGCAAGGACCTCTTGGCTGCCATCTTTAGCTTCGGCTTTGGACTGGAATATTGGCAGGCTATTGACGTCAATATAAGGGGCCGGGTCGTGCCAGGACGATGGATATGAGGTCTTTGGTTCATTGGTAATGGGGAGGAGAGATTTCGTATAGCCGCTTTCAAAGCCTGTGCCGTTGAAGACGGCGAAGGTGCCATCTTCTCCGTCTAGTTCTCTTCTGCGTAATGCTTCTCTTTCAATGCCGGGTTGCGGGTTACGACTTGGTGCCTGCACAAGCGTGTTTGCGAAGATTCTGGTTGCAAGGCTTTGTAATCG
This sequence comes from Plenodomus lingam, assembly GCF_022343315.1. Lineage (NCBI taxonomy): Eukaryota > Fungi > Ascomycota > Dothideomycetes > Pleosporales > Leptosphaeriaceae > Plenodomus > Plenodomus lingam. Next base: position 258,772 of record NW_027093944.1, on the reverse strand, counting down.
TCCATTGGTGGGATCAGCTTTGGCAAGGTTGCCAACCATGGTCATTATGTTGGCGCCGTTCCACCAGCCTGCTGTGTCCCATATCCCTGCACCGGCGTTGTACCATATCTGAAGAGTCGAAAGCGCGTATTCTGCACGTTTTGTGGGGTCTATTATGGTATCTTCGAAGCTTTGTGCGTACGCGTTAGGGACAAGAGGTGTGCAGAGCAAGAGTGATTGGAGAAGTGATGAAGGAAGCATGATGGAAACCCACTCTCACAATGTGGGGCAGAAAGATCGCTGGCCAGCAACGAGAGGAAACAAAAGCTGATAAAGCAGGAGAAGTTGTTGCGGAGAAGTTGACAATCCCAATTTCCAAGCTACTATGCGACGTCTTCTATATTATCCTCGACCTCAAGTGCGACCATCCCATGCGCGCTTAGCCCCATCATCTCAGCCACCATCCGCTCATTACACGCGCAGTCGCCCATCGGCCCAGAATAGTAAGTTCAGTCCAGAATAGGCAATTGGGGTGGATATGGCGAAAGAAAATCAGTCTCACCGTGGGTCGTAGGCTCAGAGGTACCTGGCCTGCAACGGGCTGGTGTTTCATATCCGGGAGCTTGGCCTCAACAACTGGGGGCGGGTAATAGAAACAGGCGTCTCGAATGGGCGAAGACAAAGAACTGGCATGTATAAGCGCGATGCATGAAAAGGGATACCAAAGACGGCGATAACATCGTGGGGGTAATGGAAGGTGAGTGGCCAGAGAGTTTGATGAATGTTTAAGCGGCTAAGAACAAGAATAGTCGAGATTGTAGTCAGCATAGAGACACTCATCTACCGGTAGGGACATGACTTCTTCGACAAACCCCCCTTTCCTCGTGCACAAATGTTGATGATGCAGATGGTGGTGGTGATGGCAACAGCGGTGAAGCAGCGGCTGTGTTGGTCTGTGACCCCGCGTTCCGCCCGGAATGCTTCGGAACAGCGCCGGATTGGCTGGGGAGCAGGACAAATGAATGGCATGGGACCGCTTTGATCCAATGCTGCGAACAATATCCATGTCATTGCTACTGTGTGAACTTGAAAGTGAGTGTATACAGAACATGTGCAAATTTGACAATGAACGAGCTATTCTTTCACCTTTAGCATTTGAACAAGGACAGACAAGCTCGAGTGGTTGAGTTATCCAAGCCCCGAAGGCCTCTGAAGAAGCACTATAACTCAGACATCCAGACAAAACAGTGAAACATGCATCAGTTTCTCCCCCACGTGAATCTCTCTCAGCCTAATCATCACTCTCCCCAAGCTCATCAGGCAATCAAAATTTCACTCCCCAAGTCTTTGACCTCCTCGACCCAACAATTTCCCTCCCCTAACGCCCCTTCATCTTTCAGTTTCCATATTACCTCAAGCACTCTCTTGCTAGTATGGAGATAGCCCCAAAACATAATCCCATAGAGTTGATCTAGCGTATTCATGATCCACTCACGTTGTTCGCTGTCCTCACTTTCTGTGCCGGCAAGGAACAAGGGCCAGCATATACTTTTGAACAATGCGTCACCAGGTCGCAAGTGCGAAATATGGTGTACCACGTCATCAGCCAGCCCAGTGAGCGAAACAAGCGCAGAGCCGGATGCGGGGTCGAGCAAGGGGTTAGTGGACGGTAGGACGCGGGCGAGATAGATGCAAACTGCGGAGCGGTGGGCTGAGGCGATGCGGATGCGTTGGGAGAGGTCTTCATCGGGGGAAGCAGGAGCGAAAGATTCGGACCACGCGATGGGATCGAAAGCTATAGCGCGTTGGAGCAGAGCACCTACTTGGTCTTGGATAGTATTTGATCCCATCGTTGTAACGCGAGGGGAGTCCTGGGAGCTGGGTAAGGCGAATGATTCAATCATTATGCGGAGAAGGGGGCCGGGGCAAGAAAGGTAGTTGTTTGTTTCCGCGTAGCGAAGGATAGGTTCAAGTTCGATAGAGTCGGGTATTAAAGCAGACATATTGGAAAAGGAAAAAGTTGAGCCGAGAATGTAGAAGACGAGGAAGTCTGAGAGGATAGTCTGGCGAAGCCGACTCATAGGCTGCTGGAGGTAAGGTGGTGTACCAAGGAGTTTGATGAGTCTCGAAGCGCCATCCATGTGAACCTTCCACTTGTCACGGCCAGATTCAACAAGAGCGTAATTGACAAAGAGCAGGATGGTAACGAGGATGAGGTCGATGTTGGAGGCGTTTACTGTTGCTACACTCCCTGCTAATAAGCCAAGCGCGTGATGTTTCGCTACGAGCGCATCACGGTAGGAGGACTCCAGTGGTCCACCAAATCGGCTGACGGCTTGATAGTATGCCACAACAGTCGGACTCTGCTCGCCCTGGTAGGTAGAATGGCCCATGGGATTCCGTGTGATATTGTAGACGTGGAAAGCCGAGTTGGCAACTATGATGTGCAGCAAGAGTGGATAAGCGCACGTGGCCGGTATCAGATCACGCATGGGGTTTCTCCCAGGCATGTCGTAAACCACCATGACTTCACATAGCTGGGTGGCGTAGTGATACAAGTAGTATCTCGAGTTTCGGTCAAGATCATTGACCAACGGGTCAATCAGAGATCGCTGAACAACCATGGCGGTATTGTCTCCCTCTTTATTCGTGGAAGTCAGGGCATTGCAACTGGGCCCAGCATCCTGATTTTCCCCAGCCAGGTGCTGTTGTTTCGAATCCTCCTCATGATCCCAAACCAACGCCGGTGCCTTATTTGTCCTAGCCACTTTACCCATCTCGTTCCTCTCCTTCTGCACATTCTCCTCATACCCCTTCCCCATCATCTTCCCCCGACTCGCCACTCCATGATTCCAGATAAACAGCTTCCCATAACCCAGGCACTCTGTACCCGCAGCCAAACATTTCTGGCAACTTGGTAGACTGCGATCGCATCGCCAGCGCTTCTTGCGGCAATTGTGGCAGGCCTTGGTGGGTGCTGTAAAAGGCAACGTGACAGCCGACGGAAAAGTGGCGCTCATTGAGTGGGCTCGCCATGCAAGGCGTGTGGGTGAGTTGCTTGATCCAGGATGCACAAATACAGTCAGAGCGGATATTGTCGCGGTTGTTTGGATTCAGCTTCGGTGTGGAGATGCGGCGCGGGTGGAAGAGTGTGACTGGCAAGGGATCTGCAGAGCCGGTGAACGGCATGTGCGTCATGACCGTTGAGGGAGAGGGATCATGTAACTTACAGAGGGCGATTTTCACCAAGAACGTAATAGGATCATGAATTGGCCACTGATGGCGGCCGCTGAACCAGATTACTGCTCGCAACTCTGGAGGATTCGCGCACTGCACTTGGCATCGTTCGGCCGCCCTTGTGCCGAGTCCGGCCAGCTTTGGGTCTACGCTGGAAAGGGAAGCCAAGACGCAAGCTTTGCATGACGGCATCACATCGTGCTGGTCTATCACCACAACGTCACGAACACCGCTAAAGTTTTTGTTCTTTGCCTTTCTGTTGACCAGAGATATGCTGCACATCACATTTACTCTACCAGTCACAGTTCCGTCGGTGCTCACGGACTCTGGGCCACTGTACGATATAGAAAGAGTAGATTCCTGGGTTACAACTTACCACCAACAACCTACATCTGCTCATGTTCATACCGGATCGATAGACATACCTTCGCCTCACATGCATCACACATACTCTTGAACATTTCGTTACAACCCCCTCTGCCTACCACAACCTCCCATCTCATCCACGATGGACACACCAACCTCACTCAAGGCCTCACCGCCTGGCACTCCAACATCAGCTGAAGTCGAGGAAGCCACAACACCCCATATTCGCGGCTCGTACACTCCATCCGAAATTGAACGTCTTGGCCGCGAGCGCCCTGAAGTGTTCACCTCGATATGGATGGAACTCGGATTCTGCTTCGCCCTCCTCGGTTCCATGTTCGTAGCAGAGTACTTCATCTCAGGCTTCAACATTCTCCTGCCCGACCTTGCAGTTGCACTGGACATTCCCTCCAAGGCGCAGACATGGCCAGCTAGCGTTTTCGCGTTAGTAACTGGAGCTTTCCTCTTACCCTTTGGCCGACTAGCAGACATCTTCGGAGGATACATTGTGTTCAACATTGGCCTAGTTTGGTTCCTCATTTGGTCCATCATCGCAGGGTTCAGTCAGAACTACGTCATGCTCATTGTATGTCGGGCGCTGCAGGGTTTTGGACCTGCTGCTTTTCTACCATCTGGCATCATGTTGCTAGGGAGTATCTACCGTCCAGGACCGAGGAAGAACATCGTCTTCAGCCTGTACGGCGCCTTTGCACCCGTGGGCTTCTTCACTGGAATATTCTTTGCGGGTGTCGCTGCACAGTTCATAAAATGGGGTTGGTTTTTCTGGATTGGGTCATTCATTCTGGCGGCCGTGGGCATCACGTCTTGGTTATGCATTCCCAATCGGATTGAGGATCGTGTCAAAGGCGAGATAAAAATGGACTGGTGGGGCACGGCAACGGTCATTCCAGGTTTGGTGCTCATCATCTTCGCCCTGACGGATGGCAGTCACGCATCACAAGGTTGGGCGACACCGTATATCCCAGTCACCTTTGTTATCGGATGCTTGTTCCTCGGAGTCTTCATATACATTGAGGGCTGGGTCGCTGAACAACCATTGCTACCAGGCGACCTGTTCGCCGTCAAAGGCATGAAGCCCTTGGCTACAGCACTGTTCTTCCAATATGGCACCTTCGGCATCTTTCTTTTCTATGCCAGCTTCTACATTGAAGAAATCGTTGGCGCTAGCCCGATCCTCACAGCTGCATGGTTTGCACCCATGGCTGTCGGCGGCTTGATCCTTGTCACTCTCGGCGGTCTCGTACTCCATCTCCTACCGGGAAGAATGCTACTACTGCTTAGTGGCACGGCGTACATACTCTCCGCACTACTCTTCGCTATCCTCCCAGTTGAGTTCAACTACTGGGCGTACGTGTTCCCAGCCATGATCTGCGCTACACTTGGTATCGACATCACCTACAACGTTAGTAACATCTTCATCACGACATCCATGCCAAAGACACGGCAAGGCCTAGCAGGCGCGTTCATGAACTCGCTTCTATTTCTGGGAATCGCAGTGTTCCTGAGTTTTGCAGATTTGGCAGTCAGTGAGACGGAAGAGAGAGGCAAGAGGGAGAGCTACAAGATTGCGTTTTGGTTGGCAACCGCGCTATCGGGCGCGGGACTCATCATCATGTTTCTAGGAGTTAAGATTGGCAAGGCAAAAAGCGATCTGACGATAGAAGAAAAAGCGGAATTGGAAAAAGAGTTGACCAGGCGAAGGACGAACGAAGGATAGATTGGTATCTTGGAGTTTATATAATCGGCATTTACATCGTTATTGTGATAGCAACTCCGGGGTCGAAGTTCATATAGACTAATATATTGTCATAACCTTGCCACCGTTGAGGAAGTCCATTTTGCCGAGAGGTACGCCCTTGAGCCTCAGAATGTCGTATGCAGTGGTGACATGGAACCTAGAATATTACAGTCAGTACCTATGGTAACAAATACAGGCATTTTACTGTGTTCCTGCAGCTAACGGATCCACATTTTACATACCAAAAGTTAGGGTGAGAGAATTGCCAGATGTACATGACTCCCGTAAACTTGAGATTGATGGCTCCACCACCTGGTGAAAACGCAACCTCTGCCTGTTCGCGTCCCTCCAGACTCTTGGGATCGATACCCTCGAGGAATGTGATTGTCTTTTGCACGCGGTCTACCAGTTCTGCAAACGATTTCTCGTTGCCTGGGAAGGAAATCTCCTCGATAGACGGATTCAATTTATTGGGAATCGACTTGGCAACATCGGTATATAGCTGAATTTGGTAGACAAAGTCGCGCATGTCTTGGATGATACGGGCAGTGAGCAAATCACTTTCCGGGATGTTGTTTGCTTTGGCGTGCTCTTGGGCCTTGACGAGGGCCGCAAGAGCATTCTTGAGTCCGAACAGCACGGGTGTAACGCATAGCTCGTAAAAAGGAACGGACGACATGGTAAAAGTAAATTTATTTCTGATATCGGTACTGGACTTCACATGTGGGGTCGATCGAGGTTTAAGTATAGCCTTCACGGATGAATAATACACTACAAACATCAACCTTGTATGGGAGTGGAAAGCTTGGTGGGGTTTTGCGAAGGTTCGTGCGTCTTGCACTCTAATAGCCAATAAAATTGCCTCCTTCATCATACTACATACCGGCTGCCGGTTAGTTGAGCAGCCGGGCAATGCTGGGCTTAGACAAGGAATTGGCAAGGAATTGGCAAGGAACACCAGAACAAAGCTTGATAGAAGGAATTTCCTTGACACAGTTTATTGCAACTGACTTGAGCTTCCAGTTTGTGAATATCCTTAAGTGCACTTGGAACTCTCTTCTCCGCCTTGAGTCTATAAATTTCCATAGAGACATGAGTTTATACGCTTTATCAGATCTCATGTACTATGGTAGTCCACACTTTTGCGACTAACCAAGAGCAAGGCAGCCTCATTTTCAGTGTTCCCTAAGCCCGATAAAGGTATTTGCAGACAGGGTCGAAAGTGGACGCATTCAATGATTACAAAGTACTCCTACTGTGAGAACGGATGTATAGTAATCTCCGATTGGTGGTAGGTGCCGAGATCAGGTAATCGCATAGCCTGGAACCTTCAGCCTTGGAGCCTCCTGTCATTTTTCATCCAATCGTAGGCAAAGCTGATCTGCCCAGATAGATGATTGTGGGATGTTTGGGGACTGACTGCATCATGGATCGTCTCATCTACAGCAATCTGACGCCGCAGTCGACGAACGACGAAAGGTCGGACGAGGTACGGCGGAGTACTGTGTATCATAATGTGGCTCAGCTCAACCGTCACCCCTCTGTACGGAAAAGTTCTCTTAGGCCTCCATTGGCAACAGAAGTATAGAGGTTATCGATCTCCTCTGCATACAGCTCCACCGCTGCTTTCCTCCCAATCATTCCACCATCATCTGGAAGGGGAATCCCTCGCTTTGCAAATATCACATAGCGTCGTTCTAATTGGCTATAAGTTTCGACAACATTGTTAGCTTGTGCGATATATGGCCAAATGTCTTCAAGCAGCGCCCCCATTCGCGATCGATCCTCGGCTTGATATTCTGGGAGTAATTCGATTATCACGGCAGGTCGATCTCTGCCGGTTCCAACTACGATCGCGTGACGGACGAATGGATGCGTCTTGATGAGTCGTTCATGTACTGTTGGGTTAAACTTCCATCCGTTCTGGAACACAATGATATCGTCACTGCGTCCCTCGTGCTTCCAGTGGTGTGGCTTTGAAGGGTGTGGGGTGTATAGGTCCTGCATTGAATATTCTTCGAGATACGGGTAAAGCTTGAAAACTCCCTGATATTCACTCAGGCGGGGGTCCTTGATAAAGACTAGTTCGAACAGTTTGCCAACGGGGCGCATCTGTATCCCATTGAGGTTAGGATTTATACAAATATATGCCCAGTCTTCTCGATCGGTTGCGTGTTGTACAATGGCGTTGGCCTCTGTGCTTCCCATTAGGGTCGTGAGAGTAGTGTGCTGCGATATCGTATCGCCAACGTGCTTTCGCAGTGGGCCTGCAGATTGTCAGTAGATGTTATCTTTCGGTGTAGATGCCCAATTACCCCCGACATAAGAAATCTGACGTAGATTCGCAAGCTTGTTCAAGATGTGCGGCCGCTTCGCGATCTCCTCAAGTAAAGACGGTAAACAGTTTGCACTGTCGATTTTCGCATGGTCAATCATGCTGTTAAATATTTCTACAGTGACGAATTGTGATGGACCCATGACGCATGTTGTATTGTTGAAGCATGTATCCATGATGCCTGCCCCAATGCCTGAGCCATTATAGAATGGCCAAGCGCAATAGGTTCGGTCCCTGGCGTCCTCAGGTGAGGCCCACAGGCTCCTTCGGCCTTCTAATGGTGGAACTAGATTGTGTGCGTCTATAGTGCTCAGAGACCAATGCGTCCAAAGGACCGGTTTAGGCATTCCGCTGGCGCCAGAGGTATGGACCATGAAGCAGGGTTCGTATTTCGCTTCCTCAAAAGATTTTGTATAAGGATAATTTTCGATAGGGGTTTCGTTTATGAGTGCCTCTAATTCGACCATGCGGACGCTTTTCATACGGTTCTTTTCCAGAATGCCGGCAACAGGGAGTCCATGTGTATGCAGGAGTACTGTGCAATTGGTTCGTTGGATTAAATCTGTGTGCGCAGCTAAGCTGTTATGATATGAGCTGAAGAGTGCCTAGAGGTGCTTTTAGTAGTGTCCTCGTAGGACGCACATTGTGTGCTCTCACCTTGTGTCCAGTTTTAATTCTGTCATCACACTGTCAGTAGCTGAGCCTGCTTTCCTGTACTACAGGCCAATTGAGGCGACATACAGTGCCACCAGAATTATGAAACATCTGATATCTGGGAAGCCGAGATACATGACAGTCTCAAATGAAGTGCTTCTACCAATCTCTCGTTCGATGAAATAAGCGGTCTTGTTGATGGCGTTTGCATACTATGACAATGAGCTCTGGCGACTGAAAAAGCTGCTTTCCCTCGAAAACTCATACCATTCGCCAGGTGATGTCGCGAAAGCCATGCTCCAGAGCGTCACATTTGGGAATTGAGAAGCAGGCCCGATTTGGTTGATTTCTGGCATTATCATCAATGATATTAGGGACGAGCCGTCTTCCGTATCGTGGTGAGGCCTTCGCGGTATCGAGCACTGTTTCCCAGAAGGCCATTTGGGGATAGATGAAGAGTCGAGCAAAAGCTGAGAGAAATGGACCGGAAGTATAGAAGCGTTCTTTGTCAAAACATTGTGATCTATATCCAACGATGGCGCCTGTCAGTTAACTCCGTGGCGGCTGAATGGCCGACAAATACGGGCCGCTAAAATACACTAAAGTTCCGAGTGTCCATGTTACTGTTCTAGACGGCGTGATTACAGTTGTCGCTCAAGCGCGACCCAGTCTGCTGGGCCGTGATGATTCGCATGTGCCATTATCTTGCTGCTGTGTTGTGACGAAGGTGGTTAGCTGCGTAACCATCATGTCTGCTAATTGCACATTTTTTGTTTTCGTCATCGGAGCGCATGCTTAGCGCAAACATAGGCTTCCACCTTGTCTGTCGTATCCAGGGCGGGACGAGAAGTCTTGAAGGTGGTGTCAGTGTAGCAAGTAAAACGCATCGTAGTGCGTATCGTAGTGCAGCGGAGAGATTACCCCGATCCTTGGGCATGCAAATACCTACGGTACCTAGGATATTCGTGGAAGTTGCCGAAAAAATGCCACGCCAGTAACTACAAAGGCTACTGGATCGAGACGTCGAGATCCAGCATTGACGGTGTGATATTCAAGATTGAACAATCGTGAGCACTTGTATCGAGCACTCTATTTAGTGTACCGGTACTCGCTGCGCGAATGACTAAATACCTTTTGGGTACCAACGGTATCCTAAAATGACCATGCAGGCAACGGACCGTATGCATCCAGGCGGTTCACACTACAACGGGTACGGTAAGACTGGCCACGTGAATATTGACATATTCGCAGCAAAACCAAAAAAGCGACGAGGAGCCGCTTAACAACAGCTGCAGTTGTGCCACAGGCAGTGTGGAGGTACGTGTATCGGACCATGCGCTCCACGTGGCGTCAAATGCCCTAGTCGAATGCTATATGCGCCTCTCTAAGATGTTGATTGGTGTGATCATGGTTGAGTGACCTTTGTGTCCGATCTTTTCCCCGACTGGGTAGAAATGGGACTTCCTGAATCCCATACTGTCTGAAAGCGGACAAAATGAATGCGTGTACTGTGTAGTACACAATTCAGGCCTCCGCAGAAGACAGTCATGCAAGAGTCATATAAGGATTAGAGTGCCTGTGGAATCGACAGAGCGATATTTGAGGTTGTTCTAAGCATTTTTCTACGTCTTGGGCACCTCCATCAGTCTTGGCAAATCTATTCTATGACGCTGATACCCAAGTGTAGGGTCATCATCCGCAAAACCCAATTCAATCCGATATTCGAATGGAACCCTGTTCGAATACACTGAGATGCGTTAAGATCTGAGAGTCCTCACCATGGCGTGTATCTCTTTACGTGGACTCAATCAGCGTAATGCTCTCTTACACCACCAACACTATGCTGCGCACAACGTCCAACAAAAACTAGTGGCCAACAAGGGATGTAATCTTATCACCATGAAGCCAGCTCATTTCACACGCCAAGTCACAGGCGAACCTAGCAGATATGTATATATAATAGATACCATAACCGCTCAGCTGGCTGTAATCCTAATTGCAGACCCGGAAACGATTCAATCGATAATGGTGATTATGCAAATATCCCTGAGGAGAAGACAACGCCATTTTCACGAACTACTTAGAGCGAAGGAAATCAGACAGACAAAATCTTCATATCAAAGATGATGAAACTCGATTGGAAAGATCGCCCAACTGCAAAAGAGTACTAGAAAGACAGAAGATGAATGGTGGAATGACACGGAATAATGTCGACTATTACACCATTGAGTACGAGTGAGTTGTTTATCGTGGAAGGAAAAAGATGGAAAGGAGATATGAGGCGAGCAAAGCATCGCAGATATATCAAGAATCCTAGTCTCCGTGTCTTATGGTTTTATTTGGAAATGGCTTATGTTGATATGGTCTAACTCCAGAGTTATGGCCTCGCTCTTTGTAGAATTTATCGAGCCAATCATGTGCTCAAGAAGGCTTGAATGAAGCAAATCTACAAACAGTCCCGCCCGATTTCCTGTCTAAACTGCAAATATAATTGTTCTACATTTTATTCACATGTGGTCTTATTCACAAACGACTGACAAATCCACTCCTGTCAACCTTGACCAAGTACTCCTTCCTGATATCCTCCACTTTTGTCACACCTGCAAGCCCCATACACAATCTGATCTCATCCCCGAGTAGTCTAAGTGCCAACTCGACCCCTTCCTGACCCTTATACGCCAAACCCCACAATACAGGCCGTCCGATCCAGACAAAATCAGCGCCCAACGCAATTGCCTTGAACACATCTGTTCCATGCCTAATACCCCCATCTACATGTACAGGAATCTTCCGGTCGCCTTGCGCTGAGTGCACAGCCTCCACAACTTCAGGCAGCGCATCGATGGTGGCCAGCGCACCGTTGAGTTGGCGACCACCATGATTAGAAACAATGATACCGTCAACACCATGGTGGCAGGCAAGGAGTGCATCTTCAGCTGTCGCGATGCCTTTAACCCAAACTTGCATTTCAGGCTGACATATTATCTTGAGCCAGGCAATGTCACGATCCCAATTCAACGTTGGATTTGGCGCATGAGAGTGGAAAGTGATAGGTCCCTTGGGCGGAGTTCGGTCACTACCCCCGCTGACTTGACTCGCATCTTCCTCTTCCGCCTTCTCGTCATCATTGATATCCTCGGTGCAGTTGAAGTTTGCAGCACTGAGATGCTTTGGTAGTTTGAATTGGTTCCGAATCTCCAGATTGCGTCGGCCAAGGAGCGGCGTGTCGACAGTCAGCATCACAGCTTTATAGCCAGCCTTTTTTGCACGGCGAATTAGAGCCCGAGATTTTGCTCGCTCTTCAAAGAGGTAGAGTTGTAGTGCTCCTGGGTGGTCTGGACCAAGTGCACCACGAACATCTTCCAAACTCGTGGTGCTAAAGCTACTCAGACCCATTACAACACCCATCTCTTTACAAGCTCGTGCTGTTGCTAGCTCACCGTCATCGTGCGCGAGGCATTGCATAGCGGTTGGTGCAACACCCAGTGGAATGTTGTTTCTAAAGTCGAAAATGGATATGCTCGTGTCAATGGAAGAAATGTCGCGGAGAACTCGTGGCCGGATGCGATACTTTTGGTATGCTGTAATGTTTTCCCGTAGTGTGGAACCAGAATCTGCGCCTTCATTATAATAGTCACGCGTTTGCTTGTCCATGCGCTCTGCTGCGAGCGCCTCCAGCTCACTGATGGTCAGACAATTGAAGTCGTGGGCTTTGGAGTTCGCCATTGGTGTGACACTTGGATGAAGTTGTGTTACCTATTAATGTTGATTGTAAACTGGAAACTGATGCGCAGATACAAAGCACAGATTGCTTGTGAATCAAAAAAGAGCAAAAGATGAGTCCGAGAATATGCTGGCTGTATTAGGATTTTGCGCTGCGACAATGTTACCTATTTCCATGTCGGCTATGTGGAAAACGATGACGATATCGACGGGACTGACGCGACACAAAATGGTGGCTTGCCGATCTCGGCTGGTCATACCAGGTATCCACTTGTCTACTCATCATACGAGGTAGGTCTCAAGAATGCACGTCACCAAAACTCATTAGCAAGATACTGTAGATAGTCAAATGATTATGATGTATTATGTTATTACTTGCCTCTAAATTCAAAGACTTTTCGTGATTGACTAGCAGCTTGACTCTCGCTCTCGCTCTGTCTTGTACCAAGATGGGTACTGCTCACTCTGCTTGTCTCCGACTCTCGATAAAGTCAACAAACTCAAAGAAGCTCTTCTTGTACCTACGCTCCTGTGTTGTCCGATTTACAGTTTGAATGCCGAAGTGCTGATCATAATCACCAAACTCCCAGTTGTCCATGAAACTCCACGCAAAAGTGCCGATGAACTCGACGCCATCTTCCCAGATAGCCTTAAGACCTTCATTAAGATAAGACTGGTAGTACCAGCTGCGCGGACTGTCAAACTCCTGGTCGGGCTGAGACTTCAATGCTTCACCAAATACGGGGAAGCCGAGTTCGCTAACTAGCACGGGGGCGCGGAAAGTGTTGTATAAGTAGTTGAGGAAGGTACGGAAGTAAGCTGGTGTCAGGTAGACATATGACTGGCTTCTATAGCCGATGTTCCATCCAGTTGTACTGAGTGTGCCCTGTGTTACACAATATGGTCGTAGCGGGTGCGTAATATTTGCGGCACATTCAGCGATCGTGTTGTTCGGCGGGGGACTAACAACGGTGGCAGTGTAGGGCTGGATCGAGAGAAAATCTGCGGTTCCGTTTATGTATGCCAAATCTTCAGCGGTGAGTGGTACGTAGTCAGAGATCGTCATCTTGAAGGATTCTGGGTAATCTTGCCCAAGGAAAATGGGGTTCGAGAAGGTCGCAATCTGGAAAGAATTGAAGTGGAACGCGGCGTCCACATCTGCAGGATCTTCTGGGTTGCGAGGTACACCAAAATTATCGTTGAAGGTCAACGAGATCTTGCCCGTACCGCCAATTTCTTCACGGTAGAAATGCGCCAGCCGCGCATGCGCTTTGATGACAGCATTGATCGACTTCCCGTTGCGAGAAGCAAGAAGCGGTTCATTGAACGTCCACCAGATGGGTACACGGTCTGCAAAGTGAGTCATGACGATCTTTCCATAGTTCACGAAAGCGTCTTCAAAGGAGACGTTCTTGGAGGAGCGGTGGAATCCACCATCGACGACACCAATGCCCCCTGTTCCGGGCTCAATGGAAGTCTCCGATGTGTTAGAGTAAAATGACATTGGGCTGTCATTGTGGTGGAGTACGATGGCAGGTAACATGCCTTTTTCAAGCACAAAGTTGATCAGGTCGTCGTAATGCGCCAGACCCTGCTTGTTAATCGGGCTACCCGGAATAGCAAACGGCATGATACGCGTCCATGGGATGGAAAATCGGTAGTACTTCACACCCATGGCTGCAATGCGCTCGATGTCTTGCTTATACAGGTAATAGTTCTCGTTGGCAACGAAGTTGCTGGCCCTTCCTGGTGCCAGACTCAATAGGTCAATGTGGGTAGGAGTTCGACCCTCGTCTGCAACAGCTCCCTCAATTTGACATGCTGACGCCGCCACACCCAGTAGAAAATCGGCAGGGAATTTGTAACAGCTCTGAGGACCGAAGACCTCGGGAGGAGGTAATGCTAGCTCACTAGTCGGCACAGGTGTAGACGACACAGTAGTAGAGTAGATGCCTCTCGTGAAGTTCACCCATGGAATGGTTGTCCATAGCGCAGTCCAAGAAGCATTCCCATACGGATTTTGCAAGTCCGTTACAGACGGAGTCACCGAAGGATCCCAGTTGCCCCACTGGGTGGTGGTCAGATTGGGTACCAGACTGCTGAGAGACGCATAACCTGGCGCATATGATGTTGTGGTTGTGGGAGCTGGAACAGATGTGGCGGTGCGAACAGTCTCTGTCTGCGTATAGCTAAAGTCTCGGAAGGTGTAGGAAGGACGTGCAGTTGCATATGAGTTGTTGGCGGCACATTGCGGTAATGAGGACGGTCCATCAACTTCGAGGTAGACCTGCTGGGCGCTTGCTACAGCAGCAGAAATGAAAACTAGTTTGGTCTTCATGATGGTAGGTCGTCAACAGATATCTAGCACCTTTTCACTTGCCTTGAAAGCTTTTTATAAGCCATGGAAATCAATGATCAAGAGCTTATGCCTTTCGGAATGTGGGGATCACGGTCGTCATCCGCAAGAGCGGCACAGATGTATCCTATGAAAACTATCAAAATGTGTGTAGATCAACAGCATTTCTAGCTCCATGTGGCTTGGTGTCGGAGAAAGCATCAATTTGGATGAACCTCGGGAATCGTACTTAGCGCGTTACCTAATTGCGGGGTGCATGCGGCCCTAGCCAGTTATGAACATTGCGCTAGCTGGGCAATGTACATGATCCGAAGGGCAAGAAAGACTTCTCTTTGATCGATCCAACTATGGTACAAAATTGGTCCGACTTTCGGGACAAGACGAAGCGGGAATCATGGTAGGCACTTCTACATGGGTCTTCACCAGGTACCAAGCCGTACTCCCTCGTGAAATCAAGACGGAGGAAGCCCGTCCCGTCACTAGTGCAACAGCCTTATTCAGATACGTGCTCATTCTCCCCACGTTCTCTGTTGTTATTCATGTGCCGCATTGAGCAACAGTGGCTGGGACATACTACAGTGCTTTACGACTCCAGCATTGCGACGGCAAGATATCGTCCCAGTCCAATGCGGGGATAGTTTTTTTTTTTTGGAAGAAACGGGTACCATATCCTGCAACAACTCAACTCAACCCGACTACTTAGAGTCTTCACTTGGGCCCCCGTAAAACCACCAAACGATTAGGCGTTCACCGACATCGTCAAAACTCTGGATCTCTACAGGTTTCTGCGCTAAGAAATCTTAAACATCCTTGAGTAAGTGAATAGCAATCCCAAAAAGGAACGTCACCCTCCATTGGTTTCTGCTAGCTCGAGAAGTCTTTCCAACACGAAACTCTGGTTTACGCGCGGTTTCTGGCTCTTTTTTGCGTGTGGTGATTGAATCCAAAAAAAAACACAGTATAGGATACTTCGTTGCGGCAGTTTTCGGGCCAAGGAAACTCTAAGACGAGTTTCAAGACGACACCGGTATATGGTATCAAAATTCATCCATTCATTGATGATGCACAAGTCAAATAGCCTGTGCGTTATCAACAACTAAGCGATCAGCTTTCCAAGGTCGTCAATAGCACCTTGGTAACGATCTGCTGCCTTGAATTAATCTGTACAAAAACATAATTAGACATCAGTATCGATGCGATTGTGCGGGTATATCAGAGCTTTTGAGGCTATTGCTGAAGCAATGACTGATGCCAATGACTGAGGTAGGACTTTGTCCTGTTGAGGTTTTGGAGACATAGGCTCCTTTCAAGAAAGAGACTACGGAATTGGGTCTTGGAATTGGGCCAGAAGTGACCGTGTTGCAGGATGGCAACAAGCCGGTCTTGTGCCGCAGCCGGGCAATAGCCAAATTCAATCAATGTCACTCTCCAAATCAAATAACTATTCGCTCCCGGATATCATCTCGAATCCCCTGAATATTACTGAGAGTATTTCGATGCTCCGGGAAAAAGTCTAAGCCAAGCTGTCGCTGGACGACTTCGCTGATCACAATTTTTGAATGCAAGCCTGAGCCAGCGTTCTCAGCCCCCGGTATTCTTGCATTTATCAAACAATTCATTGACATCTTTGCTGACATATTGTCAGGTACACAACGGGTTAGATTACTCCTTCGTTGTCGTCGCCTTGTCGTCCACTTTCATGGGGACAGATCGCATAAGTGTGCGGAAAGCATGATCTAGCGTACGATCTGAAAAGCCACGGCCGCACGGGCGGTATCAAGGTAAAATCTATGGATATAGATATTGGGTGAGTAGGATAGCTTATATCCTTGCATATGCTAGTGCTGTAGAATTGCAGGAATTGGGCCTCGATCAGCTACACGATTCTTCCATCGCGTTCGAGGTGGTAGGGCGTGCTTCCTACAACGCACAAGGAACTCCGGCAAGCTCCAGTCAAGAATCTAATGGGATTCAGAGACAATATTGATGGAGAACTAAGCACTGCAGAAGAATCTCCATGGATCAGGTTGGAGGGAAACGAGAGGCCTCATACTCCTACTGCATGCTGTGCCCGACGTCGACAAAACCTCGACAACACAATGCGTTGCGTTGCAACTCTAAAATCTGTTACCGGTACTTCTTATCACATGTGGTGATCTCAGAGTCAAGGCCACTATTATCGAACATGTGTATCGTATCAAATAACAGATTATGCTTGTATTTAATTTGAACCCCCTTTTTCTTTAGGAATGAGTTGTATCAATCCCTAAATAGATTCAGATTAATTGAGTACACACGGGGACTGTTCCCCACCTCCAACCCCTAACCTGCAGCTATCCCCAACATCCCAAAATACTATTTATGCTGTTCAATATGCTGTTGGGGATAAGACATGATTCGGTGCGGGAACCGGAACCGGGAACCGGAACCGGGGATGGGGATCTGGTAGTTGGACTGTACCGGGGATGGGGATCTGGCAGTTGGACTGTGGTTCCACAAAGGCAATATTGAGCCTGTGTGTTGGTAGATGGTGGTGTCGTTCACTTAGAACTCTACCGCGGAGGTCAGCGTCTGAGGCGGCTCACGTGAAACGCTAGACCGCAAGGGAGCTAGAGCCAAGCAAGAACTCCGTCAACCCAGCCATCGTCACTACTCATCTCGACATCACAACGCCTCAATCGCCGCATCTCCGCCGTCTGCCCATCAAAGCAGATATCTCCAGCCCCTCAAAGAAGACCCGCTGATCACATTCACCACCGTCACAATGCCTACAGAACTCTGGTGAGTCTTGAACAGAGCTCCCCTTGCTCGAACCCTAGGTAGCTCCAGCTCCAGCTTGCGTCGACGCGATCAGTTGGAACGGCCTTGGGCTTCAGGACACCGCGGGAGCTTTCCTATTTCCTATCGCTCTATTGAAGGAACTACAGCTAACGTGATCGTTGCAGCCCCGTGTATGCTGTAAGTCTTTGATAGAGAACGACCGACTCACGCCTCGCCTCCTGTTGTGGCCACTCCTGCGCCTAGCTCCTACCTACCTTCATCATCAACACGCGATGCACCACTATCGCGACCCTTGCGGTTGGACTTGACATGCTGACCTTTGTTAGCCCTTCTTCGGTGCGATGGGATGCACGTCCGCCATCGTCTTCGCGTGCTTTGGCGCCGCCTACGGTACTGCCAAGGCCGGTGTTGGTGTCTCAGCTATGGGTGTCCTGCGCCCTGACTTAATCGTCAAGAGTACGTCAACGCTCTCGTTCCGGCTTGCGCAATCGCTTGATTTGCCAGCTCTACGCGCAGCAGCTAACTATCGATGCAGACATTATCCCCGTCGTCATGGCTGGTATTATTGGTATCTACGGTCTTGTCGTGTCTGTCCTCATCTCCAACGGACTGAAGCAGGAGTCTTCCCTGTTCGCAAACTTCATCCAGCTTGGCGCCGGTCTCGCTGTCGGTCTGTCTGGTATGGCCGCTGGTTTCGCCATTGGTATTGTTGGTGATGCAGGTGTACGAGGTACCGCTCAACAGCCCAGGCTGTTCGTTGGAATGATTCTCATTCTCATTTTCGCCGAAGTTTTGGGCATGTAAACTGCTTTACATACATACTCGCAGCACTAACACCGCTCAGGTCTGTACGGTCTCATTGTCGCCCTTCTCATGAACTCCAAGGCCGGCGAGGACACCTGTGTCAGCAAGCTATAAGCAAACCGAGCTCTACGCGATCGCAGCATGGCAATACTTCCTGGATCGAAATTGGTACACGCGCATGATATACTATTACCACATGGCGCTTATGGAGAAGCATGCACAGCATGTCGTATGTTTACCCCATTGTATTTTTCAGACAGACAGATGAATACAGGCGAGAAAGTTGGGGAGCGGGCGAGTTTGAGGAGAAGGTAAATAATGGACTCGGGTTGACGGAGCATCTGGCGATCCATTTGACGGCGTGTATTTTAGGGTCTCATCGATTTTCATTTGCGCTTAGAAACGAAATGCATGTGTTTCATACAAATTCCACACAAGACTCGAATAATGGACTGAATGGCTTGGCATATCGCCTGTGCCACTCAACGTTGTTCCACCGACTTGGGATGGGCTGTCCAACAATAATTGGCGGCTCTTGATGCTTAGTTGGCCAAAGAATATCTAGCAGATTGGGAGATCTGCATCCATTGAAATTAAGTACCAAAAACGAAGCAATACTTTTAGCGTTTATCTAACCTACTAACCAAGCAGGTGGACTTCTCTTGCACTAGTTTTCCTCCCGAGTATATGCACCGTCACATCTCAATCCATCAGCAACTCTCTCACGCTCTCCATACCCTGCGCACCTCAGGCCCCTTGCTACCACCCGCAGCTCCCTCGGCCTTGCCTCCATCCTCATTATTCACACACGCCGCCCCCTCCTCACACTTCCGATACACACTCATCGCTCCCGCCGCACCACAAATCTGGCTTTGACCACCAGTACACTTCATTGTGCACGAACCCATGATGCCCGTTCTGCGGTGCATGGTTCCCGCTCAATCCTGGGCCACAGAAACACTCGTTGCCGTTTTCTAGCGCCGCGTAGGTAAATGATTTGGACGAGGACGAGGCAGTGCAGTGCGTGATGCATGACTCGACTGTCATGTTGGGGTTATATGTCCACGCGTTTGGAGCAGGCAATGCACGATTTGCAACGTCGTCTGTTCCGCAGCCTAGGTACGCCCAGCCCTCTGCGGTCAGATCGATGAAGTTTGTTGTCCAATGACCAAGTGCGACCGTGTCGTCTGAGCACGGTAAATAGGGCGCTGGATCTGGGCCCGGCGTAACGGGTTTGCGACCTGGTAACTTGTCCAACATCCCGGCTGTTTCTTCTCTGACCGTGGTGGGAATTTTACAGGCGTTGCATTGTTCGGGGGTGAACATGGTTACTGCTCTACAGTTTTCCACGGCGCCGGAGTTGTCGGGGCAGGTGTCGATTGCGTTCTGCAGCACGGCCACGTCCCAGCCATTTATAAAGTCGCCATGGAAACCATAGCTAGTCGGGTCACCATTTGCAAAGACAAAAGGGTGGTGCTCGTCGAACCATTCATCCTGGAAGCGTGAAGTGTCGTAGAGGACTTCCTAGAAAAGAGACTGATGAATTGGATGGGGAAGTCTGCGGGACAGGGACCCGAGTTGTAGGTTTCACTGAGAGGATAGCTCATGTGTGATATGTGGTCCGGAGTGTCGAGGTCTTTGACATTCCAGCAGCTTGGGAAGAAGACTTGTGCTCGTAGGCCATTGGGACAGTTGTATGGAGGGAGATTGTTGATTTCTGCGGTGTTTGTGCCGGGGCAGGCGAAGGAGGATTTAGAAGGGTCGCCGGCTAGCATGCGAAAACCTGGGGGGAAACCGGTGAATTTTCCAGAGGCACACTGGCAGGGCGTTGTAGGTAGTATACTGTCATCCCACCATTGGTGTCAGTGGGGTCGCCGACGACGGGGACAGGGGTGAAACTGCCGTTCTTGAGGTGCGCCAATGAGGGTTGGGGGCCAGTAATTTGACTTGTCTTCTTTGATCTCGCATGTTGAGCACTTGGAAGAACGGGCATCTTCATAAGTCATGTTGGCAGAGGAGCCTGAGCCACCGGATATAGTATGGCCATGGGAGGCCACGCCGCCAGGGTTCACGATAGGATCAAGGCGTTCGCGCACGATGCGGCCGGGCCAGGACATGCGAAAGAAAGCATCTGCTCCCACTGTGAGGCCGATAATTGCAAACGCCAGCTTGATATGCATTCTTGATCATTTGCTGCAATGAGTACCGTTAATCTGGCCGTGAAAAAGCTGGTGAAACGATGTTATTACCAGAAATGTAATATAAAAAGCAATAGATATTTGTTTGTCAGAAAAGAAATATCTGCCTTAGAAAGACTCTTCATCTGTAAATGGAAATTTTGCAAACGCCGCCTGCAGAAACGCACATGTGAATGGAAAGCCCTAGGTGAAGGCCGGGCTTGTGTGACAAACGGCTAATGACGTTGAGGGAGGGCCAAATGACAATATGACATGGGTGTTGGAGGAGGCAGAGCACATCGCTGCAAACACCTGCGTAGCGCCCCAGCTAATGAGCACCTTAGCTTCTACCAACGCTCAACTCTCTGGGGATTTGTTTGAGGATGGCAATGCTATGCCAATGGAAAGAAGAGCGCGCTTGGAGACGATGTTGTGTTTTCCAGCGTCAATGCCAGCCAAATGAGAAGAAGAATCCAATATCATATGTCATGTGAGGACTTCAAGTCACTGTCATCGAAGCAATTCGTGGTTTCTGTCCTTTTCGCAGACTTTGAGCACTGCGCGTTGCGCTTGTGTAGCACACCTGATTGTAGAGTGCCGGTTCCAGTAGGCGCCTCCGCGCATTTGTGCCACCAAGCGAAACTCGGAAATGTTTAACACCTGATTGACAGACGGCGTTTTTACAATCGGAACCGTTGCTGTCGATGGATTTGTCAAGATTCAGGGCGACGTTCTTGCCAAAGCCTAAGTACCTGGTTATAATCAAGCAATTACGCCAATTGAATACCGCAAGAACAATTCTTACTATTCGTATCGCTTGGGCCCCTAAATTAAACTACTACCCATTTTCACTACCGTTTATGCATGCCGGCTGACTACAGTGCACTACAACTTCTATTGAGCAGATATGATCAACACCTTGCGGACACCCATATATCACCCTAGTAGATTTCCTGCCACATTTTCAACCTTTGTTACGCATTTCACCGTCAAATATCTGGAGCTAATGTAGGGCTAAACTATGTAGCCTGGATGACATGTAGCTAATTACTTTCAAGTCAATATCTTAGAGGACGATATAGTCAGCTATCAAGGTCAAGATAAGTTCTCGAGTGAAGAAGAATAGCCCACCTGCAATTGTATCAATTTTGGCCTGCAGTCACTGGTTCAAGCTGCGGAAGCGCCACAGGTCCTGATGTAAAATGTGCGAAAATCGCGAATCTTTTAAAAGGACATCTTAACAAAGCGCTTCTTCTCTTAAAAATGGGAGACAAACGCAAGGTCATTGCCCATCGACCCAAGCGGAATGCTAGTATTCTATACTATACCACTGTTTCTGAAACCGGGATACTGGATTATGCATGTTGCGCAAATGCAGTGAAAGTGACATTGCTGGATTCTGGACCAGATCAAGAGACAACCGCAAATTCCTGTTCATGAGGCTTTCGGATTTATCACCAAGGAAGAAGACAATGCTGTCAGCCCGGAACACATGGTTATAGAGAAATGTTGTGAAATCGAACCAGGCCGTCTCTAAGAGCTTATATCCGTCAAAATATCGGTAGAAGGTCTTGGGGCAAGTTCTGATAATCTTTGTGCAATTATGGCTCGCTGGACTACACAGATAATATATTACACACAAAAATCCGGATATCGCACTTCATAAGATGATGAGAGAAAAGATGTGTCGTACCACGGGACCCTTGTATCTGTAAGGGGATATTTTCTTCAAAGCACAGGTATTTGGACGAGGAGGCCAAAACGCCTGGAGAAGGAGCACAATTCGAAGCTTCCTTGAGTCTGCCAAGATCTCCTTCGACAATAACTACCACGAATCCCAATATACCATATAAGCCATCTCAGGGCCTATCCTGGCTCTTTAACCCGCACTAGCCGCTTGAATCGCTTAAGGGATCAGTTTCTGGTGCAAATTTACCGGCTGCTTTCCACCCTTGTAGTTGAATACGCCAGCCTGGGAGTTCGTTCCATTCGCCCTCTTCTCCACAATACGACTTGAGAGCACGATCGAGACCGTCCAGCCTGTCCACATTCTTCCTTAGCGCCTGATAGAAAGTCCTGACATGCTTTCCATTTGCTACATCGAAATAGTGATCATTAAATTTTACAGCCTGAGGATACATCGATATCGTGTGCCGTCCGACTTTTTCGGTAATTATGCGAAAGTCCAATGCTGATTCAGTTCTGATCGTTCTTGGCGACAGTATGACTGCTTCCTTTTGAGGCAATTTAGTCTGTGAAGGATTCAAACTGACTTTAACTGTCCTTGGATCCAAATGCGGTCCGGGCTGTGATTTGCTGTTTGTTCGTATCCCAGACTGGCTCGTCATAGTTCTTGGAATATTAGCAGCTTTCCTGGAACTTGCTGGAGATGGGCGAGCGTTTGAATCTGTATCATAAGACGTCGTGCGGGATGCCACTGATGGCGTTGCACTTCTAGTGCGTTTTCTCGATTTCGAAGCAGGGATGATGTTCCTGGCACACTTCTCTACGGATTCTGTGAAGGCAAGGAGCAGTTCTGTTTGCGAATTCGACTGATTCCTAAGACTCTTCTGTTCAGCCATGGCTAATTTGCGTCTTGCAGATTTCATTATCCTATCCGTGGCGTCGTACACTGTTGTCTTGTCGTACCTAGAAGCTTGAGCGTTTGTGACAAGTAATAAAGGGTTCATGTATCATACAAGTCCTGTATGACAGATTCAAGCTTGTCCTCTAATCGCATATCGAACTTGGTTTTATACTGTTGACGTAGTGCACTAACACGTAGAGCCCTGATTAGGACTTCCTTTAGCTGAATCAGCTTTTGAATTTCGACAATGGTGAAATATCCGTTCATGTATATTCTCGCAACACTGAGCGATGCACGTAGTCTCTCCACAGCACCCTTTTTGAAGAACCAGTCGAGATGTGCCCTGAACACTAAGGCGAAAGACTGATCTCGGTTCCCGTCTAGGGTGAGTGCCTTGTCACTCAAGTCTATGAGTTCCCAAGACGCATGGATTGCAGCTACGAGTCTCGCTACGCTTAACTACACATATGATCTGACAACCCTAATCAGGTTCTTTGCAGAGCCATATTATGTCTATTTGCTATCTCCAATCAAACTTAACATAGCCCCCTTGTGATATTTACAGCATCAAATCACATCCGCAACAGATTTCATCCGCGGAGAGCGTAGCGGTCAGAATGCGCCACCACAGCCGGAAAACCATACAGCAAGGCAGACTGGAGAGCTGGACTTTTTCATTGGATTTACAGCGAGTTTCTACTGACGCAGCTTCACCGCACTATGGTTGTTTTTCACAGTGTATGCACGGGCCACGTCACCGAGAGACCCCACCTCTGCACTACATCACCATCGGGAGGCCTCTAGATAAGAAATTCGTAAGCCTATCTTTTAGGAAACTACAGTCTTCATCCCTTGTGCGTACACTTCGTTCAGCGCGTGAAGCTGCGGCTTTGCGCTTCCCGTTGACAGTTCGTCCTCAGTATGACGGACAAACTCATACGTTCTCGCCATGCATAAGACTCGTTTGTGAAAGTATGTCATTGACGTACTACAGTCTGTAATTACTATTGCGTAGAGTAGCGGGAGGCAACAGTACATCAATATGATCAGTCAAACAGCTATGTCGAGCCCCAAACCCACGCCAACTATGAATGGCCTGGCTGGTCTGTCTTAGAAGACTGGTTCTCAGACTGTTTGATTGAAAAGAGCAACTTTGGGCTTGAACCCGTTGATGTATCACGTTAGCGGTTGATTTCCTCTGACTGCGTTAAGTAGTTCACCATCTTCTTCTGTCTCTTCATACTTCTAGTGTTTTGTACATGCATCAGGTAATTACGGCGGAAGATCTACAGCAGAGTCATCAAGGAGCTCGACGTCAAAGACGAAGACACAAAGGCCGCTTTCCTATACACTAGAGTCGAATATTCATGAGGCATCTAGCAGTGGAAAACAGTAATCAACAAGATCCCCAACCTCTTCGCTCCAAATGACCCAATTCTCGAGGTTGAGATACGCATCTGGCACAATTAGGGGCTGAAGTAAAGTCACTCGCCAGCAAAACAAGACAACAACACGGAACCTACAGTACAGTACAGGATCGGACACAACAATAGGTGAAAAAAAGTAGTCTTTGTGCCAATAGATTGGAATCGCAGAACACGCAAAACAAAAACTTCAAGTCGAAAGAATAAAAAACTCAAACTCTAGCCGTAAATCCAGTGTCCACGACATGAAATCGAACAAAACACCCCCAACTCCCCCCTCCACTTACGAAAAAATAAATCAGCAACAGCGCTCCATCCCCCCACCCCTACCAGATACACTTGAACACACAATCCGTATCATACGTCTACACAAACGTCAGCAACCCAAACAACCCAAACTTGACAAAAAAGCAGGGGAAAAGAAGGAGAACAAATTCAACTTACCCTCCACCCCAAACTCCCCTCCTCATCACACCGCAACGGTCCAGCCGTCCACTCCCCCCTCTCACAAAACTGCGGATCCTTGTCACTCCAACTGGGTCCATGATAACTATACCACATATGATCCCCAAACCACGTGCTCTCAAAGCGGGCATCGTGCTTCTTCCAAAGCCGGGGTCCAACCTGGCGGAGCCCAGGGACGTAGGGCACATTCGGGGTATTGAACGTCGGGCGGCCGTCAAAGTAGGCGAAGACGCCGGCTTTGTCGATGGGGCGGGTGAGGGTGGCGTAGGTTTCTAGGTTGCCGGCATGGCATTCTTGACGGATTGTGGTGTGGAAGGTGCAGCCGATGTTTTGGTCGTAGTAGGTGGACATTGGGGTGAGGTTTTCCGGGAGCGGGGGACGGCGGGGGAGGAGGGTTGTGTTGGAGGAGGGGGAGAGGGAGTGGGCGGGGGGTGGGAGGATGGGGGTTGCGAGGATGGTGGGGAGGAGGGGAAGGAGGGGGAGGAGGTAGATTGGTTGCATGGTTGGTTGGTGGTCTGGGTTTTCCAGTGATTGATATTCGTGCTTTTCTTTTCTGAAATGACAGACTAAGTTGCTAGTAATGCTATACAAACGAGCGTAAACGATAATCAAAACAAATTCATCAGAACAGTGAGAAGTTTATAAAGACACCCCCAAGGAATAAATACCCGCTATACACCATATATACACCACAAAGCCGCCTAATACTTTAGCAACGAAGCCCACCCCCCTTAGAGGATAACAACCATGGTACAAAGCACACACTTTCAGATCCCACATTACTATTATACTCACACTTGCCACC
The DNA here is from genome assembly GCF_022343315.1 of Plenodomus lingam. Taxonomy (NCBI): domain Eukaryota; kingdom Fungi; phylum Ascomycota; class Dothideomycetes; order Pleosporales; family Leptosphaeriaceae; genus Plenodomus; species Plenodomus lingam. Next base: position 233,320 of record NW_027093944.1, on the reverse strand, counting down.
GGCGCGTATGCCTCAAAGCCATTGTGCACGCTTCGATCCCCTGCGGTTTTGACGGTGAATCACGTGACCTACACCACCCAACCACATCACCCCAAAACAACACACCACCACCCCAACCCACAAACCAACAAGCCCCTAAATATCCCTGAAAATACTCCTTGACTTTGCTCAAGCCCACAAGAACAATCACCACACTATGCCGGGCTCCTACGACAAAGACCCGCGAGTACAATACTAAGCGCTCCTTGACCAGTCTCAGGTGTAGTTCGCGGCTGCGCCATCCCGGTGGAAGAAAAGTCTTACTATTGTTCATTGTGTGCACGTGATGCGGAGATTATGCTGGGTAGTGAGGACGCTTGTGTTTGGGAGGTGTTGGGCGGGGAGGGGGTGTAGTGCTAGAAGGGACTCCACACCCCAACACCAGCCAGCAAAATCCGCACAATCTAAAAGCTTACCGTACAGCACCTTCTTAATCCTTTTGTGAGATTTGTAAAGCGAGGTTGTTTTGGAGGTGGGTTAAGGGTGGGATATGGAATATGAGATATACAAAAATACTGGTATGGGGTTCAATATTTAACTTTTTTACATTTTATTTTTGCTGTCTACTTCTTGTAGAATGTCTTCTCTCTTTTGGTATGCTTGAGTTTTGGAATTGATACTTGGGTTAAGATAGATATGAGTGTATTCTAGTTCAAGAGACTTGAATGTACGCGAGTTTGATTTGCACTGCACTGCAATAACCCAACCTACTCAACTAACCCAGCTTCTACCTTCTCCACCCCCTCCCCCAAAAACTCCCCTATATCCCCCCCGGAAACAACAACCCATTCTCCCTCCTCACCCGCTCCAAAACCGCCACCACCTCACGACTCACCCGCCCCAAGCGCTCCACCTCCCGCTCATCCCGCTCTCCCAACACCCGCGCAAACTCCTCCGCCTCATGCCTCAAGCTCAGCCGCTCGCGCTCCTGAACCCCCTCCAGCACCTGGACCTGCTTACTCTTTGCATCCCAGTACGTCACCGTCTCGATATCGGCAACACTGGGCATGGACAGGGTACCGCGTTGACCGTAGATTTCGCTCGGGGCGGCGGAATTGAAGATTTTGCTGTGCATGAGGTGCACGGCAAAGGTTGGGTAGGTGAGGAGAAGGGTGCCGGCGCCGTCGGCGCCCGTGGCGATTTTGATGGGTGAGTAGGATGACTGGGTGGGGGCGCCGAAGAGGTCGATTGCGGCGGCGAGGGGGTAGACGCCGAGGTCGACGAGGGCGCCGCCGCCCATGGCTAGGTTGAAGATGTTTGGTGTTTCGCCTGCGAGGACTTTTTCGTAGCGGGATGAGTACTGGGCGAAGGTGAAGGAGGCGCCGTAGAGGGGGCCTAGGGTTGGGATGTGTTGTTTGAGCAGTTTGAAGTTTGGTTCTTGGAGGTGGCGGAAGGCTTCGAGGAGGATGACGTTGTTGGCTTTGCTGGTTTGGAAGAGGTCGTCGAGTTCGGCGACGGTCGAGCACGCTGGTTTCTCAAGAATGACGTTTTTTCCCGCGGCCAGGATGAGCTTGGCGTGGGTGTAGTGCAGGATGTTGGGGCTGGCAATGTAGACGGTGGTGATGGTGGGGTCGGCAGCGAGGGCCTCGAGGTCGGTGTAGGTGGTGATGGTTTGGCCCTCATATTGGCTCGCGAATTCCTCGGCCGTCTCGGTTTTGCGCGAGTAGACGGCGGCGAGATTCCATTTTCCAGTTGCGTGGGCGCCTGCGACGAAGGAGTGTGTGATCCAGTTGGTACCAATGATGCCAAAGTTGATCATTTTGGTGGTTTCTTGGGGCGATGTGAGGTGTAGGTAGAGAAGGTATTACGGGCATTGGGTGCTGTGAACTCGAACAACACCCTCTTTATACACTCCACCCAGTAGATCAGTCAGCAACCACTTGTTCCGTTGAGCCGCCTTCTCTGCGGTTGCTTCGACCCCACTAACGTATCCTGGCGTGAAGCTTGAAGGAGAAAGTCTCGAATCTCGATGATGTGTGCGGATCACAGCCAGACGGGTGCTGATTGGCCAACGGTTGCGATTACCCAAAGCAGCGACTACCATCTCGACAACGGGACATGCGCAGCGTCAAACGCCACCACACGGCTTCACAAGAACTCGCCAGTGGGAAAATATGAATTGATTGCTAGCCTAGGATTCCACAGTCGTGGTTGCTACCACCAGTTTCCATCGCATGCAGTGCAGAATCAAGAGCTCCTTTCGAACAAGGAGGGTATCATGTTGGAGTGTGACGTGGGGCTCGACTCCATCGTAGAATGCATCATTCACCAAATGGGACGGAAAACCAAAAAAAAAAAATCAAGTTCCGCAACGCCGTATCCGACCCATTTGTGTCGCAGTATGCTCGCTCCCAAACCGGGAAAAATCGTATTCTCAAAGACAGTATGAAGGTCATGCTCACCTGGCTGGCAAAAGATGCAGGATAAAAGCCTAGCCGGATGATAAAACAATCAAGACAAAAACTCCACGACTCCACGTATGCTGCTATTTGACCTCATCCGTCGAGTCGGTAATGGCTTGCCACCATGCTGACACATGCTCGGGCTCAGTCCTCCCAGATCGTCTCGAGATCCAAGTCTTGGCGCCTTTCGGCTCCGCATACACTCCATCTCTTTCTGGCATCACGCTTACCGAAGCCAAAGCCAAAGCCAAGGCTACGGCCACGGCCATCGGGCTGGTCCAAGCTAGACCGCCTCTGCTCCTCACCCTCCTCACGGTCCGCTGCGGCCTTGAGTCGGGCAATGCGGTCAGCCTCAATCGCCTCCTCTTCTGCATCCGGACTGTCTTCAATGGTCTCGAGAGAAGAGATGGATGGACTGCGAGAGCGCATCGAGGTTGGGGTCGAGGGCACAGACGACGAGGCAAGCGATGGCGGGTACTGCTCATTGAACTTGGAAGCGGCAAGAAGCGGTGAAGAGGTGGTCGAGGTCGGCGTGCTGGTGCTCGAAGGGTTGGACGAGAGACCGGGCAAAGAGACGGAGACGTGGTACAGTGGCGATGCTGGCCGTCTTCGCCTAGAGAGCGAGCCGGTGCTGCTGTACAAGCTCGACACGCCCGAAGCGGCACGCGGTGTGAGGTCCAGCTCTGCGTCCTCTGATATATCGCAGACGCTGGGTGCGCCCTCAAAGGAGCCTATCGAGGCCGGGCGCAGTCCAGAGCCATAGCGCTCGTGTGGGCTTGCTGGCATCGCGCGCGCGTCGGCATCGCGGGGGCTTCGTGTTCGCTTGGGCGAGCGCAGAGGCGAGACCGGGCGGGCAAGCGGTGTCAGGGTAGGTGAGAGCATGAGGTTCCCGATGGGCTGCATAACCGTCGGGAGAGAGTGGGCGCGCGTCATGGGAGGTGCCCTGGGCAGGGCCGAGGTGCTCTGGGTACGCAGGTGAGATCGCGCATAGGGAGATCGGTTGCGAGGAAGCTGGGCGTGGGCGGGCGTCATGGTGTCGGGGGAAGGAGCTGTCTGAGAGCGTGGTGTGGAGGGTCGGCGCGAGGTGCTGCTGTCGTCGGACGCGTTACTGAGCTGCCGTGACAGGGTGTGGTTGCCTTGGCCCAGGTCCACCGTGTCCTCTAGCCGGCAGCTCGCTCGAGAGGCTGGCGGTTTTGGGCTGTTGTTCATGGGGGAGGAGGGAGGAAGGGAAGAGTTCTGTTGCAGCGAAGGTGTAGTGGAGTCGTGACCAGGCGTCTGGCTTGGAGTCGAAGTCGAAGTTGGGGTTGGGGTTGGAGTTGAAGTTGAAATCGTCGTCGTCGTCGTGCTTGTCATGGTGGTTGGGGTCGCCGTCGTAGGGGTCGTGGTGGTCGTCGTAGTCGCCGGGCGGTCGCGGTCATTTGCGGTGGACATGGCTTCAAGGCGGTGGAGCAGATGCTGGGGGTGCAGATCTTCGCTCGCTCCCAAGGGCGAGGAAGACGAATGGGCGGCAGTCATGGGGGTGGCGGTGAGCGGGTTGTATAGATATATACATACATACCTACTCTAGTGCCTATGTAGAGTCGGTAGGTAGGTACCGGTAGGTAGGGGAGGGGAGGGGAGAGGTCTGCCCTCCGTCCTCACCGTGCCAGGGCCAGGGCCAGGGCCAGGGCCAGGGCCAGGGCCAGTGCGTGCCTCGGTGGAGCTGGGGCGGGAGGCTAGCAGTGGAGGTGGGAGAGAGAGCAGGGGGAGGAGAGGGAAGAGGGAGTCGGGGCGTGGGTTGGGATTGGAAGGTATCGTCGGTGGACCGTGGACCGTGTCGCGCCAACTGCTGAGCGCAGGATGGACCTTGCCGCGTTTCAGCCGGTGGATAGCGAGCGAGGGAGGGAGAAGACCGACTTTTGGACTCTGGGCGACTTGGGGGGTTAGGTACGAGTCTGGGACAGCGATTTGTTTGACCGGTGCATGCACGCACGTCTGCACTGTCGCAAAAGGGTGGGCAGCGTCGCAGCGACAAGACGGGAGGGTGTGAGGCCGAAGAGAAGAGGGGGGGATGGGTGATGCTAGCTAGGTACGCGAGCCGAGTCGGAGTGGTGAAAGGAGAAGTAGTGTGTGTGTGTGTGTGTGTGTGTGTGTGTGTGTGTGCCTATAGTAGGTAGGACCCAGGTTGGTATGAGGTTACACAGGCACCTGCCCGTACACAGTGCAGTATAGCTAAGGTGTCTACATAGCATAAGACCGACTTTTTACTTTCTTCCATGGCTGCCACTTTGAGAGAGTTTCTTGGGGTCTTGGAAGGCAGGCCGGCTGCTCCTGCTTGCTGCAAGTCACTTGCGCCTGCCGCCGACCGACACATCCCCTGCCTAACCTAGTAATTACATCTGGGGGCGGCCAATTTGGCAGGCACGAACGAGGCGACAACTTTAATCCCAAGCCCTAAGCCCTACCTACTTTCTTTGTTACTGGTTACTGGTTACTGGTTACTGGTTACTGGTTACTGGTTACTGGTTACTGGTTACTGGTTACTGGTTACACACACATTGCACACTTGCATAACATAATCAACTTAGGGTATGCCTCCCCTAACAAAGGCCCTGAAACCACGCAAACAGCCCAGCCAACAATGCGCAACCTCCTACGCCCTTGCCACCTGGAGTAGTTACCTAGATTAGAGACACCGCCATCATGCTCTCGCCTTCATCTATTTCAATCTTCATAAACAGACGTGACATCAAAGGGCCATCCCAACTGCCCGATATTCATGTAGGTACATACCCAGCCACCTGCAAATGAATCCCAATTCACTACACCCATGATCCCTGAAGACCCGCGCCCGACACCGCCGCCGCCGCCGCCGCCGTCGTCGTGGGCCGAGCAGAAGCTAACAAAAAGACCCTGAATTTGGGGCCTGCATGCAGTACGTACTGGCGGTGCACAGAAGACTCGCCATGTGCTTGATTGTATACTACATCCTAGATTCTACTACTGTGTACAAGTACTTGGCCATACCACAACTCCTCTCCCCTCCTCTCCCCTCCTCTCCCCTCCCCTTCCCTCCCCTTCCCTCCCCTTCTCTCACGTCTCCACCACCACCACCAACCACAAACACAAACACCAAACCAACAGCCATTCTCCACCCAAGCCTCGGCATCCACGACCCCGAATTTCCCTCTTTCCTGCTTCCTGCCCGTCTGTCCCCGCCCAATCACGGCCTACCTTCCCGTCTCCCTTTTCCTCCTACCGCGTCCTTCTCCACTCCCATATTGGGTCTAATCTTTGCTATTTTGGGCTTGGGTCAATGGCTGTTTTGGGCTTGGGCTATTCTTGGGCCCATCTAACTATACTAGCGCGTCTTTTATGCCCCCCTACTTACTGTAATCTGCTACCGGTAGTGGACGGGTTGGGCTGTACACAGTCTATGTAAGTTGTACTAGGTGTTGCAATATAATATAGCTGTGGTGAGAATGATGCATGTGCAATACTATCCTGCAACATAGCCATAGTCTTGAAGCAGAGGGCTGGACGCTGCTGTACTCATCTCAACTAGGTAGATATAATTCATGGGTAATGCCAGGCTGACTGACTGTCCAGTCCCTACGATATGTCGACAATACTGATACCATTCCATCACACCAGCTTGCATTGCTCCATCATCTAACCTACCGTCAACAACAGTATATCCACTCCCTGTCCAGCCCTACTTCTAACCTACTCCCACCACCCATCATCAGAAAAATAATCCCAAATTTCCTCATCTGTCCACGCCTCCTCTCCATCACCGCACTCAATCCAACCCCCTAAACTGCTGCCAATTCCTCTCCAGAGGCACCACCACCCCTTGATGTACTGCCCGCACAAACTCCTCGCTATCCAAACTCGACTCCGCGCTATCAAAGTCACACCGCGCGCACCGCCTCACAACCTCGCGATACCGAGTTCCCCCTTGGGACACCAATTGCTCGTTAATTGGTCTCCACAGTGCACCAAACCACCCCGGGCGTGGCCTCACAGCCCACAAGATCCTGTGGCAATTGCAGTTCCTCAATCGTCTTCCCGTACAAGAGCTCGATAAGCACGACGCCAAGCGCAAAAAGGACTGGATTGCGTATCATCCTTGACCGTTGCTGTGGCTGCGAATCGACTCCAGAGGAAGAGGCCGTCATCCCACAGTATACAAATGGGTGTTCGTACACGCTCGTAATCGGAGCACCTGCTCGATGGGCAAAATAAAGTCCTTGTCGCTCCAGTCTTCATCTAGCCACGGTGTCTGGTAAAGCTGCAGTGTGCTCGAGGCCAAAGCTACAGCAATCCTGTGCCTGTCGCCCAAGGTCAATCCGTGCCCTATATTGGCTTGATGCGTGAGTATCGGATGTAGAGAGTATTTGGTCCATGGCTGCTGTGGACATGGTGACTGGCACGGATGTATGCTGTATCTTCGCTTGGATCCATCCTCCACATAGCCGAGACAGGGTTCCTGCTGTACCGGTAGTTGCGGTACGGAGGCAAGAGCTTTGCATAGATCGGAAATCTGTTTCCATGTAGCATCAGGTGACAAAGGACAATGTGAGGGAACAGGAGGTCCTGCTCTGCGTTGGCTACTGCCTTGGCTACTGCCTTGGTGATTCACGCCGCTGAATCTTGCCCGTGGTTTACCGGTAGGCTTTGATGCGGAGATGGGAGGATGTACGGTACTGTTGGCATGGGACAACCCTGAGCGTAAGCTATCAAAAAAGACTCCGCGCGTGTTGTCGAATGAGGCTGAACTGTGGGCAAAAATGAGCGCTATTCTTGGCCCTGAATGGCTCAAAGGTTATCGATCGTTGAGTGAGGCGCGAGAGTGCTGCATTGTAGTTCTGCAGCTGCGCAATCTGCTCGTCATATTCCGCCTTGCCGATGCTGAATTTCCATCTTTTGTATTCTGATCGGAACAAGCTGGGATTGGTAGATCGTAGCTAGAGATGTGCCATCAGTGGAAGTGTTGGTCTTGCATGGCATGGAAAGTGGTCTTGCCTGGAACGTGGCTTGTTGCATGAATGGGAAAGAGCACACGCGTGGCATCGGCAGCCTCAACGTACCTTCCCTTGGTACATTCCAAGTTTTTCCATCATCACGCTAAGAGATTCACCTATTCCTCTGACATTCTTCAGATAGACTTCATACGCACGACTCAGCCTCACCTTTAACCTCTGCTCTATTTCTGGTGCTTGCTCGAGGCGGTCTACAGCGCGCGGTGCACGGTCAGTCTACTACGCTTGCAACATCTACCACTACGGTACAAAACCGGTTTACAGTAGCCATATTTATCTAAAGTAGACTAAGAAGTAGTTTAGGTAGAAGAAGTAAACCTAAATAGGGTTTACTATACCATGTATTCCACTTTTACTTCTACTTCTATTAATCTACTAGTATTACGTAGTAATAACTAGTTTCCTACTAACTATCTAAGTATTTTACCCCTCCTTTCTTTAATCTTCTTTACCACCTCTACCACCTCTACCACCACCTCTATCACCACCTCTATTATCACCACCTCTATTATTACCACCTCCTATTAGTCAAAATATCATGACTTATTATTATGTCATATGTGCGTATAGCGTGAAGCTAAGTTTCTCTACCCCTTTTAGTCTTAGTTAGGTTCTACCCCTTTTAGTCTTAGTTAGGTTCTACCCCTTTTAGTCTTAGTTAGGTATTATCGCGTATAATAGAAATAAAACTACTTTTTATACTTAATTTAAACCCCTACTATAAAAGTAAACCACTACTTTAATAAAAGTAAACCACCACTTTAAACCTATTTACGGGTATACACGAGGTCAGTTTACACCTATATAGTAAACCCCTAGCGTACCATTCTACAGTAAACAATTTTTTACCGTAGTGTACGATGAGAGAATGTATTCAGGTAAGCATGCCATCTGTTCGGCCCTGACGATGCCAGAAAGTTGGAGCTCCACAGTATTGAGAAATATTGTTCTTTCGGTTTCAATCAGGGCAATCATAGAACCCAGGCATGCCTGGTACCGATAGAATCGTCTTGCGGTTGTGACGCCTTCAGCATAGCACTGGAGAGCTGCGACGACGAGTGGCAGCGCGCCCAACACCACTCCAGCAACTTCAAGGCCAGATATGATCCGATAACTTTCCTCGTGAGCTTTTTCGTCGGGTGATTTTTGATGAGAAGGGGGCGGGAGGACGGAGAATGTGGGGTGTAAATTGCATGCTCGATTGGACAGAAGGCTGACGATTAGGTACAACAGACCTGGAGCTGCGTCACTTGCGTTGCCCACCATATCGCATGTGTCGTTGCAGCTCACCTTCAATTGGACATGTACCCCTCATCCAGCTTGACGAGTGTGAGCAACCACCCATCTTCTGCTTCTAATCGTACGACTGATATAGTACGAAGCATCCTTTTGCGAGCCTACCATACTCATAGCCGCTGCAACACTGTCGAGCAAGTCACTGTCGAACTTGATTGCTGCTATGCCCGATTGCAGAATCTTATGAACATCAACGATATCCCATGGCCCTTGATCAGCAACACACGTTACAGGCCTTTATACCTGGGGTATTCCACTGCCGGGTACGCTTCGATGGGAATCGTCACGCACTGGCTTGTGCCGACCATCAGATCACAAGCAAGTTACCCTTAAGCAATATCAAGGAAGAGGCAGGCCGTTTCAACGTGTGGTCGGCCAACTATGGAGTAATCCGCACTGAGGGCGCTTTTTCCGATCACAAACTTCGAGACGCTTCCCACGTGCGCACTCGAATGCTCAGACTCCTTCAAAGTCTTGCATCGATTTTGAACCGTATACTTGTATTATCGGCAGGCCAAACGATACCTTGGGAAGATCTATCCGCATCCAAATCAGACTCGGATGATAACCTGCCCCACGACAACCCATCACTCACCGAGCTGGGCCAGTTGGCGAACGAGATGAAGGACGTGATCACTTGTCTCATGCGGCTCTCAATCTTCATCGAGAATCCAGCTCCGCACGATCAGTTCATAGGATATTGTACCATTGACCAATCCCACCTTGAGCCTCTTGACATGAAACACGTACGGGAAAATTTCCCATCCATGGATCCCCAGCTTGCAAGTCGTCTTGGGCCAGGCAAACTCTCAACGACGCCGATATCTCAATTATCGTGAAATTCATAGAGAAAGCTAAAAAAGGGACCCTCCTACATTGCCCTCGATGGCTTTGGTGAAGCCCATGATGGCAAATTGCTGCAACCTTTCGTACGCCTCGTCCACTTATGGCCCAAAAAGACTACGTCCTCCGGCTCTGCCTGAGAATGCGGAATTTGGACAGCCATGGGAGTGTCAATTGTGCTTCTGCATCATCTCTGTTGGGTCAAAGCCTGCGTGGTACAAACATGTCTACCAAGACCTACGGCCATATGTGAGACCAGTTACCATGTGTTTGCATGATTACATCATCTAACTCCAGTCTAGATGTGTACAGTTCTATATTGCGCAATACCGGACCTTACGTACGAATCTCGGCGTGAGTGGTTGCAACACGAGACGCAGATGCACGGGAAAAGCTGGCAATTTATCGAGGGTTGCAATCAGACTTTTCAATCGTCGGAAGCCCTCGGAGAACACCTTGCGCGTGTACATGCAGATCGCAGACTGGATGCGCGAATGGAGCAATATCTTCGCGGCTGTGAAATTCAAACAATATTCGCGCGGGGGACGACTTGTCCGTTCTGCACTCAGCCCTTGGCCACCTCGTCAGAATATCGGTCTCATCTGGGTAGGCACTTTGAAAAGCTGGCTCTATGCGTTGTACCTTTTCATCTGATGGGTGCTGAGGAGACTGAGGAGGAAGGAGGACGGGGCGGAAGCCGAAGCCGAATTGTAGATCAGCGAAGCGAAGAGCTTGGAAATGAACAAGGGAGTAGCAGCCTATGAGGAAGTCTGCAAGACTTGGTAAATTGGATGTGGAAGAGAAGAATTCGAATCGGATACGAACGCAGCGTTTAGTGTTGGACTTGGGTCCTTGAAACACGCATCAAGGTCCTGACTTGGACGCTGAACACGTTCATGGAATATGTAAAGTGTTGCCCGCTTATGCGATGAGATTAGTTAGGGGAAGATAGCAAACGAGACATCGCTCTCGCCACATGGATTAGTGGGGTTGAATGTTTGAAATTCTCCATTGACTTTCAGTGCGGCGAATTTATCGTGTTCAGACTTGTGTCATTGAATCTAGTGGGAATAATCAAAGAAGAGCTTGTGTGGATGGAAGGAAGTCGTGAATTCGATCACGGTGTGGTGAAATTTCAAAGTACAAGGGAGGTTGATTCAATGTGAGTGCTCCATGCCAGATTGAATACAGCGGACATTACCGTTCTGCTCGTGCATTACACTCGAGGTAGTCTGAGCCACCAACATGTGGCCAAACCAACACAAGATGCAACTATATTCCCTACAGTACAACAGCAGCCGAATAAAATTCATTTGCTTTCACAAAAAAGTCCTAGCTGTATTTTGAATTCCACCTTGGAAGACGAATCAACTCTATTCATCTCACGATAATAATCCCAACTACTGACTGGATCCCCCCGAAATAGTAAGCACCTGCCCATTCACCCAACCTCCATCCTCGCTCGCCAAAAATGCCACAACCCGCGCCACATCCTCGGGTACCGCACAACGTCCCAACGGGCAGTGATTCGCCATCAACGTCTCAATCTTCTCTGCCGGCCAATCGGGGCTGCCACCTGGGATGTAATGCCAGGCGTTCTAGAAATAGTGGTTAGCTACTGTTATTTTGATTGGTAGTCAATGATACATGGCAACATATACTTACTTGAGTGAACATGTCGCTCTTGATACCGCCGGGTGCCACACCGTTGACCGTGATGCCTCTCTTTCCAAAGTCCGTGGCAAATGCCTTGATGAAGCCGATGACTGCCATCTTGGATGCGTTGTATAGCGCGTGGTCCTTGACACCGAGGAGCCCAGCGGCAATCGAGGACATGAGGATGATGCGTCCATTGTCCTCAATGTAATTGTACGCCGTCTGGCCGACAAAGAACTGTGCTCGTGCATTGAGATTGAATACATGATCATACTTCTCCTCGCTAATCTCCTCAGTGACATCCCAACTCTCCGTCCCCGAGTTACTCATCACTATGTCAATCTTGCCAAAGGCCTGCTTTGCTTCCTCAAACAGCCGCTTGATCTCGCTAACCTTGGATACGTCGGCTCGGATGGCGATGGCTTTGGCGCCATTGTTGAAGCCCTCGATGATCTGGCAGACTTCGTTTGCCGGGCCTTCGGAGGAGACGTAGTTTACGATTACAGAGGCGCCGCGCTTGCCGAGCTCGATTGCGCAGCCACGACCAATTCCTCGGCCTGCTCCTGTAATGAGGGCGACTTTGCCTTCGAGGGAGGCGGTGGGGACGTTGATGACCATTGTGGGCGTTGTTGTGCTTGAAGGTCACGTGAGGGTATGCGGTCTGTAGGGCCTCAGATGATCGGTCGTTATAACTGAAATATGTCGTGCCTCCGAGGTCGACAAGAAGCAATCAAGAGCGCAAGATGGATGGGATGGATGATATGGCCTTTTAGGATGCTTTGATGCACCTATAAGTATGCAATAGTGCATTCCTCAATTAAAGGCAAGAATGATTGTAGTATGCGGTCCTGGGTGGGGATCCGGACTCCATGGAGAAGCCGAGAAAAAGGTCGACTAGAGAGATGCGGCTCTAGGTACGTCGTTGCGTCCGGAGCAATGGTTCCATTAGCCAAACTAAACTAAGACATCCGATCGAGTCGCAACTGTCGCGCAGCAAGACCGGCTAAGATGCGGACATCGGATGGAAGAGGGGCCATGATGTTTCCCGGAGCTGAACCTTTTGTTGGAGAGGCGATGGGGAAGCCAGATGAATTCAAGACAAGATGGTCTCTTCTTTGGGACTCATCTTTAATTCGTGCACTTGTCAATGACTGGCTGTCGTGTTTCAAGCATCTACACCGCGTACGGTGCTGCGTGATGCAACAATGCAGGAACAACGACGGTCCCACCCAGTATGCTGGTACGGCCGATTACCCATGTCAGGTTCGAAATAGCCATCATTCGAGGCAACGACAGAAGCACAAATCGGCACTCATGAGATGAGGGGATGTTTCAATGCCCACAAACGTGTAGCGAAGAAGTGAAGATGGCAGAAGGGCAGGTGAGGTCAGGCAGATGAAAGAAAGTGAGGCGGTGGGAGGAGAACGTGACTGGAGCCACGACGATGGGTTCCGAGCTATCGATAAAGATTTCGGAACAACGCAGCACGTCACTCCATCGACCCCATTCTTCATTCTCTGCCCATGCTCGACATCTTCATACACATACACATACACCAAAACCACACTCTCGAAGCAGTCTCAATCTCGATACTAAGTAACGCCAAACATGCATATCTTGGTAAGTGACATGGAACATCCTGAGCACGTCAAGTCTCGTAGTCAATGCATGACAATACACACACACACGCTCTCTCTCTCTCTCCCGCCACTGAAGCTGCCCCCCAAGTTCAACAGAGCAATTGCTACTCCCCAGACCACATACACTACAATCCGGCCTTGGACTAACCATCTGTCTCTAGATAACCAACGATGACGGCCCGCCTTCTGACCAATCCTCCCCCTACGTCCACTCCTTGGTGACACACCTCCAATCTGCCGGCCACACCGTCTCCGTCATCCTCCCTCACACCCAGCGCTCCTGGATCGGCAAAGCCCACCTTGTCGGCAAATCCGTCTCCCCGACCTACTACCGCCCGCAACCCCTCCAAACCACGTCTGACGGGCGTCTCACAAACCACGGATCCACGCACGACACGCCACTCCCGCCAGACAGCAAGGAAGAAGAATGGGTCCTCGTGGACAGCACACCAGCCTCATGCGTTCAAATCGGACTCTTCCACTACTTCCAAGAGCGCGGCCCCATCGACCTCGTCGTATCAGGCCCCAACTACGGCCGCAACAGTACCGCCGTCTTCTCCCTCTCGTCTGGCACCATTGGCGGCGCCATGGAAGCGGCCGTCTGCGGCGCCAAATCAATCGCCCTCTCCTACGCCTTCTTCGACCGCAACCACGACGCCCAAATCATAAGCGACGCCAGTGCCCTCAGCACAAGGCTCATCCAACACCTATGGGACCACTGGGACCCATCCACCCATCTCTACACCGTCAACGTGCCCCTCGTCGAGGGCGTCCAGCGCCGCAAAATCCTCTACACAGACATGCTGCAGAACTCGTGGAAATCAGGCTCCTGCTTCCAAGTCGTCGAGACCCCGGCACCCACTCCCGCTCAGCCAGACCCAGAATCCACAATCAGACTCCAAGAAGCCAACATTGCAAAACTGGAATCCGCAGCCCTCCACACCTCTGAGGATCCGGCCTCTACAACACAGCCCGGATCTTCGTCGCCGGCACACGATCAACAACAGACCAAGCAGGTACACGCGCGCTACACGCACAAGAGCTTCAAGTGGGCCCCGCTCTTCAAGGACGTGTATGAGAGCGTGGAGGCCAGCGAGCCGGGAAACGATGGCTGGGCCGTGGCTCAGGGGTATACGAGCGTGACGCCGTTGCGGGCGAATTTCATGCATGTCCCTGGGTTTACGGGGGAGATTACGTTGGCGGAGGGGCGCGGAGAGTCGGGCATGACGGCTGCGGATGCAGAGAGGCAGAGTGATGATCGGTAGGTGGGTGGGATTTGGGATTTGGAATTTGCATGACGTGAAAGGGGGAAGTTTCTGGTTGAAGAAGCATCGAGGAATGGAAGAAGAGAGGTTGTATTGCTTGCAATGCATGATTCTGAAAGACTTGGACTGAAAGGAAAACATCTTCATTCATGATTGAAATGTAGACGGTCATGACAAGAATATTTAGAAGAAAAAAAGACATTGCCTGGCCTCCCCCAGGGTTTCATCTCGAATAGTAAAAAAAAAAAAAAAACTCAGTGTACAGAAATTACTGTCTAGCCCCATTCGTCCATCCATACACATCCATTCACCCAAGGTAATTTGAAACGAAAAAGCGCCTGCAATGCCCACCTCATACGCCCCAACCCACAAACCATCAAAGAAAAACCGTAGATCCCCCATCTACACCTTTCCGCCCTGCCCCTGGGCCTGCACCTTCCCCAAAATACCCTTCCTCGCCACCTTCTCCCTACCCTCCACCGCCTCTGCGCGTTCCAAGCCAGCATAAAACAAACGAACCTTTTCATGCGCAATCACCTTGCGGGCATCAAACCGTAAAATCTGCAAGCCAGCCATCGACGTCGCACGCGACAGCGCCACATAGGCCTGTCCCTTTTCAAACACCTTGCCCAAGTCGACGCGGACGCGCTCGAGAGTTTGGCCCTGTGCCTTGTGAATGGACAGGGCCCAGGCGAGAATGAGGGGGATCTGGGAGCGCGAGGCTTGGACTTCGCCGTTGGGGAGCTCGACTTTCCATTCTTCGCGTTTGGTAAGCAGGTCGCGCGTGGTGCCGTCTGCGTTTGCAAAGCGGACGAGGGGGTAGACTTGTGCCGTGTTTAGGCCGAGACCCATCTTCATCTGTTCCGTCTTCATGGCGGCTTCCGAGGCGCCGTCCCCGTTGAGGAGGTCCTCTTCGTGTTCCTTGTAGATGGTGAACATGGGCTCCGTCATGAAGCCAATGACTTTGCCCAGGGAGCCGTTGACGAGCTGGTCATCCATGTTCTTGACCAACATGACTTGGGCGCCCTTTTTGAGGTGTACTTGCTCGGGCACCATGCAGGATTGCAAAAGTCGGTCGCGTTGCTCTTTGTTGGTGATTGTGCCGCCGTCGCGGGCGTCAAAGGTAAAGGTAGTGCCGTGGAGTTGGGCCATGCGGACGTTATTTGCACGGTCGACTTCTTGGCGCGTGGGAAACAACTCCGTCGCTTCGATATTCTCATCGGCTTGGGGGAGCGGTCGCTCGAGCTGTTTGAACCGTGTTATCGACTCTTGGGTCAGCCGGCCTTCACGCATCTCATTGAGCATGTTGGCAAAAACGGGATCTTTTTGACGGAAGACGTGGTGCAAGCCAATGGTGTGCTCGATGGAAGTCGTCCAGGTTCCGGCGTCAAAGGCAAACTTGGCCGGCTTTCCAGTCTCTGGTACAGGAGGCAACTGGAAGAAATCTCCCGTGATGACAAGTTGAATACCCCCAAATGGCCGGCCATTGTTGCGGATTGTGCGTGCGATTTGCTCCAGTTTGTCAAAGAGATCGCCGTCGACCATGGACACTTCGTCCATGATGAGCACCTTGGTTCGCATCCATCGCTGCTTTGCCTTTATATTCCTTCGTATCTTTTTGATCAAGTCTTCCGCTGGCTCCTTGCCTAAGCCAATGCCGGAAAAGCTGTGTAGGGTCACGCCTCCAATGTTACATGCTGCCAGACCTGTCGACGCAGTCACAGCCACTCGATCTGGCTCACGCGAATACTTTGCCCGTAGTGCAGTAATAATCTCTCGAAGCAGTACAGATTTACCAGTACCTGCCGTGGTCAACATTAGGCCTTCACTCGTCAGCGTGTGCATCACTTACCTGCAGAACCAGTGAAGAAAACACTCTTCTTGTCCTCAGTCACCAGTTTCAACACATGTTGTTGCTCCTCACTCAAGAAGATGCGATGCACGCTGTTCTTCTTCTTCTTCTTAATCGCCTCCTTGACGGCGTCATCTGCACCGTGAGACGATTTAGTCTGTGCCTTCATCTGTTCTCGAAACACCTTTTGTTGCTGCTTCAAACCACTTGCAGTGACATTGAAAGGGTACTGTGCCGTCGAGTCCTTTGGCGCTGGTGTAGCAACAGCCTTTTCGGGATCGAGAGCTCTTCTCTTGTTTGGTTGTGCCTCCTCTTCCTCCCACTCGATCTGATCACACGTCTCTGCGATAGGCTGAGGTCTAAGCATGTCAGGCCAGGGTAGCTGTCTTCGTTTCGTCTTGACTGCAGGTTTGGGAGGCGTCTTGAAATGTTCCACCGGCGACGATGACCACTGTACTGGCTGGCTGCTGTTATTGTCCTCAACCTTGGCCTGAGCGGTCTGTAGCCTTGAGTCACATCCAGAGTCTTTCGAGGCCGTTGTTGACGGAAGTGTAGGATATGTAGCGGTTCCCTTGGTCGCAGGGTCTTCGACATCGAGATCAATGTCACTATCAAAGTCGTCCTCGTCGAACAGAGCAGTAGCCAGGCTCGACGATGCGCCTCGCAATGAATTGTGAAAGGCAGTGGGCAGCTCATTCTCTTTCTCCATGCCGGCAATATTGAGGGTTGGATAGTCGAATATGTCTTCTTGTGAGCTTAGAGATTTCGCAAGGCCACTCGACGTCCTCTTGATGCCCTGTGTGACTGATTTGAAAGGCTGCTGTGACCTTATGCTGTTCTGCCTGACAGCCTTTTTCAATGGGCGCGTGGCCGAATCTTGTGCCGACCCAACGCGACCGACTGTGTTGTTTCCAAACAACGTTTGTTTATAAGATGGCTGTGGCGGTGACGTCGAGGCCACAGCATTTTGTGCCTGGACGACGGCTTGCTTGAGCATGGTGGCGGTAGCGTGAGGGCGGGCGGGGAGGCTATTGTAATGTGAGTGCGTGGTGGACGAGCGTGATGTATCGAGTGGCCCGTCCGCTCTAGGTCGTGTCATCGAGAAACGGGACTGTGAAAGGTGCGCCCCAGAAAGCTGTGGCGGCAGGGACGCAGGCGACCCAATGCGTTGAAACAGTTTCAGCGACGCACCAGACCTTCCAAAGGCGAGAAGCATACAGCAGCGAAAAAAAGAGCGACAAGACGAAGGTAGACTTTACGAGTGGTAAAAAAGAAAAAAAAAGAGAGGTTGTCATTCAGAGCGACATCGACTGGCACTGCAAGAGTGACGGAATTGGATGTTATCTTACGTGGGGAGCGAACGTTAAGTGAGTGCATGGACCTTCAAACGCGAACCTTCAGCGCGACGTCTCGATCAGGCTACACCAAATCTGTACATCACGTGCAACGCGACGCGATGAGGCCGCCCAGGGTATTCCGCGTCCGGGCGCCAAACACGACAGCCAGAGCTAGAGTAGTGAATGCATGATGATCATTATCAATTGCTGTGCGCTTTTGAACGCAAGTCGGGACGGACATGCGTTGTACACAAGTATCCTCGGCCAGGTCACTGCACGCCTCAGCCTCAGCCTGGATCTAGACAGGGAACCAATAACCAAAATGAAAAAGCACAGACAGGCTCAATTCCATTCCACCATGTATATATATATGTATTTCTCAGGCGTGCAAGCCCAATTGGTGGGCACACTCGATCCACGTAAGGTGAATATAAGCTTCGAGCAATCAACCGGCCAAGGGTACAATATCCAAAGTCCCATACATGGTACATCCGCCGTAACGCCTAATGCTCATCCTCTGCAAGTCGACTCGCTAAAAGCTGCTCTGTGTGAGCGCTGGGTATACGAAGCATGCAAGATGGGAACGTAACGTAAGGAAGGAGAGGCATACAAGTTCTGGGGGGATAAGGGAGCATAGGGGAGAAACTTTTTTACCAACATGCGCGGCCACGAAGAGAAGAAGGCGCTTGGTGCAAATGTTAAAAGTCATAATGAGTAGTGTGGAAGAGAGCGGCCAACAGCGGCAAGCCTAGGCTTGAGACAAGACAAGACAAGACAACAAAGAATGCGCTCAAGGAGATTCATTCTGGCCAAGAAATAAATGAACCATAACAGCTTCCCCACGAGCATCCCGAGAGAGGAGAAGCAACACTGAAAGGTACTTTGACAACAAGCCCATCCTACAATCAGAACCTCGTCCTTCGCACCGGATTTTTTGGCAAACATAAGTAGATAACATAAACAGATAGCTGATGAGATGATCTGAAAATGGTGCTATCCAAGAAGGCGCCCATTAAACAACCAGGCATGTCATGAATATAGGGGGGTTTTGGACAAGGCAGAACAGAATATGACGGACGCAGATGCTGAGCTTATCCCTGGTATCCGCCGAAGCCATTCTGGTTGAAGGCTGCCTGCGGCGACTGACCCCACTGCTGCTGTTGAGGAGCGCCACGACCGTAGCCACCCGCGCTGCCTGGCTGTTGCATCTGCTGGTAAGCCATCTGCGGATTGCCAAAGGCTTGTTGCTGCTGGGCAAAGGGTTGTCCACCGGGGCTGGGTCCTGCCCGCGCATTAGATTGTTTGTTTCGATACTGCAGCTTCCTCCGGTGCCGCTCACCTGAAGGTGACATGGGGCCACCTGCCATGGGGCCGCCCGACATGGGACCACCCTGTGGACCACCACCATACTGAGGAAAGTACGCGCTGGGCGTCTGGGGATAGGCTGAGGGGGGTCCTCCAGCCGGGGAGTAACCCTCGAATTGACCCGTTGGGGGACGGTCTTTGCCCCACTACACGGCCACTTGTGAGCACACGAAAGAAACAAAAGAGATGTGGATCAACCTACGCTGCACTTGAGAGGACGGCCGTTGACGTTGTAGCCGTTGAGTTGACAAATGGCCATGGCCGCATTCTCATGGGTGTCCATCTTGATAAACGCAAAGCCACGGTCCGACTGGAAGCGAGTCTCGGTAACATAGCCAAAGTTCTGGAACAGCGGAACCAGGTCCGACTGGGACGTATAGGGCGTCAGATTGCCGACGTAGCACGTGGTCTGCCACTGTGGAGTTTGTGCGACGACCATGTCGTAGCTCTGTACACCATGGGTCGGGAAGTGGTGATGTCCAAAAGGAGTGGTGGGGGTCATGCCCATCGAGGCCATGGCCTGTTGCTGGGAGATGGAAGGTTGGCCCTTTTGGTTGGCCCAGTTGCATCGAATCGCCCGCGAACCAAGCCACTCTCCGTCCATGGAGCTGAGCGCGCGATCAGCATCGGCACGTTCGCGAAAAGCAACGAAGCCGTATCCACGCGACCTGCCCGTCTTCATATCCCACATGACGCGAGCTTCCGACACCGGACCGAAGGTGGAAAAGGCCTGGAGAAGAACCTCATCGTTGACTTCGTTGGACAAGTCGCCGACGAAGATGTGGAAGTGGTTCGAGGTGTCTTCTTTTGCCGTGTTGTTGGACTGATAGGCCCAATTGACGCGGATTTCCTGATGGAGTCAGAGATTGACCACGATGCTATGCCTTGCCCTTGTTCGGCACCCCACTTACCGTGTTGTGAATGCGGCGTCCATTCAGTGTGGCCATGCCTCGTTCGGCCGCGCCGGGGTCATCGTACTCGACGAAGCCGTAGTTGAAGCCCTGCGCAATCCACGATTAGCTTCTTGCACGCAAGACGGATGCCACCCCTGCCACCCCAGACAGCCTTGTGTGATGAAAAGAGGGCATGGTAGTTGGGAGGGGCTGCCTTACTGATGGAGAGCTCGCGGTCTTGTCGGGGATGATCTTGACGCTCTGAATGTGGCCGGTGGTCTCGAAAATCTGGCGCAGCACGTCCTCGGTGACTCGAGGGTCCAGCCCACCCACATATAGCGCGCGCTTGTTGGGCTCGGGCGCTGCACGGCGAGGGACATAGCCAGGCTGCCCGCTGGTCGGGGACATTGGGTTTCCCGACATGGGCGAGCTGATGGCGGTCGGGATGGGGTTGTTGTTCTGTGGGATAATGACAGGAGCTAGCGGTGGGGGAGGCATGTGCTGCTGTTGCTGGCCCTGGTTGCCCTCATAGCCAGGTGCGCCACCTGATTGGGTAGACGGCAGCGAAGCCCCTTGGTTCTGCTGGTCCGACATGGCTGTCGCTGCGAGATGCGCACAGTAATGAACAAGTCGGTGAGAGGAGTAGGGTTGGGCAAGTCCAGTCGAACTATGACGAACGAGCTTTTGGTGTTCCGCGATTCAGGAGGGGAATGCAGGAACAGAGAGGTGGACAGGACCGGCTTGGAAGAGTGGTTGTTGAGTGGACGGGCGGGGGTGGGTGGGTGCAGGTTCGAGAGAGGAGGCGGCAGGAAAAAGCGGAATGGAAAGGACGAACAAGGCTACCTATACCAGAGGGAACAGTGTGCGAAAGTGCAGGAGAAGGAAGGAGAAACAAGAGGAAGACAGAGAGGAATAGAGAATAGGAGAGGCGAGTGACCAACGCCGAACTACTCGACTGTAGGCTGGCAGGCTGGTGTCTCCACTGTGGGGGTGAGGGAAGGGGAGAGAGAGAGAGAGAGAGAGAGAGGTGATTGTGTGGATGTGAGTGTGAGAGTGTGTGTGCGTGTGAGGGTGCGAGGTGAGGGTCGCAAAAGAATTAGGCTCGCAGGCCACACACACGCACACACACGCACACACACACACCACAAGCGCCAGATGCCCCCGGGAGCTAACTGTAGCCTGTAGGGCAGCCTGTCCGTCCCCAGTCCTACCTACCTAACCAGCTGCCAGCCAGCCCAGCCAGCCAGCGAACCAGCGCCAACGACAGGGCCTGATTTTACAAGAGGGGGCGGCCTGCTTGTGTTTCATACCGCCTGGACGGGGCAGCAGGGCGGGTGGCAGGCTGGTAATGTATGCGTTCCCGCCTGTATGGAAAGCTGGATAGTGATTAGTGCGCACTCTCTTGTGTGGGCATCCAATACGGGGAAGGGGAAGGTCGCCGGTCCCGCGGAAGCTTTCAAAGAGGGGCCCATTCAGGCGGGACCTTTTTTTTTACGCCGGTGACTGGCCATGTACCTACTGTGTACTACTGTGGTACTCTAGTATGTATGTTGCTAGTAGTGGGTGAGTAGGTACCGGTAGGTAGTAGCCGTCGAGGCCAAAAGAAACTTGCCTAGCCATTAGAGTAGTATGGTCATGGCACACTGGGCACACACGCTTTCAACACAGGCCCACTACCTAGGTACAGTACAGTAGGTACCGTGCCTAGGCCACACCCCAGGCCAGGCCAGGCACACCCACGTACTTAAGGTGCACGTACTTAATGGTCACGTGCCCACACCGGGAATGCACATGAAGTCGAGCCCCAATGTACCCACCTGCACAGTACCTCCAATACACGTACAAACCCCCACCCGCACCCATATACCACCATCGCCATGGCGGTCGTCGCAAGTGGCCCCCAGACGGTGCAAGAACCGCTTGCCTCTGCTCCCAATACTGCACCAGCCCCAGCTTCTACTGGCAATCACAACCTCGACACCCTACAGAGCATGCTGAACCTCATTGTATGTATGCGCCCAACACGAGCCCTCCCTACGCCCCATGGCCATGTCCTATATACGCTCTCCCTACTGACGCCATCAGTTCATCCAATCCGGCCGCTTCATCAAAGAACACCAGGCCGGCGGAGGCACAGGACGCATGAAGTTGGGCATGCAGCGCACCGTACCCATCGCCGCCGAACGCTTCCACGATGCCCTCGACGAACTCGAGAACGAGGTCCGCTTGGCCCAGACCGTCCTTCGACGCGATCTCGCCCTCATAAAGGAGGACCGCAAGAAGCGGGATGCTGCAGCCAAACAGGTCGAGGCCGAGCGCGCGAGGCTCGCGATCGAAGCAAAGAACGCCCCCGTAGTCACTCCTGAATCCCCCAGCCAGCCCGAGAAGGTGGCTACACCACCAGAGCCTGAGATGGTGACAGAGAGCACACCGGCGCCAGTCGCAAAGGCCGACGAGCCAGAGCCCACTTCCCTGAATCGAGAAGAAGAACATGTCCCGCCGCCCATCAAGACAGACGGAAACACTACACCTCGAGATCCCCTGTTTGATGGTACGCCAACCACGGCCAATCCACAAGACAATGATTTCGACTTTGACGCCATCTTTGGAGACGCCATGGACACGACTGGTGATGACAACCCAGACGACATGATGGACACATCCGGCAACATGGATTTTAACCTCGACGACAGCAACGAAGGTCCTTCTTTACTTCGAGGTCTCGAGGACTTTGCCAAGGACGGCGATGACGGCGATGCAGATCAAGGCAATAGCATGGACATTGATCTTGGTATGGGAGACAGCATGCCGACCAGTCAACCCAACCAGCCAGAGTCGAACGAGCCCGCGACAGCCTCCAAACAGGAAACCGCACCTGTGCCTGCGCCTCCACCTGCACCCACGACTGCACCAGAGCCCACGCCCGCACCCAAAGCCGACGAGCCCAAGCCAGCGGTCGAACCAGCAACATCTCAGCCCGAGGAGGAAGAAATGAAGGACGCTACAGCCCAGGAGGATCTCATGGCAACCATGACCACCGACAATCTCGACGACCTTTTCAACATGGACGAGTACGAGAATCCAGAGAATTCATCCTTTGACGACGCCTTCTTCAACTTTGGTGATTAGCCGACTTGCCATGCGTGCCAGACTTGTTACTTTTTTGCTAGTCTACGATACCCCATATTCAGTATGAATGAAGAAGAAAAACAGAGTTATAGATATTTGTTGCATTTTATAATGTGCTAGGGGATATATGGCCAATTTCAATTCCTGGCAGGAATTCCACACACATCACCCCCTGCCCCCGGCCCAAGTAATCCCCGACACCCAACCCAATCCCCGCATTTCACGTGACCCTTTACCCCTCACCACCTCAAACCCCTCAGGTTCCCCGCGCACGCCCGAGCAACTGACCTCGCACCCAACCCATACGCATACGCATACGCATACGCATCATGCAGCACGCCACTGGTGCATCGTGCTGCATATCTTTACTACAGCAATCCAGCTTTTCTATTCTTGTTTCCGAGCAAGGAAAGTGCGGGGTTTTGCAGAATATGTGTATGGCATGGTATGGCATGGCATCCAGCAGTGGCAGGTTGGAAAAATTCTAGGAGATTGGCGTTTTTGATGGGTTATAACGGATGTGGGTGTGAAGCTGCGTGGTTGGGATTGGGATTGGGGGGGGGGGGGTGGTAGGGGGATATACTGTACTATAGGTCATGTAGTCTACACAACACCAGAATAGTAGGAGTAGTTACCAAATACCTACCGGTACAGGATAGCTACCTCCATCCTACAAACCCCAGCACCGCCCTACCCAGCCACAATCTCCTTACATACTTAAATCCCATTCATCCATACACACACACCCAACCAGCCATTCACACCTCCACAATAGCCGCGGCAACTCAACCCCATCCTAGCGCCGCGCTCCCCCTACCTAACCAGCTCCGTACCAAGCCCCTGTTCGCTCGCCCCGCCATTCCGCGTTCCGGTTCCGAACAGGGCCAAGGTCTTGGGGTGTGGTGGGGTGCAGGTGTATTTATGAGGGGAGCCTGCTTGTGTTTGAGTGTGAATTCGAGGTTGAGTTTGAGTGTACCAGGTTGTGTAGTACGGAGCCGAAGTGAACTGGACTTTTGTTGTGGGATTGGGATTGATTTATTGGGAGAATTTGAGATTTGGGAATTTGGGACTTGGGAGACTTTGGGAATTTGGTGGGGTTTGATTGGACGAGAGGATAGGACAAGGTGGAGGAAGGATAGGTACGAGTGTATTGGGGTTTTGGAGGGGTTGGGTAGCTGATGTTGATATTTGGAGTGGGGAAACGGAATCAAAAGGTGTTACACACTAAGCGACTTGTGTAAGGGGAGCTGAAAGGAATATACTGGACATCAAAGTATTCAACCCGTTACAAGAAGAAGAATCACCACCAGAACAAACAAAAAAGGCGGGAAAAGAGTAAAATCCAACAACCATGTCTTGTAAGACTCCCTCCCCCTCCTCACCCTCTACCAAACTAACACCCACCCCCCCAGCAAAACACTTCATCCACGACCCCACCCACCTCGTCACCACCGCCCTCCTCAGCATCCCGCACACCAACCCGTCCGTCGCCTGCGACCTCGCCCACAAGACAATCTACCTCAAACCAACCCCCATCCAGTCCAGCACCTCGACCCCGCCAATCTCCCTCCTCTCCGGCGGCGGCTCCGGCCACGAACCCTCGTTTGCCTCGCTCGTCGGCCCAGGCCTGCTGAGCGCCAGTATTGCCGGCACAATCTTTGCCTCGCCGAGCGCGGCGCAGATTCGCCATGCGATTATGCACCGTGTGGATCGGCGCAGCGGGGTGTTGGTCGTGGTGATGAATTATACGGGGGACGTGTTGAATTTCGGTATGGGGGTGGAGAAGGCGCGGGCGCAGGGGGTCCAGGTGGAGATGGTGGTTGTGGGGGACGATGTGGGTGTTGGAAGGGGGAAGGGGGGGAAAGTGGGCAGGAGGGGGATCGCAGGGACGGTTTTTGTTGTTAAGATTGCAGGGGCGTTGGCGGCGAGGGGGTGAGTCTCTCGTTGTTTCTGCTTTTTGAACTCGTTTGTGTGTGGTTTTTTTAGGGAGGAGGGGAGGGTTGAGAGAAAAGAATCGCTAACAAGAACCGTCCTAGAGCAACCCTCAAACAAGTCGCAGACGTCGCCCAACTCGTTGCCGACAACACCGTCTCCATCGGCTCCTCGCTCTCCCACGTCCACGTCCCCGGGCGCCGCGAAACAGAAGCTGACGCGCTCAAAGACGGCGAGGTGGAAATTGGCATGGGCATCCATAACGAAGCCGGGTCTGAACGACGAACCACCGGCCTGCCCGGCCTCGTGCAAACCATGCTATCTCACTGCCTTGATGCCACAGATGCCGACCGCAGTTTCTCCACCATCAAGGCGGGCGACGCGGTGGTACTGCTGGTGAACAATCTCGGCGGGGTGAGCCCGTTGGAGTTGGGCGGCATCACGAATGAGGTGGTGGAGCAGCTGGAGCGCACGTTTGCGATTAAGCCGGTGAGAATTTTGGCGGGCACGTTCATGACGAGTCTGAATGGGCTGGGGTTCAGTATTAGTTTGTTGAAGCTGGTCGATGTTGGCGCGTTAGGCACCACGATGCTGGAGCTGTTGGATGCGCCGGCGGAGGCGAATGGCTGGTCTGCACCAATCAGCAGGGAAACATGGGGAAGACGGGGGGAGGCTCAGGTCGAGGAGACAAAGGTGGATGATGAAGAGGTACTGCCGAGTAAGCTAAGGGGTACGTAATTCCATCTTCTCACATTTGCTGTTTTGCTGACATGGAACAGTCGACTTTGGCTTCGCCAAGTCCACTCTGACAACGGCTCTGAACAGGCTGATTGCAGCCGAGCCAGAGGTCACAAGGTACGACACAATAGTGGGAGATGGTGACTGTGGAATTGGACTGAAGCGGGGCGCAGAAGGTGAGTAACAGTCACGTGCACGAGGTTGCCTGATACTGACAACATCTCAGCGATTTTGAAGATGCTTGAAACGGTAAAGGAGACGGACGATCTGTTGATTCTTGTCAATCATATCATTCAAGTCGTCGAAGTTGCCATGGATGGAACATCGGGAGCCATCTACGCCATCTTCCTCAATGCCCTTGCGCACGGCCTGCGACAAAATGAGCCTTCAACGCCCCAGCCAGTGGATTCCAAAATCTGGGCAAAGGCTCTCGATTCGTCACTCAGGGCGCTTGGCAAGTACACGCCTGCCAAACCAGGTGACCGCACGTTAATGGACGCCTTGTATCCCTTTGTTGAAACGCTGTCCAAGACTGAGGATATCGACAAGGCAGCCGCTGCGGCCGATCAAGCCGCCAAGGGAACCCAGGGGATGAAGGCGAGTCTTGGTCGTACGGTCTACGTTGGCGGAGAGGGCTTTCAAGAAGTTCCCGACCCAGGCGCGCACGGCCTTGCTGAGCTGCTACTGGGACTGAGCGAGGGTCTGAAGAAATAAAAGTGTGGGGTATCGTGATTGATTCGTTCGTAGAGTTTCGCCGAGTTTGTGTCCGCGACATTTATGTAATTTTTTGCCTAATCCCAACTCCCTATCGAGATATCGTATCCATGCCAGATCAAGCTGTACACCGCGCAATTATGAGAGCAGAACCAGAATAACAGAGTCTCCACGCAAGAACCTGCCGCCTGTCAGTACGTTCACCAAACATCAAGATAGCCGAGACACACAGCTTGGAGATGAAGCGGTCCTTGTTCACCTTGCGACCCATGGAGCCGTTCGATAGCCGCGGGGTCTCTGTCCACATTTCCTTTGCATTTTCGAGCACCATGTTGCAGTGGCGGTCGAAGGCTTTGACGCGCGCCAGGATCTTGCGATTGTTTCGGCAAGAGATGAGGACTTGTGTGCGAGAGCGGACGGCGGTCTGGAGGATGGAGAGGGGGCCGGTGGTGAGCTCGTGCTCTTCGACTTGGGCAACCTCATATTCACTAGGCAGCCGTCAGTGTTGTTGCTCCTGTAGCAAGACAAGGACATGGATGGAGGCCATACGTCAATTCCGACCGGGGCTTCGACATGAGCTCTCTGCGCGAGTGTTAGCACCAAGTGAATACAGACAACGGCAGCGATACGCACTGGATCTTTGCGTCAACCATGTTTGCGACTATGTGGAGTTCGGTGTGGTGATTGAAGCGGTGGAGATGGGGGGTCTGTCTGGCTGTCTGTTTGTATATCTGCAGACGATTAGCTTTCCTTGCCCTTGTGAAGCTTGCACTGGCGAAATTTCCCTGTGCACTGAGACCCAAAGCTATGCACAAAGAATAATGTCCGAGCATAAAAGCATGCACAGACTCACGCGACACAAAAAAACACTTACAGTTCCAAAAGAGGGAGGATACCAGGGCAACGCGCGCTTTGAAGGAAGGTGCAACTAGGCCAGCCGTCCATGTCTTGCAGGCGCGATGGGGAGTGAGGGAAGCTGGCCAGGCATGCGCTAGGCATGCAGGTTGTTCCGACGCCGGCCCAATGAGACGCGTGCAGCCTTGGCGTTCTGGTGGAGAGTGCGTCACGCGTTCTTACTTGTTGTGGTACTAGCGCGGCCCGGGGAGCATGAGACGTTCCGGCTCGTGCGTCTGCATGGCGACTTGTCTGGGTACAAGCCTACAAGGTACCATCTGCACTTTACAACATCCATTCTCTCACCCCCATTTTACACCCTCTTTTTCCTTCTTCCACGCGTGCGGCTGCCTGCTGACACCCTTGCCCCGTCAAATCAATATTGATTTCGTCTCGATTCGCTCGTTTTTCACCGGCCGCCCGCTTTGTCTCGTTGCGTGCTTCATCTAGACGCGTTTCGCGATGATCGCACGCCAGCCACCGATTGGGATATAACATTGACCACCTCCCTTGGGCGACCACCACGACCACCACTACCACCCCTCTCACCCTCTCACCTTCTCACCTCTCCTTATCTTCTCTCCAAGACGCGGCCTGCCTATCTCTCGGTCAACTCCATAGGCAGCCATGTCGACCCCTTCGCACAGTACCATGGAGATCGGTGCCCTGCAGCATGCCTTACCGCCGGCAACCACTGTCGCAGACAATGACCACATGGCCGACGTGGCCAGGAGACCAATGCGAGGCAAGCATGTCGGGTGTTTCTGAGGCTCTCCTTCTAACATGATTTCGATTACAGTCAAGGTACTCTACACGTTTGACGACCAGAACAAGTCAAACTGCCTCGCCCGCCTGCCCAACGCGTTGAATGTGCCCGTGGTCTCCCTCGACGAGAACACTCAAGTCGGAGTCATTGAGCTCAAAACATGCATACAGGCGATTGTTGGCGCAAGGTAGGCTATCCGACACCCCAACTCCGCTCATTGACACACAGTACTCACCACCTTAGTCCCGAACTCGTGGCCAAGCTGGGTCACGACTACACCGTGTATGCTTATGACTTCTCCGAGTATGAGACACCCCTTGTTGGTCAGGGTATGCTTTCCTGGATCCTCGCCTCCGCATCGACGACTCCAAACGCTCCTGCCGAGGATTCTCAAACCATGGTCACAGGTCGCGTGTGCAAGAACATCCTGGGCATCTTCTCAAACGGGATCAAGGAAACCTTGGAGGTCAAGCTGAAGCTGGTGCCTGTTCCGACATGCCTGCAAAAAGAATATGTGGAGAACATGGAGCGATACCACAGCTTGAGTCAGCTCATGCCTGCGGGCTTCGACTACAACCAATGGTCCGACTTCTTGAAGGAGAATCCAACGCTTGGTCAGCTGGCACAACCCAAGCCATCCTATCCCATGCAACATGCACGACAGGGTTCTTTTGGCGGCGTCGAACCATTTCACCAAATGCTTACGCGCAACAGCCCCTCACAGGAACAGCCCAGAAATGACTCATTCTACGATCAATCCCACGTGCCATTCAACAGCCAGCCCACTAGGCCATCTAGTCCTGCTATGAGCACAATTTCCTTCCACCACTACCAGTACAAGCAAGACTCAAGACCTCCATCGAGAGCTTCCGTTCGAAGCGAGGCGGCACCACCACGACAGCAGTTCCTACATAGTGACCCGTACGTCATTGAAGAACAAGATGATGGCCCGCCAAAGAAAAGAGCGCGCATCACCCAGGCGAAGAGGCCCAGGAACACACCACTCAAC
Organism: Plenodomus lingam; assembly: GCF_022343315.1. Lineage (NCBI taxonomy): Eukaryota > Fungi > Ascomycota > Dothideomycetes > Pleosporales > Leptosphaeriaceae > Plenodomus > Plenodomus lingam. The sequence goes on along the minus strand of NW_027093944.1, from coordinate 204,526 downwards.
GCTCACAATGATTCGCTCCGCGTGACAGCGAGCACGGCAGCCTCTGTACGACTCCATAGACCAACGCCCGGTAACTCATCGATGAACGCGGACATGGTGCCTCGTGCACCAACACCTCGGCCTGGTGATAGAGCTTTTGGGCAACGTGGACAGCGACGCCCACCCGCCCCCAGCGCTTTGAGACACGCATCAATGGATGCTGGACGCCCATACATGTCACCGTACGATACGTCCGCATTTTCAGACAATGCCATCGATTCGCCCGACGAAAGAGATGAGAGTCCTGTCGATACACCGATAGAAATGCCGTCTTCGCCACCGCTGGCCGCGAACGAGGCCGCGTCTCCTACACCGTCTAGCCCAAACTTACCTAGCATGTCGGCACCCGTCGATTCGGGCTTTGTTAGTGACGTCGCTATGGGCCGTGAGGACGATGGTACGGGTTCGGGAAGCAAGATTACTACCACTGAAGAGAGAGTTGGGCCACGACAGAACAAAGTGCGCCGACCCTGGCAGCACGTGAATCCCGGCCCAGTAGAGCACCTGCCACATTCATACGTTCCACGACCCAAACAGCCATATCGGAAGCACCCCGTGCAACCCATTGCCGAGAGTATAGAAAACGACACGAGAATGTCAGGCATGGAAACGGATACAGTGAATCATGACTTGTTTGATGCCGGCCGGTTCAACCAGCAATTTCCACCGGACAATTCGGGTGCCTATGCACAAGGTCCCGCCTCCCAGCAAGAATCCAACCGGACTACACAACGCTTAGCACCGACAGATTCATTTCCCTTTGGAATGGCAAAGCAGAACCCACACAAGGAAGCGTCTCAATTAGCGTCTGCCAAGGCTGATTCACCCGATTCGATCTCCCGTCTCTCTCCCACTGGTGAGAGCGAGGCTGCAGTATACAGTCGTTCGGCCACTCCGAACCTGCCCACGAAGCCGACGAAGACTACCAAAACAAGGGGTCTGCCGAGATCGCACACCTGGTCGGGTGCTGAACCCATGTCGGATGCTGCTCCTGCTGCTGATCCAAGTGCTCCACGTAGTGGTTCGGGGGCTAAGCGCAGAAAGCATATCAAAGATCGACTTGAAAAGGCCATTGCCGCTGGCGAGATGCCTCAGCACTGTGTCAACTGCGGAGAGATTGACACACCGACCTGGAGGAAAGCTTACACGCGTGTCGAATTTGGAACGCCTGAGGGACTCGAACTGTCCACTGATACTGCGGGGACCGACGTAATTGCGTATGAAGCTATCGACACAACGGACGACAACGATGGCGAACCAAAATACCGCATTTTCAAGAACAACCTCACTCGGGAAGAGAAGACTATGAACATCTTCGAGCCACTTAATCTTTGCAACCCATGTGGACTTTGGCTTATGAAGAAGGCAGCCATGAGGCCAAAGACTGTGTGGGACAAGTCTTTGAAGCCACCGAAGCGCAAGAGGGCAGCCGCTTCGGGATCTCGCACCAAGTCAATCAGCCAAGGTGACGATTTGGTATCTGATGCTGTTGTGCCTGATTCTGACTCAGCTATGCCAGGCGATCAAGAGGAAGCGGTTGTATCTTATGATGGCACCCATGTGAGCCAATTAGGCCCTCCACCTGCACCTGAGCGTGCTACCAGCATGCAAAATACAGGCGGCTCAAATCTTGACGGTGCCCAGGCTGCCCTACGACGAGCCATTCAATCTAGTCCAGCTGGGGTCAGAGGCAGCCAGAAATCACCCATCAACATCGATGCAGATTTGACCCCGAGGCCCACCCGAAGACTGTTGTTTCCGTCACCTAGAAAAGAGGGCGAAGCCAAGTCACTGGAGGTCAAGCCCAAGGCACCGAGCGCTGTCGCCGATGATGATGCGCCAAAGAAGCCTCGCTGCCAACGCTGCAAAGGACTCAAAAAGGCATGTGATCGCGAGCGGCCTTGCAGGCGATGCGAAGATGCTGGAATTGGGCATGATGGCTGTGTTCCCTGTGAACAGCCCCGAACCCACTGGTTTGAACAGCCTCTAGCAGGTCCTGCAATCAGTGAAGAAGAGAATGCAGATAAAGAAAATTGTCCGCCACCGCCGTTGGAGAAAACTCGAGCTGACGATGACTTTGCCGACCTTTTCGAGGATTCCGTTATGCCAAAGACCACACCGCAAAAGAACAACCTCTTCCAAGACCTGCTGAAGACGCCCACCCCAGGCTCCCGCCGCCGTGGTCTCTTGACTCCGAAAGGCGGTGCTGACGATATGGATGCCCTTACGACGCCTTCGCGAAACATATTCACGCCACGCGGCACACGCGCTGCTACTATTGCCCCCGAGACACCGTTTACCCGTCAGCTCAATGCCTTACTTTCCGACCACCCCATTTCCTCGCCCTCGCACGGCATAGACTTTAGCAATTTCCCAACATTCAACACCCCTGGTCGGCCTGGCGCCCAATTTTCCGACTTCTTGCACGACGATTTCCTCTCGAGCGACATGCCAATGCCGAGTTCGCCACCCAAAGGCGGACCGCTGAATCTAGGCTTTGATCTCTACGAAGATCCCGAGACGGCCAGCAATGGGCTCTGGGGCAGCACAGGCATGTTTGGCAACGATAATCTCATGGACAGCATGGGCAGTGGGGAAGCCCAGGGCTCGCGGCATGCTAGCATGGATTTCACGACCGACGGCCCGGATGCCACGGCCCTGCTTAAGATGAATGTCGGGGGCATCACGGTCGACTTTGCGGCCATGATTGAGGATGTTGTTAGTGCGCCGCGCGAGGAGGACGAGGATGCCAAGGCGACGATAAGTCTGGAGGATGGGAGTCGACGTGTTGGTTTGACGCCCGAGGGGCCGGCGAATGAGTAGATGATGATGATGGGGAAGATGGATTCTGGATTCTTGTTCTGCCGTTTTCTTATCATGATTTTGGTTCTTTGGTAGGCAGGCTTGGCGAGGGAACACCTGGTGTGGGTTGTGATGCACAGGCATATGTTTTGACGAAATCAAGGATGAGATGAGTGAATGATGGGATGGGATGAAGCGGGATGACCACATTAGCTTTGTGGAAATTGGTAGATTAGATACCCCCTTGGTGACAATGAATAGAGAACCCCGCCTTGATTACAATGACAAGAGACAGTGTAGCTTTGGAAGCCGGGGATGGGTGATGTGTTGATGTGTTTGCTTTGATTTCGCGTCGAGTTTGACGGGCATGGAGTCAACAGACTTGTTCACAAGTATCGCCAATCCCTTTTCATCATTATTTTCTTCTTCAATTTCTCAATCCAGATTGCAAGTCTATTCCCAAGTCTAATCCCTAACCCGTAGCTGAGCTAATCCATCACGCACCTCCTCTTCCCCCTTGCTCTTGAAAACAAAATATAAAAACATAAAACTGCCCTCCGATTCTCTGCTCTGCCTAAACAATAATCAACCGCTCCACATTCCCGCCCGCGCTTTCCTCGCTTAACCGGTTCCACGCCGTGTATGTTAGGGCACCGCAGGCGGCCCAGAGAGCGGGGATGGCGGCTTCGGTGGCGGCTGGGGGGTTGGGTTAGTGTGTGTGTGTGTGTGATGTGGGGTTGGAAGGGTTGGTGAGAAGGAAGGAAGGAGGGAGAGAGGGAGAAGAAACATACAAGGTCGTTCAGTCCGGGCGGCGATTTGAATCACGCGAGCGGCGGTGCTGGATGTGCTGGAGGAGTTGTAGCGAGCGGTGGTGGTGGTGGTGCGTTTGCCTGCGAGGGCGGCGCGGGTGGCGAGGCGGGTGAGCATTTTTGTTGTTGATGTTGATGTTGTTGTTGATGTTGTGGTGGTGACTGTGTACACGCAAGTGAATGTGCGTATCCAGCAGACAAACCTATCCAACCCTTCCGTATCCCCACTACCTCTCGACTCCCAATCCCTAACCCGTCACCCTTCCACGTACGTGCGTGCGTGCGTGCGTGCCTTCGTTCGTCCGTGTAAACCCCCCCAACCGTAAACCCCGCAACAATGTCCCCGCAAACCCAATTCACACAGACACAATCACAAGCCACAAAATTTCACCCCCCAAAATAAAACACGCAAAAAGTCGAGTTGTCGTCGTGGTCGAGATGGAGTGCACGCGGGGAAGTGGATTGCACATGCGGACGAACGTGGCCGCCTGTTTAAATAAAGGAGGGAGATCCGGGGGCGGCGGTGTGTGGGTCCGGGGGCGAAAAAGGGGCGATGCGGCGAGGCCGGGGGGGAAAATGGGGTTTTGGGACAGGGGTGGGGGCGGTGAGGGATGGGGGGTCCGGTAGGGATGGGGTGTTTACTGGGGTGTGTGTGTGTGTGTGTGTTCTCTTGTAGGGTTACAATTATGACTGCGGTTACAGTAACGGTCACAGGTTACCGGTACGGGTAGGGCGGGAGTCAAAGGGTCAAGGGTACATGGACTGGATTGGATTGGATTGGATTGGATAGGTATTTGTATATTCATGTCCAAGTGTGAGAAGGCGTGAATGTAACCCTCACCCATCTTCCCACACCCAATCCAATCCAATCCAATCCACACCCCCCCTAAACCCATGCTAACTACCAAATCCCCCCGTTAAATCTCGCAGAAAAAAAAACGCTTCTCGGGAAAGACTTACAAATACAGTGGCGGACCCTGCACTTCCCGCGTTCCCGGGGTGTTCCGCCATCGGCCTTGGGGGCTGACTTCCCGAGCTTCCTAGGACTTCTAGGACTTCTACGGCTTCTAGGACTTGTACGGCTTCTAGGACTTGTACGGCTTCTAGGACTTGTACGGCTTCTAGGACTTGTACGGCTTCTAGGACTTGTACGGCTTCTAGGACTTGTACGGCTTCTAGGACTTGTACGGCTTCTAGGACTTCTACGGCTTCTAGGACTTCTACGGCTTCTAGGGCGTGTACAAGGGTTTCTTTTTGCCAGCTCAACATACTGTAGCATTCTCTTGGTAGTTGTGTGTATGGGTTATTTCCATCATTGCCATGATGGGCAGCGAACACGCCTCCATGTCCGTGTTCGTTTCGAGTTCTCTCTCTAGCACAGGAATATCTACTGTTACAACCTCAACTCTCACTCCCCATAACCTCCCTAATCGCCTCTGCGCTCTTCTCCATCGCCGCCTTCTCCTCCTCACTAACCTCCATCTCCAGCACGCCCACAACCCCCTTCCTCCCCAGCACAACCGGCACACTCAGACAACACCCCAATTCCTGCTTGAACACACTAACCGCCCGAATCACCTTCTCATCACACAACACGCTCTTGCACAGACTGGCCGTGACGCCGCCAATCCCATAGTTGGTGGAGCCTTTGCTGTCAATGATCCGACTTGCTTTGTTCTTCACCCTGCTTGCCAGGGCCTCTTTGTCCAGTGTGCTGGAGCCGGGCATGAGTGCAGACGACAGGGGCACGCCGGATAGACTCGCCAGACTCCAAGGTATGAATTGCGACTCGCCGTGCTCACCAAGCACGTATGCCGTGATGCTACTCGCCGCCACACCCGTCTCCCTTGCCACTTCGCCGCGCAGCCGTGCGGAATCGAGAAAGGTGCCGGACCCAAACACCTGCGCGTGCGGGAGTGACGAGTATTGCTGCCCGTACAACGTCAGAATATCCACGGGATTGGCGACGATGAGCAAAATGGCATCTTGGCGAAAGGGTGCCATGTCGTTGATGGCAGACTGCAGAATCTTCTTGTTCTTGCCAATCAGGTCGGTGCGGGATTCGCCCTTTTTTTGGGCCGCGCCCGCCGTCATGACGATGATGTCGCATTGGCCGGCTTCCTTGTGCGTGCCCGCGCGTATGCGCACCGTGGTGTGACCGTGGAAGGTGGCATCACTGAGGTCCTGGACCTGGGCGTCGCGGAGCTCTTCTTTTGGGTCGACGAGTACGATTTCGCCGGCCGAGGGGTTCATGATGAGCGAGTAGGCTATGGTTGCGCCGACAGTGCCAGCGCCGATGATGGCGACTGTCGACGTCTGTTTGGACATGGTGAGAAAACCTGCCGGTGGTGGGGGAGATTTGGATTTCGGAGACAGGAAGGGGGAACACTCGAAAAGAGGACGAGTGAAAGACAAGGGCGTTGGAGTGCAATGAGTGCTCGAATGCCCTGGAACCTATATCCAAAACATGATGCAGCTCTCTTCGAAACAGGCGCCAAAAGAATACACGACGTCATCATGATGGATGCCGCTAATGCAAGTAATGAACTGCCGCACTATGCAGGTACACCCGCGCTCCCATGTAAACGCCGATCCCATGCTGATTGTACTCAATCACACAAACTGCCTCATGTCGTTGGCAGTCTTCCATGTCAGCCGTGTCGACGGTCCCCGATTAGGCCTGGGTTGTTTTACCGTGGTCTGGCCGTCTTAGTGATCACTCTTTGGCAAGTAGTATGTAAGCCAAAACAGGCAAATGCAATGCACGCTCAAATCCATTCGCAACACTATACCTTTGCAGCAGCAGCAGCAGCACTGGCAACAGCCACCTTCTTCCTCGGCTGTGTGGCCAGCCCTTTCATCAGCAGCAGCGGTATGACATCTGTGGATTTGTTGCGCATTAGAACCTTTCTGCACACGGGACACTGAGAGCGCTTCGTTTCCCCGGGACCGGCACGGTTTTCGCCTGCGATGAGGGCTTCCATGAGACATGTGTGGCAGAAGAGATGGCCTGGCCATTGTCAGTATACAGTGTAGCGAGAGCGGAGAGGCAGGTATACCACATGCGGTGGCAGAGAGATCCGTCGGACTGTCCATGCAGATGACACAGGTGAAGGTGTTGAACGTCGACTTCGTCTCTTCTGGCTTGGCCTGGGCTTTGACGGCATCGAGGCGCTGCTTTTGCAGGACTTGGGCTACTGGTATGGAGTCGTCGGTCAAATCCACCTCTTCTATCTCTTGTCCCTCTGCAGCCTCTCCAACACGTCCCCCATTTCGTCTTGCCCGCTTCGCAGAGGGGCCTGGCGATGACGATCCGCGCTTTCTTCGCCGGGGCGGCGAGTCGGGCGTGGCTGTGAGGTCGACGTATCCGTTGGACAGGCGGCCAGATTGCTGTGCATCCTGTCCGTTCGCGCGCGTGTTGGGTGGCATGTTTCGGACAGCTCGAACACGACTTGGTGCTGGTGGGGAGGGCCGATAGACAAAGGGCGAATATCGGCCGTGGTCAAGGCCTGCTGGGTTGAGGATGCTCTCGAGGAAGTTGGACGTGCTCGACGGCGGTGGCGGTGGCGGCGGCGTGGGTGCGTGGTAGTCGTCAATGCGCGCCTCGTTGTAAAAGGGACAAGGCGAGCCGGGCTGATCGGGCCGGTAAGCAGGCAGTAGGTTGTCGAGGAAGTTGGCGTCGTGACCTGTCAGCGGTGACTGCGAGCTGCTGTCGTGGGGGGCAACGGTGAAGTAGAGGGGGTCGCTGGGGTGCGGAGGGGCAGCTGTGTTGGTGTGCTCAATGCCGTCGAGGTGGTCGAGGTGGTCGAGGTGATGGGGTTGGGGGGGCTGGTGAGTGAGGTGTGACGGCATGGTGGCAGCAGAAGGGGAAAAAGAGACAGCCGTCGTCGTTGGTATGCTTTGTATGAAGTCGGGTAGTTACGGTACTTACCCACCAGCACTACCTCTCGCACGTGATATGGTCCTGGGATAGCTGCGTGTGTAGGTACTGTGTAGTCTTGGGTAGTGTGAACGGGGCCGGGGGCCTCGAATTGCTGTTCACAGTGTAATAACAGTACATACTATAGTACACACACACACACACACACACACACACACACACATACACACACACACACTCCTCCTTTCCCCCAGGCGATGGCACTGCCACCATGCAATGCCGTGTCATGGATGCGTTCGTGGCGTAACCATAGGGCTGAACTGCCCCATGTGGCTGACGGGGCGCCAAGCCTTGCAAGTCCAAAAACTAGTCAATCATGACGAACCAAGTCTGCTCTGTCTCTATTCATCGTCATCTGGGCGGAGAGAGAGAGAGACTATTCACTGCCCAAGCGACATAAGACGGAATGCAGTAGTGAAAAGACTTTTTCTTCTTCTACTTTCCTCTTTTCACCTTCGACGCGATTATGCGCCGCACCCCATGTCGAACGTTTGCCGCCAATGTCTCCTCCCATCGATCCAAACTGGTAGCCCCGCCGCTCCCTTTCGCCGGCGCATCGCGATCATGTTTTGCCACAGCCCACGCAGCGACCGAACGAGGCAGTGAGGCCAAAGTGACCAGTCTCAATGGTATGCGACGACACCAAGTTCCATGACGGTCTTCGGCATATTCTGATCATCTCACAGTCCCCTCAAAGGCGCGCTTCAACCCCATTGGTGTACAACAACTCTCCAGCAAAATTCACTCCCAGGTCTTCCCTGGTGTCAGCACCACTGCTCCGCCAGAGCTCATCTCACTCTCAAAAGACCATCTCACTCGACATGAATTGCTGGGCAAGAACACCGACTCGACCCCGCCCGTGGGCTTTGACCTGCCCGACCTCCAGGGCACCACGCTCGACGAGCATTTCTACAAGCTGGGAATGGATGCGGCCGAACCATATCTGAGTATGGCGAAGAAATGGGCGTGGGCGAATCCCCCACCAAAACCACGCAAGTGGGTCACAAGGAGCGGCTGGACCAAATACAACGCCGACGGAACGACAGAGGCCGTAGAAGTGCCAGACGAGACTATGCTGACCTTTGACACCGAGGTCATGTGGAAGCAGACTTCGTTTGCGTGCATGGCTTGCGCAGTGAGCCCTACGGCCTGGTACGTCTGGCTATCGCCATGGCTGCTGGGCGAGTCCAAGTCGGATCGCCACCTCATTCCTTTGGGAGACATTTCGACGCCTCGGATCATTGTGGGACACAACATTGGGTACGATAGAGCTCGGATAGCAGAGGAATACAACATCCAACAATCCAAAAACGCCTTCATCGACACCATGTCACTCCACGTTGCATCAAATGGCATGTGCTCGCGCCAAAGACCGTCTTGGATGCAGCATAAGAAGAGTCAGGAAATGAAAGACAAAAATGCGACGGCCGTAGAGAATTCGGAACTATTGCCCATTCCTAACCAGGGGCCTGTACTTGACGATGAGGAAGAGTTGTGGATTAGCAGGAGCGCCGTCAACTCGTTGCGCGAAGTCGCAAAGTTTCATTGCAACATCACAATGGACAAGGCACAGAGAGAGTACTTTGGTGAATTGGATCGAGCGGGGATACGGGAGAAGCTCGACGAACTGCTAGACTACTGTGCCGGCGATGTCGAAACCACACATCGGGTTTATCAAAAGGTCTTTCCCATCTTCATGGAGACTTGTCCCCACCCAGTCAGCTTTGCTGCCCTCCGCTTCCTCGCCGCCGAGATATTACCAGTCAATGAGACATGGGATGCCTACGTGAAGAATGCCGAAGCGACCTATCGCAAACTTGATGATGCCGTCAAAGAACGGCTTGTTGCACTCACCGACAAGGCCCTGGAGGTCAAGGAACAACCCGAAGTATACAACAACGATCCATGGTTGAGCCAGCTGAACTGGTCAGGCCAGGAAATTAAAATGGCCAAAGGCAAGAAGAAGGGAGACCCACCTCGACCAGCAGCACGGCAGAAAAAGCCGGGTATGCCCAAGTGGTACAAGGACTTGTTTACGAGCAACACTGCGCCGTTGAATTTGACGGTGCGCACACGCGTAGCGCCCATCTTGTTGAGGCTGGCATGGGATGGATACCCTCTCGTCTGGTCAGACGTGCACGGTTGGACCTATCAAGTTCCCATGGACGAGGTCTTTGCGTACAATAAAAACGGGCTACAAGAGTTGGACATGTCAGAAGAAGAAAACCTCAAGCTGCGCGACGACACAGCACATCGTTACTACAAGATACCTCACAAGGACGGGCCCCAAGCACGCTGCGCTAACCCCCTTGCCAAGGCCTATCTGGCCTATTTTGAAAAGGGCAGGCTAACTTCAGAGTATGCCTACGCCAAGGAAGCTCTCGAAATGAATGCTTCGTGCTCCTACTGGATCAGTGCGCGTGACCGAATCATATGGCAAATGGTCGTCTACAACGCCGAAGTACCCAAGGCTCCCAAACTCGCTTCTGCATCGGGCGAAGGACGAGGAAAGAAGGTTGGCTTCATTCTGCCTCAGATCATACCCATGGGCACCATCACGCGGCGCTCTGTTGAGAACACTTGGCTCACCGCTAGCAATGCAAAGAAAAACCGCGTTGGTTCGGAACTGAAGTCCATGGTGCGCGCACCAGAGGGCTACTGCTTCGTCGGTGCCGATGTCGACTCTCAGGAACTTTGGATTGCGAGTCTCATTGGCGATGCAACCTTCAAATTACACGGGGGCAACGCAGTAGGCTTCATGACCCTCGAGGGCACCAAAGCCGCAGGCACAGATTTGCATTCGCGAACAGCCGGTATCTTGGGCATAAGTCGTAACGCCGCCAAAGTCTTCAACTATGGCCGCATTTATGGTGCAGGCCTCAAGTTCGCAGCCACCCTGTTACGACAATTCAATCCTACACTGACCGATGAGCAAACCCTCAAAACAGCAAACGATTTGTATCAGAATACCAAGGGTAAGAAGACAGTAAGGAAACAACTACACGAACGACCCTTCTGGCGTGGCGGCACCGAATCCTTCGTCTTCAACAAACTCGAAGACTTCGCTGAGCAAGAACGACCACGAACCCCCGTCCTCGGCGCCGCCATCACAGAAGCCCTCCAGCGCCGCTACCTGACCAGGGGCGGTTTCATGACATCCCGCATCAATTGGGCTATCCAATCTAGCGGCGTCGATTACCTGCACCTCCTTATCGTGTCCATGGATTTCCTCACCCGGCGGTACAACCTCGATGCCCGCCTCGCCATTACCGTACACGATGAAATTCGGTACTTGGTCGCTGATAAGGACAAGTACCGTGCTGCCATGGCCCTGCAAGTCGCCAACCTCTGGACACGCGCAATGTTCAGCCAACAAATGGGCATCAACGAACTCCCTCAATCGTGCGCCTACTTCAGCGCTGTAGACATTGACAAAGTGCTCCGCAAAGAGGTAGACATGGATTGCATTACCCCAAGTCACCACACGCCCATTCCGCACGGCGAATCCCTCGACATTCTCTCCCTGCTTGAAAAAGGCAGCGAAGCCCGTCTCGACCCGAGCCTTACGCCCATGTCCCCACCCACGCCCGAAAAATACGCGCACCTATATAAACCCCGTATCCCGATCATGAGAACCCTAGAAGGCAGCAATACCACTTCCCCCACCGCACTCGCCTATCTCAAAGCCCAAATTTCGTCTGACGACAACGAGTTACGCGACATTTGTAAGCCGCTACGTGCAACGCCGGTGCGCAAGGGGAAAACGAATGAAGGGCAGGACAAGGATGTAGCAGCCGAGCAAGAAGACATCGAGAAGAGCGTTAGGCATTACGAACAAATGGCCAGGCTTCTGCCGACTGATACGCGAACATGGACAGAATATCATGAAAAGATGGGCAACGTGGGCGGTCGTGGTGTGGGTGTCAGTGGTGCCAATGTAGTGAGACGGAATGTAGGTAAGAATTTGGGCGTTTGGGGCAATTATCCAGTGCATGCGAGGAGTACAGGGCAAAAAGCCGTTAGGGTATGATGTTAGGGGGTTTTTTTTTTTGACGCGGTCTCAGGACTTTTGTATGATATGAACAGCTTTTAACGCATTTTGGGGGAGTAAACTTTGTTCGACTCAAACTTGGGGGTTTCTCTTGGTCTTCTTCACATTAGTATCTACTTTGGTATCTATTTTAGCTACATGTAATCTATGTTAGGACAGTCAACGCAGGCAGGCAAGCAAATGGTTGCTTGTGATAACTCACAGACGGCATTTGGAGGGAGATGTGATACTTTGTTCCTCTCGGCAGTCGACGTCTCGACTTTGGCTTACACTAAGCATGCGTAGCGTGTAGTCAAGCCAATCAGCGATGCCATTTTCTGCGTATGCATCTGCGGGGTTTATCGCGGCTCGGTCCCAGCGATGCCTTTGCCTCTCTCCACATTACCAAAACTAATCAGCCTTCCACGCGCCGACACATTCTCGCTTCAATGACATCTATGATTCTTCGGCATGTCCAGTCCTAATACTGAGACCCGGGAGGTCAAGCGACCACGTCAAGCCTGCCTGAATTGCCGGTAAGTCTCGAGGAGCTGACATGGCCCGTGCGTCCGCCTGTACCGGGTATCCACCCAGCATTATCAACTGGCATGAAGGATCCCAACCAGCTGATGACATGCGCATAGGCGCAAGAAGGTCAAATGTCATGGCGAGCGGCCAACTTGTAGCTTTTGTGCTCGGCTGCTTCAAGAGTGCATCTACCCAAGTCCGCGGTGGGCCATGAGTTCAGTGGACAAGCCAAATTCAAAGCGCGCTGCTACGGAAATATATTCAAATGTACCTAATCCATGTCAATGCCGTATGAAATCAAGCCTCTAACAGCCTCATAGCATGGCCTGGACTCACAAGTATCGCCTACGGAAACGTGGTCGAACCCATTTCATCACAATCTGAATAGGTACTTTCTTTGGAACTTCGATGGCCGGCTATTGGTTCTGACAAGCATACTTCCTTCAGCTCCCAGGACTATACTGGAGACCAAGGTCAAGCCAATCTATCATCTTCAGCAAATTCACATTTCTCCACTATGGGCTACGGCAATCTTCCTTATTTTACCGCAAATGGATCCTTAGCTTCAGCCCAGTATCAGTCAATCTCGACTACGTAAGTGAACCCCATTACTCCCTCAAGGCACTGATCTCACCTTCATTGGCATAGGGCTGATCCGACGATTCTACCTCCTCCACACGTTGTAACTTCCACGATCAATCTTTATTTCGAGTTATGTCATGATCAACCATATTGTTTTTTTCATGAGCAGACGTTTCGACACCAGTTAACGAGCAACCAATTACCACACTACCTGATCTTCGCCGTACTAGCTATTTCCTTGCGTTTTTCGCCTGATCCCTTCTATAGCAGTAATCCTCACATGGCCGCCAAGTATGCTTCAAACGCGTGGAAAGAGGTTGAACGGCAATGTTTTGATGATGAAGATGGCATGGATTACCGATTAGTTCAGGCTGCAACTTTGCTAGCACTCTGGGACTTTTTAGGTATGCACCATCTTGTTCTCCCAAGCCGGCCGGTGCGCAGCTTACCGAATACTAGCATGCAAGCATGAGACTGCCTGGATCAAGCTCGGGGTAGCTGTGAGTATGGCTCAAGCCCTACATATGACAAAAGAACCCGACAACACATTATGCTTCTCAGCACAAGAGGAACGTCGCCGTACCCTATGGTCAATCTACTTATTTGACAAGATGGCAACATGCGGCAGAGACCGACCGTCCCTGTTCCGAGATCAGACCATCGATCTCCAGTTGCCTTGTTCGGATACCTCTTTCTGGATGTCGACACCCGAAAAGATTGTTACGTTGGAAGGCTTCAACAGCTTGGAGGATTCACAAATTCGAAATCTCGCTCCATCAGCCCTGACTATTGTCCTGGCTTCCATTTTGAGTCAGACATCAAATTATGCGTTCAAACACAACAAATCGAGTAATCAAAAGCCGCCTTGGGATCACACTTCTGAGTATCAAGTCATATGCTCACAGTTGACGCGCTTTGAGACGCTCTTTGACTCTTACGGGGATATACAGGAGCAAATCCTGGATCAAGCAAAAGCTTTCGATGGATGTGGTTTGCAAATCACCGAATCACTGATATTTGCTTATGTCCTCTATAACCTCTGTCATTGTTTGTTGCAGCATCCGTTTCTGCTTCGACGTCGACTTGAAGAGTGCTCCTTGACGATACCCACTCGGTTTTTCGCGCGGGCTATCGAGAGCGGTTCCAACCACGCCCAGGAAATCAGCCGCACCTTGACCAACGCAGCGAGGGCCAAGTACAGAGTTTCCGCCACAATATTGGGCTACTTCTCGCTTGTTGCAGCCTCAATCAATGGCCTATTTCAGCACTCGGCCGACGAGACGACCCGTATGAGGTCGGCGGAGGCTCTTGCAGGAAACTTGGCCCATATAGAAGCCAAGGCAAAACACTGGAAAACCTCGGCTCGTATGGTATGTCATTTTCCTCCTCACCAACAACAAACAGCGCATTGTTATTAACAGATACACCAAGGTCGCCACCCTCACGCACTTCTCCCGCGAATCCGCCCGCTACTCTCCTTTGATCGACACCTCCTTCCAGACAGTCCCACTGACCGCAGCCGACATCGAACTCCTCTACTCCCTCTGCGACTATGGCACCATCTCCTCGAGCCGAACGAAGGACATTGCTCTCTTGAACACTAATGAAACCACACCCACTCCCCTCAATCTAGACCCCATGCTAAACAACGCCGCTTCTGCAGACACCTACAGCAACTTTGAGAACCTCGAAGACTTTAGCGGTCTCATCGAGGGCATCATACCGCAGTTTTTCGACCATACGAATGCTCGCACCGTCTTGGATGATTTCTCGTCTGCGCTTGGCCAGTTTGGTGGCGCGGACTGTTCGGCCTCGGGTCAGGGATGGGATTTTCACAGTTGACGGGGTGTTTTTCTTTGGGGGTATTTCGACACGTCGGAAGCTTGTGTGATGTATAATATACATCACACCCCTCGTTTCCAGGCGCTTGTTCATTTCTATTTTTTTTTCCTACTCTTTGAAGATATCTTACGCGGAGATATACATATACCCACTTATCTTACCGCATCCGATAGGCTGGGACTCACTTCACATTTCACCCCGCTTTTTCTCCAGAATTACGCCTGCTGAGATAAGTTTTGTTTGATGTTGCAAGGCAATATACCCTCGTTTACTCGCATACTACTGCCCGTGATATTCAAACGTTCACCTGTGAATTACTTTGGCATCTGAGGCCTTGGTCTACCCGCGGTATCTGGATACCGCTGGTGTTTTTGGTAGAGGGGTTGGTGGAGTTGCTGGGTTGTGTTGGGGTTTGGTGTGTGAGCGGAGAGTATGGATGGGAATGGGAATGGGGGGGGGGGGTTTGGGGGTACTATGCAAAGGAAAATTGCTTAACAATACATTTATCAGAACGTGAAATCCAGGACCTTGCTGTAATTATCTTGGATACGAGACCTGGGGAGGGGGGGGCCAAGTGTCGATTGTAGGGTTGATGGGACCCGCACATAACATGGACAATCACGAACTCACGTGCTTCCGTGTGTGTCTTGACGTCACTATCCTTGCTTCAACTCAACGCTGGTCGCGCGGCAAGTATTTTTCAATGTTGCAACTACAAGATCTTGTCATGTCCCAGTTCCCGTTACGACAATTCGGCCAGGTATTGCGCAATGCTACATGGAAGGTTCACTCTCGCCGGACATCTGACTTGCCTCACACTTCTACAACCAAAGTGCCTCACACCTCCTCCTCCTCCTCCCCACCCACCGCAAACATGACATCCACACCAACCCCCTACCCGACCAAAGCCTACACCCCCCGCTACCCAAAATGGCCCTACTCCCCCTCCGACTTCCAACGCACCGACCCAACCCCCGACGCCCTCTTCTACCACCACCCCCGCCTCGTCACCCACATCGACGACGCCGCCATCACCCGGCTAACAGCCTACTACGCCGCCGCGCTGCCCCAAACCGGCACCCTGCTCGACCTCTGCACAAGCTGGAAATCCTTCTACCCGCCCTCCCTCCACACCGCCATCCACTCCCACCACCTCACCGTCTACGGCCTCGGTCTCAACGCCCTCGAAATGCAACAGAACCCCGTGTTCCGCGACCAGGCTCACTGGCGCGTCTTTGACTTGAATGCCCCGCCGTATCAGGTCCGCGCTGCGTGGCCGCAGGTGCAATGTGCGTTTGATGCGGTGACGTGTGTGGTTAGTATAGATTATTTGGTCGAGCCGCTGGAGGTGTGTAGGGGCTTGTTGGATGTGACGGCCGAGGGTGGGCGGGTGCATTTTGTGCTTAGTAATCGGTGTTTTGCAACTAAAGTGGTGCGTAAGTGGATGATGTTGGATGAGCAGGCGAGGCTCGAGCTTGTTGGAGGTGAGTTTTGCAGACTTTATATTGGGGGTTTTTTTTTGCCTGGGTGACTTAACGGTGATGCTTTTTTCGGGGAGTGAAGACTTGTTCGCTAACTTTGCGTGAAACTTTCAAAAGATTACTTGCATTTTTCTGGCTGGCAGCATGTCGAAATCGTTGACTTGTGTGCGCGCGACGAGGCTGGGAAGAGGATCGCGGATGACACAGGGAGGGTGGTGGTTCGAGATGCAGGATTGCCGGATCATTTGGATCCGTTATGGGTAGTAAGAGCGAGGAAAGGGGATGTGGAATGAATCCTGTTTGACATTGAAAGAACGGGGCTGGATCTCCAATACAAATCCCAGGTTGCAATCATACTTGGCCTGATACCTGCAATTCGTAGCATCAGCGTATGTCACCTTACTTCCACCCTTACAGTATGCCACCGCCATCCCCGCCAACTCCCCTACCTTATCTACTCACCCCAACCTTCCACCAACCTTCCCCATTCCCCATCATGCATACATCCATAGCCTACACTCAGTAGCCCACAAATGCAGTCGTCACGCGACCGCACACGGGGTCTGCGTGCATGTGGCATGTATGTGCCTGTATACTATGCTGTACCATACCATCCTCTTCTGCAATGTATGTGGGGAGCGTAATGATTGGCGGTAAATATTGGGGAAATGGCAAAGCGAAGAACGACGGGAAAGGTAACGAGAAGCGGGGAATTGGGGTAAGTAGATTGCAAGAACATGGGCATGGGATTAGTGGTGCGAGGTTGGGGGGTAGGTAGAAGAGGGGGATTGGGGGATGAGTGGGGAGTGTGAGAGGTATGTAATTGAGGGGGTGTGGCGTGGCGATGTAGTGGGTGGATTATGAGTATGAGTATGGTATGTGGGGATGAGAAGAGTTTGGGGGTACTTTTGTTTTGCTTACTTGCTTACTTTTCATGATTAAGGCTATGCGGACAAGTATTTCACGGTAGTGAGAAGGCATCGGGAAACAGCCAGAGAGCATGAGACGATGGGTTCGTGATGCTATCCATCATTGCACCATCTTGTGTTCGCCAGGAGTTTGTATACACAAGTACTTTTTCGCAGTGATAGTTGTATGTGAGGAACTGCATTTTGCTTTGCGCAAACATGATGATTTGTGTAACCTGACGCCAAATCCCCAATCTACCGACTATATGCTTATAAACATGATGACTAACGAAATTACGACCGTGAGATACTTTAATCAGAAGAAAGTCAAAACACGCCGAGCCCCATGTCGCAATCGTCCACCCCAGCGGAGTATTACTCACGCGCTAAAAAAAATGCGCCATAATAATGCAGTGTACCTTCATCGCTTTGCCAAATCCCAGTGTTCACTTACGTGTGCAAAATTTAAAAAAAGTCCCCTCACGTTTGCCTCTCTTTAGGAACTAATCAGCCCTTTAGAAGTCCCACAACGTGCCAAAGGCATGCAAACCAGCGACCTGACAGCCTTGCATCATCTCATCGTTGCCCTGCTTATTACTCGTGATGAAGATGACTTCGGCACCAAACCGGGTCCACGTATCTTTGAGCAACTCCATGGTATCCGGGCGACCCCCGCGTTTCTTCGAGTCCCAGAGGATCATGCGTTCCGGCTCGATATTGTTGTGGATGAGGCCGGAGATGGTAGGGCCAAAGGTGCGTTCCTGGTCGGACCCGATCCAGATGAGGAACCAGTCTTTGCTTTGGATGCAGGTCGAGAGGGCGGCGCCGATACCAGTTCCGGTGCAGATACGGATGCCGCGCTTATACATTGCAGAGGCGTGACCAACGGCCGCTGTGAGGGTGTTAGTGTGTGTGGGATAGAATAAGGTAAGATTAACGCACCGAACTTGAGTTCTCTGGTCCAGAGTGTCTTAGGAGGGTTGTCGACGAGGCTCTTTGTGAAATCGCCCTGGACACCGCAGATCATGTAGTGTGTGCCTGATTTGCGCCCTTCGCTGATGATGCCAAAGGCGTGGTATTCCATGACGGCTGTGCGACTGACGCGTCCTATCAAGCCTTGTTGCATGCCGCGGTTGAATTTGAGGACTGCCACTTTGGGTGAGGGGATTTCAACTTCGACTGGAACTTCACGGAGAGTGGCCCATGGAAGGAGCACGCTATATGCTATTAGTCCAGAGCTATTGGTTGAAGGTGGGGTACCTACAAGACTGTAATAAACACGGCGAACCATAGTTCTTGGGCACTGAGCAGTGAGTTGGCACTGTTGTCCCACTGGCCGGTCTTGATGTCATATTGATTGCCCAGGATGACGAATACCCAAGTCATCTGCTGAATTTTAGCGAAGCTCGCATGTCTTTAGTGTGAGTACATACTGCGACACCCAACCACCCGATGAAACGGTGGTACCTCTCGAACATGTTGTGGTGTGTGCTGAGCAGATATTAGTATCTGATTGAAAAAAATTGAGTGAGGGTACTGACTTGCGAATATACGGCAGCGCGCTGATGATTGAAATAATGATGAAGACATTAGTGATGATTCCGGTAGCGATGACAGAAGGATGCTGAATCGCGTGATAGCGGAGGATGTCAACGACTTTGTAAAGCAGCCATCTGCACATATGTCAGTGTGAACTCTGCGACCTTGGCTAGTCTACTTACGCAGCCGCAGATGAGGCACAACCCGAATGGATACCGCCAGCATGCTGTAGAGCGGACGTGACTGCCAATTTCATCCAAATCGGCGCCCACTGTCAACTTGTCAGTTACTCTCGTTCCAACATAGGTCAGAGGCCCACTTACACTGCGAAGGCCGTATATGGAGACCAAGTACAAAAACCGGAACCAAAGCTCATTCCGCATCATGATGGCCATGAGCAAGTTACCGAGTACCAAGGCACCCAGATGACTTGTTGCATAGGAAAAGTGACCTGTCGCAGCCATGACGATTCCAATCAAGTTCAATGAGACGACGAATGTGAAGAACTTCCGGTAGGTGTTGAACCAAAGGCAAGCAAGGACCCATCTGCTAACCTTGGGTGGCACAGGCTTTGCCTTGGGGACGACTGTCTTCAAATCTGCGGCAACGCTTGGTCTCCGCCCTTTGGGAAATTCCAACGACAGTTCTGGTTGGCTGGGGTTCGGTGTGATGCCCTCATGAACGGGCGTAAGGGGTAATAATGTAGATCTGGAGTCATGAATGGATCCATGCTTCTCATGTGATAGGTATACGGATGGTTGCGAAGGTACCATGGTCAAATTTGTCGTGCTGTCGCATAAACCCTTCTCCGCATCATCGAGGGTGTGGACACTACCACTGGCAGAGTGGTTTGGCTGAGGAAGGCTCATGCTGATAGCTCGTCGCTCTACTTGGAAATGTGTGTGCTCGGAGGGAGGAACCAGAATTGGTGATGTGGAGACGATGTGACTGGAAAAGCAGACCGCAGGGGGGTGATTTGAGTTGCTCAAGTACCTACACTTTGCCGGGAGAGGTGAGTCTTAATCAATCTTAAGAGCCAAGCCCCACCACTTGACAGGCTGTCTACGAAGGTACGTCAATCGATCGATATTTCCACATTCTGCGCCGCTGATATGCCGAGAGTACCTGGTAGTGAATCATCTGTGCAGTTGAAAGACGTTGCGCTATCACGAGGGCAACTGCCGTCCGGCTGAACCCTGTATCTGGGATGGTAAGACTCGGTCCGTCAAAGTGCATAATATGGGATGCGATAGTGATACCACGAAGTCACTTGCTCACAGACTCACAGTGGTGTCATTGATGATGCTACTGTACGTCCAGCAGAGGCCCCACTACCTACCTAGTCACAGGTAGCTGACTCGATCGACACGTTCCAGTCGATCAAACCAAAGAACAAGTTTATGCTCTGTGCGCATAGTTTGTATTGGTGTTTGATATGGTAACACGACAGCGCGGAGCCGTTCTCAGGGTTCACGTACCGACAGCATGTGGCCCTGGAGATTTCGGAGGATAGACACACGTCAGAATTCATTGCAGCTGGAATTGACGGATCCTCGTCACACATATCTTTAGCCCATATTCATGTACTGGGGTCTGGGTTGGCCGATGCGGCTATCACGTCCATGCTAGCTTCATACAGGAATATTGCGGCTCAAGCCCATCGGTCCGAAGTCCGCGAGCTGGTTTCGGCCTTGTACGCTGTGGGTGTCAATATTTTTGTGTGTTGAGTTTCTGACAGTCGCCAACTTACCGGTACACGTAGTAATGCCTAAACACACCAAGTGCTGGTGATCATAATTGCACTCTTATCTGACATGATGTCACTGAATATACCATCTATGAGGTTCCATCAGGGCATAGTTCATATAGACGATGAGAGCCGACAATCAATGTAGATGAACGTGGGGTCATTCGTCCCGGGTCAGATCTGGTTTAGCGTATATCCCCTTCACAACGTCCACTCGTCTATCATTGCTTGAATCGCGCACAACGTTATTCCATATCCTGCATTTTCTTGGATTCAAGAGATCCTCGCGCAGATTTCGCATCGCTCGTATCCATGTGGATCTGGGCTCGATAAGAAAAGGGGAACCGAGACGTTCTGATGGGCTGTGCGCGGAATGTACGAGGTCGAAAATAGCCGATTGTGCATACAAGGAACGGTACTATGGTACCGCCTGTTCGAGTGTTGGTGGCTTTGATACGAAGCCTGTCAGCAGCCGTAGTCGAGTGGCTCCACGGCGCTACTGTGGTCTGTAACGTGATCCACCACCGAGCGCCCACCCCCACCGAGCGCCCACCAACACCAAAATCCACCACCCACTAAATAAGGATATTGCGCCACCCACAATAGCTATTATTACAAGATTTCTTAGAGTTGCGATTATTAGATCTATTAGAGTAGATTAAATATTTTAGATTATATAAGCAGCTTTTTAGGGGGTCTAATTAGGCGCCTATGCTATAAAGTTACCTCTACTACTATATCCTCTTCTACTAGCTCCTTATTAACCACCTTAGCTAGTATAATAGTAGGAGGCTTAAGGATTTACCTCTTACCTATTTAGGACGTTTTAATATTATTTTAGAGTTACTTTTCTAGTTACTTAGTAGTTTTCTACTTATTACGTGTAGTAGCTTTTTAGGTAGCTTTCTTCTCCTACTCCTTCTTAGTAATTACTTAATTTAGGTAATACTCCTCTATAAGTTAAGCTTTAGTAAGCTTCTATTACTTATAAAGCTTAATTACCTTACTTTTTTAGTATTATAGCTTTTATTCTTTAAGGTTCTTTTACTTTTAAAGTTTAAATACTTACTTTACCTTTAATAGTAAAATAAATTAGGCACTACTACTATAATTATTATTAGGGGGTAATAATAGAGGTTTACTACGCTTCCTACGCTTCTTCTTATTAGCTAGGGTAGCCCTTAAGTGTTTATTTTTATAGTTAAGTAGAGTATTTCTTACTAATATAGTATAGATTATCTAGCTAAGCTTCTTTAACTATTTATTATAGATATTAATTATAGTATTATAGAGTAACTACTCTATCTTTCTCTAATTACTTATACTTAATATTAAGGTTATACTATTACTTAAAGAAGACTAGTTACTATTATTTATAGGTGCTTTAAACCTTAAAAGGATAATATTAGGGTTAAGTAGTAAGATACCTATTACTTTAAAAGCTATTAATATTAGCTTTTCCTTAAAGGTATTGCTCTATATAGTATTAAATAACTAGTAGAAATCTCTCTTAGTAATACTTGTAAGCCCTTAGGAGCTATCTAGAAAACTAGATAGTTAAGCTTTATATAAAGCTATAAAGGGAGCAAATACTATAATATTAAGTAGCTAAAGGGTATAAGTGCTATAAGGGGGATATATTATAAGTAGGATCTTATATTTATTATAGTACTTAATAAACTCTATTATTATATAAGATTTATAGCTATTAAGGATAAGGAGCTAGTATAAAGTATAAGCTTTAGCTTTTATCTTATAATTAAACACCTCCTTAAGCTAGGATACCCCTAGGGTGTAGCTTATCTACCTACTTAGTAATCCTATAAAGAAAGCTTAGTATTATAATAGGTTAAAATCTTATAACTAGGTATCCTATAGAGCTCTAGATTAGGACTAATAAATAAGGGTAGAGGTAAGAGTAGTACTATTAGCGCATATGCAAGCTATAGTAGTAATCTACTCCCTATTACTATCCTAGAGTATAGCTCTAATCTTTCTTTACTTATAGGCGCTCTTATTAAATATATATTTAGTTTTTAATAGTACTCTAATAAGAAAACCCTTCTTATCTATATTATAGATATACTAACTCTTAATATTATATTACTCTATTTTTTAATATAAAAGCTTAAAGTATAAGTTATACTTAAAGGTAGAATTAGCTTTAAAGTAGTTATAATTAAGCCTAGTAGCCTAATAGGAGATAAGATTAATATTATAGTAGTTAATAAAGCGCTATACCTAATTTTTACTTACTAGATTCCTTATTATTTTAGTTATAAAATTTTAAATAATAGTCTATATAGGGGGTAATCCTTGCCTATAAAGCTCTTAAATATACTTTATAAGCTTACTTTCTTATATAGTATTAAGTATTTAACTATTTAGTAGAGTAGTAGTATATACTTACTAAATTTTCTAGTAGCGTCTAGATAAGGTTAACTATAAGTAACTATACTTTTCTACTATTTCTAAGTATATAAAATCTTCTCTAAGAGTTAAGGATTTAATTACTATAAGCGCGTTATTAATAGGTGCTATAGTTGTTAAGAAATTTAGTGTTGAAAATTTGGTGATTTTGGTGTTAGTGGGCGCTCGGTGGGGGTGGGCGCTCGGTGGTGGATCACGTTATTCTTCAAGGGCCGGCCAAAAGCCTCCACTGATCTTCCCAGATCTGCACACGGGCCGCAATTCGGATGCCCCAATTCCGGTAACCACGCGTACCGCTATCCAGGAATAGATGCTTTGCATCCTCATTGTATAGATAGATAGTCAGACCCACGAGCGACCAAGGCCATCAGATGCGGCGATTTCGTCTCATCGAAAATCAGCCAGTGCAGAACAGATGGGCCACGAGGATGGCCAAAGAAACAGCACGATTGAGAGGCATTTCGGCTCGAGCAACGTGCATATTTGGTTCTTCCTGTTGATGTGAAGCGTTGAGATGGCAAAGTAAGGTTGAGACGTCGAATGCTTCAACTGTTGAGATGGCCGCTTTGGTCTGCACCTGTACGGTACGAGTTTAGCGTCTTGGCATCCCTGGATCTCTTTCAAAGGTTGCGGTTCTCTCCCGCAGAGCCTTACAGCAACGCAAAGACGCACCGTCCAGCTAGCAAAAGATTGTTCTAAAAGTGAACACCGCGCCATGTCTGCCCCTAAACGTTTTCCATCGGTCACTGGTAGCTGCGTTTGTGGCACGGTTCGATATCGGCTGCTCACTTCTCCGCTCTACTGTTATGCCTGCCATTGCGCCGATTGCCAGAAGTCTTCGGGCAGCGCATTCGGCCTCCTCCTCAACATCGAGGTATCCAACATCCGTATTATCTCAGAAACCACGCCAGTAGCAATCGTTCGAGAAAAGAAGCCTGGACGCTTCGACCGGCATGTGGAATGTCCAAAATGCAAGGTGGCACTATGGAGCAACAACATTTTCGGCGAAGCTGTAGCCGACCTCTATGTGGGAACTCTGGATTATCCAAGTCTAATGGAACCTGATTTGCACATGTTCGTTGATACCAAACTGGACTGGGTGATTCTACCAGAGGGAACAAAGACAGTACCAAAAGACTATGATCCCAAAGCCTTTTGGCCGAAGAGTAGCCTCAACAGACTCGAACTATGTCTAAAAACAGCTGAAGAGATGAAAGAAAAGAAACAAACTGTAACTGTGGCTGCGACTGCGGCTGCAGCTGCAGCTGTAGACTCTCAAAACGGCAAACCAGCAGCCAACCATCAATCAAGATCAGATATGGAAGCGGAAGAGACAAGCGGTGAAGGCGAAAAGACACCGACAGCCGTAGAATACAGCGAGAAGGAAGTGGACGACGATGAAGCCTTCGAGGAAAAGTTCAAGGAGACTGAAAAGGTCCTCCAAGAACGCCTTGAAAGACTTCGGCTCAAGCTTGAAGAGCAGGAGCTGACGAAGAAAATGCGAGAAACTACCATCGAATAACGGAAAAACGCCTCGTAGCAGGAATCGAAGGTCCTACTGCGCACTAGCTTGCAGCTCCTCTTCATCCTGTTCGAGGTTTCAGCGACACGCACAAGGCAGGCCGGCTCCATCTACCTTGATGCCAACAGCACAATGAGGTCAGCAGCGACAAGCTCCAGTCGAACTTTTGATCTCTTTGACGAATAATATCGTTTCCTGTATAGAAGCAGCTACACCGCAACAGACTGAGGCTGGTCTGCATGGGTTCAATACCCGCCAACATGGTAAAATGAATAGATACTGCTAGATTTCACATGTGTAGTCTCCATGGGGTATGTTGTAGAATTTAGTAACTTGTTGTTAGGTCTTAGTCATGCCTAACGAGTTTCTTCTTCCTGTGGCCAAGCAGTGGAACAATCACTAGACTCTGGCCATCTCAGCTTTTCGGTGAAACCCTGATGGAAAACATTTTCACCCGTCAAAATGGAGGCCTGAGCAGCTTCCTACCTGTAGCAAGCTCTAGTAAGCTTTCCCG
This sequence comes from Plenodomus lingam, assembly GCF_022343315.1. Taxonomy (NCBI): domain Eukaryota; kingdom Fungi; phylum Ascomycota; class Dothideomycetes; order Pleosporales; family Leptosphaeriaceae; genus Plenodomus; species Plenodomus lingam. The sequence goes on along the minus strand of NW_027093944.1, from coordinate 179,813 downwards.
ATGTGGCGGGATCGGCTGGTGCTAACTCGAAGTATCAACCATCAACTTGCCTAAAAAAGAGCAATCCCTGGTCAAACATGTCAATGCAGAGACAACACGAAGGGCTAACGGCACATCTGGCCACTAGCCTGCTAGTTCCCGTATTGTACCGAATTCGACCGGACCAGTGTTAAATCCTACCTCAGCTCCCACTACGGTACAAAACCGGTTTACAGTAGCCATATTTATCTAAAGTAGACCACAAAGTAGTTTAAGTATAAGAAGTAAACCTAAATAGGGTTTACTATACTATATATTCTATAAAGGTAAACCACTTTTTAGTTTATATATTATTAGTATTATATATATTAACTTTAGTGTCTATTTAAATATAGTTTATATAATATACCTAATTATAGGTTATATAGTAGATAGATATATAGCACCTAGGGGGAAAATTTAGTATAGATAGAGGGCACGTAGTAGGTATAATTTAGTAGGGTTACTATACAGGAACTAGTACTAGTAGATACCTAGGCGGTATAGGCGTGCAGCATACCGCTGCCTAGGTATACTATAATAATAACTAAGAGACTAGGTAGTATACCTAGTATATAAAATTATAATCTAAAATATCCTATAATAATAGGTTAGTAAGTTCTATAAAGCTACCTATTGTAACAACACTCCTATATTATAGTATAGTAGTATTACTAAAGATTATACTCTATATTATAAATATTCTAGGGTAAGTTAGTTACTTACACTATATATATTATAGGTTTTTTTAGTAGTATATTAGTTTAAAGTTAGGTATATGTATATATTATTATATATACTACATTATATATAGTAGTAAAGGGGTAGTATAATATAGTAAGCTTGTGTAGTATAGGATATATAGTAATATTATATTATATTATTTATATATACTAATATAGTATATATATATTATTTAACTTATATAGTTAGGACCCTCTTATATTATAATTATCTATAAACCTAGATGCTATTATTACTATTACTATTATTTAGCTCTCTTATACTACTACTATCTATATAAGGGGCATCTATAATAGATGCTCTAGTTTATATTAGAGACTACTATAATTTTAGGCCTTGTACTCTAGAAGTATTTCTCTTATTACTATTACCTTTAGCCTTAGCTTTAGTTATATAGTTGCGCCTAGCCTTTATATTCCTAACATGTGTATTCTTATAAGTCTATATTAGTAGAGTAGAATCTAAAGTCTCTATTAGAGAGTCTATAATAGTATAAGGTTAGCGTTATTATATATCTAGTAGTATATTATAGTTATCTTCTATAGGCGTGTTTTTATAAGTATCTAGAGTAGAATTATTTAGTTAGGCTAGTATATTATATAAATAGGTTTGCTTTTATAGTCTTATATCTAGCTATACTAGTACTTATTATAATCTAACACTACTAGCTAGGGGCACACTAACTATTAGGTTAGGATACTAACTCCTAAAAACGCTACTATTACTATCCTAGGCACCCTAGTCTTTAAAGCTAGTAATACTACTAGTATATTTAGATTAGGGTAGATATTATCTTTATATATATTTAATAGGATAAGGTAATACTAGCTTACTCCTAGCCTATAATAAGTCTTAGTTTAAATATTAGGGAGCGTTACTATAGAATCCTAACTAGGCTACTATATAGTTATAGTATATACCTAAACTACTATAAATAAAGTTAGAGGTTAGCTATTAGTATCTATATAGACCTTTATATATAATAGACCTCCCTAGGCTAGGGCCTTATAGGATAGTAAATATTTAAGTAATTAGGGTAGCAATATTATTACCTAGTATAGCATAATTATATATAATAGCTCCTTTATAATAGTAAGTTTAGTGTATTTAAAGAGGTAGATAATATACTTGCGTTTTAGTTTAGAGTGTTAGTTCTTATTCCTATATATCTAGGTCTACTATATAAGCTATTTTAATACCTATACTCTATTAAAATATCTAAAAAATAGATACTTAGTAAGGATAGTGTCCTATATATTAGTCTACTTAGAGTTAGAAATATAGCTAAATAGTTAGTCTTAGATTATATTAAAGTATATGTCTATAGCCTTATAGATACACTTATTAAGGTTATTAATACCCTTCTTACTAACTATAAATATATAGATCTATAGGGCAAACACTTTAGGTGTATATATTGCTACCTACACTATAATTAGATTATTACTTACTAATTTTAGCTATAGGCAGACACTATGCAGTTCTAGTATTTTGTGTAAATAGGATCTTAAATCCTATATTAACTGCAGGACAGTGTTAGGAACAAAGGCGGCGTTTATAGTAGATAAGGTTGTAAGTAAAGCTAATATATTATAAATATATTATTATAGATAGAAAGGGTATATTATTATATGCAACTCGTGCACTAGTGTTGTTGCTATTACTTATAACATATTATCTTTAGCTATATCTTTGTGCTAATATGCTTCTATAATATAGTTATTAAACAATAAGTTATTGTACTATAGTTATGCTATATTAGTGTAATAGAAGTGTAAAGAGGGTGTGCTAACGTGTTGCATTATATATGTGTGCAAGGGGTTAAGAATTAATTTAGAGTACACTAGATTATTATTATATAATTTATATATATTACTATAATTATATTATTATTACTTATTATAACTAACGCTAACAGGTTATATTAGCTTACGTAGATTTATACTATATCCTTTTATTTACCTACTCCTCTATATACTAGAGTACAACAGTCGCATTAATAGAGTAAGATATAAATATCTAGGAATACACTCTTACTAACCTATATTAGCTATATATAGTTTATGTTTACTAAAACATAGTTATTATATAACCTAGATTAGCATATAAGTTATACTAGACTAGGAATTAACGTAGATTAATATAGTAACTATAACACTATTTGAGAGGATAATATTACAAGTTACTAAATTTAGGGGTAATAACCTATCTACTATACTATAGTATTCTAAAAGTAGGGTAATCTATCCTTTAGATACCCTATTAACTATACGTCACACGTTAATATATTTTACTAGACTAGGCATAGAACTAATATATATTAGCTTAGGATAAAAAATAGGGCTATTATATACGTTAGTTAACTACCGCGAGATGTAGTAGTCCCTACTAAGGAAAGCCTAGTTATAGAAGAAGAGGCTCTTTATCTTTAATAGTATACTATTAAAGTTAAGATTATCTTTATAGAAGCTTTTGTTTAATTTAGTATTAATAAACTTATAATAGATATATTATATATAAGCATAATATAATAGGACATGTTAAATAAGTATATTATATAATTAAAGAATTACTCCTTTCTATATAGATAAATTTAGTAGTAACTAGATAACCTATATAAGGAGAAATAGATTACCCTCCTATATAGTAACCTGTAGAGAACTACGTATCTATTATAATATAGCAAGTTTGTATCTTAGATAGTATATCTTATAGTATAAAGCCCTTTAATAGTAGATAGTAATAAGCTAACTATACTATTAACAGGCTATCTTACCTAGACTACACTAGTTAGACTAGCTTTCTTTTATATAGAATAGTAGCAATACAGTCTTATAGTAGCCTAGAAACCTTTCTTAGAATATCCTTAGTCTATAAGGCTAACTAAGGTATAAGGAGAAGAAACTAATACTAAGTAAGGATTTAAGTAGAGCAGATTATCTAGGAGTAGCCTAAGCTAGTCCTACCTTTATTAGAAAGAGGTTAAAAGAGTCTCTATAACGCTTAAAAAGGCCACTATAAATAGTGTCTAACGCCCCTAATTTACTAGCCTATACTTATTTATAGTAAGAAACCCCTTTAATTATATCTCTATTATAAAGTCTTAAGAGATAGCTAGGTAAAGAGAACCTCTACTACTAGTAAGTAAATATTACTAAATACTCTAAAGGAAAGAAAGACTATAAGTAATTAAGAATATAAGGTTATCCCCTAATACTATATAGAGATTAAGTTTAGGTAGTCTAGGCCCTACTACGCCTATAATAGTCTAATCTGCACTAAGTAATACTAAAGATAGGTAGATAACCTATAGTTAGTAGACCTAAATAATTAGTCCTATAGTCTAGGACTACTACTAAAGAGAGGCCACTTTACTTTAACTCTAACTAACTCTACCTGCTAGTTATAAGTATAACTAGCGTACTAGTATAATTAACTATTCTTTAATATACCTACCTATATACTTATAATTATAAACTACTACGCCCTTAATAAACTAAAAGACTATATACTACTACTACTAACACTACCTATTAGCCTTATTAAGGATAGGTATAACTCCTTAGCTCCTATAGGGGTATAATACTAGCACTAGTTATACTATTATTTAGAAGCCTAAAGGTTACAATCCTTAGCCTTACTATAATAGTAACTACTAACTACTAGTCCTAATTCTAGCTAAGATTACTAATTTAAAATCTATTAAATAACTAGTTAAGTAAAGTGTTAAGTTTAGCTTAGGTCTAACTATCCTCTACAGAGACTATAGATCCTTAGGAAGTATAGGTATATACTAACCTACTACTTATCTATTATATAAACTATAGGCTCTAGGAGCTTATTAGATAGTGCTAAGTGTAACTGCTACTAACTATAACAACTCTTATTATAGCATTTATTAACTTAGAGGTACTACCTATCTTAATAATATTAATAGAATAATAATATAGAGAAGGTACTACCTTATTACCTTAAGTGTAAGCACTTAATAGGGACGTCTCCCTAAGTAATATAAAGATAGAGAGACGCGTGTATTACTATAACTACTTATTAGGTAGACTTAAGCTAGTTTTAATAACTAGTACTACGCCTAGTATAGTGTCCTTACGCTACTATAACCTAGCTAGTATCTAGTATATCTTAATCCCTTTAATACTAACTAACTTAATAAAATAATATTAAGGGAATACTATAGGGACAAGAATAGCTAGTATAAAACTATAGATATATTATTAGATAGGTAACTATCTATCTACTAAAGATAAAGTTAATAGTATTAGGAGCGCTAGGTAGACTTATAAGTTATTAATATATTAAAGTCTATAGTAGGATTAATTACTTATCTAAAGATATAACTACTATAGCCTTTAATAGAGTTGCACTAATTAATAATATAGTTAGACTGCAAGTTTATCTAAACTAGGTATTATAGCACTCTATTAAGCAGCTTTTATAGCACTCTAGTAAGTAGCTCTAGATTTGCGCCTGCGCAGGCAATATACCTAAGATATAAATTAGTAATCTATCTACTTACGTTTAAATAAGGTAAGACTTAGTTCTACTAAGATAAGTAAAAACTATAGGACTACGTAGATAATAAGCAGCTTAATTTAGCGTAGTTAAGGAGTAGCTTTAGATTTACGCCTACGCGGGTAATATACCTAACTATAACTTAGTGAATTATCTATTTAGTTTTAAATAAGGGAGACTTAGTTTTAGTAATATAGATAGCGTGTGTGGTTCTATATAGTTAATAAGCAACTTAATTTAGTGTAATTAAGGAGTAGCTTTATATATGCGCCTATATAGGCAACGTACCTATCTATAAGTTAGTAAACTATCTATTTATATTTAAATAAGGGAGACTTAGTTCTATTAAGGTTTTAGAGACTTTAGGACCACGTAGCTAATAAGCAACTTTAATTAGCGTAGTTAATAAGCATCTTTATATATACGCCTATATAGGTAGCGTACCTAACTATAACTTAGTAAACTATCTATTTACTTTTAAAAGAGGGAGACTTAGTTCTATTAGAGTTTTAGTAACTTTAGGACTGCGTAGCTAATAAGTAACTTTAATTAGCGTAGTTAATAAGCAGCTTTAACGCAAGAGGGGAAGAAGAAGCTATGCAAAGAAGGTAATAGGAGGGATTAATAAAGTAGATAAGGGGATAGGGGTGTTAAGGTTATAGAGGGATACGCTAAGTTACTACTTAATAGTAGAGTTCTATAAGGTAGATTATATAGTAAAGGTAAAGTAAGCTCCCTAACTACTATAATATTGCTATAGCATGTAGGATTAGACTTAGAGGTTTTTAAATTAGATATATATTAGTATTAATATTATAGTACTATTTATATAGATAATATACTATCTAAGTTACTCTAGCCTATCCTTATAAATATAATCTTAGTAAATACAACTCTAGGATCTAATTAAGTTAAGGAAAGAGCTATTCTAAACTAATTAATTTAATATTGTAGGTTCTATAATATAGTTATAACACTCTTTGCAATCTAATAGGATATATAATAGACGTAGACTAGTGTGCTTCTCTACACTATTTTTAAGGTAATAGTCCTAAGTATTTAAGTTAATAATCTATTAAAGTTAATTATCTATCCTAGTGTGAAGGGCTTAGGCTTATGCCTAAGCCTGGGTCTAACACAAGACAGACTGAGTCCAACACCACTACTAAGCGAACACACTAGACACCTATAAAAAGGCGTAGAGGGCTTATCTCTCCTTTAAGATACTAAATACTATTATTAACGCTTATTATATTCTCCCTTAAGGCTAGTCTATAATATTTTAGTATCTTCTTCTAAACATACTATAATAGTAATAAGAGATAGACGCGCTAGATGTTTAGAATAACTAGGTGCAACCTAATATAGTAGAAAGGCTAATACAACAGGTCTATAGATTAATAGAATAATAGGCTTAAGACTCTGCTATAATAGCTATACTACGTTAACAGAATAAGGAAATACGCAATTAGATTCTATCCTAACCCTCCTCTAAGCCCGCTAGGTTTAATAATATGCTGCCTCTGCCCTCCCCTACCTTATATTACAAACCCTTCCTAGTTAGCTTGCTATATAATAGCACTAAGGCAAACTTCTCCTCCTAGTAAATAACTATAGAGTTTAAACTGCGTGCAGACAAGGTCTTTATTAGGGATAAGGAGGCAAGATTTATATATATTTAGTCCTAGTTATTACCTATAGTCTAGCGCGCTATAGCACTATACTTTAAGGATAGTACACGCAAGCGTTAGGATATAAGTAGGTTTCTAGACTACCTAGCATTCTATTATAGTAACTATTACAGGCAGGAGCGCGCCTAAGTTACGTTAGAACACTTATATTAGGGCTAAAATTAGCCTTTTATAGAGTTCTTTATAAATTTTGTGCAGCTCCTTATATAGTTAGGAGGTTTATACTAGGATAATAAATAGAAGCTTTTATAACTTTAGTAATCTTTTAATAGTTACATGCGCTTAGTTTCCCTTAATAGGGGAGTCTTTAGGATAAACTACAACGTAGCTATAGAGGAATACAAGATAATTATAGTAGATATTAAAATAGCCTCTCTAGAACTAGGTTTTCTTTAGGCTAGTAAGTCTAAGGAACCCTAGTAGAAGTCTAACTTAGATTAGGATAGCGATATAAATATAGTAGAAGTAGCAGCCTTATTAAGTGTACCTACTAAACTGCTAATATTACGTCCTAACTAGATCCTATAGGACCTGTTTAATGCACAGAAACTAGCTAAGGTCTATACCTAGTGTAGATAGGGCGGTTATTTTGTGCGTGAATGCCTTAATACCCTATTACTATAACTAGTAGGTGTTAAGATAGTTGCAGTATTAGCAAGCGGCCCTAATTTAGGAAACTAGCCGCCCCTAACTTTAGGCTAAGTTAGGGGTATAAGGAGGACACTATAATAGAGGAATTATTAATAGTAGAGGCTATTAAGTGTCCCCTAGATATTAAGGCTAGGTTAAATAATCCTCCTTTCTTTATTCCCCTCCTCCTAGGTAGAGTAGAGAACGTGCAAGTAATAGTTAATTTAGGGTGCTAGTGTTTTAGTGCAGTTAAGGAAAAGTTAGTAAGATAGATTAGTAGGAACTTTATAGATATTCCCCTGCAACCCTTATAATATGCCTAGGGAATTACTAAGGGTACAAGAATTTTATAGTTAGTAGTATTAGACTATAATTTAGATAGTTAGTAGTCTTAGCTTTTAGCCTATATAGTACCTAGTCTCTCCTATTAACTAATACTAGGCAGACTATAGCTATATAGAGAGGGCGTTATTATAGATATTCTATAAGGCAAATTAATAATTAGGAAGGTAGGAAATATAGTAGTATAAGAGAGTAGGAGACGCCTATATCCTACCTATATCTCTATTATCTTAGGTTTAGTTATAGCAGGGTTACTAAATTAAGGACCCTAATAGGAAGATATATAGGTACAAATTTTTGCAATAAATATACTAGATATTTTACAGGTAATATATAACTTACACCTAATAAAATATCTAGGAAGTGTTAATAAGGGAAGTCCTATTAATATACACACTATCTATATTGCTAATAGCATGGTTCCCTATAAGCCTAAGCATAAAACTAGAAAGATAAAGTTGCTACTAGAACTGCAAGAGTTTAAGGACCTATTTAATAAAGAGTTAGCAAGCGGTTTGCTACCCTATTAGGGTAGTATAGATTACTATATTTAGTTAATAACTCTCCTAGATAGAACCTAGCCTAACCCCCTATAGGGTCCCCTATACCCTATATCTCGTAATTAATTGCTAGAACTAAGAACACAACTTACTAGATTAATAGACAAGGGCTAGATCTAAGTAAGCTCTTCTATAGCTAGAGCTCTAGTGTTGCTAGTAAAGAAGCTGTTAGGTAGTTAGCGCCTTTATATAGATTACTAGATACTTAATAGCATAATAATATTAGACTAATACCTACTACTACTTATTAAGGAAACTTTGCGCACACTATTTAGCGTAAATTAGTTTATAAAAGTAGATATTCGCGCTGCCTTTTATAAAGTTAGAATAGTAAAAGGTTATAAGTCCTTAATAGCTTTCTGTACCTAGTTTAGGTTATATAAATAGTTAGTATATCTATTTAGTCTTAGTAGTGCACTATCTACTTTCTAATAATATATTAATACTACGCTTATAGAGTTACTTAGATTATATATAATAGCCTACCTTAATAATATCCTAATTTATTTAGGAGGAGACTAGTTTAACTATATAGAAAAAGTAAAGCATATACTTATACTATTAAAAGAAGTAGGACTACACCTAGACTTAGAGAAGTATGCGTTCTATATTAAGGAGGTACGCTACCTAGGCTATATTATTAAGGTAGGTAAATTACTTAGACCTAACCCTAAAAAGCTTAGGGCAGTACAGGAATAGGAATCCCCTAGGAATATAAGAGAGGTGAGGAGTTTTCTAGGTTTTGCTAACTTCTACCGCGATTTTATCGCAAAGTTTTCTAAAGTAGTAGCGCCTCTAAACTAACTAACTAGGAAGGACACCCTATTCTAATAGGGAGAGAAAGAATAGAGTGCATTTAATATACTAAAAAAGGTATTTATATCTAGACTAGTACTAGCGTAATAGGACCTAGCTAAAGAAACGTTATTAGAAGCAGACTATTTAGGATACGCTCTTAGGGGTTGCTTATTATAAAAAGTTAGGGGCGTCTAGCGCCTAGTTACTTACTACTCTATAGCACTAACACTAGAGAGATAAAACTACACTATATATAATAAGGAATTACTAGCTATTATTAAGTGTCTTAAAAGTTAGTTAGTAGAGCTATAGAGTGTTTATAAGCTATTTATAATATTTATAGACTATAAAAACCTAGAGTACTTTACTAGCCTTTAAAGCTTAAGCAAGCAATAGTGCTGCTAGGTAGAGGAACCTTTAAAATACTAGTATATCCTATAGTATAGACCTAGCTATCTTGTAGGATAACCTAATACCTTAAGTAGGCAACTATAAGATTTAAACTCCTCTAAAGCAACACTATAGTTAGTAATGCGCCCTAAATTAATCTAGGTTACAGTATTAGAAGTAGAGGAGGCGTCTAAGTTACTAAAGGGCGCTAGCCTCTTTACTAACCTGTATATATAGACACTATAGGACAAAGCAGTATTAGAAGATAAGATATACTAAGTGCGTCTTAATATAGTTTAGAAAGGCGCTAGGTCTTTCCTAGTTCTAGCTAACACAAAGTAATAGATTAGGGACTGTATAATTAGCGCACACAGCACTTTGCTTTAGAGGGGCGTTATTTAGTTACTAATATAGGAACCCCTTATAACTACTATTATATAGTAAGTATATAAATTAGGTTTAGTAGGATATCTAGGAAAGAATATAATATTTTAAATACTGCGCTATAACTATTATTAGGATAGAATATTAGGAGACGTTGCGTGGTATATCTAGAACTACTATTATTATAGTGCTTATATCTCCTAGAAACGCTAATAGGGTCTGTTATAACCTATACTAGTTACGTTATAATACTAGTCCTAAATATCTATAGATTTTATAGTTAACCTACCTACAAAAGATAATAGCAAACCTTAGTTCCTATTAGTTATTACTAATAGATTATCTAAATACGTTTAGCTTAAAGTAATAGTCTCTATAGTAGCTAATTATTGTGCAAGGATCTTCTAGGATAACTAGTAGTAGTTCTAGGGCTTCCTATTCTCTATTATTACTAACTAAGGCTCTAACTAGTTAGGATCTTTCTAGATAATATTATACTAGATAATAAAGATAAACTAGTTACTATCTACTATATACCACCCTTAGATAGATAGTAGGACAGAGCGGGCAAACTAAGAAGTGTAGGCAGTGCTGCGTATAATAGTATGCTTTAAGCAGACTAACTAGCTTAACTACCTGCTAGCCTACTAACTTATACTTAATAATAGGGACTCTAGTATAACTAGTATTAGCCTAAATCTTCTTTTAAATAGGTATACTATAGATACTCTATAAAAGTAAATATTACTACTAGTAAAGCCTAAGAATCCTTATAGAGAGGCTATAGCGTTCTTATCGCACCTATAGAGGGGTGTAGAGCTAGCGTAAGCTGCTATTACGTTCTAATAGTAATAATAATAGGAAGTAATAAACTAGTCCTAATAGCTAGCTAAAAAGTTCCTAAAAGGTAATATAGTTTAGTTTACAATGCGTAATATAAAGATAAACTAACTAAGTAAAAAGTTTAACTAGCTATAGGTAAAGTATAAAGTAATAGAAGTCCCTACTCTACTTATAGTAGTATTAGACTTACTAGGGAACTTGTATAAGACTATGCATGTAGATCTGCTAGAGAGAGCTACTAATAATCTGCTACTAAGCTAGAAGCTTTAGGACTTATAACTAGGCCCTATAGTTACTCTAGAAAATAAAGACGTAATACTAGATAAATAGGAAGTAGAAGAGATCCTTTGTGTAAAGAATGCAAGAGGAAAAGGGAAGCGTTAAGTCCTAGTAAAGTAGAAGGGGTATGTTAATCTAACATGGCACCTACTAGAGGTAGTGCAGGATACTAAGGCTCTAGATAGGTTTAAGGAATAGTATAGGGATATCGCGTATAATAATAGCCTAATATGTATAAAAGCTAGGAAGCAAGTATAGAAGAAAACTAGAATAATAACTTAGACCTTTGTTATAATTAAGAAGTAGAAAGGTATTAGAGATATCTTTTATTTATCCTAATAACACTCTAAGTAAGTGCCCTACTATTAAAGTTCTATAAGGCAGCTAATAATTAGGCAGTAGTGTCTATACTATTACTATCTATAACTAACCCCCCCCTAGCTCCCTCTAAACTATTATTTATATTATTCTAACGCCTCTATATCTCTTAGTAATAGTAGTAACGCTTGCGCGCGGTATAGGTAGGGGACGACTTAGTTAACAAGTATAAGTAGTAGTAGTAGTAGTAGTAGGAGGAGGGTAGTACTTTAATAGTTTACTAACGTGTAGCACCCTAGGCCTAAAGAAAGCTAATATTAGAATATATATAAAGGGAATAAAGGAAAATTAATACTAATAATAAGAGTCTTAATACCGCAGGTAGTGCGCTTAGTAGCGCTCTTAAGCTTATTAATTTAAAGGTTAGTTTAGGCCTAGGTCTTGTTTATACGCTAGTTAATACGCTAGAAAGTAATACTAGTAGTAGCAGCAAGCTATATAATATTATTATTGCTATAACTACTATATAAAGGCGTAATAGTAGACTAAAGGGGAAATACTAAAGTACTAGTAGTAGATAGAATAATAGTACTAAGCTAATACTAATTATAGGCGCGTAAGTAGGTAGTAGGGGCAAGTAGAGTAATAGTATTATTAGTTTAAGCCCTTAATATAAGATCCTTAAAATAATAGTAGAGCTAGTAGAACTATAGCACAAACTAGTAGTAAGTGCCTTTAGTAGGTTTTCCTATAAAGGTTCTAAGGGTCCCTTTCTTTATAATATAGAGGCGATCCTCCTAGTAACTATAATAAAACTAAAGCTAGTTATAAAGGGCTTAGCAGACGTTAGGATTATTAGCAAGTATAGCCTCTAACCTAGTATAGGTCTTGTAACTACAATAATAAGACTTGCATAAATACCCTAGATATAGTTAGAACTTGCTATAAAGAAAATAAAAATTAAGGGGGACTTACTACTACCCTCCTAATAGTTACACTTACTAAAAAGATAAAGCTAGTTAATATATTAATTATAGGGAAGCAGCTTTATAAAGCTACTATTATACTCCTTATTATCTAAGTTACTAGAAATAATAAAGCTGCTAAGCAGCTATATTTAGGGAGACGCGTACTAAGCAAAAGTTAGTATAGGAAACATAGGGAGAATAGTAGAAGTACGCACCTTATTTTAGTAGGCCTAGCGCAGGGTCTAACTACCTTGTAGTAGATCCCTACTACTAGCACTAGTAGTAGTAGATAAGGATATAATAGAGGCTAAATAGGCAGGATTAACATAGAGAGGGTAGAAAGAGGGCTAATTAGTAGAGAAAATCTATTATATAACAAAGTAAGTTTAGGAAATTTATAGTAGGGTAGGATAGCTATATTAGAACTTTTATAGTAGGGTACTAAAATAAGCGCATAGACGCTACGCGCGCGTACTACTTAATATATAGGCCTATTACAAATTAGGAAGAAATATAAAGATATAATAATAAAACTAAAAAATATAGTAATAAAGCCTAATATAGATTATAGAGGATAGAGACATAACCCTAGACCCCTAGAAAGACAATTTCACGATAGTTTATAGGGAAGGTTAGGGGTATGTAAAGGGCTTAGGCTTATACCTAAGCCTAGGTCTAACACAAGATAGACTAAGTCTAACACTACTACTAAGCAAACACACTAGACACCTATAAAAAGGCGTGGAGGGCTTATCTCTCCTTTAAGATACTAAATACTATTATTAACGCTCATTGCATTCTCCCTTAAGGCTAGTCTATAACACCTAGAACTAATATATTTTAAGGCAAAATCTCCTAAGTAGAATAGAATATAGGCGTAGAGTATAGTGTTACACTATACTCTTAAATAGTTATTAGTCTTCTAAGTAATTATATATCTACACACTTAAATATCCTATTATAGAAGTCTAATAGTAATAATAAGGTTAGAGGTTTAGTTATTACAAGATAGTTATAGAAAGTTGCTATAGTATAGTTTGTCTTGTTAGAAGAGTTAGCTTATAAGCTTAGCGAGTTTCCTTAATTAGGTATAGTTTAGATAGTTATTCTAGTAGTCTTAACTATTGCGATCGCAGTTGTATACTATATCTTTAATAGTATTATTTTAAGTAGTAGGTAAGATTAGGTCTAACTTATAGCAAGATAAACTATATCTAGTACGTCTACTTATAGTAAAATAGAATATATAGATGTGTAAAGTAGAATACCTATATAGTATAAAAGAAGATAACACAAAGTCTACTTTCTATACTAATACGTTTATTATAGTAACTATAATAAATATAAAACTTTATAACTCTACTAATATATATATAGCTTACTAATATTTATATTATCTAGTATAGCAAAATAGTAAGTTCACGCTACTAAGCTATTATACTAGAAGACTAGCATAATTATATTATAGCTTATTAAAGGAACACACTATAGTTTAGATTAGACACTACTATCTATATTTATATATCTACTATCTATGTCCCTAAGTACTATATTAACGTAGAAACTATTATAGATAGTACGTAGTAGGTAATTGCTACCCCTTGCCTATAAATATCTAGTTAATAGAACAAGTTCTAGTGTTATTATTATCTTACTCTATACTAAGGTATATACTATAAGGTAAATTAAAAGTAGTATATATAACACTAGCGAAGGTGCTATAAATAAAATATTCCCTTTACTACTACTAAAGATGCCGCTATACTATAGACTACTAGACGCCCTGCTAGTTAACTATTACACCTTAATAATATATAAGGAGTACTTAATATTAATTCTTCCTATAATTCTGCTAGCAATTCTACTAGTAATAGTGTAGACCTAATAGATAACTATAATAATAACATGTAACTTATAGATAAGGATAAAGAGGTTCTATACCTAGAGGACCTTTTAGGGGATATATAATAGTAAATAGGACATATACTATATTATAAGTAAATAGAGCGTATTTAATAACTTTACACTACCTCTCTTAATATATACGCTATATTTATAGGTACTCTATATAAGAAGTTCTAAAAGATATAATAAACTTTAAAGAAATACTATAATATTAATATTAGTAATACTATCTACTAGGGGCAGCATATACTATATACCTTATTCTAGGATACTATAACTCTTCTATCTATTAATTATTATGCTAATAGGTGCGTAGCCTTTACTAGCAACCTTAACACTACTTATACGTGCCTATCCTATAGTAGAGCTTAGTATAATAAGAAAGGTAAATTAAAATATTAATAGTAATATATCCCTATACTTCTATAACTACGTATCTAGTATAATAATAGTTATTAGTTATAATAATTAAAAGTATATTAGGTAACTTTTAACCCTACTAGCAAATATACTTTACACTAAGACGTGTATAATAGGGACTAGTTTTAAGAATATAGTAGGAAAGGATACTTCTAAGACCCTAGGGATCTAGCTTTATAACTTATATTAGACGTGGTAGGTATAGTAAAGAACCCTAAGAAATAATAAAGTATTATACTAGTAGTGCTATATATCTTAAACCTTTACCTATCTATTTAGGATTAAGACTATAATATACTTATTACTACTATTATACCTAGTACTTTTAATAAAAAATTTATAGACACTTAGCTATACCTAATAGTAGAGGAATTACGCTAACTTATAGTTAGAGTTTATATATATAATATAGACACTTAGGAAGAATTTATCCTTTACGCCTACCTTATACTAATAACTAGAGATAGGCTAACTATAGTAGAGATTATAGGAATAAAATAGCCTAGTATATTAAAAAGGAGTTACTGCCTATACTTATATAAAGGAACTAAGGGGAGAACTAGTAAATACTCTTTCCTAAATAGAGATACCCTTTGCCTAGTTATATATAATAATTTAGCTACTACTATTAAAGATATATATAAATAATAGACTAATATACTAGCCTCTAGATATACTACCTTATACTAAGATACTAGTATTAACTACTACTCTATCCTATTAGACCTCCCTACTATACACTTTCCTTATAGCTTTCCTATTAATATTATGCACGTAATATCCTATAATATACGTAAAGCCTTATTCTAACTCTAGAAAGGGGATAAATTTAATAATAAGACTATACTATAGCTTATTACTAACACTAATTAGGCTTTAATTAATAAAGGTCTTTATAAGTCCTATTTCTTAGTACTAACCTAAGTTAGCACTACCTTATAAAGCACTATAATATATAAGATATAGACTTTATTTAAATAGTAGACTTTTATACTTACTTATAGAGCACTAGCTATATAGGTCTATCTTTAGAAGGAATATACTAATAACTTTCTACGCTACTATAAACTACTCTTCTATATAAGCTAGAGGGAGTTTACTATTAACTAGATTAATAAGTTAGAAATATTAGTAGAGAATTTTATTTACTAGTATAAGTTACTCTACTACTATAGTAAAGTAGACTAGTTACTATCTTACTCTATTTAGATCTATTACGTACTCTACCTTATATCTAATACTAGGGATTTTAGACTACCTATATACTATACCTAATAGTCTTTAGAGAGGCTTATTAGTTATATTAAGAAGATAGCAACTTCTCTTTCCTAGAAGTATATTAGTTTAGAGTAGAATATGCTAGTATATAAGTGTATTATCCACGCGTAATAGCTTAGGCTTAGTATAGAGTATAATATTAATAAAAATATAATTATAACTTAGTTATAAGAGCACTATCTAAAATCTAAGTCTTATAGTAGTATAGATACGCACTAGGGATATATTCTAGATAACACTTATACTATAATTATAACTATAGTGCATGCTATATAGACACGCGCCTAGGATATAGTTATATATAACTATTATATACTTCTAAATAGGTATACTATTAGGGTTTTAGGGAATTATAAAGATAGTAACTACCCCTAGAGTACTACGTTTATTATATATTACGCTGCTAGAAATAATTATAATAACTATATTTAGCTCTTCTTTAGGATAGTAATACACCTATTTTAAGATCTAGCTAATAACTCTAAATAGGCAGGAGTACTTTAATAGCAATAGATATAACCTGCTACTGCTATAGGCTAACTAGCCTAACCTTAGAGGATAATAGAAGATAATAATAGCATTAAATAGATTTAAATAATAATAATTATTAACCTTATAGGAGTAGCTATAGTTTACTATAGATATAGCGCTTAACTTTAACCTAGTAATAAGCTATATATTATTAATAAATATAGATAGTCTAAGACTAACTACCTATAGTTAAGTAAGATAATAGGTCTATATCTAGCTTTATAGTACTAGGCTCTTTATACTAACACTATTACTATATAATATACTAGCATTTATTAGGTAAGTATATTATCTATATGTTACGCTAGACTATTATTAGACGTACTAACTTATACTAATTACTACGTAGTTATACTACTTATATACCTATTTAATTTATATTATACTATAGTTTTCTAAAAATAAATAAGGTACGTAGTAGATAGCCTTACAATTACGCAGGTATAGGCTAATAATTAGGCGGTTTTAGGCCTATTAATTAGGCAGGTATAGGCTATTAATTAGGCAGGTTAGGCCTAGGGATAGGATAGGCGACAACGTACTAGTAGTTTATATAAGGATACTAAAAAAAATCTAATACTATTATTACTATACCTAATACTTATATTTTATCTTTTATAAACTATTTAATATACTCTACTAATAGGTCTATTATAAACTACTTTATTTACTCTACTAATAGGTCTATAGTAAACTATATTATATTAATACTATAAAAAAGTAAACTACTACTTTAAACCTATTTACAGGTATACACAAGGTCAGTTTACACCTATATAGTAAACCCCTAGCGTACCATTCTACAGTAAACAATTTTTTACCGTAGTGTCCTGAGAACACCAATGGCTCGGCATATCTTTGAGATTACACGTGAACTAGCAGGCATGTTCCCTACATACCTTGGAAGTCCGAACTCCCTCTTCCTACAGGGCAGACAGCCGTGTAGAAGTAAGCATTTTCCAGGTGTACAATAATGCTGCTTCCTGCCTTCAAGTATGACTGTATACTGTAAATAGGAACCCATACTGTCTTGTCTATGGCTGTCTGCAGCGTCTCCAACTCGGCGATGTCGTAGTTGTCTGATTCATCTTGACTACTGGCTATCGCACTGGCTTGCACGACCTCAGATTGGGGGTCAGTTCCCGGATAACACATGTATGTGGGGCCTGGCTATTCCCTTCGACATGTGGGGTACCAATTCTCGACGAAATGAAGCACCATGTGTGGATCGCTGCATTCATTATGTCCACAATACTGCACACTGGATAGAAGAAAACAAGCTGTACAAACGCGTTTGCACAGCGTTCACCCAACCACGCTTGGCGCTAATTTCTTCATGTCTTGTTTATCTTGGCTAGAAACCTGCCATTATCACCTTTATTTAGTGCTCCGTAGGATCATGCCGCAAAACTGCCGGCAGGTTCGAATCTCCCGACACCCTATGCGCCTTGCACATTATCTTCCATCATCTCACCGACTCTTCGTACGACTCTTTCGGGCCATTGGTGTGAACGAAGAGCGAATGTAAAAGGGGTGTTGAACTGCCGTGGGCTGATCGTAGAGGTGAGACGAATATTCGGATTAGCACTTTGAGTTTTAGAGGTGACGGGAACTTGCTCAAACTTCACCTGCTCTCTTGAGATATTCACGCATTGTAATACTCTTTTTGAGGATCGTTTTGGCCATGCTGGGACGCTGGCGCGCTGCTAGGTGTGGCTATCATGCCGGCGGCATAATGTGCATCCTTCCTTTCCTTCTACGAGATGCAGCAGGCCTTCAATTTCCGATTAGCTTCGATCTGGAAGACCAAATGATCGAATCATATCCTTCAGCTGAGGCCGAACAAGCTGATACGCTCGTGCAGACTTGACTGAGATATCGGTATCATGATAAAGAATGATCTAGCCTAGGTTTTGCTCTCCAAGGATATGCTATACTATCCATGCGAGATTGACGTAAACCCCTGACTTCGCGAGTGAGGAGGAGCATGCTGCTAAGAAAGTTCCCATTTTCCTTGTCATGCGCTCAAAACGGACTTGAGAGACGAGAAAAATAATGAGGGCTGATTCATTGACACTCGTGATAGTTGTGGTCTATGGCTGCGCACGTCTCTTTACAAAGTCTTTGAAGGATACTGTAATCACACCTATTTCAGACTGTAACTCCACAATCACTTTTGAAGCAACATCCAGGTACCCTTCCCACCAGTCGTACAGCATGTCTAGCTCCCACAAGAGGTAGATTGGCTTGTGTGCAGGGCCCGTCGACCAGGTAGCTGGTCACTAAGAAAACACCAAGGAATTTCTCGTGTCAGCAACGAGATGATTCAGACGGTATCTTTCGATGTGGCGATATCGTACCACCTGGGTGCGGTCTACACAGATCGATGCTGTGTAAGATGAGACCATGTACAACGAAGCACGACACTCAAGCCCAGTGCGACCAGTACAACCGAGAGAGATCTTTGGGGAATGAAACTCAGCTGTGTCTTCAATGATAGAAATGAGGTCAGCTCCTTGACTCTACCACTGGCGATTAGCCAGAGCGCCCAAAGTCTCGTAGCTATCTAGTAGTTGAAGTCAACTTTCAGCTTTCAAATCAACCTCATGCTAGTTCTTTATGAGCTTGATCGACAGTATGTAACATGACCTCGTGTCTGACATGCGGTAGTCAGCCCCTGACTTCAGCATTGTTTTTGAGTTCCCTCGAGGTTCTACTTTGGACTTTGTGCCTCTTCAAATCTCTTCGTACGAGACTTTGATGGCGATGAGTCTTGAAATTTCATCGTCATACGTCGCATCCAAACCGAGACTCATCATCGACCCCTTTTTTAGATCTCCCAGATCCTCTTATAACTCCACCATCCTGAATCATATTTGGGATTGAGTCCGTACTACTCTAAGTAATCCATTTAACTCACATTGGCCATCCCGGGCATGAGTGGGTATACTGACGGGGGTAAGTTGAGGAATCGCTACAGAAAAAGAAATCGACCTGGCATATCCGCAGAGCTGAATTGTGTCCAAACATGTTCAGTCATACCGATAGTCGGTAATAGGCATGCTGTACTAACGAAGAGTCAACTATCAATCTGCTTGCACCAAGTTAGTCAAATATAATCACTCGATTCTTGGCTATACCATTGCTTCACCGATATTTGCTCAATGCTCCAGATTCATGCGTCTATCACAGCCTACTTGTACAGGATACATGATATTTGGCTTCTTATGACTGTCTTTCATCCTTCGGGCATAATCAGGATTGTTTTCATATGCGGGGTTATTATTGCAGATTTATCGTCTTCGGGTAAGGGAGTTCGTTGCTGACTGACTCTTTTTGAGAATAAATAGTCAATTTGGAGTAGTACAACTGACAATGATCAAGAGATAGTAGTAACTTGTCCGAGTATACGATTTCTTGTAATTGTACAATAGCAAAATTGCAACCAAAGACACCGCCTCTGGTGAACAGGAGAGAAAGAAAAGTACAAAAAAGGGAAAAACAAAGAATAATTCAAGCCAGATAACCCCACCCTGGATGTACCCCTTGCATGCAAAGTCCAAATCCATCTTCTGCGCCCCGTAACTCAAATCACAAGGCATTCTTATAACTGCACGACATAAACTTCGGCTTCTCTGCGAAACTCCCCATCGTCCTCTCCTTCCCACAAGTCGACATAGAATCCAAAAATATATCCCTCGGTGCACTATTCCAGATGCTTTGTCCTGGTGTACAAGCCCTATCAGTACATGTTAGCCTCTATTCCTATTTCCAATCAACACCTACATCCCCCTCCAACGCACACACAACAGACAAAAAACAAGAGAAAAGGAACGAAACTCACTTCCAAAAAGTACACTGACAATTCGCAACCCACACACTCTTCCAATCCCCCTTAATTTCCATGCACATCGCCTGGTCAAAGTCGACAGTCGACCGCTCGAAATACACACGCCCGCAAAACTTTTGTTTCTCGCAAATGGGGGCGTTACCGCCTGCCGGAGGGGCGGGCGGGGGCTTGGTGTCAATCATGAGTTGAGGGGCTGCGAGGGTGGTGACTGTGAGGAAAAGGAGGATGGCGAGAATTGTTTTGGTGTGGAATATGCCGGCCATGTGAGGATTCAGCATCAAATCGATTTATTTCTGCGACAAACTTTGAGAAAATATGGTAATGTGACTATAAGTTTGCGACGTTGTCGTGGGACGTAATTCACCATGAGGTGAGCAAGAAGGTAAATATTCAAGGTTGTTGACAAAGGAGAGTTACTCACACCACAATGCATAATGCACACCACACACGCAACACCACTTCCCTACACCCTCGCGTAAAGAAACTCCAAACAATCAAACAATCACACACTCAGATCAGCGCGCAAAGAAAGCCTCAAACATGTAGATATAAACCCCAACCCCCTTACCACGCACAAAAAAAATCTCCATCTTCTTTATCTCTATCTGGCAACACAAGAAAATAAGCCATCATCTTCAAAGAACCTAGCCTTGCCGTAATCCACATAACCGACCCTCCTGTTCGTGTTGTTTCATATGCTGCAGGCATGAAAGGCGGGAGAGAAAAGCAAACATCCACATTTACATTGTGAGCGGCCATGAAAGGCGGGATACAAAAGCAACAAAATTTAACATTCAACGTTGACATTGTGCAAGGGGGGAAAAGGGGCTTTGATTACATACGGTTTGCCACAATCGTTATTTCTCGCTGCTTTTGTTTTCTTGAGTTTCTTTGGTTGTGATGGGACGAGGTAGGATGTAGTGTTATGTGTGCCATTATTTTTCCATTCTGAAATAAAGTACAGGAACAGAATGTGAAGGCGTGAATATTGATGCTGAATCTCACATATATAGCCATCTTCACAACCGGTAGGTAGTCACCATAAGTAAAGTAAAGTCAGTTCACCATGCCAACAAAGAAAAGGAATACCGGTACCCCACACCCACTAGCACCCCTCGATTCCCTATTCCCTGACTTCAAAAACCATAAAGCGCAAGCCTGAAACGGCCAAGAGACAGTTCTTTTAGTCGGCTAGATAAGGGAGTGAAATCACTTCAGTAGTTGGTGAGGATAAAAGATGTTAGAATACGGATTTGGTTAAACCTGGCGATGTTAATGGGATCTGAGTATGCCACTTGTTGTACTAATTAGCGTTATGACGAAATTATATTATTATCGCGACGGGGCGTGTTTGGAGCGAGCAGGTGTTTGACGTTACACCGGACTTCAAAATTCAAGGGCTTGACGAGGGGTGGATGCGCAGATGAATTGGTGTTGGGTGAAATATTCCTGGTGTCCATCTCGATTCGAGGTTCATGGGGTACGTGGAAGCTGCTGACATAAAACTCTTTGTTATCTCGTTGAGCACGGCGGTACGCAGGGTGAACTAGTTCAAAGCCGTTTCGAAGCCATGGTTAATATTGCCATAGCCAGAAAGGCTATCCAGGGGTTTCTCGTCTCCGCGATATAATACAGTCGACGCGTTACCATGCCAGTCATTCGTTCATAATGTACAAAATAATAAGCATACATAGACACCCTGCGGTCTTTTCCATTTCAAACTACATCGCATCTGCCCCCTCACTGTGCCAGATCCCTCTGCCTCTGCCTCTCGAGGTTGAACTTGGCCCGGGCCGCCGCACCCTCTGCCAAATACCTCTCGCGAGCCTCCTTCCTCTCCTGTTCTTTTCTCTCCTTCTCCGCTTGCCTCGCCCGCTCCGCCTCTTCCTCTGCGATCCTCTGCTTCTCCTCCAACGCCTCAAGAATACTGCTTGCTTCGTTCTGTACTTCGATATCGTACTCGTCTTTGCTGAGCAGGCTGACCTTGCCTCTTGCGTCGTTGTGGTTAACAACCTGGTGCTCAATGCTGTCTGGCCATTGGCCCTTGGCGTAGAGGGCGTCTTGCAGGTCGGCCCAAGCGACTTGGACACCAGAAAGTGTGTAGACTGGGGAGCGCGTTTTCGAGGTGAAGTATCTGGGGAGGATGGATAGACGGACAGGGTCTTGGTCGGGTTCGAGCTGTTTCTTTGCTTCAAAGGCCTGTTCGAGGGCATTGATATCGGCATTCAATTTGACCAGGAACTCGCGGTCAACTGCCGTGTCTTGGATCGTGTCTGTAGGATCAGGGTTCTCGATGGCCCTTTCCAATTCTTCTGCTTGGGATCGCATTTGCTCCAATTTCATCTCTGCACCTTCTACGTTCGCAGGTTCGGCGCGGGCTGTGAGAGTAGCATGTGTATCGTGGAGTTGTTCGGCTTTCCGTACAGCGAATCTGACTCTACGGAGGCGGGTCTCTAGACTCTCTTTGGTGGTCTTGAGACTTTTTTGGTCGGCTTCGTTCTGATGGTGCCTCATGCGGAGTTTGACGTTCATTGAGCGGATCTGACCTTCTAGCAACTTGATATTGTCCGTTATCTTCTCCTTTCGCTTGGCTGCAGTGGCCATTTGGTCGATTTCTTGCCAACGCTTCTCCAAAAATTCTTTTGCTTGCCGGTCCAGCTCTTCACGCTCCTGCTTTGTCTTGATTCCATATGCCTCTTGCGAGCGTAAAATCTCAGCTAGATCGGCACTGAAGTTTGCTCGCTGGTCCATGATCTTCCTGATGCGCGATTTGACTTGCAATCGCTTGTACTCGGGGTTCGTCTTGTCCCAATTGAACTCGTGAAGCTTACGGAACTCGCGCAGCCGACGGAAGGCGCTGTGGCCTTGATGGGCATTGGGAAAGGTGACCACACAGTGTGGCTGCCATTCGTCGGGCCGCAGCACAGGCGGTTTCGAGTGCTTGCCAATGAAGGGGAGTTGTTCGAGATGATGATCCTGAGCCTCTGTTAGTATTGGGGCGTGGCAACTCAATTGGTCATGCATCGTTTGCGTGACATACATCCAGCAATTCCTGTAACGAGTAGAGGATTTGATTTGTCCTGGTGCTGCGGAACACATAGATGATCTCCCCGTGCTTGGCTTTTTTCTTCGGGTCTACGACATCCCGCAAGGTGAATGGCTTCCACGGCTCCGGTACATCGACGCCAGTAGGCTGACGCTTCGCCTTGGCATTCACAACCGTCTGCAGCTTGAGAGGAGTT
The DNA here is from genome assembly GCF_022343315.1 of Plenodomus lingam. Lineage (NCBI taxonomy): Eukaryota > Fungi > Ascomycota > Dothideomycetes > Pleosporales > Leptosphaeriaceae > Plenodomus > Plenodomus lingam. The sequence continues at coordinate 156,092 of NW_027093944.1, read as the reverse complement.
GGTTGCGACTGTCGCTCAACATACTTGGTCACCTTGGAGTCAATTTCGGCGCGGTCTTTGATGAAGTTGAATCTGACAGGCTTGAGGGGATTTCTGTACCGCAGGCGGGCGAGGGTACGAGGCATGGCGGCCGGGGAGAAGTGCAGGGAGAAGGGGGAGGGGGAGGGGGTGAGGGAAAGGGAGAGGGAGGGGGTGCCACACACTGCAAATGGCTGGAGTGGTGATGGAGATGCAAAAGATGTTCGGAAAGGCACGACGCACGGACCATGGCGGAGCAACAGCACCTCCGCTGGCTGCAATACGGTCGGACCTCCCAACACCCTCGACGAAGACGACATTCAATTAATATGACGAAGTGTGGCGCGAGCTCTTGTCTTGCGCTTCTGAATCGTCCCACGGCATGCATCGATGAATCGGCACCGCCACACTCGCCCGCAGCCTCTCTCCTCTCTGACCTCCCCTAGCCATCCGAACAGACAGCAGTAGGCTACGTAACCATGGCTGGACAGGAGGTCGTCCAAGCCAATGGCCAGCTCGATGCATCGCCTCCTCGCGAGCGACCATGGTTGCTACCTTATGTATGCATTGCGGGGAAAAACAAGACACAGACACATACCATAGCTGTTAGCTGACGTTGGGTTAGAATCGCAAGCTCAGACATCTCCAAGGCATCACCATTCGCAACCTCACGCTGACTGCCACTCCATCGAGGGCAAGGGGAAAGACGTTTGACGATGAAGCGATTCCCAGTACGCTGAAGTCACCTGCCAAAGCGCTTGCACTGCGCCAAGGCAAAGGCCTGTCCCATTCACGCTCATCGAGCCATCTCCAATCCTCCTCAGAAGCTACCCGGCAGAATGGCAGCTTGCATCGTCCTACGACCCCCACCAATTCCTCCAGACCACGATTAGGCAATGGGCTAGAAAGACGAGCAACAATGGAATGGTCGAATGCCAGTCCCCTTACCCGTCAGAAGAAGCTCGAAGACATCACAGCAGGGCGCATGGCCGACACCTTCTTCACCTTGCATGTAGAAGAGCAGGAAGAGCCAATCTACGTTTCAGAAGTTGCAGAGAAGGCGATGAACCCGAACTTCAAATTCTTCGATCTGGGCGCCTGTGGGCCTCGCGTCACACGCCTCGACAAGCTCACGGTCAGAGTCTGGGCAAAGAGCGAGACCATGACCGAGTGGCAGTATCTCCTGGATTACACGGTTCGCTTCAGGTCGCTGCAATTCATTGGCAAAACACTTGGGCGCTTCAGACATCCCCTACCCCAGAATTGCGTCCTGTTCCACATGACAGACGGAATATACACGAGTTTTACCGACTTGCCAGTGCAGGAGAGGGTGTACCAAGAGGTACTTGCACCACCTCGGGAGCACCCAGAAGGACGTGTTCTCAAATCCTCCTCGTACGATGCGCTTATGCGCCTCTCGACGCTAGACGACTGCATTCAAGACGCTCTCGCGACACGAGACCGCATCGCCGACGAAATCGAGCACATTCTTGAGTCCAACAAGGAAGCCATAAGCACGGTCGAATGTGTGCCTGAGACCGAGGAAAAGTTAAGGACAGTGGAGGCAGCCGTCATTGCTGAAAAGCGCCGCGTAGTAGCCGCCCGCCGTCGCCGCGACGAGTTGAAAGCCAACATTGAGGAACGAAGAGAAAAGATGCGTCTAGGCCGTGAACAGCAATCAATGCTCTCCACTGAGCTTATCTCTCAACGCGAGACGCACAGCGAAACCCTTGCGCTCCATGCCCAACAATGCGAAGCTATACATGCCCAACGGCGGCGTATATGCGAGGATATCCAACGCATCTTCCTCATTGAACCCTCTCCGTCTGGGAAATCGCTCTGCTTCACCATCCGCGGTCTTCCACTTCCCAACTCCACCTTTGACGAAGCCGACCAAGACGTCACAGCAGCAGCTCTAGGCTACGTCGCACACATAGTAACCCTCCTATCCCCCTATCTCTCCGTCATACTCCCCTACCCCGTTACCCTCCAAGGCTCCACCTCCACCATACACGACCCTCTGGCCCTCGGCACTCAAACCGCCAAATCTGCCTCCAGTCCCAATCTCCGCGTTTACCCCCTCTACATGCGTGGCGTGGTGCGCTATCGCTTTGAATATGCAGTCTTCCTCCTCAATAAGGATATTGAAATTTTATCCAATGCGCTCGGTCTCCGTCCTCTGGATATCCGCCACACGCTGCCGAACCTAAAATACCTCTTGTATATCGCGACGGCGGGGAAAGGGGAATTGCCGGCGAGAAAAGCGGGCGGAATCAAGGGTCTGCTAGGCATTGGCGGTAAGATCCGGAAAGGCAGTGTGGATAGCTTGGGCAGCTTGGGGACGGTGGAGAGCGGTGGCACGCCGGTGGAGGAGGTCAAGAGGAATCTAGAGAGCGCTGGGGCGCGGTTAGGCGCGGGCGCTGGCAAAGATGGGAACCTTGGTTTAGTCGGCCTATTCGGCGGCAAAGGGAGAAGTAGTGCGCAGGTGGGGAGTCGGCTACGACCTGTCGATAGATAGCGTGCCAAGATGCGATTGTGCAGGTACGGTAGGTAGGCCATGGACTTGGTGCATGTGCGTCGATATACATACACATAGTTTATATTACCACAATTACCCTCATCACTATACACACTACATATCTTGCAAGTCTCCCGCGCAATCGTCTTACTGCGCGTGCGCTAGGCTAGGCGATGGCCCGTGAATCGTGGGTGAAGGGCCGGTCGGGAAGGTTACTTGTACGACACATGTAACAACTGCAGCCCTCGTTCCATCTTAGATCAGCATAGCCAAGCCTGATTCAGGCCTAAGGTTTCTTTATCTACCCCTCTGTCTCCGCAATATAAAAGGAGCCTTACGCTCTTAGATAGATAGGTAAGTTCTTCTTATCCTGTTATACTAGACCTATAGGTATTAGGATTAATTTGTTTAATCTCTATATAGATATGCACTCCTATATGCCCTTAAGTCGTATTGGACCCCTTTTAGACGTCCCTCCTACCTGTGCCGTTACAACACACGAGTCTAATGTCGATTTTTTTTTGGGTGGCGAGCTGGTGAGTCTAAGAGAACTAACTAGGTGAGGTAGGGTGGGTGCTATGTAGGTGCTTGTTGGCTGTTCCAAGTTTGGGCGTGTTTTTGAGCGCTACAACAACAGTTTGTGTGCTTGGTGGTGGTAGGTACCGTATAGGTATGGGTACGGTACCTACGGCAAGGGCAAATTTTCGCTTTCGACGCTTTACTATAACTGCTACGCTACGGTTTCTACTCTCTACTGCGCCAATTAGCGTAAACAGATAGTACAGTTCGTCGAAGATAGTTTAATATTCATTTGTTGGTGAGTGGAATAGCGCGTATCTTCACGGTGATATTTGCAAGACTTGAGGTATAAACATGCACTTGGCAGGAGCCAGGAGGTTTTTAGTTGATGTGCTAGACAATAGACAATCGTCCTAGCAATGAATGAGAAAGGATGCAAAAACAATCTGCTTAACTAACCTGCCTTTGTTTTACAATGCCTAGAAAGCATTAGTAGATAAACACTATGGCACATTATTGGAAACTAGAGCAAGAAGCTATTCCTAGTACCCTATGGGGTATGGTGTGCCCTGTGCACATTATATACTAATCTATTCGTGGATAATCCATATCTATGGATTATACTCACTGTTAGGACACGGCGTCTGTTCCCACTGAGCCAAACAACCAAAAAGGTGAGTATAATCCATGAATGGATTATGCACGAATAGAATAGTATATACCGTATGGGCGCAAGGCACACCTTACCCCATAATCCTCCCAAAGCGCCGAGGCAGCGCCATGGCCTGACACTCACCTGTTTGGTTGTTTGGCGCAGTGGGAATAGACACCATGTCCTAACACGTGCATGTAATTAATCCAGTTAACTATAAAGGAGTCTTTAAGACTAATGTACTTTTCCTAGTAGCTAAGCCTCTTGTACTATGTATAAAGTAGTGATGTAAATGCCGCAATACAGTAAGCACTTGTGTCTCTCGCTTATTGCCACATGACAAAGGTCCGTCTATTATTATAGATTAATACTAAGGCTTTAAGCTCTAGCGGTTCTTTGGCGGTAAGGGTAGAAGCACTGCCTAGATGGGGAGTCGGCTGAGACCTGTTGACGGATACGGTAGCGGCTTTTCAGACGCGGTGCTGTAGGTAGAGATATAAACTCGCTGTAGTGAGGTTAATACACACTTCAGTATAGTCCATAAATCAACCATATCATCATCAAACATCCCCGTTTCAAGCCCCACCTTTATGAAACTAGCCTAGACAACCCAATCCACCCAGATTCCACATAAGCTATGGTACGTTTGGTGATATTAAATGGAATCAGGCTGGGGTACCGGTACTGTTGTGTCTTCGAGATGTGGGGCAAGGTACGATAGGTGCGGGTGGGTATGGTAGTTGTCAAGGGGCTTATTGCGCGTTTCTGTGGGCTTACCGGCATGTGCTTAGTGGCCGTACTGGTACTGGTAGGTATGGATATGTACTGCTCTGCTGGATACGGTAGCAATCCATCTGGACCATCATCGGTAAACACGCTTACAGGTAGGTACCATGTGGACTCCAATAGTATAGTCTAACAAGTTCAACCTATTGTGAGAAATATCTAATAGGGATTATATCAGACCCTAACAATCCCAATAAGCAATCTACCCCTATCGGATTCTCTCGGGTCATCCTGCTTTTCCTGGTAGCGTTGAGCGCTTTTGCAATAATTTAAGTACGACAATACAATAAGCACTTGTGTCTTGAAGTGCTCCACCGCCACACGGGTATAGCCAAGGTATTAATTATTGTATATTAATACGAAAGCGCTAAGACCTACCTTGTGGTCTGTCAGGACGAATATAAAAGGTGCTATTCTTCCATCGAGCCTAGAGTAATCATTGCATTGTTATCGATTCTTCTCCACAATTAGCCAACTTCTTTAAGCAGGTTACTACCGATCATGAAGCTTTCATGTATTGTTGCTGCTGCTCTGTTAGCCGCCCAAGGTGAAACTAAAGCAGTAATGGATTGCAGTAACGAAGGATATGCACTTGCAGACGACTTACACTGTGAAGTACGTATCAGGTCCTAACAGAATGTATTTGGCACTAAATAGATGTAGAATCCAGACGCATGGGTGTTTTGCGTACGTAAAATTTGGCAAGCAAAAAACAGGCTAGAGATGCTAAACTCTAGCATAGTGTGCTCATCCATTCTTGAATTCTGGACTACCTACGCCGCGAGTTTGTCAGGACCCTTTTTTTAACTCGAGACCGGGGGGCAGGACTGATGGGTGCAATGGAGATAAAGGTGTAAGTTCTTTACCTGCCTAATCTTCTACGTGCTGCAATGGAGTACTAACTATCCTATGTGTAGTCTATCGTCTGTGTAAGAAATCTTGTAGCTACACACGACACCAAGTGCTTTTGCTAAACGTTAACAGTGTGATCGCTAAATGGTCGACATTAGACGCCCGCCTTAAGTAGCGGCCTCAGCGGATGGTATCGGTACTCCAGCCAGAGGTATTCGAAACCCTCCCAATGGCTGCCTGGTTCAATAGCAATTCGTCCATGTTAGGTAGCATAGGTAGTAGTACTCTAGATGAATACAAGGCGCGTCTTTCTCCTGCGTAATTTGATTTATCTTGGCGATATTCTTCACACACCGCACGGAATAGCAAGCTTTCTTCGAGCTGGTTGCAGGAGCGGTCTAGATGATGTGGCAGAATCAGCGATAGTAACACTATCTATGTGTTGACACGGTACCAGTTGTTGTGTAGACAGGAGACATCATGCAATCAAACAGGAAGACAAAGCTCAGGCCAGTGAGCCCATCGGAGGAGGCAGAGGGACACTTCAAACCAGCGTGTGCTTTTCCTCACCTCACCAAGTTCGAGCCAGCATTTCAGTAGGTATCTAGGAATGATGGTCTTCAACTAGGTACTACGGTACTTGTTAGAGGTCCGGAGGTCCCGGTCCAGCGCTAGGTACGGTACGGTACCAGTACAGTAGTTAGGAAAATAGCCAACATTTTTGCGTCATGTCTCATCTCCATAACCATCAGTACCATCTTTCCTAGATTACTGTAGTCTGTGTCTACGACCCTTGTATGTTTCTCTATAGTACTACCACGCCTTCTAATTATATTAGCTTTCTCTATGCTTCCACATTGAACAAGGGACTAATTGGAGAGCTCTTGGGGGTCCAAACTTCCTACCTACAACTCTTACTAAACCTAATCAAGGCATAAGTGGTGAAGTGTCTGAACCTCTACTTATGATTGAATGCTATGAATAGAGCACAACGGTATATCATTGTCCTGGAGGAATACACGTTGCGTCCCTTAATACCTGCCAAGGCCATCGCAGCTAGGTACGATCTTCCCTAGGTCCAGCTAGCCTAGGTATAACTACGGTAACTACCGTGCCTAGGCTCTTGGGAAGCTGGTCCGCCTCTGCCTCTGTTTCTCCCCAATTCACACCCTCGACCCTCCCAACGTCGCACGCGAGCATCAAACACAAGCAAACGTGTCTCTCTTCTTTTTGTAAACATAATAGCTACATTTTTTGTAATACCAGGCCTTTGCTGTGCCTGCAGTTCTTTCTCTGGCTTGAAAAGATGACGGAGCCGTTTCCTCCCCTCAACGGCGCGATTTCCAAGGCCAATGGCTCAGACGGCACAACAAGGCGGCGGAGGAAATCCAGCGGACTTGGGGCTGATGTACCTGGAGACGTCGATGTGCCTGCTTTCGCGACGCATAGAAGTGTGACACCGCCGCTGAAGAGCCCAACGGGCATGGAATCGTCGGTAAGTTGCAACTTGGACCTGTGCAGACCTCACCAGGCCTCGCACATCTCATAGCACTCACTATCTCACTATGACATTCCCTCTTGGCAGGTACGTACAGACTGACCATGACACAGAAACCTGAGAAGACTGGCCGTCGCTCCAAAAGACGCACCCTCCGCCGGGCTCTTTCCAGACTCAAACGTGTATGCATACGGCACACCTGGATGGGTCCTCTCATTCTCGGCCTTACTATCATCGCACTCTACCTCGTCTACCCATACCCTTCGAATCCGCTCTCTGCCTGCCTCTTCCTCTCCTACCCGCTCCCACGCGACGACCCCCTACTCCCAGCCTCCGTCCGCGCAGACCCGAATGCGCCCACTCACTATGGCAAAGGCGCGCGCGACTTTGCTTTTGTCGCATTCTACATCATCGTCTTGAGTTTTACACGCGAATTTTGCATGCAGCGTCTCATCCGCCCCATTGCCGTGGCTTGTGGGATCAAGAGCAGAGCGAAGCAGTCGCGCTTCATGGAGCAGGCGTATACAGCCCTGTACTTTGGAATATATGGGCCTTTTGGTGTATGGGTCATGTCGCGAACGCCGGTATGGTACTTCAACACGGTAGGCATGTACGAGGGGTTTCCTCACAGGACCCACGATGCCATCTTCAAGGCGTACTATCTGCTTCAAGCTAGTTACTGGGCGCAGCAAGCGATTGTGCTTCTCCTCATGCTAGAAAAGCCGCGGAAAGATTTCAAAGAACTCGTCGCACATCACATCATTACCGTTAGTTTGATCTGGCTCAGTTACCGCTTCCACTTCACGTATATGGGTATCGCTGTTTACATCACCCACGACATATCCGACTTCTTCTTGGCTGTAAGTTTGGTGACCACTCATCTTGCCACGCAAACACTAACCCCAACATGACAGACATCCAAAATCTTAAATTACCTCGATTCCCCTATCGTCGGACCCTACTTCTTCGTCTTCATGTGTATCTGGGGCTACACCCGGCACTACCTCAACCTCAAGATTCTCTACTCCATCATCACCACCTTCAAGACCGTTGGCCCCTTTGAGCTCAACTGGGAGACTCAACAGTACAAGTGCTGGATCAGCCAGTACATCACCTTTGCACTCCTCGCTTCTCTTCAAGCAGTCAATCTCTTCTGGTGGTTCTTCATCTGCAGAATCGCGTACCGCTTTGTGGTATTCAAGGATGCAGATGATGATCGCAGCGAGTACGAGCCTACGGATGAGGAGACCGAGAACCGCAAAAAGGAAATTGCAGAGGGCGCGAAAGAGGCTATTGGCGAGGCGGTGGATGGCGTGGCAAATGGACTGCAGAAGGTGCGCGCCGAGGATGCGAGTACGCCGGAGAGAGCGACGAGCGCGACGGACCAAGGCACGATTGGTTCGAGGGTCAAGCAAAGAAAGGGCGCGGGGAGGTCGTGACGGCCATGTAGTGGATTTGGATGCTCAGAAGTGCAGATTCTGACGGCCTTTTGGACTTTGTGCATCGCATGCTGAGCTTTGTGAATGGTACACGACTCTGGGTGTTAGCGAGCTTGGTGATGACTTGTACAGGTAGGGCAGGATTGGATTGGATATATGGCTACAATATGTAAGTAATACCTGGCCATGGCGAAGCGACTGTTCAAAGGATGAAGATGAAGAGGGGACAGTCGGCCGTGGCTCTTGGTACATTTATATGCCTATATTTAGTTTAGGACAATAGATCAAAGCCTACTTGAATTTATATTTCTCATTCCATCTTGCCCGCGTATTTACAAATCCCATAGCGCCTGCCGCCTGGCCATGTTCCCACTCCCTCTCCGAAAAACGAACAAAGACGGTGCCCATGAATCTGGACATGGATCTTCGGGACCGTCCAAAGTATGCTTGAATCCGTGTGCGCCAAAACAAAGTAGCAGTAAAGAAAACCCTACAATTCATCCTTATCCTCTCTCGAAATGCTCTTCCCCTTGAAAGTCTCACCCTCTCTCGCCACTCTCCTCAACCGATACACCTCCGCCGCATGTCTCTTCACCCGCGCACTCAGCACACCCCCAGCCTCCACAACGCCAATCTTCTCGCCAAACAGCCTTGGATCCTCGCGCGCCAGACCCTCTGCATACGGCATCTCGGTCGCATTATACCAATCCGCGTGCTTCAAAATGGCGTTTCTTTCGCTGGCCTCGCGGGCCGCGAGCAGGGCTTCCGCCGTGTCTTGCGGCATACGGTGGGCCCAGAGATCGTGGATTGCCCAGTCGAATTTGACGTGTGGAGCGGAACCGCCGGGTCCAAAGGGGATGAAGATTTCCGCAAGGGAGACGCTCATGTCTGTGTCTTGGCCGCCGGCATTCAGGAGGATGACGACTTGATCTCCGTTTGCCAAATGTCCGGCCCAGATGTGGAGTTCGCCGACACCCCATTCATCCTTTGCTACGTCCTGTGTCTCGCGCCTCACACGCGTTGCGCTCCTGCCATGTGGATCCTGGCTCAGTGCAATGATGGCTGGGTTGTTAACAATGGACAGCGCAGCCGCGGACATGCTTCTCAAATCGTTGCCCAGGAACAAGGGCGACTTGAGCGCGGCCCATAGGGCAAAGTGCGCCTTGTACTCGTCGTCCGTCATGCCGCCTTGCCCGACCTCGAGCATGTCGAGATCGCTCCAGCCGCCGGGGATGCTGCGGTCGGCAAAGGGGGCGACTTTGTTGAGGATGAAGAGGACGGAGCAGTGGGTTCCGGGTGCGATGCAGTTTGTGGCGCCGAGGGGGAGGGTGCTGCAGCCGCAAAGGTCGTCGGGGCGCGTGAAGGAGTCGTAGATGTCGCCGGTTATGCGCCAAGAGTTGGAGATGGACATTCCCCACTGGATGCTCCGTTAATGGACTTGTTTGTTGGATACAGAATACCACGTGTGCGAATGGTGCAACGTCATTGCGTGCATGATGTTGGGGTCAGAGAATAACTCACAGTGTGAACGAGGTCTTCGCCCCAATTGCAGAGGTTGAACAGGATGTTGCGACCCGTGGCTTTGAGCGCATCGGCCATGGCTTTGAAGCGGTTGAAGGATGCAGTGGGCGTTCCTACGCGTCCCATGTGGTAGCAGCTGTCATACTTCAACATGTCGACGCCCCAATCCGCAAAGCTCTGCGCATCGTCTCCTTCGTGGTCCAATGACCCTTCTATAATTTCCAACAGTTAGCCAGCCGCATACTTTTTGGAAAAAACGAAAAAAAAGATACGCACGAAATCTGGCACACGTCATCTCCCCCGCGCTACTATACATCCCGTACTTGAGTCCCAGGCCATGCAAATGCTCCGAAATCGCATTCAAGCCATTGGGAAACTTGCTATAATCAACCTGCAATTTCCCAGTTCCATCGCGGCCCTTGGGGTCCTGCCAGCAGTCGTCGAGCACGACGTATTGGTATCCTAGATCGCGGAGGCCGAGGTGGACGAGCTGGGCGGAGGTGTCGAGGAGGAGCTTCTCTGAGACGTCGCATCCGAAGCTGTTCCAATTGTTCTGGGTAGCTATGTGAGTGTATGTTGTTTTTTGAGCCAAGGGGAAGACATACCCAGCCCATTGGAGGGGTGATGGCGAGGCCATTGTTGAGAGCAGATGCGGTGCTGAACAGTGCTGCCGCCGCCGCTGCTGTTGTGAGAAGGGTGGGGGGAGAGAATGCCATGCTGAGAGAGAGAGAGAGAGAGACAGGGACATCTCAGATGTGGAGGTTCGAGCAGTGTTTTCGAATCGAATCGAGAATTCTTGAAGACATTTTTCCAAGTTCTGCCTTTGGTCTCTTGTTGCTCGAGAGCCTAGGATCTCGCGTCAGTGGGGGGAGGGGGAGGGGGGGAATTCGCGAAACAGGGTCTCTGCATTTTCCGCCGCTAATAGCCTGGGTACCCCACCCCCACCTTCACCCGCCCCACTCCGCCCGGGAAAGTTGCAATCCAACCGCTCTTGGCAAACAGATGAGTCCCTTTTTCACATGGAAGTTCCTGAATAACATGACAGTGGAGACTGCTTGCTCAATGCAAGTAATGCTTCATACTCTGGATCATTGTGCCTCGGCTCGAGCTCCATGTGCGGCGCAAACTGGACCAGGAACCGCAACAGCCATCTGTCCAGCACAAAACTGGTTTCCTTGCTGCGCAGACAGGTCTGGTGAAATGCGCGGAGCCGGCTCATGGCGCCGTCCACGCTGGGCCAGTATGTGCGTAGGCGCAGGAGGATTTCAAAGTTGCGTTCGAGCCGCGTCTTGGAGATGCGGATTTGGTGTTCGTTGCCGGAGAAGAGAAGTGTGTGGATTTGGACCGTCGAGGCAATGACGAGCACGTGGGAGACAGCCGAGTAGACGACATTGCTGCCCGGTGTGGCGTTGCAGAGGTAGACGAGCGAGCAGAGGCGGGCGGCGTGCTGCTTGCACGCTTCGGCATACTGTGCTAGATGGGTGGATGAGTCTGCAGTGCTGCTCGATAAGAATTGGTAGTTGAGCAGTTGACCGTAGTGGTAGTATCCAAGGTAGACGGCGACGAACATGCGTCCCAGCCCCTGCGATGCAAAGTAGAGAAAATTCCCTGGCGTATCGCGCATGTGTTCGGGCAGGTTCTCCAGCCAGACATGCAAGTCCTGCGAGAGCTCACGAACACCCATCTCCAGGACTGCACCCTCGAGGTGCTCCGAGACGCATGCCCTATTGAAATCTATAATCTTTGCCAGTATTCTGTTCAATTTTATCATCTCTGCCAAGAGCGGCGAGGTGCGGACATCTTGCTCATGCGTCAAGATGGACCCGAATCCTGTGCTCATGCAGCGAAATGGAATCTCGTCAATGGGAAAGGGGATGGTGTCGTCCACGGGCATGATGCGCGGAAGCTTGACGGCTGTCGACGACCACACGTCGACCATGCATAGCGTCCACCAAATCCGAATATTGAGTTCACGCTCCAGCAGGCTGGCGACGGGTCGGTTGGGTAGGTTGAGGGCCAGGCACATGCGGCCGCCCGTACTATAGTACATGTTCTCCACATCCGTCTCCCCATTTGCAGCTGCATATGCGCCGAGCAAGACGCAGGCCTGGACAGAAGTGGGCGAGATGTCGCGCATGTTGAATAGCTGCTCGCTTGTCTCGCGGTAGCCTCGACCTCTTTCGCGTGGATCGGTACCCTGGAAGCATTCATTTGAAGAGAAGCGGGCAGCCAGAGCGAAGATGGCGAATAAGATAATGCCAGGGAGTCTACCCCTCTGCACCAACTCTACGAATGAGGGACGGTGATACATGCAATGGAACTGGTCGTGGATGTACTCAAAGTACAGCGCCACCAGCTCCAGCCTCAACTCCATGGGTGGCAGTTGATGCGCCTGCGTCGTTTCCGCTCCAGGGCTGCTCGCATTTTCGCCTTGCTGGCTGTCGGCCGCAGCAAATTGCTGTATCCTTGCTTGTCGCTTGGCATAATATCCCCCTTCAGGCGGTCCTTGTACACACTTGGTCCCGTGTGACAGGCAGTAGTGGCATGATGGCGATGAAGAAGAAACCTCTATGGGATACGTGCATTTGCGCCGTCGAGCCCTCGAGAAACCCCCAAATCAGCTGGGATGCCAGGCGTTTGCTTGTGATAGTACGGATAATGGAAGAGCTAAGCATGGGACAGGAGCTTACATACCGGCAACTGTTGCATGCAGATGGTTTGCGCATTAGTAGGTCTCACTACCTATGGTCGATGATCTCTCCAGAGATCTGGCAACGGGTTGCAAGGGTGTGAGATGAGGACAAAGGCGGAAAACTATTCACAGGAACGTGAAAACTAAGTTAGTTTGTTGGCTTGATCAGCTAACTACAAGAGGCCTCTGGGCCGAGTGAATCCCAGAGACGGCCGAGAAAGGAAGCCATTCCGCGAGAAGGGCTAGTATCCATCCTCACCCTTCCTACTCTGTTAGGCATGATGTTGGCTCTCTTGGCTGAGAAATGAGATCAGGCCAAGGCATTACTAGCTGTGTGTACCTTGCTTACAAATCTATCGGCTGAAAGATATCTGCTCGTTGAGGTAGATTATGAGCGAGGAACATCGTGATCGATGGTGTTGAGGTTCGACTCGCTAGTCCGCTCCGTGGACGCACTAGTCTTTATGTGGCTAGAACAGGGCACGTGTACGCTGCCGCTAGGAGTAGGCAGCAGCCGACTTATACCGGTAACCCAGTCCTCAACCTCACCTTCTCTTCACTCTCACCAAGCGCTAAGATCCCAACCGCAACCTCCACCAGTTGGCTGTACCGCAGTACTATCACTAGCATTGAGACCAGCTTCTGGCCTACTATGTACGTTATACCGTCCACAATGACTGCCAAACTAGCTCCTGGGTGGTTCAATGTGTGGTTTAATGTGTGGTCAAATGTCTGGCCAAATGTCTGCCCAAAACCATTATGCCATGCGAGCTAATACAACAAAGTAGTTACAACGAAAGGTATAGATCGCGACAGCCTAATTCCCTTCACCCCCACCAACCTTAGGCCAGCGGCGCAAGCCGCACCTCAGCGAACCACGGAGTAGTACGTCTTAGCGTACGTGCTGGTATCACACAGTACACAAAATTACAATTACATACAACGCCGAGACGGAGTAGGGTGGCCATCTCTTGGCTATGCCCTATTCGGAAGGATGAGGACCATACACACTTCCCCCACTTCACCCGACAACTGCGGAAGTCCACTTCGATAGGCATTAGCGGCGGTCTATTGTCGGGAAAGTTTCTCTTAGTCTCGACGAAGTCGCACTTGGGGAATGGCCAAGTCCAAACGTGACAAAGTCCATGATTCCCCCATGGGCAGCTTGGATGAACAAAACTGCGCCATGTCCCTTTCCCCGCAACTCGATCGAGACTTACCCTGCTTTGGCTGTCACCCGGCGCTTTGGTCCTTGTCGCGTGGGGCCCAGCCCCTTGGTGCCACGTGAATGTAGCCGCGGTTTCTTCCCTGGACCTATCTTGGATACATGTATATAGTTTGCCAGCAAGCCTGGTAGTATACATCACTTTGGACACTCGCTTCATCGCCGGGGTCATCGACCTGGGAGCCACGCCTGTGCCTGCAGTCCCTTTCTCTCGAACTGCAAGAGGTACGCCGGCTACGCTGGGTGACACTACGCTGGGATCCTTCTATCACCTATCATGGCTTCGACGATGAAAGGGGAAGGCCATGTCGCTGAGCGCGTCGAGTCGGCATCTGCTCACTATGTTACCGACGACACAAACACGGCCATCGATAATGAACGTAATATGACCGTCAGACAGTCGTTGCGGTTCTGGTGGAAGGCTATTGTATTCTCCTTTGTCATCTCACTGTGCGTGGTCATGGAGGGGTACGATACGAGTCTGATGAACAAGTTCTTCGCCTTCACTCCTTTCAAGAACCGTTTTGGAGATCAGGTCGACGCAGACGGGATTCCGCTTGTGTCGTCGCGTTGGCAGACTATTATTTTGAACGGCACACAGGTATGTTTGTATTGTTTCCATGTGCTATGGATGGCTCTAATAATACAACAGGTCGGATGTATATTGGGCCTGATTATCAACGGATATATAACCGAGTGGATTGGATACAAGAAGACAATGATTGGGAGTATGGTGTTTATGACCGGTGCAATCTTCATCCCCTTCTTTTCGACCAGCCTGGAGATGTTCCTCGTCGGTGGTATCATCCAAGGTCTACCATGGGGTGTCTTCCAGACCCTTGCCATCTCCTACGCCGCAGACCTATGCCCTATTCATCTTCGAGGTAAAAATTGACTACCGAGTCCTTGCCTGTATGTTCCCTAGCTGACAAAGTCCACAGGCTACATGACATCCTGGATCAACATGTGCTGGGTCATCGGCGGCCTCTTGTCCACTGGTATTCTAACCGGGTTAATGAAGAACAATTCGCAATGGGGCTACCGCATCCCCTTTGCGCTCCAATGGGTCTGGCCCATCCCCATCATCCTCGCCACACTCCTCGCGCCTGAGTCTCCCTGGTGGCTCGTACGTCAAGGCCGCATCGAAGAAGCCAAAGCCGCGATCCGCAAAATCACCACGCCTACTCCGGGCGTCCAGTTTGACGTCGACTCCCACGTTGAGATGATGGTCGTCACCAATCAATATGAAAAGGAAGTCGGCGCGGGTACCAACTACTGGCACCTGTTCCGCGGAAGCGACCTTCACCGCACGGAGGTCTCGGCTATGGCGTTTGTCACCCAGGCGCTAGTTGGCACGACTTTTATGGGGTTTGGGGTCCAATTCTTTTTGGGTGTCGGTCTGAAGCAGGAGGATTCTTTCTATCTGACTGTTGGGCAAGACTGCCTGGGTTTAATTGGCTGTTTCATTGCGTGGTGGATTATGACGAGATTTGGCCGTCGACCCATCTACCTCACCGGTCTCTGTGCCATCTTTCTCATCCTGCTGATTGTCGGATTCCTTGGGCTTGCACCGCCAACAAACGAAAGCGCAGGCTTAGCAGGCGGCATATTCATCGTCCTTATGATTTTCTGCTTCCAGGTACGTGTTTGCCGAAACTGGCGCACTCCAGACGCCTATTTCCCATTCCACAATACTAACGAAAAAACGCCACACCCAGCTTTCACTGGGTCCAATTTGCTACTCGCTAGCCGCTGAAATCCCCTCTTCCCGCCTACGCGTGAAAACTGTGGCCCTCTCTCGCGCCTCTTACAATTCCATTGTCTTTGTAACAAACACCATTATGCCGAAAATGGTCGGCCGCAACGACTGGAACTGGGGTGCAAAAGGCGGATTTTTCTGGGCCGGTATTGCCGCCCTTTTCATTGTGTGGGGCTACTTTCGCCTCCCGGAGCCGAAGGGGTTTACGTACTCTGAGCTGGATTTGCTGTTTGAGCACAGGGTTTCTGCGCGGAAGTTTACGAGGGAGAGGGTGGAGGTTCTGAGGCCAGCGTTGGGTGGCGGGGTGGGGAAGTTGGATGAGAAGGAGTCGATTGAGAGGGTCGGGGATGGGGCGTAGAGGAGGTGAATGCCAATAGATTGGCGGATGGTGAAGATCATTTCATGTTTCGCGTGTGATTGAAGTGTGCCCTCGCTTTGATTCGACACCTGATGCTGCCTCCTCGAGTCTTTCGAGTCTACGGCTACATTCATTGTGCCTGTGCAACCAGCGCATAAAACCCACCTTTTCCCCTCTACTTCCTCCTCCTCCCGCTCCAAATACCCCATTCAGCCCCAGCCTAAACCTAACCCCAAATCCCCACCCCCACCTCATTTCCAAACGCATAACCCGCACTCCCCCGCCCTCGCCCCTATTCTCAACCTAGGAGTTTGAAATCCCGGAAAAACGCAGACGGGTGTATATCCGCATATACAATCTACAATCCTACTTTCTGGGCCGCTGGAAGCCAGGCTTTGAGAACGTACGCGATTCAGAGGGAGAGGGAGAGTATGGCGGGATGGGTATGTGGGGTTGAGTTTTGATGGAGAGAGGGGGAGGGGGAGGATTAAGGCAAGGGGTGAGACTTTTAAAGATGGGCGGAGAGGGGATACTGAATGATGTCATCTATCAAACGGTTGTGGTAAGGGGAGGGTATAAAAGTAGGAAGAAGGGCAGGAGTAAGAAGCCTAAGAGAAAGGCGGAGATGGGATAATACACCAAGATAGAATGGTAAACGAACAGTATAAACCAAGATAGAATGGTACACGAATAGTATAGTATGTTGTAAAGATTACAGCAAGGGGCGTTGTAGAGTAGAGTAGGATGAGAGCTAGGATACAGTTTTAAAGGGATGGATAGAGAGACGCTGTTAAGTATGTAATGTAGTATATTATACAGGGTATAATAAAGAGAGTTGTAGAGTGGGATGGAGGGTAGTTGTACGATTTCTACGAGGTAGGTGGAGAGATGATAGATACTGTACTATGTCATGAATGTTTTGACGAGGGGAGGTTGTTGAATGAGGAGAGGGGGTTGGGGTTTTGGGTAATTGCAATGGCTACGGGGGTAATAATCTCTAGACGGTGCTAGATATCAGTATCTGTACAGCTGGGTTGGTGAGGTTAGTAGTTTATCGTGATATGATTGGGTGATGTTGGGTTGGGAAAGAGTGACGGCGGTTGAGGCGGAGTTGGATGTTAGGTCACGCTTGATAGGATGAGCTTAGGGCATTGATATGTCATGTGGAGTAGTATGCACATTGCTAGCATGCTACCCTAGGTCCTTGCAAGAGCCATGTAAGAAGCCATGGTGTGAGGAATCTTTTAGATACATGGATAGGTAGTTCGATGATGTATATAGGTAGACACCGAAACTGAGAGTGGACAGATGCTCGATGCCTTTAGGATCTTCGCCAGCCCATTCACGCGCAGTCATCATGAGAGCTTCGACCGTGCCGCCATGTCGGCCCCCAAGCACTGGAAGTTTACGCCAGAGCCAGCACTGACGCCTGTCGACACCGCCCAGACGACCTGCTTCAATGGCACAGCACAGTCACCGGCTGCAAAGACGCCCTTGACGCTCGTCTCGTAGAAGGGAGGAGTGGTCTTGACGTCACCGGCTTCAGTTAATTCCAATCCCAGCTGGTTGGCAAAGTCTCCGGCAAGTAGTGTCCTTGGACGATGAACCAAAAAGGACATGTTTTCTTCGCTTCCGTCTTCCAGGTGGACGGTAGCGAAGCCTGGCTCTGGATCTGCAGCATAGGTGATTTTGGAAATGGGCTTGGGGTTGATGAGGAAACCTTGGGCCTCCAGACCCTTGATACGGGGATCTTCTAGGAATTCAACATGGCCGTCTAGGAAAACGGTAATCTTCTTGGCAAATTGCAGGGCGAGGTGGCCAAAGTGGACGGCGATTTCAATCTCCGTCGACAGAATCGTCTTGTCCAGGACCAGCAATCCGGCCGACTCTGACCCGCGCTGTTCGAAACCATGGCAGAAGAGGCAGTGGAAGCTGCGAGGGCGCTGCGGTGAGTTTGATGAATGGCCACTCTGCGGAGATTTCGACTTACATGTACCGGCCCCATGCTTGGGCATAGCCTTTGACATCTGGCATCACGTCCTTGACACCCGTGGCCAAGATGACTTTTCGGCCCATCCACGTCTTGCCTGCCTCATCGGTGACGACGTAGTCGCTGTCTTTGCCAGCCTTGACCGAGGCGACTCCAGTATTGGCGAAATGGATGGTGCCATTGTAACGCTGGCGCAACTCGGTGATGCACTGCTGCCGGTAGGCAACGGGGCTCTGGTGATCCCACGTGGGCACTGTATGCATGTGATTTGCAGGTGCATTTCGAAAGACACCAGTGTCGAAGATGGCTGCCGTTCGCATCACCCGTCCCAGCGCCAATGCCGCAGACAGGCCAGCGGGACCGGCTCCAATGACCAGGGCGTCGAAGATGCTGGGGCAAGTCGCCATGTTGTATCTCACCCTTTGGGAAAAGGAGGTGCAAAAGGCGATCAAAAGGAGATTTGCAGCGTGATTGTCTGCATGGAATGGGGGGGGGGGAGTAGATTGGGGCCCGTTTTATGCGAGCTGCTCTTGGCTTGGCTTTGTCTTGGGCGGCTCCTTTATTTGCACAAGAGATGGTGG
Source organism: Plenodomus lingam (assembly GCF_022343315.1). Classification (NCBI taxonomy): domain Eukaryota; kingdom Fungi; phylum Ascomycota; class Dothideomycetes; order Pleosporales; family Leptosphaeriaceae; genus Plenodomus; species Plenodomus lingam. The sequence goes on along the minus strand of NW_027093944.1, from coordinate 137,684 downwards.
TTGGATGGATTGGGTGGATTGGGTGAATGGAGAGTGTGGAGGGATGGATTGGGTGGATTGGGTGAATGGAGAGTGTGGAGGAGTGTGGATGGGCTGGCCGAGGGACGAGACAAGGCGCGTGGAATGTCTCCGAGCCAATGTCTCCGAGAAGGAAACATGGGCCAGGTGGGAATGTCGCCGAGAAGACCACAAGACCAAAAAACAAAGCTTGCAAGACGTCATGTCATCTCCCAAATCTCTCCCGAATCTCTGCGAAACAATCACGTGTTAAAAGTGCGCGCAAGGATCGGCAGGATGGAGAAAAGGAGCCGACTCTGCACTGAAATAAACGGACGCTCTCCCCCCCCCTTTTCGGCCGCCGAAAGTCATCGTTTCTTGTCTGTTTGCTCAGCCAGTCCGTTCCGTACACTATCCAGCATCCACCAGGTCAGCATGCCTCCAGATAGGGCCTACGTATATAGCCTTTGCGACGGTTGGGCATTTGACCGCACCCAATCTGGCGTCTCCACACACGTTATACCCTTTTGCCTTTACCGTCCGAGTCCTCGAATCAGCCTACGATGCAGACAGCTCGTCTCTTCCAGGGCAATCTGAACCTTGCAGCTGCCAACATTCGGGATTATGAAAAGAAAGAGCAGAGGAATTTGGGCGTCTGGCTGTCTCTGAACCAATGGCTGAGGCTGTACGATGAGGACACGCGCTTCTGGTGGACGACAACCGCGCCCATGCTGGGCCGGATGATGGAGTTGATTGGCTACGACCAAGACGCACAGCAGAAGCACCTGCTCTTCTACTACATCTATGTCCTACCCTCGCTAGGTAGACGGCCCTCCCCCGAAGGCTACCCAACCGGATGGAACAGCTTCATGACCGACGACTACTCTCCCCTCGAGTTGAGCTGGGATTGGGGTGTCGCCGAGGGAGAGTCCAGTGTTCGCTTCTCGATAGAGCCAATCGGAAAATATGCGGGCACGCAAGCCGACCCTCTGAACCAGAAGATGGTCTACCAGCTTGTCGATGGACTTCGGCCCGCCTTCCACCACACCTTGGATCTGACCTTGTTCGACGTCTTCTCCGAGGCGCTGACTACATCCCGCGAAAAGTTTGGCACCCGGAAGCTCTCTCTTGAAGGACGCTCCCAGTACTTTGTCGCTTTCGACCTTGATGTCGGACATCCTCGTCTGAAGGCGTACTTCATGCCTGGACTCAAGTCGATTGAGTCGAATACCCCGGTTTCCGAACTGGTGGTCAAGGCGATGGATGCTTGCGAGCTGCATTTCGGGTCCCTGTTCATGCAAGCCTTTCGCAGGTTGAATTCCGACCTCGAGGCCTTCTCAGCGACTAGCTACCATCGCCCCGAGATTGAAATCGTTGGAATCGACTGTGTCAGTCCTGTCAAATCACGAGCCAAGATTTACATCCGCCACAGGGGGACGTCTTTCGATAGCGTGTGCCGAATGCTGTCCATGGGTGCCAAGGCCCCTCTCGATGCCGCTTCAGTGGCCAGCTTACGTGAATTATGGGCGCTCGTCCTGGGTCTGCCAAAAGACTTTCCGTCAGACCAGGAACTTCCATCTGTCCCTCATCGAACCTCTGGTGTTCTCTACTATTTCGAGATTAAACCGACGTCAGACGCAATCGTTCCCAAAGTGTACATTCCCGTGCGGCATTATGCCAGCAACGACTTGTCCATTGCCCAGGGTCTGGCTACATATTTTGAGCGCCGCGGACAGACTGTAGCAGCGGAGAACTACGTCGACGCGCTTTCGGATATTTTGTAAGTATGCGGGTGTCGGCTGTACGCGTCGGGTGCTAACTCCAAGGACAGTTCACATCGATCTCTCGATTCCGGGCTTGGTCTTCATACCTACATTTCTTGCACGTTCAAGAAGACCGGACTGTCTGTGACTTCGTATTTCAATCCCGAGATTTACCATCCAAATCGCTACAGACAGTAAAGTATGCATGCGACTGTCTCTGTTCAATGTCTGCCTTGTGCATTTTACGTTGTAGGTTTTGGTGTATGGTTGTATTTTGGTCTTTTTTTTTTTTAGAATCTACATTACCTCGACCTTCATTTATTTTGATAGCTGCATGCATGATGGTTAGGTTGCTTGCTCATTTGCCATGGAAATTTAGAGTTATTTATGAACTTTTGGATGCTTTTACAAGATTTTGACGTTTTGAGAATTTGGTGTAATCAACATGGGAGAACGTGGTAGAGGGATGGTGGAAATGTGACTTGTGTGTTGATTGAACAAAGCATCCGGGTGTCATGAAAGTACATCAACATCCGGTTTCTCTATAATGCCTCAAAACAGCATCCCCATCCATTCCTAAACACAGCTTAAAAACATGTACACATTGCCCACCACCAATCCCTCCATTTGCAGCCCCCGAGCAAAAAGAAGCCCAACAAACACAATCACAAACTATAAGCCGGCGCATCCTCCTTGACCAAATCCCACAACCCCTCCAACTCCCCCACCAACCCCTCCTCCAACGGCCCCTTTTCAATCTCCCCCAACGACTCCTCCAACTGCCTCGCCGAACTCGCCCCAACCACCATCCCATCCCCCAACCCCCCCTCCAACTCCGAATGATACCTCACCCAGCGATACGCCGCGCCCGCCGGCCTAACCCCATACTTGCCACACATATCCTGAAAGGCGTTGCTGGCGGCAATATACGACGGCTTATTATACAACGCATTCATAAACTTGCCCCCAAAATGCGAGGTATCCCAGCGGCCGGTCGAGGCCTGCAACTTTGCTTCTGCGTTGATGAGCAGGCCGCAGCAGAGCGGGGAGTAGGCGTAGAAGCGGATGCCGAGGGTGCGGAGGAGGGGGAGGAGTTTGGTTTCGCATTGGCGGGAGAGGAGATTGTATGTGCCTTGGTAGATTGTGGGGAGGATGTAGTTTTTTGAGCGGGCGTAGGTGTGCAGGTGTTGGACTTCGTCGGCGCGGAGGTTGCTGATGCCGAACTGGGGGGCGGGAGTGGGTGGTTAGATGGGCGTGGATGTTCGGGGGGGTGGGGGTGGACGTACGGTTTTGAAGCTGCCGGCTTTGTGGAGCTCGTTTATGGTGTCCATTGTTTCTTCGAGGCTGGTGGTGCGGTCTGGGGTGTGGAGGTAGTAGGTATCCACCTGTATGATGTTGGCATGGATATTGCATCAAGTGAGACACTGTGGGAGTGTGAGCGGCTGCATTCTTCTACGCACCTCTTTTACGCCCAGGGCTTCGGATGAGGCCTTGAAGGCAGAAAGAACGGCATCCCTTGTACCGCATCCATCCAATGTACCGCTTGCCTTTGTGCACATCTTGAACTCACGAGATGCATCCAGGGCGCCGAGTAACTTCTCACTCTCACCACCACTCTGTTACACCGTCCATCATGTCAGCATTCTATGCGATGATGTCGCACATTTATTTTGCCAATTCCTTCGCGCTCTGGGATATGATGTGACGGAAGCAAGAAACATACATAGATTCGAGCCGTGTCAAGCACATCGACATTGAATTCCTGGAGCACATCGAGATACTCCCTACCTTGCTCCACCGTCACAGGCCCAAAAAGTTTCCCCTTTGAATCTTCCGGACTGCCAAAGTTGGCCGTTCCGAAGATGATGATGGGAGCGTCGGGATGGGCGGACGGGGACATGACGTTGAATTTTTGGCAAAGGGGGATATATTTTGGGAAAAGGGAGGGGGGCAACGTGCTGCGCTAAAGCGTGTATGGATTTATATCAGTCAGAGGCTGTCTTGTTGTTTGGCAACTATCCACTATTCACGGCTCGGGCTTCCGGCGACTATGTCCAGTGTGCTGTTTCTAGAGAGGGACAGCATGGTGTAGAATATCACGGGCGATTTACATTCTGAATGAGACGACAACTCCACGTGTTGATTTTAAAATAATTCAGTGGCTCATCCCGTGAAGAGCTTGGACTCAGTGAAACCATCCTAACAACCATCCAGCACGTGATTCATACTGCTCAACCGGCCTATATTTTCTTGCACGTGGTGCAAACATCCAATGACACTTGCCAGTAACCCTCGGTCCCGTGCTCAAATACGGAAAAAAGTCGAAACAGCGTACTGATATGCCAGACCACCCAGCCAGCCTGCAAACATTTGCAATTCGGCCACCGACCGAACCTAAACATGCGCCTCTGCCCTCTCGGCCCAACACCTCCCCCAACGAACCCCCACAACTCCAACCCCCCATGTTTAAAACCCATCTATCTTCTGACTCAAAGCCTGGCAGCAGAACCCCATCTTACCTTGCCCCTCTTCTTCCAAACCAACACCAACAACTCCCAAACGTAAATCATGACTGTAGAAACCAAAGACCTCCCAGAGAGCAACTACCTGCTCGACTACGACGACACGGAAAAACGCCGTCTCCGCGAACAACACGACCTCATCAAAGCATACACCGGCAAACTCATCCTCGCACCCCTAGACCTCACCAAACCCAATCTAAAAATCCTAGACAGCGGTACCTTTGACGGTTCGTCCCCCCTTTCCCCACAAACTTCCCGGCCCCCAATTCAACCCCCAAACTCGGCCACTAACCCAACTCGCAACCACCAGGCCACTGGCTCACCGAAGCCGCCAAACCGCTAACAACCCCACTCCTAACCGGCACCGACATCTCCCCCGCCGCCTTCCCCAACCCCCCACCCCAAAACACCTCTTTCCACATCCAATCCATAACCGACCCCTGGCCCGCCTCGTGGCAAAACACCTTCGACCTCGTCCACCAACGCCTCGTCCTCGCCGGCACCACACCCACGGGCGGCCTCGACGCCGTGCGCAACCTCGCCGGGCTCGCGAAACCGGGCGGCTGGGTCCAGTTGATCGAGGGCAAACTGCTGGCCGAGTCCCAACGCACCCGGTTCCCGGCGCTGCATCGGTTTCATAGTTTTATAGAGCGGATGTTGCCTGGATTTGGGTGGAATATTCGGGCCGGGTTGATGGTGGGGGGGTGGTTGGGCGAGGTTGGGTTGGAGGAGGTTGGGGAGATGGAGGTTGAGATTCCGGTGGGGAGGGCGAATGGGGATGGGAGGTTGGGGGCCATGGCGGAGAAGAATTTGAGGGATGTCATGGGCGTTTGGAGACAGGCTAGTTCGAGTGAGTCTTTGTCCTGTCTTCTTGCTTTTCTTGTCTCTTGTTGGTTTGCTTGTTGGCCGACTTGTCTCCTCCATCCATGCTAATTCTTCAAAATCGCAGAATTACCCGCCGACTCACCCTTCAAGGCCTCCGAGCTTGAAGAAATCTTTGTAGACTTGGACAAGGAGATTGAGACCATTGGCAGTCTTTTGCGCTTTGCCGTTGTCTGGGGCAGGAGGCCAGCTCTTGACTGAAGAAAGGAAACAACAGAGAGTAGTGTAGTCAGACGAATAGTAGTACAGTACACACAGTGCTTCTACAACTTTTTTTGTTCGTGAAAAGTTTTCCACGTGAGATGACATTAGGGTACTAGAATGAAAGAAAAGGGTGATTTTACATTTGTCCGACGAATAGTAAACCATGATAAGTTTCTTTGCGTGTGAAATTTCTCACTTGAATGCAGCCAGAGTAGTAGACTCCTTACTATACAAAAAGAAAAGGTCCCAATTGTACATCAAGTCCGAAAAAGTATTAGTAAAGTACAAGAAGTGCTTCCCTGTGAAATTCTCCATGTGTAATGCAACTAGAGTAGTAATCCCTGCCAATGATCTACCGGTATGCCAGAGACTCCAGCTCGACTTATCCCAGAGACTGCAGGTTGACACTGTCATAGTAACTGCCTCGTTTCGCCATCAACTCCTCATGTGTTCCTTCTTCAGCCACCGCACCAGCGCGGAGGTAAAAGATCTTGTCGCATCCTTGGATCGTGCTGAGTCTGTGCGCAACCATGATTGTCGTTCTACCCTCGGCTGTTTTCGTCAATGCTTCAATGACGGCCCGTTCCGAGGTCGAGTCAAGGGCCGAGGTAGCCTCATCGAGAATCAAGACACGGGGTTTGCGAAGAATGGCGCGCCTATGGTTTCAAACCAAGATTAGCATGGGAGCCTTGCAGAACATTGCTTTTTTTTTGGCTGCAATGTCGTTTAGAAAGGATAAACTTACGCAATCGAGAGACGTTGCCTCTGACCACCACTAAGCATCACCGCGTTGGATCCAAAGGAAGTGTCTAGCCCTTCTGGCAATGAGCAGACAAAGTCGTAGACTTGAGCCATCTTGCAGGCTTCTTCAATCTCCGAGTCTGTAAGGTCCTTGCCAAGCGAACCATAAAGCAGGTTCTCACGAATAGAGCAGGAGAAGAGCAGGGGTTCCTGGTTGACCAAGGCGAACTGAGCGCGATAGCTGTTGATGTTGATCGTGCGCACATCCTTTTCGTCCAGACTGACCGTCCCAGAAGAGGGATTGTAAAAGCGCTCGAGGAGCGAAGCGACAGTACTTTTACCCGACCCGCTCCCACCACAAAGGCCGATGGATTGTCCAGGAGCGGCGCCAAGTGAGATGGAGTTGAGTACAGGAGTTTTCGATCGTTGATTGTAGTAGAAGACAACATTGGAAACGTCCACCTTTCCGTTTGTCGTCTCGATATGATCGCCCTCTTCAGACCAAGTATCCACCTCGGGCTGTCGATCCACGAGCTCTTGCAGTCTCTCTGCTGATACGCCAGCCTTGCCAAAATCAGGAGCAAAGGCAAAGACGAGACCAGCGGATGAGGCACCAAAGATGACGGCAGTGACCACTATGAAGAATTGCTCGGTCGTGTACTGGACATGAAGTCAGCAAGATGCGAAGCAGGTGACAATGTCACTCGTTTGAACGAAAAAACTCACCTCTGTTCTCATGACTAGTGTAGCACCATACCAGAAGCCCAGCGACATACAACCAAGCGGCACTGCTTCCGACAAAGCATACCAGCCAGAGCTCCACAGGGTTGCCCGTAGATAGGTTTTTTCCTTCGACTTCAAGCTGCGAACATAGTCTTCACACATCTCGTCCTCGAGGCAAGAAGCCGCAACGGTCCTGACAGCGTTGATTTCCTCGCACACGCGGCCTGCAGATTCTTCATGTACCTTGCGCGAAATCTTTTCCAAAGTTCCGACCAATTTGAGTCGTAGGTAGCCGGCAACGATGATGATGGGAATCGTGCCCATGGTGACCAGGGTCAATTTCCAGCCAACGGCCAGCGAGAGAATCAAGCCTCCCAAAACCGTTGCCGTTGCACTGAACAGGGTTCCCAGGAAGACGCCGCTCAATCCCGCGAGGGCATTGACATCAGAGCTGACGAAGCTGGTCATGATGCCGGAAGAGTGCAGAGGATCGTCAAAGAACTCCACGTCCTGGCGGAGAAGGTATTTGAAAGCTACGCGACGAGCACGCAGTATCAGTCGTTCGGCACAGATTGCGAATGCACTGCCCTGAACTCCCTGACTGGCGATCTGCACAAAAGCTAGCATGACGTACATGGCAGCCCAGAAGTTTGGACCTCGAGCCAGAGATGCAGGTGACGGAGAAGAAAGCGCGACAATCTAGCACACAGAGACATTAGCAAAAATGGGAAGAGCGATCATGCAAGTGTGGGTATGACGTACAGCTTTGGCAAAGAATACACTGTGGGCCGGCCATACGGCACCGGAAATGACGGCGCTCGCTATTCCTGTCACCATCAATCGCCAATCTTCCTTGTTGAACCTAGCAACCTAGAATCATGTTAGCTTTCCAAGATGAAAATCCAATCGACTCAAACGGCCAACGTGGGTAGCAAAAAGGGCAGATGCTGCTTACAAATTTGACGAGCTGCACAAACGAGTACTTTGTAGAGGGACTCTTGTCGGCTGCTTCCGATTCGCCTTGTCCATAGATACTGCCAGTCTTCTCCGAGAGACGATGTTGCGGGGAAGCAGGAGTATCGACAGCGGGCGTGATGCGAGCATGGGGTGGTTCCAAGGTGGCTTGCTTCAATTGTTGTCTGCGCACGAATGTTTGGTACAATCCTTCCTGAGCCTCCAATTCGGCATGGGTTCCTTGCTGAGCGACCCGACCTTTTTCCATGACGATGATGTTGTCAGCGAGCTTGATGGTGGACAGCGAATGGGCGACGACAATGGTAGTGCGACCAGAAGAGGCCATGTTGAGTCCCAATTGGACCGCCTCTTCGGACTGGACATCGAGTGCTGAGGTAGCCTCGTCGAGCAGGAGAATCTTTGGACCCGACACAATGGCTCGTGCAATGGCAATTCGCTGCCTCTGGCCGCCGCTGAGAGAAGCGCCGCGAATGCCAACCTCTTGATCATATCCGTGAGGAAGGGCAGTGATGAAGTCATGCGCATTGGCAATACGGCAAGCTTCGGTCACGAGCTTCATGGTGACCTCCCTCGATTCTTGCCCATATTGTGTACCTTTGAGACCGTACGCAACGTTTTTGAAGATGGATCCGTTGAAGAGCACGGGCTCCTGACCGACCAAGCCAAACTGCTGTCTGAGCCATTGCACGTTGAGGTGGGTGATGTCGTGGCCGTCCAGGAAGACCTGCCCACTGACAGGTTCGTAGAACCTCTCCAAGATGCTGACAATGGTACTCTTGCCGCTACCAGAGGCGCCGACAATGGCCGTGACTTTGCCAGCGGGGAAGATCATGCTGAAATCCTGGAGGACGTGTGTGTCTGGCCGGCTGGGATAGACATGGCTGACGTTGCGGAATTCAATGTTTCCTTCGACCTCGAATGATCCGGGCGGCGCGCCGCCATCCGTAACCGACTCACGCTCAATGACGGCGAATATGTCTTGGGCGGCAGCGGCTCCGAGGCTCATGGCCTGAAGATGGGGCCCCACGTTGCCGAACAAGAACGCTCCAATGTTGAGACACATGAGTACGGTGATGATGGCACCGACGTCTTCTGTCCCGCCTTGCATGAACCTATAGCCCTGCCATATGGCCAATCCCTTTTTTCCTTGTTGTCAGCCTCTTGTTTTTGAATCATGATGCGCATGATGAGCCAGTAGACTGGACGACTTACATAGTTGAGAAAGATGAGACCGTACATGATGGCCAACATCCATCCCATGACATGTCTCACTCGCTTACCCCAGAACTCGATGTTGAGGAGCTGTGGATCCAGTTCGTCGGATAAGCGTTTCTCTAAGCCAAGGGCCTTGACGACGCGGATACCGCTAAAGGTTTCCTCGAGCTTTGCCGAAGCTTCTGCAAGCGCACCGGAAGAATTGGCTCCAAACTTGGCCATGAAGCCGGACATGATGATCATGACGCCCGTGATGGCGACGACGGTGGAGGTCAGGATGAACGTGAGCTTCCAGTGCTTGACGAAACCAATGGCGTAGGAGGCGACAAAGCAGGAGCAGGCGCTGACAAACAAGCCAATCTTGTGTGATATGGCATCTTGAATGGTTGCCGTGCTCGAGGTGAGCTGGGAGGTGATTTTACCGGATCCGTAGGTGTCGAAGAAGGCAATGTTCTGCCGGAAGAGGGAGCGGACATACTTTTCGCGAATGGCATTGGTGATGGCCTCGCCGACGAGAAGGCAGCCGTTGGTGAAGATGAAGACGGAGACCAGCTGACCGAGGAAAAGGTAGACAATGTAGCTAGCGCCTGATTAGCCTCTCTTTTTGGCAGTGACAGAGGGGACATGGGACCTGTCCGACCGGCGGTGAGGAGGAGTGGGGTGTGGTAGGACGTACAGAGCAATATCGCGAATCTGCTCACTGAGCTGTTCTTGCGGTATTGTGCCAAGATTGAAATCCTTGAGGACTTGCACGAGGTTACCAATGAAAAGAATCAGCAGGGGGAACATGGCCTGCAGTCATGGTCAGCACTGAGCCGCGGAGCAGGGCCTGGGTGCGGGGGTTGAGAGGGGAGGCAGGCAAGGCCTCTCTTCTTCCTTCATACCCCAGAAACAGCGGCAAAGAAGGCCGAAATGAGCAGCAGGGCATACTCCTTGACGGTCGCATATCGAAAGAGGGAGAAGTAGTTGATTTTGATTTCGGGCAGCTCAATCTGGCGCTGCAGAATGGGGTTGAGGGGGTGGTCAGAGGAGGGCAGTCCGCCGCCCTGGGCTGAACTGGGCTTCTCGCTCTCGGGCTCAGCCATGGCGGCGTACCGGTAGAGAGGAGGGGAGGAGGGGAGGAGGGGAGGAGGGCGAGGGAAGAGAGGTCAGATGCGGCTGTGGTTGTGATGCAGCTCTAGTGTCTAGTGGAAAGGAGTGGAAGAAAGAGGGTGGTGAATGCAGCAGCTGGGGGTGGAGGGGGGTGGAAGCTCTTAGTGTGTGATGTGGTGTGTCGAGAGAGGACAGGCAGAGGAGGGCAAGCGCTTAAAGAGGAAAGTAGCTGATTACAGAGTCTGAGCGTTTGAGCAGCATGACAACGGCCAAGGACCAAGAACGACAGCACGGTCGTCGTTGGCAGGCTGAAGGGGGAAAAGAGCAAAAAAAAAAAAGTCTCCAGAGAGGAGGGGGGGGGGAGGCAGTGGATGGCAGGCAGGTGGTTTGCTTGGATTGTTGTTGTTATTGTTGTTGTTGTTGTTGTTGGGTGGGTGGAGAGAGAGAGAGAGAGAGAGAGAGGACGGCGGAGACATTTCGGAGAGTTGTATAGAGTGAAGAAGGGCGGGGCCAAGGAGGGTTTGTCGACTTGCCTACCGGGGACATTCCCAAGCTTCGTCTCAGCCGGCTAGCCAGTTTGACGAGACGACTGTGGTTGCTGGATGGGATGTTAGAGTAAGGCCGCATGTGGCTAGCTGGGGTTAGTAAGGTGGCCATGACGGGAGGAGAAGCTCGGGCTCCCGACAGTCAGGGTGCGAGTTGCATGACTGCGTCTATTCGTCTTGACAGGCGGGCCGCGGAGCCAGGGATGGCCGATGACACGCATCTTCCCCTCCTGCGACGTTGTCGTACTGAGATGACTGCGATGACTGCGATGACTGCGATGACTGCAATGACTGCAATGACTGCGATGACTGCGATGACTGCGATGACTGCAATGACTGCAATGACTGCAACTACTGCACCTACTGCACCTACTGCACCTACTGCACCTACTGCACCAGCTACTCTGCGAGTGACTACGCTGCGCTGCTGTGACTACGGTAACCCGCCTCGGCTACCGTCTCGTTTTCTGCATCTAGAGTACGATACGCCATGTAGAGTAGAGTGAGTACCTGTGGGATTCCAACAAGCCGTGGGGCTCGTACCGGTACAGTACTCTACCAGTGGGGATTGGTAGCCAGCGTACCGAGTAGCTAGCTTGGGGGTACTCTAGAGCACGGTACTCTAGGTAGGTACATAGAGTACCTACCGATGGGCACTAGTAGGCTTTCCCCTTCCCCTTCCCCACCCCGTAGTACTACTCCTACAGTAGAGTACCTCTATAGGTAGGTACCTGCTCTCACCCTTGGCAATCAGGATCTGCAAACTCCTCCTCTCCTCACACGAGATGCAGGTCATGTCGGTGGTGCCGGTGGGTGGCGTTGGTGTGCTTTGTCTGGGCCCACATGGCGGCAGCGCGAGCCGTGGAAGAGGCCAGCTGCCCTTGGGGGTGCATCCAGTAGTAGGTATCGTAGAGTACTACTGCTCCATGTCGATGGCTGTGTGCTACCCCATGTAGGTAAGAGATGATTCATCTACAGTAGCTAGTGTGTATAAAGTAGAGCCAAGTCCAGTCCGCTTGCTGACCTGCCTATCCTCGTCCGGTAGAGGAGGTGTTGGCATGTCGAGTAGAGTACCTAGACGAGCTCGAGTGATGCTGTTCCCACCACTGAGCACCCTGCTGGCGCCCGACGTTCGCTGGCGACCGGCCGAAGCAACAGCCTGACTTGCTCTTATCAATCGCCCAAACGGATGCTTACTGCAGAAGAGAGCGTTTTGCCGCCCTGCTCCACAGGGAGTGTGTAGGTACTACGATACGATTCGGCTCAACGGTCGACCGTCCACGACATGGCAAGGCTGGGACAGGGAAAGAGGCCAGGACTGTTCGCCGTCCCCTCCCCCAGACCATTCACCAATGGAGGGCACATGCATCCAGCCTAAAGGGAAGCCCGGCCTGCTCTCTCTCTCTCTCTCTCTCTCCAGTACAACGGGCTGTCTGGCATTTGGTAGTCACTGTTGTAGACTAAGCTGGAAACGGCAAGCATGTCTTGCATGGGTGTATACAGCAAGTGCGATCCGTACCGTTGCCACATCCGCTCTAGCCCGAACTGGTCCGTTGCTGACAGGACACCGCGTCTGTGCACACCGCCACCACGCCATCCCGCCCCGCCAACTCCCTCTCGACCATTCCGGTTTGGTGACTAGCGCGAGATTCCCAAACGCTCACACCGAACCAGACCAGAGGCGTGGATGTGCGTACGGTTCAACCAAATCCAAACTCGGGCAAGCGGCCGCATACGTACCGGTAAGCCTTGAGCCCTGCGCCGTCTGGGCCGTTCCGAGCCTCTCACAGCCTGGTTTTCAGTACTTTGGGCAGTATTGTATCCATCGCCCTCGTATCTTATTCACGGGTCTCACAAGCTCCCTGTCCGTCAACGTCACCCGTCACCATCAGTGTCATCGTCAGTGTCCCATGTGTGTGCTGTGTGTGCTGTGTGCGCTGTGTGTGTCCGTAGTAGACCTTGCCCTGCCTGTTCGACGTCTTTGCGCGCCCGAACAAGCCAAAGCCCACTGGCAATGGATCCATGAACGGTCGAGGGCGAGGGCGGGGGAGGGCAATTTGGCCCATATCAAGGTAGGTTATAGATGGGATGGACCAACCATGAATAATGAACCCCGTACTCAGTCATCTACTTACACTGTCCTGGCCTTACCTTACCGACCTACCTGCCTAGGAAATACTCTGCCTTCCTAGCCACTCTCTCTCCCGCCTACGGTTCCGGTATCGTAGCTAGGTCATCGTAAGCAGAGGCTACCTACCATACGAGTACACCACGCCGCTCCTCCCCGCTGTGGATACTGCACGGCCCCTCCCGTCCTCCCGCCTTGGATCGCTGAGCTGCTTTGTCGCAAGTCTTCCTCTCTGCTTACACGGCTTGGTGGAGTGGACGGTATACCTACCTAGTACGCACTGCACTGTACGGTACGCCTGAACCTCGGCACCCTATATCTACCCCCTACCTACCTCCACGTCCTCCCTGATAAGCAGAGAGACTGGTCCATCACCACCCTCATCTTCAAGTTGCAAGTGCTGCGAGCCTGCGAACCTCGCTATTTCTCCACTGCCGGTTTCGGCCTGCATCCAACGCCTCCGCCCCTTCTCTTCCCCTCCCCCACGTTCAGCCTTAGCGCCCGCCACCATTGGATTCACGACATACATAGCCTACCCTAGGTACCGCCACGGACACGGACGACAGCTTCCGGACACAACAGCCAAGCCGCTAACAAGGCCAATGTCGCCAGCACCGCCGCCCTGTGGCTTCGCCGAGGCGGAGTCGACAAACACAAAGTCTGCCCCCAAGTTCCGGTCGGCCTGCAATGCCTGTCACGAAGTCAAGCTCAAATGCCTGGGTGGCCAGCCTTGCGCACGCTGCCGAAACAAGCAGGTCGAGTGTGTATACAGCCATGCCGCCCGCATTGGGAAGCCAAAAGGAAGCAGGAACAAAAAGACACTGGAGCGGCTGCGGCAGGCCAAGGCCATGTCCAGACCAGAGGAGACACAGGGAGAAGAGACGACGTCCTTGACAGCGGTAGACGCGAGCCAAGCCATCAACTGCCGCGCCTTGAGTGGCTCCACGCGCCGAGATTCCTCCCCCCTTCCTCCCCCTCATTCGGATACAGACTCGGCGGAGGGGGGTGCAGAAGAGGAGCTGCTCGATCAAGAGGAAAGAGACGAGGCAGAAAAGCCGCCATTGGTAGAGAACCCTCCGAATCTAAACCCACTCGAGCAAATCAGCCCCCCGAGAGAGGACTTTCTGGATCTGTTGGCACACTCCAGCCTGCTCAACAACACCCAACACGACCTGCAACACCCGACGGCTGATATGGTACCCGATGGCCTGGCCGGTTTCCCACATGCCTCCACTTCCGCTGCAGACGACCTGTCGTGGATGACTTCGCCCACAAAATCACTCTTGAGCACGACATTTCCAGCCATCGAGGATGATTTGCAGGACTTGCAGGATCCCTTCCTGTGCTCCAGTTGGAGGGTAAGCACGCCATTCCTGCCCAAATCACGACCCTGCAAAAAGCACGCTATCCTCCTGACCATTGCGCAACACCATGGCCAAGTTTCTGATTTGCATCGTATTTAGAGCGCCTGTCTACCCCCGTCCTCTTCGAGATCATCCTTCCACTTTCCACGCTTCAATCACTTCGCAGGTAGGTTCCACTCGCCACTCCCACCTCAGCCTCGAGTGAGGCCCTAGCCGTGCCATGCACATGGGTGTCCGACTGACTTCAAACCATGACAGAAGACACAATGGGTCTGGAATACGCTTCGGGCATGGATGCCACCAGGTCGCTAGGCGATCCACCGCACGCCATGGCGAGGGCTGGCTCCTTCTCCACCAGCGGTCCCGGCTCGAGCCAAGAAGGCAGCAACTTCCTGTCTAGCAGGCACAGTCAATCCTCGGGCATGTACCAGCCGGTCCCCAAAAGACCGTCTTGTTCCTGTCTCAAGTTGCAGGCCTCTGCCCTGTGTCGCATTCATCTCGTCGACCGGTCTCACGCCGACATGCGCGGGGACACCGTCCTAGCCACTGCGTCCACCATTCTCGACTCGTGCAATGCCCTGATCTTGTGTCCCTCCTGCGCAACAGACTACAAATTCCTTCTCCTCGCCATCATGACAGTGCGAATCCTGCTTTGTTGGCTTCGCGGTCTTTCTGCTACACGCACCCAGAATGACAACGCCAACATGAAACTGACATTGGGCGAGTACGAAATCTCTGGAGAAGAAGAAGCCATTATCAAGAATATGCTGGTCTCACGAGCACTCGAGAAGGTCAAGATTGCTGTCCGGAGACTCCGAGAGCGTGTGAACAGTATCACGATACAAGAGGTGGGCAATTGCAGCGAGTCTACACAGCGCTGGGATCTTACGTACATACGCATGTGCCTCGATCACATGGAAAAACAGGTGGGCTGCTGAGAGAGATTCCCCGACGACTGACTTGCTTGTTATCCCCGACGTCCGGGGGATACATGTTTTATTTTTATGATTACAACATAGATTGCAGAGCAGATTGCATTCGGACCCGCAGGTTGCGGATGAGGGGCGTACCTGTCCAAAGTCATTCACCAAGTGCTGCCATATTTTTTAATGTAGTTGTAGCAGGAATAGCACTGCATTCACAACAATTTACAACCAGTATCTAAACGGCCAGGACAACTACGGAAGGATGCGTGCCTTTTTGAAGAGCGCCCAGGCCTTGTCAAAAGCCGCAATCGTATCGTCGCGTGCCTCAAACCCAATTTTCTTTGCCTTGTCCAGCGATAAGATCCGATCGACCGTCGGCCTCATGGTGTTGACAAAGCAAACCTCGGACAGGTTACCTCCCCATCCCTTCTGAACCTGATTCTCCTCCTCCCACTTCTTCATGGTCGTCTCATCGCCCAATGGCCAGCTCCATCCTGTAGCTCCCTTGGCACCGCCCTCTGCCTCCCCCTTACCCTCCTCTTCCCCGGCACCTTCTGGCCCGACGCCTCGGAGGCCGAAACGAGCAGCAGCCTCAGGCCACAACTTGGACCATGTCAAGACATCCCCATTCGACACATTGAATGCCTCGCCACTCTGCAAGCCCTCGGCGTGCGTAGCCAGATGAATCTCGAACCGAGCCAGCTGATCCTGTGACACCATCGAGAACTTGCACTTCCACGACTCCGGCGTGCCGGGAAAACGCACTGGAGCGCCGGCGCCATGCACATGCGCATATGTGGCCAGGAATAGACCCAGAGATACCGTAAAGTTGTTTTCATGCCGGCGGGGCACGTATCCTATCTGTTGGCCGTCAGTGTCGCGGTTTTCATTTCCGAGGGCGGAGAAATATCTCGGCGAGGGAAAAAGAGAGTGTACGCACCACAGCATCGGGTCGGACTTCAAACCATGACCAGGATTTTCCTTTGCTGAGCCGCTTCAATTCGTCGCACTGGGCGTAGTGAACGTCCATTTCCCGGTAAGGAGACGGCGTTCGATCGGCGCTTTCCACAAGCGGACTCGGGCATGTGAGCGTGCCGCCCATGAGGGAGGCGAAGATGCCGTAAACCTGACTTCAGAGTAAGCAAACAGTACGGGGATGGTGCAGATGGGATGCACGCCCTTGATGTTGAGGGTGTGAGGGAAAAATCATCCCTTCCCCCCCAAACCACAAAGGCTAACCTACATTGATACTCGTTTGCATGATCAATACTTGCATGTTGCTGCTTAGTTGCTCTGCAGCTTTGACTGCAGACTGGATCATCTTGACATTGAAGCTGATCCGCTCGTCTGGTCCATCACTCGGTGAGTTGCGATTCGCTGTCATGTATTACTGTTAGTCTTGCGCTTTGGTCCCCAGCATGCCGCACCTGCATCGACCACCAGAACAGCCGTGGCAAGAAAAGAAAAACACCCACCAACATAAAAAACATGCGTCACATTTTCAATCCCCTTGACCTCCTTGAGCACCTCCACCACGCTATCCTCGCCTTGCAGCAGATCCACCCCGTCGACGAGCTCGAACCTCTTGTCCTCGAGGAACAGGCCCAGGTCTTGGGCGGGTTGCTTGCAGACGCCGATTACGCGGCTGAAGGTTGGTGTGGAGGCGGAGTCGGCTTGTTGCTCGAGTAGGTTTTTGCACAGACCCCAGCCTGTGACGCCGGTTGCGCCGTAGACGAGGGCGGTGGGAGAAGGGGGGGTGGTTTTGGAGGGACTCATTTTGTTTTGATAATTTTTTTTGGAAGAAGGGGGGGATGGGGGACTTGTTTTGAGGGATTGGGGGTTGGGGGCTGAGCGATTGAGCGATTGAGAGGTATAATACAGCTTGGCTATCTTGCTACGTTCAACAAGGCAAAAGAGGAATAGATGAAGCCGTTGAATTCTGGAGCTGAGATGTTGGATGTGGGATATATGTATTTGTACATGTGGTGCGGGATTCGGGTAGTATTCTTGTTGCTTTTTTTTTAACGGTGGTGGAGGTTTGAGGGCTCGGAATGTATGTATCGCTATGTTGTATTTTTATTCATTTTTTTTTGGGATGGGGTCAGATGGTGGGGATGTGATGCTGCATTTGTTTTTATTAATAGTTTTTTTTTTGATCTGTTATGTGCTGAGATGGCGGAGACGTTGGGTTTGGATATATGGATATGCGGTTGCATGGTACCCCTGGTTCTGGATTGATCTTGGATATTACTGCCTTGGTGGATGGGATGGGGATTGGATGGGTGGTGTTTGGGATACTGTAGCATTGTTTACTCTTGAACGGCGCTAGTAGCTCAGGTTCAAATCGAATGGAGAGTACCTTGAGCGATATACGCAGACGTTGTTGGATGGAGTGAATGCTGCTAGGGCGGAAGTTGCTCGGAACGAAATCTCGACGCTAACCACTTTCCTACCTTGGGTACCATTGCACCTCGGGCAGTAAAACCGCACGGGTTCTACATACACAGCTGCAGGAGAAACGACATGGCTTAATCGCGTTAGAAGTTAGTGGATAGTATACGTTAAACTCTTGTTCTGCAAGAGCATAGCTTTCAATTCCATGGTGATTTCTTCACATCCCCCTCCTTCCACCTCCCATCCCATCCACATCCTCCTACCTCCGCAATGCTTTCCCTCACCCTCTATACCCTCCCCATCCTCCTCCTCCTCCTCACCCTCCTCCACACCCACCGCACCCGCTCCCGCAAATACACACCCCTCCCCACCGTCGGACCCCCGCGCACCCTGCTCGAAAAACTAACACGCCGCTTCCAGCCTTTCAAGGTCGAATGGGGGGAGCAGGGGTACGAGAAGTATATGCGTGGTGCGCAAAAGGGCGCATTTCGCGTGCCGGCGACGTATGGGTATAGTGTTGTGTTGCCGCCCGAGTTGTTGCAGGAGTATGGGCGGTTGGAGAGGGGCAAGGTGGATTTTATGGCGGCGCCGAGAGATGTAGGTGAGCTTTGGGGATTTTTGGAGGTTTTTGTTTTGGAGAGGGGGGGCCCGTTGTTTTTTCCTTTTTTGGGTGATACGGGATGGGGGCTGATGGGTTGGTGTAGCATATGTTTTTTCGTTATACGGTTACGTTGGTGGCGAATGAGACGGATCATCATGCTACTGTTGTGCAGGCGCTTTTGAGGCGACATATTGGTATGTGTTTTTTTTTGCACGAGGTTTTGGGGAATACTGACTGATATTGAAACGCAGGCGATATAACACCAGGAACGACACAGGAGATTGAAAATGCGCTGGAAACAGTGTGCGGCCAGTCAAAGGGTACATACATACACATACCACACCACACCACCCCCGTTTCCCCTTTACCCAAACCACAACCGCCCCAGCTAACACTCCCTCTCCAGAATGGTCGTCTACCAGCCTAGCCGCCATCATCATCGCCGTAGTCGCAAGATCCACCTCCAGACTTCTCGTCGGCCCCTCGCTATGCCGCAACAACGACTACATCAATCTCTGCATCGAATACGCGACCGAGATGGAATCCTCGGCTGCGAAAATTCGCGCCCTTGTGCCTTTTCTTAGACCACTCATCGCACCGTACTATTGCAGGCGTCTTGCTGAACTCCGCAAGTTGGCTCACGCTCATATCGCACCGCTGCTTGCTGGGCCCGACTCCGCGCCAAAGGAAAAGAATGCATCGAGCCAGTACACGGCTGTGCAATGGCTAGCGCAGAAGCTGCGAGGTGTACCTGAGGAAACGGAGGAGCGGCAGGTAGCCCGCATCATGTTTCTAAACGTGATTAGTATCTTCACAGTCATGATGGCCTCGCTAAACGTGCTGTACGATATCCTCGCTCGCCCTGACGTCAAGCGTGCGTTGCTCGAGGAGATTGCAGAGGTTTCGGGCGGGAAGGGGGACTTGGGGTTGGGGGATGTTGAGTTTGAGAGGTTGAGGAGGTTGGATAGTTGTATTCGGGAGTCGCAGAGGTTGAATCCTACGAATTGGAGTAAGTCTACCTGGTACCATTATCTCCAAGTCCAAGCCAAACCCTCGCATCCTACGGGACCTTGAGCTCTGGGCCAAAGTATCCAGCGCTAATATATAAAATCAACAGTCATCCTCGAAGGCCAGGCCCAAAAAGATCTCACCTTCTCCACGGGCCTTTGTGTTGAAAAGGGTTCATACCTTAGTATCTGCGGCGGTGCGATTCTCAAATCAAACGGCCCTCCGCTTTCCACGTCGTCGAACCCGCCTCCAATCGACGAGTTCCACGCTTTTCGCTACGTCACACCTGATAGCGGTATCTCCACCGACGTCTCCACCGCAAACGGAAATTCAGCTGCAAATTCTAATCTCGCAACTGCCATTTCCCCCACCAACCTGACTTTCGGGTATGGCAGGATGTCCTGTCCTGGTCGGTACTTTGCTGTGCACTCGATCAAGGCGATTGTGGTCGGGTTGTTGTTACGGTATGATGTTGAGTTTGAGAAGAAGGATGGGGAGGAGCGGGGGAGGCCGCGGAATGTTCAGGCGGGCAATGTTATTATTCCTGATCCGAGTGTGATGGTGAGGGTTCGGGCGAGGGGGTAGGTTGGTGAGGGTTGTATTGAGCTATTTGCGTGGGGAGGTTGAGTGTGGGTGGAAATATTGCAATGGCGGGATGATTCTGTGTGTGAGAGGGGAGGAAATGGGGGTGGGTTTGAATAGATAGGTGTATGTGTGAGTACTACTCTGCAAAACCTAACCGCCGTCGATCGACATGAGCACATGTGTCAGTATTCCGCCTGGAAGAACAGATACTCGCAAGACTATGGCGTGTGATTGTCTATGACTAGCCTTGTATATTTCAATGCTCATGACATGTCTGCATAGTATACATCTCAAATAGAGTGTCAAGCTGCTTAGCTTGAAACCCACCGCTGCGTGAATAGGTTTCCTCCACCAAGGCCGTATGCCGGTTCACCCAGTCTTTCAATTCTTGATGCTCACCTTCCATCTTGGGGAATGCAGGTGCGCCGTATTCGATCCTGTCATCATGACCTCGCTGCAAGTATTTGGATCGAACGACTAGTACAAACTCATTCTCCTGCTCACTTCCTCCTCCGCTTCTCTTTGCAAGCATAACCACTCTACAGGTCAACCCAACCTCCTTTGACCACTTACGCCACGCACGCTGTAATCCAGTCGCCGTACCAAGCTCAACATACAACGTCCGAAATTCCTCCGCCATCTGCGAATCGCATGAGACCACCAGGTCCACCCGGGGCTGTACCGCTGCGCTCTGACCGTCCTGACCCGACAACGTGCACGCTGTGTACAGAATGTTCTTGGCATCGTTCGTCAACATCCAAGTCGCCGAGCTACTCTGCGCAATATGCTGATACCGCGGATTCCACCAATCTCTACCATCAGGAACCAACCACACCGCCACGTCAATAAACCTGCTACAACTCTCACTTGGGAATTCGGAGCATGGACTTACGACCAGGATGTGCGGTAGGGCCGTACTGCGTTGAAGAAGTCTGCCAGTGTCATGTCGGCTTGCTTGGCTCCTACGTAGACTACGAAGATTGAGTCGGTGGGGGTTTGCCCGTTGGTGCTGGTGGGGCCGAGTGCCATGTCTTCTACTTCGTAGGGAACTAGGGCTGCTCGGGTTTGGAATTCGGTCATGTTGGGTTTTGTGGCCTGGGCGGCGAGTAGGGTCTGCACTTCTCCCGTTAGGGAGGCGGGTATGTGGAAAATGAAACCTGCGGTTGTTATCTTGGCGCTGTTGTTGCGTTGAGTCCGGACGGTACTTACAGAAGGTGGACATGATTGATGTGGCGAGCGAGGAGGGAGAGTCAGACGTGCAGATGATGATGGACTTGTCACGGGTGAGGATCAAGGGCAAGAGTGGGATAAGGCGCTCTGTACATCATTGCTTCACAGGAATCATAGTCTCGGAAAGTATTCAAATACTACGCTTTGATAGAACTCTGTGTTTCTTTACAATTTCACTACATAGCTACTGACGAACGCACATCGGTCACTATATAGGTCGGAGTTCCAAGCAGCTCGGAATGCTGTTGCGAAGGGCCCAGCTCTTGACAACCTCCCAACCACTTTGTTCACATACAGCCTGCCAATTCTCAATATCCCGTTCTTTACCGTTGCAGGTCGCCATCATGATTATATCTCCATACCGGGCTGGTCTTCCCGTCCGCCCATCCTCCAACACTGATTCAATAATGAGCAGCCGAGCCTCGGGCTTGACCACAATCGCCCTTCGGATATTCTGCAGAATCTTAATCGTATCCTCATCGGACCAATTATGCAAGCACCACTTTATAGTATACACCACCGAAGCCGGCACCTCGTCCAGAAAATTCCCCGCATGAAATCCAGCAACCCGATCTCTGACACCACTAAACCGTCCCCCGGGTTGCTCGCACTCTGCCTGTATCCTCGAAATCGTGCTCGGAATGTCCATGAACGCGCCCCGCATCCTCGGATAGTTTTCAAGCAGCTGGAAGAGGAACTCCCCACTCCCCGTGCCCAGATCGAGCACTGTTTCGTCCCCGAGGGTATCCCAGGGGAAATCGGAAATCATGCCGGGTAGCTGCGCGGTTGCACCGGCGCCCAAGACGCGATGGAATTCCTTGGCCAGACCGCTGTTGCTCAGGTACTCGTAGAATTCCATGTCGGTGTTGTAATTTGACTGTGCGGCCGTTCGCGATGCGTTTGCCTTGATGTGGTCGGGCAGAAAGCGCATCATGTCGTAGAACTCTGTGGGGTAGAATTTTGTCCAGTAGACCCATTTGGACCAGTGGGCTGTGGTGATGAGGTCAGAGGTTGCGTTGTTGCTGTACAGCTTGCTGGTTTTGTCGTAGTTGAAGATTCCGATGCCGGTCAGGGTGCGTAGGACTTGTGTGAGACGGTGGGGGGAGAGCTCGCCTTGCGGCGAGGATGAGGCGAGTTGCTCGATTGATTTTGGACCTTGTGAGAGGGCATCGGGTATGCCGAATTCTACGGCGCAGAGTAGTGTTTTGCTGTTTATGAAGCCTTGGGAAGATGTCAGCTATATTGAAGAACCATTACATGATTCGACTAGTTTTTTCAACATGTATACGTACCAAAGAACCCATCAATGAGCGTGTGTAGAGGTGGCGTCAGCATCTGCTGCACTTCATCCAGCAAGTCTACTGTTGCTAGACATTTGTCGTAGAGGCTTTTGTCCTCTTTTGGAAGAATCGATCCGCTGTGATGAGCGGCGAAAATACTACGAATGCGATCACCATGCTTTTCTTTGAGGGAGGCTTTTGATTTCTGCAGCAATGAGATCAGATTGTCGAGTTCGTTGTCCATGTTGAATCGCGAATGGCCCCAATAAGATACTGACTGTAACGAAACAGCAGAGGATGAGCAACAATGAAAACTGTATCTATTATTTGAATCTTAGAACGTTGCCAAAATTATCTTATCGTACAGAGGTCTCACACCATTTATGCCATGGGCCGGGGTTTATCCCAACTTCCCCTTCTGAGCCGCAGCCTGAACACGGTCGGGTGGAATCACGAGGTCTCGTGAGTAAGCTCGGGAGTAAATGACCAATTCGGACAGTATTTGTTGCGAAGATAACGTGATGTGTATCGAGTCCAAGAATGGGTCTTGTATGCCACATGTTGTCAAAGGCTATCTCTCGAGAACTATTAACGCTGTATCCGTACACATTTTTGCACCAGTTCATCATTATTTTCTCCACATAACTCTGCATATCCTTACCTCGGCATGGAGTCTATTGTCTACGAAACGCAACCTCTCCTCAGGGGTATGGTAGTTGGAACTATCATGCTGCTCTGCTACCGATATGGACTTGCGCTCTCGATTCTCCAAGTAAAACATCCACTTGCAATGATAAATTTTGTTCAAAGCTTGCTGATACAAATGAAGCTATACTTGAACTTTATGTACCGCATCACCAATGAGAAAGGGAAACCGCTACGTGGCCCAGAGTTCAGCTGGCCCAATGGCCAAACCGTTGAGAAGTTCCTGCAAGGAGGTCAGAAAAGCTTCTCATGGCAGGCATACGGTCCCTTGTATCGTATCTGGACAGTGTTTCGACCTGAAGTGTACGTGCGATCATTATTTCCATGCATAGACTCGTTGCTGATGATTGGTGATATTTCCAGGGTCATTACGCGACCAGAGGATGTCAAAGCATTCTTCTTCGACTCGCATACCCACCAAAAAGCGGCCTCGAGTAACGCCGGCTGGCTCTTCTCACAAATCCTGGGAGACTGCCTTGGTCTGATCAATGGCGAGCGATGGTCCCGAGTGCGCCATGCATTCGACCCCTTTTTCACACGCAAGATCTCAGCACAACGACTACCTCACATCATGGCGGCTGGAGAAGGCTATGTAAACGAGGTACATCAATACGATCTTGGAGGAAAACAGGCTGCTTCAACAATCAATCTAAACGCAGTCGATGCTTTTCAGAGATTTCCCTTCTTCTATGTGGCGGAAATCATCTACGGTCCACTGGGAATTACTGAACGCGTAGAATTATGGAAGTTGGCAGAAACTCACACGAATATCTTCAGACGCCTGGTCCAAGGCGGAATCCATCGGTACAAGGCAACAAAGTTTCTATCCACATCGGCGTACAAGGAGACTGCACATTTTGTCGCAGCATGGCGCCAGTTCACCCTAGAGCTGGCACAGAAACAACTTCGCGAGGGGCGGACATCACCATTGACGGATTTGATGGCCGAAGTAGAAGATGGCAAGGTAACCTTGAACGAGGTATGTAGCAGTACCAAGCAAGCAGGTGTAACCTTACAATCTTATTACCTGTGCTAACTCCTCTGTAAAATACAAGGTCCTCCACACGATCGACGAATCTCTTTTTGCAAACTTGGACGTCACGACCCATGTATTGACATGGGCTATCGTACTATTGGGCAACCACCCCGATGTCCAGGAATTGGTGCGCTCCGAAATCAAAGCAAACACAAATGACCTCGAGACATACATGAATCGGAAGGACACGCTTCTACATTATTCACTTCTTGAAAGTCTGCGCGTGCGTCCTCTACTAGGTTAGACCTCAACGACTTACAAGTATTGAATGTTTTGACTGATTTCTTAAAGCTTTTACGATACCGGAAAGTGCCCAGGAAGACAAGGTTCTGAGCGGCTACAGGGTGCCCAAGAACGTGAGCCTTGCCTGTCTACCCAAAATCAGCAGCATGGCTAACTAGAGTGTGTAGACAGACGTAGTTGTTGACGTCAATGCATTACACCTGCGTAATCCGTTCTGGGGCGCAGACCGAATGCAATACCGACCACAAAGGTTTCAAGTCCTCAGCAAAGCAGAAGTAAACTCCGCACTCACAGTCCTTGAAACAACGATACAGTATTGACACATTATTTAGATACGGTACAACCTTTCGACTTTTGGCTTTGGCCCGAGGAAATGTCTCGGCCAACACATGGCGGAGAATATGATCAAGGCTATCCTTGTGCCTCTGCTGAGGCAGTTCCGGTTTAAGCTACTAGCGGATCAGTATAAGAATGGGGAGTATAAGGTCGATAAGACGAATTGGGTAACCTTGTCCGATGTCAATCTCGAGATGGAAAGGGTTCCGTCAGGAGGCTCCTAGGCGGCATTTTGAAGCCATGATGATGACTCGAGTATATTCAAAGAGCACGGTCAAGGATTAGGCGTTGTATATCTACATTCATATTTTCTTTTGTTCTTTTGCTACCCGATGTGAAATGAAATATTGAAATGACAGTCCCATCCCGCTTTTGAAAGTCAGGAATCGCTGGTAGGGTATATTGTACCTCGTGCTGCTTCTTGATGTGGTGCAATGTAAAGCAGCACATTTACTGAACCAGATCCGGAAGGAAATTTCGTATTGCACTGTGAAGTTGTTCATTCCACGGTGCTGGATCACCATAGAGATTCAGCCGTCTTCGATACATGTTGTTGACTTACTTTACTGACTTGATGAACAGAAACGCTGGTGAGAGAGTCTCCTACAAGATTGGTTGCTGGGTTGTAAAGGTGGCTCACACGGTCTCTCTAAATGCGCGATAGCTTCATTTTGGTACCTTACAAAGTGGAATACTCTTTCTCATGCTATGGTCTTCATGCGTTGCACATGGTAGTTATTGCTATGGGTAATGCACACAGTCGCTTTACATAGTGTCATGTGTGATAAGCAATTCATCATTTATGCTACCTAATCATGACCGAAGGTCTGAACTTGAGATAATGCTTTCTGAACTGAGGGCCTTGCCAACATCTTCTCACTCCATGCTTGAAGATTGGGCCAGTCACCTAATCTTAGCCCTGCCTTCAGCGCGAGCTCCTCGGTCACAAAGGGCAAGTTTGCCACATCTGCAATTGTCGGTCTGTCAGGTAGAGCAATGTATTTCTGGCCCTTCTCCGAGAGTCGACGTTCCAGGATATCGTACTGAACTTTGATGTTATTTGCTAACCTTTGCGGCGAACATGTACGTCAGCATTGCCCGTCATATAACACGCGTACAAACCGGGTGGAGCGGAAAAATCTTACTTCTCGATGACTGCAGGAATCTTCTCGGGATGGATAGCGCTAAAATATAACCAGTATTTCCCCGTGGCCCTGAAAGGTTAGCATGTCGCTGCTACAGTCCAGAGAATATTCATACCCGAGTGCGGCTGTGTGCAACGTCAACCAGTTGTTGACTTGAGTTCTTTCCCAAAGATCAGATCCCTTCCATAAACCCTCGTGATCATAGGCGTCTGTCAGATATGTCAAGCAAGAGGTGCTTTCCCATATGTTGAGGCGCTTCCCGTCGCGTGTTTCCGCCGATTCTATTGCGGGCACCATCTTGTGCGGGTTGATTTGGTGGAACCATTCATCTCTAGTGGGACTTGGTACCACGTAGATTTCGTGATCAATGGAAAGCTCATTCATCACTATCAACGGTTTTACCGTATTTGCGGTAGACGTTGGAGTGGCTGAGGAATCAGTCATGTCACACTACTGGGATATCCAAAACGTACCCTTGACCACATAAAGCACAAGCTTGTCTTCTGGAATATCCTTGGGTCTTTCAGTCATCGTAAATCTGTGTATACAACGATTGTTTACATTCTCCATCTACAGTATATATATTCTAAGGTTTCGGTAACTATCGGGGATTTCTTGGCAACGCCGATATTCACCGATTTCTTCTTTGCACTTACAATCTAGTCGGTAACAATGTCAGACTCAATTTGAAAAGATAGCTATAGGAGAAAGATCGGGTCTCTGTAGTGAACTGTACTTGGCAATCTGCAAGGGCTACTCTACAGCGCCTGCAATCAGCTCGGCTGTTTGCAAGTGGATGATTGAACTAAGAGAGACCGATACACCGGATTTTATGAGCCTGTCCTGTAGCCTCAGGCAGTCGACCGATGATCCACCAAGTTCGAAAAAGGACCGAGAGCAGCTTATGTCACAGCGGTTCAGCCCAACACATTCGGCCATTGCTTCACGCACGAGATCTATCATTTCCTGGTCCTCGCTGATAGGAGCAACAGTGTTTGTATCTTTTTGACTCCAAATCAGAGGGAACAAACGGGGAGGATAGGTCGTGCATGTGCTGGAGCATGTTTCATCGGCCAAGTATCGGAACGCAGCCATCAGTTGAACTTCGAATTCATCCATCGTGGCGTTGTCAATGGCGTGCGAATCGTAAGCCAAGTCGATCCCGATACTTTCGGGGAACTCAGAAAATTCTAGCATTAGCGGGAATTTGACGCCTTTTGGTTGGACTGGAATTCCCAACGCATCAACTCCTGTGAGATTTGGACCCTGCAGATCTGATGCGTGGTATGTGACCATTATCTCGCACAATGAATGTGACTTCCCAACCATCCCGAGTACGTTCTTGAGATCTGCAAAAGGGATGTAATTTGCCATAGCTTGTTCACTAGCCGATTTCACCATGTGAATGAGGTCGTCAGCCGAATGGGGTGAATGAAGATTGAATCTCAAGGGAATGAGTAGCCTGTCAAGAAAGAGGCCAAACATGTTCTCGGTTCCTGCTTCTGTCCTATCCTCGATGGGAGCCGCAATAATAAAGTCCTCTCGGTGACTCAATCGATGTAATGTCAGGCCGACAGCAGCTATCGCTAATTGATGACCACTTGCTTTGAATCTGCCGCGAAGATTTTTGAGCGACGAGAAGAGATCACCTTCAATCCGTTTATCGCGGTGAGCGCTACACGCCAGTTCTTGTTTGAATGTCCCGAAGAGAGGTGGATTTATGAGTGATGGGTTGAGACTCTTTTGCAAAACATGAGTGAGGCGGGCGTCAACTTCGCGCTTTCGTCGCATTGCTGTCCATACGGAATAAGGAAGAGACTCGGAAAGAGGTTCATGGAGGTTGAAATTGTCATTCAAGATCATTTGTGCGTATTCCTCTTCAAGTAGGCGCAATATTTCTCCCATAGTAGATCTGTCCCCGATCATATGAGACATGTTAAGAACAACATAACTCATTGTCGGCCGATCCAGACACAGGTCCAGGCGGATCGGCTGATCGTTGGCCAAGTCAAAGGCTCGATTGACGATGTCAAGAAGCGCGTCATCTGTAACCTTACAGTATCGTCTGGTTACTGGTGATATAGAAGTTGATATCGATCTCGTGAGGATTCCATCTTTTATTTGATATCTGGCTCGCAGTATCGAATTTGAGCGTATAATATTGTTCCAGCTAGCCTCAAAAGCGGCGAGATTCAATGGACCAGTGAGGCGTGCAATGTAGGGAATCTTCCACGCCGACGGCTCCGATGAGAGCATATGAACAGTGTACATTTCTTCCTCGAGGTGTGAAAGAACAGTATTTTGCTCCGGTTGACCACGGGAAATATCCTCAGAACCACCATCCAGGATGTGCTTATCGATGGCCAAAGCTAAGTCTCGGAGAACAGGATTCTGTATCACTATTCGCAGTGGAATCCGGTTTCCTAGAGCCATGCCCAATTGTCGAGTAAGTCTTGCTTGTAATAGAGAGTGGCCGCCTATCTGGAGAAAATTGTCCAAGGCACTCACTTCACCGAGTTCCGGGATGAGATCCTTCCATATCTCTTGGATAATCCTTTCCGTGGTACCTTCGATCGGTACTTTTGTAAAGTGGTTGCGCTCAGCCTTCATCGAGACAAGTTTCTTTCGGTCGATCTTCTGGTTTGAGCTCATGGGCATATTGTCAAGTGCGACAAAATAGGAAGGCCGACAGTAGCTAGGGAGATGCCTGGAAATGATAGCTTGAATGGCCAGAGTGTCCAGCGAACTTGGGGTGACAAACCCGATCAAGACATCATTCACAACGATGACAGCGGCTTGACGGACTTCTGGATTTAGAGCGGCGATTGTCGATTCGATTTCCTCGAGTTCAATTCTAAAGCCACGTACCTTCACCTGGTTATCGATGCGACCTATGTATTCGATCTCATGCGAATTTGTTAGCCGTCCAAGATCTCCCGATCGATACAGTCTCCATCCCTTCTGAAATGGATTGGGCAGGAACTTTACTAGTGTTTCTTCCGGTCGGTTAAGATAGCCCCTGGTAACTTGGATCCCGGAGATACAAATCTCGCCTGGAACACCGACTGGAACAGGGTTCAGATCCTTGTCCAGGATGTAGATTGCCTGTCTGGGTACCGGAGAACCGAGGGTCACTTGTACACCAGGGTATAACTGGGGATAGACAGTTGAGATAGTGCACTAAGTTAACGCGGACATTAGCTCACTTGTAATGTTACGATCAAGGAGTAAAATACCTCTGATGGTGAATACACGTTGAGTAGAACCCGATTGTGCCCCCATGTATCGACCAACTTCTGGGGAACTGGTTCGCCAGCTAGCGCAATCTAATACGATCAATGACGTCCAAACACAGGATCAGGTCATCGTTGCCGCAATCATGATGTACTTACCAATTCTAAATTAGGAAAGTCATTGACGTCTAGAGTGGCCAGGAACGAAGGAGTGCACATCGTGGCATGCACCCTTTTGATATGCTGTACCGGATCTAGCGGGTCGCGGAGTACCAGGGTTGCCCCATAACAAAGAGTTGCGAAGACCTCATTGACACAGCAGTCAAATCCTACAACATAAGACTCAGCTGGTATATATGGTAAGCTTTAATCTCGTATATACTTACCTAAAGACAGAAATTGCGCATTCCTTCGCCCGGGACCAGAACGCAACCTGGCATTTGGAAAGTCGAGCAGGGAGAGGATGCCAATGTGTTCAAGCAGGATTCCTTCGTACGTCATTGATATTTTCAGTCAATGGTCTTCAGAGAATTACAATTACATACCTTTTGGCACGCCGGTGCTTCCCGATGTAAAGATGACAGCGGCTGGATCATGAGGCGAACATCTTTCTGGTAGCCTTTCTGGGGTTTGTAGGGTTTCAGACAACAGTCTTCCGATTGAGAAGCAGGTCAGGTCACTGTGGTTCGCCCAAAGCTCACACAAATCCTCTGTTGTACATAGCAAGAGAGAGCACCGACTTTCTCGTAACATGACTTTGATACGTTCTTCTGGCAACGCAATATCGATGGGGCAATATGCAGCTCCAGCTTTGAGTACGGCCAGGATTGCTGTGATCCAACTTACCGACCCGTCACTGAGGATCCCGACAATCTGGCCCGGACCTACCAATGGGAGTAGAGCATTTGATATGGCGCTACTTCTGTGGTCCAGCTCCTTGTAAGAAATTGAATCAGAAACACTTTCTACCGCGATTGCATCAGGCCAAGTATCGACGACCTCTTCGAAAGCCTGTTTTAGACTCTGAGGTCCGTCATATGCGTCGTGCATATGAGGAGAGGAATAAAGTAAGTCATTGATTTCCAGTTGGTTCATCATAGAGGACTTGACTAATTCGACTGTGGGATGCATAAGTATCGCCTTGAGCATGTTGCTGAAGTGGCTCAGCATTTGGTCAATCATTGCAGCTTCGAAGTGAGAACAATCGTAGAGATACCGAGCCTCAAGGTCGCCTCCATTCTGCATATCTATAAGAATGTGAAGGGGCAGCTCCGTGGTTTCGTTGTGTTTCATTGATTGCGGTGAGGGCCAGGTTTTAGGGTCTACGTTCCAGGTCGAGTCTGGCAGGTCGTACTGCAACGCAACCAAGGTCTCCAACGATTCCGGCCCCATGCTTGATTTTTGGAGTTTCATCTCCCAAGGGGATTCGTTCATTTCATGAAGTGTGCCATGTATTGTACGCAAGAATTCGGCTGTGCTTTGTGTGGATGTCGTATTCACTGGGAATGGCACAGTATCCAGCAGTGGTCCGACAACTTGATCCACGGCTGCCATTGGAAGATTTCGTCCTGATAGGACGACACCAAACAGGACACGATCTGTGCTCAGATATTTGGAAAGAACCAGTGCCCAAGATGCAAGGAAAATTGAAGCATCAGATACTCTGTGTTCTTGCACGAATCGCTGGACTTGACTTCGATGCACGCCCAGAAGTTGACGTCTTTCAGCTCGAGCTGCTCTTGCCCAACCCTGTGGCTTTGGTAATCTGAGTCTTGGTGCCGGGATATAATTTTCCATCTTTTCTTCCCAGGACTGCTGCTTCCCGCGAGACAGACTTCGTTGGGCAAGTGCTTTTTGGACAGTGGCGACTGACGTGAACTGAGCCACCTTTGGCAGCTCTTCTTGCGATAGGATGCACTGCAAGTCCCGCATAATAACAGCGATCGACCAACCATCTACAAGACTGTGATGAATCGTCCAAATGAATTCTGTTCGTGATTTAGGTTCGGTTATGAGTCTGAATATGCTGTGGGGCTTCAAATACTCGGCGTTTAGGGGCGCCATGGAACACAGTATCTTTTCTCGTGCGTCAGCGACAGCGGAGTCCCACTCCGAACTGTCAACCAACTGTTCCCTCCAGTCCATATTTGAATCCGCTGCTATCACGGTAGCTTCTAAAGCAGGTATGAAAGTCGCGCGAAGAATGGAGTGTCTCTGAACAATAATTTCCCATGCGCGTCGGAAAACTTCGGGTTTGAACAATCCTGACGACAAGTCGAACGTCATTGAAAGCTGAATGTAGTTCATGGATGGCATCTTTATTGTTGATTGGATCATGTTGACTTGAATTGAAGTCATATATGCCACCTCCATTCGAGGTGTGAGTGGGTAACCGGCGCGGACGACATTTTCTCGAAGACTTTCCAGATCTGCTTCCTCCGAGTCGCTAGTTGACAGTATTGTGGCGGATAAAGTATCACAGATACGCTGCGCAGTATCCGATTCGAAAATTTCACGGACTGTTATCGATAGGCCACGTTCTCGTAAATGAGAAGCAAGGCTTACGGCCGATAAAGAGTTGCCTCCGTTGTCTAAGAATGAGGAGCTGCCGCATAAAGCAGACGGTGGTAAACCCAAAACTCTGCTGAACCCTTCCAGAACCACATGGAGATTAGATGAAGGGCTAGACTGATGTGTTGCAACTCCTGTAAATTTCTCCTCTTGCAAAAGTTGACGGAGTGATGCCAGGTCCACCTTTCCATTCGACGTTATTGGGAATGAACAGATCGCATATATTCTATCCGGCACGAGGAAAGAATCCCTGATTTCCAAGAGGCGAGAGCGCAACGAAGAAACGTCTATAGTTTCCGGAGTGACGAACATAATGAGCCGACCTTCGTGCATGAGAGCTGCAGCAGAATTGGCTAACTTCATATTAGTAATTACAGCCTCCACTTCAGCTTCAAGGTTAATAAGAAACCCTCGGTTCTTGACCACACGATCCTTTCGGCCTAGGAAGTCGATACCAAAGGATGTTTTTCGACCGTAGTCCCCTGTCAAATAGTGGCGCACACCTTTATAGACAATGAACTTCTCGGCCGTCAATGCCTGGTTGTTGAAGTAACCCACCGCTAGGCCAGGCCCACTGATAGCTATCTCGCCTTCGGAAACCTCCCTCAGGTTGCCATCCAGCAACACTACGGAGGATCCCGCAACAGTATAACGCAGGTGATTTGGCTCGTCCGGCAATACCTCCTTAATGAGTGACGTACATGTCGTTTCCGTAGGACCGTAGCAATTGAATATACGTCTCTCACCGTTGAGCCAAGGTCGAAGCAAGTTTGGCGATGGACTTTCCCCACCAAGGAATATTGACTTTATCGAATCGTACTCAGGTCCTGGTCTCAGAGTTGAAAGGATAGTGGGCGTTAATGGCAGTATAGTGCATGTTGTAGCCACAGTTGCAAAATTCATTGACGTAGCCAAAATCAGCGTACCGCCGTTGCAAATTGTGGACAGCACGACACCAAGGCAAGCTTGAACAAGTTAGCCTTTTTGCTCTTGGGAAACCCATGGGCACACTCAACGTACCGTCAAATGCTACTGAGAAGACCAGCAGTACTCTGCTCGACGCTTGAACGTTCAGGTTGAAGGGTGCTTCGTCGCTGACTTGCTGAACGTAATGAGCGATGGCACTGTGGGGAACCATGACCCCCTTGGGCTTTGAGGTAGTTCCAGAAGTGAAGATTGTGTAAGCCAAATCGTCTGCTGAGGGCAGTTGAAATCCACGGGTTGAGAAAGAAGCTGGCTGATCCCTTCTATTGTCCAGTACGTGCTGAAGGTCACCTTCCTGGAACAAAATGAGTTCCTGATTAGGTATCTTAATACATTTGGTAGATATGGCATATCGACACTGCGTTGTCTCTAAAGTCGTCTGAATGCGATCTTGGCTCCAGGTCTCAAAGTCTATTGGAACGACGCAAGCGCCGCTCTTCATGATTCCAAGCAAAGCCACGATCATCTCCAAGGAGCGATTCGAAATTATTACAATCTTTTGGCCTGATTGGATGCCAATCTGACTAAGGTGATTTGCAAGATGATTTGAAGCGTAGTGAAGCTCTCCATAGGTGATATTTCGTCCTCCATCTTCGGCAGCTACAGATTCGGGGAATTGGCTGGCGATGCGTTCGAAAATGTGGCAAACTGTAGCATCGGTGCCGTTTCTACAACCTGAGGATTGAGACATGGGAAAATCGCGTCGTGATTCAGGGCTGTGGTCATCTCCAGTGAGGCCTTCCAAAGATCGATGAAAAATAGTGTCAATGTCCTTGGTAATGTGCATGATAGCACTCGCAAAAAATGGTTGTTCGACTGTTGAGCGTGACAGGGTATCATGCTAATGAATGAACTAACAGTAAGCAACGTGATCATAGTCACCTTTCGGGTTTTCGTTCCTAAATTTGATCCTCGGGAGCCGATCCAAAATCAGCACCACTTGTACAGTTCGTAGCTTGAATCATTCCTGATTTTATACAATTTTTTGTGCATCTAGATTTCTGTCATTGGTGGAGCAATTCGTTTTATCACTGCAATGGTGTCGGTATGAGGACCTTGTAAAATCAATGAAAATATGTGCCTACACATTTTGAATCTACATTATCGTCCAACAGCCATTTACGATCTGTGAGCACATGGTCTGGCCCTTTTCCGAAATTCTGTCCAGTTGGTCACGTGGAGAACAGGCAGTTAGAGAATTGCGTACAATTCTTATTACCATTGGCTGCTCTGAGCATCGCAGTGGTTCTCATAGATTCGGTCAATTACCTGTTATCAGCGTTGTACAACATGCAATACTCGCCGAATCAGATGGGTGGGGCCGACACCCCATCGGCAAATCATCGCAGGCTCCCAAACATTGCTGCCGTGAAGTCCGCTCGGGCGGCGCCTATTGTTACGAAGCCATGTGCGAGTACATAGTAATGCATTCATGCCTTGATGCGATCCTTTCCAATTACCATTTCGCACGCTTTTGCACCTTCGAAGCCACCCAATATGAGTACATTGCAGGATTTCCAAATCGCACCTGCAATCCTCCATCGTGTCACCGTTCGTGACGCTTCAGCAATCTTGTTCTGTACTCTCCTTACTGTTTTTCTGTTCATATCACAAGGAACTGTCCGTGGAGTCAAACGAGTTGGAAAATCTCGACTGCGGACGCTAGTGACTGGCGAAACACCTCTGAGATTTGACCTGGAAAAATATGGCTATCTGGGTTATCAGCAGGTATGCAATTTTGTCTAACACAGATACCCTTAATCCCATAAATTGCTGATTAATGTGTTATAGTTCTCCAAAAAGGCAAACAAGCCATTTCTAGTGAAGATCTATGGTCTTGATCACTATGTTCTACCTGTCAAATACCTGGACAGTTTGAAAACCGTAGATCATCACAGACTGAGTTTCGCGCAAAGTCTCAATGATGTGAGTCAAATAGCATTTCTGGGATTTAAGAAAGCGGCACTGGCATGGAATCATCAAAGCTAATCATAAACGCTGCTAGTTCCTCAATGTCGATGCTTCGCTCGGCGATTTAGTTACCCATAGCGACATGGAAATAGCAGTTGTGACCAAGCATTTGAACCCGAGGCTCAGTAAGTCGTCATAGAAAATGACTCACTGATTTAATTCGAGTGAGCAAGTCTTCTGACTATTTTCAACCACAGCCACGCTCACTCCTGTGTTGGTGGACGAGGCCAACTTTGCATTTGAAAAAGAACTGGGAAAGCTCGAAAGTGAGAAAACCACATAACGGAGACATTCGTTATTCTCATTTTACTGACTATCTCATCAAGCATGGAAAACGGTCAATGCTCTCTTCCTGAGCGCCTTTCTCACCAACAGGACTTCAGGTCGCGTCCTTGTGGGGGATCTGTGTCGAGACGATAATTATCTCCACGCGATGATGAAATATACGGAGAGTGTTTTCTCTTCAGGAGTTGCCTTCAATGGCATTCCTCTCGGTCCTTTTCGGAAGATTGTGTATTATCTGGGAGCGCGTCAGCATCGACGAGATCTAGATAATGCAGCCGCTCTCGTCCTTCCTGAAATAAAGCGGCGGATGGCAGCGCAAGCCGAAGACCCAAATTGTCGAAAAGAGAATGATGCGATTCAGTGGAACTTAGATCTGCCACTGGCTTCCCCAAAGGAAGGATTGCCACTCCGTCACGCCCACCGCGTTCTGCATCTGTCCTTCGCCGCCACTGGCACAGTTGCAATTCTCATTACGCATATGATATACAATGTACTCATGTATCCTGAATACTTGGAGCCTCTCCGCGAAGAGGTTATGGCCTGCACTAAAGCGCACGGCGGGTGGACAGAAAAGGCCATGAACGAGATGTGGAAATTGGACAGTTTCATTAGGGAGACTCTTCGAGTACAGCCACCCAGCGTTTGTACGTTTCCCACATCTATGCTGTACAGCGGTGCAAAAATTTCAATAAAAAAGCCAGCTAACCATGTTCCCTACAACAGTCACAGCATATCGCACTGTTAAAAACCAGCCATTCACGTTTCCTGATGGGTTCACCCTACCGGTTGGATCGAGAATTACTTTCCCGACCCTTCCAGTCGGTCTAGATCCTGAGAACTATGAGAGCGCTAGCGAATTCGACGGGTTCCGTTTCTTCCGCAAGAGGGAAGAAGCGCGTTTGGCCAAAAAAGCGTACAATTGGGGAGCGACTAAGATTGACTCCTCTTTCCTTCCGTAAGTCGCCCATCTCCAAAGACTGAGGTGTCTTTCATCAAATTATGTCGCAAGTATCACTAACTATATATTCACAGTTTTGGATATGGCAATCAAGCTTGCCCAGGACGCTTCTTCGGAGTAAGAAAGACCAAGATACTGTTCGGAAAATTGATTAATGATTATGATTTCTCTTGGGCCGAGCCTCGTTCGGCTCGACCAGAAAACATCGTGATAGAGGGCCAAATTCTTGTTAATCCGACACCGGAGATTAAGATTAAGAGCAGAGTGGCTGCTGGCATGTAATGGGGTCACCGAATAAGGGAATAGAATATCCTGAATAGCTATGACTATCATCCAACTGTTTTTCTATCTAGGAGTCAAAAATGAATACAGATATGAAAGACTGAACGTCTCTCACTCTATTGTGTTCGCCGAGCGAAAGCTACAATGTATAATTCAGCAAGGCTCTGTGGCTTATCTTCTCTTCAAGTAAAGTTGCGAAGAATTATGAACACGTCTGGTGTTTTAGCAAGAGAAAATAGCTTTGCTAATATTCCAGCAAAACATATAGAGCCGCATAAATTCCATGATGGCAAGAACATGTGATCGTAGTGCCGGGGTTCTAGTATCACAAAATTTGTCGAGTAGTGCAACTCCGAATGCCTCCACCACTGGTTCGCCCAACGCCTAAGCTTCTCGTATCAAAGAAAAGGAGAGATGCTAGCCATATTTATTTTCATTACCCAACTGATCAAATGTTCTGTATACGCGAATCGCTACTATTGTGCTGGTAACGCCAAAAATATCAATGAGATTTGCGCAGACCCAGCTTGATCATAACAATCAACATCAGGGTTGATGAACAAGCTGCCTTCCAGATACCGTCTAATCTATGAGAAAGTGATGCTTCCTGCAACCGCTGAGTAGGATTTGTGTGATTGGCGCATAGCTATGGGAAGATGAGCGCCAGGAAAAGTGGTGACAAGATACCTACTCCTCAATACGATATGCAATTGGCTATTCTGAGTAACCTCTTCTCTCTGCAGACGTTTTCTCCTCCAATGGACGGAATTTCCATATTCAGAAATCGATTCATGTAAACCAGACGTGATCATTGTCTATGTGCGCTGCATCTCTACCAATTTCACAAGCATGCCCAATGATCATGATCGGAACGCACGAAATTTGCTTGCTTGCGCAAGGGGACCTGCAGACAAATTCGAAATACAAAATATCAAGACATGGAGTATGAACATTCTTCCTATGCGTGCTATTGACTTCTGAATATGGCTGATGCTCACACCAAAATTTACTTGCGTTGCTCCTGCCAATGACCACTGCATTCTCCGGGTCGAATCCATAGGAAATATCTATTCCAGAGTCGATGTTATTCAATCGCTCTGTTCTACGGATGGTATTATCCTCGCTTTTCGCATATGATCCCAGCTCTTTTCAAAGTCGGACACTGTGTTGGAAGACTCTAGAAATCCCAAATCCCGCGCCTTTTCAATGTCCAGTACTCGATCAATCTTCAGATTCAATAGAAAGGTAAGATACTGCCAGGCGATGTTGGTTACAAAGTCGGGCTGCAAACCATACTCGGCCTCAAATTCCGTTGCTTTAGCTGTGACGCCCTGAAACCACTCGGGTCCAAAGCGAGGGGAGCTTGCATCATCGGAATCACCTTCGGCCATCTTTGGTTCTGGAGGGGCACCAACGAGGTCGAAGTACTGCACAATCTTTGGCCAAATTTGCTCCCAGGAAGTCGTCTCCCCATTTGATATGTTCAGAGCGCCGGGGGTGCCGTTCGATGCAGCATGAGTGCTGGTGAAGATGTGAAATCTTGCCAATTGGTCTTGGCCAATCACGGTAAAATCTGCCTTCCAGGCCGACTCGGAACCTGGAAAATGGAGAACAGCACCCTTGCCGTAGACGTATCGGTAAAATGCAAAGTATAAACCCAAAGAAACGCTCAAGCAATGAGGGCTGTTTCTTGGGGTGAAGCCTATCTGTGCAATTGTTACAGCAATCAGCAACCGTTCGTGCACGACTCGCATTGCGCCCGGCTAGTTGTAGGCAACGTACGATGGTATCAGGCCGAATGGACGACCAGGTCCATGAATTCTTGTCCGCCATCGCTTTGACATAATCTTCCTGACGATAATGGCTCACCATGTCTGAGAAGGGAGGGGGCACTCGTGCAAACGATTCGTTGAAAGGGCCCGGTCGGAAGTTGTCACCCAACCAGTCAGCAAACGGGATGCCGTAAACCTGTTCTTTGACTCAGTATCGGGTGATGGGGCGATTCGCACCAAAAAACCACGGGCATCATTCAAACTCACAATGGAGCCTGCTTGGAAGGAGATGTGTTTTGTGCAGACTGCAACCGCTTCAATGGCGTCCAGGGCCGCTTTCGTCATTTGGACGTTGATTTTGGCTGTCTCAGCAAAATCGTATGTTGGCGACATTCCGCACGCTTCAAGAAAAGAGTCAGATGCGTGCTGTGTAAATTGCATTTCTTAAAACGTGGAAACCTACCAACGTAGAACACATGAGTAATTTCCCCAATGTCAGGTATTCCTCGAAAGCTGCCAATGACTTCCTCGCTGGTTCTGTTCAGATCAATTCCGCTATGGACGCGCAGTCGGCTATCCGTAGGCCATTGCGCGTCTGATAAGGAAACAGGACGATTTGTGAGAAGATCAACACTCTCAAATGCCGATGGAGTCTGAGTTTGGAGTAATTGTAGGCACAGAGACCACCCCGAGACTCCTGTGGCCCCAATCACTAGCGCACGTTGGGGTTTGGAATGCATGTCAGCCATTATGTTTGATTTCCCAGTTGAGAGCGCGCGACACGATCGTGAGAGATATGAATCGTTTTTCTGTTCCCCCAAATGTTTGAGAAAAAATATCGAGCGCATCACAGCCTTTTTGCAATTTCATAAATCCGGTTCTCGCCACTCGCCGATGAATCGGCGTGTATCACACGACTTGCATTCGGAACCCGAACCGAACGTAGCCATTTTTCTTTCAACGTCGTTCAACGCAGCAATCCTGCGTTTCAATGCTAGTAGATTCTGTAGCTACATTCAGCTACAATACATCTTCTTCTCTCTATTTTTCCTGTTGAGCATGGCGAAATCCCGCAAAAGCATCGCAAATTCGAACCCTTGTCCTGACAATGATGATGGGCCTAGCTGGTATTTTGCCTACGGCTCAAATATGTGTTCATCGGTATTTCTTGAACGAAGAGGTATACGACCATTGAAAACGGCGGTAGCGACCATTCCAGGATACATACTCTGCTTCGAAGTACCAGGGGTTCCATATCTGGAACCAGCACAAGGATCAATCAGGAGATACCGTTCCCCTAAGGCGCATGACAGCCTCGATGTCATTGGTGTCGCATACCTGATCACTTCCAAAGACATGTCCCGGATACGAGCTACAGAGGGTGGTGGAATTGCGTACAAGGAAGTGCTCCTGGAAGCAATGTTGCTAGATGAAGCCCATGACATGGAAAGAGCGATTCAAGTGCGCACCTTGATCAGTCGGACTCCTTCGAGCCCAGAAAGGCGTCCAACTATCAGATATCTGGTATGTTTACCCCATAAAAACAGGAGCAATCAAGAGAAACATATGTTGACGCATTTATGCAAAAGAATTTACTCATCCGTGGCGCGGAAGAGAATCATCTACCGGCTGATTATCGTAGATACCTTTCAAACCTCCCAGTATTCACAATAAACAGCTCTTGTCGGTACAGAATTGGTAGTGCCACTTTCCTATACTTCTGGAGATCTGTGCAGAAAGGATTGGAATGGGGCATCAGGTCTTTCAAAGATGACTCTGGAACAGTCCCCAGTTGGTTTATTTCAATCTTTAATGTCCTCCTGACTACTATGTGGTTTCAGCATGACTTCTTTTTCTGCTATCTTTTTGGGAGAGGGGATGGACTGTGACGACAACGCTTCAGATGTTTCCTCTGCGAATGGTTTCTTGTCACTATCCTGTGTGGGAAACGAAATCTCGGTTTGACAACATTTTTAGAAGCATCAGATGACAAAATTAGAGTGCGTTGAGCGCGAGAGCTTCTGGATAAGCAGCCGCGATTTTTGCCTTGAATGCATCGTCCCATAGTGGCTTAACCTCTTCTTCAAGTTCAAGTATATCATCCTCGCATTGGCGGTGAGCAACAGCTTCAACATCCCCCATGACTCGGATGAGATTTCCACCTACGATCTTTTCGACATCTCCTTCAGGGATTTGGTTCGCTATAAGCTCTGCGACAAGGCGTGGAAACGTAGAAGTATCAGAAAGGCCCAACACAGCCCTCGCCATTCCATCAAAATCTGAACCTATACCCACATGGTCATAACCGATAAGCTCTCCGACGTATATGATATGTTTCACAACATCCATCAGAGAGGATAGGCCAGGATCAGCAGAAGAAAACTCTGGGACAAAACTGATCATTATGAGACCCTTGTTGCTCTTTAGCATGTGAAGGATGTTGTCCTTAACATTACGGGGATGAGGATGTACACCGAATCTACATGTGAGTCAGCAAAGCCATCTCGATTTTTAGTGATACAAAGGACTAACGCAGAAGAATGCGAGAAAATGATCGGGGCTCTCGTTTGTCTCAACACGTCTTCAGCTGTCTGCTCACTTGTGTGTGAAAGGTCGATTATCCTCAGTAACAGTCAGCTCTTCAGGTCCGCGCAGTCAAATTGCTTTGTTGAAAGCTTACATTCCTAGCCGGTTCATCTCTTGAATGATAGCTCTACCTTTGATTGACAAACCATTGTGAACAGGCGTTTTCGCAGTCTAGGAAATTATCAGTTTCTCTGTACTTGGAATTGTTTACTTCGCTCCAATGACCTACAGCGCTGTCCGCATAAGCATTGTTATGATTGTGCGTTAATGTAGCATATCGTACGCCCAGATTATAGAACATTCGTAGAACACTGGGGCTATTACCAATCTGGTGTAGGCCCTCAATCCCGAGCAAGCTTGCGATTTTTCCATTTTGAAAACTGGATAATATACCTGAGGATGTCGTTGCGAGCTCAAGATCGTCCGGATACTTCTTTATCAATCGTAGGATGAGATCGATCTGTTGCAATGTTTCTCGGATTGTTTCGAGGTAGCTGTCATCGTTGAACACGTTGATCTTGTCCTGCGCTGGACTGTTTCTTGTCAGAGAGCATATTCGCCTGACTGGGGCTTGTGGTGTGAAGAAGGAAATCCAATCAGGGTAATTTACCAATCAACATATGCACTCCAAAATGTCCCGCCAACAAGCCCCTTGCGCAGTTTTTTGATGTCAACGTGACCTACGAGACTCTCTTCCCTTGAGAAATTCCGCACGTGAATTTTGTTGCTGTAGTACCCCCGAATAATGTTGGCCCAGTCATTGTGCCCATCTTTAGATTTCTTGTCAGCGCAAAGTGCAAACATTGAGACGCGAGGAAAGAAGAGAACTTCCATACCTATGAGTGGTACACGGCTCAACAGGTTCGCGGCCCGTTCAAGAAATTCGTTTCCTGGCTCGCTCTTCATAATGATAACAAATACAACGACAACGCTTTTTGCTATGATGACTTCATGTCAATTCAAGTTTGAAAAATATATCTTATTTCGGCTCAGGATATAGTCCAAAGCCAGGGTGGCCATGCAAATTCAATGATGTGAGTGGTGAACCACCCGATTGGACCGTTAGGTACTTTCGGAACGTATCTGGAATGTGCGCAGTAGTGAAGCGTAGGCTGGTATACGGCGCATGGATGGACATGTCCCTTTAAAACAGCAAAAGATGATGCAATTCGCCAAAGGCTTAAAGTAATTTTTCCGTTTCATCAAGTGCATCTCCAATCCTTTGGAGAGCGACGTCGACGATATTCTTCGGCAAAGAAAACATGATGCGGAACCAGCAAAATTGTTCAAAGTGAAATGATGTTCCCGCAACGAGCTTGACCCCGGATCGTTTCATGCACTCTATCAAGAGAAGCTGTTCTTTTTCCGTACGTGTCTTGCCCAGGCATGCAAAAACAAAGAGACCCGCTTTCGCAGGCACAAACTCCAAGCCTCTGTTCTCCAGAAATCGCTGAACCTTTCCATAATTCAAATTAAGCCTACTACGGAGGTTTTGATTCAGCAATTTTTGCGTAGTTCTTGGTTCTAAAAGCGAGGGCACAATGACCGAGGTTAAGGAGGATACTTTGTTATTGGTAATGAGCGCAGAACCCAGCAAAAGATCTGTATTTCCTTGCGTGACAATCGCACCCTATAAAATATCAATATGGAATTCAACTTGATGCTGTAGTTATACCCCAACTTACCAATCTGAGTCCACTGCAGCCGAAGTCTTTGCTCAAGGAATACACCATGTGGACCCACGACGTTAACCCGGGTGCGGTGGCATGGGACAGAATTGAAGTAAAAGCTGGCGTCACTTCTTTATCGGAATCCGAGAAGACTGACATGCCATACACTTCATCTGATATGTAATGTAGCTTGTTACGCTGACAAAAGCCTAGCAAGCCTTCGAGAACATCGGCATTGTAGCATTGACCCAGGGGATTATGAGGATTGCACATCAATATTGCTTTGATGGGAATCGGCGATGTAGCAAGAGCTCTTTCGTAATACTGTATACTGGACATCTCGAAGAATTCGTGGAGAGGGATATTGACTTGAACAATTCGAGCTAAACTGCGGGTCTCCAAGGCAAGGTCGAGCCCACTCCAGTACGGTGCAGCTATCAAAACACCTTCACCGGGATCACATATATGGAAAATCAATGTTTCGAGTGCCTCGCTTGCACCGGGCGTCATTACTATGTGATCTGGGCTCACGCTGCGAGCTGGGTTAAAGCGATCGTTGAAGAACATGGCCAATGATTTTCGTGCTGCTAATTCGCCTCCGACGCCCGTAGGATACGAAAGATTCTAAGAAAATCAGTAAGAAAATCATACTTGTACTGCAGGAGCTTGCAGGTCGATGTGCATGCCGTACGCTTCCATTCAAGTGCTTCCCGATCGCGCTTCGTATCTCATCAAGAGTCTCATCTCTCAGGACTGAGTTCTCCGCTTGGCTCAAGTCCAAAATATCAATATTGCCGGCTTGAGGCTGGTGATATTCCCTCAAAAGCCTAGGGATTATCTCCGAGGTGTTGCGCTGGGATCGCTGTGACAGCATCTTAGTCTCTTTTGGTGGTGGAAGCGCCGTTGTTGGTGTGCGAATCGCTGTCACAAATATAGGATCGGA
Organism: Plenodomus lingam; assembly: GCF_022343315.1. Lineage (NCBI taxonomy): Eukaryota > Fungi > Ascomycota > Dothideomycetes > Pleosporales > Leptosphaeriaceae > Plenodomus > Plenodomus lingam. Next base: position 94,789 of record NW_027093944.1, on the reverse strand, counting down.
GTCGCTCGAATCCGGCCATTATCGCTTCTCGTAAGACACAATAAACTCCGAGGGCTCGGAAGAAATACATTCTTACTATCTTTACCAATTTAAAGACTTCAATTGACCACCTCTAACAAATTCTTTGGAAAAGAGATCGTATCTGACATAATCTTTTATTAAGAAATGGCCGTCGCCGTGGTATTTGGTGCTTCTGGTATCTCTGGATGGGGCATTACGAAAGCCTTGTTAGACGCAAAAACACAGAACGCGTTCAGCAAAATTATCGCACTTACCAACAGATCACTCTCTCTCGCAGAATCTGGCTTACCGGACGATGATCGACTCCAATTGCATTCAGGGATTGATCTGCAAGCAAACGTAGACGATGTAATCGCAAAGCTACGGGAACGCATTCCTAGCATCGGAAATGTCACGCACGTCTTTTACACTGGTAAGGCTGACTTCAGTCCGTGCGTACCGCTATCGTCCAAGCTGACAGGAATTCATGAAAAGCATTCAGTACATCACACACTGATAACCAATTGATGATGAAGGCCTCGAATACCAAGATGCTTAGGACCATGGTCGAAGCTATGGAAACTGTGGCACCTTCATTATCATTTATTGCCGTACAGACTGGTTCGAACGTGAGTAAACAGAAAGGCCTCTCGTGTCATCCGCGATTGCAGATGCTTGGAGATGGTATTGACGTTCTATCTGCAGCATTATGGCATTTTGTTCGCCGAAGTTCTTGGAGAACGATTTGGTCCAGTACCTCTGAAGGAAGATCTACCGCGTCTACCTTCACCACTCCGGGACTCGCTCATGTTCTACGCCATGGCAGATGAAATGGATGAACTTTCCCGAGGCAAGAGCTGGAAGTGGTGTGACATTAGGCCTGACATGATCGTAAGTGGTTTCTTTGTGGTTGCAGAAAGTGACCATGCTGATCGAATTGTTTCCATAGGTTGGATATCTGCCTAGGCCGAACTCCCATAGCATTGCCGAGTCTATTGGATACTATCTAGCATTCCATGCATATCTCACGCCTGGAGAGGAGGTGCCCTTTCCTGGTTCGGAAGCAGCTTGGAACGCCAAGTTCAGCCTGACTGGCCAGGGTGTTCTTGGAAACTTCAATGTTCACCTTGCTTGCAAGAACAGTATTGAGAACGGAGAAGCATTCAACATAGCCAACAAGCCCTTCACTACCTGGGCTTCCCTTTGGCCGCTACTTGCGGGTTATTGGGGACTTAAGGGAACAGCGCCTGTTGGCCATCACGGAATCCCAGATGCCGCTTCATGGGTCCTCGATAACATGGATCGTGTCAAGGGCTGGGAAGAGAAATACTCAATGAAGCCTGGCAGACTCTTCAAGATTCCATGGAGGTATTTCCATTGGGCACTTAACATGCCATTTGACCGCTATTTAGACCTTACAAGATGCGAGCAAACTGGCTTTCAACAGCACGAGGAGCACAAAGAAAGCTTTGAAACTGCATGGAAATGCATGCAAGAGGCAAAGTTGCTCCCGATCGTCGATAAGTCGTCTACACCCCCTTGAATATATTATCAGGGAGTTCAAGATATCAGGGAGTTCAAGAATATCTTGATGTATGCTAGATGACACTTTCTATAAAAACTACCCGTTATTTAGATTCTCTTCTCACTATTCCAATGACCAGGCTGAACTTAATCAATTTATGCCTCTACAACAATCGTTCTTCTGCAGCTGGCCGCTTCACGTTGGAAGATCAGATTATACCTATCAGATTAGACCCTACAGCGCAAGACAGCATAGATGATTCAATCCCGAAGTCTCTCTTGTGCGATCACCATCATGGCCATAGATCGGTTTCGGAGAAGTGACTAATCAGCCATAGACCTCGAAGGGTGAATCTTGACATTGTAATTTAAGGACAGTTGTTTTAGTCAAAATAGCATACCGGTAGGTTAGTCAAAAGATTTGACGATACACGCTTGTTGCCATAAGAGGCAGCATTTCAGTGTGATTAGTATTGTAAAAAATACGCTCATCTCAACCAACAGTTGATTTCTCAATGTTTTTCCTCATCTTTAGCTAGATTTACCTAAAGTTTGATGCCACCTTTACATGCCGGCCGAAACCAGCTCATCGCCGAAATCCTGGCGTGTACTGTAACGCAAAGTTCAGGGCGTCGGCGCGTATTCGCCCAGACGGCAGCCAACACGGAAGCTCCCTTGCATCTCTTTGCTCAAAGGCGCGTCTTACTTACCCCACTGACTAAGTAATTGAGTATTTCTGACAAATGCCAATGCGAATTCGCACTGCGGGTTGTATTATCGGGAAGGTAGACGAGGTATCTTGTCTTTTTGTCTTGGTCCAGCGCATTCGGTGATGTTGTGTCCGGCGTTCAAACGGGTCGAGGCGCCCCGTACCGGTACCGTGCCGTATCGATTCTTTCTAGCGTGGAAGAGGTATCCAGCTCATATTTAGCCTGACATCACTCCCTCGTCATCAAAACAAAGATTGTGGTTTAATAAAACAAAGATATGCGCCTCCTCCAATTGTTTTGATCTCAGCCACAAACCCTACAAACACCAACGGAGAAATTTGGCCGCTATGGTATCTGCTAAGCTACCATCCATTTTCATCGAAGCGCAATTGCCTCTCATCTACGCCAACATCATTTTAGCTTTTGCCCTGGGTCCGCAGGCCCACACATTTCGTGTCTGCCTCACTTTACCCATTCTTCTCTTTCTGGTTTGTCAATCGTTGTACAGAGAGCAGAATGGTCCATGGGAAGATCTGTTGTCTAACAACAGCTTGGTGATGTTCACCGTGTTTGTTTATATCGACTGGATTCTACTGCAAAGTCCGGACCGAGAACAATGGCACAAGCTTAACAACGCCAAGACAGAAAGTAATGGCCCAACGAAAGCAAAAGAATCAGGCCCTCCACATGGTTTCTTCCAGAGAATTTGGTTTGGCTGCAGGATAGCAACGGCGTGGCGGTACATAGGGTGGTCATGTCAGGTCAAGAATGTTCCTATGGAGCATAGTGCTGGCTACCCACGACGGTGAGTCTAAGAAGTGAACACTCGGGGCAACATTGGTTCTGACTTGACAGCTATTTCATTGCTCGGAAGAGTCTGCGGGCTCTCGCGTTTTATCTTATGAAAGAAACACTAGAAGTCTACACGGCGTCGACCCCTCACGGGGGCTGGTGGGATACGCAGAACACGAAGCCAGCCCTCAGTATCAAAAATGTGCCATTGTGGCACCAATTCAAGTATACGTGGGTACACATATTTCTCGCTTACGCTACTCTCGAAATGGCGAATTCCATACTCGGTGTCGTGAGTGTGATACTTCACCTAGCAACACCACAAGAATGTCCTAGCGCTTTCGGGGACCTCAAAGATTTTTTCACAGTGAGAAAAGCTTGGTCGTAAGTTTTAGATCCCCTATATTGTAGTTCGCGTTGGCTAATATCAGTAATAGGACGGTGTGGCATCAGCACATGCGACGGCTTACCTCTACTATGGGTTTATTTGTTGCCCGTGATCTCATGCAACTTCGAAAAGGATCTTTTCAATCGAAATACGTGCAACTGTTTGTTGGCTTTGGTGTTTCTGCTGGCCTTCATGCAGGCGTTGCTTTACTGTGCAGTAAGGCTTTAAATGATGATTCAGCGCTCTTTTTCTTCGGAATACAGGCCCCGATCATCATGCTCGAGGATCACGTTATTGCAAAGGGAAAATCTCTAGGTTTTAAAGATTCTCCTCTATGGAGATTTATTGGCTTTGTGTGGACAACGCTAGCGATTGGGTTTACATGCCGTGCTTGGGTTGGCTCCATGATAGACAACGGCATGTGGGTGCATGCCCGCAAGAAAGATTCGGTTATTCAAGGTTTACTCATTAACGCTATACAGCAACCTTAGCATATTAGAAGAAGATGATATGATGGTGCAGATGATTGCTTTTAGTAAGAATATAGTAGACGATTTTACAGACACATTTGTCTTCTTAGCACGGGCGGTCAAGACTTAATAGATTGCCCGAACATAAAGTGAACTTAAGCATATTCATAGCCAGGCTTGCAAACGGTTGTCCGGCATGTCAATGTGGTTTCCTTCGGAGGCCCTATGTTACTATTACTTGATTCGATACCTTAATGCCCTACAAAAGTGCCCTTGGCAAGCTCTCAAAAAATTCACTATGCTTGCAATCTGTTGCATTGCCAAGTCCCACTATCAAGTCTTGGACGCTGTTCGCCTTTGCTGTAGGTACTGTTTCCCGCACTACGTATCTATGCTCAAGTAAATGCCCTAGGGTGCACCACCTGCGCCGATCAATGATCATCTAATGTTTTGCGATCAATGGTATCCTATCGGATGCACTAGAGCAAAATCATCTTTTCAGATTCTATAGCCATTGTTCATTGCAGTTAGCTTACCCCGAATTCAGTGTTTTTGCGTATTTCATTGCCTAAGCAAAAGATATCGCTGATGTAGGATCACGCAGGTGAAACGAGAAGTTCTGGCAAAAGATAGTTTTGAAGCATGCATGGAAGTAAGTGACGTAATTTACATTATGAATGCTGCGTAATGTTATATTGAAACAAACTTAATATACTAATGAGCTTTAGACCGATATGCTACTGGCGCGGTAATGCTGTGGCCATTGAAATGGAGCTTGGAGAAGATTTGCCTTCATCTCACCGCAACCTCAGCCATACGATGACCATCATCGCGAAGGCATGTTTTCTGACTAATTTGGCCTATGATAGCTACATTCATGGGTCGTTAATATCAGATCTTACTTCCTAAGCCAACCGTATACTAATGCACTATGACTCTTTACTCGTATTCCGATATTCGAGAAATCAAGACTAGCACTAAAAAAACCGAAGAGTTTGGGCGCTCTAGTTCTATATTTCTAGGTTCTCAATATTCCATTCTGCGACATTAGAGAGTGTCTATAATGTTACTTTTCTAAATTTTCAAGATATAACATGCAAGCACAACCACCACTTCGCGTAGTACTAGTGAATCTAGGTATTAGTGATGGTAACTACATTGTCTATAGCCAATGTTTGTTCTGCGAGTCTAACATTTTCATCTCTTACAATGCCTTCAAGCGCATGCCAGAGAGACTTCAATGATGGGACGGACATGTGTAAGATCATATCATGTTATTATGGTGTATAAGAATAAAAATGGGATACATCAAGGGTGAAAGCAGGGTGAGAACTCACGTGATACGTAACCCCAAGAAGATGTCAGGCTTAATGAATCCATGGTTGCTGCTATTAAAGCAGGTTGTCTTTCGCAGAAAAACTAGGTGGAAGAGGGGCTAAACTGCTAGTTCCTTTGTACAATATTAATATTAGTATGTATGCTGATTGGATAATAAAATCTGAATTTTTCTCGTAAAAATTAGATTCGAACATGTTTAAAATACACTGCTACTAGGATCGCAATGGTGAAATCAGTCCCTAATGTCATAGATCAGGCAGTGCATGATCCTGGCACAAAGACGTTTTCAGAAGTTCCTTCAAACAGAAAAGGGATTCCCAATACATTATTAGGCGCACTTGTTATCGTAGAGCTATTGCGAAAGTTATTGTCCAGCCAAAAGAGTCAGAACACGCGGTATTAAGCGTTTGCTCGATCCATCTCGGGAGCTTTGTATGTATGACACTGGTAAGGGTATGTCTTGATAATATAGAAGCACCTATGAAGCTAACGACGGATTTTAGCTGATTGTGGGGAAGCTGGGGAACCAAGATTGCAATTTTTTGATGATAGGTGATTTTTAGATATTTTAAGAACTCAATTCAAGCATAGGCCTAGACCATGGGCTATGTGAATACTTCGTCGATGCACTCAATGTGAAATGGCCCATATCAACTCCAGCGATAATTCAAAAAAAAGTACCCTTAGTCTTCCAAGGCATCTAACCACTCTGTAAAGGCTTTCAATTGCCACGTTCCTTTGAAACTATCGTGAAAATGTGAGACTCGAGATGTGCAGGCCAATGTCTTGCGCTTCAGCTTCCTTGATTCAGGCTAAAGTTCGAACTTTGTGAGTTGGCGCATGGTGATTCCGCCTCTAGCCTATACAGTTTTGAGTCGCGAGTCGTGTTGAATTCCTTTAAATGAAGAAATGCTGTATAGACATTTACAAAGTAGTGTCTTTAGGTGCATATTAGATTGTGGCCATATTGCAACAGACTGCACGACAAGTGGAGGCTTGACTGAATCCTAGAGTCCTAACTCGAAGATGGTTCAAACTGCATGAACTGCTGATGTTTGAGGGCGTTCAATGTGAGAGCCATACTCGAGTGGTTAAAACACTAACTATCCTTCGGAAAGATTGCAGTTGCACAGGCAACTTTTTGACATGTTTCTGCGGCAAAGAGATGAATTGTGCACTTTACCATATAAGGTCAGAAACTGAGTTCCTTGTTCAGTAGTCCATGGATATCAGCCAATGGAGACCAGTCAAATCATATCATAGGAGTAACACAGATGCTAGAGGGTTAGGGTCGGAGTGAGAGAAGAGGGAGGGACAGAACCAAAGGCAAATGCAGCAACAGAAAAATAGTGTAGAATAACATAGTATTGCGACACTAAATATGCAAATTGCAAATTATCTCCGTAATGTTCTCCTGAGCGACCATTTATATCCTGCCGCCATGCCTACGTACATCGTAGTATTCTGTACACGATATACGACAGATTGTCTGGCAGTATTTCAAGCAGCTACTGCTTGCTCACGGCGGGCAAACCTGAGCGATCTCTTCGAAAGACTAAGACCGTCGTATTTGGTGATACATATGGAAAGTGTTCCGTCCAGAGATGCAGCTTGAGCTTGGATGTCCGTAGCACGGGATTGGACTGAGTCGATTAGGCTGAAAGCAATGGTCTGATTTTGAATTAGATGCAATGCGCAGTTGCGACAACATGCAGCTGACTTACATCAACAATACCTTCAACCTGTCTGAGAACAGCCGAGATAGGTTGTCCAATGAAGGGAACGGTGCTGAACAATCCTGCCTTGCCAATGAGGATGTTCAAAAGTGCTTGGTGGACTCGAACGAACTGTGCCTGCGTTAATATATATGTGTTACACAGAGAATGAATGTTTACCTCGCGAAAAGCATTGAAGATGGCATCACTATCAGCTCCGGCGGCGACCGGTTGCATGCCTTGCATCTGCTGTACAGATGCAGTAGCCGTAGACACAATGTCAGCGAATCCCTGGATGATTTGCGGAAAGGGTCCTTGGCCAATAAGGATCAGGGGACCATTGAGGATTGAAATGCTCTGGGCTGGACCTTGAAGGGCCTGACTTTTCTGGGTGAGCATATTGATGTTGGCTGTGACCTGAGTCGGAGTGAGTTGTGCTGCAATCGGTGCAACCAAAGCCATGGAGGCGATGAAGATATTCTTGAAGGCAACCATGATGGTGGTAGATAGAAGTTACTGTGATGAAGTGTTTTTCAAGATCTGTTTAGATGAGCAAAGATTTGAAGTGATGTTTGATGATGGTTAAAGAGAGGAATTTGGAGCGGTACTTATACAAGTTTACACAATCAAGAGATTTACATGAGTCTCGACGACGTAGACCTGTTGAACTGTAGACGGCGACCTATCAACCCGATCGACATGTGAAAGGTTACATTCGCTCAGATCGATTGCATGTCGATCCTGACGCCTTCACGAGTATTGGAGCTGATAGACACCACATTGGATGAATCTTGAACATATGTGCAAGTTGCATTTGCACAACGTATGCAAATGCCCTTGGCATCTTGTCTTTCACATGCACTAGTGGTGGCGTAGTATCAGCCCATGCTGATCGAGAGATCATAGGTACTGTACTGGTTGTCCAGTGATCCGTTTAACTCGCTCCATAGGCACGGCCGACAGGAACGACACATCGGAGACATGATACCTGCATAGGTATATAAGTGGTAACTTGTCAAAGTCTGGGATTACCACAATTCAAAGATCATGGACGGTCAATTAGGTCCACAGATTACTTTAGTCTTGTATTTGATGATGTTTACATGAACGGTGCTGGAAAACGAGCTGGGTCATGTACAGCGCGCTAAGGCAAGCATGGACTCTGTACCACTGCGAATGCATGGCTCATCTACATTGCAGATCCGAGTGGGTCTTTGGTACACCGAGACTTCAGACACTACTAGCTACTTATGGTCATGTTTAAGAAATACGTGTCCATCCCTCACGCTTGTACTCAAATGCACTAGCTGAGGGTTACGGGGTCTTCAGAGTGAAGTGTTGCACACCTAATCCGAGACAAGCGTCTCAAGCGATAACTCATCATTCGAGCGCATGTAGATCAAGCTGCAATGTTGGAGGCAGTAGCACTTGTCGCTTTGCCCTGACTTAGGTATTCTGCAGCGGCCATTCACAGCGAGCAACGATTTAGTCTCCTAATTTCGCTAATCCAAGCCCTCGATGCTGATCGATATTGGACCCTGCATTGGCCAAAGAATCGGTGCGATCTCCCCTCAAGGTTTCGCCGTAGCGCGGATCGGGGTTGGTGGGACTAATGTGGTAATGATTCGCAACGCAATGCGCGCCGACCCGACGACTCTTAAATTGAGTCCTAAATGTACCACGAGATGCTGGCGCATGTTTCAATGACACACGGTGGGGGTGGCACACAGCTGAGAATGGCCGTGCTCGTTGATCATGTTTAGGCATGTTGATTGTGTTCCCAGCTGGATCTACGCACCCAATAGTTAATCTTGTCACACATTGCTAATCACAGAGCCATTCCCAAAGGATAGAAGAAGCAAACATAAAATTGAAGGTATGGTACGGGTGACAATGAGGATAGGACGCCAAAACGAAAATGCCAAACTGAACAGGTATTGGTGCAAAAGGAGAAAAATACCCATTGTAGTCGCACATCTCCAAGAAAATCTTTCGATGAACCTTCCACCAATCTCCGCCACATGAGGTGATTTTCTTACTCTTGTTCTCCAACAACGCGATTAATACTATCTCTAACAAGATCTACATAGGGTGGACGCTATGTGTACGTTAGCAAAGGCTCTGTGCCAGGCGTTATTGGTTACTTACCATCAAGGTAAAGTGATTAGCGCCTTCGGCGACAACGATATCATATTCCCCACCTGGTAACACTTCGTCCCAGCCATCAGGCCCAAAGTCTGTGCGTTTATTGACCATAAAGTGCATACCCTTCATCTTCGGTGCTGTTGCTTCATCCAGAACAGTATCCGAAGCCCATATCAATCCGAGCTTAGGCATACGATGGGTATTCAGAGGCGATGATCTGTATCCCATGGTCACATCGACGACAGCGATGAAGTGAGCAATCAGATAGTCAGGAGCACCAGAATCTGCCGATGCCCCAGCTTGCTGCGGGAAAAGTCCCAGAGAATTGCAGTATTCGTAGAATTCACGCGGAAGCTTTTCCATGGGCTGTGGTACTGGAGCATCAATAACGATGATGGAATGGACCTCCTCGCCCTGGTTGATAAGGAGCTCAGCTATCATGAACGCAAACGCGCCTCCAGAGGACCAGCCGCCAACATGGTATGGCCCGACTGGCTGACGACGGCGGATTTCATTCACAAAGCTCTCCATCATAGAGCCATAAGTGCAATTCATGTTCTCGGCATCTCGACTGTACGGGCAAATGAGGCCAATGAGGGCGATGTCCGAGAAAAGTTTGGGAATTGTGGTGTAGGAAAACACAGTTCCGCTGCCATCTGGGAGGAGGAACAGCGTCTTCCGAGCGCTCTTGGGGTTGCCTTGCAAAATCACCGAATTTGCCGGACGGCAAAATGGGACGAGTTCGACTGGACTATCTTCGGACTCTATTGGAGCGGCTACCGAAGATTTTGCTTGGGAGTCACCAACAGCATCTCTCACATTCCCCTTAAACCATGTCCGAAGATCGCCAACGGTGGCGACAGAATCGAAGAGCGAGAAATCCGGGTCCAGATCCAGATTTAACTCTTCACGAAGACGACTCCCAATCACAAGTGAGCATAACGAATCGACTCCTGCATCTGCGAAAGCGGTATCGTCGGTCAGTTCGTCCACAGCAATTCCGCTTTCCTCTGCAATGATCTTTAGCGACTTCTCAAAGATGTAAGCGGAATTCTCCTCGACTGGTGTTCCAATGGCCGAATCATGCAAACTTTGAGCTTTGGAATCTGATGAAGGCAAATTGCTTGGGCTATTAGTGTCCACGGCAACAGCTCGAGGCATCGAGTTCGTATGTGGGTCGGTTTGGCCAGCACGGCGAGTTGCGCGCTGTGAGGCAGCTTCCAGGACTGCTTTCAAAGCCTTACGAGGGACCTTACGGAGCTATAACATAGTCAGTCCTGCATTATCAGGAACGCGGATGTGCATGGCGGGGCTAGAAGAAGCTTACTGAAAGATCACCAAAGAAAGCGACCACCTCGTCTCCGTCCAAGACGATAACATCTCCATGAGCGTGATCCTTAGTTTGGGTCATCTTGGTGTATATCTCGTACGAAACACCCTTTTGAAGCTCTTTGTAAATTTGTAGTGAGCCCCAGCCGTGGTTTGTGAAGACGTGCTCGTCTAGGTGAGTATCATCTTTCGCATTCATGCTGAAACTGCTCAATTGCATAAAGGCATCTATGTATGCCGGGTGCGCCATATAGTTACCTAGATCTTGGCACCCGTCACAGCGCACGATGCACGTAGCTTCGTTTGCCTCCTCATCCAATATTACCGAGTCCAGTAGCTTGTAGTCCGGATGAAAGGATGCCAAACTACTCATGAGCTTATATCCTCGCTTTCCACTGTACTTAGACAGGTTGCTGCTCCTCGCTTTGAGTCGCTGTATAGCTGCTCGGTATTCGGGAACTTTCTTGCGCAAGGTTTTCAGCTGCGACTCGGTACAGAATCGGACCGTACATGAGGCATGAGCCGTATCCAGCTTCCCATCACTGTAGTATGTTTCGAACTTGATTGGACCGCCTCTGCAGGTTCCTGCCGCCTTATGAGGCCAGGTAAGAGTCAAGGTCGTGCGCAGCAACTGTGGCCCGAGCCCATGAGGAACCAAAGCCTTATCGACGACCATTTTAGAGACATCTACAATGCCATCAATGGCTCCAGCATGTCCTGCACGAAGCCGGTCCATTGTATACTTTCCAACCTGCATTGCAATATCGGCGTACACTGACGGTGTTGCAAGTGGGATTGAGTCAACTACATGGCCACGGGCAATGTCGTTTATATCCTTGCGGGACATATCTGTCTCAAATATCAGGGTCGCACCCAATGGGTAGGTTTGTTCTAAAATTCCTTTTTGGACCGACGTGGTCAATTTTATCAGTGGGTAAGCCTGGACATTCGGATCGCGCTTGGAAGGTTTCTTCACCTCGCCGTTGACCGCGACTGATGCTTCGTCTGGAACGACGATATTCTTAGCGAAATTGTGTTGTCCTGGCACGTATTTGGCAGTTTCCCATTGGTTTTCGCCGTCCGCACAATTACAGTGAATTTTATGTCGATGCAGAATCCACTCGCCTTCGTATGGAATATCGTAACTCTGCAGATCCCATGCGTAATTTGGCAGAGATATTACCCTATGTGCCGACTTGAAGGGCGCATGATACGCGACCCAGTTGATATTCAAGCCTGCGGTATAGAGCGAGGACAGCACAGCTTGGAGATTAGACCACACGTTTCCCTTGGCGTCTAACGTTGGGAATACCAATGAGTGGCCTAGAGTAGCCTTGACCATGTCGCATAGAATTGGCTTTGGGCCGATCTCAATCACGATAGTGTTCTCCTTGATTAGCTGTTTCTGCTTGGCCTTCTCCAAGGCTGCAACCAAGTTGACGGTTTTTCTGCAGTGCTCCACCAGGTAGTCAGGAGTAATACGATCCTCGGCCTGCATCACTTCTCCGGTTAAAGGCGAAAGTACGGGAATAGAGGGAGACTGGAAAGACACGCCGCGGCTGGCACCCTTGAAGTCGTCTAGTAATGGCTCGACTTGGGCAGAATGGAAAGCGTATGGCAGTGTTAATAGTGTGGACTTGGTGCCAGCAGCCGCAAGAATCTTCTGGGCAGCGCGCATATCCTCGAGCTTTCCACTGATCACAGTTTCAGTTGGACTGTTGATACAGGCGATATCGCCAGAGTAATCAAGGAGTATTCGCTCAAGTGCGGCCGTACCAGACCTTACTGCAAGCATAGCATGCGTGAACGGCTGACAAGTCTTTTCTAAGAGCTGAGCTCTCATTCCCACAAGGTAGATAGTGTCAGAGGCAGACAACACGCCAGCAAGGTACAATGCAGCATATTCGCCGAGGCTGTGTCCAAATACTGCACTTGGCTGAGCACCCCAAGAAATCAGCAAATTGCCCAATGCAATCTGCAGGCTGGTGATTGCAAGCTGCACTTGAACTGGTGACAGGTTCTCAATCTTTTGCGCAGCATTCTCGGCAGTATAAATGTGGATGAAACTCTGGAAGCCGTGCTTTTGAGCCAGTCGATCAAGACACTGAAGGTTTTCCTTAAAATCTGGGTAAGAATAATAGAGGTCCTTACCCATCCCAAGGAACTGTGAGCCTTGACCCGTGAAAGCGAAGATGATGTCAGATTTCCCCTTTTGTCGATACACCCCACTGCCGTTCTCCAATGCTCTGCGGATTGATGACTGCATTTCGGAGATTGAGGTCCCGACCAGGGCAACCCTATGAGCATGATGCCAGCGTCGAGCATTCGTGGTATACGAGAGTTGCGGCAGTGAGCATTCTTCATTCTGCAAGTGACTAAGGAGGTTCTCGAGGTTGCCCACCATAGACTTTCCCGTGTGTGCGGAAATAGTGACGATGTGACTGTTGCGAGGGTCGGCCTCTTCAGTGGTATGTGAGATTATAGGAGCATCTTCCAGTATTAGAGCCGTATTGCCTCCAGCTGCACTGAAGTTGTTGATCAAAGCTCTCCTAGGCGTTGTGCTGTCTTTCCTTGTCCACGACGTGGGCTCAAAGGCGATGTTGACATTCCTCGCTTTCAGGTCAGGAAAATTGCGGTTGATCCTACTGCCAGGTTTTATTCCGCAATGTGGAGGAATAATATTATGCTGCATCATGAGCAGCACCTTGATCACGCTGGTTACGCCGCTGACGCCTTCTCCGTGACCCACATTTGCCTTTGCTGAGCCGATGAATAAGGGATTGTTCTCCCGGGTCTTCTCATTCGGAGCGAAGCAAGTAAGGACTGATTTCATTTCCTCTGCGTCTCCTACCTGGGTGCCTGTACCATGCATTTCGACATAAGAGATGGAATTGGCTTCAACACATGCCATGTCCATGACAGCAGACATATTGTCAATTTGTGCCTGTGCGAATGGCCGCGTGATAGATTCCGACATTGAAGAATGATTTGTTTGTGTCGCAAGTATGGTACCCAGTATCGGGTCGCCATCGGCGATTGCATCCTCGAGCCTCTTTAGAAATATAGTGCCAACACCTTCAGCGCGGCAATAGCCATCTGCTTGATCATCAAACGTCTTGCAGTTTCCAGTCCGGGAAAGGAAGAATCCCTTATCGAGACCCGTATGACCGTCGGGCATAAATATCATATTTGTGCCACCCGCGACAGCTGTATCGCAATCGCCTCGCCATAGTGAATTACATGCAAGATGAATGGCAGCTAGACTCGATGAACAGGCAGTATCATTAGCGTAACTAGGTCCCGAGAACTCGAAACAGAAGTTGATACGGCCAGGAATAAAGCCTCTGTTGCCGCCCGTGATAAAGTATGTGTCGACATTTTGGGCTGTGTTTACTTCCATCCAGTCATTGCTAGTGACACCATGGAATACACCAATACGATTCCGCTGCGTCGATGGTGTGGTATCTGGTACGATTCCACCCCGTTCCATCGCCTCCCATGTAGACATGAGTGCCATGCGCTGAGCAGGATCCATCTGAGGGGCTTCCTTAGGCGAAATACTGAAGAACTTTGGGTCGAACTGATCATAGAAATCTAGCCAACAGCCCCATTTTGTTGCTCCTTTGTTACGGGTCTTTCCAGATGGGTCAACATGTGTTTTGACGTTCCATCGTCGCAATGGAACTTCTTTGCATACATCCAGTCCATTGTAAAGAAGGTCCCAAAAGGATTCTGTACTGGGAGACTCGGGAAAGCGACCGGACATAGATACAATCGCAATCTTCTTCTTTTGCTCGTCGGGCCTATGATAGTGGTCCTTCTTTCCAGAAGTACCGGACTTCTCTATCTGGACTGAATCAAAATGCGGATTGAGCGCAGACCGCAGTGAAGGAGCCGCATTGGTGTTGAAAGGCACAATGCAAACGCTGCTGTTGTTGTTCCGAGCTTTGAGAAGCTGTGGCACCGATTTCTCGACAGCGTCCCAAGCAACGGGTTCCAGCAGAATCTGCTGCAAGACAATCTCAATGAGAGCGCCGTAGTTCTCAGCGGGAGTCAATTGCCCAGAGGCACTGGAAATAAAAGGAATTGTAGATGGTGTAGTCATACATGCAGATCCTATGAGCGGCGAGAGGATCTGTTGGACATCTTCTAGTGTGAACAGATCAGGGTTATGTGCCGGGATGTAGATGGGAATTGATTTCGTGCGGAGGCCATCAACTTGAGGTACCTGCAGCAGCATTTCCAACACCCAAGGAGCGCCACTAATTGTTGTGTTTGAATTGCTTGATATAGTAATCCAGGGTCGCTTCGGAGGTGGGAGTGCAAGTGAGGTAGATAATACCTGGATTGCTGTCGTTGCATCCTGATGATTCAAAGGTATTGTGACTGACCACGGGCGCGATCTTTCTGAAACTGCAGCTTCCAGTTGGTCACGCCTTTCGGTGATACATATGCCTAGACGAAACGCAATAAGAACTGTCTGTACAGCGACGGGAAGCAGCTCGGATACAGATCTGCTACAACTGATAGCGGCAGCAGCAAGTGCGCCTCCACAAATCCCTAAATTGAAATTACAACCGGCCGTAGGATAGCGACATAACGAATGATCTCTGTGAGTCATCAGTCTAAGAACAAGAATACCTATCTTGAAACATACCTCATGAAGCATCCAAGCTGGGTAAGGCAGAAAAGCGGCGTTGTAAAACTGGCCGGCAGGGTACCCTCCACATACTTGCGTAAGAGCTGCGCGAGGCTTGCTGTTCGGCATGCCTTGTGGATGCTGGGCGGTAAAGATTTTATAGCCTGAGCTCTGATAACGTAATGGGCCTGGTCTAGGAACGCCGAGAGAATTGGATTGTCGTTTGTCTCCAGCAACTCGCGTAGACTGGGCACAAAGTCGTATGACTGATCCCCGAACAGGAACAGACTGACAGGAGCCAACATATTCATAGCAAAATTTTTAGTGACCTGCGAAGAAACACTTGATGATGGTATAAGCTCTGAGCGACAGGCAGTGAACGACGTTACTAAAATGTGAGCCGCTTTCCATTTTTAAAGGTTCAGCATGCCCGCGAATTCATGTCGGCGCAACCTCAATCATTGAGTACGGGGAGAAGTTGTCGGTCACCATGCCTCGATCGCGTTCGCTCCGACAGTGATGTATTGCTTCATCATCAACGATAATTCGTGTCGTGCTCGGCATTCAGTTGTTTCGCCCGACCTGGAAATCATGTCACCACGTAATCACAATAGCCCGAGACCGAGCTTCGGGGTTGGGAAGCCATCAAAACTACCATTGCAAATGTGTCTCGTCTTCGATCGAAAGTCTCCAACATTATGGCTCGCATATTGAATGTTACAATTGTTGGCGGCGGCATTTCCGGCTTGCTGGCTGCACGAGTCCTTCGTGAGAAACACAATGTCACCATCGTCGAGCGCTACGCTGGGAACCATGAGTTTGGCGCTGCAATCACGCTCGGTCCCACAGCCATTAATATTATCGAGACCCTTGGCTTTGATCGCAAGCGAGGCGGGACCATGGCGGCGGAAAAGATTCTTGTCTGGAACAAAAATTTAGACAGAATCAGCGAAAATCTCACCAAGAAGTATACAGCAAAGCTGAGCGGGGACTTCACATTCTCTTACCGCCGAGACGTCTGGGATGAGTTCCTTCGACTCGCGACTTCGAATGAATTCCCTGGTAGTCCTGCAAAGATTCTTTGGGAATGCAACGTGGTCAATGTTGACGTCGAGTCTGGGACAGTATACCTAGACGATGGTCAAAAGATAGAAAGCGATCTTGTCATAGGTATGTATCGTCATTTGCTGGCGTCGCGCTGCGGCTGATATGCAATGTGAATGAACAGCTGCAGATGGAATTCGGTCCTCAGTTCGGAACCTGGTTCTCCAACAGGAAGAATCTGTATACGCTCGGCCATCTGGATCATCCGCCTTCCGATTTACAATTCCTGCTCCTGTAGTGCGCGAGATCCACTTGAAGCATGGCCGCACAGATGATCCTTTGGCACCCAACATGAACTTATACATGTCCATGGATGGGTCACAGCGCACGTGTGTGACTTATCCGTGCCGATTTGGCCAGCTACTCAGCTGTGCTTTCGTCGTTCCTGATAAATTGATAGCTAGAGAGACAATTGAATCATGGGCGGCCGAAGCTGAGGAAGGCGAAATCCGACGTCTATTTCACGACTTCAACCCAATATTTTTGGACCTAGCAGAGTAAGTGAAATGGCAAATGTTAGAGCATTGGAAGTGACACAAGCTAAATTGCGTAATAATTATTCAGTCGTGCGGAGAAACCACGTTGCTGGCGATTGCGGGACCAAGACCCGCTGCACACTTATACGCGAGGATGCACGATGCTGATAGGCGATGCTGCTCATGCGATGACTCCGCATCTGGGTCAGGGTGGCACACAAGCAATCGAAGATGCTGCTGCTTTTGAATTGTTCAATGACCCGGATTACGACGCTTGTACTGTAGAAGAGATCCTGCAAATGATGGACAGAGTCAGGAGACAGCGTGCTACTCAAATCCAGACATGGACCCGAGAGTTTCAGACTTGGAAAAAGCGTGCCTTGGAGGAAAGGTACACGTGGTACTGCTGGACGTATCCAGGTATCAAGGAATGCTTGAAGCGATTGAATGCCGGACTTGAAATGATTGAACTCAAGCACTTCAATGATACGGATGCAAAGCATTCCCAGCAACAGGCTCTGATCGCTAAGCCTGGAGTTCTTCAGGAGGTTGTTCCATAGGCGCTCTCCACTTTCTAGAGGACTGTCGTTGTGGCGCGACATGGTCGCAAGTGGTACCAGTACGGTAGTGCTGGCGCGAATGCAAATGTATCAAGTTCCATCATTGAGTTCCATCATTGAGTCTCTACATGTTCAACTCTCATCACTTTGGAAAAAAGTCCTGCGTCGTCCTGGTCAGCTTTTAGTCGCCCTGAGTTTGCGCTGTCCTGCAATAAACTTTTACTTCTCTCTTCGTTGCATACCTGTTGCACGCCAAGAAGTAGGTACGGTACCGGTATATGACATGGGCCGAATGGGAAATTGGTCTACCGATGACCGAGCCAAGGAAAACCCCGACCCGAAAAATGATGCCCGACAATACCGTACATATTTGTGATCCAGAGAAAGTATCTTGTCGCTGTAAAATCGAATATTTTGGATAAGGACCATTGTGCAGCATTTCGCAAGCCCATGGGAAAAACCGTGGACAATGGGGTCGACTGAATTTCAAGACAGTCATTACGGGCTGGCCGCGATCCCAAAAGCCCATGCGGACCCACTGATGGGTATGAAACACAACTTTCTGGCAGATGAAAGTACGCAGAAAGTAAGTCTGGTGGTGGGAGCCTACAGAGACGCGAACGGGCGACCGTGGAGACTACCTGCAGTGATTGAGGTAAGTGTAGTCGGCGCGTTCGGGAAAGATCACACTAACGTACTGGAAATTATAGGCCGAGAAGAGATGCTTTGAGGGTTCAAACTATTTCAAGCATGAATATGCTCCTATCTTAGGAATCGAGGAATTCACTCTCGCGGCGAGGCAGATTCTGCTTGGGAAAGACTCCCAGGCCATAGCTGAGCGACGGGTAAGACATCGGGCAAAGCTCGGCCAGCTCATAGGACGTCAGCTGCTAAGACGTCGTAGGTATGCTCTATCCAGACACTTTCTGGCACAGGAGCTCTTCACATTGGTGCTCTGCTCTTGGCGAGATTTTTGCCCAGTCCGACGCCTTCGGCTTTCGTGCCTGCACCCACATGGCACTTGCATGCGCAGTGCTTCGAGCATGTAGGACTGGCCGTCGACCACTATCCTTATTACGATGGCGTCCAAAAATCTATCACTTTCACTGATATGGTGTCTACTCTTGGGCGTGCACCCCCGGGGAGTATTATCCTGCTCCAGGTCTGCGCCCATAACCCTACCGGCATGGATCTCGACGAAGAACAATGGCGGCTGATAGTGAACATTGTGCAAGAGCAAAGACTGTTCCCATTTCTGGATTGTGCATACCAGGGCTTTGCTTCAGGCTCATTGACCGAGGACAACTTGGCCATACGTCTGTTTGTAGAGGCTGGCGTGGAGATGGTAATCGCACAATCATTCTCTAAGACTATGGGACTTTACGGTCAGCGTGTTGGGTGCTTCCACTACGTTGCAGCTGCCCACTCCAATGCACCGGATGTGATCGAGCGCGTGGCATCCCAGCTCGCGATACTGGTACGATCCGAAATGTCGACGCCCCCTTCATATGGGGCCCGAGTGGCCTCAATTGTGCTGAACGACCCCGAGTTATATGCTGAATGGGAACGAAATCTAGTCACCATGTCCAGCCGCATTACAGAGATGCGCTGGAAATTGCGACAGGAGTTGGAAGGACTGGAGACGCCTGGAACATGGGGACATCTGACAGATCAGATCGGCATGTTTGGCTTCACGGGCTTGACGCCCGCGCAGTGCCAGCGCATGAAAAGCATGCATCATGTCCACATGCCATCCTCGGGCAGAATCAGTATCTCTGATCTCAACCATGGAAATGTGGTACACGTCGCTACGGCGATCAATGAGGTCGTGAGATGGGGCCTTGAATGTTCATAGTACTCCTGGCCAAATCTGAGAGTTGTAATTCTTCACTGTCCTCCATTACTCTCACTTGACACACTCGGCAGCAAAACATTACATCATTCAACGTCCAAAAGACGTTCTAGCAATAATCAAATTGAACAACTTCTGGAAATTATTGTGCGACATTCAAGATTTGTCACTCGACAGAACTATGAAGATGAAATGTAGTACACAGATGTCGTACACAACTATACTGTGTATTGAATGTCATCTTGCGATAGCATGTGCTTGCTGAAAGGCCACCGGGATTGTGCTTGCTAAAGATCAAGAACATTGCACACCCTCTACTGATCAATCAAGCCGCACGGATAAATTGAATTCTTTCACTACGGAAAAAGCTGTTGCATCACGGGGGCAAAAGCTAGGGACTAGCTGTACGGAGTAGAAAAACTACAGTTACTATTTACCATGCGACAGGCGAGCCATCCTTCCACAGCACAAATTGACCCGATCCTGACTGTCTTGTCGCGTCGTCAACCTGCAAGGATGAAGTGTTAGCGGTGATTTCATGGTCGACACACGCATTGATAGACGTACCCGAGATAAAATACCCCGTGCACTATCATGGATAGTTGTCTCGGCCTGTTCACGTCCCAGTAGCCGGGCAGCATGGTTACCCATGTCGGATTGCACATACCTGTAGAGTCAGCACGTTGACAATGACAGTCGTGATGTGGTGAAAACCCACCCGGGATCCACGACGAATGCGATCAGCCATTCGTTTTCGTAATGCAATTTGCGAATCAGCCAGTTTCCGGCGAGCTTCGAAAGCGAGTACGCGGCCAATGGTGCCCTTCCCAATCGGTCCATGTCTGAAATCACGCCAAGGCGTGCGCCGATGTACACAAATTTCGGCGCGCGGATAGATTTTTGAAGCAAAGAGTTCATGGCCTGGAACAAGAGCAGAATCGAATACGCGTTAACCATCATGTGCTCTTCTAGTTGTTCTAGTTGCGTGCTGGAAGCCGGATGGTGATCGTTGGCGATTCCGGCATTGGCAATGACGACGTCGATATTGGTGATGCCGTGAACGGACTGCAACTCCTGGACAGCTCGCTGGGGGTCTGATGGGTTCGCACAGTCTAACTGGACGACTAGAAGTCGTGAGTTGGTACCCAGCGCAAGACCTTGAAAGGACGCCTGCGATGTCGCTATAGATCTGACGCATGCCACAACAGTAGTTGATACGCGACGGAGGAGCTGCTCTACCAAACCTCTACCTAGTCCTGCGTGTGCCAAAATTAATTGTGACTTCTTTACAATTTCCTACTGTTATGATGTGTACTCACCCCTGTTTGCACCAGTCACTATATAGATTGTCTCACTGGCGCCTGCAAGCTCCATGCTGTCACTCCCGCTACTTGAGGGAACAGATGTTGCCATCCAAAAGACAACCGTACTAGTTGAGGTAATCAATATAATTGCGAACAATATAAGGGGCCCGATAACTGGAGTTAGATATTCGTAACCGTACGAGGCTCACTATGTCAGGAGCTTCGTCATCGGGCTAGATGCAATGCAACTGGGTTTTGTGATGCCGTGGGTTCCAGGCTATTGGCATTGCGGGCAGTGCCGACATGGCCGGACGTCCGATGCTTCTGACATGTCCGATGTCAGCCTTGCCTACCTGACTCCGGCTCCGGCCAAGTAGTGTAGTATGATTGCATGACATTCATTGCCTTGAATCACAGACGGGACATGTCAGTGTTTTGTCTTTATTGAAGCACGTATCTGTGTAAGGGTTAGGAGCTTTCTCTGGCGTGATAGGATGGTAGGATTAAGAAGAGATGAATTCATATTCTATCGTAGTATACTATTCTCGATAGTGCTATAAGTAGTTTCCTTATGATATACTGTTTTGCCTTGAATAGATCTACTTCTCTGATTTCCGTTTAGTAACAATTGAAGCTAAATCTGTCTAAAAATAAATGGTAATCTTGCCGAGTAGGTAGGCAGGGTTTTTGCGGATGTGGTTCAGGCGCTTGCTCTTGGAGGATGCCTACACTCCTAAAGTGGGCTGGCTTAAGTGCCTACTAATTATCTATGTCACGCTGAAATTTTAACTACAGCCACTATCTCGAAATCTAGGGTTTTAGAATCCTAACTGAGTCAACGTGAAAAGTTGCTTGTGCGGCGTACCGTTGTCATTGGTGGGACGGAGTAATTGAGAGGTCGGGTTCGCATAGGCTCCTCTTTCGCCAGCTTTGAAGGTACTCTCGTCCTCGGTCATTGTACGAATGCTACACGTGTCAATAGTTGACTCGATATAGGTGAGAGTGCCGCAAACCTTCACACTTCCGACAGCCTGATCCGAAATTTGGATACTTTGACGCAAGGCCCGTACGGAGTCGTGTGTATGTAGGGCAATCGTCGTTTGCATGACGAAAATGTGACAGCAGACATGGCCGACGAGCGAGCGGTAGCCAAGCACCGAGCATAGCTTATTAGTGTGTTCTGCTGCCAGCTCCAAGTGTGGCATCACAGCCACTGTATTCATCTTGCCGGAACAAATAACCAACCTTTGGCATCCCTTCCCAACATGCCTTTTTACCAAATGTCCTTCTTCAAGTTCAAGCCGGATGCGGATCCCGCACTCATCCAAGAGTGGCTTGCCATCAGTAAAACCATGCCGGAGAAGATCCCGTGTAAGTATCTTGATACGTGTGGGGACCATTCAAGGTCGATTAATACGCTGACATGGTATCAGGTGTTCGCAGTCTGGTAGCTGGCCGACCGGCGGGGCAGTTCAAGCACTTGGCCAAAGGCTGGGATGTGGCCGCGTGCATTGAACTTGACAATGCCGAAAGCCCCAAGGAATTCCAGGAACATCCGGAGCATGTCCGGTAAGTGAATCACAATGGTCACTCGTGTCGGTGCTGAAACTTGATTGTATGTTTACAGTCCGCGAGAATTATCGGCCCAAATCTGCGATAGAAATGAGACTGTTTCGATTATGTTTGAAGTAGAGTGAGGAAAAGTCATGCTCGGGGTGGCTTTCATCAAGTGCTCTCTGATAGAACAGTACAAGGGAATTGATCCAATGAGGCATCGATTCGATTCGCAAAAATACATGTCCTATTCTATCTACTGAGCCTCTATTGAAGACGACCAGTCTTGCTTCAGTTGACTCTCCTTGGCGTACTTTTTGCTATAGCTTTGGCCCAGAGCGAGGCGTGTGAAGTGTTTTGTATAAGAGTGATGGAGTGATGTTATCTGGCAGATGGTCAGCACCAGGTAAGTGGATAAGCACGCCAAGGCACTAGTCTTAGTCAAAGCGCTAAGCCTCTCTGGTACACCACATGCAGTATTCAATGAATCAATGCTGTGATTAGCTGCAGATCTCGTAGCATCTAAGTATGCCGAAAAGATCTCTCTGAGAGAGAGAGAGAGAGAGAAAGGAAGAAAGAAAGAAATTGTGCATAAAACTGTGATATTCTATCTTATTCTGCATTGTTGTTGTAATTTCCACTGCAAGCAAACATGGTTCCAGATTTGAAAAAAGACTCAGGCTGGGACGGGAACATCGAGGGCATTGACTCCGACACATAGCCAGGCGTAAAAGGCAAGAGAATGGAGAAGACCGAAGAAAGCGTCCTCGCCCAATGCCTCCACGCAGGCATCCCACAAAGGATCCGGAAGCCGGCCCGAAGCGGAGAGGAGGTGGCTGGTGACTTCCAGCGCCACGCTGCACGGACCCTCTAGCGACTCAGGCTTGTTCCCCGCCATCAACGCCTGCGCCTCCGAAGCCGTCACGATGGCCTTCTTGACGTATCTGCCACAACATCGACGTCAGCGACAAGTCTTGTGGTCGTCTTTTCTTCTCAACTCCTCGCCTACCTACCGGTTGCTCTGACTGGACATCTCGCTGGCAGCTTGGAAGTGCCCTGCGACGGCCAGCGTGGTCATGTTCCTGACCCGCTCGGGCGCGGCTAGGTGAAAGACGGCGACGGCGAGCTCGTTGTGCGCCAGGGCGATTCGCGGATGCTGCACATATAGCGGAAAGCCGCCAATGAAGGCACCCCGCTCATCCTGGTAGGTGAATGTCTCGCCATTCGCGCCGTACGCCCGTGACGTGAATGCTGCAAAGTGATCGTGCACCTTCTGCTGCTCTGCGTCGAGCTCGTGGCGCGGCGTGGGGGGGATGCGCGACATGATGGTGCTGCTGCTGCTCAATGCTGCTGCTCAGCAATGGAGCAGATGCTTTTCAACCTCGACCGAGCCCCGACTCGCGGCTCGACTTCAATCCTGTATACTGCAATACCGAGCAGCCCAATGGACCGACGTGGCTCTGGCCCCCGACTCCTGGGCGTCGGTGCTCGCCGACATGTTGCATGTTTTGTAGCACAGGGGCTGGCCCCCAGCACAGGAAGCATCAGCCCTCGTTGGCAGCATCACTGCTCGTTCTAACATGCCCTTGGACATTGTCGTCGTGGGCGCCGGCATTGGTGGACTTGCCACCGCACTCGCCCTTCGCCGTTGCGGCCACAGAGTCGTCGTTCTTGAGCGAGCGGTCGGCAAGACTGAAGATGGATATGCTCTGAGCTCGACGCCCAACGCTTCCAAAATCCTTCAAAGACTGGGCATCGACCTCTCAAATGTAGGCTTCACGCCATGGCTGGGCATCGACGGCTATGTGGGAGACGTCGATGCCACGACACCAGCCTGGAGAACATTATGGGTTCCGCCGCCAGCAACGATTGAGGATCGCTACGGAGCCCCCAGCGGCTTTATCCATCGAGCCGATCTGCACCGAGCCCTGTGGGATCTGGCAATCTCGACTGAGGGAACAGGCGTGCCAGTCAAGATCGTCGAGGGTGTCACAGTGACCTCATTCAACGCAGTTGCGCCCAGCGTGTCGACGGCCGCTGGCCAGGTGCATACGCCGGACCTGGTCATCGCCGCAGATGGTGTTCGATCGATAGCTCATGCTGCAGTTGTGGGAGAAGAGCGGCCAGCAGAGATGCCAGAGGCAGCCAGCATTCGATTTGTCCTTGCATCCAAGGACCTGCAACAATACCCAGCCTGCATGAAAATGGTCCTAGAGAGCCCGTGGCGGATGAGCCACTTTTCAGGTCAGGACAAGTCAGTGGGCCTCTTTCGCTCGGCCTGCCGAAAGTAAGTATGCCCTGAAACTGTGTGGCAAGATGAGTTGCATGGGAGTATTGACCAGACGGTACTGCTACAGTGATGAGATTCAGAACTTTGGCGTCTACGTGTACCGCCATGTCGACGAGGCCAAGATTTGGACAAAGGCAGAGATTCGTCAGCTGGCGCTCCAGTGTCTCGAGTCCTACAAAGAGCCCATCCCACAATTAATTCGAGCAGCCCCTGAAGATCCGTTTTACCTACGCAGGATAGCTCATCGCGAACCGCTACCCCAATTCTACAAGGACAGACTTGTTCTTGTTGGGGATGCTTGCCATCCCATGATGCCCTCGTTTGGCCAGGGAGCTACCAGCGCTATCGAGGATGCAGCGGTCTTGGGCGTAGTGTTGAGGAACGTCCATCGACCTCAGCAGATTGCATCCCGCTTAGAGATTTGGGAGAAGTTACGCAAGCCGAGAGCCAGCGCCATGGTCTATCTGTCCCGCCGCGACTCTACTGCTTTCGACGTTTCACCGCAGCTACAGACTGCCATGAGAAGATTCCTGCCCCCAGATCAGTTACCCGAATGTAGGTTTTGGAGCCTTGTCCTGCCTTTTCGCGTGCCACAACTGATAGATGCCAAGTCAGTCCGTCCGCCATCGTAGATTGGATATGGGCATATGACTGTATAGAAGTGGCAGAGCAAGCAATGAAGGGACGATGGG
Source organism: Plenodomus lingam (assembly GCF_022343315.1). Taxonomy (NCBI): domain Eukaryota; kingdom Fungi; phylum Ascomycota; class Dothideomycetes; order Pleosporales; family Leptosphaeriaceae; genus Plenodomus; species Plenodomus lingam. The sequence goes on along the minus strand of NW_027093944.1, from coordinate 69,907 downwards.
AAGATTCCTGAGGAGGGCTGGACTAGTTTCATTGGTTTTTTGGCTTATGGTTGACTCAACCATATCTCTAATTTATTCATGAGCGAAAAAAAGAACGTGTAGCTTCCATAGCTCTTTTATTTTTCTAGTTATCTAAGACACGTCGCATATCTCCATTTCCTTCGTGCTCCCGCCGCCAGCTCATCTTTGACATTTGCCCAATCGAATGGCAATGCCTGGCCATGCTTCTCAGGCCATTGTCTGACCCCAAGACCAGCAGGCAGAGCAGCTCGCAGGTGGGGTTCTATTACGTCTTCCAATTGCGTCGCCTACCAGTACTCGAATCTCCTTTACAAGAGTATCTGTGAATGACAATCAACCTTTCTCTGGGCCATCGGTTTCTTGTAAATGGCGCTCTGTTGACGCGCAACAAGACTAAGGAGATGTCTTCAGGGTCGCTGCTGAGCGCTGTTATTTAGAAAGTCATAAACCGCGTATTCTGCTCCGCGAACTCGTCAACCTTCTTGTACATGGTGCGCCGCTTTGGATTTTTTTGTTTTTAGAAAGGATCGTGTATATCAGCTAATTTGTCGCATACAAAAATGAACAAAAAGCTCTCTCTTTTTCTCCACCCAATCAGCTAGAGCGGTGGAGCATCGCCCAAGTAGTGCGTCAGGTAGGAAATACTATCAAATGAGCTTTAGATTACAGTCAAATACGATAGCACAAGATTGGATGGGCTGAAGGAACTTTCTGTCAACCCCAACTGTTGCTATGATGACCTCACCCCAGATCTCTGAACTACCATCGCACTCATATAAGCCTTCTAATACTGAATTACGTTTTTCCTTAGTGGAAAGAGACGTATGCCGCCATTTATCGGTCATCAATCCTTGCAATTCCATATCGCCGACGGTCGGTTCTCGGCATAACCACCAACTCGTTGAGTCTAGAACTCTACGATAAGACAATAATACGAGCGGATGGCCACTGGTTCACTCAAAAAGTACAACAGCCAACCAAGATTGACAAAAAGTAATTGGCAGCTGCAATGGTCCAGGCAAATGACCGCTTCGATCGATACCTACAATGGCTATCTGGACCCCAAAAAGAAACAAGCAAGACAGCGGTGCTAGGTGGGTTTCCATACCTTCTAGACGGTACAGTCGCTTCTGCATATAGAAAGCTTGCCAGAGAGATCGACGCTCTCCAGGTTCCGAAGGAAGTCAAGGAAACAACCAAGTTAGCAGTGGCAGCTCACTATGGAGCGACAGGAGAGATTGCTTGGCTATCCAGCCAAATCAAAGCCTTGACGACTTCACAAGTGGACTCCATTATCCGGCGCACGAAACCTACCACTTTGACTCTGGCGGGAAGCGCGGCGTACGATGCTGTCACGTATCTGGTAGGCACACCAGGACCATTGCCACCTCAGTACTGGGAGACGTGTGTCGATACATTGGGGAAAAGTGGAACCATTGGAATTCTTCATCTCGTTGGCCTGAACATCGGAGCTTCCATGATTTCGAATGCTATTGATGCCCCAATAATCAGTGTTGAGGAGTTGTCTGCGGTGAAAGAGGATTGAGAGACTTGAACATCGCTGTTTGCATAAGGCGTACGTGCTGTGCAGCAGGAACCACCACGAGAGTCGCTAACGTAGCCTAGCAAGAATGAGAAGAAGTGCCTCAAATCCTCGGGAGTTCAGACGTATAGGGATGCGAAAGTCGGTCAACTAGTTTCTCTGTCGTTGTATTTCGAGTGTATATAGTGCGCAAGACCCCCAATCCCAATCAAATGTCTCGGTATCTCGGAATCAACATTGAAACCGAATAGACAATGCTCTTGATTCCCGACAGTGGAAACCTAGTGACCGATCACATTTTAAAGTTCCAATACTTGTTATCTCCGAGCTCTGTGGGTTGGCTGCCTGTATTTATTCAACATCACAAGCAACTCATAGAGAATGATGGTATTACTCAATTGAGAGATCCAGCAACTCCACTCTTGACTTGGCATGCCAATTCATAACCACTAGCAATGGCCCCTTTCAACACCATCTTACTTCTCGGCGCCACGTCCGGTCTTGGAGAGTCTGCCGCTAAGCGCCTCCTTGGCCAAGGGAAGAAAGTCATCGTCACTGGCCGGCGACAAGCTCGTCTCAATGCGCTGAAGGCTGAAGGTCTCGAGACCTACGCAATGGATGTCAGCGACCTTGCCGCAATCCCAAAACATCTCGACACCCTCTTCTCGACTTTTCCTGACATCGATACTGTATGGATCAACAGCGGCATCGCAACGCGTTACTCGGTCAAAGATATCAATTCCTGCAGTGATGCCGATCTCACGCTCGAAGTGACGACCAATTTGACTGCAGCAGCGATCATCGCACGTCACACGATTCCTCGCTTCCTCGCCCGTGGAGAGCACGTCGAATCGCACTTCCTCATCACCACTTCTGGCTTGGGATTTGTGCCCATTCCCTCCTTCCCCGTTTACAATGCTTGCAAAGCGGGCCTTCATTACTTTCTCGTCTCCCTGCGCCAGCAACTCAAAGACTCTCCAGTCAATGTTATTGAGATTGTGCCGCCATATGTGGCGACTGAGTACGTTCGAGAAAACCGGGAACAGGCCCCTAAGAATCTTCAGGCCATGTCGCTGAAGGACTATGAGGACGAAGTATTTGCCCAGCTTGATAACATTCCGGCGAAAGAACTTAAGGAAGTTGCTGCTGGGCCCTCAGCTCTGAGGGTCAAGGCGTGGAGGGACAGCCTTGGTGCAATGGTTGCTAAGTCGCCATTCACAGATTAAGATTCTCACCTACATAGTCATGAGTGTGGTGCACGTAGTAGTCATCTAGGTTATCTCACCAATTGGATTTTGCCCTCTTGTCATGAGATCGGAGAACGACGATCAGTTCGTCATCAAGTCCAGCACAAATTTCACGCTTCAGGACCTGACCTTGCTTTCACTTGCCGTTACTGTTCTTTTTCTAGGCGTGCGGAGTGCTTTTTTCTTATGCGCCGAATGACAGCGGTCGGATGATCGGGGGACGGGATCGGCTCATCAAATGACAGAAGTCTATAGATACTGTTGCTTTTAGTTAACTAAAAGCAAGCAGCTGAGGATCCAATCGCAATTCGTCCCAATGGTGGCTTGTTGCTTTTAGTTCATGAAGTGTCTTTTGTCTTACCGTCGTTACATATACATGTTGAATGGGGTCCTGGTAGCCACTAGCCGAACTAAATAACCTCGTCAAGTTCTTTTAGCCTAGTATGGGATACCAGAGCTAGAGCATTTAATTCAGGTCGCACTAAATAAGAGGTTGAAGTAGTCAAGACAAGCTTTATACTAGATGTTACTAGTTAGACTGCGAAACCTGTACATCTCAGCACTACAAACGCGTCACGTCCATAAATAACTTATGCAAGGTATATATCCATTAGTATCGTGTTTCGGCTGCAGCCAAATATCCTAGTTTGGGTACTAGAGAAAAGAGATATTAAGATCTTTCTGTGATCGACGACTCCTTACTTGTATTTATTGCGTGCAATGGGTAAGATGATAAACTGCACGACAAAATTCCACTCGCAAGCCCGAAAATTATACCAAGGAACGGCGATATGAAGAGTATCGCAATCACAAGCCACAGAGCTCACATCGCTGTAGACTGCCTTAATTCGCAGATATGGGAATCTGCTGCTGTTCAATGCGCCTTATAGGGAAGTACTATTTGCCTTGACTCTTCAGTTCGTTCCATAGCTGTTCTTATCAGTTACCACCGCAATGTTTATACTTATGCCTTCTCCCTATTCTACAGTCCCAACTTACGTCTTCGTATGGTATAGATTGAAAGATAGTACACAGACCTCATTTCGTGACTTGCAGAAGCAACTGGAAATCTATCGATACGGCGAGAGCCAATGGCTTTTAAGCGTGTTGGCGCGCATATACCGCATGTAGAGTGACTATAATTCTACACACGTCCCGTTGACTGAGTTATCCTGCTAAACTGACAGAGGTACTTAATGGTATGTTCAAGTGAGATCGCGATGCATACATGTACCTTATGTACCTAGCTAGCATACATCAGCGATAGCGGAAACGAAGAAGAGCTAAGACGTCGTGAGTAGTTTGATCGAGGCTAGAATCATTAGATCTAGATGATTGCACCACAGACTATGGTCTTCTTAACAAGGGCTTGATAGTTTCTCCATGTTAAGTGACAGTCGGCACTATGGCCAATATTGTACGGAATTGCACCACACCAGTTTCTCGCCCCCTCCAATATCTTGGCAGGCCAGAGATCACGCTATCGAATGGCTGATTGGCAAGGTTGAAACATAGGTCCTGCCGCTTAAGCGGGACCATTGCACGCCACTTGAATATTCTGCAGAAGTACTCTTCACCTAAATCTACAGCGTAGTTAGCGAAACAGCGTGTTGTGGAGTTGGAATTTCTAGTTGGTGGGATGTGAGATCTCAAAAGTGCTTCGAAAATTCAACCTGACGAGACTTTGAACCTATTGGCAATCTTTCGAATGTATACCTAAAATAACCTTCACTTGACATGTAACGCATGTATTTAGGATACGGAGTATACCAGCTTGACTCCACTAACTAAACCCTTGCGAAGCTGGTCAATCCCACCTAATACTCCTTCCCATCCACCTTCTCCAAGCCGTACAGGGTGCGGCTTTATTAACCCCTTCTCCAGTAGTTCTTGAGCCAGCTCGTAATTTTTCCTTGCGAATGCGACATCTTCCGGGATGACAGGGGTGTGTACACCGAACTGCGTAAATGGCTCTCCGAAGGAAGTATAACCTGAATTTTTTTCGCTCTTTATGTCTTTACGAGAGTACTTCACCGGCAGGACGGAGGCAATCGCACCACCACAACTAGAAATGCAGGCCTCACAGATGGCGGCACTAGAACTCGTGCTGATGCAATCAAAGACGTGTTGGAGGCTGTCAGAAGTATAGTGACGGACCTCCTGGGCGCATGTAGAGCTGTGGTAGTCGAACGTCTTCTCGGCGCCGCGGTCAAGGGCCAGAGAAAAATTATGTGGTGAGCAAATTGCGACGACCCTAAAGCCCGATAATCGAGCGAATTGTATTGCAAGAGTGCCCATTGAAGTGCTTGCTCCATAAATCAGGATCCATTGAGGAGGGTCTGCAGCTAGGGGGACCACTTCAATCGACGAGTCAGGCAGAGGAAGGCCTAGAAAATGATATAGCGCTTGACCACAGCTGTTTATGGCATGTGGAAGAGATGCAGCTTCCGTATCGCTAAGGAATGATGGGACTTGTAGACCCAAATTTCCTTTGGAGAGCGCGTACTCGCCAAAGGCACCTGTGACAGTTTACGGATTAGCTCATGCTAAAGATGATAGCAGCATTATTGAATCTGGGCCCACCTTCTTCAGGCCGGTCGGTGTTACAACCGTGTGAGATGGTGGCTATGCGATCCCCTTTCTTCCATGGTCTATCGACTTTGGAGCCAACTTTTCCAATGCTGCCGCCTAATGGAAGCAATTAGTCCTGATAGCATGGATCTAAAAAGACTTAGCAGACTGGCTTACAAAGATCGATCCCAACTGTCTCCCCTCCACTACCGTGGCGATCAATGATTTTTCTGCCCGCGTTATAAGATGGTAATCAAAACAGGAATTTTCGACTTTTGTGCTCACGCATCGCTAGGATTGACCGCTACCGCTTTAACTCGGATCAACACACAATCATCTCGCAAATTCGGAGTCGAGGTTTCTTGCACCTCTGCGGTGTGGTTCGTAGTTATCTTGATCGCTTTCATTGCTGCTGTTTTCCTGCTAACTTTGATTCTGACTCACCCAGAGAATCAGATTGCTTCGAGATGAACGAAGCTGTAGCCAGTATTGCAGTGATTAAGCCTTATCAACACCGACGCTCGCACCGAGGGCACATTCATACCCCTGCTCTGACCGAGCTTGGCGCTGGAATCCCGAGGAGAAATCACATAACGTGATCCACCACCGAGCGCCCACCCCCACCGAGCGCCCACCAACACCAAAATCCACCACCCACTAAATGAGGATATTGCGCCACCCACAATAGCTATTATCACAAGATTTCTTAGAGTCGCGATTATTAGATCTATTAGAGTAGATTAAATATTTTAGATTATATAAGTAGCTTTTTAGGGGGTCTAATTAGGCGCCCACGCTATAAAGTTGCCTCTACTACTATATCCTCTTCTACTAGCTCCTTATTAACTACCTTAGCTAGTATAATAGTAGGAGGCTTAAGGATTTACCTCTTACCTATTTAGGACATTTTAATATTATTTTAGAGTTACTTTTCTAGTTACTTAGTAGTTTTCTACTTATTACGTGTAGCAGCTTTTTAGGTAGCTTTCTCCTCCTACTCCTTCTTAGTAATTACTTAATTTAGGTAACGCTCCTTTATAAATTAAGCTTTAGCAAGCTTCTATTACTTATAAAGCTTAATTACCTTACTTTTTTAGTGTTATAGCTCCTATTCTTTAAGGTTCTTTTACTCCTAGAGCTTAAACACTTGCTCTACCTTTAATAATAAAATAAATTAGGCACTACTAATAAATTATTATTAGGGGGTAATAATAGAGGTTTACTACGCTTCCTACGCTTCTTCTTATTAGCTAGGGTAGCCCTTAGGTGTTTATTTTTGTGGTTAAGTAGAGTATTTCTTACTAATATAGTATAGATTATCTAGCTAAGCTTCTTTAACTATTTATTATAGATATTAATTATAGTATTATAGAGTAACTACTCTATCTTTCTCTAATTACTTATACTTAATATTAAGGTTATACTATTACTTAAAGAAGGCTAGTTACTATTATTTATAGGTGCTTTAAACCTTAAAAGGATAATATTAGGGTTAAGTAGTAAGATACCTATTACTTTAAAAGCTATTAATATTAGCTTTTCCTTAAAGGTATTACTCTATATAGTATTAAATAACTAGTAGAAATCCCTTTTAGTAATGCTTGTAAGCCCTTAGGAGCTATCTAGAAAACTAGATAGTTAAGCTTTGTATAAAGCTACAAAGGGAGTAAATACTATAATATTAATTAGCTAAAGGGTATAAGTGCTATAAGGGGGATATATTATAAGTAGGATCTTATATTTATTATAGTACTTAATAAACTTTATTATTACGTAATGTTATAGACTAGCCTTAAGGGAGAATACAATAAGCGTTAATAATAGTATTTAGTATCTTAAAGGAGAGGTAAGCCCTCCACGCCTTTTTATAGGTGTCTAGTGTGTTCGCTTAGTAGTAGTGTTAGACTTAGTCTATCTTGTGTTAGACCTAGGCTTAGGCATAAGCCTAAGCCCTTTACATACCCCTAACCTTCCCCTATAAGCTATCGTGAAATCGTCTTTCTAGGGGTCTAGGGTTATATCTTTGTCCTCTATAATCTATATTAGGCTTTATTACTATATTTTTTAGTTTTATTATTATATCTTTATATTCCTTCCTAATTTATAACAGGCCTGTATATTAAGTAGTACACGTGCGTAGCGTCTATACGCTTATTTTAGCACCCTACTATAAAAGTTCTAATATAGCTATCCTACCCTACTATAAATTTCCTAAACTTACTTTGTTATATAGTAGATTTTCCTAGCTAATTAGTCTTATCTCTACTCTTTTTCTATTAATCTAGCCTATATAGCCTCTATTATATCTCTATCTACTACTACTAGTACTAGTAGTAGGGAACTACTATAAGGTAGTTAGACCCTACGCTAGGCCTACTAAGATAACGTGCGTACTTTTAATATTCTCCCTATATTTCCTGCACTAACTTCTACTTAGCACACATCTCCCTAAACATAGTTGCTTAGTAGCTTTATTATTTCTAGTAACTTAGATAATAAGGAGTATAATAGTAGCTTTGTAAAGCTACTTCCCTATAATTAGTATATTAACTAGCTTTATCTCTTTAGCAAGTATAACTATTAGGAAGGTAGTAGTAAGTTCCCCTTAATTTTTGTTTTCTTTATAGCAAGTTCTAACTATATCTAGGGCGCTTATACAAGTCCTACTATTATAGCCACAAGACCTATACTTAATTAGAAGCTATCCTTACTAATAATCCTAACGTTTGCTAAGCCCTCTGTAACTAGCTTTAGTTTTATTATAGTTACTAGGAGGATTACCTCTATATTGCGAAGAAAGGGACCCTTAGCACTTTTATAGGGAAACCTACTAAAGGCACCTATTACTAGTTTATACTATAGTTCTACTAGCTCTACTATTATTTTAAGGATCTTATATTAAGGGCTTAAACTAATAACACTATTACTCTACTTACCCCTACTACCTACTTGCGCGCCTATAATTAGTATTAGCTTAGTGCTATTATTCTATCTACTACTAGTGCTCTAGTGTTTCTACTTTAGTCTACTATTACGCCTTTATATAGTAGTTATAGTAATAATAATATTATATAGCTTGCTACTACTACTAGTATTACCTTCTAGCGTATTAACTAGCGTATAAACAAGACCTAGGCCTAAACTAACCTTTATATTAATTAGCTTAAGAGCACTACTAAGCGCACTACCTAAGGTATTAAGACTCTTATTATTAGTGTTAATTTTCCCTTGTTTCCTTTATATCTATTCTAACATTTATTTTCTTTAGGCCTAGGGTGCTACGCGTTAGCTAGCTATTAAAGCACCACCCTTCTCCTACTACTACTACTACTGCTATTTATACTTATTAACTAAGTCGTCCCCTACCTACACCACGCGCAAGCGCTACTACTATTACTAAGAGATATAGAGGCGTTAGAATAACATAAATAATAGTTTAGGGGGGGCTAGGGGGGGGTTAGTTATAGATAGTAACGTTATAGATACTACTACTTAATTATTAGCTACACTATAAAACTTTAGTAGTAAGGCACTTGCTTAGAGTATTATAAGGAGAAATAAAAGATATCTCTAATACCTTCCTACTTCTTAATTATAACAAAGGTCTAAGTTATTATTCTAGTTTCCTTTTACCCTTACTTCCTAGCTTTTATATATATTAGGCTATTATTATACGCAGCATCCCTATACTATTCCTTAAACCTATCTAGAGCCTTAGTATCCTGCACTACCTCTAATAGGTGCTATATTAGATTAATATACCCCCTCTATTTTACTAGGACTTAACACTTCCCTTTTCCTCTTATATTCTTTGTATAAAGGATCTCTTCTACTTCCTATTTATCTAGTGTTATATCTTTATTTTCTAGAGTAACTATTAGACCTAGTTATAAGTCCTTAAGCTTCTAGCTTAGCAGCGGGTTATTAGTCGCTCTCTCTAGCAGATCTATATGCATAGTCTTATACAAGCTCCCTAGTAAGTCTAATACTACTATAAGTAGAGTAGGAACTTATATTACTTTATACTTTACCTATAGCTAGTTAAACTTTTTACTTAGTTAGTTTATCTTTATATTATATATTATAAACTAAACTATATTACCTTTTAGGAACTTTTTAGCTAGGTATTAGGACTAGTTTATTACTTCTTATTATTATTGCTATTAGAACGTAATAGCAGCTTGCGCTAGTTCTATACCCCTCTATAGGTGCAATAAGAACGCTACCACCTCTCTATAAGGATTCTTAGGCTTTACTAGTAGTAATATTGTCTTTTAGAGCGTGTCTATAGTATACCTATTTAAAAGTAGATTTAGGCTAATACTAGTTATGCTAGAGTCCCTGTTATTAAGTGCAAGTTAGTAGGCTAGCAGGTAGTTAGGCTAGTTAGTCTGCTTAAAGCATACTATTATACGTAGCACCGCCTGTACCTCTTAGTTTACCCGCTCTATCCCCCTGTCTATCTAGGGGTGGTATGCAGTAGATAGTAACTAGTTTATCTTTATTATCTAGCACAACGTTATCTAGAAAGATCCTAACTAGTTAGAGCCTTAGTTAGTAATAATAGAGGATAGGAAGCCCTAGAACTACTACTAGTTATCCTAGAAGATCCTTATATAATAATTAGCTACTATAGAGACTGTTACTTTAAGCTAAACATATTTAGACAATCTATTAGTAATAACTAATAGGAACTAAGGTTTACTATTATCTTTTGTAGGTAGGTTAACTATAAAATCTATAGATATTTAGGACTAGTATTGTAACGTAACTAGTATAGGTTATAACAGACCCTATTAGCGCTTCTAGGAGATATAAGCACTATAACAATAGCAGTTCTAAATATACTGCGTAACGTCTCCTAATATTCTATCCTAATAATAGTTGCAGCGTAGTATTTAAAATATTATATTCTTCCCTAGATATCCTACTAAACCTAATTTATGTGCTTACTATATAATAGTAGTTATAAGGGGTTCCTATATTAGCAACTAAATAACGCCCCTCTAAAGCAAAGTGCTATGTACGCTAATTATATAGTCCCTAATCTATTGCTTTATATTAGCTAAAACTAGGAAAGACCTAGCGCCTTTCTAAACTGTATTAAGACGCACTTAGTATATCTTATCTTCTAGTACTACTTTGTCCTATAGTGTCTATATATATAGGTTAGCAAAGAGGCTAGCGCCCTTTAGTAACTTAGACGCCTCCTCTACTTCTAATACTATAACCTAAATTAATTTAGGGCGTATTACTAACTATAGTGTTACTTTAGAGGAGTTTAAATCTTATAGTTACCTACTTAAGGTATTAGGTTATCCTATAAGATAGCTAGGTCTATACTATAGGATATACTAATATTTTAAAAGTTCCTCTACCTAGTAGCACTATTACTTGCTTAAGCTTTAAAGGCTAGTAAAGTACTCTAGGTTTTTATAGTCTATAAATATTGTGAATAGCTTATAAACACTCTATAGCTCTACTAACTAACTTTTAAGATACTTAATAATAGCTAGTAGTTCCTTATTATATATAGTGTAGTTTTGTCTCTCTAGTATTAGTGCTATAGAGTAGTAAGTAACTAGGCGCTAGACGCCCCTAACTTTTTATAATAAGTAACCCCTAAGAGCGTATCCTAAATAGTCTACTTCTAATAACATTTCTTTAGCTAGGTCCTATTATATTAGTACTAGTCTAGATATAAATGCCTTTTTTAGTGTATTAAATATACTCTATTCTTCCTCTCCCTATTAGAATAGGGTGTCCTTCCTAGTTAGTTAGTTTAAAGGCGCTACTACTTTAGAAAACTTTGCGATAAAATCGCAGTAGAAGTTAGCAAAACCTAGAAAACTCCTTACCTCTCTTATATTCCTAGGGGATTCCTATTCCTATACTACCCTAAGCTTTTTAGGGTTAGGTCTAAGTAATTTGCCCGCCTTAATAATATAGCCTAGGTAGCGTACCTCCTTAATACTAAAAGCACATTTCTCTAAGTCTAGGTATAGTCCTACTCCTTTTAATAGCGTAAGTATATACTTTACTTTTTCTATATAGTTAAACTAGTCTCCTCCTAAATAAATTAGGATATTATTAAGGTAGGCTATTATATATAATCTAAGTAACTCTATAAGCGCGGTATTAATATATTATTAGAAAGTAGATAGCGCACTACTAAGACTAAATAGATATACTAACTATTTATATAACCTAAACTAGGTATAGAAAGCTATTAAGGGCTTATAACCTTCTACTATTCTAACTTTATAAAAGGTAGCGTAAATATCTACTTTTATAAACTAATTTACGCTAGATAGTATGCGCAAAGTTTCCTTAATAAGTAGTAGTAGATATTAGTCTAATATTATTATGCTATTAAGCATCTAGTAATCTATATAAAGGCGCTAACTACCTAACAGCTTCTTTACTAGTAATACTAGAGCTCTAGCTGCAGAAGAGCTTACTTAGATCTAGCCCTTGTCTATTAATCTAGTAAGTTATGTTCTTAGTTCTAGCAATTAATCACGCGATATAGGGTACAGGGGACCCTATAGGGGGTTAGGCTAGGTTCTATCTAGGAGAGTTATTAACTAAATATAGTAATCTATACTACCTTAATAAGGTAGTAAACTGCTTGCTAACTCTTTGTTAAACAGGTCCTTAAACTCTTATAGTTCTAGTAGTAACTTTATCTTTCTAGTTTTATACTTAGGTTTATAGGGAACTGTGTTATTAGTAATATAAATAGTGTGTATATTAATAGGACTTCCCTTACTAATACTTCCTAGATATTTTGTTAGGCGCAAGTTATATATTACCTATAAAATATCTAGTATATTTATTATAAAAATTTGTACCTATATATCTTCCTATTAGGATCCTTAATTTAGCAACCCTGCTATAACTAAACCTAAGATAATAGAGATATAGGTAGGATGCAGGCGTCTCCTGCTCTCTTATACTACTATATTTCCTGCCTTCCTAATTATTAATTCGCCTTATAGAATGTTAATAACAACGCCCTATCTGCACAGCTATAGTCTGCCTAGTATTAGTTAATAGGAGAGACTAGGTACTATATAAGCTAAAAGCTAAGACTACTAACTATCTAAATTATAGTCTAATACTACTAACTATAAAATTCTTGTACCCTTAGTAATTCCCTAGGTATATTATAAGGGTTGTAGGGGAATATTAATAAAGTTCCTACTAATCTATCTTGCTAACTTTTCCTTAACTATACTAAAACACTAGCACCCTAAATTAACTATCGCTTGCATATTCTCTACTCTGCCTAGGAGGAGGGGAATAAAGAAAGGAGGATTATTTAACCTAGCCTTAATATCTAGGGGATACTTAATAGCCTCTACTATTAATAATTCCTTTATTATAGTATCCTCCTTATACCCCTAACTTGGCCTAAGGTTAGGGGCGGCTAGTTTCCTAAATTAGGGCCGCTTGCTAATACTATAACTATCTTAATACCTACTAGTTACAGTAATAGGGTATTAGGGTATACACGCACAAAATAACTACCCTATCTACACTAGGTGTAGACCTTTGCTAGTTTCTATGTATTAAATAGGTCCTGTAGGATCTAGTTAGGATATAATATTAGTAGTTTAGTAGGTGCACTTAATAAGGCTACTACTTCTACTATATTTATATTGCCGTCCTAATCTAAGTTAGACTTCTACTAGGGTTCCTTAGACTTACTAGCCTAAAGAAAGCCTAGTTCTAGAGAGGCTATTTTAATATCTACTATAATTATCTTATATTCCTCTATAGCTACGTTATAGTTTATCCTAGAGACTCCCCTATTAAGGGAAACTAAGTGTATATAACTATTAAGAGATTACTAAAGTTATAAAAGCTTCTATTTATTATTCTAGTGTAAACCTCCTAACTATATAAGGAGCTATATAAAATTTACAAAGAACTCTATAAAAGGCTAATTTTAGCCTTAATATAAGTATTCTAATATAACTTAGGCGCGCTCCTACCTATAATAGTTGCTATAATAGAACGCTAGGTAGTTAAGAAACCTGCTTATATCCTAACGCTTGCGTGCCCTATCCTTAAAGTATAGTGCTATAGCGCGCTAGACTATAGGTAATAACTAGGACTAAATATATATAAACCTTGCCTCCTTATCCCTAATAAAGACCTTGTCTGCACGCAGTTTAAACTCTATAGTTATTTGCTAGGAGGAGAAGTTTGCCTTAGTGCTATTATATAGCAAGCTAACTAGGAAAGGTTTATAGTATAAGGCAGGAGAGGGTAGAGGTAGTATATTATTAAACCTAGTAGGCTTAGAGGAGGGTTAGGATAGAATCTAATTGCGTATTTCCTTGTTCTATTAACGTAGTATAGCTATTATAGCAGAGTCTTAAGCCTATTATTCTATTAATCTATAGACCTATTATATTAGCCTTTCTACTATATTAGGTTGCACCTGGTTATTCTAAACATCTAGCGCGTCTATCTCTTATTACTATTATAGTATATTTAGAAGAAGATACTAAAATATTATAGACTAGCCTTAAGGGAGAATACAATAAGCGTTAATAATAGTATTTAGTATCTTAAAGGAGAGGTAAGCCCTCTACGCCTTTTTATAGGTGTCTAGTGTGTTCGCTTAGTAGTAGTGTTAGACTTGGTCTGTCTTGTGTTAGACCTAGGCTTAGGCATAAGCCCAAGCCCTTCACACGTAAGATCTATAGCTATTAAGAATAAGGAGCTAGTATAAAGTATAAGCTTTAGCTTTTATCTTGCAATTAAACACCTCCTTAAGCTAGGATACCCCTAGGGTGTGGCTTATCTACCTACTTAGTAATCCTATAAAGAAAGCTTAGTATTATAATAGGTTAAAATCTTATAACTAGGTATCCTATAGAGCTCTAGATTAGGACTAATAAATAAGGGTAAAGGTAAGAGTAGTACTATTAGCGCATATGCAAGCTATAGTAGTAATCTACTCCCTATTACTATTCTAGAGTATAGCTCTAATCTTTCTCTACTTATAGGCGCTCTTATTAAATATATATTTAGTTTTTAATAGTACTCTAATAAGAAAACCCTTCTTATCTATATTATAGATATACTAACTCTTAATATTATATTACTCTATTTTTTAGTGTAAAAGCTTAAAATATAAGCTATACTTAAAGGTAGAATTAGCTTTAAAGTAGTTATAATTAAGCCTAGTAGCCTAATAGGAGATAAGATTAATATTATAGTAGTTAATAAAGCGCTATACCTAATTTTTACTTACTAGATTCCTTATTATTTTAGTTATAAAATTTTAAATAATAGTCTATATAAGGGGTAATCCTTACCTATAAAGCTCTTTAATATACTTTATAAGCTTACTTTCTTATATAGTGTTAAGTATTTAACTATTTAGTAGAGTAGTAGTACACGCCTGCTAAATTTTCTAGTAGCGTCTAGATAAGGTTAACTATAAGCAACTATACTTTTCTACTATTTCTAAGTATATAAAATCTTCTCTAAGAGTTAAGGATTTAATTGCTGCAAGCGTGTCGTTAATAGGTGCCATAGTTGTTGAGAAATTTGGTGTTGAAAATTTGGTGATTTTGGTGTTGGTGGGCGCTCGGTGGGGGTGGGCGCTCGGTGGTGGATCACGTTAACATGTTCCATGTGAGGCCTTGGGACAGTCGTGAGAGCATCCAGCCTCGGGACGACTCTGAACACATACTGCTCTCGGTGCGAGAGTAGCGACGACAGTAGACGTGACTGGAGTACCTTATGCGCAATCATGGTTACCATGGGGGTGGTTACCTATGTTTGCACCTCTGTCCAGAATGAAATGAACTGTGGGATCAAACAGGAGACGTAGGCGAAAGGGAGCCGTGGAACGCGCCGCGACCTTTCTTGCACCGAGGTCGGGTGAGCAAGTTTTGCCGAAGTCTCAGCGAGCACGGAACTCCGACAGGAGAAGTAGCGATGCTATGACCGTGAATGTACGTTAGCTGATCCCATATAAAAACCTCGAAGTTGCGATATGTGCTGACAATAGTTAACATACTTTCAAAGCATCAAAATGGCGTCAACAATCAACGCAGAATCCCTCTTACACCTGGCTCAAAATCCTCCTCAAGATTCTCGAGAACGATTTTCCCTGTATGAAGCAGCACGACGGCTTATGTTATCTGTGGAGGACCCAATGAGCATGGGGTCCCGAGTTCATTTCAATGCAAGACTTTCCTCGTACCAAGCTGATTTTATGGAAGCTAGGACTGACCACAATTTGTAGCTGACCGCAGCTGCAGTATCTCAAGTAGCAATCGACCTCAAGATATTCGAGCTGTTGATAAAAGAACCAAACGAGCACTGGTCAGTCGACGATTTAGAGAAGCACACAGGTGCGGAGGCCAGTCTCCTGGGTATGTTTTCAGTTTACACCCCGAGAGAAAGCTGTTTCAGTGAAGAAGTCTGATAGATTACAGATCGGCTCATGCGTAATCTTGCGGTGAACAATTTGGTGCTCGAGGTTGCCAGTTCTACGTATTCTGCTTCTCACCTCACCGCACGCTGTGCGTCTGCAGCATTCAGAGCCGGTTTGGCACACAGGTCAGTGCTTCACTTTGCGCAGTCACTCCTATCAGACTGACGGATCCTTGGCTTTCCAGCAAAAACCTGATATGGCCAGGTCTACAGGTACTACCCACGTTTCTGGCTGAGAACGGTTATCAAAATCCTCGTGATCATGTGCGATCGGCATGCATGAGAGGCGTGGACTTTGATGGCGATGCAATGGCTTATTTGAAAGAAAACCCTGAGAAGGCGGCCGCGAGCTATCTCTTCATGGCGGAGAACAAAAAGGAGGCTCCGAAGTGGGTAGATGGCAAAATTCCAACGACTGACCTCATACTCAGTGAGGAGGAACTTGCCGACAGTCGCGTCATGCTTGTAGATGTTGGTGGCGGGAGCGGACACCAGTGCGAGGCCATTCGCAAAGCTTTTCCCCATCTCAAAGGTCGCATCCTGGTAGAGGACCTCCCTTTCATGGTCAATAGGATCGATAAAGAGCATGCTCGCACAGTCGGTTTCGAAGTCGTTGCGCACGATTTCTTCAAACCTCAGCCAATACGCGGAGCCAAGGTCTATTACATGCGCAACGTCATCCACGATTGGGACGATGAGCGAGCGTCCGCTATCCTGCAACCAACTCACGAAGCCATGGCCAAGGACTCTGTCCTGTTCATTGATGAGATTATTTTACCGAAAGTTGGCGCTTCCAGTAGGCAAGTACACATGGACATGGCTGTCATGGTTTTCGCAGGAGCCATAGAGAGGACAGACAAGCAGTGGAAAGATTTGTTGGGCAACAATGGGTTCGAAATTCGAGACATATGGGTCTACGATGAGCAGCTAGGCGCTGCAATTCTTGCCGCTGTACCTAGATCGGAATAGATTGAAACTTAGCTATCTTAGCTAGAAATGCGTGGTTGGAAAGGCTGAATGCCCTACTCTCCTCAGAACCTTTTGCAATCACTCCATGGCAGATGGCATATGCGGTACGTGATACTGTAAAATCGTACGTTTGCGATGATAGTGTGACTTGACTTCGCAAATATGTCGTACATCTAGCAGAGAGATTACCAAAATAAGCCAGATGAGTGGTGTAGAGTTCGGCGTAGAGAAACCCACGTGGATCAGATGCACAGTTATCTCCAGAAGAAGTCCCAGCATGAAAGATAAAACTCCAACCAATTCAGATGTACATAATGAGTCTTCAGTGGCCTGGGCATGGTGAGAGCATACTACTCAAAATCTCGATTTGTCTGGCGCTCACCGTATGAAAGATGCAGCAGAAAGAAATTTCCCATAAAGCATGTCACAAAAGAGCATGTCACAAAAGTGCATGTCACAAGAGTGCATGTTTCAAGATTGGTATTTTCGGAGAAATTTCCAAATCTCTTGTGAGATCGTCCACACCGTAATGCCGCTCAATTGTGACCTTTCAAGCATTCTAGTCAAATATTATAAACTATGTGAGGTGCAGCTTCTGATTGACAGTACTTCATTCCCATAAGTAGACAACCTTACATACGATTCATCATGCAGTCTGTCCACAATGGGCCAGGATTGAAATTTTCATTTTTGCAAAAAGAGCTATTTTGAATGTACACTGTGTCAGGCTGCCATGATCCCATCAAAAGTTGGGACAGCGGTAACTTCTATCCTAAAATCTGCACAAGATGTAAAACGTTGATCACTTCTCCTGTCCCCCTTTCCCATAAGTTCCTCGGCATGCAGGCTCAGTTGCCCTGGTTCTAGGCTAAGTAGAGACCTGTGACACAGCTTTTGTTTCGACCTGATAGAGTGGCCTTTTTTGGGCAGATGATGGAATGGTACCGTCTCGAATAACATGATCCAGTGATGTTAGAGCAGGGCCATTTGATTGAGGCTTTATAGCATCTTCAGGACGCCCTGTGAAGAAGGCCAGCGGGATGCTCGGGCCCCAAACCTTGATCGAGTCGGGTTGAACTTGTTCGTATGTTGGAGGAGTGTCGCAGTTGACAAGATCACCATCCGTGTAGTGCTCAATAATGTTACCAGAAGCATCAAACCTGGATAGTGTTCATCAGAGGCGCGCCCAAGTTACCGCGCATGCGGAAATGCTCACCAGTAATCGAAGATATGGCTTCCATATTTGTGCCGGCCTATGCCGTAGCAACTAGTCCAACCTGTTTGCAGTAGCCAGTCGTGACCAAGCTGCTGAGTATCGAAGCTATCGGATTCGAAGCTACAGTGGTGCGGTGTTGCCTCAGGGAGTGGCTTCATCGCTCGAGATAGGAAGATAGTCTGAATTTGTTGGTCAGCAGACGTGATAAGAATGCTTGTTTGTGAATTAGTACGTACATGATGATCGACAAATTCTTTGCCTTTGTCGATGTGTAAAAACATGAAAGCGGGCTTCCCATCCGCTAGTTGGAGACAGCTCGACAGCTTAAGGTTGAAAATGTCCATGTACCAGCTCACTGCCTCATCGAACTTGGAAGAGTCAACTCGCAGTCCATAATGTCCACATTTGGCAAGCTGACAGGGGCCGCGCTCAAAGGCATGAAGTGTTTGCCGTGCCTTTACTGTGCCCGAATTGAGGATGATCGGCGCAGGCGCTTTCTCGTTGACTTCAGCGGCAGACCTCGTCTTCGCCCCATGAACCAAGGTCACTTTCATTCCCACTGGGTCTGTCAGCACAACCTGTTGCCCTCCACCGAGTGAATTAGAATCCTCGATGCTTGATGCTCCGGCAACTCGGGCGGCCCGATGAAGGTCGTCTACAGACTCCACTGCGAGAATACCTCCAACAAAGTGCTTCCTGTCATCTAGCGACTTCTCGGCAATGTAAACATAAGTCTCTGGCCCGAAGCCACGATAGTACGTCCTGGTCTCCTCGCGCTGAACAGCTACCAAGCCAAAGTCTACCAAAAACCGGTCGATCGCATTGAGATTAGGATGCTGATAGTGTACTGCGATAAGACGGTTGAGCTGCACCTTTGCGTTGGCCATATCGTCGTCAAGTCTGTGTAGTATCGTCCGTCCTCTATGACATGCAGTACGAATTGTGGCATCTTATGGCGCGCTCTTTTGCTGTCTCGACTGTTCGGTAATGTTCAGTAGGCAATCCCGAACACCGATCGGATAAGGACACCAAGCGATCGAAAGCACAACGTGCACAGGACTGACGATCAATCGTACACCGAGCTCGCGGATAGGAGCTGCCCACTGCCCAGCACGGACATGTCCGATGGTAGAATCGGGCCATACCATCGGTCTTGCTACGTCTCTGTTTGGTTGTCCTAATGTAAGTAACCCTGTAGATGGCTAGGGCGATAGGGCCAACTACGGCACTTTTATCCGGTGAGATTTGGCCTCGGTTCCACTACCATGGTACAGTGTGCACTGTATCAAGGTAATCTAGCAACCCTGGTACGGTGATATATCTCATCAGAAGCACCACCGGCGGCGGAACAACAACACTGCATGTGAAATAAAGCACTTTTCTCAACAAAAGTTCCTAGACAAGTTGTTCCTGTCCATTGTGCTTTCCGTAATGTAATACGCTTGGCAGTCTGTCATGTGCTATAGCCATGGTTGTACGGTAACGTGTTACCCCCTGATGGGCCAGTGTCTTAGCTAGGATTGTGCATTAGATAGCCAGTTACCTAGCTGCTAGACTAGACAAGTTACAATGCATACATACTACATTTAATTCTTTTTATTAACCGGATACTGCATCTTGCAGGTACGTTCCTCTCAATCGGTGAAAAGGTACACGTGATATATACGGAATAACTCTTGTACACTTCGTATAAGTAGTACTGTGCCCTGGCACAGAGTAATGACAGTAGAGGTGAACTGATTATACAATCATTGGGGTGGAGATAGGCACTAGCAGGAAGGATATGATCATACAACTATCACGAAATGAGAAAACAACAAGATTCAAAGCTTCACCTTCTTATATAACCATTTATCCTCTGAAAGCATTCCTGATTTAGACAAACCTACTATTTAACATTACCATGACCTTCAACCTAACAGACGAACGACCTGACCCACCACGATGGGGGAGTTTCAGTACTTTAACCAAATAATTGCATAAAGACATCAATTGGTACTCTCTGTTTTGCCACTGAAAGTTACTGCCCATAGCATAAGACACAGCGACATATATGCAGATGCTAGGAGTGCAAATTGGGTAGTAGTATAGCATATTCCGTAGAGTAGTAGTATAATATATTGCGTAGCGCCAATTTGTAGCATTTCTTCTATGTCAACCGTATCCATGTTGCCACAACACACCGAATCATGGCTTCTAACCCCAAGATTAAACGTTGAATCGAAAGGTCTCGGATGCTGAGTCATAGGATGCACGTGCAGACGGGTCAAGCAGAACTCTCTCAGTGTCATCTGCATCGTATGGTGCATGGTCGAGGATCTTGACAATCTTGTTCTCCATCACTGCTCGAGCATATTTCCTATCAGCGCGCTCCATGCGCAACAAAGCTCGTGCACGGTAAGCAGAATAGTCCTGCTCACTGAGCATTGCGTAGAGATACTTTGATGCAACACCAACCAACTCTCCGCTCTTCTGTCCAAATCCGAAGGACGTGAGTAGGAAAGCCTTGGGATCCGTCAGAGGTATCGATTCCTTTGGTACCACCAACATAGAAAATGTTCTCAGCGCTGGGTCTACATTATCTGCATTGCGCTGAGGGGGCAATGTGCCATCTCTCATGATCTGTAGGCAGCCATTTAGCATCCAACTGGCAGCTGGGGCTTTTGGATGGCCGGTTAAGGCCTTTTGAGCCACTGTCCAAAGAGGTCGGCGGGTGTTACGGCGTAGATGGTGCAGCTGCCTGGAAATGACTTTAAATTCATTCAAGTCACCGGACTTGGTGGACGTAGCATGTAGAGAAACAAAATCCACGTCATCTATCGTCAGCTGATGCTGAGCCAACGAAGCATGCATTGGAGACAACAGTGTTTCGACGTGACTGGTAACACTCCACGGAAAATCATCCAGGTCTTGATCTTCAAGGCTGGACATTGTGTCTACTGCTGTCAGACTCGTTTTATCAGATCCGCTTGAGTATTGCATTGGCTTCAAGCTTTCTCTGGCAAAGGTGAGAAGTCCTTGTCCGGGCGCCGGGACTGAGCGGCCAACAGTATCGGCCGCCATTGTAGAGCCTGCGATGATCCCATAAATGGGTAGTCCCATCTCGATCGCTACACTGGCGCTGCAGATTAACTGGACTCCACAGCCGTGTGCCTCCACAAACCCTCCCCGACTTTCAGTCAGTGGTCTCGACATCTCGTGTGGCAGACGACCTCTTGCCGCTTCCTCGGTCGTGTTGACTGTTGCCTTGAGCATTGAGAATCCATATGATTCGTCCTCCTGAAGATCATCGTAACCGCCAACGAGGCACATCTTTGTCTTACCGGATCGTATTGAGTCCACAGCGGAGTCAATTGACTCAATGCCAGTCGCGCAAGCACCAGAGGGCGTTTTAATGGGGCCCGAGGCTCCAAGAAGTAACATGTTCACCCACGCAGCTGGTGTATTAGCAAACGAGTCTGCGAGCGTATCACTTGCTATGGGACGATCGAGCAGCGTATCGCGGTATAAGCTTCTCCCTTTGGAGCTACCTCCCATTAACGTGCCAATGAAATTACCAAATTCAGCAACATGTATGTGGGTGAAGATCTCGCTGGGTTCGGGCAGTCCTGCGCTATAGAATGCCTCTGCCACACAGCATAGCGTGAATAAAGTACTGGGTTCCAGGGCTTGCGCAAGATCTGTCGGTACTCCATAGGTTTGGGCGTTCCATCCTTTGGGCATAAGTCCAGCTACGACACCAGCTTGAAACTCAATCTGCTTTGGGATCATAATGCTTGCGCCTCGCTTGATTCGAACGAGACAGGTTTCGCCGTTGGGGTGTGGTCTGATGAGAACTTTATCGCCGTGCTTGCTTTTGAAGGCGTCTGCCGAGGTCCGTGTAGCTTCGAACTCCGGCAAGTCCTCTGTAAGGACCGTTTCTTCTAGCACTTGTCTCTTAGCCGGGTCCCACTCAGGTATGTCATGTGTGGCCAGGCGTCGCACACCTGAGTGCTCTTTAATGTAGGCCCCGTACTTTTCTTCAATCTGTTGATCTGCTATCGGTGCACCTGTTTTGGAATCGCACCACCCCACATAGAAGCTACCGTCAGGGCGATGCCCATTGTGGTGACGAATGAGACCCATCAGCCACGCCATCTCAACGAAGCCAGAAAGACTCAGGCGACCTTGAGATTCAAGTTCCCACCTCGTACGTGCGCTGCCATGGGGTCCCAGCTCTGAGAAGCCGACGACTACAATTTGATCCGCAGGACCTGCTGCTTCGAGGCTGAACTGTGTAGAAAGGGCCTCTTGCTTGGACAAAGGTAGGCTTGGAAACCCAACTCGAAGTGTTGCTCTCCGATCGATGAAGGGTTGTTGTGCTTTGGGGGGCTTTCCATGGATTAATTCTTGCTCTCGGATTCTCTCCTTACAAATCGCTTGCCTTGTACTTGAGACGAATTGAATCTCGCGGCGAGCTCGGGATATGACTTCAGAACAGTCTGTCAAGCATTCGAGAGCACCTCCAAAATCTGCAAGTATTGGCTCCGTCTCGCAGAGCTCGACCATGGTTGGATCCATCATAGTAACGACGTTAAAGGCCATCTCTTCAGCGGAGAAAGTCAGTACGCCATGCGACTCGACTGATTCAGCGATGGTATCATTTGCACGCATAAGCCTGGTCGATCGAGTCCATCCGATTATGGCGCCACACACAGAAATATAGTCGCCTGCCCAGGATTCGGATTGGGCACGGTGTAACAGGGCCTCGAGGCCAAGTTTAGATTCAGCGTAGAGGCCGTCTCCACCGAAGGTTCCTCGGTTGGGCGAGAGAGGCACAATCACTTGAGTAGGGTGGCAATCTATACCACGCTCCTTCTGGCTTGTGATCAAGCGACCGAGAAGACGATAAATATTTACGAGCATCATCCTGTGTGCTAATTCGTTGTTGGCGCCTACTTGCTCAATCTCGGCACTATTCTCCACTGCGGCAGCGAACGGAATGACGGCGTCGAGCTCGCATTCCATTACAGTATGGATATAGTCAATCAGATGGTGACAGTCTTGAGCACTGGCTAGATTGGCTTGAATGACCCTCAGTTCGGAGCCAGCCGAGCCGTTGTCGTAATACAGCTGCTGATAGACGGCAGCTGCATCAGCCGGTGTTTGTCGCGTGGTGACAATGACCTTGGCTCCACTCTTGAGTAACAGACGCGCCACTGCCATGGCAATTGATCCGGGCCCGGCCCCTGTGATCAGCACAGCTCGTCCCACGTATGACCAGCCCGTCTCGAGGCATCGCTCCATGACTGAGAACAAGTTCGACGTCAGCTCTGCGTCCGGCGCCCATGAGGAGCCTCTTTTGGATCGCAAACTGACGAGACAGCCAAGTGCAGGGCGCGAGTTCACGTCTTCACTTCGAATCGTTTCTACATAGCCCTGGCTTCGTTCTAGCTCGACATATGTAATTTTTCCCTCCTCGTCGACTCTTGTTTGGGGCCTACATGATTTCAGCAAGTGAGCGAGGCCAACATCGTCATGAGACGAAGGGCCTTGTCGTTGGGCCTTGTCGCACGTGGCGAGACGTATACGGTCTGCATTCCACCAGTCGTTATACATCCTCACTCGCCTGGCATCAAAGACGGGAAGGGCGCCAGTCAAGTACTCGTCGGAGAATTCAGCGACCAATGCATCCAGCTTGGCCTGTAGGCCTTCGACCTGGGCGGAGGATGCGTTGATGTCAGTCACGTGACTGTCACAATTGCACATGCAATCGTGTGTTTGGCTCGCCGGCGCCGTTGCTGTTACTTGGACAGATGGCTGCTGATCTTGCTGCTGTTGCTGCCGTTGCTCGCGGATGGTTAACGAGAGCCCACACCATGCGGCATACTGCTCTGTTGCCCCGTCCATCAGCTCAACCGCTTCCTTGATGGATCCCAGCCGGACCGTCGGCTCCGACACAAGCGCCGTGATCAGCACGGAGGTCTGACGGCCCGGGCCGAGACCCCACTTGGCTGCCAAATGCGAGCGCACAAAGGCAGCGTTGCAACCAAGGGGCATTTTGTTGGACAGCAGCCTGCCGAGAAGAAGTCCAGATATCTTGCCCGGACCCGCAGTGGCCATGGAGTCGAAGCGACTGTCCAGCTCGCTCAGAGTCATGTCCTCGGCACCATCAGGCACTCGCTGCTCGCCAAACTCGGCTATCAAGTCGCCCACCATCTCGTTTTGCAGTATCGACTTGCCCCCGCTGAGCTCGCGCACCGAGGTCGAGGAGGGGATTTGGGCGAGAGATCGTTTCAAGCGCCTGGCAATCAGCATCCGAAGTACTAACGAACCGGGTAGCGGACAGTCTGGCACGGCTGCAGTTGAGTTGCCTGTTTCCGAATCAGGTGGTCGAGCAGTCTTCGTCACCATGCTGGATGTCTTGACCTGGAGGGCCCTCTTCTCTCTGGCCTCATCTGTTGCCTCTTCCTTTGCCTCCTGCTCTGCTAGTCCTCCCCCCTCATCCGCCTCCGACGTCCTGGCCTTGGACTCCTCATCCACGGCCTGTTCGTATTCATACCACAGCTTGGGATCATCACCAGCGCATGAGAGCAAGACTGGGGGCGCTGCTGCTGAACGACGACCGTCTGCAATCAATCCCATTGCTTGTTTCTGCGCCATACTGGTCAATGTGCCCGAAGGACCCAATTCGATTAGACGAGACACCGGAGAGCTGCCGGAGAGCAGGACGTTTTGACTATCCGTCCATTGTACTGGGAATGCAAACTGATGGCTGCTGCAGTGTTAGACGCTTTCCAATACAGATACTGCCATGAACTCACGCCAAGAGCTCCACCAGCAACCTGTGAGCGACGACTTGCTCATCGAGAGTGAAGGACTGGGCCATTGCGGTCTTACAACATCACTGTGGCACTGTAGAAAGAGTGGTTGGGTGGACGCCTCTACTAATGCGCCTGGCGGCATCCTCGGCCGAGTGTCGGCAATGTCCAACCTCCTGATCGTGACATAATCAATCCCGAGCTGAGTCAATCCCGAGCCTTCAGCCTCGCGGACCGAGATGGAGGTGTCAGGGCCGGAATCTGAACGCGCTCATAATCGTCCCTCAGGGTTCTAGTTGTCCAACAAAGACTATACGACAGAACGACGACATGACTCTCTCACGCTCGACGCCGGCAGAGAAGACACGAGTGGCTGCCGTGTTTGGAGGCCAAGGCGATGGCAACCTCACCCCCCTGGAGGAGATCAGGTCTCTCTACCGCCACAGTCCTACAGCAATCGACGCACTGATAGAACGAGCCACTGGGACGCTCCAAGGGCTTCTGCATCAGTCAAGCTCAGATAACTTTCACCACACAACCAACTTCGATCTTAAAGGATGGATCAACCGCAAGCAAGCGAGCCCGAAACCAGAAGTTCTTGCTGAAGCACCTGTCAGTCTGCCAATCAACACTGTTCTGTCTTTTGCACAAATCATCGTAGTGTGCAAGAGCTACGACTTAAATCCAGGAGAATTTGCGGCATCCCTATGCTCAGTGTCTGGTCGCGCCGAAGGCATGCTAACCGCCTTGGCGCTTGCCCAGACAAGCGACTGGGCATCCTTCTACTCCTTGGCAGATGCTTACCTTGAGCTTTCGTTTTGGATTGGCCTGAGTGTGCACGAGGCGACACCGCGCTCGGCTGTTACATTGGGGCAGGTCCAGGAGTGCCTGGATATGACTGGAAGCAAACCTTCTCATGCTCTGCGTGTTTGTGGACTACCGCGAGCCACGCTAGAGATGGCTATACGCCTTGAAAATAAGACGGCATTTCGCAACGAGCGCGATCGGATATATTTGGCATCCGTGGACTCTTATGATCAATTCATCATTGCTGGGCCAACCGAAGCTCTGATCAGCGTTTCCACGCGTCTTCACAAGGGGATACCATCAATGGAACAGAGCCAAGAAGGGCTTCGCCTGTATTTCTTGCCCGTTTCAGCTCCGCTCAATACGCCAATTATGGCTCCAGCCGTGAACAGTCTGCTGAGCCTGGCATTAACAATGCCGATACTCAACCAGGAGCTTCGTATACCCATAGTGTTTCCCCGGGACGGCGGTGTCATACAGAATGGTAGCATAACAGCTGCCAAAGTCTTCTACAACGTCGTTGAGTCGTTGCTGGTCAAATGTATGGATTGGCCTGCAACGTGTGAGTCCCTTAGGGCTCATCGTGTCCTGGCTTTTGGTCCTAATAAAACAGCTGCTTGGATACGGGAGGCAACTGCGGGCCTTGGCTTGGATGTGGTGAACATGGCTGATGACGCTGTGCTACGTCGTTTGAAGGATTATCCGCCCTCGCTCTACCTGATGCCATCAAATTTGTCCTGGCAGGAAGCCTATGGGCCACGCATTGTCCGTGACTCTACAGGCCGCTACTCTCTCCGCACGCGCATGACGGAGCGTTTCAACGTCCCACCTCTTATGGTTGCGGCCATGACTCCTACCACAGTCTCATGTGACGTAGTCGCTACTATAGCGAACGCCGGTTACCATGTCGAATTAGCCGGCGGCGGCTATCATCGAGCCGATGCTTTTGAGCTTGCTGTGCGAAGACTGGCTGTGGCTATACCCGCGTACCGCGGAGTCACCTGCAACCTAATCTACATCAATCCTAAAGCCCTTGGCTGGCAGATTGATGTGTTGAAAAAATTGAAACGAGAAGGCCTTCCGATTCGCGGACTTACAATAGGGGCCGGCGTCCCCTCTCCCGACGTCATTAAAGAATGGACGGCATCTTTAGAGTTGAATCATCTGTCATTCAAGCCTGGCAGCCTCTCAGCGATTGATCAAGTCATTGAGCTTGCTAAGATTTATCCAGACCTGACCATTGGTCTACAATGGACTGGTGGCAGGGCTGGAGGACATCATTCCATGGAAGAGTTTGAGCCGCCCATTCTTGAAAGTTACAGCCGAATAAGGGAGTGCGACAACATCGTTCTCATTGCAGGAAGCGGGTTTGGCGATGCAGAGAGCTCCATCGCATACCTGACTGGGCAGTGGTCTCGTTCATTTGGTCGCCCGCCGATGCCGTTTGATGGAATTCTTTTAGGCAGTCGTATCATGATTGCTAAAGAGGCACATACAGCATTGCAAGCAAAACATCTCATCAGCCAGACTCCTGGCGTTGATGCTTGCAACTGGCGCACTTCAGTCAAGAAAGGACAGGGCGGCGTCATTTCTATTCATTCCGAATTCGGGCAGCCAATACACGTCCTAGCAACCCGTGGAGCATTGCTCTGGAAGGCATTCGATGAGCGCATATTTTGCATTCGTGATGTGCACAAGAGGCTAATATATTTACGCAAGTACAGGGACTGGATCATTCAAGCCCTGAACTCTGATTACGTTCGGCCCTGGTTGGCCGTCGACGAGAGAGGCAACAATGTTCAGATGGAAGAAATGAAGTACTCAGAGATGGTAAGGCGTCTATGTCTACTCATGTCCACCACGTCGCGACGAAATTGGATCGATACGTCATATTGCCGCATCGTTATGGACTTTATTCATGAGGTTGGGTCCCGTTCATCGATATCTGTAGAATGCCTCAGTGACAACCCTGCGACTCTTCCACGAGACTTCGAGGCCTTATTCGGCTCCCTGGCTGCAACGAGTATGTATCCCGAGGACTGCATGATACTCATGGCACTTTTCCAGCGACAAGGAATCAAACCGGTACCTTTCATCCCATGTCTGGACGAGAATTTCGAGAAATGGTTCAAGAAAGACACTCTCTGGCAGTCGGAGAATATTGATTCGGTGTTCGATAGCGACATCCAGCGAGTCCTTGTTATCCACGGACCTGTCGCTGCCCGTTTCTCGACCATAGTAGACGAGCCTGTGAAAACGATTATGGATCGCATTTGTGATGACTATATCAGAATTCTCAAAAAGGACGAATATCAGCCAACTAGTGACAGCTCGACCCAGCCCTTGAAGCCCCTTCTCGATACGCAAATCTGCCAAGAGATGCATGCATTCTCAGACGGTAGAATTACAAGGCTTACCTATCTACCTGGTCACGTGGTCCCTGAGATTGATTATGTTATCGAAGCGGTTGCTAGATCAACACAGCTTGGTTTGATACTTCAATCTCAGTGGTGCATTTTCGGAGGGCATGCTCTTGAGAACCCAATCAAGACCGCAATTCAGCCTCGCAGCGGAGACATCCTAGAGGTTATCCTCAACAAAAAGAACGAGTTCCAAGCCTTCAAATTTACGCAGCATACGGCCGAGCGTGCAAATATGTGGAGTAGTCTTTCGCTGAGGCTCCAGGGTCCTTCGAGGTTTGTGATTCAGCTCCAAGTGCAAAAATGCGCGACAAATGAAATCCGTTCCACATATTTCCAGTTTGAGATGCGGGAAACAGCAGGTGCTGTAGAGATACTGGAAAATACCTTCAACCGTAAAGCATCAATCCGAAACCTGTATCGCTCTCTTTGGCTTGAGAAGTTAGAGTCACTTCGTCAGCGTGACACCGGCATCCGCGCGCGGTACTATAGCGCAGAAAAAACAATAACGAGGGCCAGCGTCGAAAGATTTGCCAGTCTAGAGCGCTCATCGCCTACCGAGCTACGCGATTGGAGCCCCCAGAGCTCGATAGTGCCACTGGACATGTGTGTGGTCATCGCATGGCAATCACTTCTGGAGCCCCTCATGCATCCGGATCTGGACTGTGACTTATTACAGCTTCTGCACCGATCCATAAGTTTCCGATATAAAGCGAAGACTTTGCCTCTTCGCGTGGGACAGACTGTCACAATTGAGTCGCAAATCACGCGTCGAAAATTGCACTCCACCGGCCAGAATATTGAGGTGACGGCAATCATCAGCAGAGCCCAGGAGCAAGTCGTTGTTATCAAGTCGGATTTCTTCATAAGAAGCTCAAACCAAAGATCTGGCGAATGCTTTGCTGTCATACATGAGCCCGATATGGTGGTCCGTGTCGATAACGAGACTCTAGAAGCGATCATCAAAGACAAGAGCTGGTTGCAACTAAAGAACCCACAACCAGAGCTCTTGCAAAAAAATCTCTTCTTTCGAATAACATCACATAGTGGGTACATGGGCAATAGTAGCTTGAAAAGCCTAAAGGTTGAAGGCCATGTATATGTCGAAGATTACTCTGCTACTCTAAAAGAGGTCGGACTGGTGTATTTCGAAGAACATCTGTGTAAGGAAAATCCAGTGACAGACTTCCTTCGTCGTTGGGGTACTCCAAAGCATACTAGAGAAGAACTCTCCCATCCAGGTTGGTCTAGTGGCGCTAGCATTGAGGTGGGCGTGCCTTTGGACAGCGCTACATACGCTCGAGTTTCTGGAGATGAGAACCCTATCCATGTAAGCGACCTCTTTGCCCGCTGGGCTGGCCTCCCAAGCAAGGTTGTTCATGGAATGCACACCTCTCTCATTGCCCGACGCTTCGTCGAATCGGCAATTGGCGACGAATTTCGCACACGATTTAGGCACTGGCAGGCGATTTTCCACGGCCTGGTTTTTCACGGGTCCCGACTGAAGATGCACATCCGGCACACGACGATGACCGATGGGGAGATGTTACTTCGCATGGAAGTATCCAGTGCGAACGATGGCACGCGCGTGATGTCTGCAGAGGCAATAGTGGCACAAGTCGGTACTGCATATACGTTTACAGGACAAGGTAGCCAGACCCCTAGTATGGGAATGAAGTTGTATACAGCCAACAGCGAAATCAAGGCTGTCTAGGACCGAGCAGAAGAGTACTTAAAACGGAAATTTGGTGAGTAACTTAGTCGTCGTCGTAAAGCCAGCTTACCTCTGATATGCGATAGGTTTCTCGTTGCTCCATATAGTGCGCCAAAATCCAAAGACCTTGACTATCCACTTTAAAGGAAAGCGAGGCAGAAGGATCAAGGAGAACTATCTTGCCATGGCTGACGAATTGAAAGATCTCAGTCTCTTGGGAAATACTTTAAGCCATAATTCAACATCATATACGTTTTACAAAGCCCAAGGACTACTCTACTCAACTCAATTCGCGCAGCCTGCCCTCGTGGTGATGGAGATGGCCCAGTTTCAGCACCTTCGAGCCCAGGAAATGGTACAACGCGATGCGCGTTATGCAGGACACTCTCTTGGAGAGTACTCCGCTCTTGGCTCTTTCACAACCCTTATGAGTTTCGAAGCACTTCTAGACCTCGTTTTTCATCGGGCGTTCACAATGCAGAACGCTTTGCCCAAGGACGCAAATGGTGACACGGGATACTCAATGATGGCGGTAGATCCGTCACGGATTAGCAAATGTAAGTAATTGAGTTTCTTATCGACCTGTCAAGTCGAAATAAGTCGCTGATGTGATGCCTGGAATATAGCTTTTGGAGAAGCCGATTTGCAGCAACTGGTTCAACTCATTCAAGAAAGAGCACAGAGTTTGGTTGAAATCGTGAATTACAACGTCAGTAACAGGCAATATGTTTGTGCAGGCCATGTAAGTATTCGCTATTTGTCAATCATTGTTTCCTCCCATGCAACCACTTACTTTCATACAGATCAAAGCACTGTCGATCTTGAGTAGCGTATCAAATGAGCTTGCATCGCTCGAAGCGCCTCAATGTCTTGATCCTGCTAGGTTAAGAGAGATCATTGCCACCCATACACGTCGCGTTGTTTGTACAGACTGCGTCATGTTAGCCAAGGCTGGGACAGCAACGATTCCTCTCCAAGGTATTGATATTCCTTTTCATTCTCGTTTGTTGCGCAGCCACATTGACGATTACCGCCGTTATTTGGAGCGGAAAATTCGGGTAGAGGATGTTATACCTGAGCAATTGGTCGGCCGCTGGCTACCCAACGTCATAGGCAAACCTTTCTCAATTGACCGCGCTTATATTGAAGAAGCACACAAGATGACTAAGAGTGCGCAGATGGCAGATCTTCTTGTATGTCACGATCAATCTTAGAGTAGAGACTTGGGGAAGAGGGCATCAATTGTATCCTAATCAAACAAGGTGCATTGCATCAATGGAGATTTATCTGGTCTCTTTTCACGTAGATTGAATAGGATACCATGGTTTGTGACCGACACGGAACGGCTTGTGTAAATGGCATAACCTGGGCTCTTGCGTCGCAGTAAACCCTGGAAATCTAGCTATAACGTTAGAGGGTGACTGCGAGATCCTAATCTTACACTAGAAATTTATGTTGTTGTATCTAAGATACACAGGAGTAATAGTACTGCTTTTAGAACACTAGATATATTCTGCCCACGGGTAATCGCAGTCTTGGGCCGTGTATGTGGGTGGTGGGTGGTGGATAAGCCAATTTCCAGGTTACACCACGATGCTCGAGTCCTGGTCCAGTATTGTATGCATGTGGTTTGGATCGAGACTTAAAACCCCTGTGCCTTGACATGGCTACAAAGCTAATATCCATGCATATGCGGATGCGTGGATTGTCTTGCATCCTGGACCCCGTTGATCTTGCGAACCCTGCCAGACTTGCACCGAATTGCCCCGGTGGGGCATCGGCTGCGTCGGCGTCGGGACGTTGGGACCGTAAGGTAATGCCCGTTCGACACTTGTTGGGGCAATGTCGGGACATTAGATGGCAATGCCTAGATACATGTTCGACACACCGAAATGGCAATGCATGTTCTACATACCGAGATGACAAATCCATGATCGACACACCGAGATGACAATCCATATCCGACACGCCAACGCTATATTCCTCCTCTGGGATGCAAAGTCAATGTTCGGTAACCGACTTGGTCCGGTAAGCCGTTGATTGAATGGACGATCATGAGACAGAGGACTCGTCGCTCATTGCCCTAAAACCACAGCAAGTTTGTTGAACGATCACATTAGCAATTGAGCCATCTGCTGTTTCGAAGTCTAACATGATGGCATCGCCAGAGAGAATGCTCATCCCCGTAGCTGCCTTTAGTTCCGCCTTTCTCGCAGGTATGAGGACATGAATACTACCAAATTCGATATTATTCTCACGACCATGACAGGCGGAATGAATCTGGTGTCTATGATAGCAGTCCCAATGATCCTGAAAACAACCCCTCCGGATTCGTCTCTCCTTCTTCGACAGTGGCATTTCATCTACAGCTCGGGGCACAAGGTTGGACCTAAGCTGGCTGTGGCCAGCGGATTACTCTACTGGACGGCTGCTTGGACAACCCAAGAACGCGGAAAAACGATCGCTCTCTACGCATACTCTGGTGCGCTCACCATGTCCATGGTTCCGTTCACCTGGTTGTTCATTGTCCGCATCAACAATGCCATTTTCGCGGAAATTGAGAAGAATCGGGCTGGAACACCGACGAATCTCGCGGACGCTCAGTATCTCGTTGGCAGGTGGCGAAAATTGAACATTGCTCGCACCGTCTTTCCCATTCTGGGAGCAGCTCTTGGCTTAATCACTCTATCTGGTTTGGTGCGGTAGACAATGCCTGAATTGAATGAGGATAGAATGTATGACTCTCGCGAATGTTTCACTTGCAATCGCAACGCGCAGCAGTGGTCTCAAGGCTTCTTAGATGATTTGTAATATGTATTTAGTGCTGAAATTGTTGATGAATATGTTTCCCTAAGCATCTTGTATTCATTTTTATACGTATTCTTATATGAAGGCCTGTCAAGCGTACATATTAAGTATTATAGGTTACCTGAATTACTCCAAAGTTCACGACGTTCCATAAAGCGGGTGTCTCTGGATAGTTTCCTTTGATGGACACCCTGTCTCCAACATCGAGTTGTGTCGATCATGAAATATCAGTAGCTGGTGTGCAATTGGTTTGTATACTGTTCATCAAGTGTGTTGTACGTGCTACATGGACAGTTTAAGATATCATGAGCCATTTGCTTCCTTTTTCGGTTGAGCATTTGCCTCGTAAGCACCGGCTCGAGATTCTAGTACCTTCACCATTGCTCGGGGTCGCATCTCTTCTTCATAAAGCTTCAACACGTCTGATAAACTCTGATTCTCTCCCCTTTCATGAATCGATCGCGCTAGACTGATAGCATCTGCCATGGCAACATTGCCTCCTTGTCCACGAACTGCGAGCCTGCGCGTTAGATAATATCATGCAAACCTTCACGCGGTTGTGTTCAAGAATACTTACAAGGCGTCATAGAGTGAGCAGCGTCTCCGACCAAGGTAATACGACCGGCTGGTAACACCGGGGGCAGCATATCACATAGGCGGAGGGGCGGTAGTACCATGCCTTCAACAGGGGTCGCTTGGAAGGGCTCCGCAATCTGTGGATGCAGCTTATGCAACCGTGAAAGCACAAATTGGTGCATTTCTTCACGAGATGCCATAGATGTCCAGAAATCGTCTTTGAGAGCATCCTCGTCTTGCCATCCGAAGAGCCAATACAACTTGGCTATGTTTCGGTCTTCCGACACACTGCTCACGAGATAAGTCACTCGCAAGTCATCTGAAAAGGCAGAGACCCATGACGTTCCCAATTGCATCCACCGCTCGTACTGCTCTTTAGGTGCTTCTATTTCCCCGCAGATGGCACCCATGGGCAGAAAGCCAGGATGGACCACGGGAAGTATTTGTGCTCGCACTCGACTGTGTATTCCATCTGCACCAACGAGTATGTCACCATGAAATTGAGACCCGTCTTTGAAATAAGCAGTGACTCCATTGGCATCTTCTTCATACCTCTCAAACTGCTTTCCCCATTGGACGGATATGTTGGTCATCAACCAGCTCCTGAGTCTACCACGGTTGGCACGGATTTGTCTGTCCCCGAGCTTGGAACCGAATCGGATGAGTTCTTTAAGGACATTCTTCGAGGCGTGGTAAACGGCACTGCTGGTCTCAATGCCTGTACCACAGAGGTGATCCACCTGGGCTAAATCCGGCATATCGCTGGGGAAGTATTGAGCGAAGCTGTCGAGCATGCTGGGAAACTATCGTCAGATCTAAACCTTGGAATCCGTAAAGAATAATTTCGCAGGTGGGGCATTCATACTCGCCATTCAGTGTTATGCACCATCCCTAAGTTCGGCCCACTTCGGAAATATCTCTCTCAAACATTTGGAAAGTGTAGTTTTGGGCTCTCAATGCCTGCGCTAGAGCGAGACCAGCTAAGCCTCCTCCGATGATGAGAACATGGGGATTGTTAGAATTCTCTGCCATGGTTGACTTTGGTGAGGAGTATCGAAGCAGAGGCTATCTTATATTCAACAGAGCCCAAGGCTTCATGCGATAGAGTTGGCTCTTCTACCTGCAAAACGATAATGCAATGTCCCGACTTGGTCGCTAGGACACATCGGGGCTGACAGATATGGTGTTGGTTCCCGAGACTAGGAAGGTCACTTAGGCGATTACTCAGACTCATCCGGCTCACTGAACACCAAGAGCACAATTAAGTTTAGAAGACAAGTTACATGTTTTTGTGGTTTTTGTAGAACGATCTGTATGTTGAAGAGTCGTCATTAACAAGTGCAATCTTCTTTCTAGAACAGAGGAGGTTAATTCGCATGAAAGTAGGCGAAATAACGAGAGGATTTAGTAAAATAGCAGCAGAAGTTATCCGCGAAATGTCCAACTCCGTTCTTAAAAAGAGATGACTGTCTTGTCTGTTACTCTGTTGCAGCCAATACTGCATCATGCACGCTAAGCCACGCGCGACATGCATGTAAACACGTAGCGAAGATGAGCTCGCAAGCTGTAATCAAGCTGCTCAAGCATTAAACGAGTAAATGGAGTTTCTAATTCGTTTCTCGATGAATCTCCTAAATCAGCAGAACCATTAAGCAGATCACTTCTTGGCTCTGTCTGTTTTAGGCGATCAGATAGACAGGCCAAGAGTCGCTGGATGCGATAAAGCTCGCCAAGAACCATGCGGGCTGACATTATCTTGGCTTTAACGTCGTTATCTTCCTCTTCTGGTTAAGTATGTTCATCCTCATTAGTGTTGAATAAGTCGCCAGGCTTTTGGGTACTCTTAAGATACTCAAGTCGCGTAGCTTCGAGATAGTACGACATGACTTTCAAGGTGCATAGGCCAACAAGGAACAACATGTGGACGTCTTGGCCGCATGTGCATTCTACCATAGCATCCATAGCCTCTGATATTCTTTTATTCCTAGCAATGATATCAACCAAAGATTGGCTTTGATGCTCTGCGCTTTGCGTCTGGTTGCGTTCGCATGTTGTGCCACAGGATACGAACAACTCTGATAATAACCAAGAAATGACTGCGGGACAGCCATCGCTACAAGTTGAGATGGACGAAGTTATTTCTCCAAAGCGGTAAGCAGCCACTAGGCTATTTTCTGCAGCTTCAGGCCTTAGGGATGGCAAGCCGAGAAACGCTAGCGTTGGATCATCGAAGATCGTCCCGTCACTTGCATTACCTAGAGCCCAAAATTAATCGTCCAAAGTAACGTGATCCACCACCGAGCGCCCACCCCCCCCACCGAGCGCCCACCAACACCAAAATCACCAAATTTTCAACACTAAATTTCTTAACAACTATAGCACCTATTAACGACGCGCTTGCAGCAATTAAATCCTTAACTCTTAGAGAAGATTTTACATACTTAGAAATAGTAGAAAAGTATAGTTACTTGTAGTTAACCTTATCTAGACGCTACTAGAAAATTTAGTAGGTATACACTACTACTCTACTAAATAGTTAAATACTTAATACTACGTAAGAAAGCAAGCTTATAAAGTATATTAAAGAGCTTTATAGGTAAGGATTACCCCCTATATAGACTATTATTTAAAATTTTGTAACTAAAATAATAAGGAATCTAGTAAGTAAAAATTAGGTGTAGCACTTTATTAACTGCTATAATATTAATCTTATCTCCTATTAGGCTACTAGGCTTAATTATAACTACTTTAAAGCTAATTCTACCTTTAAGTATAGCTTATACTTTAAGCTTTTACACTAAAAAATAGAGTAATATAATATTAAGAGTTAGTATATCTATAATATAGATAAGAAGGGTTTTCTTATTAGAGTACTATTAAAAACTAAATATATATTTAATAAGAGTACCTATAAGTAGAGAAAGATTAGAGCTATACTCTAGGATAGTAATAGGGAGTAGATTACTACTATAGCTTGCATATGCGCTAATAGTACTGCTCTTACCTCTACCCTTATTTATTAGTCCTAATCTAGAGCTCTATAGGATACCTAGTTATAAGATTTTAACCTATTATAATACTAAGCTTTCTTTATAGGATTACTAAGTAGGTAGACAAGCTACACCCTAGGGGTATCCTAGCTTAAGGAGGTGTTTAATTACAAGACAAAAGCTAAAGCTTATACTTTATACTAGCTCCTTATCCTTAATAGCTATAGATCTTATATAATAATAGAGTTTATTAAGTACTATAATAAATATAAGATCCTACTTATAATATATCCCCCTTATAGCACTTACACCCTTTAGCTACTTAATATTATAGTATTTGCTCCCTTTGCAGCTTTATATAAAGCTTAACTATCTAGTTTTCTAGATAGCTCCTAAGGGCTTATAAGCATTACTAAGAGGGATTTCTACTAGTTATTTAATACTATATAGAGTAATACCTTTAAGGAAAAGCTAATATTAATAGCTTTTAAAGTAACAGGCATCTTACTACTTAACCCTAATATTATCCTTTTAAGGTTTAAAGCACCTATAAATAATAGTAACTAGCCTTCTTTAAGTAATAGTATAACCTTAATATTAAGTGTAAGTAATTAGAGAAAGATAGAGTAGTTACTCTATAATACTATAATTAATATCTATAATAAATAGTTAAAGAAGCTTAGCTAGATAATCTATACTATATTAGTAAGAAATACTCTACTTAACTATAAAAATAAACACCTAAGGGCTACCTTAGCTAATAAGAAGAAGCATAGGAAGCGTGGTAAACCTCTATTATTACCCCCTAATAATAATTATAGTAGTAGTGCCTAATTTATTTTACTATTAAAGGTAGAGCAAGTATTTAAGCTCTAGGAGTAAAAGAACCTTAAAGAATAAGAGCTATAATACTAAAAAAGTAAGGTAATTAAGCTTTATAAGTAATAGAAGCTTACTAAAGCTTAACTTATAGAGGAGCGTTACTTAAATTAAGTAATTACTAAGAAGGAGTAGAAGGAGAAAGCTACCTAAAAAGCTACTACACGTAATAAGTAGAAAACTACTAAGTAACTAGAAAAGTAACTCTAAAATAATATTAAAATATCCTAAATAGGTAAGAGGCAAATCCTTAAGCCTCCTACTATTATACTAGCTAAGGTAGTTAATAAGGAGCTAGTAGAAGAGGATATAGTAGTAGAGGCAACTTTACAGTGTAGGCGCCTAATTAGACCCCCTAAAAAGCTGCTTACATAATCTAAAATATTTAATCTACTCTAATAGATCTAATAATCGCGACTCTAAGAAATCTTATAATAATAGCTATTGTGGGTGGCGCAATATCCTTATTTAGTGGGTGGTGGATTTTGGTGTTAGTGGGCGCTCGGTGGGGGTGGGCGCTCGGTGGTGGATCACGTTAAACGAGTCTTGTGCGATGTGTGGAACAGAACCAAGATTATCTCCACATAAGAGCGGGGCCGACTTAGTGCAAAGGGCTTTGAAGAGCTCATTGGAAGACCACTCTGTTAGGCCAGAACGATCAGGAACAGAGCCCAAGGCTGATGAGCTCTCCGAAAGTGCTTGGCTGTCAGTGGAGGCTCCTTGGGAAATGACAACAGTTAAGATGGTCTCGGATCCTGGCGAAGATCGCAGTGAACTATTATTGTCGACATTGCCCGCCCATGTGTCCGCGGGGGGGTTCTCATTGAGGGTTTCGGTAGCAGCACGACGAGTTTGTTTGGCGTGTACGTTAGACGTGACCTTTCTTCTAGCACGCCTAGATTGTTAATAGACACACGGCGTTCCTCGACGGGCACAACGTGCACAAGTAGGTTTGTTTTTACTGCATCGAACCTTAGAGTCTGCACAATTTTGACAAGACTCTCAGAAAGGTCGTTGTTGCTGTTGTAGCTGCGGAAGAGGTGACGGCTAAGGGTCAAGGAATTCTTCAACCATGGTCAACAGTGCTAGAAGGAGAATCAGCAGTTCACAAATGGGCCAGGCAAGTCGTGCTAATGATCTATCTTTTCGAAGACCTCAATAGCATCAAAGGGTGTTGCCACTCCAGACCGAGAACGAAAAGCAATACTAGTATAGGATAAAGTCAGGTCAGGTTGCATGTCAACCACTTTCCGTATTATACCGAAGTTGGCCGAGCCAATCCTATATAGTCATTCCTTTGAATCTTGAAACACGAATGGTTCGGCTTTTCTTCGATACAATACGGAAGCAGTAGGCATGCGAGCCGACGTGCCTATGTATACCCTGTACTGCCTACTTGAACTCGAAACTTCGCAGGGACGCGCACGCCACATGTAGCTCGCGGCCACACTCCATAAACCCCTGTAATCATGTATCACGCCCACTATTGTTCCTTCCTAGTCTGATATGAACAACTCTAGGTTCAACTCTACGTAGGAGATCGTTTGCACAAAAACAAAGTATTCTATGTACCGGCCCTAACTGCTACCAGTAACCGATCATGCGGAATCCGGACCGACTCCGCTTGGTAGCTGTGAAATGAATGGTACAGCAAACCAATAGGGTTGTGTCAACAACGCAATCGTATTGTTCTATTCTAGTGTTCCTAGCCTATTCTGCAAGTATCTTGAAGTGTAAAGTAATGTTCTCATCATTTTATTTTCGTTTGTCGGTGCTTGATTGGTGTCTAGAAGTTGGAATATTGTTGTGGGTTATAGTTCACACACATAGTGTCTTTTCCCATTGGTGAGTCATAGTGGTGTTGCAAGGGGTAAAGGTGACAGCCGTCGTACACTAGCGTAAGGATGGCTCTACAATATAACTGTATCTGCTCTGTATACCTACGGGGGTAACGATCAGTGGACACTACATGAGTAGTGCGTGGACGTGTACAGGTTCGGCCGAAGACTGGACCGGGTCACCTTATTATGGGCGTCTGTCAACCAACGGAAGCAACACTCGTGTTCCCGAAGAACTACCCACAGCAGTGTCTTATGAAGAGCCAACCTAACAACAAATCAGTCGTAGGCACTAGTAAGAGATACTTAGTACGGGAACCTAGTTCCTCTTCTATTAAATAGATTGCGTAAATTAACCTATGTTCTAGTTAGATAGAATTTCATCATTCTTAAGCAGAGCCCTATTTAGGAAATTAAAGTCTTTTACTCATATTTGAAACTAAAAGATAGGTCCTCTAGCAAACCCTCACATGTCCTAGTAATACGCAATAGATTAACACAGCTAGAGATACTGTATGTGCAGATTGTGGAACACTCATCCTATTACAGCCCCTAATCTGCGTACGAGCCACCTTATTCCTGTGTTAGAAGCGCTAATAGGGAATAATTTCATTTTCGAGATCAGAAACAGCATTATATAGGCCCTATTCATTTTGAACATGGGTAGCTATGCCTAAGGTTCGATTCGCCAAATGGACGGGACCTTTCTCAACAGGTGCACAACTGGGAACCCAGAAGGAGTCTGGAACGGGTCGTTGCTTATCTCTCCCGGATCACCGAACGGGCCCCGAACTGTCATGGGTTTCGAGTGCCGGCACCATGCCTACCACAGCTTTTACATACCTGGCTGCCTAGAAGTAGTCAAGAATTAGTCATTGCTTGTTTTCCCCGCATCACCGAACGGCCCGCGGTGCAGGGACCATCCCTTTACAGTTGTCCCTAAAAATCTCACCGTGGGATGGGTCGGGCCGTTCGTGGTGCTTCCCCTTGTATGATAGCGATCGACGGCATCAGCCAACATATTCTGACTCGGCATGCTTCCGCCAACTACCCGTGTCCATGCTACACGGGAGCTTCCTCATCCTGAATGAGTCCGTGAAGAGCTAGGGGGCCCACCACCGGTTAGTATATTAAAACCTGTCCAAGGGTCATTAAAAGTCTCCAAAACGTCAAGGACGTTGTAGATCATAGAACATGCTACAACATTCGACAGCAGACCTAAGAATATCTAACTAATGGCACAGGTTTAATCACATTTGTGGGGCAAAATCGAATGCTTATCCGCTTATGTACGTACTACTTACAACATTGTGTGTTTCATGGTCTCCATATGTATTGCATTGTCATCCTGCTATGAGAGTCTAGAACAAGCCATTATCTGGGTGATATCATTTCCGGTTATCGATTATGCAAGACTGTGAGAAACTATCTCATATTTGGAAAAGTCGCCATTCGCTGACATGGTCCTGCCTGCCAAAGACAATTCTGGGACACTTCGCAACGCTTCGTCTAGTACACTACACAGCTCAAGGCTGTCCAGCGGTGCGCCATGCGACAATTGAAAACGACACATGTGGGCCACATGCTTATGCCAGTCCACCTCAGCCGTGGGAGTCGTGGCTGCTATGATCACCAGCTTCGCATCGCAGTTGCAACGCAGAATGTCGGCATGCGCTTGAAGGCAGTTGATTACTTGACGCCCAACGGCAGCTTCATTTGTGTCCATGGATTGCAGAAACAAAACGTAGATGGATGCGTTACGGATAGGCTGTATTTCCGGATTGGATCGGCGGCAGCATTGGATGCGTGAAGGCACTGATTCTGGCATTTCTTTGCCGTCTGTCAACGGAAGTTCTTTGACGAATTGAGCTACGAAGGACAGTCGCGGATGCAGAGCAGCAAGAGTTTGAACGATAGTGAGGGAGGTACACTCGACCTGCATGAACGGTTAGCATGAACACAACTATAACGTATTGGGTGTGGTTGCCGCTCACGTCCACAACCAAAGCTTCTTTGCCCCCGTTTATACTCATCTGACTCAGAATATCAAGCAGCTCATCACCTGTGTCGCTTGCGATACATCTTATGAAGTGATCGAATTGGCGCGATAGTCGACTGTGTTGCAAAGCCTGATCGGTGAACGACGTTGACACACCAAATGCAGCACTGTACGGAGACTGGTACGTCTTCTGAAATGGTTTGCTAGCTTCCACCATCTTTAACGAGGCAGGTAGGATGGTTTCAGTCAAAAATGCGAGGCCGTCGGATAGTGCGAAATTGTTGACGAATGCATACGACAGGGCGGTATGGCCAACGTGAGTGGATGCAACCTCTTCTAGGAATTCTGCTGCAATGAGCATGCGGCATATTCTGCGTAGATGCCCTTCTGGCACCAGAGCAAGTTGCGATAGATCTTCGTAAGA
Organism: Plenodomus lingam; assembly: GCF_022343315.1. Lineage (NCBI taxonomy): Eukaryota > Fungi > Ascomycota > Dothideomycetes > Pleosporales > Leptosphaeriaceae > Plenodomus > Plenodomus lingam. The sequence goes on along the minus strand of NW_027093944.1, from coordinate 28,621 downwards.
AACAGACTGATGTTTGGGGATGCACGGAAGGATATTGAACTCGCACAACCAACGGAGACATGCTACTACTTGAACCTGCGGAGTAAAGCTTCACGGTTAGCTAGTAGAAATGAGGCTGGAGATTAGCGGGCTATACTTGCCTTTCGGACGAGGTGCCTGATCCAAATATCTGGCTCAGCGTTTCTAGGGCTAGGCTCTTCCATGTCGACAGGTAGAAGATGAAACCCAGGCGATCGTTCATAGCGCAAGCTAAGATACTTATTGAGCGATTCACAAGTTAATACCCGAGACGCGTGGCAACAACATTCGTTATCGGCTAAGCTTACATAACGCGTTGCTTGAGGAATTGCCGGTAAGGCAAAAGCCCGCTTTCCTGGTTATGGGCTGATATTTTAGGATTACCAATATAGCTACGGTGGCCCCCTACACAGTGCTACAACCCCCAGCCCCTCTACCCCTACTAGTGCAGTATAGCCATACATGCCTAGTAGGACCTAAAGGTAATAGTAGGTACCATACTACTGAAGAATAGTTAGTCTTAATTAGGCTTAAGGATAATAGTAACTTAAGCTAAATGTACATAAACTTGTTTTGATTAAAGGTTTAAGCTAGAGGCTTAATTAGGCTATTTATTTGCTAACTCTAATAAATGCTTATCTTAACCACTAAGAACGTGTAACTGTTAGATGTGTCCTAATTTATATGACTTTAGTAGACAACGTTACTTCTAACTAACAAGGTGCTATAGCTAGGGTGGTAAATAGGCATAGGTTAGGTTAGGGTTAGGTTAGCTTATATTATTCCCTAAACCTAACCTAAACCTAACAACAAATTTTTGCATAGGCTATAGGCTTAGGTTAGGTCTAGGGTCTTACGTATAATAACGCAGGTAGGTAGGGCATCTAAAACGTATCCTATACGACTTAAAGGCATATAGGAGTGCGTGTCTATATAGAAAAGGATAAGATTCCTACACCTATAGGTCTTATATAAAAGGATAAGAAGAACATGCCTATCCTAATATAGGCGAGCTGCTCTCTATATATATTAATAAGTTAGGCCTTTACTAGGGCTAACTTAGTATAGAATAATAGGCAAATGTTGCAGGAGGGATAACAACCGGATCACGGAGCATCTTGATCCAATCAATCCTAATTAATGCTAATTAATCCTAATCAATACCCCTGTATAACCCACTATCTAATCAACTGCTAGCTTACTACTAAGTGCCTAATAAAAAGCAGGAGCTCTAGTAAGGAAGGTTTACTAATTATACCCCTTCTAGTAAGGGTAGCTAAAGCTCTATATATATAAGTCTAATTATAGTAGAGACAATCTAATAATCTATCTCCTAAATTATTCCTAACCTTAGTGATCTAAATTGTTATAGACTGGCCTTAAGGGAGAATGCAATAAGCGTTAATAATAGTATTTAGTATCTTAAAGGAGAGATAAGCCCTCTACGCCTTTTTATAGGTGTCTAGTATGTTTACTTAGTAGTAGTGTTAGACTTAGTCTGTCTTATGTTAGACCTAGGCTTAGGTATAAGCCTAAGGCCTTTATATACCCCTAACCTTCCCTATAAACCCTCGTGAAATTGTCTTTCTAGGGGTCTAGGGTTATGTCTTTGTCCTCTATAATCTATATTAGGCTTTATTACTATATTTTTTAGTTTTATTATTATATCTTTATATTCCTTCCTAATTTGTAATAGGCCTATATATTAAGTAGTATACGCGCGTAGCGTCTATACGCTTATTTTAGCACCCTACTATAAAAGTTCTAATATAGCTATCCTACCCTACTATAAATTTCCTAAACTTACTTTATTATATAGCAGATTTTCCTAACTAATTAGTCTTATCTCTACTCTTTTTCTATTAATCTAGCCTATATAGCCTCTATTATATCTCTATCTACTACTACTAGTGCTAGTAGTAGGGAACTACTAAGAGATAGTTAGACCCTACGCTAGGTCTACTAAGATAAGGTGCGTACTTCCTATGTTCTCCTAATATTTCCTATACTAACTTTTGCTTAGTACACATCTCCCTAAACCTAGCTACTTAGTAGCTTTATTATTTCTAGTAACTTAGATAATAAGGAGTATAATAGTAGTTTTATAAAGCTGCTTCCCTATAATTAGTATATTAACTAACTCTATCTCTTTAGTAAGTATAACTATTAGAAGGGTAGTAGTAAGTTCTTCCTAATTTTTATATTCTTTATAGCAAGTTCTAACTATATCTAGGGCGTTTATGCAAGTCTTATTATTATAGTTATAAGACCTGCACTAGGTTAGAGGCTATCCTTGCTAATAATCCTAACGTCTGCCAAGCCCTCTATAACTAGCTTTAGTTTTATTATAGTTACTAGGAGGATTACCTCTATATTGCAAAGAAAGGGACCCTTAGGACCTTTATAGGAAAACCTACTAAAGGCACTTACTACTAGTTTGTGCTATAATTCTACTAGCTCTACTATTAGTTTAAGGATCTTATATTAAGGGCCTAAACTAATAACGCTATTACTCTACTTACCCCTTCTACCTACTTGCGCGCCTATAATTAGTACTAGCTTAGTGCTATTATTCCCTCTACTACTAGTGCTCTAGTATTTCTACTATAATCTACTATTACGCCCTTATATAGTAGTTATAGTAATAATAATATTATATAGCTTACTACTACTACTAGTATTGCCTTCTAGCGTATTAACTAGTATATAAATAAGACTTAGGCCTAAACTAACCTTTATATTAATAGGCTTAAGAGTACTACTAAGCGCACTACCTAAGGTATTAAGACTCTTATTATTAGTATTAGTTTTCCCTTATTCCCTTTATATCTATTCTAATATTTATTTTCTTTAGGCCTAGGGTGCTATACGTTAGTAAGCTATTAAAGCACTACCCTCCTCCTAATACTACTACTACTACTACTTATACTTATTAACTAAGTTATCCTTTACCTACGCCACGCGTAAGCATTACTACTATTACTAAGAGATATAGAGGCGTTAGAATAAGATAAATAATAGTTTAGGGGGGGCTAGAGAGGGGTTAGTTATAGATAGTAATAGTATAGACACTGCTACCTAATTATTAGCTATATTATAAAACTTTAGTAGTAGGGTACTTACTTAGAGTGTTATTAGGATAAATAAAAGATATCTCTAATACTTTTCTACTTCTTAATTATAATAAAGGTCTAAGTTATTATTTTAGTTTCCTTTTACCCTTGCCTCCTAGCTTTTATATATATTAGGCTATTATTATACATAGTATCCTTATACTATTCCTTAAACCTATCTAGAGCCTTAGTATCCTACACTACCTCTAGTAGGTGCTATATTAGATTAATATACCCCTTCTATTTTACTAGGACTTAATACTTTCCTTTTCCTCTTATATTCTTTATATAAAGGATCTCTTCTACTTCCTATTTATCTAGCGTTATATCTTTATTTTCTAGGGTAACTATTAGACCTAGTTATAAGTCCTAAAGCTTCTAGCTTAGTAGCAGGTTATTAGTAGCTCTCTCTAGCAGATCTATATACACGGTCTTATACAAGTTCCCTAGTAAATCTAATACTACTATAAGTAGAGTAGGGACTTTTATTACTCTATACTTTACTTATAGCTAGTTAAACTTTTTACTTAGTTAGTTTATCTTTATATTGCGTATTGCAAACTAAACTATATTACCTTTTAGGAACTTTTTAGCTAGGTATTAGGACTAGTTTATTACTTCCTATTATTATTACTATTAGAATATAATAATAGCTTGTGCTAGCTCTATACCCCTCTATAGGTGCGATAAGAACGCTATAGCCTCTCTATAAGGATTCTTAGGCTTTACTAGTAGTAATATTATCTTTTATAGCGTGTCTGCAGTATACCTATTTAAAAGTAGATTTAGGCTAATACTAGTTATACTAGAGTCCCTGTTATTAAGTGCAAGTTAGTAGGCTAGCAGGTAGTTAGGCTAGTTAGTCTGCTTAAAGCATACTATTATACGTAGCACCGCCTGTACCTCTTAGTTTACCCGCTCTATCCCCCTGTCTATCTAGGGGTGGTATGCAGTAGATAGTAACTAGTTTATCTTTATTATCTAGCACAACATTATCTAGAAAGATCCTAACTAGTTAGAGCCTTAGTTAGTAATAATAGAGGATAGGAAGCCCTAGAACTACTACTAGTTATCCTAGAAGATCCTTATATAATAATTAGCTACTATAGAGACTGTTACTTTAAGCTAAACATATTTAGACAATCTATTAGTAATAACTAATAGGAACTAAGGTTTACTATTATCTTTTATAGGTAGGTTAACTATAAAATCTATAGATATTTAGGACTAGTATTATAACGCTACTAGTATAAGTTATAATAGACCCTATTAGCGCTTCTAGGAGATATAAGCACTATAATAATAGCAGTTCTAAACATACTGCGCAATATCTCCTAATATTCTATCCTAATAATAGTTACGGCGTAGTATTTAAAATATTATATTCTTCCCTAGATATCCTACTAAACCTAATTTATATACTTGCTATATAATAGTAGTTATAAGGGGTTCCTATATTAGTAACTAAATAATACCTCTCTAAAGCAAAGTGCTATATAGGCTAATTATATAGTCCCCTATCTATTACTTTATATTAGCTAAAACTAAGAAAGACCTAGCGCCTTTCTAAACTATATTAAGACACACTTAGTATATCTTATCTTCTAATACTGCTTTGTCCTATAGTATCTATATATATAGGTTAGCAAAGAGGCTAGCGCCCTTTAGTAACTTAGACGCCTCCTCTACTTCTAATACTATAACCTAGATTAATTTAGGGCGCATTACTAACTATAGTGTTGCTTTAGAGGAGTTTAAATCTTGTAGTTACCTACTTAAGGCATTAGGTTATCCTATAAGATAGCTAGGTCTATACTATAGGATATACTAGTATTTTAAAAGTTCCTCTGCCTAGCAGCACTATTACTTGCTTAAGCTTTAGAGGCTAGTAAATTACTCTAGGTTTTTATAGTCTATAAATATTGTAAATAGCTTATAAATGCTCTATAGCTCTACTAACTAACTTTTAAGATACTTAATAATAGCTAGCAATTCCTTATTATATATAGTATAGTTTTGTCTCTCTAGCGTTAGTGCTATAGAGTAGTAAGTAACTAGGCGCTAGACGCCCCTAACCTTTTATAATAAGTAACCCCTAAGAGCGTATCCTAAATAGTCTACTTCTAATAATATTTCTTTAGCTAGGTCCTATTATATTAGTACTAGTCTAGATATAAATGCCTTTTTTAGTGTATTAAATGCACTCTATTCTTCCTCTCCCTATTAGAATAGGGTGTCCTTCCTAGTTAGTTAGTTTAGAGGTGCTACTATTTTAGAAAACTTTATAATAAAATTATAGTAGAAGTTAGTAAAACCTAGAAAACTCCTTACCTCTCTTATATTCTTAGGGGATTCCTATTCCTATACTACCCTAAGCTTTTTAGGGTTAGGTCTAAGTAATTTGCCTACCTTAATAATATAGCCTAGGTAGCGTACCTCCTTAATACTAAATACACACTTCTCTAAGTCTAGGTGTAGTCCTACTTCTTTTAATAGTATAAATACACACTTTACTTTTTCTATATAGTTAAACTAGTCTCCTCCTAAATAAATTAGGATATTATTAAGGTAGGCTATTATATATAATCTAAGTAACTCTATAAGCGTAGTATTAATATATTATTAGAAAGTAGATAGCATACTACTAAGACTAAATAGATATACTAACTATTTATATAACCTAAACTAGGTATAGAAAGCTATTAAGGACTTATAACCTTCTACTATTCTAACTTTATAAAAGGTAGCGTAAATATCTACTTTTATAAACTAATTTACACTAGATAGTGTACGCAAAGTTTCCTTAATAAGTAGTAGTAGGTATTAGTCTAATATTATTATACTATTAAGCATCTAGTAATCTATACAAAGGCGCTAACTACCTAATAGCTTCTTTACTAGTAATACTAGAGCTCTAGCTATAGAAGAGCTTACTTAGATCTAGCCCTTATCTATTAATCTAGTAAGTTATGTTCTTAGTTCTAGTAATTAATAACAAGATATAAGGTATAGGGGACCCTATAGGGGGTTAGGCTAGGTTCTATCTAGGAGAGTTATTAACTAAACATAGTAATCTATACTACCTTAATAGGGTAGTAAACTGCTTGCTAACTCTTTATTAAATAGGTCCTTAAACTCTTATAGTTCTAGTAGTAACTTTATCTTTCTAGTTTTATACTTAGGCTTATAGGGAACTATACTATTAGTAATATAGATAGTGTGTATATTAATAGGACTTCCCTTATTAATACTTCCTAGATATTTTATTAGGCGTAAGTTATATATTACCTATAAAATATCTAGTATATTTATTATAAAAATTTATACCTATATATCTTCCTATTAGGGTCCTTAATTTAGTAACCTTACTATAACTAAACCTAAGATAATAAAGATACAGGTAGGATATAGGCGTCTCCCGCTCTCTTATACTACTATATTTCCTACCTTCCTAATTATTAATTTGCCTTATAGAATATCTATAATAACGCCTTCTCTATATAGCTATAGTCTGCCTAGTATTAGTTAATAGGAGAGACTAGGTACTATATAGGCTAAAAGCTAAGACTACTAACTATCTAAATTATAGTCTAATACTACTAACTATAAAATTCTTGTACCCTTAGTAATTCCCTAGGTATATTATAAGGGTTATAGGGGAATATCTATAAAGTTCCTACTAATCTATCTTACTAACTTTTCCTTAACTATACTAAAACACTAGCACCCTAAATTAACTATTGCTTGCACGTTCTCTACTCTACCTAGAAGGAGGGGAATAAAGAAAGGAGGATTATTTAACCTAGCCTTAATATCTAGGGGATACTTAATAGCCTCTACTATTAATAATTCCTCTATTATAGTGTCCTCCTTATACCCCTAACTTAGCCTAAAGTTAGGGGTAGCTAGTTTCCTAAATTAGGGCCGCTTGCTAATACTATAACTATCTTAACACCTACTAGTTGTAGTAATAGGGTATTAGGGCATGCACGTATAAAATAACCGCCCTATCTATACTAGGTGTAGACCTTTGCTAGTTTCTATATATTAAACAGGTCCTATAAGATCTAGTTAGGACGTAATATTAGTAGTTTAGTAGGTGCACTTAATAAGGCTACTACTTCTACTATATTTATATTGCTATCCTAATCTAAGTTAGACTTCTACTAGGGTTCCTTAGACTTACTAGCCTAAAGAAAACCTAGTTCTAGAGAGGCTATTTTAATATCTACTATAATTATCTTATATTCCTCTATAGCTACGTTATAGTTTATCCTAGAGACTCCCCTATTAAGGGAAACTAAGTATATATAACTATTAAGAGATTACTAAAGTTATAAAAGCTTTTATTTATTATTCTAGTATAAACCTCCTAACTATATAAGAAGCTATATAAAATTTATAAAGAACTCTATAAAAGGCTAATTTTAGCCTTAATATAAGTATTCTAATATAACTTAGGCGCGCTCCTGCCTATAATAGTTACTATAATAGAACGCTAGGTAGTTAAGAAACATACTTATATCCTAACGCTTACGTGTACTATCCTTAAAGTATAGTGCTATAGCGCGCTAGACTATAGGTAATAACTAGGACTAAATATATATAAACCTTGCCTCCTTATCCCTAATAAAGACCTTATCTGCACATAGTTTAAACTCTATAGTTATTTACTAGAAGGAGAAGTTTGCCTTAGTGCTATTATATAGCAAGCTAACTAGGAAGGGTTTGTAATATAAGGTAGGAGAGGGCAGAGGTAGTATATTATTAAACCTAGCAGGCTTAGAGGAGGGTTAGGATAGAATCTAATTGCGTATTTCCTTATTCTATTAACGTAGTATAGCTATTATAGTAGAGTCTTAAGGCTATTATTCTATTAATCTATAGACCTATTATATTAGCCTTTCTACTATATTAGGTTGCACCTAGTTATTCTAAATATCTAGCGCGTCTATCTCTTATTACTATTATAGTATATTTAGAAGAAGATACTAAAATATTATAGACTAGCCTTAAGGGAGAATGCAATAAGCGTTAATAATAGTATTTAGTATCTTAAAGGAGAGGTAAGCCCTTAGCGCCTTTTTATAGGTGTGCAATGTGTTCGCTTAGTAGTAGTGTTAGACTTAGTCTATCTTGTGTTAGACCCAGGCTTAGGCATAAGCCTAAGCCCTTCACACTAAGACTATCTTATAAATACTATTCTAAAGCTAATATAAATTAGATATAGTAGCATAATATATAGCTATAAGGATCTTAGTAGCTTCTATACCCTTAGTCTAAGTATTAGTAATAGTAACACACTTAGCTAGGTTTTAGGTAGCTTCTTAAATAGTAGCCTTAAACTACTTAATATCCTTCTAATAAGTAACTATAGCATCCTTATCCTTATCCCCTTTAGCAGGGTTTGCTACTAGGCTATAGTACTTATCTAGAGCACCCCTAAGGGTAGAGTACTCTAGGCTAATAAAAGAAGGAATCTACTAGAATTAGTAAAGGAACCCTATTAGACTTAGATACTTACTAGATTATAATACTTATTCTAGGAGATATAGTACTAGCACTTCTTAGAATTCTTTAACTTAAAATTAAAATTATTAAACTTACCCCTAGCTAGAGCCTTAACTGCCCTTATATAGAGAGCGCGATAAGCAATAGGGAGGACTCCTAGTAGTACTAGTACTAGTATAGCTAAAGGTTCTGTGGAAATCTGGATCACTAAGGTTAGGAATGATTTGGGAGATGGATTATTAGATTGTATCTACTACGATCGGACTTATATATATAGAGCTTCAGCTACCCTTACTAGAAGGTGAATAATTAGTAAACCTTCCTTACTAGAGCTCCTGCTTTTTGTTAGGCACTTAGCAATAAGCTAGCAGTCGATTAGATAGTGGGTCATACAGGGGTATTAATCAGGATTAATTGGATCAAGATGCTCCGTGATCTGGTTGATATCCCTCCTGCAACAGGTTCTAATTTAGATTAGTAACTACTTAATTATATAGATTAAATACTTACTAGATTTTAGATAGATTAGGTTAAATAATTAAAAAATTTAGGATATAGGAATAAGAAAGTTAGTAGGTAGAGGGCTAGTTATAGGCAGGCTAAGGATAGGGGTCTGTGCCCTAAGAATAAGAAGTAAAGGTAAAGGTAGAGGTGAAGGTGGATTTATTTTGTAAGAGCTTTTCTTTAATAAGGAATCTAAACCTAAACCTAAGGATAGGGACTATCCTTTCTCTATAGGAGGGGGTAGTATAATAATAAGGTAGAATTGCCTGCCTATTATTCTATACTAAGTTAGGCCTAATAAAGGCCTAACTTACTAATATATATAGAGAACAGCTCGCCTATAGTTAGGATAGGTATATTCTTCTTATCCTTTTATACAAGACCTATAGGTGTAGGAATCTTATCCTTTTCTATATAGACGCGTACTCCTATATGCCTTTAAGTTGTATAGGATACCTTTTAGATGCCCTACCTACCTAAGTTGTTACAAGTACTAGGGCCGTGCGAAAATCTTAGGTTAGGTTATAGTAGTGCTTAGGGTCTAATATAAGCAGACCTATTCCTAACCTAACCTATACCTATTTACTACCCTATACCTAACCTAAGCACTAGATCCCTACAACCTAAACCTTACCTAATACCACAGCTATTGTACACTAACCATAATTTACTAGCCTAGGTATATTAATAGCTTACCTACTTAAATAAATAATATCCATATAAAGTTTTCTAAAGGTATAGAGATAATAGGATACCTAATAGTGTTAACATAGTAATATAATACTAAGCTTTAGGTAGCTATTAAAACTACTATCTAATATTAATTATATATTAGGAACTAGTTATAGAAGGAGGGGACCCTTACTATTAAAGAAGAAGTATAGATAACTAATCTTTAGCAGTTTAGGGATCCTAGTAATAGGGAGAAGGTATTAAAGAGGATGCGCGCTAAGGGAGGCAAGTCTACTTAATAACGCTATAAAAACTATGGTAAGGTAGTGTATAACTTGCGTATATATAAAATATAGCTTTAGTATCCTAAGTTTCTAAAAAAATCCTTTTCTATAGATTATAGTTTATAAAGGTTGCGTCTATACTATTTGATAAGCACGTTATAGTAGGGGCTTAGTATAAGTTAGCTACTTACCCCTTGAGTACGTTATACTAAGCGCAGAGACTACTCAAAATAGTTTTAGCGTAGACTAGCTGCCCTTAGGAAGTGTCTATAGTTGTGTGTCTAATCTACGTATACTAAACCTAGGATTTGCTAAACCTACAAGCAGGCAAAATGCGGCTAGGGAAGGTTTACGTGCTTAAGGCCTCTGCAATTGGTGCAGCACGGGGAGCGGCACAGAATTGCATATCGGCCCCCACTACGAAGTGCAACAATACGCCAAGCTGGAATTTAGCTTCCTGCGCAAGAACGCACTCTCATATAGCGTGGAATTAGGACGCGAGGCATACGAAGACAATGCCTAGGTACTGTGACCTTCTAAGGCCGCTTTCCTGCAGTCACTTTATACAGCCGAATTCCTCTTATGTGAAGTTATTTATAGGCACAATAATAATGCAGGCATTAGCCGCCGCGAAAGACACTAAGGTACTAGCTATTATTTCTATATCCATAGTGCTTACCTTGTATTAGCCATGGTGCTTACCCTAATAAGGTGGTGACTGCCTACCACCATTAGCGACTCCCCTGTCCCGGGTTGTCTGGGAGACACCTATTTAGGACTAGTAGGGATATCTATATCTAGCTACCTTAGCTTCTTGTCTATAGATTCTTTAATTAATACTTTTATTATATTAGGTTATAAGCCTAGCTTATCCGCTAGCATACTTAGCTTTATTTACTAGTACCTACTTGCATTAATTACTCTTTATTAGCTTCTACTACTTTAGCTACTATATTACTACAACACTACACCGCTAACGTGGCTTCTTACCTAAACCTATTTAGCTTGTTACCTACACACTCTAGCTCTTTAGGATTAGCTTTACTAGAGGTTATAGCTGCCCTATACCTAGAGCTTCCTCTAACAACCCCTCTCCCACAGTCTATACCTGTATTACCCCCTAGGCACACTATAGCTGCTAAACCTGCATTTAACTTTCGCCTAGACCCTTCCTTATTACCTAAGCTAGGTTCCTAGGGTAAGAACTACCTAGAATAGAGGTTAGCCTAGACTATAGCGTTTAGATACGCAGGTATCTAGCCTATCCTATTAGGGAAGAAGTTAAGACTACTACTTCCTTTAGAAGCTAAGGAATAGGATAAGGCTAATAATAAAGTATTAGTAATGCTCCTATCCTCTATTTATAATAATTTAATAATAAGTGTTGCTAGCTATAACACCTCTCTATAAGTATAGAAACATCTCGCAAATAGGTTTAATAGAGACACAGGTAATGCATCTATCTTACTCTTTTAGTTATTAACAAACCTTTACTACTATAATAGAGATAACCTTAGAATTTATCTTAATAAGTTTTATTAATAATAGATATGTATAGCAAAGTAATACACTATATCTACTTAACTAGTAGCTGTAGCTATACAGGCTATATTTAAATCTAATTAAGTTAAAGGTTCCTTCTTTCTTGCTACCTTACCTAAGATAATAGATAATATTATAGACAACCTCTCTACTAGGAATGTTACTATATTCTAGGATATTAAACCTAAGATCCTAGATATCTTAGAAAAGCACTCCCTAGATATTAACTCTTTAGCTATATACGCAGCTAGATAATTAGTATACAAAAGGCTATTATACTTATTAAGTAAGCTACTAGACGCTAATACTACTAAGTTAATATATACTTAGTGCTAGAAACATAACTTGCCCTATATAGGTCACCTCTACCCTATATATGCTACTCTTAAGAAGCATAAGGAGAAGGCCTAGACTAAGGATAAGATATCCTAGCCTACTAAACAACAGAAGGCACACAATGCTATTACTAATAATGCTAATAATTTAGACAATAATAGCTTAACTATAGTTGTTAGCTACACTATTTATTATGTTAATCTTATAGAATCCTAACTATTATCCCTACTATTAATAATAAACGCAAATAGCAAACGCCTAAGAAAATTAGTAAGTGCTTATACTACTATTAAAAAACTAACTATTACTAACCTACCTATATAGCTATTTAACACTAGTGCCTTAAAGTATATGTTAGGTAGTGCAGATAACTTTATATTCCTTATTCCTAGAATAGGTATAATTACTATCGCTAGCGGCATTAAATTACCTATATAAGGTAGCGGGATAGTTAGATTATAATGCAGACTCCCTAATAGATCTACTAAGGTAGCTAAACTAACAAACACGCTTTATAGCACTAAACTTTTTAGTACTTAGCTATTCTTATAGACGCATATTTGCTACCTAGATTTTAAGCTCTACGCTAAAAAGGATAACCTCTACCTATTATAATATAGCACATACACACTATAGGCTAGACACGTTAATAGTCTTATTTAAATATAGATAGAAGCTCTACTATATCTACCTATAAATGCGCTACTTACAAGCATATCCTCCTATATTAAGCCTCTAATAGTAACTTCCTATATAGCACTAAGCCCTTTGCTAACGTCTACCTCCTAATCTCTAATACACAGTCACACATTCACAACATAGATAATAGGGATAGTAGTAGCAATAAAGGTAAAGGATACACAATTTAGGTTATATTAGGAATTCTATAAGGCTATAGGACACCTAAATATACTAAACCTATTATAGGTGTTTACTAATAGTAAATTAGTGCTACCTTAACTAGAAAACTTTTTATACACTATATACTAACAATCTAAATCTATACATTAAGTGCTATCTTCTAGGGAATCCCTAATTACTAAGCTACTTAAACTTATTTATTCTAACTTGTCTAGGAAGATACCTACTAAAAGTATTAGTAGTTCCTAGTACTATATCTCTTTTGTGGACAACTACACAAGACATTTATAGATTCGCTTCCTAAAGCTTAAAGCAGACGCCCTACAAGCTATTAAGGACTTTATTGCCTATGCTAATACCTAATTCCACCCTAAAAGCTCTAATTTACAATTATTAGTGGTTAAGAGGTTTAAATTAGATAATAGAGGAGAGTATATTAGCTAGGACCTATAGAAGTTTTTTAAATATCTTAGAATTGTTTATTAGCTAGTGCTATTATATTACTATAAGATAAATAGGATCCCTAAGTAATTTAATTGCTCTATTTTCTAAATTGCTAGAACTATAATCCCTTTAGACGACCTTTTATTCCTATAGGCCAAAGCTATAGTCCTAGCAAACTTTATTAAGAATATTACGCCATATTCTATAGATAAGCTACTTTGCTCCCTATATAAACAGCTCTTTAGGAAGAGGCCCTCTATTTAATACCTACATCTATTTAGCATCTAAGCTTACGTACATATTCCTATAGAGGCCTAAAAACCTAGTATAAAGCTCCTACACCGCGCTAAGCAATATATCTTTATTAGGTATAGCTAGAGCACTTAGATAAGCTATCTCTATATACTAGAGCGCGCTATTATTATGGAGTTATAGGACGTGTTATTTGCCCTGTTTATCCTAAAGCCTTAGAACTTCTATCCTGTCCTAGAGGACAGGATTTATAGTGCTAGGGAATATTCCTCCTAGAATAAAAATATTATAGTGCTATAGCTAAAGGAATTGCTATCTATATTGCCTCCTATTAAAGTCCTTAATAAGATAATAGGGGGATAGAATAATATTTTAACTACTCCCTAAACTCTAAGTCTAAGATTAAGAGCAACTAATATATTTAATAACCTTCTTAGCACTCTAGAACGCATCTCTACACTACCGTAATATAAGACACAGATAGGCAGCCCTACTATGCCTCGCCCTAGGAAGAATGTTAACCACAAGAGTTAGAAGAACCTACAGCCTTAGGATACATTACTATAGACCCTAATAGCAATCACACGTATTAGCTACTAGACTAAAAAGCTATTACAATACTAAGGCTATAATATAATAGTAGGCGCATTCTTAACTACCCTAAATAAGGATGCTATAGCTAATATATCTATCTTCTCTATAGTATTTACTATATTATAGTATATAGTTAACACCCCACGAATATATATAGAGGTAGTTAGCCTATTATTTACTCTCCTATAGTAGCTAGCTATAGACAAGGAAATTGCTAACTATAAAGATAATAGCATATAGGAGATTGCGCCACCCTACTAGATACCTTAAGGCACAAAGCTTGTGGGCACTAGGTAGGTATTTAATACAAAGCAAAATAAGTTAGGTGAAATTATTAAGAGAAAAGCTAGACTAGTAGCACAAGGATTTTTATAAAGGCTAGGATTTAACTATAATAATATATATTCACTAGTAGTTAGATATAACAGCCTTCGCATCCTACTGCTACTCTCTATTGTCCATAGCTAGAAACTTCGCTAGGTTAATTTTAACGCCGCCTACCTTAATAGGTATCTTAAATATAAGATCTATTGCTAACCACTACTAGGACTCTAAGTCCTAGACAAAGCTACACTTTATCTCTACAAAACTCTATACGGTCTTAAGCAATCTAGCAGAGAATAGTATGCAGTACTATTAGAATAGCTAAAGAGTTAGGGCTTTGTGCAATCTAACTTCGACCCTTGTATGTTTATTTTAGAGCACCTAGTATTAGGGATCTATATAGATAATGTCCTTATAGCTAGAACAAATATATAGATTTAGTCTATGCTTACCCTTACTACTACTAGATTTTAATTTCGCAATATAGGCAAACCTAAGATGCTTATAGGTTTAGAAATAGATATTTATCTAAATAGTTAAAGTATCTAGCTCTATTAGAGGATATACATTAAAGTAGTGCTTTAGCAATATAATATAGCAGACTGCAATAGTTAACATACGCCTATTAACCTAAGTTTATTCCTACCACGAACTCTGTTAAATATCCTAGTTAATAAGGATAGGTAGAAGAAGTTCTAATCTATTATTAGTTCTATTAACTTTATAGCAGTCGTGAGTTAACTAGATCTAGTATACACTATTAGGCTTCTTAGCTCCTATAACGCAAATCCTTTAGAGTTGCACTTAAAATTAGCGTTTTAGGTATTGCAATATATCTAGGCAATATCTAACTATTGCCTTAATATTACTATCTACCTAATATACTAAAACCTAGCTATAATAATAATATATTTAGATGCCTTATATGCATCTAACCTAGATATAGGCAAATCCTTCTCTAGCTACATCCTAAAGATTAATAGCTCTGTTATCTCCTAGTCCTCTAAGAGACAGAGCTGTATAGCTAAAAGCACCTATAAGGTAGAATATATAGCCGCGTTATATACTACTTCCTACCTTATCTAGGCTTACTATGCTATTTCTAAACTCCTAGATGCCCTAATATGCTATCTATTAGTTAACAATAAGCTAGCTATATTACTTATTTAAGATTAGAAACTTACATTGCAATCTAAACACATCTACGTTTATTACTATTTTGTCTAAGAGTAATACCTAGCTAATAATTACACTATCTAACATGTTATATTAGCGGAGAACCTAGCTAATATATACACGAAAGCTCTGCCACGCCTAATATTAGAGAAACTTGATTAGCTTATCTTAGAGCTTACTATCTAATGTGGACATTTTCTTTGTATATTTATAATTACTATAGATTTAGGGGACTATTATTTCTATATCTATAGTGCTTACCTTGTATTAGCCATAGTGCTTACCCTAATAAGGTGGTGACTGCCTACCACCATTGGCGACTCCCCTGTCCCGGGTTGTCTGGGAGACACCCATTTGGGACTAGTGGGGATATCTATATCTAGCCACCTTGGCTTCTCGTCCATAGATTCTTCAATCAATACTTTCATCACATCACTAGCGAAATGGTTTCTAACCACAACCCTAAAAGCAAACCTTAAACTCTTTTCGTCACCGGCCATCCGCTCCGGACCGGGCGCTTAGAGGCGATCATCAAGCTCTTCTTGCAGCTTATTTTGCATGGAACATAGCCTCACACCGTTGGTATTATCAACTCGTTCAATAATTTTATCGTTGTTGTACGAATGGTGTTGCGCGTGATTACGATTAGGGTTACTTGGAGGTGCCTAGGCCAAGCTTAGAGGACTTCTAGAGTACCTTGGTAGAAGAACATAAACGGCATTATCATCTCCCTTCCTAGACATCAATGTCTGAAACGACATCCTCTCGTCGTGCCACTGCTTTGATCAACGAAATGTAGGGTTGGTAAATACTTCCAGCGTCACATTAGCTGTCCGCTTGCAGTGGCTATATTAAGTACTTAGGAACTATAGTTATACGATGTGAAAATGTGGAAGAAGTATTGATTAAAGCTATTTTCTAGAGGGGAGAAATGACTACAGGGACGCGTCACAGGATAAGCGCTACCTAGTCCTGATTTAGATGTAAACAAACTCTTCAGCTCTCCATCATCACCGACATGAGACAGTACCCTGCCCATCTCTGATATCGTCGTTTCCTTGCAAGAGGAACTAACAGATCTTCAGCGCCGATGACTGTGCCTCAGTCGCGCCTTGCCGCCGGTGACGAACAGTGCAGTGATCTTGGTAATGGGTGCTTTCTGGGTCACTTGTGGTCAGAAATCATGCAAGCGATAGAGCTCAATGCATAAGGCGGATGATAAATCAGCCGCGCTGGTCAAATATAAAAGAGATGTCAACGAACCTATGTTAGATCAAGGCACAGAATCGAAAGACACAACAAAGACTAGCAATTGGAATCCACATTCGTAAATCAAGACGACCTCTTCCAAGACCATCTGTCCATCTACATTACAAGTATTCTCTTCGCAATATGTCCTACAACAAAGTCATTTCTAGCAATGTGATCAGGACTGTTAACGCCGGCGGTAAAGCAATCCAAGTCAAGTATGCCACCAAGACCTCTACTTGGGAGCGTAGCTTCTTGGCGCAGGGCGTGCAAAACGAGTTTTGCGAGGCTTTAGAGAAGGACCGTGACGTCCCTGCTGGTGCCGCTATTGGGATCTTAGCGTGACAGACATTCCTCCCATCATTATGCTTGACAGGGCTAATAACGGACCTTAGCGAAAAAGAGCATCCAAGCGAAAGCGACAGCAAGTCTCACTTCACCACTGTCTTCGAAGATTCCAAGGGCAACCATTTCATGACCAAGCATGTTTATCCTTAAAGTTAAAGGATCTAGTCACAGTTTGAGCTTTTTGCTTGATGCCATGATGGAAAGCTGTTACATAGAAGCGAAACAAGGAAACACCCGGGGGTTATCATGACCAGATAAGCTTGTTAAGAAGCCACCGCAATGCTATGCTTCAATTTTGGCACGCTGAACCTTGTACGCCAACCTGCACTTAAGACTTCTCATCTTCGACCCAATAACTATCCTTGACAATCTCTGACATCGTTGCTCTCTTAGCTGGATCGAGATTAGTCATCCTTAAGATTAACCTCTTTACTTCGTCCGTGAGGTTAGGAAACACATCCTCTGTCCAATCCGCGAAATGTCCATTTACGTCATTCTCCTTCACTGTTTGCCATAAATTGGTGAGAAGCTCACCAGCCTTCGCATCATCGACATGCTTTATAAGTGCATCTGGTAGCGGGCCAAAGGTCGAAAG
Organism: Plenodomus lingam; assembly: GCF_022343315.1. NCBI lineage: Eukaryota > Fungi > Ascomycota > Dothideomycetes > Pleosporales > Leptosphaeriaceae > Plenodomus > Plenodomus lingam. The sequence continues at coordinate 10,799 of NW_027093944.1, read as the reverse complement.
TAGTTTTAACAAAACTACTACCTCAGGCTCAGTGTCAAGCTCTGCGAAGTTGAAGTGCAATGACTGCACCCCCGTAATGACGTAGAGACACTATATTGGGCAGTTAATAAGCTTGTGCAGGTCTAATTAAGCACAATACTTACTAAGAGAGCAAAGGAGAAGACTTCAGAAGGCTTTCCTACGCCTCTTCCTAGTTGTCCTTCCGGACTACGCCACATGACGTTTCCAATCTTGTAGTTCAGTAGTTTCTCGCCCTTTAATTTTAACGCGCAGTCCATGTCGCCCAAGACTACCTTTTCTAGATGAAATTCGTCGTTCGAGTCCACGTACGAATTCAGGAAGATATTGTCCGGTTTCAGGTCTATAGTTAAATTAGCAAAGCTTTTGTCAAAGCCAGGGCATGCAGGTAGTATTGTACCTAGGTGGATCCAATTCTTCTCATGCATTTCAGCAAGTGTGTTTCCAATCCCCTTCAATATCTTCTTCCTCGCTGTCAACGGAAGAGGAGGGTAATTCTCTACCAATGCGAGCAAATCAGTTTTGAAGTATTCGTAAACAAGAATGCTCTCTTTTTCGATCTTGTCAACATGAATGCGAAGACGGGGATGACTTTCAAACTCGGCTCGAAACTCTTGCAGATGCTCCAAGATGGACTCTGAGACAGGCTTCACGACGTAGGGCGTCTTGTCACAGCTGGAAAAAGCGGTCAGTTTCACCCAGTTTGATAGATACGCACGGAGATTCGGAACTCACAGAGCAAGGCAGACGCTAAGTTCAGGCTTCTTAGGGTGCCGTTGGAGCACTTTTTGGAGGTTGTACTCGCGACCACTCTGCCCAACAAGCGTGGAGATCATCCTCGCAGCTTGGAGAACACGGACCGGACGAACGATCATGTGAAATTCAGCACGTATCAAGCGACCTTAGTGATTTCATGATAGGTGGGGCGTTGCGGTTAACAGACATTGCTAAGGATGAAATTAATTTACCCAAATAATCTGCGCGAAAGAAGATTGATGACTAAGCGAGCACAGACGCTTGGCACGCCTTGAGCATCTTCGATAATTGCATCGCGGGCTGTAAAGGACCTGCGCATGCTTCCAGTTAGTGATCTTTGTCTACTCTCTAAATGACTCCAGCTGCATGCGTACTTACTCCGGATCAGATGCTGTGGATGTTTTGTTCTAACCAGCCATTATTAAAGTAAATTGAACGGAAAGTATTGATGTGGAAAGTTGGATCACTAAGCTTAGGAATGATTTGGGAGATTGATTATTAGATTATATCTACTACGATAGGACTCATATAAATACAGCTTTAATTACCCTTACTAGAAGGTATATAATTAGTAAACTTCCTTACTAGAGTTCCTATTTCTATTAGGCACTTGGCAGTAAAGCAGTTAATTAGATAGTAGGTAATACAGGGGTATTGTAACGATAAGGAAGAATTGCTCGCCTATTATTCTATGCCAAGTTAGCCCTAACAAAGGCCTAACTTACTAATATATATAGAGAGCAGCTCGCCTATATTAGGATAGGCATGTTCTTCTTATCACTATAGTAAAAAATTGTTTACTGTAGAATAGTACGCTAGGGGTTTACTATATAGGTGTAAACTAACCTTATGTATACCTATAAATAGGTTTAAAGTAGTGGTTTACTTTTAATAGTAGGGGTTTAAATTAAGTATAAAAAGTAGTTTTATTTCTATTATACACTATAATACCTAACTAAGACTAAAAGGGGTAGAAAAGATTAGCTTTACGCTATACGCACATATAACATAATAATAAGTCATGATATTTTTACTAATAGGAGGTGGTGATAGAGGTGGTGGAGGTGGTGATAATAGAGGTGGTGGAGGTGGTGGAGGTGGTGGTAGAGGTGGTGGTGGTAGAAGTGGTGATAGAGGTGGTGGAGGTGGTGGTGGTGATAGAGGTGGTGATAGAGGTGGTGGAGGTGGTGGTGGTGATAGAGGTGGTGATAGAGGTGGTGGTTAAGGTGGTGATAGAGGTAGTGATAGAGGTAGTAAAGAAGATTAAAGAAAGTAGGGGTAAAATACTTAAATAGTAGGAAACTAGGTATTACTACGTAATACTAGTAGATTAATAGAAGTAGAAATAAAAGTAGTTTACTTTTGTAGAATACATAGTATAATAAACCCTATTTAGGTTTACTTCTTCTACCTAAACTACTTCTTAGTCTACTTTAGATAAATATGGCTACTATAAACTGGTTTTGTACTGTAGTGAACCCTGATTTACTAGCCTATTTTTATGTAAATAGGAGTCATAACCTGTAGGTAGTTTTACGACTTTAGATAGTTAAGCAGGTGCTTTATACTAATTCCTCTTACTTGTAGGTGCTTTAAGGTAAACCTATAGTTGTATAAAAGAGGGATCTAACTAAGTATATTTTTATGCTAATAGTTAGAAAATGTAACAGCAACAAATCACTCCTAACGCAGACCCCGCCTTATTAAGCATAATCCTCGCACCCTTAAACCTAACGACTGCCCTGGTCATTCGTGATGGCTTGTGTAGCCTTAGCAAATGCCGCGAGCAGCTGCAGGGTGCGCATGTTGTGCCTCAATCTAAGCTTAATTGGTGGAAGGCGAACGACATGTCGCGATACGACCCGCTTGACGACACAGCCAACGCTCTTCTTTTGCGCGCTAATCTACACATCGCTTTTAACAAGCCTTATATTACTTCGTACCCAAACTAGCCACGATCTGCTTTGCGGTAAATAGATCAAGCACGGACGAGCCAAGTGTGGTTAGTATTGCGGGCACCAGGACAGCAATAAGGGGCGATACTAGCTGGTGAGAGCGCAAAGTAAAAGTGTGTGGGTGTGCTGCAGACGGGTGTGTTAGTCTGGACTAACCCGCTTAGTCGTAATAGCCATCGCGGAGCCTCTTAATAAGCCCTTAAAGACCTTGTGGTGATCAGTTTAAAAATGTTAATGTTAGCGCTTCTGTGCCCTTACTAGTGTCACTAAGAATCTTTACAAGATAATTAGTTTGCAAATAATCTTGTCCTTGATCCTTGTAAGACTTTCGCCATGGAGGGTATTCAAAGTCCGCCGTGTAGTATCCCGCAAATTCCTAGTCGATGATTGCAGTAATCTCAAAAGTATAGGGATCAACAAAGATATTGTGTTGACTAAGGTTATTATGAGAGAACACATAGTCTGCATTGCGTGAGGTCTTCTAAGACTAATTTGACTATTCGTCGTTACCTATGTGTTATACGACTTGGCGGGACGAGTGGTAGAGTGGGGTTAACACTGCCTATAGTGTCATGTCGTAGCGCGCGAAGCTGGGGTATGATAGACAACTCCAAACAATCTGCGACATGTTTGGTAGCTGTCTCAGAAGCCAATTCGTCTAGAGGTCTGCCTAAGGCGCGTTCAGTCTTGAGGTGTAGCAGGCCATTCTCTTCGTACAGGCTTAGGAACTTGGGTACGGGTATAGATGTTTTGGATGCGATGAACTGGAGCGTGGCTGCTTCGTTCTGGAGACGCGCGCGGGACCAACGAGGGAAAACCCTCTGTCCTGTAGCTTGGGCGATAGGCAATGCCTCTACAGGGAGCTCACTCTTGACAAAGGTTGAATCCGTCAGAGTGTACTGCCGCTCGTGGCTTTGCCAAAGCTCAACCTGTTCCATCTTCAAGCGAGTTTGTGTGCGGCTGGTCCGGTTCGATCTGCTTTGTTGTGACTGAAGTTCAGTCGTGCTTGGTTTCAGCCGCGATATCTCCAGACTTCCCGTCTGCGTGATCAAGAGGCTTGGCGCTGGCGTCGTAGGTAACGTGATCCACCACCGAGCGCCCACCCCCACCGAGCGCCCACTAACACCAAAATCCACCACCTACTAAATGAGGATATTGCGCCACCCACAATAGCTATTATCACGAGATTTCTTAGAGTCGCGATTATTAGATCTATTAGAGTAGATTGAATATTTTAGATTATGTAAGCAGCTTTTTAGGGGGTCTGATTAGGTGCCCACGCTGTGAAGTTGCCTCTACCACTATATCCTCTTCTACTGGCTCCTTATTAACCACCTTAGCTAGTATAATAGTAGGAGGCTTAAGGATTTGCCTCTTACCTATTTAGGACGTTTTAATATTATTTTAGAGTTGCTTTTCTAGTTGCTTAGTGGTTTTCTGCTTGTTACGTGTAGCAGCTTTTTAGGCAGCTTTCTTCTCCTGCTCCTTCTTAGTAATTGCTTAATTTAGGCGACGCTCCTCTATAAGTTAAGCTTTAGCAAGCTTCTATTACTTATAAAGCTTAATTACCTTGCTTTTTTAGTGTTATAGCTCCTATTCTTTAAGGTTCTTTTGCTCCTAGAGCTTAAATACTTACTCTACCTTTAATAGTAAAATAAATTAGGCACTACTACTATAATTATTATTAGGGGGTAATAATAGAGGTTTACTACGCTTCCTACGCTTCTTCTTATTAGCTAGGGCAGCCCTTAGGTGTTTATTTTTGTAGTTAAGTAGAGTATTTCTTACTAATATAGTATAGATTATCTAGCTAAGCTTCTTTAACTATTTATTATAGATATTAATTATAGTATTATAGAGTAACTACTCTATCTTTCTCTAATTGCTTACACTTAATATTAAGGTTATACTATTGCTTAAAGAAGGCTAGTTGCTATTATTTATAGGTGCTTTAAACCTTAAAAGGATAATATTAGGGTTAAGTAGTAAGATGCCTATTGCTTTAAAAGCTATTAATATTAGCTTTTCCTTAAAGGTATTACTCTATACAGCATTAAATAACTAGTAGAAATCCCTCTTAGTAATACTTGTAAGCCCTTAGGAGCTATCTAGAAAACTAGATAGTTAAGCTTTGTATAAAGCTATAAAGCGAGCAAATACTATAATGTTAAGCGGCTAAAGGGTGTGAGTGCTATAAGGGGGATATATTATAAGTAGGATCTTGTGTTTATTATAGTACTTAATAAACTCTATTATTATATAAGATCTATAGCTATTAAGGATAAGGAGCTAGTATAAAGTACAAGCTTTAGCTTTTGTCTTGCGATTAAACACCTCCTTAAGCTAGGATACCCCTAGGGTGTGGCTTGTCCACCTACTTAGTGATCCTGCAAAGAAAGCTTAGTGTTATAATAGGTTAAAATCTTGTAACTAGGTATCCTATAGAGCTCTAGATTAGGACTAATAAATAAGGGTAGAGGTAAGAGCAGTACTATTAGCGCATATGCAAGCTATAGTAGTAATCCACTCCCTATTACTATCCTAGAGTATAGCTCTAATCTTTCTCTGCTTATAGGCGCTCTTATTAAACACACGTTTAGTTTTTAATAGTACTCTAATAAGAAAACCCTTCTTATCTATATTATAGATATACTAACTCTTAATATTATATTACTCTATTTTTTAGTGTAAAAGCTTAAAGTATAAGCTATACTTAAAGGTAGAATTAGCTTTAAAGCAGTTGCAATTAAGCCTAGTAGCCTAATAGGAGATAAGATTAATATTATAGCAGTTAATAAAGCGCTACACCTAATTTTTGCCTACTAGATTCCCTATTATTTTAGTCGCAAAATTTTAAATAATAGTCTGTGTAGGGGGTAATCCTTGCCTACAAAGCTCTTTAATATACTCTATAAGCTTGCTTTCTTACGTGGTGTTAAGTATTTAACTATTTAGTAGAGTAGTAGTACGTGCCTACTAAATTTTCTAGTAGCATCTAGATAAGGTTAACTACAAGTAACTATACTTTTCTACTATTTCTAAGTATATAAAATCTTCTCTAAGAGTTAAGGATTTAATTGCTGCAAGCGCGTTATTAATAGGTGCTATAGTTGTTAAGAAATTTGGTGTTGAAAATTTAGTGATTTTGGTGTTAGTGGGCGCTTAGTGGGGGTGGGCGCTCGGTGGTGGATCACGTTACTAGTACAGGCATTGCTCCGTTCCGCTTGCCTGTGTTCTAAGAAAGCATTACACACTACGGTACAAAACTAGTTTACAGTAGCCATATTTATCTAAAGTAGACTAAGAAGTAGTTTAGGTAGAAGAAGTAAACCTAAATAGGGTTTACTATACTATATATTCTACTTTTACTTCTACTTCTATTAATCTACTAGTATTACGTAGTAATAACTAGTTTCCTACTAACTATCTAAGTATTTTACCCCTCCTTTCTTTAATCTTCTTCACTACCTCCACCACCTCTACCACCTCTACCACCACCTCTACCACCTCTACCACCACCTCTATCACCACCTCTACTACCACCTCTATCACCACCTCTATTACTACCTCCTATTAGTAAAAATATTATAACTTATTATTATGTTATATATGCGTATAGCGTAAAGCTAATCTTCTTTACGCTTTTAGTCTTAGTTAGGTATTATAGTATATAATAGAAATACAACTACTTTTTATACTTAATTTAAACCCCTACTATAAAAGTAAACTACTACTTTAATAAAAGTAAACTACTACTTTAAACCTATTTATAGGTATACATAAGGTTAGTTTACACCTATATAGTAAACCCCTAGCGTACTATTCTATAGTAAACAATTTTTTACTATAGTGTACTACCTCTACTACTACCTCTACTACCACCTCTACTACCACCACCACCACCACCTCTATTATCACCACCTCCACCACCTCTACTACCTCTACCACCTCTACTACCTCTACCACCTCTACTACCTCTACCACCACTACCACCTCCACCACCTCTATTATCACCACCTCCACCACCTCTATTACTACCACCACCTCTATTATCACCACCTCTACCACCTCTACTACCTCTACTACCTCTACTACCTCTACTACCTCTACTACCTCTACTACCTCTACCACCTCTACTACCTCTACTACCTCTACTACTACCTCTATCACTACCACCTCTATTATTACTACCTCTACTACCTCTACTACTACCTCTATCACTACCACCTCTATTATTACTACCTCTACCACCTCTATTATTACTACCTCTACCACCTCTATTATTACTACCTCTACCACCTCTATTATTACCACCTCCTATTAGTAAAAATATTATAACTTATTATTATATTATATATATATATAGCATAAAGCTAATCTTTTCTACCCCTTTTAGTCTTAGTTAGGTATTATAGCGTATAATAGAAATAAAACTACTTTTTATACTTAATTTAAACCCCTACTATAAAACTAAACTACTACTTTAAACCTATTTATAGGTATATATAAGGTTAGTTTACACTTATATAGTAAACCCCTAGCGTACTATTCTATAGTAAATAATCTTTTACTATAGTATTTAAGATAAAGTAGAAGTAGCTATTAAAGAGTAATTAACATAGTTATCTATTAGATAGAGCTAGAGTGTGTTATAATAGGCTCTTATAGCGTATAGTTGTATTTAAGTCTTAGTATAGAGGTAGCTTTTAAAAGTTCTTGCTAGCGTATTTGTTAGCGGCTAATCTATTAGCCTAACTTTCTTAGCCTATATATACTTAATTTTAAAGCTATAGATAGTAGTAGTAATAGTCTATCTACTTAATCCTTTAGTATTTTTTGTAACAACCCTATCGTGAAGACACCTTGTGGTGTCTAGTTAATTAGGTGCATCCCTAGCTAGGTTTAGTGTCTTGGCGCCTAAGCTGCGTAAAACCTGCGCTTCGCGCGGGGCTTAGGCAAGACAAGTATTATTCTCGTGTCAATACTATACCAATAGCCATCTCTACACTATTCTATCTAGTGTGAAGCAAATACTATTGCCTACAACTAGAACCTTACATTTTTACTCTACTATAGCTTTTAATACTAATCCCTATACCTATACGCTTATTATAACTCTAAAGTTACCTTTTAGTAGTAAATCTACTACCTAAATTAGTGCTATTATAGGTATTTTACCACGCACTATTAGGAAGGGCGCTCTTAAGAGTAGAGTAGAGGGTATAAAAGCATAGTTAAAGGCTTAGGATAAGCTACCTTAACACTAAATCTAGGCTTAGATAGAGCGTATATAGTATTATATTTAGTAGATTATTAGACTAGAAGGTAGTAATAAGTATAAGGAGGGGCGGCGCGATAGAGTAGTCTAAGCTTTAGTAGTATCACGGCGGTAATATAGACACCCCTATTAGCAAGAACTTTTAAAAGCTACCTCTGTAAGGTAGACTACTTACCTATGTAGACACTTATCTTAGATCTGTGTGGACTACTTACCTATAAGGTACTTTATCTAATTTCCATAATTTAAGGAATAGAATCCCCTTATAAAGCCTAGCTAGCAAGTTAGTAGTATTAAGTTAATTTAGGTACGCTATTAAGAGCTATAACATATTATCTTATAAGACTTGCATCTTTTCTAAGAGTCTAAAGCGCAAGGAGTTTCTAAACCTTATTAGAAGTGTAGGTTTATTATAATTATTATAAGTTACTTACCTATAGAGTACGTTATACCTAACTAAACTGTATAAAACGTATATCTAAATCCTAACTATAGTATATTAGACTCTAGACCTAGCCTAACCCTATAGCGTGTGCGAGAATCTTTAGTTAGGTTAGGGTCTAACATAAGTCAGACCTAAACTATACCCAAGTTCTAGCTTGGCGCTATTGACATCAACAACATCAACATCGCACCAGCACTCAACACTCGCGGAGCATCCCGCCCGTTGCCGCAGCCTATGGCAATCGCCCGGTATTCCTCCAAGCGCACACATGACGAAGCTGTGTTCAGCCGCCTACATGCCCTGACGCCATGTAAACAAGGCTCAGAAATTGCGCGCTGGGTCGTGGCGGTCGCCGACTCCGAGGCCGGCCATGACGACGTGCTCCCCACTGCTAAGCGCCAGCGGGTGCTGCGCAGTCTCCACACCACCTCGCATCGAGTGAAGACCGCGAAACGTAACATGGCTGCAGCCTCGCCGACGCGCCGATTGAAGAGAGACAGATCACCCGCGAAGAAGAATGTGGTGGTAGCGACACGGCGAAAAGGGCGACAGGGAGGACTAGAAGAAGCCGACGCAGACGTTCAACAAAGCGCGGTCAATGCGTTCTCCGAGGGTACACCCTCGCTCCCCGCGCCTGCATCGTCGTTACGCTCGCTATCGCCCCCCAAGAGGAAGACAGCCTCTACAAAGGCGGACCTGGCGTACCTCAACCCAAACATTGAGTTTTTTCCCTTGAGGCATACCGGGGAGACTGGCATATTGCTGCCCGTGTCTGTCACCGAGCTCTGGAGCCGTTGCGAGGTGAGATGGGCTTCTGCCTGCGTTTGTCCAGGCATTTCATGCTGACAACACCAGAAAAGACAGCTCGACCCGCTAACAACAGACCCTCCCGTTCCTCTCACCGACAAAGACCACAGAATCATCAATGACACTTTGTCTGACGCATTCGAGCAAGCGGAGAAATGGCGCGACACAACTACTGAACCACACTGGATATCTGTCGTGGTCGGTCCCATACTGCATCTCCTGCGCCGAATTGAGTGCTTCAAGAATTCTGCTGTCCCTAATGCGAGGATTGCTGTCCTCGACGTGTGCGTCCAGCAATCATCATAGCATGCCTAATCCAAGCTAAGACAATCTTTAGAACACCTATCGAGATCTCCCCAGCTGAGCTCGTCCCCTTCTCTAAAGACCCCGTACTCTACCGCGACCTCGACAAGCGCATCGACTACGTCGTCGGCCTCGATCTCCACCGAACCACGCTTAAAACGCTCCGCCGCACTAAGTATTGCACGGCCGCCCCGTCCATCAATCAGACCGCCTCGTTCGCCAATGAGACTCCCATCTTCCTCAACATCGAGGTCAAGCGCCGACACGTTGCCCGGGACCCAACAGTCCAGCTCGCGGCGTGGATTGCCGCCGAGTTTACAAAGCGAAGGTACGAGGAATGGGATCTTGGGTTTCCGGTGTTTACTGTAGAGATTGATGGCGATAATTGGCTACTGCGTGTCGCTGCTGCACGCGTTGTCCTGCGCGCCGGCGCTGCAGCTGAGTCTCCTGGAAACGGGGAAGGGAATGCACCTGAAACAGAAGCTGAAGAAGGACCGACCACGCTGCCAGAAGATGAATACGAGCTCTTCTTCTTTGGACCACTGGCTCTGGGCGATACGTTGACTCTCGAGGGCTCGAAGAGGTTGCTTGCCAACCTGATTGATATCACAAAGTGGGGGCAGTCTGAATTTCGGACGTGGTGGGGGGCGAATGTGCACAAGGTTTTGGAGAAGAGGCTGCGGCGTTGACTTGTCACACTACGAGGAAAATTAGATGGCGACATTCTTTTTGACACCTGTTATGATGTATCAAGTGAGGGCTGTTAGTGTGTGAAACGAGACCCAAATTTTGTTTGCGTGAAGTACTTGAAACCTATTTACCCTCTTGCCTTATCTCAAGATCCGACGCTCCGCTTAGCTTCGCACTAAAGGCTAGCGTTAAACTAAGAACTCCTAAGCTAATAAGATCCTGCTTATATAATTATATACAAAGTATTAGTAGAGTATCTAAGGAAAAATAGGATATATTTTAGTAGTACTCTAATTTTATAAACTTTACTCTTTATATATTTTTATTAATATTAGTAACTATATTACTACTATTATTACTAAAAGTTTTTATTTTAAAGTAGGTAAAAGTCTAAATCTAATAGTATAAATTTTATCTAATATATGGGGTTGGGGTTAGGGTTAGGGTTAGGGTTAGGGTTAGGGTTAGGGTTAGGGTTAGGGTTAGGGTTAGGGTTAGGGTTAGGGTTAGGGTTAGGGTTAGGGTTAGGGTTAGGGTTAGGGTTAGG